>NC_040076.1:131333259-133733259 GCF_003369695.1 Bos indicus x Bos taurus
CTCAGATCATGAACTCCTTATTGTCAAATTCAGACTTACATTGAAGAAAGTAGGGAAAACCACTAGACTGTTCAGGTATGACCTAAATCAAATCCCTAATGATTATACAGTGGAAGTGAGAAACAGATTTAAGGGACTAGATCTGATAGACAGAGTGCCTGATGAACTATGGACAGAGGTTCATCACATTGTACAGGAGACAGGGAGCAAGACCATCCCCATGGAAAAGAAATGCAAAAAAGCAAAATGGCTGTCTGAGGAGGTCTTACAAATACCTGTGAAAAGAAGAGAAGCCAAAACCAAAGGAGAAAAGGAAAGATATACCCATTTGAATGCAGAGCTCCAAAGAACAGCAAAGAGAGATAAGAAAGCCTTCCTCAGTAATCAGTGCAAAGAGATAAAGGAAAACAATAGAATGGGAAAGACTAGAGATCTCTTCAAGAAAATTAGAGATACCAAGGGAACATTTCATGCAAAGATGGGCTCAATAAAGGGAAGAAATGGTATGGACCTAACAGAAGCAGAAGATATTAAGAAGAGGTGGCAAGAATACACAGAACAACTATACAAAAAACATCTTCATGACCCAGATAATCATGATGGTGTGATCATTCACCTACAGCCAGACATCCTGGAATGTGAAGTCAAGTGTGCCTTAGGAACCATCACTATGAACAAAGCTAGTACAGATGGTGGAATTCCAGTTGAGCTACTTCAAATCCTAAAAGATGATGCTGTGAAAGTGCTGCACTCAACATGCCAGCAAATTTGGAAAACTCAGCGGTGGCCACAGGACTGGAAAAGGTCAGTTTTCATTCCAATCCCAAAGAAAGGTAATGCCAAAGAATGATCAAACTACCGCACAAGTGCACTCTTCTCACACACTAGTAAAGTAATGCTCAAAATTCTCCAAGCCAGGCTTCAGCAATATGTGAACCATGAACTTCCAGATGTTCAAGCTGGTTTTAGAAAAGGCAAAGGAGCTAGAGATCAAATTGCCAACATCCACTGGATCATCTAAAAAGCAAGAGAGTTCCAGAAAACATCTATTTCTGCTTTATTGACTATGCCAAAGCCTTTGACTATGTGGATCACAACAAATTGTGGAAAATTATGAAAGAGATGGGCATACCAGACCACCTGACCTGCCTCTTGAGAAACCTCTATGCAGGTCAGGAAGCAAGAATTAGAACTGGACATGGAACAATAGACTGGTTCCAAATAAGGAAAGGAGTACATCAAGTTTGTATATTGTCACCCTGCTTATTTAACTTCTAATGCAGAGTACATCATGAGAAATGCTGGGCTGGAAGAAGCACAAGCTGGAATCAAGATTGCTGGGAGAAATATCAATAACCTCAGATATACAGATGACACCACCTTTATGGCAGAAATTGAAGAGGAACTCAAAATGATGAAAGTGAAAGAGGAGAGTGAAAAAGTTGGCTTAAAGCTCAACATTCAGAAAACAAAGATCATGGCATCCAGTCCCATCACTTCATGGCAAATAGATGGAGAAACAGTGGAAACAGTGGCAGACTTTATTTAGGGGGCTCCAAAATCACTGCAGATGGTGACTGCAGCCAAGAAATTAAAAGATGCTTACTCCTTGGAAGAAAAGTTACCACCAAGCTCCTGCTGCTGCTGCTAAGTTGCTTCAGTCGTGTTCGACTGTATGCAACTCCATAGACAGCAGCCCACCAGGCTCCTCTGTCCCTGGGATTCTCCAGGCAAGAATACTGGAGTGGGTTTCAATTTCCTTCTCCCTGATCAATCTAGACAGCATATTAAAAAGCAGAGACATTACTTTGTCAACAAAGGTCCGTCTAGTCAAGACTATGGTTTTTCCAGTAGTCACATATGGATGTGAGAGTTGGACTATAACGAAAGCTGAGCGCTGAAGAATTGATGCTTTTGAACTGTGGTGTTGGGAAGACTCTTGAGAGTCCCTTGACTGCAAGGAGATCCAACCAGTCTGAATGTTCATTGGAAGGACTGATGTTGAAGCTGAAACTCCAATACTTTGGCCACCTGATGCAAAGAGCTGACTCATTTGAAAATGATGCTGGGAAAGATTGAAGGTGGGAGGAGAAGGGGACAACAAAGGATAAGATGGTTGGATGGCATCACTGACTCAGTGGACATGTGTTTGAGTAAACTCCTTGAGTTGGTGATGGACAGAGAGGCCTGGTGTGCTGCAGTCCATAGGGTCACAAAGAGTCAGACACGACTGAACTGAACTGAACTGATATTCAAAAGTAGCTAAGAGAGTAGATTAAAAATTCTCATCACAAGGAAAAAAGTTGCAACTATGTAGTTGTAAATATTAACTAGACTTATTGTGGTGACCATGCCATAAGAAATGCAAATCTGGAATCAAGTTGCATACCTAAAACTAATATAATGTTACGTGCCAATTATAATCTCAATTAAAAAACAAAACTGAACCCACACCAGAAACAGAGATGAGACAGCCCCATGTTATATAAGCCTTATCTCTGCAGATTAAAGAAAAAAATGGTTTAATTTCATATGCGGTATCTGTTCATTGTAGAAAGTATTTAAAATATTGTAAAATATAAAGGTAAAAATTGAAATCACCCATAATTTCACCTTTCAGAGATAACTGCAGTTAACATTCTCATGTATTTCTTTCTAATCTTTTTTTCCACAGACTGAATACAAAATGTCATAGGAGTTTAGAATTGGCAATAGTAAAGTTTTATGCTATGTCTTAACAAATGTTTTCTAGTTTTGCATTTACCAAATAAATGAGACTGTGACATATTATAATTTGATAAGCTAATATCATGCAATTTTGACAGTTTTATCATATTTCTTTTTTTAATATTTATTTATTTGGCTGCCTTGGTTAGTTGTGGCATGTGAAATGTGGTGTTGGAGAAGACTCTTGAGAGTCCCTAGGACTGCAAGGAGATCCAACCAGTCCATTCTGAAGGAGATCAACCCTGGGATTTCTTTGGAAGGAATGATGCTAAAGCTGAAACTCCAGTACTTTGGCCACCTCATGCGAAGAGTTGACTCATTGGAAAAGACTCTGATGCTGGGAAGGATTGGGGGCAGGAGGAGAAGGGGACAACAGAGGATGAGATGGCTGGATGGCATCATTGACTCAATGGATGTGAGTCTCAGTGAACTCCGGGAGTTGGTGATGGACAGGGAGGCCTGGCGTGCTGCAATTCATGGGGCTGCAAAGAGTCGGACACGACTGAGCGACTGATCTGAGCTGATCTGGTTAGTTGTGGCACGTGAACTCTTAGTTGCAGCACGTGGGATCTAGTTCCCAGACCAGGCATCAAACCTCAGCCTCCTGCATTGGGAGCATGGAATCTTAGCCACTGGACCACCAGGGAATATTTACCATATTTCTTGAAGATGAAAAAATTTTTCACTGAAAAGTTGAGAGGACATTACAGGTACCCACTCTCATCTATTATACTTACTATTAAATAATGTATCTTAATTCTTTAGTTCATTTTATGTTGTTAAGCATTTCCCCACGTCATTAAATATGCTTAAAATATGATATGTGAAACATTTCAAAGCAAGGATAATCTATTCAATATGTCATTGAAAGAGTTTCCTACTCCTCAACATTTAATATATTTTCAGATTTTTAAAAGCAATATATACTATGATGATAAGAAACTAATATATATACATATAATATTCATATATAAATCTGTGACCACATTTGCAATTATTTCCTTAGAACAAACTCCTAGGAATGAGACTTGTAGATTTTTATAGAATTTTCTCTTCGATTCCAAAGAGACTCAGTGTTGTTCTGAGAGGGTCTGGCCTCTAAAGTCTGTGGCCTTGGTCTGTCAAGTGTTGGCCTTAGGTTTAAACCTGAGATTCCATGAATCCCTGGAGCATCTGTTTCAACCTAGAAGGTTGAAAAAGGTTGTTGACAATTTCACATCCGTCCCTTTATAGACAACAGCCTTCTGAGTTTTCCTCTTTATTTGTTCCCTTCCTGTGCCCAGCTCAGACCATTCAGAAATGAAATGGGGTAATATGCACATATCTCCTATCTGTATCTCCCTTTGCCCTGTGTACTCTTCTCAGCTCCACTTTAATGCTTTTTCTGCAGAGACTCCAGTGCCCAAGGATAGGACACCCAGTATCTAGGCACTTAAAACTTCTTAAGTTCTGCCTCCCAGCATCCTTCCAGTCAGGACTTTCATAACTACTTGCGTTTTAAAAGAAGATCTCAAAAGAAGAACAATGTTCAACTTAAAATAAGTAATCACTAATGGTGGAAATCACAAAAACAAACAAACAATAAACCACACCAAAGAGAGAGAGAGAGATTTGCATTAGGTCAATAGGAAGGGAAAGCTATTGAAATCAAGGGCTTGGCTGAACTTGCCCGCCAGGAGTGAGAGAAGGAAGAAGATGAGTGAGTCCAATATGGTGCCCTTGGAAGCCAGCGGCCTGAGCTCTCAGGAGAGGGGCTGAGAGGGAGTGAACCAGAAGTCCGGATGGTGAGATGGGAAGACAGTGAGAGCTTCTGTCTGCCAGATGAACGATCTGGCCTCACCTAAAGGCAATAAGACAGTAAAACTCTGTGGTCTCAGGCAAGAAGAAATTGCGCAGAAGCCAGCATCTGGAGATTCTTCCAGCAACTGTGGGCTTGAAAAATTGCAGAGAAGAAAAACCAAGAGCAGAAAAATCAGCCACTTAAATTGTGACAACAATAATAGCTGATATTTACTAGGTATTGATTGTATGTCAGGCACTGTGTTGTATCTCATGTATTGAAACGTTTAAAAATCAGCCAAGATTTATGTTGTAAGTATTATTATTACCCCATTTTATAGATAAGGAAACTGAGAAAGAGAGAGAGTAAATTGCCTGCCTAAAGCTACCAGCTAGTAAGTAGCAGTGCAAGGACCCAAACCCAGATGCTTAGCCCCTACACAATGAACTGCCATCAGGATGGCAGCCTTGACTGTGGAGGCAGTTATGGCCTTGGGAAGAAAGTGCATGTCTGTATCACTGCGCGAACAGTTTATGTTCTGGGATATGGGGAGGCAGAGGGAAAAAATGAAGACTGCGTCTCAGAAATGTTTCAGAGGTGGTAAAGGCAGGAACAGGAGGTGAGAACTGTATGGTGTCACAGGACTACAGCCATCACACGTCTGGCGGCACAGCTGCCTTCTGCAACTCACCAGACTGCGGATTAGCCTGGGCGGGGCTCTGCAGGACCCAGTGCAGCTGACATAGGAAGGGGCGGAGCTCCCTCTTACTGAAGAGGTACCTATTTTATACCAGGCACTGGGCTAGCAGCTTGACATGTATCATCTCATTCACTTTTCATAACAAAACTGCTTTTACTTCTGTTTTACAGACAACAAAACCAAGGCTGCAGAGAGTTACCTGATTTGCGCGAGGCCTACAACTCTGAGAGCACCAAGATTTGACCTCAGGAAAGTCTGTGAGCTCCAAAGCCATCAGTTAGATAGGCTTTAGCCACTTCTGGCTAAAGACAACATTTCAGGTTCTAAGTCTTTTGGGTCCTTCCTCCTCGTGCTCCCCAGAGGTGCCCCCTCTCCCATCAAGGATGAAAGGCTGAGCCTATCTTTGCTCAGTTCAATTCAGTTCAGTTGCTCAGTCGTGTCTGACTCTTTGCAACCCCATGAATTGCAGCATGCCAGGCTTCCCTGTCCATCACCAGCTCCCGGAGTTCACCCAGACTCACGTGCATCGAGTCAGTGACGCCATCCAGCCATCTCATCCTCTGTCGTCCCCTTCTCCTCCTGCCCCCAATCCCTCCCAGCACCAGTCTTTTCCTCCCCACACTCCTCCTTTCTCCTACCCTCACCTAAAAGAAAATAATCTACTGGTCTCTGGACTTGTAGGTTGATGGGTGTGTTTAGTCGCTCAGTCGTCTCCAACTCTTTGTGACCCCATAGACTATAGCCTGCCAGGCTCCCCTGTCCATGGAGATTCTCCAGGCGAGAATACTAGAGTGGGTTACCATGCCCTCCTCCAGGAGATCTTCCCAACCCAGGGATCGAACCCAGGTCTCCCACACTCAGATGGTCTTTACCGTCTGAGCCACCAGGTAAGCCCAAGTTGATGGATAGTTTTCTTCAATTCATGACCTTGTTTGGATATTTCTCCCCCTTTTATGAACTCCCAGCCAGCAAGGTCGTATGGGAGAAGCACAAGATGCGGAACCAGAAAGCCTGGGTTAAGAGTCACAGCACCTCAGTTCATGGATGGATGATTATGAGCCAACCTTAATTTCCACATTGAGTTGCTGGGAGAACCAAGTGAAATGATGCATGTGAAACACTTTGTGATCTAGAAAGCCCAATGTATCTATTCCACAGCACCAACCCACTCTCTCTGGTCGGTCAGGATTGAGTCCAGAATAATGGTCCCCTGAGTGGCCTCCTCCACTTTAGGGGAGATGAAACTGTGGACAGGGAGGTCTGGGCATCCATCAGATGTCTGCTGCAAGCCAAACCACCTGCCTGCCGAGTCAGGGCTGGAGTCGGGGCCAGGCAAGACAGCTCCCATTTGTATGAGGCTTCGCCACTTACAAAGTACATCCACATCTATTATGTATTGCTTCACAACCACCCTACAAGGCAGCAGTCCTATTCCTACTGTTCAAAATAGAAATCTGAGTCTTCAGAGAGGTGAGTGGTTGCCCAAAGTCACACAGTTACTGAGTAGAGAGCTGGGCTCACACCCTTGTCTTGGGCTTCCCAGTCCACTCCTGCTTCTGGTTTTTGAAGGGCAACCTGGGATCCACAGTGCTGCTTCATCACTAGGCTCATAGATATTCTGTATAAATAGATAGTTTTCTATAAACTGTGTATATATGTATGCTTGCATGAGTGCTCAATTGCTAAGGCATGTCCGACTCTGCGTCCCCATGGACTGTAGCCCACTAGCCTCTTCTGTCCATGGAATTTCCCAGGCAAGAATTTTGGATTGCATTGCCATTTCCTCTTCCAGGAGATCTTCCTGACCCAGAGACTGAACCTGTGTCTCCTGCGCCTCCTGCATTGGCAGGCAGGTTCTTTACTACTGATCCACCTGGGAAACCCTGTGTAAATGTATATATGCTATGCTTAGTTGCTCAGTGGTGTCCGACTCTTTGTGACCCCATGGACTGTAGCCTGCCAGGCTCCTCTGTCTACAGGGATTCTCCAGGCAAAAATACTGGAGTGGGTTGCCATGCCCTTCTCTAGGGGATCTTCCCAACCCAGGGATCGAACTCAGGTCTCCCACATTGCAGGTGGATTCTTTATCATCTGAGTCACCAGGGAAGCCCTATAAATGTATAATTATGTATGACTCAGATAGTGAAGAATCTGCCTGCAGTGCAGAAGACCTGAGTTCGATTCCTGGGTTGGGAAGATCCCCTGGAGGAGGGCATGACAACCCACTCCAGTATTCTTGCCTGGAGAATCCCCATGGACAG
The DNA here is from genome assembly GCF_003369695.1 of Bos indicus x Bos taurus. Taxonomy (NCBI): domain Eukaryota; kingdom Metazoa; phylum Chordata; class Mammalia; order Artiodactyla; family Bovidae; genus Bos; species Bos indicus x Bos taurus. The sequence goes on from NC_040076.1 coordinate 131,340,728, forward strand.
AGGAGCCTGGCAGGCTACAGTCCACGGGGTCACAAAGAGTCAGACACCACGAGCACCTAAGTGCAGTGCAGCATGTATTAATTAAGGATACATTACTTTTGATTGTATTGTCTTTTCATCTCCAGTTGGGAACACCTCAAACATTCTGGAAGACCCTTGTGAATGCCATCAGCCCTAAATAGTGTCAATATAGCCTAATGGTTAAAGTCACCTGCTCTCCAACAAGCCCCCTCTCCCCATTCCAGCTGGGGGTATTCTGCTATGTTCAATTCACCTCACTTAAGCCCAAGAACCAAGAGGTCCCCTGCAGGCGGAGATGCAGCCAGGGAACTCTCGCAGGGAATGCTCACAACCTCTGCTTGTTCAGGTCTTGGTCTAACCACCCATCTCCAGAAGCCATCCCTGACTCTGCTAAGCTTGCCAAAGTATCTCTTTTCTATTTACCCATAGTGTCCAGTGGTAGGCTTAGTCACTCTGGGGTGAGTGTCAGTTGCTTGGATGATCCCCGCTCCAGACAGCTGAGGCCGGGAACGATATCTACACATCTCCTTCTTCCCCAGCACAGGACCCATTGATAAATGCTTCCGATGTGAGTCAGTGAGTGAAGGAAACAACATGTGGATAGATGGAAGGGTATTTACCTCCCCTCCAGCTCTTAAATTCTCCTGTACTCCTTCTCTTACATCAGAAAGCACAGTGAGTGGGGGGCAATTAAGACCAGAAAAAATAATACTTTTAAAAAATAGCATTGATGGAAAGTTTTCTTTTTCTTTAAGAGCCCAGCTCTTACAAGCCCACAGAGGGATGGCCCACGGCACAGAGCCTGGCCAGAGAAGCAAGCATGCTAAAATCCTCTCTTACATTCCTGATCCTCTGAACTTCTTTAAGGACAATAAATTACCTTCTCTCCATTCCTTCCCAGGTCACTATCATTCAAGTTGCAGTGACCAGTGTTTTCTACGCAGCAGTTTTCATTTATTCATTTCCTTTGGTAACTGGATTTTTAAAAAATATACCTTAGGGCTTTCTCCTTGACCTACAAAACAGCACAGCGCACTCTGCATTCCCTGGGGAGAGGTCCTCCCGAACCTTTATTCAGAGAACAGTGTGTGCCAGAGCTTGCCGTCCTCGGTGGATAGTTTGATTCATCTCACCAGGGGACGGTTGGGGGCAATGCTAGTCTAGGCTTCCACTTCTTCCTTTAATGAAGTGGCACCTATTTGGACGATAAGGAGCCACTGAAAATTGGGAACATCTTACAAATGCAAAATGCTCTTTATATAGAAATGTATATCTCACTTTAGAATGTGTCCTGTAATAGTATTCTAATATAATAAGGATTCCTACAAGAAGTTTATAATAACTTGGGGAAATGTTTATGAAGTAACGTTAACTTTAAAAGCAAAATGTGAAATTATATATACAGTATGTCCTCAATTCTGTTGCTGAAAAGTGCACAAAGAAAAAAGAAAGACAGCTTTCTCATTTCATCCTCATAACAACCCTGCAGTGTTATGAGGAATTATTAAGTAATTTGCCCAAAGCCATACAGCTATATGTGCAGCCCAAGGTCACAATGCATGAATAGAAGTTCAACTGTGCATGTATATTTCATCCAGAAGGCAATTTGGGAAAGGGGAGGGATCCTTGGAGTTCTGCTTGGAGGTATGTGGTAGAATTGCCCTTCCCTAGCTCCGTGGAGCCTCATGTGGCCAAATGAGTTATTCTGGCCAGTGACAAGTAACTGAGGTGATGTAGCCCTTTCAGGTAGAAGCTAGAAGAGCCAAGAAGCATGCCCCATGCATTGCTGTGCTTTCCACCTAAAGATTAGCAGTCCTTCAGAGAAAGGCTGTCCTGGTAGCTGGATCCTAGAAGAAGGACAACATGAAGCAGAATTCATATGTTGCACGAGTGAGAAGTGGTCCTGAGTTGTTTTAATCCAAGAGGTTTGGAGGATGATTGACACCACAACATACAATAAAACCTGGCTTATTCTGCCAGATTCAAGGGCACTGACCACTGAGGCCAGGTGACATGAACATTCTCACATAACATCTGTTCAAACAGGATGTGGTGTGATGCTACAGAGGAGTTTGGGTCTCAGAACCAGACCTGAGTTTCAACACAAGCCATTAACCTGGTTAAACTTAACTTTCCTATTTTAAAACAAGGATTATGCTACATTCTGTAAAGAATAAGATAGTGCATATAAAAGTGCCTGCTACTTAGAAAAACACAATTGTATTTTGCAAAGATGCTCCAATCCCAATATATTTGGTAAGCAAGGTATAATTGTACCTTTCTGATTCTTAATTTGTTCTTTCTACCAATGAACAAAAAATTGTGATAATTTTAGTTTTCCTTTGCTGCTGCTGCTGCTAAGTCACTTCAGTCATGTCTGACTCTGTGCGACCCCATAGACAGCAGCCCACCAGGCTCCCCTGTCCCTGGGGACTCTCCAGGCAAGAACACTGGGGTGGGTTGCCATTATCTTCTCCGAGTTTTCCTCTACCAAACAGTAATAAATACACAATGTACAACATTAATAGGTTCATTATTTCTAAGAGGAAAAACCAGTGGTTATCATGATTTAAAAGCTCACCATTAATAAAAATTACTATTAAGGTAAAATTAAGAGAAGGAAGATAACATTATTAAAAATATATTCAACAAAGATAAAAATTGAGGTTCAATCATGTATAACATCAATCTAAAGAAATAATGGAGCAACATAAGGAAATAATGGAATCTAACTTCCTTCAAATGCCTCCTCCACCAAATACACAGTTCCTGTCCTCAACATACTTCCAATCTGAGAAATTTAAATACATAGAAAATATTTAGCTCTAATGTGGTATGAAATTTTAGAATATTATGTTAGTCTCCTACTACTCAGGCTTCTAAGTTGCTCAGTGGGTAAAGAATCTGCCGGCAATGCAGGAGACACAGGCAGATGCCTATTCAATCCCTGGGTTGGAAAGATCCCTAGAGGAGATCATGGCAACCCACTCCAGTATTCTTGCCTGGAGAATTCCATGGACAGAGGAGCCTGGCAGACTACAGTCCATGGGGTCGCAAAAAGTCAGACACAACTAAAGCAGCTGAGCACACACCTTCCTACCACTTCCTGGATTATACAACGAGTCCACTCTTTTTTTCTCACTCCATGCTCCACCCAAACACACACACACACACACACACAAAACATATGTGGCTATGTAAGGTGTGACTAATATAAGGCATCTGAAAGTAAATCAGATCATTAAGTTGCACTGCTGCTGCTAAATCACTTCAGTCGTGTCTGACTCTGTGCAACCCCATGGAGAGCAGCCCACCAGGCTCCTCTGTCCACAGGATTCTCCAGGCAAAAATACTGGAGTGGGTTGCCATTTCCTTCTCCATAAGTTGCATTAAGTTGCATATTTTTGTGAGTAGTGGGAAGCTTTCCTCTCCTTTTCCAATGCCAGATCAGGTCTTAGCATCTCCTTCTTAGGGCTCTCCCAAGAGCGTGGAGTCAGAAATCTATTAGTCAGAGCCCAGGATTTTCTTTGTATGTTTTTGTAATTCTACAGGTTGCCATATCTTAAAATACAGGCACATTGCTATAATGTCTCCTCTGTACACACCCTCAGTCCCAGGGTTAGCTTCACTAAAAAGTGAAAGTCATGTCTGACTCTTTGTGACCCCATGGACTGTAGAGTCCATGGAATTCTCGAGGCCAGAATACTGGAGTGGGTAGCTATTCCCTTCTCCAGGGATTCTTCCTGACCCAGGAATTGAACTTGAGTCTCCTGCATTGCAGGCAGATTCTTTACAAGCTGAGCTAGCAGGGAAACCCTAGCCTCTCTGATGCAGACAAATCAAAGCTGCTCTGAGAGCTCCTGCTGGCTCCCTTAATAAGCCCACCCTTCGGTTGTCCAAGGCTGATAATGAGAAGGACCTCACAGGGCTATGGCTGTGTCTGCCAGCCCTGATATGTCTGCTGAGACTCACCACCTCTGCAGTTGCTGTAGAACTAGAAGTGCCAGTGCTAGAAGTGCTGCATCAACTGGAAGTGATGCTCTGCCAATGCCGTGATTCAGAGTTCCTCCCGTGGGCCCCTCAGCCCCCTCCAAGGATGACTTCCTCCCATTCCCATTCAGTGCAGGCAGTGTGGCCCAGTCACAGGGAAGCCTGTGATGATGATGCCTCACTTTTGTTACTACTGCTGCTCCCCAGGTCCCCCCAAAGTGACCGCCTCCTCAAAGAAACCACTTATCTTGCTCCACTCTAGTGGACACACCAACAGGAAGTGACCAGACAGCCTCCCCTCCCCAACCCCCAGCCTCTAGATCTAGTCTAGTCTTGCTTGTGACCAAACGGACAAGCTTAGACTCCTCCAGGGCAAGCCCATGGGACTATTTGTGGAAAATGGGATTGTAGGTACCGAGGAAAGGGATGGGCTAAAGGCATGTCCTGCCAGCCTTGTCTACTTAGACACTCAAGACACCAGTCATGTGTTTCAGCAGCAAGCAGCATCTCTCACTTCAGAAATTACTTCATCACAGGCTCCACCAAAACCCAAACCCTTTCTCCAGCTGGGGAGTTCTCTCCAGAAAGACATTCCTTGACATCGTCAGCCCATTGTTGCTTCATGCTGCTGTCTCTTTTTATTATTATTATTATTATTGGAGAACAATTGCTTTATAGTGTTGTGTTAGTTTCTGCTGTACAGCAAAGTAAATCAGCTATATGAATACATATATACATTTGTATATATCCTTTCCCTCTTGGATCTCCCTCCCACCCATCTAGGTCATCACAGAGAGCTGAGCTCTCTGCACTATACATCAGGTTCCTACTATCTATTTTAAACATAGTCTTGTATATATGTCAATCACAACTTCCCAATTGTTCCAACTCCCTCCTCCCCACACCGTGTCCACACATCCATTCTCTATGTCTGCATCTCTATTCCTGCCCTGCAAATAAATTCATCTGTACCATTTTTCTAGATTCCACATATAAGTGTTACATGATTAACACTTTCTGACTTATTTCAGTCTCTGTTACAGACTCTAGGTCTATCCAGTTCTCTAGAGATGACCCAAATTTGTTCCTTTTTAAGGCCGAGTAATATCCCACTGTATATATGTATCCCATCTTCTTTATCCATTCACCTGTCAATGGACATTTAGGTTGCTTCCATGAGAAAATCGTAATACAAAACGACACACGCACCCCTAATGCTCACTCCAGCACTGTTTACAGTAGCCAAGACATGGAAACAACCTAAATGTCCATGCTACTGTCTCTGCAAAGTGCACCAACTTCCTGCCCTAACCTGAGCTAAGTCTGGTAAAAACATGGCTGTCACACTGTTCCTTCAGTTCTCTTCTTCCACTGTCGTGAGCTACAAAGTCCTTCCACTTAACACTCCTTCCTTCCATTCCTCTACACCTGTCAGAACCTATTTCTATATAAAGTTTGGTTCCCCTTCCTAAACAGCTAATATTTGTAATGCTCACTGATATTGAAAATTATAAACCTGGTGATTTTTTTTCTTTTTTTTCCTTTATCTGCCAGAAATCTCAGATACAAACTTATAGTTCAATTATGAGAACTGAGTTGGGTCTTTGACCCCACGTATCTACATCACTTTTCTAATTTATAATCCCTCGTCTAAATTTTTATGTATAGTTCACGATTTTATCATGTGTGTTTCTATATATACCCTCGACTCTTGCAAAATCTAGAAAGGAATAGAGATGATACATGGCTAACCAGGTAGGTAAAACTATAAATAAATAGATATTAATAGAGAAAAAGAAATTTCTTACTCACTGGTCACCTATTTAGTCAAATCTCCTCATTGAGTATCCACAGTGGGTAGTACATTTTTCTCTTCTTCAGTTTTTTTCCTCCCTTTGGACTATGTCTTCCCCTTCAGGAACTCACAGTCCCAGAGAAGGAATATTGTCCTTCAAGGCAAAGAGGTGAGCATCATGTTCAGGGCATACTGTGGCGGTGGTCCAGGGAGTGTGGATAGGGCTTTCCTGGTTTCCAGCCCAGTGATCTTTTCACAACATTGCCTACTTTTCGTGCAGTTTACAGTGTGGAACACCCACAGTTAAAGGCAGAGTCCAAACTAACCACATGCTGCTTGCATCCTGCTCTAACACCACCTCCATCCTAGGTAGGGGATTTTACTTTTCTTTATCTTTTCCCTGAACATTTTTACCCTCTGCAGCATATTCTTTCTCTTCCACTGACAACCCATCATTACTTTTAGTATTTTCTCCTTTAAAAAGCAGAAAAGAAAAAAAAAAGAATACTCATAACTATCCAGCTGACCTGCTGCCATGCTGCTGCTGCTGCTAAGTCACTTCAGTCGTGTCCCACTCTGCACGACCCCGTAGACAGCAGCCCACCAGGCTCTGCTGTCCCTGGGATTCTCCAGGCAAGAACACTGGAGTGGGTTGCCGTTTCCTTCTCCATTGTGTGAAAGTGAAAAGTGAAAGTGAAGTTGTTCAGTCATGTCCGACTCGTAGCGACCCCATGGACTGTAGCTCACCAGGCTCCTCCATCCATGGGATTTTCTAGGCAAGAGTACTGGAGTGGCTTGCCATTGCCTTCTCTGACCTGCTGCCATACGCACTCACTAAGTATTTGTTCTCTTCCCCTACACACGTTGACACATATTAAATGCTCCTCTCCTTCCTTCTATGCCTCCCCCCACCATTTCCTGTACGTAATGCCATTCTGGATACGTTGACCTGTGTGCGTGTGTGCATGCTCAGTTGCTCAGTCACGTGCAACTCTTTGCAACGCTGTGGACTGCAGCCCACCAGGCTCCTCTGGCCATGGGATTCTCCAGACAAGAATACTGGAGTGGGTGCCATTTCCTTCTCCAGGGAACCGTCCCAACCTAGGGATCGAGCCGTGTCTCCTGAGTTGCCTGCATTGGCGCTCCAATTCTTTAATCACTGAACCACCTGAGAAGCCCAACATTGACCTGTGAACTCTGCCAAATGAACCAGGAGAGATAGAATACATAGATGTCAATGTCATTCTGGTAAGAAAAGTAGAAATAAAAAAGGTGCCAGTCTGTTGGACTGGGATATGAAATAGCACTCCCTGTTTCCAGTAAGTCTTTTTCCATCTTCAGCGTATTTGACATTTGTCTTTGCATAGCTGGGGAAGTGAAGTCTGTCTGCTCTTCATCACTTGATTCACACTGTATTGATTGAAACTTGACTTCAATGAGGTGATAGGGAGGAAGTTGATGATTTGTAATGGAGATTATGGTAACTTCCATATCCGTTCCTTTCTTATGCTTTTTTTTTTTTTTTGTGGGTGGGTGGGGGAGTCCATATGGAGATCCATGTGGTTGGGAGGAATCTAACTCTACTGTCTGGCTCCAGGGGTGGAGCACAGAACTTAGCTTAAGCAAATCAGCATACTTCATCCACTGGGTCATGGTGATTCATTATGGGATGAGTTTATGACCTTGGGGAGCCCAACCAAAATAAATTTTAGGACTTGTGTTAGAATTCCTGAGTTAAGGGCTTTCTTTCCTCCTCTGGAAATGGGAAATCTAAAACTCCTCCAGCCACTCCTGAGTCCCGGCATCTGAGCTGTGTCAATGATGGGTAACTATAGACCTGAGCTGTTCAGTTCAGGAGCTACTAGCCCACTATGGCTATTGAGCACTTGAAATGTGGCTAATGCAACTGAAAAACTTCATTTTAAAATTTAACTTTAATTAATTTAAGCTTAAACACAAATGTTTGATCCAATTATTGAACAGCTTTGAAATATGTTTGGAACAACAGTGGTGTATGAATCTACTTTCTCAATTGTAAATTTTGTGAAATCTTATTACAGTTCAAGTATTTCCAAGGAAAATTTAGTGTTTGAATTGAGATATGCCATGTCAAATACAAACCAGATTTTGAAGATTTAATATATAAAAAAGAAATTGCAATATAACATTGATAATTTCTATATTGATTACATGTTGGAATAATTTTTTAACATATGCAGTTAAATAAAATATTATTGAAATGAAATAAATAAATGAACAGTAAAACTCCTCCAGCCATTTTACTACCACAAAGTAAATCAATGGTAGGATTCTCTGCAACAGAGAATTGCAAAGAAATAAAGCCAGGGCCCTCATGACATCATGAAACCTTAGTTTAGACCTTACCTAAGCATAAACTTTTAGTTAGGTGAATTAGTAAATTTTCTCTTTATTATTTACACTTATGTTTCTCAAATTAAAGCTTTCTAACTCATACTACCTTAAAATTCATGTAAATCGCATTTGTTTTTGATAGATAGCAATGGTTGTGATTCATCTTCACTACTAAAGGCACCAAGCAGGTAGAGGCTATGATGGTATGTGTCTATAATGCGTGTTTTTCCAGATGATCAATACCAACAATTGTCATTATCTCCATCATCACTGTGGATGGGGCCATCATATGTAAATCAAATTCAGATGACCAAAGTTTACTGCAACACTTGAAATTTAGTGTCTCAGAAGCATTTCATTTCAGTCCCATAAAAGTTATGGTATGCTGATTAAATACTGACTGGAGCGTGAAAGTGCTTACTTGAGGCTCATAGGGCTGGAAAGGATGCATTCTGTTGCCACCTAATTTTTTTCAAAATATTGCTGCCCAGAGACAGCCAAAATTGTGTATTTCAGGTGTTCTAAGGGAAAGAGGTGTCATACTTTTTATTTTTTTATAATGGTATTTTCTGCCAATAATAAAACAGGAGCAAGAAAAAATATTGATTAAAGAAGCCATAGTCCTTTTCCAAAGAAGACATTTGTTATCTTCAGTTTCCTCACTTCAATTTTTGAGGAGAGAGAGGTAATTTATTCCCTCTAGTAAACATTGTTCACGTGGGAATCTCCCAACTTTCCTTTTGTAACTCCTGTTCAGAGCTTTAAATGTTAATTTCTTTGCCTTCCTTGATTCTCAAAGACAAAGGACAGGGGTATCTTGAACAAGTTTTTAAGAAAAAAAACAAAGAAGAACCTGTTCAGGCCTTCCCAGGTAGCACTGTTGGTAAACAACACCCCAGCCAGTGCAGGAGACCTAAGAGACTCAGGTTAAATCTCTGGGTTGGGAAGCTCCCCTAGAGAAGGGCATGGCAACCTACTCCAGTATTCTTGCCTGGAGAATCCCACGGACAGAGGAGCCTGGCGGGCTACAGTCCATACGGTCACAAAGAGTCAGACACAAATGAAGCAACTTAGCATGCACGCACACAAGAAGCCTTTCAGTAGAAAAGGTTATGTCCATAAGCACCCCATATGGGGCTGCTCCTTACACAGAAGGCAATAGGGAGGGGCCAAGATATCATGACTTATAGAAAACAAGTTTTGGCGGTTTCTGGGTTTCTCCCAGGAGTCTGCTGGGAGTTTCTGGTCCTGTGGAATAGGCACACACAGGGGATTTTAAAAGAACTGCTGTGGCCAAGAAGCTGCAAAGGTTTGAGTTGTCTTTAGGTATAATATTGCTCCAGAATAAAACCTGGGTTTCCTGGCTCTATAAGCAACAAGTACAACCTTTGAAGATTTCTTTATTTCCAATGTTTTATCATGAGCATTTTTAAACATATAGAAAAGTTGAAATAATTGTGAAGGGTCCACTTCATATACCCACCATCTAGACTCTACAATGAATAGCTTCCCTGGTGGCTCAGATGGTAAAGAATTTGCCTACCTGCAGATTCTTTCTGCAGATGCAAGAGACCTGGGTTCCATCCCTGGGTCAGGAAGATCCCCTGGAGAAGGGAATGGCTATCTACTTCAGTATTCTTGCCTGGAGAATCCCATGGCCAGAGGAGCCTGGTGAGCTACAGTACACAGGATCACAAAGAGTTGGACACAACCGAGTGACTAACACACACACACACACACACACACATATTTACTATCCATTTGTCTACCTATCAGTCCGTCTTATTTTTCAGTCATTTCAAAGTAAGTTGCAGACATCAGTATCCTACACTCCTAAATACCTCCTCACACTTATCATTAACTAGAGGTCAGGGTTTATTTACAATACTTTCTCCCTAAGTGAAATTTATGTAGAGTGAATTGCATGAATTTTAAGTGTACTATTCCATGAGTTTTGACAAATGTACGTGCCTGGTAAAGGAAAAGCCCCATCAAGACACAGAACATTGTCATGATGATTTTTTTCTAACGTGAACTATCAGTAGTGCTATTTCTCCACTGCATTCAATTATCCAACATATATTTTCTGAGCTCATATATTATATGATTCAGGATAGGTGATAGAGAGGTAAATGAGACATAGCCCTCCACAAGAGTCAACAGTTTAAAGAGGTGCCTACAATATTTGAATTCATTAGTTAATTAATTAAACAGTTGCTGTGAAAATCTGTTCACACACAGGAGGGGTCAGACAATGCACTAGTTGTGGGGTCAAGAAGGACTTCATGCTGGGCATTTTGAAAGATGAAAGGAAACATGAGGGACTGACCTGGTGGTACAGTGATTAAAACTCCATGCTTCCACTGCAGTGGGTGTAGGTTCAATCCCTGGTTGGGGAATTAAGATCCCGCATACAGCATGCCCAAGAAAAAGAAAAGAAAATTTCTTGAGTTAAATAAAAATGAAAATAGAACATATCAACTTAAAAAATTATATGGGAACATTAACAAATTTTTAAAAAATGAAAAGAAACATCACATATCTGGGGACAAGAACACAAAGCAGCTCAAGTTCATGACCCTCCATGGCATCTGGCATGGCTGAGAAACAGAACTAGGGGAATGGAGTGAGGCTGGAGACTTTGCAAGGGCAGGTCTAGGAGGGCCCTGAATGCCCTACTAAGGGATTGAGCTGTTACCTAGAAAGAGGTGGAAAGTTGATGAGGAACCTGCCAGACACTGGAGCCAAGGTGACCCAACCTTGAGAATGCTGAAGAAAGGCACTAACTTGAAGGTTCTGGTTATAGAGAAACAAACATTTTAGATGAGGTGTTAAATTATGGAAAATTCTAGTCCATAATCCAGGATGCTGGACCCCAAGGGCCATAGAGGCTCCAGCTGGCTGCCAGATGGAACATGGCATCCACGCACTCCTGCCCTGCCGAGGAGCCCTGGAGGCAGCCCAGCCTCCAGTTCCTCCTCCACTCACAGCACCAGAGCCTCACAGACTAAGAAGAACTGGAGAAATCAAGCTGGAAAAACCTGGGTTCTAACATATTATTTTTTAATATAACCAGTTGCATTATAATCACCTACCAATGATCATTGAGCAATTTGTTTAAAGTGTTGCAAAGTGTCCTGCCAGACTCTAATCAAGAGACAAATCTTGTGTCTAGAACAGTTCAATCACTTTTACTTACACTGAGAGAAAATTGAGTCATCACGTATACACAAACATGCTGCAATCAGGCTGAGTCTTCTTATATGCTAATGTACTGCTAAGAAGTGTGAAGTAATCCAGGGTAAAGTGTCAAATTCTCTTTCAATGGAATGGGGAATCACTGTGCTTTTGTACGGTAAATCCACCCTGGACTACTGAATCAATAGCTGTAAAATGTAGAACAGTGCTGGTTTAAAACAAAAAAAAAAGTAGTCAACATCTCTCCATTGAAAGGGAAGACTGTTAAACTCTTAATGGATTCTATTCGTGATCAAAGTTGAAGGTGCAAATCACATAGTAAATAACATCAACAAAAGTATGAGCAGAGGAGTGGATGAGGCAGGGAAGAGAGAGGCTTAAGGAAGAAATAATTTCAGAAGAAGGTATGTCTTAATTTTTTCCTGACCTTTTTTTTTTAATTTTTATTTTATTTTTAAACTTTACAATATTGTATTAGTTTTGCCAAATATCGAAATGAATCCACCACAGGTATACCTGTGTTCCCCATCCTGAACCCTCCTCCCTCCTCCCTCCCCATACCCTCCCTCTGGGTCGTCCCAGTGCACCAGCCCCAAGCATCCAGTATCATGCATCGAACCTGGACTGGCGACTCGTTTCATACATGATATTATACATGTTTCAATGCTTCCTGACCTTTTAATAGAGCTAGAGCTTTACAAATAGATCAGAACTGTCTTGCTTAAACTGTCAAGAAGAGTTACTCTCATGGGCTGAATGCTTGTGTTCCCCTCAAAACCGAGATATTGATGTCTAATTCCCAATGTGATGGTATTAGAAAGTGGGTCTTTCTAATCATTAGGTGATGAGGGTGGGGCCCTGGCGAATGGGATTAGTGCTTTTATAAGAAAAGGACAAACAGCTAGCTTGCTCTTTCCATCAATGTGAAGCTGACAGTCTGAAATCCAGAAGAGCACCTGAACCAGAACCTGATCATGCTGGCACTCTCATCTTAGACTTGTAGCCTTCAGAACTGTAAAAAAATAAGTTCTGGGTTTTGTAAGCCAACCAGTCCATAGTACTTAGCTAGAGCAGCCCACACTGACTGGGACAGTACCAAAAAGAGGACAAATGCTGAGCTTTAGGGCCCAATACCCTGCATGGTGGAAAGCATGGGAAATTTCCCACGGGAAATTCTCTTTTCTCTTGTTCTTTCTCTCTTAACTCTGAGACTCTCATTGGGCCTTACCCAGAGGAACAACAAATCTGTAGGTACTGGAAGAAAGTTGAGAAGCTGTCTTATGTTTGGACTCCATTAAGCCAGAGGCCAATCTTCATCAAAAGCAAAAATCTTAATACTCCTTCTATTTCCTTTTTTTTTAATCCTTAAGTTTTTAGTTTTAGATATCACCAAATGGTCAATACCAAAATCAGACTGATTATATTCTTTGCAGCTGACGATGGAGAAATTCTAAACAGTAAGCCAAAACAAGACTGGGAGCTGACTGTGGCTCAGATCATGAACTCCATATTGCAAAATACAGGCTTAAATTGAAGAAAGTAGGGAAAAACACTAGACCATTCAGTTATGAAATAAATCAAATACCTTACAATTATACAGTGGAAGTGACAAATAGATTCAAGGGATTAGATCTGATAGACAGAGTGCCTGAAGAACTATGGATGGAGGTTCATGACATTGTACAGGAGGCAGTGATCCAAACCATTTCTAAGAAAAAGAAATGCAAAAGGGCAAAATGATTGTCTGAGGAGGCTTTACAAATATTTGAGAAAAGAACAGAAGTGAAAGGCAAAGGAGAAAAGGAAAGATATTCCCATCTGAATGCAGAGTGCCAAAGAATAGCAAGGAGAGATAAGAAAACCTTCCTCAGTGATCAATGCAAAGAAATAGAGGAAAATAATAGAATGGGAAAGACTAGCAATCTCTTCAAGAAAATTAGAGATACCAAAGGATATCATGCAGATAGACAGGCACTATAAAGGACAGAAAAAGTATGGACCTAACAGAAGCAAAAGATATTAAGAGGTGACAAGAATACATAGATGAACTATACAAAAAAATATCTTAATGACCCAGATAACAACGACGGTGTGATCACTCACCTAGAGCCAGACATCCTGGAATGCAAAGTCAAGTGGACCTTAGGGAACATCATTACAAACAAAGCTACGGGAGATGATGGAATTCCAGTTGAGCTATTTCAAATTCTAAAAGATGATGCTGTGAAAGTGCTGCACTCAATATGCCAGCAAATTTGGAAAACTCAGCAGTGGCCACAGGACTGGAAAATGTCAGTTTTCATTCCAATCCCCAAGAAAGGCAATGCCAAAGAATGTTCAAAATACTGCAAATTGCCATCATCTCACATGCTAGCAAAGTAGTGCTCAAAGTTCTCCAAGCTAGGCTTCAACAGAACATGAACCAAGAACTTCCAGATGTTCAAGCTGGATTTAGAAAAGACAGAGAAACCAGAGGTCAAATTGCCAACATCCGTTGGATCATAGAGAAAGCAAGAGAAATCCAGAAAAACATTTTCTTCTGCTTTATTGATTAGGCCAAAGCCCTTGACTGTGTGGATCAAAACAAACTGTGGAAAATTCTGAAAGAGATGGCAATACCAGACCACCTGACCTGCCTCCTGAGAAATCTGTATGCAAGTCAAGAAGCAACAGTTAGAACCAGACATGGAATAATGGACTGGTTCAAAATTGGGAAAGGAATACATCAAGGCTATATGGTGTCACCCTGCTTATTTAACTTATATGCAGAGTACATCATGTGAAATTCTGGGCTGGATGAAGCACAAGCTGGAATCAAGATTTGTAGGAGAAATATCAATAACCACAGATATGCAGATGACACCACCCTTATGGTAGAAAGTGAAGAGGAACTAAAAAGCCTCTTGATGAAGTTGAAGGAGGAGAGTGAAAAAGCTGGCTTAAAACTCAACATTCAAAAAACAAAGATCATGCCCTCTGGTCCCATCACTTCATAGCAAATGGATGGGGAAACAATGGAAACAGTGAGAGACTTTATAATTTCTTGGGCTCCTAAATCACTGCAGATGGTGACTGTAGCCATGAAATAAAAAGACACTTGCTCCTTGGAAGAAAAGCTATGACAAACCTCTACAGCATATTAAAAGTCAGAGACATTACTCTGCCAACAAAGGTCCATCTACGTAAAGCTATGTTTTTTCCAGTAGTCACATATGGATGTGAGAGTTGGACCATAAAGAAAGATGAGCACCAAAGAATTGATACTTTTGAACTGTGGTGTTGGAGAAGACCCTTGGAGTCTTGGACACTTGGACTGCAAGGAGATCCAACCAGTCAGTCCTACAGGAAATCTGTATTCAGTCATTGGAAGGACTGATATTGAAGCTGAAGCTCCAATACTTTGGCCACCTGATGCGAAGAGGTAATTCATTACAAAAGACTCTGATGCTGGGAAAGATTGAAGACAGGAGAAGGGGATGACAGAGGATTAGATGGTTGGATGGCATCACCAACTTGATGGACATAAGTTTGAGCAAGCTCTGGGAGTTGGTGATGGACAAGGAAGCCTGGCATGCTGTAGTACATGGGATCGCAAAGAGTTTGACACGACTGAGTGACTGAAGTCAAGTTTTTAGTTAAAAGTAATTTTTCACTGGCTTAAGCACATTTGCTAGCCCTTGTTCAAGACTTAGCCCCTCACTCTACTCCTCTTGCCACTGTGTTGAGTCATACCTTTGGCTGGTTTCTCTAGACTGAGTCTACAGCATCTCCAGCCTCACATTCTAGGACTGACAAACAGCTTTTTTATCTCCAATTTTTTTTTTAAATTCCCTATAACTGAGTTCCTTTAGACTAGATTGGCTCACATGGTGATCCTCAAATGAAATATGCTGATTGGCCAGGACTAGGTCATATGATGGCCCTAAATTGGGAAGTGAGACTGAATCCATGGGTTCATAATGGGGGAAAGTTTTCCCCAAGCCCCAAGGTGGAGGTGGGGGTGGATGAGGAAATGCATTGGAGGCCAGCAAAGACAAGAGATGTCCACTAAGCTTCTGAAAGCTTAAAATGCTAGTGACAGGAGAGCCCAGGAAGCACAGAGATGGCACACCTTCATCTCTGCTGGTCCAAGTGGGGAAGGAGAGTGTGAATTCCAAGCCTCTGCACTGAGGACTACTGCTCTGCAACTGCTTCTCCTTACCATCTACTTTCCTGCCCCAACATTCACACAAAGTGACCAAAAGCCTCCCTGCTGGTCTCAAGAGAAGGATGGAGCTGGGACAGTCAGAAAGACAAAGTGCACCTATGGAGTCTGACACTGAAGTTTGTTTTCAGTCTCTTTCAGTAACTGCCCTTCCACAAATTCTCACTCGGCTCACTCTATCATACCTCTGTTCAAGTATGTGTCACTCAAACACCAGCCCCGGAAAGTCCTCTCGCAATTAGTCCAGGAACCCACATTCTTTCTAACACTAATTCTATGCAATATTAATAGGTGCTATGCCTCAAAGGAATTCTAGAGTCAAAAAATGTGTGATAAACACTGGGCTAAACAGCATTAAAAGATTTATTTAGTGCACAACTTCTCCTATTCCTTAAAGTATATACATGTACCATGAATCTGCAAGAGGAGACTTTAGTAAGAAGCATTTCCCACCTTTATTTAAACAAGGGATTTTATTTCAGAAAATATCTACAGAAGCCATTGTTTCTACAGAACACATTTTGAGAAAAGCTGAACTTGCCTTGCCCCTTCACTTTTTATTTTATTTTTTAATATAAATTTACTTATTTTAATTGTAGATTAATCACTTTACAATATTGTATTGGTTTTGCTATACATCAACATGAATCCACCATGGGCGTACACGTGTTCCCAATCCTGAACCCCCCCTCCCACCTCCCTTCCGTACCATCCTTCTGGGTCATCCCAGTGCACCAGCCTCAAGCATCCTGTATCATGCTTCAAACCTGGACTGGCGATTCGTTTCTTATATGATATTATACATGTTTCAATGCCATTCTCCCAAATCATCCCACCCTCTCCCTCTCCCACAGAGTCCAAAAGACTGTTCTATACATCTGTGTCTCTTTTGCTTTCTTGCATACAGGGTTATCATTACCATATTTCTAAATTCCATATATATGCATTAGTATACTGTATTGGTGTTTTTCTTTCTGGCTTACTTCACTCTGTATAATAGACTCCAGTTTCATCCACCTCATTAGAACTGATTCAAGTGTATTTTTTTAATGGCTGAATAATACTCCATTGTGTATATGTACCACAGCTTTCTTATCCATTCATCTGCTGACGGACATCTAGGTTGCTTCCATGTCCTGGCTATTATAAACAGTGCTGCAGTGAACATTGGGGTACATGTGTCTCTTTCAGTTCTGGTTTCCTCGGTGTGTATGCTCAGCAGTGGGATTGCTGGATCATAAGGCAGTTCTATTTCCAGTTTTCTAAGGAATCTCCACACTGTTCTCCATAGTGGCTGTACTAGTTTGCATTTCTACCAACAGTGTAAGAGGGTGCCCTTTTCTCCACACCCTCTCCAGCATTTATTGCTTGCAGGCTTTTGGATAGCAGCAATTCTGACTGGTGTGAAATGGTACCTCATTGTGGTTTTGATTTACATTTCTCTGATAATGAGTGATGTTGAGCATCTTTTCATGTGTTTGTTAGCCATCTGTATGTCTTCTTTGGAGAAATGTCTGTTTAGTTCTTTAGCCCATTTTTTGATTGGGTCATTTATTTTTCTAGAATTGAGCTGCAGGAGTTGCTTGTATATTTTTGAGATTAGTTCTTTGTCAGTTGCTTCATTTGCTATTATTTTCTCCCATTCTGAAGGCTGTATTTTCACCTTGCTTATAGTTTCCTTTGTTGTGCAGAAGTTTTTAATTTTAATTAGGTCCCATTTGTTTATTTTTGCTTTTATTTCCAATATTCTGTGAGGTGGGTCATAGAGGATCCTGCTGTGATTTATGTCAGAGAGTGTTTTGCCTATAAGCTCCTTCACTTTTTAGATAAAGAAACCACTTCTCACAGAGTTTTAATGACCTGCCCAGCCTAAAACTGGTCAATGTCAGGATCAGGAAATCATATTTCAAAGGCCAGGAGAAGATTGCAGGAGTTCAGCTGAGAATCTCTCTTATTGCAGAAAAATTTTACTATTGCTTTTCTTTCACCCAAGTCTAAAATTCCCTGTTATCTTATTGACAACTTCCTCCTAGCTCTCCCAAACACCCCCCATACACACACTCTCTCTCCAAAATCACAGTAAAAAACATCAGCTGGCCCACCAACCAGAGGATGTGAAATGTTTGGAAATAACTTTTGATATCAGCTTTGACAAAGAGAAATAATAATTTGGAAGCAATGCTTATTGCAAAATTTAATTCTGTATGGTGAAACTTTGATACATTGATTAATTAGTCATACATCCAGGCAGACTTTGCAACAAGCCTGGGTTCTAGAACATGGTTAAAGAAGTTTAATTGCAGTGCTTTCTGAATGGCAGTACCCATTTAAAATTTAACTCTAAGGGGATACCAGTTACTAGTAATGCCCTACCTCAGCCACTTAGTACTGTTAAAGCTACTTTGAAAGAAAATTCAATTTTTTGAGTCCTCTATTTGAAATAGTTGATAATTATAGAAAGGTTCCCTTAGCTTATGAGTAAAAGCTTGCAATTTTCAGGGGAGGAATAAATAGGTTCATTGACTCATCCAAACCACACTCCACAGAGATCTCGTGCAGGCAGCCAGCCCCCAAACACAGGGCCTGGGCTTGAATTCTCTATAATTCAGCACTAACCAAAACACTGATGGCATACAAAGATGCAATGAGCATTAGGTGGAGGTAAGTCCCATCTCCTATTGTGAGCGCTACCACCTCAGTCCCCAGATAATAACAGTCATTTACTGAGAGCTGTGCAATGTGCCAAATGCTTTCAAGACCAGTTTCATTCTTAGTTCTCCATTCATCCTCCATTAAATGGAAGTGGACATAGGTGGCAGCAAACAGTCTCCTGGAAGATGAAGGCCGTGCACATGTCCTACACCATGCTGCCCCAAGCACACTTGAAAATGCAAGATGGAAGTTTCTTTCTTCTGCCTCCCTCAGCGTCCAGGGAGTTGGAGAGGGACATCCCCTTTTGATGTCCCCATAGATGCTCAATACAAGGGTGCCACCTCCCTTGCAGAAGTTTTTGGACATCTTGCAGAAGTTTCTGGAAAACCCACGCCAGGCCCCAGGCCCACCTCCACCTTGTAGCAGATGCAGGAAACAGTTCACAGGGGCTGATGAGAGCCAAGTGTCTGCATCTCTTCCAGATTCCTCATTAGTAATTGGATATTAGCCAATATGGACTATTTACACCCTGGAAACTAGTGAAAACATACACCAGGGCTTTTACCTAATTCCAGGAGAACCAGTTCTTATACATTGACCAGCACACCAGTGTTATAATGTGATGAGATACAGAGTCTTACCATCCTGAGACAATGTTCTCATCGGTACACAAACATAACATGCTGCTATGAAAACTAGGAACATGTCAGATGGAGTCACATGCTGCCTCTGGGAGCCCCAACCTTCCTGCCGCCTTGCTTTAAGTACTACAGCTGTCATCTTGGAATTTTTCATTTACCCATAGAACCCTTAATTCATTTCTAAAATACGATTCACATAATGAAACCAGGTATTTCACCCAGTGCTAAAATCCAAAAGCAATTAGCCTTTTTGTTTATTTCATATGGGAGTTAGACTAAAAGCTAAATGAACACACAAAAAAAGAGCCAGGCATTGGTCCAAATGTCTGAATGATGTACTAATTAAATTGTATAACAACACTGCTATCTTTATACATACACTTTATTACAGGTTGGGGAATCAGCCCAGGGCCTTCCAAGTCAGCCTCTGGGAGAGCACTTTTAAAACTAGAGGAACAGTTGGGTAAGGCTTTGTAAGGAAGGTTTAGCTACACATTCAGGAAGAACAGATAAGACTTTGGATGAGATATGAGAAAGCTTGCTTAATTTTTCTCTTCTCTCTGCTATAATATGATCCTAATCAGGATAAGAGTTAAAAAGTCTGCTTATTTAGGTATTCACTAAGTAAATATGATAAAACTCGGGGTAGATGCTGAGGATAATACAAAATTAATCAGACCCATTCCAGGCCCTCTAAAAGTCCTCAGATAGCCTCAGTCTGGCAGAGAAGTCAATGTTTATGAGAGCATGTCCCTAAATGTTACATAAGACTCACAGGTTCCTCATGGGTCTGGAGAGAGATTGTTAGAGTGTCTGAGATGAGAGGGGATAGGGTGGGTATTGAAGGTTCCCCAGGGGA
Source organism: Bos indicus x Bos taurus (assembly GCF_003369695.1). Taxonomy (NCBI): domain Eukaryota; kingdom Metazoa; phylum Chordata; class Mammalia; order Artiodactyla; family Bovidae; genus Bos; species Bos indicus x Bos taurus. The sequence goes on from NC_040076.1 coordinate 131,360,461, forward strand.
AAGTGGATTTGAGCCAGTTTCTCTCATTTCTTTCATCTTAATTCATAAGCTTCCATGAGGAGTTAACGAAATACGTATTGTAGAAGTGGCTTGTTTGCAGATCCATGGTGGCTGTCATAAGAACACCAGAAAGACTAGTAATAGGAATGATGGCTAACATGCACTGAGCCTTTTCCAGGAGCCAGGCCCTGTTCTCGGAGATTCACATGGCCTGATTCATTTTCCCTTCATAGCAACTCTAGGAAGAGTAAAGACCAGCAAAGTGAAGTTTTCTGAGTAACAGAGTTGACACTTGAATCTGGGGTCTGGTGTTCCCCACCATACACTGTCTGTCCTTGATTCCATAATCAAGTGCAAGTACACCATCAGAGATCACCTTCCTTCTCATAGTATCATCTATGTATGTTTATTTAAAGAGACTTTGTGGTACAGCAATAGATACGTCATGACCTGAGCTTTGGAGTCCAGCTGAGTCCTCCTCCTCCCCACATCACTAACTAGGCTGTGACAGGGAGATAAGAGCTCATCTCAGGCTACTAAACCCAAGTCCTCTAAACCGCTCACCATCTCCCTGATCATCAGGTCCTGCTGGGTCTCCAAACCTCTGCACGCTGTTTCTAATGCCCAGGATGAACTGATGACTCCAGAACAAAGCTGTAAGCAAGTTCTAATGGTGTTTCTCTTGCTGGGGAACAACAAAAAAAAGGTAAATTGCTCCATAACTACCAACTGCACCTGTAAAACAGCAGTAAACATTCCACATCACTGTGGGAAATAAAATGGCTGCAAAACTAATTCAATATTGTAAAGTAAAAAATAATAAAATTTTAAAAAATAAATAAAAGTAATATGCAGAACGGTAAAAATAAATAAATAAATAAAATGACTGCTGTGGTTCTGAAGGGAGGGTCAGGAAGAGTGGGAGTCCCTTAGTGTGGACTCCAAAGAACAAGCCGGTTAACATGGGCAGAGAGGAGAGAGAGGTGGACTACAGACTATGCTTCTTTATTCAGGACCCAGCATACAGTTGTTGCTCAATATAATTTTGTCAGTTAAACAATGACAACATCCTGTCTTGGGTCACACAGGTGCCAGGGGATATTTGCTAGTGATAACAGGTGCTCCGCACATCCACGGGGGTGGATCTGGTCAACCAAAGGCACAGACAGAACACACCCAGCTGTGGTGGAAGAAGACATGTTGAATGGTAGGGAACAATATTTGGGCAGGTGAGCCTGATTCTACTAACTAGAAACCAGAGATGGGACGAGAAAGAAAGAGGAGCATTTCCTCATCGGGAGCTGCATGTGGACCCTCAGGGCAGAGTGTATCAGATGCACACAGATCACAGAGGAATCTCATCAAAATTCAGGTCCTGATGCAGTAAAGCTAGGTTGGGACCTGAAAGTTTGCATTTCTATAAAGCTCCTGGTGAACTTCTCTTGGCAGTCCAGTGGTTAAGACTGCCTCCCAACGCAGGGGGTGTGGGTTCGGTTCTTGGCGAGTGACCTAAGATCCCAGGTGCCTCACGGCCAAAGAACCAAAGCATAAAACAGAAACAATACTGTAACAAATTCAATAAAGAGTTTTTTTAAATGGTCCACATCCAAAATAAAAATCTTAAAAAAAAAAAAGAAGCTGAGTGCTGATGCTGCTGGATCACACCTTGAGTAGCAAGTCCTAAAGAGTCGAAAACAGGCTTCAGAGGTCTGTGAATTCTTTACAATCATTTGCAAAATGTTATATTCTGTACACATGTGCATTTTTCAGTAGAAAGACCATAGTTTTCATTAGATTCTCAAAGGGTCTGTTTTGGATTGAATGTGTCCCCCAAAAGATAGGTTATGGTTCTAACCCCAGTACCTGTGATTGTGACCTTCTTTGCAAATCAGGACTTTGCTGATGCCATCAAGTTAAGATGAGGTCATTAGGGTGGGCTCCTATCCAATGTGAGCTCCCATCCAGGTCCTTATAAGACAGAAACATGGACACAAACACAGAGGGTAGAGACTGATCCAGTGGCAAGTCAACAAATGCCAGAACTGCTAACAAACACTAGAGGCTAGGGAGAGACAAGGAAGAATTCTCCCTGACAAGTTTTCAGAGCCAGCCTGGCCCTGCCAACACCTTGATCTTGGACTTTAAGCCTCCAGAAGTATAAGACAGTAAATTGTAAATTTCAGTGTTTTAAGCCACCCAATTATTTGTGATACTTTGTTATGGCAGCCCTGAGAAACTAACACAGGGTCTGAGATACACACACACACACACACACACACACACACACACACAGAGTGATTAATTATCATAAAGATACAAGAAGTTGCTGACAATTTGGGAACTAATATTTGCAGCCATAACTAGCAACTTACAGCTGCTGCACTTCCCACTTGCGTTTTCTTCATTTCTTAAACCTTAAAGATGGCTTCTTTCCTAATCAGATCTTTCTTTGGGATTCCCAGCTTTTCCTCCTTCAGTTTGTAGGAAGACGCACATTCTTTCTGGACTTCCAGACCTAAAGAGCCTGCTATTTCCTTCTTGGCATAGAACACGGAGAAGTCGAAGGTCCAGTGTTTCTTCCTCTGCCAGATCCCTGCTTTGCAAAAGTTTGTCTTTCTCTTGGTCCACACAGCCTTGCGCTCCTTCTTTGTTCTCCTCCTTCCTTGGCTGTGAGGAGAGAGACAGCCTTCCCTCTTTGAGGAGTAGATTTAAACCCTGAGGTATTCTGCCCCATGCCTTAGCTGGACATCCAGGCCCTCTGGATCAGGGGCCAAGATTCCAATAACTTGTTGTGTTTCCACAGAAATTGCCTGTTTCCAGGATGCTCCCTGTCCTTCACCATGTCTGGGCTCTTAGGAACTCTGCTCCCCACATCTTTAATTAGAGTAGCCGCTGCTACCATTAACACTTCTGCTATGGGAGAAGAGAAAGCAGATAGAGAACTAGCACTTACTATTCTGCACGTGGTTTTATATATATTTTCCCTCTTAACTCTCACATTCACACTTACACATTCAAAGTGAGAATGGGTATCAGCACAGCATTGATCTCATCTTCCAAATTAAGACACCAAGTCACAGGGCTCGAAAGAAACAGAAGCAAGATTCCAATGCAGCTCTAACTCCTCGAAAGCACGCACTCTCCTCACCACTCTAAACTGCCTGTCTGAGGCTGAGTTAAACAGCTAAATCAGGGAAATATATAAAACCAGTCAGGCTCAATTCTGTTGTTCTGGCATATTGTCTTTAAGACAAATATTTTGGTGTCATGTAAACACAAGCACATCTGTCTGCATGCTTGCTATCTGTCTGATCCACTTACTCTCTATGATGCAGAAATAACCACCATCAGCTATTCAACAGACAAGACATCCGAAGCGGCACTTCACTGGCTGTTAGGGACAACAGCCAGAGCTTTAGCTTTTCAACAATAATTCCCAACTCTGAATTTGCAACACCCCAGGGCATTTCCCACCACTCTATGGGATTTTGAAAGATTCTTAAAAAATTCTCAGAACCAAATTAGTGTCAGCATACTCTAAGAAATAAACAGGTTCTTAAGAGCAGACTTTTCAGAAGGCAGGGGTAAGGCTGTGTGGTGGAGCCCAGCCGTGGTAAGAGCTGCTATGAAGAGCACAAGGTGTGTGACTCAGTTTCCCCTTTCTTATTCAGGTAGTCTTTTCCTCCCAAAAAAGATGAACATGTCATTTTTGTTTATAAATAGGCATGAAGACCTATTTTAAAATAGGCATAAAAATAAACCATAAAAATAGGCATTTTTATGAAATGAGAATGTATGAGAAAAAAAATATCCCAAAAAGCTACAAAGATTTCTGGGTTAAAGGTAAAAGGACATGGAGCTAATTTTTTTTTTCAGTTTTAATATTTTTGTATATTTTAAAATATTTATATATTTTGCAGTATATCTGATTTACAAAGCTGTGTTAATTTCTGCTGTATAGCAAAGTGATTCAATTCTACATATATAGACATTCTTTCTTCATATTCTTTTCCATCATGGTTTATTGTTAGTCACTCAGTCATGTCTGACTCTGTTGCGATCCCACAGACTATAGCCCACCAGCGTCCTCTGTCTATGGAATTATCCAGGCAAGAATACTGGAGGGGGCAGCCATTCCCTTCTCCAGTGGATCTTCCCCACTCAGGGATTGAACCTGGGTCTCCTGCTTTGCAGGCAGATTCTTTACTGTCTGAGTTACCAGGGAAGCCTTTATGGTTTATTACAGGATATTGACTATCATTCCCAGTGCTATACAGTAGGACCTTGTTGTTTATCCATTCTATATATAAAAGCTTACTTCTGCTAACCTCAACCTTCCATTCATGGACCTAACTTTGTTTGGAGAAAGGGAAGCTGAAAAGAAAGGTTGCTGCTTATGTTTGAGAGGGACATATAAACAGCACATCTGCCTCCACTCTCCTGTGGCAGCCGCAACTCACTAATGACAGAACTTTAGCATGGAGCCAGAATTGAACCTCAGAATCCTTCTCAACACAATTCTGTAGGGAAGCACATGAAATCCATGCCAAGCACATGAAATCCATGCCAAGCACATGAAATCCATTATTCGTTGATGTGTATCAGCCTGCTGATACACACTATCACATTATGAAGCACAAATAGGATGGTAGAGCAAGTACCCAGAACCTATCTCTTCTCCTCTTTTTACTTTGCCTGAAATCCTCTAATTTCTTTCTTCATGACTTCTAGATAAATCTATCCTTCTCAAATTGTTCTGAATTTGTGTTCATTTTTACCACTGGGTATCCACCAGCCCACCCACCCTCCCTCTCATAGGTGTGCCATAGTTAAAGTGGCATTTAAGAGAAATGGTCTCAGGCTGAGAGTCTGAAGACCTCAGTTTGAACCCAGTTCTCTACCTCTGAGTCCATTTCCTCATCTATAAAATAAGAAAATACTTGGAGCAACCTCTTCATATGGATTTTATGAATATCAAATGAAATAATGGAAGACTTCACACAATGCCCAGATAAATAAACATTTAATAAATGTTAACTAATCTGAGGAAACAGGAGACATAGCTATTTCAAGATAAATTCCCCATCATAGTTGAAAGAGCACCCTGATTCACCATGTTACTTATGTTGAACACTCTTGAAATCTAGAATCAGCTGGGATCTCCCTGTCCCTTGAGATTTAGCTAAAATTAACCTGAGTGCCACCTGCAAAGCATAGCCATTAGAATTCCAAAGCTCTTCCTGTGAATTCCAGGGGTTCGCATTCTCAGGACCACCTTTACATCCTGGGCTTCTATGACCTCATATGTAGACTCTGCTCAGAACCTTCTCAGCCCAGACACAGAACTTATCTCCTTCCTCATCTACAGAAAAAAAAAAAAAAGGTGTATGTGTGTGTTTTCCACAGAAAGCTTTTGGGAACAGAGGAGCCCTCTTCTCCTCCAGTTTGTCACTGACATCAGCTGCAGCCCCAGGAATGTGACTATTCATCCTCTGTCTGCAGAAGACGGTTATCACACCCATCCTACAGCAGCAGTTCCCCATCTTTTTGGCACCAGGGACTGGTTTCATGGAAGACAAAAATTTTCCATGAACCAGGGCAGGGTTGAGGAGAGGATAGTTTCAGGATGATTCTCATAAGGAGCACACAGCCTAAATCCCTCATATACACAGTTCACAGGCGAGTTCACGTTCCCATGAGAAACTAATGCTGCCTCTGATCTGACAGGCAGTCTGATCCGACCACTCAGGCAATAATGTGAGTGATAGGGAGTGTCTGTAAACACAGATGAAGCTTTGTTTGCTCACCTGCTACTCACCTATTGCTATAGTCCTAACAGGTCACAGACCAGCACCAGACCTAGAATGCCTACCAATTATTGAAGATTATGTAGATACTGACACTCTATACTTTCATAAAGTGAAGTGAAGTCACTCAGTCTTGTCCAACTCTTGCGACCCCATGGATTGTACTACCAGGCTCCTCAGTCCATGGGATTTTCCAGGCAAGAGTACTGGAGTAGGCTGCCATTTTCTTCTCCAGGGATCGTCCTGACCCAGGGATCGAACCTGGGTCTCTCGAATTGTAGGCAGATGCTTTACCATCTGAGCTACTAGGGAAGCCCCTATACTTTCATACACATTGGTTAGTCCCTGAGCAGTTCTGAGAGTTAGGAGTCAGCATTTGGGCACCAGAACACATCCCAACCCCAAAAATAAAAACACCAGAACCTCACTTCATTAGCTCATTCTCTGACCCATGCAAGCTGAGATCAACACAACCCTTAAAGGGCCAGATAAGAGTAACTCTCATGTCCTCCTTAAGATTTCCATGAAACTCTGTACAACCTATCTTCTCAGGGTGCTTCCTGGCTCTATGGTTCTGTTTTTGCTGAATTAGTTGTATCAGTGGGTCATTTCTCTGACTAAGGTGTGTTGGTAGAGAATAGAAGTCAACATCTTTCTCTGGTGTTTACAAAAAACCATTCACTTAAGTCTTGGTCTGTGAATCAGACATCACTAAGCGTTTGAACAAACTAAGATGATATACTGCAGGACGAGAAATGAAATTTCAGACATCTCTATTTCTTTCAGGCTCCAATCCTGGCCACCTCACCCCATCCAGAAACCTGAATGCTGTCAGATTCAGAGTTCTGTTTCTCCACTCTCACCCTCAACATTTTCCACTCATCGCTGCCTCCCTCTCCAATTGTGCCCATGAATTTCATGTCCAAACAAGGTACTTTTCTTTCTATTGTATAGGTCAGTAGCTCTCAAACTTGATTGTGTATCAGAATCAACCAAAGAGCTTATAAAACAGATTTGTTGGCCTCATCCCAGAATTCCTGGTTTAGCAGGTCTGGGAAAGGGCCTGAGAAGTTGTATTTCTAAACAAGTACACACTAGTATACATTACACTTCCCTCCAGCCCATATATAGGGCTTTACGGGTGGCTCAGTGGTAAAGAACCCACCTGCCACCCAGGTTCCAACCCTGGGTCAGGAAGCTCCCCTGGAGAAGGAAATGGAAGCCTACTCCAGTATTCTTGACCAGGGAATCCCATGAATAGCCCTTAAACTTGTCTCTGGGTTTACTTTTGCTCATCAGCTGTTAAGAAAAAGTCACCATGCAGTAAGCTACCCAAAGGATACTCAACAGCATCCAGAAATCACTTACTATATAAGTTAGTTATGGATTTAACTATAATCCCTTCTCCCTCCAATGCATTTGGGAGGCAGTGTAAATTAGTGTGACTGATTCAGAGCTGGCTCTGCCTACCATTACTTGTGTGACCTTGGGCCATATTACTTAAGCACTCTGAGCCTACTTTCCTCACCTGTAAAACTGTGGATGATAATGCTTACTTATTAGGATTGTTTGAGCATTAACAGAGATAGCACATGTATACTGTTAACCAGTTTCTGAGCATGTGTAAAATATTCTATACATGTTAGTTATTTCTCATGTATTCCACAGACCTTGACCAAGCCCCTGCTGTACTTCAGGCACACTGCTAGTCACTGGGATAAAAGATGAAACCACCTAATAAGAGAAAGGAAGAACAGTAAACCAACACAAGCTCTCAGATTTATGCAGGAGATGAGCTGTTGAAGGCCTCTGATAATTCAAGACTAATTCCTCTTAGAAATAAATGTAAAATGGGAAACATATTCTAGGGGCACATAAATCCACAAACATTGTAGAATAATGTACTCTAATGCTGTTTTTTATTTTCTTAGCATTAGCTCTAATATCTCACAGAGGGCTTTTTCTAATATTAATAGCATATCATTGCAGTTGTTGGGGCTGCTAGCCATATTTCATCACCTCTAACTTCTATTCCGAAGTTATTGATCTTTCTGGTACCTTTTTCATCACTTGTACAAACATCACCTAATGAATCCTTGGATGACTTCGCTAAATTATAATAACTGAATGTTAAAATAACAGGACAATAGTCACCAAAAACCACTCAGGGAAGTTTAGGTGCCTGGAGACAACTGAAGGGTCTCAAAAGGTTGACGCCATAGACCAGCCAAGATGGTGGCGCCCTGTGGCCACGGCAAAAACGCAGCATTGCTGCTCATTTCCCAATTCACAGGGTCCTCCATTCCCTGATGGGTACTTTTGGCTTGGATCTTCGCTGCTTTTCATTTGAGGGGAGTTGCTTTACTTTGCATTTTGTGCATAAAGTGAAATTGGAGACTCTATGTTGCACTGTTTCGAATCTATCGTTCAGATGCCCATGAAATGTGTGTGCCCAGAATCGCAAAGGTCTGATGCAGGCGGTGGGAGGTTCTCAGGTTGCACTGCTGATCTGTTCCCCTCATGGGCAACTCCATCTTCCATTCCCACAGCTGTGTTTTCTCTTCCAGATGTGTGCTCATCAGACAAGCACCCTTCCTGCCAAAATAAAAGCAATGATCCCAGGGGGTACATTTTGTCACCAGCTATAGTCTGGGGCCAACATCTAGCTTCTGTGGTTGAGAAAGTCCATCCCACAGGAATTCATGGACATTAAAGAGAAACGTATCTTTCCAAACACCTAACCGTAATGAAAGTATTGAAATCAGTTAACACTTTCCTGGTTTAAACATAGCCAGCTTGACACTTTTAAAAGAAATAGAATATCTGTGTATTTTTGAATATAAATTTAGGGATATGATCCAGAAAATTGTCCATTATTTAGTAACTAAAATTAAAATAAATCAAGTAGGACTCAAAAGTTACATTTTAGGAAAGTTAGCATCTGCCTTCTCCTGATATTTTATATTTTTCTTTAGTAGTGATATTTCTAAAAAGGGAAATGCTTTCTAACATTATTTACTCCCAGCATATTTAAGATATGGTAAAAAAGAAAATTACTTACTAAAGGCCCTGACTGTGAAGATGTATGGTATGGAGCTAACACTGAGTGATTCCTGATGCTCTAGACTTTGGGGGGAATATATAATGTCCAATTAAGGATACTCAACAATAGTATGTGTTGAAAAATTATTGAGCTATCTATGGCTTGTTTGCATTGTATATTTCCTCTTCATTCCACAAAAAAAAAAAAAGAGGCCGATTTGTTGTTGTTGTTGTTGTTGTTGTTGTTCTCTTGTCTCAGGGCAGAAAACTGAAGTCAACTGAAAAGTTTCTGCTTCAGGCTTCTGTTCTGAAAGCTGAAACTCTTTTGGGCTTCCCTGATAGCTCAGCTGGTAAAGAATCCACCTGCAATGCTGAAGACCCCGGTTCAGTTCCTGGGTAGGGAAGATCTGCTGGAGAAGGTACCCACTCCAGTATTCTTAGGCTTCCCTTGTGGCTCAGCTAGTAAAGAATCCACCTGAAAGTCAGACATGACTGAGCAACTTCCACTTTTCTTTCACTCATCTCCCCAGAAGCTAGAAGCTGCTACCCCTGGGAGTGGCAAGAAGAAATAGCAAGAGTCCTCCAAAAGTCACAACTTTCTGAGGTTTTCCTTTCTGTAATATATTAACATGACTGTTTTAAGAAAATTACAAAAAAGTGCTTCACTGTGCAGGTGAAATATGCCATGAAAGTGATATTGGTCAGATATCAAAGCCAGGGAGAAAACAGTCTCGGAGAAGAGCCTCTCAGGTTTGTCATATCACCCTCCCCTGCCCACCAGGCTGCAGAGGCTCCACTGGGTGCTCAGTGCTGCTGAGAGCCTCAGCCCAGTGCCTGCCCCGGTGTTAGAGGTTGGCCAGGCCACTAAGCAGAGTTGAAAGAAATCAGATGGGACCCAGGCATTTCTATGGAGAGCACTGGCCTGGTAAGCAGCTGAGGCACTGCCTGTGAGCAGCCACAGGGCCTTGGTACTGAGCATCTCAGTAGCAGTTAGAACACTGATGATAAAATCCCTGCTCATATGTTCTTTTTTTTTTTTTTTTAATTTATTTTAGTTGGAGGCTAATTACTTTACAATATTGTAGCAGTTTTTGCCATACATTGACATGAACTAGCCATGGGTGTACATGTGTTCCCCATCCTGAACCCCCCTCCCACATTCCTCCCCATCCCATCCCTCCGAGTCATCCCAGTGCACCAGCCCTGAGCACCCTGTCTCATGCATCGAACCTGGACTGGCGATCTGTTTCATATATAATAATAAAAATCCCTGCTCGTATGTTCTAAACCAGGCAAGAACCCTCCCACTTTGAACCCTGGCAGTCTGGGAGGAATGCCTACACATTTAACCACCACCTCCTTATGAGGCATCACATATGACTAACCCTGGTTATCTTCCTTAGGAGGGACTGGGGTTCGTTTTACTGGGGAGTCATGTTAATATATTACAGAAAGGAAAACCTCAGAAAGTTGTGACTTTTGGAGGACTCTTGCTATTTCTTCTTGCCACTCCCAGGGGTAGCAGCTTCTAGCCTCTGGGGAGATGAGTGAAAGAAAAGTGGAAGTCGCTCAGTCATGTCTGACTTGCAGGTGGATTCTTTACTAGCTGAGCCACAAGGGAAGCCCAAGAATACTGGAGTGGGTACCTTCTCCAGCAGATCTTCCCTACCCAGGAATTGAACCGGGGTCTTCTGCATTGCAGGTGGATTTATTATGGACTCTTAATGTAACTAGAGATTATCATACTAAGTGAAGTCAAAAAGAGAAAGACAAATACCATATGATATCATTTATATGTGGAATCTAAAACAGGACACAAATAAATCTACCTATGAAACAGAATCACAGAAATAGAGAACAGGCTGGTGGTTGCCAAGGGGGGAGTGGGCTGAGGGAGGAATAGAGTGAGAGGTTGGGGTTAGCAGAGGTAACCTTTTATATATAGAATGGATAGACAGCAAGATCCTATTGCATAGCACAGAGAACTATATTCAATATCCTACGATAATCCATAATGGAAAAGAATTTTTTAATAAGAGTGTATGTATATGTATAACTGAATCAGTTTGCTGTATAGCAGTGATTAACACAACATTGTAAATCCATTATATCAATTAAAAAATATTTTGGTGGAAAAAACTAAGGTTGAATAAAGACATTCTCAGAAAAAAAAAAAAAAAAGATTCTCTATATATCCAAAATAGTGAGACTGATTAACCCTAGACCAGAGGCCAAAGGCAAGTACAGTTTAAAACTGTCAGATGTTTGAGATACTGGTAATAAACTGTGTGCTTAGAGAATCTAAATTATATTGTTAAATGATTAATTTGAGAACATTTGATGGTTACTCATTCCTCAAGCATTTACATGAACTCATCATGTGCTAAGTACTATGCAAAATGTTACTCCTAACAAATTTGGAAAACTCAGCAGTGGCCACAGGACTGGAAAAGGTTAGTTTTCATTCCAATCCCAAAGATAGGCAATGCCAAAGAATGCTCAAACTACCACACAATTGCACTCATCTCACACGCTAGTAAAGTAATGCTCAAATTTCTCCAAGCCAGGCTTCAGCAATATGTGAACTGTGAACTTCCTGATGTTCAAGCTGGTTTTAGAAAAGGCAGAGAAACCAGAGATCAAATTGCCAACATCCACTGGATCATGGAAAAAGCAAGAGAGTTCCAGAAAAACATCTATTTCTGCTTTATTGACTATGCCAAAGCCTTTGACCGTGTGGATCACAATAAACTGTGGAAAATTCTGAAAGAGATGGGAATACCAGACCACCTGATCTGCCTCTTGAGAAATTTGTATGCAGGTCAGGAAGCAACAGTTAGAACTGGACAGGGAACAACAGACTGGTTCCAAATAGGAAAAGGAGTACGTCAAGGCTGTATATTGTCACCCTGCTTATTTAACTTATATGCAGAGTACATCATGAGAAACGCTGGACTGGAAGAAATGCAAGCTGGAATCAAGATTGCCGGGAGAAATATCAATAACCGCAGATATGCAAATGACACCACCCTTATGGCAGAAAGTGAAGAGGAACTCAAAAGCCTCTTGATGAAAGTGAAAGTGGAGAGTGAAAAAGTTGGCTTAAAGCTCAACATTCAGAAAACAAAGATCATGGCATCCGGTCCCATCACTTTATGGGAAATAGATGGGGAAACAGTGGAAACAGTGTCAGGCTTTATTTTGGGGGGCAGATGGTGACTGTAGCCATGAAATTAAAAGACGCTTACTCCTTGGAAGGAAAGTTATGACCAACCTAGATAGCATATTCAAAAGCAGAGGCATTACTTTGCCAACAAAGGTCTGTCTAGTCAAGGCTATGGTTTTCCCTGTGGTCATGTATGGATGTGAGAGTTGGACTGTGAAGAAGGCTGAGCACCAAAGAATTGATGCTTTTGAACTGTGGTGTTGGAGAAGACTCTTGAGAGTCCCTTGGACTGCAAGGAGATCCAACCAGTCCATTCTGAAGGAGATCAGCCCTGGGATGTCTTTGGAAGGAATGATGCTAAAGCTGAAACTCCAGTACTTTGGCCACCTCATGCGAAGAGTTGACTCATTGGAAAAGACTCTGATGCTGGGAGGGATTGGGGGCAGGAGGAGAAGGGGACGACAGAGGATGAGATGACTGGATGGCATCACTGACTCGATGGACGTGAGTCTGGGTGAACTCTGGGAGTTGGACAGGGAGGCCTGGCGTGCTGCGATTCATGGGGTTGCAAAAAGTCGGACACGACTGAGCGACTGAACTGAATTGAACAGTATGGGGAAAAAAATTTCTGTTCCTGCCCTCAAAATATTCCCCATCTAATTCAAGAATCAGATGAAAATTCAAAAGAACCTAGAAAATGCTTTAGAGTGGTATGCATATATTTCCATGGGGACCATATTAGGAGCAAGAGGGCCAAAGATGGTCTCATTCACTGAGTTTGGGAGCCTAAAAATGAGATCCTGGGTTTTATTTCAGCCAAACTGGAAGCAATATACCTTACCTTCTTGTTTTAGTTTCAGTCTTTTTTGGAATTTTCTCAGCAAAACTGGTCTTTCTCTAGATTAAGAGTTCATGAGGCTTTTAATGGGTTTTAAAGAATTAGTGAGGAGAAGGCAATGGCAACCCACTCCCGTACTCTTGCCTGGAAAATCCTATGGACGGAGGGCCTGGTAGGCTGCAGTCCATGGGATCGCTAGGAGTCGGACACGACTGAGCGACTTCACTTTGACTTTTCACTTTCATGCATTGGAGAAGGAAATGGCAACCCACTCCAGTGTTCTTGCCTGGAGAATCCCAGGGACGGGGGAGCCTGGTGGGCTGCCATCTATGGGGTCGCACAGAGTCGGACACGATTGAAGCGACTTAGCAGCAGCAGCAGCAGCAGCAAAGAATTAGTGAAACAGAAAGGAGATTTGTCACTTTGTGCTCCTTCTAAATAGCTTGAAAATTGTCTCTGGAAAAAAATTGTCATATTTTGTTCTGTAGAAATTGTTTCATACCACACAAGTGTAGAGTGACACAGATACTACTCTACTTCATCAGTTAACAAATTAGTCATCATCACTGTAGTTCTTTCCTGTTGATATATATTTTAGATGTAAACTTCTATTATGATTTTGAGCATCAGTCCTTAGTATATAGCCTGGTTTAGGTTGGAAAGCATCAAAAAATAAATAAAATAGAAGAAAATGTTTCCTTGGGTTTCATCCCAAATATAATGGACACCAAAACATAGTCCTTCTTGTACAGTGAGTTTCTTGCTTAGTAGAAGCATAAAACTAGCAAAATCAAAGGAATAATTGGCATCAGTGTACCTTGGGAATGTCTGATCCAGAATGGATTGTTTTCATGAGAATATAAGTCAACTCAAAGGAAAAAAAAAAAAGAAGAAGAACCAAAGAAATTTATTCTAACTCAATAACACAGACTTAGAGCATCCTGAAATAATGCTTTTCTTATGACCACGCAAAAGAAGCCTTGAAACTGGGCAGATCTTGGAGTGATTTGCCCTAAAGCATCAAGTGGATATGTAGTCTGAGAAGAAAAAAACACTGAAGCCTTTGATGAGAAGTACTGTCCTAACAAGAATCACCAGATTTTCTTGTTCAAAAAGGTCTCAGGGGACTCTGAGGTCCTTCAGCATGCAAATGTATATGTGGACGGTTCCTAGAGAGCCAACTCCTCATTTTCCTATTACATCCAGATGTCCATTTGGAAAGCCCTCTCAGAAGCATCAGATGCTTAGGACAACTTTGAAATAATATAAATTTTCTTTGCCAAGCCAAACTTTGGAAGAAAAATGTTGGTGCCATAGATAGAGATGGACACACTGCTGTTTCACAAAGCCTCAGCTTTCCTATGTTGCTGAAAAACACTCTACACATCAGATTGACCTCTTGTTTTCTCCATCCATGTGGTGCAAACAATAATTCTGAAATAAGTTATGTCTGCTTCAACTTTGAGTCAGGACCCTGAACCATGCCCTCACAATAGGATTTGTCAAGAAATTAAAGGCTGAACAACTTAATGCTCAAATACAGTGTCTTTCACCTAACACGTTTCAGTGCACACTCCTTGTACTCAGCTGTTAGAAAATAAAATAAGACTCCTGTTCTCCAGAAACTACCATCTAATTTAACAGGATATAAATATGTATGTCAAATTTAGAGCAACATTAAATAATAAAGAGAAAAATCTCTCTAAAAAAAAAAGAAAGAAATTAAAGGCTGAAGTTCACTGGCTTTCTAAAGTACAAGTTTTGAAGCAATTGATTAACTTCAGGCAGAAGTCTTTACCTTTCTTAAGTGACTAGCAAAGTACAGTCTCAGACTGATTTGACACAGAAGAGCTCATTCATTATTTGAGCGACTTGATTAACATCTGTGGTCATCTGAATGAGTCTTAACTCTTGACTCAGTGTCCAGCAGACACCATTATAAATGCTGCTGAAAAAATTCAAGTCTCCTGAACAGGCTACCATTGTGGAAGAGCTGTGTGGAGAAAGACATGTGCGTTCCTTGTATGTTGGAGAAAGGGCAATGGGGAGCCAGAGCTAAGAGTGAAAAGGCTTTGCTGTCTCTTGCACAGGTACAAATGGGTAAAGAAACCCTTGAAGAATATTTATGTTGGACGGCCTTAAAATCAAAATGTATGGTCCTGATTATTTCCTTAATGACCAAGACAACATTTATGATTCAGACATTGACAAAGTTGACTTCATTGAATTGAAGACAAAATAACCTTGCATGAATTCAACACAAAGTTTTAGAGAATTTGGTGTTCCTTGACACAAGCCTAACCTGTGAAAACTCTAACTCTTTTGCCCAACAAGTATCATTGCAAGTTAGAATTTATTACTTTTATCACCACAAAATGAAAGTCTAAACTGATGGTATGTGATAGATATTTGCATTATCACATTTAAAAAGCCATGCTCTATATTCAACTTGTTCTAACAAAACTTAGGCAATCTTCTTATGAAAGTCATTTCTGATCTAAATTATGTTTTACTTATATTTGCACATTTTGACTTACTAAGAAATTTTAAGAAGTGGCTATTAATTTTTGCATGCAAAATGAGATTAAGAGATCATAAGTCTTTTATTGTTTTAACATTTTAACTGTGTGAAAGATGTTTGCAATGCAGCAAACTAGATTGTAGACAGAAAACAGATGTAATGTGTTTACATACATTTCTCTGAAGAAGGCTTTCATCAGATTCTTAAAGACTACCCACTCATTCACACATACCCCTTAAAAGGATTAAGAATCACTGACCTAATTAAATATGTATTTTCTGATAGGTTCTGAATTGGTAGAAGGAACAGACCCAAATTCATATTTGGTAGCTTGCTGCAATAAATTTTACATTTTTAAAATCAATAGTCCATACCTGGGTTAAAATGAAGTTCTTTTTTTAAGTTTAAATAGACTGAATTTTTTAAGTAATTGTTTCTTTTCCCTCATGGTCCTCAAAGACCATGTTTGTGTCTTTGAGGTACAAGGCAATACTAGCAGTCCTAATCCTAAAATACTTGAGATATTTATTAGGGATCTTATCACAACAAAACATACTTAAAATAATTAGCTCTGAAAACTAACATTAGAGCATCATAATATATTGCCCTTCAGTTTTTCAGAAGGCTTATAGCTGAATAAGGAAAAAGGAAGACTTGAAGGAAATAGAGACAATAAAGTCAAACACAGAAAAGACATCACTCAGGACAACTTTCCCAAGGGACTGAGTTTGTGGACACATAGACGGGGGCATACCGTGTAGCTCTGTGTGTGTGTGTGTGTGTGTGTGTAGAAGCATGTGAAATGAGCAAACAGCAGTGATTTCTTCCAGCTAAATGCATATCTTTGAAAGTGGAGAGTCAGCCCTGGTGATGTTAATGGAGTGGAACATAAATATTGGCAAGCTGGTTGTCAAATAGAGGCTTTTAAATGTTGGAATTTTTCAAGGAAAATGTTAACTGCAGTTAAAAGGCCAAAGTAGTCTTAACCCAATCTCAGAATCTAGAATTTCACTTGAAGTTCTAAATACTCAGGACTCTTTTGCTAAATTTAGCCTTCCCAGCTCTGCAATTGGCATTTTGGGATGTTTGGTCCAGGACGATAAAGCATCACACTTCCTGAATACAGGGTTAGAAGGGGACTAACAGACGCAACCAATTAATATATCAGCCTCCCAAGCAACCCGGGACCAGAGGCAAGAGTGTGAGCCAATAATGAACTTTTCTGCCACATTTCAAACGACGAATGAACTCACCCCTGGCCAGATCTCCCAACCCCGCACACCCAGCAAGTCTTTACTTCTTACTACTTTTCCGGATTAAACCCATCCCAAGAACCAGCCTAATTTCTACCTTTTTATTAAGGCTTTCTTTCCCAACTCCCCATAACCACATCAAACTCTATCTTCTCTAAATTCTTTTATATCCTTCACTCTCAATTTCACTCACTTACTAACCCAGGTTGCTATCTTTTCTATAATAACAGCTAACATGTGCCTAAATTTTCACTATGTACCAAGTACTGTGCTAAATGCTTTACAAGCATGACTTCATTTAATCTACACAGCAGACCTGTGATGTTGTTATTATCATTTACAAAAGTGAAATGTCTGCATGAGGACAGTAAGGCTTAGAGAGGTAAAGCAACTTTTCCAGGGTCCATGACTAATAAATAGGGCACGAGGCAATCAACCAGGTTGTCCTGCTCAAACAACACCCCCTTAGTGGCAAAATGTACAGTGCTGATGTCTACTATGCGTATACCATCTATCCAGCTAGATTCTAAGCTCTTCAGAGCACCTGTACAGCCCTTCCTTCTTGTCACCCTCAGACACCCATAGTCAGTCAATATTTATTGAGGGAGTTAATGAATTAATAAGTGAATAAAAATCAATGCTGCAAAACCCAAGAAATATTAATTGATTTGGACTTCCAAACAGCATGCAGAATCAGGAAAAAATGTTCCTGTCACTGCACACTGCATTGGCTATAGGAAGCAAATAAACTGCTGACTTGCTGCCCTTGGGCTTAGCATGGAGTTACAGCCAGGAATAGTTCTCTGTGAACAACCTTGATGGCCCTCAGCTTTGTCCCTGGAAACCCTCCAGCCTCCCAGGTCTATCCTGATCATTAAGATCCACAAAGTTCACTGGGAGAGCAGGAATCAGTACAGGGCCCAAGGCCACTTCCTTAGACCTAGCACTGCCCACATGCATAGCACACACACACACACACACACACACACACACACAGAATGATGACCCCACTAGCTCATTGCAATAAATGTTTTTTGAGAATGTAGCCCAGAGATTCACAAACTTGGCTGCACATCACAATCATCTGTGAGATTTTAAAAATTTCCAGCATCTGGGCCCCACCCAAAACCCATTGACTCAGAGCCTAGGCACTGGGGTGCATTAACACCTGGGAATTGGGATGCATTAACCCATGGGAATTGAATGTGCACTGTGATAAAGAGCCACTAACACCCATTCCAGGCACTATGTGCCAGCAGCTGAGTCACAGAAATGTGGGTGTGAAAAGGGAAGTTTGCAGAATAGCAAGAGAGTCACAAAAGTAATTGTAATAAAAATACATGAAAAAGTAACTGAAGTTACAGTGCTCAGAGAGCAATATGGGAGCTCAGAGGAGGAGTACCTATTCTCACTGGGAAATGTTGGAAGGCAGGAGTAGAGGATACAGATGAATGCAAAAGATGTGTTTTATATAATGAGATGCTAGATCAGGCAGAGGGGATCAGGCATCATGCTTTCCTGGAAGAGAAGGTTAGACCTTCATCACTTCTGATAACTTCCCTCTGCACATTCCCAAATGCCTCCAATCCCTGGTGGCAGCTAAGACTGCCTCTCAGAGGCCCCTGAGTCCCTCCAAGCCCCTTTGAATCTCATAAACACAATGGAAATGGCAATTATTAAACATTGGTCCTTGGGACTGAACATCAGATGTAAAACTTCTTAGAACTTTTCACCAGTGGTTAATGGGGATTGAGAGATTTTACCCTAAACTTGTTTATCTCTAAAATATGTATAATTGTCTATAATTTGCCAGTGATTGTGAAGATTCATGTATTCATTCAAGAAACATTTATTAAAATATTAATTCATAATTAATTTCCCTGCCCTCTTCCCTATTGGCCTATTCCCGGTAGACTCCATTACCTGAAGAGAGTAGGTTTCAGCACTATGTATTCCTCGGTAAGCTTGGGTCCCAGTTCTGCTGCTGCTAAAACCATCTGGCCTTGTACAAATAGCACTCTCTAATGAGTCTCAGTTTCCCATTTGTGAAATAGGGCATACTAGTAATTATTATGATTACTATCTTTAGTCATGATATAACATAGCTGACTTTATGTCAAAGTGTTGCTATTATGACAAAATAAGTAAAGTATCCAAAGACTTTAACATGTCAAACACATAATAAACATACAAAAAAATGCAAGTAGAAAAAAAAAGTAACATTTATTTAGCTCCTACTGAATTTCAGTCATGGTGCTAAGTGCAGAGATACAATGATGAACAATTGCATACCCAGACCTTGTTCTTACAGACTTCGTAGTCTAGTATGGAAGATGGACATAGAGGAAGTAATCACACAATTCATGTGATTGCTTTCAGAGACCAGTCCTATGAGGGATACCTGTTAACCTAAATGCCATGAGAACATCTAACAGGGAAACCGAACCTAGTCTAGGGAGTCAGGAAACATTGCTGGTAAGTAACTCTTAGGCAGAGATCTGAAAGATGTCTAAGAGTAAACTAGATAAAGAAGCAAGAGGAGAGGATGTGGAGAGAAGGGAACCATTCTACACTGTTGCTGGGAATATAAGTTGGTGCGGCCACTGTGGAGAACAGGATGGAGGTTCCTTAAAAAACTAAAAATAGAGCTACCATATGACCCTGAAGTCCCATTCCTGGGCTTCTATTTAGAGAAAATCAGGTCTGAAAGGATACATGCACCCCAGTGTTCATTGAAAATATCTGGAGTAACAAGCAAATTTGGCCTTGGAGTAAAAAATGAAGCAGGGCAAAGGCTAATAGAGTTTTGCCAAAAGAACACATTTGTCATAGCAAACACCCTCTTCCAATGACACAAGAGACAACTCTATACATGGACATCACCAGATGGTCAATATCAAAATCAGATTAATTATATTCTTTGCAGCCAAAGATGGAGAAGCTCTACACAGTCAGCAAAAACAATACCAGGAGCTGACTGTGGCTCAGACCATGAACTCCTTATTGCCAAATTCAGACTTAAATTGAAGAAAGTAATGAAAACCACTAGACCATTCAGGTATGACATAAATCAAATCCCTTAGGATTATACAGTGGAAGTGACAAATAGATTCAAGGGATCAGATCTGATAGACAGAGTGCCTGAAGGACTATGGATGGGGATTCATGACATTGTACAGGAGGCAGTGACCAAGACCATCCCCAAGAAAAAGAAATGCAAAAAGGCAAAATGATTGTCTGCGGAGGCCTTACAAATAGTTGAGAAAAGAAGAGAAGTGAAAGGCAAAGGAGAATAGGAAAGATATACCCATTTGACAGCAGAGTTCCAAAGAATAGCAAAGAGAGATAAGAAAGCTTTCCTCGGTGAACAATGCAAAGAAATAGAAGAAAACAATAGACTGGAATTCATAAGCAGAATACATCATGCAAAATGCCAGGCTGGATGAAGCACAAGCTGGAATCAAGATTGCCAGGAGAAATATCAATAACCTCAGATATGCAGATGATACCACCCTTATGGCAGAAATGAAGAGGAACTAAAGAGCCTCTTGATGAAAGTGAAAGAGGAGCGTGAAAAAGTTGGCTTAAAGCTCAACATTCAGAAAACTAAAATCATGGCATCCGGTCCCATCACTTTATGGCAAATAGATGGGGAAACAATGGAAACAGTGAGAGACTTTATTTTGAGGGCCTCCAAAATCACCACAGATAGTGATTGCAGCCATGAAATTAAAAGATACTTGCTCCTTGGAAGAAAAGTTATGGCCAACCTAGATAGCATATTAAAAAGCAGAGACATTACTTTGCCAACAAAGGTCCATCTTGTCAAAGCTATGGGTTTTCAGTAGTCATGTATGCATGTGGAGGTGGACTGTAAAGAAAGCTGAGTGCTGAAGAATTGATGCTTTTGAACTGTGGTGTTGGAGAAGACTCCTGAGAGTCCCTTGGACTGCAGGGAGATCCAACCAGTCCATCCTAAAGGAAATCAGTCCTGAATATTCATTGAAAACACTGATGCTGTAGCTGAAACTCCAATGCTTTGGCCACCTGATGTGAAGAACTGACTCATTGGAAAAGACCCTGATGCTGGGGAAGATTAAAGGTGGGAGGAGAAGGGGACGACAGAGGATAAGATGGTTGGATGGCATCACCAACTCAATGGACATGAGTTTGAGTGAGCTTCAGGAATTGGTGATGAACCTGTTCTGAACTGAGGGATGCCTGGTGTGCTGCAGTCCATGGGGTCAAAAAGAGTCGGACACAACTGAGTGACCGAACTGAACTGATGATGCTGCAATCCCATTCCTGGGCTTATATCTAGAGAGAAACTTTGTCTGAAAGGATACATGCAGCCTAGTATTCATTGAAGCACTGTTTTACAATAGCCAAGGTGTGGAAGCCATCTAAATGTCTATCAATAGAGGAATGGATATTGAAGATGTGGTACATTTATACCATGGATTACTCAGCCATTTAAAAGAATGAAATAATGCATTTGCAGCAACACTGATGGACCTAGAGATTGGTCACACTGAGTAAATTCAGTTGGAGAAGTAGAAATATCAAATGACATCCCTTACATGCAGAATCTATAAAGAAATGATGCAAATGAACTTAGATACAAAAGAGAAACGGACTCACAGACTTTGAGAGTGAACTTGTCACCAGAGGGGAAGGGGGTGGGGGGAAAGAGATAGTTAGGGAGTTTGAGATTGACATGTACACACTGCTAGATTTAAAATAGATAACCAACAAGGTCCTACTGTATCGGCTCAATATTCTGTGGCAACCTGGATGGGAGGGGAGTGTATGGGAGAAAGAATACATATACATATATGACTGTGTCACTCTGTGCACCCTAAACTATCATAACATTGTTAATCGGCTATATACCAATATAAAATAAAAAGTTAAAAAAGCAAGAAAGAGAATCCAGCAGAGGGAATCCTGGGCAAAAGCCCTGTGGCACAAGGGAACCCCCTGCAGAGATTAATCAAAAGCAGGTCATTGTGGGCAGAGCACAAAGAACAAGGACAGGAGTATGGCAAAACCAATGCAATATTGTAAAGTAAAAATAAATAAATAAGACTGAGGTTAAAAAAAAAAGTGTACTGTAGGTCAACTGAAAAACTGGAACACATACAGTAGATTTAAGGATTATATGACTGTAATTTTATGAAGTTGACAACTGCACCACAATTATATAAGAGAATATCCCATTTTTAGGAAATATACATCAAAATGTTTGGGGGTAAAGGGCCATGATGCATTCAACTCAAGTGGTTCAGGAAAAAGTGTGTGTACGCATGGGGAGGGAAAGAAAGAGAGCACAGTGATAAAGAAAAGGTATGTGGATGTATTTGTATTTGTATATGTATATTTTGGGGTAAATTCAAAATTCTTTCTAAATAAAATTTAGAAAACTAAAAAAAAAAAAAAAATAGTGGGCAACACAAACTGGAAAGAGAGTCGGAGCCCTGCCAGCAACATCCTCATCCCAGCAGCAGCAGGAGGCTCTCAGACTGTGACAAGATCAGATATAAAACTTGAGAAGCCCCTTGGCTGCTGTGTGGGGAATGTACTGGAGGGATAAAAGCAGATATAGATGGACCGGCTAGTTTGTTATTATAGTCCAGACCAGAGGTGACCAAGTTTTGTTTTAAACATACAGATTCAAGAAACCAAGTGTAAAATAGAAGTGAATATGAGACAGTCTATTGCACATAACTGGCTGCTATTTAATGAATGTTATATAGACATTCAGCTATATAGAAACATGGCTACTATTTGGAAAGGGAAGACTAAGTAGATCTCTTCTACACATAACCTAGATCACTGAGCCAGTTCCACCTTCCTCTGACCATCATTTTGAGCGAGGCCATCCACCAGCTTAAGAAAGTTGAGCCAGGAACCCCATAAACCCTTAAAAGAGTCCTTGGTAAACAGCAAGTTGACTCTTAAGAAGACAAGGAAATAAGCCACATTTCCAACCCCGGGACAGGTGCAGAGATGCTGCCCTCACGCCCAAAAGGAAGAAATTTTCTACACCTGTGTCTCTATTCCTGCTTTGCAAGTTCATCTATACTGTTTTTCTAGATTCCACATATTCAAACAATATTATACAATATTTGTTTATCTCTTTCTGACTTCACTCTGTATGACAGTATATAGGTCTATCCATTTCTCTGCAAATTACACTGTTTCATTCCTGTTTATGAAACTTACAGATACCAAAGGGGGAAAGGAGGTGGGATGAATTGGAAGACTGGGATTGACATATATACACTATGTATAAAATAGATAACTAACAAGAACCTACTGTATGGCACAGGGAACTCAGTGCTCTGTGGTGACCCAAATGGGAAGGCAATCTTAAAAGAGGAGATATATGTATGTATTATGCATGTGTGTATATATGTATGTATGTATGTACATATGTACACTTTGCCATAGAGCAGAAACTAACAGAATGTTGTAAAGCAACCATACTCTTTTAAATTTTTTAAATAAATAAAAAAAGTTTGAGTTTATCTACTGACCTGAATCTGTCATAAATAAGGGCACAGCTTTTTTATTTGAAATCAAAATGGGAGTTCTACTTGTAAAATTCAGGGATTTACCAAATTTACCTGAAGCCTCCCATAATTACCCATCATAATCACTTCACATTTTTCAATATTTGGGAAAATCATGTTGCTGTATATCTTTTTTTCTCCCTGAGCTTTAATTATAGTAAAACACTATCAATTAATCAAAAAAAAAAAAAAAAGAGGAAGGGGAACTTCCCTGGTGGTCCAGTGGTTGAGAATCTGCATGCCAAGGTAGGGGACAAGGGTTCGATCCCTGGTCTGGGAAGAGCCCATATGCTGTAGGACAACTAAGGTGTGCTCAACAAGAGAAGCCACTGCAATTAAAAACCTCTGTGCAGCAACAAAGACCCAGCACATTCAAAAAGTAATGAATTTTTTAAATTTTTTTAAAAGAGGAAGAAATTTTCCTCCATGTAACTGGACTTACAGTTCCAAATCTACTAAGGGATAACAAATTCCAAGTTAAAGTGCATTGATTGTTGTGGTACATATACACAATGGACTATCACTCAGCTATAAAAAAAGAACACATTTGAGTCAGTTCTAATGAGGTGCATGAAACTGGAGCCTATTATACAGAGCGAAGTAAGTCAGAAAGAAAAACACCAATATAGTATATTAAGGCATATATATCGAATTTAGAAAGACGGTAATGATGACACCATATGCAAGACAGCAAAAGAGACACAGATGTGAAGAGCAGACTTTTGGACTCTGGAAGAAGGTGAGGGTGGAATGATTTGAGAGAATAGCATTGAAACATGTATATTACCATATATGAAATAGATGACCAGTCCAAGTTTGATGCATGAAACAGGGCACTCAAAGCCAGTGCACTGGGACAACCCAGAGGGATGGGATGGGGAGGGAGGTGGGGGTGGGGGTTGGGGATGGGGGGGACACACGTACACCCATGACTAATTCATGTCAATGTATGGCACATTGACCACCACAAAAACCACCACAATATTGTTAAGTAATTAGCCTCCAATTAAAATAATTAATTAAAAAAAAAATAAAATGCATTGATTGGTCTTGGCTGAAGTAGATGAGGAAGTTAGAGGCCACCATTTCTGGTCCAGGCGGAATTTGGTCAGGAAGCTAATTAATCAAGGTTCCTAAAATCATAATCTAGACAAACTGCAATCAGAGAGCCATGTCCCAGAAGGGGCAACCAGGAATGCAGTTCCCTTACAAACTGGCCATCTTTTCATAACAAACTTTACCTTCTTGGGAAGGTGATTCCGTAAGTTTGTGGATGGAGGCACCCACATACCACAGGGGGTTCACTGCACAGGAGATGTCAGCAGAGGAAGATAGAGAGCCCAGAGGCTCCTGATACAGTCACCATGGCAACCAACCCAAATCTGGTCTATTTTATTCACTGACAAAAAACCCAGGTTCAGTGAACACTGTAGGGAGGTAAGAGCAGCTTAGATTAACCAGGCTATCTTCTGGCCCCAAGCAATCTGCAGGATAAGACCTTGCATTAGGCAAAGGTCTTCACTGTGACAAAGCGGAGGATTTGTTAAGCTCTTTGGATCTCATTGGGCCCATTTAACTTCTAGTGTGGGATTAAAAAATTACTCTTCCCCAGGCAGGATGCCTGAAGTTTCACATGAACTCGGTTTAAAGTGGTAATGGTCACATCACAATAAACAGTCTTCCAGAGCCATTCTCTTCCTCATCATCTGAAAGGTCAAGTGACGGTACAATCGGCACTTTCTCATCTCTGGATTACCAGGCAAGCAAATGGGCCATGTTTCATAACTGGAAAATATGTCCTGAAACTGCTTTGAGTGTTAACATGTAATTTACATGTATGGTTTTCCATTTTTTTCCCTGGAAATGAGAACAAACAAGGTCTCTGAGAACTGAACTAGAAGAAGCAACAAAAGTCTTTTTCAAGGAAATACCATTCATTCATTCATTTAATTTGTATTTATTGAAATCCTACTCTGTGCCATAGGGCAACAGAGATGACTAAGCAAGGACTCTGCTTACAGTTTAATGAGTGAAAACAACTTGAGTATAAATAAAGATTTAAATGTGTTAGAAAAAATAAAAAAAATTTTTTTAAATAAAAAATAAAATAAATGTGTTAGAACTGTGTAAAGTAAACTGCAATGGCTCAAACAAAACAGAAGGTAAATCTTGCTCATGAAATAGTCCAGGGCAGATGACCCTCCACTATACTGACGTGAGAGTCCACCATCTCCGACTCATGGCAGCCATGACACTCTGTTTGCTCTCATGATAGGGTTCATGGGTCAGAACCAGATGTGGCACACATCCACTCACATCCATTGGAGAGAATTAAACCATATGTCAACACCTACCCGTAAAGAATTCAGGAAATACAGTGCACCTGGGCACCCATGTGCTGTGCTACAGTCCTGTTGCCAAGGAAGAATGAGAGAGCAGAATCTGGGAAAAAAAACTAGTCCCCTCTGACAATGACAAAGAGGTACCATGTTTTCCAGAAACATAAAAGAGAAATACTAATTATAAAACCATGAAGTACATTTTCCCCTATTAAATTGCCAAAAATAAAAAATAATAATAGTGATTATTGTTGGCAAGCGTCCAAAAGAAAAAGACACAACTCCAGAAAGCAGCAATTAGTACAATCTTTCTGGAAGTCAGTTTGGAAGTGTTCATGTAGCAGGTATTTTTAAAGTCACAACAATAAGGGAAGTCAGGTGAATAGCACTATAATACTCTTCATTTATCCTTATTTTAACCTAGCTTTGGAGCCCCCACTTTCCCTCAGCAGGGGAAAATTACACCCGTCAATTCAAGATACCAGTGACCTCCAATTTAAAACTCAACACTTTGGTGGTAAAATTCATCAAATTCAGGGTTCCCTCCACAGGTGACCTCCATAAACTGGAAACAAATTCCTCTCTAAAGGCTTCAGAAGAAGCACAGCCCTACCAATACCTTGATTTTAGACTTCTGCCCTCCAGTTCAGTTCAGTCGCTCAGTCGTGTCCAACTCTTTGCGACCCCATGAATCACAGCACGCCAGGCCTCCCTGTCCATCACCAACTCCCGGAGTTCACTCAGACTCACATCCATCAAGTTGGTGATGCCATCCAGCCACCTCATCCTGTGTTGTCCCCTTCTCCTCCTGCCCCCAATCCTTCCCAGCATCAGAGTCTTTTCCAATGAGTCAACTCTTCGCATGAGGTGGCCAAAGTACTGGAGTTTCAGCTTTAGCATCATTGCTTCCAAAGAACACCCAGGACTGATCTCCCTTAGAATGGACTGGTTGGATCTCCTTGCAGTCCAAGGGACTCTGAAGAGTCTTCTCCAACACCACAGTTCAAAAGCATCAATTCTTCGGCACTCAGCTTTCTTCACAGTCCAACTCTCACATCCATACATGACTACTGGAAAAACAATAGCTTAGAGTAGACGGACCTTTGTTGGCAAAGTAATGTCTCTGCTTTTGAACATGCTATCTAGGTTGGTCATAACTTTCCTTCCAAGGAGTAAGCGTCTTTTAATGTCATGGCTGCAATCACTATCTGCACTGATTTTGGAGCCCAAAAAAATAAAGTCTGACACTGTTTCCACTGTTTCCCCATCTATTTGCCATGAAGTGATGGGACCGGATGCCATGATCTTCGTTTTCTGAATGTTGAGCTTTAAGCCATCCAGAACTCAGTAAATTTGTAGGGTTGGGGTTTTTTTGTTTGTTTGGTTGGTTGGTTGGGCTTTTTGGCTGTACTGGGTCTTCATTGCAACACCAGGCTCGTCATTGTGGGCAGATGGGCTTTCTCTAGTTGTAGTATGCAGACTTCTTTTGTTACAGAGCATGGGCTCTAGAGCTCACAGGCTGAGTTGTTGTGGCATGCCAACTTAGTTGCCCTGTGGCAAATGGGATATTAGTTCCCCAACCAGAGATCAAACCCAGGTCCCCTGCATTGGAAGGCAGATTCTCAACCACTAGATCACCAGGGAAGTCCCAATTTGTGTTGTTTTAAGCCACCAAGTTTTTTATTGCAGAATCATTAGGAATTTATGGCCCTTTCCTTTGCTTCACAATGCCCTCTCACTCAGCACAATGGTTGTATTGGACAGACTGACCTGATGTAGAAATGTGGAGCCAGGAATAGGCAATGTGGCCCAAGCTAGTCTGGGAGATATTCCCAGGCAGAGCCTGAACCAGGCCTGTCAGATTTGAATTATCTGAGTTAGGGAGCAGACATGCAGACCACAAAAGGAGATTGAATAACCAAGACAGGAAGGCAGGAGTTATGGGATTTATGGGTTATGGTAGATAAAGATAACTGGCCCAACCAAAGCAGTGGCCACCTGATGTGAAAGCCAACTCACTAGAAAAGACTGATGCTGTGAAAGATTGAAGGCAGGAGAAGGAGGGGACAGAGATCGTTGGATGGCATCATCGACTCTATGGACATGAGTTTGAGCAAACTCCGGGAGATAGTGAAGGACAGGGAACCCCGACATGCTGCAGTCCATGGGGTCCCAAAGAGTTCGACACAACTTAGCTACTGAACAACAACAAGGTAAAAACAACTGGCCCGACCAGAGCGGTGACTCAAGAGGGTTCCATTCTAATGAAAAAACTCTGAAAGCTGGCACCTTCAGGGTATTCCCAATGCTTTGTGATTAATGCCTAGAAAAACAGGGTTCCTGCTGCCTGCTGATGGCCAGTGTCAGCAGCAGAATCCTGAGTGGGAAATCAACAGTCTCTTCACTGTGATGTGTGAGCACCTCTTCCTTTGGAGAGAACCTCTGGTCTTCCCATGCTTTGCTCTCTCAACCATGAAAGTCGATCAACCTCTTGGGCTGCATTTAACTCTGTTTTTTAAAAAAGACTTGGAGCCCACAGATGCCTAATGACAAACAGCAGGCCCTGGGGAAATCCTGAGGGTTTCTTGAAGCTCTTGGGGGCTATTCTAGAAATAGATGTGACTGGTTTGGACACTTACAAGACCTGACCACACCCTGGAAAGCCTGGCTCCATCTCTTAGGCTGCAATTCTACATAAAGCTGATGTTGATGAGGAGTAATGGCGGGGACAGGCAGGGAGATGGTATTTTAGGAAGTCTGATCTGTGAGTAAACAAAAGAGAAGAAATCAAAGTTATTGAGAACCAGGAGAGCAGTGACTGGGGAAATGTGGAGTAAGTGGCTTGAACAGGAAGCAGAAGCCATGATATCAACCACATCTCCAAACATTTGTTGTATAAGCAATTGTAGAAAAGGCTGGACTTTGGCCTATTAACAGTGCCAGTAGGGTGCCTTGATCAGTAGGCTCACTGGGATGGAGATGGGACTCCAAATTCTCCATCCTTCTCTGTAATTATACATATGAAACAACTAAATGTCGCTCAGATTAATGGTATAATCATTGATTAAGATATTTAACAAGGGACTTCCCTGGTGGTCCAGTGGCTAAGACTTCACATTCCCAGTGCAGGGGACCCGGCTTCCATTCCTGACCAGGGAGCTAGATCCCACATGCCACAACAAAAGATCCCATATGCTACAACTAAGATCAGAACAGCCAAATAATTTTTTTATAATTTTTTAAAGATATTTAACAAATCAATTCCAACGTCTCCTGATGCATTTCTGGGTCATCCTTGCCATTAACTACAGCAGAGAATGACCCTTGGCACTGTGATAAGAAGGACTGAAGGTCAGAGCAGGCAGACATCCAGATGTGTCCAATGGATACTGAAGAACAAGCAGGACCCAGAGATCAGAATAGGCACAGATCAGAACCACAGGTGATCAGACAGAAGCAATATACAGCCAGCAAGATCATAAGGAGACATTCTAAACTAACCTGAGGATTCTTACACACTTCCTATTGGGAATAGACCAAGAAATGGCAACCCACTCCAGTGTTCTTGCCTGGAGAATCCCAGGGACAGGGGAGCCTGGTGGGCTGCTGTCTATGGGGTCACACAGAGTTGGACACGACTGAAGTGACTTAGCAGCAGCAGATTATGAGCAGCTCAGGGTTCTCAGGTTTACCAGGCAAGTGACCACACCTGAGGAAGCAGTAGTGCGGCCACACTGCAGAGGAGATATTGTCACAGTCCCTTTCTAATTCACTTCATATTTTATCATGGAATCGAGACCCATCAAGGCCTGGGAAGCATGGCTAAGGATTCAGAACATAGGACATCAAAGCCCCCTCTGAGCCAGGCTCTGCAGCTGCCGGTGACTTCTCTAAATTCCAGACTTCTTTCTCAGCCATGAGTTTGAACTATCAGAAAGACGGAGAAGTGTCTCCTCTCTAGTTCCCTCTCATTCTTCTTCTCTATAATTTGGCTGAAGCAGAGAAAGAAGTAAAATCATGCCACTTAAGTGTGAAAATCCCTTGACTCATACTATTCTTCAATGAAAGTTGCTTTCTCCTAGAGACATCTGCCCTCTAGTTAGGTGTTTCCAGCAGTAGCTGCTGGCTAGATATTATTTGAAATTTACATCCTTTGTCACCCATGCAACCTGCACATTTTAAGCTGTTTCTGACATAAACTGCTCCAGAAGTCTTTTGTAAAAAATCTGTATCTCTTGCCATGGAATATTTTATCCCAATATTTAAATATGGATTTTGCGGTATAGATGCCAAGTGACCTCTTCATGGGGACACATCCTTGGAGTTCACAAGGAAGAACAAAGGGCAACCCCCAGGGATTAAAAGGCACACATCTGGGAACACCACTGAAGGCAGACATAGAGGTTTTGAAGAAGTTTGGGTGTGACTTGGATGGGCTTCCCTGGTGGTTCAGATGGTAAAGAATCTGCGTGCAATGTGGGAGACCTGGATTCAATACCTGGACTGTGAAAATCCCCTGGAGAAGGGAATGGCTACCCACTTCACTATTCTTGTCTGGAGAATCCCATGGACAGAGGAGCCTGGTGGGCTATAGTCTATGGGGTTGTAAAGAGTCAGACACGACTGAGTGACTAATACTTTCACATTCTTTCTGGGAAGAGAACCCTGGAGGAAGTGAATTACCATTCACTGGTATAGCTGGGTGAGACAGCAGCAGACTCAACCAGTGAAGCCACCATTTACAGGGCATCCAGGATCTGGAAAAAGGCAAAGCATGGGACACATTGAGGAGAGGGGCGGGGGAGGTGGGGTGTTAAGATTATAGTACATAAACTGATCAGGACAGATGTGCTTTGTAGCAGGACCCAAGGGAGAAAAGGAAACCAAGGGCTCAGACAAAGTAGGCTCAAGAGGCTGGGAAGGGGCAAGCAGCCTTGAAGGAAAGTATTCAGAATCCTCCAGGGAAACCTAGATAGCCAGAGTGAGGGTAATAATTTGGGCAAAGGTGGGAGGTGGGAAAAAAGGACAAAAACTTAAAAAAGAGACAAACCTGGTTCTAAGATCCAACTCCACCACCAAGTTGCTAACACTGAACATTCATTTAGCTTCTCTGAGCCAGTTTCCACATCTGCAAAAAGTACAAAGCATAATGGAAGTGATTCATATAAAGCACTTAGCACAGTACCTGATATCTAAGTGCTCAATAAACGTTTGCTAGTTTTGTCCTAATTGCCATTATCATCACTATATTTATTGTTATAAACATTGTTAGAGAGCACGCCCATGTCTAATTCCAGCTCTTTCTCTAGTGCTGAGCCCAGAGTCTCGCAAATAGCATTCTTTCAGTAAATGTGTGAAATGACAGAGACTGACTTTGTAGCCATACAGTACGTGGAGTCATACAGGAGCCTGGACTTGGAAGGCCATAATTCTTGGTTTGCTGCTCCATTGTGGACATCTTAACATTCTTAATATTTTTAAACAAGGGGCTTCACATTTTCACTTATACAGAGCCCCACAAATTATGTGACCAGTCCTAAATGAGGATATGTATATAAGGAAGATGTAAGGAGGAAACTAAAGCATGCATAATTTCGGGAGATAAGAAATCTGCAAAAAGGCTATAAGATCTACAGTGGGGGTACAGGAGGGATAGGTTGGGAGTTTGAGGTTAGCAAATGCAAACTATTACACATAGAATGGATAATTACTGTACAGAACAGGTAACTACATTCAATATCCTATGATAAACTATAATGGAAAAGAATACAAAAAAGAACATAAACATATAAGTTACTGAATCACTTTTCTGTACATCAGAAACCAATACAACATTGTAAATCAACAATGTCAGTAAAAAAAAATTATAAATAAAATGTGTTAAACAAACAACAACAAAAAACTGTGGTGCACCACGTATTTCCAAGAATCCAAAGGTCTTGAGTGGAACCAACAATGGTTCATTTGTTGAGTTTTCATCATTTCCCACATTTGCAACATATGGGAGGGACTTAACTCAAAAATGTCTCAGACCTAATCTGTTCTTGATCAACAGTATTTCCAGAGTTTCAGTTCAGTTCAGTTCAGTCACTCAGTCATGTCCAACTCTTTGTGACCCCATGAATCACAGCACGCCAGGCCTCCCTGTCCATCACCAACTCCCAGAGTTCACTCAAACTCATGTCCATCGAGTCGGTGATGCCATCCAGCCATCTCATCCTCTGTCATCCCCTTCTCCTCCTGCCCCCAATCCC
Source organism: Bos indicus x Bos taurus (assembly GCF_003369695.1). Lineage (NCBI taxonomy): Eukaryota > Metazoa > Chordata > Mammalia > Artiodactyla > Bovidae > Bos > Bos indicus x Bos taurus. The sequence continues at coordinate 131,392,256 of NC_040076.1, forward strand.
TCCCAGCATCAGAGTCTTTTCCAGTGAGTCAACTCTTCACATGAGGTGGCCAAAGTACTGGAGTTTTAGCTTTAGCATCATTCCTTCCAAAGAACACCCAAGACTGATCTCCTTTAGAATGAACTGGTTGGATCTCCTTGCAGTCCAAGGGACTCTCAAGAGTCTTCTCCAACACCACAGTTCAAAAGCATCAATTCTTCGGTGCTCAGCCTTCTTCACAGTCCAACTCTCACATCCATACATGACCACTGGAAAAACCATAGCCTCGACTAGACGGACCTTTGTTGGCAAAGTAATGTCTCTGCTTTTGAATATGCTATCTAGGTTGGTCATAACTTTCCTTCCAAGGAGTAAGTGTCTTTTGATTTCATGGCTGCAGTCACCATCTGCAGTGATTTTTGAGCCCAAAAAAAAATAAAGTCTGACACTGTTTCCACTGTTTCCCCATTTATTTGCCATGAAGTGATGGGACCAGATGCCATGATCTTCGTTTTCTGAATGTTGAGCTTTAAGCCAACTTTTTCACTCTCCTCTTTCACTTTTGTCAAGAGGCTTTTTAGTTCCTCTTCACTTTCTGCCAAAGACCAAAGTAGGAGGACAGAAAAGTTAATTCAGTCCCAATATTTTCTGGATGCTGTCTCTTGGTTTTACTTTCTATTATATAGAGTAAGAAATGACAAACAAATGACACAATACATATAATTTCACAATCACAAGTCAATGTTTTAAAACCACTTTCTCCTGCCCAAACAAATGACCCCAAGCCATCACAGCTCACACTTTACCAGGCAGCCTTTTATGGCATTGCTGAGACTGGTTGCCTCAGTCTACACCATTCCATCCTTGCTGAGGTCAGCAGGTGCAACATCACAAATCAGTCACTTTCAGCTTCCCAGTTCTGCTCATCATTCTGTCTCACTAGGTGCCAAGGGGCAAACCATGCTCACTTTTTACAATGACATGGATGGCTTTTTTTTTTTAATCCAAGACTATTTTAGCCTTTTAGAACAAGCTCTTTGTTTGAATGTGTCCAGTGTTAGAGCAATCATCTACTCTCTGGATCTCTATACCAGTGGAGACCTGTGGCCTGTCCTATGCCAGGCACAGGGGACCCGGGGGGTGACACTATTCCTGTTCTCACAGAGCTCAGGGATGAGCTAGAACAACCCACGATTACACAGGTTTGAGACCCTAACTCAGCTGGGGGTAAGAGAAAACATCCCAGATAATGGGACAACTGAGCGGTATTTGGAAGAACAAGCAGACAGAAGAAGAATTCTGGGAAAACACCAGCAGCACATCAAGGTCTAGCAGGGAGAACTTGGCTTGTTCCTGGAGTTCATTTCCTTCACTCAGTACTTCTGGTGTGTAGGGAGCAAGAGGAAAGGGTAGACAGGAACTCCTGGGCCAGGCTAAATCTGATCCTAATCAGGGAGTGGAAGAAAACCATCAGAGCATTTTGTTTCATCTTTTTTTAAACCTGATTAGATTTGCTATGCACAGAAACCTGACCCCCTTCAGATTGAGGGGTGGGAGGTGCCGAGGAGGGGGAAAACGAACAGCTCTGGAGCCCTGGTTTCTAAGTTTGCTGTTGTTTGCTGCCAGTTTGGAGGGGTTTGACGTAGCCTGAAATGAGTAGCAAGAGGTGTTCACATGTGATTATTAGGACGATTTGCTCAGCTAGGTTGATGTGACCATCACCTCCACTCCCTGTGAAACCTTCTGTAAATGTTCCATTGTTTCTCAAGGCTTTCAGAGTAAGGTTGAGTTTGGGGAGTGAATATGACAACATGTCAAGTTTCATGGCAGAGGCAGGGCTTGATCAACAGTGATCCAGGGGAGATCAGCTACTTTCAGGCCACAGAAAGATCTCTCAGGTGAGAGTCTGGAGGATGGAGTGGAGCTGAAGGGAGTCTGACATTGGAAGTGAGAAAACCAGAAAGGAAACTCTTGCAATTGTCTTGTGAAAAGATCCAAGGCAGTGGACACAGATGTCTCAGGTGAGAGCCTCAAAGATGGAGTACAGCTGAATGGAGTCTGACATTGGAAGTGAGAAAACCAGAAAGGAGACTCCTGCAATTGTCCTGTGAAAAGACTCAAGGCAGTGGGCACGGAATAGGAAGAAGGCACAGAATGGAACAATACCCAGGAAGTGGAATCCATAGGCTCATCCTGCTAACTGGAGGTGAGGGAGGGGGAGGAACCAAGGAGGCATTTGGGCTGAAAAAGCCCAGAAGACAGAGCTTACCCCACGGAGACAAGGGACATAACATGGGGCAGATGGGAGACAGTCTTACTCGGGATTGAGTGATTTCGCATTATCAATGGGACATTCAAGTGAGTACATGCAGCAGACTACTGGGTATACAGATGGGACTAGAGATAGCCACCATCCTCTCTCACCTGGATTACTGTGCTGGCCTCCAAATGGATCTGCTGTTTTTGCCTTTGATCTCTTCTGGCATCTTCATTCTTAGTAGAGCAGCCAGTGTGATATCATCAAACGTAAGCCAGAAAATAGCACTTCTCTGCTCAAAGCCTCGAGAGAGTTCCCATCACCTTGAGCTTCTGCCATAGAAGCTGCCTGGGAGCAACGAGGCCCCGGCCTTTTGACCTTTCTTCTCAGCACCATTCCAGCCACTCTGCCTCCTCACTGCTCCTTTCCAGGGCCTTTACAGACATGCAGGAGTTGAGGGACTTCCCTCTTGTGGGGGAAGGAGGTGGAGTTATCTTCTGAGAGTATTTGGGGGGGATAACAGTTATGAGAGAAGAGGGATCTGGGACAACTGCTGGAAATGGGGTAGGGGTTGGGGGTTGCTGTGGGATCAATCCCAGCTTCTGCTAAATGGTAAACAAATACCAAGAGCCCAGCAAACAGTCTCCCCTCAGAGCAGATCATGAAGACACACAGCATGGGCTGCTTTTACATTCTCTAAATCAAATTACCCCACAGTATAAGAAACCACTCATCACCCACATGTACTCAGGCCAAAACCAAGAAAAAGGGTATAAACTTGAGCATCAGAAATTTTAAGCTGACTACAAAAGCTATTGATATGTGTACTACACATATTCTAGGTAGCCTTAAGACTCAAGAAATAAAATTTTGGTTCAGGATTAGGCCCATGCCTGCCTTGAAACAATAATAAATAAATTATATTTATATCAATCAATATTATGTGTTTAACAATATAAAAATTAGAAATGAGAAAACCAGAATGGACACTCCTGTGATTGTCCCATGAAAAGGAAAATTAATATAGTGTCCTTTTACATAAAAATGTATTAACATTATATTTTTCTATTTATAAAGCAACTTTTACAGCTTTAAAGCTTAATTTTTACAACAACGCTGAGAAACACTGGAACAAATATTAAAACCCTAGGTAGATGGGGAAACTCAGGCCTCACTCAGCTGAGTTGCCCAAAGTCACTGAGAGGAGGCCAGAATCCAGACTTCAGCCTGTTTAGCCACTACTTTCCATCATCCCATGGGTTGCTCTTTCAGACTGACCCTGAAGTTTGTTCTTTTATAAATGAGGAGGTGTTCTTACGACAAAGAATATGAGGCCAACTGGCCATAAGGAAGGAATTGACTTGGGGCGGTGCTGTGACAGATGAGACAGTGATGTCCGTAAGGTGATGCTGACACAGGAGGCCACAGCATCTCTGCCCAGCAGGGGATGCACATGAGAGGTGCCCAGAGACTGCAGCCAGGGCCCCCTGAAGGTATCTGATCCCCAGCTTAGGCCTGAGGCTTAGCCACCCAGGGACTTTCTTAATGTATCTTCGAGCTCTCACAAGCCTTCCCAGATGTAGCAGTGATGAAATCTCACACATTTGTTCCCCAGCACGGAAATGTGTTTATGCTCTCAAAGTGAAGGTTTGTAATGGGTTTTGCTCACGGGAATGATTATTTTAGTGCTGACTTTTAAAAAGGCAATTGATAACAAGTTTACCCAGCCAAAAGAGCTCTGGCAATTATCTGCAAATTCAGACTCTGTGAAGAGCCAAACCAGATCATTTAAGACCCCCTGAATCCATTCTGGGGCCAAGATTATCCAAATTGACAAGCTAAAAATGAGATAATTTATGCTAAAATGGTGCTTATGAAATCAAGATGCTACTCTGGATGATGGCTGCTGGGAACTGCCACAGTCCCTTCTTCCCTTGTTTTGCTCTTTCCCTCCCCTGTTTACTTTCCCAGTTGAGGTGGTAGAGGAGGGGGGTTGGGTGGGGGTGGAAGGTTTTAGCCTGAGAGCTTCCTGAGATAGTTTTTAAGCTTTTCATGCAAAGCCTTGAACAATCTGTAGAGAATACAAAGGTCTCCAATGATAGGGTTTGTTGCTGTTGTTTGTTTTTGATCACAGCTCTGAGCAGACCCTGGATAGAGAAACCCTATTGATGAAAAGAAAGACAAGTCCTGAGATTGCTTATCTCTGCCAAGCTCTTCAGTTCATCTACAAATATTCTGCCATGTGGTCTTGGCCTTGGACTGAGCACTGAGGTCCATAAGTAGAAGATGCTGGCTCACCAGGTGTCTCGCTTGCTCCCAGGCTCTGCTCCCAGATGTTCCCAGGGCTCAGAGCATTGGGAAAGTCCCTGAAACTGAGGCCCATGTCACTGTGGTTCCCAGTGTCCTCACTCACCAGCCTTGTCAGAAACAAACTGAGCAGAGATTTAGGCAAGAATGAGCTGGTTCTCCTCTGGTCCAACATGGTGAGCCAACCACACACATCCATCTCCCCTACACCCCTCACTCTCTAAATTAAAGGAATCAAAAAGCAATAACCAGCAAGACCAGAAGGATGGCAAAATAGGAGAGAGTGGAGGATTCGTTTCCGCAGGATTTGGAACCCAGAAAGAGACCAATGGGTGGTGACTGCCCCAAAGGAACAAAGTAAGTAAAATCCTTGTGCCTACAGAGGAGCTACACAGATGGAAAGCAAACCACTTGGTCCTGCCATCAGAGGAAGAGACCTGGCCCCCAAAGCACTAAGTACTCTGGAAGCCAGGGTGAGGTGTACCATGAACTTGTGAAAATCTATATAAAGAACAGTTGGATCTTCCAAGTTCCCACCCCCTCCACCCTAACCCCACCCCCCAGCCATCCCAGGCACCCGGGCATCAAGCAGATCTCTCACCTCTACAGGAGACGGGACGTTTATTCTCTGGAGTAGATCAAGCAGAGGCTTCAGATCAGAGGTCAGGGATTAGGTATGAAGCCAAACACAAAGGATTAGATTAGAGGCCTATATACTAATCTGTGAGGCCACCAGATTCTACCTCACTCTCAGGAGCAGGCAGCCAGGAATACATGGGTCTTGGCAAGAAACAGGAAGATTATTCTCTAGAGGAAATTAACAAAACTTCCTAAGAGGAGATCCAATTATTGATGTTTAGAGGCTCCCCTACAATGTGGCTGGCTCACCATTTACTACATCCCAGAAAGAACCACCATTGAAGAAGCCTTGCTGCCACCCACACAGGGTTTCTAATCAGCCTTAGTTATTTTCTCCAGTCCAAAACAGAGACACCAAAACAAGGATGGGGAAACAAAGAAGAGTGGGTAGAACCTCAAGAACCAAAACAAAAAAGAATTGGCCTAAAAGAAAACTTGAAAAGAGTAATCTCAGAGATAGAAAAGGTATAAAGGGACAAAGAATTAGCAAGATGTTTGGGATTTGGGGGAGTGGGGAAAGGAAATAGAAAAAAAACGACAACCAAAAATTTTAAAATCAGCGAAAGGAATAAATATAAAATCAAGAAAGTCTCCAAGAAAGTAGATTAAAAACTTAAAATATGAGAGAAACTATTGAGAAAACCAGGGTATCCACCAGAACAAAGTAAAAAGACTAGAAGATATTCTCAGAGACAATATATAAGAACTGATGGACTTTAGTTTCCAGATTTAAAGTCTACTGAGTACCCAGCATAATGAGGACTTTAAAAAGTACACCTCATCATAATGTTTTAGAATATTGGGTTAAATAGGACATCCTAAAAACAAGGCATAGTACATTCAAAGGAATAAAGATCCAAAAGGCATCCCCCTCCCCAATAACAAAGCTGGATGCTAGATAAGAGAGGACAGTGCTTTAAAAAGTCTTAGAGGAAATGGTTTTCAGCCTAGGGTCTATAAATAACACCAATGAATCATATGGTAAAATAAAAATACCAGACACAGAGCTCAAATGTTTTTCATTTACATACTCTCTCTATTAGAGGATGTATTTTGTCTAGTTGCAGGTGTAAACCAAAAAATATAAACCCAAAAAGGAAGACATGGAAATCCAGAGAAGAGCAGAGCCAGCCCAAAAGTAAGGGGAAAGGAAATTCCAGAACCATCTCCCTCAGCAGCCTTGTCAGCAGTGAGAACTGGTGGGACTCAAAAGAGGACTGAAGAGCTGAGAGCAATAGTGCCCTGCTTTGCTCAGTGGTAAGCTATATCTGCATATTTATCATAATAAACACTGACTGTTAGAACTATTCTGGAAGAATGAGGGGTGGTGATGTAGGGAACAATAGGTCTGAGTCTTCAAGTACCAGCACAGGAGTGATTAGATCTCTGCAATGGAAAAAGAAGACAATAATCACAGCATTTAGGTTTATGGAGGAAAATATCAGAAAAAATATCTTCAAGAGTGGGTGGTCCAGTTGTTAGGATGTCACCTTCCAAAGCAGGGGTTGCAGTTTCAATCCCTAATCCAGGAATAAGATGCCTTGTAACCAAAAAACCAAAACATAAATTGGAAGCAATATTGCAACAAATTCAATAAAGACTTTAAAAATGGTCCACATCAAAAAAAAAAAAATCTTGCAAAAAGAAAGAATGTGCAGGGACTGGGCAATGTATAGGAGGCTTCTGTTTTTCTTAATTTGGTCATGTCTAAATACATTACATTGATAAATATACAATTTAAATTAATTTTTTAAAAGTGAATTCAAACATAAGCCCATTTTCCATATACCTAAGAATGATTAAAAGTCTCCATTTAATTCCATTATGATCCCTGAACATCACAATGCAGGCGGTATCTCTCCTTCTTTTTCACAATTTACTGATCAGTTGCCCCATAGGAGTCATATCAGTTCTTACGAAGATTTTTTTTTTCTTTTTCCTCAGTGTCAAGAAGAAAAGAGTATTAGCTCAAAATATGTGAGGCCTAGTCAAGGCTATGGTTTTTCCTGTAGTCATGTATGGATGTGAGAGTTGGACTGTGAAGAAGGCTGAGCGCCGAAGAATTGATGCGTTTGAACTGTGGTGTTGGAGAAGACTCTTGAGAGTCCCTTGGACTGCAAGGAGATCCAACCAGTCCATTCTGAAGGAGACCAGCCCTGGGATTTCTTTGGAAGGAATGAAGCTAACGCTGAAACTCCAGTACTTTGGCCACCTCATGCGAAGAGTTGACTCATTGGAAAAGACTCTGATGCTGGGAGGGATTTGGGGCAGGATGAGAAGGGGACGACAGAGGATGAGATGGCTGGATGGCATAACTGACTCGATGGACATGGGTCTGGGTGAACTCCGGGAGTTGGTGATGGACAGGGAGGCCTGGCGTTCTGCGATTCATGGGGTCGCAAAGAGTCGGACACGACTGAGCGACTGAACTGAACTGAACTGAAGGCAAAAGTGAGATTCCCAGCCCCCTGCCCCATCTTCCTACCTGATTGTATAGAACAAAATCAATAGGAAGCCAGTCCCCAGCTCCATTCAAGAGGTGACTAGGCTGCTGGCTAAGCAAAGCATAGTTGTCTGTGTATATGAGTCTGAACTGGATGCTGGGAGCATCAGAATAAAGAAGCAATGGAATCAAACTTCTCCCTCTTATCTTTCCCCTTGTCAGAAACATCAACAGGAAAATGGCCCTGGAAGACCCATCCCGTCCTCTTTCAGGCGGTGCCCAGTGTTGCTGAACCGCACCCCCGCATCCATAGAGGAAAATCACTGGACTGAAGCTTCTTCAGTCTCGAGAGGATCAGAGAGACACGCCATCACCCAAGAAAGCTAGAAAGAAGAACAAAGAAGGACCTCTCCAATGAGGAGAAGGGGTAACATACGATGAGATGGTTCAATAGCATCACCAACTCAATGGATGTGAGTTTGAGAAAACTCCAGGAGATAGTGGAGGACAGGGAAGCCTGGAGTGCTGCAATCCATGGGGTTGCAAAGAGTCAGACGCATCTTAGCAACTGAACAACAACACAATGAATTTTGATGATAAACCCATAGAGGAGGCAAAATGACAGCAAATAATGTTGAGGGAAGGATAAGGAGAACAGTCTATAGAGCCAGCAAGCAATCACCTACTAATCTTATCCCCAACAGCCCCGAGTAGACGTGAACCACTTAGTTAGAGGGAACAAAACATCTTCAGAACAAGGAATGAAGTTGGGCTATGAGGGTAGTAAAGAGGCCAGTCAAGGGCTCTGCCCAGTCCTGTGGTCAGACAGGGCCGAAGCCCCAGATCTCTCAGCAATATTCCCTATTAATAAGGTATTAAATTCTGTTCCCTTTTTCTGTTTCCCTCAGTTGTGGAAATCCTGACCTCATGCCTCTGTCCTCTGCTTTTGTATGAGTGATGCAAATAAGTTGATTCACAAAACTAAAGAAACAAACCTAGAGGAATAAAAACTAAAGGGAATAAAAATAAATTACAAGGAGCACCCATTAAAGGCCCTTCAAAAGGATAAAACGATTTCAATTTTACTCTGTCTCACTCACTTCTCCTCACTCCCTCCCCAGATAGACCTGCATATCTATATATTTATACAGATTTTTTTATTATTTAGTTAATATGAATTACAGGCCTCATGCTTCCTTCCTTCTAAATCCAAAATGAGGAAGCTTTCTCTTTTCTCTCGCTCCCTTTTTTCCTCCACTCCCCCTCACCGACACGATTTACATTCTCAATGTAATGTATTAAAAAGTTGACAGGGACGAAAGGATTCACACGATGTCTGCTAAGAAACCCAATTTCCATGATGAATTGCCCGAAGCCCCTGAATCACAAACCATTTTTTCCGCTGCTCAGAAGTTGGGTTTTTTTTTTTTTTTAAATCTTCTTAAAGCCTCTTTCCTAATCTTCGGCTAGAAGAGATGGGTGAAAGGATTTTTTTTTTTTTTCTAAACTAAGGAAAGTATTAGCATCTTGGTTGTTGTGCATCAAATTTGAAAATGCAAGGTTAGTAATATTTCAAATCGGCCATGGTCCAAACCTCTTGATAAGTGAGTGTTCTCTTTCGTGTTCTCTCTCCCTCACTCCCTCCCCCACCCAACCCCCTGGTCTTATTGCTAGTAATAAGGAGGAGCTTCAGGAGAAAAGGAAAATTTAGAGTGATTCATCAAATATCTACTCCTTTTTAGGAAGGTTGTAGAATTCCAAATAAAAGATATCCAACTTTCCTAGAAATGGATGGCTCAACCATATCTAGGTGAAGGTTTCAGCAGCAAAACCCCAATCTCACTCATGGGACACACCCATCAGTTCAGGAGCAGAGGCTGATTTCAGATCTGTGTGTACATCGAACTGAGTATATTCTCTCAAGACACTGCATTTGCCCAGAAGAGTTCACCCTGGGCTGCCCATTACCAGAGTGGTGAAGAGGGACACAGAGTTCATCTGAACTCTTGCTAAGGTTTTTGTACTTTGGGGGAAAAAAAATCACTCTTTCCCAAACATTCTGGAAATTTCAGCCTCTGCTGACTATCTTCGATTTCAACTACAATTTTTTCCTGTGTGCTATAAAGAGGTCAGTCAGGTGCCCCTCTCACTCTGGGCAGGACTAGGCATTCTCTGCCACCCAAGCACTATGCTTTTCCTAGGGTCCATTTCCCCAAAAAACTAACCAAAACAGACAAAGCACTAATAAAACCTTAATAGAATTAAATTACTTTTCTTTAAAGAACATATTTAACATCATTGTCCAGATGCTAAGTTGTGTCTAACTCTTTACAACCCCATGGACCGGAGCCCACCAGGCACCTCTATCCATGGAATTTCTCAGGCAAGTATACTAGAGTGGGTTGCCATTTCCTTCTCCAGGATCAAACCAACATCTCCTGCATTGGCAGGTGAGTTCTTTACCACCAAGCCAGCAGGAAAGCCCAAACTGTGTGATTAGAGGTTTGAAATTTTTAGCCCCACCCCCTCCCTTCTGGGGAGGAAAGAAGGGCTGGAGATTGAGTTGATCATCAATGGCCAGTGATGTAATCAACTGTGCACATAAAATGGAACCTCCATAAAAACCCTAAGCTACAGGGTTTGGAGACCTTCTCAGCCAGTGAACACACTGAAGGGCAGGGAGGGTGGTGTTCCTGAGTTGTATTCCTTATGATAAATGGATAATGAAAAGTAAAACACTTCCTAGGTTCTGTGAGCTGTTCTAGAAAATTACCAAACTTCAGGAGGGACCCCTCCAACTCTATAGCCGCTTGACCAGAAGTACAGGTGACCTGGACTTGTGATTGGAGTTTGAAGGTGGGGGCAGTCTTCTGGGATGGAGCCCTTAATCTATAGAGTCTGCACTAGCTCTGGATAGTTAATGCCAGAATGAAATGAAACTGTGTGACAGTCAGCTGCTGTCTGCAGGGAATTGTTTGGTGTGGAAAACCCACACATTTGATGACAAAAGTGCTATAGGTAGAAAAAAAGAAAATTCAGTGAAAGATAACATCAAAAGAATGAGAGGAAAAGCCACTGCCTAGGAGAAAATACTTGCAAAAGATATACCTAATAAAGAACTGTTATCCAAAATACACAAAGAAATCTTAAAATTCAACAATACATTATAATAACAAATTATTCCTTAAAATAGTTAATAAAATAAAATAAACTTTAAAGTTTAAATAAACTATTTTTTAAATGAGCAAAGGACCTTAACACTTTGCCAAAGATATGTGTGTGCGTGTGCTAAGTCGCTTCAGTCGTGTCCCACTCTGTGCAATCCTATGGACTATATCCCACCAGATTCCTCTGGCCATGGGATTCGCCAGGCAAGAATACTGGAGTGGGTTGCCATGTCCGCCTCCAGGGGATCTTCCTGACCCAGGGATCGAACCAATGTCTACTACATCTCCTGCATTGGCAGGCAAGTTCTTTACCACTAGAGCCACCTGGGAAGCCCTTGCCAAAGATAGCTGCTAGCAAATAATCATATGAAAAGATGTTCCAACATCATATGTCATTGTCCTAGTCACTCAGTCGAGTCTAACTTTTCACAACCCATGGACTGTGCTCACTAGGCTTTTCTGTCCATGGGATTTCCCAGGCAAGATACTTGAGTGGTTTGCCATTCCCTTCTCCAGAGGATCTTCCTGGCCCAGGGATTGAACCCAAGTCTTCTGCACTGCAGGCAGATTCTTTACTGTCTAAGCCACCAAGGAAGCCCTCATATGACATTCAGTTCAGTTCAGTTCAGTTCAGTCACTCAGTCCTGTCCGACTCTTTGTGACCGCATGAATCGCAGCATGCCAGGCCTCCCTGTCCATCACCAACTCCCGGAGTTCACACCAAACTCATGTCCATCAAGTCAGTGATGAGATCCAGCCATCTCATCCACTGTCATCCCCCTCTCCTCCTGCCTTCTATTCCTCCCAGCATCAGAGTCTTTCCAATGAGTCAACTCTTTGCATGAAGTGGCCAAAGTATTGGAGTTTCAGCCTCAGCATCAGTCCTTCCGATGAACACCCAGGACTGGTCTCCTTTAGGATGGACTGGTTGGATCTCCTTGCACTCCAAGGGACTCGCAAGAGTCTTCTCCAGCACCACAGTTCAAAACCATCAATTCTTCAGTGCTCAGCTTTCTTCACAGTCCAACTGTCACATCCATACATGACCACTGGAAAAACCATAGCCTTGACTAGACGGACCTTTATTGGCAAAGTAATATCTCTGCTTTTGACATTAGGGTAATGCAAATCAAATCAACAATGAGATACCACTACATACCTGTTGGAATGCCAAAAGTCTAAAATACTGATAACACCAAGTGCTGATGAGTATGTGGAGCAATAGGAACTTTCATCCATTGGTGATGGGAATGCAAAGTGGTATAGCCACTTCGGAAGACAGTTTGACAATTTCTTACAAAACTAAACATGCTCTTATCATAAGATTCAAAAATTGTTCTTCTTGGTATTTGTCCAAATGAGTTGAAAACTTATGTTTACACAAAAATCTGCACATGGGTGTCTATAGAAGCTTTATTCATGATTACCAAAACTTGGCAGCAACCAAGATGTCCTTCAATAGGTGAATGGATAAATAAACTGTGGTACATCCAGATAATGAAATATTATTCAGTGCTAAAACAGAAATGAGATATCAAGTCATGAGAGACACGAAGGAAACTTAAAGGTACATTCCTAAGTAGAAGAAGCCATACATAATATATGATACATACATACTATATGATTCTAACTATATGACATTCCAGAGAAGGCAAAACTCAGGAAACAGTAAAATGATTAGTAGTTGCTGAAGAAGAGGAGGTAAGAATGAATAGGCAGAGCACACAGGACTTTTAGGACAGTGAAACTGTTCTGTTTGATACTATATGTGGCACATATCATTATACACTGGTTAAAATCCACAGAATGTATAACACCAACTGCACACCCTAGTATAAACTATGGACTTCGAGTGATATTGATGTATCAGTGTGGATCCATCAATTGTGAAAAGTATACTACTGTTCAGGATGTTATCAGCAATCAGTGGAGAAACCAGTGGGACAGGGAGTATATGAGAACTTTGTGCTTTCTGCTCAATATTGCCATAAACCTAAAACTTCTCTAAAAAATAAAGTCCATTTAAATGAGAAAAATTAATAATACATGAGTTGTACAAGACTAGTGGTGTCTAATGTCAAAGCCTATGAAACTAGGACTTCCCTGTTGGTCCAGTGATTAGGAATCTGCCTTGCAGTGCAGGAGACATGGGTCTGATCCCTGGTTGGAGAACTAAGATCCCACTTATCAAGGAGAAACTAAGCCCACATGCTGCAACTAGAGCGTCCCTCTGCTGCAATGAAAGATCCCACACACAGCCAAATGAATAAATAAATAAAATTTTAAAAGCCTATGGAACTGTGAATTGTGTTAAAACCACACAGCAAAGATACAAATGGTTACAATTCAGAGGTCACATAATCACATAGTGACTGGCATAGGAAAAATTTAAAATGGAGTACATTTGATATGGATTCATCTTTAATGAAGTAAAATGGAGGAAACAGTTTGACTGTTTTGAAATTAGCCTTCCTCCATAATTTAAAGAGACTTCCCTGGTGATTCAGACAATAAAAAAAATGCCTGCCATGTGAGAGACCCAGGTTTGATCCTTGGGTCAGGAAGATCCCCTGGAGAAAAGAATGGCAACCCACTCCAGTATTCTTGCCTGGAGAAGTCCATGGACAGAGGAGCCTGGCAGGTATAGTCCATGATGTCACAAAGAGTCACAAAGAGCCAGACACGACTGAGTGATTAAAGAAGATAAAATTGAAAACAGAAAAGGTATGAGATAGAAGTAAATAATCTATTAGAAAAAAGAAAAGGAAAATCTCGCCTTGTAAGAAACTGGTAAGTCTGTTCACTGTTCATGGGATAGTAAGAAAGAAAGATTCCCCACCATGGCCAAGAAACGACCTCATAGAATGGAAGTTCCTTGAGAAGAGGGACACCTTTTCATTTACTGTTGTATCACTAGTGTCTAGAACAGTGGCTGCTGCTGCTGCTGCAAGTCACTTCTGTTGTGTCTGACTCTGTGCAACCCCATAGACAGCAGCCCACCAGGCTCCTCTGTCCCTGGGATTCTCCAGGCAAGAACACTGGAGTGGGTTGCCATTTCCTTCTCCAATGCACACATGCATGCTAAGTCGCTTCAGTCATGTCCAACTCTGAGACCCCATGGACAGCAGGGGGTCTGTTCTGTTCACAGAATTTTCCAGGCAAGAATACTGGAGTGGGTTGCCATTTCCTTCTCTAAGAATGGTGGTTAGCACCCAATAAATGTTTGTTAAATAAATAATTTCATAAATCAAAAGGCTAGAGTTGAGCAGATATATTGTGAGATAGAAACAAGGTGGTACAACAATAATCACCAGTGCCCCCAGTAAAGAAAAAAAAATGTGTATGATTCATGGTTCAATAATTGTAAAAAAGAAATCTAATTTTCAATAATTTAACCAAAGAAGTTTTCTTGTTGTTATCATAATCTGATGACAAAAATTGTGGAGACAATTCTGTTCCATATAGCTATTCAAGGAATCATCACTCAAGATGATTCAAGACTCTCATCACTTCAAGAGTCTCAGAGTCCTTCATTAAGTCCTCTGTATCCATCTGGTGACAACAGAAAAACAAATACATGGAAGATCAATGTGGGTTTATTAAGAGGTCAGGGTTTGAAGAGACATCTATCATTTCTGGCCACTTCTTTGTTGGCCAGGACTCAGCCCATGTAACTGCAAGAGTTACTGGAAAATGTACTGTAGCTGCAACCAACTAGGTAAGCAGCATGCTGGAGCATCATGGAGGCAATTGCAGATAGGAGAAAGATTAATACTTGTTTTCTTGGTCAGCGTCTGTGTCTGTCAAGAAAGAGAGAGAGAAAAACCAAAGTCAATAATTCATTCAGGGTAGAGACTTTTGTTTGAGATTCTCATTATATTAATTTGGGATCCCAAAGAGATATACCTTTAGGGAAAGAAAATCAGATCTAGCTAGACCTGCCTGCTGGGAATGGTAGGAAGAGCTACCTAGAAAATCAGATCAGAAGGGGATCAAAGAAGCTCTCTCTGGTAGGTCTTAGCTGTAGACAAGACTTATCTGCACTTACATTTTGAGTTTATCTTTGTGTACGATGTTGGGAAGTGTTCTCATTTCATTCTTTTACACTTAGCAGTCCAGTTTTCCCAGCACCACTTACTGAAGAGGCTTTCTTTGCCCCATAGTATATTCTTGCCTCCTTTGTCAAAAATAAGGTACCCAAAGGTGCATGAGTTTATCTCTGGGCTTTCTATCTTGTTCCATTGGTCTATATTTCTGTTTTTGTGCCAGTATCATACTCTCTTGATGACTGTAGCTTTGTAGCATAGTCTGAAGTCAAGAATGTTGATTTCTCCAGCTAGAGGGGTAGGATGGGGAGGGAGGTGGGATGGAGGTTCAAGAGGGAGGGGATGTATATATACCTATGGCTGATTCATGTTAATGTTTGGCAGAAACCAACACAATACTATAAAGCAATTATCCTTCCATTTAAAATAAATAATTTTTTTTAAAGACTTATCTGCAGTCAGGTTCTTCAAGAAGACACTGAGCCAAGGGTTCCATGAAGCTGATCTGTTAAGAAATTACTCTCAGGAAAAAACTGATGACTGAGAGGTAGGATAGAGAAAAGAAAGAAGCCAACCTAGGGTGAGAAAATTCAGGTGAGTTCCAGCTTCAGCCTGATTTGCAGGGAGTTCTAAAGTATAAATTGCATATCACAGATTTTCTTATCTCCAGGCAAAGGAGCTTGGCTTTTGTACTCCTCCACAAATTATTCATTGGCTATAGGATTTCTTGAGTGGATATAAACCAGTTATTTCTGGGCATGTGTGCATGCTAAGCTGCTTCAGTTGTGTCCCACTCTTTACAATTCCATGCACTGTAGCCTGCCAGGCTCCTCTGTCCATAGGATTCTCCAGGCAAGAATACTGGAGTGGGTTGCCATGCCCTCCTCCAGGGGATCTTCCCAACTCAGGGATAGAACTCTCATCTCAAACATCTCCTTCATTGGCAAGTGGATTATTTACCACTAGTGCCACCTGGGAAGCCCAGTTATTTCTGTACCAATCAGGTATGAGTTATGGGCAACCCTGAGGGTAAGAACTCCCAGAAAATTCCTGCTATCTCAGTGTGCAAGGTGGATCCAATAGTCCAAGGTCCAATGGCAATCCTCTGAATAATGTTTCAGGTACTAGCTATTAGCAGAAAGGCATAACAACACTATGGGATAAACACACAGAACCAATGGTAGGGATTGGAGGGAGTTAATTGAGACATCAACAGTGTCTCCTATGGACCCTCATGCACAACTGGACTCCAACTCTCCCATTTTCTGGGTGAGTCAGAAACCCTCAATCCTTGAACTTGGTGGTCCCAAAGAGTAGAGCACCTAGGTCCCTGGAAGTAGCTAGCATAAGGCTTCTCTGGAGGAGGGCACACCTATTCTACATAGTAGGGAAATCCCACAAATAAGTTTTGAAAAACAGTGTCCAGCAATCAATCAGAAATTACCAGGCATATAAGAATATACGATAATATATATAAGAACTAAGAAAACCCACAGAAAGCAGAAATAGATATATACAAACTTCAAATTTTGCAACTAATAGACACAATTTGCTAAGATTCTTACTACAGTTATTTATTATGCTTAAAAATATAAATGACAATTTTGCAAATATCTGAAGGAAACAGAAGACTATAGAAATATCACAACTGATCTAGAAAAAAATGAAATAGGGTTTCTAGATATAAAAATATAATAGCCAAAATTGTAAACTCAGAAGAAAAAAAGGGAAAGGGACAGAGGTAATTTGTAAAGAGAAAATGGCTAGGAATTCTAAGAACTGATTCAAGAGTTTAATCTACAGATTCAAGGATCTCAAGCAGGATAAATGAAAAGAAATTTACTCCTTAGAAAAATCATAGAAAATTTGAAGAAAAAAAATATATATAATGTTAAATGCAACAAGTGAAAATGAAAAGTTGACCTTCAAAAGAGAAAAACTGAGACCAACAATTGACTTCTGAGTACAAGAATGAAAGCTAAAAGATAACCGAGGATGTCTTTTCAAATTTCTGAAGGAAAAAAAAAAAAATAACTGCAACCTCAAATTTTCTATCCAACAAAAATATCTTCAAGAGAGAAGAGAAAGACATCTCAGAAAATACAGAAAAATTTCATCAGCAGTTAGACCCTCACTGAAAAACATGTTAAAGATGTCCTGTGAGCAGTAATCCCAGATTAAAGGTCTGAGACACAAGAAAGTATGAAGTGGAATTGAGTGGAAATACTGGGAATTGTAAGTAAACATTGATGCCATGAAGCAGTAAAAATGCCTATAGAGTTAAAATTTTAAAAAGCATTATTACCAGATAGTAATAATGTATACGCCAAAAGTATGATGAATGGAGACAGTTTAGTGCTTAGGATTTGTTGTGTTCACTGTAAAGGCCTGGATTCAATCCCTGGTCAGAGAACTGAGATCCCACAAGACACACAGTGTGGGGGGAAAAAATAAAAAAAGATATGATAAGCAGAATCATAGAATGTTAAGACATTATTTGAAAGATGGAAAAATTTTTTAACTCTTTCAAGATTTAAATACTCATTTCATAATTTCTTGGTAAACTTCTAAAAGAATAAACACAGAGTATATAATATCCTCCCTGCAAAATGAGGAGAAGCAGAATAACAAAAGAGTTAAAATTTAGGGAAAAAAAGAAATAAACATGAAATTGATACAGAAAATATATACCATAAAAATTCC
The DNA here is from genome assembly GCF_003369695.1 of Bos indicus x Bos taurus. Taxonomy (NCBI): domain Eukaryota; kingdom Metazoa; phylum Chordata; class Mammalia; order Artiodactyla; family Bovidae; genus Bos; species Bos indicus x Bos taurus. Next base: position 131,409,797 of record NC_040076.1, read on the forward strand.
AATATATCAATAATTTTGGTGAATATAAATCAACAAAGTTTCAACTAAAGAAAAATGATTAGAAAATATATAAAATCCAACTATATACTTTTTATAAAAACAAAACAAAAGAATACAGAAAACAAAAGTAAAAGACAGTATGAAAATATTAATAAACAGAAATATGGGATAGCTGTATTAATATCAGGCAAAATAGAATTTAAGGCAAAATCATTCCTGGAGATAAGGACAATCTCCTCAAAATAATAACAAGGTTCAATTCATGGAAAAAAATAATTTTCAGTTTATATACATTTCTAAGGTGGCCTAAAGTATAGAATATGAAATTTAACAGGTAGAAAAGTCAATATCCACAAATTGTGAAGATTTCAATACTCCTCTTTCGGTGTTTGATAGAATATGCTGAGCTATAAATTGAAGAAAGTAGGGAAAACCACTAGACCATTCAGGTATGACCTAAATCAAATCCCTTATGATTATACAGTGGAAGTGAGAAATAGATTAAAGGGACTAGATCTGATAGATAGAGTGCCTGATGAACTATGGACGGAGATTCGTGACATTGTACAGGAGACAGGGATCAAGACCATCCCCATGGAAAAGAAATGCAAAAAAGCAAATGGCTGTCTGAGGAGGCCTTACAAATAGCTGTGAAAAGAAGAGAAGTGAAAAGCAAAGGAGAAAAGGAAAGATATAAACATCTGAATGCAGAGTTCCAAAGAATAGCAAGGAGAGATAAGAAAGCCTTCCTCAGCAATCAATGCAAGGAAATAGAGGAAAACAACAGAATGGGAAAGACTAGAGATCTCTTCAAGAAAATTAGAGATACCAAGGGAAGATTTCATGCAAAGATGGGCTCAATAAAGGACAGAAATGGTATGGACATAACAGAAGCAGAAGATATTAAGAAGAGGTGGCAGAAGAACTATACAAAAAAGATCTTCACAACCCAGATAATCACGATGGTGTGATCACTCACTTAGAGCCAGACATCGTGGAATGTGAAGTCAAGTGGGCCTTAGAAAGCATCACTACGAACAAAGCTAGTGGAGGTGATGGAATTCCAGTGGAGATATTTCAAATCCTGAAAGACGATGCTGTGAAAGTGCTGCACTCAATATGCCAGCAAATTTGGAAAACACAGCAATGGCCACAGGACTGGAAAAAGTCAGTTTTCATTCCAATCCCAAAGAAAGGCAATGACAAAGAATGCTCAAACTACCACCAATTGCACTCATCTCACACGCTAGTAAAATAATGCTCCAAATTCTCCAAGCCAGGCTTCAGCAATACGTGAAAAAAAGATGTTCAAGCTGGTTTTAGAAAAGGCAGAGGAACCAGATATCAAATTGCCAACATCTGCTGGATCATGGAAAAAGCAAGAGAGTTCCAGAAAAACATCTATTTCTGCTTTATTGCTATGCCAAATTCTTTGACTGTGTGGATCACAATAAACTGTGGAAAATTCTTCAAGAAATGGGAATACCAGACCACCTGACCTGCCTCTTGAGACACCTATATGCAGGTCAGGAAGCAACAGTTAGAACTGCATGTGGAACAACAGACTGGTTCCAAATAGGAAAAGGAGTACGTCAAGGCTGTATATTGTCACCCTGCTTATTTAACTTACATGCAGAGTACATCATGAGAAACACTAGGCTGGAAGAAGCACAAGCTGGAATCAAGATTCCCAAGAGAAATATCAATCACCTCAGATATGCAGATGACACCACACTTACAGCAGAAAGCAAAGAACTAAAGAGCCTCTTGAAGAAAGTGAAAGAGGAGAGTGAAAAAATTGGCTTAAATCTCAGCATTCAGAAAACTAAGATCATGGCATCCGGTCCCATCACTTCATGGCAAATAGATAGGGAAACAGTGGAAACAGTGATAGACTTTATTTTGGGGGGCTCCAAAATCACTGCAGATGGTGACTGCAGCCATGAAATTACAAGATGTCTGCTCCTTGGAAGAAAAGCTATGACCAACCTAGACAGCATATTAAAAAGCAGAGACGTTATTTTGCCAACAAAGGTCTGTCTAGTCAAAGCTATGGTTTTTCCAGTAGTTGTGTATGGATGTGAGAGTTGGACTATAAAGAAAGCTAAGTGCTGAAGAATTGATGCTGTTGAACCGTGGTGTTGGAGAAGACTCTTGAGAGTCCCTTGGACAGCAAGGAGATCCAACCAGTCCATCCTAAAGGAAATCAGTCCTGAATATTCATTGGAAGGACAAATGCTGAAGCTGAAACTCCAACATTTGGCCATCTGATGCAAAGAACTGACTCATTTGTAAAGACCCTGATGCTGGGAAAGATTGAAGGCAGGAAGAGAAGGGGATGACAAAGGATGAGATGGTTGGATGGCATCACCAACTCAATGGACATGAGTTTGAGTAAGCTCTGGGAGTTGGTGATGGGCAGGAAGGCCTGACATGCTGCAGCCCATAGCATCACAAAGAGTCGGATATGACTGAGCGACTGAACTGAACTGAACAGAACAGATAACAGAAGAATTAATAATGGAAACTTGAAAACAGAGCTAAATGGCAATGAAAATACTATTACACTGAAACCTATAGCAAGTATTAGCATTAAAATTCATTTATTAGTAAAGAAAAAGATTAATCAGTTAAGCATCATCTCAAAAAGTTAGGGAAAGAAGGGGAGAAAAGGAATAACAAAAATCAGTGAAACCTAAAGCAAACAAAAAAGATAAAGGAAAAACAGTCAAAATTGATACTCTAGAATAAGAGATAACAAAGATAACTAACAGCAGGAATGGAAAGGAAATCAGTTCAGATGCTGAAGATGTCAAACAGATAAGAAAAATTTATGAACAACTTAATGTCTATTAATTTGGAAAAGTAAATGAAATGAACATGGTGGCACACCTGGCATGTTTGATACGCAAAGCAGAGCGTTTTTAACACCCTCAACTTCTGTTCAACAACATTGTTTTCAAGACTACATATGTAATAAAACAAATAATAATAATGGCCAGAAAATAAAAACAGTAAAATTTTCTTTTAGTGAACTCCATATGCTAATGTGCACACATAGACACATACCAAGAAAAACTGTTTTAATAACATAAATATTATCATAAAAGATGAAGAAAAGAATGAAGTAGTCTTTTCTTCTTTTCCAGCCACATCATTCACCATGAGGAATAGCTCCCTGACCAAGGATCAAACCCATGTCCCTGCAACAGAAGCATGGAGTCCTAACCTCTGGACTTAATCAGGGAAGTCCCTAGAGTAATACTTTTGCATTGCCTCAATGTATTTTTAAAGGGAAAATACTTATACTTACATACTGATCCATCACAGTAATAAACACAAACAATATAATTTTTATTTTTGAGCCTGTCTTCTGAATGTTTGTCAATGACTTAATCAAAATTGATCTTGTTGACATATTCATGTCCATGGGCAGTCAACCCAGATTTGTCAATTTCTCTTAACTTAGAGTTGAGCAGAAGATACTTTTTATTAATTTTAATTTTGAAACTACATTTTAAATGAAGAAACTGATACACAGTTAGGAAAAGCCTTAAACACAATAAGCACGGTCAAAATTCATAAAAATATCACTTCACAATAAAGTCCAGAAACAGCAATACTGTTCATGCCTTTGTTCTTGGGAACCATTCTAGCTGCTTTCAAACATCTGTAAAGAGGTTATCAAATTCAAGTGGTCACAGAATGACAGAGTTTATGTAACCCCAGTTCCATTTTTTTGTCTTTGCAATCACTGCACTATGGTTGTTAATTACTTAGATCCAGGAACATGTAGTACACCCCAGGGGATGGAGAAACAATCTGCACACAAAGCAGGCACTCTCAAATGATTCCCAGCCGTTACAACCTGACTCTCAAAACAAAGGTGTGTAGCTGGGTGCAAGTGTGTTAAGAGCCAACCCTATTATTGAGAATCCTCCAAATTACTTCCAGATGGAAAATAGTGATTTTTAAAGAATAAGTTTTGTAAAAGTGCCAGTTTGAAACTCATATATATATATAATTAGAATGCAACAGAAATCTCAGCTATTTTTTTTTACCAACAACCAACAGAAGATTGAGAGGAGGGTTGGAATAGCTGACAGTTTCACTGATTTCATGGTCATCTTAAAATTCTCTGCAGAGAATTGTAGAGAATGTATGTAATTCTCCTTTATCGCATACATCTAGGGTGCCTGCTCCCAATCATCCTGATCTTGGTACTAAATGGACAAATTCCTAGAAAACTAAAACTTATCAAATCTCTCGGTCATATAGGAATGAACACACGTACATGAATATTCATAGTAGTGCTGTTCATAATCGCCCAGCATACGGTATAGTCATGTGGTAGAATACTACATATCCAAATCCTGTTTCTTTTCTTTCTAGCACCTAACACAATTTGTTACAGGATCAGTGTTCATTGCTTGTTGTTTAGTCGCTCAGTCATGTCCAGCTCTCTTGCAACCACATAGACTGCCAGGTTTCTCTGTCCATGGAATCTTTGAGGCAAGAATACTGAAATGGGTTGCTATTTCTTTCTCCAGCTGATTGTTTACTCTTGTTTATTGCCCACTTTCCCTCACTCATTGGTAAACTCCAAAAAGGCAAGCAACAAGTCCCAGTTTTCATGTAGCACCCAACCTGGTGCCTGTGACACCATCAGCACTCACAAGTCATTTCATGCTTAAATGAAAGATGAATAGTTGCAGTCAAGCTCTGCTTGTCTAGAAACCATTCTATCACTTTGAGGTGACTTTGTTGCAATATACTATGTACTCATCTTTTTGTTTCATCCTCAGAAAAAAAAAAAACACTTCTCTCAGTTCCAAAATCCTATAGGACCCTCACTCGAATACTGATAACATAGGCAATGATGGACGTGGAACTAATTTACTCTGAGGACATTGGACATCTAACATGGGTCAGAATATTACAAAATTTATTAGTATTTATTGAGTGCTTACTATTTGTAGGCACAACCCTAAGAGTCTCAATATTCACAGCCACCATGTGAGGTAGATGCTAGTATTATTACTATTCTGTAGATGGGGAGACTGAGGCACAAAGCAGCTTTTCAAAACTCATGCAGCTGGGTAACTGGTGGGGCTGGATTCAGATCCAGCAGACCACACTGTGCTATGCTGCATCAAACACTCAGGGTTGTAACTAAGAGTATTAATTGCAACTCACAGTGCAAGTTGGTTGGCAATTTGAACAGCATGGCATGGGTTTTGTGGTGAACAGAAGACTGAGCTGCTGATGGGCACCACATGGGGCCTGTGAAGCCTGGCTTCAGAAAGCCAGTGCCCACATGGGCTTCCAATAAAGAACCCTTCAGATACCAACTTCTTCCTATGCTGGGTAATCACAGGATTTACCTGGAGGAGCCAGGATTGCATCTCTTGTGATCCTGGCTGGGGGCTCAGAGTGCCTGTTGCTACTGGAGTCATCTATAATTAGAGGATTAAACCTGCTCACATTTGGACTGGCTGCAGGCGTCCTTGACAAGCATCAGTCTTACTGATGGGTGCGGATGTCTGCGTGGTTTGTGGCTCCACATACAGATGGCTAGAACTTCAGAAAAATAAACTGCAGAAACCTTTCAAGTTTTCACCTCTGCCTGCTCAGACTTTTATTCCCTTTTTTGAACATTTTATGCACTGGAGGTATATGATCACCCTTCCTTCCTCTGCCACCCTGCAGACTAGCTGCAGAGCAACATCTGTACAGCTCAGTTGCACTGCCCTGGGTGACATGCCATCTAGAAACATGGTCATTCACATCCTAAGTTTTTTTGGCACAAGAAAAGCATCAGGGATCTCTTCCAAAGCTTCACTTCCTCTCACTGGCTCCTGAGCTGAGGCTGGTGGTCTGCAGTCTGCCCTCAGTCTGTAAGCCCCTCCACTAGGTCCCCAAAAGTACTTATCCTCAGCTCCCAGTCTTTCTGACCTCCCTGCTGGGAAGCTATTGGAATATTATCAAATTACAACATGTTTATCACCAAAACATCAGACAAAATTAATGTACATTAAAGAGAAAGTCCCCATTTTACCCATACCCAAGAGATGACCACTGTTATTAGCATGGTACCTATATTCACAAAACCCTTCAAAGCATCTAAAATAGATAGGTAATAGATAGATAGATCGGAGAAGGCAATGGCACCCCACTCCAGTACTCTTGCCTGGAAAATCCCATGGACAGAGGAGCCTGGAAGGCTGCAGTCCATGGGGTTGCCAGGAGTCAGGCACGACAGAGCGACTTCACTTTCACTTTTCACTTTCATGCATTGGAGAAAGAAATGGCAACCCACTCCAGTGTTCTTGTCTGGAGAATCCCAGGGACGGGGGAGCCTGGTGGGCTGCCGTCTTTGGGGTTGCACAGAGTCGGACGCGACTGAAGCGACTTAGCAGCAGCAGCAGATAGATAGATAGATACACATCAACAAATTGTAAGAAATTGTTTCTACTATATTATTATCTAATTTGCTTAATAATATGTTATGGACATTTGACTGTGTCAGGAATTTTTGAAAGACTGATTTACCTTGTCCCATTAATGGCTGCATAGTATTTCACAGTCCAAAAGCAAACCCATTTCAGTGAAGAGAATCATCATCCTTTTAGATAAAAACTAGCTGTCTTCCCTGACATCTCCCCAAATTCAAACATTTACCAACTTCTGGTGAATTCGTTTCTTAAATTCACTCAAGTGCAGCCCTCTTCTCATCTCTACCACCACCGCTTGAGTCTAAGTTACCATTTTCTTTCACCTAAACTTCTGCAACTATCTCTCAATAGGTCCCTTTTCAAATTATAAATCTGATCACGTCATCAATCCCCAGCCCCTCTTGCTTTAAAAGCATTGTAATAGCTTCTTTTGCTCTTGAGATATGGACAAGATACCATAGCATGGCCCAGGGGCCCTCATGAGGAGAACCCTGCTGAGGCGAAAGTTCATGCACATGTAAAATTTTGCTAGTCATCACCTGCACTCCAAAAAGGTAAGCGAGGGTACACCACCACCAGTGGTATCTGAAAGTATGAGTGAGAAAGAGAAATGTTTTTTTAAAATGCCTCTCCTCTACCCTCCCACCACCATCCTATACCAAAAAAAAAAAAAACCCTCCCAGGGCCTAAATATTGATTTAGCTAGCATGATGTCTTTACATTCATAAAATAAAAATGACTTGAGGCAATGTCAAATTAATAGAGAAAATGCTGCAGTAGCTTCAGCTCTGCCAGCAGTGTTACCTCACAAAGGCTCAGTTGGAAGGTAATTACAAACCATGGAATCCGGGACCTCCTGTAGACGTGAAGGAGGGAAAGTTGGCTTGGCTACTGAGCATTTCCAATTTCAGTATTTCTCAGACAGACAGCTGGGGGCTGCCATCTGGTTTGTGAAGGGAGGTCTCTGGATGGTTCTTTCTTCAATCTGGAAAAGTACTTGCTGTTCATTTCCTGTTTTCTGGATCACTCTGAGGCCGCACCTTCCCCACACATTTTCTCCAGAGTGAATTCTTAACCAATGCTCAGCAAATTGTGAGGGCTCTAATCTAAGAGTAGAGTCACACTTTGAACCCATGTTAATTCTGGATTCTGGTTTAACCCCAAGGTGGTATTGCCTAATTATTCACATTTTTTTATGCAAGCCACAGAAAAAAGCAACAGCTTAAAATGTTCCCCAACCTAGCTGCGATATTCATTCATTCATTCCCTCATGACTTTGATAAAGAACAGTGGGATGCATATCACGTGCCAGACACTGAGTAAAGGGCCAAAAAAATTAACAAAGAAAAAGATAGAAACAAATTCTTTCTCCTGAGGACTGCAGCCTAGAAATATAATGCATGAGGTGAATAGGATCCCAAGACAATGCATTGTCAAACCCAAATCTATGTGCCCAATGCACAGTAAGGGCAAACAAACCAAAACGTAGGATTCTGGAGCAGAGAAGGGTTTATGGCAAGGGCCAAGCAAGGTTCAAACTACCATACTATTGTGCTCATTTAACATGCTAGCAAGGTAATTCTCAAATCCTTCAAGCTAGGCTTCAACACATGAACCGAGAACTTCCAGATGTACAAGCTGGATTTTAAAAAGACAGAGGAACCAGAGATTAAATTGTCAACATCCATTGGATCATAGAAAAAGCAAGAAAACCCCAGAAAAAAAAACATCTACTTCTGCTTCTTTGACTATGCTAAAGCAGTTGCGTGTATCACAACAAACTGTGAAAAAGTCTTAAAGAGATGGGAATACCATACCACCTTACCTGCCTCCTGAGAAACATGTATGTAGGTAAAGAAGCAACAGTTAGAACTGGACATGGAATAATGGACTAGTTCAAATTTGGGAAAGGAGTATGTCAAGGCTGTATACTGTCACCGTGCTTATTTAACTTCTATGCAGATTACATCATGCAAGATGCCATTCTGGATGAATCACAAGCTGGAATCTAGATTCCTGGAAGAAATATCAAATATATATATACATCAAACATATATATATATAATATATCAAATATCATGCAGATGATAACACCCTAATGACAGAAAGTGAAAAGGAATGAACGTGAAAGAAGAGAATGAAAAAGCTGGCTTAAAACTCAACATTCAAAAATTGAAGATCATGGCATCCAGTTCCATCACTTCATGGCAAATAGATGGAAAAACAATGGAAACAGTGAGAGACTTTATTTTCTTGGACTCCAAAATCACTGTGGACAGTGAATGCAGCCATGAAATTCAAAAATGCTTGCTCCTTGGAAGAAAAGCTATGACAAACCTAGACAGCATATTAAAAAGCAGAGACATCACTTTGTTGACAAAGGTCCATATAGTCAAGGCTGTCTTTCCAGTAGTCATGTATGGATGTGAGAGTTGGACCATAAGGAACATTGGAGAAGACTTTTGAGAGTCCCTTGGGCAGCAAGGAGATTAATCCTAATTTGATCAATCAATCAAACCAGTCAATCCTAAAGGAAATCAACCCTGAATATTCACTGGAAGGACTGATGCTGAAGCTGAAGCTCCAATACTTTGGCCACCTGATGTGAAGAGCTGGCTCACTGAAAAAGGCCCTGCTGTTGGGAAAGATTGAGGGCAGGAGGAGACTGGGCCAACAGAGGATGAGATGGTTGGATGGCATCCTCAGCTCAATGGACATGAGTTTGAGCAAATTCCAGGAGACGGTGAAGGACGGGGAAGCAGTCCATGGGGTCACAAACAGTCAGACACGACTTAGAGACTGAACAACAACAAGCAAGGAGAACAGGTGACTCGGGCTCAAAAAGCCCAAACTCACTTTCACTGGTGGTTCGGGGGAAAGAATTTTTATAGGCAAAATTTGAGGAGAGGGCTGCTGTGTATTTGACCTTCCTCTGATTGGTTGGTGATGAAATAACAGAGTAGTGTTACAGGAATCACAATCATCAGCCAACCAGTCTCCACCCAGTCTGGGGTCCACATTCTTGTGCTCAGCCTGAAGTTACCATCCGCCACCTGGATGGGGGCCTTAGTTACTGTAGAAGAACTCAGAGATATATATCAGATGGTTATGTATATCCTTTGAGGAGGAACTAGGACCCTGACCCATGGCTGCACTATCATTTGTAAACTGCCTTTCCATTGTTTCTGAGTCCCCTCATTCCTCTAATCAGTAACTGTTTGAATCTGTTCTTTGGAACTCAGGAACGGTCTAGGAGGCTGAAACCTTTTTCCTACAAACAAGAAATGAGGGAGACAGAAACTCTTTTATATCTGTTTTGTACAAATGGGTCATTTCTGACTTTTATTCAAGACCTCATTTCTGTCTTCAACATTTAACTTCAGTTCTCACCCTGAGTTACCCAGAGTCTAACCTGTGCCTTCCTAGAAATAACCTTCTCAAACATGATGGAATCTTCTCAATTTAATATTTTTTTATTTCAGGACCTTCGGACTGTTTTGCTTGTCTACTTTTAAAAAGAAATCTTCCTTGTCCCTGTGGTAAATTAAATTATTGACCCAAGTCTTCACTCCTCTTTGCATTCATCCTCTTTGTCCAGGGACTTTGTGGTTCCTCCCACTGGAGAACCTTGACCTTGAACTCAGTTGTTACTGAGTCCAAGCTCACTCTGCTTGCCACAAGACAGGCCAATAAATTGGGAGACAAGGTGTTGAGACAAGGAGTCACAACTTTATTCAGAAAGCCAGCAGACCAAGAAAACGGTGGACTAGCGTTTCAAAAAAAAAAAAAAAAACCATCATATCAGAGTCTGGATACCAATCTCTTTTATAGAACAGAGAGAGGAAGGAAGTGAGGAAGTAAAGTAGAAAAGTCATAAGACGCTTGGCCAGCATCAAGGAGAAGATATGTTCATTTCTTCTTTTCTGCAGCCATTCACAGGTGAGCAGGGTCACACTGCCTCCCTGTGAGCTGCACAAAGGAACGTTTGTTTAACATGCAGGCAGAGAGGCAGCGTTCCCTGAGGTAGGCTATTATGTATGATGATAACACCAAAAGCAAAAGGTTAAAGTCAAAGTAACAGACCCAACATGAAGTCAGATTTTGCTCTTCCCTGTTACACAGCCATGTGATTTGCTTTGGCCACTGGATGCTAGCAAATGTGACACAAGCAAAAACACATTTACTTTCTTGCGTGGGTACACTCTCTTGCACTTCTACCATTACCACGAAAAGAACATAAGCTAGTCAGTCCACTGATACAAGGAAGATGATACCTGAAGGAAACCTCAACCTAACCTGCAACCTAGAGTAAGGCCCAGAAGAGCTCAGCCTAGAATGGCTGAACCTCAGCCTACTCATAGGTGTGTGAATGAGAACAAAAAATTGTTGTTTGAAGACACTGATTTGTTCCACAGCAACAAGTTATTGATAAAGTCTCCTGCAACTTGTGTAAACATCCCTAAGTCCCTCTCCGCTATAATTCTGTTAGGCCTCCTTCTGGAAACCCAAACAAAAAGATGATTATGCTTTAAATTTTTGAGGGGAATCTGTTTCTTGGGGAACTATCACAAATAGGATATTTTTACCAACAAACTGACTTGTTCCTCTGTCTTCTGTTTTTCTGGTGAAGATGCTGTCTGAGCTCCTTTCGGTACTTCCTCCAACCAAAGAGTGCAGGATTCTTCTAGGCTCTTTCTTAGAGGAGTATGGCAGGGAACTTTGGGTATAGAGCTTCACAGGCCTGTATTTAAAGCATGGCTCTTGTGTTCATTAGCTCTGTGACCTTGAGCTTAAAGGTGACTTAAAGTCTCTAAATTTCATTGTACTCAACTAAATGAAACTATTACTCACCTCAAACTGGATAATATCATCTGTGAAAATCTTGACTTTGGTCTCAATTGTGAGACTCAATAAAAAATTGTAGGATGTTGTTTGCTTTGCTTAATATTGGTTTTTAGCTATAGTTAATTTGTGGGGGTTTTTTGTTTGTTTTCTATTCTTTGCCTATCACCATTCTTTACTGTATCTGGGGAATTGTCAGAACTAAAGAAGTAAAAAGAGGTCTTCCTATACTTTCTAGAAGAGAAAAGTACATGTTGGGGGGGGAAAATGCCTAATATTAACACTTCAAAATCTCAAAGTAATCAGCCAATGTATATGAGCATATAAAAGTAAAGTATGTCATGGCTTCAGAGTAAACATAGCAAAAAGAACCTAAACCTAGTCTCCTTATCTCATATCTTATGAAATTAATGAATAATGATACCAGCAAAAAAATTCATCAACAATAATCCAAACATCTACAGACTTCAGAAAGTGGTGGCCAACAATGGGAATTTGCTGTATGGCTCAGGAAACTCAAACAGGGGCTCTGTATCAACCTAGAAGGGTGAGATGGGAAGGGAGATGGGAGGGAGGGGATATATGTATACCTATGGCTGATTTGTGTTGAGGTTTGACAGAAAACAACAAAATTCTGTAAAGCAATTATCCTTCAATTAAAAAATAAATAAACTCTTTTTCTAAATGGTGCCCAAGAAATGAGTCAAGTTTATGGTGTGGCTCTGTAGGTTCCTAACATTGGCCTTAGCTCCCAATAACCAAATGGGGTGAGGGGTGACTCAACAAAATCTTGAGACTTCTTCCAACAGCCTTGAGTCTAGAGAGAAGACTAAAGTTTGAGTCAAGGAAATATCATGGTTAAAACCCTGGAGATAAAAGCCCCCTACTACAATGGACATGGGTTTGGGAGGACTCTGGGAGTTGGTGATGGACAGGGAGGCCTGGCGTGCTGCGGTTCATGAAGTCACCAAGAGTTGGACATGACTGAGTGACTGAACTGAACTACACACAGTAGAATCTTGGGATATTGGTAAAAGCAATAAAATGGCCTCCCAGGGTACAAAGATGAACTGTGAGGATGATCTGAAACCTGTGGGTAACCTCTCCAGGAAACAAAGACACCCTGACAAGGAGGCATAAATTTAGATTGGGGCATTTACCAAAATTCCCAAAGACAGCCCAGATCCCAGGTCATACAGCAAAGCCAGTCTAAAGCTCCAGAAGACTTTCCTCCACTGCCTTCCCAGTTTCTGGCTGTGCCCTTGAGTAAACTGAAAAGTGAGTAAACCTTCAATATCTCAGGCTTTAAAAAGTAGCTGAGGAGAAAAACAGATCTCAGCTACACAGAGAAAGGAGCCACGAAGATTTCATCCATACTCAATCAGAGAATCAGAAAGGCTGCCTACGTTAACAAGATAAAAAGAAAAGGTATGGCAATTTTCAAATTGATCACATCTAAAAGATATAGCATGCTAATGCCAAAATATCCATTTTAGAAGAACATTTTCTATAGTGATTTGGATTATAGAAAAATTTAATAGAAACATGAAATCAATAATGAAAAATATGAAGGTGAAATTACTTAACAGAATGAAACCAAGAGAAATTATATAGCTAATAAAATATCTTGAAGACCAAAGTCACATCATTAAAGAACTAATAATCAAATGAGGAAAGGCAAAGTAACCAGAGATCAAATTGCCAACATCTGCTGGATCATCAAAACACCAAGAGAGTTCCAGAAAACATCTATTTCTGCTTTACTGACTATGCCAAAGCCTTGACTGTGTGGATCACAATAAACTGTGGAAAATTCTGAAAGAGATGGGAATACCAGACCACCTGATCTGCCTCTTGAGAAACCTATATGCAGGTCAGGAAGCAACAGTTAGAACTGGACATGGAACAACAGACTGGTTCCAAATAGGAAAAGGAGCACGTCAAGGCTGTATACCGTCACCCTGTTTATTTAACTTCTATGCAGAGTACATCATGAGAAATGCTGGGCTGGAAGAAGCACAAGCTGGAATCAAGATTGCCGGGAGAAATATCAATAACCTCAGATATGCAGATGACACCACCCTTATGGCAGAAAGTGAAGAGGAACTAAAAAGCCTCTTGATGAAAGTGAAAGAGGAGAGTGAAAAAGTTGGCTTAAAGCTCAACATTCAGAAAACGAAGATCATGGCATCTGGTCCCATCACTTCATGGGAAATACATGGGAAAACAGTGGAAACAGTGGCTGACTTTATTTTGGGGGGCTCCAAAATCACTGCAGATGGTGATTGTAGCCATGAAATTAAAAGACGCTTACTCCTTGGAAGGAAAGTTATGACCAACCTAGACACCATATTAAAAAGCAGAGACATTACTTTGTCAACAAATGTCCATCTAGTCAAGGCTATGGTTTTTCAAGTGGTCATGTATGGATGTGAGAGTTGGACTGTGAAGAAAGCTGAGTGCCAAGGAATTGATGCTTTTGAACTGTGGTGTTGGAGAAGATTCTTCAGAGTCCGTTGGACTGCAAGGAGATCCAACCAGTCCATCCTAAAGGAGATCAGTCCTGGGTGTTCATTGGAAGGACTTATGCTAAAGCTGAAACTCCAGTACTTTGGCCACCTCATGCAAAGAGTTGACTCTGGAAAAGACCCTTATGCTGGGAGGGATTGGGGGCAGGAGGAGAAGGGGACGACAGAGGATGAGATGGCTGGATGGCATCACCGACTTGATGCACATGAGTCTGAGTGAACTCCGGGAGTTGGTGATGGACAGGGAGTCCCGGTGTGCTGTGATTCATGGGGTCTCAAAGAGTCGGACATGACTGAGTGACTGAAATGAATCAAATTAGAAACATCAGTGAACAGTCCAGGTTTCACTGATTGAGGAATAATATTAGATAGTCAAAAATAAATTTGGGGAAAAACAGATAAGGAGTTTTAAGGTACTTATAAAAAATAGATGTAAAAGACAAAGGCCATCCAACATACAGATTGTTCCTGAAGGACAGCCCAAAACCAGAACATAAATGTAGTTTAGAAACATAACACAAGAAAATTCCCTGCTATAAAGGAAGAACTAAAACCACGTGCCAGAAAATTACAATATGGAATTATCAACAAGCCATCACCATCCTGCATTATTGAAATTCAAAGACTGTGAAAGAATTATTTAATCATTCAGAACCCTTGAAAAACATATAGAATCACCTATAAAGAGGTAAATATCAGACACACAAAGGTGACAGGCAAATATTAATATGAAAGAACTTGGAGAATAAAGCATTCTTCTTGTAAAACCTAATTAAGAATGAATCAAGGAGCAGTGATAAATGGAACAGTGTGAAATTCAGTATCTAAAGGCAGTGGAACAATACCTACAGTCTTACGGGAAGGAGACTGGGACACCAAAACTTTACACCCATCCAGGTCAATGTGGAGGAAACCAACAAAATTTTCAAGAGAGCAAATGCTGGGAACTCATCTCGAAAAATGCTTGACAAGAAAATGTGGCAAACTAAAATTAAATCTCAATTTTTAAAAATAAATAATTCAGAATAGCAGAAACTGTAGCACAAGGTCAGGCAGTAGGCAGAAAATTCATTTAATTATAGATGTAAGACTAAACCATGAAAATTATTGAATTATAGAATTATAGATATATAATATAAATTCTTTGTACTCCAACATTTTTTAAAATAATGTTAGTAAAAACTCATAAGATGAGGGGAGTGGGAAATGAGGTGAGAGGAAGATTAAAAGTTTTAATTTCCTTATCTTTCATAGCAGAGAGTCAATCAATATGTCTAAAATTAAACGTGGATCTTTTTTTTTTTAATCTAACTTTTCTAATTTTTTAATAATCTTTCTTTACAACCTTAGGGAGCACTTTTGGGATCTAATATCTCTGTGGTTAAAAAACAAATGATCTGAAGCTCCATAATTCCTTTGGTTTTTCTTTGGTTTCTTTTTCAATTGTTAAATTCAAGAAAAATTCAATTTAATGCTTTTTATTTTTCTGAAACTGTATAGTAAGACCCAATTTCTACAAAATTATTCAGCATTTTCATTCCATTTATACACTTAAAGAGCTACCTGGAATGATATTCACCTGAAGTTATTAGGTTACTTCTTGACAGAATTTGAGGCAGTATTTTTGTTCTCTTTTACTTTTTGCTTATTTTATGCTTAACAAATATCGCTTACATGAGGACAATAAAGTCATTCGATCTTTACTACATAAATACCAGATTGCAAAGACTGATCACAAAATCCTCCCATTTCTTTACTTCTCCTTTGCAGTATGACTTTGCAGCTGCACCATCAAAGGGTAGATACAGTTTCCCCATCCCTTGTATCTGAAGTGGCCTGTGACTTGATTCATTCTATCCAATAGAATGTGGCAGAAATAACACATGGCTTCAAAACAGAGGCTTTAAAAGAACTTTGCAGCAGCTTCTCTTACCTTACTGAAACATTTCCCTGAAACTGCAACGTGATGAAATCCTGGCTGACTTTGTGAAGGAGACAAGTCTGCATAGCAGAGTCGAGCAGTCAAAGCCCTACAGACTCACCAACTGACCATCAGCACCAAATACCACATGTGTGAATGAGGACACCTTAGACAACATAGCTTCAGTACAGCTGCCAAATGACCATGGCCATTAAGTGACCCCAGATGAGACTAGTGGAAAAGCTGTCCAGATGAGCTCAACTCATATTGCTGCCTCACCAAACTGTGAGCAAATAAAAGAGCCATTGTTTCAAGGTGCTAATTTTTTGAGGTGGCATGTTTCATGGCAATAGATGGATAGATAGATAAGATAGATACATGTTAACATAGGCTGAATGCGTTAAACCATGATCAGGCATTTAATTTAAATGAAAGACTGAGCATATGCATTTGTCTCCCCAAGCCCACTGAGTTGACATTAAAGAAATACAAGGGAATAAAGTTATAAGAACAAATTCCAAAGGCCAAAACTACCATATGTTCATGTCTAAACCACTCCCTGGCAAAAAATGAGGCTACAGTGACCAACTTTACCCTCTGGGTCTGAAAGGGGAAAGCTTCTCTAAGCATAGGGTCTAGCAGATGCCAGGAGGTCTCCTGGAAAGGAGAAATGAGGGTCATTCATATCTACCAACTAATATTATGAAAAACATATTCCAGCAAAACTTTTTCTAAGAAAGAGACAAACTTTCTCAGTGAGATAAATACCTCACATAGAATCAAATATGAAATCCATATTTATAGGAGAAAGAAAAGGAAATGGAGCCAAGGGAGGAGACAGATATGGAAAAATCCTGGAAACAGAAGATACTAGCAGAGACTTCCCTGGTAGTGAAAAATCCACCTACCAGTGCAGGAGACACAGGTCCCATTCCTGGTCCAGGAAGATCCCATGTGCGAGGAAACTAAATCCATGGGCCACAACCACTGAAGCTCACGCACCCTAGAACTTGTGTCCCACAGCAAGAGAAGCCACCACAACAAGCCCACACACCACAACTGGAGAGTAGCCACCACTCGCCACATCTAGAGAAAGCCACATGCAGCAACGAAGGCCCCGCACAACCACAAACAAAGATATATATATATAAATAAAAAGAACCAGCAGTGTATTCATTCAGCTACAGATATTTTTTGAGTGTCTACTATATCCTGAACAGTATACCTACACTAGAAACCAAAGGACAACTCTGCAAGAAACAGGGGGTAGGGGTCGTCAAATGCTATAAAGAAGTCAAGGGAATGAGTCTGACAAAGGGCCAGTGGTTGCAAGGAAGGAAGAGTGTCCTTGACTGCTCTGGAGAGTGTAATTTTAGTAGAGAGCCGGAAGTGGATGCAGATAGTGAACTTTATACACGGAGCAATGGGGAGAAAGTGAGTACAGGGGTTAGAAGGCCGCTTAGCTAGCAAGTTTGGATGTCATAAGTAGGAAAGGAATAGGCTGGCAAACACAGGAAGCAGCTGAATCAAGGAAAGGCTTTATTAAGGTAGCAGGTTTGTTGAAGAGAGAGAACTTGAGTTTGAATAGAAGGAAGACAAGCAGTTGTATATAAAGACTGATGTCCTGGGGTGAAATGGAGAGAAAACAGTGCCATTCCATCACCGGTCCAGATCTTCTCTCAGCAAAGGAGGAATGAGCTTACTTCAGAAAATAAATTCCTCTATGTGAATGATTCAGAGACTGTAGGCCTAGAGGGTGGCTCTGGGATGGTTTTCAATCTTCCTCATCCAAGAAGATGGAAATTCTGCCCCAAGAGAACCAGGCTGTAGCCACGTACGTGCTGTGCAGTCAGAAGTACCACTTACCCCCAAAATCCCAGAATAGGAGACAACATCAAAATGGTTCCAGTGTTCTTCACCTTCTGGTATGCATGTCCTTGCCTAATGCCCTCCTCTTGAGTGTAGGCTAACCTACAAACTCACTTGTTATGAATAAAACATGTCCCTTCCAAGATTAGATCCCAAAAGTGATGGGTTGTCACTTCCAAGATTAGGTCCCAAAAGGATTTTGGCTTCCTATTGTGCTTGTCCTCTTGCTTGCTCTGATGAAGCCAGATGCCACACTGTGATCTGCCTTATGGGGAGGCCCACATGACAAGAAACTAAGAGAAGGTTCCAGTCAATAGCAAGCAATGAACTGGGATCCCACAGTCCAACAGCCCATGAGGATCTTAATCCTCTTAAAAGCCTTGTGTGGGGTTTAGGAAGTGAACCTTCCCTAGTGGAGCCTTGAGATTACTGCAGTCCTAGTCAGTGCCTTAATTGCATTCTTGTAAGAGACCCTGATCCCAGGAAAAACATACCTGGATGACCTACAGAAACTGTAAGAAAATAAATGTTTGTTGTTTTAAGTTGCTGTTTTGGGGGGTCACTTGTAACATAGCCATAGGCAGCAAATACATCTAAAATCACAGTTCTAACAGGATCTATCAAAGTGTCTGGACAAAGGGTTCACCATACTCTCTAATGACAGCCTCTACTACTAGAGATAATAGAGATAATCTCCAAAATGCCATTTGTTCCCTCTTAAGAACATATAATAGAGATATTTACCAAAAATAGAAATATATATTGTTTAGGCTCTGTCTCTGTCATTCTCTATGCTTCTGAAATCTCAGAACCATTACTTATCTTCCAAAGATGAGCTTCTTCTACAGGGAAATTACCTCTCATGTGAGATCTCCTCCTTTGCCCATCTCCCTGGTCCTACCCCACTGATTACCCTAGTCCTCAAAGCCCCCTTTTGTCTTTAGAATTCTTCAGTATTAATCTTCTATGACTATGCAACAAACCATCCCAGAACTTAACAGCTAAAAGCACCATGGGTAAATTATATTTGATAATTTGGGAGATTTGTTGAGCAGTTATTTGCTGGTCTCATATGGGCTAATATAGAGGTCTGCAGAAAACTTGTTGCAGCCAGGGCAGTGAGGACAGCCAGGATTTCTGGACCTTTCTTTTCATATATTCTTTTATCCCTTGAGGGGACCATACTAAGCAGGACTTGCACAACAAGCTGGAAGCTGTATTCTAAGAGGGCAAACTCTAATGCACATAACAAACTTCTGCTTATTTTATGGATGTTGACACCTCATTGGCCAAAGCAAGTCACATGACCAAGTCTAGCATGAATGTGGGCAGGAACAACACAAGAGCCTGGATAGTGGGAGGCTGATTCACTAAGAGTGAATTAGAAGGAGTAATCTACATCACCTCCTAATTCAGTTCTAACTACTAGTCCCAGATTAATCTTCCCCAAACACCTGTTTAATTATCCTAGATCCTTGCTCACTCATCTCTCAGATTCAATGAGGCACTGAACAACTTCTTTCATGTCCACAATGTGGATTAAATGTGGGATAAATGTTATATTTATGGAGGAAGCAGTCCTGCTGTGCTACATGCTGATTTATCACATTTGAGAATTACAACCAACCAGGCAACCAGAGAACAGTTAGGATGAGGCAAGATCTTGAAACCATCTCTTGTCTGAGTACACAAACTTTCATGTCTTTATCCCTAGTCCCAGTTTATATGTGTTTAGCCTATGATTATTAAATGTATGAATGAATGGATGGATGAATGAATGAGTGAATTGAAATGAGAGAGTCTAGTGAACAACTCAGCCTACAGCTGCTGCTGCTACTGCTGCTAAGTCGCTTCAGTCGTGTCTGACTCTATGCGACCCTGTAGATGGCAGCCCACCAGGCTCCTCCGTCTCTGGGATTCTCCAGGCAAGAACACTGGAGTTGCCATTTGGGTTGCCATTTCCTTCTCCAATGCATGAAAGTGACAAGTGAAAGTGAAGTCACTCAGTCATGTCTGACTCTTCACGACCCCTTGGATTGCAGCCTACCAGGCTCCTCCGTCCATGGGATTTTCCAGGCAAGAGTACTGGAGTGGGGTGCCATTGCCTTCTCTGCAGCCTACAGCGGTGGTTCTCAAATTTGAGCCTGCATCGGAATCACCTGGAGAATTTTTGAAGCACAGATCACTGGGACCTATGCCCTAGGAGGGGGAGGGGAGCTGAGAATTTGCATTTCTAACAAGTTTCCCGATGATGCTGATGTCACAGATTGAGGACCACATTTTAAGAACCCCTGGCCCAGAAAAGAGAAGATCAAGGGAAGAAATGCTATCATCCAAATATCTAAAGAATTAATGTAACCAGAGAAAGCTGATTTGTTCTTCATGGCTCCAGATTACAGGATATGAGAAGTTACCTGGTAATATACTTTGATTCAACATTAAAACACATTTTCTAATAACTAGAGGTGTTTTCCAGATGGCACTAGTGGCAAAGACCCTGCCTGCCAGTGCAGGAGACCTAAGAGATGTGGGTTCTATCCCTGGGTCAGGAATATCCCCTGGAGGAAGACATGGTAACCCACTCCAGTATTCTTACCTGGAGAATCCCATGGACGGAGGAGTGTGGCAGGCTACAGTTCATAGGGGCGCAAAAAGTCAGACACAGCTGAAGCCACTTAGCACATATAACAAAGGAATGGGCTGATTGTCTCCCACTTCATCATACCTCTTTTCCTGACTTTCTTTAACTTCCTTCCTACCCCCATGCTCCTGTTCCAATAACAATTTTACAGCCCTGGCTGAAAAGTATAGATGTTGTATTTCCATGATCAGAAATGTCCCTCTCCTAGGAACCAAATGTCAGCAATTTTCTGAATATAATCTTAGAAGAGAAAGAATCAGGCCCTCAAATGCCCATTTGTCTCATTTTGTGCTATAATATTATGATGAGTTTGGGCTCAAGTAAGCAAAGCAATCTACATTTGGCCATTTCTGTGCGTTTATCCCAGACTGCTAATTTCTAATAAAAAAATCAAATCCCATTTTAACATGACACCATCTTGTTTCCCTGTGGAATTATGCGAACATTTGTAACAATTTTGCTTTTGAATGTGGTGCCACACAGGAAATGCTGATAACACAATTTCTTAACACACACCAAGTACACAGGTTACACAAAAGCAGATTCTATTTTAGCTTTTTTGAGAGGCTGTTTAAAAGTTAAGTTCCCCTTAATGAAACAGCAAGAAAAGGGGCTTTGCTTTTCTTCTCAGCATCCCGGCTATCCCCTCTTTGTGGGCTTATGATGTTTTCCTTCTTCCCTGTGTTATCTGCGTTTCCTGCTCATCTCAACTTGATGGCATGTTGCTGAGACAACTAAGTCGCTAACCTTCTTAACTTGGCTTTTGTTATGTGCTCGTGTGTGTTTAGGCAGGATATTTTCATTTCTCTTAGAACACTCTGTGTCTGCTCTGGGGAGGGCTATTAGACCTGAAGGTGGAGAACAAGGGAGTCTTTTTAAGTACTTGCCATTCAAATCGCCTTTTTACTTCCTTTAAGCCTATCGTTTGTATGTGGGAGGGAGCTGGTGGAAGCTTCCCCTGCCGCCTATGGTCAGGATTAATTTACTCAGGGAAGTCGTACTTGTTCCAACCCAGACTCCTCTAGGGGAAGGGAAAGTCCAAGCAAAGAAGCACACAAACTGTCCATCACTCCTGTTCATTTATTTTCTCTTTCATCCACTTGCCAAAAGTGGGGACCCAGCTTGACTGTAAAATAATTACTCTGTGCAATCCCTTCATCTATTTGGCTATGCAATAGAGTAAGATTCGGACATAAAGACGACACTGGCCTAGCTCCGCACTTGGAGCTGTCCAGGTACTGAAACAATCCTTTGTCTGCCTCTGCACCTCCCTCCCCTCGCTACCCAGTGCTGTGCTCCCCTTGAGCTCTAACCTCAGTCTATCTTAGCCCACCTCACAGAGTGACAGCAGCAGAATTCCTCCTGCTGCAGGAGTAATGGATACAAACAGTAGATCCTAGAAAGTCATTTCTTAAGGCATAACTAATTAGGGACTTCCCTGGTGGTCCAGTGCCTAGGATTCCATGCTCCCAATGCAAGGGACCCAGGGCTCGATCCCAGGTCAGGGGACCAGTTCCACGTGCCACAACTCAGAGTTCTCATGCCACAACTAAAGACCTCACGTGCTGCAACTAAGACCCAATGCAGCTAAGGAAATAAATTAGTATTTTTAAAGACACAATTAATTAAAAGTAGCTTCTAAAGCTAAAGTTTAACTCTGTTGATAGATACAAACTAACCTAAGTGAAAATTGAGATGGAGAAAAAATATTGAATTTAGAAACAACTTTTAACCCATCTTTGAAATATGTGCCTAAATTTTCCACTTTTTGAGCAGATCGTTCCTTTTTTATTCATCTGTTTTTCTTACAATTTTAATTCAGGTGTCATTTCTATAGGTGTCCTCAAACATCCAACCTTCTGGGGTTACCTTTCCCAAATCAGGAGGATGTCCAGCCGTGTCATCTAGATTCACTCCCATTAATTCCTAAAGACCTTGTTTTCATGGCCACTTCTGACTCAGTTTCCTCCCCCAACCAACTCTCAATGTCTCCCTCTCTCATCTCCTGCGGTGCATTTCTTATCTAAGCTTCTGGTTATTTAAAGGTGGAACACAGATTATCTTTACCTCCCTAAGTCAAGCACTAACCAAATCTGGCACATACAGGAGATTTACGGAAGTCTGGGCTTGGGGTCTGTTAGGTCACAACATGTACAGTAAATGGTTTTCACTCCTTTGCTTCTCAGGATCAATTACTTGCCCCACCACTGAGCACTAAGGCAGCTCCAGCTGTCCTTGGACACCCATGAAAGGGCTGAAGAGAGACACAGATTTCTTTTGAACAACTAAAGAAGATCTCGAAGTTCCTAGCAAGAGCTGAACTTTCTGGGAAGGAAAAAGAATTATGATTTTCAAGAGCCAAAGCCTGAAGTACTTGAACACTATTTGTAAAATAAATTCACATGGGGTAAAATGCAGTCATGATATAGCCATTTTCCTGCTTGACAATGAGATTAAAAAAAAAAAAAAATTTAAACACCTTTCTGGTTCCGAGAGAAAGAGCCTAAAGAAAGAAGAAATCCAGAAAGCAAAAAGAACCAGTGCCTAACTTTCCAGAGCAGGGCCTGGGAGAGAATTCCAGACTCCAAGAGAGGTCCTGCATCTTAAAGGCCTTCACAGCACCAGGGGAGTCAAGTTAGAAGGTGGAAACATGGCTTCAGGAATCCCCTGAGGAGGAGGAGTTCAATCTCAGTGAAAGGAGAGCCTGACCTATGCAGGCACTCCGGAACACATCTACTTTAGTTACAAACATATTATGTTGCTGTTGTTCAGTTGCTAAGTCATGTCTGACTCTGTGAGCCCATGTACTATAGCCTGCCAGCCTCCTCTGTCCATGGGATTTCCCAGGCAAGAATACTAGAGTGAGTTTCCATTTCCTTCTCCAGGGGATCTTCCCCACCCAGGGATCAAACCCACATCTCCTGCTGGGCAGGTGGATTCTCTATTACTGAGTCACCTGGGAAGCCCATATTACTATTATATTTATATACATGTCGGAGAAGGCAATGGCACCCCACTCCAGTACTCTTGCCTGGAAAATCCCATGGACAGAGGAGCCTGGAAGGCTGCAGTCCATGGGGTCGCTAAGAGTTGGGCACGACAGAGCGACTTCACTTTCACTTTTCACTTTCATGCATCGGAGAAGGAAATGGCAACCCACTCCAGTGTTCTTGCCTGGAGAATCCCAGGGACGGGGGAGCCTGGTGGGCTGCCGTCTATGGGGTCGCACAGAGTTGGACATGACTGATGCAACTTAGCAGCAGCAATATACATGTATATATATAATTTTTTGCATATATACACATAAAATAAAATTATATATAACTTTATATCTTTTTATTGAGATAAAATTCACACAACATAAAATTCATCATTTTATCTTTTTTTTTTTCAGATATTAGTGGCTACTTCCCTTCCAGATCCTTCTATGGTCCTAAAGAAATTGAGATTCTTGGAGACTGAGCATGAAAATGCCGTAAGTAATTTTACTTATAAATGCTCATTTACCATACTGAAAGCTAATGTACTTTTCAAACACCCCTCTCCAAATATCCAGGATGATAAAGCTTTAGCTTCTTCTATGTCAACATCATACCAGAACACACATCCCTGGCTTGATTCAGTCAGTCACTCATCTATTCACTGTATTAGTCAGCATCCCTACATTGTGCTGTGGTAACAAGCATCCTCTAAATTCAGCAGTCTCCACCAACAAAGTTTACTTTCAACATGTGAGAAATTTCAGTTGATGGTTGTGATAACTGGAACTTAATCAGAAAATATGTGAAAAATATACTGTGCTCTATCTAGTCCCTTTATTCTTCCATGTAGGAGACTCTAGATTTCAATACTAGATTTTAAGTTCTTTGAAGACAGGGAATCAAATGTACTTAATATTCATGTTTCTCTCACTTCACCTTATGTGTGCTTAATTAAATATTTGTTGAATGAACCACTGAATAAACGTATCTATTGAAGAACTAAACAGGTATGTGAGTTAATGGCATGAGACTTTACATTAAGCTTTCCTGTTAAATGGTAATTAAATGTACTGACATTCATTACAGGCTGAATATATTGAGAATCTAATTGCTCACATGTTGCTCATGCAATTTTCAGTTATTTCAGTGACAACTTGATGTCTTTCTGACATACTTATTGTACCTGGATCAATGGCTATTTAACTGCTAATTGATGTTTTATTAACATATAATAATTCTTATTAAATCTAAATTATAATCTTAATTGAGACACTTTATCTGCAGTGTTTCAACATACAATCCTCATAACATAATGGATAATTGACAGAAATGCTAGTAACATATTATCTGTCACCTTTCTCATTGACCTGAGAACAGATTTTCAGCTGGAAGATTTTTTTCTCTTCATTAAGAAACCTGGGTGTCAACTACACTCACCCCTCAACTGACACCATGTGACCACCAATAGCAAAGGATGAGCACTATTACTTTAAGCATAAACATGGCAGCATAGCTACCAAGGAGGTTGCAATAAGTGTAACTATACCCTGCCCTTGGAGAAAGAAGGCAATGGCACTCCACTCCAGTACTCTTGCCTGGAAAATCCCATGGATGGAGGAGCCTGGTAGGCTGCAGTCCATGGGGTCGCTAAGAGTCGGACACGACTGAGCAACTTCACTTTCACTTTTCTCTTTCATGCACTGGAGAAGGAAATGGCAACCCACTCCAGTGTTCTTGCCTGGAGAATCCCAGGGACGACGGAGCCTGTTGGGCTGCCGTCTATGTGCTCGCACAGAGTTGGACACGACTGAAGTGACTTAGCATAGCATAGCATACCCTCCCCTGGAAAAGGCACTGGCGACCCACTCCAGTACTCTTGCCTGGAAAATCCCATGGACAGAGGAGCCTGGTAGGCTGCAGTCCATGGAGTCACTAAGAGTCGGACACGACTGAGCGACTTCACTTTCACTTTTCACTTTCATGCATTGGAGAAGGAAATGGCAACCCACTCAAGTGTTCTTGCCTGGAGAATCCCAGGGAGGGGGAGCCTGGTTGGCTGCCGTCTATGGGGTTGCACAGAGTTGGACACGACTGATGCGACTTAGCAGCAGCAGCATACCCTCCCCTGCCCCCAGTGGCTTTGTCTTGACTCCCTGCCCTCTGGCACTTAACTACCCTTTCCTTCATCCCAGCCATCCCTCCCTCTTCACCTGGCCTTTCTTCTTACTGTGTGATTCTACCCCAGTCAAGGGGAAGGTCCTGCCCCACCTTGGTCTGCCATTTGGGCGACAGCTCCCCTTCCTGGATCAGCCTGATTTCCTCCTCTTATTTACTCTTACCTAATCCATGCACCTGAGTTCAATCCCTAGGTTGGGAAGATCTCCTGGAGGAGGGCACGGCAACGCACTCCAGTATTCTTGCTTGGAGAATCCCCATGGACAGAGGAGCCTGGAAGGCTATAGTCCATGGGGTCACAGATAGTCAGACATGACTGAGCGACTAAGCACAGCACAATCCATTCACTGTTGTTTCTGAATTCTACTGGCCTACTCATGCCAATCCTGACCTCAGCCATTAGTTCACACGGCTGCTGATCTAGACCCAGTCTTGAGTTCCAGTTCTCCCATCTGGATTTTTGGCTGGGTTTCCATAAACCATGGTTTGGTATCTTAGCCTCATTCCTGTTCCCTTAATAATACCAACCCTCATCTGGGGCCTAGCTGCTCTCAATCTACCCTGATGCTGATAACATCTAAATTTCTGATACATTGTTTCTGAACTCCTTGTTGTTGTGGATATCAGAGAGTCTACTCTGCATGCATTCACCACCTCATCCCCCACAAAGTACTCTCTCCTACAGTGGTCATCTGCCTCAGGAGAAGCTGACAGCTACTCCAACTCCAGCAATAGGCCAGATGAATTCAAAGGAAATCTATCATCTTCGCTGATGGTGACTGGTTCAAGTATGAGCCAATGTGGATTATAGGGGTTTCCAGAGGGACACTCTCACTTTTCTTCTGGACGTGATCACATCCACACATGGTGCATGGGAGTGGTTAGTCACCTCATCATCTATCTCAGGATGATGCAAGAGAAGCAGAATGAAAAAACAGACAGAAAGGCAGTCCAAACCATTGGGTAAAATCAACCCTGAAGCCAATCTTGCCTCTGGAATTCCAGTTACATGACCAAATGACCTTCTATTTGGCATACACCTATTGTGTTGGTGTTTTCTACTATTGTAGCTGAAAGCATCCTGGTTGGTGCACATGCCTCTCAGAACTCAGAATCCTTTAGCTGGACACATCACTTACCCCTCCCCTGCTTAATACTGGCTGTATTCTAATCAAGCCAGTATCCCATTGTGTTTGATGTTCTCTGCTGTTCTCTTAGCCAGTGCAGATGGGTCTATACTCAAGTACTCTCCCTCAGGGGACAGGTCTCACTCTAAGTTCCAACGCTTCTCAGTTGTCTGAGCCCTGGTACATGATGTTCACATTTCAAGACAGAAGCAAATGAAAAGAACTCATGTAAAAGTACATAGTCCAATTCTTAGGAATTCCAAACCAGTATGAGAAAATAGGCAAATGCTTTTAGAAAATATGGGTCTATAAACAGTGACAATTTTTTAAAAACCAAAGTCTTACAAATAATACATAAAATGAGAATAGTAGGCACATCAAAACATAAATGAACAAATCTCCCTAACAAGTAAGTGTACCATCAAATATATATTTGGTGAGATGACCTCAGATATTACCAAGGAAAAAGTCTACCTTGAAAGCAGCTATCAGAATGTAATAGCATTGAGATTATGAGTATTTGCTTGGCCCTTTTATAAACATTTTATTTAATAATATTCATTGACCATTTTTCTCAGAATGATCAAAACGTATCTTATGTTTTGAAACACTATGTTGAACATGCTACTTTTACTGACATTTTCCAGCTTTCATAAATAGAGTTAAGGATCTCAAAGAATACTTAACCAGTGAGAAAATGTTGTGATTCATTGGCAGGGGTTCTGGCAGAAGCCATACCACTCTCCCTGGCTTTCTGTCCTCAGAGCTGTCTTGCTCTGCTGAGTACTAATGGATCACCCCTACCCTGGTCCAACCATGAACTACTTCAAAGAGTGGGATGGGTTTTCACAGTAAAATGAAGTTTGTTTTACAAATTAAAAATATGCAGCACAACAGTCATCAAGACAGTATGGTACTGGCACAAAGACAGACATATAGATCAATGGAACAAAATAGAGAGCCCAGAAATAAATCCAGGCACCTATGGACACCTTATCTTTGACAAAGGAGGCAAGAATATACAATGGAGAAAAGACAATCTCTTTAACAAGTGATGCTGGGAAAACCGATCAACCACCTGTAAAAGAATGACATTAGAACACTTTCTAACACTATATGCATAAATAAACTCAAAATGGATTAAAGATCTAAATGTAAGGCCAGAAACTATAAAACTCTTGGAGGAAAACATAGGCAGAACACTCTCTGACATAAATCACAGCAAGATCCTCTATGACCCGCCTCCTAGAATAATGGAAATAAAAACAAAAATAAACAAATGGAATCTAATTAAACTTAGAAGCTTTTTTGCACAAAGAATAAAACTATAAGCAAGGTGAAAAGGCAGCCTTCAGAATGGGAGAAAATAATAGCAAATGAAGCAACTGACAAAGAACTAATCTCAAAAATATACAAGCAGCTCAATACCAGAAAAATAAATGACTCAATCAAAAAATGGGCCAAAGAATTAAACAGACGGTTCTCCAAAGAAGACATACAGATGGCTAACAAACACATGAAAAGATTCTCAACATCATTCATTGTCAGAGAAATGCAAATCAAAACCACAATGAGGTACCATCTCATGCCAGTCAGAATGGCTGCCATCAAAAGTCAACAAACAATAAATGCTGGAGAGGGTGTGGAGAAAAGGGAACCCTCTTTCACTGTTGGTGGGGATGCAAACTAGTACAGCCACTATGGAGAACAGTGTGGAGATTCCTTAAAAAACTGGAAATAGAACTACCATACGACCCAGCAACCCCACTGCTAGGCATACACTCCAAGGAAATCAGAACTGAAAGAGACACATGTACCCCAATGGTCATTACAGCACTGTTTACAATAGCTAGGACATGGAAGCAACCTAGATGTCTATCAGCAGACAAATGGATAAGGAAGTTCTGGTACATATACACAATGGAATATTACTCAGCTATAAAAAAGAACACATTTGAGTCAGTTCTAACGAGGTGGATGAAACTGGAATCTATTATACAGAGAGAAGTAAGCCAGAAAGAGAAATACCAATACAGTATATTAACACATATATATGGAATTTAGAAAGATGGTAATGACATCCCTATGTGCAAGATAGCAAAAGAGACACAGATGTAAAGAGCAGACTTTTAGACTATGTAGGAGAAGGCAATGGCACCCCACTCCAGTACTCTTGCCTGGAAAATCCCATGGACAGAGGAGCCTAGTGGGCTGTGGTCCATGGGGTCGCTAGGAGTTGGACATGACTGAACGACTTCACTTTCACTTTTCACTTTCATGCATTGGAGAAGGCAATGGCAACCCACTCCAGTGTTCTTGCCTGGAGAATCCCAGGGACGGGGGAGCCTGTTGGGCTGCTGTCTATGGGGTCGCACAGAGTCGGACACAACTGAAGTGACTTAGCAGCAGCAGCAGGAGAAGGTGAGGGTGGGACAATGTGGGAGAATGGCATTGAAACATGTATATATCACCATATGTAAAAATAGATGATCAGTGCAGGTTCGATGGATGAAGCAGGCACTCAAAGCTGATGCTCTGGGACAACCCAGTGGGATGGGGTGGGGAGTGAGGTGGGAGGGGGGTGTGGGATTGTGGGACACATGTATACCCATGGCTGATTCATGTTGATGTGTGGCCAAAACCACCACAATATTGTAGAGTAATTAGCCTCCATTAAATAGATTAATTAATTTTTTTAAATATATGCAGCACAATTTTCTGGGGGAAAAATTTTTATAATATCCAAAACCCAGGTAAGTAACTATAGAGATAAGCTTTTTACCTATCTTCCTTGAACAAAACTAACTCACAAGCTCTTTGACATGAAACAGTGATTAAAAAACAAAAAACTCAGCCTTTGGAATGACTTGGTTTCAAATCCAGACTCCACATTTACTAGCTGAATGATCCCAGGTCAAGGACTTAAGTTCCTAATCTCAGTATCACTGTAATCGTGGGTGGTACTTTATGCCAAGCCAGCTCTCACCGATCTCGAATGTAAATAGTTCACAAGCTCTTCGACAACTCTTTCCCAGTCTAACCTCTCTAAATTGGGCTGGATGGCTCACTTTGGCTTACACAATGCCCTACATTTACCTGCTTCACAATTCCTACTACACTGTGTTGTTATGTTCATTTTCATGTCTATCTCTTCTCACAGTCCTGAGCTCCTCATGAACAAGGGCCATGGATTGCTTGTTCTGTGTGCCCAGAGGCCCCCATGGTATCTAGCAGGTAATAGCTCTTAAATAAATCCATATTGAATGAATGAATGAGTAGATGTACTTCTATAGAAAGTAGACATGTTGGAGTGAAGACACATGTTTCCTAATTCACTAATTATTATCTTTGTTTGGCAAGCATAACCTAGATATGAAAAAAGTTTTTTTATTATTACATCATTTGTGGTTGAGGTATAATTATCACAAATGATAACACACAGATGTTAAGTTTAAGTCCAACTGAAATTGGCCTACATCGGTTCCATTCAGTTCAGTCACTCAGTTGTGTCCAACTCTTTGCAACCCCATGAATTGCAGTACGCCAGGCCTCCCTATCCCTCACCAACTCCTGGCGTTTACTCAAACTCGTGTTCATCAAGTCGGTGATGCCATCCAGCCATCTCATCCTCTGTTGTCCCTTTCTCCTCCTGCCCCCAATCCCTCCCAGCATCAGGGTCTTTTCCAATGAGTCAACTCTTCACATGAGGTGGCCGAAGTATTGGAGTTTCAGCTTCAGCATCAGTCCTTCCAATGAACACCCAGGACTGATCTCCTTTAGGATGGACTGGTTGGATCTCCTTGCAGTCCAAGGGCCTCTCAAGAGTCTTCTCCAACACCACAGTTCAAAAGCATCAATTCTTCAGCACTCAGCTTTCTTCACAGTCCAACTGTCACATCCATACATGACCATTGGAAAAACCATAGCCTTGACTAGACAGACCTTTGTTGGCATATGGCAGAAAGTGAAGAGGAACTAAAAAGCCTCTTGATGAATGTGAAAGAGGAGAGTGAAAAAGTTGGCTTAAAGCTCAACATTCAGATAACGAAGATCATGGCATCTGGTCCCATCACTTCATGGCAAATAGATGGGGAAACAGTGTCAGACTTTATTTTGGGGGACTCCAAAATCACTACAGATGGTGACTGCAGCCATGAAATTAAAAGACGCTTACTCCTTGGAAGGAAAGTTATGACCAACCTAGATTGACCTACATAAATATGATCAATTAATTCTTGACAAAGATGCCAAAGTAGTTCAACAGGAAAAGAAAATCTTTTCAACAAATAATACTGAAAACTTGAATGTATAGGGGGAAAAAATTCCTACCTCACACCTTACACAAAAATTAGAGATGGATAATAGCTCTAAAAGTAAAAATTTAAGCTATATAAGTTTTAAAAAAAATTGGAAAAAAATTGCAAAACCTTGGACAAGATACAAAAACATTAATCATAAATGAAAAAAATGATAAATTATACCTCATCAAAACTTTTTAACTTACTTATCAAATACATTATTAAGAGAATCAAAAAGGATAGATTATTTTTAAAACTTAAAGAATGAAGTTTACATCACAGGTACTTTTTCTCAGTGAATCTCAAATTTTACTCTCAGATCCAAGAACCTTCATTCTACTCCCTCTGCAAGTCAGAAATCCAAGCCCCATGTCTTTTGGGCTCACTCAAGACTCTTTTGGCTAATGGGCAATCATTTTTTCCCTTTCTTTGGCTTTGGAGACCTGAAGATGAAAGCAGAGCAGAAAGATAATCTCTGCCATTCTCCCCAGGTTCTTAAAACTCGTATGTGTCTCTCTTCCAGCTAAGTAACACTTGGCAACTATATTTTTACACTGCTACCTCCTCTAACTCGTTTCACTATTTCACCTCCTTTGAAAATTTCGGTAAGAAAACAAAATGTATGAAAACATAAGCAGCTCAAAATCATTTTTAACTATGCTCCACAAACATCTCTATGTCTCAAGGAATATGTATACTTACACTTGAATACTTAGGTAAAAGCATTTGAGCATGAAAAAGCTGTTTCTACAACCAGAATTTTCCCACATATATCTTTAAATTGAGTTAAAAATTTAGATGAAATTGAATATTTTTATTTTAAAAGTTGTGAGGATCAAATAGATATCATATATGAAAATTCATTATAAACTGCAGTGCACGAGAGATGCATAAAGTTTTTCAGTTGTCAACTTCCAGAAATATGGTAGAGTAAACATTCAGAAGGTCTCTCATTCTAAAATACAGCTCAATCCTGGATAAACTTCAGCAAATACAATTTTTAGTTACCAGATTCTGCAGAAACCTAGAAAAGTCTCAAAGAAAAGGAAAAAGAGACAGCAGATTGAACCCAGTGTTGGGAATTTGGGCAATAATTAAATGCAAAAGATTTTCCCTGATTGAAAATGTTAAATTACTAACATCAAGTCTGCTATAGGAAAACTGATCCTTGGTCCTCATTAAAGTGCTGATGCTGATATTTCGGAATTATTCCAGGATGTTCAAAGGAAATTAAAGCGTTTCTAGTTCAATCATTTCTCCCTGGTTCCAAACAGATACAAATAAAATTTCCCTCTGGAAAAACACTTTCCATATAATGGGCCCTCAAAAGTCCCACAGATTAAAGACAACATATGCGTTCACATAAAAAACTTACAAAACTCACACAAGGAAACAAGTAAGTCTGAATAAGAATCAGCATAAACAGAGTTGACACCCACGAATCTTAAATATTCTCAAAAGAAGAATTTAAAATAGCTATTATGCATTATTTAAAGAAATAAAAGGTAGAACTTTGACAGTGATGAGTAACTAGAAGGTATTAAAGATGACCTAATAGGCTTTTTAAAGGGCAAAAAAGCTTTTAGAAGTAAAAATATAATAGTTGAAATTAAAATCTAATGGATGAGTTGAACAGCAGGTTAGTCACAGCTGAAAAAACAACGATGAACTGAAACGTGGAGGTGAATAAATTATCTCAGTTACAGCACAGAAAAATGAAAAGATGGAAACACAACAGATTAAGAGATGTGGGCAAGACAGTAGCAAGCATTCAGAGTACCAGAGAAAAGAACAGAGAATGGAGGAAAGAAATATTGAATAGAAAATGGATTAGAATTTTCTAAACCTGATGAAAAACATAGTCTTTAGAAATAGGAAGCACAACATGTACTAAACTGGACAAATAAAATTAAATCCACAGACACATTATGATGAAATTCGAACCACCAAAGACAATGAGAAGATCTGCAAGTCATTCAAAGAACAGAAAAACAGATCACCCACAAAAGAACAGCAAATAAGCAAAGTTGATTTTCCAATAGCATCCTTGGAACCCTGAAGTCAGCGAAAGGATATCCTTAAGCTCCTGAGAAAAAATGACTGTCAACCTAGACTAGGCAAAATTATCTTTCATCTAAACAAAGATTTTGGAGAATGGCATTGAAACATGTATAATATCATGTATGAAATGAGTCGCCAGTCCAGGTTCGATGCACGATACTGGATGCTTGGGGCTGGTGCACTGGGACGACCCAGAGGGATGGTATGGGGAGGGGGGAGGGAGGAGGGTTCAGGATGGGGAACACATGTATACCTGTGGCGGATTCATTTTGATATTTGGCAGAACTACTACAATATTGTAAAGTTTAAAAATAAAATAAAATTTAAAAAAATAAAAATAAACAAACTTTTATAGTGTTCTGCCAGGAGAATGTCAGTAAAGAACTTCCAAAACTGAACTTCAGTTCTCAAATGGTCTTTTAAATGAGATTCGCATCCTTAATGAGAAGACATCATCTCCTAAAGAGAGAAAATTCATTCTTGCTAGGCAAAAAAAAAAAAGTTGCTCTTTTTGTGTATCTTTCTAAGAAAGCTCCAAGTCTTCTTCAGTATATGAACTACCAAAGTGAGCACAAACACTCCAAATCTTAACAATACCAGTTACCTCCAAAGCGATCTATGGATTCACTTGCAAATTCCAATCAAAATTTTCCAAGGAAACCGGCTAGTCAATTCCAAAATGTATACGTAAAAGCAAAAGTGTCCCAAGATACTGATAAACACTGGGTTTGAGGAAATTGTCCAAATATTATGACATTTCATAAACTATAGTAATGACAACAGAGCAGTATCAGCTCAGGGATCAAGAAACCAATTGATGGAATAGAGTAGCAAGACCAGGAACAGCTGTTGCATTGTGTAGACAGAGAACACTCTGCTCCAACATTGCCAGCAAGAGTGCCATGCTTCTCTTTGGTTCTCCTGAACCAATCACTGGTCTTCAGTATTTGGGGATAGGATGATTAAGTATCATGACCCCACCCATAGAGCCAGAGAAGGGAGAGCCCTTATAAAACCACAAGGACAGAGAAAGGGAAAGGAGTGATCCCCGCCGAAAGAAATCAGTTCAGTTGCTCAGTCGTGTCCAACTCTTTGCAACCCCATGAACCGCAACATGCCAGGCCTCCCTGTCCATCACCAACTCCCAGAGTCCACCCAAATCCATGTCCATTGAGTCGGTGATGCCATCCAACCATCTTATCCTCTGTCATCCCCTTCTCCTCCTGTCCTCAGTGTTTCCCAGCATCAGGGTCTTTTCAAATGAGTCAGCTCTTCGCCTGAGGTGGCTAAAGTATTGGAGTTTCAGCTTCAGTCCTTCCAGTGAACGCCCAAGACTGATCTCCTTTAGGATGGACTGGTTGGATCTCCTTGCAGTCCAAGGGACTCTCAAGAGTCTTCTCCAACACCACAGTTCAAAAGCATCAATTCTTCAGCACTCAGCTTTCTTTATAGTCCACGTCTCACACCCATACATAACTACTCGAAAAACCATAGCCTTGACTAGACGGACCTTCGTTGACAAAGTAATGTCTCTGCTTTTTAATATGCTGTCTAGGTTGGTCATAACTTTCCTTCCAAGGAGTAAGCGTCTTTTAATGCCAAAGGAAATAGGGGCACCAAAAAACAGGGGAGGGAAAGAGATGCCAACAGGAAAAAAAGTATCTAACACACATGCTATAGGCCAGTTTTCATAAAAGTGATGTATTTAGTGATGAAAGGAACAAGGATGTTGGTACAAAGTATTTACAAACATGGCCATGCAGACTCACAGACACACACATGAGTAAGGCGTGTTCATTTCACTCTTATGCCCCTGCTTGATCACCATGTCTTTTGTTTTCAGGTGAATTCTTAGTCTTATTCTTTCTAAGTCAGTATCTTAGAAAGAATCTTTTTTTTTCAACCCAGGCCTCTGTTTCATTGTCTCTGAACATTTTTCTCAAAACAACATATTTTCTTGCCATTCTGTGAAGCATTTCCCAAAGCACATTGTACAGGATCCAAATGTTTGGGATGTTGCTGCATACTTTATATATATATATATATATATATATAAATACTTAAGATATTTTTTTCACATGTACACATTGCTATATTTTGGGCTTCCCAAATGGTGCTAGTGGTAAAGAACTCGCCTCCCAATGCAGGTGACATAAGAGACTCAGGTTCAATCCCCGGACCAGGAAGATCCCCTGGAGGAGGGCATGGCAACTCAATTCAGCATTCTTGCCTGGAGAATCCCATGGACAGAGGAGACTTGCAGGTTATAGTCCATAGGGTCATAAAGAGTCAGACATGACTGAAGAAACAGCACTGCTGTATTCACCTATTTATTTTTATTTATTTTTGGCTGTGCTGGGTCTTCGTTGCTGCACACGGGCTTTCTGCAGTTGCAGAGAGTGGGAGCTACTCTCTAGTTGCAGTGAGCAGGCTTCTCATTGCAGGGCACAGGCTGTAGGCACACGTGTTTCAGCAGTTGCAGCACAAGGGCTCAGTAGCTGCAACTTGCTGGCTGTAGTGTGTGCGTGTATCAGTAGTTGAGGCCCACAGGCTTAGTTACTCCACAACTTGTGGAGTCTTACCAGACCAGGGATCGAACCCATGTCCCCTGTCAGCAGGCGGATTCTTATCCACTGTGTCACCAGGTAAGTATGGTAATTATATATTTTTCATCCATTACAAAATAAGTCAGAACAGTTCATTGAAGCACCACATCTTATGTGCCACACTACTTGCCTCTGGAGCCTTCCCCATGACCTTGAGCACTGGGAAGCTTCCACAGTGGAATCCAACTGAAATGCTACCCCTCATACTCCTTACACCAGTGACCCAGGGCATCCTCTCTTCTCCAGGTAGTGACAACCACCAAACGCAGACCTCCTTTAAAGACACTGGGGAGCAGTTTCCCCTGGGAACTCCCCCACACTGGAGGCATTCCCAAACATGGGCAAGTTAGAATGTAACCAGTGGCAGGTCATAGGTTCTGACCCGTCCCATTTTCCACCCCTCCTGCTACTATTGCTCAGAGCTTATCTCTCATCTATCTAGAGCAACAGACCTGTTGAAGTACAATGAGATGGATAGTTTTTCTTCTTCTAAATTTTCTCTGATAAGGTTATATTAGTTTTATGATAAAATCATCATAAAGTTTTATAAGTATTTTCTAAACAATCTTAACTTAGTATTGAGTTAAGGGGTATTACCCATATAGACCTCCACATAAAATTTCACTAGTAGCCCTCTTAGGAAGCACTAGTTTGGAATAGAAAGAACACAGTATTAAATTGAAGAATCTGGGTTTCAGTCCTGGCTTCTCCACTCCCATCAATGTGAATTTGCAAAGGCTCTTGAATTGCCAAGCCTTGGCTTTCTCTTCTATAAATGGGGAACTTGTGATGTGCCTCAGAGACTGTTGTGATTACTTATTTGAAAAAACACAGTCAATCCTCATGCCAACCCCAACCCTAGGAAGCTGATATCATCTCCAGGTAATTATTATCTCCTTTCTATGGAAGAGGAAACTGGGGCACAGAGAGGGTACATAACTTACTCAAGGACACACAACTAAGAAGGTGACCAGCCTGGATTTGAACACAGAGAGCTATTTGGAGCCTATACTCTTGACTAACATGCTGTATTGCTTCCTAACTCAGATTATATGAAAATTAAATAAGACAATGTATGTCAAGGATTTATATTCCCCTGACCAACTCCCAGACTACAGGTGTCAGGTAGAAAGGGACTGGGCTTCCCTGGTGGCTCAGATGGTAAAGAATCCGCCTGCAATGCAGGAAACCTGGGTTCAACCCCTGGGTTGGGAAGATCCTCTGGAGGAGGGCATGGCAACCCACTCCAGGATTCTTGCCTGGAGAATCCACATGGACAGAGGAGTGGGCTACAGTCCATGAAGTTGCAAAGAGTTGGACATGACTGAGTGACTAAGCACAGCACAGAAAGGGACTACATGTCACCATCTTGCATCCTCTTCACTGGATTTGGTCTCTGACAATACCCAGTTAAAATATGACACTCCTAAAATACTTTTGCACAGTTGGTAACAGGCCACTGCCTCAAGTCTCTTCTTCAAGAATTCCCCAGGTCTCCTCAGATCCAGGAACTGAAGAGTTAACCCCTGGCACAGCAAGGTGTCCTCCAGGGACACAGGAAATACCAGTAAACATTTGTTAACTGCGTAGTGCTCCACTCTGGAACCAAACCCAGAGTCATGTCCTTGGTAAATAATGCAAATGGAATTGGGACTGAGGTCTGCCTACCTCCAATGACCATGATCTGTGCTCCAGAGAACACAAGTGTCAGTGTCTGAGGCACTTGAAGCCTGAGACACAGAAGAGAGTTGCTTTCCACCACAGACTCTAGAGCCTAGATGAAAATTCCCACTGCTTTCCAGACTTGCAAGGTCCACCCAAGACCGGCTGGGATCTGGGACCTGGGACGCTTTACTGCAGTGCTTGCACCTGTGTTAGGAGAACCATTGACCAAAACTGCCCTCCACTTTTGGAGAAGGCAATGGCAACCCACTCCAGTACTCCTGCCTGGAAAATCCCATGGATGGAGGAGCCTGGTAGGCTGCAGTCCATGGGGTTGCTAGAATCAGACACAGCTGAGCAACTTCACTTTCACTTTTCACTTTCATGCATTGGAGAAGGAAATGGCAACCCACTCCAGTGTTCTTGCCTAGAG
The DNA here is from genome assembly GCF_003369695.1 of Bos indicus x Bos taurus. Taxonomy (NCBI): domain Eukaryota; kingdom Metazoa; phylum Chordata; class Mammalia; order Artiodactyla; family Bovidae; genus Bos; species Bos indicus x Bos taurus. The sequence continues at coordinate 131,447,396 of NC_040076.1, forward strand.
AATCCCAGGGACGGGGAAGCCTGGTTGGCTGCCGTCTATGGGGTTGCACAGAGTCGGACACGACTGAAGCGACTTAGCAGCAGCAGCAGCAGCAGCAGCAGCCCTCCACTCTGGCCAGGCATGATAGTAACCACTTGCATGAGTTCTCTTAAACAGGAGGTCCTGGTAAGGAATCTGGAACTAATAAGCTACCACCAACCATAAGAATTTAGGGAAGGTCAAAAGGAAAGAAGTGATGCCGGTCCGTATATAGACCAACCTCCCAGAATCCTTCTCCTGAAATCCATCTTGGCTGAGTGTGTGTAATACCATGAAGGACCCTGAGTCAAAATTATTGGCCAGAGACAACTCAGAAGCTAACCCCATTACTGTAAAACCTGAGACGGCAAGCCACATGTCAGAGCTGTTCTCCTGAGTTCTCTCACCCTGCTGCCTCCACCCAGGCACCCCTTTCCAATAAAGTCTTTTGCTTTGTCAGCATATGTGTTTCCTCAGACAATTCACTTCCGAGTATTAGGCAAGAATCCACTCTAGGGCCCTGAAAAGTGTCCCCTTTCCTGCCACATCTGGACAAACGTCTCCTCTAACAACAAAATACAAAGAAACTCTAAGGGGCTAAAAACAACTGCATGCGTGTACAGTTGGGGCAAACTATGGACAATGAGATATTAATACAAAAAGACCAAAAACCCAACTGCCATTTCTGAAGAACTGGGAAAAATCAGGGTATCGGGAGCAAAATTAGGGTACTGTGCATGCCCCCCTGCACTCAATACCATCCAAAGGGGTGGGCAAACCACCTAAGCCACCTCTCTGGTCAGATCCCTGGACCCACCTCTACCCTCACCCTATATAAAGAACCAGCCCCAACCCCACCTAAGAGAGAGAGCAAGGGAAATTGTTACTTGTCCTTGCTCCCTCCTGCTGCAGCAGGAGCCCCAAGAAAGCCCTGTCAGAATTTCTTATCTGGTCTCTTATCAATTTCTATTTACTGGGGAAGACCAAGAACCCTAGATGGTAACACCCCCATCATCCTGTCTCCCTGAGCTCATCGCTACTTCTCTGCCACACTCCAACTGCAATGGCTTCCTTCTGCTCCTTGGCTGTACTTGGTTTCTGTGACTTGGAAAGCTCTTCCAGCAGATTCTCACCTTGTGGCTCCTTATCATTCAGATCACATCTCAGATGTTCCCTTCACCCCCACAGAAGACTTCCCAGGCCACCAGACGTCAGGTTACTGCTCTGCCAAACACCAAACCATTGTCACAATCACCTGAACTATTGCCTTTTGCTTTCTGTTCTTTTTTTTTTTTTTGCTTTGCTGTCCCTAGCATGCAAATACCATGAAGCTATTCTCTGTTTTACTACTGTATTCGCAGCTCTCAGCACATTTCTGAGTAAATGAATGAGGAGCAAGTGTAGATATTCAGGAAGTGATATCCAACTGGTTAAAGCAGGCCAAGGACCGACAGCTTTAAAATACAGCAGGAAATATCAAAGGAAGCCTGATTCTAGCAAAGATTCATCCTCCTGCCAATAATAAGTGAGCATCTGCTATATACCAGGCACCATCCTAGGTACTGGGGGTACACAGGGGAACAGGGGAAAATCCCTGCCTTCATAAGGTTTTTCTAGTAGCAGAACTCAGGCAATACATATCATATATATTACATGAGTAAACATATCACATAGCCAATGGAGGTAAATGCTAAGGACAAAAATGAAATATAAAACAGCATTAGGTGGTATAGGGAAGCTATAGGGGAGTGTGTAGTTCTAAGGAGTCATTTAAAGACCTGGAGGCTGCGAAGCAGGGAGTCACCAGGGTTATCTGAGGGGAGAGCATTCCACAAAGGCCCTTGTGCAAACATGCCTGGGAAAGGGCATCTTTCTGAGAAAAACAAGGTGGCTCCAGTGGAAGCTAGTAGATTAGGACACAAGGCCCTGAGCCAGATGGGAGCCATTGGAGAGATGTGAGGAGAGGACAGACATGCTCTGCTATGTTAGCACAAGCTGGAGGGTGCAGCCTAGGGGAGGGAGGCAGAATAGCTCAGAGGCTGTTTCATGGCAATCCTACAAGCAAGAGATCCTGGTGGCTTGGACCACAGTGAGAGGCGTGGAAGGGGAAAGAGAGAGCGGGATTCTGAGTATCTGAAGTCAGATTCTGAAATCACAGCAACAGTTGTGGAGAGAAAGGAGCTAACAATTGTCAGAGACACCTTGAATATTTTTGCCAGTGATGACACAATCTGGGAGCAAGAAGAGGTTGGGAGAAAGGAGCGAGTAAGCAGGGAGATGACGTGGAGTTTGGGGCAGAAATGCCAGAGATCAGTGGGAGAAACAGCCTCACCAGACAAGAGAAAGAAAGAAAAAGAAGGCATGGAAGAAGTCTTTCTGGTTGTGGCTGCCTCTTCTTCTGAAATGCTGTGTCTCTAAATAAAGCATCCTTTCAAGAAGACAAACTCCTGGTAACCAAGGCCAGATTCATGGGCATGTTGGTGATCTGTGTAGTTGCTCAGAAGAGGTGTGCTCTTGGTTTAATGCTCTGCTGTCCCTGTCTTAAAATCCTAGCTTAAACCAGGGTCCCCTGGTTTCCATTTTGCACTGGGCGTAGCTCAGTCAGTAAAGAATCTGTTTCCATTTTGCACTGGGCGTAGCTCAGATTCAGTAAAGAATCTGCCTGCAATGCAGGAGACGCAGGTTCTATCCCTGGGCCAGGAAGATATCCTGGAGAAGGAAATGGCAACCCACTCCAGTATTCTTGCCTGGAAAATCTCATGGACAGAGGAGCCTGGCAGGCTAGAGTCCATGAGGTTGCAAGGGTCGGACACGACTTAGAGACTAAAACCCATCCACCCCCATGTATTATGCAGCTAATGCTGCTGACAATGCTCTCCACTCACCCGCTACATTATAAAGGACGTCTCCAGGTGGGATGTTTTGTGGGGAAGGCTGAGATGATGACATTGGAAGAGCCCTTGGACCCTTCGGAGAAGGAGGTGCCGTGTCCGTCTGTGCTCTGAGCAGCGCCGCAGTAACTCTGGGAGCATTAGCACATGGCCCTGCAGCAAAGGGCCTCCCTGACCTCTTTAAAAAAGAGAAGGACAAGAACAACACAAACAATGTCTCTGGTGGAAAAATACAGCATTCCATCTTTCCCGAGTTTATCTCTGCCCTCCAAAAACAAATGCATCAAGGAATGGTCCCAGAAACCAAGGTTGTCATTTTGATTGGTGCCAAAAATTGGGACCCAGCCACAGTCTTATGATTGATTCTGAGACACAGAATGGAAAACATTAATATTGATTTATCTGTTCATTCTCTTTATTCACTGTTCATCCATTTGCCCAGGCTAGCCATAACAACTAGACACTACAAAATTAAATTTAAAACAACTCTTCTATCTGTGGTAGACTCATTCTCCTCCTCTTGCTCCTAGGACTGCAGTTCCAGTGAGCTAAAGCATCCATTAATTCTATTTTTTAAATATCATGCAATCCACTCAGCAGGAACTGGAGAACTCACAAAAATAATATTGGAATAATGTAAACCTAAAAATTCTAAACCAGATTGACAGAATTTGTTCCCTTATGGCTGTTTCGGTGCCATTGTGGAACATCTCAGAAAATTATAAAAAGGAGCAATAGCAGCTTAATAAGCAGGTATTCACAGCTTAGCTTATAGCATCCAAATAATAAGCATGTTTTTGTCCTCACACAGCATCCTTCAGTGCAGCCCAGACACTCCACAGCCCAAAACATGAGCAGAGCCTTAGCCAGTGACCTAGAGTGTTTGTATTTCTATTGAGGTGTCTTTAATATGGAGTCAATCAACTAAAAGCCAAATATGTCTTAATTATTTACTAGGTACCAGCACTATACTCATATTACTGATAAAGGAAGATTAGAGTTTGCTTTCAAAGAGCATGGCACCAAACTGAATTCTGTAGAACTGCTCTGGCTTAGCTCCCATGATGGATAAGCCATAGCACCATCCAGCAATTACTGTCTTGTTACCTCAATGCCCCAGCCATCCGTCTTCAAAGCTCCAAATATGAGATCCTTTATCATATCACAGGTCTAAACTCCTACCATAAAATAATGTTAAGACCTCCTTTTCTCTCTCTCTGTCTCTCTGTCTCTCTGTGGAATCCACAATTGAAAAGTAGAAAAGTGAAAAAAAAAAAAGTCAGACCTCAAAAAGAGACATAAGTGACTGGCAGACCATCAAGACAACTGAGAACTAAACAGTCATCTCTAATGGGAAGGATGCAGGATTATGCGCCTAGAGAACAAGAGAGCACATGGACAGAGATTCCACCAACATGAGCTGGAAAAGCTCTGTCCAGAGGAGAACATGAGAAGCTCTTACAATGAACTGTTTGAGTATTTCCTTGCTCTGCTTCACTCTGTATGAGATTTATAGGCACCTCTGAATAAGTGCATCAAGATGGAAACATCCATTTATCTGAACAGAAGGACATCCATATCATTCTGGGGGAAAGCGCTTTGTTTTGAGGTCACTTAGGCCTACCTCATATGCACTAATGCAGTTCCCCCACCAGATGAGCCCCATGTCCTGGGAATCCATTCTAGGGTTTGAGGGAAAAGCCCAACTAATAGCAAAGGGTCGTTTTTCCTGCTTTGCTGAGATTCTCACACAAGGTCAGGTTCTTCCATTACTCCTGAAACAAAAGGCAAGAAACCCAATCATATCATTTTAAGATTCTTTTTAAAGACTGAGAATTAAAAAAAATAATAAAACTTAAAATTAAAAAAAATAAATAAAGACTGAGAATTAATTTATTTGCTTGTAAAAATGAGTTCCCCATGGGTTAAAATGACACACTAAGCAAAATCCAGCTTTACTTGGCAATTAACTAATGGGCCTTAACAGGATGCCCTTCCTCCAGCAGGTGTTTTTGGCATACTGAATTAACAACAAGAGATAAACTTTATGTTCTTCTGACCCAATTTTCAATGCATACCCTTGTTTTACGATAAGACAATTGATATACTCAGAAAGACTTTCCTTCAGTCAGATCTGTACCTATGTTTTTAAAATAAGAGGTTATATAAAGGAAATTTATTTCCCATTGCCACTCATTTCTAACACATTAAGTATCAATACTTCAAAAGTCATTACTTGTTTCTCTTCAAAAGAGAATTGAATTTAAGAAGGAAGCTTATCTAAGTTCTTTAAGATTTGGAAAGTAATTCCCAAGATAGGCATGTAGTCATTTCAAGGGAAAGTTTTACTTAAACAGAGGGAGCCATATGATTAAAAATGAATGTTCTTTGAAATGTTTTAAGCTTTACTTTGAAAAAAAAAATCTAAGAAAAAATGTGGTTTCTCCTAAGATAATTTCCAAAAGCAACCCTTCGCCCAATACGAGTTTCACATAATTGCAGCTCTGGAATCAATTCTGTTTGTAGAACAACAGAGTAATCTTCTCCCAAGACTACAAAGGACATTGGAGAATGTTCCATTTGTTTAGCCTAAAAACAATGTTACTTTTATAAAATAATGCACACTTACATTAGAGAGCAAACCAAGCATCACTGGGGACCATTGTAAGTCACTGATATTTATTAGTATCTTTTTCCTTTCCTTTTTTATGGTAATACGTACTTTTTAGCACACTTGAAAAAGAAGGTATACATGACAACCTCCAGGAATGCCTGGGGAAGAGCATCTTCCTTTTAGTATCTAAATACAGACTTGTTTCTAGTTAGTTTACTCAATGGTAAACCAGCTTTGGTAAATCACAAAGCAATGCTTTCAGAGTCTTGCCATAAACTGGAAATAAAAAATGGAATTAGGGGTCAAATTCTTGACCTACCGAGCCAAAATGTTAAGGAAGGGATACTCCATCCTATGGAAATTGTTTCAAAGATGAAAGAAAGGAAGGTCATTAACTAATTTTATGAAGTTACAAATTTAATAACAAAACTAGAAAAGTACAAGATAGACAATTATAGACATCAATTGTTAACATAGAAGGAAGAGTCCTAAAATATTAACAAATCAAGCCCAATAGTATATTTTTTTAAATTACCTCATAATAATTTGGGATTTAGTACAAGATGCAAAGAAAATTCAACATCAGAATCTACTAAAGCATAAATTCATGTTAATGAAATAAAGAGGGAAAAACCTCAGTAGGTACTGACAAATCATTAGTTAAAATTAAGTACTCATGTGTCTCTTTTAAAATGCTTTTAGTGAGCTATGAGTAGGAGAGAATTTTCTTAATACAATTTAAAAATTCACCAAAAGCCTAGACCAAACATAACACATAATGATGACAATTTAGAAACACCACCATTAAAATCAGAAATAAAGACGGCTGCTCTCCCTGCATGAACATCGTTGTAGAAGTGCTACATAACAGTAAGAAAAGGGAAAGAATAGCAAGAAGCTTGGAAAGAAATACATGCTGCTGCTGCTAAGTCACTTCAGTCGTGTCCGACTCTGTGTGACCCCATAGACAGCAGCCCACCAGGCTCCCCCGTCCCTGGGATTCTCCAGGCAATGAAATGGGATTCTCCAATGCATGACAGTGAAAAGTGAAAGTGAAGTCGCTCAGTCGTGTCCGACCCTCAGCGACCCCATGGACTGCAGCCTTCCAGGCTCCTCTGTCCATTGGATTTTCCAGGCAGGAGTACTGGAGTGGGATGCCATTGCCTTCTCCAAGAAATACATGAAGTTGCTACTATTTTTTATTATTATTTCCCACCTATAAATGGAAGATACTCCTCAGACCCAACTATTGAAAGCAACAAAAGAGGTTTGCTAGTTACAAAATCAACATACTAAAACACTAACATCCCTGTACACCAGCAATAACTATTTTAAAATGCAATAGGGGGATTCCCTGCTGGTCCAGTGGTTAAGACTTCGCCTTCCAATACAGGGGAGTGCAGGTTCAATCCCCAGTCAGGGAGCTAAAATCCTGTATGCCTCAGGGCCAAAAACAAAACATAAAACAGAAGCAATATTGTAACAAATCCAATAAAAAGACTTTTTTAAAATGGCCCACATCAAGAAAATTCAAAAAAAAATGCAATAGGGTATGTATGCACATGCATGCTGTGTTCTAAGTCATTTCAGTTGTGTCCAACTCTTTGCGACTCTATGGATCATAGCCCACCAGGCTCCTCTGTCCATGTGATTCTCCAGGCAGGAATACTGGAGTGGGTTGCCACGCCCTTTTCCAGGAGATCTTCCTGACCCAGGGGTCGAACCCACGTCTCTTATGTCCCCTGCACGGGCAGGCAGTTCTTTACCATTAGCGCCACCTGGGAAGCCCAGCATGTTTATATACTGATCGTTTTTGCATTAAAAGTGCATAATTCCAGTAGCAGTGATCTGAACTTAACTTTGTTGAAGCTCTTTGTGAATATGCAAAATGCGTGTGACTAGGGATTATTTCTTCACCTACAAAATGCATTGAGAAGGATTTTAATTAAGTTTCCTTTCTCCTAATTCACTGGGAAGTTTGGTTTGCCATATCTGTGGTTCTGTGGTCTAGTCAATAAAGCAAGACACTGGTATTTATCTTGCAACCTTTTCAAGTGCCCAGCTACTGAAAGTAAAACTGCAATTCACAGTATAGCGATAAGAAGTGACCTAATTGGTACGTGTGAATACCAGTGATGGTGAATTGGAGCTGGCTGATGTGGATGTCTATTTTGAACCCAGTGATTTTTGTCTACTCAGATGAGAGCTGCCAGCTTCACTGGGGGCTAATAACTGTGTTTACTGAAGCAGCCAAAGTGGAAAATTGAGTTTATGTTTACTTTCCCTGCAATATGCTTTCATATGCCAAAATGCCTTAATAACAGCTGGATAGCTGGCTGTCCCCAAACAACCTAGATGTTTGAACTAAAGCAGACCTCCCAAATAACAAGAGCACGTGGAGAACAAGGGTGGACCCGGCCTCTGAGGCTGATGGAGAGGCCTTTATCTCAAATATGTAACTGAGCTGTACCTGTCCTTGCTTAATCCCTGTGCTTTAAAAAAGCAGCTCATACCCTTCCCCCTGCTTGGTTCAGTAATCCCACCCAAAACTAGACTCCACCAAGTATGAATGATTTAGACCAAACCGTTGATCCTAAACAAGTAGAAACAAAGAACAAAGGGAAAGCAGGAAAACAAAACCGGAAAATAAATACTCACTCAATGTCTGCAAAAAAATAAAAAAAAGTGCATAATTAAATTGAAGGTTGACTTTCAGCAGAAAAGTTTTCTTCATCCATTACCTTCACAGGATTTGTTTTTCCTGTGTAAATTTCTAATACCCACTGAGTAAGTCTGGCTAAAAGACTGTTCATAAGTGATTAATTTCAAAGATTTACCTGCTGTGTGAGTCCTCTAATATCCAACGAGGACTGAAATACTATCCGTATACAATAAACATCAGAGATTTCTCTGTGAGTTTTGATTGATGGCTGATTTCTTACAGAGAAAATTTCCATGCTTATTATATTCATTGGGCTTCCCTTGAGTTCCTGAATGTTTCACTTCCAGTCAAATAAAGAGAATTATATGTATGCACATATAATTTACAATAGCAGCAAAACTTTAAAAAAAAAAAAAAACTAGAAATAAATCTAAGAAAAAGTTTTAAGAGAGAATTCTTAATATTACGAAAGAACATAAAAGAACTCTTGGATAAATAAGATGTACCTTGTTCATGGATGGGACACTGAATAAAGATGTAATTTTTTTCACAATAAGGTTAATGTGATTCTAATCTCAGTTGCCATGATCTTCGTCTTCTGAATGTTGAGCTTTAAGCCAATTTGTTCACTCTCCTCTTTCACTTTCATCAAGAGGCTTTTTAGTTCCTCTTCACTTTCTGCCATAAGGTTGGTGTCATCTGCATATCTGAGGTGATTGATATTTCTCCCGGCAATCTTGATTCCAGCTTGTGCTTCTTCCAGTCCAGCATTTCTCATGATGTACTCTGCATAGAAGTTAAATAAACAGGGTGACAATATACAGCCTTGACGTACTCCTTTTCCTATTTGGAACCAGTCTGTTGTTCCATGTCCAGTTCTAACTGTTGCTTCCTGACCTGCATACAGATTTCTCAAGAGGCAGGTCAGGTAGTCTGGTATGCCCATCTCTTTCAGAATTTTCCACAGTTTATTGTGATCCACACAGTCAAAGGCTTTGGCATAGTCAATAAAGCAGAAATAGATGTTTTTCTGGAACTCTCTTGCTTTTTCCATGATCCAGTGGATGTTGGCAATTTGATCTCTGGTTCCTCTGCATTTTCTAAAACCAGCTTGAACATCAGGAAGTTCACAGTTCACATATTGCTGAAGCCTGGCTTGGAGAATTTTGAGTATTACTTTGCTAGCCTGTGAGATGAGTGCAATTGTGCGGTAGTTTGAGCATTCTTTGTCATTGCCTTTCTTTGGGATTGGAATGAAAACTGACCTTTTCCAGTCCTGTGGCCACTGCTGAGTTTTCCAAATTTGCTGGCATATTGAGTGCAGCTAAAAAGCCTCTTGATGAAAGTGAAACAGGAGAGTGAAAGAGGAGAGTGAAAAAGTTGGTTTAAAGCTCAACATTCAGAAAACGAAGATCATGGCATCCGGTCCCATCACTTCATGGCAAATACATGGGGAAACAGTGGAAACAGTGTCAGACTTTATTTTTTTGGGCTCCAAAATCACTGCAGATGGTGACTGTAGCCATGAAATTAAAAGACGCTTACTCCTTGGAAGGAAAGTTATGTCCAACCTAGATAACATATTCAAAAGCAGAGACATTACTTTGCCAACAAAGGTCAGGCTAGTCAAGGCTATGGTTTTTCCTGTGGTCATGTATGGATGTGAGAGTTGGACTGTGAAGAAGGCTGAGCACCGAAGAATTGATGCTTTTGAACTGTGGTGTTGGAGAAGACTCTTGAGAGTCCCTTGGACTGCAAGGAGATCCTACCAGTCCATTCTGAAGGAGATCAGCCCTGGGATTTCTTTGGAAGGAATGATGCTAAAGCTGAAACTCCAGTACTTTGGCCACCTCACGCGAAGAGTTGACACATTGGAAAAGACTCTGATGCTGGGAGGGATTGGGGGCAGGAGGAGAAGGGGACGACAGAGGATGAGATGGCTGGATGGCATCACCAACTCGATGGACGTGAGTCTGAGTGAACTCTGGGAGTTGGTGATGGACAGGGAGGCCTGGTGTGCTGTGATTCACGGGGTTGCAAAGAGTCGGACACGACTGAGCGACTGAACTGAACTGAATCTCAGTTGACAAAGCGGAATTTAGCAAAATGATTTCGTAGTTCACATGAAAGAGTAGAGTTCCAAGAAGAGTCAATGTAATTTTAAAAAGAACAAAGATAGTAGTTCTGGTAGATATCAAGATATCATAACCTTTACAGTAATGAAAACAGTATGGTATTAGTAAAAAGACAGATAAAGAGATTAATGAAACAGAATAGAAAGGCTGAAAATACAAAATATGATAGAGATTGGCTTACACAGTAGAAGGAAAAGGATACAGTATTTAGTTAGTAATGTTGGAAAATTTGGCTAGGGCTTCCCTGGTAGCTCAAAATCTTCCCTGATGGCTCAGTGGGTAAAGAATCTCCCTGAAATGCAGGAGACACAGGAGACATGGGTTCAATCCCTAGGTTGGAAATATCCCCTGGAGGAGGAAATGGTAACCCACTCCAGTATTCTTGCCTGGGAAATCAGACAGAGGAGCCTGGTGGGCTACAGACCCAGGGCTGTAGTCCATGGGTCGCAAAGGGTTGGACATGATTGAGTGACTAACCACAGCACACCTAGAAAATAAACAGTACTACATATAAAAATACATTCTAAGTGAATTAAATGTATAGATACAGAGACTTCCCTGGCGGTCCAGTGCTTAAGACTTCACCTTCCAATGCAGGGGGTAAAGATTCAATCCCTGGGTGGGGAGCTGGGATCCCTCTCAGCCAAAAACCAAAACATAAAACAGAAACAATGTTGTAATGAATTCAATAAAAACTTATTAATGGTCTACATCCCAAAAAAAAATCTCAAAAAAAGGTACATTTGTAAAAATCAAAACTTTAAACTACAGGAGAAAAATAATTGGCCTCCATTTAAAGACAGAAATTCAAAGGCATGTGTTAGTCTTCACTTGCTCCTTAAATTTCAGTAAAATGACAGTCAATGGATTTCTAAGACATTAAAACCACAGAAACAAAAGACATAGAAGAACAAACAGCAGCAGCAAAATCTGCAACCCGACAAGCAGATGGATGAGCAGTAACTTAGTTAACAGATACCCAGAAAGTCAAATTCTAAACTGTCAGTGTAGAAATCAAGAAGCAACTTGATATACTGAACAGAACTGCCAAAAGATTTATCAATCGGTTTTCCAGTACCACTGGACATGAGGGTAAAAGTGAGCTATAAATAAGATCAGTTCAAGTATGTTTAAGAAGCATTTAGACCCCCAAATCTCCACCCTTGCTTTGTCTAATGAGGAAACACCCTTTCTTGACCCCACAGTTTATTCTCTGGAGAGGTCTGTGCGTTGGGGGACACCAGCCTAGTTGACAGCAGGGTACCTTAGGAAAATAGAGAGACTAAAGTAAAAGGTTTAATTCTGAAGTTTGACACTCCCAGCATTTTTTTTCTCTACTTGGTTCCTAAAATTCTGACAGGCAGATATGTACATTCCAATCAAGAGCATGAAAAGCCTTTTCTAGAGGAATATCTTGAGAAAAAGATCTAAAGGTCTAAAGAAAATTACATGGGGAGTTTCTGAACGAAATGGCACCACTGGAGCTGCCTACATGAAGCCTCCAGTTAGCTTCGTGTCCCAGGCGGGCTTAGTGTCCTGCTCAAATACAAGGGAACAAACAAGGATCCCCAGATATTTGAAGAAGTCCTCTGATCCTCTGATTGAAAGATAGGAGCTAACAAGGCAATTTGAAGGAACAGTCTTCAGGTGAGAAGAATGAAAACTTTAAAAATGGTAGCATCATTTCAGACCTAAAATATTGTAAATCCATGAACAAATAACGAGATACCGTTTTAAACAGAAAGAAAAGGAAGATTTTTTTTAAGATACTTGGAAGTTAAAAAGATAGCAAAAAATGAAACACTTCACTTTGAAGGTTAAAAATAAAATTAAAAGACTATCTCTTAAAGAAGGACAAAATCCTAAACAGAAAACTTTGAAAAAAAAGAAACTATAAAAGCGTAGGACGAAAATATTAGAGAAATAATTCAAGAAATTTCCCAGAACAAAAGAGTCTGTATTTTCAGACTGAATGGGTCCAGTTACTGCCCAGAACATTGAGGGGCCGGGGGAGTGGGGAGGGGGAGGCAATTAACCCCTATCAGGACATGCCATCTTGAAACTTCAAAACACCAGAAGACCCTTCAAACTCCCAAAGAAGAAAAGCAATAACCAGAGGTGTCAGACAATAATTACAAGGATAACCTTTTGAAAGGTAAAAGACAGTGGAGCAACGCCTCTAAAATTTTTCTTAAGGACAATTATTTCAACCTAAAATTACACATTCAACAAAAGTATTTTAAGTGAAGGTAAAATAAGGCATTTTAAGATATTCAAGTTCTCAAAAAGTTTCTCTCCGATGCATTAGTTTTCAGGGACCTACTATAACAGGGTCACTGCAAAAACAAAGGTGTAAACCAAGAAAGAGGAAGGTAGAAAAGTACAAACCCAATACAAGAAAGGCAAAAGGAAGTCTTAGGATAACTGTCAGTGCAGGAGACAGCAGTTCTCCTTGGAGGAGGAAAGACATCTTTTCAAGATGACTGACATCATATCTGTTGTATCTGACCATATCAAGGGGAGAGTTTTATATATTCATTCAATTAAATACTTGCAGATATTTTAATGAGTCAACACACACACACACACATACACACACACACACACATCTCAACATAGAAAGATTTGGAAAATAAAACATTGAGTGAAAAAGCCGTGAAAGTACTATGAACATGGAGATACCATCAGAATTGTTCAACCCAATCCAGTACTCTTGCCTGGAAAATCCCATAGGCGGAGGAGCCTGGTAGGCTGCAGTCCATGGGGTTGCTAAGAGTCGGGCATGACTGAGCGACTTCACTTTCACTTTTCACTTTCATGCATTGGAGAAGGAAATGGCAACCCACTCCAGTATTCTTGCCTGGAGAATCCCAGGGACAGAGGAGCCTAGTGGGCTGCCATCTATGGGGTCGTACAGAGTCAGACACAACTGAAGCGACTTAGTAGCAGCAGCAGCAGCAACAACACTGTAGGCTTTTAATGGGGATGTGGAGGGAACTAAGGTCATAAGCTTTCCTTTTCTGAGGAAAGAAGAACACCAATGGTACTGAAGAGGGGAAACCAAGGGTACTTCATTTTTATCTGTAAGGTTGTGTTTCTTTTAAATGATTTTAAAAGCCTAAGGTGAAAATGACTAAGCATGGATATAAGTAAATTCTGCATAGTAAGTATTCAAGTATTGATCTTACATTGATATTTCTATTTTCCTGTATTTTTATTTTCCAGGAAGCAAAGAAAGAAGGGGGAAAAGAAAGACAAATACATCAATCACAGCCTTTCCCAGGGCCTAGACTCAGGGCCAGGAAAACAGGGGCCAGGACAAGCAGGGGCCTGCTCCAGTCACTCCCTCCCAAACTAAGGCTTCTCTCCGCCTTGTTCAGTCCATTGCTCACAACAGAACACAACCATTCTGCAAGGTACATGTTTCATTTTTTAAATAAAATCCCTTTTGAAATCTTAGCTCTTTTGCTTTCTCAACATAGTCCTCTGAATTTGTGCTTCAAGAGTCCAAAGTCTCAGCAACCTGAGACTGAAACGGGTTTGGGAGACGGCTTAGTAATTAAAACATTGTTGACCGTTTGTATTATTGCTTAGTATAGCTATTACTTTAATAGAAAACATAGAAGTAACAATTCACTCTCACTCACTCTCAGTTACATCTGGCAAAGTGCCATCAAACCTAAAGACCTCACCTGGTGGCAGCTACCTCAAGGACAGGTGAGCTCCCAGGAGGAAATCGACAGGACTTGGGGCTGATCTGTCAATATCACCTAAGACGTGATAGCAAGCCTCATAATGATGCAGGGGCTTGGGAGTGGGTGATGCTGAGAAGGCATTTGTTCTGTTTACCCAGAGATTTGCCCTTGGCCATCAAAAGCCTGCTAAATACTCAGCTTCAAGTGCACAGTCACAACTTCTGCAGAAAAGCCAAAAAGCTGAGCCTACAGATACCCACGCATATGGTCTCCGATAGACTCGAAATAGTTCATCATCAGACACTTTCATTTGATTTGGGACTGGAAGAATTGCAAAGAAGACAAAAATGAAAGGTACCGGACAGTTATCCTTTCTCTATTTAAAAAAAAAAATGACTGAAGTTTGGTGAAAATGTTGTGTGCTTGGGTTCAGGTCAGGGCTTATACTCTGACGCTTGATGGATTTCTGGCTTCAAATGTTTTATCAAGACAATCCACCTTGTAGCCATCTCCAAAGAAGACTGTGTGGCTCTATTAAGTCTGCAATTTGCTTTTTAAAAGTGACTAAATATGCTTTTTCACAACAACGACAAGTCATCTCCCTCCTGGAGCCAACAGAGTTTGTCACCCAGCTTCACCGGCTGTTCAAAGCCAGCCATCAAAAAGCAAAGGAAATGTCATGACTTTGGAGCGGTCAGAAGCTCTTAAGTCGCAGTGCAGGCTATTTCTCCTTTTGTGGCACAGAAAAGAGTGGACAGACACAATGAATAAATAATCCCATTGTACTCACACACGAGTAACAATCCTTCAAAATGAGGTGAGGAACAAAGATAGGAGATAGCGGTGCAGCCCTGGTCTTAACAGAACAGCTTGCAATTCCAGGGCCTAAACTGCTTTTGCAAACAAACACACATGCGGTGACCCTGAGAAAATAAAATTTAAAAATGGCATCCGATTCAGAATGCCAATAGGCTCAGCCTAAATGGCCTTCTGCATAATTCACTTTGGACATCTTCAGGCTCCGTGGCTAAAAGGCAGTTGGTCTGGGCCAAGGTTAACGCCTTAAACCATTCAAAATAACTGACTTTGAAATAAGCATCAGGGTCACCAGTTGTTGCTAAAAACACCTCTTCATCATTTTTACTTCGCCACGGCCTTTCCTTTCCCTTTAGTGAAGTCTCGTTGTTTTATGTTGCAGCATTTGTCCAAGGCTTCCGTTTTTCATCTCTGGTGCCTGCAGCCACCTCTTTCCCACCTTGAACTGCAGAATCCAGGGGTAAACAGCAAACATGTGATGACTGGAAGGCCCAGCGGAAAAGGTCTGATGGTGGATGGAGCAAAGGGGGACCCAAGACACAGCTAGATAAAGCTCAAGCTATATACCCGAGGGTTCACAGAAACAGACAACTCCAGGAACTCAGAACTTCTAATGGCCTTAGAGAATTCACAACTGCAAACTTTCAGTTTTAATTTCCAAACAAGTAAAACAAAGCCTCTTCATTAAGATAGAGAGTAGATTTTGCATATATAAAAGAGAGTTTTATTTTCTCTTCACAAGACCAGGGTTTTCTTACTTTGTAGGCAAAGGAAAAGTAAAATTTGAAAACTAGGATTGTTAGATGTGGGACCACCATGGCCCAATATTTATCTCCATGATGGACAGGTATACTGGCTGGCCTCATTCCCTCCCTGCAGAGCTTGCTGCTGCTACTGCTAAGTCACTTCAGTCGCGTCCAACTCTGTGCGACCCCATAGACAGCAGCCCACCAGGCTCCCCCGTCCCTGGGATTCTCCAGGCAAGAACACTGGAGTGGGTTGCCATTTCCTTCTCCAATGAATGAAAGTGAAAAGTGAAAGTGAAGTCGCTCAGTCGTGTCTGACTCTTCGAGACCCCATGGACTGCAGCCTACCAGGCTCCTCCATCCATGGGATTTTCCAGGCAAGAGTACTGGAGTGGGGTGCCATCGCCTTCTCCGCCCTGCAGAGCTTAGCACTCTTCTTAAACCAGACCTGCACAGCAGGTTTGATACCCATGCTGATGTAGATAAGCATCTGTCCTAAGAAAACATACCACTATGTTTAACCACTTTTCTTCAATAAAGTACAAAGAATTAAATTTAGTACTAGATACAATATGTTTTTCTTTTTTCCACCGATTAATTTATTATTTGTAGATCAATAAATATTTATTAGGTATCTTCTCAAGTCCAGGCACTGTGTTGGGCATGATATAAAATTATACATAATTTTTGGTGCCCTATGTAATTGTGAAAAAGGCACAGTCTTTGCTTTCTCAGACTACATTAGAAGGAAAATATTGCATGTGACAAAGTTAAAATCCTTAGCAGCCAGTCAGGCTAACAGGCCTCTCAATATTAGATACACACACACGCGCGTGCACACACACATGCGTGTACACACACAAAGACAAAATTAAACACACAAATGGCTATTTGTCCCAGAGAAACTCTCTTTTCAAGTCCCAGGTCTCCCTTGGACTATTTTTGGCCTCTTCTTTGTCCAGTTTCATGACCTTTTCATCCTCAGCTGATGCCAGAGTCCTAACCACCTGACAGAAAACAGAGAGCCTGAACTTCATTAAATCAGTAGACAAGATCATAAATACATCCTATAGTTGTGGTTCCCAAACCGTGTGCTGGGATACCCCAGGTTGCTACAACAAACGCATGTGGATATTTTAAATTTTCCAAGGAAATACAGGGACATGTGTCAGACACTGTGAAAAGTACTATCACTACATTGTGTATACACAGAGAGATGGTTTTTCTATCCCCATACAGTTGTGTGTTAACATTTTTTCTTCTGAGCTACATTATCATTACAATTATTATTACACAGTTATTTGAACAAGCTAGTGGAGGTGATGGAATTCCAGTGGAGCTATTCCAAATCCTGAAAGATGATGCTGAGAAAGTGCTGCACTCAATATGCCAGCAAATTTGGAAAATTCAGCAGTGGCCACAGGACTGGAAAAGGTCAGTTTTCATTCCAATCCCAAAGAAAGGCAACCCCAAAGAATGCTCAAACTACAGCACAATTGCACTCATCTCACATGCTAGTAAAGTAATGCTCAAAATTCTCCAAGCCAGGCTTCAGCAGTATGTGAACTATGAACTTCCAGATGTTCAAGCTGGTTTTAGAAAAGGCAGAGGAACCAGAGATCAAATTGCCAACATCCGCTGGATCATGGAAAAAGCAAGAGAGTTCCAGAAAAACATCTATTTCTGCTTTATTGACTATGCCAAAGCCTTTGACTGTGTGGATCACAATAAACTGTGGAAAATTCTGAAAGAGATGGGAATACCAGACCACCCAACCTGCCTCTTGAGAAATCTGTATGCAGGTCAGGAAGCAACAGTTAGAACTGGACATGGAACAACAGACTGGTGCCAAATAGGAAAAGGAGTACATTAAGGCTGTATATTGTCACCCTGCTTATTTAACTTCTATGCAGAGTACATCATGAGAAACGCTGGACTGGAAGAAGCACAAGCTGGAGTCAAGATTGCCAGGAGAAATATCAAGAACCTCAGATATGCAGATGACACCACCCTTATGGCAGAAAGTGAAAAGGAACTAAAGAGCCTCTTGATGAAAGTGAAAGAGGAGAGTGAAAAAGTTGGCTTAAAGCTCAACATTCAGAAAACGAAGATCATGGCATCTGGTCCCATCACTTCATGGCAAATAGATGGGGAAACAGTGTCAGACTTTATTTTTGGGGGCTCCAAAATCACTGCAAATGGTGATTGCAGCCATGAAATTAAAAGACGCTTACTCCTTGGAAGGAAAGTTATGACCAACCTAGACACCATATTGAAAAGCAGAGACATTACTTTGCCAACAAAGGTCTGTCTAGTCTAGGCTATGGTTTTTCCAGTGGTCATGTATGGATGTGAAAGTGAAAGTGAAAGTGAAGTCGCTCAGTTGTGTCTGACTCTTTGCAACCCCATGGACTGTAGCCTATCAGGCTCCTCCGTCCATTGGATTTTCCAGGAAAGAGTGCTGGAGTGGATTGCCATTTCCTTCTCTAGGGGATCTTCCCAACCCAGGGATTGAACCTGGGTCTCTTGCATTGCAGGCAGACACTTTACTGTCTGAGCCACCAGGGAAGCCTCTGCCTGTGTATGTATGTGAGAGTTGGACTATAAAGAAAACTGAGCACCAAAGAATTGATGCTTTTGAACTGTGGTGTTGGAGAAGCCTCTTGAGAGTCCCTTGGACTGAAAGGAGATCCAACCAGTCCATCCTAATGGAGATCAGTACTGGGTTTTCATTGGTAGGACTGATGTTGAAGCTGAAACTCCAATACTTTGGCCACCTGATACAAAGAGTTGACTCATTTGAAAAGACCCTGATGCTGGGAAAGATTGAGGGCAGAAGGAGAAGGGGACGACAGAGGATGAGATGGTTGGATGGCATCACCAACTCAATGGACATGGGTTTGGGTGGACTCCGTGAGTTGGTGATATGGACAGGGAGGCCTGGTGTGCTGCGGTTCACGGGGTCACAAAGAGTCGGACATGACTGAGTGACTGAACTGAACTGAACTGAAATATATTACACATTATTATATATAATCATTAAACATACTGTATCTCTGACTCTAATACATTATTGATTTTAAGATACATTCTTTTACTTACCTAGAGGGGGGAAATATCCTGCAAATTAAACCATGATGCAAAACTTTCTTATCACGATGGATTAATTTTTAGATTTATTAGAAGACCTTTATAGACTTTAGACATAGATTGTAATTATATACCATGCTTAAGCATTCATAAAAAGGGTAATATAAATGAAATAAGTTGGCTATGGTACTACTACATCTTCACATTTTGAGTCCCAGCTCTTATGAATCAATTTTCAACTGAGATGTAATGACCACAGTTTTCTACCCAGAATCATCTTATGCCATCAAGAACATTGAAGAAGAAACATTTCTTATGATGTTTCACTATTGTCTTTGGGAGTTTCTTCCAAGACACGGTCACCATTCTCTAAGTCTTCTCTTTGGAGCTTTCTTACTTGAAAATGTCGGACAATAAAACCACTTCATGACAGAAACCTAACTGAAGGCATTACAAGAAGCCATTGACAATGAGCCACACCTTGATTTCCAACACCATTAATGCTCTCCTAGACATAATAATTATGCTACCCTGGTAATAAAGGAGGCACAAGTCAAGGACAAGGGGACATACATCAATTCTGATGAAAGTGAAGAGTCAGAAACCAGCCAAGTAATGAGAGGATTTTCCACCCATCATCAGAGCCAGTCACTTTCTCAAGGCTGTGCCTTTTGTTGTTACACCCGGATGTTTATCCATCATGAGACAAAGCACCATGGTCAAGAGGGAGGGGTCAGGAGCGAGGTGTGCAGATGTTTTCTAAAGTGAGAGCAGGAGGGGAGAGAGAAAGGAGAATCTGCAGACCACAGGCACACCCCCAGACATAAATATTAGGAAAGAAGACCTGTGCAGTCTGAGCATCTAAGCTATCCCGTGCCCTTGTGCCATGTGGAAGGTCTCTGCGTATCCCCAGGGCTACACATTCACCAGCCTGAAGCCTGCAACACCAGACTGACTTGATATCTCATGTGCAGGGCAGTGAGATATTGTAGAAGGCTGGTTCAGAATGGACAGACTGCCTCGCTGCTCCTACATGCCTAGAACTCCCTCCCAGAAGCCATGGTGTCTCAAGAGAGGCCTCAATCCCCAGAGACACTGTGATCCACCAAGTCGGATTGATGCCAGCCTCTTCCTCCATTCCATGGGCCAAGCAACCAAAATTCAGAAAAGAGAAGAACCCCTCCTGGTTCTTTAGCAAGACAAATATTGATGTTTCCCCGCCACGTAGACTCCCCTTGCTTCTGTCACGGGTTCTGTCCCAAAGACCCATCATATAAACAGCTAGCCAGACAGCATGCCTAGATGCTTATGAAAATGCATGATGTTTTAAAAATGTTCTTCTGTGCTTTAATCCTCCCTTAAAATTAATGTTCCTAATTCCTGGGGCTGCCACGATAGGATCTCGGCCATCTGCCCCTGCTGGTGCCTCACATCCCCTAATTAAACAAAGGGGAACAGCTGAAGGCACCAGTTTTCTTTCAGAGGGGCCCACATATTCTTCATTCACCTCATTTAGGAATATGATTTTCTTCTCAAACTGATTTTTTTTAACTATATGAACAAATTGTCTTCCTCGTCGCTTCTTAATTTGACAACTGGGAAAAAGTTCTGTTACTTTCCTATCCTCACAATTTCAGACATGACTTCTCCCCAGCAGTGCCCTGCCTCCATCAAAATGGTACTTCTGTGTTTGCACAATCCTGTCTACTGCCTCGTCTTCTTTCTGATACATTCTATTATTATAACAATATATACACAGTGGTGCCCCTGACTTCTCCACTTCTCTGAGAATTGAAACAATGACACTGAAAAACATGAAATAAAATACAGAGCACCCCATCAGATTCAGAAAGTGAATAACTCAGGTCCAGGGACACTTCTGATACTTTACTATTTTAACAGATTCAAGTTACCAAGAGAAGCACAACTTCCTTTTCTACATCTCCACTCAGTCTGAACCCCCACTTCCATTTGACACAGCAGCAAACAATTTAGTCACATTGCTGATCACTCAGACATTTTAAGCTTAGTTCAATCAAATGATGTGTGTTCCTTGTTCTCCATTCCGCCTCCCCTTCTGTATTCCCTTTCCATTCAGGGTTGCAGCCAAGTTCCAGAGACAGCACAAGAGCCCAGGATGGGAGGGGTTGGGGAGGCATGGAGGAGGCCTCTAGGCCACAGCCATCCTCACCCATCTGCTTGTATCCATCAGCATGAGCTCTTCTCCTTTGATCAGTCATTTCTGTACTTTGAGGGATAGGGGGACTTTCTGAGGCTCTCCCAGTGGAAAGCTACTCCCATTTGTGGCCTGTGGAATATTAGCAAGGGTACCACTTCCAAAGTCCCAGAGGATAACAGATTACATCTCATTATTCTTGGAAGCCTACATTTAAAGACATCTCTAGGTACCCCCTCTGCACCCACCCCAAGGCAGTGCATGGGAAAGAACCTCACTCCCATTTCTAATCCGTTTTTTCTTCCCCATCTATATCACCATACATCTGGATCTTTCACTTAGGGTACTAGTTCTCAATAGTCACTGCCCTCATGGAAATTTTGAAAATTTGTGAGGGCAGCTCCCCCAAAACATCTTCTTTTCAAAGTTTTCAAATCTCTGAAAGAATGCTAAGAATAAAACAATAATTATCTAGATGATTGAGAAATTTATCATTAATACTATTATCTATTACAATAGTTAGTATTATATATAATAATTTGTTACTATATATAATAGTTATTATATATAATAGTTATTATATAACTATTATAATCATTTGTTAGTCAAGAGTCCCCAGATATCACAATAATATTCTTTATAATTAGTTTTTAGTTCCACCCAGGATTCAATTAAGGAACATACATTGAATTGAGCTGTGTTGAATCTGGACTCTATGGGAGAGGGAGAGGGTGGGAAGATTTGGGAGAATGGCATTGAAACATGTAAAATATCATGTATGAAATGAGATGCCAGTCCAGGTTTGATGCACGATACTGGATGCTTGGGGCTAGTGCACTGGGACGACCCAGAGGGATGGTATGGGGAGGGAGGAGGGAGGAGGGTTCAGGATGGGGAACACATGTATACCTGTGGTGGATTCATTTTGATATTTGACAAAACTAATACAATTATGTAAAGTTTAAAAATAAAATAAAATTAAAAAAAAATAAAAAATAAATAAATAGCTATAGAAGTCAGAGAAGAGGAGGCAAGAATAACAGTCATCTCACGAATGCACGGGAGGTCCCACCAATAAAAAATGTTCTATGTCCCATGTGACTTCTGACTGTTTCTCCAGGCATTCATATCTATTTCATAAATTGTTTATATGATAGGAAGAAACTTTTAGGGGTGGTAGATATGTTTATGGCACAGATTGCAGTGATGATTTTAGAGAAATCCACTTATGTCCAAACTCATCAGTTGTATATACATTAAATATATTCGACTTTTTATATGTCAATCATACCTCAATAATGTGTTTTTAAGTAAATAATAACATTAATAAAATATAAATGAAATTTTTTAATAAATAAAATAAAAACAGTTTATAATTATCTAATTATCTGAAAGTATTACCTATAATTATCTGAAAGCCTTAGTCACTCAGTCATGTCCAACTCTTTGTGGCCTCATGGACTGTAGCCTGTCAGGCTCCTCTGTCCATGGAATTCTCCAGGCAAGAATACTGGAGTGAGTAGCCATTCTCTTCTCCAGGAGATCTTCCTGACCCAGAATTTGAACCTATGTCTCTTGAACTGCAAGAAGATTCTTTACCATAGTCTGAGCCACCAGGGATACATAATTATCTATCAGATCAGATCAGATCAGTCGCTCAGTCGTGTCCGACTATTCTCAACTCCATGAATAGCAGCACGCCAGGCCTCCCTGTCCATCACCAACTCCCAGAGTTATACCTAGAGCCTAATTTCATTTTACTTATAAATAAGGTGACTTTTGCACACTTTGATTATATGCTGAATTTTTAGGTATAGCAACAATGCTGTAAATTAAGGGAAGGCTGTAACCTGTTTAGTCAGAAATTTTTTTGAGAGTTCATTTTAAAAAAGTCTGTCACTAACGGCAGCACTATTTACACTAATTGTCAACACATGACACCCCAATATCAGTCTATATTCAAAACTGTCACTTTCACAGTTCAAGTTCAAGCATAAAACCGCATGATATCCTCTAGTATAGTAGTGTCCAAGTATTTAAACACTGAAATATATGTTTTATGGAACAAAATAGAAAGCCCAGAGATAAAGCCACGCACCTATGGACACCTTATCTTTGACAAAGGAGGCAAGAATATACAATGGAAAAAAGACAATCTCTTTAAACAAGTGGTGCTGGTAAAACTGGTCAACCACTTGTAAAAGAATGAAACAAGAACACTTTCTAACACCACACACAAAAATAAACTCAAAATGGATTAAAGATCTAAACGTAAGACCAGAAACTATAAAACTCCTAGAGGAGAACATAGGCAAAACACTCTCTGACATACATCACAGCAGGATCCTCTATGACCCACCTCCCAGAACATTGGAAATAAAAGCAAAAATAAACAAATGGGACCTAATTAAAATTAAAAGCTTCTGCACAACAAAGGAAACTATAAGCAAGGTGAAAAGACAGCCTTCAGAATGGGAGAAAATAATAGCAAATGAAGCAACTGACAAAGAACTAATCTCAAAAATATACAAGCAACTCCTGCAGCTCAACTCCAGAAAAATAAACGACCCAATCAAAAAACGGCCCAAAGAACTAAACAGACATTTCTCCAAAGAAGACATACAGATAGCTAACAAACACATGAAAAGATGCTCAACATCACTCATTATCAGAGAAATGCAAATCAAAACCACAATGAGGTACCATTTCACACCAGTCAGAATGGCTGCGATCCAAAAGCCTACAAGCAATAAATGCTGGAGAGGGTGTGGAGAAAAGGGAGCCCTCAACACTGTTGGTGGGAATGCAAACTAATACAGCCACTATGGAGAACAGTGTGGAGATTCCTTTAAAAAATGGAAATAGAACTGCCATATGACCCAGCAATTCCACTGCTGGGCATACACACTGAGGAAAACCAGAAGGGAAAGAGACACGTGTACCCCAATGTTCATCGTAGCACTGTCTATAATAGCCAGGACATGGAAGCAACCTAGATGTCCATCAGCAGATGAATGGATAAGAAAGCTGTTGTAGATTCAATGCAATCCCTATCAAGCTACCAACAGTATTCTTCACAGAGCTAGAACAAATAATTTCACAATTTGTATGGAAATACAAAAAACCTCGAATAGCCAAAGCGATCCTGAGAAAGAAGAATGGAACTGGAGGAATCAACCTACCTGACTTCAGGCTCTACTACAAAGCCACAGTTATCAAGACAGTATGGTACTGGCACAAAGACAGAAATATAGATCAATGGAACAAAATAGAAAGCCCAGAGATAAATCCACACATATATGAACACCTTATCTTTGACAAAGGAGGCAAGAATATACAATGGATTAAAGACAATCTCTTTAACAAGTGGTGCTGGGAAATCTGGTCAAACACTTGTAAAAGAATGAAACTAGAACAGTTTCTAACACCATACACAAAAATAAACTCAAAATGGATTAAAGATCTAAATGTAAGACCAGAAACTATAAAACTCTTGGAGGAAAACATAGGCAGAACACTCTCTGACATACATCACAGCAGGATCCTCTATGACCCACCTCCCAGAATATTGGAAATAAAAGCAAAAATAAACAAATGGGACCTAATTAACCTGAAAAGCTTCTGCACATCAAAGGAAACTATTAGCAAGGTGAAAAGACAGCCTTCAGAATGGGAGAAAATAATAGCAAATGAAGCAACTAACAAACAACTAATCTCAAAAATATACGAGCAACTCCTACAGCTCAACTCCAGAAAAATAAACGACCCAATCAAAAAACGGCCCAAAGAACTAAATAGACATTTCTCCAAAGAAGACATACAGATAGCTAACAAACACATGAAAAGATGCTCAACATCACTCATTATCAGAGAAATGCAAATCAAAACCACTATGAGGTACCATTTCACACCAGTCAGAATGGCTGCGATCCAAAAGTCTACAAATAATAAATGCTGGAGAGGGTGTGGAGAAAAAGGAACCCTCTTACACTGTTGGTGGGAATGCAAACTAGTACAGCCACTATGGAGAACAGTGTGGAGATTCCTTAAAAAACTGGAAATAGAACTGCCTTATGATCCAGCAATCCCACTGCTGGGCATACACACTGAGGAAACCAGAAGGGAAAGAGACACGTGTACCCCAATGTTCATCGCAGCACTGTTTATAATAGCCAGGACATGGAAGCAACCTAGATGTCCATCAGCAGATGAATGGATAAGAAAGCCATGGTACATATACACAATGGAGTATTACTCAGCCATTAAAGAGAATACATTTGAATCAGTCCTAATGAGGTGGATGAAACTGGAGCCTATTATACAGAGTGAAGTAAGCCAGAAGGAAAAACACCAATACAGTATACTAACACATATATATGGAATTTAGAAAGATGGTAACAATAACCCTGTGTACGAGACAGCAAAAGAGACAGTGATGTATAGAACAGTCTTATGGACTCTGTGGGAGAGGGAGAGGGTGGGAAGATTTGGGAGAATGGCATTGAAACATGTAAAATATCATGTATGAAACGAGATGCCAGTCCAGGTTCGATGCACGATACTGGATGCTTGGGGCTAGTGCACTGGGACGACCCAGAGGGATGGTATGGGGAGGGAGGAGGGAGGAGGGTTCAGGATGGGGAACACATGTATACCTGTGGTGGATTCATTTTGATATTTGACAAAACTAATACAATTATGAAAAGTTTAAAAATAAAATAAAATTAAAAAAAAAAGAAAGCTGTTGTACATATACACAATGGAGTACTACTCAGCTATTAAAAAGAATACATTTGAATCAGTTCTAATGAGGTGGATGAAACTGGAGCTGATTATACTGAGAGAAGCCAGAAAGAAAAACACCAATACAGTATACTAACACATATATATGGAATTTAGAAAGATGGTAATGATAACCCTGTATGCGAGATAGCAAAAGAGACACAGATGTATAGACAGTCTTTTGGACTCTGTGGAAGAGGGCAAGGGTGGGATGACTTGGGAGAATGGCATTGAAACATGTATATTATCATATGTGAAACAGATTGCCAGTCCAGGTTCGATGCATGATATAGGGTGCTCAGGGCTAGTGCACTGGGATGACCCAGAGGGATGGGATGGGGAGGGAGGTTGGGGAGGGGGGTGGTTCAGGATGGGGAACACATATACACCCATGGCAGATTCAAGTCAATGTATGGCAAAACCAACACAATATTGTAAAGTACTTAGCCTCCAATTAAAATAAATAAATTTATTTTTTAAAAAAGAAATATATGTTTTAAGTTGGTTGCATTTTATTTCTCCTTTATATTCAGAAAGGGTATATCAGGTTTGTTTTTTGTTTGGTTGGTTTTGTGTTTATGTAGGTAGGTTATGTGTGTCTTTTTTCGTTTCAGGAAAATAAGGGGGACTTTGCAAAGTAGCAGTGATTAAAGGGACTTCCAATTGTTAGAAATGTGTAAGTTCATCAGGGAAATATGAACACGGTGATTAGGGAATTATCATTAATTATCTTTAGATGTAATAATTGTATTGGGGTTATGTTGTCTAACAAGGCTCTTTTATTCTAGAAGATTGTATACAGAAGCATTTGCAGATAAAATGCTATGGTTTGCTTTGAAATAATCAGGATGGTGGAATGAATCAGGCAGGGATGAAATAAGACACATGATGGATCAATAATTGTTGAAGCTAATGACAGGTACATCAGGATCATTTTACTATTCTCTCAATTGTTGAAAATGTTTGAAATTTTTGGCAATAGAAAGGTTGAATTAAAGGAAAAGGGAGCCTACTGGATCCGATGCAGTTGAAAACCACCAGTTTATGGTGAAGTGTATATTTAGGTGAAGTTTTCTTTAGGGCTTAGTCTGTATTTTTGTGTCTTCCTTTAGTGTAAGTGGCAAACTGTGCTGGATGGGGAGAAAGCTCACTTGGAGAAAAGTGGGGCAAATGGGAATGAAGGAGACTGGGAACAGCATGGTGGGGGGCGGGGGGTGCAGTGCAGAAAACCTTGGAAAACAACCCTTGTCCCACTGTGCCACCTCTCAGCATCTCAAATGAACTTGCCTGCTGACTGCAGTGACCTCACTGACTGTGAAGTGTTTCAGACCCACAACTCTATGGACAGGTGTATAGAGTCAGCCCCCTGCTCCCTCCCAGCCAGACCCCCTTCTGGCCCCCAGATTTCTCTTCCTCTCTACTTGTTCTAATTCCAGTTCTCAAAGATGGAACCTATGCTGGCCGCAGAATTCATTAATGAGCATGTCCTAGGTTCTGGGCTGCGAGTTGCCGGGCACAGGGAACAAGCCAGATGATACCTGGGAACCCCAGTCTGGTAGAGGTAACACGTGTGCAAAGGAGTTGCTCATGATTCAGACACAAAGCAAAGTCACTGTCTCCTCAGGTGCTGAGGCTTCATGAACTCATAAACATGATGCAAAATTTATGCACAGAACAGCCCTTGCCTGGAGCTCCCCCAGGGGCCCAACCACCTCTAGGAGTCAAAACTGAATTCCATTTAATCCAATGATTATTTATCAAATACCCACCCTGGAGGTAGGCACTACCTTTTGGAAATATTCTTTCAAAGACACACTAGTTTTAACCTCTCCCGGCTCTCATTGCTCTGATCCTTCTCACTGGTGTTATTCATATTTCAGCCATTTCCTACCCCAAATAGATCAACATTTAGAGCTCTTTCTAGCCTAACAGAGCTGCCTTCCAGACAATTTCTGGTTCATTTCAAAGAAACATTTAAAAAACACTTTCATCAAAACCAGGTTTGCAAAAAAAGAGAGAGCAATGTACACCACAGGGAGAAGGCATGTCCCTCACATCCTCTCCACTCCCCTTCTTTGCCCAGAGACTCACCCTTCCAGGGTCCAGAATCTCCACTCCTGGAGGGAAAAGTCCTAGCAGACATACCGCCAGATACCCTGGTTTGCTCTGGACACTGTATGGTGATGTGCAAGTTTCTGTCAAAGCTGGATATTCATACTTTGGAACCGGCACAGGTAAGGGGTCACCACAAGCTTTAGGAACCCCCTTACCCTGATCAATTCATCTAAGAGACTCTGGGGGAAAAGAATCCCCATCTGCACTCAGGTGACATTTCAGATAGCTTGAACCCCACCTGCCATGTACCTTCACCAAGGGTGTGCATGTGTGTTGAGGAATGCTTTTGCTAAGACCACATATGAAAGCACATCAGAGACCTGTCAGTTCCCTCTGCTTGTACCTCAACAGTGCCGCTGAGAGTTGACAACGCATGTTCTACTTCCTCCACGATATATGCCTCCACCACCATCAGGAGTGAAGGCAGGTGGTAGAAACCATCCATCAAGGATGGAACCATCTCCCCTTCCTCTCTGGAGGCTCTCAGCAACTTGCTTATTAGCCCCTTTCTCAGAAGAGGCAGTCAATAAATAAAATGAAATTCGAAACCAAAATTATGAACATTTACACCTCATTTTTTTTTCTAGCAGCTGGAACTTTCAGGGAATAAAATTATATATCTTCTGATTAGTGATTAATAAAAGACAAGTCACAATTCTTTACTGCATTAAAAATTGCACTTTAAAATGCAAAATCAGTCAACTCTCTCACTTAGGGAGCAGAGGGGCTTTCTGGAATCTGACCAAGTCTGCCTTCCACAGTACATTTCCCTGCTAGCAATGCTCTTAGGAATCAAATGTGGTTTATTTCATTTTAAGTCGCTTTTTTTTTCAATTCAGGAAAATGAATGTTGCAGCCAGATAAGAAACTATAGTCTGCTTTCAAGAAGGTTACAAGAAAACTGCATCTTGCATTACTAATCCTTTATCTTCATGTTAACAAAAAGATTACTGACATATTTTTGAATGAAAGAAAATAAAATAGCAAATGAATCTTAGGAAATGTGTAACTTTCATGCGACACACAAATAGGTTGTTAAATATTTTTTAAATGAAGGAAAATGCATAATAAATTTTTCCTTTAGAAATAAAAAAAAGCAACTTTTGAGGCTAGAAGAAAAAAAAAAAGAAAAGGACGATTGGGAATCACTCTTTCACAGGATGTAGAATATGAATTAAATGATTGTACCTGTAACTTCTTAATAGATAACATGTTTCCCAAAAATGATTTCATTGGCCCAAATAAGTGTTGTTTTGTGAGGGGAAACATCTCAAAGGCTGTCTCTGTGCTTCTTTCCTGCAAGCCAGACTCCATTTCCCAGAGTTTCTGAGGAAGATTCTGGAAGACTGAAGCCAGCCAGACATACTCAACTCAAAACCCTCAAAAAGAATATCCAGGACAGAGAAGCAACTCAAGCCAATTGGCAGTGCTGACCAAACCCACCCAACAGCATGGGGTCAGGTAAGGACAACCACTCTCGGCAGCAGAGACCCTGCCCTCACTTTCAGCCATGTCACACAAACTGGGCACCTTCAGCAAGTTTCCTAAACTCTCTGGGCTCAGTCTGCTCATTTTTTGCATGGGCAGGGAGGAGGGCCATGCTGCAGTATGTGGGATCTTAGTTCCTGGACCAGGGCTAGAACCTGTGTCTCCTGCAGTGGAATCTCAGAGTCTCAACCACTCGACTGCCAGGGAAGTCTTAGAGCTCCTTTCATTCAACAGCTCGCTCAGTGGTGTCTGACTCTTTTGCGACCCCATGGACTATAGCCTGCCAGGATCCTCTGTCCATGGGATTTCCCAGGCAGGAATACTGGAGTGGGTTGCCATTTCCACTTCCAAGGGATCTTCCCAATCCAGAGATCAAACCCAGGTCTCCTGCCTTGGCAGGTGGATTCTGTACCACTGCACTACCTGGGAAGCCCAGGGAAGTACTATCCTCATCTACAATATAGGGATAGCAATATATCTGCCTCAGAGAGCTAATGGTACTTGATAGAACAAATAAATAAATACTGAGGAAATATAACTCAGGCAACAGAAGATAGTTGCTATTTTTGAGCAAGGAAAAGGGAGCCTGAGAGCTTCAGATTACAAAATGGAGGGAGGATGGAGGAAACGGAATTAGCTTCCCCCAAAAGATAACACGTGCCACTGAAAGAATTCAGAAAATCTGGAGCAACCTTCGATTGAGTGTTTTGTTTTTCTTTGAAAGTGGTAAAAGAGGCCTAATTCCATCTTAAATATTAGTTTTTCAATGAGGGCATGATAATACCCTGGTGATAAGAAGAAAAACTCATTGATATCAGAGTTGTTCACAAATTAACCTGTAATCACTCTATGAACTAGCTGTTAATATGATCCCCAACTAGAGGGTGATAAGAATCTCAAAATGTTTGTTTTTGTTAGAGATGTAGAACTTATTAGGTCTCAACCTCATGCAATAATACCCATCCTTTTCTAGAGAACTCTGCATGGAAATACCAGTTGCTTATTTGTAGTTCAGTTGGTAAAGAATCTGCCTGCAGTGCAGGAGACCCGGGTTCAATCCCTGGGTTGGGAAGATCCCCTGGAGAAGGAAATGGCAACCCACTCCAGTATCCTTGCCTGGAAAATCTCATGGACACAGGATCCTGGTGGGCTGCAGTCCATGGGGTCTCAAAGAGTTGAGCACGACTGAGCAATTAACACTTACTTACACACTTATGCTGTTCTGAGGGATGAAGTGGGGTTGTTGGAGGGGAGTGGGGTGCACAGAGTAAGTAACTACTCAAGGTTCTCCAGAGAAACAGAACCAGCAGGCTAACTCAAGAAGGCAGACAAGAAGCATAAAAAGGGGCTAATTCTTCCTTCCTCTGCCCTTTTTTTCTATTTAGGTCCTCCATGGATTAGTTGGTATCCACCCACATTGGGGAGAGCAATCTGCTTTACTGAATCCACTAGTTCAAATGTTCATCCGAAAATACCCTCACATGTACACCCAGAAATAATGTTTAATCTGGGCATCTTTTGCCCTAGTCAAATTGATACACAAAACTAACCATCGCCAGGGATAACTGGCAGGGCAGTATTGGGCATATCTAGTCACATTGTCAACACATACCAAGCGAGGGGCTGAGTGAGAAAGAATCCGCCTGCCAACACAGGAGACACGGGTTTGATCCCTGGTCCAGTAAGATCTCACATGCTGCAGAGCAACCAAACCTGTGCACCGTGACTACTGAGCCTGTGCTCCAGAACCCAGGAACCAAAACTACTGAGCTCATGCACCACAACTTCTGGGGCCTGGGTGCCCTAGAGCCCATGATCCACAACGAGAGAAGCCACCAAGTGAGAAGCCAGTGCCCCACAGCTGGAGAGTGGTCCCCACTCACCACAACTAGAGAAAAACCTAGGCAGCAAGGAAGACCTGGAAGAGCCAAAAACAAATAAATAAACAAAATTATTTTTAAAATAATTTTAAAAGGGGGCAACAAAGGATGAGATGGTTGGATAGCATCACCAACTCAATGGACATGAATTTGAGCACGCTCTGGGAGATGGTAAATGAAAGGGAAGCCTGGCATGCTGCAATCCACTGGGTCACAGAGTCGGACATGACTTAGCAACTGATTAATTTTTTAAATATACCAAAAAATCTGACCCATAACACAAATATTATTGGAGTTTCACCAGTTTTACTTTATAGATGGGAGAAATACATTATTGGTCCTCCTACTAGGTTTCCAAGACACAAGCCCACATTCTTAAAATCATGGCACCTGCCACAAGCTCCCCAGGAGTAGCAATGCTTGGCTCCCTCACTACCTGTATAAAGGCTAAAGCTTTACCCAAAATACTTTTTCAACCCTGGAGAAAATGCTTAGGAAATGAGCAACTAATCATCCTAACAGTTCAGACGATATTATCATATTCAATTATTTCCTTTCAGAGACATTCCCAAAGAATCCCTTAAGTGTTCACCATTTGAACTTACATATTGGAGAAAGGTTAAGAGGTCCTTTCATTCTAATTAAGTAATTGGTAAAGTCCAAGTAGAAAACAACAGTGGAAGAAAATGTATCACATGTGAAGAAGACACTTAATGAAAAGAGTCCTCTAGAGGAAAAAAAAAAAGAATAATAAAACAGGGCAAAGGGAAACTGAGAAGTTCTGTATAATAAATCATCTTATTTATTGGCCTGGTATCTCTTCCTCTGGAGATACCCTTTCATAGTCTAAGTGGACATGGGAGGCTGTCAATCACAAGACATTCCTTCCTCGTCCCTCAATCACGTGAGCATGGGCTTGAAATGCAGTCTCATCAGTCAGAATTTCCTTCCATCCCCCATCTCTAACCATGATTAGGTATGCAACACAGGTCAGACAATTAGATTCTTACCAAGACTTCTCTGGTTGAGCCAGTAAGAGAGCCTGTCCCTTGCCTTGGTGGTCACACTGATGGGAAGAAGTCAGATGGGAGCCTCTAGCACCCATCTTTCTGACCTGAAAAGAGTAAAAGGAAAAACATGTCAATTATGAGAAAGAAAAGAATGCAGTCAAGAGAAAAAAAGAAGTAAAGCTAATAAATTGCATCAGAGAAAGTTCTATTGACAGCTATTGGTCACCTGGATCTAACTGAACCTGAATCCCAGATCTATCTCTAGGCTTGCAAGTTAAATGGGCCAATAATCTCCCTTGTCCTTTAAACTAATTTGATTATGGTTTCCCTTGCTTATAACTGAAAGACTGCTAGCTAATCAAGGACCTTTCTGCTACTGTGCAAAGATGAACTTATCAGGATAAGAAAGATCCTACACCCAGAAATTTTCTGGATGAAATATTCTATTGAAATAGCAATAAATCACCTTTTATAGGTGTTCAGTGCTATCCATCTAAGCATCTTCCTTTTTTTTTTTTAGAAAATTTCTTGTCTGCCTTGAGCTGGAAAGGGCATGTATTTGATGTTCTCTTATTTTTTATATAACTTTATTTATTTAATTTTGGCTGACATGAACACAGCATACTCTCTAGTTGTGATGTGCAGGCTTCTCATTGCGGTGGTTTCTCTTTTGCAGCACATATGCTTAGTTGCTCTGTGGCATGTGGGATCTCCCCACATCAGGGATCGAACCTGTGTCTCCTGCATCGGCAGGCAGATTCTTTACCACTGAGCCACCAGGTAAGCCCTACGTAACTTCTTTATAGAGATATAATTGACACATATATAGCATTGTATTAATTTTAGGTACACAACATACTGATACATGTATGTATGTGTGTGTGTGTGTGTGTGTATATATATATATATATATATAGAGAGAGAGAGAGAGAGAGAGAGAGAGAGAGAGTGATCACCACAATAAATTAACAGGGCTTCCCACATGACCCGGTGGTAAAGAATCTGCCTGCCAATGCAGGAGACCCAAGAGATGTAGGTTCAGTCCCTGGGTCGGGAAGAGCTCCTGGAGTAGGAAAAGGCAACCCACTCCAGTATTGTTGCCTGGAAAATTCCATGGACAGAGGATCCTTGTGGGCTACAGTCCATGGGATCAGAGAATCAGACACAACTGAGTGCACACACACACACACACCACCATTTTTTGTGTGTGATGAGAACTTTTAAGATCTACTCTCTTAGCAACTTTAATATAAACAATATGGCATTGTTAATTACAGTCATGATGCTGTACATTACATACCAGGACTTTTACCTTATAACTGGAGGTTCACCCAAGACTTCTTATTTCTTGTTTTTTTTTTTTTATAATATCCATGTTAAACAAGAGTTAAGGTGATGACTCACTCATGGCTTTGATCTGCATTTCCCTATGATGAGTGACGTTGAGCGCTGTTCACGTGCCTGTTGGCCACCTGTATGTCTTTTGTGGAAATTGTCTATTCAGCTCCTCTGCCCATTTTTTAACCAGATCCCACCAAAATATTTTATTGTCATACATTACTCCTCACTAATCGGCTCAAGTGTGAGGTTTATGGCTACCTAAAAAGGCTCTTGATGAAAGTGAAAGAGGAGAGTGAAAAAGTTGGCTTAAAGCTCAACATTCAGAAAACGAAGATCATGGCATCTGATTCCATCACTTCGTGGGAAATAGATGGGGAAACAGTGGACACAGTGTCAGACTTTATTTTTCTGGGCTCCAAAATCACTGCAGATGGTGACTGCAGCCATGAAATTAATAACGCTTACTCCTTGGAAGGAAAGTTATGATCAACCTAGATAGCATATTCAAAAACAGAGACGTTACTTTGCCAACAAAGGTCCATCTAGTCAAGGCTATGGTTTTTCCTGTGGTCATGTATGGATGTGAGAGTTGGACTGTGAAGAAGGCTGAGTGCCGAAGAATTGATGCTTTTGAACTGTGGTGTTGGAGAAGACTCTTGAGAGTCCCTTGGACTGCAAGAAGATCCAACCAGTCCATTCTGAAGGAGATCAGTCCTGGGATTTCTTTGGAAGCAATGATGCTAAAGCTGAAACTCCAGTACTTTGGTCACCTCATGCAAAGAGTTGACTCATTGGAAAAGACTCTGATGCTGGGAGGGATTGGGGGCAGGAGGAGAAGGGGATGACAGAGGATGAGATGGCTGGATGGCATCACTGACTCAATGGACGTGAGTCTGGGTGAACTCCGGGAGTTGGTGATGGACAGGGAGGCCTGGCGTGCTGCGATTCATGGGGTCGAAAAGAGTCGGACATGACTAAGCGACTGAACTGAACTGAACTGAAATTTAGAGAAAAAGTGAAAAAAAGATTCTATGTGATCCCTAAATGTCCTTCTAGAGTGAAACTGCAAAAGCCAGGTGTTCTAGACTATCTCCTCCACAGCCTGTCAGAGACCTTCACTCACCATCCAATCCTGCTTTCCAAAGTGAATGAATTAAAAAAGAAAAAGAGCTGGCACTAACTGGCACCTGTTGCATTCTAGATACTCCTGGGTGTTTGACACACATCATCTAATCATAGCAAATCTGTAACACAAGAATTACCCCTCATTTTAAAAATGGGAAACCAAGACTTAGAAAGGCTTAATAACCTGCCCAAGGCTATACAGCTAGTGCATGGCACAGCCAAAAGTTAAAACCTATGTCTGTATGAATCCAAATCCCATGTTCTTTCCAGTTCAGGAGCTGAAATACCTGCCACATTCACCATTTCTTAGAGGAAACAGTATGCCTGGTGATGGGTGTGGAGGAAAAACTTAACCATCATTTATGAGCTTTGCCAGTTGCTGTGAGGAAAGACATGTACTGGAATCACTACCCTCATTGTCGGAGGGGAAACAGACTATGACACAAACTACTGCCCTTCAAGCCTGGATTAGGTTACGGTATAAAGTCATGTAGGATCCTAAAGAGGGAAGGACAGATCCCAAGTGGTAATGGCAGAGGAAGGCTTTATGGAGGAGGAATTAATTTATCCTGAGCTTAAGAGTGACTGGGATTTCAACAAGCTGAAAGGGTGAAATAGCAAGGCCTTTTTCTTTGACTGAAACATCATATGTAGCTGGCTAAATGTGCCCATGCACTGTCTGGATTGCATCAAGATCTAAAGGGGCTGAGACAATGTATCCATCAGAATGGGCTGATTTGTGTGCTTAGTCACTCAGTCATGTCCGACTCTTTGCAACCCCGTGGACTGTAGCCACCTCAGTCATGTCCGACTCTTTGCGACCCCATAAGCTGTAGCCACCCCAGCCCACCCCACCTGGCTCCTCTGTCCATGGGATTTCCCAAGCAAGAATACTGGAGTGCGTTGCCATTGCCTCCTCTAGAGGGTCTTCCCAACCCAGGGATCGAATCCATGTCTCCTGGGTCTCCTGCATTGGCAGGCAGATTCTTTAACACTGAGCCACCTGGTTTATGTTATAGTAACAAACAACCCCAAAATATAGTAGATTTTACAAATAATACTTATCTTATTTAACTGCCTGTTCACCGTGCTTGACTGAGGAGTCCACTTCATGTCTCTTTCACTCTAAGATGCAGGGTGATAAAGCAGCCTCTATTAGGAACATCGCCAACATGAGAGAAAACAAAAGATGGCTACAGGGTCTTACGTCATCACTTAAATGCTCCATCTTAGAAGTGACTCCCATCACTTCCACTCACAACTCTTCATTCAGTACTAATCCAAAGCCCCATCCAATCACACGGAGCCCAAGAAATGCAGTTCTTACAAGTGTCCAGTAAGTAGACAGTGAGCGATATTTAGAAAGGGCAGCCATGATTACCACACTTGGTATAGACGCTTGTTATGACAGGCCCATGTGAGTCAAGGACATGAGGAGAAGGTAGTTATACGGAGATAAAACTGTCTAGAAATCAGACCAGCATACATGCAAACATTGATAAAGCATCTCCTATGTGTTAGATTTTGTGCTGAGTCCTGGGGATTCAAAATGAATTATATAATATTGTATCTTTGGCTTCATGGAGCTCATAGTCTGATGGTAGTAAATGATACATGTTCTAGATTGAATCATGTTCCTCCAAAATTCATATATTGAAGCCCTAACCCCAGGGTGAATGTATTTGGAGACAAGGCCTTTAAGGAAGGAATTAAGGCTAAATTTAGGTCATATTGGTGGGGTCCCAATCCAAATACCTGCTGTCTTTAGAAGAAGATGGTAAAGAATCTGCCTGCAATGTGGGAGACCTGGGTTCGATCCCTGGGTTGGGAAGATCCCCTGGAGAAGGGAAAGGCTACCCACTCCAGTATTCTGACCTAGAGAATTCTGTGGACTCTATAGTCCATGGGGTCACAAAGAGTGACGACTGAGCGACTTTCACTTTCACTTTTCACTTAGAAGAAGAAGGGATACTGGAACTTTCTTCCTGTCAGTACATGCACACAGAGGAAAAGCCATGAGGACACAGCAAGGTGCCACCATCTGCAGACCAAGGGGGAGACATATTAGCAAAAACCGAACATGGAACCTTGGTCTTGGATGTCCAGCCTCCAGAACTGTGAGAAAATTCATTTATTTTGTGTTAGTCACCTAGTCTCTGGTATTCTGTTATGGCAGTCAAGTAGTCAATATAGTGCATAAACAGTTAATCACAATGTGAGGAAGTAAGTATGATGATGAGTGTATACACATGGATACACAGGAGAAGAGGCTCCTGCAGTGAATACAAAATAAAGGTGTTTCACTATAGTCACAAGTCACCCCAATTCTGTGTCCTGGTGCAGAACCCAGCGGCAGGGCTCTGCCTCTACTTGGAGGAAAAGATTCAGGGGCATTGGGTAGCTTTAAGAATCAGTCATGGTCTAGTAACCTCTCTAGTGTGGCCCAGGGCAGGCTCCATGCAGGAAGAGTATTAGAAAGATGCCCAAAAGTCCACCCCCTTAAGAATGAGCATGAAAGAGAGTGTGCTTAGGCGGATACTATTACTTGCTTCCCATTATCTTCTCTGGTCATCAGCCTCCTCGCACTGAAGCCTTAGAAAGAAATAATTTTCTGAAATACCTAAGAATTCCACTCTATGTTGGATAAAAGCTATACACTGAATAATCACAATTCATGGAATGTGATCAAAAAGCTTTATATTTGTCTTTCTATATCCCTTTAACATTTATTCAATAGAGTATGTACTTTTGCCCCTGTGTAAAACTCGGACTTTCCTATGATTCTTCTAATGACTTATAGGAAAAAAAAATCCTACAGACACAGTTTCAAAGAGGCAATTAGAATGTCCAGTCCCACGTAATAGTCAAATCTTCTAACTTCATTCAAAGTTCAGCTGATCTTTCTCACCCCAAGAATGACTTGCTACCTGGTAAAAAGAAGTCACTGACTTCCAACTTTCTTACTCCATTTCTCTCTCTTTTCTCAGCTGCCATTTCTGACATTCCAAGATTGAGGGCTCACAGAGGGAAGAGTGAAGGGAGCAGGAAAGCTGCTATTTGACTGGCACTTGACTAGCTCCATGGATACAACTTGATAGCACCTGAGTCTCTGATCCTACTCTGATCCTCTTGTGAAGCACTTTCACTATTTATTCAGAGATTCCCATTGATTTCTCACCTACAATCTCCTTGACACAGGCAAATTCATTTCTAGTACAACTAATCACTTCCTGCAGTCTCCCTAGTACAATAGTACTTCCAGGTCTGTCTCTGGGCAGTCCACTTCCAGTTTTTGTCAGGAGAGTCCTATTGACCCTCCAGAAGCCCCTACTGGAAGTGACTCAACTCTTTTACACACATGCAGTCATCTAGCCCTTAGGAACACTCGTGCCCCTTTGCCCCAACACAGGGTGACCTCGAAATCATCCACCAGCAAATAGCTGGCCCACCTCTCATACTTCTAAGATGTACTCAGTGGGAGTCAGACACCAAGCCACTATGCCCTCCATTCTGCGGGGGTCATGGAAACTCTCTGGGTTTTCCTGTTAAAGCGCCCCTCACTAGGCTTAAGGCAAAGTGGGGTATAACTCACCCCTCCCATCATGAGGACAGGGGCTACTCATGATGAAGCTCTCTACAAAGAACTTCTCTTCAAAAATTCTCTCTAACCTCCAAAACCCAACTGTTCCCACTCCTGATGTGAATGTATGCTTAAGAGAGAGAAAACTCGTTTTCCAAATATTTTCTCTGCAAACTGGCATCATAAAGTAACGTATGGTATCTGTCACTCATTGTCTTTGAGTTTCAGCTAAAATGTACATTTTAATATTCAGTTACTCATACCATATGACCCAGCAATCCCACTACTAGGCATATATCCTGAGAAAACCAAAATTCAAAAAGATACATGTGCCCCAATGTTCATAGCAGCATAATTTACAATAGCCAGGATATGGAAACAATCCAGATGTCCATCAATAGATGAATGGATAAAGATGTGGTACATAGATACAATGGAATAGTATTCAGCCATAAAAAGGGATGAATTTGAGTCATTTGCGATATGGATGGACCTAGAGCCTGCCATACATAGTGAAGTAAGTCAGAAAGAGAAAAACAAATATTATATAGTAATACATACATATGGAATCTAGAAAGGTGGTATTGATGAACATATTTAGAGAATGGACTAAATTCTCTAGTCCAGGGGAAGGAGAGGGTGGGATGAACTAAGAGAGCAGCATTGACAAATACACACTACCATGTGTTAATCAAAGAAGTTAATTCTGTCCGGTCTCTTCATTCTCTTTGGTCTTGTTCTTCCTGATTTCAAAGTGTTTGGATCTAAGAATGAAAGGCTGATGCCTGTGTCATTCAAACCAACCAACTCAGATCATGTGTTCTGACTGTAATATAATAAGATTGGGACTCATAAGAAAAGGATAGTGTTAGTTGCTCAGTCGAGTCCAACTCTTTGCGATCCACGGACTGTAGGCTCCTTTGTCCGTGGAATGCTCCAGGCAAGAATACTGGAGTGGGTAGCCATTCCCTTCTCCAGGGGATCTTCCAGACCCAGGGATAAAACCTGTGTCTCCTGCACGGCAGGCAGATTCTTTATCATCTGAGCCACCAGGGAAGCCCTAATAAAAAGATAGCCCCATCCAAAAAGACCCATGTATTTGGAAATTTATAAGACATTTCTGAATAATTCATCGAACAAAGAGGTCATGTCAAAGTATGGAACATTTAGAATTGAATGATGAAAAAGCGCCACATCAAAATTTGTGAGATATGCCTGAAGAGGTACTTAGAAGAAATTTTGTAGTCTTGAATGTATATTTTTATAAAGAAAAGAATTTAAAGGCAACAAAGTGAGCATCTATCACAAGTTAGGAGAAGAAACAAGAAAATCAAAGAGTAGAAAGACAGAAATAATAAATAATAAAATTAATAGTAATAAAATACATAGTAGAAAGAGCAATAAAACAGACACCTCTAGCAAGATTGATCAAGGAAGAAAATAAAAAGAGAACCCCCCTACCAAAAAAAGATAAAAATAAATTTTTAGAGGACCCAATTACAAATTCAGTAGATATTTAAACATCATAAGGAAATGCTACAGAAAACTTTATGCCAGTCAATCTGAAAATCAAGATGAAATGAAAAAGATAAATTGCCAAAACTGTCTAAAGATGAAACAGAATACTGGGTTAGAACCATAATCAGTGAAAGCATTAGACCCTGACAGCTCCATCATTGTTTTATCAAACCCTCAAGCTGTAGATAACTCTTACATTATCAAAATGTCCCCCAAAATAAAGAATGAGTAAAAGTGCCCCAATTCATTTTATGAATAGGACAAATAGATTATGAGAAGGAAAAATTACAGGCCAATCTCATTTATAAGCAAATATGAAAATATTTAAAAAATATATTAGCAAAGTAAACAAAGTATGAAAAAATTGATCATGACTAAGTAGAGTTTCAGTTCAGTTCAGTTCAGTTCAGTCACTCAGTCGTGTCTGACTCTTTGTGACTCCATGAATTGCAGCATGCCAGGCCTCCCTGTCCATCAGCAACTCCTGGAGTTCACTCACACTCACATCCATCGAGTCAGTGATGCCATCCAGCCATCTCATCCTCTGTCGTCCCCTTCTCCTCCTGCCCCCAATCCCCCCAGCATCAGAGTCTGATACTCCAGTTCAAAAGATTGTTCTAACAGTTAAAAATCTATTAACTGCTTCCCAAAATAAGTTATCCAAATGGCCAATAAGCATTTAAAAAGTGCTTATTATCATTAGTCATCAGAGAAATGAAACAGAAATTAAAATCATGATGAGATACCACTTTATACTCTTTAGAAAGGCTAAAATTTAAGGCAAGCAATACTAAGTGTTGACAAGGATATGGAGCAACTGGAATTCTCATACATTGCTCACTAAAGTAAAAATTGTTAAAACTACTTTGAAAGGTCATTTGACAATTTCTTATAAAATTATATTTTTAAATATTTAAAATTCTTATAAACCTATTATTTCATTGACCAGAATTATGCCCCACACAATTGCATAATGAATACAATGAATTATTATTATAAAACAATTAATCTTAATATTAATTTGCTAACTCCTACTGTATATGAGAGAACATGTGAAGTATATATAACCAACAAATGAGTATCATCAAAATATGTAAAGAAAAATACAAGAATAATCCAATGAGAGTCAATTCTTAAAGAGGAAACTCAAATGGCCAACAAACATATGAAATGAAGCCCATTTTCATGTTTGCTGCTAAGTCGCTTCAGTCGTGTCCAACTCTGTGCGACCCCATAGACAGCAGCCCACCAGGCCCCGCCATCCCTGGGATTCTCCAGGCAAGAACACTGGAGTAGGTTGCCATTTCCTCCTCCAATGCATGAAAGTGAAAAGTGAAAGTGAAGTCGCTCAGTCGTGTCCGACTCTTCGCAATCCCATGGACTGCAGCCTACCAGGCTCCTCCGTCCATGGCAGGAGGAGCATTTTCATTTCCTCCGTCCATTTTCTAGGCAAGAGTACTGGAGTGGGTTGCCATTGCCTTCTCCATGTTCATGTTTCAGATCAGATCAGTTGCTCAGTCATGTCCGACTCTTTGCGACCCCATGAATCGCAGCACGCCAGGCCTCCCTGTCCATCACCAACTCCCAGAGTTCACTCAGATTCATGTCCATCCAGTCAGTGATGCCATCCAGCCATCTCATCCTCTGTCGTTCCCTTCTCCTCCTGCCCCCAATCCCTCCCAGCATCAGTCTTTTCCAATGAGTCAGCTCTTCACATGAGGTGGCCACAGTACTGGAGTTTCAGCTTTAGCATCATTCCTTCCAAAGAAATCCCAGGGCTGATCTCCTTCAGAATGGACTGGTTGGATCTCCTTGTAGTCCAAGGGACTCTCAAGAGTCTTCTCCAACATGTTTAGGAAAGTGTAAATTAAAACACAAAAACTCACCAAATTATCAAGCTGTCAAACAAGTAGGGATGAAGCCATTCCAGGTAGAAGAAACAGCATGTGCAGGCACATCAAATACTATGAGAATATTTATACCCCCTCCTGTGTATCTATCTGAAGAGAGCAGCAAAAATTTTACATGCAAGTGAACAAATCTGGACACTGAGATGATTTTCCTCTGCACCCGTTGCCACAAACCCACATGAGAGTCCAGTGACTCAGCAAATAAAGGTTCTCCAGTCCCAGGCACTCCCAGGATTCTGGTGGCTCTTTCCCCTGGGGTATGATTATCTCCCCCAACAAAATCAAGTGAGTCCCAACCTTCTCATCCATTTGTCCTGTGGGATGACAAGACTCCCTTAGACGTGCCTGAATCAGACAAAACCAGCAGTTAGGATTACTTTCTGCCTTACTCTTGCAAAGGTCCCCACTACCTAGACTGGTTTCAGGAGCATCTGACCTTTGGAGGATCCTGTGCCAAGTCCTGTGTGCTGACATTTTCTGACATAGTAGTAGATTGTAGCTGAGACTACATTACCTCAGAAATCCAAAGCAAAGTCAAAAAATAACTTGTATTAATAAAAAGTAGAGAGCAGCAAAGAGAAAGTAAAGTCATTATACAGTTCAGTGTGTTCTCAAAGAGCAAAATATTCTTCCGTTGTCTATCTTTTATCATTATATTATATTACTGTCTCAATCTATTTGATAAATATAGCATTTCTAAAATTCAGTGAAATTTTCCTAGTTAAAAAAAAAGAAATGCAGGTAATCATGGAAATGAAAATGTTTCACTCAAAGTGTTTCATTCAAAATGTTTCTGAGTTTCTCCACTCAGAAAGTGGAGATGGGAGTGTATAATGTATGATTTGGGGCATCACTTAACATATAGTGTAACATACAGTGCTGCTGCTGCTGCTGCTGCTAAGTCACTTTAGTCGTATCCGACTCTGTGCGACCCCATAGATGGCAGCCCACCAGGCTCCCCGTCCCTGGGATTCTCCAGGCAAGAACACTGGAGTGGGTTGCCATTTCCTTCTCCAATGCATGAAAGTGAAAAGTGAAAGTGAAGACGCTCAGTCGTGTCCGACTCTTGGTGACCCCATGGACTGCAGTGAGATAAGAACAAAAACATTAGAGGCCTAAATAAAATCCTCAGCTGGAAGAAGGAACAGGAGGATTGGCTCAGCCTGGCTGTGGGGAGCCGAAGAAAAGCCAGCCCCAACCCCTAGAGGAGGAGAAGACCTCCTTTGCCTGCAGAGCTCAATCTTGCGTGGAGTTGGTTGTAAGAATGGAAAGAACAGCCCACAATGGGGATTAACACAGTAACTCACCCACTGAACTAATTATATCTTGTTTGAATGTTAAGGGTCATGGGGTCAGGGGCAAAACTAAGATGCACCCATCAGTGGGACTCTCTCAAGCTCTTCTTTTAGGAGTAAATAGCAACAGCAGAAAAAATACAAAAGGAACAGGTTTTGAAGGCCAAGCTGAAGAGCAAGAAGAAAATGAGGTAAGGTAGCTATTGTAAGCAAGCTCATTAAGGTAATGTGTGTATAGGAGCATAAAAGCTGCTGGAGGGTTTTCACTCCATGCCCCTCTAAGCAGAAGGCCTGGGGGTGG
This sequence comes from Bos indicus x Bos taurus, assembly GCF_003369695.1. Taxonomy (NCBI): domain Eukaryota; kingdom Metazoa; phylum Chordata; class Mammalia; order Artiodactyla; family Bovidae; genus Bos; species Bos indicus x Bos taurus. Next base: position 131,490,584 of record NC_040076.1, read on the forward strand.
TGGGTGGCAGTGAGCACATTCTGGGGGCTCCATACCCCTGGGGGAGCTGAGAGTGACTGTTGGGGCCTCACTGGTCCATCACTTCCCCCCCAATCAGAATAAGCCCAGATGACCCGGGTGAAGCCAGGTGGTGTTTCTCACCCTCTTTCTGTTACCATCCCCCTAAGGTGTCATTTTAGGTATTTTTCCCCAATTGTCCCTTGCTGGATTTCAGGGCCACAGATATGCTGTATATCTGTTTGTATAACGCATGTGTCTCTGGGCTGCCTACGTTAAAAGAGTCAGCATTTTTGTTGCCTCCTAAGAACATTTTTCAATCCCTTAGGAGTGACGTGCTCATCAAGGATGCTCAGCCTAGGCCCATTAACACTTCTCCCCCAGCTTGCCTCGGATGGCTTCTTGTAACCACAATCCATAGTCTAAATTAAATTCTATTTTTATAAAACAAGGACAACAGGTAAATTAGCCAGGAATAGACCTATCCTGATCTAATGATGACAGTCTATAACGGCATTCACGTACATCTAGTGGCAAGTAACAGAACTGCAGGAACACAAGTAAAATTATTTAGAAGCAGCCCTAAAGCGGTTTTGTGTTTATCACAAAAATATCACACATGCAAGTCTCTCGCCTTTTTGTTTGTGTGTTTGCACCGGGTTAGTTGCAGCACACTGGTTCTTCTACAATCCCTGTTGTGGCATGCGGGATTTTTTTTAGTTGCAGCAGGCAAACTCTTAGTTGCAGTATGTAGGATCTAGTTCCCTGACCAGGGACTGAACCCCAGCTGCCTGCCTTGGGATTGTGGAGTCTTATCCACTTCCCCACCAAGAAAGTCCTTCTCCCCACCTTGAAGATCATTCCTAGAATCTATATTCCATGTAGCCTTATCAGCCAAGAAGGCTGTGTCATATTTTCTGAGCCACGGTCATGTGGAATAAAAAATAAGTTTTTGGAGAAGGAAATGGCAACCCACTCCAGTATTCTTGTCTGGAAAAGCCATGGACAGAGGAGCCTGGCGGGCTGTAGTCCATGGGGTTACATGACTGAGCATGTGTGCATGCGGGTGGAGGGAGACGGGCTGGTAGCAATAAACCGGTAGAAAAATAAGTTTTTGCTTTTATAAAATTCTCCAAATTCAAACTGTAATATAAAATTTAATGTATATATTTTCCAGGAGCCATATTGTCTCAATATTCTGATCTAGTGTCCTAGAGATGGGGGCAGAGTATCCATTGGAAAGTCACTCTCCTGGAAAAAATTGACTTAATGATCATGAGGTAAACATCTCAGAGTAAGCTTGAAAACAATTGATTAAAGTCAACCACACAGCCCATTGGTTCCAAAGCATCCATCCACTTGCTTGATTCAATCAAATCTTTCCAGACTGGTTTACAGTATAACAACAGTTGTCGTCATAGTTATCATCATTCCAGTAACTGAGAAGTGAGTGTTGCTTGTTGTTCCCATTATCCAGCTGTGGAAAATGAGGCTTATGGAAAATGAGACCCATTCCTTGCCCCAAGCTCACAAGACTAATGAAAGTGGTGGAGCTGCAATTCAAACGTAGCACTGCCTGACCCCAAAGCCCACATTTTAACCACAGAACAGGCCCTCCATTTGTGTAGACAAAGCCCTGGTAGAGAGGAGTGTTAAATTCGGCTAAAATAGAAGCTGTGTCACTCAACTTTGTGGGGTTTTGAAGAATTTAGACCAGAGTGCCATTCTTCTAAAACCGAGCAGCTTGGAAAAGCCACTGTGAAGATTTGTTTTCGAATTTGAGACCCACTCCGAGAGGGTGTGCTCAGAGCTCAGCAGACAATGAAAAATCATCCGTCGCTCTTCCCTCTGACAATCGGTGCGCGGAACTCCCGCTCTCCATCAACCTCCCGGCTTCAGCCGGCTCACAGGGCTCTCTGCTTTGCATGCGACTGCACAGAGGCAATTTATTTTCTCATTGGAAATGGTGATGCCGAGAGAGCAGAGCCGTGTCACACATGGGGGAGCCACCACTATAGGGAACAGAAGCGCCTTCCAGCTTGACTTAGCTGCCATCTTTTAGGCTGCTGTGAGAGCAGCAAGAATGGTGCATACAGGATCCCTGTCTCAAGCAGGATTGAGAGTGTCTCAAATCCCTGCCTTCTTAGCGAGAATAATGGCCAGGGTTCGTGGGGGAGAAAGGGAGGGGAACCTCTCTCTTGAAACTCTGACTACTGGGCTCCTTAAAGATGGATTAGCATTTCAGAGATTTATTCAGTTTCTTGGGTAGAGAAGCTGACTCACAGATACTATAAGTTTGGGCGTGATAGCTTAGAGCTAAATCTGTGTCCTTAAGCAGAATTTCAAACCAATAATTTTGAGAAGGCGTAATGGAGTGCTGTGATAACCCAAAACTCCATAAATAATGAGTCACACATTCCCCTTATCCGAGAGTCAAGCATCAAACACCTTCAGCCATCCAGAGCATCTGAACGCACACAAGTATCCCAAGCAGTTACCCTGCACAGGCAGAAATTAAACAGCCAGGGAGAGCCTAAGAGGGCCGATTACAAGAAGATTGACATGATTGGTGGGTTTGCAGTGAAAGGAGCTACTTCATAGGTAAGCACTGGCTCTAAAAATCAAATGCCATTAAAGAAGATAAAGAAGGAGTGAAGAGAAAATGAGAAAAATACACAAAACCCAAACCTAGAGAATGATACTAATACTAGCACTGTCCGATAGAAATACATGAGCCACAAATGCAAGCCACATGTGTAATTTTAAATTTCCTAGGAGCCACACTACAAATAAAAAGGAACAGGTTAAACTAATATCAGTGAATCATTTTACTGAACATAGCTAAGATACCATTTCAAATTATAACCCATATGTTTTCAATTACTGAGATTTTTACAATCTACTTTTTGTACTAAGTCTTTAAAATCCAGTATGTTTTTTACACTTACAACACAGCCCAGTTTGGACTAGCCACACTTCAAGTGCTCAACAGCCAAATGTGACTAGTGGCCAATGAATGAATAGAAAATTCTTAGTTGTATAAGCTCAAGGGAATCACAAAGAGTGTTACAAGGACATTGGTTGTAAGTGGTGAAAAATTGTAAACAACTTAAATGTTCATCCAATGGTGACTCGATTATTTAATTTTACTATATTAAATAATGAAATACAAAACAGCAATGAAAATGAATAAATTGAATCTCAATATACCACCAGGATATCGCTCCAAGACAGTACTGAATGACCAAAGTGATCAGCAAAATCACACGTACCCTGTACCATATAAGTAAAGTTTTAGCAATACCCCCTCAAAAAAAAACACCATATATGGCTTTTTTGAAACAAACATGTGGAATGCAGCAAAAATTTAATGTCAGATGAAATATGCATCAGTTTTGAAAAAAAGTAATTAATTCTGGGAAAGGAGAAAAGAAAGGAAGGAGAGAGAGAAGAGGATTTTGAGAAAGGTACAGGAGTCCTCCACTGAATGTGTAATGTTTTATGTATTCAAAAAAAATAATCTAGCACAAATGAAATGTTAATATTGTGAAATGTCAGAGGTGGGTACGAATGCTCTCATTAAATTATTCTCAGTTCTTTTCTGTACGTTTGATATATTTCATGAAAGAAGAGGGGCGGGGGAGGCAAAAAGAAGACACATCATCACAAGAGAAACAAAAAGAGATAAGATAGTTGGAGCAAGGCAGCACAGGCCTGGGAGTCCTGCTCTCCCTGCCTCTGTAGACAGCAGGACCCATTTGACATTCAGCAGTAACACAAGGGTTTGTTGCATCCCTTCCAAGTACAAATGCTGCAGGGCATTGAGAGATGCTCACTGCTGAAAACCTAGTGGGGAAAAAATGTTTTATATATATATGTATATAAAATGTATATATATATATATATATATATACACACACAACTATATATTCTTTTGCTCTTCATACAGCCTATGAAGGCAGAAGAGCATTTGGTTTGATTTCAAATAATCTACTTTACAAGGTTTACTCAGAACTTTGAGCACACAAAAGCCCTCTGGAGCCCAGGCTGAGCAGATCCTCTACTTGGCAGTAATAGCTACCTGAGGAGCACTCACACAGCCCACAGAGCCACACCCTGGCAGCACCTCCTCATTCATAACTTTGAACTTAGCGTGTCCAGTCCTGGTCCACCATCTCCCAACCTGCCATATATACACCTGCCTGTATACACATGCGTACACACATGTGCACACACACACACACACACACTACACTACACTTGTTTCTGCCTCCTCTCCTCCCTTCTAAGTGTGTTTGACTTTCAGCCCAGCAGTGATTCTGTGCATCTGATGTCCTCCACAAACCTGAAGAGTTTTTGTCCTTCGTCTCTTTCTGGTCATTTATTACAGATGCATCAAAACACTAATCCCAAGAGGTCCCCACTTTTAGCACTTCTCTATCCACGAGGCGCCCATTTATCCCTAACCTTGATTGTTTCTGCCCCCGGTTCTTCTCTTGGATAAAAACGGCCTCCTCAGTTCCATGGAAACAGCTTTCAATGTTAAATGCTTTCAGAGATCTATTGTTTCGTGGGTTTTTTTTAAGCTTAAGCAGTTACCTGCATCACAACCATACAACTTCTTATTGACACCCTCACCAAAAAGGAAAAAGAAAGAGAAAATATGTATGTTTATATGATAAGCAAGGCACAAGCTCTCTTTCTAGAAACCAGTCTCCCTATCTAACACATTCTTTTATACACTCTGGTGAATCTATTTCAAGTTTTCTAGGTATTCAAGGGCCACAGGCCAGCCCAAGATTTTCAGGACCTTTGAACTTTCTGATGCATGATTTTTTATAAGCTGAATTCCTCTGTTTTCATTGGGAAATTTGGCACCACAGAGAAAGAACCCCATTTCCTTCGAGGAACAATTCTTACTTTATTCTTTGGGTTAACAGAAATTTTCAGTGTAAATTTATGTGCTATTTAATAAAAATCCCAAATAGTCTGTCATGGATCACAGAATTCTTTGAAATCCATTTATTTTAGTGAAGGTTAGCATTTTAGCTGTTCATAAATATAAACTATTGAGGAGGGAGAGGCAAAAAGATTTAATTTTTCACCATCCAAACAAGCATTTTTAAGCAATTCAAACGAGTCTTGAAATTCCATAACTCTATTAAAGCTCTTTCAACTCATGAATATTATTTATACAAGTGGATATGTTAGCATCGCAGAAATAAAATCAGAGAAGCTAAACATGCTTCAATCATCTGAAAAACAAAAAACTACGAATTACTGTTTAAATGGCTCTTGAACAATTTAAGCATGTTGAAATAGAATTTCATCTTTTCCCTAGAAGCACCCGAGGATGAGACAGCAGAAAGAAATGTCCAGTCCTTCCTGACCTGTGCTCTGAGGAGTAGAAACCGTAGGGATTATATTCATTTAGAGCCTGCAGAAACACAGACATTGTCTTCAAAGAGAAAGGCCTATTCACCCACAGAGTTTTAGGGGTCTGGAGGCAAAACACAAAACTGTCCTTTAGGGTAAAAATTTTAAGTCCCTTTTGAAAATCTTGTAACATGGGCTCTAGTTGAACAGTGGATAGATTTTGTTTTGTTCTGTCTGTAATTTTCATACTTTGCTACTACAACTATAAATGAATCTGTAACCCTCCGTGGGTGAGTTCATTCTTTCTCCAATTCTTGAAACCTTGCCCTCTTCAGATCTCTCTCCTTCCCTTTTATGCCCTGTTTTCAGAGTATTCTGCTGAATTCATGCCTTAGGAAAAGAACAGCATACTTTTGTCTTTGGCGCCCTCTTATGGTCACTTTATTTTTATAACAGCACCTGCAGTGTTTGTAAAGGAACTTTGTAGTTTTGAGACTGAAAGGCCATGAGCGAATCCCCTGTTAATTGTTTTGTATTGGATGCTAATAAGCCATTCATGTACCCAGAAAGGACAACACCTCAAACCCAAGCAGGCCTAAGCGATACCCCTTCTACCTTAGGTGATGCTCCTTCTCCCCCTGCTGTGCACAGGATGAGAAATGTCCATGTTTCTAGCTGTTATCAACTAATCCTAGCTTCTTCATCTTTCTGTATTTCTCACTCAGTCCTATTTCAGAAATCTTCTACTACAAGGGCCCAAAGACTCTGCATTCACAGCAGTGATTCTTTTGCTGGTGAAACACACAAATCCAAGTGTGCTGGTCCCACTGCGTCCAGCACCAACCTTGGAGCCCTCTTCTCCCTGTCTCACCCTGACCCACCCAGCAGACCCCGCCCACCCTTCAGGCTGCGTCTGAAATGCTGTCTCCTCTCACCTCCTGGGATGGGCATGGCTGCCCCTTACCTTACGGTCCCTCCATAATTCATACACATCTCCATAATAGTAATTAACAAGTTGCACACTTTCCAAAGTGAGTTCTAGAGAATTCACTTCCTATTCCATAGGATGCTCCATGGAAAACAGGGTTCTGTGAACAAATGCCTCTGAACAATGGGACATACTGTATTCCCTTGATGAATAGCATGCACAGAACTTTGGGGAAACACTGCTTTTCTGTCACATTGGCAGAACTGAGTCACCTTTGAGGAGCCATATCTCTGTCTACTGAGGGCAGAATTAGCAGAGCTGATGAGAATCTTTATTTTTCTGAGGTCATCTTCCCTCTCTGGGAGGCCAGCCCTCTGTGGGACACTCTGACCCTCATCGAGAACTCTGAGAACCCCACTAAGTCAGACTCTCCAAGGCCACCTCACATCTCTTGGTGGCCAGGAGCTGACTTTCTTGCCAACCACTTCTTCCTAAGGCTCTGTCCCCAACCCCTTGCTGTCTACGCAGACGTCAGAAACTTGTTCAGCCCTGGATCTTCGCCACAGGATTTCCTGATTCTTCTGTCTGTCTGAGTGGAGGCTCCCATGGGTTTCAACAGATTCCTTTTGCCTTGCCACGATCTCACCACTCCTGTCCTACCCTCAGCCACGTGCTACAAACACTCAGCCCCGTGGCAGAAAACACCTCTCTCTTCGAGGAGAATAAACTATTATTTAGTCAATTCTATCTCCCAGTATCTCCAGAATCTCCCCCACTTCTTTTGACCCCACAACACAAATTCAGGCTACCTCATCGCGACCCTTGATGGCAATACTGATCCCCTGCCTCCATCCTTTCCCATATCCATTCAAACCATTCTTTTTAAAAGGTGAATCTGATCATGTCATTCCCCTTTACAACAGCTTGTAATTCCTGCTTGTTGCTTGGATCAACACCAAACCCCTCCACAGCTGAGGCTCTGCCGAGCCCTCCATCCTTGTCTCCCCAACTCTCATCCAGCATGGTACAGCCACATGGATGCTTCCTAGGTTCCTAAAATATACCACTTTTCTCCCTGCCCAGCAGACACTATGCCCCTGGCTGGAGCTCTCTTCCTGATGTCCTTCACATGTCTCACCACACCCATCCTTTACTCTCAGATAAAGCTCACTTCCTCCAGAGGCCTGACTCACATGAGCCCCTGGACTAGGATCTGACCGCCCCCCAACCAGAGGCTCCCTTTACTGCCTGCACACTCTCTGCTATAAACCTCATCTCAATTTAATTAAGTAACTGCTTCATGTATTCTGATTTGTTAATGTCCACTTCCTCCACTCAGGGCAGACATTAGGGCTGCAGAGGCCAGGTCTATCTGGCTCACCTCTCCATCCCCAACACCTGGCACCAGCACTGGCACATGGCAATGTTCAGTGAACATTTGTTGAATGATGGGATTCCCTGGAGGGCCAATGGTTAGGACTCTCAGCTTCCACTGCAGGCGCCATGGGTTTGATCCTTGGTCAGGGAGCTAAGATCCTGCAAGCCACATGGCATGGCCAAAAAATAATAATAATTAAATAAAACTTTGTTAAAATTTTTGTTGTTGTTGAATGAATTTGGATCAGGCAATTTCCTTGTACTCACAGAATATTCACTTTTCTCCCAACAATAATTTTATGGCCTGTTCCAGCATGAAGCATCCTAAGATATCATACCAAATAAACCATTTCTCTATGCTTCCTTAAAATAACTGATTTCTCTGTGCCAAATTTGAATCAAGCCTAAAATGAACTGAATTGTACATCACTGGTGGAGTCTTTCTCTTCCACATTACCAAATACCCCTCCAACCGGGGTCAAAATTATGGTAAGAATCTTTTTCATGTCTTCAGAGTTCCTAAATGCTTTTACATGTATCATTGCTCAGTGTAAAATCATGTTATTCTTGCATTATTTTCTATATATAATTGCAAAGTACTGTTTGTAAGTGAGCTTTCCTTAGGATTTCAAAATTGTTCCTTGTGTACCAATACAGGTAATCAGATCATTAGAAATACCCTGGCCACCTGCCACTTCTTTTCCCCTCTGCCTACTCCCTTGGGCAAAAGCTATCACTTTTAATAAAAAGCTTGGCTTGGGACTTCCATGGTGGGCCTGCAGCTAAGACTCCATGCTCCCAATGCAGGGGGCCCAGGTTCAATCTCTGCTCAGGGAACTAGATCCCATAGGCCACAACTGAAGATCCCACGTACTGCAACTAAGATCTGGCATGCATGCATGCTCCGTTGCTAAGTCGTGTCCAACTCTGTGACCCTATGAACTATAGCCTGCCAGGCTCCTCTGTCGGTGGGATTTTCCAGGTAAGAATGCTGGGGTAGGTGGCCATTTCCTCCCCCAGGGGATCTTCCTGACCCAAGGATCAAACCCGTGTCTCCTGAGAATCCTGTCATTTATAGGTGGATTCTTTACCACTGAGTCACCTGGGAAGCCCAAGACCCAGCACAACCAAGTAAATAAATTAAAAAAAAAAAAAAAACTTTGCTTGCTTAGGGAAAAAAGAAAGAAACAAATATAATGGGAATTTTCAACACTGGCTGACAGAATATGGTAGACCAGTAACTTCAAAGTTCTGAGGGAAATTTTATTCGCAGCCTTGAATTATTATACCCTCACACTTGACCAAACTATTGATTAAGAGTTAGGGTATAATAAAAAAATTTTCAGATATTTAAGGATTTAAGATGTGGCTTCCCATATACCATTTCTAGAAAATCACTGGGAAGCTTGCTTTGTCAAAAGGAGGGAGTAAACCAAAAAGAGAATAACACAGGATTCAGGAAACAAGTGAAGCAGACAAGGAGAGTGGGGAAGAGGAGGGTGTCATTCATCCAGAGCCTGGAGAGTAAGTGCCGATGACAGCAGGGGAACTGCAGGTGGGGCACTAAGTGTGCTCATCCAGACTGGGTCCTACCCACAGACACGCCATCCAAAAGTCCCAGGGCACTGAAACCCAGCCCACACGTGGCTCACCAAGTCTGATGGAGGGCCATGTGCCCCAAAGTTCCATACTAGCTTGTAGCATCCCTGAAAGAAGGCTGTGGGATAGAAAGGTAGGAGGAGTGGACAGAATGTTTGGAACTCTTGAGGGTTTGGGAAAATTATTGATATAATTGTTGGACAATTTGGGGGAAAAAATTAGTCAATTGCATCAGTTTGCTAGGGCTACCATAACAAATACCACCAACTAAGGGGCTTAAAAACAGAAATATATTTTTTCACAGTTCTAGAGGCTAGATGTCCAAGACCCAGGCGTCAGCAGGGTTGGTTTCTTCTGAAGCCTCTCTCCTTGGCTTGCAGACAACCACCTTCCCACTGTGTCTTCATGTGGTCTTTCCTCTGTATGCATCTGTGTCCTCATTTCTTAATTTCTTTTTATGGGCACCAGTCATACTGGATTAGGGCCCACTATAATGGCCTCATTTTCACTTAATCACCTCTTTAAATCCAGTCTGTCTCCAAATACAGTCACATTCTGAGGTACTGAGGGCGAACATTTTAACATACATATTTGGGGAGGACATAATTTAGCCCATAACAATCACATAGTAAACTAAGTGAATGAAATAAATAAACAAAGCAATTATCAACTCAAGGAAAAATAAAGGTGGTAGCAGAAATGATCATAGTAAACTATCTGGTCAGCAGCAAACAATATTTACATTGTCATTATAATGTAAACACTAAGTTGAACCAAGCTTTGTACCATCGAGAGAATAGGGGTGGCAATAATGTAGAAGGTAAGACGTGTGAGGATTCACAGGGTAAAACCCTCAGTCACCATAAAAGTAATTACATAGCAGATAATTAAAACAGGTGACTCAAGGAATAGTAGAACAAGATTATTTAGAGATGTAGAGGTTAACACTCAGAAAACCAGATTAAAGTGGTTGAAAGTAGCTGTATTTGGTGAGAAGGAATTGGGAAGGAAGAGCTAGAGGAAGGAACTACTAAACTGTAGTATAGGTTTTCTGTAATTTAATGTTTTAACTGTGAAGATAATATGGTTAAAAACTAATTGTTTTTTTAGTTTAACTTTTAAGTAACTCAAATTCTAACACATTTGGAAGGAGGCAGACACAGACTCCTACTACTAATTTCTTTGTGTGCAAAATTCAGAATAATCTTCTCTCACCTCCATTTAATTAAAACATATTCCAAGTTGTAAAAACAGCTATCTAAAATCTTTTACCTTTTACAACTACTTATTCATATGGATTGAAATTTTCACAATATTTGCAACCCAAAGAAAACACAGAAATGAACTGGAATTCTGAGGTTGTAAAGCCACAGTAAGGGTCTGTACCCTGATCTCAAATGTATGGATTTACGAAAACCAATTCACTGTTCTCATTAACTTTATAATAAATAAACGTTGTATGTTTTTCCTCATATAAACATATTCTAGTAAAATGTTGCTTTTTTGCTTCCGTTAAATTTTTTTTCAGATAATGGCAGGGAAGATGTTTGGGAAAGCTGGTCTTACCTGGGAACCCCTTTCCCTCTGTCCTTAGCCAAGGGCACCTTGTAATTGTCCATCTCTCCTCCTAGTTTTGGTAAGTCATGCAGCTTTGGAATTCCAAGGTTTTATATTAATTTTTACATAAGCAATACAATGAATGATCTTTTCAGCTCCTTTATGATATTCACATGCAAATGTAAGGACAAGATTCTGACCCAGTGTCAGCTGGATAAAAATTCTTGTTTTTTCTAGAACTATGCTCAAACAGTTCTTATAATCTTAGTAGCAAAACCAGGTAATAACTTTATGCTGATGTGAAGAAAAGCATCTTTGAAGAGTTCCTAATCAAAGCTCCTGTCCAAAGGCAAGTTAATTTTTGAAATTTCCTCGAGTTCAAGATGGTCACCAAGCTATTTGCTAAGTGTTTCTGTAGTTACTTGCTTACTGAGGAAATAGCAGAGAGGATTACACATGTCTGTGACCCCTCTCTTCCCTGTAAGATGTGCAGGGACTTTGGCATTAAGTACCTAGAGGGGACCCACATTTTTTAGAAACAAACAAGCTCCACTAGGGCTTCCCTGATAGCTCAGTTGGTAAAGTATCCACCTGCAATGCAGGAGACCCCGGTTCAATTCCTGGGTCGGGAAGATCCACTGGAGAAGGAATAGTCTATCCACTCCAGTATGCTTGGGCTTCCCTTGTGGCTCAGCTGCTAAAGAAGCCATCTGCAATGCGAGAGACCTGGGTTTGATCCCTCTGTTGAAAAGATCCCTTGGAGAAGGGAAAGGTTATCCACTCCAGTATTCTGGCCTAAAGGCTACCTGCTCAAGTATTCTGGCCTGGAGAATTCCATGGAGAAGTCCATGGAAAAGCCTATGGAGTCACAAATAGTTGGACACAACTGAGCAACTTTCACATTCAAGATTTCATTTTCAATGTGACATTTGTTTACATTAAAGAGCGAGTTTTCAGGGCTAGAGAGGATTTGTAACATCTTCCAAGAGAGCAATATTCACCACTGGAAGTTTCTACCTGATATTTAGGAGGGCCTTCAACCACTAGCATCCTCATCACTAATATTCCTTCTCACTACGGTGCACAGACTGTAGTAAATTGCTTCAGGCACAGATAAACCTCTTCTCTCACATTTTTTATAAGCTAAAACTCTATATTTTTGTAAATAAAAATTGCAATGGTGTATTAATACTGGCAGTGGTAAACTTGAATGCCCACAGAGACCTGGCACGTAGTACATGTGAGGAAGGCACGTATGAAGAACATACCATCTAAGTCTGTCAGAGAATGAACAATGGCTTCTGTCCTCTTCTTGATCTTGAGTCTCTTTCAACACTTCTCATTGGCTGAACATGACTGGAATTCAGCTGGGAAGTGAGTGTTGGAATTGTAGTTAGCAGGTGTCTAGCCCACTGTGATACTTACAGAGCAGAATATAGTTGGAGGGCATGGAGCTGAGAGTCAACAGGCAAATAACCAGCCAAGTGTCCAGTCAGAAGAGGGTCATGACCTGAGGCCATCTATAGGTGGGAAGGGAAAAAAAAAGTCACATTCCAAAGCAAGGACTGATAAGAGGTTTGAAAAAGTTGGGGCAGCCACTATCTTCTTTCAGCTGATTGTTGCCAGGTTGAAATGAGATTCCAATTTTGCTAAATATTCTAACTTATCAAGAGAAATTGAAATTCTTGATGTTTATGGAAATGTTATAATTTGCATTCAACAACCAATTCAAACTTATTTTTATGTGTAAGTTTTGCAAAATAAAGTTGTGGTCTTGACTCACCACAGGGGTGTCAGTTTCAACCTCTAGTATCAACCAATGGCAATAGATTCTTTTTTCATTCATTAAGTCATAAACCACATCATACACTGTTCACCAACACTTGAAAGTAAAATGGACACAGTGTTCACCAACCTAAACTCTCTCAGCTCCATGCCCTCTATCTATGTTCTGCTCTGTAAGTATCACAGTGGGATAAACACCCTCAAACTATAATTCCCACACTCATTCCCAGCAGAATTCCAGTCTTGTTCAGCCAATGAGAAGCACTAAAAGAGACTCAAGAGCAGGAAGAAGGCAGAAGCCATTGTCCATTCTCTCTCTGTCTCTCTAACTTGGGTCTCTCCGTCTCTGCTCCTTTCACTCTCCCACCCACCCCTTTGAGTAGTCCACCCCAACAGTGGCTAAGCCTCAGTCTCCTCCCAGTTCCAGATCGCTCTATTCCCCCTTTATTCCCTCCAAGCCCTGGAAGGCTAGTGGTTTCCTGAAGTTACTACTATTTGGATAACCTCACTTTCCTCTATTTTGTTTTTCCAGCACCTTTATTACTAATTCCTAGATAAATTTTCTCATTTGAACTGCCTAAGTGTCAAACCTGACTATCTGAGTACTCACACATGTCTGCATATATGCAGTTGTATAAATAACATTTGGTCATGAAAGTTGCTTTTATGAGCAAGGTGTACCTTGCATCCATGCCATTCTTCCTAAATTCCAGAGACCTTCCTTTCCAAACTCATTAGCTGCCACTCCATCAAAAGCTCTGCAGTAGAGAGCAAGGCAGTGTTTCCCAGTTTTGTCTTATGATACAAACTTTTTGGGACACTTGTTTGAGAACAGTTTCCCAACCCTTCCCTAAATCTAGTGACTCAGATCTCCTGGGGAGTAGCTTAGAAATTTGTACTTTGGACAAATACCCTATGTGATTGTAACTCTCAAGGAGCTTGGAAAATACTTGTGAGCATCACCCACTCTGTGGGTGACTCCTGTGCCCATTAACAATTGAGGTCCAATGTTAACTAAGCTTATTGATGGAATCATTTCACAATAAATGTCATATGCTATACATCTTAAATTTATATAGTTCTTTATGTCAATTATATCTCAAAACTGGGGGGAAAAAGAGGCAATAGTTTCACTGAATGTGAGAGTGAATGGTAGATCAATAAAATAATTATCAGAAAGAAACATTTTAAACAAATGAATAAATAAAAGTTAATAATTGAGATCTTCTGCCTCAGAGGGTTATCTTGGTTTAAATGGGCAACCAGAGCCAAGTCTCCTTTTGGTATAGATGAAAAGCTAACAGTCACCAACAGCTTTTCTTTACTAAGACAAAATTCAGTTCAGTTCAGTCGCTCAGTCATGTCCAACTATTTGTGACACCATAGACTGCAGCACGCCAGGCTTCCCTGTCCATCACCAACTCCTGGAGCTCGCTTAAACTCAGGTCTATTGAGTTGGTGATACCACCCAACCATCTCATCCTCTGTCATCCCCTTCTCCTCCTGCCTTCGATCTTTCCCAGCATCAGGGTCTTTTCCAGTGAGTCAGTTCTTTGCATCAGGCGGCCAAAGTATTGGAGCTTCAGCTTCAGCATCAGTTCTTCCAAAGAATATTCAGGACTGATTTCCAAAATGGTATAAATAGCAATGCAATTATCTCATCATTTTAAGCCTGGGACTGTTTCATTGAAATGAATGAATTTGGGAATTGGAAAGACTTAGATTTAAATACCAGTGATATCACTTAGTAACTATATGACATGCAACAAGCAGTGCAATCTCTTAAGAGATTCCATCTTTAATAAAATTAGAATAATGCCATCTACTTCATAGAGCTGTTCTGAGGATTAAATAAGAATATGTGTAAATCATCTAGCATGGTCCCTGGCCCATAAAAGGTATCCAATAAATATTGGCTCCTTTCCTAAACCATAAGAAGTATGCCGAATCTGTGGTAGATTTGTCTTGTGTCAACCTAACTTTGCTAGAACTACATTTCCCAAAATTCCTTTTCCTGCATAATCCTGAGTTAGCAGAGAGCTCAAAAGACATTTTGCTGGAGATTCACAAGATGGTAGCTCAGCTGGTAAAGAATCCACCTGCAATGCAGGAGACCCCAGTTCGATTCCTAGGTAAGGAAGATCCACTGGAGAAGGGAACAGCTACCCCTTCCAGGATTCTGGCCTGGAGAATTCCATGGACTGTGTAGTCCATGGGATTGCAGAGTCAGACACAACCGAGTGACTTTCACTTTTCACTTTCCCAAGATGGGAGGATCAGCTATATTGCCTATACATGATAAACAAGTAAATATAAATAAACAAGCTGTAGTAAGTGAAAAGGGATAATCTGATAGGAAATAAATGGGGGAGGGGGGAGCACTGATTTGCCATCTTACACAAGATGGTCTAAGAAGGCCCCTCTGAGGAAGTATTTGTTCCCTGATCCTGACGCCTCAAAGATAGCTGACAGTCAAGCTACGAGCTGGGAACAGAACAACCCAGGCAGATAGAACAGCAAATATAAAGGCTACAGGACAGGCCCAAACTTGGCTGTCTTGAGAAACAGAAACAGGTCCAGCATGTCCCTGGTATTTGAAGTAAAACAGAATGAATGCCACAAGGAGATGGTGGAGACCTGGGCAGAGGGCTTTGTGAAGCCACATATTTTTTTTAAGTGTGGATTTTTTTTCTAAATGCAAGGACCCCACTGAAGAGTTGGGTAACATGATGTGACATCTCTTTTTTATGTTTGCTTTAAAGATCACTTCTTTCATGTTTTGTAGATTGCCAAATATTTTCTAAGTCAGAGAGTATCAAAGACTGGAGAATATAGAGAAACAGGAACATTCAGAGTGCTGGTGGGAACGTACTGTCATGTTGAAGAGCAGTTTGACAGTTTCAGGTAAAATTGAAAATGCATTACTGTAGGATCTGGCACTTCCATTCATTCCTGGTGTCTGCCAGAGAAATTCTTAGACAGTCTGTCTTTAGTACTTGCCACTCCCATTCTTCCCCCAACTACCCATCACAGCAGCTAAAGAGACCTTGAGGCATTTTAAATTTTTCAGAGATAGACGCAATAATACTTCTCATTTCACATACTCTTTTGCAATGTGACCATGCCACTCCTCCATAGGAAGTGAAATCTAAAACACCTCTTATGAATCTGGTCTGACCTCAAACCATTGCTTGAACAGTGAGGCAGAAGTAACATTCTGGGATTTCCATGACTAGTTTGTAAGGAGCCTTGCTGCTTTGGTCTCTTGGAAGTATTTCCCTTTAGAATGCTCACCCTATGAACCTTCTGTCCATGCTTGAGAGGCTCAAGCCACATGTGGGTGTTTCAGTCAATACCCAAGCTGAGGACCCAACCAACAATGAAAATCAAATGCCATCTGACTGGGGGAACTCAAGAAAGAACTGCCCAACTGAGCCCAGTCAATTCACAGAACCATGAAAGATAGTAATAAATTGTTTTAAGTCACTAAAAAGGAAAGAAAATATATAAATATATACAGTGGAATATTTTTCAGTCATTAAAAAAAAGAAGAAATCTCACCATTTCTGACATGGATGGACCTTGTGGGCATTATGCTAAATGAAGTTAGTCAGATAAAGAATGGTATTTAAGCATGTGCTTGTAGACTTGCAAGAATGACCCACTTGTAAGTGAGAGGCTGAAGAGATGGGGAGGAGGAGAAGAGATTGCAGGAACAGAGTTCTGAGTAAGGTAAGAGGAGAAAGGGATTCAAGTACACACTGAAGAATCTTCTTCCACTGTAACAAAAGACAGAGAATGTCAGTATAGGGGCAAAAAGGTTTGAACATTTGATTGTGGAGAAACAGAAATGTACCTGAAAGATACAATAAGGTCACTAACCAAAAGAGGAAGAAGGAAGATGTTGCAGGAAATTTGGTAAGAAAACAGAGTAAACCCACTATGAAAGAGGCTAGGATTTCAGACCTAGCACCCAAGTGCTTATTTTAAATTTATGATCACAAATTTAAGTGAGAATGTATTCTTTATGGTTAATGTTCTGCTTCTCTTGTGTAAGCAGATAATTGAGGTTAGCCAGGCTTGGAGTAGACAAACAAGGGGAAAGAAGGGAGATAAAGACAAGGGTGTTGAAAATTTTTGCAACCTGGGAAAAAACAAATCCTGGGGGACATATGGGACATAACAAAGATCCAACGTTTCACACCATTGGTGGTGCTGGAAGGAAAGAAGGAAGAGGGGAGGGTTGATAAAGTCCTCCAAGAAAGTATGACTTGGAGGAAACTTCTGAACTTTGGCAAAAGACAAAAAGTTACAGATTTAAGAAGATATCCTAAACAGTATAAACCCAAATAAATCCATGTCAAGTCACATCATAATTAAAATTCTAAAAACTAAAAACAAAACTGAAATATTGAAAGCAGCCAGAAAAAAAAAACAAAAACACCTTACCTATAGGGGAAAATAATTCAAATAGCAATAGACTGCTCATCAGAAACCATGGAAACCACAAGAAAGTGGCAGAATATTTTTAAGTGTTAAAAAAAGAGACATCAACCTAGAATTCTACACTCAGCAAAAATATCTTTCAGGAATGAAGGGGAAATCAAGACATTCTCAGATTAAGGAAAACTAAGAATTTGTTACCAGAAGACCTATCTTCTTTAAAAAAAAAAAAAAGCTAAACAAAATTCTCCTAAGAGAAATGATAAAAGTGGAAAGCTTGGAAAATCATAAAAGAAAAAAGGACATGATAGGTAAAAATGTGGGCAAGTAAAATGGATTTCTTCTCCTCTGGAGTTTTCTAAATTATGAATGATGGTTGAAGGAAAATTATAGAACCATATGGTTCTAAATGTACATAGAGGGAATATTTAAGATAATATATTATAAATGGTAAATAGTAAAAGGGAAAAATATAGGTGTTTTCTGTACGCCACCAAATTGGTAAAATTACAGTACCAATAGACTGATAAGTTATGTATATATAATGTGATACCTAGAGCACCCACTAAAAAGAAAGCTATAAAAATTTACTCTCAAAAGCACTATACAAAAAATCGAAATGGAATTTTAAAGAATCATCAACCAACCCAGAGGAAAAATAAAATAAAGGGAACAAAGAGAAAACACAAAATAAAATGGCAGACATAAGCATAAATACATCAGTGATTAGAGTAATGAAATAAGTCAGAAAGAGAAAGACAAATACTGCATATTAACACATATATGTGGAATTTAGAAAGATGGTACCAATGATCATACATTCAGGGCAGCAAAGGAGACACAGATGTAAAGAATGGACTTTTGGACTCAGTGGGAAAAGGAGAGGGTGGGATGATTTGAGAGAATATAATTGAAACATGCCCATTACCATATGTAAAATAGATGACCAGTGCAAGTTCAATGTGTGAAGCAGGGCACCTAAAGCCAGTGCTCTGGGACAACCCAGAAGGATAGGCTAGCGAGGGAGGTGGTTGGGGGATTCAGGATGGGGGAAACGTATGTATACCTGTGGCTGACTCAAGTTGATATACGGCAAAAAAAAAAAAAAAAAAAAAAATCACAATATTGTAAAGTAATTATTCCTTAATTAAAATAAATTAATTAATTTAAAAGAAAAAATATATATCAAATATTAGATTAGATGTAAATCATTTAAATACACCAATTAAAAGACCAAAATTGGTAGAATGGATTTAAAAATCTGACCCAATTATATGCCTTCTATAAGAAATTGCTTTAAAGGTAATGATAAAGGCATGCTGAAAGTAAAAGAACACAAACCTATATATCATGCAAACATAATCTTTCTCTGAGGAGTAGGCCTCAGAGAAAGAAAATTACCAGAGGTGGGGAAGGATATTCTGTAATGATGAAAGGGTCAGTCCACCAAGAAGACATAGCGATCTTAAATCTGTATGTACTAAACAATAGAACTGAATGATTTGTGAAGCAAGAACTGAAAGGAGAAACAGACAAATCCAGTTATGGCTGGAGACTTTGAACACCCCTCACTCAACAATTTATAGTACTAGACATACAATAAGCTAGACAAAGAACTCAGCCACACATTCAACCAGCAGGATCTAACCAATTTATAGAACTGCTACTTCTGCTGTTTAGTCATTAAGTCATGTCTGACTCTGTGACTCCATGGACTGTAGCCCACCAGGTTCCTCCATCCATGGGATTTCCCAGGTAAGAATACTGGAGTGGGTTGCCATTTCCTTCTCTAGGGAATTTTCCCAATCTAGGGTTCGAACCCACATCTCCTGTGCTGGCAGACAGATTCTTCATTGAGCCACCAAAGAAGCCCTTTATAAAACACTCCACCCAATAACAGCAAAATACACATGCTTTTTAAGTGCTCGTGGAACATATAACAAGATAGATTATATCTTGGGCTATAAAACAAGTCTCAACAAACTTAAAAGAACTGATATTTTAAGAGTGTATTCTGCAACCACAATAGAATCAAGCTAAAGTTCAGTGACAGAAAGATAAAGGGGAGGACTTGCCTGGTGGTCCAGTGGTTAAGAATCCACCTGCCAATGCAAGGAACACAGGTTCAGTTCCTGGTCTGAAAAGATCCCATGTGCCATGGGGCAACTAAGCTCCTGCACCACAACTACTGGGCCTGCACTCTGGAGCCCACGTGCCACACATACTGAGCCCATAGGCTGCAACTGCTGAAGCTGGCATGTTCCAGAGCCTATGCTCGGCAATAAGAGAAGCGACTTCAATAAGAAGCCCATGCAGCACAACTGGAGAGCAGCCCTTGCTCACTCCAGTTAGAGAAAGCCTGTGTGTGGCGACAAAGACCCAGAGCAACCAATAATAAAATAAATAAATGTTTAAAACTATTAAAGTAACCACATGAAATTATTTTTAAAAAGAAAGAAAAAGGAAGATAATGGGGAAATCTCCAAACACTTGGAAACTAAACACACTAACAAATACAGTAAAGCGAAAGCCGCTCAGTCATATCCAACTCTTTTCGACCCCATGGACTTCAGCCCACCAGGCTCCTTTGTCTATGGGATTCTCCTGGAAAGAATACTGAAGGAATTGCCATTCCCTTCTCCAGGAGATTTTCCTGACCCAGGGATCGAACCCAGGTCTCCTGCATTGCAGGCAGACTCTGTACTATCTGAGCTACCAGGGCATACGTACAAATGAGTTCTGTTCTAAGAGTGTGTTTGTAAGTCCAATTTGTTCATAAGACCAACAAAGTCAGCCTAGGTATCCAACTAACACAGTCAGATATATAATGCTGTATTTTAATAGGTTTATAATATTTTTCACATAAATAATACATATAAAACAAAAAATAAAGAAAATATTTTTTAATCTTCCAATACGTTACCTTGAAAAGTACAGTACAATGCTGGCACACAGGGGCTGGCATCAAGTAAACAGATAAGAAGTGTTTCTATCTGGAGGAGGTAGAGGAGGTAGAGGAGGTGAGGGATAATAGAGATGAAAGATCATCAGCTATAGGCAATGGAGGGCAAGCTGCAATTTAACTCACAGTCTGACATTGGTGACACAGGTTCTGGTTCCTTGCTAGGTTCAATTCCATCCACCTTTTTGC
The DNA here is from genome assembly GCF_003369695.1 of Bos indicus x Bos taurus. NCBI lineage: Eukaryota > Metazoa > Chordata > Mammalia > Artiodactyla > Bovidae > Bos > Bos indicus x Bos taurus. Next base: position 131,510,797 of record NC_040076.1, read on the forward strand.
AAGAACAATCCAGTGATGTCTGGCAGTAGTTCCTGTTTTCTCATCATAGATGACACGATAGCACTGGATTGCATTCTGAGTGGCTGCCGCACCCTTCATGTGCCATTCTACATTCGGGTCCTGTGCCTTAAAAACTAACAGTGCATCCTCAAATACAGACAATCCCCTTTCCATTTCCTACATCATGAATCTCTCTGGTTCTCTTCTTCCTCTTGTCTGTCTTCATCCTTTCTCTGGACCTCCAACTCCATTCAGTTCAGTTCAGTTCAGTTCAGTCGCTCAGTCATGTCCGACTCTTTGCAACCCCATGAATTGCAGCACGCCAGGCCTCCCTGTCCATCACCAACTCCCGGAGTTCACTCAAACTCATGTCCATCGAGTCAGTGATGCCATCCAGCCATCTCATCCTCTGTCATCCCCTTCTCCTCCTGCCCCCAATCCCTCCCAGCATCAGAGTCTTTTCCAATTAAGTCTTCATTAATGAGCTGCTTGTGTTGCACAGCAAGGAGTTCAGTGAAGTTGTCCTCTTGCAGATCTAGCTTGAAATGAAGATACTGTACTGCTGTACTCTATACAGCACAATACAGTAAAGTACACAAAAGCACAACCACTCGTAGACATGTGACAATGTATGCCAGGCACGTGAACTAACTTAGGTGATTGGACATGCAAATGCATGTTAGCATCTTTGAAAGTTTGCAACTTGAAGGTTCTTATGTAGGAGACTTACTGTAATCCATGGGTCAAATTAGGAATCTCAAGGGAAATCAAAATATAAATTGAACTGGATGGAAATGAGAGCACAACCTATCAAAATGTGTGGGACATAGCTAGGGCAGTTCTTAGAGGAAATTTTATAGCACTAAATGTACACACTGGAAAAGAACTGTCTAAAATCACTTATCTAAGCTCTCCACTGAAGAACAAAAAAATAAACCCAAAGCAAGTAGAAGGAAAGACTTAATAAAGAGCAGAAAACAATGACACTGAAAACAGAATAGAGAAGTCAATGAAACAAACAACTGGTTCTTGAAAAGGTCAATAAAATTGACAAATCTCTAGCAAGACTGAGGAGGAAAAAAGAATACACAAGTTACCAGTATCAGAAGTTAAATAGAGAATATCACTAAAAATCCTTATACATCAAAAGAAAAATAAAGGAATACCATGAACAACTCTGTACATGTATAGATAAAATGACCCGCTTTCTCAAGAGACAAAAACTACCACAACTCACTCAATCTGAAAAAAGTAATTTGAATGGTTTTATAGCTATTAAGACAACTTAATCCACAATTTTGAAAGTGAAAAAGTGTGAAAGTAAAAGTCTCTCAGTCGTGTCCGACTCTTTGCAACCCCACAGACTATACAGTCCATGGAATTCTCCAGGCCAGAATACTGGAGTGGGTGGGTAGCCTTTCCCTTCTCCCGGGGATCATCCCAACCCAGGGATCGAACCCAGGTCCCCCTCATTGCAGGCGGTTTGTTAACCAGCTGAACCACAAGGGAAGCCCAAGAGTACTGGAGGGGGTAGACTATCCCTTCTCCGCGATCTTCCCAACCCAGGAATCGAACCGGGATCTCCTGTATTGCAGGCAGATTCTTTACCAACTGAGCTATCAGGGAACTACCAAAAAAAAAAAAAACCTCTAGGCCCAAGTAGTTTCACTGGAGATTTTTACCAAATGTTTAAGGAAGAATTAACACCAACTGTACACAATCTCTTCTAGAAAAAAGAAGAGAAGGGAACAGATACCAATTCATTTTATGAAGTTAATATTACCTTGATGCTAAATCCAGACAAAAATAACACAAAAAAGAAAATTATCAACCTATATCCCTCATGAGTACATAAAAGTCCTTAACATAATTTTAGCAAATAGAACTCAGCAGTATATTGAGTAACTAAGCTTTTTCCCTAGTAATGCAAGGCTAGTCCAATATTCAAAAATCTATCAATGCTATCCACCACATTAGCAGGCTAAAAGATCAGTCAATGCAGAAAAAGCATTAGATAAAATCCAATATTCATTCATTATTTTTTTTAACTCTCAGAAAAATAGGAATAGAGAAAAACTTCCTCAACTCAATAAAGATGATATACCAAAATACTTACAGCTAATTCATCATACTTAATAGTGAGAAGCTAAATGCTTTTCCTCTGAGATCAGTAACAAGGAAAGGATGTCCACCCTCACCACTTTTATTCAGCATAATGCTGTACATTCTATCCAGTGCAATAAGGCAAGAAAGGCATACAGAGCAAAAAGACAGAAAGAAAACTGTCCCTATTTGCAGATGACATGATAATCTACATAGAAAATCCCAAGGATTCTAAAAAATAGTAAAAAACCCTCCAAGTACTAATAAGTAAATTCCAAAATGTCATAGTATTCAACATAAACATGAAAATTTCTCTTGTATTTTATATACTAGCAATAAACACATGGACATCTAATTTAAAAATACAATACCATTCACAATCTCTCAAAAAATGAAATACTTAAATATAAATCTTATAAACATGTATAGGACTTCCTTACTGAAAACCATACAATGCTGATGAAAGTAATCAGAGATCTAAATAAATGGAGAGACATACCATATTCATGAATTGAAAGACTCAACATGGTAAAGATCTCATGGTAAATATTGTCCATCTCCCCAAACTGATATACAGTTTATCATAATTCCTACCAGAATCTCAGCAAAAATTTTTTGCAGATATAGACAAGAATATTCTAAAACTTATATAGAAAGGCAAAGGCACTAAAATAATTAAAACTATTTTGAAATAAGAATAAATTAGAAAGAATTAGTCTACCCAATTTCAAGACAATATATAGCTATGACAAAGCTGTGCTTTTATACAGAGATGGTGTAAGTGGCACTGCCTTAGACAGGGTAGACCAAAAAAGACAGATGCATACGATATTCTACTTGACCTAGACCAAGAGTTTGAAATGCTCTAAATGAAGAATCCTCAAAAATGTTTTAACTGTGGATTGTATATTGGGTGAGTCTATATAAATGATACACCTGATAAAAATCAAGTCTCTCAATTTTCTTCAAAACTGAAAGACAATTATGTGGATTTGTCATGTTACTGTTACTAAACTTATTTGTTCACTTTAGGAAAAAAATAGAAAGCGTGAAATTCCATAGAAAGGGAAAAACTAGTTGTTCTGCAAAATCCAGATGAATGAGTGTACTGATAGGAAGACAAATATAAGGATATATTATGGGAAATACGAAATTTTATTAGATTTAGTGGATGTAAATTAAATTTCTACCTCAAATAAGATAATAAGGCACATATTAAGGAAAAAAACTGAGAAGAAATTATCTAGTCATATTTTTAGGGGCTTTTTCCCTGGCAATAAAACAAAGATTCGAAGTTGAAGGAAATGCAAAGGTGCACTCATGCTAGATCACTGCAAGTCTGCAAGTGAAAAAAAACTGATAGAATGTGCCTCTCAAATACAGCCATCGACTTCCTAAAAACAAGTGAAGGTTGAATAGAGCCGTTGACAGACAGCTCTCATCTCTCTATTCCAGTGTTATAAACCATAGGCATGAGGAGGGCCAAGAAATAGTCTGTATTTGCAGATTGCTGAGGGCAAGCTAAACAAGGCAGGCTGGTATCAACATAGTCAGGAACACCTGGCCCCTCTTTTAAACATATTTAAAACAGTGGTTCTTAAATTTTTCTGCATCCATCAGAAACACTTCATGGGCTTGTTAAAGCTCAGACTGCTTGGCCTCATCCCTCAGAATATCTGACTTGTAGGTATGGTATGGCGGAGAAGGCAATGGCACCCCACTCCAGTGCTCTTGCCTGGAAAATCCCATGGACGGAGGAGCCTGGTAGGCTGCAGTCCATGGGGTCACTGAGGGTCGGACACGACTGAGCGACTTCATTTCCACTTTTCACTTTCCTGCATTGGAGAAGGAAATGGCAACTCACTCCAGTGTTCTTGCCTGGAGAATCCCAGAGTCGGACACGACTGAAGCGACTTAGCAGCAGCAGCAGCAGCAGGTATGGTATGGAGCCTGGGGATCTGCCTAACAAGTTCCATATGGTGGCCCAGGGTCTGTTGCCAAAATCTTTTGTTCTCTGTGCACTAATGCCAAATAAAAATACAGAAACAGAGTTTGGGAGGAAAGAGAAAGAGTAGGTTTATTATTTTGCCAGGCAAAGAGGGAACAGAGGAGGCTACCACCTCAAGAACTGTGCCCCCTACTGGAAAGGGTAGTGAGGAGTTTTATAATGGTCAAGGAGCAGGGCATCATTTGCTCATGGACAGTTTTCAGATTGGTTGGCAACAAGGTGAAGTTTCAAACACCATCAGCTATCTGGTTTCAACCAATCTAGGGTCTATGTTTTTGTGATCAGCAGATCTGATCTGATGGGAGTCTGCTTCCTGTAGAAACAATTTCGGAATTTGTGCCATGTCAGGCCTTTATATCTTTCAGGGAACTGGGGGTTCTGTGATTCTGCTGTGTGGCAGATTTATAGTCTAAATTGTTACCAATTCTCCAGCCCAATAGCTATTCTTCGTTTCTACATCTTCACATTTCCCAACTGTTAACTCATGAGTCAGCATTTTACTTCAAAAGACACAGGGCTTTGTATATGATTTCAGGACCACACTCAGATAGCCACTAAAATTTAGAGGAACTTACACACTTGTTTGGTGCTTACCTAGGGAAATTATCACAAGAAAAAATTTTTCTCCAGATGTGCTGGCATGCCTCCCTTTACCAGATGCAGTGTGTTTCCCTTTCTTCTAGAAAGCTCAAAACTCTTATTTTTACCATCAATTATATTAAAATGTCAACTGAAGCTGGGGGTGCTTCTATAGACCTGTTCTTCAGTGGCTTCTCCTTTAATTGGAAAATGCTTCTGTTTAAGAAGAAGATGGACTGGAGAAGGAAATGGCAACCCACTCCAGTGTTCTTGCCTGGAGAATCCCAGGGACGGCTGAACCTGGTGGGCTGCCATCTATGGGGTCGCACAGAGTCAGACACGACTGAAGTGACTTAGCAGCAGCAGCAGGGTGAAATGAACAAATGAATGAATGAACGACTAAACTCTCATTGCACTTCATTTCTAGCCTAGAAATGTCAGACTTGGAAGCTAGCAGCCCTAACTATAAGCCCTATACTTTGATATTTTAACCTTTATAAAACTCTAGCTGCCACACCATTCCCCTCTAATAAACTGAAGAAAGGGTCAGTGACAGATGATGTCCATGTGGGCTTTGACTGGGAGCTGGTTCACTGCGTCAATACCACACCTGGCTTGCAAGCACGAGGCAGTAGGTGCCTGGCTGCTTAGATGGCACAGTACTTAGCTCATGAGCCACAGAACCAGCTTCCCTCTGTCTCTTACAACGCTGGCTGCTGCAAGTTCTATTCAAAACCAGATTTTGGATTCTCCCTTTAGATATTTTCTCTGGGTCTTCTCTCTACAGCCTCAAGTGGGACCCAAGCCCCTCAGCCATTTCCAGGTACTCTTGCCTGGAAAATCCCATGGATGGAGGAGCCTTGTAGGCTGCCGTCCATGGGGTCACTAAGAGTAGGACACAACTAAGTGACTTCACTTTCACTTTTCACTTTCATGCATTGGAGAAGGAAATGGGAACCCACTCCAGTATTCTTGCCTGGAGAATCCCAGGGACGGGGGAGCCTGGTGGGTGCCATCTATGGGGTCACACAGAGTCGGACACGACTGAAGTGACTTAGCATAGCATAGCATAGTCACAGGTTTGGCAAAGGTCCTATCACCTGCCAGGGGCCTCGTTGGCCTCTATTCCCAAACCAATGGCCCCTTCAACAATGCCACTATTCCTCTTACTCACACAAAACACACGTGCACACAAATATATACACACAACATTCATGAACACCCTTTGGGGGACTGCTTTACCAACTCCTGGGTATAAGGTTTTAGGATATCATCTATAATAGGAATCTTTCCAGGACAAACTAGTTTGGGAAATAAAAAGATTGAATTCTATTTGACATACATTTTCTCTACTCATTATCAGGCTCTTCTGGAACCAGCTAGTTATTAACTTGCTATCAGCTGCATGCCACCTATAGTTTTCAAAGTGCTCATTGCCAACTGATTTCTACCAGAGTTTTTCTTTACAGGGGGTCAACTGAGTCCTGACCCTAGTGGCTCAGACAGTAAAGAATCTGCCTGCAATGTGGGAGACCCAGGTCCAATCACTGGGTCAGGAAGATCCCCTGGATAAGGGAATGGCAATCCACTCCAGTATTCTTGCCTGAAGAGTTCCATGAACAGAGCGGCCTGGTGGGCTACAGTTTGTGGGGTTGCAAAGAGTCAGATACGACTGAGCCACTAACACACACACATACACACAGCTGAGTGTCGGCTCAGGTAGAGCAGCCCGACAGGAAGTCTGAAATGATGTTTGTTGTTGTGTGTTGCCTGAAGACAGAAGGATCTTGCAGGCTTATCTATGTAGCCATGAAACAAGGTCCTGATAACAATAGCTACCATTAGTCAGCACCTCCCATGTGCCAGACATCTTATCTTGCATTTAAGCCTCAACAACAACATAAGATGTCTATCACCATCTCCAATTACAAATTCTGATGCCTAAAGGGTTGAATAACTCAAGCCAGTAGGTGACAGAATCAGATTCCACCCTTTCAACTCCAGCACCTACCTTTCTGCTACACATCCTGGTTTGCTTCTAGTGTCATAGAGAACCTCATTTTCTGATGGTCCTATGACCCTCTAATCATGGTTTGCCACCAACTATATGAAATTCCAAGTTATTTGGGAAGATGAAAAAATAGTAATGAAAACAGATTAAATGTGTATTGGCTTTTGAATTAATTTTTACTTAAATAATTATGCATTTGTGTCCAGATAATGGCTATCCCTTGTTTTTTCCTTCTTGTCTAAGCTCCTCATTTCCTGGTGGCTGGAACTAATGAATACATTTAAAGATACATACACACACACACAAGCACACCCTGGTAGATGGCCAAATCTATTTGTCTAGCATTTGCCATTAATTTAATTCATGAAGTTGAGCAGGACTGGTCCCACGAATCCACCAAGTTCTGACAGCCATGGAGATTTGTTCAGGCACAGGTATCTAATTCAAGTTGGTCCAGTCCTCATTCCCAGGATTTTTGCCAGCTCAGCCAGGAAGAAGACCGTCCATGCACATAGGATGTACACCTAGAGAGAGCCTGCCTGAAGGCAACACAGAAAAGAATGGAGCAAAGACGTATGGAGAGAGTCCTGAGGACAGTGTCTGAAGCCCCCAACCCAGCACACTTGAGCTAACTACTGGCTTTTCAGTTATGTGAGACAATGCAATGCTGCTGCTGCTAAGTCACGTCAGTCGTGTCCGACTCTGTGCGATCCCATAGACGGCAGCCCACCAGGCTCCCCTGTCCCTGGGATTCTCCAGGCAAGAACACTGGAGTGGGTTGCCATTTCCTTCTCCAATGCATGAAAGTGAAAAGTGAAAGTGAAGTCATTCAGTCGTGTCTGACTCTTAGCAACCCCATGGACTGCAGCCTACCAGGCTCCTCCGTCCATGGGAGTTTCCAGGCGAAAGTACTGGAGTGGGTCGCCAGTGCCTTCTCCAATGCAACACTATTTGGTCTGAAACCAAACTGAGCTGGGTTTTCTATCACATACAATAGACTAAGCTCTGATGGAGCATCTATAAACTGATACCTGGGTCTATAAGATAGACAACCTGGTCTAGTCCCTTCTTCCCTCAACTACTTCTTTTAGTTGCAAAAAACTCAAATAAGTTGCGGGAGGGAGTGAAGATTTTTAAGGATGTATGTGAAGCAATGAGGGAGAGGAAAGAACCTAAATTCCAGGAACAGGGGACTTCCTGGTCACATTAGCCCCTACCAGCAGAAAAAGGAGACCCTTGGGATAAGCAGACTTCCACTCTCCCTCACTGATAGGATTCAGCTGTCATCAGGTAGATTGTCTCCCTGGGGCTTGTCTGCTGCAGTCTCCTCACTGCTCATCCTTTCAAACTGCCGTTTCTCTGCCTTCCTCATAATTTGGACTCTCCAGCATCCTCTTGGCCCCCACTCTTCCTCAAAACTCCTCTTCACACAACCCCTAAGCTTCAACTCTGGCTCCTCACAGCCTCTTTTTCTTGGCATCTTCCAGTTCGTGGTCCTGAAAGAGAGAAAATCTGATTGGCCCAACTCTTCTTCGTGTGCAAGGCAACTTCTAGGATTGCTACCCAGCCTGCAAAATGGCTGCCCCTTGGGTCCATAAGCACTTCTGATCCCATGAGCTGTAGACAGGGGTGGAATCTCTTGCTTTTATTTAGAAGGGACTCTGAGCAAAGCGAGCACCATGACTGACTACTCTAAGTGCACATCCACTCTCCCCCAGCTCAGCCAATGAGTGCTTTTCCTTCTGCGCACGGTTCTCTTTTCTTCCCTCTCCCTGTTTTGGTGGAAAAGGCATCTCAAAGGTCACTTCTTCCAGGAAGAGGCTGTGTTAGGTTTCCCCCTTCAGGGGGCTCCCTCCATCTTGTAATGCCATTGTGCAGATAATAAAACGATGTTTTAACAGTTTTAATACTGTAATTGATGTCATTTTCTCCAAGATTTCCTGATGTCTGGAAGTTCTCTCTTTGAGAAGCTAGACTTTGGAAACCTAGGATGTATATAAGTGATATATTCTTGGCTTGATGCTTTGGAACTGTGGTGTTGGAGAAGACTCTTGAGAGTCCCTTGGACTGCAAGGAGATCCAACCAGTCTATCCTGGGGAGATTAGTCCCCCAGTTCATTGGAAGGACTGATGTTGAAGCTGAAACTCCAATACTTTGGCCACCTGATGCAAAGAGCTGACTCATTTGAAAAGACCCTGATGCTGGGAAAGATTGAGGGCAGGAGGAGAAGGGGATGACAGAGGATAAGATGGTTGGATGGCATCACCGACTCGATGGACATGGGTTTGGGTGGACTCCGGGAGTTGGTGATGGACAGGGAGGCCTGATGTGCTGTGGCTCATGGGGTCACAAAGAGTTGTACATGACTGAGCGACTGAACAGAAATGAACTGATTCTTGGCTTATAGTGCTTCAAAAACCATTTAGGGAACACAAACCTTGAGTTTATTCTGAGAAAGAATAAAGTCAGTCTGGCCTTGGTTTGCTAGGAACTGGTCTGGCACCTTAAGATAGGCCTGGGCTAAGGCAAAGAAAGGAGAAGACACACACACACACACACACACACACACTGGCATTAGCCACTGAAAAATAAGTACATTCTGGGAATAATGGGTCATCAAAAAACAGTATTGCAATCACTGCATGGGAAGGAAGAAACCTGGATCCAGGTGAGTTCCTGAGAGGGGTACCCAAGCCATTAACTCTCCCTCCTCTTCCCACCTACCCCCACCAATCCACATTCACCAAGCCAAGCCTTTTGGATAAAGTGTACAAAACAGAATTCCCAGATTTGGGAATCCAAGAATAAGGAGGATCTGTGCTTCCCAGGTGGAGCTCAGTTTAGTCAGTTCAGTTGCTCAGTCGTGTCCGATTTTTTGCGACCCCATGAATCGCAGCACACCAGGCCTCCCTGTCCATCACCAGCTCCCGGAGTTCACTCAATCATGTCCATCAAGTCAGTGATGCCATCCAGCCATCTCATCCTCTGTTGTCCCCTTTTCCTCCTGTCCCCAATCCCTCCCAGCATCAGAGTCTTTTCCAATGAGTCAACTCTTCGCATGACGTGGCCAAAGTACTGGAGTTTCAGCTTTAACATCATTCCTTCCAAAGAATTCCCAGGGCTGATCTCCTTCAGAATGGACTGGTTGGATCTCCTTGCAGTCCAAGGGACTCTCAAGAGTCTTCTGCAATACCACAGTTCAAAAGCATCAATTCTTTGGTGCTCAGCTTCCTTCACAGTCCAACTCTCACATCTATACATGACCACTGGAAAAACCATAGCCTTGACTAGACGGACCTTTGTTGGCAAAGTAATGTCTCTGCTTTTGAATATGCTACCTAGGTTGATCATAACTTTCCTTCCAAGGAGTAAGCATCTTTTAATTTCATGGCTGCAATCACCATCTGCAGTGATTTTGGAGCCCAAAAAATGGAGCTCAGTAGTTGCTAAAAGTCATGGGACTTCCCAAATCCCAGTATCAGGACTCTCTGAATCCAGCCATTTAGGAATTTTTATGAAGGTTTACCCACATAGGTAAGATTGTCTGAATCATTAGCCTTGGTGATTGAAATCAATCTCCAGCCTGGAGACTAGGATAAAAGGTGGGCCCAAAAATTCTAAGAAAATCAAGACTTGGTCTTTCTGGTGACCAGTCCCATTCTAAATCTATCCATGAGCCCACCAAGAGTCACTTCATTAGCTTAAACTGAAGTATGGTTGAGATGGTTTGCTATTATTAACAAAAGATGTTCCTATCATCTTTATCACTCAGGAAATTCCAAAGATCTTTGGAGTTCTGTGCCAGGAACCAGGGACAAAGACTAAGTATATATGTTTTAGTTTAGTGCATGAAACAGCTGACTCTCTAGGAACAAGCAGAGGGTTTTGGAGCAGCTAAGACCCAAACCTGAAAAAGCCTTGTAGCTGTAATCTTCATGGACCAGCCCTTATGGACCAGATGGAAATAAGATGTTCAGGAGATGCCAGTGTGGAAGGTGATACTGGCATCCCCCATGCCCCAAAGTCTTAGCATTCTGATACACTCAGAACTCCTTTCAACCCCATGGAAGAGGCAGAAAATCCTGAGCTGACCAAGATACTTACATCAGTGGAATTTAAGTGTCCATTTGTTGGAATTCCCTGTTGGTCCAGTGGTTAGGACTTTGCGCTTTCATTGCAGGAGGTCTGGGTTCCATCCCTGGTCAGGAACTAAGTTCCTGCAAGCCTTGAGGTGTGGCCCAAAAAAAGTGTCCGTTTGTTGTCAGAATAAAAGCTAAAAGTGGAAATTAAGTACTGTTCTGGGAAAAAAAAAAAACAGTTTTATATTGAGTGCACTTGAGTTTGTTTAATGAGATCAAGACACTACTTTTGTTGTCCTGACCCAGAGTGCGGGTGTTCTGACTGTGGAAATCATGTTCCAAGACCTGTCCATCCATCTCACTAATCTCTAAATTCCTAAAACACTAGAAACTCGTATTATTTGTCAGTAACCCACCAGTGCCTAACTTACTGCAGGTTTTGTATTGTCCTAGATTAGCTATTAACCAGCTATATATCCTTAGGGAAATTGCTTAATTGCTTTGAGATTCCATTTTCTCACCTTAAAATTAGGTAATCTACCAGAAAAAATAAACCGTGTGGTTTCACCGATTGTAGCAAAGACTAGTATTACATTGGTAATAAGTGTGAATTGCAAAATATATTAAGAAAATGTGTTCTCCTATTTTATAGCTATATACTAATCAGAACTAGGTTAACTATATTCAACCACTCCTTTAATGCAAGGCGAGGGTGGCGGGGGTCGGGGCGGTGGAAATTCAGAATGGTCCTTAGGGAACCTAATTTAATGACTAGATAAGGCAAGTTTGTAATTAGCGTATCAACAGCTTGTATGGAATTAAGTCTTTCCAAAGTGCTGAAGGTACTTGAAACAGTTTATCTTAGGTAGACCAACTGTTCCCAAACCTGACTCATCATCAGAATCATATGTGGAACTTTTTAATCACAGAGATCCCTGGGCCTGCCACGGAGATTCCAATTCTATGGGTCCTAGTGAGCTTTGAAATCTACATGTTTAAAAAGCTTCCCAGAAAATTTCAGTGATCAGCCAGGTATGAGAATCACTGCTCTAGAAAAAATTAACTAGACAATGGAAACTCTAACCTTGTTTAAATAGTTATAGATACCAAATTAATTTTTCACTTATATTTTATATTACAACATGCTTTTTAAAGTCAATCAGTCAGTTCAGTTCAGTTGCTCAGTCATATCCGACTCTTTGCGACCCCATGAATCGCAGCACACCAGGCCTCCCTGTCCATCACCAACTCCCGGAGTTCACTCAGACTCTCATCCATCGAGTCAGTGATGCCATCCAGCCATCTCATCCTCTGTCGTCCCGTTCTCCTCCTGCCCCCAATCCCTCCCAGCATCAGAGTCTTTTCCAATGAGTCAACTCTTCGCATGACGTGGCCAAAGTACTGGAGTTTCAGCTTTAGCATCATTCCTTCCAAAGAAATCCCAGGGCTGATCTCCTTCAGAATGGACTGGTTGGATCTCCTTGCAGTCCAAGGGACTCTCAAGAGTCTTCTCCAACACCACAGTTCAAAAGCATCAATTCTTCGGTGCTCAGCCTTCTTCACAGTCCAACTCTCACATCCATACATGACCACAGGAAAAACCATAGCCTTGACTAGACGAACCTTTGTTGGTAAAGTAACGTCTCTGCTTTTGAATATGCTATCTAGGTTGGTCATAACTTTCCTTCCAAGGAGTAAGCATCTTTTAATTTCATGGCTGCAGTCACCATCTGCAGTGATTTTGGAGCCCAAAAAAATAAAGTCTGACACTGTTTCCACTGTTTCCCCATCTATTTCCCATGAAGTGATGGGACCGGATGCCGTGATCTTCGTTTTCTGAATGTTGAGCTTTAAGCCAACTTTTCACTCTCCACTTTCACTTTCATCAAGAGGCTTTTGAGTTCCTCTTCACTTTCTGCCATAAGGGTGGTGTCCTCTGCATATCTGAGGTGATTGATATTTCTCCCGGCAATCTTGATTCCAGCTTGTGTTTCTTCCAGTCCAGCGTTTCTCATGATGTACTCTGCATAGAAGTTAAATAAGCAGTGTGACAATATACAGCCTTGACGTACTCCTTTTCCTATTTGGAACCAGTCTGTTGTTCCATGTCCAGTTTAAAGTCAATACATTATAGTAAAAGCTATGCTGTCTTGGATTTGCTTCAAAATAAGCTGGGGAGTTGAGGAATGTGCTGGGGGGAATGGGATAAAATGAAACAGGATTGGCCATGAGTTGATAATTGTTGAACCTGGGCAGAGTAAAGCATCCTATTTTGTTTTACTATTTTATTCTCTCTACTTTCATATATGTTTGAAACTTCCCACGACAAAGAGTTTTTAAAAATAAAACTGAGGTATGTGAATAATGAGTAAAGCCTCCTGCTTCTCCCTTCTTATAATCTCATTCCCCAGAAGTGCTGTTACCTGAAGTTGATTCTATATTCTCTCAGACATTTTTCTGTGTATTTTAAATGAATGTCCATTTTTTTTATCCCACTTATACGCCAACCTTGTGCCAAATCCTGTAATGAAATTGATTTTGGAGATGTGCCTGAAATGTTTCCATTGAGAAAATCTTTGTAATCCCCTCATCAGCCTTCCTGCTTCCTCACTCCCAGCATCTCCCATGTCATTCCCATGGCAAACAGAAGGGGGCGCCTTAGTTCCTAGTTGACTGGCCTGTGAAACGTGACTACATTTTTCTCACAGCCCAATTCTCCCTTCCTTGGGCACATCAGAGGCTTTTAAAGCAACCTTGAAAGGTAAGTCTGAGTTCAGATCACAGCTGCATCACTTTCTGGCTGGATACTTAATCTCCCTGTGCCTCAGTGTTGCCATCGGTTCATGACACTAACAGTAAAACTAACTGCTCAACTTTACACCTGTAAAGCTCAATTTCTGCTCCCCTCACCCTCAGTCCTCTACTTACCATATCTTCTTGCCTCACTGTGAGTTCTTGCCAAACTCATGGCCAAACGTCTACTCAAACCTTACACACACACACACCACAAACATGTTAATGTTTCAGATTTCACTGCATTAAAATGTAAGACAGTCAAACAAATCAAAGCATTAGTTGTTTTCTTCAGCCCCTCTCAACAAACAGATGTCTTTCCATTAGAGGAATAACATGGGTTGACACGTGTTCATACAGATATATATATGTGTCCCAAACATTGTCTCTAAAATCCCAAGACCTAGCTCGTCACCTTTCGGGTTTTGTCTTGGTTTGGTTTTAAATCTCATTTCATCTCTTTCTTTTCCAACTCTTTCATGTATGATGATCCAGTATCTCCAACCATAGGTTTCCAAGATGGTCTTAACCCATCAAAACTCTTGCAAATAAAACCTGTTTGGGTTGGTGTTTCCTGACACTAAATTCCATTTTATCTGCAGATCTATCTGCACAGAAAGAGAAAGAGGGAGAGAGAGAGAGAGTGCTTCCAAATACCTGGGTCATCTCCTGAATTTCATATCTATAATGCAAGTAGATTCAGGTCCATGTATTCACAGGCAGAAATATACTTCTTGTGCACATCCTAGCATGAGTGCACACACACACACACACGTATATAAATCTCTTTTGACCCTATCATGTACATACTTTGAAAAGTTTGTTAGAAGAACCAGACTGGTAATAATTCACTGCACCTCATGTATAATAAGCAGCAATGCACCGGCCTTATGATGAATTGCCAGGGTAACACAGGGACATCTTGTTTGCATTTCAATGCACCAAGTGTCAGATTCTTATTTCATTACTCGCCCGCACATTAGTGGACGGTTTCTAATTTCTTTTTTTTTCCCTTTAGCAAAGCTCCACGGAGACCTCTCGCTTTTGCCACTTGCTTCAAGAGCAAGGTTGCGTTATTTTTAAATGCTATAGTGTCTGGGTCTCCCTCCAAGTGTTGCTGAATTCACAAAATAAATGATAGCATATTACCAGCAATTCTACGGGGCTTTAAATTTTTCCCTTGCTTTTATTGAACTCATTCTCTAAAAAGTGGTTTGGAGGATTTGTGCTATCTTCTTTGTATTTTATATGGTAAGGTGTTTTTGTTTTGGGTTATGTTTGGGGTTTTTTAAAATCCAGATTCATATTGTTCCTTATGCACAATGACATGAGAAGCTACAAGAAGCTGTTCTCAAGGAAAATGTAGTTCTGAATTACCTTGTAATCTGCTGGGAGCTGCGGGATGCTCGGACCTACCATGAAGCCCCCGGGCCTGCCCCACACTCGAGGGTGGTGGACTAAATGTGTATGCCATGTGGACTGAGAGCAGGTTTTTTCCCCAAAGTTCTCCAGAAATTTGAGATGAACTTGCTTCCTAATGTTTCCCAGGAATATAATTAAATATAATAGAACATTCTTTAGAGCAGTCATTCTCAAACTTAGCAGGTATCAGATCAACTGGGGGGCTTGTTAAAATATTATGTCTAGGTCCCACTCACCCCCAGAGTTTCTGATGTAGTAGATCTTGGATGAGGCCTGAAAATTTGCATTTCTAACAAGATCCCAGGTGACGCTGATGCCACTGATTGGGATGCACTTTGAGAACCACTCCAGACTGGATTATAAGCCTGGCTCTGTCATGTACCTTCCAAGTGACCTTAGGAAAGTTATTTCACCTCTCTGAGTTTTAGAGCCCTTATCAAAAAAAATGGAGATAATAATAGCGCTTTCCCACTAAAGTGATTGTTAGGGAAAATGAGCTAATAATATAAAGCATCAACCACAACACAGGATACATAATCAGTGCTCAACAAATATTGTTTTTTTTTCCCTTTCTCGTCTCCTTCTCACAGAATGGAGATAAGAGATCCAATACTCCACACAGTGCAGGGGTCCCTCCTCCATCTTCCTGCTTTGGTCATTCAGCTCCTGTCTGGTCACTTCCAGATGTGGGAAGCTCACATCCTCTGGGAATCCATTGCTCTATGGCCAGCTCACAGAGACAGTCATGCTGGGCTGAAACCCATCTCCCTGAAATTACGTGCTACTGCCCTCCTGAGTCACAGAGACTAAACTTAGCCTCTGATTTTGAAACTTTTTATTCAGGACGTCCTATAGGCTTATCAGCATGATAAGTGGGCTTCCTCAGGGGCAGATCTTGAGCTGTTTGGTACACCTTGTTTATTAGTGACTTCAATGATGGATTCATTCACTTATTCATCCTTTTACAAAGCAATGAGGTGAGGCACAGGAAGGGCAGACTGACAGGTCTAGGCTTTATTCCTGGATGGTGGGAAGCCTTTGATTAGTTTTAAGCCAGAGAGTGAAGTGGTAAAACTTGTATTTCATAAAGATCACACTGACAAGAATTTGAAGAACACTTTTTGTATGATGAGACTGGAGCCAAGGAGACTAATTATAAGATTAGGGAATGAGGAGGAAATTAACAAGAGAGATGTCAACAGGGTAGAAAGAACAGGACTTGATCCTTAGTTTCATGTGAAGGATGAAGGTGGAGGCATGTCTAGGATGATACCCAAGGCCCTGACTTCTGAATAAAAGGTTACATTTACTGATAAAGGTAATAGGTGGACAATATCAGGTTTTTTAGGAAATAATCAGTCCAATTTGGGGCATGTTAAGTGTGAAATACTTCTGGGATAATCCTGGAGGCAGTTGAATACATCGATCTGAGATCTCAGGAGTAAGATCTGAACCACAGATAAAGATGTGAGGGGGTCAGTGACCTACATATATTATGGAATATTATTCCATAATTATAGGAAGGAAAAAATACACAGTGAGATAGGAAAGAGAGGGAACGGGACACAACTCTGTAGAACAGCAACCTCTGAGGAGCAAATGAACCAGAAGGAATGAGCCAGGGATAGCCAGAGAGATGGGAGAAGACAATGAAATAATAACAAAGAAATAATAACACAGAAGCCCAAGGAGAATGCCAATGCTCATAGCAGCACTATTTACAATAACCAAGATGCGGAAGCAACCTAAGTTCTCATCAACAGATGAATGGATAAAGAAAATGTGGTTTGTAGATAGATAGGTAGAGAATAGAATACTATTCAGCCATAAACAGAATTCCCATTTGCAAACACATGGATGGACTTGGAGGACATTATGCTAAGTAAAATAGGTCAGACAAAGAAAGACAAATACAGTATGATGTGGAATCTAAAAAATGCAACAAACCAGTGAATATAACAAAAAAGCAGACTGACATATATAGAGAACAAACTTAGTGGTTACCAGTGGGGATGAGGAAGAGGGGTAATAAAAGGGTGGATGAGTGGAAGGTGCAAATTAATGGGTGTAAGATAGACTAAAGGATGTACAACATGAGGAATATAGCCAACATTTTGTAATAATTGTCAATGGAAAGTAACCTTTAAAATTGTAGAAAAAAATGAGGGGACTTCCCTAGAGGTCCAGTGGTTAAGAATCCACCTTGCAATGCAGGGGACACAGGTTTGACCCCTGGTCAGAGAACTAAGATCCCATATGCTGCCGAGTATCTAAGCCTGGGGGCCACAACTAGAGCCCACATACCACAGTGAAAGATCCCACATGGCAGGGCAAAGGTCCCAAGTGCCACAGCTAAGACCCAATGCGGCCAAATCATTTATACAACTGATAATATATTTTAATTTATACAATTAAAAAATAAACAAATGTGTAATTGTATAAAAATTTCAAATAAAAGAGACTTAAGAAAAAGAAGCCCATGAAGAAAATCAAGAAGAGGGATGTGGTCCAAAGTAGCTGCCATAGAGTGAGGACTTCAGGTAAACACTAAAAGAGTCCCATTGGCTGTGGCAATCCAGGGGGATCTTAGTGAGAAAGTATCTATGGGGTGAATGCGGTGAAAACTAGGTGATTGAGCTCATGTGAAGAAAAGCAGGACATGAGAAAGTAGAGGTGAAGTATACTAGCTTCACAGGAATGAAGACATGTGGACAGAATGGGTCAAAGAAGAGTATTTTTAATATCCAAGAAAAATAGATACAACTTATTGTGGGGTGGGGAGCTTTCCTGGTGGCTCAGCAATAAAGAATCCACCTGCAATGCAAGAGACATGGGTTCTATCCCTGGGTCGAGAGGGTCCCCTGCAGAAGGGCATAGCAACCCACTCCAGTATTCTTGCCTAGAGAATCCCGTGGACAGAGGAGCCTGGTGGGCTACAGTCCATGGGGGTCACAAAGAGTCGAACATGACTGAGTGACTGAGCACGGATGCATGCATTGTGGGGTGGGAACCAGCAGCCCCGGCCAGTATTTCTCCTAAGTGAGCTCATATACGTGCTTATTGCTGACACTCTGTGACTGACAGAGCTCAGTGACAGCTAAGTCAAGAATAATAAGATGATTTGTGGCAATGGGGACAGAGACTTAAAGCTCAGACTAGGCTGACCTGTCGGAGAAGGCGATGGCACCCCACTCCAGTACTCTTGCCTGGAAAATCCCATGGACGGAGGAGCCTGGTAGGACAGTCCATGGGGTCGCAAAGAGTCGGACACGACTGAGCGACTTCACTTTCACTTTCACTTTTCACTTTCATGCATTGGAGAAGGAAATGGCAGCCCACTCCAGTGTTCTTGCCTGGAGAATCCCAGGGACGGGGGAGCCTGGTGGGCTGCCATCTATGGGGTCATACAGAGTCAGACACAACTGAAGCGACTGAGCAGCAGCAGCAGCAGCAGCAGCAGCAGGCTGACCTGTAAGAAAATGAAAACACTTGAATTTTCAAGGTACTGTCTCTAAACTCAGGGTTTCTCTTTCCAGAAAATGTAGTCCTGCCTCATCAAGAACACTCAGACCTGGAGAAGAAGCAGGAAGATGACTCCCATGTTGGGTGAGAGGCGTCTGCCACATTGCTTTGCCAGGAGCCATGCCATGAAGCTAAAGCCAGCTCCAGATAACAGCTTCTTTCCCAAGTATTCAACTACAACTCTATTTATTCTCTTGATCCATCTCCCACCCTCAACCACCACAACCTCGCTCCCTGTCTCCAGTATCCACCTCTCACCTTCCTCGCTTTTGTTGACCCATTCAGATCCCATTCTTTAATTCACCTCTCCACTCCTACATCCACTGTACCTCCAGTTTTGAAAACATCCATAAGTTCAGCAGCCAAACTATCCCCAGGTAAGTGACAAACTCCTTGGCCTGCCACCGGCACAGAACACACCACCAGCCAGACCAGGCCCAGCCCCTATCAGGAGAGGCAGTGAGACAGAGCTTGTTGTTGTTCAGTTGCCAAGTCATGCCCGACTTTTTGCCGCGCTATGGACTGTAGCCTGCTAGGCTCCTATGTCCATGGACTTTTCCAGGCAAGAATACTGGATTGGGTTGCCATGCCCTCCTCCAAGGGATCTTCCCAACTCAGGGATCAAACCCGTGTCTCCTGTATTGCAGGCAGATTCTTTACCACTGAGCCACCAAGTAAGCAAAAATTTGTCTTAAAGTCAGCTGATTAACAATGTTAAGTTCTATCTGCAACTTAATTCCTTCTTGCTATGTAAAAACATACCCACAGATTCCTGGGATTTAGGACATAGACATCTTTGGAGGGGCTTCCCAGATGGCTCTAGTGGTAAAGAACCCACCTGCCAATGCAGGAGACATAAGAGATGCAGGTTTGATCCCTGGGTCGGAAAGATCCCCTGGAGGAGGAAATGGCAAGCCACTCCAGTATCCTTGCCTGGAGAATCCCTACGGACAGAGGAACCTGGGGGGCTATAGTCCATGGGGTCGCAAAGAGTTCGACATGACTGAAGAGATTTAGCACGCACACACGCTATATAATTCTGAAATTTCCTCTTGTGAACTACAAGGCCTGCAGGGAAATGTTCCTCTATTTATTCCATTCCCGTATAGGTGGAATCAAGGTGGTAAATTCCTTAGAGAAAGCAATATCAAAGATAGACATTTGCTTCATGACATCACAGAAGCCATGAGGCCAGATGAAAACAAAACCATATTAAGGGACAGAAACTCTGGGTTCTGGGTTGGGTTCAGGGATAAACTGCTGCCTTGGATAAGCTGTGAAACCTTCTTAGGAAAAGCCTCCTTGCTCAGAGAGTGGGCAGAGCAAGTCAAGCGTGTCCTAGATCAGTGTTTTAGGATGGGTGAAATGAATTCTGCAGCCCAAGGCTTCCTGAATTTCTGCAGCCACATTCTAATCAGCAAAAGGAAATGAATGATGAATTGTAGTGTTTGGAACAGAACCATGACGGGCCACACCACAGTAAGAAATTGTTCTGAAACCCATCTTTATGTTTTAACATTTTAGGCTGATTTTTAATTTTTCTCCATAGTAATTCTGTTTCTTTAATATAATAGTTATATTTTTATCATGTTTTATGTTGTTTGTGCTTTGCTGCAGAATTTCAGGGTGGGAAGAAATGTGGAGTTATTACCCTATATAGAAATGGGGAAGCAAACTTGAAAGCAGCTAGCACAATCCCGCAGGCAACCAAACAGAAACTTACATCCATGTCGTTATCTTAAACCTACTCGGATTCTGAACAACTCTCGTCACATTGATACAGTCAGACTAAAGTTTGAGTCCTACCACCTTTCACACATACCCAAGGCCATCCACCCTTGTGTACATACATCCAAGGTGTATCCACCCACCTGCCTCTCCCTACCCATAGTCACTGGAACCATCATGGGCCCAACATTCCCAAGTCACACAGACCCCCAGCCTCACCTCTATCACACACAGGCTGCCCCACACCTCATATCTGGAGAGCATCAGGGTGTATGTTACCCTAACTGCACCTCCATCCTTATGTCCCCACCAGCTCAGCACAGTGTCTTATATATACAGGTCCTTGATTATTATGTTACATTGAAATTCACTTGGTGGTCCTCTCCTTTGCTATATTTTCCTCCAGTTTCCCAAGACAGAAGTGATTCTCACTTTCCTAGGATTCCCAGGGCACCTACCTTCTGAGTAAGGTCCATCACTAGACTCCAGTGAAGCAGATTCCTCTCCCAACAAACTGGCATGCTTTGCCCACCACTCTCCAACAGATGGATTCTCATGTAGGTGTCCCAGCCCATCTGATACCAAAGCCTGTCCTATTTAAGACTTAGGGGCTGTCAGAAAGAATAGGACAAATACCATATGATATCACTTATGTGTGGAGTCTAAAATATGACACAAATGAACATATCTACAAAAGAGAAACAGACTCACTCCAAAAGAGAACAGGCTTATTGTTGCCAAAGGGGAGGGGATCAGGGAGGAATGGATTGGGAGTTTGGGGTTAACAGGTACAAACTATTACATATAGAATGGATAAACAACAAAGCCCTGCCATATAGCACAGAGAACTATATTCAATATCCTATGAAACCATAATGGAAAAGAATTTTTTGAAAAGTATATATGTGTGAGGTGGGGGGCGGCTTCCCTGGCAGCTCAGCTGGTAAAGAATCCGCCTGCAATGCAGGAGACCCCATTTTGATCCCTGGGTAAGGAAGATCCCCTGGAGATGGGAACAGCTACCCACTCCAGTATTCTTGCCTGGAGAATTCCATGGACAGAGGAGCCTGGCAGCCTACAGTCCATGGGGTCACAAAGAGTCAGACACGACTGAGCGGCTTTCATTTTCAATTTTTCTCTGTGTGTGTGTGTGTGTGTGTATAACTGAATTACTTTGCTGTACAACAGAATTAACACAACATTGTAAATCAACCATACATCAAATTTAAAAATAAATAAATAAAAAGACTTAAAAGACTGTGCCATCTTCACTTATCCAAAGCTGTGGTGCAAGGAGGGGAATATTCTGCCCCTAAAGGCTTTCCCTATTCAACAGGCATTATGCCTTGTCTCTAGACAAGCTTTCAGACTTTAGTCATCAAGAGACCCTACTGATTTTCCTAGGCCTGGGACTAGGGTAAGGCAAGAGGCTGACCTTGCATGTACATGACCCTAAGAGTGAAGATCTCCTTAAATTTTGTACCATAGGAGTCTCAGTCATCTCACCCTAGTCCTAGACATAGATTCCCTTAGGGATCTTCTTTGATATGCTAAAAAATATATACTATTCGAAGATGTGCAAAATTATCTCATCTGGGGAGTGATGTCACCAGCATGACCAAGAATTCCTCATTCACCCTTACACATGCTTCAGTGACAATTTGGCATCCATCCACAGACAAAGGGTCTGTGGGGTCCAGCACTATTCACCAAGGGACCCCGAGGGTCATGGCCACCCATGTGGAAGATAACAGGCATAGAGACCTCTGTCACAGCCCTGTCCCTGCAATGGTGGCCCATGAACCTTCTCCAGGTCCTTTCAGCCATGGTCTGGGAGTCCCTGGAAAATTCTGTCTTAGACAATTGCCCATGGACAAAGAGCTTTTTTGGAAGTTCAGGTTTCCAGTGGAGAAGTCCCAGCATGCCACTGAAGGAAAAAATGCAAATCTGAATGCATTGGAGGGAGAGATAAGAGGAACAATTTGATTTTACCTGCATCACCCCTTCCCAAAGCAGCCCAGCTCAGGGTCAAGAGACACTGTCTCTTCGTGACCTGTGATTTGTCCCACAGGGGAAAGAGAGTGTTTGGGTAGACACCTGACTTCCCTATATGCAGGATGCTACCAAGAAGGCCCATTTCTCTCTTACTCCATCCACAGTCACTGATTCAAGAACTATGTGACTGGAAGGCAGGAAGAGAGTGGAAGAGCAGCATATAAGAATCTTGGAGAACATTAAAAGGATGTAGACCAATTGCTATATCAAGAACTCCATCCAGCCCACCCACACCTGCTAGGGACACCTGGCCCACAGATCCCCATAACTGGTCCACAGGCAATGTTCTGTGCACCTCACCCACACATAACCCCACCCAGTAGTCAGGCCTCAAGGTGAACTACCAATAACAGATCAAGAAGCAACAGTTAGAATCAGACATGGAACAACGGACTGGTTCAAAATTGGGAAAGGAGTACATCAAGGCTGCATATTGTCACTCTGCTTGTTTAACTTGTATGCAGAATACATCATGCAAAATGCCAGGCTAGATGAAGCACAAGCTGGAATCAAGATGGCTGGGAGAAATATCAATAACTTCAGATATGCAGATGACACCACCTTTATGGCAGAAAGTGAAGAGGAACTAAAGAGCCTCTTGATGAAAGTGAAAAAGCTGGCTTAAAACTCAATATTCAAAAAACTAAGATCGTGGCATCCAGTCCCATTCACTTCATGGCAAATAGATGGGGAAACAATGGAAACAGTGACAGACGATTTTCCTTGGCTCAAAAATTACTGCAAGTGGTGACTGCAGCTATGAAATAAAAGACACCTGCTTCTTAGAAGAAAAGCTATGACAAACCTAAACAGCATATTAAAAAGCAGAGACATTACTTTGCCAACAAAGATCCGTCTAGTCAAAGCTATGGTTTTTCCAGTAGTCATGTGTGGATGTGAGAGTTGGACCATAAAGAAGGCTGAGCGCCAAAAAACTGATGGTTTTGAACTGTGGTGTTGGAGAAGACTCTGGAGAGTCCCAAGGACTGCAAAGAGATCCAACCAGTCAATCCAAAAGTAAATCAGTCTTGAATATTCAGTGGAAAGACTGATGCTGAAGCTGAAGCTCCAATACTTTGGCCATCTGATGCAAAGAGCTGACTCATTAGAAAAGACCCTGATGCAAGGAAAGAAAAAAGGCAGGAGGCGAGGGGGACAACAGAGGACGAGATGGTTGGGTGGCATCACCAACTTGATGGACATGAGTTTGAGCAAGCTCCAGGAAATGGTGAAGGACCATCTCCAGGATGGTGAAGGGAAGCCTGGTGTGCTGCAGTCCAGGGAATCACAAAGAGTCAAACATAACTGAGCAACTGAACAACAACAACAAATGTATTAATACATTTGTAATTCATGAATATTATTTGACCATGAGAAAGAAGGATATCCTGCCATTTATTACAACATGGATGGATTTTGAGGACATTATGCTAAGTGAAATAAGTCAGAGAGACAATGACAAATACCACACGACATCACTTGTATGTAGAATCTGAAAAAGCCAAACTCACAGAGACAGAATAGAATGGTGGTTACCAGGGACTGGAGGGTGGGGAAAATAGTGAGACCGGTCAAAGGGCACAAATTTCCAGGTATAAGATAAATAAGTTCTGAGGATCTAGTGTGCAGCATGGTGGCCATAGTTAACAGTACTGTATTATATACTTGAAATCTGCTAATAGAGTAGATTTGAAATATTCTCACCACAAAAATAAATGGTAATTATGTGAAGCAGTGGAGGTGTTAACTAACCCTACTGTAGTCATCACGTCACAATGCACAAGTTCATGAAATCATCGTGTTATACATCTTAAACTTACACAATGTTATATGTCAACTATACCTCAGTAAAGCTGGAAACCATTATCTTATTTCTATAAACTTTTTTTTTACTTTCTGACAGTCTTATATACACAGAGATATTCTAGAATGGATTTGCATTGAGAACGACTATGCCAGGGTTGAATGTTTAGAGGTATATCTTAGCCTAAATTCCCAGAGAAAAGATGAGCAGATGGTTTATTTGGGAAGTGATTTCTAGCAACCAAGGACAGTGAAGCAGGCAAGGAGGAATTGCTAATATAAGGATGCTGTCAAATTGAGCAGCACCATGGGCAACTGATGATCCATCTGGCCAGGTTCTCTTGAGGAAATATACAAAAAGTGTCTTAGAATTGTGGCCTCCAAAGATCAATAAGGAGAAGTATTTATCCACTGGTTTCCATCCCCATCAATTGAGGGTTGTCACACTTCAAGGCTGTGCATGGCTGAGTGTCCAGCACTGATATCCCCTGCCGTGGTGTCACAGAAGCCCCAGAGTAAGTGCAAGAGACACTCATGCGGGAGCCAAGGCGCTATCAAAGGAAGGAAGTTAAGCCCACATGAAACCATTGCCATAGCTGATCCTGCAATAAAGGACTGAGACTAGAAGAAGATGAAGCACAAAAACAACAAAAGATGACGTGATGTTTTCTCGCTTTCCTTCATCATAGCTTTTAATGGTAGTTATACCTGTTGTCTCCATTTTAGGAATGAGGAGGATGGGACTTCCCTGTTGGTCCAGTGGCTAAGATTCTGGGCTCCCGATGGAGCGCGGGAGACGGGTGCTATCACTGGCCAGGGAACTAGATCCCACATGCCACAACTAAAGATCCTGTGTACCGCAACTAAGACCCGGTGCAGCCAACCTAAATGAATAAATAAATATTTTGAAAAATAAACATGGGTTATGTTTACAGTGATGATATAATTAGGATTCTCTTTTAAAATTAGTCTCTATTTGCAATGGAGAAGTCCCAGGTAATCCAAAGTACTCCACATTTCTTTCAAGCTAGTTTCTACATTGAACTTGGCCTGATGGCTCAACTGGTAAAGAATCCGCCTGCAATGTGGGAGACCTGGGTTTGATCCCTGGGTTGGGAAGATCCCCTCGAGAAGGAAATGGCTACCCACTCCAGTATTCTGGCCTGGAGAATTCTATGGACTGTACAGTGCATGGGGTCGCAAGAGTCAGACACGAATGAGAGTGTTTCACTTTCACTTTTCACTTTCTACATTGAACTTGGCCTTGAGAACTGACCTGTGGCAGGCCTGAAGTCATGGGCCATAGCCTTATAGGAGGGAAGAACTTCTGTGAATCCATGGGATTCAACTTGGACTCTTTGTTCCTTGTATGTTACAGAACATACAAGTGCCCTTGCTCCCTACACACAGAGCCACTTCCCATCGCTTTCAAGAAAATTTAGATTTGCCAATAATTCCTAAATTTGTATCTTCAGCTCAGACCTCACCTCAGAGCCCCAGATCCTATGTATACAACTGCTTTCCTGATATTTTCACTTGTATTTATGATAGACCTCTCAAAATTAATACATTCAATAGTAAATTATTTAAATTTTTCAGAAAACTGTTCCTCCCCATTGTTATGGTCTGAACTATGCCCCCCTCAAAATTCTAAGCCCCTGAACTATGCTCCCCCCACACCAAATCCTAACTCCTTGTACTTCCACAAATGACTATACTTGGGAGTAAGGGGTCTTTAAAGAGATAACTAAGTTAAAGTGAGGTTATTGGAGTGGGTACTAATCCAATATGACTGGTATCATTTAGACACCAACACATACGTAGGAAAAACAACGTGAAGATATAGGAATAATACCACCATCTATCAATATAAAGCAAAGAAAGGCTTAGAACAAATTCATCCCTCAGCAGAAACCAACCAGGCCGACACCTTGATCTTGGACATGCAGACTCTAGACCTGTGAGAAAATAAACTTCTATTGTGTGAGCCATCCAGCCTGCGGTATTTGGTCACAGCAGCCCTAGCAACTGAACACACCACATAAACAGCTGTTACCACCAACCTCTAGTAGCTAAAACCCAGAAATCTGGGAGTCAGTCCTGAAATGCCTCTTCCTCACCCCTAAATCCAACCTATAACCAAGTCCTTCTGTGTCAACCTACAAAATATGTCTCAATCAGCCCATTTCTCTCTACCTCCAGGGCCACCACCTGGCCCAAGCCACCACAGCCATTGACAGGTACCCCATCAGCAGCCTGATAACTAGGTCTGGTTCTGATCTGTCACCTCCAGCACTGAAACAGACTCTTGGGTGGAAATTTGTGATCACCTAAAGCTAACTCAGCAGGGTTGGGGTGGGGAAGAAGTGGGGATCACAACTCCTGACCCATCCTATGTCAGCAGCTGGGTGAGCCTCCAGCTTCTGCAGGAGGCCTAGTTTGGTCTGTTCAGACTTATTCTGACCCTCAGTATTAACCTCACAGTGCAGACTTAAGATCCCAGCCTTCAAGGCCAGTGCACCCATCAATTCTTCCTTGCCTGTCTATGCACCTGGCTGTCTCCAGCTGTCCTGGTCCCACTCAGACTCCCAGCACTTGAAGGTGTCCGGCACTGCTGCTGCCAGCCCTTCAGTTTTCACTCTGCCACCAGATTCTCCCCAGGGCTTCTGGGCCTGAGCCTCAACCCCTGGGCTGCTCCTCAGACTCAGCCCCCCATCCATGCAAGACACACCCTTATTTTGATGGCTCCCCAGCCCCTACAGGACAAGGCCACTCCCCCCCCCACAACAAGGTACACAAGTGCCCAGGCCCTGCTTACCTTTCCAGCCCTGTTTCATATATTCCCTCTCTTCTCTTGAACACTCTAGCCATCTATTTATCTCCCAAATGGGTCTCTTGGTCTCATGCTTCCATATTTTGTTCATGCTGTTCCCCCTGCCTCAAATGCTTTTCCCTCAATTTACTCCTGACTGTTCCTGTTCGTTCTTGGAGTATCAGAACAGAAGAACACCTCTTTCCACATTCCACCCCTCACCCTTCCACATCTACCAATTCTCAGTGCCTGCTCCTGAAGTTCCTTCCCGTTCTGCACTTTACATGCTATATATTAATTATTTGTTTGTTTTTCCATCACCATCACTGAACTGTGAGTTCTTTTAAGGCATGTGCTGTCCTGTGCTGCACTCAGTCACTCAGTTGTGCCCAACTGTTTGCAACGCCATGGACAGATGAGGCTCCTCTGTCAGTGGGATTCTCTAGGCAAGAATACTGGAGTGGGTTGCCATTTCCTCCTCCAGCAGATCTTTCCGACCCAGGGATTCAACCTGCATCTCTTGAGTCGCCTGCAATAGTAGGCAGATGCTTTACCACCGCACAATCTCGGAAGCCCCTTCGAAGGCATAGACCACCCCTTACTCACCTGTGTCCCCCCGACTTAGCACAGTGCTTGCACACAGTAGGAGTCAAATAAGTGCTTGTTGAGCCAAACCGGCCTAACTCCGAGACCCCCTGTGCCCTGTGTCCCGGGCGCCAGCCCCCCGTGGGATGACATGCTTTGCTTTCTCCACAGCAGGGACTCTGCTGCTGCCTTTGCTGAACCAAGTCACGTGACAGTTGCTTTAAATGAAGTGCACAGGTAGTGAGGCCTAGATGGCTTTTTAAAGTTTCTCAAGGAAAAGGAAATTGTGAAATGCCCCACTGGGGCCGCGAAGCAATCTCTCCTAGTCCAGACTTGTGCCCAAAGCCAGCTGCTTGGGCCGGGAGATAAGGGGGCCCCATGCTGAGCCGCCACCAGCGGACTCAGAAAAGTAACAAATTGACAACATTCAGGAAGAAGATTCCTCATTTCCAATAGTATCATCTATACCCTGTGGCATAAAGCACCTCCTGCCTTATTAACGTCTTTTACATTTTTTAGTGCTGAATCCAAGGTGAAAGGGAGGAGGGGGAGAGGATACTTCTGTACCAGAGTCCTTTAGGAACCAGGAAAATGCCGTGGCAGAGATGAATTGTAGACCCAGAAATAGCATTTTTTGGATGAAATGTATAATGTTCACTCTTTAAAAAAAAAATGTTTAATACAGCCCAAATGACATCATATCAGGTCAGACAGAGCGGAAGGAAGGAAGAAAAACACTGAGCATGAGAAGAAATTAATCCAGACAGGCGCTTTCTACACTGAATTCCACGCTGCACACACTGAAGACCAGGGAGAATATCTTCATCAGAAAGGGTGTCTCCCCTTACTCACCACAACTGGACTCATTTAGGTTTTAAACTATCCACAGCACTTCAAAGACTAACACCACAACTTGAAGGAAAATAATATTTAGCTAGTCTAGTCAGGTGCTCTCTGAGGTATGCCTGCGAAGCGGGGAGTTTCTTATCCTATTCAGTAAGCCCGGTAAATTTCTCTCACACAGAACCCCTCCCAGTCCCCATCCTCAATTCCCCTCAATTTGCCCAGGACCCACATTCCAGTTCTCCCCATCCTCAAAAACATAAGCGGTCCTGTGCATCACTGAATTACAGAGTTCTCGAAATTAACATGTCACCACTAGTATTATGGTGGCAGATCACTGAATCACACACGATCTAATTTCAACAAAGAAAGGGGGGAGACTTTTGTTTAAGATCATTAAGCTGTCTTATAGAATCTGAGGAGAATGCAGGCTTTCTCAGGAAAGAACCATAACTAGGAGTCATCCTGATTTCTATTCCACCTCTCTTTTCTGATTCTCTCTGAGCATGTGCTTCACTGCCCTGTGTCTGCAGCCTGGCGTTTCCTGATCCTCAGCTCATGGGACAAACTGCATAATCCACGCCTCCTGAGAGACCCACAGCTTCTGCCACTCCACAAAGAAACAAAATATCTGGTGTCTCTCCAGTTCAAGTCCAAATTCTTGGAGAAGGGAATCTGATCAGGTTAATTATCATTTCTGTCCCATTCAGCTCTAAGGAGATATCCTACAGTGCATTACTGATCAGGGTTTTTGACCTCCTTCATCAATAGAAATTGATCAGAGACCAGACAACAAACTCAAGCAAGGCCTTATTGGGACCCCTGCTGCCACAGAAGGAAGCAAAAACAAGTAACAGCTTCCCTTGCTTACACCCTGAGGAGGGCAAACTGGTTCTTTACCTGGGGTGAGGGTCCCTGAGGGACAGCCTCGGTAATCCAGGTGGGATTGTGTGCAGAAGGCAGACACTTGACCCTGCTTTTGCTCCAGGCTCTTCAGAACTGGCAGTTGGGCTTTTTGGTCTTTTGTATCTTTTGTTCAGAATTTGCCCTAACTGCCCATGTATGTTGTTATTTTTAGCCCCAAATAGTTTCTTTGTATTTTGTAGCTTGAGGAGAGCTGTGTCCAGTGCAAGCACTGCAGCAAAGAGTCCCAGGTCCCAGGCCTGTCTCACATACAGAGCTCCTGGGAGCAGTTCCCAGGGTAGAGGTGTTGTGTTCTCTGCAAGGTCCAGAACCAGCCCTGGACAGTGGGCCACTGCGTCTCTCCTGACCCTAGACAGTCTGAAGTCTGTCCAGTCTCTGCCAGGAAATCTGAACCAAGTCAGGAAAGAGAAAGCTTTTGGAGAAAGGGATTAAATAGAGAGTTACAGATACAGAAAGATAGATACTTAGTATAGGCATCAAGAAAGGCAATGCCAAAGAATGGTCAAACTACCGCATAATTGCACTCATCTCACACGCTAGTAAAGTAATTCTCAAAATTCTCCAAGCCAGGCTTCAGCAATATGTGAACCGTGCACTTCCTGATGTTCAAGCTGGTTTTAGAAAAGACAGAGGAACCAGAGATCAAATTGCCAACATCCGCTGGATCATGGAAAAAGCAAGAGAGCTCCAGAAAAGCATCTGTTTCTACTTTATTGACTATGACAAAGCCTTTGACTGTATGGATCACAATAAACTGTGGAAAATTCTGAAAGAGATGGGAATACCAGACCACCTGATCTGCCTCTTGAGAAATTTGTATGCAGGTCAGGAAGCAACAGTTAGAACTGGACATGGAACAACAGACTGGTTCCAAATAGGAAAAGGAGTTCATCAAGGCTGTATATTGTCATCCTGTTTATTTAACTTATATGCAGAGTACATCATGAGAAACACTGGACTGGAAGGAACACAGCTGGAATCAAGATTGCCGGGAGAAATACTAATAACCTCAGATATGCAGATGACACCACAGTTGTGGCAGAAAGTGAAGAGGAACTCAAAAGCCTCTTGATGAAAGTGAAAGTGGAGAGTGAAAAAGTTGGCTTAAAGCTCAACATTCAGAAACGAAGATCATGGCTTTCGGTCCCATCACTTCATGGAAAATAGATGGGGAAACAGTGGAAACAGTGTCAGACTTTATTTTTGGGGCTCCAAAATCACTACAGATGGTGACTGCAGCCATGAAATTAAAAGACGATTACTCCTTGGAAGGAAAGTTATGACCAACCTAGATAGCATATTCAAAAGCAGAGACATTACTTTGCCAACAAAGGTTCGTCTAGTCAAGGCTATGGTTTTTCCAATAGTCATGTATGGATGTGAGAGTTGGACTGTGAAAAAGGCTGAGCGCCGAAAATTGATGCTTTTGAACTGTGGTGCTGGAGAAGACTCTTGAGAGTCCCTTGGACTGCAAGGAGATCCAACCAGTCCATTCTGAAGGAGCTCAGCCCTGGGATGTCTTTGGAAGGAATGATGCTAAAGCTGAAACTCCAGTACTTTGGCCACCTCATGCGAAGAGTTGACTCATTGGAAAAGACTCTGATGCTGGGAGGGATTGGGGGCAGGAGGAGAAGGGGATGACAGAGGATGAGATGGCTGGATGGCATCACTGACTCGATGGACGTGAGTCTGGGTGAACTCTGGGAGTTGGTGATGGACAGGGAGGCCTGACGTGCTGCGATTCATGGGGTCGCAGAGTCAGACACGACTGAGCGACCTATCTGATCTGATAGGCATCAAGAGAAACCAAGAGATGAACAAGAAATACAAATGTTTTGCCATGGTCTTCAAATAATCATTTATCAAGATAGAAACCAGATAGATGTAACATTGTCATGAAAACATAATTCATACACAGACATGAAGAATACTAGAAGGGCAGAGATGACATAACCGAAGTGTTATCTCATCCACTGAGTTATGCCAAAGTGCTCATAATTTGTTTTCCTTTTTCTATCTTGATTAAAAATTATTTTTATAATACTATGGAACTAATACATCTTGATGTGTATAACACTGTTTTAATGATTCACACTTATGCTATAATTTCATTTCTATTAAGTAGGACCAAGGAAACTACCATTTTTATAGGTCAAAAATGACAAATATCACCAATTTCAAAATAATATATATATGCATCCTTTTAAACAAAACTACAGACTTAAATGAAAACATTATTCCTCAGGATAACTCCCACTACATCCCTGATTCTTGCTACCCAGAGGCAACCATTTTTAGCTTTTTAAACTATTATTCTTGATTGCTTATTTCTAAATAATATTAATATATCTTTATCTCATGATCTTTTTATTTTATCTTGTATATGTCACTTCATCTTGTGGAAGATATGGACAATCTCAATGCCATCCCATCAGATAAGCTACCAATTCTAGGGGATTTTTTTAAATATTTATTTATTTGTCAGGTCTTCGTTACACGCAGGCTCTTCATTGCAGTCCATGGCTTCTCTCCAGTTGTGCATGGGCTCTAGAGTATGGGCTCAGTAGTTGTGGGAGTGTAGGCTTAGTTGTCCCGCATTGCGTGGGTTCTAGTTACCCAACCAGGGATTAAACCTGTGTTTCCTGTATTGGAAGGCAGATTCCTAATCACTGGACCAGAGAATTTCTTGAGGCCATTCCTTCTGGAGATTTCCATCCTTCTCAAATCTCAACGGGTGCTCTCTGGACCTAGACTAGCTGCAATACTGGAAATTATCCTCCCATCGTCCTGAGGATTCCCTTTGCTACTGTCCTGTGTTGGCTCTTCCCACATTAAGTTGACGTTCTCCTCTTTTTTGGTTTCAGTTTCGTTCTGTGGAACACACACCCAGTAGCTTTCTGAACATCTGAACAAAGGAGATGTGTTTGTAAAAACTTGTACATCTGCAAATATTCTGCCTTCAATCCTGATTGATGGTTTGGCAGAATATGGAATTCTAGACTGAAACATATCTTTCCTAGAATTTTGAAAGCATGACTCATTGTCTTCAATCTTGCAGAGTTCCCATGATAAATCCCACACCATTCCAATTCCTGATATGTGAGGCATAGACTGCTTTTTCTCCTTAGAAGATTTTAGTCTTGTCTCTGTATCCCAGGTGTTCTGAAACTACATGAAGATGTACCTTATAGTCAAACTCTGGTCATTCATTTTGCTGAAAGTTTAAATCCAGAAGTTCTTGTCTTAGAAATTATATTATTTCTATAAATTTCTCTTGCATTATTTCTTGGATAGCTTCTTCTCATCCACTTCCCTCATTCTTTCTTTAGGGCTCTTTTTCATTAAATATTGACATCTTGACCTGATTCTCCAGCTTTATCTTTTCTTTTTCTAGTTTCCATCTCTTTTATTTTGTTATTCTATTTCTGAGGGATTACCTTCCACACTATCTTACTCAATTTATCTTCCAACTCAGTTAGTAAATATATCACTTTTATCACATTTTAAATTCCCATGAACTCTTCCACATTACCTCACCTCATCTCTCTAAGGATACTTAATATTATATTACCTCTTATCACTCTGAGGATATTCAATTATAGGGAGCTTTTATAAAGATTTTTTCTTTCTTTCTCATTTGGGTTTCTTCAGTTACCTTTTCCTGTGTGCCTTTTTGGTCACATACGAGGCTTGTTACAAATGTCTGATGGTCAATGGTTGCCCATCTAAAAGTGAAGTCCTGAAAGGTTGACCAGAAGCTCTTTGTGCTTTGGCAGAGCTTGTTGGCTTCTAGACTTTGCAATAGGAGATCACGTGGTAACCCAGCCATTTGTATGGGGGGTTCCAAATATCAGTGTCCGGAGATTCATTCTCTGTTGTATTCTTTGTTCTTGTAGATTTATTCCCATTTTAATTCCTCTGCCTTTTCAGTGAGATTTGAGCAGGGAGAAGAAATCATTGAGCTGAGAGTACTCTATTACATTTGGGACAGTCAGTGTTTCTTTCTGGGGAACTGGGAGTTCACATACCTCCTGTGTGTCCTGAATCCTGTGTTCCTACCAGCTGGTGAACCAGCTCTCAGAAATCAAGCACATCCCCTTATCTCTTCCTCCTTTGTTTCTTCAGTCATCTCACTGGACAGAACCCACTTGGAGGTTTTCACTGGTTTCTCCGACCTCTTGAACACAGAGAACAGTCTTCATACCTGGGAATTTACTCACCCTCTCTTCCTTTTTCCTGCTTTAGCTGAAGCAACAGGGACCTGTTTGCTAGCATCTGTCTGTTCCCTTAGCATGGTTCTTACAACCCCACCTAACACAGCCAGTCTTCCCATGAGGACTCTGGCTTCTGTTGTACCTTAAGACCAGCAACTCCTGCTTTGAAAGGGTTTCCTTTGTACCCACTCAGCAACTGGCAAGGAGCATGGGCTTCCTCTGGAAAGTAGCATGATTGGTGCAAGAGGTGGGTAGGGGGAACATCTTTTTTAAGACAACTCTGGGGTTTGTACCAGCTTGGTCAGATACTCAACCTCTTTGAGACAGTTTCTTCATTGTGAAATGGAGATAACATTAGTATGCATGCTAAGTCACTTCAGTCATGTCCAACTCTTTGCTACCCTATGGACTATAGCCTACCAGGCTCCTCTGTCCATGGGATTCTCCAGGCAAAAATACTGGAGTAGTTTTCCATTTCCTACTCCAGGGGATCTTCTGGACCCAGGGATCGAACCTGTGTCTCCTGTATCTCGTACATTGGCAGGTGGGTTCTTTACTACTAGCGCCACCTGGGAAGCCCTTCATTAATTTAGTGAAATTGTGTTTCAAAGCATTTGTTATGCTAGTGTATTGTCACTGTCCCACTCATACTCTGTAATTAAAGGGAAGGAAGGACATCCATCGAGCTAGCTACAGTCACCATTGGGAACAAATGGCTGCGTGATTTATCTTTTGAGATCAAAAGAGGTTACTTTTTGGATGAGAAACATGAAGATGTTTAAATGGGGATGCCAATAGAGAAAGTACACTTGTCTTGTACTCCAAAGCAAATGGAAGAGCTCCAAGATGCAAGAGAAGGAAGAAAGTTTTGAGAGAAAGAGGAAGGAGACACCTTGTAAGAACCCAGATCCCTGCCTCTCATCCCAGGGCAGGCTCAGGCTGGGCAGAGGGCATCTGAGAGTGGACAGAGCTGTACTCTGCCCCTCTGAGAGCTCTGAGAGTCAGCCAGCAGCCTTGCAGAGCTGACAGTGAGAGGTGATGGGCTGGCTGCAGTAGCCCTAGGGGTGTCCATGAGCATGAATGGAAAACAGAAATTAATTGAGAATGAACACCATGAGTCAGTCTAGAAGTAAGCACAGCACAAGGCAAGTGGACCCCATCGCTGATCCTCCAGACAGAGGAAGCTCTTTGCAGCTGAGCTCAGGGTGACAGCAACAGCACAAGGGTAGCAGTGGGGCCAAGGGGAAGATACCCTGCTCCTGGCCTAAGCACAAACTGAGGTGGAAAGAAGTAAGGAGGGGCATCTGCAGCAGATACCTCATCAATGAGCCAACACAGACCTGAAGCCCACCAAGAAAATGCCACTGGGTCCCGAAGGCTCCCTTAAACAGGACGTATGAAATGTGAGTGGAGTTGGGGGAGGTGGGGCCACAGACCTTGAAATGGATATCTTTTCAACCAGAAGGGACAAATAGATTAATATTTTGTGTTGAAAAGGCTTGAAATATTGTTAGGTTACAGATCTTCTATCAGTAAGATTTGCCTCTAAGTTCAATGTTAGGGACATTTTTAAAATTTCATTTCTTCTCATCTGAGTCTTTGAGGCTATTGTGAGTATAAAAGTCATGGTCATTGTACTTGCTTCATAGACTTTTTATTGTGATTAAATAAGGCCCTATCCATAAAGGCCTTAACACTGGGCTCAGCACATAAGACACAGAACGTTGGTAACATCTGTCTGCCTTCACCCCTCCAGAGTTAGCACCATTGGGCCTAAAGAAACAACACAAGGAGCGAACACTCTCCACCCTGGAGCAGTGCCTAACCCTGCTCGCTGTATCCTGCAGGCGGGAACTGCCTCCAAGACACTGACTGGTTCCCTGTCCCTGTGTCTCTTTTCTGCAGAGCAGGCTAAGCTAGGCTTCGGGCTCTGACGCCTATGGATTAATGCTTTCCCTTTGCCAACTTCTGAGTTCTCTGCCCAAAACACCACCATTAAGATGATTAACTCACCCTCTCTTTACTCCATGTCAATGTGAAGCCAGAGGTATACCCACCGTCACCCTGATAAGAATGTTAGATAAATAATGCGGTTTGCCTATATACTGCATGTTCGATTCAACTGGCTTTATTTTCTTCTTATCTTTATTTATTTATTTCCTTTTGACTGCGCTGGGTCTTCGTTGCTGCACTCAGGCTTTCTCTAGTTGTGGCAAACAGGGGCTACTCTTCATCGTGGTGTGTGGCTTTCCTGTTGCCGTGGCTTCTCTTGCTGCAGAGCATGGGCTCAGGCACTTGGACTTCAGCAGCTGCAGTACACAGGCTTGGTAGTTGTGATGCATGCGGCTAGTTGCCCCATGCCATGTAGGATCTTCCCAGACCAGGGATGAACCTGTGTCCCCTGCACTGGCAGGCACATTCTTAACCACTGGAGCAGCAAGGAGGTCCCTTTAAAGAGAAATGTTGTGGAAAGCCCCAACTAGAGTAGAGATCTTCAGATCAACTACAGAAAGACAAATGCAAAACATCTGTGGACAGAATGAGACAGCCCTGGGAAGTTCCTTCTGCCATCAGGAGGGCCCTCATTTCATACCCAGGTAACAGGTTGCTTTTCTCATTTTATGGACCTCCAGCTGGATCTGCAGTTTGATGTATCAATTTCTTTCTTCTAGTAAAAGATGAGCTATGAGGCAGCAGAAGATGAGATTTTCGCGAGAAAGTTAAAGGAATTTTATGGCCTGTTTGTGTTGTCCATACCATCCGATGGCAGCCAGCCTCCATAAATACTTATTAAAATTAATATTGTTTGAGCAAGTCCAAAAAGGAGAAAGCACTTCTGCAAGTCTTTGCATAACATAACTCTGCCCTCACACAGCCTGGGACCATAGCAACCTCGTAACACAATGAGTCATAACACCGCTGTGATGGAAAGAACGCTGTGCAAGGAATGAATAAACTCTGAATGACATTTTGGTGTTTTGGTTTTGTTTTTTTGTGTTGCATTTGTTTGGTTGGTTGTTTTTTAAAGATTTTTTGATAGGACTCATTTTAAAGTCTTTATTAAATTTGTTACAATATTGCTTCTACTTTGTTTTGGTTTTTTGGCCACAAGGCATGTGAGATCTTAGCTCCCAACCAAGGATCAAACCCACGCCCTCTGCATTGAAAGATGAAGTCTTAACCACTGGACCACCAGGGAAGTCCCTCAAGTGGCACTTTAGAATCTCACTTCCAGCTTAGGAATCTGACTGTTGTTTCATTCCACATCTGTCATTTACCAGGAACATCCACACACCTAATATTACACTCTGGTTATTGGACGCTGATTTGGTAAAACCTCAAGACAAAGCAGGCCTTGCCCAAGACACAGCTACAAGCTTGTAGTCAGCATCTGCTCTTACACATCTAATCAAAGGCTGCGATTCTATCCCCAGAACAACAAAGAAACCGTATCACAATTGGGTGTTGCCTACAATCAGAGGAGCCTCTTGGGCACTTGTGTGACTATAATGAGAATGCACACATATATGGTACTTTATAGTTTACAAAGGAGTTTGGGCCAGATTTATTCCAATTAATCCTCACAGCATAAGTATTAGCCCTATGATCTTATAGGGGAGGAAGCTGAGGCTCATAGAAAATAAGTGACTTGCCCAAGGCCACAAATCAAGTAGGTGGCAGAGCCAGAATTTGCACCCAGGGCCCTGACACTGTGTGGTTTTCACTCCTGTAGCTCCCACATGTGGGAGCAGGGCACGGGGACGGGACTCCCTACCATTCACTCTTGCCCATCATTTTTCTGTACATTTGAGGCAGCAGTTTGGGAATTTGGGGTTTGTTACATTGAAAAGGAAGGACAAAAAAAAGACATAAGTTTTCAGCTTTTGAGGGGGATTGGGGGAGTTTTTTTCATTTTTTTTTTATTGTGGTAAAAGTCACATGATATAAAACGTACTATTTCAACCGTATTTAACTGGACAGTTCGGTGGCTCTAAGTACACTCACAGTGTTGTGCAAATCTCACCATCACCCGTCTCCTGAATTTTTCACCTTTCTAAACTGAAACTCTGTCCCCATGAAACACTAACTCCTCAGTCCACCACCCCCCATCCCCAACCCCTGCACCTACCAATGTACTTTCTGACTCTATGAATTCAACTACTTTAGGTGTCTCATATAAGTGGAATCAAGCAGTATCTGGCTGCACCTAATGTATGTTAGAATTTGGCTTTTTAGTTTAAAATAGAATTTTGGAATTTCTTTTTTTTTATTTTATTTTTAAACTTTACAATATTGTATTAGTTTTGCCAAATATCGAAATGAATCCACCACAGGTATACCTGTGTTCCCCATCCTGAACCCTCCTCCCTCCTCCCTCCCCATACCCTCCCTCTGGGTCGTCCCAGTGCACCAGCCCCAAGCATCCAGTATCGTGCATCGAACCTGGACTGGCAACTCGTTTCATACATGATATTTTACATGTTTCAATGCCATTCTCCCAAATCTCCCGACTCTCTCCCTCTCCCACAGAGTCCATAAGACTGATCTATACATCAGTGTCTCTTTTGCTGTCTCGTACACAGGGTTATTGTTACCATCTTTCTAAATTCCATATATATGCGTTAGTATACTGTATTGGTATTTTTCTTTCTGGCTTACTTCACTCTGTATAATAGGTTCCAGTTTCATCCACCTCATTAGAACTGATTCAATGTATTCTTTTTAATGGCTGAGAAATACTCCATTGTGTATATGTACCACAGCTTTCTTATCCATTCATCTGCTGATGGGCATCTAGGTTGCTTCCATGTCCTGGCTATTATAAACAGTGCTGCGATGAACATTGGGTACACGTGTCTCTTTCCCTTCTGGTTTCCTCAGTATGTATGCCCAGCAGTAGGATTGCTGGATCATAAGGCAGTTCTATTTCCAGTTTTTAAGGAATCTCCACACTGTTCTCCATAGTGGCTGTACTAGTTTACATTCCCACCAACAGTGTAAGAGAGTTCCCTTTTCTTCACACCCTCTCCAGCATTTATTGCTTGTAGACTTTGGATCGCAGCCATTCTGACTGGCGTGAAATGGTGCCTCATAGTGGTTTTGATTTGCATTTCTCCGATAATGAGTGATGTTGAGCATCTTTTCATGTGTTTGTTAGCCATCTGTATGTCTTCTTTGGAGAAATGTCTATTTAGTTCTTTGGCCCATTTTTTGATTGGGTCATTATTTTTCTGGAGTTGAGCTGTAGGAGTTGCTTGTATATTTTTGAGATTAGTTGTTTGTCAGTTGCTTCATTTGCTATTATTTTCTCCCATTCTGAAGGCTGTCTTTTCACCTTGCTAATAGTTTCCTTTGTTGTGCAGAAGCTTTTAAGTTTAATTAGGTCCCATTTGTTTATTTTTGCTTTTATTTCCAATATTCTGGGAGGTGGGTCATAGAGGATCCTGCTGTGATGTATGTCAGAGAGTGTTTTGCCTATGTTCTCCTCTAGGAGTTTTATAGTTTCTGGTCTTACGTTGAGATCTTTAATCCATTTTGAGTTTACTTTTGTGTATGGTGTTAAAAAGTGCTCTAGTTTCATTCTTTTACAAGTGGTTGACCAGTTTTCCCAGCACCACTTGTTAAAGAGATTGTCTTTAATCCATTGTATATTCTTGCCTCCTTTGTCAAAGATAAGGTGTCCATATGTGCGTGGATTTATCTCTGGGCTTTCTATTTTGTTCCATTGATCAATATTTCTGTCTTTGTGCCAGTACCAAACTGTCTTGATAACTGTGGCTTTGTAATAGAGCCTGAAGTCAGGTAGGTTGATTCCTCCAGTTCCATTCTTCTTTCTCAAGATCCATGAATTTTGGAATTTCTAACTGCAAACTGCTTGAGATACCAAAATCCAGGCTTCTGAGCACACAAAGGCAGCATGCTGCAAAAGTAGAATTAAGAAGACATGCTTGAGTTGTGTTAGTTCCCCCACCCAAGACTCCACAGGCCAGGAGGAGACAGAGGTATTGGGAGAATCAGAGATTAATGCAGGATTGGGGGCCCCACACCCCTAGTTGGATGTTCAAGACCCTGGAGCCAGACCCTGCAGGGAGCAGACTCTGAGCTGGCCCTCAGTGACGGATCTGCCTCCACCTCTGGGTACTCATGCCCCTGCTAATCCCCTCCCCTGCCCACAGTGTGGGCAGAACCTGGACTTGCTTCCAACCATCAGATGTGGCACAGGTGACAGCATGTCCATGATTATAGGTACATGATCACACTACACACAGTTTCTGTGTCTGCCGTATGCGGAGATACCCTCCTTTGCTGACTCTAAGAAGCCAGCTGCCATGCTGGGAGCACCCCTGTGAGGACTACATGACAAGGATCTGAGAGCGCTCTCCAACCAACACCAGCGAGAAACCGAGGCCCGAGGCCCATGGCTGAGAAATGGAATGCGGCCGACCACCATGAGAACCTGGAGCAGATCTTTCCCCAGTTAAGCCTCAGGGAAGAACTCACCCCTGGCAGCCCCTTGACTGCAAAGTCACCTCTAAGCCATGGCCAGACTCCCAACCCACAGAAACCATGAGATGACATGTGTGTCTTGTTTTAAATCTCAGCATTAGTGGTAATATTGTTAATCTCAGCATTAGTGGTAATATTGTTTTGCAACAACAGAAAACTAGTCTGATAGTTCAGGGATCCGTGGGAGAAGGGATGTGTGTCACTCCCAGGAAAGGGCCAGCCGGGTAAGTGAGGTCCTGCGGGGACCCATGAGTTTCACAACCCCATCTCAGTAAAAATGCGGTGGGGTAAAACGGTGGCAGGCGGGGCACGTCTGAGCAAATAGGATGTGCAGAGCCTTCTCTGAGCCTCCGTCATACTGTAGAAGCTCCAGAGTTTCATTCAAGGGGCTCAAGGATATGATTGAGGAGGGACAGCAGACAAGAAGGGGCGCTGTGGGCAAGACCAGGAAGACACAGATCTATGACGTAGATATCTCAGGCGGTGTCTGTGGTTCAGGATGCCACAAACCAACCAGAGGGGTAAGTGACACATCCCAGGTGCCAACATGGACTCTTGCCAAAACCAGAGACCGGGAGCCCTCCATGAAGCCAAGGCCCCTCTAGGTCCCCAGACTGGATGTCCCTCCAGGGAGAGGATGGGAGCTGGGGTGGGAATCCTGAACAATCGTGTTCGAAGTAGAAATGACTGAGTTCACTTGGAAATGATTAAGGCTTCGTGTTCTGTCATCAGTGGAGGAGGGAGGGAGGTGAGCAGCATGATGCTACAGGCTGATGAGTACTGGGGTATCAGGACAAGGCAGGGATCTCAGGGGTATGGAAAAAGGATCAATCTGTACAGGCTTCCTGGAGGAGATGACAGCTGAGTTGCATTTTAGAGAATGAATTAAAAAGAGATTCTATGAATATAAGATTCCAAACTTTGGGACTTCCCTGGTGGTCCAGTAGCTAAGACTCCACACTCCCAATGCAGGGGCCTGGGTTCGATCCCTGATCAGGGAACTAAGATCCCTCATGCCACAACTAAGAGTTCTCGTGCCCTAACCATAAGAGCCCACATGCCCTAACGAAGATCGAAGATCCTGCGTGCCCCAACTAAGACCCAGTGCAGCCAATAAATAAATAAATAAAATATTAATTTTTTAAGAAGATTACAAACTTTCATGGTTCCATGCATTTAAGTTTTCAAGGTTCTAAGATGCCTTTTTTCTCAAGTCTACAGATCAGAGGCTCCCTGCCAGCACTGCTATATCCTGGGCCCCTACTCAGGGGCC
This sequence comes from Bos indicus x Bos taurus, assembly GCF_003369695.1. Taxonomy (NCBI): domain Eukaryota; kingdom Metazoa; phylum Chordata; class Mammalia; order Artiodactyla; family Bovidae; genus Bos; species Bos indicus x Bos taurus. The sequence continues at coordinate 131,552,059 of NC_040076.1, forward strand.
GGGAGAACACAAACCATCTGAAATGTATCTGAATCAGAATCCTATTCCTCATCATTTCCCACATCTCTGTCATCTCTGCCTGGAGGCATTTTCTCTTTTTTTAATTTACTCTTTTACTTCTAGTAAAAATTTCTTGTGCCCACAGTTTCAAGAGTCAAATTGTTTTATAAGCCTTGTATGAAAAATGGCAATTGCATACACTGCTCCATTCCACCACCACTCAGAGGAAACCACTCTCAACTTTAAGATGATTATTCTAAATGTTTTCCTCCCTATCTCTAAGAAACATGCTGATACTGATACTTCTTGATTTTTCAGTTGCACTCTTCACTGGCTTCCCAGTACAGAAGATGAGACTTTGTGTCTCTGTCGCCAGCCCCACCACATACCTTCTTATCCTCATTCTCCCAATGGAATTTCTTTATAATTTTAGTTAAACTCAATAGCTTCACTGTTTACATTATTATGATCATGTAAATGCTATTCACAACTGAGTCATGAAGCTTACGAGCTGGTGTTAATTTCTACTACATTTTGTTTTCCCTGGAGTTTATCATTACTTTGTCATTTCCTTTGCTAAGTTTTCTATATTCTTATCATTAATCTAGCTGTGAACTCTTCCTCATACATGTAAATCTCTTCTCAATGTATTCAAACTCACTAGGAATTTTATCATTTTTATTTTTTGAATAGTTTTCTCACAGTCTTCTGATCCACTCCAGCAATCTGAACAGTTTGCATGTCTGTCCTCTTGGGGTTTCCCTTCACCATTATCCTGGAGATTTCTTTTCTTCTCTCCTGAGTTGGCGTCTCTGTTTCCTCTGTCCCTATTTCACCATGTTTCATGTTCACACACACACCCACACTTCCTGGCTTCAGTGTGCTTTTGTTTCCAACAGCCAGTACTTTCAATTCATCTTCGGAGGACTGTCCTTGGACAACTGAGGGCACTCAGCCTGAACCTGGAGACCCAAGGGTCTTGAAATTTTCACCCTTCACCTGCCACCCGCCGGAGCATCTCTCGATGGACCAGAGGGGAGTATGCAAGCCAGTTCCTTTGTTTCAGGTTAGGACAACTGTAAAGTAACTTGCCCTCCAGCATATTCCGGGAGGATTAGACTGAACTCTGCCTAAAATCACTCCTTGTTGAGCTTTCTCTATTTCCTAGACCTACTTCCTCAAATCCCTTACAGATCTCCTCAATAAATCACCTGCACAAGAATCCCTGTCTCAGTATTTAAGGGAGCCCACCATGAGACCCAAGTCTCCCTTTTGCTTGGTTTGATCCTTCAGTTTGTTGGAGCACATTCTTGAGTAGCTTCCTGAGAATGTATGGAATATAAACATTTTAAGACATTCTATGCCTGAAAATGTCTTATTGTCCTGGCATCCTTAATTGATAGTTTGGTGGTGTGATGGTTATCTTTATGCATCAAATTGGCTAGGCCATACCCAATTACTTAGCTAAACATTAATCTAGATGTTGCTGTGCCAGGATTTTATAGATATGGTTAACATCTACAATCAGTTGATTTTAAGTAAAAGGAGTTACCCTCAATAATGTAGGTGACTCTCAACCAATCAGTTGAAAGAAATTAAGAGCAAAAACTGAGGCTTCCGGAAAAAGAAATTCTGCCTCCAGACAGCAACATTAGTTTCTGCCTGCATCTCCAGCCTGCTCTACAGATTTCAGACTCACTAGTTTCCCCAATTACATGAACCAATTCCTTGAAATATTCCTTATATATATTTACACAAATATATTCCGTTAAACATTTATATAACCAATAGGATATATGTGACCTATTGGTTCTGTTTCTCTGGAGAATTCTGACTAATACCGCTGAGCATCAGAGTCACTCCATCTGATATTTTGATGGTGTTACTTTGTCACCCTAGCCTAGTTCCCAGTGTTTAGAAGTCCAAAACGACTTGATTCTTAATCATCACTATATAGCCTGACTTTTCTTTCTGAAGGTTTTCAAAATCTACTTCAGCCCCAGTGTTCTGCAATTTCTTGATATATCTTAGAGTCAGTTGATTTTCTTTCATTATGTTTGACACTCAGGGACACCTGTCAATCTGAATACTCACATATTTAATTTTTCAAAATCCTTTTGAGCTGCTTCTTTGATGATGTGTTCTTTTTTGCTCTCTCTATTCTCTCTTTCAGGGACTTCCATTATTTGGATGTTGGTGAACATCACGGTCCTCTAACTTTCTCACCTTGTCCCTCCTATTTTCTTTTTTTTTAATTAACTTATTTTAATTGTGTCCCTCCTATTTTCTATCACTAGACTTTTTCTTCTACCTTTTGAGAGATGTCATACCATTTTTTCAGCTCTTCTATTAAGTTTATCATTTCACCCTTTCATATTTTTAATTTCTAATAGTTCTTGGTCCAATAGTAGTTTTTCTTACTTTTCTTGTGAAATATCTTCTTTAAGCTCTCTGAGAATATTAATGATAGTTGTTTTTCACTTTTTCCTATGGCAACTATTTACTTGAAAATGCTTATAACTATTGGTTTTTGTCTCTCTCTTATATGTAAGATTTCTTCATAGTATCCTATTTCTTCTTCATGGCTATCCTATCTGCTCCTAAGAATATGACTTTTAAATGGTGACTACAGACTTTCCTCAGAGAAGGCAATGGTAACCCACTCCAGTGTTCTTGCCTGGAGAGTCCCAGGGACGGGGGAGCCTGGTGGGCTGCCATCTCTGGGGTTGCACAGAGTTGGACACGACTGAAGCAACATGGCAGCAGCAGCAGCAGAAACTTTGCTAGCAGTCCAGTGGTTAAGACTTCGCCTTCCAGGGCAGGATGTGTGCGTTCAATCCCTAGTCAGGAAGCTAAGATCCCACATGCCTCTCAGCCAAAAATCCAGAACATAAAACAGAAACAATATTGTAACAAATTCAATAAAGACTTTAAAAAACGAAAAGTGACCAGAAGTCCCTAGTATGGGGTAGAGTTCATGAACCATCATCTTCCCAGCCAGATGATCTGACTGAGCTGTTTGTCCAGGGACTCCCATGTCAGTGTCTTTAAGTCTTTTCTCTTAGTCTGCCAAGCTTACATTGTGAGGTTTGTGTTTCCCTAACATGCACTGTACTATAGATCCCCTATTTCAGCCAGCTCTAATTGAAGGCAGAGGGCTGGAAATAATGATCTGTGATGTTCTCTCCCTCCTATGTCTCTGTAAGAATGTGTCATCCAATCAATGAAAAGTGGAAGTGTTAGCTACTCAGTCATGTGCAACTCTTTTCGACCCCGTGGACTGTAGCCTTCCAGGCTCCTCTGTCCATGGAATTCTCCAGGCAAGAATACTGGAGTGGGTTGCCTTTTCCTACTCCAAAGGATCTTCCCGACCCTGGGATCAAACCCACATCTCCTGGGTCTCCTGTCTTGCAGGTGACTTCTTTACCACTAGGCAAGATTGCTGCTGCTGCTAAGTCACTTCAGTCGTGTGCGACTCTGTGCAACCCCATAGACGGCAGCCCACCAGGCCCCGAAGTCCCTGGGATTCTCCAGGCAAGAACACTGGAGTGGGTTGCCATTTCCTTCTCCAAAGCATGAAAGTGAAAAGTGAAAGTGAAGTCACTCAGTCGTGTCCGACTGTTAGCGACCCCATGGACTACAGCCCATCAGGCTCCTCCATCCATGGGATTTTCCAGGCAAGAGTACTGGAGTGGGGTGCCATTGCCTTCTCCAAGGCAAGATTGCTAGACAAAGGCAAAAAGATTGCTAGACCATGGACAAAGTGTCAGACCTCACCTACCCAATGCTGCTCTTACTCTATGTTTAGATCCCTGGGGCAGAGCATTACTTAATTCCTCCTCAAGTTTCAGAGGATATACTTTTTTCTAATCTATGATTTAATTTATAGAAATATAGAGAAAAGGCAAAGTTTATAGAGACAGAGAGCAGATTAGTGGTTGCCAGGATGAAGAGGAACGTGGGAGGGAAGAAGAACTGGGAGACTTCCCTGGTGGTCCATCGGCCAAAACTCAGAGGATGTATTAACTTCAGGGACAAGTAAGAAGATGGTATCTGGAACGAGGAGGGAAAAGGGACTCCACCTCCTCCAGGCCACCCACAGCAACCTTGTGATGGCTTTCTGCAGGCAGAAGGCTCAGGTGATCAACCAACTACAGTAGGAGTAATAGTACAGAAACAGTGAGGTCAGTCCTCCAAAGGAAACCTAGAAATACCCTACACATTAGAAAACAATTGTCTGCATGGATTACACATATAATGAAGTTTTAACTACCATCTCATTGCTTTGTCAAATAGTAAATTTTTGACAAATACTTAAATAAATACTTTTATAGGGAAATTAAGGAGGAATTGAACACTCCTAGCTATTTACATCTACCTACATTTTTTTCCCAAACTCATCAGAGCACAAACACCATTTATGTGAAGTCGTAAGAGTGGCTAGTCTATTCTGCATTCTGCTTTGCTTGCACTTAGCTTTGTGATATGTGCACATTTTCACAGCTCACATACTTCTCAGTTTTCATGGTCACAGGGAATTCTGATTCACCATAGTTCTCTTAGTTATTCCCACTCACTGAGCATTTAGGTCACTTTCTATTTTCCCCCATTATGAACATGCTGCCATAAATATCTTCATATAAATGGCTTTTTTTTCATTTGGATTGTTACCTTCGGGTATTTTCCCAAAAGTAGGATTACCAAGTCAAAAGATATGAATAGTTTTTATTATAAATTTCCAGATTGCACTTGAGAAAAATAGGAACAAATTAGAGTGGCCAACAACAGTGTGGGTTTTCCATGCAGAACCTAATTTAACTGGTTTTCTTGATCTTATTTATTTTTATTAATTTCCTGTTGGCATTCCTTGGCTGCTCAAACTTGTATTTCTTTAATTATTATTCACATTGAATATCTTTTCATGTTAGTTTATCATCTGTAAGAAACAAAAACAAGACATTTTTGGTAGAGAAAATCTATTCCCTACAATGATGTTGCAACATTATAAATGGTAAAGGTGATATGAATGAAAGATGTAACCTGTCATTCTTTATATGTAAACAATATCTTCATATCTTTTGATAAATCCTCAAGTAGAATACAGGTCTTCACCATAAATTTGCATAACTCTGTATCTATTTTGGACCTGAAGCCTTATTTTAATAATTTAAATAATTTTCTAATTTTTCACTTCATTTAGTGTTTTTTGTCTACCAAAAGTTGAAATTATTTTATAATTGATTTGACTAACCTTGTTTCTGATGATATCTTCTATTGCTTTAAATATCACACATTTATCTTCCATTGTATAAATAAATATGCTATTTCATTCTCTTTTGATTTTTCTATGGCTTGTTTCATGGTGATTTACAAGGTGCAAACCTGAGGTACATTTCATTATCACCTGGACTTCTGACATATGTAGCTAAATTCTTCCCTTGTAACATTAACAGAGGATAAAAATGCACAGTCTTTTTTTTTTTTTAATTATTTATTTGGCTGCACCAGATCTTAGCTGCAGCATGTGGGATCTAGTTCCCTGACCAGGGACTGAACTCGGGGCCCCCTGCTTTGGGAGCACAGAGTCTTAGCCACTGGGCCACCAGTGAAGTCCCCCAAAAAATGCACAGTCTTTTAGTTGGGTGGTAGGTTGGTGCAGATCAACTCAGAGTTCAAGCTATGCCTGAACTCAGAGTTCATATGCCTCACCCTCCTGCAGGATTCCTTCATCACCAGACAGAGCAAGTAGAAGGATGTCCATAAGCATCATAGTGAATAGTGAAGTTGCTCAGTTGTGTCCTGCTCTTTGTGACCCCATGGACTGTAGCCTACCAGGCTCCTCTGTCTATGGGATTTTCCAAGCAATAGTCCTGGAGTGGATTGCCATTTCCTTCTCCAGTGGATCTTCCCAACCCAGGGATCAAACCCAGGTCTCCCCGCATTGTAGACAGGCGCTTTACCATCTGAGCCACCAGGGAAGTTATAAGCATCATGAGATGAAGGAAATGCATGCACACACACACATCTTTTAAATTTTTATTGGAGTATAGTTGCTTTATAATGTTGTGTTAGTTTCTGCTGTACAGCAAAGTGAAACAGCTATATGTTTACATATATCCCCTCCTTTTTGGATTTCCTTCCTATTTAGGTCACCACAGAGCATTGAGTAGAGTTCCCTGTGCTATACAGTAGGTTCTCATTAGTTATCTATTTTATTCATAGTAGTGTGTATATTGGAGAAGGCAATGGCACCCCCACTCCAGTACTCTTGCCTGGAAAATCCCATGGACGGAGGAGCCTGGTAGGCTGCAGTCCATGGGGTTGCGAAGAGTCGGACACGACTGAGCGACTTCACTTTCACTTTTCACTTTCATGCTTTGGAGAAGGAAATGGCAACCCACTCCAGTGTTCTTGCCTGGAGAATCCCAGGGACAGGGGAGCCTGGTAGGCTGCCGTCTATGGGGTCGCATGGAGTCAGACACGACTGAAGCGACTTAGTAGCAGTAGCAGCAGCAGTGTGTATATATACATCAATACCAATTTCCCACATCATCCCACCCCTCCTTTTCCCTTGGTGTCCATACTTATGTTCTCTACATCTGTGTCTCTATTTCTGCTTTGCTATTTGCAAAACATATATTATAATGCCTGTTTATCTGTATTATTACTTACAACTGCATGTGCATCTATAACTATCTCAAAACAAAAAAAAATCTATTAATAATTGGAAAAAATATTTTCAAAATGCATGGAAATTTAGTAAGATATTTTCTTTGAAGTATACAAATATCCATATTTACACCTTCTCAACAGAAGTCCAGAAGCTTAAAGCGTGGCTATTCTTCAGAATCAGCAGGCTGCTAAGAGATGACATCTTCATCCTCAACCTCCCATTATTTGAGGAATCAGTTTTCAAACACTGCTACATTAAAGCCAAAGGCAGGTTTAGAAATACTGGTTTTTAACCAAATTACCAAATATTTATTAAGAGCCATAAGCAATCTTGCTTGAAAGTGGGGTACCAGCTGCCAAGTAAACAACCTGTAGCAGAGAAAATTAATATTTTTAAACTGCCAACATTTTCTTCCCATTGCTACAGGTGAGGCTTAATTTTCGAAGGTGGGAAACTCATTTTGGCACTCGACTAAATTTTACATCCTAGAGATTAAGCTGGAATCTGTCCTCACATTGGCCTTCCTTCTCCTTTGGAAGGGCCTCTACGGTGACCTTTTTAGTCATGCAGACAAAGATAAAGCAATTTCTTACCCCCTTTTTTTTTCAAACACCCTGAACCAGTCAGAGCTTTGGATGTTAAGTATTCTGTTCAATAATGAAAATTTGGTTTATATTTTAGCAGGACTGTGCCTTGCAAATAAATGATTTTAAAATATGAATTTAAACTGTTCAGTCCCTGAAAATCATTGCTTGCTTAGGAGAGATATGTCTATTTTCTCTACCTCTTAGTGTTTATTCCCAGTGAATTGCCAGACTAGCCCATGCCAGGAGCAACATCAGGCCTGGTGGTCTTCTCACACTGAGGAAAGAGGGCTTGCACTGGGCTTGGCAGGTGCTCCCTGGCCTGGCCCGCTGGGACCCTGCCCTTGAACTTCTGGCCATGCTGCCATCACTGCCTTAGCCCAGTGGCCCCAATCTAGTTGCTAGGAGCATAAGTGTCCATTTGAACCCCAATTTGACCACTATATCCTTGTATGACCTTAAGCAACTCACTTTACCTCTTCTGATTCATTTTCCTTATTTGCAAAATGGGGAGAGATTAACTTACCAGGGGGATGCCAAGAAAAGGTTAGTTTTTGCCCCCAGCCCCCACCCTAGGGTGGCGGAGGGGTGGGCTTTGCCATCCTGTATATAGAAATTGACATCCAATCAGCCAAAGGAGCCGGTAAGCAAGAGAGACAACTGCTTACCCACCTCCTTCAGCCCATTGTATAGACCAGCGGAACCAGATCTCTGCAGCAGCCCCCTGAGAGCTGCTAAGTATATGGAGGGCATAGGAATTCTCCCAGGATCTCGGGTTATCTATCTTCTCACAGACAATGTGGGAGATTTTCCCTACGATCTGCCTCTGCCCCACGTACACAGAATTCCAACTGGCACCAAGGCTGACCTTGGTCTTTTTCACTTCCTGGCCAAGAACGCACAAAGACCCCTAGAGGGACAAATAGCCTCTGCCCATGGGCCGCCTCACTGAGCTACCTGATCCAGCCTCTGCTCAGGGGGCCTTCCTGGGTCAGGACCAACATCCACAGGCCTCACCCCTCCGTAGGCCCCCGGATCATCCTTCCGCTCCTTGAAAGAACACCCAGAGCCCCCGGAACTCCCCTCAGTATACACAGACACACACACGTGCATACACTGTACCCTGCCCAGAGACACTGAGACCCCGTGTGCCAGTGCCAGGCGCCCCTAGCTTCCTTCCCCCTGTGCTTTGCTTCCAAGAGCTCTCACTCCGCAGTCTTCAGGAGATGACCCCTGAGTGGCTAGAACTTTCACCCAGACACAGCGACAGACACAAGTGGCTGGGAGTTTACTGCCACTAGCCCCCACTAAGCTGTCTGAAGCCAGTGCATGGCTGACAGGTGCAAGAGGACAGCCAGATTCCTTGCCTTCTGAGAGACACCATGAGGGATGACTGGTGCTCGAGAGCACCACCAAGGATCAGGGCAACGTCTAACTTCACAAATGATCACCTCATCCACCCCTGTCCTGCCTGCCTGACTCCCTTGTTGAACTCTCCCAGAGCACTTCCCTAATTAGTCTCTTGCACACTCCCTCTGATCTCAGGATCTGCTTCTAAGTAACTTGACCTAAGATGAACACTAGCTTGTCACACACTCTGATGATTAGCAGGGCTACTGGTCTGAGCCTGCTTCACCATCTATGTCCTCAGGTGTGTGTGTGTGCACGCACACATGCATGTGGAAGGGAGCGTGAGGACAGGCATGTTGGTGCATAACAATGTAAGCATGCAGGAGAATAAGCACATGTGTATTCAGGGGGACAAGTGTGTTTGCCTGTACATGTGTTCAGATATGTGTCTGTGTGTTTCTATTTGTAAATATGGATATAAGTGAAGAATGTGTGCAAGTTAATATGTGTGTATACAAGAAGTGATGGGTGTGTGTACATGGGCACATATGCTTGTGTCTAGATCTCCTACTGGGAGGGTCAAAGGTAGAAGTAACTCAAAGCACTTGAACATCTCTACAGCCAGCAGAGCCCACCTCCTTCTGAAGTCCAGCAAATAGCTATATCCCCGGCTCTTATGAAGTGTTCATGAACATAGCCTCATTTCTCTGTTAGGCAAACATCAGATCCACTTTCACACAAAGTCCACTGACTATAAATGAAAGACTTGGGGAAGAGGGAAGTCCTGTTCCAAATGATACCCGGGCCACCAAGACTGAAGACACCCACCGCACCTGACCACTTTCAACACATTTGGGTCCCTGCGAAGCTAGAACCACCCCTACTTCCTCTTAAATGAACTTAGCGAAGTTCCCAACATTTCTCTGCCTCAGCTTCCTCTTCTGAAAATGAAGATAATAGACAATAATGAATGATATTAGACAACAATAAACAATGAAGATATTAGATAATAATAGAATACTTACTAGAGTGGACTCTCCATATCCACTGGTTCTGCATCCAAAAGCACTGCCCCAGTTTACACAGGGACATGAGCATCCAGCAGAGTTTGGTGTTTGCTGGGGGCGCAGTGCAGATCCTGGATCAGGACAATGCACCTCAAATTAGGTGGCTTAAACAACAGAAACTTGTTATCTCAGAGTTCTGAAGACTGGAAGTCTGAAAGTAAGGTGCTGGCAATTCTAGTTCCTTTTGAGGCTTCTCTCCTTGGCTTGTAGATGGCCCTGTGTCTCACATAGTCTTCTCTATGTGATATATGTCTGGTTGTCCAAATTTTCCTGTTTTATCAGGACACTAGTCATAGTAGATTAGTGTTCACTCTAATGACCTCAACTGGGCTTCCCAAACAGTGCAGTGGTATAGAACCCATCTGCAGGAGATGCAAGATGGGTTCAGTTCCTGGGTTGGGAAGATCCCCTGGAGAAAGAAATGGCAACCCACTCTAGTCCTCTCGCCTGGACAGAGGAGGCTGGCAGGCTACAGTCCATGGAATCACAAAGAGTTGGGAACTACTGAGCCCACACACACAGTGACCTCAATGAACTTGATTATCTTCTGTGAAGACACTGTCTCCAAATAAGGGCACATTCTAGGCACTGGGATTGAACTGAGGACACAATACGACCCTGAACACTTACCTTATAGAGTTGTCATGAGGATTAAAAGGAGTCACTGCCTGACATAGAGGAAGCCCTATATACTGACACATGATGCTATAATGATGCGTGTATGAGTGCTTAGTTGCTTCAGTCATGTCTAACTCTCTACGACCCTATGGACCATGGCCTGCCAGGCTTCTCTGTCTATGGGATTATCCAGGCAAGAATGATGATGATGAATTAAATCAACTTCAGAATTTCTGTACCGTGTAATACTAAGACATAAAAGTGGTTGCAAAGTGGTTCTAACACAAAATAGAAAAAGCTTTATAACTCCCAAAAGATGAAAGAAAAGGCAAATCCATCCAAAAATGTTTACTCTCTGATTGTTCAGAGACCAATTTCTACCAGCATGTGGAATAGTTGAGCCTGGCTTGTGTGCCACAAAACTGAGCACACCAGTTGGGCAAAATTAACACACTGGCAGACAATTCTTAAGACAAATGTTTGTACTCTCCCAGTTACAAGGTACACTTGACCACTGCCACTCCCAATAAACAAGCAGAACTGACCTCACACTGAAAATCAACAGTAAAGGAACAGAAAAGGAAGCCTTGCCTCAAGCAATTTTTTTTTTTTCATTAACTCACTGCCCTGAGATCAGAGTACCCAGGAGAAAGAAAAGGAGATCTTTGCATGCACTGTTGAGTACCAGGCTCAGGGGAGCTTCCAGGATAAATACTGTAATTGTGTGTTTATATTATGTGGGGCAATCAGGAAGCCCTGAGTCTTCACTGGCCAGAAGGAAGTGGAAAACACTTCTTCCAGGACTCCTAGCAGGCACACAGGTGGCTGGGTGTGTTGAATGAATCACACAATGGTGGTGTCCGGTGGGAGACCCTGGAACTGAATCCCAGCATGCTTCAACCCAGGCTCCGCTTCCATCACTGATCAGCACCCACAGTTTGGCACTGAGGGGCGTAGAGGGGCACTGCACCCACAGACCTGGGGTTCAATGTGGCCTCAACCAGCCAGCTGTTGCTTCAAAGGGTGATAAAATGTAACACACTTGTTAACATAAGTCCACATTGGACGACTATTACATCAGACATGTTTAGGTATAAGTAACAGAAAATCTAACAGATTCAAACAAATATAGGCCTTTATTATTTGCTAATGAAGAGGAAAATTTAAAACCTTGCACCCAGCTAGAAAAAACCTCATGCTCCTTCTGCTTCTGCAACTCAGCCAGCTCCTTGCATAATCACGTAAGTTACATAGTTTTGGGAAAACGGAAACTTGCAACAATTCTAGGAGCTGAAATTCTCTACCCTCACCCTTGTCAATTACCCAGCCCCTGTAATCCTGCTTAACCATGTTTGTTTGTGTGAAGGTCAGGCACCCCCAGCCCCCTGCTGCTGCATCCTAATCACTGTTCTGGAGTATATGAGACCCCTACCTTGAACTAGCCTATTCAGTCCCCACTGCGCCTAAAGTCTGGTGTCATGCACTGTCTATAAAAACTCTGTAATTCCTTTGTTCAGGGCTCATAGCTGGAAGTGTTAATTCCTCTGGGCCTGCTGGCGTAAAAACCTGAATTCTCCAACTGAGTCTGGAGTGTGGTGCTTGGTTTCTTAACAGATTGACTTCTGCAACACTAACAAGAAAATGAAAAAAGGTGATCCGAGCCTGGTAGGCTGCAGTCCATGGGGTCGCTAAGAGTCGGACACGACTGAAAGGGACTTTCACTTTTCACTTTCATGCATTGGAGAAGGAAATGGCAACCCACTCCAGTGTTCTTGCCTGGAGAATCCCAGGGACAGGGGAGCCTGATGGACTGCCATCTATGGGGTCACACAGAGTCGGACACAACTGAAGCGACTTAGCAGCAGCAGCAGGGATGGTTTGGCAGCCTAATGATGCCACTGAGAAACCAAGAGTGTATATCTGTCCGTGCTCCCATCTTTGGCTTGTGGGCTTTTGAGCCTTATGCGTGCAGCCTCACTTGTAAGCTGGCTGTCCCAGTAACACCATCACCTCGCTTTCCTCCTAGGGTGGGAGCAGCTCCCTGCTAGTGCTAATTTCTAGGTTGTTTTATCCATCCACTGTTTGTCTTCTCAGCAACTCTACCACCTGCTTAAACAATTTCCTGCATTAAAATCCTCCTGTTGTAATAACTAAAGTAACTTTGTTTTCTCAATTACAACCCAAATGGCCACATGGCTAACACAGTAACAAACTCATATCCTCAGGGAGCAATGCTTCAAAGGTGGATACATGCTTAAGGAGAACAGGAAGATAATTTTTGGTAGAAATCAACAAAATTCACAGCCAGCAATAAGAAAATGATGCTGAATATGAAGAGTGTGGTCACATGACAGTGGTAGCAGCCTTGACAAGTGGAAAGGCAGGAGAGGCCAGACCCCTTGCAGTTTATACAGGGCGCCTGGACAAGGAGGTGAGTGGGGGCTCAAATTCAGCCTGTGATTCAGTCATCACACTCTGCACCCTGCATGAGGCTAGTTTCCCGAGGAAAGGACACTTCTTTATAACTAGTGCCAAGTTTACACAGAGGTTTCTCTAATTCTCATTGGCTGGCCTTGGTCCTGTCCAGAGTTGCCAAAACCCATGGCAGGCAAGAGAATGGAGAAGCAGGAAGAAATATAAACAGAGCATAAAATAAGGCCCACCTGAGTGCCCAAGAGCTTTGTGTAAGGTTTTTAACATTCCGAGAACACAAGGGGAAGGGACTTTTAAGAAGGAGGCTCCCAGTCCTGAGGCAAGGCTGGGGTGTCAGTACCCCTGCTGGAAGACCTTGTTAGAAGGGGGCCCATAATTTGACAAGTGACCTGCTCCCCATAGCAGCAGCCTTTTCTTTTCTCTATCATTTGGGAAGGTGGCCCAAATTATAAAGTTAGGACTTAGAAAGTCAACTATGACCTCAGATAGGCTTAATAACTCCCCGTACAGAACAGTAGGCCTCCAGAGCCCCCAGATAGACCTAGAGCACACCCAGCTATTCTGGAAGTCTTCAAAGGGGAGCCTGCCATGGACTTACCACTGGCCTATGAGCTGCATCCAGGCATCAGCCCTCCCTTCCCCGGGACCCCACATTTTATTTGTCTGTATCCCCTGAGCCTCAGCTCCAGCAGCCCATGGGGAAATCCCTCCAGCTGTGCAGTGGGTGCTGTGACAGACACTCCCAAAGCCACCGTCCTCAGGTGCCCTCATGGTGCTGGTCCCCATGCAGAAGGGGAAGATGGTCTCCCCAGATCTGTGCCTGTCCTCATCACCTGGGTCCCAAATCAGCACTGTCAGCGCCCAGAGTCTCAGCAAAGGGCCCTGTCAACTCCTAGAACACCCCAAGCTCACCCCTGGGCCTGGGCAACCTGGTGAAACCTGGGAGCCAGCAGGGACCCCCGTATCCTCCAGGGATTCAGCCCACAGGTCTGGTGCCCCAACCACCAAGCTGAATCAGGAACAGTTACCATACCACTGACTCCCTCCTCTTCCTTTTTACCCTCTTCTGCCACCAAAAAAATCCTCTGTGAAGCAAAAACTCAGAGATACTGATGTGTTTGAGAGAAATAGTACCACCTACAGCAGCAGCCAATAAAAGACCCTCTGGCACACTTGGCAAAAGGGAGGGAGGTCTTTCCTCCACAGCAGAGGGCATTAAGTAGGGGCTGCACAGAGTACAAAGGAATGTTGGCAGAGACATCGCCCGCCTCTGTTCAACCTCCAGGCCTGTAGGTGGCACAGCAGCACTGTCCTGGACCCGTGGAAGCTCCCTGGCAGGACCAAGAGAGGAGGCAGGCAGCCTCTGTCCTCAGATTGGGGTTTAGGAGGGGCCGGGAGAAATATCAATAACCTCAGACATGCAGATGACACCACCCTTATGGCAGAAAGTGAAGAGGAACTAAAGAGCCTCTTGATGAAAGTGAAAGAGATTGAAAAAGTTGGCTTAAATCTCAACATTCAGAAAACTAAGATCATGGCATCCGGTCCCATCACTTCATGGCAAATAGATGGGGAAACAGTGGAAACAGTGGCAGACTTTATTTTTCTGGGCTCCAAAATCACCGCAGATGGTGATTGCAGCCATGAAATTAAAAGACGCTTACTCCTTGGAAGGAAAGTTATGACCAACCTAGATAGCATATTGAAAAGCAGAGACATTACTTTGCCAACAAAGGTCCATCTAGTCAAGGCTATGGTTTTTCCAGTAGTCATGTATGGATATGAGAGCTGGACCATAAAGAAAGCTGAGCGCAGAAGAACTGTGGTGTTGGAGAAGACTCTTGAGAGTCCCTTGGACTGCAAGAAGATCCAACCAGTCCATCCTAAAGGAGATCGGTCCTGGGTGTTCATTGGAAGGACTGATGTTGAAGCTGAAACTCCAATACTTTGGCCACCTGATGTGAAGAGCTGACTGATTGGAAAAGACCCTGATGCTGGGAAAGATTGAGGGCAGGAGGAGAAGGGTCTGACAGAGGATGAGATGGTTGGATGGCATCACCAACTCAATTGGCATGGGTTTGGGTGGACTCTGGGAGTTGGTGATGGGCAGGGGGGCCTGGCGTGCTGCAGTTCATGGGGTCACAAAGAGTCGGACATGACTGAGCAACTGAACTGAACTGAACTGAACTGAACCTCCAACTCATCCTCTGTTCTCGTCTTTGGTCTCCCTCTTCTGTCCCTTTCTCTTCATTCTCATTCTCACTTCCCTCCCTCCTACTCCTTAGCCGCTTGTCCTTGTTCTTCCTCTGTCTTCTTCCTCATTCTACTTTCCCTCCAGTACCACTTTTCTAGAGGCCCTTGGCCCCACTCTTAGAGGTTAGTGAGTTAAAACGGTAAAATCATAGTCCTACCCAAAAGTATAGGACTACAATTGGACCCTTTAAATGTTCTGCATTCACCTGTTATGGCAGCCTTGGGGAAAGACACAGCCAGAAAAAAATAACCCAATGGGACCCTTCTGGATCAGTTCAGAAGACAAAGGGCTTCAGAACTCTTGCTGACATCTGCTCAGTGACACAACTGAATTTCTCTAATGAAAAATAAAGCAAAGAATTTTCTATGAGGGATTCATCTATTTCTTTTTTAAAATATAATAATGTTCTGTTTTAGTGTGTAGCACAGGAAACTCTACTTAATGCACTGTGAGGGACTGAATGGGAGGGAAGTCAAAAGGGAGGGGATAAATGAATGTATGGCTGCTTCATTTTGCCGTACAGTAGAAACTAACACAACATTATATAGCACCTGTACTCTAGAGGTAACAGGAGATGGTACAACTCCTACCTAAACGAGGCATGGGGTGAGGGTCCAGGAAACAGCCACCTAATGGCACCAGTGACTTGGACAAAGCACAGGGGCAGTGGATAAGAGTATATACATTCCTGTAGATGCCCCACAGCCCCTTCCACCCACACCTTTGGATTAAGCATGATGGACGGGAGAACTACCTTCTGCCAATTAATTCCAGAGTATAATTTGTAGCCTGGGCCCATCCTGGAAGATCCTGGGCTGCTAACAAACCATGACACTGCTTTAATTTCTCCTTTGCCCCCACACTTTATTAAAACCTGGACTGGGTTCTATCAAATATCCCTTTAAGGGAAAAACAGAGAGAGGGAGAGAAATGGAGCAACATTTGTCTCAATGCAATATGAAAGATTAGAGTTTGCTGGATCAAGAGGGAGATGGGGGGGTGGAATTCTTGTGAAACACACGCACGCACAGGGACACACACACACACACACAATTTCTCTTTTGCAATGACCTCCTTATGCCCCATCCATCAGCCTGGGGTTGGCTTATTCTAACTAGCAGATTCCTTTATTCTGTATAACAGGCCCATCAGACACAATCTGCATGCCAATTACTGGCACAGACCCCTTGATACCAAAAAATGGAAATTAGCTGTCAAGGAAAGGCTTCAACCGGCCAGGTCTCTTTCTTGCTCTCCATTTCCAGCTCATATACACACTTACTCTGCTCAGCGCCTGGCTCTCACCAGGGAGTCCCCAGTGGAAAAAGTCATCTAAAAAATACAAACATATTTTATTGTTACTAGTATTAGTTGCTGACTTTCTCAGTACAATGCAAAATTCACCAGTGGGCAAAAGCTGCTTAGGGCAGAAATGGGTGAGAGAGGTTGATTTCTGATAATTGCATTTCTTTGGGAGCAGATCAAGGCGTCCCATGAAAGGACATTCAAAGAAGTGTGAGGATAAGGGCAAAAGAAAACAGACAAGGAATGGGATTCTGTAACCAAGATAACAATCAGAACTTTCACACTTAGGAATGGGCCGAGGCAGAGTTGAGGGGACAGAGGTGAGACACGCTCCAGGAACAAGACTGCAAGATTGCTTTGCATCCTAATCAGTTCTCACAAAGCCAGGCTGCATCCAACCTAGAGGGCTTCCTATGGACACAGAAACACTCCAGTTGTTTTCAACCCAACCTAAGCATACTACCCACAAGATTTCTGTCCTGCTGCTCTCAGAATCTTCAAAAGAGCATATTTGATTATACAATTTCCCTTTTCTTTTTTCCAAAATGAGCCACAGAGGTAAGGAGTTTATTTTCTACTGTCAAAGGTCCAGGGTCCACATTGAATTTCCCTTGATGGGGCAAAGTACTCCATATGGATCATTATGACTTCAGAGTGGTAACCTGGCACATTCAGGGTATCCCCTTCATTCGGGGCAATCCTTTTTCAGCGAGGATTATCTCTGTATGAACAGTTTTAGTTGCATGGATCCATCCATCCAAACAACAAATTTCTTTTCATTAAATATTTTCTTTAGCACACAGTTCAATACTTGCTCAAAATCTGGATTCCTTCCTTAACAAGTGGAAAATATCTTTAGTTCTAAACAAACTGTCTCTTCTTCCCATGCATTCTGGTGGCTAAAATTGTCAGCCAGGGAAGTCTGGAGTTTTTCAAATGAACAATTTTCAGAACATGATGTAAAAAGAGCTTAATTTGTCCAACTGAATGCCTACTATGTTCTTGATACCTAAATATGTGACAGAGATTGTGGCAAGAATGAATGAATGCCAGGAGCTAAGCCAGGTATTGCAAATAGGTGGGTGAATAAGACACAAGCCTTGACCTTGAGGAGCTCAAAGTCAGATCTAGTTGCAATCCTCATCACTCATTTCTCATCCCTGTATGTATTTTGCAGTTGGCATTAATAAACAACTTGCCTTGGCTTCCACTGGAGAATGGCTTATGTATTCCCTCACCCAAATGCTCTTCCCCCAGCTCCCAGTTTTAAGATACTGAGTTTCCAAAAAGTTGTTTCCTTTTTCATCACCCATCGAAACAAAAATCAGTTGATTTGGGATCTGATGACATTCAGTGCTTCTAAGCACTCACTTCCTTCACTTCAGGGATGCTTCAGGAAGCATTCCTAGTTTTCCTCCCATTTCTCCTTCTCTTCTCCTTTTGAAGATTCTTCTTCTGCTCCTCAAATTGTTGGTTTTTCTCAGGGTCTGACCCATGCTCTCCTCCTTCTTATGTATTCAGGCTCTGGGACAACAGAGAAGACAAGAAGAGTCAAAGGTGACATCCCAGGTTTCTGGCTTGAGCAACTGGACAAACACAGATCATTCTAGTCTGAGAATCTTTGATCTTAAGGAACAGAAATCCATCCAAGTCAAAGGGGAGTGTCTCAGAGAAAGGGAAAACTCACAGGCCTCAGCAAAGGTGAAACCAAAGTTGCTATAAGACACAGAGGCTGTTGCCTCCTCCGCCTTAGCGGTTCCTCAGTATCTCTACCTTCACCCGCTTCTCATCCTCCAATTAGTCACCTCTGAGTTTCTCCACTCTCTGAATTTCATCTAGTCCTTTATTGCCATACCAGATATAAATCTACCAGTCTTTCCGCTCCAGTGCCTGTCATGAACCAAAACTTGGTACCAGACAGATTTCCCAGAGTGGGCATCTGATTGGCTCAACTCCCCTCTTCTGCACCAGGCCAGCTGACCAATAAGGTCCCCTTAGATGAGATGCACACCCCTGAGTCAATCAGCTATTTTGGGGGTGGGTCAGGGATCTGAGGTCTACCCATTAAGGGCTGTGGGTGGAGGAAGATTCTCTAAGAAGGGAGGTATCCCCACATGTGCTAAATACAGTGGTATCATTTTAAACAGACTACTTCTGCAAATATTCATTGTGAAAATGCTAAATGCATTTTTCTATTTTGGAGGAAACAGGTTGAAAAAGACCAGAAGATGAAGCAGAAGTTTCCATCACTTTAGATGGGACAATCTAGAGAAAAGAGAGTTTTGAGACGTGTATTCGTTTCTTATTGCTGCTGTAACAACTTACCACAAACTCAATGTCTTAAAGCAATGCAAATTTATTCTCTTACAGTCCTGGAGGGAAGAAATCAGAAATGGGTCTTATGGGGCTAAAATTAAGTATTGGAAGAGCTGTGTTACTTTTGAAGGCTCTATGGGATAATCCATTCCTTGCTTTTTCTAGCTATTAGAGGCTGCCAGCATTCCTTGGCTCCTGGCCCAGTATCAATCTGCTCTCTGCTTGGGTCATCACAGCTCCTCCCCAAAGTAGACTCTCCTATATCCCTCTTTTCCTTATAAGGATTCCCGTGATTACGTTGGGCCCACCCAGATAAGCTAGGATAATCTCCCCAATTCAAGATCCTTAATTTAGTCACATCTGCCAAGTCTTTTTTGCCATATAAGGTAACATAATCACAGATCCCAGGGATTAGAACGTGAATATCCTTGAAGGGTCATTATTTTGTCTACCAAAAGAGGGATATGGTGGTCATACAAGACAAGCCCTGACACTAGCTTAAGGAACAGTCACTGAGTCTCACACAGCCTCATCTGTGTCCTTCAAAAATATCATTTTCACAAAATGGAAGAAATGGAAATTAAATAACAAAAGATTACAAGGGACTTCCCTGGTGGTTTGGGGCTTAAGACTTCAAGCTTCCAATGCAGGGGGCAGGGGTTTGATCACTGATCAGCAAACTATGTTCCCTCATGATATGTGACCAAAAAAAAAGCAATTAGAGGCATGCAGGTGATAAAAGCAAGGAGGCAGAAATGCTGACCACTCCTAGGAAAAGTCCAGCAAAGGATGATGAGGAGAAAACTACAGAGAGAGAATCAGACAGACCAAAGGAGCGTAAGGAGCGACAGAGTCATTGAGGTACGAAAGTTGGAGGGGAAGACCCCACTGCCCTGAGACAGGACGAGGCAGAAGTAGTCCATGCCTTGAGGTCCCAGGCTTGAAGCTCCCTCCGGGGAAATGCCAAGAAGGAGTCCCAAGAGGAAGAGAAGTTCAACACGACTCAGAGTCTCCAGCTGATGTTAGATGTTGACTCCACCTTCATGACTTTCCCAAGAGCTCCGAGGCCTGGATAAAGAGCAAAAGGCAAAGGTTGGATGGTTTCACGGAGGCTCTGGGAAATGAGCAATACTGGTCTGCTAGAGAGACCAACAGTAGAACAACTGAGAAGGCAGAGAAGCCAGGGAAGGCTGGCAGTGGAGAACTGAAGTGGGAAGGGGAAACAGACAGCAGCCTGGGGAAAGGCTGCATCTGCACCAGGGAGTGATGGCATGCAGGTCAGAATGAACAGCCAATCTGCGGCCACATGGGTGTGAGTTAGGACCTGGGGCTGAAGGGTAGAGGTTGTGATTGGATGGGGGCGGAGCTACAGATGAATAGCATCACATCCCTAACCAAGCCACACACCCAAGGCTCACAGAGCTGCACAGATGAGGGTGCCAGCTTTCTTGGATGATCCATTTGGTCACCACAGTCTAAGGAGCCCCAGGCCACCCAGAAGCAAGGAATCAAGGTTATTCCATCAGCTTCCACCAAGAAGTTATTTAGCCCTATATCTTTTGCAGAGCTGCTGCTGCTGCTGCTGCTGCTAAGTTGCTTCAGTCGTGTCCGACTCTGTGCGACCCCATAGACAGCAGCCCACCAGGCTCCCCCGTCCCTGGGATTCTCCAGGCAAGAGCACTGGAGTGGGTGGGGGACAGTTTTATACACGGTCTCCACCTGCCATGCAAATCTTTACCCAGGCTTGTCAGATGGACCCTGGCTGAAAGCACATTCCTCCGCCAGAGCAAAGAAAGATGTCACTGAAATTATCTTGGGTTCCATAGATGACATTAGTACAGCCAGACTGCAAAGCACCAAGTGCCAATTTACATGGCAGCTTCTGTTGCACTAAATGGAAATCCTACCCTTGTTGTGTTAATTCTGTGGCTGAGAAAACCCCCCAGCCGCAGCCCTGGCACTGGGCTGCATGTGGGCCCAGGGGCCACTTATCTGCCATGTAGGTGGATTCTGCGCTGCTTGGCTCTAGAGGAAAATGCATCTTACATAAGGTGCTGCTCCACAGATAAGTCTGTTGTTAATATGCTTCAGACTGCCTTGGCCGAGGCTATTATCACAGATACATGCAATGTACATCTTTTTTATCGGTATACATTGTACTTAAGGTAAAAAATAAAATAAAAATAAAAAAGGAAGAGAGACCACAGGATGTCATTTGTTATTTTTTAAAAATGTTTCCTACAGATTCCACCCATACCACATAGTACCCCCAATGAATAAATTGGAACACAATGCTGGCTTCATACACCCAAATTGGAACAATACAGAGACCATTAGCCTGGCCCCCATGCAAGGATGACGTGAAAACTCATGACATGTGCCATGTTTTTTTTTTTAATAAAAATTTAAAAATTAACTTTTTTAAAAAGAGGGGGGACCTCCCTGGCAGTCCAATGGTTAAGATTCTGTTTCCAGTGCAGGGCATGCAGGTTCAATCCCTGGTTGGGGAACTAAGATCTCACATGTCATATGGTGTGGCCAAAAGATTAAAAACACATAAATAATTTTTTAAAAAAATTTGGAGCATCAAACATAAATTAGTTAAATGTGTGGGTTTTTTAGAATGGACTTTTCCACAGTTTACTATGATTCAGTGGTCAGTGAGTGAGTGAGAGTCGCTCAGTCGTGTCCGACTCTTTGCGACCTCATGGACTATAGCCTGCCAAGCTCCTCTGTCTGTGGAATTCTCCAGGCAAGAATACTGGAGTGGGTTGCCATTTCCTTCTCTAGCGATTCAGTGGTATGTGTAGGCAACGCACTCAGCACGTTGGCAGGCTCAGCACTCCTGCCACGACTCTGTCCCATCTTTCAGATGTATGGAGTACTTTTTCCAAAAAGTGAAAGAAGAGGATTTGGTGATGAATTCTTTTAGCTGAAGGAATGGAGGAGAAGTGGGTGTCCAGGGTGAATCTGAGGCATGTCTGCTTTAATATCTGGAATTAATCGACCCAAGGAATCTGAGGCAGCTCAACCTAACACTTGTTCCAACAGAAGCTGGCATGCAGCAGACAGAGCCCCAGCTGCACTGCTGGGGGAACGCCTGCCCCTCCTTGGAAGATCCTCGCCTGCATGGGGTCTTCAAACAGGGCTGTTTGGGGGTGTTCAGGTGATGACAGCACAGTAATCTATTTCCCCATTTCCTGGACTCAGGAAGGCAGAAACCTGAATGATGACCAGTGATGAAACCAACAGCACAGCCAGGCCAGGCCCTGGAGCCCAGGGGCCAAAGAAGTCCCAACGAGTTGACTGTATCCACACCTCTGGCCTAATGTCCGCATGTGTGAGACGCCTGGAGGGGACTAAATGACAATGACATCCCCCGTGCTCTGTGTACAATGCCTCCTCCAGCTTGTCCTCTCCACAGATTTCTGGGCTTGCTGTTCGTCAGGGGACAGCTGGAGGTCTGGCTGGGGGTCCCACTTGAGCTCTGGCAGAGCTCCATCCCCAAGTCCAGACCCCAGACTAGAACTGGCACTGAGAGGAAGGGATCCCAAATAAAAGTGGATCTGAGCACATGGATGGAGACTGGAGGGTCGGCGCCAGCAAAGTACAGGGATCCTCTGACCAGGCTGTCCAAGAGCTTTGCGCATCACCTGTCACAAGAGGGTGTGCTGACGGCTCCAGTCCCAATGTGCACAAAGGCTGGAGGGGACTCCATGCTCCACCCAGACCCCCTGGGGTCCCTTTCACCATTTCTGCACATTTCCCTCTTGGCTTCATTATGCTTTTCTCTAATGGCCAGTATCCCACTTCAGGGATTCAGACGGTTTAAACAGAAGTCTATTTACCAGTCCTGGACAGAACTGAAATCTAGAAAAGAGTCTTCCAGAGCTTGATCCAGACCACCAGAATTCTCTCCAGCCCACAACTCACCTATTCATAGCAGTCTCCAGCCCCCCTCACCTCTTGGCTGATCCCACGTCCCAATTGCCTGCCTGCCAACCACTGAACCATTTTTATGGTTGTCAGCTATGTGACACTGAGCACAAAATAGCTAAATTAGGAACCCCAGTACTCTTCTTCCTTACCCTCAGCTGCAAGAGCCTGGAAGCATATTTAACAGTGTCACACAGAAAGCCCCACAGTGCCTGCCTGCCCTTGGTCCCAGATCCAAGACTCTGCCACCCAGTGTGGTTTAAAATGGCCCTCCCACTGTAGATGGAAGCAGCGAAGGACACTGAGCAGGACAGAAACCCAACATCCAGACCCCAGAAACAGGCTGAGTGCCCGGGTTTAGGGAGGAGAGGCCAAGGAATGAGGGACAGCAAGAGAGTAAGAGGAAAACGACAGTCACTCAGCACACACAGCCCCACCTCCACTCCACCCCATCAGGCTGGCGAGCAGTCACTCCTCCCAGGTTTGAAGCCGGAGCCCAGTGTTCACTCATTTGAAAACAGACAGTAATTGCCAATATGCCCGTCCACAGATCAGCAAATAGTCAAAATGATAGATTTACCTTGCATATCATATCATATCGTACAAAGCTGAGGAGTTTTCTGTCAACAGTAAAAGTAACTCTGTCCAGAGTAAGTCCAGAATTGAACAAATTACACTGTCTGCCTGTTTGTCCTTTGGGTAAGGATAGTAAGTCACCTTGGGGCCATTGGGGGACCCTTCTTAGTTACGCACATTAAGGCCTTACATATACTAGGGGAGAGGATGCTAAGGCCCCAAGGGGATGCAGATCTATAAGTCCCTACTGCTGATGCCCTGTAGGAGTGTAGCAGGATTATGGGGTGCTATGAAGCCCCTGCCTGACACTCCATGATTTGCAGAGCTCAGGGGAAAGGAAGACAGTCTGCAGCAGGAGCCAGGATCTTCTGAGAAACAAAGGGTCTAAGATCCAGACTTGCAGCTAAGAAAGCTGTTGGGGACTTCCCTGGGGGTCCAGTGGCTAAGACCCCAAGCTCCCAATGCAGGGAGACCGGTTCAATCCCTGGTCAGGGAACTAGATCCCACATGCTGCAAATAAAAAGAAAAATAAAAATAAAAAAATCCGACATGCCCCAACTAAAGGATCCTGTGTGCCGCAATGAAGTCTATGATCCCACATGCCACAACTAGAGTCAGTGTAGCCACATAAATAGTAAACAAGAGAGGAGAAAACTAAAAAGAGAAAGAGAGAGAGAAAGAAAGCTGTCAGGGTGGACAGGTCTAGGGGAAATCTGAGGTGGGGACTCAGGCTCTAACCTGAGCCTGAGGCCTGGGGTCAGGGCTTGTGGGAGAGACGAGACCTGGCTGGGGCCTGCGCTTCACCCTGGGGGTAACAGCCGAGCCAATGAGCAAAA
Source organism: Bos indicus x Bos taurus (assembly GCF_003369695.1). Taxonomy (NCBI): domain Eukaryota; kingdom Metazoa; phylum Chordata; class Mammalia; order Artiodactyla; family Bovidae; genus Bos; species Bos indicus x Bos taurus. The sequence goes on from NC_040076.1 coordinate 131,576,007, forward strand.
ATTGAGTAAAAACTTGGATGACAGGGTGAGAATTCACTCTGCAGAGGACAAGCATCCATTCATCTATGGCCAGATGCCCAGTGGCAGTGATCACAGTTGGGTCCCAAGGCGTAAACATCTGTGGTCCTGGAACAGCATGGGGTGGGATATGGAGGCCTTAAGAGGAGGTTCTCATCACCCTTAGAGCCTGCAGGGACTCCTCCCCAGGGGAGGTAAAAACATCAAAACAAGAGGATAAAATTATTGTTTCAAGTTGGTGGTATGGCTCAAACATAAGAATCTCAAAGCAAAACAGAAAACAAGACTCCAGTCTAAATGGGTGGGCCATGGAAAAGGTTTGCACAGCTGAAAGAGAAGAAAGACTATTTTATTGGCAACCCTATCTAGGGGTCTACCGGCCCTGCCACCATTGTCCCTGGAGGTCAGCTGGGGACGAACCTCTGCTGGGACCTCGTTCCAGAGTGCCAGCCCACTCCTCTTTTACTCCTGTCACCTTCATAAAGGCCTGAATTGAAGAGCTCCCTGCACTAATTTAATACTGATTCAGTCAACATTTTAGATTCCAGAGTAGCAACCCCTTGGCAGCCCCTCTGGCCATCTCCCCAAGGAAATATGCTCTGTTCTCCACTGCAGGCCCTGGGAGAGACACTCACCAGGTCTGGCCGCCCTCACATCCCACAGAAAAGGCCTTGTCCTTTGCTGCCGAGAACAGGGAGGGAGCCTGGCCCTCCATGGTGGTCCCCATTGCACTGCTCTCCCTTCACCCTGTGAAGTGACCATCTTGGCAGCGCCAGGATTCCCTATTCACACAGGAACCCACCTGCACAGCCCACCATATAGCGTTCGTCGGCCTGCATTACCTCTCCGTAATAATCTCATACATCAAACCTGGGAGAGACCCCGGTTCTGCCTGTAAGCGACTCCGTTAGACATTGAATATCATTATCAGAAGCCCCTCGCTTTCTTGGCTTCGTATGCAAACTCCTGAACTCCCTGGAGTCCCTCCCGAAGAAAGTGCCCTGCATCACGGACATTTGTTATTTTGCAGGAGAGGACGCAGAGGCTCCAAATCAAATTAACAGCAGCCGGGAGTAGGCACCAACCAAGACCTACACTGACACCTAGTGGCATCTCTCGGAACTGAGCTGGCTCTGGAGGGTTCCTTTAGAAAAGAAAGTGGTCGCTCAGTCGTGTCCGACTCTTTGCAACCCCATGGACTGTAACCTACCAGGCTCCTCTGTCCATGGGATTTTCCAGGCAAGAATACTGGGGTGGGTTGCCATTGCCTTCTCCAGGAGATCTTCCCGACCCAGGGCTGGAACCCAGGTCCTCCACAGTGTAGGCAGAGGCTTACATCTGAGCCACCAGGGGAGAATAAGTGAAGTGAAATAAAAGCCACTGATCCAGGTATTTACAAATACCTGAGAGGAAGACAGAATGGGAAACAAAAAATTCACTTTCCAGAACCTCTTTGGTGATAGACAAACCCACACTTCATGTTAAATATCTTAAATTGGAAGGAGAGGAAGAATTGAAACCATTACTTTTTCATCCCATAGGATAGTCTATTGAGAAAGAAACGGAGGAATAGAGTCGAAAGCGTAAGTGGAATTCAGCTTCACACTGCACAGTCTTCTGATCTAAGACTCCGACCGACGTATAGTCACAAAAGTGCACAGAGATAGTCACTGCAGCTGTGTTGGGAATTTTTTTTTTTTTTAATGGAAACTCGGGACTTCCAGTGGTTAGGATTCCACGCTCCCAAAGCAGGAGGAGCTTTGGGATCCCTGGTCAGGAAAATAGATCCCACATGCTATAACTAAGACCCCAGTAAAGCCAAATAAATTTTTTTTTAATGGAAACAATTTTAAAAGGCCAAATATTATATAGTGACAGACTATATATTTTTATATAAATATTGATATATTATATCTATATACTACATATTAAAATTATATAGATGCATGACAAAAGCCATATATATATCAGCTGGGTGCACTTGTCATGACTTTCGTTGTTACATAATTCAATTTTACCTTTATTTGGAGTCTCCATCCCTCCTGACTAACCATGGTCAGTCCTGGGTAAAGTCAGGTATTTTATATTTAGACTTAGTGCAGAAGTTTTCTTTCCTTACCTTGGCCCTTAGGTTTAGGGGCCTGCTTAGTATCCCATTTTAAGAGGAGAGGTGTCTGCTTCCCAAAGCTCCAAATGGCAGCTTTATCGCTGACCCCTCAGCCCCTGAGTCCGCACACTCTGCCCCTAGTGTTCCATAACACCCTCATGGTTATATCTAACCCCAGCGGGAGGGCACAGGAGACCCTGTTTTTCTGTCGCTTCCTCCTCGTCTTCCTCATCCTTGGCTCTGTCTAGTCTGGGTTTGGGAAGAGGGGAAAACTGGCCAGGCAGTCTTTCCTATTTCATATCCGGGAATAGAACTTCTCAGACTAAAACTTAAGAATTGGCATATTTCATCTCTGATTCCATGGTGGCAGCTTCCCCGAGGGGATGAGGATTTACCTTCCCAAATCAGGAGTGGAGGAGGGCTCCTCTAGAGAAGAAGGTAAGAAGGGTGGGCGAACCAGAGCTGGTGGCACTTCACGTATTATCCCACCTCTCAGGGAGAAGGATCTGGAAGGACGCGCACCCGGAAGTCCCCCTGTGAGTATTTGGTGGCTCAGTGGTAAAGAATCTGCCTTCCAATGCAGGAGACTCAGGAATTTCGGGTTCAGTCCCTGGACTGGGGAAGCTCCCACATGCAGCGAAGCAACTGAGCCCATGCACCACAACTGCTGAGCCAGCGCTCTAGAGCCGGGGAACCGCAACTCCTGAGCCCACGTGCTGCAAGTACTGAAGCCCATGCGCCCTGGAGCCTGTGCTCTGCAACAAGGGAAGCCACTGCAGTGAGAGGCCTGAACACCCTAACTAGAGAGTAGCCCCTGCTCGCCACTAGAGAAAGCGCACAGGCTGCAATGAAGACCCAGCGAAGCCAAAAGTAAATAAATAAAAATTCTCTCTCTTTAGTCGCTAAGTCGTGTCCAACTCTTGCGACCCCATGTACCGTAGCCCACCAGGCTCCTCTGTCCATGGGATTCTCCAGGCAAGAATACTGGAGTGGGTTGCCATTTTCTTCTATATATAAAATAATCACAGGGCTCACTCCCTGGGTGAAGGAGGAAGGGGAGGAAGGGAGAAGCTTTTTGATTTGTGTACTTCCTTATCATTCAGACTTTTTACAATAAGCGGATATTGCTTTTGGGGATCGATTTAATTGGCCTAAAGGTTAAAAATCAAAAGACTAGACAAATCTTGTTAGTTCCCTTCCTATTCTGTTCATCCTGTGAAACCATTGCCTGCAACAGCTCTGCAATAGGAGAGCAATCAGAATACGTCCTAAGAGATGGGTCCTGCTGCTTCCTCGCTTACCAACCCAGTCCCCATCACTGAATCAGCCAGGCCCTATTAGCGAGTTGAGTGTTAACAATGAGAAAAAGGAGATTCCTTCGTAGTCCAGTGCCTAAGGCTCCGAGCTACCATTGCAGGGGGTGTGGGTTTGACTCCTGGTAGGAAAACTAAGATTCCCCACACCACAACTGGCACAGCCAAATAAATATGTCTCAAACGATAAAGAATCTGCCTGCAATGCAGGAGACCTGGGTTCAGTCCCTGGGTGGGGAAGATCCCCTGGAGAAGGGTATGGCTACCCACTCCAGTATTCTTGCCTGGAGAATTCCATGGACAGAGGAGCCTAGCAGCAAGTCCATGAGGTCACAAAGATCGTGCGTGGTTGATCAACTAACACTTTTACTCTTTATCCCCTTAAAAAAAAAATAAACACTGAGAAAAAAAGCCCTGGAATAAGCTCCTACTGTGTTCCATGTGTCTGAGCCCTAAACAAGTGCCTTGAGCTCATCACAAGAAGCAGCAGAAAAGTCGTTTATCTTTAATAGATTTTTTTAAAAAAATCAAAAACCTGTTTGATCAGTTTGTGGAGGGAGAAGGAAGTAGTAGAAAGTTGTGGAGACGCCAGTCACATGCTCTCTATTCTCCCATCCTGGACCGAGGAGGCAGGATACACTCCTGACCCAGATGTTTCCTGTGATGGGAATGTGGTCGGTGTGGTGGTGGCCCCCTCCCTGTCTGTTCCCAGTGAGGCATGGTGGCCATGGTGCTCAGGAGGGATTTTTCGTTTTTTATTACTTTATTCTCACCACAATCAGTACAGTATCTAAGCTGGAATTTTTTCAGTTGGGAAGTTTTTCATCCGTTCCCTCACCTATGATCTCATCAGTGTTTTCATTCAGAACTCCTCTTGGATTAGAATTTCTCAGTCTTCCATGACTCTCAACTTCACATTTTCATTTCTCTATCTTTTGGTGCTTTTTATATGTAATTTCTCTCTCTCCTTGGATCAACTCATCTATCAACTATTCTAGCCTCTTGTTTAGCCTACATATTGAAGTCTTTTATTACCAAGAGCAATATTTTTCATAACTGCCTGTTCACATTTAATGATCTCCTGATCTCCTTACAAAGGTCCTCTTCTATCTTTACCCCTTCAGTACATAACATGACTTTAAACTCGAAAGTAATGTCCAGGGACTTCCCTGATGGTCCAGTGGTTAAGAATCTGCGATCCCTTAGGGAACATTTGGCTGTGCTGGGTCTTCACTGCAGTGTGTGGGCTTCTAGTTCTGATGTGTGGGCTCAGTAGTTCCAGTGTGGGGGCTCCTCTCATGGTGCACAGGCTTAGTTTCCCTGTGGCATGCAGATCTTACGCAGACAGCTTGGCATGTGTGCGTGCTAAGTTGCTTCAGTTGTGTCTGACTCTGCGACCCCATGGACCATAGCCCGCCAGGCTCCTCTGTCCATGGGAATCTCCAGGCAAGAGTAATGGAGTGGGTTGCTGTGCCCTCCTCCAGGGGATCTTCCTCACCCAGGGATCAAACCTGAGTCTCCTGCATTGGCAGCTGGGTTCTTTACCACTAGCACCACCTGGGAAGCCCTATATCAACATGGCTCAGTGATGGGCAGCTTCCCGTCTTCCTGTATGCCACAGGGAAACTAAGCCTGTGCACCACGAGAGAAGCCCCCACGCTGGAACTGCTGAGCCTACACCTCACAGCTAGAAGCTCACATGCTACAATGAAGACCCAGCACAGCCAAAAGAAAGCAATATCCAAATATTGTACCCAACACCTATTGAGAGGATATAAAAAGGATTGAGTTGTTGGACATTTCAAGGATGTGTGAAGAGGGTACCTTTGGAGAGAGTGTTGGAGTGCTTTGAGCGTCACTGAACCCTGGCAAAGGGTGGATTGAAGAGCAGTTTATCTTTTAACCCCAACTTGGGGGTCCCATGCACAGAGCCCAATATGTATTCCCTGCTGTTGGAGACAAAAAGAGGCTGGGTGCCTGGCTCACTGGGAGGAGGCCAAGGGCCTGTGCATTCAGAGGAGGTGGCAGTGTCTGGGGAAACCAGAAGCTAAGGAGGAAAGCTGAGTTGTGGACTAGTCTGGGTTCTCCAGAGAAACCCTAGGGGCCCAATTTGTGCTTCACCCACAGGGGCCACCAAATATTTTAAGCAGCATCCCTATCTGCCAGGACAGTCTAAGCCCCCTTGGACCTCCGGGGTCCTATGGCCCAAATGGCAGAGCAGCTTGCAGGGCAGCCTGGACCGATGCAGAGCCTTCTCTTGTTCTGAAAGTGAAGTCGCTCAGTCATGTCAGACTCTTTGCGACCCCATGGACTGTAGACTGCCAGGCTCCTTCATCCATGTAATTTTCCAGGCAAGGATACTGGAATGGGTTGCCGTTTCCTTCTCCAGGGGAATCTTCCCAACCCAGGGATAGAACCTGGGTCTCCCACACTGCAGAAAGACTCTTTACTGTCTGAGCCACCAGTGAAGTCCTCTCTTGTTCTGAGCCACACTCAAAACTAGCACCTTTTCAGATAACTCAGTAAATGGGCAGGAGAAACACATCACAGGAGGAATATGTTATCCCCAAAATGCAGATAGACCCACTGGGTGTTGTGCCACAATTTTGGTTGTTAGAGGGGCCTGAGCAACAACTTATTCTTTACCTTAGATGCAATATTTTGACATGCCCACACCACTTGAGCCCTAGAATTTTCACTAAGGTAGAAGGTCCCTGCATTTTTGTTAGATTTATTTCCCATCCTTTAACATTCAAATACCGATAATTTGCTACTTCTTGTTCAGTAGGTCTAATCAGCATAATGTCATCAGTGTCATGGGCCAGTGTGACATCTTATGGAAGGGAAAGGTGATCAAGATCCCTGTGAACTAAATTATAACATAGAGGTTGGAGAACTGATATACCTCTGAGGCAGGCCAGGGAGGGTGTATTGCTGATCTTGTTCACTGAAAGAAAACTATTTCTGGTGACCTTTACCAACAGGTAATGAATGAGCAAAAAGCAATTTCCAGGTCAATAACTACATACCAGGGGATGTGTTGAGTTGCTTAAGCAATGAAACCATGTCTGGTACAGCCGCTGCAATTAAAAACACCACCTGGGCACTTCCCAAGTGGTCCAGTGGTTGAGTCCACCTGCCAATACAGGGGACACAGGTTCGGTCCTAGTCCAGGAGGATCCCACGTGCCATGGGGCAACTGAGCCCACGCACCATAGCTACTAAGCTGACATGCTTTAGAGCCTGTGCTTAGCAACAAGAGAAGCCAACGCAATGAGAAGCCTGTGCACTGCAACTAGACTGTAGCCCCTACTCGCCACAACTAGAGTAACCCCATGCACAGCAATGAAGACCCAGTGCAGCCAAAAATAAATAATTTTTTTAATCTTAAAAAGAACACCACCTGGTTAAGCTTATAATGTTCCATGATGCACTGTCATTCCCCAGGATCCACCTTCTTCAGCAGAGGCCAAATAGGTGAGGTGGAGTGGGTGGGGTAGGAATCTACTCCTGTATCTTTCAAGTCCTTGATAGCGGCACTAATTTCTGCAGTCCCCCTGGGAATGTAGTACTGCCTTTGAGTTAATAGTTTCCTAGGCAGCGGCAGCGTTAGCAGCTTCCGCTCAGCCTTTCGCACCATGATAGCTCTCACGCCACAGGTCAGAGAGCCAGTGTGGGAATCCTGCCAGCCAGCAGGTGTATCTCTTCCACTGTGCTCTCCAGAACCATGGAAATAGCCACAGAATGTGCTCAGGGACCCACTGGTCCACTCTGACACAGACCTGATCATCTGACCTCCAAAACTCCCTGACATGCTGGGTCTACCAAAATCACTGTTAGTTCAGAGTCAGTGTCCAGTCATCCCCAGAATGCCCAATTATTTCATTTTCTCCAATGCAGTTACCCTGAAAAAAGGCTGTAAGTCAGTCCCTTCAGGAAATATGAGAGGAAGAGTAACAGTACCATGTTTAAATGTGCCAGCATCCTTCCTAAGGGCACCAGCCACCACCCTCCTTCATTCTGGGTCTATAAACTGGCTCAGGTCTGGGGATTGACTGGGAGGCCATAGTCTTCTAGTATTTTCTCCTTCTTCCTCTTCCTCTTTTTAATTTTATTGGGGGTATAGTTGATTTACAATGTTGCATGAGTTTCAGGTTTACAGCAAAGTGATTCAGGTATACATATATTCATTCTTTTTCGGATTCTTTTCCCTTATCTGTCAGTCAGTCAGTGCAGTCGCTCATTTGTGTCTGAATCTTTGCGACCCCATGAATCGCAGCATGCCAGGCCTCCCTGTCCATCACCAACTCCCAGAGTTCACTCACACTCACGTCCATCAAGTCAGTGATGCCATCCAGCCATCTCATCCTCTGTCATCCCCTTCTCCTCCTGCCCCCAATCCCTCCCAGCATCAGAGTCTTTTCCAATGAGTCAACTGTTTGCATGAGGTGGCCAAAATACAAAATACTGAGTAGAGTCCCCTATGCTATACAGTAGGTCCTTTTTGGTTATCTATTTTATATGTGTGTATATGTTAATCCCAAGCTCCTAATTTATCCCTCTCACCCATGTTTCCCCTTTGGTAACCATAAGTTTGTTTTTGAAATCTGTGAGTCTGTTACAATTTTGTAAATAAGTTCATTTATATCATTTTAAATTAGATTACACACATAAGTGATATGATATTTGTCTTTCTCTGACTTACTTCACTTATGTGATCATTTCTAGTTCCATCCATATTGCTGCAAATTGCATTATCTCATTCTTTTTTATGGCTAATATTCCACTCATATATATGTGCCACATCTTCTTTATCCATTCATCTGTTGAAGGACATTTAGGTTGCTTCCATGTCTTGGCTAAATGGTGCTGCAACACAGAGTTCTCTGTTTTTAATGATTTAGGTTAGACTTTTTTCCCCTTGATCTAGAATTTTTCTGTTTCTACAGATTGAGTAGGAGGCTTCCTATCTATTTCACTTCTAGGAGCATTGTGATCAACTAGCCAATGCCCCAGGTCTCTGTGAGTCAGACTATCCTGATCGCTGCCCTCATTCTGCTGTCCATTACACTAACCACATCCACCTTGCTTTGGTGGTTGCTTGCCACCATTTGGCTCCTGCAACCCCTGGATGCAATTACTCCCATTGCATTTAGGTCTCAGTTAGTGCAGCTCCCACTGTGAGATATGACCTGCAGAGAAGGGTGATCAGATTGCTCTTCAAGGATGCCAGGGTTCCCCTCTCACACTTACTTCTCACAGTGGTGGTGAAAGATCTTTGCAGAGAAAAATACTGTATGTTTTCACTTAAATGTGAAATCCAAAAACTCAAAAAAAAAAAAAAAAGAGTATAACAAAACAGAAACCGCCTCACAGATACAGAGAACAAACTAGCGGTTCCAGTGGGGAAAGGGGTAGGAGGAGGGGCAAGATAGGCGAAGGAGGTTAAGAGATACAAACTAGCAGGTATAAAATAAATAACACACAATCTAAAATGGATAAACAACAAGGACCTACTGTGTAGCACATGGAACTCTGCTCTGTGTTATGTGGCAGCCTGGATAGGAGAGGAGTTTGGGGGAGAATGGATACATGTACACTGCCGGGAGCCAGCGTGAGGAGCTCCGCCCGTGGCAAAGGTCATGAGGAAGGAGGCTCGGCATACACAAAGGCGGGATCAAGCCTCAGGAGTCCCCCTGGAAATTCTAGAGCACCTACCCCCAAAACCAGAGTCTGCCTACTTTACTTTTGTGCTCTCACCTATACCTCTGACTTTACAGGGGGCTGTCTCCCACCACCTCTCTCTGAAAAAGAGTTAACTTACAGCTCCAGTTAATAAAGTTCCTGGGCATGACAAGAGTGTTTCAACCTACAAACTCCTTTGGAAGTTCTCTAGCCTGCCTGAATAGGTTCTTCCGGCCACGTGTGATTGTTCACAGCCTCCTAACCATGAGAGGCATGAGATGTTCTAAACTGTCTAAATACAGATTCTTTTGAGCAGTTAAAAGATTGATTAGAAATTGTATTGGTGAAGAGTTTTTCACTTGTTGGGCCAATGTTTGCTGCTAAGTTTCCATATCCCTTACCTACTGTGTCCCTGGGAGTGTATTGATTAATATAATTGGTGTATAGGAATGTAAGTAGTAGCTTTAATGTTTGTAACCTTGGACCCTTGAGTTAATTCTTTTCTTGTTATAGTCCACCACACCTTTGCTCTATAGGAATGCAACTTTATCTAATGCTTTCAGAGGGTGGCACCTGACTTTAGAATAATCACCTTTAGAGAAAAGTTTTCTGAAGAAAGGGTCATAAAATGTTAACAGGCCTCCTGGCCAGAAGATGATGTAAATCACCTAAACTTTTGCATATGATAAGTTTGCAGGAAGAAAGCCTGGCTTCGGTTAGGATCAAGGACTGCTGTCCTTGCATGACTCTACTCCTTCCCCCATCATCCTCTATGCGCAACTTAAGGTATAAAAACTACTTTGGAAAATAAAGTGCGGGCCTTGTTCACCGAAACTTGGTCTCCCCATGTCGTTCTTTCTCTCACCTTCTGGCTGAATTCCCATCTGGAGCGTGGAGGCTCGTCAAGCCTACTAATTTTGCCTGGGCTTCTAAGATCCGACCAGGGAGGCCTTAGTGTCTCCCCTCCTTCAGGAGAATGGGAGGATGCCTGCGGCCTACGTAGGTGACGCAAATTCCTTATTTTGGAATTTTATTAGCTTTCCACATAAACCAAGTTATTCAGCCTCTTTTCTCCACTGAATTTTCTCACTGAGCTATCCTTATTTGATCACTCTTTATATCTTTAATTCTATCGTATCCTGATCGCCGAAGCCATCTCCCCTTCAAATTCCCTGGATCCACCGGGGCTGGACCCCGGCAGTATACCTATGGTTGAGTCCCTCTGCTGTTCACTTGAAATGATCATAACATTGTTAACTGGCTATCCCGCAATACAAAATTATCAGTTTAAATAATAAATAAATGATTTACATGAAAACAAACATAAATAAATAACATACAAGGATACAATGTGCAGTACAGGGAGTATAGCCAATATCTTACAACTTTAAATGGAGTATAATCTATAAAAATACTGAATTGCAAAATATTGTATCGTACACCTGAAACTAATGTAGTCAACTATAATTCAATTTTAAAAATAAAATAGAATAAAATAAAATAAAAATTAAGGTATGTCTTGTGGACCCTCCCAGTGGGAGATAGACAGAGATTTACTATGTTGGCTCATGTGATTTGGCTGACAAGTCCCAAAACCTCAGTTGGCCCAGTAGAGACCCAGGGGTGCCAATGGTATAGTTCCTGTCGAGCCTGGAGGCTGAGAATCACAAAAACCAATGGTATAAATTCCAGTCCAAGTTTGAGTCTGAAGACAGACATCTGACGTCCCAGCTTGAAAACAGTTAGACAGAGAAGAGAGAATTTTGGTTTTTTTTAAGTAGTTTTGTTTATTTACTTATTTATTTGAAGTATGGTTGCTTTACATTGCTGGATCAGTTTCTGCGTTCGGTAAAGTGAATCAGGCATGTGCGTGCATGCTCAGTCGCTCAGTCATCTACGACTCTTTGTGAATCCATGAACTGTAGCCTGCCAGACTCCTCTGCCAATGGAATTTTCCAAGTGATAATACTGGAGTGAGTTGCCATTTCCTACTCCAGGGAATCTTCCCAATCCAGGGATTAAACCCACATCTCCTGCATTGCAGGAAGAGTCTTTACCATTGAGCCACCTACATACACATATATCCCTTCTTTTTGGGTTTCCTTCCCATTTAGGTCACCACAGAGCACCGAGTTGAGTTTTTTGTGCTATATAGTCAGTTCTCATTAGTTGTCTATACATAGTATCAATAGTGTATATGTCAATCTCAATCTCCAATTCATCCCACCACCTCCCTTTCCCCCTTGGTATCTATACATTTGTTCTCTGTATCTGGGTCTCTATTTCTGCTATGCAAATAAGATCATCTATATCATTTTTATAAATTCCACATATATGCATTAACGTACAATATTTGATTTTCTCTTTCTGACTTACTTCACTCAGTATCAGTATCTGGGTCCTTCCATGTATCTGCAAATGACACAGTTTTGTTCCTTCCTTACTCTGCCTTTTTATTCTACTCAGGCTGTCATTGGGTTGGAGGAGGCCCACCCATCATGGGAGGGGCAGTGTGCTTTACCCAGTCTACCAACTCAAACATTAATCTCATCCAGAAACACCCCCACAGACACACCCAGAATCATGTTTATCCAAGTATCTGGGCACTCCATGGCCCAGCCAAGTTGACACATAAAGTTAACCATCACAAGCTGGAAAAACAAAATTCATTGTCTGTCTGGGACTCGAAGTCTGAGAGTTTCAGCAGGAAAACCTTATAAAGAATTCACAAAACTACTCACAGGAGAATCAGCTTTAAATCTCAGCCAGTCTCAGGGATCCCAAATCCAGATTTTCACTGTTACAAAATGAAGTAAGACCCTTCCTGCTCCCCCTTTACCATCCCCCCTTCTTGAACTCCAATCTCAGACGTGCACAATGGCAGCAGGTGAGGGAGAAGGAGGTTTAAGAGATAGAAACTGACCGCACCCTTCCCTGAAGTAAGGAAGCCACCTCCCAAAGACAAAAGAAGCTTTATATCTCCCGAGAGAGTTCAGAGTTTTTATTACTATCTGGGAAGAGGCAATTTTAATTATGAACGCAAACTCCTAGTTAAAATGACTGTAGCGCTTTCGGTTGTCCAGAATTAAGCAAAATAGTCTCAATTGGCAGGGGGAAGAAATGCCACCACTAAATTTAAGGAAGGGTGGGAGAGATTCCATGAGTTTTAGATTTTCAGGTAATCTATTATTTCCAGCCTTCTGTTATGAATTCTTATTCGTTGAGTCTGTAAAGTATGCCTCCCAATGTTCTTTGTCACTCCTGTTCCTCAGCTCATTCTGCCAGGTTTTTTCCATGAACAAGTCCTTGCTTGGTAAGCACCTCTGCAGCTGACTTAGACCATTCTTCCTGGTCTGCACACCCAGGACTGGGTCTTCAGTTATGGACTTTCATACGTTTGCTCTCAGCCAACACGATTCCAGGTGCTGCACCCCTTGCTCGACCAGCCCAGTTCCTCAGTTTAACAAAGATCCCTCTTTTTCTTCCAGCAGCATGGGCAAGCAGCACATTTCTGGAGCTTTTTCAGCCCCCATCCACTGGATAGGCAAGACAACCAGCCGCTACCTCAGTTTCATGCAGCGAGCACAGGTCCACTCTCCTGCCAAGCATGGGGTGCACTCATCTCTGTTCTCACGTGAGTCTTGAGGCCCACCCTGTGGACAGTATACCCGGTACCTTCTACCTTTGGGCTACATTTTACCAGCCCACGCAGTAGGCTTATTCTTCATTATTAGTCACAAAGATTGATTGATTCACTGATTCATTGTGTGTGCGTATGTGTCCGTGTGTGTGTGTGTGTGTGTGTGAATTTCATCAATCACTCCTCTGTGGAGGTTACAGAGAGGATCTGATGTGTGCTCACTCCACCATTTTGATCAAGGTCTTCCAGGCACATCTCAGATGCTACTGAGCTAGACAAGCAAGAAGCATGCCCCAGGGACTCCCCTGGTGGTCCAGTGGTTAAGAGTCTGCCTTCCACTGCAAGGGACTCAGGTTTGATCCCTGGTCAGGGAACTGGGATCCCACTTGCAACAGGGCAATTGGGCCAGTGTGCAGCATCTGCTGAGCCCTGCTCTGCGTGCCACAACTAGAGAACCTGCATGCTGCAACTAAGACCTGACACATTCACATAAATAAATAATTTTTTTAAAAAAGAAGACACATGTCCCAGACCCAGTCATTGATGCCAAGCAGGGCCTTGTGGGACTCCTGGGCATGGAGGCCTTTTTGTTCCCCATTCCTTGTAGCCGAGACTCCAAACTCCATGACCTTCTCTGAGTTCCAAAGGGCAGAACAGTTGCTAATCAAAGGAGAAGCAGCAATGAAACCACCTGAGGCAGAAACTCATCAATATTAGGAGAGGACTACCAGGACCCTGCTGCTGCTGCTGCTGCTGCTAAGTTGCTTTAGTTGTGTCCAACTCTGTGCAACCCCATAAATGGCAGACCACTAGGCTCCCCGTCCCTGGGATTCTTCAGGCAAGAACACTGCAGTGGGTTGCCATTTCCTTCTCCAAAGTGAAAGTGAAGTCGTTCAGTTGTGTCTAACTCTCAGCAACCCTATGGACTGCAGCCTACCAGGCTCCTCCGTCCATGGGATTTTCCAGGCAAGAGTACTGGAGTGGGATGCCATTGCCTTCTCCTAGGACCCTGCACATACCCTAATCTTGTCAACAACCCACCCTTTTGAAACTGCAGAAGAAAGAAGAATATGCATGCTAAGTCACTTCAGTCATGCCCAATTCTTGGCGACCCCGTGGACTATAGCCTGCTAGGCTCCTCTGTCCATGGGATTATCCAAGCAAGAATACTGGAGTGGGTTGCCATGCCCTCTTCAGAGGATCTTCCTAACCCAGGGATTGAACCCACGTCTCTTAGGTCTCCTGCGTTGGCAGGCGGATGCTTCACCACTAGTGCCGCCTGGTACTGCCTTGATCCTTATCACAATCTCCTGCCTGACTATATAACCTTTCCCTACTCACCAGGGCAGGGGGCACAGTTCTTGAAGCACTAGCTTTCTGTTTTTCCCCTTTACCTGGCCAAGTAATAAAGGCACTCTTTCTTTCTCTTCCATAACTCTGTCTCCGTATTCTGTTCGGCATTAGTGCACAGAGAGCCAAGGTTTTGGCAACAATCTCAGTCTTCACAGAGTGGTCAGGCCCATTTCCAAAGTGGGAACACTTTCCCTGTGATAGGAGGAGTTTTCTTATTAGTGACTAAAGCAGAAATCTTATCCTCTCCTATCCTGTCATACCGAGAAGAATGGTCATTTCCTCACAGGAGCTGACACAGGGCAGGCCGGAGCAATGTCCTGGAGAGCCACAGTTCCAGAGGCCTCCCCAAGCCCTCCTCCTCATGTAAGAAACTTGAGGGGGGCCTTAGGACGTTCAGATAAAATCTCAGGTGCAAACACTGATACTACAGAGGTCAGACTGCTCCTCCTTCAGACTCAGTGAGCTCTCGGCCTCCAGCGTGCTGCTCCCTGGGCTTCTGCTCCCTCCAGGGGTTGCACCTTCAGCCCAGCTTGGCCTTGGCTGATCCCCCCAAGTCTTGAAGCTCTAACAACCAAGTAGGGTAAGAGCGGAAAGGAGAGGAGTGTGAGCGCTGCCCACTGGGGTATGTGGGAAGTCCAGACCCACGCCCTGCATGTTTGCGGCCACCTCCAACACCATACTCATGTCTAGGGCCTGGGCTTTTGGCTTTTAGGCAACACATTTAGAACCACACCTCAGACCCAAACTTCTTATCAGTTCTTCAACCTGAAGATTGTCTTTGCCAACCCCAAGTTAAAATTCTCCTTCAGAGTTTAAAACTTTGTTAGAAAAGGAAATAAAGAGAAAAAGGAAATAAAGAGGGAGGGGAAGGAAAGGAGAGAGAGAGAGGAAGTAGGTATAAAGGAAGGAAAGGTGGGGGGGGGGGAGAAAGCAAGGAAAGGAGGAGAGAGAAAGGAGACAAATCCTTTTCTCAGGCAAAGAGATTATCTCATAAATTAAAAGTGAGCTGCTTACAGTTACCCATATTAAAATTTTAGCATCTACTTGTTGCCATCTGCTAAATTAAAACTCCTCATTTAAAATACAGTAATTCTTCCACCCCACTGGCCCTCCTTAACCTAGGCTTAAGTATGTTAGTCACTCAGTCATGACTGACTCTTTGCAACCTCATAGACTGTAGCCCTCCAGACTCCTCTGTCCATGGACTTCTCAAGGTGAGAATACTGGAATAGGTAGCCATTCCTTTCTCCAGGGGTCTTCCCAACCCAGAGAGTGTACCCGGGTCTCCCACATTACAGGCAGATTCTTTACCACCTGAGCTACCAGAGAAGCCCAACCTAGGCTTAACCTGAGGGCTGTTTCATTTCGACCTGTTTCTAAGTGCAAGATTCCAAAGTCTTCAGTGAAACGGGCATTACCTGGGAAAGCCCTCCAGTGTGGGTAATGTAGGTGGGATGGCATCAGGGGGCCCAGCTCTGGGGTGTGATCTCCTAAGGCTAGAAACCTGTAGTAACATCAGTAGACAGTTTGGCAGAAGACTTGCTGGCATCTCCAGGAAATTTGGAGATACGTGGCCACCTTGTAGATGGGTGATTTGAAAGCACAGGAGCAAATGTAGAAGTTACTTCGGTTTACACAGGCACTTATTTTTTTCAACAGTCAGGTTTTTTAAGGTTGCTTTTTAAAATTTCCCCAGTGGGCTCCAATGCAGGGACTGGGGACACAAACCTCCTCCCATAGGAGAGTTTGTCCTTTGGCTCTGGGGGCTTTCTGCAGGTGCCTGGCAAGGCGTCTCAGTTTTTCCTCCAGGGTCCTTTATGGGGTTTTACTGCGGCTCCTGCGCTGGTGGCCCCTCGCTGAAGGAGGCGGAAGGGGCTGTGTCTTCCCTCCTGCTCCCACCTGCGTGTGCTCCCACCTCCAGGGAAGATAGATTTTTCCGGGCTTTTTTGTTTGATCCTTGAGGACCTGACAGCCAGCAAGAGAAAATTGTAATTTGGGTTCACCTCTTGTGTGCCGGTTCCAAATGTCACAGTCTGGGTGCCAAAATAATTAACACGACTCCCCTGTCATGGACACAAACCCCACCACCACCCAAATAAGTCACTTAAACCCTGAGATAGGCTATAGAATACAGGAGAAAATATCAAAAACTGTTTTTTAAAGATGTATGGAAGGGCAGCACAGAGGAAAGACTGGTAGACAGAGGCCTGAGGCAGAGGCCAGGGTCCAGCCAGGAGGGAGAGCCACAGGAGCACTGAGCAGAGCCCTTCATGGAGTGCGAGGGGCAGACTGAGCATGAGTGAGGATATGGTGTCTGCTAAATTATAAATCCCCTGACGATGGTGGAGGTTTGCCAGGGACCAAGCCCATGGAAATTCTGCAGTTCTCATTCTAGGAAATTTGCCCGAGTTTTCCTTTTCTCTCTCCAGGAAGCCCAGGGCACTTCCAGGCAAATGGGAACAAAAGAAGGAATTTCCAGCACTAAACACTAGGTGGCGCCAGACACCCGTGGACGTGATGAGGTCCCCACTCCAGGCGGGCTCCGAAGCTGGTCCCTAAAGGGACCGGGTCAGGCCAGATTCCAAGGAAACTGAGAACTCTGAGCGCCCACAGGAAGTTAGCCAAAGGAAAAAACCAGGGCACACAGAAAAATTAGAAAAATTAAGAGATGGGGAAGGGTAGCACAGAAGCTAGACAGTCTATAAAAGGAAATTTTAAGAGTTTTGCCAGGGAATCCCTGGAAAAACAGGAGATGGGCAAGTGCAGAGGCAGGAAGGGGAGGCTGTTGCAGGCATTCGGCAGGTCATGGCCTGGGCCAGGGAAGGGTGGTACAGAAGAACGCCTTCTGACTAATGTAGCTACATTTACCAGTTTGCATTTACAGGTATGCTCCTTAGATACAGTGAGTCAACAAGCCCAACAGGATTCAATAACAAGACTCAGTAGAAATACATTTTATTCATCTTCTTTGAGAATTCATTGTATTAACATTTGCTCTTTTCGTGTACAGTTACGGACCCGTGACTTTGCAAATGCGTTGTGCCTATTGATATCAGCCAGTATTCTCCTTTTGATGCTCACATTGTCCCAACTTTGGCCGAGGCAAATTTACCTCTTTTAGATTGATTCTTTGCATAATTTTGAATGACCCAATTATTTAAAGCTTTTTGCTTCTGGCCCAACAAGGTATAAGTGTCCTGGCATTATTATCTTGCTCATTTCTACCCCAGACCAGGTATGGAATCAGACATTGCTCCAAGAAACCCTGGCTCCTTTTGAGAGAAAAATAGCAAAAAAAAAAAAAAAAAAAAAAGGCAAAATATGGGGTACATTCCAACTAGGCCACTTCGGTAGCAAAAAGCCCAAAAGGAAATCTACTTCTAATGTCATGTTTTATAAAGGCATGACTTCATATGGATAGACTCAATTCAGTTTCACTGCTCCTACTCAAATAACTGAGTGTACCATTGACCTTCCCTTTCACTAATCCTGAAATCTAGCTTCCTATCCAAACAAACATAATTATTTACTTGCTGTGACAACTTAAGAGAATAGCTCAAAAAAAAAAAAAAAATACACTATCAGTACAAACAGTAGAAATACTGAGTGAAGTTCCTGTTTTAGGCTGCACACTCTTAAGGACTTGTTGCCAAAGCATTTGCTCTAGAGTCACACTTAATCTGAGCTTCCCCAGTGGCTCAGCAGTAAAGATTCCACCCACAATGTGGGAAATGTGGGTTGTAATTCCTGGGTCAGAAAGATTCCCCTGGAGGAGGGCATGGCAACCCACTCCAGTATTCTTGCCTGGAGAATCCCATGGACAGAGGAGCCTGGAGGGCTACAGTCCATAGTGTCCTGCGCTTCAGGACACGACTGACGTGAGTTAGCACACACACATGCTTAGTCCCCCACACTGTGGAAGGACTTAACTAGCATTGTGGTTCTCCTGTTTCCATTTATTTTCATTCAGAGGAAGCTGCAATCTGCCCTCACCCCACCCCTCCATTTTCTGCTCCATCTTGTCATCTTCCCATAGGACCTACACACTCCCAATATTCTAGATAATTCACCTAATAATGAAAAATACTGTTATTATTTTATTATTATTCCTCCCCCCGGCCCCACCATCCAAAGGTAAGCCTCACAGAACCAGGATTTTGTTCCTTGGACCCTGGCAGCATCTGAAGGCAGGACTAAGAAAAATGTGCTTGACTCTGGGATCAGGAGTGTCTGCTCGTTGAGCATCATCAAGGACTGTGAGAAATGGTCAGTATTCCTGTTGTAGTTACTAATCACACCCCTTTCACTCATTGAAGAATCCGGGTGATAGGGGTAAATCAATCGGAGGAGAGGCCAGGGAGTCAAAATACCAGTATTCCAGGGAAGATGGAACGGCCAGCTATGGGGGAGGGCGCCCCTCTATTCTCAAGGACCAGCTAAATGTTTGGTGCGTGGTCAGACTTCCATAAATGATTCTGGGGACATGGAAGGACAATACGATAATTGAGGGAAATGTCTGGATACCTGTATAAACCTGCAAGGTGGATGGGCAAGGGAACTAGCTGTGAGAGGGATGCAAGCAGAGGGAAGTTAGAGGTCATTTCTGAGTTCTGGGTCTGGATAGGTGACGGGGCAACTGTGGCCCAAGGGTGGAGGGCAGGGGATAAGAAGGAGAGGGTCATGACTGGTGGAGTAGTAGAGTCTTTATTCCTGCATACTGAAAATATGATTCCAGTTTAGAAAGAAAGAAAGTGAAAGTGAAGTCGCTCAGTAGTGTCTGACTCTTTGCGACCCCATGGACTGTAGCCTAGCTGGCTCCTCCATCCATCCATGGGATTTTCCAGGCAAGAGTACTGGAGTGGGTTGCCATTTGCCATTCCAAACTGGAGTGGGATTCCAGTTTGGCCAAAGGTAAAATGAACATATACTCTTCATAAAAGAATCGAACAACGCAGAAGCATACAAAATGGTACAAAAGAGAAGATCTCCAGTGATATCATCTTAAGAGACAGTCTCTCCTCTGGCCCCTGGAAACCCTTGCCCAGGTGGAGAAAGGGCTGGGGGCCTCTGCCTTATAGGGGAAACACCTGGCTGAAGCAGTTAGATTGTCTCCACCTCAAGGCTGGCTGGAAGGGGCCCAGGAAGTGGGGGTGGAAACAAACCAGCTCAGAGGCTCCAGAGCTGGGAAGGGTGGGGTCTATGAAGGGAGACCCAGGCTTTGCCCAACAATTGCTTCGGCCTGCAAGAGACTCCCCCTCCATCCCTTCTCTGACCCTGACTCTTCCTCACCTGGTGGGCGAGACGGTCAGGAAGAGGCTTCAGTCATGGGTCCAGGACGAACATGCCGGGAAAATTAAGGACACCCTGAGGGGCTATCTTAAAAGAGTTCCCCAAGGGATTTCCTGTAGTGTGAGGCCCCCAGGAATAGCCAGGAGCACCTTGCCTCAGTCAGAGCCCCCATGCAGCCAGATGCTGTCCCCGACTCTACCCCTGCTCCATCCCCTACCTGGGCTTACATCCTAACCAAAGGTGGCCTTCATGCAGCCTGGACTCAAGGTTGATGATGTAACTCGAACCCTAAAGACCACTGTTTTGGAAGAAACCAAAATAATTCCCCAAGGTGACCTCTTTTTATTTTTCATGCTGTACTGTAACAACTCCAAAGGAAAAAGGAGCACAGAAAACATTACATTTACGATCGACAGCCTTTTGCAGTCTCATCTCATCATACACACTCATTTCAGCTGCTGTCCTCAGCGTGAACACCCTATTCACCCTGCACAGGCCCATTTTCAGTGGGGCTGTAGTCTCCCTCTAGGCCACAGATCTTATTGCTGGCTGAGCCATTCAGTCACCTCTGAACAGGCGGGCTACAGTCTACAGAGTCACAAAGAGTCAGACACGACTGAAGTGACTTAGCCCACATGCAAGCACAGGCATTTGGCTTGAAGTGAAATCAACCTCGTTGTACCCACCCTTCCTTTCGTCTTCAAAGTTTCCTCCAGGAAAGTGGCCATTGCTTGTGTAGTCTCTGATCATCCCTGTTACACATGGACCTGCTGCTCTTCAGAAAAGCAGAACTAATCACAGTGTACAATGTTGCCAATTTCCTGACAGCTCTGCAAGTGGCAGAGAGATAATATGGATATATATATACACATACAGTTTAATGGTCAAGTAGTTAACCATTGCACAGAGGAGCAGAGAGACTAAGTCATTTTCCCCCAGAGTCATCCTGCTAGTAGATGGCAGAGATCGAGTGTTGGAGGTCACATCCCCTGACCCCCTCTTCGCACTCCATCAGCCATACCACCCTGCCTCTGACAGCCGCTTCTAGACGTGGACATGGCAGGCTCTTCTCTTCTCTTTTGTCCTTGAAGGAAAAGAAGCGCGGCCTTTCCCCTCGTGGTTTCTGCGTCCGGCAGCCCAGATTTCTCCGCTTCATCTGCTAGATCCAGGCCTTGAGGAGCTCCTCAGAAGAGAGCCCTGAGGTCACACAGGCTTCTACCTCTTCTTTTCTGCAGCTGATTAACTTCTGGGGTGAATTTGTTATTTTCTGAAAGACAATTTTCATTCATATTCATTAGGTTAATAGTCATAGTCAGAGTTGAAGAGAGTATCATCAAAAATCCCAACTATTTGACTCATTAATTTTCTAGCAGCAAAAAAAGCCCAAAGAGACTTCCCTAGTGGTCCAGTTGTTAAGAATCTGCCTTCCAATGCAGGGGACTTAGGTTCAGTCCCTGATCAGGGAAGTAAGATTTCATGTGCCTCAGAGCCACTAAACCCATGCCTCACAACTACTGAACCCACACACTCTGGAATGAGCCGCAATTAGTGAGTCTCTGAGCCACAACAAAGATCCCACGTACTGCAACCAAGACCCAATGCAGTCAAATAAATAAACTTAAAAACAAACAAACAAAAAAAGACAATTCTAACCCCTAGAGCATGGGCTTGCCATTTTACTGAGATCATCTCCCAGGTCACTGACCAGTGGATCTCTTGGGGCCCTGCCTCCTCAGGGACACTGCCCCACAAAAGTCCAGCATGTAGTGCTGGTTCCAAAAATCTAGCCTTCTTCCACCAGAGAGCTCTGAGAATAGTGACCTCGTCCAAGGCGCTCTACAAACAGCACCAGCAGGGTGTCCGCTCCAAGGATGGTGCTCCATAAACAAAAGTCCCTTCCTACTAGTATTTCACTTTCTTGCCATCTTCTCCCAGTGACCCCAATACATCATCATGCTGCTGCTGTTGCTAAGTCGCTTCAATTGTGTCTGATTCTGTGTGACCCCATAGACGGCACCCCACCAGGCTCCCCCATCCCTGGGATTCTCCAGACAGGAACCCTGGAGTGGGTTGCCATTTCCTTCTCCAATGCATGAAAGTGAAAAGTGAAAGTGAAGTCACTCAGTTGTGTCCCACTCTTCGCGACCCCATGGACTGCAGCCTACAAGGTTCCCCTATCCATGGAATTTTCCAGGCAAAAGTACTGGAGTGGGGTGCCATTTCCTACATCATCATAACTGATGGTAAAAATGCAGGTATCTTCCTTTCAGGGTAACTCCCTCCACTGTTGCTAACTCAGTCACTTCCAACAGACTCACTTGACTCTTAAACAGCTTCTCCTGAAGCTCTGCTCATCATTACTCTGAAGAGTGGCACATGGGCACAGACAGGTGGGCACCAATGATTTCCTCCACCCCAGTGCCCAGGAGACAACAGCTTCATCAAGAGAGTTGCTCTGGATCTTGTTTGCAAAGAAGTGGCTTCAGGGCTCGGCAAATAATGGGCAGGACAGTGTACAAGCAGGGCTCACCAAACAGGATGTCAGTGTGGAGCCCGCCATCAGTTCACACTGATGGTCCACTCATTCTCAGGATGCTGGCTACCTACACCTGCAGTGCTTATACCTGATTGTTTCTTAAACTCTACAGCAGCGCTGTCCAACGGAAATGTGCTGGGAGCTACCTGTGCAATTAAAAATCCTCTAGTAGCACATTTTATAAACTAAGAAGAAATAGGTAAAATTAATTTTAATAATATACTTTATTTTTTAATGCTATTTCAATATATAATCAATATAAAATATTAATAAACTATTTTACACTCTCCTTGTACTACCTTCAAAATCTATTGTGTATTTTATCAGTCAGTTCAGTCGCTCCGTCGTGTCCGACTCTTTGCAACCCCATGAATCGCAGCACACCAGGCCTCCCTGTCCATCACCAACTCCCAGAGTTCACTCAGACTCACGTCCATCGAGTCAGTGATGCCATTCAGCCATCTCATCCTCTGTCGTCCCCTTCTCCTCCTGCCCCCAATCCCTCCCAGCATCAGAGCCTTTTCCAATGAGTCAACCCTTCGCACGAGGTGGCCAAAGTACTGGAGTTTCAGCTTTAGCATCATTCCTTCCAAAGAAATCCCAGGGCTGATCTCCTTCAGAATGGACTGGTTGGATCTCCTTGCAGTCCAAGGGACTCTCAAGAGTCTTCTCCAACACCACAGTTCAAAGGCATCAATTCTTTGGCGCTCAGCTTTCTTCACAGTCCAACTCTCATATCCATATATGACCATTGGAAAAACCATAGCCTTAACTAGACGGACCTTTGTTGGCAAAGTAATGTCTCTGCTTTTCAATATACTATCTAGGTTGGTCATAACTTTTCTTCAAAGGAGGAAGCATCTTTTAATTTCATGGCTACAGTCACCATCACCATCTGCAGTGATTTTGGAGCCCAAAAAAATAAAGTCTGACACTGTTTCCACTGTTTCCCCCTCTATTTCCCATGAAGTGATGGGACCAGATGCCATGGTCTTCGTTTTCTGAATGTTGAGCTTTAAGCCAACTTTTTCACTCTCCTCTTTCACCTTCACAAAGAGGCTTTTTAGTTCCTCTTCACTTTCTGCCATATGGGTGGTGTCATCTGCATATCTGAGGTTATTGATATTTCTCCTGGCAATCTTGATTCCAGCTTGTGCTTCTTCCAGCCCAGCATTTCTCATGATGTACTCTGCACATAAGTTAAATAAACAGGGTGACAATATACAGCCTTGATGTACTCCTTTTCCTATTTGGAACCAGTCTGTTGTTCCATGTCCAGTTCTAACTGTTGCTTCCTGACCTGCATACAAATTTCTCAAGAGGCAGGTCAGGTGGTCTGGTATTCCCATCTCTTTCAGGATTTTCCACAGTTTATTGTGATCCACGCAGTCAAAGGCTTTGGCATAGTCAATAAAGCAGAAATAGATGTTTTTCTGGAACTCTCTTCCTTTTTTCATGATCCAGTGGATGTTGGCAATTTGGTCTCTGGTTCCTCTGCCTTTTCTAAAACCAGCTTGAACATCTGGAAGTTCACGGTTCATGTATTGCTGAAGCATGGCTTGGAGAATTTTGAACATTATTTACTAGCATGTGAGATGAGTGCAATTGTGTGGTAGTTTGAGCATTCTTTGGCATTGCTTTTCTTTGGGATTGGAATGAAAACTGACCTTTTCCAGTCCTGTGGCCACTGCTGAGTTGTCCAAATTTGCTGGCATATTGAGTGCAGCACTTTCACAGCATCATCTTTCAGGATTTGGAATAGCTCCACTGGAATTCCATCACCTCCACTAGCTTTGTTCGTAGTGATGCTTTCTAAGGCCCACTTGATTTCACATTCCAGGATGTCTGGCTCTAGGTCAGTGATCACACCATTGTGATTATCTGGGTTGTGAAGATCTTTTTTCTACAGTTCTTCTGTGTATTCTTGCCATCTCTTCTTAATATCTTCTGCTTCTGTTAGGTCCGTACCATTTCTGTCCTTTATCAAGCCCATCTTTGCATGAAATGTTCCTTTGGTATCTCTGATTTTCTTGAAGAGATCCCTAGTCTTTCCCATTCTGTTGTTTTCCTCTATTTCTTTGCATTGATCGCTGAAGAAGGCTTTCTTATCTCTTCTTGCTATTCTTTGGAACTCTGCATTCAGATGTTTATATCTTTCCTTTTCTCCTTTGTTTTTTGCTTCTCTTCTTTTCACAGCTATTTGTAAGGCCTCCCCAGACAGCCATTTTGCTTTTTTCCATTTCTTTTCCATGGGGATGGTCTTGATCCCTGTCTCCTGTACAATGTCATGAACCTCATTCCATAGTTCATCAGGCACTCTATCTATCAGATCTAGGCCCTTAAATCTATTTCTCACTTCTACTGTATAATCATAAGGGATTTGATTTAGGTCATACCTGAATGGTCTAGTGGTTTTCCCTACTTTCTTCAATTGAAGTCTGAATTTGGTGATAAGGAGTTCATGGTCTGAGCCACAGTCAGCTCCTGGTCTTGTTTTTGCTGTCTGTATAGAGCTTCTCCATCTTTGGCTGCAAAGAATATAATCAATCTGATTTTGGTGTTGACCATCTGGTGATGTCCATGTATAGAGTCTTCTCTTGTGTTGTTGGAAGAGGGTGTTTGTTATGACCAGTGCATTTTCTTGGCAAAACTCTATTAGTCTTTGACCTGCTTCACTCCGTATTCCAAGGCCAAATTTGCCTGTTACTCCAGGTGTTTCTTGACTTCCTACTTTTGCATTCCAGTCCCTATAATGAAAAGGACATCTTTTTTGGGTGTTAGTTCTAAAAGGTCTTGTAGGTCTTCATAGAACCGTTCGATTATTATTCATGCCTGGAGAATCTCATGGACACAGGAGCCTGGCGGGCTATAGGGTCACAAAGAGTCGTACATGACTGAAGTGACTTTTAGCCAATTAACAATGTTGTGATAGCTTCCGGTGGACAGCAAAGGAACTCAGCCATACATATACATTTGTCCGTTCTCCCCCAAACTCCCCTCTTATTCAGGCTGCCACATAACATTCAGTAGAGTTCCATGTGCTACACAGTAGGTCCTTGGCAGTTATCCATTTTAAATATAGCAGTGAGTACCTGTCCATCCCAAACTCCCTAAGTATCACGTCCCCCTGGAAACCATAAGTTCATTCTTTGAGTCTCTGAGTCTGTTTCTGTTCACAGACTCCACTTTCTATGAAGCACACAAAGTCAGACTTGGGGTAGTCCATTGATGCATATCTCAATTTGGAGATGACTAACTCAAAAGCCTCTTGATGAAAGTGAAAGTGGAGAGTGAAAAAGTTGGCTTAAAGCTCAACATTCAGAAAACTAAGATCATGGCATCCGGTCCCATCACTTCATGGCAAATAGAGGGGGAAACAGTGGAAACAGTGTCAGACTTTATTTTTTGGGGCTCCAAAATCACTGCAGATGGTGACTGCAGCCATGAAATTAAAAGATGCTTACTCCTTGGAAGGAAAGTTATGACCAACCTAGATAGCATATTCAAAAGCAGAGACATTACTTTGCCAACAAAGGTCCGTCTAGTTAAAGCTATGGTTTTTCCAATGGTCATGTATGGATATGAGAGTTGGACTGTGAAGAAAGCTGAGCGCCGAAGAATTGATGCTTTTGAACTGTGGTGTTGGAGAAGACTCTTGAG
Source organism: Bos indicus x Bos taurus (assembly GCF_003369695.1). Lineage (NCBI taxonomy): Eukaryota > Metazoa > Chordata > Mammalia > Artiodactyla > Bovidae > Bos > Bos indicus x Bos taurus. The sequence goes on from NC_040076.1 coordinate 131,601,608, forward strand.
AGTCCCTTGGACTGCAAGGAGATCCAACCAGTCCATTCTGAAGGAGATCAGCCCTGGGATTTCTTTGGAAGGAATGATGCTAAAGCTGAAACTCCAGTACTTTGGCCACCTCGTGCGAAGAGTTGACTCATTGGAAAAGACTCTGATGCTGGGAGGGATTGGGGGCAGGAAGAGAAGGGAACGACAGAGGATGAGATGGCTGGATGGCATCACCAACTCGATGGACATGAGTTTGAGTGAACTCTGAGAGTTGGTGATGGACAGGGAGGCCTGGCGTGCTACAATTCATGGGTTCGCAAAGAGTCAGACACAACTGAGTGACTGAACTGAACTGAACTTGGGGCCATCTTGATGTTTGCTCCCCACATTTACAGTGGAATGTGACAGCAAGAAGACAAAGAATAAAGTGAGTCACAGAAGGAAACTAAGACCTTTAGCACCAAAGCCTCCATCTCCATGACGCAATTATGGATAAAAGACAAGGAAAACACATTATATTTTAAAATAGGGAACACACACCAAGCAGTCTTAATATAATTCTCCTTGCATATATATTTTTGCTTTAGACTGTTCCTTGGTGATATAAAGTTGAATGGAAAGGCATTCTTAATGGTATATTTCAAAGTGCAACCATCACCAAGTATAAAATTACAGATGTAGACATGAAATGTTTAATCCAAAGAGTTAAAACACTTACAAGCTCAATAGGACTTGTTGAAGACTCTCAAGGATTTCCACTTGGTAATTTTCCATGGTTTAATTGGAAAGATGCATGGATTTTGCAAGGTTGGCTGGAAGCTGCTTTTTAATAGTTTGGAGGATTATCTATGACTAAGGCCAATGCTGAAATGCAGCTTCTGCTGCTGCTGCTACTAAGCTGCTTCAGTCATGTCCGACTCTGTGCGACCCCATAGATGGCAGCCCACCAGGCTCACCTATCCCTGGGATTCTCCAGGCAAGAATACTGGAGTAGGTTGCCATTTCCTTCTCTAATGCATGAAAGTGAAAAGTGAAAGTGAAGTCACTCAGTAGTGTCCAACTCCTAGCGACCCCATGGACTGCAGCCTACCAGGCTGCTCCATCTATGGGATTTTCCAGGCAAGAGTACTGGAGTGGGTTGCCATTGGCTTCTCCCGAAGTGCAGCTAGCCTGTACTAAAGTCAAAGCTGAGGATGAGGAGAGATGTCAGTGGAGGTGTGCAGCTCCAGAACTTGTTTGGGGTTTGATGGACACTAGCGATCTATTTCTCACACAGCACTGCAGGAAATGCATATACTCAGAGAAATTGTCCACGTTAAAATCTGGGGGAAAACAGAATAGAAATTAAAAGCCTTATGGAAAGGAATGCATGTAGAAGACACTGGAATGATGTAGGAGGGATGGTAAGGAGAACAGAGGAGCAAAAGGGGGTCAAGGATCATGGCATTTATCTTCCATGGACCCAAGTGGACATCCTCTCACAGAATCTCTTGTCTCTGGTCTCATCTCAGTTGTTTGGATTTTCCCAGAAGGTTGAGAGTCCCCTGGACTGAAAGGAGATCAAATCAGTCAATCCTAAAGGAAATCAACCCTGAATATTCATTGGAAGGACTGATGCAGAAGCTGAAACTCCAATACTTTGGTCACCTAGTGTGAAGAGCCGACTCATTGGAAAAGACCCTGATGCTGGGAAAGATTGAAGGCAGAAGGCGAAGGTGGCAGAGGATGAAATGCAACTCCTGCAGCTCAATTCCAGAAAAATAAACGACCCAATCAAAAAATGGGCCAAAGAACTAAACAGACATTTCTCCAAAGAAGACATACAGATGGCTAACAAACACATGAAAAGATGCTCAACATCACTCATTATCAGAGAAATGCAAATCAAAACCACAATGAGGTACCATTTCACACCAGTCAGAATGGCTGCGATCCAAAAGCCTAAAAGCAATAAATGCTGGAGAGGATGTGGAGAAAAGGGAACCCTCTTACACTGCTGGTGGGAATGTAAACTAGTACAGCCACTATGGAGAACAGTGTGGAGATTCCTTAAAAAACTGGAAATAGAACTGCCATACGACCCAGCAATCCTACTGCTGGGCATACACACTGAGGAAACCAGAATTGAAAGAGACATGTGTACCCCAATGTTCATCGCAGCACTGTTTATAATAGCCAGGACATGGAAGCAACCTAGATGTCCATCAGCAGATGAATGGATAAAGAAAGCTGTGGTACATATACACAATGGAGTATTATTCAGCCATTAAAAAGAATACATTTGAATCAGTTCTGATGAGGTGGATGAAACTGGAGCCTATTATACAGAGTGCAGTAAGCCAGAAAGAAAAACACCAATACAGTATACTAATGCATATATATGGAATTTAGAAAGCTGGAAAAACAACCCTGTATGCGAGACAGCAAAAGAGACACAGATGTATAGAACAGTCTTTTGACTCTGTGGGAGGGGAGGGGGGATGATTTGGGAGAATGGCATTAAAACATGTATAATATCATATAAGAAACAAATCGCCGGTCCAGGTTCAATGCAGGATATAGGAAGCTTGGGGCTGGTGCACTGGGATGACCCAGAGGGATGGTATGGGGAGGGAGGTGGGAGGGGGGTTCAGGATGCGGAACACGTGTACACCCGTGGTGGATTCATGTTGATGTATGGCAAAACCAATACAATATTGTAAAGTAAAAAAAATTTTAAAAAGAGGATGAAACGATTAGATAGCATTACTGATTCAATGGACATGAATTTGAGCAAAATCCAGGAGATAGCGGAGGACAGAGGAGCCTGGCATGCTGCAATCCATGGGGTGGCAAAGCGTTGGAAATGACTTAGAGACTGAACAGCAACAAGAACAGAATGCATTAGGATTCCTAGGAGCGCTTGTCATTTGAGGGCTTTCCTTGTACTCCTGAAGTTCTGTACAGATGCAACACGGAGGGAGCTCTGGAGGCCTGCTTTGCATTTCCCCCACCCCTGCAAAGCACACAGGGCCTGCCCCAACTGGGAGACTCAGATCGATGGCCCAGGGTCCTCCTGGCTTGTGAGCTGTGGGGACCCTTCACCTTGGGTAGTCACTGGGCAGGTGCGGATAGTTCCCCTGCCCCAGCCAAAGGTGAAGCACTGTCCACATGCCCCACACTCACACACGTGCGCCTCACCCCAAGAACCCAGGATACTCTTGGTGTATGAATTGACTCTGTTGTGTTGGAACATGTTTCTGGATGTAGCTGCTGTTACAATGATGGGAGGGGGCAAAGAAGGCCTGGCATGCCAGTCCTCAGGGTAAGACTGTGCATGATTCCTGGAATGCCGAGCTCCTGGGCTGGGCTTCACACCTGCTGCCTTGGCTGTGCCAGGCCCTAGGGGCAAGCAGCAGAGGCCTGATGGGAGCCTGGGGGAGGCCAACCTCCACCCAGAAGGGTGGTCTCCCAGCCCCGCTGATTAGAAGGGAGGTCCTTCTCCCTTCTTGGTGCAAATGCTTGTAAACCCACGAAGCGGAGGTCCATGCCCTGCTCAGGCCCAGATGACATCTGGACAGCGCATCACACTGAAAGGAAGAAGAGTAGTTACCAAGGTGTCGGGGAGCATCACCACGGGGCAGCAGGAGTGCCGGAGCAGCCGGCCCATCTTCCAGACGGAGAGCAGCGCCACCACCAGGATCAGCATGAAGCCCACGAAGGCAAACAGGGCCAGCGCCAGAGGCAGGGCCTCTCCTGAAAACAGAAAGACAGAAACCGGCTTAGGAGACAGCCCTGAAGACCAACTCACTTACCAGTCCTGGGCCTCCCTGGCCTTCCCGGGATTGGCTCTGCAGACGGATCAAGAGAGCAGACTCCGGCACCCTGAGATCTGACATATGCCCCAGGGACAAGAGTGACCACCATTCAATCGTTTTTCTAGAATCCAGATTGGTTTCCAGAAAGCCAAGGAAGATTACAGTCTTTTTCTTGGGAAGGAAAAGGGAGGAGCCTCGTGCATTAAGCACTAGCTGTGTTTGCACACACCTTGGCACCACTGCCAGAAGGAAGGCAGAGAGCCAGGCCCCCAGGCAGGATGAGGGGGCGGTGCCCAAGAGCACAGCCCAGAAGGGAGCTGGGCGGTAACTGAAAACAAAGTGTGCTTCACAATTTTCTCTTGGCGTTGATCTGTATTACGGAGGAAAATATTGAATTCAGAACACAGTCACATAATAACTCTGATGTATTAAGTCCTGGCGATGGTTAAGTGACTTACCCCAGGTCACACAGGGAGGGCCATGCTCCAAATGCTACTAAGTGATGTATCAGAGAGTGCCAAGTCTGAGCATCTGGAGATGTGGAAGTGGGGGATGGGTTATTTCCCCATCTCTCCATCCTGTTCGTGTAGCCCCTCTGAGCTGGGCTGCTCACCCACAGTGTGAAGGGTGGCACAGCTGATGCAGCTGCAGAGAAGCTGGGAGGGTCTCCTCAGTGCTTTTGGAAACTATTTGGCAGCACACATCAAGAGACGGGGCTTCCCAGGAGGCTCCGTGGTAGATTCTGCCTGCCAATGCAGGGGACGTGGGTTCAATCCGTGGGTCAGGAAGACCCCCTGGAGAAGGAAATGGCAGCCCACTCCAGTATTCTTGCCTAGAAAACCCCATGAAAAGAGGAGCCTGGTGGGGTATAGTCCACGGGGTTGCAAAAGAGTCAAACACGACTGAGTGACTGAGCACACAGCACGCATCAGGAGACACACAAATGTTCAGACTCTTTCATCCCCTCCTCTGAGTAGATTCCCAAGAATAACTCCAAAGAGGACAAAACATACACATAAAGCAATTCACAGCAACGTCTAGATTAGAGCCTCAGCTTCATAACCAGCTGTCCGCAGAGCCCACAGCAGCACACCTGCACCTCCCTCCACCCCAGCATGTTCTGGTGCATTCCCTCATAGCACGAGCCACGACGGGAAACCATTGCATTTGCTTACTTGTCTGTCTACTCAACTAGAAGGTAAGCTCAGTGAGGGCAGGGACTTGTCTGCTATATCCCAGTGACAGTGCTCAGTAATTATTCACTGAATGAATGAATGAATCAGTGAAAATGAACATCATCTTCAAAAGCAGATGGAAATGGGTACTTCCAGGAGTAGGCCAGTGGTTAGGAATCCACCTGCCAATGCAGGGGACATGGGTTTGATCCCTGGTCTGGGAAGATCCTATATGACACTGAACCATTAAGCCCATGTGCCACAGCTACTGAGCCTGTGCTCTAGAGCCCACAAGCCGCAACTACTGAGACCCCATGCTCTGCAACAAGAGAAGCCACTGCAATGAGAAGCCTGAGCACCGCACGTAGAGCACAGCCCCTGCTTGGCGCAACTAGAGAAATCCCACATGCAGCAAGGAAGACCCAGCACAGACAAAAACTAAATAATTTTCTTTAAAAAGCAGATGGAAATGACCTAAATATCCCCAAGTAGAGGATGATTTACTACATCATCAAATATCAGCATGGCAGGTCAGGAGGTTAGCTATTAAAATGAGAATTCAGTTCAGTTCAGTTCAGTCGCTCAGTCGTGTCCGACTCTTTGCGACCCCATGAATCACAGCACGCCAGGCTTCCATGTCCATCACCAACTCCCAGAGTTCACTCAAACTCATGTCCATTGAGTCAGTGATGCCATCCAGCCATCCCATCCTCTGTCGTCCCCTTCTCCTCCTGCCCCCAATCCCTCCCAGCACCAGAGTCTTTTCCAATGAGTCAACTCTTCGCACAAGGTGGCCAAAGTACTGCAGTTTCAGCTTTAGCATCATTCCTTCCAAAGAACACCCAGGGCTGATCTCCTTTAGAGTGGACTGGTTGCATCTCCTTGAGAATTAGGACACATAATATGCACAGGCGTGTCCACTGCAGCATGGGTGGCAGTCACAAAACACTGGGGAGCACAGAATACACCTAGTTGCAGGGTTCTGTTACACGTATTGTGACACATCCACACAGCGGCTTGTTATGCATCTTTAAAACGAGGTAGATCCATAGGTGCTGACGTGAACAGACGTTCACAACAGCAATACCAAGTGACGGCACGGGTGGTGCGGAGCAGTAAGCACAGTACAGTCCCAGCTGTGCTGGTGAGTTCTGGCCTCACACGATGATTGCAAAATTAAACACCACACTTGCCAAAGGAAACCTCCTCAATGGTGTGGGGAGAATGGAAAACTTGGATCAGGAGGATCACCTGGAGGACGAAATGGCAACCCACTCCAGGATTCTTGCCTGGAAAATTCCAGGGACAGAGGAGTCTGGCCGGCTATAGTCCATGGGCTCACAAAAGAGTCAGACACGACTGAGCAACTGAGCTCATACACACATATGCACACTTCTTACTCTACATACTTCTCTGTTGTTTGAATTTTTTTTTAACAAGCTTGACCTACATGGTTCTAAAAAATAGTATAAAATGGTAATCAGAAAGTCTTCATGAAAAATGTTTTAATATGATATTTGTGAAAAAGCAGACACAAAACATATGTATAATACAACTGGAACATATGTCTACATGAAGGATAACACCCCTTTAGAGGATAATTTGGAAATAGCAGTCAAAATTCAAATGTGTATCCCTTCAACCCAGCAACTCTGCTGCCAGGAATTTATCCTTCACATACAGCAGCAAGTGATCTATGTACCAGGTAACTAATGAGAGCATTGGTTATAATAGCAAAATATCAGGAAAAATCCTAAATAGCTCTCAATACCGCGCACGTGAGCTCAGTTGCTTCAGTCATCTCCAACTCTTTGCTACTCTACAGACTATAGTCTGACAGGCTCCTCTGTCCATGGGATTCTCCAGGCAAGAATCCTGGAGTGGGCTGCCACGCCCTCCTCCAGGGGATCTTCCCAACCCAGGGATCAAATCCCCGTCTCCTGTGTCTTCTGCCTTACAGGCAGATTCTTTGCTGCTGAGCCACCAGGGAAGCCCACCCCTCAATAGAGGGGTAGTTAAATTAGTTATAGGTATACAACACACAATGGAAAACTAGGTAGCTAGTAAAAGAAGGTTAAAGAAATTCTTTTTTAGATATGAAAAAATCTATAATATGTAGAAAGTGAAAAAGACTTTATAGATCCAGAAGATCTATAAAAAGATCCAGAACAGTGCACAGAGTATGCTACCATTTGTGCTAAAAAGAAGAAACATATATAATAATTTATTTCCATTTACTTGTAAATGCATTGGGAAGTTTTCAGAAAGATATACAAAGAGCTAACCCCTATGGGGGAGTGGATAGGAATGACATGGATGAGGAAGAGGAGGAGGAAGCCAATTCCAAATTCTTATCATATTTTTTGAAATATATATGTACCAAATATTCAAAGTTATATTTTAAAAACTAAAAAGCTATACACAAATGTCACTAGCAGTGTCTGTATGGCAGAATCATGGGATATGGGGTTTCATTTTGTTCATTTTCATTGTAGGTTTGTAGACCATAAAAAATTTAAGGGAAAAAAATTAAAGAAGAGGATTCTACAGACTTTCCGTCAGGCCCCTCCCAGCTGAGAGCTGTGCTACACAGTGGGCACCCCCTCACAAGGTCTGACCTTCAAGGGCCCCAGCCGCCTCACCTGCACTGGCCCCTGATTCGCAGGCAGCGGCCACCTGGTCAACCAGCTTTGCAAAGTCTGTCCTCAGGCCTCGGAAGCTTTCAGGGAGAAAGCGTGCCAGACAGCTGCCAAGGGACCCCCACCCAGCCCGAGGGTGGACTTTCACCTCAGGATTGGGGTGGGGATTAGGACACAGCACAGTTTCACCACCAGAACCCATGCAGCCTGGGGGAGCAGGTCAGGGAAACCAAGGGGAGACTCAGAGCCAGAGGAAGTAGCAGGCGCTGTGCAGCCCCAGGAGGGCAGGCAGGCTGCCTTACCTTGCACCTTGACACATTCTGTCGGGCTGAAGGCACTGTGCCGCCCGATGGCCTTCACGAACGTCCGGGCCTTCACACAGTATGCCGCCCCGGGCTCCACCGTCTCCAGGTACACGGGAAGGACCCCCGGCCTCACCACTTTGATGTGTTCCTTTAGGAAACCAGAGAACAGTCACACCCTGAGTGAAGCAGGCCAGGAAAGGGAGAGGAGGAGGGAAGGAAAGCTGTCAATACTTCCTTTCCAGCATGCTTACATAATGTTCCTCTCATTCTTTCATTTATTCATTCACTCATTTTTAAAAAATTACTCATTTATTTAGCACGTATTGTGTGCCATGCACAGTCTCAGGCACTGAACAAAACAGGGACACCCAGCACCGAAGAGAACAAAAAGTTCCTGCCCTCGCAGAGCTTATGTCATATATGAGGAAGCCAGACCATTGATAACACACATCAGGTGGTGATGAGAGTTATGAGGAATCATGGAGCAGGACTAGCAGGTAGAGAGTGACGAGGAGGCACCAGCAGAGTGGCTCGGGGAGGCCTCTCTGATAGGCTCATATTCGACAGAAAGCTGACTGGGTGCTTGGCCCGGCCATGACTTCCAGAGGGTCAGTGAAGAGGAGCACTTCAGCCAGTGGGCAGTGCCTCCTCATGCATGCACCCATCCACTGTCTGTCCGTCCATCTGCACAGCCCTCCACCTCTGCCACCCCTGAGACCTGCAGAGGCTTGTCTGGGCCAAGCCCAGGTGACTCAGGGCAGGTGCTCCTCTCCCAAAGAACCTGAGGGACCTGCCCGTTCCCTGCAGCCCAGGCCCCAATCTGCTCCCACATGACTGCATCCGCCTGGCTCGCAGTGCCAGGCCCTACCACTGGGCCCTGACCCAGCAGGAGTAAATGCTAGGAACCGTGGCTACTCCCCTTCCAGGGGCATGTGGTGGGGCGCATGTCCTGGCATTAGCTCAGGGGTACCCTTGGCCAGAGAAGGGTCTATCAAAGGCCAGCCAACATCTGGCAACCCCTAGGCTTGGCCTGATAAAATCAGCAGGCCCAGTCAGATTTCTTGTCCTGGGAACTGGTATTGAGGAACTGAATACCCAGCCAGAAGCAGGGACCAAGGGGAGAGGACATGGTGAGGGGAGTCAGTCGCAACCAAAGGCACTCACGGGAAGGAGTGATGAGGGGTCAGGGCAAGCTGGGGTGAGGGCCACGGACAGAGCACATAGAGAGGACCCCAGGGGGAAGCAAGGGCTCCCCAGGTGGACGGGGGCCTCTGGGTGAGCGAGGCTGTGCAGCAGCCTGGCTCTGGGCCTGCTCCAGTCACAGATTCTGTGAGAGCCCCCGACAGCACCGTGTTAATCCTTGTGGCAGGGCTTCTCGGGTGACTCAGTGGTAAAGAATCCTCCTGCCAATGCAGGAAATGCAAGTTCAATCCCTGGGTCAGAAAGATCCCCTGGAGAAGGAAATGACAACCCACTCCAGTGTTCTTGCCTGGGAAATCGCATGGACAGAGGAACCTGACCTGATGGGCTATATTCCATGGGGCGCAAAGAATCAGACACAACTGAGTGACTAAACAACAGCAATCCTTGTGACAGAGCCTACTTTTCCCTGCGCTGATTCGAGTGGGTTTTATCACTGTTTCAGCTTGGACAGGGCTCCATAGGTGCACCCACACTTCATGCCTTCTGCTGCCGCAGCTCAGGCACTCCCTCTGAGAGAGCTGACCTCCCACCCAGCCTGGCCTGCAGCACCCACCCCACAGGGAGGGGCCGTGCCCCATCTAGGCATTCCCGGTGGCCCATTGGCTCACAATTAGGGTTGTTTATTAGCTAGCTTCTGGCTCTCTGCCCCGAATTCTGCACCCAGCCCAGATGCACACCCTCAAGAAGCTGGGACCAGCCTCGTATACTTATGAAATCATCCAGTTGATCTGCAACAGTCCTGTCTGCTGCCCCTAAACAGCAGGAAGAATGGCTGAGAAGACATGCTGATGGGAGAGAAGAAATGCATTGCACAGGTATTGTGGATCCAACTACGACAGAGTTTAAAGCCAGGAGGTGGCCCCTCTACTTCAGCGAATATGTCCTAAGACGGCTTCCAGCTAAAGTCTGGGTGGGACGAAGGCAGTCCTTTGAGTTTGATGCTGCCAGCATTGTCAGCCTACACCGATTCCTGTGTGCCTTCATTTCACCCAGGCCTGCTCATCCTCTGGCCACCCCAGACAGCAGGCACTGCAGGGGCCAGCCTTCCTCATCCAGCTCTCAGAGCTTCTCCAAAGTCTAACTTGAAGGCCCAGGCTGCAAGTCTCACCTTGGCACCGGGCTCCCTTCTCCAGTAGGACACGAAGAACTCAAAATGGGGCCCCAGATCTTCCAGCTTAATAAGCAGGTGGAAGCCGTCCATGGTGATCTCCATCCCAGGCGGGGTGAGGATGGCTGTTGGCAAGACAAGGGGAGAGTCAAAGCCAGTCCCAGACAGGACTGATTTCTGTCCAGGGAGACCATGACCAAACCATCAGTGGAAACACGCCAGGCTCATGGGAGGGGAGGGGTTTTGATGCGGCTTCATGGCATGCAGAAGCAAGACTGTACTCAGCAGGTGCTCAGCAAACTCTTTGTGAATGACGCGCAAATGAAAAAAACAAACAACAGCCATGTAGTACAATTCACATAGATCAGTGACATATACCGTCTGCTGCTAACTTTCAAACATCAGCAGATCAGCAGCTTGTGGATGGGTTGGCCTTTCTAGTCCCAGTCCAAGGAGTCTTCATCTCATAGCGTTATGGAAAGTCAGAGGGTTTTACAAATTCCAAGAATCAGCTCTAGTAATTACAACCTAAGCACAAACACCATCTTTCATGTTATTGGATCCAAAACAGAGAGACCCCGCAGGCCCCATGGATACTTTCCACTTAGTAGACCAGGAACCAAAGAGCCCACACAGACAGTCTTCAGTCCCTGCCTACTGATGATGGATCCAGACCTTCGTCTCAGATCCAGACACTGCAAGACCAGAAGGGCCACCCTAATTGTGGGCTGTGGCTTGGGAGTGTGTTCTGGCTAAATCCTCCTGCACCGGGGTCAGTGGACACTCAACAGAAAGGCAGTTCCTGCAGGGAGTTTTCAGAGAACAAAGTATTTCCTGGCATCTAAAGAGCTGCTTGGAAAGAGGGCAGGAGGACTTGGGAAGTCAGGGGCCAACTGTGCAAAACATACCCAGATTAGAGGTTTCATATGAGCACACAGCACCACTAGAATTGCCTCTGAAACACCTCCAGTAAGAAAGGAGATGTTTGACTCCTCCACTTTTAATTTAAACATGATTAGAACTGGATCCCCTGATCTCCATCTATGTAGAGAATAGAATTAGACAAAATGACCACATGTCATTTCCGTTCAGATGATTTTCTGACAACGTTGGGGCAGGAACTTCTCTCCTAGGTACTCTACATACTCATCTCATTTAATCCAACCAGCAAGCTTCAGAAAGTAAATATTACTCCTACTTACAGATGACATAGCAGAGCCTCAGAGAGGTTACATGACATTCCCAGAGTCACCCAGTGAATGGCCAGACTTTAAGCTCATGTCTTTCCACGTTTCTAGACTCTGTTGTGTGGGGTGATTTTTAACTCCCAAGGAACAGGATGCACTTAGATCACTTAAATCAGACTCTAGGGATGGGTCCCGGAGATCAGGGGTTCTCAAGCTCTCCTGTGACTTGAATTTGCATTGAGGTTAAGAACCTCTGCTCTCAACAGGCTTCCCTTTAAGAACTGGGGATCCTTTCCAAGACAGCCTTAAAACCAGATTTTTCATGTATGAGGAGAAGCTGGGGTGGGGTTTTACAAAGGCCAAAAAGCAGACGTCATGCCCTGAGGAGTCTCAGTTTCCTCCCAGCTCTGCAGCTGGATCCACCTGTGTGAGGACCCTCATCCTCTGCTTCTGGGGCAGGTATGGAGACACCTTTCCTCAGCTCCTCAGCAGCGAGCCCTTTTCCTGTTTATACTTGCCTTTTCAAGCACAAGTTGCTACTGCACACACCCACCCTCAGAGCTGTGTAGACACTTCCTTATCTCCAAATGCCCCATGCCTGCCTTTCCAACAACAGCTGCCAGCCTCCAGCAATGATCTTGGCTGGAACCCTGTGCTTCCAGGAGCCAGAGGGAGGTGGTGCTGGTGCTGCCCAGGCACTGTGGGTGGAGGCAGAGCTACAGCAGCCTCCGGTGCCCCTCCGGCTACCCCAGGGCCTGGCACTGGGATCCCATTGCTTCCACCATGTCCTACCATGGGAGAGAGGGCAGGCAGAGGAGCCCACATCCTGCACCAAAATTCCTACTGGTATCCATTCCAAAAGGACTTCCCTGTAGCTCTAACAGTAAAGAATCTGCCTGTGATGCAGGAGACCAGGGTTCGATTCCTGAGTCAGGAAGATCCTCTGGAGAAGGGAATGGCAATTCACTCCAGTATTCTTGCCTGGAGAATTCCATGGACAGAGAAGCCTGGTGGGCTACAGTTCATGGGGTGGCAAACAGTTGGACACGACTGAGCGACTAACACACACACACATCCATTCCAATGGTCCCACTCCCACCCCCTAGCTCTTCCCTTCTTCCTCTGCTTGCTGGCTCTCAACTCTGGGCATATCCCTAGGGTAATAATAATAATACAAATAGCTGAGTGCTATTACAAGGCAGCACTGCCCTGAGCATTTACACTTTTCATCTCACCCCCAACCACCCACCAAGGCAAGCCGTTGCCCCTCTCACTCAAGTGGCTGAGCCGGGATTTGAATCCCATCTGTCTGACTCTGGAGGACCAAGTTCTCTCTCAGCTCTATCTTCACCTCCTCCAGCAGGGGCTCCCTCACCTTCTAACCCTCCTGGTTTCTCCCAACTCCCACGCTCCTCAGGAAGCTCTGACTCACTCCATTAATTTAGAGGCTGCCCCGACCTCCCCGTGTCCTCACTCCCAGCAGAGGGTCACCTGTCACCCAGAGAATACAGGTCCCCAAAGACCTTTCATTTGCCTTTCCTGTGTGTCCCCGGGGGTCACATCATCACCCACAGCTGTCTTTGTACCTCCACTCAATCCCCCAGTTGGCAGCCTGCCCAACATCCCCGCTCCTCCTGCTCCATGAGACCACTTTCAAGAGGACCTATTTGGGGGACTCCCTCAGGTGCAGCAGCAGCCGTCTGTTCTCCCTTCTCTGACTCTCTCCCTGTCCTCCATTCTCTTCAAACCCTAGGTTTCCCAGAATCCTAGCCTGGTTCTATTTGTCCCCATATCTTGTCCCTGGACACCCTCACCTGCTCTCAAGCCGTTAGCTATTAATTTCATTTTGTGTGTCTGTGACCTGTCTGAGTCCCAGGGCCTGATTCCCAACTGCCAATCAGACATCCATGGGATGATGTCTGTTAGGAATCTCAACCTCAAAGAGCCCAAAGCCAGCAGCATCTCTTATTCCTCAGACCAGCCGCCCCTCCTGGGTCCTCTTCCTTGGATGGCACTCCTCCTAACCCCATCTGGAAGCTGGGTGCCATCACCATCTCCCCCACCTCTGTCTCACGGGAACTGGTCACCGAGCTCTGTCCCTTCTAACTCAACCATGTCTCTAGAATTTGTCCTCTCCTTCCCATGCCTCCCCCTCCTCTAGGATCACGATCCACCCTGGTTCAGCTGGAATGTTACAGCCCTCTCTTCACTCTTCCCATGGCCTGCAGGTCTCTCCTACTCCAGCTCACTTTCCACACCACAGCCAGTGCGACTGTTCTGTAGGCAGACCTGGACCAGATCCCCTCTTCTTCCATGACGCTCCTCTACTGATCTGATGAGACTTCATGTCGAAGCCCTTCACCGTGTGACCAGCTGCTTCCTCACCCCCAGCCATCCAGACCCTGCTCCTGCTCTTTCCCCTCACACCCTGCTACACACTGGGTATTGTTTGCACTCTGCCAGTTTGGTCACCAATCCAGATTCTTCCCTTACTTCTTTCTCAGTACGTTTGCCAGGTTCCATTGCTATAGAAAAGTTATTTATTTCCAAAGGGCTGTTTTTGGTCACTGTGATCATGTATAGACCCTATTGCCAAAGAAGATGCTTACACAGGCAACAAAGATGGGGCCAGTAAGCCTCAGATGGGAGGCAGTGTTAAGAGTTAATGATGTGTGATCATGGTAGGGAAAGGCTGTCCTAGCGCTTCTACCCACTTCCAGAGCACTTTTCCTTCCAGAGACAGTCAGGAATAACTTCCAAAGTCTCATTTCAAAATGAGAGAGAGGAAGCAGCTGGCAATGTTTTCAACAGACCAGTTAGGGTTGTCTATGTTTGCAGCATTCTGACTTTATAAGACTCATTTGATGCTGAAGAGAATCCCAACAGTCTCAGTGAGCACAGCTGCTGCAGGGGAGGCTGCTGGGGTCAGGGGAGTAAGGAGAGAAGGGCCTTACTTGAGTTCTGGTTAAAGCGGTGCTTCAGAGTGCTCCAGGTCGAGGTCAGTGAGCCCAGGGTGGCCCTGACCCGGAGGCTGTACGACACAGTGGCGGTGATGTCCTCTGTGATGTCACACTCAGGCCTTTGAGTGGGTGAGCACCAGATGCTGGGGATCCAGATGTGGCTCGTGTACAGGCTCTCATACTCCCTGGCCAAAGAGAGGAGGGGACAGCGTCACACCAGGCCCTTCCACCCTGGCTCAATGATGGTTTCAAGTAACCGCCTCCTCCGCTAACTTTTTATGGGCCAGGAAAACAAGTATGTGCTCCACATTCCTTTCCTCCCCTCTCCTCCGTCACCAACCATCCCTTCTTTCTGACTCCTTCTCCAAAGACAGGGAGCCTCAGGCATCAACCCCGCTCTGTCCTGGTCTCTCCATCTGCACGGTCACCACCCTAGTCTCAGCGACTGTCACCCCTTGCCTTGCTGTGTCTCTGGACAGATTTTCCTACTTCCCTTCCTGCCAGTCTTCAGACCATTTGTCACTCAGCAGAGCAGAGCATTTCTCTCCTTAGTGACTTCCAAAGAGCCTAGAATGGAATGCATACTCTCCCCGGCTGACAAGAATCTCTGGCCTTCTTGCTCCGCCCCTAAAGGTGATACTCCCTCCACACGGTCCTCCTCACGATTCCTCCAACTTGGCAACGTGCTGCTGTGTCTCAGTGCCCTGCCCTCAGTGTGAGTGCCCTGCATTCACACTGCTTGCCTGCTCCTGTCCTTCAGATATTGGCTTAAATATCACATCCTCAGACAGACCTTCCCTAACCATCAGATAAAAAGCTGCCACAGAGCCAACTCACTGTGCAATGGATTTTAGCTCCCTCCTAGAACTGATTTCTATCTGAACTTACCCACAGCAGTGCTGCCTGATAGAACTTCCTGTGATGGTGAAAACCTTCTGTATTTGTGTTGTTTTACAATGGCACCCCACTCCGGTACTCTTGCCTGGAAAATCCCATGGATGGAGGAGCCTGGTAGGCTGCAGTCCATGGGGTTGCTAAGAGTCGGACACGACTGAACGACTTCACTTTCACTTTTCACTTTCATGTATTGGAGAAGGAAATGGCAACCCGCTCCAGTGTTCTTGCCTGGAGAACCCCAGGGACGGGGGAGCCTGGTGGGCTGCCGTCTATGGGGTCGCACAGAGTCAGACACGACTGAAGTGACTTAGCATAGCATAGCATACAGTAGCCTGTAGCCACAGATGGCTATTAAGAACTTGAAATGTGGTTCATATGACTAGGGAACAGACTTTTGAATTTAATTTTGATTAATTTAAGTATAAATAGCTGTCCGTGTCTAGTGGCTACCACATTGGACAGTGCAGACCTAGTGTACTTATTTCTTTAAGTTTTTACTGTCTCCTCCTCTAAATGTAATCTTCTTCTGCCTGGAAACTTTGTGGTCTGTACCCCTGAGCCTAGGAGAATGTCTATGCATGTAGCTGCTTGGTTTGTATGAATTGTTAGTGAGCTTTACTGAGTACCTTCTGCATCCCTGTCACTCCTTGACAGCTCTGAGAGCCTGGACACCTGGAGAAGGACCAGCTGACCTATAGGGTCACAATTTGTTTTGGCTCCTGGGGGCAAGTGTACTGTCAGGAAAACTGAGGTCTCACCGACCCCTAAAATATCTGAGTCTCCAAATAATTTCTCTTCCTCAAGTCAGAGCCAAACTCATTTCATCTTAAGATTTTCTTCGGCTTTAGACAACTGACTCACTGTTGGAAAGAAACTTCACGAAAATGTGTTTATATACTTTTGTGTTCCCAGAGAGTTCACTGCCAAATCCATGGGACAACTTCCCTTGTTGCTTCAATTCTCTTAGGGCCCATGAAGACAGAGGAGGCAGATCATAGGAAATCATCTTTCTCTGGGCTCACAAAGCCTTCTTGAGCTCTGGAATGAGGGCTGTGCCTCTAGGAATCAACTACTGCCTAAAGGAGAGAAACTGAAAAACAAAACAACAGCAACAACAACAACAAACGCTCACCCCTGGTACTCGACAGAATAGTGTACTATTTCTTCAGGCACAGTCACTGGGCTCCATGTCAAGACGTGCTTCATGTTGGTTGATTGCACAGAGAGGTTCTGAGGGGCAGGTAGAACAGCCACTCCATCTGGGACCAAGGAGACAGACAAGCTGACAAGGCGAGTTCACCTCAGGGAATGCCACAGCTTCAGGTTAGTTTCTAACGAAAAGTCAGACATGCTTAGGAACTAGTCAGTCAGTCAGTTCAGTCCCTCAGTCATGTCCGACTCTTTGTGACCCCATGAACCACAGCACGCCAGGCCTCCCTGTCCATCACCAACTCCTGGAGTCCACCCAAACCCATGTCCATTGAGTCAGTGATGCCATCCAACCATCTCATCTTCTGTCGTTTGCTTCTTCTCCTGCCTTCAATCTTTCCCAGCATCAGGGTCTTTTCAAATGAGTCAGCTCTTTGCATCAGGTGGCCAAAGTACTGGAGTTTCAGCTTCAACATTAGTCCTTCCAATGAACACTCAGGACTGATCTCCTTTAGGATGGACTGGTTGGAACTAGAAGAAACTCTAATTTTACCATATTTGTGTTCATGCTAAATATTGCTATCATCATTGTAATTCTCCCTTTGGTGATTAGCATATTAACATTAATATTAATATGTATGTGTATGGGTGCTTAGTTGTGACTCTTTGTGACCCTATGGAATACAACCTGCCAGGATCCTCTGTCCATGAGAATTTCCAGGCAAGAATACTGGAGTGGGTTGCCATGCCCTTCTCCATGGGGATCTTCCTGACTCAAGGATCAAACCCACATGCCCTGCATCTCCGGATTGCAGGCTGAATCTTTACCACTGAGCCATCTGGAAAACCCAGTTAATATTAATAATAATAGCTAACATTATTGACATTAATAATGGTTAGTATTTTTGGTCACCTGATGCAAACAGTCAGCTCATTGGAAAAGTCCCTGATGCTGGGAAAGATTCAAGGCAGACGGAGAAGAGGGCATCAGAAGATGAGATGGCTGGATGGCATCACTGATGTAATGGACATGAACTTGGGCAAACTTCGGGAGATGGTGAGGGACAGGGAGGCCTGGCGTGCTGCAGTCCATGGGGTCGCAAAGAATCAGACATGAATGGGCGACTGAACAACAATATTACTGAGCACTTACCAAGCTCTATCTATGCCGTGAGCTCGATTATCACATGATTTTCTCATTTAATTCTCATGACCATACTGGGATGTAAGGACCATCAGTTTCTCTGTTGTACAAGTGAGAAAACTGAAGCACATTATATACAACCATTGTGTCACACTGGCCGCGATGCAGGCCTGGACTTTGTTTGGACTTTGCCACTGAATTTGTGACCGTAAACACGTTGCGTAAACCTGAGCTCCCCACCTCTACATGGCAAACCCATATCGGCTCCTGCCGGCTTCTCATCACCACCCCCTCTTGCTACTGCCATCCTCAGCTATCAGAGCAATTCCTTTGTGTCCCCAAAATGGCCAAACGGGGCACAGCTGCTATTTGGGAAGTGCACTCAAGTCTGCCATGGAAGGAGTCCAGTACAGAAGGGCACCAAGCCAGTTTGGAGACTCCACCCCAGACAGCCTGCAGGCCTCTGAGCCAGATGAGACTCAAGCATCTGCTCACGCAGCTGTGTGCCCAGAGTGTGCACACAGTGGGTCTACAGCTTGCACACAGAATCAAAGCTGATTTGTGATTCTTGTGATTCTTCACAGAATCATCTGTGAAGCTGATCCCTAATAAGGACTTCGCAGCCCCAGTCCGGATCTCCTACTGTGGTCTCCCCCTCTGACTTTTACATACTCCTCTTTTAATGCCCAACACCTGCCTCCTTTTGCTGTTACAGTTGCAGTGATAACATCAACAGCACAGTGTGTATAAGGCTGGGACCCTCGCCTGGGACTTTTCATCTTTGTGTCTGTCTCCAAATTGGCACCTGCTGTTCGTTATCAAGTCCTGTAACCATGAGGGGATGGGGGCTGCCAGGAACATCCCACTTAGTGCCCTTGTGGGCACTAATGTAGGACCCTGGTGATGCAGCCCAATCTCACTCTCAGCATCCAGGGCTTGGCCTGTGAGGAAACACCTGGGGTGCCCTCAAGGGAGGCTTCCTGCCCTCTCCACCCTTATACTTGTCGTCATCCAAGGGAAGAAAGGGCAAAGAGCCAGCTGCAATAAGATAGCACAGGAGGGCAGGGTGTAGTCCCTTCTGACATGCTTCCTCTGGTGAAGTAGACAAAACATTTCTCTAGTCAGATATGTGAGGATTTTAAAACTATAAACATAAAGCTTGAATTCATAATTCTAAAACTCTCAAAAATGAAATCTCCTGGCCCAGATAATTATACTGGAGAATACGAATGTGAGATGTGAGACTTGGACCATAAAGAAAGCTGAACACTGAAGAATTGATGGTTTCGAACTGTGGTGCTGGAGAAGACTCTTGAAAATCCCTTGGACTTCAAGGAGATCCAACCAGTCCATTCAGGAAATCAGTCCTGAATATTCATTGGAAGGACTAATGCTGAAGTTGAAGCTCCAGTACTTTGGCCACCTGATGTGAGGAGCTGACTCATTGGAAAAGTGTCTGATGCTGGGAAAGATTGAGGGCATGAGGAGAAGGGGGAAACAGAAGATAAGATGGTTGGATGGCATCATCAGCTCAATGGACGTGAGTTTGAGCAAACTCTGGGAGATGGTGAAGGACAGGGAAGCCTGGCATGCTGCGATCCCTGTGGTCACAAAGAGTCGGATACTACTTATCAACTGAACAACACCACAAACTATGAAATAGTTAAAGAGAAAGTAGTACCAATTTTATACAATATCTTCCAGAAATCAAAGAGGAAAAAACTTAACTTTATGGGGTCTGTATTACCTTGATACCAAAATCAAAGATTATTTATATATTTTTAAAAGTGAAAGACTACAGATCAATATGTCTCAGGCACTTAGGTGCAAAAATCTTTGACAAATACAATCCAGATTTGGTGTTGTATAAGACTATATACCCTGATCAAGTGGGATTTATTCCAGGTATGCAAGGCTGCTTCAGTATTTGAAAATCAATTAATGTAATCCACCACGTCAACAAGATCAAGAAGAAAAACCATATAATTGTTTCAACTGACACCAAGAAAGCATTTACAAAATTCAACACCCATTCATAATTTAAAAACAAAACAAAAAGAAAAAAAGAAACCGTTTCTTTGAATTATGAACAACAGGAATTATCTCAATTTGATAATGATCATCTATAAAAAACCTACAGCTGGATTTTCCTGGTGGCACAGTGGATAAAAATCTGCCTGCTGATGCAGGAGACACAGGTTTGATCCTTGATCCGGGAAGATCCCACATGCCGTGGAACAGCTAAGCCTGTACAACACAGCTACTGAGCCCAAGTTCTCGAGCCTGCCAGCCGCAACTACTGAAATCTGTGCACCTAGAACCTGTGCCCACAGCAAGAGAAGCCACACAGTGAGAGGCACTGCAATGAAGAATAGCCCCTGCTCACCGTACCTAAAGAAAGCCCATGCAAATCAGTGAAGATCCAGCATAGCCAAAAAACACCTACAGCTAGCATCTTGTTCAATGGTAAAAGGCTGGATGCTTTTCCCTATATCAAGAATGAGGCAAGGATGCCCACACTTATCACTTTTATTTGACATTGTACTAGAAGTTCTAGCAACTGTAATAAGGCAAACTAAGGAAGTGAAAGACATTACAGCTTGGAAAATAAGTGATAAATCTCCCTCTATTTCCAGGTGACATGTTAGGCTATGTAGGAAATCCCACAGAATCTACCAAAAAAGCCTCTGAAAACTAATAGTGAGTTTGGCAAGTTCATGGGATATAAGATAAACGTTAAAAAATTAGTTGTATCTCTAAATACTAGCAATGGACACTTACATGCAGAAACTTAAAATATTATTTGCAATCATTGCCCCTCCCCAAAAGAAAAACTCATGTGTAAATCTAATGAAACATATCTTTCTATGGGGAAAACACCACAATGCCAGTGAAAAAATTTCAAAGAAAATCTAAATAGATGGAGAGGCATACTGTGCTCATGGATTGGACAACTCAACATAGTTAAAAAGGTAATTCTCCCCAAATTGATATATACGTTTAACAGGGTTCCTATCAAAAACCCAGCAAGGTTTTTTTGTGGAGATAGGTAAGCTTTTCCTAAAATTTAAGAGAAAAGGCAAAGGCACAAGAATAAAACAATTTTGAAAAAGCAAAAGGTAAGAGAACTCAATCTACCCAATTTTAAAACTTACAATAATTAAGACTGTGTGGTATTGACAAAGCAATAGACACATAGATTGATGAAACAATATAGACATCCCAGAAATAGACCCACACAAATATGCTCAGCTGATTTTTGGCAAAGGTACAAAAGCAATTCACTGAAGGAAGGATAGCCTTTTCAACAAACAATATTAGAGCAATTGGCTATTTGCAGGCAAACAAAAAACCTCAACCTACATCTCACATGTTAGCAAAAATTAACTCAAAGTAGGCCATGGACTTGATGTAAAATGTGAAAGTCTAAAACTTTTAGGAAAAAACATAGGAGAAAATCTTTAGGGCCAGACAAAGATTTCTTACACTTGACATCAAAGCATGATCCATAAAAGGAAACATTTATAAACAGGCATCACCAGAATTAAAATCTCTTGCACCACAAAGACCCTGTTAAGAGGATAAAAAGACAAGATACAGACTAGGAGAAAACATTTGCAAACAATATATCTCACAAAGGATTGATATCTAGAACATATATATAAAGAATACTCAAAACCCAACAGTAAAAAAAGCAAGCAATTCAATTAGAAAATGAGTAAAAGATGTGAAGAGTAATTTCACCAAAAAAGCACACACAGATGGCAAACAAGCACATGAAAATATGTTCAATATCATTAGCTATTAGGGAAATGCAAATTTAAACTTCCATGAGAGAGTGCCACACAGCTATCAGAATGACTAAAAATTCTTACAGTGACAAAACCAAACCCTGGTGAGGACGCAGAGAAAGTGGGTCCCTCATCCATCGCTGGGTGGGAACAAAGTGGCACCACCAAACTGGAAGGCCGTTCAGCAGTTTCTTGCAGAACTAAACTTGTAAATTACTACACAACCCAGCAAGTGCACTCTTGGGCATTTATCCCAAGGTAATGAAAATTTATATCACACAAAGTCTGCACAACAAATGTCCATAAACAAGATGGAATCAGCCCAGATGCCCACAGGTGAATGGTTAAACAAATATGGTATATCCAAGAAAAAGGAACAAACTACACGAAACAATCTGGATGAATCTCCAGGGAATGACACCAACTGAAAGAAGCCAAACCCCCAAAGTTACATACTGTATATTTCTATTTTTATAACATTTTCAAATGACAAAATTTTAGACTTTGAGAGATTAATGGTTGCCAGGAGTTAGGAAGAGTTGGGAAAGGCACAGTAGTGAGAGATGGGTGAGGTTATAAAAAGGCAACAAGACATATCATTGTGATATTGGAAATGTTCAGTATCTTGACTGCGGTGATAAATATACAAACCTTCACACACACACATACACATTCTCAAACAAATGCAAGTAAAGCTGGGGAAATCTGAATAAGATGTGTGGATTTTGTGAATACCAAGGATTTCAATATTCTAGTTGTAGTATTATACTATTGTTTTGCAAAATACCACTGGGGAAACTGGGTTTTCTGTATTATTTCCTTTTTTAAAAAATTTATTTGGCTACACCAAGTCTTTGGAGAAGGAAATGGCACCCCACTCCAGTACTTTTGCCTGGAAAATCCCATGGATGGAGGAGCCTGGTAGGCTGCAGTCCATGGGGTCGCTAAGAGTCGGACACGACTGAGCGACTTCACTTTCACTTTTCACTTTCATGCTTTGGAGAAGGAAATGGCAACCCACTCCAGTGTTCTTGCCTGGAGAATCCCAGGGATGAGGGAGCCTGGTGGGCTTCTGTCTATGGGGTCACACAGAGTCGGACACGACTGAAGCAACTTAGCAGTAGCATACCAAGTCTTATGAGGTATGAGGGATCTTTTTTAGTTGCAGCATGCAGGATTTTTTTTTTAAGTTTTGGCATGCAAACTCTTAGTTGTGGCATGTGAGATCAAGTTCCCTGACCAGGGATCAAACCCAGGGCCCCCTGCATTGTGGGGGTGGAGTCAGCCACTGGACCACCACGGAAGTCCCTCTGTGTTATATCTAATGAAAAGTGTGAAAGTGTTAGTTGCTCAGTCATGTCCAATTCTTTGCGACCCCATGTCCTGTAGCCTGCCAGGCTCCTCCGTCCATGGGATTCTCCAGGCAAGAATACTGGATTGGGTTGCCATTTCCTACTCCAGGGGATCTTCCTGACCCAAGGATTGAACCAGGGTCTCCTGCATTGCAGGCAGATTCTTCACCATCTGAGCCACCACGAAAGCCCACTTATTTCTTATAACTGCATAAAAATCTAGAATCACAACAAAATTTCAGTTAAAAAATACAGTGCCATCACATCTAAAAAAATAACATTAATTCTGATTATCTGAATGACAGGATACATTTTAAAAGACCATGATAGGATAAATGCAAACAGGATGAAATGCATCTAGCAAAAAAGTTGTATAATTGAGTGCAGTCAATTAAATCAGCGAGGGAGACTGTTTACAGAGGGAGACCTAATGATTAGCCGTCCCAATGATTAGGGCACTTACCAAGGCTTTAAGGAAGACACTCTGAGGTTGAATTTCTGGATATGTCTTTCTTCATGAAGGGCACACAGGCAGGACAACAGCAAGAGATGTCCCAACTTTTAGGTCACTCCATTATGCTATAGAGCTTCCCTGGTGGTTCAGAGGTTAAAGTGTCTGCCTGCAATGCGGGAGATCTGTGTTCAATCCCTGGGTCAGGAAGATCCCCTGGAGAAGGAAATGGCACCCCACTCCAGTATTCTTGCCTGGAGAATCCCATGGACGGAGGAGCCTGGTGAGCTACAGTCCATGGGGTTGCAAAGAGTTGGACACGACTGAGCAACTTCACTTTCTTTCATTATGCTATGCAACAGTTTGCACTTGTGTAACTGTCTTCACCTAGCTGTGAAATTCCAAATCTAACTCCACTATGGGCAAAATACTGTCTCATTCCTATATTAAAATGAAAATTACTGCTTCTTTCTGAGCCCTATGAGCAACATCTTCAATATCTTTATTCCACTTGTATAGTATATTCCAAATTCTATCTTTGTTTCACTGTAGTTTATGTAGCACACACACACATTGGGAATGAGATGGAAAATCAGTAATGCCAGTGAACTACTGATGCCAGGGTATGTTTAATTGGGTCACATAGAAAGTATGGAAGAGGACTTCCCTGATGGACCAGTGGTTAAGAATCTACCTTCCAAGGCAGGGGGCACAGGTTCAGTCCCTGGTCTGGGCACTAAGATCCCACATGCCGTGCAGCCAAAATTTTAAATTAAACACACACACACACACACACACACACACACACACAACTAAGGTGGCACTACATGAGGAAGGATCCGTTTTATGCTAGGACACTAAATAGGGAACTCTAGTTTCAGCTCAACTCTAAGTGAGAGTGACTCCTTTCACCTATGAGAGGTTTTAAAATCCCCTCCAGTTGTTTGAGAAGGCACACGGTGGTCCTTAGAACGCAATTCAATGGAGAAAAACAAAACTTTGTCATCCACCCAGCAATCTCATTAACAAGAAATGTCATCTAAGAGCCAGGAGTAATATGTATTGAAGTCAAGTCCCTGAATAAACCAGTTAATAGACACTCTCCCTGATGTAAATAAGCAAATACAAAAACAAAGAATACAGTTAAGGGACTTCCCTTGGTGGTCCAGTGGTTAAGACTTCACTGTCCAAGGCAAGGGGTGCAGGTTCCATCCTTGGTCTGGGAGCTAACATCCCACAGCTCTCACAGACAAAAAATACAAAATGTAAGACAAAAGTAACATTGTAACGAATTCAATAAACACTTTTAAAAAGTACTTAAAAAAAAAAAAAAAAGAATACAGTCAAGGGGGAAGGGGAGAGTAAGCTTGTAGTGAGAATAGGAAAGACACATTAGCCATAGGGAGGAGGGTACAAAATGGGGAAGTTTTTTGCTCAGCCACACTGGATGAGAATTCTCCCGGGAGCTGGAGTGAGATGTTGGAATATCTTCTGGTCATTTGGTTCCTCTGAATAGTTACACTCTTGTCACTATAGAGAATTATTCTCTTTTAACCGTCTGACTCAGTATCTCAAGAAGGCCCATGGGGTGGAGCCTCTTGGATGGTGTTTCCAACAAAAACTTGAGCTGGGTGACTGTGACCTGACTATTAAGATTTTGGTGCTCAGTGTGGCAAAACTAGCTGAGCAACATTTTTTGCACAGAGCTGCATTCACAAAGCTGATCCCTTTTTCTTGTGGCCTGTTCATTTTCTATTGCACTGCAATATATTTCCACAAAGGCAGTATCTTAAAACAACATAGATTTATTATTGTCCAGTTCCATAGGTCAGGAATCTGAATCAGGTCTAACTGAGCTAAAATCAAGGCGTTGGCAGAAGAGCAGGCTCCAGGGAAGACTGTTTTCTTGCCATTTCCATTTGCTGGGACAAGGCCCCACCTTCTTGCGCACGGCCCCTCTTTCCTCCATTTTCAAAGCCAACAATGGCTGGTTAAGTCCCTTTCATGTTTCAAATATTTCCCTGCCTCTTTTTCTGTCCTCCCATCCCTCTCTCCCTGGATCCAGGAAAGCTTCTCAGCTTTGAAGGACTCATATGATTAGATTGGGCCCATCCAATAATCCAGGATAATCTCCTAATCTCAAAATCCCGTAACATTAATCGCATCTTAATGTGGGGGAAAAAAATCCCCTTTTCCACAGGGTAACATATCCACTGGTTTCCAGGAATTAGAGTATGGACATCTTGAATTCCCCTGGTGGTCCAGTGGTTAAGACTCTGTGCTCCCAATGCAGGGGTAGGGGTTCAATCCCTGGTCAGGGAATTAAGAACCCACAAGCCACACAGTCAAATAAATGTTTTTTGAAAAAGAATGTGGATATCACTGGGGGACCATCATTTTGACTACCACTACAGGGGCTTGCACTTTAGGGGACACTGGTACTGCAAACTGACATGACATGTCTCTCAATTACAGTAGATTATTTCAAGAGAATCCCCTTGTATGTGATCTGAACAAAAGAGCAAGGCCGAGCCAGGACATGGCTGCTAAACAAGTTGCTGGTATCACTTGCTGCCTAGTAACTAGTGCCCACATCCCAGCTTCAAAAGGTATGCAAACCAGTTCATGCCTCAGGAAAGTGGTCTATTGTTTCAGGATCTTGAAGTATGGTCTGGATCAGCAGCAGCACAAAACCCTGCAACCTATGCCCTACTGAACCAGAATCTGCATTTTAACAAGACACACCACCCCAAATCCCAGGTAATTCATAAACATTAAAGTTTGAGAAGCACTGGTATATAGAGGTTAAACTAACCTTTCTCAATCTTGGCTGCCCATTACAATCACTGGGGAAGAGGCTTTTAAGTTTTATTTTGAAATAATTTCAGACTTAACAGAAGAGTTACAAAATAGTACAGAGAGCTCCCATATACCCTTCAGTCAGTTTTCCACATGTACACAACCAGGAAACAAATATGACAAGGAAGATATTAACATTGGCCCAATATCCATAATGAAGCCTCAGTCTTTATCTGAATTTCACCAAATTTTCCCGTAAATCTCTTTCTCTCTTCTTTCCTTCCTTCCTTCCTTTCTCCCCTCCTTCCTTCCTTTTTCCTTTTTTCAGGAACCAATCCAGGTCCTACATTTAGTTGTCATATCTACTTAGTCTTCCCCAGTCTGTCCTCAGTCTTTCCTTGACATTTTTGACAGGAACAGGTCAGTTGTTTTGTACGATATTCCTCAGTTTGGGTTTGTCTAACATTTTTTCATAATTTGATTATGGTTGTACATTTTTGCCATGTACTCATATATCTTATGACTGGTGGAGTTACCCTTGACCACTTGGTTAAGGCAGTGTCTTCACTATAAAATTACCATTTTCCCCCTTATAATTAATAAATAATTTAGGGGAAATACTGTGATACTGAGCAGTGATTCTTTCTCCTCAAACTTTCATCCATTAATTTTTATATTTATTGGTGGATGATACTTGCAACAATCATTGCTATGATGTTCTCGCAGTGGTTTTGTTGTGTTCATTGGAATTTTGTAAGGAAGAGTTCTTCCCGCTCTACCATTTGTGATTTGTAATAATCAGTGTGGACTCATAGAAATTTATTTTATTCTACCAATGTTGATTATGTTACTCAAATTGTTCCATCTTCGGTTATTGGGAGCTATTTTGGATTTTGTGTGCTTTTGACTTACTTTCATCTCTCCTTCTCTTTTTTCATGTTGTTTTTATTAATAGACTTTTAATTTTTAGAATAATTTTAGATTTATAGGAAAAAGTACAGACAGTAAGTACAGGGTTCTTGTAAACCCTTCACTCAGCTTCCCCTGATGCTAACATCTAATATAGTCATGATATACTTGTCAAAACTAAGAAACTAACATTGATATGTTACTTTTTAATTAAACTCCAAACTTTACTTGGATTTTGCCAAATTTTCCACTGATACTCTTTTCCATCCCAGGTTCCAATCCAGGATACTTGTGGCAGCTTGGCCCCCATCCTTCTTTGAGCACTTCCTTCATTACCACAAGATGCTCCAAACTTGTATTTTCTCTTCCCAGTTATGGAATAAACCCTTCTCTAAGGAGTCTGACCCAGGAAGTTTTTAAAAATCCCAGAGCCAAGGCAGCACCCTAGATTAATTAAGTCAGATTTCTGGCTTTGAAATCCTGGCTGCTGCTGCTGCTGCTAAGTCGCTTCAGTCGTGTCCGACTCTGTGCGACCCTATAGACGGCAGCCCACCAGGCTCCCCCGTCCCTGGGATTCTCCAGGCAAGAACACTGGAGTGGGTTGCCATTTCCTTCTCCAATGCATGCCAGTGAAAAGTGAAAGTGTTTGTATTTTTAAAAGCACTCCAGGTGATTCCAATGTGCATTTGAGATTGAGAACCACTGACCTAGACCTTACTTCTGGGGCCTGAAAGATAGTTAAAACTATGAGTGATATATGGTATCACTTTTATATGGAATCTAAAATACGACAGTAAAGAACCTGTCTATGAAACAGAAGCAGAATCATGGACATAGAACAGAATGGTGGTTGCCAAGGGGGAGGGGATGGGGAAAGGGGTGGAGTAGGAGTCTGGGTTAGCAATGTAAGGTTTTATAAATAGAATGGATAAGCAACAAGGCCCTACTGTATAGCACTGCTACTGCTAGGTCACTTCAGTCGTGTCCGACTCTGTGCGACCCCATAGACGGCAGCCCACCAGGCTCCCCCGTCCCTAGGATTCCCCAGGCAAGAACACTGGAGTGGGTTGCCATATCCTTCTCCAATGCATGAAAGTGAAAAGTGAAAGTGAAGTCGCTCAGTCGTGTCCGACCCTCAGCGACCCCATGGACTGCAGCCTACCAGGCTCCTCCATCCATGGGATTTTCCAGGCAAGAGTACTGGAGTGGGGTGCCATCGCCTTCTCTGGTATAGCACAGTGAACTATATTTAATACACTGCGATAAACCATAATGGAAAAGATATATATGTATAACTGAATCACTGTGCTGTACAGGAGTAATTAACACAAAATTATAAATCAACTATATTTCAATTTTAACAACTATGAATGATAAATCCTTAGACTTCAGCGTATTTCCCAGTAGGCTCTTATGTTCCCTGAAGACAGGACACTCTGTTTTGTTCATCTTTAATCAGCACCTAATCCAGAAACTGAGACATAGTGGGTGCTCAGAAATTTAAAATGAATGAAAACAAAATACGTGAACCAAATCTTGGCTCAGTGAAATTGGCCTCAGCCTGAATTTTTTTCCCCTCTGATTCCTATCTAATTCAGATGACCGTTATATCTACTACTGGGGCAAGAATCCCTTAGAAGAAATGGAGTAGCCATCATAGTCAACAAAAGAGTCCAAAATGCAGTACTTGGGTGCAATCTCAAAAATGACAGAATGATCTCAGTTCATTTCCAAGGCAAACCATTCAATATCAAAGTAATGTAAGTCTATGCCCCAACCACTAAGGCCGAAGAAGCTGAAGTAGAACGGTACCATAATGACCTACAAGACCTTCTAAAACTAACATGAAAAAAAGATGTCCTTTTCATCATAGGGGACTGGAATGCAAAAGCAGGAAGTCAAGAGATATCTGAAGTAACAGGCAAATCTGGTCTTGGAATACAAAATGAAGCAGGGCAAAGGCTAACAGTTTTACCAAGAGGATGCACTGGTCATGGCAAATACCCTCCTCCAACAACACAAGAGATGACACTACACAGGAACATCACCAGATGATCAATACTGAAATCAGATTGATTATATTCTTCGCAGCCAAAGATGGAGAAGCTCTGTACAGTAAGTGAAAACAAGAGTGGGCAATAACTGTGGTTCAGACCATGAACTCCTTATTGCAAAATTTAGACTTCAGTTGAAGAAAGTAAGGAAAACCACTACACCATTCAGGTAGGACTTGAATCAAATCCCTTACTATTATACAGCTGAAGTGACAAATAGATTCAAGGGATTAGATCTGATAGACAGACTGCCTGAAGAACTATGTACAGAGGTTTGTAACATTGTATAGGAGGCGGTGATCAAAATCATCCCCCAAAAAAAGAAATGCAAAAAGGGAAAATGGTTGTCTGAGGAGGCCTTACAAATAGCTGAGAAAAGAAGAGAAGCGAAAAGCATAGGAGAAAAGGAAAGATATACCCATCTGAATGTAGAGTTCCAAAGAATAGCAAGGAGAGATAAAAAGCCTTTTTAAAGCAAACAATGAAAAGAGACAGAGGAAAACAACAGAATGGGAAAGACTAGAGACCTCATCAAGAAACTTAAGAGATAACAAGGGAATATTTCATGCATAGATGGGCACAATAAAGGACAGAAATGGTATGGACATAACAAAAGCAGAAAATATTAAGAAGAGGTGGCAAGAATACACAGAACTAACCACAAAGTTCTTAATGACCCAGATAACCACAATGGTGTGATCACTCATTTGGAGCCAGACATCCTGGAGTATGAAGTCAAAGGGGTCTGAGGAAGCATCACTATGAACAAATCTAGTGGAGCTGATGGAATTCCAGCTAAGCTATTTCAAATCCTAAAAGATGAAGCTGTGAAAGTGCTGCACTCAATATGCCAGCAAATTTGTAAAACTCAGCAATGGCCACAGGACTGGAAAAGGTCAGTTTTCATTCCAATCCCAAAGAAAGGCAATGCCAAACAACATTCAAACTACTACACAACTGTACTCATTTCACCCACTAGCAAGGTAATGCTTAAATCATTCAAGCTAGGCTTAAACAGTATGTGAACCGAGAACTTCCAGATGTACAAGCTGGATTTAGAAAAGGCAGAGGTACCAGAGATCAAATTGCCAACATCTGTTGGATCACAGAAAAAGCAAGAGAATTCCACAAAAACATCTACTTCTGCTTCACTGACTACACCAAAGCATTTGACTGTGTGGATCACAACAAACTGTGGAAAATTCTTAAAGAGATGGTAATACCAGACCACCTTATCTGCCTCCTGTGCAACCTGTATGCAGGTCAAGAAGCAGCAGTTAGAACTGGACATGGAACAATGGACTAGTTCCAAATTGGGAAAGGAGTATGTCAAGCCTGTATATTGTCACCCTGCTTATTTAACTTATATGCCAAATACATCATGCAAAATGCCGGACTGGTTGAAGTAGAAGCTGGAATCAAAATTGCTGGGAGAAACATCAATAACCTCAGATGTGTAGATGATACCTCCATTATCGCAGAAAGTGGAAAGGAACTAAAGAGCCTCTTGATGAAGGTTGAAGAGGAGAGTGGAAAAGCTGGCTTAAAACTCAACATTTAAAAAACTAAGATCCTGGCATCCAGTCCAATCATGGCAGATAGATGGGAAACAATGGAAACAGTAACAGACTTTATTTTGGGGGCTCCAAAATCACTGCAGATGGTGACTGCAGCCATAAAATTAAAAGATGCTTGCTCCTCGGAAGAAGAGCTATGACAAACCTAGACAGGATATTAAAAAGCAGAGACGTTACCTTGTGGATAAAGGTCCGTATAGTCAAAGCTATGGTTTTTCCAGTAGTCATGAATGGATGTGAGAGCTGACCACAAGGAAGGCTGAGTGCTGAAGAACCGATACTGTTGAATTGTGGTGCTAGAGAAGACTCTTGAGGATCCCTTGGACAGCAGAGAGATCAAACTAGTCAAATCTGAAGGATTTCAAGTCTGATTTGAATTCAACACTGAATATTCACTGGAAGGACTGATGCTGAAGCTCCAATACTTTGGCCATGTGATGCAAAGAGCCAACTCATTGGAAAAGACCCTGATACTAGTAAAGATTGAAGGCAAGAGGAGAAGGGTACAACAGAGGATGAGATGGTTGGATGGCATCACCGACTCAATGGACATGAGTTTGAGAAAACTCTGGGAAGTAGTGAAGGACACGGAAGGCTGATGTTCTGCAGTCCATGGGATCGTGAAGAGTCAGACATGACTGATCAACTGAACAACAACAAGAGTTCCTATCTCACATTAGACCTTTGTGCCCTTCTGAGGTTTACGCTCACCACAAAGTCCTCGGGCAAATTTCCCCAGCAGAAAACCTTGCATCTTCTTCCTTGCATGACTCCACACTGGCTTTCTCCTCAGGGGGTCTGCTGTCAATTCCCCTCATTTGGATCTGCTTCTGTCACTTTTACCTCAATAGCCCTTCTGGCCAAGTGTCAGAAAATGTAGAAGCATCTTCTTTATTACTTTCACTTTGTGCCTCCAACCTTTTCCTGTCCTGCTTATGTGCCAGCTTCTTCTGCAGAGAACTAAAAGTGCACAGGCTCTGTGGGCACCCAAACCAGGCTCAAATCCCAGTTCTCCAACTTACAAGATGTATACTCTTGTGTAACTAACTGAATCTAAGTCTGTTCCCTAGTGTATAAATGGGGATTATATCACCTCCTTTGCAGGACTGGTGTGAGATGTCAAGAGAATGTTTTTACTAATCTAGCACACAGTGTGTGTGCATAAATGGCAGTTGTGATGGTCACTGTTGTTGCTGTTTTTATTATTATTATTGGTAGTGGGAATCAGTTTCTTGAATCACACAAATTACTTGAAAGGGACAGGGCAAGGCAAAATAATTCTATAAAAGAGAGCAAGAACTCTACCCATCTCTCCCAAGGATCTAGAGTAATAGTTCATTTAGATGTTGCTGAAATCATTTCAGGCTTCAACACAATTCAGAGGAAATGATCAAAATCACATAAAGGTAACCTCAGCTAAAGCAAATATTTGCTGACACCACCACCAGTTTGCACAACCAACAGATGGTAACATGGGGTGGGCACCCTGACATCCTCAGAGTGCCTTTGTTTGCATAACGTCGTTTGACACCTCCCAACCACAAGGTAGCTATTTTGACCATTTTACAGACAAGGAAATTGAAGTGATGTGATACATTCACTGAACTAGCAAGTGATAAAAATCAAGACTCACCCATAGGTCCTTCTCACTCTGACATCCTTGCGGCTTCTAGCACGTTTTTTTTTGGGGGGGGGGGGGTGGGCAGGGAGAGACAAGGATAGTGGTGGTTGTTTTCGTTTCCTTGTTTTTCTGTGCAAGTTTACAGGTATCAGAGGAGTACTCACCTCTAGGTCTGTTTAAAATAGTTTTCCTTAAAAGGCTGGACTGCTTCATTGAAGAAAATGTCAAATTAACAAATGGGTCAAGGGGATCAAAAAAACATAAATTTCCTGTTAAAAAAAATTAGGAAAAATATGCTGGCTTTTCCCCTTCTCATGCAGCCTCCCCATCTTCTCCCTTGGGCTTAGTGGAGGAGTAGTTTCCTGGCAACTTGTTTGTCCCACCAACTAATCAATCGATCAACTAACTAACCAATCAACCAACACGCTTAGCCTATGCTATGGGCCATGGGGACACCAGGAAAGATGCCTTGGCCCTGCCTTCAGGCCAGTGTAGGAAACAGAAATAACCCACTGAAACAGAATACACGGGGTCAAGGGTCAAAGGAGAGAGGTCTGGTATGGATCTGCAGGAGCAGGGTCCCCCTGGAATGATGATGGGACGATGGGTTTGGGGTGGAGTAAGAACTAGAGATCGAGCTTCTGGTGGAGAAGAACAATAATAAAGTCCAGGAGGAGGAAATGAGGGGGTTACATGCCAACTGTGAAGACAACAGCTGCCTGTGGCCTATACTTGTTTACAAGGAGCTGTGAGAAAGAGGATTGGAGTCTAAATACAGTGGGTCACGAAACAAAGAGCAAATTTACATATCACGTGCTGAGACACAGAGCTGTGAAGGGCTGTGAGCCACACAGGCATAAATTTGATGTTTAAGTCAGCTCCAAACATCTGCTAATCACCTTGGCACTGATTTGTTGCCTGATTTAAACTCACTGGATGATTAGTTCTCAATGTTACCCCCAAAAAAGAAAAGAAAGTATGAAAAAGAAAGTATTCAATATACCCATCAACAGTGCAAAGTGTCTAGTACCTTGATGTATTCAAATTAGAAATTTCTCTTAAATGCTGACAGGAAGAAACATCAAAAGCAAAAGAGCTGCGATTTCATAACAATAAAACATGTAGGTGCAAGCAGCCAGAAATGGAGCAGAGAAAATTATGTAATCTTAACTGGCAGGCAAAATGCTCCAAACCAAATACTTTTAAAAATGTTACAGAGTACCTGACCAGGAGAGGAATCCAATTTTCATAAGTCTTAGACCCAATATTAAGGTTGCAAAGTATGTCTTCTTATTCGCCTGTGTTTTGTTAGAATCTTTATTTTACTTAAGCCTCTCCTTACAGAGAACATCTCTGAGGCACAAACAGAAAGACTGAAATAATACTGTTTTGTGGCTTTTAAAACTCGATAATGAAATGAATAATAAAATGCATGTGGATCTCTGCTCACCCTCAAACTATTTGTTCTGATGCTTTATCTTTCTAGATTGCTCTGTGGAATTTAACAGAAGTTTCTTAATAGAATGCAGGCCTCTTCTTTGTGGGGATGGAGGATTAGGAAGTGAAAAACCTTTTTAAAAACAGACATAAGGTGATCTATACATATATTACAACCCCCCCTGGGAAAGCATTTTTCAGTTTCTTAACCTATAGTTGAATCCCAGCCTATTGGCAGTATTCTAATTAATACTTACCCACAAACAAACAAGGAATCAAGGCGTAGGAAAACCACATGATAAGACTTGTCTTGATTTCTTCTAGAACCATTTTGAGGGTCGGTGTTTGGCAGACTCAGCTTGACCTGGAATGCTGTTTCCTTCCAGAATGAAGTATGCTTTCCATCTCAGCCATCCTTGCTTCGGGACACAGATGTTGGAGCTGAGTCTGAGTTGCTGTAAAGCCTGAATTGTTCTGGAAAGAGGAACTAGCCCGGCTCCGAAGAGGCAGGCTGTGCAGCACCTTCCTTTCCGCCTAAACCTAGATATTGCGTCAAGTGGGAGTGGCCTAGGAGAGTTCCAGAGAAAAGGTACCTGGGAAGCTTAAGCGTGGTGGGGGGAATTCCCTGGTGTTCAGTGGTTAGGACTCTGTGCTTCCACTGCAGGGGACACAGATTCGATCCCTAGTCGGGGAACTAAGATCCTGTGTGTAAATAAAGTTAATATTACTGTTACCTTTTTTAAAAAGATAAAAAATCTGCCTGGATCACAGGCTCTAACCTGGGGGACCCTGGATAGACCTCTAGAGGTCTCCTGGGCAGTAGCAGGCAAGATTATCTGACCCTCTCATTATAGCTGTTCTCTTTCACAAGGCTCCCTCTTGTGAGTTCATTGGAGGTGGGTACTTTTTTGCTACATCTCCACTTCAGAAGTAGAGATGTTTAAAAAAAATTTTTTTAAATATCTTTTTGAAAGTCAGGAGATGAAGAATATATAGCTTCATATTTGTTTGCATTTGCAAAAAGAAAACCTGGAAGGAGACAGAGAAACTACCAAGGTTGTTTATCTGGGGGCAAAGGGAGTAGGAATTGGGAAGATGGAGGAGAAAAATGGGAACCAGACTCTTTCCAGTAACTTGTTTGGGGAATTTTAAAAACTGTTTTTATTGTGGTAAAATACACATAAAATTTACCATCTTAACCATTTTTCCATATACAGTCAGTGGTATTAAATACATCCAAATTGTTATACAACCATTACCACCATCCATCCCCATAATTCTTTTCATCTTGTAAAACTGAAACTCTATACTCATTTAACAGTAACTCCCCTTTCCCCCCTCCCCCTGGAAATCACCATTATATCTCCTGTCTTGACGATTTTGACTACTCCAAGTACCTTGTGTAAGTGGAATCCCGCAATACTTGTCTGTGACTTGCTTATTTCAAACAGTATAACGTCCTCAAGATTCACCCATTTTGTAGCTTATTATAGAATTCCTTCCTTTTTAAGGCTGAATTATGTTCCATATACCACATTATGCTTATCCATTCATTGACACTTGAATTGCTTCCACATCTTCGTTACTGTGAATATAATGCCGTTCTGAACAGACGTACAAATATCTTGAGACTCTGCTTTCAACTCTTGTGGGTGCTATGTATCTTTTTATATTATTTGATTACTGAACCATGTGAATGTATTATTTAACTTTTTTTTAAATTGGAAGGAAATCTTATAAGGTTTGGCCCCTTAAAATGTCAGCTTTTTAAAGTCTCTAAACACTCTACATGTGCAAATGCATTAGTAAAAAGAACGTGAATTTTAGAGTGCAACATTTTAGTTACAGTGTCAGATATTATTTGCAATATAACCTTAGGAAAGTTATTTATTCATTCAACTGCCATTCACTAAGGGCTTATATATGCTAGATACTGGAAATTAATAGTTCCTGACCTCAACCACAAACTTCCCAACTAGTGGAGAAAATGGACATAAGAATAATCACAAATCAATATTGGAAATGAAGTGACAGAAATGTCATCAAAGGAATATAGGAGCATTAAACAGAAACACCTAACCCAGCCTAGGGGATCAGAGAAGACTTCCTGGAGGAGGTGACTTTAGGGCTGAGTATTAAATGCTAATAAAAATCAGCCAGCTATAGTGTGTTTAGGAAACCCAAAGAAGTTTGGTGCAACTAGAGAACCAGGTTGGAGTAGCAAGAAATGGGGCTCATAGGCAGACAAAAAACAGAATTTGAGAGAGCTTTGAATGCCTTGTCAAGGAGCAGTTTATCCTGAGGCAATGAGAATTAAAGGGACTCCAATCTGATCACATCATGCTCTGTATTTGAGTTTGAGAAAGTTTATGACTAGGGTGGAGAAACAGTGAAAGCGGCAAGACTGGAGGCTGGTAGGTGAGGAGGGAGATATTTTGGTCAGTCAGGTGAGAGATGTTGGCTTCCACTCGGTTTTCCCATGTCTCGAGAGAGAAGCGAACAAATTCAAAACTTGGAGGTAGAATTGACAGCTCCTAGACATGGAGTGGATTGGAGGAGGAGGCAAACATGATTTTCAGGTCCTAGGTTTGAGTAACTAGGTGGTGACAGCAGCTTAACCTAAATGTTAAGGAGGGTGGGGTGGCAGCAAGGTAGTCAGTGTTGGGGATGGTATAGAAAAAGTGTGCTTGTGTTCAGTTTGATACACTTGAACTTGAGGTGCTCCTAAGGACTGGGGGATGTAAACGATCCAAATGTGAACGATCTTTGTCTCAGTTTATGAGTGTCAGGGCACCATTTCCCCTACCTTCAGCATTTCAGGGGTAGCTGAGACTAGAAGTGGTGAGAACATTCAGGGAGGGTATGCAGATTAAGGAGGTGGGTGGGTATGCTCTTGATCAGCATTTAAGAATGAACTGACAAACGAAAAATGGCATAGAAAGATACGGGGAAATTAAACAGGTCAGAAAGGTGGTTCTGGACAGACTACGGTCCTGGAAACAATGAGGGAAGGGGTGGTCACCAAGTGGGAGTGCAGAAGAAAGTCACTTGATCATCAAAAAATGTCTCCAAGATTTATGTCACTTAGAAGGTCATTTGTAACCTCAGTAAGAGGAGTTCCAGTGGAGAACTTCGATCAGAAGTTAGATCGTTGTAGGCCGAGGAGAGTGTTGGAAAAAGTAGTGCTCTCTTGA
Source organism: Bos indicus x Bos taurus (assembly GCF_003369695.1). Classification (NCBI taxonomy): domain Eukaryota; kingdom Metazoa; phylum Chordata; class Mammalia; order Artiodactyla; family Bovidae; genus Bos; species Bos indicus x Bos taurus. The sequence goes on from NC_040076.1 coordinate 131,638,336, forward strand.
TGTGAAGGGGAAGACAGCAACTCCATGAGCCTCATTTTTATAAAACAACGATGTCTTGCGTAATAGTTGCGGGAATTAAAGAACGCAGACAGAGCACACTAGCACAGTGCCAGGAACACAACAGGTCTTCACAAATGGCTTATTGACCATTTGTTGTATTAACAATAAATACATTAGGGGTTATTTGCTCTTACTGGCTGGACCTTTGTAGGCTGCCCATCTTTCAGTTTGGACCCTGGATCAGCAAAGAAAGGCTTCCAGTTGGCGACACCTATTAAGAGGGTCATCAAAAGCATGGGTTCTGGAGCCAGACTGTCTGGTTTGGCGTTTCGGCTTCGCCATTTACTAGTTGTTGTTTTTTTTAGCCAGCTCTTTTAAGCAATCTGTTTTAATGTCCTCCTCTGCAAATTGGAAAAAAATTGTAATAGTACCTAATTCATAGGGCTGTTGTGAAGATTATATGAGACAGCACATTCAGGACAGGATCTGGCAAAGTTAAGTACACAATAAGCATTAGCTGTGTTTTTTAAAAACGTAACGGTCAAGAACACTTGCTGCCCCGTCTCCTTGATCCCCACATTATAGATATAGTATATATACGATTTAAGTCTTTCAAGTTAAGATTTCATTCCCTACTTTTCAGATGAGGACACCCCTGAAAATTTACTGTAGACCCCCAGAGCTAGACAGACAGGAATTTTGACAGAGATCTGCCTAACTCCAAGTTCTTTTCACTCACCTTACTGCCTCCCAATTAGCACCAAAAGAGGGCTTGCAATGTGTATGAGGGACATAAAACAATGAATGATCTAGATTAGCAAGGGCTTGAGAGGACAGTCCTTAATATGGCATTTCAAGGATGTACCCACTTAAGATTTGGATAGGAGATACATGTTTGCAGTTAAGCATTCCAACTGAGAGGATGGCATGGGTAAGGCTCAAGGATGGAAAAATCGAAGGAAAACAGACTGAGGATGAAAAGGTAAGTAAACAGAAAATGGGAGAAAGAACAAGACTCATTTACTTATGCTGTAGGGAAAGGAGAGTTGTCCACTAGACTTTGAAATCCTAAGGTATTTAGCTCAGTCTGGACATGAGTCCCTGTCAAGATCCCCTGCCCACCACTGCTATTGACAAGGCAGTACTGCCTGCCAGTCCTTCACAGTCCACTGTAAGGACTCTGAACTCTGCTCAGCAGACTTCTGGGGCGCTGAAGGGTAATGCTACCTTTTTGAACGCTACCAATGCTTTTGAATGACAGTTCATCTCAGGACTGGCCCTTGAATCAATGAGGAGCTCAGACCATCAACCTCTGCATGGGCCATGCCACTGGCTGAGAATTTCTGGAGGGCTGCGCCTCACCTGCTAGCCACTCCCCTTGCCTGGACATGCCTGACTCTGACCATGCCTTTTTCTTCTGACTCTGAGGAACTTCCCCCTCTATACCTTCGCATCAGTCGGTTGTGATCTATTGGTTGGTTGGTTGGTCTATACAATCTGCCAAAATCGAACTATCCTCTAACCTGCTGCCAGGACTTCTCAGATTAATTCCCACAGCATTCCAGAGCTGAAGATGATCAGTCATCTATGTCTGAAGATGAACCACTGCAAGAACAAAGCTATTTCCTATCCTAAGTACAGTCTACAAATAGGAATTCGTTTTCCCATTACACTATTTGCCACTTGAATGATTATGGAAGGAAAAGCAAGGAGATAGTTTTTTTTTTTTTTTATGGAAAGGCAAGACAGTTGGGAGGGAAAAGGCAATTGATGTTCAAGGAAGAAACTCCTAAGCCCTCTGAGCCCCGTAAGTGCTGGGATTAAACTGAAGCAAGGGAGGCCCAGGGCACAAAACTTGACACACTACTCTTAAGGTTGTACAAACTCAGGGTAGGTCCTGGTGCTCTGGCACAGACCATGAGGTCAATTAACTGCAATAATGCTTCCCTGCTCTACTTAGCACAAAATAGTCCTCTTCCCTTTAACCAAAGGAATATGTCTATGTCCTGTGTTTCAGCACATCTGACATTTCATTGTAACCCCATCTCAATTATTATTTTTCTTCTGCAAGTAACACAGTGGGTATTTAAACAGTAGAATTTGCCTTGTCTTAGATTTTTTTACTCCTGCTTCCACTGAGTCTGCTCCAGATGTAACTTTGACACACTTTCCAGCTCTCGTTTTCAGGATTCTTACAGCCCCTTTTCAACCTCCTCTGAACATACTTTACTTTTTCAATTTCCTGCCTGATTTATTGTCTGGCCACAGTGCAAAACATCAGGAATGTTAACCTCAATTCTTTCCTTCGGGTATGAATTAAAACCTTCAAGTCTGTCAACAAACTGTCCTCCTTCCTGTAGTTATAACTGATTCTTTTCTATGTGACACTCCCCAACAACTCAAGATGGAGAATCAGGCCTTATTCAAAATAGAACTTTGCAGTTAAAAGTTCCATGTCTAAATAAAACAAATACTTTATTCAATTTTACAATTTGAAAACCAGAAACAATGCTCTGTAACAGTGAAGATCTTAACATAATTTTTCAAATGATTTTGACTGCTGTATTTTCACTCATTCACTGGTTTAAAGCTAGTCACCAGAGATTAAGTGAAGCACACAGTACACTCAAGGTCAATCTTATGAGATCTCCTTTGACCATCCTGCATAAATTAACACCCCACTCTCACTCTCATCTTGCTCTGTTTTTCTTCATAGAACTTCTCCATTAGGCTTTACATTATTAGAAATGTACAGCTTTGGACAAATGTGTCCCTTCTCTTCACGCTCATATTGCTAGGTTAGAATGGTCTGACACCTACGCAAAATTATTTAACGTGAGGTGGCTGGATGGTTGGTTGATGGACAAGTATCTCCAAAACCTAAGCAGACACAAAACTATACACATAGATATAACTGCCCAAAAAGTATTTTTCTCATCTTGACGCCAAGTGATTAGCATATGCCCTGATGAAATTGTCTTCTACACCATCCCCCTTATCTATAGTCTAAAACATATCAAAACAAGTGAAAGTCTGTTTGCATTACTTGTTCCAAGAAAAGACATTTATTCGGGGATCACTAATTTTTTCTACAGATGCTCAAAAAACATCAATTATAACCATTCCAGTATTTAACAGACTCTGTAGTCTCATTCTGGAATATACCTGTCTCCATAATTTCCCAAAAGCTATCTTCAAATGTTCTACAGAGTTTAATATATTTTCTGAGTCCAGAGATCTATTTAAAGCAATATCTAAACTACTTGAGATGTCTATTCTTGTCTACTTGTAAGTTTGTTTTCCTGTTCAAAAGTCACAGTAATACATGGGAGAGAGGAAATTGAGTACTTTTTGTCTTCTGTAACTACAAATAAAATTTGCAACATTATTTCAAAATACGGAGACCAGCTTTCCCTGGAGATTTAAAAGCAGCTTAAAAAGTAACTTGAGAGGAACGTTTAAAAAATCTGCTAGGTAAACTAAATGTGTGAATCCTTTGTAGGCATCAGGCCAGTTCTGAAGTATCCAAGATAATATAAGTGCTCAAACCAACAAACATACTCTAAAAGACATGGTGGTTTATCTCTGTGAACAGGGCCAGTGGTAACAAAAACTCTTGCTCTCCAAAACCTTACTAAGTCCAATTTATGTTCTCGTTAAAGTCTCAGCAAACTATATTTATTAGTACTTCTAAATCAAAAGAACCCCTCACAGTAAACAAGAAAAATGTATTTCAGTTCTTTGGTCACTGGTTTTAGGTCATTTAACAGCAAGAAACTAGGGTGTGGAGTATGCATAGTGTGCTGGTCTGTTAAGAGTTTAGAAGATGAGAGTTAAGTCATATAAACTTGTTAAAAGCCAGTAGAACCAGTTTTTCAGAAGGAGCTTTCCTACTTTGCCTTGCGATAGAAAAAAACACGGATTTCCCCAAGAAGCAGTAATATGGCATTTTCAAAGAGTCCATTGGATGCTGTTCAAAACATAAAATGAGGATGTCATTTGTGCTGTATCAAATTTGCTTTATGTTAGAAGTGACTTCAATTGTGAAACCATTCAAAAACATTTAAAGAATCTAGATAAGACTACAAAGGATCTCCTTTTCTTCTAGCAAAATACTAAAGTGGAAAAGTTAAGGCATGCTGTAATATTTATTCCTAATTAATTTGGACATCGCAACTGAAATGTTTCTGCAAAATGCTAAGTTTTCAGATTCCAAACCTAAAACTCCAAGTTACAGGAAAAACAGGGAGTAACTGCATTTTGAGATTTGAACTAGCAGGATAAAGGTTGGGAAACACTGTTTTACGCTGTTTATCTTTAATGTATTGGTAAAAATATGGGGTGCATCCGTACTATCCAATGCCTTGTGAGAATTCAAATCCAGTGTTACCAGCTTCTCATTTTTCAGGGGAAACCAAAACTCTGTTTATGTAAACCCCTCCCCACCCCATTAAAAAATGTTAACAATTATTTTTTTAAGCATTGTAGGTTGAACTGTATTCCTCTTTGGTTGTATCCTGAAATGGGTTATCTTGCAAGATGGGGGAAGGGTGGTGATTGTGAGTTTTGGACTTTGTAACAGCAAAAAAGTGGCTGTCTTGCCAGGGGAAGATGTGCCTTTTTGCAATTCTCACAAATGTATCTACACAGACTGTAGTGGCCCTGCTTCTTGCAATCTCTAGATTAGATGACAAAATTAAAGCATTAAAGCTGGAGACAACTTATCTATCCACATATCCATGAGGACATCATTCCACCAACCAAAGCTAGGCATTCTATTCTTACAGCAATTACAATGGATTGCACTAAAGCCTTCTGATTTTGTTAAGTGCTTTATCTGTGACACACCATCTTTAAAAGTGCCAGGTGTTACTGTGTATAGTCAAAGGCGTGTAATATGTGTGAATATGTATTCAGCTGAACTTAAGGACTTCTGACTAAATAACAGATACAGCAACAATAGCTTTCTGTCACTGAGCTTATATAAAGTTCGAAATCCTTCTTCCAAGAATTTGAAGTTATTTGTAGAAGTGGGCTATGGGGCAGTTACGTGTGTTATGAATATTTAAATTGAAAGCTAAGCATCTCCTCACAGATGAAAGAAAATTTCTGTAATATTGCTCTTTCCAGGACTTTCCTACTAGTCTAAAAACAGGCACAATGAGGCCAATGTGTCACAAGGCAAGTGTACAGGCTAGGAATGAGGAAAAGTGGTTTCTAACACAAGTCCTGCTACTAGCTAGCTATGTAGATGTTTTTAAAAATGGTTCCAGTTCTTAAGAAAATTCATACTTTTAAAAAAAAGTCATTGATGTAAACATTGGTTTTAAGACTTTAAAAAAATTGATAAAATGTTGAACTACAAAGTTAAGTAGTGCCCAGCGAGGTTTCCATCATATAGTAAGAGCACACAATAGCTATTATTGGCACACATGGATCTCCTACAAATTCTCTAGTTATTATAAATCTAATTATAGCACAGAAATATGCATTCTGTTTCCATTCCTTTTTCAAAATGCTTGACATCAGCTCAGCAGGGTTTGCTATAAATAGCTCATGTGTGTGATACAAAGTAGTAATTGAACCCATCACTGTCCTTTCTTTTTTTAAACAAACATCCATTTTTTAAGTAAGGAAGACTGGATGGAGGGGAATCCACAAAGAGGTAGAGAATAAAAAGAAAGCATCAGATGTTTGTTTAAAATTAAAAAGTCATTTTACAACTACTTTAAAACTATTTTCCTCAATTTATATTCAAGTGATTTTACAGCCAAAAAAGGTAAGAATGTGACTTTTGTTTCCACTAAACTTGCCTACTCATAATTATCTTAATAAATAAAGTGGGGCTGAGAAAGATAATGAAATACAAACTAAAAGGCTTTATAAGCAGATGTAATAAAGATTTTAAAAACTGTAATAAAATGTTTATATTTGCTAACTCCTGATGCGTAGAGGGAGAAGTCAGGGCTGCCACCCAGTGGCAATCTAAGTCTTTAAATGATGTGAAGATTTAGAGAATTAAAAAACAAAATAAATCTAAAACCACCAAAATCAAGAATTTCATGAATTAGACAACTTCGATTTTAGAATCAGTAATTTTGTGTCTTAAATTTTCTCAAAGCATTAGCACATCACATCTTTTCCTCAAATACATATCAATTTTAGTGTCCTGGTCAATAAACTCAAAGCTGAATGAAGAAAATAAAAATACTACAACTACTTTGCCTGATTATTACTGATTTTTTGGGGGGGAGGGTTGGTAGGGAGAGAACGAAGTATCTCATTGTCACCTACTTCTTCAAAATTTGGCCACAGCTTTTTTTCACAGTGACAAGATATAACATACTCAAAAACTAGACGCTTTGGTAAAATAACATTAGGGGGAAAAAGTAACACTATAGCATCCATTTACACTTAAAAGCTAAATATCTTGAGAATGCTTTTTTCTCTTGAATAACCAGAGAGAAGTGGGGGAAAAAATTCATAGGAATTTGGAGATTTTTGTTTCCAACAGCTGTAAATTTAAATTGTACAAGATATATATTTTCTAACCTATGTCCCATATGGTTTGCTTTAAACTGAAAACAAATGAATTCTGAAAAATGACAGACACAACATATTTGGTATTTACAATGGTTTGTGACAAATATAATAGCTGAAAATAATGTCTAATTTTCCATTTATTATTGCTATTTAGTCACAGAAAAGATTAACTCTCCAAGAAATTTATTTTAGCATATGGTATGTTGATATAATAGATATAATAATTTTACATGAATAGAAACCACTGCAGAAGTAACTAAGGTGGTGCCCTTACAAGAAAATAAAGGAAAGGCGATAAAGACATTCTTTCATATAAAGACTTTTGATTTGCATCATTTTTTCAAAATATAAAACCTTAATATTAGAAGCAAGAGAAGAGCAAAGAAAACAATAAAACAGACCAAGGACAAGGAACTGCTCTATGCAGATACTTGCTGTATGTAGTATATATATATATATATGGGCTGAATTATAATAAAAATATTTTATGTATTATAGTCAATTCTCGTATAGAGTTAGAAACAGCAATTTCCAGTCAAGCATGACTGGACTGACATTTTCTCAGTCTTCAATTACATGACGAATTACAACTGTACAGCAGTTCGCTTCGGTCAGCAGTATCATGATAAATGCTTGATAAGATATAATTTTTCTCCTTGTTCACTTGTAAAAATTGGTGCCTTTTTGTAATGTTCTACAAGTTCTTCCATGGTACTGAATTTACGCTGCCCAATGCAGTAGACAGTCTCTTTTAGTTGTACTTTAAAATGCTTGTTTTTCCCTTGTGCTTTTAGTGATACTGAGAAATCATTTGGCTAGAAGAGAAAAAAACATTTTGAAAGACATCTATTAGCATTTTTATATAAACTAATAACAGCTAAAATGTGAGCACTTTAAACACCAGGCACAATGCTAAATTATTCACATGAATTATCTCCTTTATGCCTCAAAACAAACCCATTTTACAGATGAAAAAATAAAGGCTGAAGAGAAGTTGAGTTGTCCAAGTTCATCTATCTAGTTAAAAGAGCCAGGATTCAATATTGAACCAGTTAAGACACCAAAATCTCCCTAACACCATGGCAAATCCTTTAGTTTAACATTTGATTCGTGATCTTCTCTTCATTCAAACTACTAGAGAAACAGCAGAAAATCCAAGACATCCACCCCTTTTCAATTAGTAGCAAACAGTAGCTGTCTTACAGAATAGCTGATATATACTCTGAATTCTCAAAGATGAAGGACACAAAAATGAGAACTAATGTAAACCCTAAGAGGTCATAAAATCAAAATGCCTGTAACGGGGAAGAAAGAAATATAAACAAGAGCCAGGGGGATTATATAGGGGGAACAACAATGCATGGCCACTTGGCTGCAACTGTTGCCCTGTAGGAATACAGCTCAACATTGACAGGTCTTCCAATTTTAAAAGGGAAGTCTGATGTCTCAATTTTTATTTGAAACCTCCCAATATTTAAATACTGACAATGAATTCAAATGATTAAAAACACTGTGCAAGTCAAACAAAATATGCTTATTTGAGAGCTCTACTTTAAAATTTCTACTACTAAAAATACTGGTATATTTTGGCTAATATCTATGCTCAATTACCTATAAGAAAATACAAGGTATTCTGCAATCAAGCTACTTTCTTAGGTTTTTTCTTTTTTTAATTCTAACACTTCTTTGAATAGTCTATATCACCCTCTTATGCAGTTACTGTCAAAGTTTCAAACAGTGGGTTTCTTGGAAACATTTTATGGTTATTAACCACCCATTCCAGGGTCACTCCCTTCCTAGCCCTTCTGCCCACTGCTTGTCCTGGAAACCAGGGCCAGGTCAGGCATCTAACAGAAAACAATTCCCATTACTCTTCCCTATCATCAACCACCTGCTCTTCCGGTGGGGTTACATACAGACCCCCATTTCCTGAACTTCAGAGCAGGCGGTTCAATTAATTTCAATCTCGCTCGCTCTTCCCCCATCCCTTACACACATGCACGTGCAGGCGCACACACGATATATACACACAAAGCTAATACTAATCATGTAAAAATAGTGATATCCTTTATCAAGGAAAAATAAAGGTCATTTTTAAGGGAAATGAGTATTGTCAAATTCTAAAATCCTATACAGTATGCAAAAGAACCCACATAACTATTTTCTTATTCAATTTTTATGGTTTTACAATTTTATTGTTTCACTACTATGGGAACAGAATTTATCATTATTGTAAATGCCCTCCAAATATGGTGCATGTTCAAATGGGTTTTTGAGGTACCTAAAAGTGTATTCCAACTTCCAAACAAGTATTTATACAGAAACAAATATAGATTTTTTTCTAAATTCAGGGATTTCATTTATTATAAGGATGACAGTGTACCAATTATGCAATTTAAGAAATGTTTTTCCAGTTTTATCTACCGCGTTGTTCTCAGTGAAAAAGTCAGTGTTTAATTTTCTCCATTTTTCAGTTTAACGCAACAAATATTTCAGGAAGGCAAAACCAACAGAACTATACAAGGCCAAATAATCTTGTTTAAGGCTATATTTTACTAAAAATAAACATACTTGGAAAGAACATTGACTTTACTCAGAAACTTCACATGTTTAGGGAAGCCACTAAACCTCTCTGGTCTTCCGTTTATTTTTTTTTAATATTCAGGGCTCTATTTCCATTTACCTTTGAAAACCAACTTACCGAAGATTCACTATCACGAATGAGGAAATCACCTTCATGCCCTCTTTCATTTAATGCCATTTCTGCTTGGTGCCTGGTGACTTTCCCATAATACCACGGATTGCCAGCAAACTTTCCAGTAAGTGAAGGCCTAATGTAATCACACTGTGGAGGCGATGGTTCCAAACCTGATGTTAATGGGTTATTCTGCATAATGGTAACATAGTTTTTTGGCACCAGACCAACCATTCCATTGATCTTCCTGCATTTCCACCACTCAGGATCATTTTCAGGTTTTTCAATAACATCCATTATATCTCCTTTCTCAAAATTAAGTTCTTCATCATTGGACGAGCTGAATGGGTAAAGAGCCTGAACCACATGTAACACTTGCCCAGTATTTAGGTTATTGACGACTGCTGCTAACTTCTCTGACAAAGAACCCACATGGTCACCCAAAGGACTGTCGCCTTCCTCAGTCACATAGTTTGAAGGGAACCATCCAACTTGTCCATTGTAGCTACCCCGCCACCACCCATCACTGCATTTCTCCATAACGATCACCTTCGTCCCTTTTATCAATGATAATTCATCCTCTCTCTCTGCCATATAGTTAAATTTTACATAAGCAGGCATGTTGAGGTCATAGAGACGTTCCCCTGGGTCAACAAAGCTATCATCAGCAGGAGATGCAGAATCTGGCACACTAGGTTTTCTTTTCACTTTTCCAATGCCTGTTTAAATAAAAAAGGGTAATGAGAATATAAAACAATGAAAAACAAAAAACACCAATTCATTCATTACAAAAGGATCTTCAACTCAGTAACTAAGTTTTTTACCCTCCCTCCTCCTCTCCATGTCACTCTTCTTTCTTTGCATTTGCATTCTCATGACTTATTTATTTTATATAACTGCAAGTTTGTTACTTTTGACTCCCCTCATAAATTCTCTTTTCTCATGTTAAAGACCCTGAAGTAATTGTATAGCATCATTCTAAAGTTGCCCTAAAATTAATAAACTGTCTCTTAAATGTAAGTATTAAATTATTTCCTACATATCTACAATCTAAATACATAAAGGCTCCAGCAAACCCAAGTTCTTCTTTATTAACTAAGAGTCTATAACTAGCTGTATAAAAATTAAATAGTAACTTAAATTACAATTTGATATGCAATATAAAACTTTAGTTATGTCTGGGTAATCCTCCCATTTGCTTTCTTAGTTTCCAAGACTCAAGTTGCTCTATTTACTTCATGCTTATTTTATAATAATATACAATTTACTTGCTTATCTGTCTTCACCCAATTCACATACAAATAAACTCCAAAACAGCAGAGATTTTTGCTGACTTTGTTCACAGATATAATCCCAAGGATCTCACACAATGCCTTAGTAAACAGGAGATGCCTAATATATATTTGTTAAAAGAATGAAAAAAATAACCAAATGGTACTATCATCATAAATGTATGCTACAGCAACTTTAGCATATGAGTTTGTGTTCTCCTTTTACTGAAAAAACTAAGGCATCCTTAGGTAAAATTTCTCAAATACTTTCTATCTCAAAATTCTTTCTCATTACCCTTACTCTTTTTCTTCTGCCAAGTTCCCAACCTCTAATCCTTCTGGACTCTTAATACCATCTTTCCTGCCTCTTTTTGGGACTCTTGGCCATCCAGATGTGTTTTCCTCCCACTCACTCCCAAAGTCTAGAAAAACACTTAGATCACTTCTATTCCGGAACAGAGTTACACAACTCTGCTATTGTTTTTTAACTACATCATTCTTAAAAGGTTGTCTTCCCTTTTTCCTTCAACTCTTTCGCCACTCACTCACTCCTAACTCCTTATAATCTGGTCCTTCATCTCCACCAAAACTACTCAATTACTTACAGCTGTCATCTTTTCACAGCAAATCAGACCATTTTAGAGTCCTCAAGTCTTTTCAAGCTCTCTATACAGAACCAAGATCACAGATTACTCTCTACAACAATTTCTCCTTCTTTAATTTCCCCAAGAGTTTGTTGTTTTCCCCACTGACCTGTTTAACTATTCTTGTGTTCCTCTGTCTGGGCTCCTGTAAACCTTGTTATAAAAACTGCATTTTTACTTGCTTACTTGTCCATCTTAATAAAACTGTGTTTTATTAATAAAAAAAAACTTAATAAAACAGTGAGTTTCCTGGGGCAGTAAACTGGATTTTACTACCTTGTCTCTCCAGCACTTAGCAGTAACTATACTAGTAGCAGGAGCAAATGGAATGTCTGCTGAAAGAGTAAGTCAATGATTCCTTAGTTCAAAGTATTTCCCAAGATGCCATGCTTGGACTTAGCCTCTACTTCAAGGAAATCACTTTCATTTTCTGTAACTTCCACAGAGAAGATTCCAAGGTCTCTTTGCAGCTCCAAGCTTGAATTTACACATTACAATTCCAACTGCCACTGGTCATCTACAGAAGGCACCATGAGCAACTCAAATACAACCACCATGTCCAAATGAAAATAATCTCTAATATCCACAAATCAACTAAACCACCCCCCCCAATTTCCTTCCTTCTGGCTAATGATATATCATGATTATGAAAAATTTGTACATCAGGGATTTCTGGCACTGTAGGAACTCATCCTTCCAAAAGAGTAATTAATGAGCTCATGAATACTGTCAAAATCAACTTTTGTGGAACTCTAAAATCCAGTAAGGAGCTTAAAATAACTAGGGCAAGGCTTAATGAAGAAAGAAGCTGCTGCTGCTGCTAAGTCGCTTCAGTCATGTCCGACTCTGCGCGACCCCATAGACGGCAGCCCACCAGGCTCCCCCGTCCCTGGGATTCTCCAGGCAAGAACACTGGAGTGGGTTGCCATTTCCTTCTCCAGTGCGTGAGAGTGAAGTCACTCCAGTCATGTCTGACTCTTGGCGACCCGATGGACTGCAACCTACCAGGCTCCTCTGTCCATGGGATTTTCCAGGCAAGAGTACTGGAGTGGGTTGCCGTTGCCTTCTCCAAAGTTGTCTGCCTAAGTATCTCCTGTCAGAGAGAGTAATACAAATCTTTCTCACAAAGAATTGTAATTATGGGTTTCAACCTCTCAGGCAGCTACCTGAAGGACTGGCACAGTGGCTTGCCTTGCTTTCACCTGACTTGGAGCATTTTCAGGATTAGGGTGTTTTCTGCTGAAATTATTTAATTGATGCAGCAGCCTGAGGTAAAAAACATAAAAATCTTAAAAAAAAAATTGAGAAAAAAACTTTTAGAAAGTTCCAAAAAGGAAAACCTGCATGTGCCATTATCAGCAACTACTTACATAGAATTTACGTTGTATTAGGTATTGCAAGTAACCTAGAGATGATTTAACATATATGGGAGAGTATGTGAAGAGTATATGCAAATACTATGCTGTTTGTACAAGGATTATCCTTAAGTTTTGGTATTTGCAGGGGATACTGGAACCAAAACCTAGCAGATACCAAGGGATGACGATACTACCCAAAGTGATGCACAGATTCAGTGAAATCCTTATCAAAGTATCCCCCTTTTTTTTCAGAAATGGAAAAAGCTGACCCTAAAATTCATATGAAATTGTAAAAGACCCCAAATAGCCAAAAGAAAATCTTAAAAATGGAAAACAAAGTTGGAAGACTCACATTTCCCAATTTCAAAATTTACTACAAAGGCACAGTAATCAAAAAAGTGTAGTACTGGCACAAAAGTAACGAAAAATAGACCAATGGAATAGAACCGAGTAGTGAAATAAAACCATACATCTTTGGTCAATTGATTTTTAACTCTGACCACGAGAAGGGTGCCAAGACCATTTTAATACAGGAAAGAATAGTCTCTTTAACAAATGATGCTGAGACAACTGGATATCCACATGCAAAAGAATGAAATTGGATTCCTACTTCATACCACATATAAGAATCAACTCAAAATAAATATGATGCAAATAAAAGAGTTAAAACTTAAAAACTGTCAGAAGAAAATTTAGGGAAAAGTCTTTCTGACCTTGGATTTAGCAACAGATTCTCAGATTTGACACCAAATAATAATAATAAACTATACTTCATTAAAAAAAAAAAAAACCATTTGTGCAAAGGACACTATCAAGAAAATGAAAAGACAACCTACAGAATTAGAAAAGAATACTTGCAAATATAATTCTGATAAGAATCTATATCCAGAACATATAATGCACTTGCAGAACCCAACAACAAAAAGAAATACTTATCTCAAAAATGGACAACGGACTTGAATAAGTAATTCTCCAAAGAAGGTATACAAATACCTCAAAAGCACTTGAAGAGAAGCTCAATATCATTAGTCATTACAGAAATGCCAATCAAAATAACAATGAAATACCATTTTACATCTTACTAGGATGGCTATCAGTTCAGTTCAGTCCCTCAGTCCTGTCCGACTCTTTGCAACCTCATGAATCGCAGCACGCCAGGCCTCCCTGTCCATCACAACTCCCGGAGTTCACTCCGACTCACGTCCATAGAGTCAGTGACGCCATCCAGCCATCTCATGCACTGCCGTCCCCTTCTCCTCCTGCCCCCAATCCCTCCCAGCATCAGAGTCTTTTCCAATGAGTCAACTCTTCGCATGAGGTGGCCAAAGTACTGGAGTTTCAGCTTTAGCATCATTCCTTCCAAAGAAATCCCAGGGCTGATCTCCTTCAGAATGGACTGGTTGGATCTCCTTGCAGTCCAAGGGACTCTCAAGAGTCTTCTCCAACACCACAGTTCAAAAGCATCAATTCTCAGCCTTCTTCACAGTCCAACTCTCACATCCATACATGACCACAGGAAAAACCATAGCCTTGACTTGACGGACCTTTGTTGGCAAAGTAATGTCTCTGCTTTTGAATATGCTATCTAGGTTGGTCATAACTTTCCTTCCAAGAAGTAAGCATCTTTTAATTTCATGGCTGCAGTCACCATCTGCAGTGATTTTGGAGCCCAGAAAAATAAAGTCTGACACTGTTTCCACTGTTTCCCCATCTATTTGCCATGAAGTGATGGGACCAGATGCCATGATCTTTGTTTTCTGAATGTTGAGCTTTAAGCCAACTTTTTCACTCTCCACTTTCCCTTTCATCAAGAGGCTTTTTAGTTCCTCTTCAGTTTCTGCCATAAGGGTGGTATCATCTGCATACCTGAGGTTATTGATATTTCTCCTGGCAATCTTGATTCCAGCTTGTGCTTCTTCCAGCCCAGCATTTCTCATGATGCGGTCTGCATACAAGTTAAATAAGCAGGGTGACAATATACAGCCTTGACATACTCCTTTTCCTATTTGGAACCAGTCTGTTGTTCCATGTCCAGTTCTAACTGTTGCTTCCTGACTGGCATACAGGTTTCTCAAGAGGCAGGTCAGGAGGTCTGGTATTCCCATCTCTTGAAGAATTTTCCACAGTTTATTGTGATCCACACAGTCAAAGGCTTTGGCATAGTCAATATGTTTTCCTGGAACTCCTCTTGCTTTTTTGATGATCCAGTGAATGTCGGCAATTTGATCTCTGGTTCCTCTGCCTTTTCTAAAACCAGCTTGAACATCTAGAAGTTCATGGTTCACGAATTGCTGAAGCCTGGCTTGGAGAATTTTGAGCGTTACTTTATTAGCGTGTGAGATGAGTGCAATTGTGCGGTAGTTTGAGCATTCTTTGGCATTGCCTTTCTTTGGGATTGGAATAATAAAACCAAATTAAACCAAACCAAAAAAAAAAAAGGAAAATAAGTGTTGATGAGGATATGTAGAAACTGGAACCCCTTTTACACTACTGGTCAAAATGCAGAATGGTACAAATGCCAAGGGAAACAGGTGATGGTTCCTCAAATGTTAAATACAGAACTACCATAATTCCACTCCTAGGTATATACTCAAAAGAACCAAAAACAGGAATTAAAACAAATACTTGTGTACAAATGTTCACAGCTTCCTAGTCACAATAATCAAAATGAAGAAATCACCCAAATGTACATCAACAGATGGATGGATAAACAAAAACGTGGTATATACCCATATAAGGCAATATTCAGTTCAGTTCAGTCAGTTAGTCGTGTCCGACTCTTTGCGACCCCGTGAATCGCAGCACGCCAAGCCTCCCTGTCCATCACCAACTCCCAAAGTTCACCCAAACTCATGTCGAGTCGGTGATGCCATCCAGCCATCTCATCCTCTGTCATCCCCTTCTCCTCCTGCCCTCAATCCCTCCCAGCATCAGGGTCTTTTCCAATGAGTCAACTCTTCACATGAGATGGCCAAAGTATTGGAGTTTCAGCATCAGACCTTCCAATGAACACCCAGGACTGATCTCCTTTAGGATGGTCTTGATGAAAGTGAAAGAGGAGACTGAAAAAGTTGGCTTATGGCTCAACATTCAGAAAACTAAGATCATGGCATCTGGTCCCATCACTTCATGGCAAATAGATGGGGAAACAGTGGAAACAGTGTCAGACTTTACTTTTTTGGGCTCCAAAATCACTGCAGATGGTGATTTCAGCCATGAAATTAAAAGATGCTTACTCCTTGGAAGGAAAGTTATGACCAACCTAGATAGCATATTCAAAAGCAGAGACATTACTTTGCCAACAAAAGGTCCATCTAGTCAAGGCTATGGTTTTTCCAGTGGTCATGTATGGATGTGAGAGTTGGACTGTGAAGAAAGCTGAGTGCCTAAGAATGGATGCTTTTGAACTGTGGTGTTGGAGAAGACTCTTGAGAGTCCCTTGGACTGCAAGGAGATCCAACCAGTCCAGTCCATCCTAAAGGCAATATTCAGCCATAAAAGGGAAGAAGCAGTGATACATGCTACAACAGTATACACTTTAAAATGGTTAATTAATTTTATTAACTTTACATCATAAAAATTACTCAAAAACAGTGTGCTGAGTGAAAGAAACTCGACACAAAAGGTTAATATTGTATGATTCTATATTATCTACTCTGGTTATGTCATATAACGATTACATATTAAACAACATAGCCAGAGTAGGTAACTCTGTATAGACAGAAAGACGATTATTGGTCGCCAGGGGCTGAAGAGAAGGAGTAATGGGAGCAACTGTTGAATGGGAATAGGGTTTCCTTTTGGAGTGATGAAAATAGTCTGGAATTAGACAGATGCGATGGTTGCACAACACTGTTAATGAACTAATAACGCTGAATTATACACTTAAAAATGGTTAATTACCTTCATGAACTATACATTATAAAAATTACTTTCTTAAAAGATTCCCACGTCAATTTCTTAAAGTCATCATGTGTCCTTTCTGCCAAAACTTTCCATTTCTACTATTCATGTTCTAGTTCAGGCCCATGTTGTGCTTGAGCCGTCACTACCCTCTAGTTTTCTTTTCCTTTTTCTTTTACTAATCCAGTCTATCTGACTTAAACCCATCACCCATATCATCCAGTCTAACTTTATATTACAGCTACAATTACATGACCTATTGTAGCACAAGCTGGAATCAAGATTGCAGGGAGAAATATCAATAACCTCAGATATGCAGATGATAACACCCTTATGGCAAAAAGCGAAGAGGAACTAAAGAGCCTCTTGAAAGTGAAACGTAAGAGTGAAAAAGCTGGCTTAAAACGCAACATTCAAAAAACAAAGATCATGGCATCCAGTCCCATCACTTCATGGCAAATAGATGGGGAAACAATGGAAACAGTGACAGACTTTATTTTCTTGGCTCCAAAATCACTATGAACAGTGACTGCAGCCATGAAATTAAAAGATGCCTGCTCCCCGGAAGAAAAGCTATGACCAACCTAGACAACATATTAAAAAGCAGAGACATTACTTTACCAACAAAAGGTCCATCTTCTCAAAGCTATGGTTTTTCCAGTAGTAATGTATGGATGTGAGAGTTGGACTATAAAGAAGCTAAGCACTGAAGAACTGATGCCTTCAAACTGTGGTGCTAGAGAAGACTCTTGAGAGTCCTCTGGACTGCAAGGAGATCAAACCAGTCAATCCTAAAGGAAATCAGTCCTGAATATTCATTGGAAAGACTGATGCTGAAGCTGAAGCTCCAATACTTTGGCCACCTGATGTGAAAAACTGACTCATTGGAAAAGATCCTGATGCTGGGAAAGACTGAAGGCAGGAGGAGGAGGGAATGAGGATGAGATGGATGGAGGCTGGATAGCATCGCCGAATTGATGGACATGAGTTTAAACAAGCTCCAGGAGTAGGTGATGGACAGGGAAGCCTGGCGTGCTGCAGTCCATGAGGTCTCAAAGGGTTAGACACAACTGAGCGACTAAACTGAACTGATTGCGCAAAAGCCAATAGTGGCTCTTCTGCCTAATAAATTACAAGAAATACTGTGCCTAGAGCTTCCCTCATAGCTCAGTTGTTAAATCATCTGCTTGTAATGCAGGAGAACCCGGGTTCAATTTCTGTGTCGGGAAGATCCCCTGGAGAAGGAAATGGCAACCCATTCCAGTATTCTTGCCTGGAGAATCCCATGGACAGAAGAGCCTGACAGGCTACAGTCCATGGGATCACAAGAGTCGGACACGACTTAGTGACTAAACAACAACAACTGTGCCTAGAGTCTACAGTCCTCTACAGACTGTCTTCAAACCTTCATTTCCAGGCTTATGTTATAGACTATAGAAAACAGTAGAGGCCTTGAAACATTATAGGCCTTTGGGTTCACATCCCAGGTATGTGTCTTATTAACCATGCCATCTTGAGGAAGCTATTTCACTTTTTGGAGCTTGTGAACAGCACTTATCATGAGTGTTATGAGAACTGAATACAATAATGTAATAGCACAGTACACAGGAGTAAATGTTAAATAAAAGCATCTTTCTGTAACGCCCTGCGTTGAAACTACTCTAAAGTTTAATAAAAATGTGGAAATATCTAATTCATGACTTTTCCCAAAACCTTATTAAAAATTCTGTCTTTTAAAGAATCTACCCATTCAAGAAGCGTCATTTCAAATAACAACTTTATTATCTTCTTGCTTTGTGTTTTTCAACATCCTTCATTCTCCATCCTCAACTCCCATGATATATAAGCTCTCCTTTTTTAAAAAATATTTTTATTTAGTATTCTGTATTTCTGAGGTACTTGTATGCTAGTATTTCCTGTATTTATCTTTTAACCCTATCTACAAGAATATAAGCTTTCGGAGAGGATCATTTTACTATCTCACTGATCTTTTGCATTTCCTATATACTACTTATAACTGTACAGATGGAAGATGATCAATGGGTTTATTAAATTGATTAAATTGAATATTGATATAAGCAAATGCAAAATTTAAATCTGAAAATGAAGACTAGTTCTAAAATATTTTTTTGATTCTGAAAAAGATAAATGGTCTAAGACTAATTATACCTTGTCCAAAAAAAGAATGAAGGATTTCTAGACAGACCCAACAATTAAATCCCAAGTGGGAAACAATCAAAACAACTTATTTTAATCTTAGAGGCCAGAAACAGTTCACAGAAAATATAAACTTAGAATATCTGTTTTCTGTGCAACACAAAGTCCTGTTTATCATGTGGATGATACAAATGCATGCAAAATTGATAGTTTGCTTTTTCCCCTGCTTACAAATCTTTAGGAAGGGCTTGTTTCCACTGCTTAAAAACATTCCTTCTAATCTCATGTTTTATCAATAAGAGAGTAGATGCAAATGCACTTTTCAAAATTATACAAATGTAAAGTATTAGTATCTCAATTTCTCAAGTATGTTATAATCAACAATTAGATCATTCCAACAACACAGGGCTTCCTGGATAGCTCAGTTGGTAAACAATCCGCCTGCAATGCAGAGAAGATCTGCTAGAGAAGGGATAGGCTACCCACTCCAGTATTCTTGGGCTTCCTTGTGGCTCAGCTGGTAAATAATCTGCTTGCAATGCAGGAGACCTGGGTTGGGAAGATCCCCTGGAGAAGGGAAAGGCTACCCACTCCAGTATTTTGGCCTGGAGAATTCCATGGGCTGTATAGTCCATGGGGTCGCAACAGTCAGACACGACTGAGTGACTTTCACATCACATCACAACAACAAGCAGGCTCCTTCAGATTAATGTATAATCTTTTCTAAATTTTTCTCAACTTCAGCTGGTTCACCACAATCCTAATTTTAATCAGACCCTTTTGCAGCAAATCCTGCCAATCCATTACTTATCTGACTCTAACACTATAGTCATAAATGTAATGTGTGCACTAGGAAAACTCTTTAACAAGAGACCCTAAGTTTAAATTTCAATGGTGCTACTTACAGATTAATCAGAGCTTGGTCAAGTTATTTAATCTTCTTTAAACTCTAGTTTCCTTGTTTGTGAAATGTGGTGCGTAGTAACTACCTATCTCAGAAAAATTTTGTAACGAATTTTTAAAAGTTTATATGGAAAGCACTCAGCACAGTGCATACACAGCATACAGCGGGCACTCAATCAATGGTGACTATTATCAATATTTTCCTACCTCCTAGTGCTTCCGGAATTTATTTTTTCAAATATAAGCATTTTTTTTACTATACTTTTTTTTCCACTATTTTTATTATTTTATTTATTTTTCTTTACTATTTTTATTATTTTATTTTTTTACTATAGCATGAAATAGCTGGACATGGCCAGGGTTGGGAGGGAAATACTCAGGTTCATGAACTCAGGATGTGCATAACTCTGAGGTAGTCATTTTTATCATTAGCTTTGTTTAAAAAAACCAAAAGCATTAGTATAGCTTTCAGTCTTCCCCTCACTCACACTCTTCCCCTTCCACTCCAATCCACTAGTCTTCTTTCCTCCTATAGCACCATTTCTTGACCAAAACAATGTACTATTAACTCCTCAAAAGTTTTTAAGAATCTAGTGAAGCACTGTGAATATTCCATCTTTATAAAATGGTTGTCCTCTCCTATAGGATAGTTAAGGCAAATCTTTGTACCGATTAATTATTCATTATGTAACCTGGTTTCCAAATCCTTTGATAAACCTTATGCCAGTATTTGGAAGCACCTGGGTTTCTCAAAACCCCTGTTAAAGTATAGCTCCCCAAAATGAATAGACTGTGTCATGTTTTATTTGGCCAGCACACACTGCAGCCCTTCACCTGAGCACCTCATAAATTTGAATCAATACCATCATATAACATGTTGAGAGTTTTTTTAGCACATACATTATCACAGCAGCTCCTGCTAAGTCTTTTACTCATGTAAACCACTGCCAGGACAGATTCTCAGCAATTTTTCAATCCCTTTTAAAAAGTTAATGTAGCCTTTTACATTAATGTCTGTCTCTATTTATCTATTTCTCAGTTTGTAGCTTTCAAATGTATTTCTGAACTCAATGTGCTAGTTACACTTTCATCATTAGGTCTTTACTTTAAGGATGTCATTTCCCCTCCATCTAAATCACACAGTAAATAAATGCTCGACAGAATGAGTCTGACGGGGGGCACTTCCGTGGTGGTCCAGTGGTTAAGAATCCCCCTTCTAATGCAGGAGAGGTGGGTCCAATCCCTGGTCAGTGAATGAAAATCCAATATGCTGTGTGCAGTTAAGCCCACATGCCTCAACTACTGAGCCCCACGTGCTCTGCAACAAGAGAAGCCTGTGTGCCACAATGAAGACCCGGCACAGCAAAAATAAAAGAATAATACTGATCCTTGCTAATTCTTTAGGGAACTATAATTCTGTTATGTTCCTATTTCTTGAAAACCAGCTTCTCCCTTATGGATTTCCCCCTGATTTCTATGATACACGTAAGGCTGATCAGCTGTGTACCAGGACTATAAGACTTTCAGAGTCAGTAGGGAATTTCCAAGATCATCTGGTCTTGCCCAACTCTCTCCTTTACAAATAAGAAACAGGAAATCAGGAAAGTTATACACCCTTGGCCACATGGCTAATAACTGATATATCTGGGAGGAGAATGAAGGAATTCTAAATATTATAAATGATGTTCTTTCCAACAGAGGTTTTTATTTAATATTTTTTTGTATTTTTATCAGTTTACCTGATTTATATGAAATAAGATAAATTACTGCTTTTTATTATTCTCTGCTTTATCTGAAACAATGCCCTTTCTGTTCTCAAGGGTTCTAAGTTGCCTACCACACAAGGAGCACAAATATTGTTTCCTCTATGTTTCAAGTTCGTTCAGGGAAAACAGTAGGTGAATAGCCTATTTCTATTCTAACAAGCTATAAAACTAAATTAGTAAAATTTCGGCTTACTGTAAGCAGTGAGGAACAAATACTTTGGCTATCAATCTCAAATCCTGACTCTAAGTCTACAAACGTATTTAAGAATAACTATCAACTTTCTAAGATTCAATAGAATGATAATTTTATATTATATTGATGGTATATATTAAACCACTGTATCAGTGATACAGTATATCCTTTTTACATCACTTCTAGTTGGTTTATGGTCAGTATCACTTAAAATCAAACTTAAGAAATATTAACAATAAATAACCGTCACCTACCTCCCCATCAGAATCTAAGTTCTGTGACAATTAGTTTTTATCTGGCCTACAGTAGGTAGGTTCTCAATAAAAATGTTGATAAATGAATGAATGAATAAACTCTTTAAAAGGAAAACTAACCCCCAAAAATGGATCTAAAATTTTAACAACTCCCCAAAAAGTAACCAAGAGAGACATATTCCAGAAGGATTCATCTGGCCACCAAAGTTACCGAAAAAAAATGAATGAGTCTTAATATTATAATTATAGCTTTTTTGACAATGAAGTGCCTGATCCCTTTCCATTTTGCTCTTTGCCCCAAAATCTCTGACAGGTTACTCTGTTTCCTTAGACTCCTTACACATAAGAGAGTTCTACAACAATTTCTCTGTTCATTTTTCTAGAACCACTGAGCAACTGTTCAAAGAGACCAAATCAAATTCACTATCACAGGAGTATACAAAGGCTATCAGCAGATCCACAATTTAGGTTCTTTGTTAGTATCAGAATCACTTTAAAACCTCGACTCAAAGCAATCCAAGTTCACTATTTTCTGTCAATGTTTTCAAATTCTTTGTATGCAGCTGCTCTCACAATTCATTTCAAACTATCAAATCTCACATTAACCAAAACAGCAATTTCTAGCAATCTGACACTGATTAAATTAAAATACCCTCTATACTGGCGCTTTCATTAAGCATTATCTTCTACATCAGTCCTCTCAAGTCTAAGTAAAAAGCAGTAACAGTATCATGTTACTTCAAATGCTGAGGATGAAGGAACTTGCTCACTTAAATCCTTTTTCTCCTCCTAAAATGTTTACAATTTATTTAGTTCATTTCAAATGTCTACGCTAAGTTCAGAGAACTACATCAAAGTCAAATCATTTATACTTTCTCTATTTGTTATTTAAATACTGATATTAAAATTTTGAAATTATTTTACTTATCAAGTCAAAGCTATTAATATCTGATGTACTGCCAATCACTTAGCTTATGATTCACAAACATAAAGCACCAGCCTATATAAACCCACCATGTTCTCTCCTTACAGTTTTCCTTTAAATTCACAAACTGAAAATTCTAATTCAAAAACAAGAAAGCTATAGATATAATAAACAGATTCACTTACTGAAAAAATCTTTAAACACCTTTAGCCAATTCATCTTGAAAAAAAAAATCCCGTGTTCTCTTTCGTTAGTTTGTTAATACAGCAGGATAATTTTCAGTGAACTTCCTGGTTCTGCAACACTGAAACTCCCCACACCCCATCCATGTGACTTGGCCCACACCCAGGCAATACAAAGTTTTCCTAAGGCTTTCCTCTTGCCAAAACATTCTTTCCCTGAATGCTAACAGAACTTATAAAACAAGGATATCATGATGGCCACAAATATGACCTTACTATTCAGATTTATTTTGGAAAAAGTTTTAAAGCACATATTTAAAGCATATTTTTTTCAGTAGTTGAAAATATATTCATGTATTCATTCTTTTTTAATTGGAGTAGAATTACTTTACAATGTTGCGTTAGTTTCTGTTGTACAACAAAGTGAATCAGCAATATGTATATCTATATCCCCTCCCTCTTGGAGCTCCCTTGATCCTACACCCCCAACCCACCCATTGAGGTCATCACAGAGCACCAAGTTGAGCTCCCTGTGCTGCTCTGCAGGTTCCCACTAGTTATCTGTTTCACACGTCTAAGTGTATTTCTGTCAAACCTAATCTCCCAGTTCATCCCACCCTCCCCTTTCCTAACCTCTTCTCCCAGAGTTCTTTATGTCTGAATCTCTATTCCCGCCCTGGAACTACATTCATCTGTACTATTTTTCTATTTCTCATCATGTATTCATTCTTTTCTTTGTTTTCTCCTTTTTTTTCTTAACCTTCGAACAATATCTCCATCAGCACAATCATTGTGAAACAAATCCATTAGTTATATGGAACATTTAAGTTACCAAAACAGGATTCAGAAACCTGGAGAAAGGGGAGAAGGCTGTCCACCCAAGGCAAAAACTGGATTTACATCATTATACAGGCTAACTGTAGGTCACTACCTTAAAACAGAATGTTTCCAAGTACTTTGGAATAGACAGCAATAACTGTAATATAATACAATGATATTAAGCCTAGAACTTAAATAGATAACAGTCTCAATAATACAGTCTCAAGACAGTTAAAAAGATACAGTCTTGAGACAGCTAAAACTGTCTCAATAATATCAGAAAATAGTATGGAAGGTTTCCCAGGAGTATTAATAACAAAAACTGTATCTACTAAAGCTTTTGCAATTTATATGAAGTTGTATCTAAAACTGGGATTTTCTCCTTGCTCTATATTAGTTTTTTCACTGTCTTTTGTTAATTACCGTCACCTCTGCTATAGTCTCAGGATACCACTATCCTTTTTTAAAGGACATGAAAGTTTATCTAGGTGTGTCCTTAGTCCTTTCTGTGCCTTCATCACTATAAAGCATATTTTGACAGAAGTCACCTTAATTTTCTCAAACACCCTTAATCAATATACTTTAAATAAATATCTAATTATTTACAAAATCATAAGTATTCCTGGTTTTAACTTTGATCTCTTCAACCATTCAAGGACAATCTCTTTCCAACTGTCTTCCATTTAAAAACTAATATTAAATAATTAACTAATAACAATGACCTCAAAAATCTCAAAAAAAAAAAAAAAAAAGGTAAGCCTAGTTAAAGCATTTAAATGTGTGGATAATAACTTCATTTATTAAATTACCTTTAGAACAGAATAACAATAATGCTGAGTAAGAAATAAAAATTAATATAAAGCAGTCAATAATACTCCATGTTCAATCATGTCACATTATTCTCCAAAGTCACATTATTGTCAAACTATCTTTTTCAAGGAGAAATTATACTTTTTCTTCTACATATACACCAAGAACTATTAAGTAACAGCATGCTTGCCTAAATACCTGAGGGAAATTATGTCCCTCCCAGTTCCTTCCTGTTAGCTAAGGAGAATTCTTTAAAAAGAGAGAGACAGACTGGTTCTGATCTGTGCATATTTCCTTCCTATCACAGCTTGGCCAAGCCCAACATGAAGTAGATTCCCCTATTTATGGCCCTAAGGGAAGGTCAGTAAAAACATAATTTACAGTTACAGGAAGAAAGAGAAACAAAATAAGAAAGATAAGCTTTGTAGATGCTAATATATGGCAATGATCCACAACTTAAAACTCTTTTATCAAACATAAGAACAAGATGAATTTGTTTTTAAAAGCAAATATCAAAATGTAAGCCATTATCAGCCTGCTTATTTAACTTATATGCAGAGTACATCATGAGAAACGCTGGGCTGGAAGATGCACAACCTGGAATCAAGATTGCCGGGAGAAATATCAATAACCTCAGATATGCAGATGACACCACCCTTATGGCAGAAAGTGAAGAGGACTTCAAAAGCCTCTTGATGAAAGTGAAAGAGGAGAGTGAAAAAGTTGGCTTCAAGCTCAACATTCAGAAAACTAAGATCATGGCATCTGGTCCCATCACTTCATGGGAAATAGATGGGGAAACACTGGAAACAGTGTCAGACTTTATTTTTTTGGGCTCCAAAATCACTGCAGATGGTGACTGCAGCCATGAAATTAAAAGACGCTTACTCCTTGAAAGGAAAGTTATGATCAACCTAGAGAGCATATTCAAAAGCAGAGACATTACTTTGCCAACAAAAGTCCGTCTAGTCAAGGCTATGCTTTTTCCAGTGGTCACGTACGGATGTGAGAGTTGGACTGTGAAGAAGGCTGAGCGCCAAAGAATTGATGCTTTTGAACTGTGGTGTTGGAGAAGACTCTTGAGAGTCCCTTGGACTGCAAGGAGATCCAACCAGTCCATTCTGAAGGAGATCAGCCCTGGGTGTTCTTTGGAAGGAATGATGCTAAAGCTGAAGCTCCAGTACTTTGGCCACCTCATGCGAAGAGTTGACTCATTGGAAAAGACTCTGATGCTGGGAGGGATTGGGGGCAGGAGGAGACGGGGATGACAGAGGATGAGATGGCTGGATGGCATCACCGACTCGATGGACATGAGTTTGAGCAAACTCCGCGAGCTGGTGATGGACAGGGAGGCCTGGCATGCTGCAATTCATGGGGTCACAAAGAGTCGGACATGACTGAGCAACTGAACTGAACTGAACTAAAGCCATTAGATGTAAAATCCATCAATGTATCCTGTAAAATAAGTGACCTTAATGACAAGGAGGATATTCTGCATCTCATTCATTTATCCCCATCTCAATTATATGGAGAATCTGTCTAAACTCCAATAGGTACCTACGGTTCAAGAAGCCCCTGACAGAAAATCAAGAGTGCGTTCCACTAGCTAGATTTACAGAAAATGACCTTCACTGGTCTTTTTGAACACACCTGACTTGAATACACTTGCTATGAGCCAAACTTATCTCGCCTAGCTGAAATCCCAGCTTGGGATGTTCTAGTCAGTTCTGCCCACTGATGCCAAAATTCTGTACAAAGAATGAATTTCTAGCATTAATTAGAAAGTATCGCTGTTCTTGTTTTAAAACAAAAATAACTTACCTAAGGTATCTTTTAGGTTTTTTACGATAGATGCTTTCCGAGCACTGTTTTTCCTTTCCACATAGTTAGAAGGCACAAAACCCGTTTTATTCATGGAATTTCGAACTCGCCACCAGGACTTTGAGTCATCCAGAAGCCACAGTCTCTCATTCTTCTTGATGTTCAGCTCTTGCTCTTGCTGGGCCACATAATCAAACTTGGCTACCACCACCACCTCTTCTGCCATTTTTCAGCACCTTCTGCGCTGCAACCACACAGAAAATATTTTATGTAAGGTTGAGAAGTTGTCCACATGCTTGTCAAGAGAAACACACCGAAGAACCTAAAGTAGTGAATGGTTAAAAAATAAAAATAGGGAAAAAAATTAAAATACCAGGCAAATACTAATCAATACAGAACTGGTATAGATATATTAATAACATACAAAAAGACTTTAAGGCAAAGCTATCACTAGTGATAAGGAAAGTCACTATATCCTGATAAAAGGTTTTATTCAATATACAAAACAGCTAAGCTTATGTGTACCTATTAATATGGGTTCAAAATAGACTGACAAAACAAGAAAAAACTGACAAATCCATTGTCGTAAAGGTTTAACTTTTAACATATTTATCTCAGTAGTAAATTAAGAAGACAAAAAATTAGAAAGGTTAAAGAAGAACTGACATCATAACTATTAAGTATGATGCAATAAACATACACAAATATAACTTCCAAACAGAAGAACACAAACAAGAGTATGTACAAAATCCAATCAAATGCCATAAAAATCTCTACACATTTTTTGTGTACTTGGTATCCTAAGTCATATTCTTTGACAATCCTAACAAAAAGATAGCTTTTAAAAAATCTTATAGGTCTAGAAACTTCTAAAAACTGATGTGGAGAAGGAAATGGCAACCCACTCCAGTATTCTTGCCTGGAGAATCCCACGGACAGAAGAACCTGGTGGGCTATAGTCCATGGGATCACCAAGTCAGACACGACTGAGCAAAACAATAACAACAAACACTGATGAGCCAGAGAAGAAATCTTAACAGAATTTTGAAAATACTTGTAAGTAAAATTAAAGACTATACGAATAACTTTGTGTGATGCAGCAAAGGAGAATATAAAAAAGAGATCTGTAGTTATACATAGTTACATCAGAAAAATAAGAAAAGTTAAAAATAAATTAATGAACGGATCATCTGTCTTCAGTTATAAAAGAACATAAAGAAAACCAGGTAAAAGGAAATAATAAAAATAAAAGCAGAATTTAATGAAACAGAAAGCAAAAAGACATAGAAGAAAGGCTCAAAACAAAGTTAGATGTCATGACTAAAAAATGGACATAGTTCTGACAAGACTAAAAAATGAAAAAAGGAATAGAGAGCCCAGAAATAAACCCACACATCTATGGTCAATTAATCTTCAACAAAGGAGGGAAGACTATGCAATGGAGAAAGACAGTCTCATCAGCAAGTGGTGTTGGGAAAGCTGGACAGCTACCTGTAAATCAATAAAGTTAGAACACACTCTCATAATGCCATACATAAAAATAAACTCAAATAGCTTAAAGACTTAAATATAAGATATGACACCATAAAACTCTTAGAATATAAGCAAGATATTCTGACATAGATCGTACCAATATTTTCTTAGGTCAGTCTCCCAAGGCAATGGAAATAAAAGCAAATAGGACCTAATCAAACTCACAGGCTTTTATACAGCAAAGGATACCACAAGCACAATGAAAAGATAACCTATGGACTGGCAGAAAACACCTGCGAGTGATGCGACTGGCAGGGGCTTAATTTCCAAAATACACAAACAGCTCATACAACTCAGTAAAAAAAAAAAATCAAAAAATGGGCATCAGACCTACATGCATTTCTCCAAAGAAGACATACAGATGGCCAACATGCACATGAAAAGATGCTCAACACTGCTAAACATCACTAATTATTAGAAAATGCAAATCAAAACCGTAAGGAAGCACTATCTCACCTTGGTCAGAATGGCAATTATTGAAAGGTCTACAAATAACAAATGCCAGAGAAGGTGTGGAGAAAAATCCTATACTGTTGGTGGCAATGAAAATAGGTGCAGCCACCATGAAAAACAAGATAAGGTTTCCTCAAAAAAAAAAAAAAAACAGAAGAAACTAATAATAGAGCTGTTATATGAGGCTACAATCCCACTCCTAAGCATATATCCAGACAAAACTATAAATAAAAAAGATACACATACCTAATGTTCACTGCAGCATTACTTACAATAGCCAAGACATGGAAATAGCCTAAATGTCCATGGAAACAGGAATGGATAAAGAAGATGTGGTATATATACACAGTGGAATACTACTCAGCCATAAAAAGAGTGAAATAATGTCATGTACAGCAACATGATTAGACCTATAGACTATTACACTAAGTGAAGTACATCAGAAAGAGAAAGACAAATACCATATGACATCACTTATTAAATATGACACACTGAGACTTCCCTGGTGATCCAGTGGTTGGGAGTCCACTTGCCAGCACAGGGAACAAGGGTTTGAACCCTGGACTGGGAAATAAGATCCAACAGGTTGCAGAGCAACTGAGCCCGTGTGCCCATGCTGCAACAAGAGAAACCACAGCATCGAGAAACCCGCACACCACTAGAAAATAGCCCCACCCACTGCAGCTAGAGAAAGCCCATGTGCTACAACAAAGAGCCTCATGCACTGCAATGAAGACCCATCACAGCCAAAATAAAATTACTTTAAAATGATATAAATGAAATTATCTATAAAATAGACTGACAGACCCAGAGGAAAAACTGTCGAGGCTGTCGAGGGCAGGGCACATGCGTGAGGGAGCTTGGGATTAGCAAACTATTATGTATTGAATAGATAAACAAGGACCTACTGTATGACACAGGGATCTATATTCAATACCCTGTGATAAACCATAATGGAAAAGAATATGAAAAAGAACATATATAAAACTGAACCACTTGGCTGTACAGCAGAAACTAACACAACCTTGTAAATCAACTATACTTCAACAAATTTTTTTAAAAATGAAAAAAAGAAAAAAGTACACCCAAATATAAATAAAAAAGGAGTCATAATTATAGATGCTAGACATTCAGAAGCCACAGCAATATTAAAATCTTTCTCAATATATATGAGAAAAAAGTAAATGTACAAATTTATAGAAAAATTAAAGTAACAAAAGTAGTAAAATTGAATTAGTCATTAAGAAATCTTCCCATAAATGAAAACACCAGGGTCAAATAGTTTCACAGGCAAATTCTATTAAAATTCAAAGAACAACAACAAAAAAAGGAACAAATAATTCCAACTTACACAAACTCTTTTAGAATAAAGAGAAGAAATGTTGCAACTTAAGTCATAAGTCACTCCTGAACCTAGATTAGCTCTCTACTTTCTTCAGAGAGATTATTACACATAAATAGCTACCCCTGGTTTAGCAAGCAAATAAATTCTGCTTCTGCTTATTGAACAGCATTCTGTTTTCTCAACAAAGAAGTTAAGTTCTTCAGTATATTCAGAAAAATCCATTTTAATTTAGAATTCAACAACCCCTAGCATTCAACTGTATCTACAAGGAAGATACATTTGGGGGGTTATTGCAAAGGACTCAAAACCTACCAGTCTTCTAAAATAATGACTCAAGTATGGTCAGTTCAGTTCAGTTGCTCAGTCGTGTCCAATTCTTTGCGACCCCATGGACTGCAGCACGCCAGGCCTCCCTGTCCAATGCCAACTCCCGGAGTTTACTCAAACTCATGTCTATTGAGTTGGTGATGCCATTCAACCATCTCATCCTCTGTCGTCCTCTCTTTCTGCCTTCAATCTTTCCCAGCATTGGGGTCTTTTCAAATGAGTCAGTTCTTCTCTTCAGGTGGCCAAAAGTATTGGAGTTTCAGCTTCGGCATCAGTCCTTCCAGTGAATATTCAGGACTGGTTTCCTTCAGGATGGATTGGTTGGATCTCTTTGCAGTCCAAGGGACTCTCAAGAGTCCTCTCCAACACTCTTCGGCGTTTGGCTTTCTTTATAGTCCAACTCTCACATCCATACATGACTAGTGGAAAAACCATAGCTTTGACTAGATGAACCTTTGTTGACAAAGTAATGTCTGCTTTTTAATATGCTTTCTAGGTTGGTCATAGCTTTTCTTCCAAGGAGGAAGCATCTTTTAATTTCATGGCTACAGTCACGATCTACAGTGATTTTGGAGCCCCTCAAAATAAAGTTGCTTACTGTTTCCCCATCTATTTACCAGGAAGTGATGGGACCAGATGCCATGATCTTCGTTTTCTGAATGTTGAGATTTCAGCCAACTTTTCCACTCTCCTCCTTCACTTTCATCAAGAGGCTTTTTAGTTCCTCTTCTCTTTCTGCCATAAAGGTGGTGTCATCTTCATACCTGAGGTTACTGATTCTTCTCCCAGCAATCTTGATTCTAGCTTGTGCTTCATCCAGCCCAGCGTTTCTCATGATGTACTCTGCATATAAGTTAAATAAGCACAGTGACAATATACAGCCTTGATGTACTCCTTTCTCAATTTGGAACCATGTTTCATGTTGTTCCACGTCCAGTTCTAACTGTTGCTTCCTGACCTGCATACAGGTTTCTCAAGAGGCATGTCAGGTGGTCTGGTATTCCCATCTCTTTCAGAATTTCCCACAGTTTATTGTGATCCACACAGTCAAAGGCTTTGGCATAATCAATAAAGCAGAAATAGATGTTTTTCTGGAACTCTCTTGCTTTTTCCATGATCCAATGGATGTTGGCAATTTGATCTCTGGTTCCTCTGCCTTTTCTAAATCCAGCTTGAACACGTGGAAGTTCAAAGTTCATGTACTGTTGAAGCCTGGCTGGGAGAATTTTGAGCATTATTTTGCTAGCATGTGAGATGAGTGCAATTGTGAGGCAGTTTGAACATTCTGGCATTGCCTTTCTTTGGGATTGGAATGAAAACTGACCTTTTCCAGTCTTGTGGCCACTGCTGAGTTTTCCAAATTTGCTGGCATACTGAGTGCAGCACTTTCACAGTATCATCTTTTAGAATTTAAAATAGTTCAACTGAATTCCATCACCTCCACTAGCTTTGTTTGTAGTGATGCTTCCTAGGGCCCACTTGACTTTGCATTCCAGGATGTCTGGCTCTAGGTAAGTGATCACACCATCAAATTCCAAAACAATATGACTATGATATTTTGAAAAAAATCCTACTACATTAAAAGTTCAAGGGGGATACACATCAAACTGTACAGTGGTAGCCTCTCTGAGTGGTTAAGACTTTCATTTCCCTCTCTACACTCCATATATGTGTGTGGTTTGAATATTTTTCATTCACATTACTTGATTTTTTAAATGTACTATAAAAATAGAGAAAACGAACTGAAAGCTTGCTAATCAGAACAGGCATCCAAAACACAAAATATGGATGAGGAACATGGGGCAAGTAACATAAAAAAATTTAAGAGCAGTTAGGTTGATATAAAATGCAATCTGCTTTCCAGCAGAATTACATTCAAAATTTAAACAATTACATTCTAAAACAAAAACAAAACCCACTATAATTTAGCTTTCCTCTGATGACCATCTCTCAGTTAAGGACCAGATAGAAGAGCTAACTTTAGAGTTCAGATAGTGGGGAAAACTCTGCATCTTTGAGAACAAGTCACAAAGTGAAATGACATGACACTATGAGAGGGACAGCAACTGAGGCAACCTGAGAAAAGAAAAGTAAATGTTTCCCATCTCACACTTGCCCTGGAACAGATACTCAGAGGAGAATTACAAGTAGTAACATTTGCACTATTTTAACAGCCATTTCTCTCTTGCTATCTTTTATCCAAGCTTAGTTTAAATGACCTAAATTTAAAATGTAGTGACTCCACTGCACTTTTTTTGATCCAACCCAGAGGGCTGGTTGTAAAGACTGTCAATTAATATCTCACAGTTTCCTACAAAAGCTTCAGCTCCATATTTCCAACCACACTAACAATATTTGCACTGGGATGTTCTCTGCCCGCATTCTTGCTTTCAGGAATGAGATTCCTATCCTTTTGTCTCTTCCTTGAGCCTAGCACCTAAACCGAAGAGCCTCACCAAACAGTGTCCAATTTCTCCCTGACACCGAGTGTTGGATTTCCATTATAAAGCTGTCCACTAATTCGCACTGACTGCCTGCCCTGCTCTCATCATATAAACATCATGGACCTCGCACTTGACATAATTCTCACCTTATAGTACCCACATCCTGTTTGTCTTTTTTTCCTGGGCTTATTTCCTCATCTTAGTTTGTTTTTCAAATTCACTTCCAATCTCATTCCCAAACTGGATCTTCACACACTCACTAATCTGGTTACCACAAGGACAGAACCAAGTTGGAATTAAAGAACTCAATCATTTCAATATGTCACTAAAGACAATATGAAATTTACTGTTCTAGGAATCTTCATAAATTATACCCTTCATTCTGACTGGAAAGGGATCAACGAACTGAGTTAGAGAACACCTACTGGCTTAAAATGAAAGGTTTCTACACCCTCACAAAGGCTGAGAGTTGTTAAAAATATCTAACTCTATACACCAAGGAACATTTACTGAAGGTCTATGATTCAGGCATATCCTAGCATTTCCCTCACAACAATCATTCAAAGTATTATCCTCACTTTATAATACAGATATTAAGAAATTAAATGGCTTTTCAACCTGTGAAAATAAGCAGGGGAAACTGGGAGTCAACTGGGAGTCAAATACATGTTCTTTTCACTCCCCGCCCCGAGTTCATGTACTTTTGATTACTGCTGACTCTTAAGGAACAGAAGAGGAATACACAAGTTATAAATACATGGAAACCAATTACCTACTAAATCAATAATTCTCAAACTATTTGGTTTCAAAACCCTTTCACATACTTAAAATCTGAAGACTCAAAGAGCTTTTATCAATATTTACCATGAAAATTAAAGGTAAGAAATTGTTAGGGCATTTTAAATTCAATTAAATATAATCACATTTAAGTCAATATGTTTTAACATTTTAAATGAAAATTATATTTTCTAAAACAAAACGTTAATGAAAAGAGTAGAATTATTTTACATTTTTTGCGTTTCTTTTAAAAATGTCTGACTATTTAATAGAAGGTGGATTCTCCTGTTTCTACATTTACTGTATTACAGTGTTGTTTTGGGCTTCCCTCATAGCTCAGTCAGTAAAGAATCTGCCTGCAATGTGGGAGACCTGGGTTCAATTCCTGGGTCGGGAAGATCCCCTGAAGAAGGAAATGGCAATCCACTCCAGTATTCTTGCCTGGAAAATCCCATGGACAGAGGAGCCTGGTGGGCTACAGTCCATGAGGTTCCAAGAATCGGACACGACTTAGCAACTAAACCACCATCAATATTATTTTGGCTGAAAAGAAAACCTGGTTTCACATAAATGCATAGCTGGAAAAAGGGAAAGAGTATTTTAAAAGTGTTTTCAGATAACTGTGGATTCTATTTTGGTACTATACCAAAACACAACAAGCAGTAGAGTTTCTTAAAGACTAGTTTCTAATGTGGAATTTAAAACTTTATCAGTGAACTTTTCCATACCGTTTTAAATATTAAAAATCATTGGCCCAAGTATTTTTAATTTCAGGAATGATGACTATAAATAAGCCTGCTGCAAACCCTCTCTCCAACTGATCACAACCAAAATCTCCATGAAAAAGATGCAAAGAATCAGCTAACTAAGGACTCTGGGAAGTATACAACAGGTAGCTTGAAGAGGAAAATCAACTTGAAAAAAAGATCAATACACAGATTTCTCTTTGAATATATAAATTTCCTTTGAAATTTGACTGAACAATAAATTTCTTTTTGGTCACCCCACCACACACACACACTTTATTTCTTAGCTTTGACCTAAAACTAAGTGGAACAGGAAACTGTGCAGCAGGTACAATAAGGAAAAACCTCATATGGAAGAGCAGCTCACCTGGCCAAAGCACTGGGGGGAAAGGCTCTGGAAAGCCAGAGTGGGTAAGTTCAGCCCCTGAGGTGGTTTTCTTCTTTCCCTCCTCTCCCAGCCGTGCCCCAAGGCCGCCAACGGTGCCTCTGCATTACTGCCACAATGGTGGAGAGAGCATATATATTAAGACCGCGAGAGGGGACTTCCCTGGCAGCCCAGAGGTTAAGCCTCTGCACTCCCAATGCAGAGAATGTGGGTTTGAGTCCTGGTCATGGAACTAGCTTCCCACATGCTGTGCGGCACAACCAAAAGAGAAATAATTTTTCTTAAAAAAGAATCCAAAGGGACACCTATGCTTTCTCTAACCACTTCACCCTGAAGGCAGGCATAGTTGTGCCCAAAACTGAGCAACAACATGGGAGACTGAAACTGTACGTGTTGTTGTTCAGTCACTAAGTCATGTCCAACTCTTTGAGACCCCATGGATTGCAGCACACGAGGCTTCCCTGTCCCCTTCTCTATCTCCCTGAGTTTGTTCAAACTCAGGTCCACTGAGTCGGTGATGCCAACCAACCATCTTATCCTCTGTCATTCCTGTCTCCTCTTGCCTTCAATCTTTCACAGCATCAGGGTGTTTTCCAATGAGTCAGCTCTTCACATCTGGTGGCCAAAGTATTAGAGCTTCAGCATCACTCCTTCCAATGAATATTCAGGACTGATTTCCTTGAGGATTGAATGGTTTGATCTCCTTGCTGTCCAAAGGACTCTCAAGAGTCTTCTCCAGCATCACAATTCGAAAGCATCAATTCTTCAGTGCTCAGACGTCTAATAAGAGAACTCAACTTTTCTGGCTATAGGAACTGGAGGATATGGGGAAAACGCCCATGAAAGAAGAGTAGAAGAATGTAATCTATGACAAAGACTTCTTCTTGACCAAATTCTAGTCAGGCTCCTCTGAACCCTCTTCTTGACTAGGCCTCAAATTTGATCTATAAAAACTGCAGACTCTCAGCATAAATGCTTTGTCATAAATGACTTCTCACACTAACAGACTTGAACAAACACTAGCATAGTTTCCAACAACTTATGGTTCCATCCCTAAGATGACTCCTCCAGCCCCCTTAATTTCCTGCCTGAGAAAGTTCAATGTTGCCAGAAGAATTTACTGTTTGTTCCAGCTAAACCTTGATGACAGGCCCCTGAAATCCCTCTTAGAGCAGTTACTTTAGAAAGCTTGCAATTATAAATACTTCCTCTGCCCCTCTGAGATAATAATTGTCTACCACCTAAAACTGCTTTTTCAAGAACCGTAGAGCAATCTGTTTAAAATACAAACATTCAAGAAGATAATTCTCAATCTTGTTCCCAGACCCTGTAGGACAGGGACTGAACTTTGGTGGGTGCCTTGCTCTAACTTGGTGGCCCACTCCAGTATTCTGGCCTGGAGAATTCCATGGACAGAGGAGGCTGGTGGGCTACAGTCCAAAGGGTCGCGAGAGTCAAACACAACTGAAAGACTTTCACTTAGCTCTAAAACCTGCACCACTGCCTCTGTTATAAAGAGAAGTTTATTTCTCCTCTGGATAAGTAACAATTACAAACCCAGGTTCCCCTAGGCATATGGACCAACCCCACTTCAACACCACTGGATGCCTTTCCCTTAGCACACTCCAGTTTCTAAAAAGCCTCCTGCCTTTTGTTTTGACAAAGTTGAATTCTCTCTTCCCTATTGTAATATTTATTGAATAAAAATTATCCTTAACACTTCAACTAGTATTGAGCTTGTGAAATCTTTAATATCTATAATTCTAATTATGAACCAACGTAAGTACTAAACCTCCACCAAGTTGGACATTCATGGAATTTCCAAAGAAGTATTACAAAAGCACTGAGAACTGAAATACAAAATAAATGCCGCCCAAGCCCAGTCCATCCATGACCGGTGCATACAGCAAACAGATGCAATCAATACAGCAAAGGTTTAGAAACTGAAACTGATATTGGAACTATTGTCCATCAAAACCAAGTAAAAACTGCTCTGAACCTAACCAGACCGACGCCTGCTTAAACAACAGCAAATTCTCCAAAGCATTTTAACAGGATCCAAATTCTCACACCTAAATGTCCAGTATATAACCCCAAATTACCCAACATATCAAGAAGCAAGAAAATTTGGCGGAAAATTGGAAGAAAAGGACAACCAATAGATGCCAACCAATAAATAACCCAGATGTTGGACTTATCAAAAATCTTAAAGTAGCCAATATAATCGTATTCCATTAGTAAAGGTAAACACTCAAATGGAAAAATAAATCTGAGAAGCTGCTATTAAATAGAATCAAATGTAAATGTTAGAATTAAAAAACCACAATATTTGAAATAAAAACTTCACTGGATAGAACGCAGAATCAAGATGGCAGATGTATTCATTTTCTATGACTGCTGTAACACACTGGGTGGTTTAAAAAAACCAGAAATTTATTCTGTCACAGATCTGAAGGTCTCAATCAAGGATACAATCAAGAAGTCTGAAATCAAGGTGCTGACAGAACTGTACTAGCTCTGAAGGCTCTAGGGAACAACCTGTACTTTGCCTCTTTCAGCTTTTGGCGGCTGTAACATTCCTTGCGGCTGCATCACTCTGGCCCTGTGGTTATAATGCCTCCTCCCCTTCTGTCTCGAAAATCTCCCCCTCCCTCACTCTTATAAGCACACTTGTCACGGGATTTACAGCTTACCAGATAATCCAGGAATTTATCCTCCTCAAAATTCTCAAATTAATCACACCAGTTTATCACATAATATTCACAAATTCCAGAGATTAGGAAATGAACATATCTTTTTAAAGGGTCCCATTCAGCAAAATACCACAAAGGGAAAACTATGTAAACCTGAAGACAGATCAATAAAAATTATCCAATCTGAAAAACGGAGAGGGGAAAATATTTTTGAAAAAGAAAAAAACAGGGCTTCAGGGACCAATGAGACAATATCAAAAAAGCTATTCATGTCTTTGGAAACCCTAAAGAAAAGCTATTGGTGCAGAAAAAAATACTTGGAAGAAACAGTAGTTGAAACTTTCCAAAAGTAAGCAAAAGTCAAGAACTTATAGATTTAAGAAAATAAGCAAACCCAAACAGGATAAATTCAAATCATGTCCAAGCCCATCATAATCTAACTGCTAAAAACAATAAATAAAAGAAAAATCTTGAAAGCAGCCAGAGAAAAACAACATATTACATACAAGTTGGTGGTTCTCAGCTGGGGGTTATTTTACATCCCTGGGGATATGTTATAATGTCCAGAGTCATTTTTCTATCATCATTGCGTGGGGTGGGAGTGCTAATGGGTATAGGCTAGAGATACTGCTCAACATCCTATGATAAATGGGATAGGACTCCACAACAAGAAATTATCCTGTCCAAAGTACTAAAGTTGAAAAATCCTGACATAGGGAGCAATTTGAATGAAATGACTTTTCATCAGAAACCATGAACCATATCTTAAAATGCTGGAAGAAAACAACTGAAAATTCAGAATTCTATATTCAGGGAAAATATCCTTCAGGAATGAAATGAAATAAAGATATTCTCAATGAAGCAAAATAATATCAGTTTGTTGCCAACACCCTAGCTCTAAAAGAAATGTAAAAGAAGTTTCAAGGCTAAAACTAGTAAAAAAAAAAAAAAAAAAAATTGTATCAGAGGGAAATGAAACTTCAGGAATGATGGAGGAGTAATAAAAATGCGAACTATCTGGGTGAATATAAGAAGACTGATTTTCATCTCTTAAGATCTTCAAAATATACACAGCTCTTGAAAGGGAATATTATAACATTTACATGGAGGAGCTTTCAACCTATATATGTACAATTCATATGACAATCATCATGTAAGTGGATAGGGCAATGGAACCTAAACAGCTGTTAAGGCTTTATGTTCTAGCTTAAGTTGTAAAATATAAACTTAAAAGATATACGAGGAGGTGGGAGGGTGGGGGTGGGGGGAAGAAGGGGTAAAAGTGTTAGTCACTCAATTGCATTCAAGTCAGCAACCCCATGAACTGTAATAGCCCACCAGGCTCCTCTGTCCATAGAATTCTCCAGGTAAAAATACTGGAGCGGGTAGCCATTTCCTTCTCCAGAGGATCTTCCTGACCCACATGGGTTTCTTGCATTGCAGGTAGATTCCTTACCAACTGAGCCACCAGGGAAGTATAATGTTTAATTTAATATACTATATTTATATTTAATAATATGGGGGAAATTAAATATTAAATATATGGTATATTATTTAGAGCATACTACTGAAAAGTCTTTAGAGCAACTACTAAAAAGAGGGACAAAGAAATATAGCCAAAAACTGATACATTAAAACAGATATTTAAAAAATACTCAATCCAAAAGAAGGAAAAGGAAAAATGGGAACAAATAACACAAGAAACAGACAAATATTAAAACTCAAGTGTATCAATAATTATATAAATGACCTACAAGATTAAATTAACAAATAAGACCCAACTGTTACCAAAAATCCAGTTTAAATATGATGCTATATAGATTAAAAGTAAAAGGATCAAGCATGTATTATTTCAAAAGAAAGCTGTAGTGGCTATATTAATATCTAACCACATAGATTTCAGAATGAAAATTACCAGGGGCTTCCCAAGTAGCTCAGAGGCAAAGAATCCACCTGCCAATGCAGGAGATGTGGGTTCGATCCCTGGGTCTGGAAGACACCCTGGAGAAAGTAATGGGAACCCACTCTAATATTCTGTAGATCTGGTAGACAGAGTGCCTGAAGAACTATGGACAGAGATTCGTAACACTGTACAGGACTCAGTGACCAAAACCATCCCAAAGAAAAAGAAATGCAAGAAGGCAAAATGGTTGTGTGAGTAGGCGTTACACAGCTGAGGAAAGAAGAGAAACAAAAAGCAAGGGATTCAGGGAAAGATACCCAACTGAATGCAGACTTCCAGAGAACAGCAGAGATGTAAGAAAGCCTTCTTAAATGAACAGTACAAAGAAGTAGAGGGAAACAACAGAATGGGGAAAACTAGAGATCTCTTCAAGAAAATTGGAAATATCAAGGGAAGGGAACATCTCATGCAAGGATGGGCATGATAAAGGACAGAAACGGTAAGGATCTAACAGAAGTAGAAGTGATTAAAAAGATGTGGCAAGAATACACAGAAGAACTACATAAAACAGGTCTTAATGACCCAGATATCCACAATGATATGGTCACTCACCTAAAGCCTGACATCCTGGTGTCTGAAGTCAAGTGGGGCTTAGAAAGCTGTACCACAAACCACGCTAATGGAGGTGATAGAATTCCAGCTGAGCCATTTCAAACCCTAAAAGATGATGATGTTAAAGTGTTTCACTCAACACGTCAGCAAATTTGGAAAACCCAGCAGTGGCCACAGGACTGGAAAAGGTCAGTTTTCATTCCAATCCCAAAGAAAGGCAATGCCAAAGAATGTACAAACTACCATACAACTGTGCTTATTTCACATGCTAGTAAGGTTATGCTCAAAATCCTTCAAGCTAGGATTCAACAGTACATGAACTGAGAAATTCCAGATGTACAAGCTAGATTTCAAAGAGACAGAGGAACCAGAGATCAAACTGCCAACATTCACTGGCTCACAGAGAAAGCAAAGGAATTCCAGAAAAACATCTACTTCTGCTTCACTGACTATGCCAAACAAACTACGGAAATTCTTAAAGACATGGGAATACCAGACCATCTTACCTGTCTCCTGAGAAATCCATATGCAGGTCAAGAAGCAACAGTTACAACCAGACACAGAACAACAGACTGGTTCAAAATTGGGAAAAGAGTAAGACATGGCTGTATACTGACACCCTACTTATTTAACTTACATGCAGAGTACATCAAGTAAAATGCTGCGCTGGATGAATCACAAGCTGGAATCAAGACTGCTGGGAGAAGTATCAATAACCTCAGATATGTAGATAATACCACTCTAATGGCAA
Organism: Bos indicus x Bos taurus; assembly: GCF_003369695.1. NCBI lineage: Eukaryota > Metazoa > Chordata > Mammalia > Artiodactyla > Bovidae > Bos > Bos indicus x Bos taurus. Next base: position 131,678,549 of record NC_040076.1, read on the forward strand.
ACAGCAAAAAGGAACTAAAGAGCCTCTTGATCAGAGTGAAAGAAAAGAGTTAAAAAAGCTGGCTTAAAACACAACATTCAAAAAACGAAGATCATGGCATCCAGTCCCATCACTGCATGACAAATAGATGGGGAAACAATGGAAATAGTGACACAGTTTATTTTCTTGGGCTCCAAACAAAATCACTATGAATGGTGACTGCAGCCATGAAATTAAGACGCTTGCTCCTTGGGAAAAAAGCTATGACAAACCTTCACAGCATAGTAAAAAGCAAAGACGTCACTTTGCCTGTACAAAGGTCTGTACAGGCAAAGCTATAGTTTTTCCAGTCATGTGTGGATGTGAGAGTTGGACCATAAAGAAGGTTGAGTGCCGAAGAACTGATTCCTTCCAACTGTGGTGCTGGGGAAGACTCTTGAGAGTCCCTTGGACTGATGGCAAGATTAAACCAGTCAATTCTAAAAGAAATCAACCCTGAATATTCACTGGAAGAATTGATGATGAAGCTGAAGCTCCAATAGTTTGGCCACTTGATGTGAAGAGCTGGAAAAGTCCCTGATGCTGGGAAAAGACTGAAGGCAAAAGGAGAAGAGGGTGGCAGAGGATGAGTTGGTTAGATAGCATCACTGACTCAATGGATATAAATCTGAGCAAACTTCAGGAGATGGTGAAGGAAGGAAAGCCGGGCGTGCTACAGTCCATGGGGTCGCAAAGACTTGGACACCACTCAGCAACTGAACAACAGCAAACAGGAGTTCCAAAGTACATGAAGCTAAAACTACTAAAACGGAAAGAAGTAAAGAAATTCACCATTCTTCTTGGGGACTGTAACACTACTCTTGATAATACATAAAACAAGTAGACAGAAAAGCAGCAAAGATACAAACGATCTAAACATCAGCCCTCTGAATCTAATTGAAAACTATACTCAACACAATATATGCACAAATCTTTCAAGTACACCAAAACAGACCATATTCTGGACCATAAAGCAAACCTTAATAAGTGTAAAATAACTGAAATCACATAGCATATGTTCTCTGACCATGAAGGAATTAAACTAGAAATTAGGAACAGAAAGGAACTGGAAAATCTCTAAATATTTGGAAATTAAACAATAATTCTAAATAATTCATGCACCAAAGGGTCTTCTCAAAAGAAACTAGAAAATATTTTTAACTGAATGAATATGAAAACACAACAATGAAAATTTGCTGGATGAAGCTAAAGCACTGCTTGGAAGAAAATTTACAGCATTAAAATGCTATTATAAGATGTATGAAAAGAAGATCTCAAATCAGTAATGTACGCTTCCTTGGTGGCTCAGATGGTAAAGCGTCTGCCTGCAGTGTGGGAGACCCGGGTTCGATCCCTGGGTTGGGAAGATCCCCTGGAGAAGGAAATGGCAACCCACTCTAGTACTCTTGCCTGGAAAATTCCATGGACTGAGGAGCCTGGTAGACTACAGTCCATGGGGTCCCAAAGAGTCAGACACGACTGAGCGACTTCACTTCACGCTTCCACCCTAAGAAACTAGAAAAAGAAGAACACACTAAACCCAAAGGAAACAGAACTTAATAATGATCAGAAATCAATGAAACTGAAACAAAACATAAATGAATGTGGGAGACTTGAGTTCAATCCCTGTATCAGGAAGATCCCCCTGGAGGAGGAAATGGAAACTGACTCTTATATTCTTATCTAGAGAATCCCATGGACAGAGGAGTCTGGCGGGCTACAGTCCATGAGGTCGCAAAGAGTTAGATACAACTGAGTGACTAACACTTACTTACTCACTCTGAAACCAAAAGGATGTTCTTTGAAATGATCAATAAAATCGCCCTCTCTCTAGCAAGAATGACCAAGAAGACAACTTGTTCGTGTCTTATTGTTCAGTGGAAGGTAGAACTTTTGAGGATGAAATTGAACTATTTGGCTGATGCTATTTCCAAACAACGTGCAGAAGCAGCAGTATAGCTTCCCTTGAATGCTAATACTAAAATGCAAGTAGAGAAATAAAGATAGAAATTTTTATAGAAATAAAGATTACCACTTGACTTGTTCTCTTGTCAAGTGGTAAACAGAAATTTAAATGTTAAGTTGAAAAACTCTCTGCCTATATATACTGGAAAAAATGAGAAAGCACTATGTTCAGAACAGAACACTAAGGTTGTGGCCAAGGACCCCTTGATAAAGAGATTAGTACGGTTGTGAAATTAGACTTAATTAGACACCCAAGCAGGAAACAGCCAATCTGAACTGGAAGAAGAAGAAAGATTGTCAGTTTTCTTAGAAGACTTATACATGGTGGGACCACAAACCTATTCAGTTGGGAACTTGGGATATTCTTCAAGACAAGAGAACAAAGACCCTAAAGGCAACTCTGAAATCATGAAGGCTGCCTCCCCAGTTTCCAAAGAGGAGGCTATTACCTGGGTTTCAACAGGCCTGACAAAGACTCCCAGCCCAAAGCCATGGGGGCCAGGCCAGTAGAACCACTAGTATGTGAGGTTTCATACACTAAATTATCCTTGAATAATAAATGCTTTGCCACTGATTATTAAATTAATACATTTTATTAAATGTTAAATATTTAATATTTAAATGGGCAATTTTTAAAAATATTCTTTTTTCTTTCTGGCCACATTGTACAGTATGTGGGATCTTAGTTCCCAACCAGGGATTGAACCCGTTGCCCCCAGCACTGGAAGCATGGAATCTTAACCACTGGACCACCAGGAAGTTCCAGAATAGACAAAATATTTGAACAGATACTTCACCAAAGAAGACATAGAGAGAGCATATAAGCACATGAAAAGATCTTCAATATCATTAGTTATTACAGAAATGCAAATTAAACCCACAAGACACTATCACTACACAGCTATTAAATGGCTTAACAAGAGAAAGGAGGTAAGGAAGGAAGGAAGGAAAGAAAGGGAAAAAGGGAGCAAGGAAAGCAAGTGAAACAGAGGAGAAAGAAGGAAACACAAAAACTGACGATAATCGGTGTGAATGAGGCTGCAGAGCAGCCTGAATCCATACACTGCTTGTTGGAATGCAAAACAGCACAGCCACTATGGAGAACGGTCTGGCAGCTTCTTACAGAATTAAACATAACTTACGTAGGACACAGCTATCTCACCGAGTCAGACTCAAAAGGCTACATATGACCTTCTGGAAAAGGCAAAACTACTGTGAACAGAGACTAGATCAGTGGCTTTCACAAGTTAATGGTGGGAAGAAAGTATGACTACAAAGCAAGGAGGAAATTTTTTTTTTCTTGAGCAGATGAAGGAACTGTTCTGTACCAACACCGTGGTGTTACATCACTGTGATTACATCACTCCAAGTGTCAAATCTCATTTATACCCCAAAGTGTGAATCCTACTGTACAGCAGAAAACATTCGTTGGTTGACCTTAAATCTAACTATTTTTACTCATATATGGTATTGTATCATCACTCAATATACATTCACCAAGTTTTGCAGATCTTCCAAATGCTGACATCTTTATAACACTGCATTTCAAGCAGTCTCTAGTAATTTCAGAGTGGAAACAGAAACTGAACATCTCAGTCTAATGAAAACAGTTTGGGCCTTAGGAACTCCCTAAAAGGTCCACTTCAGCAACGGTGTTGTTGTTGTTACTGTTGTTCAGCTGCTAAGTCATGTCTGACTCTTTGTGACCCCACAGACTGTAGCCCACCAGGCTCCTCTGGGTTCTTTGCCACTGAGCCACCAGGGAAGCCCCTTTAAAGAACTGCTTATCTAAATGCGGGAATAACATCAAGCCAAACACCTAAAATTAAGTTCTTCCCAACCTACTTTTATAAATTCATTCAGTTCAGTTCAGTCACTCAGTTGTGTCTGACTCTTTGCAACCCCATGAATCGCAGCACGCCAGGCCTCCCTGTCCATCACCAACTCCCGGAGTCCACCCAAACTCATGTCCATCGAGTCGGTGATGCCATCCAACCATCTCATCCTGTTGTCCCCTTCTCCTCCTGCCCCCAATCCCTCCCAGCATCAGAGTCTTTTCCAATGAGTCAACTCTTCGCATGAGGTGGCCAAAGTACTGGAGTTTCAGCTTTAGCATCATTCCTTCCAAAGAAATCCCAGGGCTGATCTCCTTTAGGATGGACTGGTTGGATCTCCTTGCAGTCCAAGGGACTCTCAAGAGTATTCTCCAACACCACAGTTCAAAAGCATCAATTCTTCAGTGCTCAGCTTTCTTTATAGTCCAACTTTCACATCCATACATATTAATGACACTAAGTCATGTTAACAATCATCTTCATATTGTGCAGGATATGTACACAATGAGAAAGGGTAATGTTTGCTACATATGTTTGAGTGCTCAGTCACTTCAGTAGTACCCGATCTTTGCAAACCCGTGGACTGTGGCTTGCCAGGCTCCTCTGTCCATGAGATTCTACAGGCAAGAATACTGGAGTGGGTTGCCGTGCCCTCCTCCAGGGGGTCTTCTGGGCCCAGGGACTGAACCCGTGTCTCCAGCACAGGCAGGCGGATTCTTTACCACTAGCGCCACCTGGGAAGCGTCTTGCTACGTATATAGACCATCTGGGGGAAGCCAGTTATTATATTCCAAGGAAAAAGTAAAGAACCAGCTAGCGACTGAAGTGACTTAGCAGCAGCAGCAGTGGTTCTAAAGGGAAATCTCCCATGCTAATACAAATGCAATTTTAGAAATCTACTGTACTTTAGTACATAACTTGACAACTTCCTGTTTCTGATAAAAATCAGCGGAGTGACAATACCCAAGTGACTAGCTCCGGAAGTTAGGTTGGGCTACAGATCTCTCAGTAAACAATGAAGAAGGGGAAATCCCCAAATAACTAACTTCAATGTGCTCATCCTGAAAGACTCCCAGTATGTCTAGGGGGGTTACTGGGATGATACCCTTTTCCCAACAGACTAAAACCTGAGAACATGTATACTCAGAGTAACCATCACCACGTGGAACCTGGCAATGAAGCTGAGAGGCAAACAAAGATTAGATTTCATTTTTTTAGCCTCTAAACTTAATCATCCTTTATCTAGAATCTATCTCTGAATTTTTCATTTCACAAGCAAAAAAGTACCTTTCTGTTACAAACAAACTAAAAGGGTCACATACAAGAATGACAGGCATCCGAACTGACTGGGGAAAAAAAGTGTCAAATTTAAAAGAGAGAAGAATAGTATAAGAAGACTTCAGATGGAAGAAAAATGAAAAAACAATATAAAAAGCTAGACGAGGATTAAGGAAACTCTAACATTAGCAAGTACAGATAATTTCAGATGTAACAATTTCGTGTGTATGTGTGCCTGTACATAGAAACACTTTGCAATGGGTGAATGAAAGCTAACACTGAACACTATGTGGTGCTTATAAACAAGCTTTCACTTGTAAACGTTTACCAGGCTTTTTTTTTTTTTTTGAGGTCCTATTGTGTGTTGAGCACAGTGTCAGTGAACCAGCTTACAAAACTAAAGCTGTCCTGGAAGAGCTTACAGACTAGTGGGCAAAGTTTTACTTCTTGTTACTATTATTTTACCTATAATGCTGACTTATCTTAAACACATTTCACTTCCGATCAGCTTCACAAACTATGCCAACTGCATGCATAAATTAGGTCCAGTGTGTTGCTACTGTTTATACATTTATCTGGGCTTCCATGGTGACTTAGCCTCTCTTTTCACTTTATAAACTCTCAGCTGCCAGAACACACCTATTTTAAAATGTAATATAAAAACATATGGTCTGCCTTGAATTCTAAAGGCCTAAAAAACAAAATGGGAAATAGATGGGGAAACAGTGGAAACAGTGTCAGACTTAATTTTTAGGGGCTCCAAAATCACTGCAGATGGTGACTGTAGCCATGAAATTAAAAGACCCTTACTCCTTGGAAGAAAAGTTATGACCAACCTAGATAGCATTTTCAAAAGCAGAGACATTACTTTGCCAACAAAGGTCCGTCTAGTCAAGGCTATGGTTTTTCCAGTGGTCATGTATAGATGTGAGAGTTGGACTGTGAAGAAAGCTGAGTGCCGAAGAATTGATGCTTTTGAACTGTGGTGTTGGAGAAGACTCTTGAGAGTCCCTTGGACTGCAAGGAGATCCAACCAGTCCATTCTAAAGGAGATCAATCCTGGGTGTTCATGGGAAGGACTGACGCTAAAGCTGAAACTCCAATACTCTGGCCACCTCATGCGAAGAGTTGACTCATTGGAAAAGGCTCTGATGCTGGGAGGGATTGGGGGCAGGAGGAGAAGGGGACGGCAGAGGATGAGATGGCTGGATGGTATCACTGACTCGATGGACGTCAGTTTGAGTGAACTCCGGGAGATGGTGATGGACAGGGAGGCCTGGTGTGCTGCGACTCATGGGGTCACAAAGAGTTAGACACGACTGAGCAACTGAACTGAACTGAACTGAAAAAAACAAAAAATATAATGGTCCTAAGAAGCCAAGCTTGGTATCAGGTTAAAACAGGACAGATCCAGAAGATTCTTAATAGTTCTAAGAGGCTGTACATTCTGGCTTCATTCTCCTCACACAGGGTAATGTGAAAAAGGAAACTACTAATAGTTGGAGGAGAGCTTTTCTACTCCATGAGTCATCCATCCTGGAAGTGCAGGTAAATACAAACATGGAAGGAGGCATTTTACTCAGCCTTGTCTGCCTCTAACCCCTAACTGCTGGGGGAAAGGACTCTCAAAAAGAAACATGTTCTTTTTCCAAGAAGAATGGAGCTGAACTAGGTAACTGCTGCTGCTGCTGCTGCTAAGTTGCTTCAGTCATGTGTCCGACTGACTCTGTGCGACACCACAGACGGCAGCCCACCAGGCTCCTCAGTCCCTGGGATTCTCCAGGCAAGAACACTGGAGTGGGTTGCCATGTCCTTCTCCAATGCATGAAAGTGAAAAGTTAAAGTGAAGTCGCTCAGTCGTGTCTGACTCTTCAAAACCCCATGGACTGCAGCCTACCAGGTGACTCCACCCTCAAAAAACAAAAAAGGAGTCAGAAAGAGACCAGTTTTACTTGACTACAACAGTAAAACACCTGATTTATCTTATGTCTTTTTTACAATTATCTCTAAACTTCCTCCACATTGGTATGTGCGCTGTAACGCAGAAGAAATGAGGATTGTCTTTAGATTCTCTAACTCTGCAGCCAAGCTTGAGAGAATCCCAGGTGGCTGTGTAGGTGAACACAACTTTAGAAGCACAAAGGAAAATCTCTCTGATTCAAGGGAAAAAGAATAGGAAACAGTCCAAGCCTGACAACAGTACACCCTACACTGCTCTCAGAGAGTGAAGCAACGTTCCGCGAGTGCTCACCAACTGTTAGATAACTGCACACAGAAGGCTAGGTCTTAAGGGACAATTCTCTTCTATCATCACGCCACCTAGCTTCCTCAGCCTTCCCTAATGTGTTGGGCTGGGAGGTACCTCTTAGTCTTATTTGACATTTTGAATCACGTTCATATATTACACTGACAAATAAGGATCTTGCAAGTGCAAGGTCTGCACCTAAGAATGAGGACTTCCCTCAATTCTGTATCCTAGGCGACTTAGTTGCTTGTAGTTCCAGTCCTGCTTGACTGCCCTGTGAATAAAACATGCTTATGATGCATTCAATTTCCTTTTTAACCACACACTTGGGTTCTAAACATTGCTCAGTCACTCACTAGCTATGACTCAGGGAATGTCACATCAACCTCCAGGAAACTCCATTTCCTTATGTGTAAAACAAGGGGATTGAATAAGATAAAATCAAAAAGTCTTTTTTTGAGTATCAACATTACAATCTAAGTTTCCCCTTAAATTTTATGGCCTAAACAAGACCATATTTATCTTGTTTTTTTAATTTTTTTTTTCATTATATTAACCACCTCACTATTCCACTCCTTACTCTTTAGTATACTCTAATTATTGTACATCTTAAAAGTGTCACTTGAAGTTGTACATATTTCCAAAAGAATATGGAACACACAGCACAGGGGAATGTACGGTATAAATAAGGTTTAGATTGCATCATCACTTTTACCATATTTATGGTAAAATTTACCAACCATATTCTCCTGACATACACCAAACTCGAGGTCACCTGAAATTCCAGCCTATTCAACATGCAATTAATCATAACATTTGGGCATCTTTCACATTAACTGTTGTACTTAATTCTACTTTCCCCTCTAGGGCTCCATGTGTAATTTTCATTCAAAAATAGATTTAGGACTTCACTCAGAGGTCATCTCACATTTGCCAGAATGGCTATTAACAAAAGGACAAATAAGTACTGGTGAAGATGTGGAGAAAATGGAAGCCTTATGCACTTGTTGGTGGAAATGTAAATTGGTACAGCCACTACAGAAAACAGTATCAAGGTTCCTCAAAAACCTACAAATAGAACTACTATATGACCCAGCATTCTGACTACTGGGTATCTACCTCAAGTAAATCAAAACACTGACTTAGAAAGATATATGCATCTCTATGTTGACTGAAGCATTATTTACAATCATGAAAGATGATGCTGTGAAAGTGCTGCACTCAATATGCCGGCAAATTGGGAAAACTCAGCAGTGGCCACAGGACTGGAAAAGGTCAGTTTTCCTTTCAATCCCAAAGAAAGGCAATGCCAGAGAATGCTCAAACTACCACACAATTGCACTCATCTCACACGCTAGTAAAGTAATGCTCAAAATTCTCCAAGCCAGGCTTCAGCAATACGTGAACCATGAACTTCCTGATGTTTAAGCTGGTTTTAGAAAAGGCAGAGGAACCAGAGATCAAATTGTCAACATCCACCGGATCATCAAAAAAGCAAGAGAGTTCCAGAAAAACATCTATTTCTGCTTTACTGACTATGCCAAAGCCTTTGACTGTGTGGATCACAATAAACTGTGGAAAATTCTGAAAGAGATGGGAATACCAGACCACCTGACTTGCCTCTTGAGAAATCTGTAGGCAGGTCAGGCAGCAACAGTTAGACTGGACATGGAACATCAGACTGGTTCCAAATAGGAAAAGGAGTATGTCAAGGCTGTATATTGTCACCCTGTTTATTTAACTTATATGCAGAGTACATCATGAGAAACGCTGGACTGGAAGAAACACAAGCTGAAATCAAGATTGCCAGGAGAAATATCAATCACCTCAGAAATGCAGATGACACCATCCTTATGGCAGACAGTGAAAAGGAACTCAAAAGCCTCTTGATGAAAGTGAAAAGTGGAGAGTGAAAAAGTTGGCTTAAAGCTCAACATTCAGAAAACGAAGATTATGGCATCCGGTCCCATCACTTCATGGGAAATAGATGGGGAAAGAGTGGAAACAGTGTCAGACTTAATTTTAGGGGGCTCCAAAATCACTGCAGATGGTGACTGTAGCCATGAAATTAAAAGACCCTTACTCCTTGGAAGAAAAGTTATGACCAACCTAGATAGCATTTTCAAAAGCAGAGACATTACTTTGCCAACAAAGGTCCGTCTAGTCAAGGCTATGGTTTTTCCAGTGGTCATGTATGGATGTGAGAGTTGGACTGTGAAGAAGGCTGAGCGCCAAAGAATTGATGCTTTTGAACTGTGGTGTTGGAGAAGACTCTTGAGAGTCCCTTGGACTGCAAGGAGATCCAACCAGTCCATTCTGAAGGAGATCAGCCCTGGGATTTTTTTGGAAGGAATGATGCTGAAGCAGAAACTCCAGTACTTTGGCCACCTCATGCGAAGAGTTGACTCATTGGAAAAGACTCTGATGCTGGGAGGGATTGGGGGCAGGAGGAGAAGGGGACGACAGAGGATGAGATGGTTGGATGCCATCACTGACTCGATGGTCTTGAGTCTGGGTGAACTCCGGGAGTTGGTGATGGATAGGCAGGCCTGGTGTGCTGCGATTCATGGGGTCTCAAAGAGTCGGACATGACTGAGCGACTGAACTGAACTGAACTGAAGACATGGAAACAAACTAAGTGACCAACAGGTGAGTGGATAAAGAAGATGTGGTATATATGTATGTGTACACACACATACACCACAATATTACTCAGCCATATAAAAGATGAAATCTTGCATTTGCAACAATGTGGATGGACCTAAGAGGGTACAATGCTAAGGGAAGTAAGTCAGACAGAGAAGGACAAATACTGAATGATTTCACTTATATGCAGACTCTAGAAAACAAAGGCGATGGCACCCCACTCCAGTACTCTTGCCTGGAAAATCCCATGGATGGAGGAGCCTGGCGGGCTACAGTCCATGGGGTCGAGAAGAGTCGGACACGGCTGAGCGACTTCACTTTCACTTTTCACTTTCATGCATTGGAGAAGGAAATGGCAACCCACTCCAGTGTTCTTGCCTGGAGAATCCCAGGGACGGGGGAGCCTGGTGGGCTGCCGTCTATGGGGTCGCACAGAGTCGGACACGACTGAAGTGACTTAGCAGCAGTAGCAGCAGCAGAAAACAAAGGAACCAACATAACAACAGAAAGATACAGAAAGCAAACAGGTGGTTGCCAGAGGGGAGGGGTGGGGGGAACAGGATAAATAAGTGGGGGAGATTAAGAGGTATAAACTCTCAGTTACAAAATAAATGAGTCACAGATATGAAATATACAGTATAGGAAATATGTCAATAATTAGTGTAATATCTGGGTATGGTGGCAGATGACAATGACTTATCATGATCATTTGAAATATACAAAAATATGAATCACTATGCTGTGTATCAGAGACATACAGTGTTGCAGGTCAATTATACTTCAAAAACAAACAAATTCATAGAAAAAGAGACCAGTTTTATAACTATCAGAGGGGTTCGGGGAGAGGGAATTGGATGAAGGCAATCAAAAATTACAAACTTTCAGTTACAAGATAAATAAATACTAGGGATATAATGTAAAACATGATAAAGATAATTAACTCTGCTGCAAGTTACAGATGAACACTGTTAAGAGAATAAATCTAAGAGCTCTCATCACAAGGAAAATTTTTTTTCTATTTTTTAATGTTGTATCTATATGAGATGATGAATATTCATTAGACCTACTCTGCTAATCATCTCATGATACATGTAAGTCAAATCACTGTGTTGTATACCTTAAATTTACATAGCACTCGATTTCAATTATATCTCAATAAAACTGGGAGGCGAGTTTAGGATGGTAAATTTTGTATTATATGTATTTTACTACAATATTAAAAATTTGGGGGGAAAGGTATATATTGGGTTGGCCAGAAAGTTCATTCAGGTTTTTCTGTAAAATGTTGTGGAAAAACCAAACTTTTTGGCCAACCCAATAGATTTATACTTCCTAGGTCCATGTTTCCCTTTTTAATCATTTTCTGTTTAATTATTAAATTGTAAATGACCACAGTAATCTGAGCTTTAAAGTCCCCTACTCAAAATCCTCCAATGGTTCCTCCTAGCCCTCAGGATAAAACCACCTTCATATAAACCTATCTTTCCATATTTTCACCTATGCTCCATCATAAAGGTCCATGTTCTGCTCCCCCAATTTGGCATCCTTTAAAGATGTTTGTCTCTGCATTGCTCCTTCTTTGGAACCTAAATTCAAGAGTCATTTCTCTTATCATCAGATAAGGCTGATTTAGGTGCCTCTCCACTGTGCTCCCAGGTGGCACAGTGGGAATCTGCCTGCCAATGCAGGACACAGGTTCAATCCTTGGGTTGGGAAGATTCCCTGGAGCAGGAAATGGCAACCCGCTCCAGTATTCTTGTCTGGAAAATTCCATGGACAGAGAGGCCTAGTGGGCTACAGTCTGATACCTTATGGTGAACAGTGTCAGATTCGTGATCTCCGAAGATTTAACTTCGGGACCAGGGACCAGGCTTGATCACTCTGCATTTGTATAGCAGAGTTTTATTAAAGTATAAAAAGGGACAGAGAAAGCTTCTGACATAAGACATCAGAAGGGGGATGGATAGTGCCGCCTCTTGCTAGTTTTAGCAAGCTGTTTCATGTCTGTTAGAAAGCTATTAATCAGATAAGAGAGACACCTCAAGGCTGACGGAGTTTCACCAGGCCACTCTCCCACAATATGCATTTTTGAGATAGGATGGCATGAGGTGTATCATCCCCCAGCCATAAAACAACTGATATGAATTCTGGTTTCTTGAGCTATTATTAGCCCAAGGCTTGAGAAAAGAAAGTTAGTCTTAGGTGGAACCATTTTGAAGAAAGGCAAATTCCAAAGCAAATACATAGTTTCATTAACATAGCTTAAGAAAAACATTTCCATAGAGAACCTCCTTTTAATTTTGTATGGAGAAGGAAAAAAAAATTTGACACTTGGAGTTTGTTTCCTCCTGCCAATTAAGGGAGAGAGAAAAAATGTCTGACGCTTGCAGCCTATTTCCTCCGTTTGGAGACCCCTGGGCCTTCCTGCCTGTTACCCTCTGAAGTCCCTGGGGGTTGCAAAAAGTTGGACACGACTGAGCATGCACAGCAGGCAGGTCACTGTGCTCTTGCACCACTTTTTATTTATTAAGGCACTAAGTGTCCTGTCACTGAAACAGGCTGCTTAAATAGCATCTCCCCCCGCCACCCAGCAAGTTCTTAGATGAACTACACAAAGTCTCATTTCACTTTGTATTCTTGGCACCTTAACAGAATACCATATGTGTGATAATTAAATTTACAGAATCAATATCATAACTTTAAGCTTCCTTCATATGGTATTCCATTCCTCAATACAAGTGTTCTTCCTCAGTCAGCAAATCCTGAATATCCTTTATGATCTCATTTATTTTTTGTTTCATTATTTCCCCATACATGTCTGAGCAGAGTTAGTCAATCCCTTCACCATGCATCTACCTGACGTCTTCTCTTTATATACTTAACCCAGTGAATCGGAAATCCTCTTGTACACAGTTCTTACAATTTCTGTACCTCCATATGGCAGGAACCATTAGTTGTCTGCCTTTTTGTTTTCTTCTTCCTAAATAACAGAACTCCCCAACTGAGCTCAGCACATGGCAACCACAATAAAAAATATAATGTAAATCTGGAGTTAGCTGTGCCCATGTTGAGTTTTACCCTCAAGTAGCAGGCAGTTGTAGTGTGCCTCCCATAACAAGTAAGGCAACCCACCCCAATGTCTGGTTTTACTCAGTATCCTTAGCTCTGGTCTCCAGTATCAAGTGTGACTCTCAGCCTCTAGGATCTTACAGGACATGAATTCAGGACCACCTCAACTATTTCCATATCTAAATCCTGGCACAGCCAAGGCTTCAACTCCACTTTCCAAGTCTTACTTCTAATCTACTACTTACTCCCACATATAAATTTATCTCATTTTTTCAAACAAGGCTTTACCTTTTAAAATTCTATTTTATCTATCATTGGTTTTATAGACCAGGCATATATTACCCATTCTAAAAACTTAATCCAACCAATTATTAAAACTATATATGGGTCCCTGCAGATACTGGTGAAGAAATGTTAGTATGGTATAGCTATATAGGATATGCATGTACTTATTTTGTTATTAAAAAGAAACACATGCTCAATACAAAAATCTTATCAACTGTTTTTCTTTCCTCCCTTATTCCCTCCCTTCCCTTCTTTTGCAGTTTTGAAGGACAAAAGCTTCCAAATCTACTTTCAGAAATATCATCACTACTGAGATAAAAACAGTATTTATCACTGTATCACCCAGTTCCCTAGCATATGAGGTACACGAGGATCTAGTGGCTGAGGCTGATGCCACACAAGGATCTGAGGCAATGTCAATAGATAACTCTATATTCCCACTTTGTTATAAACTGAGTTAGAAGTAGTATTCAATTATCAACTCATCAAAAGACAGAAAAAGAGAAGTAAAAGTGGTAAACAAATCAATGAAAAAAATCAGTCTACTAGATGTAAATGTGTTTAGTTCATTTGTAAGAAGTTATCAAATTTGACATAAAAATAAAATACAAAATTCAACTAAAAGTTGTTTATAGGAGAAACAGGCTGAAAATAAATTTTAAAATATTTTGGCAAACACCAACACAGAAAAAAGATGATGCAGAAATCTTAATATCAGACAAAACAATATTATGACAACATTAATAGGTATGGAAAGGTATGATATACAGTAAAAGGAGTATAAATAAACAGGAATTCCCTGGCTGTCCAGTGGTTAGGATTCAGCACTTTCAGCACTATAAGGGCCTGGGTTCAATCCCTGGTCAAGGAACTAAGATTCACAAGCTGTGTAGGGTGGCAAAAAAAAAAAAAAAAAGCATAAATAAACTAATAAAATGCATAAAACTTTATTCATATCTCACTCTTAAGTAAGGCAAAACTAATATAATTATAAGAAAAAAATCAATCTTCAACCACTACATGAACTGCTAATTTACTTGTACTAAAAACTGATAAATCAGAATAAGTATGTAGAATAGATCCACAAAATTAATAAGTTTAATCTAACGGTTATATAGAGAACTTTCCACTAAACAAAAATATAAGAATATAATTATTTTCAAGTACACATGGAACTAAAAAACTAATTACAGAGTCACAAAATTTCAAAGAACTTATGTCTAAGATTACCTTCTCTGACCACAATATAATATTGAAATAATCAATAAAACGTCTTTTAACTGTTTTAAAACTTAAAAAATGGGACTCCAAGGGACTTCCCTGGTGGTCCAGTGGCTAAGACTCTGTGCCCCCAATGCAGGAGACCCAGGTTCAATACCTGGTCAGGGAACTAGATCCCACATGCCACAACTAAGAGTTCAATGCCATGACTAAAGACTCCATATGACACAACAAAGATCAAACATCCTTTGTGTCCCAACTAAGACCAGGTGCAGACAAAGAAGTATTTTTTTAAGAATGGACTCCTACACAAAAAATTTAAAAGAAAATCAAAATAGAAATGAATAAGAATCAGGCAACAATAAAAGTATTATGCTATCCAAAGGTAGATCTCAGCTTATAGTTTTAATGCCTTTATTACCCTAGTAAGACAAAATATGCTTAATTAATACATTTTCAATCAAAAACTGTAAAAGAGAATGTAAGCCTAAAGAAAGCATAAATGCATTAATCATGTTTTTAAATTTTCTGTATCTTTTAACAGGCTTCCCTGGTGGCTCAGAGGTAAAGAATCCCCTTCCAAAGCAGGAGATGCAAGTTTGATCCATGTGGTTGGAAAGATCCCCCAGAGAAAGAAATGGCAACCCAATCCAGCATTCCTGCCTGGGAAAACCCATGGACAGAGGAGTCTGGCAGGCTACAGTCTGTGGGGTTGCAGAAGAGCTGGACACAACTCAGTGACTAAACAACATATCTTCATGCTCTGATATGGCAGAGCCTTTAGGACCCAGCCTTTTGGACTTCCCTGGTGGCTCAGATGGTAAAAGCATCTGCCTATAATGGGGGAGGACCCAGGTTCAATCCCTGGGTAAGGAAGATCCCCTGGAGAAGGCAATGGCAACCCACTCCAGTACTCTTGCCTGGAAAATCCTATGGATGGAGGAGCCTGGTAGGCTACAGTCTATGGGTCGCAAAGAGTCGGACATGACTGAGTGACTTTGCTTTCACTTTTTCTCTTTAGGACCCAGGGAAAGGCTGGCCATCCAAGGATTACCTGCCTAATCCCTAAAGACAGCAAATAAACCCAGAAGCACATCTTTGATGTACAACACTGAACCCAGGGCCCATATCCCCAACTATTTCCATCAAAAAAATCCTCTCATATATACCAAGCCTAATATCTCCCTGCCCTAATATCTCCCTGCCCTAAATCACTCCAGGGCCACTACGAGAAACAACTGAAGACCACCCCTATCACCTGAAGTCATAAATTATTCAAACTATCCAGTGCCAAACTTGCTCAAGTGTGCCTACCTGCTTCATCTGGGCTTTCTCACAGAAACCACAGTAAAGGCTCCATACAGCACTACCATCCAATGGCTTAACAATGTTTGCTTTACCAAAATGCGATCCCTCTTAACATCACCTCAAACCAAAAGACCTGCTTAATGGTGAATAAAAAATAGTATTAGTAATAAGCATCTACTGTTCTTAGCACATATCACATCATCAGGAAATTACCAGATTAACAAAACAATGGAGTGGCACGTTACTCAGCTGAACAGTCACCCTGCTAGTCTTCCAGCCTGCAGTATATGCACTGAACCAGTGACTATGGTGTCGTATCTCTATTATCCAGAATACGGATGTGTGCTCAGTCACTCATTCGTGTCCCCAGTCTCCTTTGCCCATGGAATTTCCTAGGCAGGAATACTGGAGCAGGTTGCCATTTCCTACCCCAGGGGATCTTCCCAAGCCAGGGATCGAACCCACATCTCTGGCATCTACTGCACTGGCAGGCAGATTCTTAAAGAATGCACAAGTCCAGAAACCAAAAAGTAAAAGCTGGACTCCTTTTCACCATCAATCCCAGTAACTCACTTGTAGAATCTGCAAGCTCTCTGTACTAGAGTTTCTGAGGGTAATACTTTTACCAGAAGATACAATAAGGGTTTCACTGAGCCTAAAAGCTACAACCATGGAAATCAAAGAAAGAGAAGCTTCCAAAGGAGGAAGGCAAGAAGTACCTTCTTGATGCAGGGCCTTTGACATGTGTTATCGGCTGGAATGTTCTTATCCACCTTACTTAATTTCAACTTATCCATCCAATTTCCAAGTAAGTGGAATTCCCTTAGAGAGACCATCCCCAACTCCTGAATAGTTAGGCCTAGTCTCTCTCCTTTCATATGCGCTCATGGTCCTGAAAATTTTCTACATAACTGTTATCCCAATCGTGTTGGCTGAAATGTGACTAATGCAAATATAACTGTACTAACGGAAATGTAATTAGATGAACTGGCATTTTAAAAAAAAGCTACAACCACTACTTGAGCACTGTGGGCTCCTCATGTTGATAGAATAGCAGACACAGAAAGGAATAAAATATACTAGATGTGACAATGGACTCTGAGTATCATTAGGAGTTGTACACAATGGAGGTAGGAAGCAGGCAGTCTGAAACCTTTTTTCATGCTTGGTACTAACAAAGGAAACAGGAAATCAAAGCAACCAGGGCCCAAAAATGGTAAGACCATTAAGGGCTCAAGTCCCTCAGGTTTGGAAGGGAAGGGACTTGAGATCACAAGCCACCTACATCAGCTGAACGGCTGGCCAGCATAAGGAAAATCTAGAATGGGTGGTGGAAGAGGAAAACGACTGAATATTAATCCTTGCTTCAAGACTAGCTGCAGCAGCCAGTACCAACATCAACAACCCTTTGTAAATTTCTGTTGAGAGTGCAGTGACTCGGTGAAGGATTAGAATCAATGCATGGTCCAAATAGATCTGCAGCCCTTCCTGGTAGCTCAGTGGTGTGAAGAATCCATCTGCCAGGAGACATGGGTTCGATACCTGGGGTCAGGAAGATCCCGAAGAAGGAAATGGCAACCCACTCCAGTACTCTTGGCCTGGGAATCCCATGGACAGAGGAGCCTGGCCGGCTGCAGTCTATCAGGTGGCAAAGAGATGGACACAACTTAGCAACTGAACAACAACAATCAGATCTGAGCAGAGCAAGAGGGACATTTATGGTAATTTGTTACATAGCGAGAGCCTAAAACAGCTAGAATTGAAGGTGAGGCTGGAAGCAAGGTGTAGAGTCTATCAGAAAAATTTTCATCTTCATATGGTCCAATTCTCCTTTGATTCTAACTGTATTAATTTTCCTAATGCCATGTTAACAAACTGCCATACATTTAGTGGCTTAAAACAATACCAATTTATCTTAAAGTTCTAGAGATAAGTCCAAAATAAGTTTTACAGAGCTGAAATCAAAGTCTACATTTCTTCAAAAGGTTCAAGGGGAAAATCCATTCCTGTCCATTCCAACTTCTAGAAGCTTCCCATATTCCTTGGCTCCTAGCCAGATCATTATGATGACCTCTGTCTCCACTGTCATACTTATTTTTTTTAAATGAAACAGTCAAGTTTATTGAAATTCTTCAAAATGTATAGTCAATATGTTATTTCTAAAATGTTTCACCTTTATATAATTTTTATTTCACCTTTCTTTTATATTTTATAGTTTTTTCCATTTTTTTCTTTCTAAAACTGACACCCCCTACTTTCTCTTATAAGGTTCCTCGTGATTACACTGGGTTCACCCAGATAATCCAGAAAACTCAACCTATCTCCAGAGTTCCATCTGCCATGCAATGTAACACATTCACAGGTTTAGAAGATTAGGATGTATATATCTTTGGGAGACCATTATTCTGCCTACCACACTAGGCATAAGCCAAGGCTAATAGTTACAGGTAGGTTCTGACTTACTTCCCCAACAATATTCACTGTGATTCATTTTCTTTGTGCCCCGAGGCTTCTTGAAAGCCATGAAGTGAGACACCACTTAGCAGGCTCCTGTGTGCAACCCTAAAATAGGGCTCCCCATTGAGGCAACTGTCTACTGGTGGAGAACAAGGACAGATGGTGTGATACAATTCACTCCTGACCATCCCTGAATCGACAAATTGAGAAGCATCAAAATCCTCAGAAGTTCCCACTGGGATTGAGTCTAATTGTCACAGCGCTTTCAATAACACACTCTTATATCACCTTTTCTTTTATTTCATTCACCTTGGTCCTTTGCTCTTGTTCCCTAAGATCATCTGCCAAATACATTACCTACATGCAACTCTGCTTTTAGATTGTTCTAGGGGAGAGGATGTGGAGAAGGCAATGGCACCCCACTCAAGTACTCCTGCCTGGAAAATCCCATGGACGGAGGAGCCTGGTAGGCTGCAGTCCAGGGAGTCGCTAAGAGTTGGACACGACTGAGCGACTTCCCTTTCACTTTTCACTTTCATGCATTGGAAAAGGGAATGGCAACCCACTCCAGTGATCTTGCCTGGAGAATCCCAGGGACAGCGGAGCCTGATGGGCTGCGGTCTATGGGGTCGCACAGAGTCAGACACGACTGAATCGACTTAGCAGCAGCAGGGGAGAGGATGAGGAAGAGACCCGGTTAAGGCTCAGTCAGGTATAGGGTTTTAGACACAGAAAAGGGAAACAAAAACTATGCATAAAGGAGGGTGTCAAGTGTTGAGATTACCGCTGTATTACTTGGACTCAAATTTCTTAATTTCTCTGTTTTATCACCTGTAAATGAATGATTTGACTTCCATGATTCTCTATAATTCCTTTCAGCTTGAAAGTTTGATGATACAACAAACAACGCTATGGACTGGTGAAAGGGGACAGTAGACAGGCAGAACTGAGAAATTATACCAAAGAGGCAAGCCTAGAAAATATTGAAACGAGCCAGTCAGAAAGTAATATAGTGTAAATTCAAGAAGCCATGGAGAAATTAGAAATTAGAACATAGCCACTTTGAAAAACAGTTTTGACAGCTCCCTGAAAAGCTAAACATAGTTAGCATATAACCCAAGAATTCCATTCCTAGTTACAAACCCCAATCTATATTCACATAAAATTTATACAATGAAGTTGAAGCCTTACCTTACACTATATACACAAAACAAAAGAACCCCAAATGGGTCAAAGACTTAAATGGAAGAACTAAAACCATAAAACCCTTAGAATAAAACAGGACGAAAGCTTCACAATATTAGACACAGCAACAATTTCTTGGATCTAATACCTAAAGCACAGGCAACACAAGAAAAAGTCGATAAACTGGACTTTAACAAAACTAAAATCTTTTGAGCATCAAAGGAATCCATCTTGGCATGGGAGTTAATATTTGCAAGTCACATATCTGATAAGGAATTGATATCCAGAATATATAAAGAACTCTTACAACTGAATAACAACAAAAAAAACCAACCCAATTTAAAAATGTGCAAAGAATCTGAATAGACACTTCTCTAAAGAATATACAAATGCCAATAAGCACAAGAAAAGAAGCTCAACATCACTAATCATTAGGAAAATGTCAATCAAATAAAATTTGCCACTGGCTTAAAACTCAATATTCAAAAAATTAAGATCATAGCATCAGGTCCCATCATTTGATGGCAAATAAATGGGGTAAAAAATATAAACAGTGGCAGATACTATTTTCTTCAGTTCTAAAACCACTGCAAACAGTGACAGCAGCCATAAAACTAAAAGACGCTTGCTCCTTGAGAGAAAAGCTATGACAAACCTAGATAGCCTAATAAAAAGCAGAGACATCACCTTGCCAACAAAGGTCCATATAGTCAAAGCTATGGTTTTTCCTTGGAAGGAAAGTTATGACCAACCTAGATAGCATATTCAGAGACATTACTTTGCCAACAAAGGTTCGTCTAGTCAAGGCTATGGTTTTTCCTGTGGTCATGTATGGATGTGAGAGTTGGATTGTGAAGAAGGCTGAGCGCCAAAGAATTGATGCTTTTGAACTGTGGTGTTGGAGAAGACTCTTGAGAATCCCTTGGACTGCAAGGAGATCCAACCAGTCCATTCTGAAGGAGATCAGCACTGGGATTTCTTTGGAAGCAATGATGCTAAAGCTGAAACTCCAGTACTTTGGCCACCTCATGCGAAGAGTTGGCTCATTGGAAAAGACTCTGATGCTGGGAGGGATGGGGGGCAGGAGGAGAAGGGGACGAGAGAGGATGAGATGGCTGGATGGCATCACTGACTCGATGGATGTGAGTCTGAGTGAACTCCGGGAGTTGGTGATGGCCAGGGAGGCCTGGCGTGCTGCGATTCATGGGGTTGCAAAGAGTTGGACACAACTGAGCGAGTGAACTGAACTGAACTGATGGTTTTTCCAAGAGTCATGTACAGATGGGAGAGTTGTACCATAAAGAATGCTGAGTGCCGAAGAACTGATGCTTTTGAACTGTGGTGCTAGAGAAGACTCTTGAGAATCACGTGGACAGCAAGGAGATCAAACCAATCAATCCTAAAGGAAATCAACCCTGAATATTCATTGAAAGGTCTGATGCTGAAGCTGAAGCTCCAATACTTTGGCCACCTGATGCGAAGAGCCGACTCTCTGGAAAAGCCCTTGATGCTGGGAAAGGCTAAGGGCAGGAGGAAAAGGGGCAACAGACTCTGGGACATAGTGAAGGACAGGAAAGCCCAGTGTGCTTTGTGTCCACTGGGTCACAAAGAGTCATACATAACTTAGTGACCAAACGAGATACCACTACCTCACACTTGTTAGGATGCTAATCCTATCAAAAAACAGAAAATAACAAGTATTGGTGAAGACATGGAGAATTTAGAACCCTTGTGCATCACTGGTAGGAAAGTGAAATGATACAGCCACTGCAGAAAAGTTTGGGGTCCCTTAACAATTGAAAATATAATCAAACAATTCTACTTCTCGGGATATACTCAAAAGAAATAACAGCACAATCCTGAATAGATATTTGTACACACATATTCACATAGCACTATTTACAATAACCAAAAAGTGGAAGCTACCAGAGTCTATCAACAGGTGAATGGGTAAATAAAATATGATATATACAATCAATGGAATATTACCAGCCTTAAAAATGATGTGCCACAATGTGAAGACATTATGCTAAGTGAAATAAGCCAAACACAAAAGGAAACTGTAAATAAGGTTCCTAGGTCAAATACATAGAGACAAAGTATGGTGGTTATCAGGGGCAGGGAGAATGGGAGAATGATAAGTTCAGTGTTTAATGGACACCAAGTTTCAGTTGAGGAAGATGAAAAAGTTCTGGAACTAGCTGGGGTGGTGATGGTTGCACAACACTGTGAATATACTCAGAGCCAAAGAACAATGGCTTAAAATGGTAAATACTATGTTATGAATATTTTAACCACAATTAAAAAATTCATACATGAATGTTCCTAACAGTATTATCTAATAGTCAAAAGGGAGAAACAATCCAAATGTCCATCAACTGATGAAAAGGATAAATCTGGTATATCCATACAATGGAATATTATTCAGTAATAAAAATAATAAAGTACTAATGAATTAACAAAGTACTAAATACATGTTACAACATGGATGAACCTTAAAAACACTATGCTAAGGGAAGAAGCCAGCCACAAAGGACCACATGTGGTATGATTCCATTTCTATGAAATGCCCAGAATGAACCAATCTAGAGAGAGGAAGTGGAGTAACAGGAGGGCTGGGGGTAGGGCTGGTCAGACCGTGGCAACAGGAGTGGGGTCTCCTTTCAGGGGTGGCGTAAACATTCTATGTGTAACGGCTGCAAAACTGCACAAGTACTAAAAGCTACTGAATTGGACACTTCATCTCAAGGTATTTTTTTGATTTCCTCTTTGATTTCATTGGTGATCCATTGGTTTTTTAGTGGCATGTTGTTAAGTCTCCATTTAATCATTTTTTCCTCATTTCTCTTTCTGTGGTTGATTTCAAAATGGTATACATTAAATAGGTGAACTGTATGTATGGGAACTATATCTCAGTAAGCTTCTTTTTTTTTTAATGTCAACAGGGCCCAGGGACTGACTGGGACTGTAAAATGAAGCAAAGAGATGAATAAAAGAGAAAACAGAGACATCACAGCTTGAATTCTTGCTCTGACACTTATTAAGTGTGTGACCATGTGCAAGTTAAACTCTCTGTGCTTTGATAACATCTACTTACAGAGCCGTTGTGAAGATTAAACAAAGTAATATGTAAAACAGTACAGTGCCTGCTACACAAGCATCCTTTCCTGCCCTATCCTCCCACCTAACTTAATGATAGTTATATCTGAATTTTATAAAGAAATTATGTCCATTCCAGGTAGCAAATGACCTAAAAGTCATCAATTATATGCTACTGGCAAGACAATTTTCAACTGCTAATTCACTGCAAGTTGAAACCTGAGGCAAAGCAAAAGATAACCTTTAGAAGCTCCATTCACCAATTATCTCTCCGCTTCCCTTTCTCTTCCCCTCCTTCACTTTATACAGGTCTTTCCTTGCCTCCCTGACTTTTTACCTTACCCTTTATTCCAAACTACTACTCTTACTTACACATTGCTATTGATTATGAAAAAGCAACAATAATTTATTTTTTTCATAATAATACATGTGAAGATAAGAAAAGAAAAAATGAGAAACTGGTCAGGAAAACTATGTAACAATCAAACTTTTTTTTGGCAGGTTAGCTGCCAAAAAAACCCTAAACAAAAAGACAATGATGAAAATGAATGCAGGGAAGCTCCCACACCTTTCCTCGTAGGGCTCTCTTATTTGATTATCTGGAGACAGAATCTTGTGGTAGCTACATAAATGGAACTGGAATTTCGTCACACTACCTCTAACTAAGTTCCACTACCAAAAAGTCAAGTGCTCTTTGAGTTTAATACAATTTGACATATTAATCTACGCTTCCATTTTAAATATACCTTCATTTAATTTCAATGTTAAATAAGAATTTAATCTCAACCCAGTTTAAAGGACAATGCCGTTCAAAGAAGCACCTGCATTATAAATGCATCTGGAGTAAGATTCAGTAAAAGGATGTGGTTAAGAAGCATGAACAGATGAACTGTCATTGTACTGCTATGATTCTGCACACTTTCAGGTCAGAAAATTCCTACTAAAAACACTTCAAAATAAATTCATAAATGTTATCTACAACATTTAAAAAGAATGTGTATCTAAGAAAAGATGCTACAGCAAACCAAGAAGTCTTTTCTTCCTCTACAAACTACTTAATGTCTCCTTGATGGTTAATTGTATTGTCTTATTGAATTTCACTTCAAAACGTTTACTGGGCACTTAAGGAAAAGAGCAAGTACACTAAGTGCTTTTAATATAATATGTTAATAATCCCCACAGTGACCTTATGAAGCAGACATTAATACTGCCATCACAAGGAATAGCCACACTGCTGCTAAGTCGCTTCAGTCATGTCCGACTCTGTGCAACCCGAGACGGCAGCCCACCAGGCTCCCCCGTCCCTGGGATTCTCCAGGCAAGAATACTGGAGTGGGTTGCCATTTCCTTCTCCAATGCATGAAAGTGAAAAGTCAAAGAGAAGTCGCTGAGTTGTGTCCGACTCTTAGCGACCCCATGGACTGCAGCCCACCACGGTCCTCCATCCATGATTTTCTAGGCAAGAGTACTGGAGTGGGGTGCCATTGCCTTCTCCGGCAATGGCACACTAGCAGCAGTCAAGTTAAACTTCTTTCCTGAAATGCCTTGGCTTCCTTAACCCTGTATTAAGTTGGTTCTCCTCCTCCCTCTCTACCTACTCCTGATTTCCATTTCTGGCTTCTCTTTTTTTTCTTCTCCCTTTGCTCTTATCAGCATACACACTTTCAGTAGATCATCCATTTTCGTGGCCTCATCTTTCCACCTTAGTCAACTGATTCCCAGATCTAAAATTTCAATCGTGTGCTCTAATCCAAGCCACTGTTCCTCAATATTTCTACATGAAAAGTCTTGCTATCACGTCAAACTCAACAGTATGAATCCCAACTTATCATTAACTCCAAAATGCCAACTCTTCTATCCTCTTTGTGCTGAGTCATGTCCAACTCTTTGCCACCCCATGGAATGTAGCCCACCAGGCTCCTCTATCCTCTGTACTCATCTGTAAATTACAAACCATTATCATTCCCTTTACCCAGACTCCCCACTTTAGTCACACAGCAATTTGCATACATTTTTTCCTTTCTTGTCTATCCTTTTCTATTTCATTGGCACTGCCACAACTAAAACCCAAGCCCTCAGCAATTCACCTGAACTACCATTAGAAGTGTTCGTTATAATTAATTCACTCCAACCTCTCCATTTCAGTCTGTTCAGTATAATGGTCATTCATTCACACAACACATTTACGGAATGACTAGAGTGTGCTAAGCATTGGCTGGGTATTGCAGGGGTAAGTGAGAAAGACAACTCTTGCTTACCTAAAGCAAACAAATTATTTTTTCAAGTAAAATTAAGGATTGTGGTAAATGCTGTGCAGATATAAACATAGTGCTGTCCTAAAAGAGAATAGGAGAGCTATTTTTGTTTGCGATTTTAGTTATAAATGGATTTTAAGCTGATAATGAAGATGAAAATGAGGAAGTTATCTAAATATTTAGAGTGCTTCAAGCAAAGGAAACTGCAAAGCACACAGGCTCCAGCAGGAAAAATGTTTGGTGTGTTATGGAAAATAACCTATTCTAATATAACTTGAGAATATTAAGGAGGAAGTGGTACAAAATAAGGTTGGAACAGATATAGGCTAATTTTATTCTACAGGTAATAAAGTTATTAAAGGGTTTTAATCAGGGGCTGGGCTGTGCTGTACTCAGTTATGTCTGACTCTGCAACTCCATGGACTGCAGCCCGCCAGGCTCCTCTGTCCATGGGATTTTCCAAGCAAGAATACTGGAGTAGGTTGCCAATTCCTATTCTAGAGGATCTTCCAGATTCAGGGATTGAACCTGCCATTTCCTATACTGGCAGGCCGATCCTTTACCACTGAGCCACCTGCTGCTGCTACTGCTGCTAAGTCGCTTCAGTCGTGTCCGACTCTGTGTGACCCCATAGACGGCAGCCCACCAGGCTCCCCCATCCCTGGGATTCTCCAGGCAAGAACACTGGAGTGGGTTGCCATTTCCTCCTCCAATGCATGAAAGTGAAAAGTCAAAGTGAAGTCGCTCAGTCATGTCCAACTCTTAGCGACCCCATGGACTGCAGCCTACCAGGCTCCTCCGTCCATGGGATTTTCCAGGCAAGAGTACTGGAGTGGGGTGCCACTGCCGGGAAGCCCTTAATCAGGGGAGTTCTAATCTAATACACACTGTGACAGAGACTGCTAGAGCTATTGCTCATGAATATCTATGTTTTCTCATTAGTACAACTGCTATACAACATTTCTCAGCAGCCTCTGTAGTTGGGCGGAGTCATGGGACTCAGTTCTAACCAATGAAATGTGGGTGAAAGTGACGTATGTCACTTTCTGAGCAGACCCCAGAATCTTCCTCCATACTTGCTTCCCTTTTCAAGACCATCTCAAAAGCTACATTGTTATGTGACAGTGATAACTTAAAAAGATAGAGGAGCCTACGCCTCTGAATTACCACAGAGTAGAGGCAGCCCCACTCCTACTCTATTCACACAGGGCCTTCCCTAGTGGCTCAGTGGTAGAGAATTCACCTGCCAATGCAGGAAATACGGGTTTGAGTCTTTGGTCGGGAAGATCCCTTGGAAAAGGAAATGGCAACCCATTCCAGAGTTCTTGCCTGGGAAATCCCATGGACAGAGGAGCCTGGCAGGGTCCATGGGGCCACAAAAGAGTCAGACATGATTTAGTAACAAATCCTCCACAACACATATACAGTAGACTGATGTGAGAAAGTAATATAAACTTCCATCATGTTAAGCCACTTAAGATTTGTTGCTTAATAGAGCTGTTAGCATATCACAATTAATACAGAAATCTTAAAAACCATTCTTTGACTACTGGTGAAGAATTAGTTAAAGGAAAAAATAAAACAGTAGAAATATAAACTGGTCCATTAGACTACTTAAGACTCAACAACAAAAATTTTAAATACAATACTTACACAGACATTTCTCTAAAGATAAAAGAAGAAGGGAGAGACAGAGGATGAGATGGTTAATTAGCATCACTGACTCAATGGACATGAATTTGAACAAACTCAGGAAGAGAGTGAAGGACAGAAGGAGCCTGGCATGCTGCAGTGCATGGCATGGGGTGGCAAAGAGTCAGACAGGACTTAGCGACTTAATGGCAACAACTAAATATATACAAATGACCAACAAGCACATGAAAAGGTGCTCAACATCATGAATCATTAGGAAAACAACACTCAAAAGCATAGTGAGATATCACCTTGTATCCATTAGGAGAGCTGCTATCAAGAAAGGAGCGAAGGAAGGGAGGGAGGAATCATAGTTCCTCAAAAGAAAGTATCGCAGTTCCTCAAAAAAAATCAGAGAATTATCATGTGGTCCAGCAATTTCTGAAAAGAGACTTGAATAGGCATTTGTACATTCATGTTCATAGCAGCATTATTCTTAATAGCCAAAAGTGGAAGCAAACTAAGTGTCCATCAACAGATGGATAAACAGTATGTGGTATATATATTCAATGGAATATTATCAGCCTTAAAAAGGAAGAAAATTTTGCACATGAAGACTATGCTAAGTGAAATAATGCAGCCATAAAAAAACAAATGCCAGTGATTCCACTTACACGAAGTAACCAGAGCAAACAAAGAGAAACAAAAAGAACGAGAAAGGAGAATGCTGGGTGCCAGACATTGTGGGAATGGGAGAATGGCAAGTTGTTTAGTGAGTGCAGCGTTTGTTTTTGCAAGGCAGAAAAGTTCTGAAGATTTGTTGTACAACAATGTGAATTTACTTAACAATACTGAACTATATACACTTAAAACTGGTTAGAAAGGTAAATTTTATGTTATG
Organism: Bos indicus x Bos taurus; assembly: GCF_003369695.1. NCBI lineage: Eukaryota > Metazoa > Chordata > Mammalia > Artiodactyla > Bovidae > Bos > Bos indicus x Bos taurus. The sequence goes on from NC_040076.1 coordinate 131,705,948, forward strand.
AGCATTTTACCACAAATTTTTAAAAAGACATGAATCATTACATGGCATATCTGAAACTAATAAAATGTTAGTCATATCTCAAATAAATACTGACAAGAGTGCAAGTGAAATGATGATGGTGGCTTGGCAGCCTGGACATGAATGTTATGGTGACTGTGTAGACAGAGAACAGAAGAATTCAAGATGTATTTGGAGTTCAAAGAGACAGGATGGACTAGAAGTATGGGAAGTAAAGAAAGCAAGCAAGCTACTAGGTGAATGGCAATACCATTTAATGAAATGGAGTGGACTAGTGGAGGAAAGAAGGGAAAGGTGGAGTTTAAGAGTAAGAAATTAAGAATTTATTTTGATTAAGTTCAAAATCTCTAAAATATACAAGTGGCAATATAGAGGAAAAAGTTTGATATATGTGGCATACTGTATTTTTCAAAAATGGTTCAAACAGTATCTTCAATACTGTATGATTCTGTATGATTTAGACACAGCCTCTGAATGGGGGGAAGTGAGGAGAAGACAGGCAATTTCCCTAGCCTTGAACAATGGTATGCTTATTACTATGCAGAAGTGAAGCTACCCGACTTCCAAGGCTGTCATAATAAAAACTGTCACAGCTTCTGCTGGACACTCTAAAAAAGCCTGTTCTTGGAGCCCAGCCATCATGTTATGATGAAGCCCAAGCAGCCCTAGGTAGATATCCATAGGAGAGGAAACAAGGTCCCGAACCCACAGCCAGCCACAGAACCCCCAATCAACTATTAACAACTTGTCAGCAACATGAGTAAGCCACCTATAGATGATACCTCATGGAACAGATACAAGCCATCTCTACCCAAGTCCTGCCTAAACGTGGACCTATGAACAAAATAAAATGATCATTGTTTTAAACCACTCAGTTTTGGAGTGGCTTTTACAAAGTAATAGATAATAGATATAATCTATGACTCTGGACCTTGGAGCAGAGGTCTTGCATAGAGACAGAAATTTGTGAATCAACCACATACCAATACTATGCATAATCACGTGACACGATTAAACTAAGGGACAGTGCAAGAGAAAAGTAATTTCAGAATGAAGCTCTAAACTCCAGCTCTTAAAATGAGGCTCTTAGGCTTCAACTAAGTAAGCAAAAGACATCACTAAATCAACTTCAAACTCTTTGCCAATTGCCTAAATTAAGAGATACAGACACAAGGTATTCTAATAGTTTCATTGTCATAAAACTACAAAGGCCTTTTCACCTATTCAAATCCAGACTCACCGCTCTTTCACTTAGCAATCAGTTAGCATCAAGGGAGGAGAAGGCAATGGCACCCCACTCCAGTACTGCTGCCTGGAAAATCCCATGGACGGAGCAGCCTGATGGGCTGCAGTCCATGGGGTCGCTAAGAGTCAGACACAGCTGAGCAACTTCACATTCACTTTTCACTTTCATGCATTGGAGAAGGAAATGGGAACCCACTTCAGGGTTCTTGCCTGGAGAATCCTAGGGATGGGAGAGCCTGGTGGGCTGCCGTCTATGGGGTCGCACAGAGTCGGACAAGACTGAATCGACTTAGCAGCAGCAGCATCAAGGGAATCCTCCCTCTTTATTACCTTAAGAATCCCACTTGTCCCTTTAGAATTCTATTTCCTGCTTTTATATTGCTCACCTTCTTCTCTCACTGACATTTACTCCTTCTTTTTGGTGGGTGGAGCAAATTACACAATAGCATTAGTGAGGAAGAAAATATTTGGAAACCTTGCATGACTTAAAATGTCTACATTCTATAGTTGTAATAATTTGGCTGGGTAAAGAATTCTAGCTTGGAAATCATTTTCCTCCAGAATTTGAGGGCATTGCTCAGTCTTTTGGCTTGAGAGAGTACAGTTGAGAATACTCAATCTCTGAAGTTGAAAGACCCATTTCTCCCCCTCTGGAAGTTTATAGATATTCTTTGGCCCATGTATTCCAAACTTTTACAATAACATATTTCAGTGTCTGTTGGTTAGTAGGCTATTGTCCCAGAGTTCACACCTACTCTTCACTGCTCTGTAGGGGCTGGAACCCTGCAAACCACATTTCTTTGCTAGCTGGCTTCCTGTTAGACTCTGCCCAAAGGGACACTAGCAAGACACTGGAAGACTGAAGGAAGAAACAGAGAGATACTCCTTCAGCTCAGTATCAACGGTCAACCTTCACTCAGGCAATAGCAATTATTCTAGTTATCAGCAACTGGTTTTCGGTTAACAACTTTTGTGTTTCTCCTGCCATTCCCAGACCAGCCTCATCAAGTCTCCTAAAATACTTTTACTTCCTGAGCACAACAGCAACTTCTTAGAAGTTTGAGTTCCAGTGCCTCAGGGACACTCTTCAGTATTTAATTCCAATCTCTTCTCTTTGTTCTCCTAAACCTAAGGGTGGGCTAGAAATTACTTCCTACAGTTAATTATCTTTGTGATACCTGAAAGTTCCCTTATTGCCTTTTCAATCCTCTAATTACCTAGTCTATACGTTTCTGAGGGCTGCTGTAGCAAAGTAACACAAACTAGACTGGATTCCAATAGAAATCCTTCTCTCAGTTGTAGAAGCCACAAGTCTAAACTCAAAGTATTGGCAAACAATACTTTGAAAGTACTTCAGTACTTTCTCAAAGTACTAATAAGAATCTGTTTCAGGACTCTCTCCTAGCTTCTACAAGGCAGGCATTCCTTGGTTTGTAGATGGCCATCTTCCCTCTATGCATACCTGTGTCCAGATTTATGTCTAAATTTCCCGGCTGTTTTTAAAGAATACCAGTTGGGACTTCTTGGTAGTCCAACGGTTAAGACTTTGCCTTCTAGTGTAGGGGTGCTGGTTCAATCCATGGTCAGGGAACTAAGATTCCACATGCTTTGCAGCCAAAAAACCAAAACATAAAACATAAGCAACATTGTAACAAGTTCAATACTGACTTTAAAAATAGTCCAACTCCAAAAAAAAAAAATCTTAACACCAGTCATACTGGGTTAAAGGATACTCTATGACCTTACCTTCTTACTTTAACTTGATTACCTCTGAAAACAATCTTTTCAAGTAAGGACACATTCTGAGGTACTACAGGTTGGACTTCAAATATCATTTTGCAGGGATACAACTTAACCCATTACATATGGCTAAATAATTCTTTGTATTATAAAAATTCTGTTATTAGTAGCACGGTCTTCATTTTCCTGACCAGACACTGATTCTGAGTACATTTATCTTTTTTCATTCATTTTCCTTGAGTACTTAGAAGACCTCTCAATATGTAAAATGATGTTCCTGAACTCTCTGGGTTTTCTTTTTTAATATTTCATGAATATTTCTTCTCTACACTGTTTTCTTACCAGCATTTTTGTTACTTGGAAGTTGATTTCCTGGACTGACTTTTGATTTGTATTGCTGTTTTCTTTTAACCTGTTTTCCATCTTTTCCTCTACTTTATTCAAGGTCTGCTCTAGGGCTTCCCTGGTGGCTCAGACAGTAAAGAATCTGCCTGCAATGAGGCAAAGTTGGGTTCAATCCCTATGTCAGGAAGACACCCTGGAAGAGGGCATACAACCCACTCCAGTATTCTTGCCTGGAGAATCCCCATGTACAGTGGAGCTGGACAGTCCATGGGGTCGCAAAAAGTCAGACACAACTAACACTTACTTCAACTTCTATTCTTCTAGAGTGTTTTCTTCTTGCTACTACCCTCTAATTTTCAAGAGCTTTTTTTTTTTTTTTTGCTCTGATTGCTCCAAATTCTTTTTTTCTATTTGTTTTGGTCTCCTGTATTAAAAAAGCTTTTCTCATTAACCCGGTGATCCTTGATTTGCTCATATTTAAAAGCTGGCCCCTAAAACTGACTGTGTATAATTTAAAAGAGTTTTTCTTCTTGGTTGTACCGATACCGAGAATCATCCTCTAAGTCAGCGGTCCCCAGCCTTTTTAGCACCAGGGGCTGGTTTCATGGAAGACTACTTTTCCATGGATCAGGTATAGTTTCAGGATTATTTAAATGCATTACATTTATTGTGCACTTTATTCCTATTATTATTGCATCAGCTTCACCTCAAATCATCAAGCATTAGATCCTGGAGGCTTGGGAACCCTGCTCTAAGTTCCTACTTGACTGTCAAGATTCTAGGCCCCAAGAGAAGAGACTTAAATAAGGTTCTAACATTGAGCACATTTATGTAATCCAAGTGTTCTCTGTAGGATACCTGGTCTTCAATTATATCTACTATCTATCCCTCTCTCAGAGACACTGCATTTTATCCACTGTAGAGGATAAACCTTCAGTCTTCTGCTGAGGTAGTAAAGAGGGGAGTCACTTAGCTATACAAATTGACAAAAATATCTAGGCTCATGCTGCTTTTTTTTTTTAAATAAGAGCTTACTGAGATATAACTCAAACACTATATAAGTGATCAATTTAGAGCATACATTTCAATGATTTTAGTACATTCAGTTGTGTTACCATCAATATTTTAGAACATTTTCATTACACCAAAAAGAAATCTGTACCCTTGAGCAGCCATTTCCCATCTCCCTCTTATCTCCCCAATTCCCAGACCTAGGCCACCACTAATTTACTCCATATCTCTATAGATTTGTATTTTCAAGACATTTCATAGAAAATAGAATCACATAATATGTGGTCTTTTGTGACTGGCTTCTCTCACATAAACATATTGTTAAGGTTCATTCATGCTACAACATGTATGAGTCCCTCACTATTTTTATTCTAATATGCATTTTATTTACCATTTATCAGGTAATGGATACTTGGGCTGTTTCTAATTTTTTGGCTATTACAATTGACTGAGCTGACTCCTTAAACAGGCTTTCAAACAATCCTATTTTTAGCACCACTCTAGGGTGCTTCTTCCACAACAATACCTGATGCTGCAAATTCCTGAGCCTGAGGATTCTTTTCCATTTTTCCCACTTCAGAACTGAACATTTTGAAGTCTACTAAGATGTTTCTTAGACCAACCTAGACAGCATATTAAAAAGCAGAGACGTTACTTTGTCAACAAAGGTCTGTCTAGTCGAGGCTATGGTTTTTCCAGTAGTCACGTATGGATGTGAGGGTTGGACTATAAAAAGAAATCCAAGCGCCGAAGAATTGATGCTTTTGAACTGTGGTGTTGGAGAAGACTCTTGACAGTCCCTTGGACTGCAAGGAGATCCAACCAGTCCATCCTAAAGGAGATCAGTCCTGGGTGTTCATTGGAAGGACTGATGTTGAAGCTGAAACTCCAATACTTTGGACACCTGATGTAAAGAGATGACTCATTTGAAAAGACCCTGATGCTGGGAAAGATTGAAGGCAGGAGAAGAAGCAAACGACAGAAGATGAGATGGTTGGATGGCATCACTGACTCAATGGACATGGGTTTGGGTGAACTCCAGGAGTTGGTGATGGACAGGGAGGCCTGGCGTGCTGCGGTTCATGGGGTCACAAAGAGTTAGACACGACTGAGTGACTGAACTGAAGATGTTTCTATCAGTCTGTTGCTTTCCAGCTTCCAAATTTCACTGTTTCTTCCATTTTCTTTACCTGTACAGTTCAAATCTATAAAAAAAAAATTCTATATGATAATCTTGGTAGGCTTTGGAGGGGAGTAAAAATTAATGTATCTTTCACTCATTCATCTTTACACAGAAGTCTTTTGTATAATAATCTAAGAGTATGTAGTTGTTCTATTAATAATAATTATTAATAGTATTCTACTATTAATAATTACTAAAGTTACACTCAGTTCAGTTGCTCAGTCGCTCAGTTATGTCCAACTCTTTGTGACCCCATGGACTATATATAGTCCATGGAATTCTCCAGGCCAGAATACTGGAGTGGGTAGCTTTTCCCTTCTCCAGGGGATCTTCCCAACACACGTAAAGTTACGCTAAAATATCCCAAATTATATTTGTAGATTTGTCTCCTTTTTAGTTCTGCCAGTTTTTTATCTGCCAGGTTGGCAAAAATTAGAATAACAATGCAAAGACAAGGAACACTTTGTTGGTAAATAGATAAATAGGTATTTTTTTCTGAATAGTACTTTGGCAACCATTATCAACACTCAAAACCTCTGTATCTTTGAACCTTGGTATTTTACACCTAGAAACTGATTCTAAAGCTCTTAATGTGCACCAAACATTGCTTAGCAGTTAAGAGGACGCATGAATTATCATATAAGTTCAGTTCAGTTCAGTCACTCAGTCGTGTCCAACTCTTTGTGATCCCATGAACTGCAGCATGCCAGGCCTCCCTGATCATCACCAACTCCTGGAGTTTACTCAAACTTATGTCCATTGAGTCAGTGATGCCATCCAACCATCTCATCCTCTGTCGTCCCCCTCTCCTCCTGCCTTCAACCTTTCCCAGCATCAGGGTCGTTTCCAATGAGTCAGTTCTGCACATCAGGTGGCCAAAGTACTGGAGTTTCAGCTTCAGCATCAGTCCTTCCAATGAATAATCAGGACTGATCTCCTTCAGAATGGACTGGTTGGATATCCTTGCAGTCCAAGGGACTGTCAAGAGTCTTCTCCAACACCACAGTTCAAAAGCATCAATTCTTCAGGACTCGGCTTTCTTTATAGTCCAACTCTCACATCCATACGTGACCGCTAGAAAAACCATAGCTTTGACTAGAAAGATCTTTGTTGGCAAAGTAATATTTCTGCTTTTTAACATGCTGTCTAGGTTGGTCATAACTGTTCTTCCAAGGAGTAAACGTCTTTTAACTTCACGGCTGCAGTCATGATCTGCAGTGATTTTGGAGCCCCAAAAAATGAAGTCTGCCACTGTTTCCCCATCTATTTGCCATGAAGTGATGGGACCAGATGCCATGATCTTAAGTTTTCTGAATGTTGAGTTTTAAGCCAACTTTATCATGTAAACTTTATAATAAACTTCTGAAGAATAAGCTTAAAAAAAGGCTTAAGCCCAAACAAATAGTGATGAAGTCTACCTATACTGGAATTTAAGTTGCCTGACTTTAGAATCTTTAAACTTATATATACTGACTCAGGGCCTCCCTGATAGCTCAGTTGGTAAAGAATCCGCCTGCAAGGCAGGAGACCCTGGTTCAATTCCTGGGTCGGGAAGATCTGCTGGACAAGGGATAGGCTACCCACTCCGGTATTCTGGGGCTTCCCTTGTGGCTCAGCTGGTAAAGAATCTGCCTGCAATGCAGGAGACCTGGGTTTGATCCATGGGTTGGGAAGATCCCCTGGAGAAGGGAAAGGCTACCCAGTCCAGTATTCTGGCCTGGAGAATTCCATGGACTATACAGTCCATGGGGTCGCAAAGAGTCAGACACGAACAACTGAGTGACTTTCACTTTCATTCTGACTTAAAAGGATGTTTATAAAAGACAAGTTAGAAAACAAGATGTAGCATGTGATCCTATTTTTAAGTTAGCATGAGTTTATACATTCATAGAAACAACTCTGGAATAAACATATCAAAAAATAACAGAGACTTCCCTAGCAGTCCAGTGGTTAAGATTCCATGTTCCCAGAGCGGGGGACATGGGTTTGATCCCTGATCAGGGAACCAAGACGCCACATGCCACATGGTGCAGCCAAAACAAGAAAAACACATAAACACTAAAGACAGTTATCATTTAGAGGAAAGAAAAGATCATTATACAGAAACCTGTGATGAGACTGCTCACACAATTAAGACTAAACATAACTTAGTTTTTCAGCAGCTAGGACTTAAAGGATAAGACATTTATTTCCTATAACAATGTAATTCCTGTTTCTCCCATTCTGCCACATGGCTTACATTAATTCTCTCATTTCTGACTGATATCAGGTGGAAAAATACAAGCGCACACACACACATATAGACATATACTACTGCTGGAACAGCTTCCTGTCTAGAGCCGATTTATTCTGCCAATTATGGTTTACTGACTACAGAGAGCAGTTGAAAGTGGCTCATTTAAAATATGACTTGGGCCTGCTCTTAATACAACTGTCACTCTGCTGTTTTCCAAAGTATATGCACTCATGTTCTGCACTTAGGTGACAAGACAAAGAACAATGCACACATACACGCGTTATGTGTTGTGGTTTATTTCTTCAATATTTTGTGTCTTTTTGAGATTTTAAATTAAAAATATCTCGTATCTCTGAACAGAGTATATCCTACCGATTCTTAGTCATAATTTCCATGTTATGCACTAGACTAAATTAAAACAAAGAGCTTCAGGAAGTTCCAAGATTGTAAACTTAAACCTGAGTAGGACTAAAAGTAGTTATAGTCCAGAAGCTTTATTAAAGGAAATCAAAACCAATAGAACAAGAGCAAGGTACACACTTCTTCTGTAAATGGCCAAATAGCAAACGTTTTAGTCTTTATGGGCCACACATAGTCTCTATTACATATTCTTCTCTTTTTTACAACCCTTTAAAAATGTAGTATCATTCAGACTGGCTGGCTTCCCCACTCTCACCAGAATTAAAGACTGGCATGTACTCTTGCCTAGAAAATCCCATGGACGGAGGAGGCTGGTGGGCTGCAGTCAATGGGGTCGCTACGAGTTGGACACGACTGGACTGAGCGACTTCACTTACACTTTTCACTTTCATGCACTGGAGAAGGAAATAGCAACCCACTCCAGCGTTCTTGCCTGGAGAATCCCAGGGAAGGGGCATCCTGGTGGGTTGCCGTCTATGGGGTTGCACCGAGCAGGACACGACTGAAGAGACTTAGTAGTAGCAGCATACCCTACCAAAAGTAGAGGATTGAGAAATCCAGCCCCTCACACCAAAAAAAACTGGCAGCCAAATTTTCAGCACTGGAGCAGATTTTCGTTTTCCTTCACAAACCTGACCCAAGAGGAAAACACCTCCTGGACATCAATCAGGGTTTTCTTTAAAAATGGCTCCCTTAGGCCACCATCAAGTCTTTAAGTCCCCATCAATTCAGACTTTCACTCTCTAGATAACATCCAAGGATTACTGACACTTAAGTAAGCCTCCAAATGAAAAGCTGGAAACCAATTTAGAAGCAAAGAGGCTGTAAAAAGAAAAAAAAGTTTTGTTTTTTTTTTAATTATACTCAGAAATTAAAGACAAGGCATCCATGACACAAACACAAGATGTGCTCTATAAAAGAGAAATTTTAAGAGAAAAACAACTCTTGGAAAATCAAAATCTTCACAACAAAAAAAGGAAAATTCAACACCAGGCTTAGGAAATAAACTTAACAGAGTCCCAGATAAAATAGAGCAAAAAGACTAGGAGGTGAAAAGAAAAAGAAAAAGAAAGTATTAGAGGACTAGTCTAAGAGATCCAAACAAATAACAGAAGTTTCATAGAGAGAGGAGATACAAACAGGAGAAGAGGAAACCACTGTTATGAACTGAATTGTGTCCTGTCAAAATTCGTACGTTGAAGCCCTAGCCCCCAACGAGACTGCATCTGGAAATACAACCTTTGGTTAAAAGAGGTCATAAGGGTGGGGCCCTAATCCAACAGGACTGGTATCCTCCTAAGAGGAGGAAAGATACAGTTCTCTCCACAGAAGGCCCTGTAAGGACACAGTGAAAAGGCAGCTGTCTACAAACCAAGAAGCAAACTCATCAGAAACCAATCCCAGTGGCACCTTGATCTCCAGCCTCCAGAACTGTGAGAAAATTAGTACCGTTATTTAAAACAAATAGTCTGTGGTATTTTGTTATGGCAGTCCTAGGCAATTAATCTAACCATCAATTAAGAAATTAAAGAAAAATTACCAGAACTGATGAACATAATTTGGTAGATTTGGAGGGCACAATGAATAACATCTAGGGAAATACACAAAACTAGATGTATTTCATGGAAGTATGCCAAGTCACAGTCTCATGAAATTAAAAAAACTCCAAAATGGCCAAAAGCATTAGGATCAGAAATCAGAATGTCTTCAGAATTCCTAAAACTCTTATAAACTAGAAAACAACAGAGAGATGCCTTCAGAATTTCTAAGGGAAATTATTTCCAATCTACAATACATTACTCAACCAACCAAATCAGTGGGAAGACCTACATAAATAAATGAAGGAGGGGTTATTAATACAGATCTCAACTTTTCACAGGAATCTACTGTGCAATATAACCCATCAAAATGAGTGGGGTCAAACCAATAAAAAAAATTATGATTCACAGAAAATAAGAAATTTAAGGCAAAGGGAATAGTTTTATGGTAATGGGGGAAATTCCAGGAAACTACTATAGACCAGCTAAAGAACTAGTTTGATCAAGTGCAAAAACTGGTAGACAAAAATAGAGCAATTCTACTCCCACATATATACACACACACACACACACTCAAAAGAAATAAGGGTGTATGTCCACTAAAAGAGTTTTAAGTAAATGTTCACAGCTGCTTTATTCATAACTGCTTTAAAAAAATGTAAATAAGTATTCATTAATGGTGATTTTTTTCCCCATATTTATTCATCCGACAAAATACAGTCATCAGTGAATAAGACCAACTACTTCTGCACCCAGCATCATGAGTGAATCCACAAACAAAAAGTTAAGTATAAGCAGCCACAAAAGAGTATATACAGTATGGTTCCACTTACATTAAGTTCAAGAACAGGTAAAAATAATCTATGGTAATACAGGTGAAAACAGTGATTACTTTGGGAGGCAAGAGGCACAGATTGGGAGGAAGCAGGAGAAAGCGTTCTGGAGCACTGGGAATGTTCTATACTTCGACCGGGGTGATGGTAATATGATGCCTACAAATGGAAAAATTCATTATGGATACACTGAAATTTGGGCACCTTATAATTTAAAAAAATGTAACAATACTGTCTCTAAACAAGTTTTTAAAGAAATCAATGGACTTTTCAAATGGATCCCACAACAGGAACTAATCAAAAGGAAAATTTTCTAAGGCCTTATACACAAAGATCTTTATTTCAAAGTTATTTATAATAGGTAAAAAAAAAAAAAAATAGGAATAACACTAAAAAAACGAGTGCCATGCAAACTCTAGATTTCTCTGGCATAGGAGAGAAATTATTTGATGTGTTTTTATTACTAGCAGCCAAACTTAATACTTATTACCCTAAGGAAGCTATCTGCCAGACAGGTTCACAGGCTACAAGGCAAAAAGGAGCTTGACTATTCGAGCAGCCTAAAGGAAAAAGATAACGACAAGAGATGCAGATAGAAGCTGGCAAAAGCTAAATTATGGAAAGTTTCACAGGGCTTTCTAAGAACATGTGGAAAGAAAAATGAGGAAAAAAAACCTGACTTCCCAGGCAGCAAATTGAGAGGTGGTACAGAAGTGTTCCTAAAATGTACCTATACTGTATCTGGAAGTGATCATGCATTTCCAAAAACTTTTCCAATGCGTTGTTTAATTAATAAACTGTTTTCATAATATACCTGGAATAGGCATGAAGTACAAGGAATATTAAATTCTTTGTTCTATTTATTATCTGAACTGATCTAAGTGCAACATGATTTTGAAGCATGTACTGAGACTTTTGGAAGGCTGGTTCACCAAGAAAAAAAAAAACCTTTCTAGATGCATTCATTTTTTAAAAACATTTCCCCAAGCCATAACCTCACTGCTTTATTCAACTGGTCTGTTTGAACAGAAATTACTCACAGCACATTTATCCAATTTAGCACTCCTTAAGTACAATTTCAGGAATAAAGAACAAGAGAATCAGTGTTTCAACAGTTTATTTTAGCAGATAATTTATTTAAACAAATAAAAATAAGCCATTCACAAACAACCAAAAAATAAAACAAAAATAGCTTCTAATTTGTTTCAGGCCAAAAATGTCAAGCATACTCTCCTTAGATATTTCACCTAATTTATCTATGCTACTTGTCTTGTGACATAAATATTAAGAAAAATACCGAAGAAACTCTCTGCGGCTGTTTTTAACAGAAATTTTAGAGTTGGGGGAGGGGCAGAGTGTGAAGAACAAACATACAAAAGCTCTCCAACTTTCCAAGTGGAACAAATGATTTTCAGAATGTTCTGCTCAATAAACAAATTGCTCAATAATCTGGTTCTTGACAGAACAAAATGAAAAAATAGCAAAAGTGTTCCTGTTCTATCAAAAAGAGCATTTAGTTAGATCAATACACTCAGATGCCTTACAAGTAATACATCGTTCACATTTACTTTCAAGGCTCCCAAAGAGTTTCTCTTTTTCAAGAGATTCAAACTAAAATCCAACAGTAAAACTTGTAAGAGATTCACTTTTAATGGGTCATAGGACTCAACAGTGGACACACCAATATTATTTTAGTTAATGCTGTTACCATACCCAACAAGCTAGAGAAAGACTTCATGTAGACTTTAAATCACTGTTTCAATGATCCAAACAAGTCAGGTCATAAAGGTTCCCCTCCCCTCATACAGAAGTTCTGAATCTAATTAATACACAAAATGCAAAGTCATGTGAAGCAAACAATACAAAATGACACTGCAAGAGATGAAAAGAAGTATAGTTTCATAAGAATAAACACAGTTGTTTTTTTTTTTTTTAATATAGAGAACTTGAGTTAGGAAACCAAGTAGGAAATTAAGGTTTAAGTCAGCTCTGCCAGGGTCACTAGGTGAATTTCAGTCAACTTAGTCTGTATGGATTACATTTTCCCTATGTATAAAATGGAAGGATGGATTCCAACATTCCCACAATATTGTTCCATAGTATTACAATACAAGTCCACATATTAAAAACCAAACAAATGATAAAACAGGGCTGTGGGTTCAAAGGAAAGCAACAACACAGAGAACAGAAAGATCTAGAAGGCTGTGCGCAAGGACCAAATATGAAATGTCAACAAAATCTGACTTTACTTGCCACTTAATTTAAGGAGGAAAATTTCTTTTAAAAAATACTAGCAATGGCAACCCACTCCAGTGTTCTTGCCAGGAGAATCCCAGGGACGGGGGAGCCTGGTGGGCTGCCGTCTAAGGGGTCGCACAGAGTCAGACACGACTGAAGTGACTTAGCAGCAGCAATAAATAGGCAGTCAAAGTGTCAACAGACATGAAGGCAGAAAAATACACAATCTAGATAAGAACAAGAGATTGGTTTGTGTTCGGATGGACAGCTCCTATAGAGAATTACTGTTATCATCAGAAAAAACAGGTTTTGAGCAGACTGTTAGAAGGCTGGGAATTCTGAACTATACCCTCAATAACAGGGAACTAATGCTGGTTTAACAGTGAGGGCGGGTGGAAGCACTATTTTAGAACAAGGCAGAAGCCAGAACATACAAAGCAGGGAGAAAAGAGGCAGAAAATCCGGTTAAAAGCTACTGGGGGAAAAAAGAAACGAGTGGTTAGAACAGCTATCTGAAAGAAATTTCAGAAAATGGCTGACAAAAATTGGGCAATGTTATGTGGTGAGAGGAAGTCTAAGATAAAACCAGGGCTTATGCCTGGGTAGTTTAAGGCATGATACATATCACCAAAACAATGTCAGCATATGGAATCAGTTTTGAAGGAAGACTATAAATTATATCTTTCAAATAAAGTGAGGAACAGACAGAATTGTTGCCTTATTAAATAATCTTTGAATGTCATTTCTGGCCCTGTCAGTTGTCTTCCTAAAACAGCACAGCAAAGTATTGACAGAGAATTTGTTAAATGCTTAGTGATTTCAAGAGTTTCCTCCAATTCTACTTATTGACTAAATAAGAAAATCATTTAGTCTTCTGGTGTAGGCAGAAAAATATCTGATATTTTTCCATATTACAAAGGGAAATAAATTGTAAAAATTGTTAAACTATAAAAGAATAAAATAGACAGGATATGGATTTATTAAGTCTTCCTGACAAGTGATTTCTAACAACATTTGCATCAAATCTACCTTGAGTTTTGGCAGGGAAGTTCTCAAAGGTGCAAAAATCCAGTGGCCTACAATATATTTCAATATCTAACAAAACCTACCATGTATGTTTCAAGTTTTATTTTCAAGGACCTGAAAGCACTAGTAAAATCTAGACTAAATATTCAGAAAAACAAACACACAAGTTTAAAATGTAACATGAAAAAGCACAGCTGAGAAATCTTGAACATTCTGCAAACTGTTCACAATTTTCCAAAGAAGAAGATGGTAAAGTTTGCCATGAAAATGAAATAAAACTATTAATCAACCAATTCGTAGTTCTCGAGTTTCTATTAAACTATGAGTGGGATACCTATTTAAGAACTGAACATTACTGACAATTACCAAACAGAACCTTCTCCTTGGATAATTTTCCCATTTACTCTGTAAAGTCCCTGAAGGTTGAGACACAGCGCTTTCCATCTGCTTAATAAACTGTATGGTTGGTCTTTCTTACATCTACCAAAATAAGATTTTTAAAATGAATACCTCTTGCAACACTTACTCGTCCTGACTGGACAGTGAGTTTTTTTTGCTCACCACCCAAGATAGGGATAGAAATTTCTCCTTCAACTCATCCTTTCCTAACTCCCATGGTTTCTTGCCAAAGTTAACGGGCAGAATTATTTTTAAGTAACTAGTTCATTAGTGTGACACTAAACTGGGCGTCTAAAAAGTAAGGGTTCTCAGTCCCGCACAAAATTCAGCTTCCCGAGCTTCTAATGGCAAACTTTTGTGGATACACATAAGAAAGGTTACAAAAATCAACTATCAAGATACATTTTTTTCTCCCGGATATATTACAACTCAAGTCAAAAGCTTACAGCCCAAGTAACTCACGTACGAATCCATAATATTAAAATAACCCAGATTTCCCGACGAGGGAAACGGCAGGGGGCTGGGTGGGGGGGAGGGGCGGGAGGCGCATCCCGAGGATGTCCATCCTGCGCACCCGGAACGGCTCCCTCCCACTCCTAGAGGTAAGCGTCCCCACCACCACCACCACGTCCCTACCTCCGCGGCCTCGGAATGCGCCACAAAGCCGTCAGGACTTTTAGAGAGGAAAAGAAAGGAGAAGGGTGCACGCCACACACTCGACCTCCCAGTCTCCGGGGGCGGCCGGCCGCAGCGGTCACCCGGACCCGACGCTCCAGAGAGGGACAGGAAGGTGGTAGGACTACGCCGCACAGGGCAGTGGCCGGAGGGTCGCGCAAAGCCGCGAGGCAAAAAGCCCAGGCCCGACCAAGCGGCCTCCCCGCCCCCTCCGGCTTAGCTCCGGGCCGGCAGACGGCGCCCCGGGAGCTAACTTCAGCAGGGAAGAGGAAGCACCGCGAGTAACGGGCTATGTGGATTCCCCGGACGAGAAAAGCCTGTCTTTGCGTCTGCCTGCAGGCAGGACCGTCTCACCTCCCCTCTGCCGAGCCCGGGCGGCGCCAGCTCACTTGAGGAGGGCAGGGACGCCGCCACGGCCGCCGCGATGGCCGTTACGGCACGAGGCCTCCGCTCTGCCGCCGCGTAGCTCTGGGGAGAGGGGCGGGGCGCGCGCGGCGGGAGGGCGGGGCTGCAGCGCCGACTGGTCGCGAGGCCCTGGGCGGACCCGCGCGGACAGGAAACCCACCTTCCTGCCCAATATGATAGGTTCAGTCTTCCCCTTCCCTCCTATCACTGACGCGAGGGCGGTCTTCGCCGCTCTGGGATTGGGCGAGCCCGCCTGTCAATCAATTGCTGTGCTGGGTGTAGCGCTGAGGCTGCTCCGCGGAGGAGTGAGAGAGACAAGCGCCCTGCCTGCGTCTGGGTATTGTTGCTTCTGTGTCTCTGGCTGATTATTCTGGGACCTTCCTCCTCAGCGCCACGGGAGATTCCACAGCAAAATTGACTGCTTTCCGAGTTAAGCCCCAACTGCTCTGGGAGCTTCCTTCTGGTTTCTGCACCTGAAGAAGGTCTTACCAGCAGAAAGTTCTTAGGGATGGGGAAAGAAAATGAAAAGCAAACAAAAAGGCCTGAACGTAAAGTCCTGGGAGAAAAATGTAAGACGTGTCCTTAACTTGAACCGCAAATGAAAATAAGCTGAGTCTGAGGGCCTTCGAAGCGCCCTGGTGCGTGGATAGCTTCCATTCTTGGCTGCGGTAGCTTTGCTGTGAGGACAGTAACTTTTGGTGACAGGTCTGTCCTTTCTTAGCGGCCCAGCCCCAGACACCTGCCATCAGTAAGTCGGTTCTCTCCACGCCGGAGCTTCAGACCCCATCACCTGCCTCTTCCTCCCCAGCCATCTCTGTGGCTCTGCTTAGGCGTTTCCCGCCCAGGGAAGCTTGCAAAGTGCACAGGTGTTTTCCCCATCCAGCTGCTGAAAGAGCCAGACTTTTTGCGACTCCATGGATCTGAAGCCCGCCAGGCTCCTCTCTCCATGGAATTTGCCAGGCAAAAATCCTGGAGCCTTTTGCCATTTCCTAGGGATCCAGCCAGAGTCTCCTGCACTGGCAAGGGGATTCTTTACCACCTGGGAAGACCTCCCTACCCTACCGGGATTGTAAACTCAAATCAGGGCAGCAACTCCATCTATATCCTGTAATTAGGATCTAAAGTCAATAATGTAAGTGGATTTTGGATTTATTCTAAGGATCTAAATACCTTTGTATATTTTATCATGGCTGCTATGGACTGAATTGTGTCCCCTCTCAAAATTCCTGTGTTGAAATGAAGCTCTAACTCCCCAATGTGACTGTATTTGGAGACAAGGCCTTTCAGGGATAATTTAGGTTAACTGAGGTGCTAAGAGTGGAGCCCTAATCCTATAGAATTAGTGTCCTTTATAAGAACTGACTGCAGAGACGTAGACACTGTCTTGCTGTCTGTCCTCACAACTGGAAGACACAGTGAGAAGGCAGCCATGTGCAAACCAGGAAGAGAGCGTTCACCAGAAACTAACCAAACTGGCATACTGGACGTGGGACTTCCAATCTCCAAAACTGTGAGAAGTTTAATTTTTGTTGTTTAAGCCACCCAGTCTATGGCATTTTGTTATAGCAGCCCAATAGTTTTATTTGTTGATACATCTTATAAAGTTTATGGATTGAGATATTTCATTCATTTTTGAAGCTGTATAAACCCATTGTCAAGAGGTTGAAACTATTTCTCCAAAATAGTTTCACACAACAAACTATTAGGTACACCTGGCTCAGTTCAACTTTAGTTTTTTAACATGTGATGTGAGTAGGGGAATGTGAATACAAATATAACAGGTAAAATAGTCCTTGCTATCAGGTAGCTTAGACCACTTCCATAAATGGGGAAAATAAACCCAGAAAAAAAATACGCTGAAGTCGTTTAACTTTAGATTTTATTTTGTAAGGGATTATGTATTTTGAATGGGTCAGTGATCCAAACAGACTGTGAGATTTTGATCCAGATTTCTTAACTACTGTGTGCCATCTGTTTAAGTAATAGAAGAAGTAAGGGAGAGAACTTTTTCATAGAAGGATTTTAGTTTCCTGTAAATACGTGTTTTCCTTTTAACTTTTCTTTAAATGTTCCCTTATCACCCTATTCTTACCAGAAACTCTTAAGAAAGAAAGAAAAACTAAAAAAATACAATAAAAAGAGAAGGAATTGAATAAAAATAAGGAAACAGCAATGAGAGGAAAGCATTGGGGTAGATAGACAGGAAGTCATGTATGGAATTGCTCTATAGTGTACTTAGAAGTATGGAGCCCATGTTTGTAAGGGGTGGGTGTTGTCCCAGAGACCTTTCACACTGTCTCCTCTACTTCCAAATAGAAACATGTGCTTGACTTCTTCTTCCTCTCTTTTAGCGGAACTCAAACCAAAAATGGGAATCAACCCTGCTAATTAGTTCTGAGTGGACTAGCCAGAATCAGGCAACAACATTTAGGTCAAAACTTATGACCTATGGACTAGAAATGGGGTTTCAGATAAAGGTAGCTAATCAATCTAGGATAAGAACATATAGGTAGTTCACTTCATTCATCCCCAAGGAAAGAATTTGGGAAGACAAGGAAAGGGAAAATGAGCCTCCGTGTCGCAAGACTTTTCCCAGGAAACTATTGAGGACTTGTAGAAATGATTAGAGAGAATGATCTGGTTTAATATCACTGTAAGGACTACATAGGGCAAAACAAACAAAAACAAAATCCTACCTACTAAATCAGTAAGAAGTCACTAATCACAGTCTTGACTATGAAGTGTTGAAATTAGTGAACCCTGGTAGCTAAATTCACTTTCTGGGTTGAGTAGTATTACTCTTTTATGGGAATTAATTAAACAAAAATTTATTGGGTTCACTCTGTGTTAAGCACTACAATACATACCAGAGATCTAAAAATCAGTCTTAAAGGAGCTCCATCCAATGTCAGAGAATGACATTTAAACTGATATTTATTATTTGTATAGTAAATGCAGCAATAGATGTCTACAGGGAGACATTAAGCCACAATGCGAGGGGAGGTGTGTGTGTGATTAGGCTAGTCAAGGTAAATAAGTAGGCAAAGAAGAGAAGGGCTTTTCACATAGAGAGGCCTTCATAAAAATATTTCTTTTAGTTTTTTAAAAAAGGAAGTATGCAACAGCAGAATATTGCTAGAGCAAAAGATGACAAAGTGTAAGCAAGAGTGGGTTATGCAAGTTAAGGGCCTTTGTTTTTATACTATAGGCAATGAGAAGCCATCAAAGGGTTTTCTTAACAGCACTTTAAACTGTCATTCTGTTGCTTTCTGGCCTCCACTGTTTCTGATGAGAAGCTGGCTGTAATTCTTATCATTGTTTTTCTGTAGGTTAGGCTGCTTTTAAGATTTGTTTCTTTATCTTAGTTTATCAGCAGTTACACTATGTTTCTAGGTGTGATTTTCTCTGTATTTATGCTGCTGGGGGGGGTTCACTTATTTCCCTGGATGTGTGGATTGCTGATTATTGTATCTTTTTATTGAATCTGGAAGACTCTTGGCCAGCATTTCTTCAAGTATTTTTTTCTGCCTGTTCTCTCTTTCTCTGACTACACTTAAATTTATGCTAAATTTCTTATTCCTTAGTACAGGTCATTCCAAGATCTGTTCATTTTTTTCAAATCTTTTTGTTTCTTTGCTTCAATTTGCATAATTTCTATTGAGAGCCAGTAATTCCTGGAAAATCTGAATGTTAACATTTTCCCAAAAACACAAACACCCTACAAATGGCTTTGGGTTCCTTTGGGTTATTGTCCAAAGGCATGTTAGTCAAGAGAACAGAAATCAAGATATTACAACAGAGAACTTACCACTGGGTGTTGATGGACTGGAAAAGCAAAAAGGGAACACTGAAGTAGCCCAGATGTGGTAACTACAGAGAGCAGCTGTCACCTCTAACCTAGCAAGATACCAGCTGGCATAGGAAAAATGTAGTTTGCAGGGTCTGAGCCATAGCATCACATAGGAAAGTTATAGATGAGTGTATCTGAAGTTGCTGCTGCTGCTGCTGCTAAGTCGCTTCGGTCGTGTCCGACTCTGTCTGACCCCATAGACGGCAGCCCACCAGGCTCCTCCGTCCCTGGGATTCTCTAGGCAAGAACACTGGAGTGGGTTGCCATTTCCTTCTCCAATGCATGAAAGTGAAAAGTGAAAGTGAAGTCGCTCTGTCGTGTCTGACTCTTAGTGACCCCATGGACTGCAGCCTACCAGGCTCCTCCATCCGTGGGATTTTCCAGGCAAGAGTACTGGAGTGGGGTGCCATTGCCTTCTCCAATCAGAAGTTAAGATAGCTCAATAACAATAACTTAATAACCAGTAACATATCAACATTTGTTTGTACTAAATTAGTAAAAACTTCCCAGATTGGATCCAAATTAACGCTACCTTATGCAGTTTTACAGACTTTTAGCTCTTTTGAAAGGAGAAGGCAATGACACCTCACTCCAGTACTCTTGCCTGGAAAATCCCATGGGCAGAGGAGCCTAGTAGGCTGCAGACCGTGGGGTCAGTATCAGTCAGATAAGACTGAGCGACTTTGCTTTCACTTTTCACTTTCACGCGTTGGAGAAGGAAATGGCAACCCACTCCAGTGTTCTAGCCTGGAGAATCCCAGGGACACAGGAGCCTAGTGGGCTGCCGTCTATGGGGTCACAGAGAGTCGGACACGACTGAAGCGCCTTAGCAGCAGCAGCAGCTCTTTTGAAAAGAATCCAGTACACGAAGTTTTCAGTTTTCTGCTGTACAATGATCACCGTTAGTGTCTTTTCCAGGAGTAAGGAGTACCTTTGCTGCCCCTCACACATGTACTTGCTACAAAATCATAAACAAGGGCAGGTTTGGAAGAGACTGGCATAACTGAGGATGAGTAGACCCTCCTCACACCTCATGGTGTGAGCATTCAGTCTCACACCATACGGCACAAAAGGGCATAGACTAAGTAGAGCTTGCAGGAATCCATATTCTCCCTACCTCCATTTCCTACGCATTGCCTAATATGGCCAGAGCAAGGAGAAGACAGTTTCCTCTCCTAAGGTAGGATGACCACCATTGCCAGTGAAAAACCAACTCCTTTCCTTTGTTTCCTCTTTCTTGCCTCAACTCCAGCTACTTTACCCAGCCCAATCATCTCTAGTTCCCTAATGCAAACAGATGACAAAAACAGGGCTTGGTATTCAGCATTTCATCTTACAGAGTTCTGAATATTGAAGGATTTTTGTTGAACACTTATAGAACATTGGACATGAACATTTTTTCTAACTTCTTAATATTTAGGACTGCTGAATTTCCACTGGAAAGGAGTCATTTCTTCAAGTCTTATGTTCTTTAGTGCTAAAAGTTGACATTCTCTACCACCTTTTATTATTTATAATAAATAATAATTTTATAATAAAAATTACCTTTTATTGTTAACAGCAAAGAGACCAGATTCATGATATTCCACATAATTTAATATTTAGAAGACTAAATTTTTCTACATCTGCATATATTAATTCTATATAGCACTCTGTCAGTTATACAACACAAAAAACCATTTATGGGTGAACATTAAAATGGCAGTGTACCTATTAGTAACTGAACATTAACAAGGTAATAATCAAGTATTCATTTAATGGGAGAGTCTAGTATTTCCTGATAATCCTGCCTTCTTAAATTCCTCCAGTAAAGTTTATAGCCAGCAAGGACAAAAACACTAATCATAATGATTACCCCTCCAAAGACATCATAGACACTAGGAAATATATGTAACACTAGAAGCTGCAACACCATTGCTACCACAATCTCCAGATGTTGTACTGTGCTGACCAAAGCTGGATGGAATTTGTCTAAGGCATAATAAACTCCCAAGAAGGCTGCAGTAGAACAAATGCATATAGCAATTAGATAACTCCAGGTTTCTCCATCTAATGGGATGATGGGTTCTTGAAGAACAAACATAGTAGATATTCCCCAGACTGTCCCAGTCCAACCAAATGTAAACAGTGCAGTCCACATGCTGATCTTCTCCTTAATGGATCTGTATACTATCATGGAAAGAGCAGTGGTCAGTCCAGCCATCACAGTCATAGTGTACCCAAAGGCTTCTTTCCAGGCATTTAACAAAGAATCATCTTCATCAACAATGTTGGGGATCATGACAAGACAAACACCTACGATGCTGCAAACAACTGTAGCCATGTCAACACAAGCCATTTTCTCATCTACAAGTAAAAAAGCCAAAATGCCACTGAAGACGGTGGTTGTGGCTCTCCACATAGTGGTCCCGTTGCTAGGAGGAACTATTGAAAACGATGTATAAGCACAGGTGATAGAGATGACATTGCATACACCGTAAAAGAAAAGTCGCAGTCTGTATCCACTTGGTCCAAAGGGGGCTTCCTGGTAGTAACACACAACTAACACAGATAAGACCTGCAAAACAGAACGGATAAAAATCAGTTCTAGAGATGGAACTTTGGAACGATCGGAAACAAGCCTAGTGATAAGAGCTACACATCCATGAGCCAAAGCAGATCCAAACAGCACTATCCACATTTTTCTGGATTGAAAAATATTTTTTTCTGCAAAGCTCTGGAACTGTCCAATTTCATTGGTCACTGGGTCTTCTGTTGGAGGGCAGGTATCCATGGTTCCAAAGAAGGTTCTTCCTTTTCTTTTCATTTCACTGAGCAGGCCTTTCTTTGAATTTTCTTCCATAAAACTTCCATAGTCTTCATTGATTTCTTCATATTCACCATCCCCAGGCTGAGGATAATGAGACGTATATTTCACCATTACTGTGTTTGGATGTATTTTCACCCGTTTTTTAACTGGATATTTTTTGGAGGGAGAAGTATCCATTTCTCCAGGCAATCAATTCTATTTAAGAAGGAAAAAAAGACAAATGTACATGTTCATCAGTTGAATTATAGCTTTAAATTCCATTATAATCTCATGCATCAATTCAATAATAGAAAGCAGAGGTTGTAACAGGAGTTTTTTTTTTCCCTAAAGTAATAGGAAGAGATGATCTGACAATATGCCTTATCAGTATACAAGCTCCAATGAGATTGTCTACCCTTTTTTCACTCTCATCCTAAGCCAGCCCCAGTTTCTCATCATGATTATTCTTTGTCTCATTAAACTGGATTTCTCTAAATAATAACTGATTTTTTCCATTTTTTTCATTCCTACCTCTCTATCAACCCAATAAGATAAACACACAAAAAATAAATAACAAGGTAGATCAAACCTCTCCTTCTGATTGTGTCATTTGTCTATAAGTTATTAAGTCCAAATGTTTTTGTATAATCACTTCTGTATGATACAAAAACTAGTAGTATGAATTATTGTGACTTTTTAAACATTTATTCTGGATTCCCATGCATCTTCAGATATATGGAATACTGAAACTAGAAAATAAAATTTTCTTTTTGATTTTGTGACATTCATGCACTGTTGGTATATACAACTTTTCTGATGAGCAACTGGGCAATAGGTTTAAGATTCTAACTGAAACTACCCTTCAATTCAGCAATATCACATCTAGATTTTACCCTAAAGAGATGAACACAAGATGCTTTTTACCTTATGTGTTTTTTAAGAAAGGAAAAAATAAGAGTACATATTTATATTTGTTTATATAATATAAAAAGTACAACATTAAGGAATTATGGAAACATACAAAGGAAACTAATAATCATTGAGGTGGGACAGGAAATAATAGAAAGAAAACATTTTGTATACTTTTTAATATATTATTTGAATCATGATAATTGTTTAAATTTTTTTTTAAAGTTCATCTGGTATTGAGAAAAGAGAGCACATAAAAAGGTTGGGAAAATGTATGAATAGAAGACTTCATTGTAGCGCACCAGAATGACCCTCCATACTACACTATGCATCCGTTTAAAATAATAATGCCGATCTTTACTGATGTAGAAAGATGTCCATGTTGTATGAAGGATTTGCCATGGTGCTAGCATATAGTAAAATCTCAAAGAATATTAATAAATTCAGCTTCCTTTCACCTATAATTAACCCTTTTGAAACACTGGATGTCATCTACAATCTTATTCTTTCTTTGAGACCAGTATTTGTTCGTTCAGTTCTCTTTAGTTCTTTTCCCTCTCCCCAAGAACAATTTGCTATTTCCTTCCCAATGATTTCTTCCCCCCAAAACAAAAAAATTTAAAAAGGAAACCTTTTTATTTTTTGTCTTCATGACATATTTCCCTTGTTCATTGCCAAAAACTCATCAGTTCCAGGATCTTAAACCACAGTCCAGAAATCAAATCCCATTTTGTTCTTTAACACCATCTGGGTAAACCAACTGTTCCTATTTATTCATTTCTCTTCTAAATGACACTACCTTCAGTTGGAAGAGTCATTTTAAAAAACACCACCTGTGCCTCCAAGCCCTTCAGTTCCTGGCCTGGATCTCCAACTTGGAGTCCTTCATGCATAATGCTATTAAATTAATCTGGATGTTCTCTTTTTTTCAACTTTTATCAGGATATTTCCACTTTGAATGATTAGCTTTAGTCACAAACTGAATTAACAGTCTTGGTCTCCCAAATAGATTTTCTGTCCCTAAATTCCTCATTTATGTTTGAAATGCCACTATCTTTGTAATTCCCCAAGCTAGAAACCAAGGAACACTCAATTATTCTTTCTGCCATCACATTCCATTTGGTCATTTATTTTATTGTTTTTGTCTCTGAAATATTTCTCAGACTTTTCCTTTCTCCTCCAATTTATTTTAGCTTTTGAATCTGGATCAGATTTTTGCAAATTCCCATCTAGCATATTGCAACAGCATCCTAACTAGTCCCCTTGAATCCTAGTCCTTCTCTTCTAAAATCCAACTATATTATACTACTGTCACATTAATGCCTTTAAAAGATTCAAACAAAACAAAAAACTTCCCTCAAGCTTTTCCCATTCAAGAACATACACTATTTCCTACCAACTACCTCACCGAGTCTCAACTCCTCTGCCTAGCTCTCAAGATCCTGCCTAGCCTTGCCCCTATCAATACTTAGCTCCTTAACACAGAGACTTCACTCCAGTGTTCTCTCTGTCCTGACACCCCACATTACATGTTTCTCTTAAGTCTTTATTCCTACTAGTTTCCTCTCTGCTCCCACTTTATAAACTGCTCATCTTTTAAGAAGGCCCAGTCCAAATCCTGCCTTTTAGAAATACACCTTCCCTGACCACTCCACTTTTTTTTCTTCCTTATTTAACAGCTGCAATAGTTCTAATTTTTGTAATCTCATCCCTTTGTTATTTACTTGTCTCAACTCAGTGGAATTTTATCTGCAGTCATTGTACCCAAATTTGCTGTTAAATTGCCTTTCCTTGCTAGTCAGCAAGTATCTTTTTCTTTTTTTCAGCAAGTATCTTAATGACATCTCATAACTTCCTATTTGCTGAAAATTGTTAAAATTGTAGTTTATATCCATCAAAGCTTTTCCCTTCCCACTGTAGCCAGATTTCTAGTCCCAGGAGCGTGAATAGGGGAAGGACACATTCTGCTGTTTTACTGTTTCTGAGAGAAAGGAGCTAGGCTCCAGCTTCTCTGGTGTATTGGCAGAGGGAGGAAGAGAAAGGACACATATCTCAGACATTGGTTGCTGCTGTGTGATGGCTTTTGGATGTATAAACTTGGCTAGGCTGAACTACAGTCCCAAGTTACTTAATCTACCACTAATCTATGTGCTGCTATGAAGGTTTTTGTGGATGTGACAGAAGTCCCTAATCAGCTGACTCTAAGTTAATAAAAGAAAGACTATCCTGGGTGAAGTGAAGTGAAAGTCACTCAGTTGTGTCTGACTCTTTGCAACCCTATGGACTGTAGCCCATCAGGCTCCTCTGTCCATAGGATTTCCCAGGCAAGAATACTGGAGTGGGTTAACCTCTGACCTAAACAAGTAAGCTCTTTCAAAAAGAGATTAGGCTTTCCATGACCTCAGAAATTACAAATAGTTCATGCCATTAGGGTTCCAGCCTTCTCATGACCTTCCTTCCTTACTACCTGTGGACAAGAAGCTTTGGCCTGTTCTCATGGTTTCCAGCATGCTCCTGATCTTTGCTTTCTGATTGCCTGCCCTACAGACCACAGACTTCGTTATCCAGCCCTGACAATTAGCCAGTTCCTTACAATAAATATCCTACTGGTTCTGTGTCTCAGGTTGAACCCTGACTCTAATACACGGTGAAATTCTGTCTTGGATTGTTGTCTTTGTTTCTGTACTAACTCTAAAAGGCCACTGATAGTCTCTAGGTTGTAGACATCCAAATGCAGGTTATCTTGCATCAGTTACTTAGTCTCCCCAGTGCACAAAGCCCTGGTGTAGGCTGCTATGGGCCACAGGTTTTTGCTGTTTGGGTTCTCTTGCCTGTTGGGAAGTTCTCTTAGTGAGGCACCAACAGTATTCACTTGACCCCAGGAAAGTCATATATCCTTACCACTCCAGTGAGTATTATATCAGCTACTCACCACTGCCCCCTTCTCTCCAATCTTACTTCTCTTTGCTCGAGCAAGTAAAGAGCAAATTAAAATGTGCTGTCTAAGCAGACTTTCAGTTGGAGGAAGAAAGCATACCCAGTCATTGTAAATAATGATTTGATAACCTTCACCCTCTGGAGAAGGCAATGACACCCCACTCCAGTACTCTTGCCTGGAAAATCCCATGGACGGAGGAACCTGGTAGGCTGCAGTCTGTGGGGTCACACAGAGTCGGACATGACTGAAGCGACTTAGCAGCAGCAGCAACCTTCACCCTCAGTAGATTTTAAAGGGGAATATCCCTCTTCCCTCCCCATTAGGAAAAAGCACAACACTGTTCTTAGACCAAGGACCCATAACAGATATGACCCCTTTGACAGATTGTGTTTTCCAAACAGAGCCACCAATCTCATATCTCCTATACTACATATCTAGCTTTTTTTTTAAATGTGAGTTTGACATTATTAAATAGAGAAGTAGGGTCTATGCTCCTTCCCTTTAAAAGTAGCCCCACTTTTGTGACTATTTCACCAGTAGCGTATGGCAGAAGTGACTTGTTATTACTTCTGAGATTAAGTCATACATATAACTGTGCCTTCCTAGCTGCAGCACTTGTGCTTGGAGCTCTGAGCTAGCAGGTCAGTAGTCTGACTGCTCAGAAGCCACCATGCTGTGAATAAGCTCAAATGAGCCATGTAAAGAAACCACATGGAGAGGTCCTGAGACTGAACAGAGAGAAATTCCTGGTCAGCCCCCGGGTGCCCCAGCCCCTGCTGTTCCAAGTCCAGCCACTCATCTGACTTTAAGTATATACGAGACCCTGAGTCAGAATTGCCCTTCCAAGGTATTTCCAAATTCCTGATCTTAGAAACCATGACAGATAGTAAAATGAGTGTTGTCATTTTAAGCTACTAAAGCTTTGGAGTGACTTGTTACCTGCAATAGATAACTGGAACACCCTATTTCCTTTCCCAGGATTTTAAGGAATGGGAAGGAGGAATGGTCTTAATGATAATTTAAAGTCCTCTTATATTTGGACCAAGTTGATTGGCTTTTGAAGTCGGACATTTTGTCCCTTGTTGTGAGATCCTGGATTCTACTTCTGAGGTAAGAGGAAAGTTTTTTGTTTTGTTTTCAAATAAGTATAGTTGATTTACAATGTTTTAGTTTCTGGTGTACAGCAAAATAATTTCATTAGATATATGTATATACATATATATCCACATGTATATAACTGAATCACTTTGAGATATATATATATATGTATACATACATATATATGAATGAAGAAGAAAATTTTATTCAACATCCTGTTAAGCACAGATTAGTGTATTTAATCCTAGTCCAACTGCATATTTTAAAGTATTATTTGAACTGTGTCATCTATTTCATTTCTGTCACTGGATTAGTCTGTACCTGATATCTTCCAGGTATATCTCAACACCTTTAATATTATATTGTATCCCACTGATGCAGAAGTCAGTCTTATACTAAAGGGATACATAAAGATTTTGGGTGTTTTGTTTTTTTTGTCTGTACCATTCAACATGTGAGATCTTCCCTTACCAGGGATCGAACCTATGCCCCCTGCATTGGGAGCATGGAACCTTAACAACTGGACCACCAGGGAAGGCTCAAGATCTTATTCATTCTCTCTAATTTTCATTTAATTTCAGGCTTTGTGAGTATAATTCTTGAAGAGAATCTGGAATCCTGACTAGTACTTACATTTGTGCACATGTAAGTCATTCAACCTGTGAACATTTCAGTAAATAATAAGGCACCATGTCCCCAGCACCACTCCAGGCTCTATAAGTAGAAAGATAAATAAAACTAGTGGAAGAGAGAGCAAGCAAATCAAATTTAATATTTTTAGAAGTCAATAATGCAAGTAACTACTTCAATACAGGAAAGGGCACATACAAAAGGCATCTAAACCCAAACACGGAGGATCTTTGCAGATTTCCAGGTGGAAAGGATGCCTGAACTGGGACTTTAAGTATATGTAACCTACAAATAAAAAAAGAGCAGAAAGAGAAAAACCAAAATTTTTTTTCTAGAGATACAAAATTTAGGAGTCAAAAATGTTGATTTTGAGTTCTAGCTCTGCCACCAAATAGAGCAATAACTATGTCTATTTTAAAATAAAGAGTTTTAGATGATAATTGTTGGGATCTTTCAACTCACTTCAAAATCAGTTTGTCAGTTTAATGAGTTCACATATCTAGTATTTTGATATCCCTCCCATGAGGGATCACCATGTAATTCAATGATCGCAACTTTCTACTACCTGCTCTAAGTTATTCTGACCAATGTGCCAACTCAACTTCTCCTCCTCCTTTACAGAGATGAGGAATCTGAACTAATTTCATGGCTCCAGGGCCCCTGACTTTATATGGGGATATCCTCCTCCCAGGCAGAAATGTCCATTTCAGCTGCCTAAAGCAACTCCCCTGAGCAGAAGGAATGTGAAACAACAGGACCAGAAGACTAGCCTCCCCAGCTACAAACGTATCAACTTGAAATGCTGGGCATAAATGGATTAAAAGGATACATAGTTGGTATCTGCTTGAACAATGGGCACAATTCAAACCTGAAAGCAGTATTTGTATCCAAAAGAGGTCCTTTCCTATGCTACATCCCACAACATGAGGCCCAAGATCACTTCTGTCCTAAAGTTGAAAATATTAACATTGCATCCCTATCATTTTAGTGGGAATCCTTAGACATAACCCTTATGGTGCCTAAGGCAAATGGCACTTGGTAATAAGAACTTCTTTCTTTAGTTAGCAGACTAACCCCTAAAATAGTAAAAAGTCTTAGATATAAAGCTAGCTAGTGCAACTTGATTATAAGATAGTGATTTAAATGTAGGCATTGATGTGATATTTGACACTCATGAGTCAGACTGGCTTTGAACTAAATATTTATCAGAAACTGATAGGTTACTACCTTATACCTGAGAAGCCAAGTCCTGAGAAACCTTATTACCCTGGAACCCTTGGACAGTCTTGCCCCTGAATGAAAATAAAAAGACCATACCTAACTGGTCACCTGAAAGGGAAGACCCAACAACCATCTTTCTGGGATATTGTGAGATATCACGATATGCATAGGATCTGTGCTATTAAACATACCTTCTGAGACCTACTGAAAGAAGCCATTCTCCCTCCAAACTGATGAAAAAGGGGACCATATTCTGATGCTCCAAAGGCTGTGAGCATGAGTCTACTCATCCTTGTGCTGAACCCTGCCTAGCATAACCTTTAAAATCTCTCTTTAAATTCTCTCTCTTCTCCACTGCAACCCATGAGCATCATTTAATTCTGCTTGTATTTTATTAATACTCTTTGAGTCTATATCTTTTTGTAAAAGCCTACTGTTTTAGTGGGAAAAGAACCTCCTTTTAAGCTCCAACCTCTGGAACTAGAAAATTAGTTCTTAAACAAACTAACAAAGTAGGATTTGAAAGACAAGAATGATAAGTGAGAAATAACAGAGTAGAAAGTAAAGAACATGCCCTTTCTTAAATCAGTCACACTTAGGAAGTGAGGGATTTACCATGAAGAAGTAAATGTCTGCCCTTCTTAGAAGGTGTGATAATATTCACATTGTGTGTAAGTAGTAAATGATCAAAATGAAATAAGTCTATAAACAAATCATGAAACTGAACACTTTTATGAAGATGTAAATAAGGGGCTGCAAGAAAAGTTAATTGTATAAGATTTCAAATACTCAGATTATAAAAGAACCAACATAAGCAAATTCAACTAAAGGAGGGAAAAAGAAGATACATACAACCTAGGAATCTCCTATGATAAACCAACTGAATCTCTTGTTGTTGTGTCTAGTCACTAAATCCCATTCAACTCTTTCAAACCCCACAGACTGCAGCACACCAGGCTTTCCTGTCTTTCACTATCTCCTAGAGTTTGCTCAAACTCAAGTCCCTTGAGTCTGTGATGCCATCCAACCATCTCATCCTCTGTTGCCCCTTTCTCCTCCTTCCCTCAATCTTTCCCAGCATCAGGGTCTTTTCCATTGAGTTGACTCTTCACATCAAGTGGCCAAAGTATTGGAGTTTCAGCTTCAGCATCAGTATTGCCAATGAATATTCAGGACTGATTCCTTTAGGATTGACTGGTTAGTTCTCCTTGCTGTCCAAGGGACTCTCAAGAGCCTTCTGCAGCACCACAATTTGAAGGCATCAGTTCTTTGGCACTCAGCCTTCTTTATGGTCCAGTTCTCATATCCATACGTGACTACTGGAAAAACCATAACTTTGACTATACAGACCTTTGTTAGCAAAGTAATGTCTCTGTTTTTTAATACATTCTCTAGGTTTGCATAATTTTTCTTCCAGGGAACAAGATCTTTTAATTTCATGTCTTATAGTTATGTACTCTTGCCTGGAAAATCCCATGGACAGAGGAGCCTGGTAGGCTGCAGTCCATGGGGTCGCAAAGAGTCGGACACGACTGAGCGACTTCACTTTCACTTTTCACTTTCATGCATTGGAGAAGGAAATGGCAACTCACTCCAGTGTTCTTGCCTGGAGAATCCCAGGGACAGGGGAGCCTGGTGGGCTGCCGTCTCTGGGGTCGCACAGAGTCGGACACAACTGAAGTGGCCTAGCAGCAGCAGAAATTTACTTGGAGCCCAAGGAACAAAAAAAAATCTGCCACTGTTTACACTTTTTCCCCATCTATTTGCCATGAAGTGATAGGTCTGGATGCCATGATCTTTGTTTTTTGAATGTTGAATTTTAAGCCAGCTTTTTCACTCTCCTCTTTCAGTTTCATCAAGAGGATCTTTAGTTCCTTTTAGCTTAGGGAGGTATTATCTGCATATCTGAGGTTATTGATATTTCTCCCAGCAATCTTGATTCCAGCTTGTGATTCATCCAGCCTGGCATTTAGCATGATATACTCTGCATTTAAGTTAAATAAGCAGAGTGACAGTATATGGCCTTGATATACTCCTTTCCCAATTTTGAACTAGTCCATTATTCCATGTCCGGTTCTAACTGTTGCTACCTGCATACAGGTTTCTCCTCTCAGGAGGCAGGTAAGGTAGCCTTGTATTTCCTTCTCTTTAAGAATTTTCCACAGTTTATTGTGATTCACATAGTCAAAGGATTTAGTGTTGTCAATGAAGCAGATGTTTTCCTGGAAGTCCCTTGCTTTTTCTATGATCCAACAGATGTTGGCAATTTGATGTCTAGTTCCTCTACATTCTCTAAATCCAGCTTGTATATCTAGGAGTTCTCAGTTCATGTACTGTTGAAGCCTGTCTTGAAGGATTTTGAACATTATTTGCTAGCATGTGAAATGGGCACACTGAATCTCTATAAAAATATAGAAAGACATTTCAAAGAACCTGGACAGAATCATTCTAACTCAAATATATTACTTAGGACAGATCCCTGGGCCAGGAGGATCTCCTGGAGAAGGAAATGGCATTCCATTCCAGTGTTCTTTGTTTTTTCTTTCAAACTTTAAACTTTTTATTTTGTATTGGGGTATAACTGATTAACAGTTGTGGCAGTTTCAGTTTCAGCCATACATATATATGTATCCATTCTCTCCCAAACCCCCATCCCATCCAAGCTGACACATAACATTGGGTAGGGTTTCATGTGCTATAAAATATATCCTTGTTGGTTATCCATTTTGAATACAGCAGTGTATACGTGACCTTCCCAAAGTCCCTAACTATCCCTTCCCCACTGGCAACCATAAGTTTGTTTTCTAAGTCTGTGAGTCTTTCTGTTTTCTAAGCAAGTTCATTTGTAACATTTATTTTTAGATTCCACATGTAAGGGACGTCATACAATATTTCTCCTTCTTTATCTGACTTATTTCACTCAGTATGACACTCTCTAGGTCCATCCACGTTGCTGCAAATGGCATTATTTCATTCTTCTTAATGCCTGAGGAATATTCCATTGCACATATGTACCACATTTTCTTTATCCATTCCTCTGTTGATGGACATTTAGTTTGCTTCCATGTCTTGGCTATTGTAAACAGTGCTGTCATGAATATTGGGGTGCTTGTATCCTTTCATATCATGCTTTTCTCTGGATATATGCTCAGGAATAGGATTGCAAGGTCATATGGTAGCTCTATTTCTAGTTTTTTTAAGGAACCTCCATCCTGTTCTCCATAATGGCTGTATTAATTTACATTCCCAACAACAGTGTAGGAGGGTTCCTTTCTCTCCATACCCTCTCCAGCATTTGTTTGTGAATTTTTTAATGATAGACATTCTGACTGATGTGAGGCGTCTCATTGTAGTTTTGATTTACATTTCTCTAATAACTAGTGGTGTTGAACATCTTTTCATATGACTATTGGTCATCTGTATATTCTCTTTGGAGAAATGTCTGTTTGGATCTTCTGTCCATTTTTTTTTTTAATGTAAACTAAACAATTTTATGTAATCACATTGCTGTGCTCCTATACAGTCAAATGGAAATTCAAAGGACATGATTTTTCTGAATGTTTATTTCAGAAAGTTAGAATTGGATGCCTGAAAACAATAAAACTAATAATATATTAATATATAATGTTAATAACATACAGTTGGTCATTCTTTTTCCTATTCTACCACAGCTAACTGACTGGAAGTCAGTTTTAGTAACTACTACTAACATAAGACCTTCATCAATAAGTGAAGATATATAGGAAAATCCATAATATAACTAAAAAACATCAAAGATAATATGATGATAAAAAAATACAGTGACATCTTAGTTGGTATAAGAAACAGGATAATTAAGAAAGCAAAGCCCATGATCACATACAGGCCACGGAAGCCTGTGACTGTCACGAGTGTTGACTTCTCCTTTATCTGAGGTTGTAAAAAGTGCTTTGTAAAATCCTGAGGTTTGCAGCAGTTGTAACCTCCTGAAGAGACTTCAATCAAAAGGGTTTCTAGAATATTCTGACGATTTCCATCTACCAGGCTGTGGTGAGCTCAAGCAATACATACTCCAGAGGACAGAAGACAGACATGTTGGGAAGTGGGAATGACTTCTACTGCACTTAGGGAGAAAGGGCATGTTGCTACTCAGCCTAGTACAAGTGTAGAAGCAACACCTCAGTGATTCAACCTTTAAAGACTCTATAAAAATGACAACAACTGGTAGGAATAAACCTTCAGAAGTGCCTTCTCAGACCTCCCGTCATAAGCACGAGCATAATCAAAACACTGAGTTTTCATGGTCTCACACAAAATTAGACTCACTTATGACAATGGCCGGAGAGGCTCCTATAAGACATCGGGGCTGGGATTTACTGTAAGATACACATCGGTTTAGTGCATCACTATGTGTTATGGAAATATGTGTCACTGACAGAGTGAAGGCATATTCTTGAATAACACAGCAAATAACACTACAAATTCAAGGAACATGGACACAATGACAATAGCTAACTTCATGATGGCTACTACTTGGTAGAGCTAGGATTGCCTCTCCCATAAAGTACTTCAATGGCCAGCTGGGATATTAGCCATTAGTTTCTCACTGTAATTCTCACTTAGAAACCGAATCTAATACTTTCCATGTTTACTAGCACAAGAACAGTGAAAAATCCTTGTAGAAGAAAGCCAGACAGATATGCTTCTGTTTTATCACAGAAGCTGCCTAGGACCGGTCCTGCTCACAGACAGATTGCTAATTCCAAATTTATTGACAGTTATGCAGATATTCTTTACCAGTTGAGCCACCAGGGAAGCCCTCATAGCTCGGTTGGTAAAGAATCTGCCTGCGATACAGGAGACCCCGGTTTGATTCCTGGGTCGGGAAGATCCCCTGGAGAAGGGATCCAAGGAGTAAGCATCTTTTAATTTCATGGCTGCAGTCACCATCTGCAGTGATTTGGGAGCCCCAAAAAATAAAGTTTGACACTGTGTCCACTGTTTCCCCATCTATTTCCCATGAAGTGATGGGACCAGATGCCATGATCTTTGTTTTCTGAATGTTGAGCTTTAAGCCAACTTTTTCACTCTCCACTTTCACTTTCATCAAGAGGCTTTTGAGTTCCTCTTCACTTTCTGCCATAAGGGTGGTGTCATCTGCATTTCTGAGGTTATTGATATTTCTCCCGGCAATCTTGATTCCAGCTTGTGTTTCTTCCAGTCCAGCATTTCTCATGATGTACTCTGCATATAAGTTAAATAAGCAAGGTGACAATATACAGCCTTGACGTACTCTTTTTCCTATTTGGAACCAATCTGTTGTTCCATGTCCAGTTCCAACTGTTGCTTCCTGACCTGCATATAGATTTCTCAAGAGGCAGGTCAGGTGGTCTGGTATTCCCATCTCTTGAAGAATTTTCCACAGTTTATTGTATCCACACAGTCAAAGGCTTTGGCATAGTCAATAAAGCAGAAATAGATGTTTTTCTGGAACTCTCTTGCTTTTTCCATGATCCAGCGGATGTTGGCAATTTGATCTCTTGTTCCTCTGCCTTTTCTAAAACCGGCTTGAACATCAGGAAGTTCACGGTTCACGTATTGCTGAAGCCTGGCTTGGAGAATTTTGAGCATTACTTTACTAGCATGTGAGATGAGTGCAATTGTGCAGTATTCCCCAATGTAATTGGTATTACATTAGAATTGTAATACCAATTGGAGTTACCAATTGGAATTACAATTGGAATTACCAATTGGAATTACCAATTGGAATTACAACTGGAATACCAATTATAATTGGAATTACAATTGGAATACCTCCCCAATGTAATACAATATAAATACTCACTCATACATATATGACTCTTTGTGGCCCAACGGACTGTAGCCCTCCAGGCTCCTCTGTCCATGGAATTTCCCAGGCAAAAATACTGGAGCAAGCTGCTGTTTCCTACTCCAGGGGATCTTCCCAACCCAGGGATCAAATCCCGGTCTCCTGAATCTCCTATGTCGCCTTCATTCATAGGTGAGTTCTTTACCACTGGGCTTCCCTTGTGGCTCAGCTGGTAAAGAATCTGCCTGCAATGTGGGAGACCTGGGTTTGATCCCTGGGTTGGGAAGATCCCCTGGAGAAGAGAAAAGCTACCCACTCCAGTATTGTGGCCTGGAGAATTCCATGGACAGTCCATGGAGTCACAAAGAGTTGGACACGACTGAGCAAGTTTCGCTCACTTCACTTTCACTTTACCACTAATGCCACCTGGGAACAAAAGTGGTATCAAACACTGTATCCTACTTTATAACTCCCCCCTTACTTATCAGTTCATTGTAAACATTTTTCCACGTCATTGAATGTCATTTTTAATGGCCAGTTACTATGTACCCAATATTGGGTTCTGAACACAACAGGTCAGTCATTAACTTCAGCTTTATGACAGCTGAAAGGCAAATGAGATGACCAACTGCTGCTGATCTTTTATGCAGGGTAGATCTATAACTGCCCCAGGAAAAGGCACAGATAACAATATTGAAGTTTTCTCATTGACTATAAATGAGGAAACAGTTTTTGATGGCCAGGGGAAGATTGTGAAAGAATAAATAGGAGATAAGTCAAGAGGATTCATGTTTCTCTCTTTGTTCCCTGTTCAAATGTCATCTATGGAGAGAAACTGGCTGAGACAAGTAGTGAAATAAAGTGTCTTCATTCATTTTTTGTGTTTATTTGGGATCAATACACTGTTTGATTTTGAAAAACTTTGAGGTAACCATCCAATTAGAGTTAAAGGAAAAATGAAACCACAGGAAATATCAAGCACAGATGCTTCCAAGCATCTGGGAAGTACTCTTTTGGATTGCTTGGTCCTGAATATAGTTCTAGGTTCTCTAATTATAAAGATATGTTTATTTAGCCTCTATTCTGTGGCAGGCATATACTAAGAACTTTACCATTTAAAGGTCAAGTAAATTCTGTGAAGTAGGTTATAATCTCTATTCTGTACATGAGGAAATAGGTTCTGAGAGATTAGATAATTTGCCAGTTAGTGGGTGACATAACTAGTTAATGCTAGAGACAAGATTCATATCAAGGTCTGCCTTCCCAAGCCCTTTCTTCTATGTTACTCTATTAAGTAACCATTCATGGTAGGCAGAGTAATGCCCCCCACCTCATCCTAACTGCCAGAACATTACCTTATATGACAAAGGGGAATTAAGGTTGCAGATGGAGTTATAGTTGTTAATCAATTGACCTTAAAATAGGGAGGCCATCCTGGATTATCTAGTTGGGCCCATTGTAATCACAAGTGTCCTTAAAAGTGGAAAACAGAGACAGAGAAGGTGTGTCAACAGAGGCAAAGTCAGAGTGATGCAATGTGAGGACTCAGCCTGTTGTTGCTAACATTGGAGATAGAAGGCAATCATGAACCAAGAGATGTGGGCAGCCTCTAGAAGCTAGAAAAGGCAAGGAAGTGAATCCTTCCCTAGAACATCCAGAAAGGGATATACCCTGCCAACACCTGGGTTAAGCCCAGTGACACCTGAACTGGACCTCTGACTCACAGAACTGCCATATAATAAATTCATGTTGTTTTGAGCCACTAAGTTTGTGGTAATTTGTTACAGCAGCAAACAGAAAACTCATTCACCATCATTTTGTGAATATCTAAAGATCAGATTTGTATTCTTAGAGAAGACCCACACATTTAGTTGTTGTTGTTCATTTGCTACTTCCTGCATGTAAATCCATGATTTTCCCCAGAAAAGAGTTCTTAAGATCTAGAAAAGTGTTGGATGAGAGTACAAAGTTCTGGGTCAAGTGACATGGACAAGATTATTTCAACCTGAGATAGAAAAATGTCTACTATCTATTTACTACTATGGCTTGCTTACTCCTGTGATACTGTTTGAGACATCTGCTTTTAAGAACCTCGTGGATCATCTAGGGAAAAAAGTGAATTATAAAACACCTCTCAGGGGCTCAGTAAACTGCCTTGTTGGATGTAGTCATTAAATACTGAGTCAGAACTTTGGTTGGATACCACAGATAAGACTTTGGAGTAATAAACAGTGCTGGACAACAGGTCTACCAATTCTTGAGGCAGAAGATCTGAACCTGAATTCTACCTCTGTTACTTTCTACCTGTGCATATATAGTGTAATCTTCCTAAACATCCATTTTTTCATCAAGATGGGCTCATATTACCAGCTTGGAAAGGTTTTTAATAAGGACTTAGTAAAAAGATAGATCTAAAGCATCTAGAATAAGGAATTCCCTGGTGGTGCAGTGGATAGGAATCTGCCTGCCAGTGAAGGGACGTGAGTTCAATCCCTGGTCCACAAGCCGCAGAGCAACTGAGCCTGTGCACCATAATTACTGAGCGTGTGCTATAGAGCCAGTAAGCCACAAATACTGAACCTCCATGCTGCAACTCGTGAAGCCCATTTGCATACAGCCTGTGCTCTGGTGACAAGAGAAGCCACCACAGTGAAAAGCCCATGCACTGCAACTAGAGAAAGCTGGCACACAGCCACAAAGACCTGTCACAACCAAAAGCAAACAAATAAAAATTTTTTTAATTAAAAAAAAAATTTTTTAAAGCATCTAGAACAATACCTGGCACATAGCAGCCAATACCTATTAGCTTACTTCCTTCATGTTACCGAAATGCTGTAAAGGTTTTGTGTTTTTTTTTTTAACCAGCAGAGAGGAAATGCTTATTTTCCTCTATGATCTGTTTTTATTGCAAGAAGGCTTACATATAGTTTATAAATTTCTAGATTAGGAACTTTTTTTAAAGGATATAAACATTCATTCTAGGAAATGTGCCTGGAGGCCCAGATTGAAATCTGTTCCTCCAGCCCTTCCAATGATTTTAGAGGCTTCTGATCCCTTGTGTTATATCTCTTACTGATTCAAAGAGCTAGAGTGATTTTTGTAATCTGTAACTACACCCTGCCAGATACACAGATGCACTGTGTATTACACCATGAGATATGTAAAACTGAATCCTGTCAGTCAAGGAACAACTTCTGCTTATTCTGCTTTTAACAACATAGATGCTAACAAAGCATTAATATTTTGGAATTTATGGAAGAGTATTCACTCATACATAATGCCAATGTAATGAACCAAAGACTGAAGATAATGCTGGTGATCCCTTCCAATAATCTTAAATTGCCATTAACTCTTTACTTGATGAGACAGGGTGGTGAACAACAATAATTCATGGTAGACAGTTACCTAACATTTTGTTCCTCATGTAGTTATTTTTTGGGGGAAATGGCCTACAATTTATCAAGAAAGCTAGAACAGATTTTTGAAAGAATCAACCAGGATTGTGTGGAGTAATAATAATATAAGATTTTCATAAAGATGGGTAGACAGCACTTTGAGCTCCTACTGCAGAAATACATGTTAATTGTGGTAAATAAGAATTTAGGACTGCTAATTAGGACAAAATCCAAAAAATTCCTTCAATCCATCTTCCACTGTTGTTAGAAACTTTTGAAATTTAATGTGGACTACTTAATAATTCTCTGTAAATGCAATTATCAAACTGAGTTTCTTACAACTTCCTTACACATTCTGTTTACTCTGTCAACCACTTCACAAATCTTGTAGGCCCAGCTAGCAAATTTCAGGCAAGTATTAAAAGTTACTCAATCCTCTGATTTTTTAAAAAGAGCTATTTCTGAGAGGACTCAGAGACACAGAGAAGTCAAAAGTCATCACAGTATGACTCCATCTCCTCCCACATCCATGCTAGGCAGGACTTGTCAGTACATCTCAAATTTTCTGGGTTGTGCACAGCCCAGTGTAGCTCCTTTAATCTGCCATGTCCACTTTCTCAACAGATCCAGGCACTATTTAAAGGGAACTTGCCAAGTCACAATCTCCTTTGTAGCCTGTAAGTTCCATGAAAGCAAGAGAGTTCTCATCCATATTTGTATTCATAGAACACAAAACACATCGAACAAATGCAGGTTGAACAAAAATACTCAGTTCTGAACTACATCCTGTCCCAGTCTGCTATCACTTTTCACAGGCTCTGCTGTTCAGTCTCCCATTTCTCTCCTGGTTTCACCTTTGAGATTGTCCTCATACTGTTATCTTTGCCACTTGGCTACAGTTCTGACTTTCTGTGTTAGAAATATTGGTTCCAGATCCCTGAGGAACCCTTCTCCTGGTGCCCAAAGGTTGGGGACCACTGGTCTCAGTGATCTAAGAAGTACTGTGCTCTGCTGGGCTATGAGAAAACTAGAGCAAGGCCCGAGGATGTTGCTGGGCTGTGTCAGTCTGGGTTATATAAGAGAGGAGACAATTACAGCTAAAGGGCTTGGAGGTAAGGTGAGGTGGGGAGAGAGATCTAGCAGGGTGGATATGGGGTCAGGAGAGGTAGGAAGGAGAAGTGGAGAGATGCACCAAACAGGAAGCCTAGCACTAGTTTGACCTGAAGATTCAGCTGACAGTTCTAGGGCAGAAAGTTAGGGAAGGGATAGCCAGGGGCTGTCAGCTGTGCAGGAGCTTCCAGCAGTCAACTCTGGGAGGGGAAAAGACTGAGAAAAAAGAAATAATTAAATGTAGAGGTGCAAAATGTGGGAAAGGAAAGGGGTGAAAGAGGGGAGGTAAGGATGAGAGCTACCAGTCTGGTTGTGTGTGCTAAGTCGCTTCAGTCGTGTCTGACTCTCTGTGACCCCATGGACTATAGCCTGCCAGGCTCTTCTGTGAATGGGATTTCCCAAGCAAGAATACTGGAGTGGGTTGCCATTTCCTCCTCCAGATCAGTCTGGTTAGAGCTGGGCTAAACATTCTATTTTGCCCATCAGCTTGGAACTTGTGGGCATTCAGTTGCTGTGTAGGCAAAATTGAAATGAGAAGCCTGTCTCTTCTGTACTCAAATGACTTGGGTAGATTCTAATGAACTGTGTATATCGGGAAAGGAAAAGGTTAACTGAGATTAACCTGAAAAACAGCCTCATGTGGCAGTTTTCAAACAAGCAGGTTGACTTGGCTTGTGTGAAGGTGATGATGCCTGATCTGGAAAAGAGCAATATATGTTGTACCGTTTTAAAATCCATTCTGGCACACTGTGATGAATGTGTCAGCTGGCAGCTAAGAACTTGCTGAAATGCAAAGTCTCTCACCATTTATAATCGACACTCCCCTTCTAGGAAAGAGCCTGTCTCATCTCTGAAGCAGTGGACTTATCAATTTGCATAAAATCTGCCATTCTCAATGAACACATATTTATCATCTACCACTTACTTTCCTACTGTCTTTAATTTTATTTTATTTTTAAACTTTACAATATTGTATTAGTTTTGCCAAAAATAACAAAAAACAAAACAGAATTAGTTTGCAGTGAATCAGCACCTTTAAATTCAGCCATGCTGGGTGAATCTGTCAAGAGTGGCAGGAAGCCATTGCTGGAAGGGGGAGGGAAAGGAATAACATGATCCTTTTCTGTTTCCATCATCTTTTTTTGTATGTATCTAAGTGGTTAAATCACCACGTAGGTTAGATGTTAAGTGTACAATAGATTACTGTGCTGTTCTGATATCTTGTTAAAGTTGAACTTGTCAGTTGTTTATTCTTTACCTAACCTGTTCTTGCCTGGAGAATCCCAGGGATTTGGGAGCCTGGTGGGCTGCCATCTATGGGGTCGCACAGAGTCAGACACGACTGAAGCGACTTAGCAGCAGCAGCAACACTTATGAAAGATGATCAAATAACCCAACTGAGTACAAAGAAAGCTGAAAACTTCCCAGGTCTTAACACCAGTCCCTGAACAAAAAAGGAATACCCAGGATCAACAGTCTACTCTCAAATCCCACAAATACTACATATACTACCTGCTCACATTTGCCCTGTTCTTGCTGCTGTTTACCCATGAGAAAGCCAAGCCCGAATTTTCTCTTGAAGCCAAGACTTATGGAAATGCCAAATGAATCAGTTCAAAATTTTACACATTTGGTTTCATTTAACTTATTCTTCATGCTATAGGCACCACTTGATGACATTACAACTCCGTCACATCTCTCCATACATCTTATTAAACTGAAATAACATAAAGCAATAGAAAAAATGGTGACCAGATGCCATCTTGTTTCAGACCAAACTATGTCAGATTTTGAATGAAACTTGACAACATCTGGTTGCTTAGATGGCATACATAGATTTATCAAAGTTATTTCAGGGAACTTCTCTGGTGGTCCAGTGCTTAGGGAATATGCCTTGCAATGCACAGGATGTGGGTTCTACCTCAGATCCAGGAACTAAGATTCCACATGCAGCTAAGCCCGCACACCACAGCTAAAGAGTCTGTGTGCCGCAATGAAAGATCCCGCGTGATGCAATGAAGATCCTGCATGCCACAACTAAGACCCAACACAGCTAAATAAATAAATATTTTTATAAATAAAGTTGTTCCACTCCTTTAATGTCATCTAGAGAATGCACACAAATATATGATGCTACTACAAAGCTGAAAAGAGACTTTATAAAGTCCCATCATCGGCAGGGACACTGTATATGAAAGAAAAGCATAGTATAATCCATCTCATCAAGAGTTAATTTTACCAGCAGCATGTACAAAAATTTAGAATGTGTGAAGTCTTTGACCCAGCAGTCCTATTTCCAAGAATATATCCAAAGGAGATCACTAGTAAAGTACATAAAGATGGCAAGCAAGGACACTCATCACGGCTTTCTTTACACTGTGAAAAATGGAAAATAACTTTATTGTCCTTTAATGAGGGACCTGTTAAACAAAAAAATCAATGCAATATTATGCAGTCATCAAAAAAGATAGTATATCTGTACACATATATTAACAGAAAAAATCTTCATGTCACCTGCATGCGTGCTAAGTTGCTTCAGTCATGTACAGTTCTTTGCAACCCTATGGACTGTAGCCTGCCAGGCTCCTTGGTCCATGGCATTCTCCAGGCAAGAATACTGGAGTGGGTTGCCATGCCCTCCTCCAGGAAATCTTTCCAAACCAGGGATCAAACCTTGAACTCATGTCTCCTGTGTTTCCTGCATTGGCAGGCAGGTTCTTTATCACCAGCACCACTTGGGAAGCCCTAGTGCCACCTAGAAAGCCCCTTCATGTCACAATGCTAAGTAAAAAGAAAGGTACAAAAGATATAAAAAAGCATTCATCCTATGAATCTATATAAAACAATTTGTATCTAGACTTTGGATGGTGAAATTTCAATTATTCAACACTTTCTTCTATTTACTTTTTAGTTTTATTTTCCATATAAGCCATGCATCTACTTTAAAATCAGGGGGAAAATTTTTTTAATTTTTTTTTCATATTTTCATCAGAGGGAAAATAATCAGTATTCCGTGTTTCAGTCATACCAGAAATCACCCAGGAAGCCAAATGTAGCTCTTACATTTCTATGCCTTCTGTTGCAAGGAAAACTGCATATAAACAGACTGTATTACAAAGGGAAACTGGATAAATGGTGCCTAGAACCCAAACCAAAACAGAGGTGAAATACTACATAAACTAAAGTGGATGCCTTTATTATACATAGTGTTCAAAAGAATTAAGTCATTGCGCATGTGTACATGGATTACTATATTTTCATGACTAACAAAAAAAATAACATGGATTCCAAATAGCAGCAAAGAATATAACCATCATTGGTTTTTCTTACATAAGTTACCACTCTATAAATTTCCATGTTAATGTGGAAAAATCTGACCTGAACAGATGGATCTCACGCTGTTTTCTAAAACATGAACAGATTTCTGATCTTCTGGACCAGGAAATGAAGTCAGCTCTACAACAGCAGACACCATCATCCAGCTCCTAGCATTTTAATTTAAGGAACTGCTAATAAAAGCAAAATTCCGTCTTTAGAAATAACAGCACAGCGATACGTTTGTCTTAATGGAATGTGCTCTTGATAGAGAAAGAAAACATAGTGGAGACCTGTGGCAGTGGAGGTGCTGGCTGACTGACCACCCAACTGCACTAGTTTTGGAGAATCCCCTCACTGCGGTTCTTGGCAGGTACCGCCATTCGGCTGCCTCCATCCTTCATTCTCCAAGTTTCCCTTGGAAGGCGCAGTCCTGAAAGCTGCCACTCTGCCTGCTTAAATCTTCATCTCATTAGCCAAAGGGCCCCTTTTCCTTGAGTATGTCTTCACAGCAGCAGCTTCACAATAGACACTCTTGGGTTGGAGAACTTGCAGTCAAGCAATTAAGCAACTTTGCACATTTTTTCCTGCTTCACCACTTTCTAGCTGTGTAACTTAAGGCTGTGAAGAGGCTGGTAGAGGCAGCAAGACTGAGCATGAGGAAGAATTGTGGCCAAGGGGATTGCCCGTGAGGTCAGGATATTGGTTATATAAAGAGAGAACAAACAAATATTATAGTTAAATATATTGAAGATAATGGGAACCAAATTTCTCACCCTCAGAGAAGGAAGATATAAATAGAAAAAAGGTGAAGACTAGAATTAACACTGTGGTATTAGAGTGCCGTTTAAGATATTAAACTAATTTTAATATAAATAGGTTAATAAATATAGATGTGCATATGTACTTATGAGTTCCCCAGTTCTGTCAGCTAAGATGGCCATTGTTCTTGTTGTTGTTGTTTAGCCAATAAATCATGTCCAGCTCTGTGACCCCATGGACTATAGCCCACCAGGCTCCTCTGTCCATGGAATTTCCCAGGCAAGAATTCTGGAGTGGGTAGCCATTCCCTTCTTCATGGGACCTTTCTCCTTCATTGGCGGGTGGGATTCTTTACCGCTGAACCACCAGGGAAGCCCAGGATGGCCTTAAAGTAGCCTAAAGTAATGAGACTCCAGGAGCAATGACCACACCTAGCACCCAGAGCTTGCATTCTCTGCTAAAAGAAAGCAGGGCTCTTTAGAAAAATATCTTTTGAAATGACTGAAATGGCAGGGACAGGAAAAGTACAAGATGAATCTGAAACATCTTACACTAGAAAGTACTCGGATAATAGAGATTTCAAAGCAACACAAGAAACAACTTGAATGGGATTCAAATGACCAAATCTGTAACAATTTCAGCATCAAAGTCAATAATGAAAGTAATCCACTGAACACAATAGAAATCCACAAGCCAAATTGATGTAAATAAATGAATATATAAATAAAGAGAAAACTCCTTTAC
Source organism: Bos indicus x Bos taurus (assembly GCF_003369695.1). Classification (NCBI taxonomy): domain Eukaryota; kingdom Metazoa; phylum Chordata; class Mammalia; order Artiodactyla; family Bovidae; genus Bos; species Bos indicus x Bos taurus. Next base: position 131,749,829 of record NC_040076.1, read on the forward strand.
AACAGAATACAAACTAGTAAAAGTAAAATAAATGGAGAATTCCCCGGTGGTCATGTGGTTAGGACTCCACCTGGGATTCAGTCTCTGGTCTTGAGGAGTTAAGACCCCACAAGCCACATGGCAAGGCCAAAGAAAACAAAAAAGGTAAGATGGAAAAATTGGAAAAATCGCCATTTGGCAATCATCATAGTAATTACTCAAGCAAGAATCATCATAAGTGACTGAAAGTTTGCTGAAGAATAGGATGACATAGTCTCAAAGTATCTCCCCACAAAATGCTTATTAATTACAAAGGGAGGGCTTCCTTCATGGTTCAGTGGTAAAGAATCCGCCTGCCAATATAGGAGACACCGATTTGATTCCTGGTCTGGGAAGATCCCACATGCTGCAGAGCAACTAAGCCTGTGTGCCACAACTGTTGAGCCTGTGCTCTGGAACCGAGGAGCCACAACTACTGGGCCCATGCGCCACAACCACTGAGGCCTGTGCACCCTTGAGTCCATAGGTGCCATTGCAATGACAAGCCTAAGCACCACAAATGAAGAGTAACGCCCGCTCTCCACAACTAGAGAAAAGCCCTTGCAGCAATGAAGACCCAACATAACCAAAAATAAATAAATAAAATTATCTCTTAAAAACTACAAAAGGAAAAATAACAACTTGACAGTGGAGAAGTTTTCACCTTTACCAAGTCATCAAAGTTCACATCAGCAGCAAAAAGACCAGTCACTGGGTAAGGGGCGGCAGACACCACATTGGGCAGCAAAGGTACCAGAAGAAGCCCCTGAAGCAGTCCAAGGAGCAAGACAAAAAGATGGACCAGGAAGATAAGGCATTCAAGCAGAAAAAGGAGGAGCAGAAGAAACTCGAGGAGCCAAAAGTGAAGGCCACAGGGAAAGGCCCCATGGGCACAGATGGAATTAAGAAATCTGGCAAAAAGGAAGCTGTTCCTTGTGCCTGAGGCAATGATGCTCCTTAATTCCATTCATGTTTAAACATCTGGATTTCCTGCTGTAACATCTGTTGCCATCTACAGCTAGAATGAGGTGTTGTCTTAGAACCTAGTACATTTAAGAACAAATGTTTGTATAAATTAATAAGTAATCATAGAGTAGCTCCTCTTTAGTTCTTCTTAGCCATTTCTACTTTAGCTATGAGATCTGCATAAATCCAACCCAGAATCCTGCCGAAGTGTGTTGTTAAGTCTTTGTTCTATACTGAATTCTGTACTACTTGGATTTAAATGAATTCATTTAAAATGGCAAAAAAAAAAAAAGGACAAATCAATATTGTGTCTCTTAATAAGATCCACTGAAAACACACAATATCACATCTATCATTTTCCTGCCAAAAATGTATAACTATGCCAAAAATGCATAACTTGCCTCAGACAAACCTAAATAAACCTAAATGAGGAACATTCTACCAAATGAATGGTCTGAACTTCCCAAAATGTCAAAGTCACTAACAACAAGGAAGAAATGAAGAACTATCACAAAGTAAAGATTAAAGGGACATAACTAAATGCAATTACAACCCTGGATTTGATTCTAGACAAGAAATAAAAAATATTTTTCCAAAAAGGAAATTACTGGGACAAATACTGAATGACTGTGGTTATACAGGAGAGTGTCTTGTCTTTAAGGAAGACACTTAAGTAGGGATAATTAGGCATCACATTTGCAACTTATTTTCAATTGGTTCAGAAAAAAAAAGTATCTGAATGAGTGACAAAGAGAACATTGAAAAATGTTTATCATTGGAGAACTTGGGGTGAAGTATACATGAGAATTAGCTTTCACCCCAATAGTTTGTTGGACTTTAAAAGCATGAAACTTTACTATAAATTTGAAATTATTTCTAAATAAAATATGAAAAAATATATTGGGGATAACATAAGAGTTTTTGGAAGAAGTACATGAGTTAATACATATGAGGTGCTTAAAACATAGCTAGGTATACAGTACCTGTAAAGAAGGCTGAGCGTTGAAGAATCGATGCTTTCGAACTGTGGTGCTGGAGAAGACTCTTGAGAGTCCCATGGACAGCAAGGAAATTAAATCAGTTAATCCTAAAGGAAATCAACCCTGACTATTCATTGGAGAGACTGATGCTGAAGCTGAAGTTCCAATATTTTGGCCACCTGATGCGAAGAGCCAACTCTTTTGAAAAGACCCTGATGCTGGGAAAGGTTGAGGGCAAGAGAAGAAGGGAGCAACAGAGGAGATTTTTGGATGACATCATTGACTCAATGGAGCAAACTCCAGGAGATAAAGAAGGACAAGGATGCCTGGTGTGCTGCAGTTCATGGGTTGCAAAGAGTCAGACACAATTTAGCAACTAAAACTGCAACAACAAGGTACACGGTAAATGTTAAATAAATGTTAGTGATAATTGTGGTAGTGGTAGTAGTAATGAACACCTGAACTGTACACCACAACTCATCTGAATCAGAACAAGTTGACTCTGGCTCACTTATTTATTTTCTCTTTTCAGATTTAATTTTGAGATTCAAAGAATATTTATTTGTATTTGAGATGCTAACACCATCACTGAACTTTTTATTGAAATTTAAGCACACAGTGTACACGTAGGACAATATTTTATAAACCACTGTCCTCAAGTAAAAAAAGATGTTAGCAAAATATTTTAAATAATCAAGATAAGCTTTTGAAAAGTCATTTTCATCTTTCATTAATTTAGGCAATATGGTGATAATGAGGTTATATGATCTGTACATAAATACATTATATGTCTTTATCCATATATAATATATACATTAAGATGTATATATTTACTATAAGGCAGTCATATACAACATTATAATAATACACATAGAGTTAACAACCATGAGAGTTGAAAAAGCCTTTGGCGGTCATCTACTCCAGTTCCTTTAATAGCAACTATCACCTCTGTAGCATCTGCAACAAATAGTTCAGTTTCTGTTTGAACCTACTTATTCCTTTTGAAAGCAGCCACCTGGGAATCATTCTGGTTGTTAGAAAATTGTTTTTTAACATTCAGTCAAAATCTCCCTATCTATAGTTTCCAGAATCTGTTCCTACATATTAGCTCTGGGGTCACTAATTATTTCTCTTCCACAGGAAATCTCAGTATCAGGAACTTTTCTACCCTCCCTGTCCCAGGTCTCCCATCATGAGTTTTCTCTTCTCCAGACTGAAAATCTCCTCTTTTTTTAGTTACTCCACATATAATCATGGTTTTAATCTCACCATATTAACCACTCCAGTTTCTATGATCTCGCCTATTCAGGAGAGATTCTACTTCTATGAGGGGAGCCTGAGATCACACCAGCTATTCTGGCATCCTCACACATTTAGGGTTTTTCCTTCAGTCAATATTTACTAAATGCCTGTGGTGTGGAAGGCACTGTGCTAGGATACTGCGAGAGATAAAATTAAGAAAACATATGCTTTCTCTTAAAGAACTTACACATTCATGTGGGAGAAAAGAAATATGCTAATAGTACCAAAAATAGACACAAGTGCTGTGTATGTTAAAAGAAGGAAATTATACAATTAAATATGTATTTGCTGTAACACGAAGTACTAGAGAACAAAAAGTGATGACAGTTTCAGACTAGACCTGTTTTGGTTTGGGATAGCATGAGAATTGGTAAAAAGCAGTAGGCGTGGGATTTAAGCAACATTAAGAGAGGAATTTCCAGATTGGGAGAATTACGCATCGATTGAAAAGACACAAAAAGTTTTTATTTTTATCCTTTTGACCTGTAACAATGTGATCAATAAACACTAGTCCAGATTGATTTACATACAACTTTATAGAGAGACAAATAAATTGACTACTACGCACCTAGTGCTTTACATTATTATTTTACTAAATCCCACAACAACCCCAACAAGGTAGGCACTAATATTAGTCTCTCTTTAAAAACAAATCAAGTGAAGATCAACAAGCGTCAGTGACTTGCCCAAGGTTACAGAGCTGCTTATGGCAGCCAGCCTTCAAATTCAGACTGTCATCTTCCAGTCTGACTTGAAGTCGTCAACTACTTACTGCCTAATGAAGCAATATCCGGCAAACTCCCACCCACATTCCCACAACCTTCCTGGAGAACTACTTGGGAGAAATCTCTCAATGAACAACCTGTTCCTCCTCTGGGTTCAAGAACACTTTCTACAGAACTCTGTTACAATCCTTGGCATAACGTATCACTCACTGTGAATTGTTTATGTAACACTCACTCCTGATAAAGTGTTACTGCTCCAAGAACAGAGATTATGTCCTTACTTATTCATGGTATCCCCTTACCTTAAGGCATTGCCAGACTCAACAAATGCTGGGAGCATGCTTTGAATAAAGTCACCCGTTTAACCAGAGACCTCTAATTCTGGGTCTCATTTGTTGTGTAGAGCTTTGGTTGCCACAGTTCTGCAATCTAACACTATCTTCTATCTCAGCTCTAAATTAAGGGAATCATCCAAGAAGTAATTGTGAGTATCTGGCTTCAGTCCATCCCGCCCTCAGCAGCCTCATTCATCTTTGGGATCCTCGCTCCCATTTATTACTTTTTAAATTTTATTCATTTTTGGCTCCACTGGGTCTTGGTTGCAGTGTGTGGGCTTTCTGCAATTGTGGCAAGCAGGGGCTCCTACCTAGTTGTGGTGCGCTGCTCCTCATTGTGGTGGCTTCTCTTGTTGCACAGCGACACCGGCACAAGGACTCAATAGTTTTGGCGCATGGGATTAGTTGCCCTGAGGCAAGTGGGACCTTCATGGACCAGGGATGGATCATGCGTTCCCTGCATTGGCAGGTGAATTCTGAACCACTGGACCACCGGGCAAGTCCCTCACCCCCATTTAGAACAATGGCTCAGCCAGAGTTACACAGAGCCCAGAGGCAAAATAAATGAGAAATTAGATTACCTAATAGCTTTACTTTCCTTCAGGTTTTTAAAGTAAAAGTCATGGTTCAATAAAGTTGCTGATACTCCGGGGCCTTAAATACAAGGAAAGAGAAAAGTGATTTTGAGAAGTCAGGAAATGACTAAATGAACCTAAGTAATGATGACACACATGTGGATTGAATTAATATAAAATTCAATACATGAAATGGTGTTCAGTTCAGTTCAGTTCAGTTGCTCAGTCGTGTCCGACTCTTTGGGACCCCATGAACTGCAGCACGCCAGGCCTCCCTGTCCATCACCAACTCCCTGAGATCACTCAAACTCACGTCCATTGAGTCAGTGATGCCATCCAGCCATCTCATCCTCTGTCGTCCCCTTCTCCTCCTGCCCCCAATCCCTCCCGGCATCAGAGTCTTTTCCAATGAGTCAACTCTTCGCATGAGGTGGCCAAAGTACTGGAGTTTCAGCTTCAGCATCAGTCTTTCCAATGAACACCCAGGACTGGTGAACATCCAACCAGGATGGACTGGTTGGATCTCCTTGCAGTCCAAGGGACTCTCAAGAGTCTTCTCCAACAACACAGTTAAGTGCACATAAATTATTACATATGCTCATTGATCATATATAATTCAACTACAGCAGTGACTATAAGGGAAATCAGAGGAGTAAGTATTTAACATGTATAATGTTATACAGTGAAAGTGAAAGTTGCTCAGTCGTTTCTGACTCTTTGAGTCCCCATGGACTGTAGTCCATGGAATTCTCTAGCCCAGAATACTGGAGTATTCTAAATACTGATAGCCTTTCCCTTCTCCAGGGGATCTTCCCAACCCAGGAGTCAAACTGGGGTCTCCTGCATTGCAGTTGGAGTCTTTACCAAATGAGCCATCAGAGAAGCTCATAAAGGGCCAAAATTTTTAAGCTTTATATATATATATAAACATTTATAGGGCAAAGTACAGTTTTGGTCCACAGAAAGACAAAACTCAATGATCTCAGCTCATCTCTGACATTTCCCTAAGTAGACGGGGATTTCCTGTGTCCAGACTAGAAGGTAGATGGATGAAAAGTGAGAAGGGAGAGGCACTGGAGTGGGTATCATTCTCCTTCTGACACCCAAGCCAGTGATCAGCACACAGTGACTTTTAAACAATACTTTGGTTACATAGAGAATCAACTGTTAAGGACAGAATGGCAAAAGAAAAACAAAAACAAGTGTGGTGATGGAAAAGGTCACTGTGCCTGATTTTATAATAAAAATAATGCTGGAGAAACATGAAATAAGAAAGAGCAGCGGCACATAACATCCTGGAACTGTGACTTACCAGAGTGTTTAAGAATATCATCCATATTTCCTTGCAGAGGCAACGTGACCTCCACAAGGAAAATGAGACAAGACACTCATCACCAATGAAACGTTCGAAAGTGCCCAAGAAAGAGAGTTTAGTTAGAATACAATTAATACCATCATCATTTTCCCCATCAACAAATTCCAACCTCAACCTGGAAAATTATATTGCTATTCAGTTCACCAGGATGCAAAGACTCCTCAAGCACCTACTAATTGGGAATGATCTAGTCCTCATGAAGACCAGCACAAACTGCCAGATTGCTAGACAGGCCAACAATTGCTATGATCAGCTAAAAGACCTGAAGTGTGGATAGCAGTACTATCCAACTTAAAAGTCACTATGGATAAACAACAAAGTCCTAATGTCTATCATGGGGAACTATATTCAATATCCTGTGATAAACCATAAAGGAAAAGACTATTTTTAAGAAGAATGTATATATGTGTATAACTGAGTCACTTTGCTGTACAGCAGAGACTGGCACAGCATTGTAAATCAACTATACTTCAATTTTAAAAAGTTACTGGGGAATTCAGCCATCCATTTGAATTAAAATATTGTAAAAATTAATTTTATAAGCTCCAATTAAGCTTATATTTGATTATGGCATATTCAGTTCAGTTCAGTTGCTCAGTCATTTCTAACTCTCTGCGACCCCATGGACTGCAGCACTCCAGGCTTCCCTGTCCATCACCAACTCCTGGAGCTTGCTCAAACTCATGTCCATTGAGTTGGTGATGCCATCCAATTATCTTATCCTCTGTCACCCCTTCTCCTCCTGTCTTCAATCTTTCGCAGCATCAGGGTCTTTTCCAGTGAGTCAGTTCTTTGCATCAGTTAGCCAATATTGGAGCTTCAGCTTCAGCATCAGTCCTTCCAGTGAATATTCAGGACTGATTTCCTTTAGGATTGACTGGTTTGATCTTCTTGCAGTCCAAGGGACTCCCAAGAGTCTTCTCCAACACCACAGTTCAAAAGTATCAATTCTTCAGTGCTCAGCTTTATTCACAGTCCAACTCTCATATCCATACATGACTACTGGAAAAACCATAGCTTTGACTAGATGGACCTTTGTCAGCAAAGTAATGTCTCTGCTTTTTAATATGCTGTCTAGGTTGGTCATAGCTTTTCTTCCAAGGAGTAAGTGTCTTTTAATTTCATGGCTGAAATCACCATCTGCAGTGATTTTGGAGCCCCAAAAAACAGTCTCTCACTGTTTCCATTGTTTCCTCATCTATTTGCCATGAAGTGATGGAACTGGATGCCATGATTTTAGTTTTTTGAATGTTGAGTTTTAAGCCAGCTTTTTCACTCTCCTCTTTCACTTTCATCAAGAGGCTCTTTTTTTCCTCTTGGCTTTCTGCCATAAGGGTGGTGTCATCTGCATATCTGAGGTTATTGATATTTCTCCTGGCAATCTTCCAGCTTGTGCTTCATCCAGCCTGGCATTTCTCATGATGTATTCTGCATATAAATTAAGTAAGCAAGGTGACAATATACAGCCTTGATGTACTCCTTTCCCAATACTCCAGGTATATTTATATGTATACATATTTTCTTCACTGTCATATTTTCTTTCATCTACAAAAAATACTCTAAAGAGTAGCTCCTTTTTAAAAAGATTGGATAGTAACAGTTTGAAAATATGACAGACTAAATGGCATTTAAATAAAAACACTTTAAGTATTTTTTATTAATTTTTATTGGAGTATAGTTCCTTTACAATGTTGTTAGTTCCTGCTGTTCAGCAAAGTGAATCAGTTATACATATACACATATCCCCTCTTTTTTGGATTTTCTTCCTAATACACCACAGAGCACTGAGTACTGAGTATAGAGCTCCTTTTGCTATACAGTAGGTTCTCATTAGTTATCTGTTTTATACATAATTGTGTAGATATGTCAATCCCAATCTTCCAGTTCATTCCACCTCCTCACCTCCTTGATATCCATACATTTGTTTTCTACGTTGGTGCCTCTATTTCTGGTTTACAAATAAGTTCATCTGTACCATTTTTCTAGATTCCACATATAAGTGACACTATACGATATTTGTTTTTCTCTTTCTGACTTACTTCACTCTGTATGACAGTCTCTAGGTCCACCCTCATCTCTGCAAATGGCACAATTTTGTTCCTTTTTATGGCTGAGTAATATTCCATTGTGTATATATGCCCTAACTTCTTTATCCATTCATCTGTTGACGGACATCTAGGTTACTTCCTTGTCCTGGCTATTGTAAATATTCCTGCAATGAACATGGGGGTGCATGTATCTTTTTGAATCATTATCATTAAATATTTAGAAACTGAATAAGTATTAAAAGTTTCAAACTAAGTAACATGTTATTCCTCATAGAAGACAAGCCTATGTACATATGGGTTAAAATAAGCAATTACTTCTCACAAAGCCATCTTCAATAGAATTTTACATCTAGTAATGAAATGAATTTAAAAATGAAAATGGGAGTATAAACCTAGAATTTAAAATGTAATCTTTTTATCATATCATGAAACATAGTTGATTATCTTTATTATAGAAGGATGGAGTTGGTGATGGACAGGGAGGCCTGGCGGGCTGCCACAAAGAGTGGGGTCACAAAGAGTCCTACATGACTGAGCGACTGAATTGAACAACCAAATGTAAATGTCAGATATTATAAAGGGTAAAAAGATAGATTTGACTATATAAAATGTGAAATTTTCTATACAGCAGAAAATATAATAAAGTTTAAAAATTTTTAAAAAGTCAGGGAAAAAGTTGCAACATACTCAACAAAAATCTTTAGCATCTGAAGAATTTTCACAAATAAGAAAAAGCCTATAAGCATACCAACAGAAAAATAAAGCTATGAGCTGGAAACTCACAAAACAAAAAAAAAACAACCAGTAAGTACTCTTGCCGGGAAAATCCCATGGACGGAGGAGCCTGGTAGGCTGCAGTCCATGGGGTTGCTGAGAGTCAGACACGACTGAGCGACTTCACTTTGACTTTTCACTTTCATGCATTGGAGAAGGAAATGGCAACCCACTCCAGTATTCTTGCCTGGAGAATCCCAGGGACGGGGGAGCCTGGTGGGCTGCCGTCTGTGGGGTCGCAAGGAGTCGGACACGACTGAAGCGACTTAGCAGCAGCAGCAGCAGCAGCAGCAGTAAGTATATAAAAAGATGCTCTTTACTGCCTATCCAATTGACAAAAAACCTTATTTTGGTAATAGTGTGGGAATTCTGACATTCTAATTCAGTTTTTATACTGGTATATTGGTACATCTTTTTTGTAGCACAATCTAGAAATATCATTCTTCCAACAAATATTTCTTGAATACACATATATCTGACATTAGAACATAGTAAAGAATAAAACAGACAAGGGAGGAGATAAGAAGTAATTAAAGAAATAAATCAATGTATCAAAAATAAAACATGCATATCCATTGAACCATCAATTTCACTTCTAGGAATTTTTTCCAAGGATATAATCAAGTGCACAAATATTTACTCAAAGATACTATTTGCAGAATGGTATGATAACAGCAAAAATCAGAAATAAATGAACGTTCTTTATTATGAGATTATTTAAATAAATTGCTCTGCTTACATAGTACAATATTACACGACACTTAATGATGACCTAGTTTTATATGTATTGATTTGAAAGACATTAGTGATAAATTATACAGTGAAAATGCAACCAACAGAAGATTGGTTCATTTAAAATACATGTGGATTTACTTAAAAGAAAATCTGTTTGAGTATAGCAGTGTCCTAAAAAACTAAAAATAGAATTACCATAATGATCCAGGAATCTCACTCCTGGACATGCATCCAAAAAAGATGAAAGCTCTAATTCAAAAAGATACATGTACCCCGATGTTCATAGAGCCACTGTTTACAATACCCAAGACACTGAAGCAACATAAGTGTCCATCAACAAATGAATGCATAAAGAAGATGTGGTACGTATACACAATGGAATATTACTCAGCCATAAAAAGAATGAAATAATGTCATTTGCAGCAATATGAATGGACTGACAGATTAACATATAAGTGACGTAAGTCAGAGAAAGACAAATATTACATCATTTATATGTGGAATCTAAAAAATAATACAAATGAACTTATTTACAAAACAGAAACAGATTCACAGACATAGGAAACAAACATGATTACCAAAAGGAAAGGGTGGCATAAATTGGAATATGGGATTAACAGATGCACACTACCAAATATAAAATAGATAAATAACAAAGATTTACTGTATAGCACAGGGAACTATACTCAATATCATGTAATAATCTATAATGGAAAAGAATCAGAAAAAAAGAATATAATGCATATATGTATAACTGAATCACTTGCTGCACTCACACAATATTGTAAGTCAACTATAATTCAATTTTTTAAAAATCTATTTACAATACTTTTCTCTGGTTTTATGTATTGCCCTATTACCCAAATTTCTTAACAATGAGCATACATTTTATTAGAGAAAAACCACAGCTATTCAACATTTTGAAGAGCATATATGTAATCTTTACAGAGTTCACAAAGCGTATCCCACCAGTATAATTGAGATTATCAGCATTGTGATACATCTTAGTCATTATTTTCTTCAGGTTATAACTTTCCATAAGATTGTTGTCTAGCTTTTTTCCTATTAAATTTGTCATTAATTCTTTTTGTTTAAACTTCATTTAGGAATATCTTTTTTGTATTAATATCAATTTTACCTCTTTATAGACTACATTTGTTCTGTAATTAAAATATGTGTATTTTCTTAGACTTTAAACTTTTTATCTTGTTTTGGGGTATAGTCAATGTTGTGAGTTTCAGGTGAACAGTGAAGGGACTAAGCCATACATACACATATATCCATTCTCCCCTAAATTCCTGTCCCATCCAGGCTGCCACATAACATTGAGCAGATTTCCATATGGTGCTCAATGCGCTCAGTCACTAAGTCATGTCCGACCCTTTGTGACCCCATGGACTGTAGCCTGCCAGGCTCCTCTGTCCATGGGATTCTCCAGGCAAGAATACTGGAGTGGGTTTCCATTTCCATCTCTAGAGGATCTTCCTGACCCAGGGACCAAATCTGCGTATCCAGCAGTGGAAGGTGGACTCTTTACCCCTGAGCCACCAGGGAAGTAACATGCTATACAGTAGGTCCTTGTAAAAATAAGTAAATTAATTTTAAAATATGTGTAAATACTTTCTTGCTCAGCCAAACACCAAACACTTTAATTCACAGGTTCTGTGACTTGGAAACAGATGATTATGAAAGTTAATGGTTATGAAGAGTTCAGAAATACTAAAGATGTCAAAAAATAAAGATGGATTATAAAAAAGTTCTGGAAAACATGTGTAATTTGTGGTGTGTGATGGCGCTGAAAACCAGTAAGTGTATTAACATGTTTGTAATGTTTGTGTGTATATACTATGTATTTTCATATGTGAGAGTTCTTGTTTATGCTCACCCCGTGCCCTCCCATGTAGGTAAATCAAGCCTGTTAGGCATATGCTTTATCTGCACCACCAGGACGAGCCACATTTGCCTTCAGTTATCTTCAGGAAACAAGCATCAACTCATCCGAAAAGGGTTACACTGTCGAGCGGGCGCTACTCTGGCCACCTGCCTTGGAGGCCGGCTATTTCTGGCAAAGGTGCGGCGTAGAACCGCAAGGCACGCCGCCTCCAGGGAACTAAGCCGACGACGAAGACGCTGGAGGTACTTCAGCACCACGGACACGGGCAATCCCAATCAGGTCCTTTAGAGACTAAACAGCCGACACCTCCCGTTTCCCAAGCGCTCCCAGCCCTCTCCGCCCAGTGCGTCACTGTCTCTGGGCCCTCAATCGTCACTCAGTCGCCAGCTTTTCATCCCGCTCCCCCGCCAACCCCGGCAAAAGCCTGGACACAGATGCGAGTCTGCGCGGCCCCCCTACTCGTCCTTCCTGCTGGCCCGCGCACCCCTCCATCCTCCTCTCTCCAAAGGGGCCACACGGCGCACGTGGCGTAGAAACCCTACGGCCCAAAGGCGGGTCAGGGAGGGGTAGCACTTTCCTCCTCGGAGCTGCGCGAGGCTGCGTGGACTTGCCCTGCGCCTCTAGCCACCACACTCGGCCGCGGCCTGGCCCTTCCTCCACTACCCCTTGCCCTTGCCTTTCACTGGGGAAAGATCGCGCTGTACCGTTTATTCTCCGCGAAAATCTCAAACCATACACACAGGCGTCCAAGGGTCGGCAACAGAGTAAACGAAAATACTCATTCTTATTTCTAAATAAGAATTTAGAAGTTGTTATTTCTTACAACCACCCAGCATTCTTATAACCTTATTTCTAAAACCACCCAGCATTCTTAAAAAGTTTGAAATTGATGCCATGGCGCCACAGGGACTCACCCTGGTTTGGGTGGGCTCCTGGGCGTGAGGAAAGCAAGAGCCCTGGCCTTTATCAGAGAAGTACACATACACACGACGGTGGCAGGAAACCGGGGCGCAGAGGCCATAGCTGATGCTGACCCTACCGAACTCGCGTCCAGGTGTTCCAAGGGAGCAGTGCTGGGAAGTGGGGGCCCCGCGGACCCTCAGGCGTCGAGCAGAGCCCCGGAGAAAGGGTGTGAAGGGGGCGGCCCAAGCCCCAAAGAGGGACTCGGCCTCTTAGGTGCCTCGGCTGAAAGTGAGTGGACTTCTCTCACTCCTTATGGGTGGGGGCGGCCGGGCAGGCAGGGTCAAGTGCCCAGTCTGCTGTGCTGACTGGCGGCCGGGTTACCTGCGTGTGGCGGAGAGGAAGGCGCGAACCGGTGCTCCGGCCGGGGCTGCCCGCTGCCGCGCGCCTAGTCCAGGCTCTGAGCCCGCTGAGGCCACCGCGGGCTTCGCCAGGAAAACCGCGGCCCGGGCGGCGGAGGCCGCGGGGCTGGGCGGGGAGAGGGGCGTCGCCCGCGCGGACACTGCGCCTGCGCTCTCTGCGGCTCCCCCTGTCCCTCACCGCAGGTGCCCCAGTGGAAGACTACCGGGGGCGCCGGGTATTCGTGGCAGGCGGGACTGAGGGACTTCCCCTACCCGCACGGTGGGAGGGCCCAGGAGCCGGGAGCCTGCCTTTCCGGACCGCCAGAGCCTACGCCCTCAGAAACACGCCCTTGGAGAGACCAGATTTGAAGCAATCGCCAGCCAGCCCGAGTGACTTGATTTTCTGGAAGAGGGCAGGGAGGCAGCCTCAATCCATTTCGACCGTTCTGTTTGTGTTTAAGGTCGCAAGTCGATTCCTTGCTATTTAAAATATGTCTCAGTTCAGTTCAGTTCAGTTCAGTCGCTCAGTCGTGTCCGATTCTTTGCGACCCCATGAACTGCAGCACGCCAGGCCTCCCTGTCCATCACCAACTCCTGGAGTTCACTCAAACTCATGTCCAAAGAGTCAGTGATGCCATCCAGCCATCTCATCCTCTGTTGTCCCCTTGTCCTCCTGCCCCCAAAATCTCCCAGCTTCAGGGTGTTTTCCAATGAGTCAACTCTTAGCATGAGGTGGCCAAAGTATTGGAGTTTCAGCTTCAGCATCAGTCCTTCCAATGAACACCCAGGACTGATCTCCTTTAGGATGGACTGGTTGGATCTCTTTGCAGTCCAAGGGACTCTCAAGAGCCTTCTCCAACACCACGGTTCAAAAGCATCAATTCTTCGGTGCTCAGCCTTCTTCACAGTCCAACTCTCACATCCATACATGACCACTGGAAAAACCATAGCCTTGACTAGATGGACCTTTGTTGGCAAAGTAATGTCTCTGCTTTTGAATATGCTGTCTAGGTTAGTCATAACTTTCCTTCCAAGGAATAAGTGTCTTTTAATTTCATGGCTGAAATCACCATCTGCAGTGATTTTGGAACCCCCAAAAATAAAGTCTGACACTGTTTCCACTGTTTCCCCATCTATTTCCCACGAAGTGATGGGACCAGATGCCATGATCTTTGTTTTCTGGATGTTGAGTTTTAAGCCAACTTTTTCACTCTCCTCTTTCACTTTCATCAAGAGGCTTTTTAGTTCCTTTTCACTTTCTGCCATAAGGGTGGTGTCATCTGCATATCTGAGGTTATTGATATTTCTCCTGGCAATCTTGATTCCAGGTTGAGCATCTTCCAGCCCAGCATTTCTCATGATGTACTCTGCATGTAAGTTAAATAAGCAGGGTGACAATATACAGCCTTGACGTACTCCTTTTCCTATTTGGAACCAGTCTGTTGTTCTATGTCCAGTTCTAACTGTTGCTTCCACCTGCATATAGGTTTCTCAAGAGGTAGGTCAGGTGGTCTGGTATTCCCATTTATGCCCCAACCAGTAATGCTGAAAAAGCTGAAGTTGAACAGTTCTATGAAGACCTCCAAGACCTTTTAGAACTAACACCCAAAAAAGATGTCCTTTTCATTATAGGGGACTGGAATGCAAAAGTAGGAAGTCAAGAAACACCTGGGGTAACAGGCAAATTTGGCCTTGGAATATGGAATGAAACAGGGCAAAGGCTAATCAGAGTTTTGCCAAGAGAATGCACTGGTCATAGCAAACACCCTCTTCCAACAACACAAGAGAAGACTCTACACATGGACATCACCAGACGTCAACACCGAAATCAGATTGATTATATTCTTTGCAGCCAACGATGGAGAAACTCTATATAGTCAGCAAAAACAAGACCAGGAGCTGACTGTGGCTCAGACCATGAACTCCTTATTGCCAAATTCAGACTTCAATTGAAGAAAATAAGGAAAACCACTAGACCATTCAGGTATGACCTAAATAAAATCCCTTATGATTATACAGTGGAAGTGAGAAATAGATTTAAGGGACTAGATCTGGTAGATAGAGTGCCTGATGAACTATGGACGGAGGTCGTGACATTGTACAGGAGGCAGGGATCAAGACCATCCCCATGGAAAAGAAATGCAAAAAAGCAAAATGGCTGTCTGGGGAGGCCTTACAAATAGCTGTGAAAAGAAGAGAAGCAAAAAGCAAAGGAGAAAAGGAAAGATATAAGCATCTGAATGCAGAGTTCCAAAGAATAGCGAGGAGAGATAAGAAAATATGTCTAGCATCAGTGAATCATGCCTGGAAATGTCTTCGGGCATCCTGGACTCCACTGGAAGTTTTACCCATGAGGTTTCTTTTTTTTTTTTTCTTTAATAGAAAATTATTGGGTCTTGAAGCTCCAGAGCTGGCTCCTGAACTGAGGTCTATGCACCCCAATCCTGTGCTGAATGAATACAGCTTCTTGGAAACAGACCTGGTCATCAAAGCAATGGACTATATGGGTCAAGAGGATGAGCAAGAAGGCCAGCACCACAGGCCAGACAAGAAAGGGTGATGCCTGAACCAAGGTGCCAGCTGCGGGAAAAGATAGGAAGTGACTGCTGGTTTTCCCCGTGTCCTTCGAGACCCACTCAGCACCCTGCTCTGTGACTCAGGGCTGACGTTTAGGGATGACATCAACTGTCCTCTGACTTTTTGCCTGGTGTTGGCCAATGGAAGGCACCTGCAGGAGATGGATCACAGTGCTTGCAGGCTAAGTGGCTTCAGTTGTGTCCCACTCTTTGTGACCCAGTGGAATGTAGCCTGCCAGACTCCTCTGACCATGCAGATTCTCCAGGCGAGAATACTTGAATGGGTTGCCATTTCCTTCTCCAGGGGATCTTCCTGACCCAGGGATCAAACTCAGGTCTCCTGGGGCTCCTGCTCTGCAGACAGATTCTTTACCGCTGAGCCACCAATGGATCACAAGGCAGGATGTTATTCAAGACCTCCCCCTTGCAGCACCAGAGGGCCACTCTGTTAGCTGTGTCTGCATTCTTTATCTGACCACCATTTCTCCAACCCTGTGGCCTTCTCCTACACTTCTCTCTTAGTTCTGTTTCCCACCTGCTGCCTCTTCCCCTACAGACTTGGGGCTAGTTATGGCTCCCAGTACATGCATGTTCAGTGGATCTGTGGTGTCTGACTCTTTGTGACACTATGGACTATAGCCCACCAGGCTCCTCTATCCATGTCATTCTCCAGCGAAAATATTGGAGTGGGTTGTGGTGCCCTCCTCCAGGGGATATTCCCAACCCAGGGATGGAATCCAGGTCTTCTGCATTGGCAAGTGGATGCTTTACCATTGAGCCACCTGGGAAGCCTATGGTTCCCAGAGGTTTCCTTTAACCCTGCCCACATCTTTTTAAATAGTCCCTTCATTAAATTCTCAACTATCCCCTGGATGTGCCATGCCATCGTTACCTTCCCACCTTTTTCCTACCATTCCAAGATACTATAACAGACTTTGACTTTATTGTGGCTGGGAAGGCTCATTTAAAAAAAAAAAAAGTGTCAAAGAAAGATGGGACTTTTAAAAGGTGAGATGTCTCCCAGACTCATCCTGATAGTTCTCAGGCTCTGGTCAGTCATCATGGTGGTCTCCCCACTGGGTTCCCCAGCCTGAGGGCATCAAAGACACTTTGAGTAGACCCAAGAATGTGGTTCAGACTACTCACAATCAACATGTTCACAAAAGGGCTGGGGGTCATCTGAGTGCAAAGCATAGCGGAGCTTTTGGATGCCTCTTAATGTAGAGACAGTCTAGACCTTCATGGGGCAAGAGCTGGTGCCCTTCCAACCACAGCTGGGCTGCTTTTGAATGAGGCAAAATCCTTGGAACACTTAAAGAGTCTTGGGCACAGTGTCTAAAAAATGTGTTTGAGAAGGAGCTGCTGAGTGAGGCAGTTGTCAGTGAGAGTCTCCAGCTGTTTCTGTAGAAAACCCAAAGAATGTTCCCTTTGGGAGGGAGAAATGAAAGGCAATAGTGAGTAGCAATTGCCCATAGCACTCATGTTAGCTGGGTTTCCTGACCATTCCTCTGACTTGTAAGGACAATCAAACTGGTTTAACTAACTTAATTTTTCCTCACCCCACCCCACCCTCTTAAACAAATCATACAGACAAAATAAAACACTGAGGAACTATCTTGACAAAATTTACTGAAAGGTAACCCCAGGAGTAGTTGTTTGCAAACAGAATTAATGTCCACTATTTGTACTGAATACAAATGAGGCCAGAACAGAAAATTTAACATGTATTTTTGGCCTTTCATCAGTTTGAAGAGGAAAGATCCTTTGTTGTTCAGAAAGCAGCCTGGGCACTAACTGCTGATCTAGGTAAGGAGCAGAGGTATAGAAGCAAAAGGAGCCTCAGAAGGCTAGACTGATGCACAAAACTCAGCTAGAGCTTATGTTGCTCTTGAAGGAAGTGGGGGAGGAAGAGAACCTGAAAAGTTTTGAGAATCAGAGTGAGAAAAATGAAGATAGAGAGTAATCTGAGTTTAAGAGAGGTTTCTGGGAGGTTTGAGACAATAAAACTAGAAATTTAGCACAGCTGCCATTCTGAATGATACTGAGAGATACAGAGAAACAAGAAAAAGGATTTTTAGATATTTTGTTATGTGTATTAAGTGGAATTCTTCTTTTGTGCTATAATATTGAGAACTTTTTCTGGCAAGTGTCAAAAATGCAAACTGATTTAACTGAAAAAAAAAATATAAATAGATAGCGGCAGGTATGGCTGGATCTAGGGTGCAAACAATGTTATCAAATATGGTCCTTCCCTCTCTGTTGCCTTCAAAGTGTTTATTCTCATGCAGTGATTTTTCCCCACCTCCTCACCTTTCCCCAGTGTTGAACCTATATTATCCTTATAGCTAATCATTCCAGTAGAAACAAAGTACATATTTCCTAGTAGTTCCAATAAAATCTTATTCTCACTAGCAAACTCTGGGTTATATCCTCAACCATATGCTTTAGTCCAGAGGACAAAGAATGGGGGATGAGTCATTCTCCAAAGAAAAGTCAAAGTTCTATTATCAGAAAAAAACTGTAAAGTGATAGGCAGGTGGAAAATAGAACGTGTCCACTACAAGTTCTTCTCAAAGAAACTTCAGTTAAGATTTACGTTTGCTTTTTAATTTTTTGATATTAGAATTGCGTTTCTTTTGAAAATGGCATCATGTTGACATGAGAAGCATGGCAGCTGAAATGTTCTTTCAACTAAAAAAATACAGTGAAATATCTTGCTGTTCCTACAGAAAGAGGTGCCAGAAAAGATTTTTTAAATATATTTTTGTTCTGAGTTTCCATATACATACAGCCTCTATTTAAAGGCCTCTTTTCTGATCCCGGGAAATGGTTCAAATTCCTGAAAGCCTGAAGAAGTAGCTAGAGTTCCTGATTACCATTGTGAAAATACATGTTTCCCCCATCAATGCCACCACAACTTCACTCTTGGGATTAGACACAAAGCCCAATACTTGTAGCACTCTGGGCTAAACAGCTAAGAATTGGTTTGCATATCCACACAGGGAGGCACACAATAACAACCCATTTCAGGAGCATTCAGATTTTCATTAACTCAAATGCTCCTCTGTACGGGAATTCTCCAGGTAAGAATACTGGAATGGGTTGCCATTTCCTTCTCCAGGGGATCTTCCTGACCCAGGGATCCAACCCCGGTCTCCTGCATTGCAAGCAGATTCTTTACCAACTGAGCCACCAGGAAAGCCCCAAATACCTGGCACACCACCACAAACCTTGAAATATGTGCGACAACTTGCTGTCTCAAAGATCAAGCACTTGCGTTAGCCTTCAAATTGTGTACAAAACAAAGGGCACCAACAATATGCAGAGCTGTCTGTTTTCCCCTCAATCAGTTCTTTCTTCATTATCATTTAGTACCCTCTTACCACAATAGCTAGTGGCTCATCTGGTAAAGAATCTACCTGCAATGAGGGAGACCTGGGTTCAATCCCTGGGATGGGAAGATCCCCTGGAGAAGGGAAAAGCTACCCACTCCAGTATTCTGGCCTGGAGAATTCCATTGACTGTATAGCCAATGGGGTCACAAAGAGTCAGACACAACTAAGCAATTTTCACTTCACCACATTTGCTGACTACACCATTTACTAGCTTTGTGCTTCAGATTCCTTATCAGAAAAAGGGACAACAATAACCTAATACACAGGGGTGTTCTGAGGATTAAATTAATTAATACATGTAAAGTGTTGAGGAGGACAATGTTGGGCACTCAGTAAGCACTAAATTAATGTTTGCTTTTATGATTACAGGGGCCCAAAAGTACAACCCTCTCCATAAGTAAAACATGTGAAAAAAAAATCTGTAGAGATCATGTCTGAAGAGAATGCTGTATAGGGAGAGTAGATGTTCATTCAGTTTCAGAGACCTTAAGGAAATTCAAATCCAGTGCTGAAAGACCCTCTATTTTTTTAAATATGAGGTAGAAATCTTGATTTATTTTCAGTTTTACCACAAGGCTTGATGGATCTTAGTTTCCCCACCAGGGATGGAACCCTGGTCCATAGCAGTGAAAACATCAAGTCCTAACCACTGCTGGACCACCAGACAATTCCCAGAAATCTTGATATTTAAAAAAATGTATTGCTTTTCTTTTCTGCTCATGGATACCGCAGAATAATCATCGTTGAAGTTTACCCCCTTCCACTGATGTTATGTCTAAATCTGAGTCTCCCAAAGAGCCCGAACAGCTGTGGAGGCTCTTCATCAGAGGACTGAGCTTTGAAACAACCGATGAGAGTCTGAGGAGCCATTTTGAACAACAGGGAGTGCTCACAGACTGCGTGGGAATGAGGGCTCCGAACCCCGAGGGCTCCAGAGGCTCCCAGTTTGTCAGGTAGGCCGCTGTGGAGGAGGTGGATGCAGCCCTGAATGCAAGGCCACACAAGGTGGATCAAAGAGTTTTGGGAACCAAAGTAGGCCATCTCGAGAGAAGATTGTCAAAGACCTGCTGCCCACTTAACTGGGAAAGAGTTTTGTTGGTGGGATTAAAGAAGACACTGAAGAACATCACATAAGAGATTATTTTAAATAGTACGGGAAAATTGAAGTGATTGAAATCACAGCTGACCAAGGCAGTGGCAAAAAGAGAGGCTTTTGTAACCTTGTTGACACTGACTCCATAGACAAGATTGGCATTCAGAAACACCACGCTGTGAATGGCCACAACTGTGAAGTAAAAAAGCCCTGTCTTAGCAAGAGATGGCTAGTGCTTCATCCAGCCAAAGAGGTCGACCTGGTTCTGGAAACTTTGGTGGCAGTCATGGATGTGGTTTTGATGGAAATGACAACCTCGGTTGTGGAGGAAGCTTCGGTGGTCGAAGTGTCTTTGGTGGGAGCTGTGGTGGTGGTGGATATGGTGGCAATGGGGATGGCTATAATGGGTTTGGTAATGATGTAAGCAATTTTGGAGGTGGTGGAAGCTACAGTGATCTTGGCAATTATGACAACTGATCTTCAAATTTTGGACCCATGAAAGGAGGAAACTTTGGAGACAACAATCCTGGCCCCAGTGGTGGTGGAGGCCAGTATTTTGCCAAACCATGAGTAACTATGGCAATGACAGAAAGTTTTAATTACTGCCAGGAAACAAAGGTTAGCAGGAGAGGACAGCCAGAGAAGCGACAGGGAGGCTGCAGGTTACAACTGATTTGTGAACTTTCAGGCAAGCACAATGGTGGCAGGGTCTAGCTGCTACAAAGAAAGCGTGTTTTAGACAATACTCATGTGTATGGGCAAGTCAAAATTTATTTACAACCTGCTTTGGTGGAGAAGCTGTTGTCTTCAGAAACCTTGGTGTAGCTGAACTGACAGTTACTGTGTAGTGACCTGAAGCTCACTGTTAAGAGGGTCACCCGTACAAAATATTCCATTGTGTATATCTACCATATTTTCTTCATCCATCTGTCAGTGGACATTTAGGTCTTTTCCATAACTTGGTTATTGTAAATAGTGCTGCTCTGTATGTTTAAAAAAATTTGATTGGAGTATAGTTGTTTTACAACGTGGTGTTAGTTTCTACCATACGGCATTATGAATCAGCTATACATATATATGAATGTACATATACACACACATACATACATCTCCTCTTGTGTGATTTTCCTTCCCATTGAGGTCACTGCGGAGCATTCCCTGTGCTATACAGTAGGTTCTCATTAGTTATCTATTTTATACATTGTATCAATAGTGTATATTATCAATCCCAATCTCCCAATTCATTTCACCACCACCCCTTTCCCCCTTGGTTCAGTTCAGTCACTCAGTCGTATCCAGCTCTTTGCGACCCCATGGACTGCAGCACGCCAGGCCTCCCTGGCCATCACCAACTCCCAGAGTTTATTCAAACTCATGTCCATTGAGTTGGTGATGCCATCCAACCATCTCATCCTCTGTTGTCCCCTTCTCCTCCCACCTTCAATCTTTCCCAGCATCAGGGGCTTTTCAAATGAGTTAGCTCTTTGCATCAGGTGGCCAAAGTATTGGAGTTTTAGCTTCAACATCAGTCCTTCCAATGAATATTCAGGACTGATTTCCTTTAGGATGGACTGGTTAGATCTCCTTGCAGTCCAAGGGACTCTCAAGAGTTTTTTCCAACACCACAGTTCAAAAGCATCAATTCTTTGGTGCTCAGCTTTCTTTATAGTCCAACACTCACATCCATACATGACTACTGGAAAAACCATAGCCTTGACTAGATGGACCTTTGTTGACACAGTAATGTCTCTGCTTTATAATATGCTGTCTAGGTTGGTCATAACTTTTCTTCCAAGGAGCAAGCATCTTTTAATTTCATGGCTGCAGTCACCATCTGCAGTGATTTTGAAGCTCCCCAAAATAAAGTCTGCTACTGTTTCTCCATCTATTTGCCATGAAGTGATGGGACCAGATGCCATGATCTTAGTTTTCTGAATTTTGAGCTTTAAGCCAACCTTTTCACTCTCCTCTTTCACTTTCATCAAGAGGCTCTTTAGTTTTTCTTTGCTTTCTGTCATAAGGGCGGTGTCATCTGCATATCTGAGGTTATTGATATTTCTCCCGGCAATCTTGATTCCAGCTTGCACTTCACCCAGCCCAGCATTTCTCATGATGTACTCTGCATATAAGTTAAATAAGCAGGGTGACAATGTGCAGCCTTGACGTACTCCTTTTCCTATTTGGAACCAGTCTGTTGTTCCATGTCCAGTTCTAACTGTTGCTTCCTGACCTGCATACAGATTTCTCAAGAGGCAGGTCAGGCAGTCTGGTATTGCCATCTCTTGAAGAATTTTCCATAGTGATCCACACAGTCAAAGGCTTTGGCATAGTCAATAAAGCAGAAATAGATGTTTTTCTGGAACTCTCTTGCTTTTTTGATGATCTAGCAGATGTTGGCAATTTGATCTCTGGTTCCTCTGTCTTTTCTAAAATCAGCTTGAACATCTGGAAGTTCATGGTTCAGGTATTTTTGAAGCGTAGCTTGGAGAATTCCCCCTTCATATCCATACATTTATTCTCTATGTCTGTGTCTCTATTTCTGCTTTGTGAATAAGATTGTCTATACGAATTTTTTTCAGATTCCACATATATACATTAGTATATGATATCTGCTCTTCTCTTTCTGACTTACTTCAGTCTGTATGACCGTCTTTAGGTCCATCTGTGAAAGTGAAAGTCACTCAGTCATGTCCGACTCTTTGCAACCCCATAGACTATACAGTCCATGGAATTCTCCAGGCCAGAATACTGGAGTGGGTAGCCTTTCCCTTCTCCAGGGGATCCTCCCAACCCAGGGATGGAACCCAGGTCTCCCACATTGCAGGCAGATCGTTTACCAGCTAAGCCACGAGGGAAGCCCAAGAATACTGGAGTGGGTAGCCTATCCCTTCTCCAGTGGATCTTTCTGACCCAGGAATTAAACCGGGGTCTCCTGCATTGCAGTTGGATTCTTTACCAACCAAGCTATCAGGGAAGCCCTAGGTCCATCCATGTCTCTACAAATGACCCAATCTCACTCTTTTATATGGCTGAATGATATATATATATATGATATACATGTACCACATTTTCATCATTCATTCATCTGTCAGTGGACATTTAGGTTGTCTTCATGTCTTGGCCTTTGTGACTAGGGCTGCTATGAACATAGGGGTGCATGTATCTTTTGGAATTACAGCTTTCCTGGATGTATGCCCAAAGTGGGATTACTGGATCATATGGTCATTCTATTTATAGTTTTCTGAGGAACCTCCATACTGTTTTCCACCATGGCTGCATCAACTTCCATTCCCACTAACAGTGTAGGAGGGTTCCCTTTTCTCCACATCATCTCCAGCATTTGTTATTTGTAGACTGTTTAACCATGACCATTCTGACTGGCATAAGGTGCTGTTAGGGAAACCACTGACTGGCTCACCCTGGCCAGGCAAGACAGGAACTTCTTACAGAAGTTATCTTACAACAGGAGGTCCTGGTAAGGAACTCAGAACTAGCACGCTACCACCAACAGGAAGAATTCTGGAAAGGTCAAAAGAAGAGAGGGGCACCAGTTCCTATGTCCTACAAACCTCCCAGAATTCTCCTCGCTGGAATCCATCTTTGCTGAATGATGCACGTGCCACCAGGAAGAACTCTGAGTCAGAAAGATTGGCTAGAGGCAACCTGGAGACTAACCCCATCACCGTAAAACCTGAGACTGCAAGCCTTGTAGCAGAGCAGTTCTCTTGTGTTCTCTTAACCTGCTGCTGTCTACCCAGGCACCCCTTCCCAGTGAAGTCTCTTGCTTTGTCAGTGTGTTTCTTTTCACACAAGTCATTTCTGAGCATTAGAAAAGAGCCCACCCTTGGGCCCTGGAAGGGGTCTCCCGTCTTGTGACAGTACTTCATTGTAGTTTTGATTTGAAATTCTTTAATAATTAGCAATGAGTACATTTTCATGTGCCTATTGGCTATCTGCATTCCTTCTTTGGAGAAATTTCACTCTAGGTCTTCTGCCCATGTTTTGATTGGGTTGTTTCTTTGTTGTCAAGTTGTATGATTGTATATTTTGGAAAGTCGGTCACACCATTTGCAAATATTTTCTCTCATTCTGTATATTGTCTTTTTTCATTTTTCTTTCTTATGGTTTCCTTTGCTGTGTAGAAGCTTGTACCTTTGATTAGATCCCATTTGTTTATTTTCATTTTTATTTCTAATGCTTTGGGAGACTGACCTAAGAAAACATTGGTACAATTTATGTCAGAGAATGTCTGCCAACGTAGAATCATACACTTTATTTTTAAAATTTTTAACTTATTTTATTTTGCTGCAGTGAGTCTTAATTGCAGCATGTGGGATCTTTCATTGTGGCACTCAGGCTTTTCTCTAGTTGTGGTGTGGGCTCCAAAGTGCATGGGCTCAGCAGTTGTGGCACACAGGCTTAATTGTTCCATGGCATGTAGGATCTTAGTTCCCTGACCAGGAATAGATACGTACACTTTAAAATAGTTAAAATGGTAAATGCATGATATGAATATTTGGCATAATTTTTTAAAAGTTAAGTTACAAAATGCAAATACATAAGCACTCTCTCAAACACATCCATAATCACAAGTCATAGAACCTGTAGAGGATAAGATGTGAACAAACTAAAAATTAAAAATCACATGAGGAATCATCAGTAGGGAGAGTCAAGGAGATGTAGCAGGGAAGTCATCTCTGGTCTTGATTGCTTCCTACTGGCACTATGGATCCCCTTGATGTCTGGCTGTGACTTCCAGAGGATTTCTAGCCCAAGAAATCTGCAAACATCTTTTGGCTACAAGGTCACTTTGCTGCCGCCATGGTGACCTTCTGGTGAGACAAGCTTGCACGATCAGTTACTTTCCATATCCCTCACAGTGCAGACAGGAGCCTCTGGATCGCTTCCACACTCTACAGGAGTATGAGAAGAGTCGGGAATGTCACCTCAGCCCCACTTTTCTGCCTTGACTCACATTCACTTTCCCTCTGCTCTGCCATCCTGTGTTGGTGCAAAGCCACCTGTGAGGCTTCCTCCTCCCTCATTCACATCAGGAGTGAAACTGAAGCTCTTTCTACTCTTGGCTTCCCCTTAGCCTTGGAATTTCTGCTTGGAAGACTGAGGTGACAATACAAGGGTCTACCTCTTTACTCTTACTCTCCCTTTCTTCTCCTTTCTGCACTCAAGTAGCAAACTGAACTTTGACTCTATTTTTTTTCTCATTAAATTCCTTTTTCAGGAGTCCTAATCATGCCCACCCTCATGGTTAGTAGGTAACTTTGAAGGACTAGAGAGAAGGTCATATACATGGAAATGCAAAAGAGAAGAACCCGCTGTATATTATTTTACTCCTGTCCCTTCAGGCTATCTTTTCACAGCCAACAACTGTCTCCTCCCTGAGTCTGCACTCCAGACCCCCACTCTCCAGCACCCAGCATCCCCTGCAGTGAGACACACTACTCAGGCCAGGGTGGGCAGGGCTGCGGCATGGCCCACATGCACAGTTCTTACCCTGTCCTGCCTTCCACAGACCATCCACTGTGTTCTCCTTCAATCCCCCAAACATCCCTTTCTGTCCCAGCTGATTTCCCCACTATGAGGGTTTCTTTCTGATTGAGAAAATCTCTTCTCACTTTCAGCTTCCTGCCAGAGTTGCTGCTCTATTTTTTGATTCCTGCTTTCCTTTTTTCCTTTTCCTATCTAGTTGTGAAGAGATTTTTCTTGTCCTTTTAGGGGCCTGAAGTCTTCCACTAATATTCAGCAGGTGCTCTGGAGAACTGTTCCATTTGTAGACGTCCTCTTGATATGCGGTAGTCTGAATATTCTCTGACATTGCCTTTCTTTCGGATTGGAATGAAAACGGACCTTTTCCAGTCCTATGGCCACTGCTGGGTTTTCCAAATTTGCTGGTATATTGAGTGCAGCACTTTCATAGCATCATCTTTTAGGATTTGAAACAGCTCAATTGGACTTCCATCACCTCTATTAGCTTTGTTTGTAGTGATGCTTCCTAAGGCCCACTTGACTTTGTATTCCAGGATGTCTGGCTCTAGGTCAGTGATCACACCATCATGGTTATCTGGATCATGAAGAAAGATCTTTTTTTTATAGTTCTTCTGTATATTCTTGTCACCTCTTCTTAATATCTTCTGCTTCTGTTAGGTCCATACCGTTTCTGTCCTTTATTGTGCCCATCTTTGCATGAAATGTTCCCTTGGTATCTCTAATTTTCTTGAAGAGATCTCTAGTCTTCCCCGTTCTATTATTTTCCTCTATTTCTTTGCATTGATCACTGAGGAAGGCTTTCTTATCTCTCCTTGCTATTCTTTGGAACTCTGCATTCAGATGGGAATAGCTTTCCTTTTCTCCTTTACCTTTAGCTTCTCTTTTTTCAGCTATTTGTAAGGCCTCCTCAGACAACCATTTAGCCTTTTTGCATTTCTTTTAGTTGGGGATGGTCTTGATCACTGCCTCCTGTACAGTGTCACAAACCTCCACCCATAGTTCTTCAGGCACTCTGTCTATCAGATCTAATCCCTTGAATCTATTTGTCACTTTTGCTGTATAATTGTAAGGGATTTGATTCAGGTCATACCTGAATGGTCTAGTGGTTTTCCCTACTTTCTTCAATTGAAGTCTGAATTTGGCAATAAGGAGTTCATGATCTGAGTCACAGTCAGCTCCTGGTCTTGTTTTTGCTGACTGTATAGAGCTTCTCTATCTTTGGCTGCAAAGGATATAATCAGTCTGATTTTGGTAATGACCATCTGCTGATGTCCATGTGTAGAGTCCTTGGAAGAAAAGCTATGACAAACCTAGAGAGCATATTAAAAAGCAGAGACATTACTTTGCTGAAAGCTATGGTTTTTCCAGTAGACATACATGGATGTGAGAATTGAACCACTGAAGAATGGACCACTGAAGAATTGGTGCTTTTATACTGTGATGTTGGAGAAGACTCTTGAGAGTCCCTTGGACTGCAAGGAGATCAAACAAGTTAATCTTAAAGGAATCCTGAATCCTGAATATTCATTGGAAAGACTGATGCTGAAGCTGAGGCTCCAATACTTTGGCCACCTGATGCTAAGAACTGACTCACTAGAAAAGACTGTGATGCTGGGAAAGACTGAAGGCAGGAGGAGAAGGGGACGACAGAGGATGAGATGGTTGGATGGCATCACCGACTTGATGCACCTGAGTTAAAGCAAGCTGCAGGAGTTGGTGATGACAGGGAAGGCTGGCATGCTGCAGCCCATGGGGTCACAGAAAGTCAGATACAACTAAGTGACTGAACTGAACTGAACTGAACTCTTGATGTAGTTGTGAGGAGAAAGGAGTTCTGGGTCCTCCTATTCCACCATCTTGACTCCTCCTCTGTGTGTTTTTTTAAATTAAATAAAATGGACTGATTTAGGCAATAAAGAGATATAATTGCTCATTTAACTGAACAGTCCAGAGTTTCCGGCCAGGCTTTAACCAAATGCTGAAATGATGAAACTAGTACTGTTTCTCTCTGCTTCTCAAATCTACATGTTTGTTGTTGGTTCCATTTTTCTCAGGTTTCTCCCCTCGTAGTTTCCAAAAGCTCCAGGAGACTGAGTCTCCAGGACCCACAGGCTTTCTTGTTCACTTGCAGGAAAGAAGAGCACATTTCCTCTTCCACTTTTGAACCAAAATCTTGAGCTTAGCCAGGGTTGTATTTGTCCTTCCCTGATCCAATCATTGTGGTGATTGAGATGATACCTTTTAGCTTAAGTTAAACACCACATCCCATGTGAAATATTCCATCCCTAAAGCAGAAGATGGGTATCAGGTTCCCCTGAAGCCCATGGATCATGGGAATAAGCAGTAGATATCATTAACCAGGAAAAAGGGAAACATGTGTTGGGTGACCAATGATAGTGATGTGGGCTACCTCCAGTGCCTACCAGATTTGATTTGACTTACCGCTCAACAAGCAATTATCAAACTAAATACTAAAAAAAAAAAAAAAAATTGTAAAACAGAAACAACCTAATCTTAACAACTCTTCCTCATGGTACCGATCCTTTTTTGTCTCCTGCTTCTTGCTTGGGGAAATTTCTTTTAAAATAATAACCTAGTGTCTGCATTTGATACACAAAATTCCCCTATTTCCTAGGCGTCCTAGCCCACTTCTGTCTTCAGTCTCTGTCCTTGCCCTAGGACTTTGTTTGAACCCTTGGGGCTTTATGAGAAACAGGAGCCTTTGCCCAATACCCCTGGCTATGTGGGCAAGCTGTCAGTCTACATGTCCACATCTCCTTAAAAAGCATTAAAATGGTTCATAAATCACCTAAGACTGAACAGAGTTTGCTCTAATTTTCATCACATCGCTTGTTATTATTAATAATATTAATAATATCTGTAACATATGGGTCTTTCTGCTTCGATTTGACTGTGAAAATACAAAGAAAAAGAAGTGGTCTGTTGGGAGGGGGTCATCAGGATCTGAGCCCAACGGCAGTTGGGGTGGAGGGGACTCACCCGGGCTTCCTGCCTTTGCCCCCTGCCATTTCACTTTTCTCCCCTCTGAGCCCTCTCTAAACACAGGTGAAGAACAATAACCAGCCTGCCACCAAATTTTCTATATGCAAAATAACCTCTCTCTTCTCGCTTCATTAATTCTCAAAGACTTTTTCACTTTAAAACTGGAGATATTACTGCTCACACAGGGTATTTAATACCATATGTAATAATAACCAATGTGATAAAAATTAGAGCAAATTTTGCTTCAGCGGTGAGGTAGTTTATGAAACACTTTAATGATCTTTAAGGAGATGTGGACACGAAGACTGGCAGCCTGCCCACACGGCAGGTGGCGTTGGGCACGAGCTCCTGACTGGTGGGGGAGGATGGCCCGAGCTCTATTGTTAGCTCTGCTGCCCTGCAACTGTGTGACCTTGAGCAAATCAATTAACCCCTCTGGATCTACCAGTTCCTTAGCTCTAAAGAGCATGATTAAACTTGATGTTCTCTAAGCTGTCTTCACCTGCAGCATTCTAAAATGTTCAAAGAAATTGATTTTGCTTTTAACAGGTCACAAATGAGAAGTTACCAATAAAGAGTTCTTATTTTTTCTACAACAGGAAAGATCACTAAGAAACACTCATTCAGGCTGAAGGGATTAAGGAAGAGGTGGGGTGTAGACAGGGTGTAGACAGGTGGAGGAAAAGCTCCTGTGCAGGTCCTGACCCTCCTGAGTCTCTAGTGAGCCTCGGAGAACACCCTCACAGCCTCTGTGTGCATTTAACTCCCCATGCCCTTTGGCCTGGGGAGAGGTTGAGTATTCTAGATACATAGGATTCCCTTCTTCTGCAGCTCCTCCAGGGACCCAGTGCTCTCTCCCACCACCTCTATTTCCTAGAGGAGGGCCCTAACTAGGGGGGAAACATCCAAGGTATTGTCCCATGACAGCTAAATTAGGATGACAATTGGAAAGCTTGAAGTAACCTCCACTCCCTCTCAAAAATCTCACTAAAACAAGTGGGAAAGAGTTTTTCTGTTTTGCTTGTTTTGTTTTTATTTATTTTTGGCTGTGCTGGATCATCATTGCTGCCTACAGGCTTTGTCTAGCTGTAGTGAGTGAGCTACTCTCTACTTGCGGTGTTCGGGCTTCTCATTGCTGTTACTTTTCTTGTTGTTCAGTATGGCCTCTAGGTGCGTGGACTCAGGAATTGTGCTCAGACATGTATCCTACAGCATATGGAATCCTCCTGGACTAGGGATCGAACCAGGTATTGAACCTGTGTCCCGTACTTTGGCTGGCAAATACTTAACCACTGGACCACCAGGAAAGTTCAGGAAAGAATTATTTATTTATTTATTTATTAAGATATGTATCTACAAGGACAAAGATAAAAGATGAGGAGACAACAACTGAATTTTATCTGAATTCAGGAAGTTAGAAAATGCCTAAACGAGCAGTAACTGGTTTCAAAGACTCTAGTAAACAGACTCTTAAATCAGTGATGGTGGAAAACAAGAAGCAGCCCAATTTACACTGCAAAACCCCAAAGCTCATAAACTGGCAGCACTAGGTATCAGTAAAGTGGGGCTGAAGTAAGGGATGGAGATAAAATGGATTGATTGAAGGTTCTTTTAAGAAGTTGCAGTTCCCCAGATTCCCCTCCCAATTCACACAGCAAGGAAACCACCTCTTCCCCACCATAGTAGGAGACTAGATGCCTTCCCTCTGAGAGCAAAGAGGAATGCTCTCTGGTGAAGGAAATCTGAGGGTCCTTGAACTGGAGGACATCAGGCCTAATTGAGGGTAGGGAGAGCCACATGGAAAGCAGGAGGGTGTGAATGTTCACATACTGAATGTTAAAACATACTGGCCCTCTTCTACATTTTAACTACCAGAATAATGGCAGCCAGGCCTGTACCGTCCAAGAGCCTGGAGGAGCCTTCTCTGAGTATTCTGATGCTCAAGAGAGAGACTTCAAAATTCTGACATAGGGATTTACTAGCCATTGGCGATGCTAGACCTCTGTACAGTGAAATAAACAACTGACAGGCCACAGTCTATGCTCTGAGAGCATCCAATAAGCTCTTTATGCCCTATCCTTAAAGATGAGCAGAGGTCAAAGATCACCACACATCTGAGGAAAGCCTCAGAGAGACCAGAACAAACAGAGATAATTTTGAGGAAACAGAGTCTATCCAGGGAGAAAAAAAAAATTTTTTTAATAACCCAAATTCTCAGACAGCAGGATATTCCATCAATGAAAGAAAATATATTTATAAAAAGGAATACTCATAGAACACAACAGGAGCCTTTGAAAATTTAAAACATAGTAGTACATTTTTTAAAATTATTATTTATTTATTTTTGGTTGTGCTGGGTCTTCATTGCTGTTCCGGTTTTCTCTAGTTGTGGTGAGCGGGGGCTACTCTCTAGGTGTGTGGGCTTGTCATTGAGGTGGCTTCTCCTGTTGTAGAGCACAGGCTCTAGAACTCAGGATCAGTAATTATGGCACACAGGTTTAGTTACTCTGAGGCTTGTGGGATCTTTCTGGACTAGGGATCAAACCCATGTACCATGCATTGGCAGGTGGATTCTTATCCACTGTGCCACCACAGAAATCCCGAAAGCTTTTTTTTCTTAAGTTAGTAAAGACATGGAAAAGAATAGTGCCCCATGATGTGAAACAAAAGGACAAGAGGATGGAATATTGGATAGCAAACGTAAGACAATGGGAAGACCTATTCCGGAAGTACAACATCCAAATACAGAGTCCAGAAAAATAGAGAAAACAGAGGTGAGGAGATAATCCTTGAAATGATTCAGGATATCCTAGAGTTTGCAAATTGAAAGAGCCTATATAGTATCCAACATGGCTTTCTAAAATAGGCCCACATGAAGGCATATCTTAGTGAAATTTCATAACCCTTGGGGGTTCCCATGTGGCACACTTAGTAAAGAATCCGCCTGTCAAAGCAGGAGACACAAGAGATGCAGGTTTTATCCCTTGGTTGGGAAGATGCCTTGGAGAAGGAAGTGGCAACCCACTCCAGTATTCTTGCCTCGGAGTCCCATGGACAGAAGAGGCAGGCTATAGTCCATGGGGTCACAAAGAGTCTAACAAGACTGAGCGCACACACACACACACACACACACAGGGACAAGCAGAACATCTTCAAGCTTCTAGAAGGAAAATAAAAATGAAAAACATTTTGATAAAATATATAAAAACTTGAAAATGACACCAACAGAAAGATACCCCATGTTCTTGGATTGGAAGGATTAATATGAAAATGACAACACTACCCAAGGCAATCTACAGATTCAATGCAATCCCTATCAAATACCAATGACATTTTTTACAAAAGTAGAACAAATAATTTTAAAATGTACATGGAAACACAAAAGACCTCATATAGCCAAAACAATCTTGAAAAAGAAAAACAGAGCTAGAGGCATCATGCTCCTTGTCTTCAAACTATGCTACAAAGGTCCAGTTATCAAGATAGTATGATACTGGCACAAAAGCAGAGACAGATCAGTAGAACAGAGTGGAGACCCCAGAAGTAAATCATGCACTTGTGGCCAATTACTGTCTATGACAAAGGAGGCAAGAATATACGATAGAGAAAAGACAACCTCTTTATAAGTGGTGATGGGAAAACTGGACAGCCCCATGTTTAAAAATTCAGTTAAAACACTCTCTAACACCACATACAAAAATAAACTCAAGATGGCTTAAAGACCTAAATGTAAGACCAGAAACCATAGAAATCCTGGAGAAAAACATTGGCAGAACACCCTTTGATGTAAATCATAGCAATATTTTTTTGATTCATCTCCTAAAGCAAAGGAAATAAAGGCAAAAATAGACAAACAGGACCTAATTAAACTTAAAAGCTTTTGCACATCAAAGGAAACCACTGACAAATGAAAAGATAGCCTACTGAATGGGAGAAAAATATTTGCAAATGATATGACCAGTAAAGAGTTAATATCCAACATGTACAAACAGCTCATACACCTCAACATCAAAAAAACAAACAACCCAATTTTAAAAGTGGATAGAAGAACTAAATAGACATTTTTTTCAAAAAGGAAATGCAGATGGCCAGCCAGCACATGAAAAGATGTTCAATATCACTAGGTGTCAGGAAAATGCAAATCAAAACCACAACGAGATGTCACTTCACACCTGTCACAATGGCTATCATCAAAAAGAACACAAATAACAAATGTTGGCAAGGATATTGAGAAAAGGGAACGCTATTGTACGCTGTTGGTGGGAATGTAAATTGGTGCAGCCACTGTGAAAAACCTCCATACTGTTTTTCACAGTGACTGCATGAATTTACATTCCCACCAACAGAATTACCATATGAGCTAGCAATTCTACTCCTGGGTATACATCCAAAAACAAAAAGTGCTAATTAGAAAAGATACATGCACCCCAATGCTCTTAGCAGCATTATTTACAATAGTCAAGATATGGAGGCAACCTAACTGTCCATCAACAGATGAATGGATAAAGAAGATGTGGAATACTCAGTTCAGTTCAGTTGAGTCGCTCCGTCGTGTCCGACTCTTTTCGACCCCATGAATTGCAGCACGCCAGGCCTCCCTGTCCATCACCAACTCCCAGAGTTCACTCAGACTCACGTCCATTGAGTCAGTGATGCCATCCAGCCATCTCATCCTCTGTCATCCCCTCCTCCTCCTGCCCCTAATCCCTCCCAGCATCAGAGTCTTTTCCAATGAGTCAACTCTTCGCATGAGGTGGCAAAGTACTGGAGTTTCAGCTTTAGCATCATTCCTTCCAAAGAAATCCCAGGGCTGATCTCCTTCAGAATGGACTGGTTGGATCTCCTTGCAGTCCAAGGGACTCTCAAGAGTGTTCTCCAACACCACAGTTCAAAAGCATCAATTCTTTGGCGTTCAGCCTTCTTCACAGTCCAACTCTCACATCCACACATGACCACAGGAAAAACCATAGCCTTGACTAGACGAACCTTTGTTGGCAAAGTAATGTCTCTGCTTTTCAATATGCTATCTATGTTAGTCATAACTTTCCTTCCAAGGAGTAAGCGTCTTTTAATTTCATGGCTGCAGTCACCATCTGCAGTGACTTTGGAGCCCCCCAAAATAAAGTCTGACACTGTTTCCACTGTTTCCCCATCTATTTCCCATGAAGTGATGGGACCAGATGCCATGATCTTCATTTTCTGAATGTTGGGCTTTAAGCCAACTTTTTCACTCTCCACTTTCACTTTCTTCAAGAGGCTCTTTAGTTCCTCTTCGCTTTCTGCCATAAGGGTGGTGTCATCTGCATATCTGAGGTTATTGATATTTCTCCCGGCAATCTTGATTCCAGCTTGTGTTTCTTCCAGTCCAGCGTTTCTCATGATGTACTCTGCATCAACCATAAAAAAGAATGGGATTTTTCCATTTGCAGCAACATGAATGGACTTGGAGGGAATTATGCTAAGTGAAATAAGTCACATAGAGAAACATCATATGATATTACTTGTGTGTGGAATCTAAATAATACAGCAAACTAATGAATATAATAAAAAGAAGCAGACTGACAAGTGTATAGAACAAACTGGCAGTTACCACTGGGGAGAGGGAAAGGGGGAGAGGAAATACAGGGGTAGGGGAATAAGAGATTCAAACTATTATTTAGCAAATAAGCTACAAGGATATATTGTACAACATGGGAAACATAAGCCAATATTCTATAATAACCATAAATGGAGTATAACCTTTAAAAACTGTGAATCACTCTTTTGTAACTTATATAATATTGCACAACAAATATACTTTAATAATTGATCAATCAATCAAGAATTAGAATTCCTGGGGCTTCTTGAACAAAGCCCCTGCCATGTGCTCAGCGGTTCCAGCCAAATTTTCAGTGCTTGACTCTTTTCCTTTTTTGGTCATGCCACAGGGCTGGCAGGATCTCAGCTCCCCAACTAGGGCTTGAACCCAGGCCACAGCAGTGAAAGTGCAGAGTCTTAAGCATTGGAGCACCGGGGGATTCCCTTCAGTGCTCTACTCTTAAATATAAGTTAAAGACTGAGGACAAAAGAAAATTATAAATGATGATAGTAGAAGACTAAGTCCTGTTTAAAAGTCTAAAACTCATTCCCCTCTCCACTACATCCTGAGCAACCAGTGGGATGGACGGAGCCAGAGCTAAGGACCTGCCTGCCAGCCAACCCTTTATTTTTCCCTCAGACTTCACCTCTGCCACCCAACCTTTCATTATTCACTGCTACCACCCTTTCTCTCTCTCTCTCTCACCCACACACAGACACACATACACTAGCTTAATTTGAGGACATGCATCATGCTGCTTTTCTTGATAGCAAAAATTGTTAATTATGGCTCTGCCCAGGAAATAGGCAAAGATCCCAGGAGCTCAGGCCTTGACAGTAGGGAGCTGCACTTCTCTTTGGACAAAGAGTCAGACTAGACTTAGTGACAAATTCTAAATTGGTGTGAGACTTTCCGATTTCCTTGAAGCATAATGCTCCATTGATTGCAAGCTGAGTCATATATTGAATCTGCTTCTCACACTGTCAGTGGGAAGTGTAATTCCTGAATGACTCCCAGCAGACATTTATAGATTTTTCAGTCTGTTAAGTTATAAAAGATATTCGAAGTCTTTTTTTCCTGAAGACCTTTAAATAAATTTTGATCTCAACAGCAAAGCCGTTGAACATAATCACATTCACACACTGGGAGTGATCTGCATGGAAGCAAGAGTTAGGTTAACGAGGATAGAAAAACAATCAAGTAAGTGTGTAAAGGAAGAATGAACAGAGGACTGAAGACTGGAGCTCCACCTTGCAGTGTGCTCTTATTTAAGAGGTAGAAGAAAGAAAACCAGCTATTTAAGGAGACAGGACAAAGATGGGAATGAGAACTTGCTTAGGGTGCCAGGACAGAAATACAAGAAAAAAAATACTTCAACACCACTCATTATTAGAGAAATACAAATGAAAACTACAATGAGGTATCACCTGACACCAGTCAAAATGGCCATCATCAAAAAATCTACAAACAAGAGATGCTGGCAAGGGTGTGGAGAAAAGGGAACCCTCTTGCACTGTTGGTGGGACTGTAAACTGATACAGCCATTATGGAGAACAGTATGGAGATTCCTTAAATATCTAGGAATAAAGCTACCACATGACCCAACAATCCCACCACTGTGCATATTCCCTGAGAAAATCATAACTGAAAATGACACATGTATCCCAGGGTTCACTGCAGCACTCTTTACAATAGCTAAGACATGGAATCAACCTAGATGCCCATTGACAGATAAAGAAATTGTGGTACATATATATGAAGGAATATTACTCAGTCATAAAAAGAATGTATTTGAGTCAGTTCTAGTGAAGTGGATGAACCTAGAGCCTATTATACAGAGTGAAATAAGTCAGAAAGAGAAAAACAAATATAGCATATTAACACACATACATGGAATCTAGGAAGATGGTACTGCTTAACCTATTTGCAGGGCAGCAATGGAGAAACAGACATAGAGAAAGACTTGTGGACACAGTGGGGGAAAGAGAGGGTGGGACGAATTGAGAGAGTAGCATGGAAACATACATTACCATAGGTAAAATAGACAGCCAGTGGGAATTTGCTGTACGATGCAGGGAGCTCAAACCCAGCGCTCTGTGACAACCTAGAGGAGTTGGATGGGGTAGGAGATGAGAGGGAGGTTGAAGAAGGAGAGGACATATGTTTACCTATGGCTGATTCATGTTCATGTATGGTAGAAACCAACACTATATTGTAAAGTAATTACCCTCCAATTAAAAATAAGTACTTTAAAAAAAAAAAGAAAAGAAAGTGCTAGGAAATTAGTGCTTTCCTATCCTTGCTGCAGCGCAACAGCCCTTAACTTAGTCAATGACTAACTAGAGTTGGTGTATAAATACCCCAGGTTCCACACCCCTTAGGATAATTCTGAGCACATGTTCTGCACAGACTCTCAGAGTTCCTGTGCAGCATTAAGTTCTAATCACAGTGGTAACTGACTTGATAGGCTACCATTTATTGCCTCTGTTCCTTTTTCTTTCTCACTTTCCTTACTGTTGCTTCCTGGCATCATCTAAAAAAGACTACAATGAGAAAAGGTCATTGATCAGATAGCCTGAAGATTCCTGAGAGATCAAGATCTGTCAAATGGAAAATGCAGAAGCAACATGAGGAATTAGAGACAGAAATAGAAAACTCTTGTCAGAAGTTTAGCTTTTAGAAGAAGGAAGGAAACGGGATGGGGGTAGTGGCATTGATGGGGCAATGTTGCTCAGTCACTCAGTCATGTCTGGATCTTTGCAACCCTATGGGCTGCAGCCCAGCAGATTCCTCTGTCCAGGAGCCTCTGTTCCTGCCTCAGTTCAGGCCATTAGCATCTCTTGCATGAACTATAATGGTCTCCTAAGTCATCTCACTGCTTTTAGTTTTGGCCCATTCAACACATTCTTCACACTCCTGCCAAATAGATTTCCTGCTGTTTAAAACATCTCCAGTCTTTGTTACATGCTTGTGTGTGTGTGTGTGGTATGTGTGTGGTATGTGTGTGTGTGTGTGTGTGTGGTGTGTGTGTGTGTGTGTGTGTGTGTGTGTGTGTGTGTGTGTGTGTGGTGTGGTGTGAGGAGCGGGTTATGAGAGAGAGAAAGACTCTAGAAGGATGTTCATGGAGAAAATGGTGTCAAGGACCCCAGCTTTCTGGGTCCTTTCCCATCTCCTTTTCTGTAGGTTCAAAACCAGATAATGACTCCTCCAAAGATAATGAATCTTTTCCCGGGGTCAGTCCCTGTGAACCAGGATAAAGACAGGAAAGACATCCCCTGGTATTTTTCATGTACGGATGACAGCCCCTAGTGGAGCGCCCACAGTTAAGAAGCAGAACTGAAGGAGGGTCATGATACAGACAGAAAGCTCAAGGTGCAGGAACCCTCCTAAGGTAAGCATCTTCAAGGCAAAGGCCAACTTGGCAAGACACAAGAAGGGGATCTTTTTTTTCTTAGAAAATTCTTATTTCAAAAGTTGGTTATGGACTGAGGAGGGAGACGTTCCCATCCTAGATCTCATATGGCCCAAAAACACCCCGTAGACAGTGGTCTTTGACCTGAGGCTTGTATAGCTCTAGAGACACTTGAAGATTTTCTTATTTTTTTCTGCTAAATGGCTGATGTGGGTTTGCATCCTGTCCTACCTACTATTTTACGGTTATCCTTCTCCTTCTTTACAAAAGAGAGTCACACCTGTCACTCATCCCAAATCTTACTATGGTGTACCAAAAAAGGGTGTGAGTGTATTGGGGTGGAGGAATTTGATAATTTTGTGTTGGTGCTGAGGTGAATCACTGGATTACAAAACTTTTTGTAAGCAAGGTGTTTCCTATTCTTTCTTCAATAAATTGAAGGAGGATCTAATCAAGTTATCAGCTGACAGCTAAAAGAAAATAAATTTTTATAATATATAATTCTATTATTTTGTGGCATATAACTTAGAGGAATTTGAAGCCCTGAGTGACATTTATTTATAACAAAATGCCTTTCATCTCCATCATCTTATTCATATAAATAAGATTTCTCAGGGCTCACACATATATAGGCAAACGAAAAAGAAATATTGTTGCTACTGGATGCTATCTTGTTCCAGCAATAAATAATTTTCATCCATCTATTCATGAACTAATTTTTAAAATAGGCCTCCACTTCATTAATAAACTTACTCTAATTTTAATCTTGATGTTTAGTATTACTTTTCAAAACTTGGGGTATATTTATATTGTTTTAATCAAATAAGTACTTATATTAATTGTAATGATAACTCAATCCATAAAAAGTATTTAAATGATTTCTAGTGTAGGCTAATGGTCATAGCAAACGTTTTAAAATTCCATTTCAATTTATATACACAATTTTGTCACAAAGAAGCATGATAGTGTGATCAATAACAGACTGACAAGCATAAAAATATAATTCTGTGAAGGAAGTGAGATGGAAATATAAGTTCAAGGAGAAAAAAAGATGCAATGAAATTTTGCAGTACAAAATTTTCTACTGAAAAAAAGACTGTTCATGTATATTTTAAATGGATATTGGTTGGAGGATGGTACTGCACTGCTTTGGTATTTAAATTCTACTGGATTCATTTAAAACAGTTTATTTTAAAATACCAATATTTATAAAGCACCAGAAAGTATATCCTTTGCCATGATTAAACTTATGATAAACATTTTAAAGTTCAACTTAAAAATATGCAAGAAATGCACAGGATATATAGTTTTCAAATTATTTTAAGGAACATAAGAGCAAAAATGTTTGAAGCCCACTGAGTTACGACTGTTTTATTTTGTTTTAAATTAACCATCACCATAAAAGGGCTCCCAGTCCTGATAACGCTCCTTATCACCGAGGATAAACTTCTTAGCATTGAGCCAGGCTCATAAAGTTCTATCTGCCTACTTCAGATTCCACCAACTTCCTATTTGGCCTACCCCCTCCTTTTGCCTCATTTTCTACTTGGCACCCCTCTCACATGGGATCCTTACAACTCCTCCCCAAACCACCATCTCATTCTGTACCTCAGGCATTTGCTCAAACTTCTCCTTCTGCCTGGGATGCTCCTCAACTCTCCCCTTAGTTCCCCTTCTCCATCCAACAGGGAATTTCAATCTCAAACTGTCATTCATAACGGGTCGTTCATTACCATGACCAACCATCCCAGTTTTCCCAGGACTGAAAGATTTCCTCAGAATGAGGGACTTTCAGCAATAAAACCAGAACAGTCCCAGGTCAAACAGGATAGTTGGTCACTTCACTATTCTGTGTTCAAGGAATTCACAATGTGGTTTGGGAAAAGCAACCCCAACTTTAGGGTGTTAGGGTCTTTCTTCCCACTGACCACCTCTCACCTGTGGGAGATAATCACTCTTCTGTGTTCTTAAAGCCCTTTCTTAGGATAATGCAATTCAAATGCTGTAACACTTTAAGCTACTATATTCCCAATTATGAACTCACACTTCAAAGAGCAGCTCCTTGTGATCTTAAAAGAAACACTCTCTTCTAGTTAATTAAACTCATTAAGCTTGCATATTCAACTCCTGCCAGTACATGCCTTAGATCACTTCAAAATAATTGATCTGCAAAGATTAGGGTTTATAATCTCCTAAATATAATTTTGAGAAGAGCATTATAAATTTCCTGTGACTGTATGAATATGTGTCAGGGGAGGTGGAAGATGGAAAGTTGAGTCTAAGTCATTGAAGTGTTTCCAGAATTTCTCAAGGTCAGATTGTGATCAGGAGTGAAGAAGCCATAGAGACGTGTTACCTGACTGAGCTCCAATCCAGTAACATGATAGCATCTACTTTATTGAATTATTGAAAGCATTGAAAGA
Organism: Bos indicus x Bos taurus; assembly: GCF_003369695.1. Classification (NCBI taxonomy): domain Eukaryota; kingdom Metazoa; phylum Chordata; class Mammalia; order Artiodactyla; family Bovidae; genus Bos; species Bos indicus x Bos taurus. The sequence goes on from NC_040076.1 coordinate 131,789,842, forward strand.
GGCAGCATAGCAACTTGGTTAGAAACACAGATCCTGGAGTTAGGCTGTTCTTGGCTTGAAATTTGTCTCTCTAGCTTACTAGCTACGTGACCTTGGGCAAGTCACTAGAACATCTCTGTATCCCAAGTTCTTCATCTGTAAAATGGGGATAACAATAGAAGATGCCTCACAGGTTTCCCATGAGGATTAAATGAATTAATATGTGCAAAGTGCTTAGAGCAGTGCCTGGCACACAGTAAGTGATATAGAAGTGTTTACAAAGAAATGCATGGAAAGTGCCAGGAGCATTAACAGAAGCCAGGGATATATACATATATATAAGCTATTATTGTTTTTATAGGCATCTTTCTCAGCTAGAATCTCTAAACTTTCAGAGAATAACTGGATTCAACAGGAGTTCAACAAATTACTGAACCATGAAGACAGATTTTCTAACTCTCTACTGAGAGTTCTTTTTTCAAATTATTTAGGGCTCACTGAGAAAAGACTTTGAGAGATAGATTGTTTTTTGCATTGATAAGAAAATCTGACAATTGACAATAGAATTATCTTAAACAAACTGTTTTATATTAGCAAGGGCATCCCTGAGGTTTTCATTCAAATGTTTCATTTCCATCATTGTTCTGCTTGCAGGGGAAGGGAGGCCAGCATTTGCAGCATGGTTCAGAGTCCAGGTCAGCAGGCAGCCTTCCTCAGCAGGGCTCCCCTTGGTACACAGGACTGTGAAACCAATTTTGGGTTACCATGGTAACTAAGGGAGGTTCTGGAAATTTTTCCAAATGAAACATTCATTCAGGGCATCAACAGGCATGGCCTGGGGGGAGGAGGGGGTGGGGAGAGGGACAAAAATGCACTGTCCCTGACCCCACCAAGTTCACAAGTCTATTGGATAGAAAGAGTATTTTAAAAAATCATTGTGTTAAAAAGATGCTTTTAAAAAACATTTTAAAGCTTCTGAAATCAGATGTGTCAATGGATGAGTTCATTTAACATATGGGTTCTCCCTATTAGTAATAGATATAGACCCAGATATCTATTACTAAGTTAATAGATTAAAAGATGTCTTACAATCTGTAACTGCTTGGAACTGAAGAAATTTGGTATACTGCTGTGCCCTGTGCTGTGACTGAAGCCTGTTCAAAGGACAGAAGGGACCAAGTGTTGAAGGGAGGGAGAAGCAGCAGAAATGTAGTTGAGCTCCCCAGGAAGCGTTCTGCAAATTTTTGCCTTGGGTCTGAATTATTTGGATACAGAAAAAGATACAGGACTGTACCAGCAGGATGCAAATCAAATTCCCCCTACCTTCTCTCTCTTTCAACATGCCACACCAGCCTTACCTTATTACACAGAGATGACAGAAAGATGAAAGGAATAGAACTTGCGTGGCAAGGCTTGTGCCCACAGATGGCCATCTGTGAGCACTGATCCCTGGCTCTTGCAGCCTAGGCAGCAAGAGGCAGACCTGCTGAGGGAAGCTCTGTCTGTTGTATCCACTTTTAGCATGGCTACTCTCAGGGGCACCTTCAGTCAAACTAATAAGAAACCCTACATATACTATAAAGTGCCAGCACCACACTCTTCCTTGTGAACTGGAGGGAGAGTACTGTCCAAAAACCAAGAATAGCAAACACTTACATAGACCTTTCTGTGTAAAAACTCTGACACTGTTCTAAGAGGCTTACACAGTGAATTCATCTAATACACACAACAACTTTATAGATATGACTATCCCTATTGTGGATTTCCCAGGTGGCTCCGTGGGTAAAGAATCTGCCTGCAAAGCAGGAGACTCAGATTCAGTCCCTGGTTGGGAAGATCCCCTGGAGGAGGGCATGGCAACCCACTCCAGTATTCTTGCCTGGAGAATCCCCATGGACAGAGGAGCCTGGTGGGCAATAGCCCATAGGATCTTAAGAGTCGGACACAACCGAAGCGACTGAGCATGCATTCCCATTGTGGTCTTCCCTGGTGGCTCAGTGGTAAAGAATCTGCCTATAATGTAGGAGATCTGGGTTCAGTCCCTGGGTTGGGAAGATCCCCTGGAGGAGGGTATGATAACCCACTCCAGTATTCTGGCCTGGAGAATCCCCATGGACAGAGAAGCCTGGCAGGCTAGAGTCCATAGCGGGTTGCACAGAGTTGCACACTACTGAAGCAACTAAGCAGCAGAAGCAGCAGCATCTCCACTGTACTGATAAGACAATAAAGGCATAGAGGTGAAATAACCTGCTCTCAGCACCACATTCTACAAAGCACCGAGACATGAACTCAGTCTGAATTTAAAGTCCAAGTTCTCTGCCTTCTGCTGCTTCTCAGGCTTGCTGTGAGTTAGACAAGCCCACATGGGGGTCCAGGACCATACAGACAGCTCTTAACTTTGCCTTTCATGGTATATTCCCATCCTTAGAGAGTAGAGAGCAGGGAGAAGAAATAAAGGTGGGCAAGGCTTCTATTGAACTTGAATGTCTAGCTACTGCTGCTGATGTGGGATCAGGTGCAGTGAGGGTTCCTGACACTCAGGCCACCTCATGTGGCCAACTCCTCATAGATAAAAAAGAAACCTCTCCCTTTTGCATCCTTTCCAGCTCTTCATCCACAGGCCTTTCATTCATTTACCCAGAGGTCTTGAGGGACAGAGAACTAAAGAACAAATGCTCAAATCCAAAAACATGAAAGCCTATGACTGACAAAGAAAACACTTCTGGAGACAGAATATAGACTGGGAAGTTGCCAGCTTGTGATCACTGGTCTATTTCTTATTTATTTATTTTTTGACTCTGCTGGGTCTTTGTTGCTTCATGAGCTTTTCTCCAGTTGCAGTGAGCAGGCTACTCTCGAGCTGCAGTTCACAGGTTTCTTGTTGAAGTGGCTTCTCTTGTTGCAGAGCAGGAATTCTAGGCGTAGGGGCTGTAGTTGTTGCAGCTCCCAGGGCTCTAGAGCCCAGGCTCAAATGTGGCGCAAGGGCTTCCCTGCTCCATGGCACATGGGATCTTCTTGGACCAGGGATCAAACTGGTGTCTCCTGCACTGGCAATCTGATTCTTTACAAGCGGTCTATTTCTTTGTTCCCTGCTCATAGCCAGAGCCTCACTTACAATGCAAGAGACCCAGATTTGATTCCTGGGTCAGGAAGATACCCTGGTGAAAGAAATGGCAACCCACTCCAGTATTCTTGCCTGGAGAATTCCATGGACAGAGGAGCCTGGTGGGCCACAGCCCATGGGATCACAAAGAGTCGGCCATGACTGAGCACAAGAGAGCACCCCTTTCTGGTGCTCAGCCTCTAAGGAACTGTCACCTTGGCATCCTGTCCCATCCTAATCCCTTGAGGGATAGCCCAGGAGAGGCTTTGTTGATCTGGGTCTTAAAGGATGGGTATGAGTTTGCCGGGGAGGAGTTTGACAGTGAAGAAAAATGTAGAAAGAAGTAGCAAGAGCAAGGTCCTCCCTGGTGGTTCAGTGATTAGGAATCTGCTTTGTAATGCAGGGTATGTGGGGTCCATCCCTGGCCAGGGAACTAAGAGCCCACATGCTTCAGAGCAACTAAGCCCACACACCACAACTAGAGAGCCCTTGCCCCACAGTGAAGAACAAGCACAGCCAAAATAATAACAGTAGCAAGAGCAAAGACTGAGGGGTAGAACACTTAGGAGACTGCTTGAGGATTTGTGGGTGATTTTATGTGACTGGAGAGTATGGGCTTTGGAGGAGGCTGGAGAGGGAGGCAGGGCTCAGTAGCATTCCAGCATCTACTGAAGAAACTTAGCTTTTACCCTGGAGTTGTGAGAGAAGTCCTTCGAGATTTTAAGCTAGAAAGTAGGATACTTTGATTTCTGTTTAGAATCTTCACCCTGACAGCTGCAAGGAGATTATTAGAACCAGTAGGGAGCTGCCAGGAGGCCAGGCTACTTGAACCAAAGCAGAGGCTCTCAGGAGGAAGTGCAGAGGTCCCAGGGATAATTAGCTTATAGGAAGGATGGTGTTCAGTGATGTGGTGGGGGGGCGGGTAGGGAAGAGAACACTGCAGTATGGATAATGTTCGAGCTGGTTCAGGAAAACAGTCTAGAACATGACTTTGTAGAATCTGTATCATTTTGACTTGAATTTATCCTTGAATTGTCTCAAACTAATATGAGTAAATCTCTGTAGAACTGCTTTAAAAGTTCATTCTGTTCTAGTCCGGTTGTAACTGAGATTAACAGTTACAGTTTCCTCTGTAATTGTAGCAGAGGGGGGTGGGGAAGCACAGAACCCACTTGTGAGGAAATGCGGAGGAACACAGGCAGTAATATGGCAGTGGTAGGCGGGCATGTAGCTGGAGTGTTATGTTATGGAGTGTTAGCTCCATAACTCTTGGTAGCTCCCATGTTCTCTTGGTTCCTCTCTCTCTCTAACTCTCTCAAAGCTTCCAACCAGCACTGTCCATCTTCAGTTTTCCAGCCTTTAATTGACTGACTCCTCAGAAGCAGGCACCTCTGATCTATTTAGTCAATCCCCTGAAAAGGCAAAACGACACTTAGTCACACGGATCCCCAAATCTCCAGATTCAGGACAATTATCAGCTAGAGAAGGGGTGGGTAGGTAACAGGGAAAACTGCTCTTTGAATCAAGGTCTTCCTGGGGAGATGAGCTGTGGGTGGCTCAGTGCTCAGAGGTTTTGTTCAGAATGAACCACAAGGATTGGGAGGCATGAGAGTCAGCTTTGAGCTGACTCACAAGGGACAGTGCCAAGGCACGGGAGACATGAAATTCAGCAAATAAAATAAGGCCGTGATCTTCACCTTCAGCGGTAGGAAATCCAACTGCCTATACGGACCATTCAAGAGTGAAGTGGGCGGGGGAGACTGGTACCCTGGAGCAGGTATGTCTCATCCAGAAGGGGCAACTCCCACGCAGCTCCAGCCAAGACCCTGTGGCAACGTGGCCCCAAGGAAGGGAGGGCTGCCAACTTCTCAAGAGGAGGCAGAAGTTCAGTTTTATGAGGCATCTCCTGGTCTGGGGATATTGGCAATTAATTCAAAGTTTAAAGACAGTGAGCAGGCCAAACAAAGCTCACTTGTTGGGTGGGTTTGGCCCAGCAGCTACCAAGTCGCAATCTCTGCTTGGAAACTAGACATTAAGCTCTGAATTTCAACAATCCAGAGCTAGAACAGGAAAGATGGTGGAGATATCAGGAGGTGGGAAAGAGGCAAATGGTTCATCGGACTGGAGGAGTCATTAGTCCAATTCCTAATGGCATAGATGGGGAAACTGAGGCTTGAGAAGACAAGTACTGAGGGGCACAGGGTTTCAGGGAACCCGTGGCATTTGTATCAAGAACAAGGAGCTCAGAGCAAGTTTGAGAAAAGCAGCTCTGAGCCGGCCTGACGCGTTTGCTCCTCTCCCTTCAGTCTCCTGTTTGCTTACTTATTTAGTTCCCTAGTTTGCAGCTGTGACTGATATGTATGTCCTTTTCTGAACTCTGGGTTCTCCCCATTGGACTCCTGGAGGCTGTCTTGGGCTTCATCTGGAGTCCAACCCAGACCTCTCATCCTGAAGCTGGTGCTATGTCTGAGTCTGCTGGCACTGTTCCCCACCCCCACTCCTCTTGGGGCCTGTCTGAGCCCCAACTGTGCTGGTGTGACAGGGCAAAAATAGCCCTGGATCTCAGTCTGCCTGAGTCCTGTGTTCTGTCCACTCAGACACACTGCTTCCCAGGATTAATGTCTCCTGCAGAGTGGAAGGGAGAAGGCAATGGCACCCAACTCCAGTACTGTTGCCTAGAAAATCCCATGGATGTTGAGGAGCCTGGTAGGCTGCAGTCCATGGGGTCCCTAAGAGTCAGACACGACTGAGTGACTTCACTTTCACTTTCCACTTTCATGCATTGGAGAAGGAAATGGCAACCCACTCCAGTGTTCTTGCCTGGAGAATCCCATGGACGGAGAAGCCTGGTAGGCTGCAGTCTGTGGGGTCGCACAGAGTCGGACACAACCGAAGCGACTTGGCGGCGGCAGAGTGGAAGTGCAGATTTGAATATTGGTTTTGAACATGAACTATAAAGTGAGTCTGAGTACATTTCAGTTTTGGTTCTTCTCACCCTTTTTGCCCTCTCATAGTCAGGGCCAACTTATCTGTTAGGCACAGCAAGCACAGCATCGAGGATCTGTGACACTTGAAAGGGACAACCATTTTTTTTTTTTTTGGAAATCAGAATATGGATTTCCCTAGTGGTCCAGTGGTTAAGACATCATCTTCCAATGCAGGGGTTGTAGGTTCGATCCCTGGTTAGGGAGCTAAGATCCCACATGCCTCAGGGCCAAAAAATTGAAACAGTATTGCAACAAATTCAATAAGGACTTTAAAAATGGCCCACATTAAAAAAATATTTTAAAAAATCAGAATGAAAATAAATACAATGACTATATAAAAATGAATCCAGTATACTTAATGCCAGTGAACTGTACACTTAAAATGGTAAATTTTCTGTGATGCATAATAAAACACCAAAAAAAAGTGAATGCAGCAGCCTGGATTGTATTAATCTTTATACCAACAATCATAAAATACAATTTAAAAAAAAATTAATGGAAAAAAAGGCCTACAAATTCAAAATGCCAAGGCTCATGAAAGTCATAATTCAGTTCTACTAATAATGAATAGTTGGTTAATTCATATCAATGATGAGGTTTGTGTTTATGGGCCAAATCATACGGACTGCCACTTGTCCATGGCTAATTATGTCCATGGCCTAATCATGAAGGCTACACACCAAGATCTAGGCTCCCAGCACCTGTCACCTGGTGACAGCTACGAAGATTGTAAATGATTTAGACGAGATGCTGAAGACAGTGGTTGTGAGAACCTTGTTAGTTCCAGTTTCCACAGTACAGGTTCCCGCTTCACACAGTAAACCCAGACACTTGGAGGTAATCAATTTTATTCCAAAGTGCATTTTTTATATTTTTTAAAAAATTAACAAGTCTTCCTCCTGGCCTACCAAAACAACCTTTTGGTGGCTCTCCCTGCCCGGACTTTTGCTCCCATCCAACCCAGTATGATCTTTGTAAACTTCTATTTCCCCGAAATAAGATTCTTCAGTGACTCCCAATATTTTCATTATTACAAAAACTCGACGGGGATCCCACATTTACTCAAGCAAGTAAAACAAATGAACTCAAAACTGCTTGAGTTTGGCCTAGAATTGTACCAGCATGCTTGGCTTAATTAATCAATTTTGGGAAAACAAATGTGTGTTTTTTCCAGTCCCATGCTGTGTTTTGCAAAGAGGTCTCTCACACAAAGGCCCTTGGGGAAAAGATCATGAATGGGTCCTGAGAAGTGCCAAGGCATGGGGGCCCCTGCCTTGGCACCCCTGGAAGTGCCTGGGAGGGTCAGGCCAACTGTTACTGTTACTCAGCTGTTACTCCAGCCACAGAGAAATTACCTACTAGCTGACTCTGGGACTCCAGGAGAGGGGGAGGGGACGATGAGGAGTCATCACATTAAAATTCAATGCAAAGTGAAAGCTTGTCTTGAACAAGGGTGAATGACTCAGCAAGAAACCTGTTTCCAGGATTTAGTTGCTGCTCTCTACAATTTCTATATTACACAAAAAGCACATACTTATTATCTACTTGAAATAATTCCATAACTCACCAGATGGCAAGTAAGCAACAAACACATTTCCTGGAATGTGTTTTAAGTCTTAAGTGAAAGGACTGCTTAGGGTCACAGCTACTTGGTGTATCTGGTCTTTGTGAGAAAACTGGCCTTTGGCAGCATGAAAGAGGCTTTGGTTTTTTAAGTCTAGTTCTGCTTGTTCATCTTTATAGCATGTAGTTATCATCTCCCCCTCCCAATTTGGGGGGAAATCAATAAATGCATACTCAGTTCACTTTTTATTTTATTAATTTTAAATTTATCTTTATTTATTTATTTTTATTATTTGGCTGCACTGGGTCTTAGTTGCAGCATGCAGGATCTTTTTTTTTTTTTTTCCAATAATAGAGCTATTTTATTAAACATATGAATGTACTTATTTTGTACAACACGCATTTCTTTCTTTCCTCTGCCCCAGGAAGCCAGCGCTCTAGAACCCCATGTTTGTAAAACACACTTTGGCAGCTACTATGGCAAGGTGAAAAAGTGCAATTCTGAAAGTAACAACACATAACCAAAGCGGGGAACAAAAAAGGCAGAGGTGAGTGGGCCCAGTGCTGCTCATCTTCTCTCAAGAGGAAACAATTTAAGAATAGAAACTCTTGAGCATTATTTAAGCAGTACTGCCCAACTCTCTTGGTAGCATCTCTCTTTCAATTCCATTTATCTTGATGTTGTAACTAACTAATCTGTTATTTCTTTAAGAAATTCTGCCCTGGTTTATATCCTTTTCGGTGGCCCATATCCCTTTGAGCTTCAAAAACACAGAAGTCGCTCAGTCGTGTCTGACTCTTTGCGACCCCATGGATTGTAGCCCACCAGGCTCCTCGGTCCATGGGATTTTCCAGGCATGAATACTGGAGTGGGTTGCTGTTTCCTTCTTCTAAGCATGCAGGATCTTTAGTTACAGCATGAGAACCCTTAGCTGTGGAATATTTGTTCTAGTTTTCTGACCAAGGATGGAACCCCAGAGTTTTAGCCACTGAACCACTAGGGAAGTCCCTTCTTAATTTATTTAAGTAGTACTTATTAGATGCTTTCACTGTGCTATTCTGGACCTAGGAGCCACAGCAGCGAACAATTCAAAGTTCTTAATGACAGCTGTTTGGGAATTCAGGTTTATGTGGTATAGGTGGGCATGTGACCTTGGTTATTTCTTAGCATAATCTCTCCCCTTAACTACCAGTAACTGACTCAGAAATGTGCATGTGTCTTAGATGAGGTTCCCTAGATGAAGAACCTGAGGCAAGGATTCAGAGATAAGAAAGGCAGGGTGTGCTCTTAGGAGAAACATGTAAGGGGGTGAGGGAAGAAAGATAAAAAAGAGGAAAGAAACAAACAGAGAGCTGGTGTAGAGGAATATAGAGAATCAGAGTCCTGATGGCACTGTCTCACAACCAGCTGTATAAACAGGCAGGTAGCCTTGGACAAGGTGATGTTCAGCTGGGCAAAGTATAAAAGCTGAGTCCTGGAGGCACAAATATTTAAGGAGGGGACCAAAGAAGAAACACTCATGGAGGATGCTCAGAGGTCAGAGAAACAAGAATCTAAACTGAAGAAGAGGTTTTGAGCCTGTGTCAGTGAGGCTTTGCATAAATTCCTTTAGGAAATTAGTGTAGTGGAATATCTCTGGGCAGCACCTTCCCCCTTTTCTAGATCTCCTGCAACTGTGAAATGGATATGTTCACTGTTGCCTCTAAATCAACCCCCCCACCCACCCATGGACATGATCCCTTGCATAGTTCCTGATCACTCTGGAGTCCTGTCTCCTCTGGCCACAGTTTATTAGAACCTATGGAAATGAATCCAAAGGCAACCAAATTCTCTGATTAATCTAAGCTGAAAAGTCAAATGATTGACTCTGATGGATATTTTAATAAAAAACCATAGACAGTGAACCTAAATCAGCACAGGAACAAGTCAGCACCACAGCTAACAGGAAACAAAAATAAAGAAAGAAGGGTCCCCTTGAGAAGAAAGAAGAAACTGGTCTCACAGAGAAACAGGTTAATATAGCAAATGCAAAAGAAGCAGAAACCAAGAGCTATACCACTTTGTGAGAATGGCAGGGGTAGCTTTGTTACTGAGTCCAAGCTCACTCTGTTCACTGCACGACATGCCCATGAATCCCAGAGACAGAGTTGAGGCAAGGACAAGGGCTTATTCCGAAGGCTGGCTGACCAAGAAGAAGGCAGACTAGTGTCTCAAAGTAACCATCTTGTCAGGGTCTGGATGCGTGTCTTTTGTAGGGTCAGAGAAAGAAGCAGAAAGAAGCGATGAGGAACTAAAGTCAAAAGGCAGAATAGAGAGGGAGAGCAGGATTGAGAAGGGAAATAAAGTGAAAGGGTCTTCAGTGTTGCATAACATCTCCAAGGGATTGACCAGCCTTTGGAAGTGGTGTGTTAATCTCTTCCTTTTGTTATAGCTTTTCACAGGTGGGCAGGGTCAGATTATCTATGAGCTGAACAAAGGCATTGTAGTTTACAGTCAGGCAGAGGGACAGGGTCCTCTGAGGCAGGCCATTATACATGATTGTAATTAAAAAAGCAATGAAAAGCAAGTCAAAGAAACAGTTCCACCATGGAGTCAGGCTTGGCTTCTTCTCTGCAACAGCTTCTCATCCTGACTTTCTAGTTTGAGTCCCATGTCACCAGTGCAGCCTCATTTCCTACCCTCAGATGCTTAAGACATTGTTCATTGACCTCTTACAATAATATACCCTTCACGTAAGCTAACTCAAATATCCTGTTCTATGACCAGTCCTCTCTGAATTATGAGACAGTATGCCTATTACATCTCTGTGGCCCATTAAACAGATGTGTATTATTTAGACAGTATGGTAGATGGATTTATTAGCACCAATTCTTCACCTTTGCCTGCAAACACACCTTTTGCCATGTGACTTTATTGTTCCTTTCATTAGAGGCAGAATATATTTCTCCTTATTGTGTGTAAAGCTTTGGGATTCTCTTTGGCCAAGAGGATATTACTGGACACTATGCATGGGAAAGCTTAAAATCTGTTCGTGCAATTCAGCTTGCCCTCTTGCATCTCGGCTGTCACAATGAGAACTGTCCTAAGGAACAATTGCCCTCACAGCCTGAGCCTTAGACTGAACGTATATGGAGCATATCTGAGCCCCATTTTCAATGAAGAGCCAAACACAGGTGAACCCATAGCTTGAAGCAGAGCCAGCCAATCAAATCCAGTCTAGATCAGTCAACTCTCTGATACACAAGCAAAAATAAATGAGTTTGGGATCATTTGCTACACAGAATTATTGTGACTATAGCTCACTAACACATCCACTAACAATTCCTGGAATATTCCAACCAAGTAATGCTATTACCATCTTTCTACACGTATTGAAATTTCCTTGGCCTTCCCCTTAGTTCATAGGGGGACCTCTGTTGTGGGCTCAGCTTTGTGCATCAGGCCTCACAGTATCCCAGCTGTCATCAGGCTCTGATGGAAACACGAACTTCCATTCTCCTCAGGGTCCATGCTAAAATCATCATTCTTCAAGCTCATGGCTCAAGTCTAGCAAGGCTGGTGGATCCTACCTATAACAGGTGCTGAGTTTTGGAGCCTAACGGCAAAGCAGTGCCTACTACCTTCTTTCTGCCACAACCAGACCATGAGATAGTTAAGTAAGAAGGCCCCCAGACACTGGTAGGTAATTCATTTACATAAATTCTTTTGTTTAATCCTCATAGTAAGTCTTGACATATTATTATAAAGTGGTATATTATCTCCACTTTTCTTTGAAGATTGAGAGAATTTTAGTGTTATGGCCAAGGTCACCAGCTGGTTAATACAAGAATGAAGCAGGACTCCAGTCTCCTAAATCGTAGTTGGTGTTTTTCCCTCTGTACACCAATGTGTCCTCCACCCTGATATGTCCCGTTCCCTTCAGCACACATCAGCTTAACCCAGCTGGGAGGTGACTCAGTATTCATGGAGTCCAATTCTCTTACTTCAGAGGAGAGATTAAGTGAGTTTAAGGCAGTAGAAAATTGGGGATTGGAATCCAAACCTCATGACTGAGATTGAGGGCATGTTCAGGGCACCAGGCTGTCCTAGCCCTTGGAAGGTACTAAAATTCTTTTGCCAAGGGAAGAGTATTTATTTTTACAAGGTCACACTGTTAAGAGAAACACAAAAAGAAACGCTGCCTGGTGATTGTTCAGTGTATTCCAAATTATGGAACATTTTCACATCTAAGATATCCTTTGAGCCTTCCACCAGCCCTGGAAGTCACCAAGTTCTGGGCCCAGTGTCATTTCTCCCTGGAGACTCAGAGTGATTGAGTGTTCCACTCAAAAAAGAACTGGGACAGGAGGAGGGCTGGCTTCTGTGCTGACCTATCAGTTCTGCCTCCTGGTTGCATGCAAGCTGAGAGAGGCCCTTCCTGGAGACTCCACTGCACACTGCGAGTGCAGGCTGGGCTGCATCACCCTTGGCCTCTGTTGGCTCGTGTTTCTTGCATTTCAAGGAGCCAGCAGGCTGAGGGCCAGAAGAAGATCTCATTAAGGGATATGAAACATATGCTTCACCGCTCCTTTGTTGCTGTCAAACAAGAAGACTGAAGAATTAAGCGTTGATGAATTTCTGGAAGTGAACAAAGATAGTGCCAGAGCCAAGAAGGCAAGAGAAAACACCAACTTTTAAAAGTGACAAAATCCAAACTTAAAGAGACTGTACAGTTTCAAGCAACTGACTATTTGTCCAACCTTGGAATGATTCCTCTCCCCTTCTCCATACTCGAAAGCTTGCAAATGTTATTTTGAAAACATATCCTCCAAGGATTAGCAATGCTTTTGTGGGACTAGTCAGTGATGAATCAGAAATTTAAAATGAACTTTTACAATTTGAAGTTAGGATTCTCCAGCTGTATTTTTACTTTTCTAAAATACAACATCGAAGACCACCTCCTTCCATCTGGGCAGCCGGGCCACTCGGCTGTGGTGCGTATCTCCTTGGTGAATGTTTTATATGTGGTAACCTGCCATTCAGATCCCCTGCATTGCAGGATTGCCGTCCCAGCCACTGGGAGTGCTGTTAGCAGACAGCCTTTGGCCTTCAGTTCCTTCAGAGGTTGTCTCGTCTGTAGAGATTTGCTTCACCTAAGGTTAGTCTTTCAGGGCAGGCCATATTCAATGAAAAAAGATGCAGCAAATAAAGACCTAGCCACCTGACTCCAACTTGGGAAAACTTTGAAGGGCCATTCTCACTCTTATACTCCGTTTGAGGGAGCCAAGGCCACTGCTGGCCTTGCACTGGAGTTTGCTTTCTCACTCTGTCAGTTCCTGCTTCTTTCCCCTTCGTTCAGCAAGGGTTGGTTCTGAGGGCACTTCCCCATAAATAGCCAGCACACTAAACTCCATTTTCAATCTGCTTGCTGCTGCTACTGCTAAGTCGCTTCAGTCGTGTCCAACTCTATGCGACCCCATAGACGGCAGCCCACAAGGCTCCCCTGTCCCTGGGATTCTCCAGGCAAGAACACTGGAGTGGGTTGCCATTTCCTTCTCCAATGCATGAAAGTGAGAAGGGAAAGTGAAGTCACTCAGTCGTGTTTGACTCTTAGCGACCCCATGGACTGCAGCCCATCAGGCTCCTCCATCCATGGGATTTTCCAGGCAAGAGTACTGGAGTGGGGTGCCATTGCCTTCAATCTGCTTACTGGAGAATATAATCTGAGATAAATTGTTTCAATATTTTTTCAATCTTTAGATGATTTTTAGAGCAGGTTTAGGGTCACAGCAAAACTGAGCAGAAGGTAAAAAGATTTCTCACAGAACTCCCTGCCCATCACACACACTGCTGCTGCTGCTAAGTCGCTTCAGTAGTGTCCGACTCTGTGCGACCCCATAGATGGCAGCCCACCAGGCCCCGCCGTCCTGGGGATTCTCCAGGCAAGAACACTGGAATGGGTTGCCATTTCCTCCTCCAAAGCATGAAAGTGAAAAATGAAAGTGAAGTCACTCAGTTGTGTCCGACTCCTAGCAGCCCCATGGACTGTAGCCTACCAGGCTCCTCCATCCATGGGACTTTCCAGGCAAAAGTACTGGAGTGGGTTGCCATTGCCTTCTCCCACATACTCCCCCAATATCATAATCCCACATCAGAGTGATTCATTTGTTACAACTGAAAAACCTACATTAACACATCATTATTACCCAAAGTTCATAGTGTATATTAGAGTTCTACGTGCTGTGCTGTCCTTAGTTACATGGTCATGTCTGACTCTTTGAGACCTGAAGGATTGTAGCCCACCAGGCTCCTCTGTCCAAGGGATTTTCCAGACAAGAATACTGAAGCAAGTTGCCATTTCCTACTCCAAGGGATCTTCTCCACCCAGCGACCAAACCCGTGTCTCTTGTCTCCTACATTGGCTGGAGGATTCTTTACCACTGAGCTACCAGGGAAGCCCCATTAGAGTCCTGCATGTGTGTGTGTGTGTGTGTGTGTATGTGTATTAGTCGCTCAGTCGTGTCCAACTCTTTGCGACCCTATAGACTGTAGCTCACCAGGCTCCTCTGTCCATGGGATTCTCCAGGCAAGAATACTGGAGTGGACAATGATTCCCTTCTCCAGGGGATCGTCCCAACCCAGGGATCAAACCTGGGTCTCCTGCCTAAAGAATCAGGCAGATTCTTTACCATCTGAGCCACCAGGGAAGTCCATAGGGTTCTATAAGTTTTGACAAGTTCATCGTGGTACGTATCAACTATTATGGTGTCATACAGAGTAGTTCCATTGCCCTAAAATCTCTGTGCTCTGCCTATTCATCCCTCCTTCCTTCCTTTTAAAAAAATATTTTATTTGTTCATTTGGTTTCATCAGGCCTTAGTTATGCAAAACAACTCTTAAAATGCAGGCAGGCAGGATTTTCATCATGTAGGATCTTTTGTTGCCAGGTATGAGTAGTGGCTCAGAGGTTAAAGCGTCTGCCTGCAATGCGGGAGACCTGGGTTCAATCCCTGGGTCGGGAAGATCCCCTGGAGATGAAAGTGGCAACCCACTCCAGTATTCTTGCCTGGAGAATCCCATGGATGGAGGAGTCTGGTGGGCTACAGTCCATGGGGTCACAAAGAGTCGGACATGACTGAGTGAGCGATTTAACTTTAACAGACTTTCTAGTTGTGGGGCACAGGGGCGCCAGAGCACACAGGCTCAGAATCTGTGGCTAAGCAGGCTTAGTTGCTCTGTGGCATGTGGGATCTTAGCTCCCTCAACACCCGTGTCTCCTGCAATGCAAGGGTTAGGGTTAACATTGCATTGCCCTTCATTGCAAGGGACACGTGTATTGGATCATTTATGGATCACTCTGATATGGGATTTTGATACCTAAGGAGGCTGTGTGTGTGATGGGCAGGGAGTTATGTGAGAAATCTTTGTAACTTCTGCTCAATTTTGCTGCATTGCAAGGCAGATTCTTAACAAATGGACCCCCATTTGTTAAGGGAGTCCCCCTTCCACCTTCCTTTATTCCTGGAAACCAGTGATTTTTGAATGCTTCTTTAGTTTTGTCTTTTCCAAACTGTCATGTAGTTGAAGCCATACAGTAGGTAGCCTTTTCAGATTGGCTTCTCTCACTTAGTAGTATACAAGCAAGTTTCTTCCATGTCTTTTCATGGCTTGGTGGCTCATTTCTTTTTAGGGCTGAATAATAATTCACTGTCCAGATGGACCACAGTTTATTTATCCATTCCCCTACAGAGGGACATGTTGGTTGCTTCTAAGTTTTGGCAATCGTGAATAAAGCTGCTGTAAACATTCCCATGCAGATCTTTGTGTGGACATACGTTTTCGACTCCTTTGAGTAAATACCAAGGAGTGTGATTGCTGGATCATATGGTAAGAGGTATTTTTAGTTTTGTAAGACACTGTCAAACTGTCTTCCAAAGCGGCAGTACTATTTTGCACTCCCACCTGCAACGTTTTCCTGTTGCTCTATATCCTCATCAGCATTTGGTGTTGAAAGTATTCCAGATTCTGGCCATTCTAATCGGTATGTTGTGATATCTCATTGTTGCTTTTATTTGCACTTCTCTGATGGCATGTGCTGTAGAGAGTCTTTTCATATGCATATTTGCCATTGTGTATTTTCTATGGTGACAAGTCTGTTAAGGTCTTTAGCCCATTTTTAAATTGTGTTGTTTTCTTAATGGTTGAGTGTTTTTTTTTTTAATTGTATTTTATTTTTAAACTTTACAATATTGTATTCGTTTTGCCAAATATCGAAATGAATCCGCCACAGGTATACATGTGTTCCCCATCCTGAACCCTCCTCCCTCCTCCCTCCCCATACCATCCCTCTGGGTCGTCCCAGTGCACTAGCCCCAGGCATCCAGTATCCTGCATCAAACCTGGACTGGTGACTCATTTTTGAGTTTTAAGAGTTCTTTTGGATAATGGTCCTTTATCAGATGAGTCTTTTGCGAATATTTTCTCCCAGTCTGTGGCTTGTCTTCTGATTCTCTTAGCATTGTCTTTTGCAGAGAAGAAGTTTTTAATTTTACTGGAGTTCACTTTATCAATTATTTCATTCATAGATTGTATCTTCGTTGCTGTTGGTAAAAAGGTATCATCTTACCCAAAGTCATCTAGCTTCTCTCTTGTATTATCACCTAGGAGTTTCATAATAAGCTTTGTATTTTACACTTAGGTCTATGATCCATTTTGAGTTAATTTTTTTTGAAGAAAATAAGATCTGTGTCTAAATTTTTTTTCTGTGTGTGGATATCCAATTGTTCCAGCACCATTTGTTGAAGATACTGTGGTTTTTCCATTGTATCATCTTTGCTCCTTTGTCAAAGATGGGTTGATTAGGACATGAGGAAAGGGGAGGAGAGGGTGAAATGTATGGAGAGAGTAACATGGAAACTTACATTACCATAAGTAAAATAGATAGCCAAGGGAATTTGCTGTATGCCTCAGGAAACTCAAACAGGGGCTCTGTATCAACCTAGATGGGTGAGGAGGGGAAGAAGATGGGGAGGAAGTTCAAGAGGGAGGGGATATATATACCAATGGCTGATTCAGGATGAGGTATGAAAACAACAAAATTCTGTAAAGCAATTATCTTTCAAATAAAAAATAAATAAAATTTAAATAAAGTAAATTTTAAAAGATAGAAAAAAAGATGAGTTGCTTGTATTTATGGGGGTCTATTTCTGCACTCTCAATTCTATTCCATTGATCTATTTGTCTATTCTTTTGCCCCTCTTGCACCATCTTGATTACTGTGGCTTTATAGTTAAGTCTTGAATCTGAATTATGTCAATCCTCTACTTTGTCCTTCTCCTTCAGTATTATATTTGTCACTCTGGATATTTTGCCTTTCAATTTAAACTTTATTTATTGTTTAAAATTCTTAATTTTATTTTCCTCTGCTTCATTGTGATGTAATTGATATAAAACATCATGTAACCGTAAGGTGTACAAGTAATGATTTGATATATGTATATATTGTGAGATGTTTGTCACAATAACGTTAGTTAGCACATCCTTCATCTCACCTAATTAGCATTTTTGTTGTTCATCTTATGGTGAGAGCACTTAAGATTTACTCTCATAGCAATTTTCAAGTATACAGTATTGTTAACTATAGCCACCATGCTGTACATTAGATCCCTGGAACTTATTCACCTTACAATTGAAACTTTGTACCCTTTGGCAGACATTTTCCCTACCCCTTATTCCCTGATAACCATCAATCTGCTCTTTATTTCTATGACATCAATACTTTTAGATTCCAGTATAAGTGAGACCATACAATATTTGTCTTTCTCTGTCTTGTTTATTTCACTTAGTATAATGCCTTCTAGATTCACTCATGTTGTTACAAATGGAAAGATTTTTTCTGACTGACTAATATTTCATGCAGTTATATATATATATATATATATACACACACACAGTAACACACATTTTCTTTATCCCTTCATCCATTGATGGACACTTAGCTTGCTTTCTTGTCATGGCCACTGTAAATAAGGCTGGAGTGAACAGGAGTATGCAGATATCTCTTCAAGATAATGATATCAGTTCCTTTGGCTCTATACCCAGAAGTGGGAATGCCAGATCATATGCAGTTCTATTTTCAAGTTTTTAAGAAACTTCCATACTGTTTTACATAGTGGCTGCACCAATTTACATTCTCACCAACAAATCACCAAGGTTCCCTTTTCTCCGCATTCTCACCAGTCTCTGTTATCTTTATTTTTTTATGATAGCCATTCTAATAGGTGTGAGGTGGTATCACATTGTGATTTTGATTTTCATTTCAGTGATGATTAGTGATTTTGAGCCCCTTTTCATTATTTGTTGACCATATGTATGTTTTCTTTGGGAAAATGTGTATTCAGACCCTTTACCCGTTTTCTAATCAGATTATTTGTTTTTTCCCTATTGAGTAGTATAAGTTCCTTAGGTATTTTGGATGTTAACCCCTTAACAGATATATGGTTTATAAATATTTTCTCTCCTTCCTAGGTCACCTTTTCATTTTGTTGACGGATTATTTTGATGTGCTTTTTAGCTAATCATAGTCCCACTCATTTATTTTTGCTTTTGTTGCTTGTACTTTTAGTGCCACATCCAAAAAACCATTGCCATGACTGATACCTGTGTGCTTTCCCTTGTTTCCTTCCAGAAATTTTATATTTTCAAATTTTACGTTTAAGTCTTTAATCCACTGTATGTTAGTTTTAGTGAATGGTGTAAGACAGGGATCCAGTTTCATTCTTTTTTGTATGAATATCTTATTTTCCCAACATCATTTATTGATGAGAATATATTTTCCCTATTGCATATGAGTTGACTACATATGTGTGGGTTTATTCCTGGGATCTCAGTTCTCTTCCATTTGTCTATGTGTATGTTTCTATGCGAGTACTATGTTTTGATTACCATAGCTTCATAATATAATGTGAAATCAGGAAGCGTGATATCTCAAGCTCTGTTACTTCTCAAAATGGCTTTGCTTATTTGGGGTCTTTGTGATTAAAAATGAATTTTAGGACTGTTTTTCCTATTTCTGAAAACAATGATATTGGAATTTTAATAGGAACTGCTTTGAATCTATAGATGGCTTAGAACAGTGTGGACACTAACAATATAACTCTTCTAATCTATGAACATTAGACATCTTTCCATTTATTTAAGACTTCAAGTTTTCCCCTCAATCGGTTCAGTTCAGTCACTCAATTGTGTCCGATTCTTTGCAACCCCATGGACTGCAGCATGCCAGGCTTCCCTGTCCATCACCAACTCCAGGAGCAAGCAAACTCAAGCTTGCTCCCATTGAGTCAGTGATGCCATCCAACCATCTCATCCTCTGTCATCCCCTTCTCCTCCTGCCTTCAATATTTTCCAGCATCAGGGTCTTTTCCAATGAGTCAGTTCTTCACATCAGGTGGCCAAAGTGTTGGAGCTTCAGATTCAGCATCAGTCCTTCTAATGAATATTCAGGACTGATTTCCTTTAGGATGAACTGACTGGATCTCCTTGCTGTCCAAGGAAGTCTCAAGAGTTTTCTCCAGCACCACAGTTCAAAAGCATCACTCAGCACTCAGCTTTGTTTATACTCCAACTCTCACACTACTGGAAAAACCATAGCTTTGACTCGATAGACCTTTGTCAGCAAAGTAATGTCTCTGCTTTTTAACATGCTGTCTAGATTGGTCGTAGCTTTTCTTACAAGGAGCAAGCGTCTTTTAATTTCATGGATGCAGTCACCATCTGCAGTGATTTTGGAGCCCAAGAATATCTAATATCTAATAATTTTTGATGTATTGACCTTTTACTTCCTTGGTTAAATTTATTCCTGTGTAGTGTATTGTTTTTGATACTATTATAAATAGAATTGTTTTCTTTATTTCTTTTTCATATAGTTAATTTGTCATTTAGTTCATCTATAGTCATCTGGGATATTGTCTTGTAGTTCTCTTTTCTTATAGTATCCTTATCTAGCTGTGGTAAAAAGGTAATGCTGGCCTTGTAAAATGCATTTAGGAGTGTTCCTTCCTCTTCAGTTTTTTGGAAGAGTTTAAGAAGGAGTGGCATTCATTCTTTTAATATGTTGTTGTATTCAGCCATGAAGCCACCTGGATTTTTCTTGGTTGGTAGGATTTGATTACTGATCAAACTCCTTACTTTTTGTTGGTCTGATTTTCTATTTCTTCATGATTCAGTTTTGGTAGGTTGAATGTTTCTAGGGATTTATCCATTTGTTCTAGGTTGCCTAGTTTGTTGACATATAATTGTTCTTAATCATCTTTTATGATCCTTTTTATTTCTGTGATATCAATTGCAATGCCTCCTCTTTCATTTATAATTTTATTTATTTGAATTCTGTCTCTCTTTTTCTTGGTTAATCTAGATAAAAATTTGTTTTTTGCTTATCTTTTCAAAAGTCAACTTTTAGTTTCATTGATCCTTTCTATTTTTTTTTTTCCTATTCTCTATTTCATTTACTTTTACTCTGATCTTTGTTATCTCCCTTCTGCTAACTTTTGGCTTAGTTTGCTTTTCTTTTTCTAATTGCTCAAGGTGTAAAATTAGGTGCTTTGCTTGAGATCTTTCTTTTTTCTCTTAATGTAGGCATGTATCACTATACACTTTCCTCTTACCACAGCTTTTGCTGCATTCTGTAAGTTTTAGTGTGTTTTTTCTCCATTTTTCACTTTTTAAATTTTAACAGTTACTTGTTTGGCTGTGTCAGGTCTTAGTTATGGCACAGAAGATCTTCTTCATTGCATTATGCAAGATCTTTTGCCCCAGCACACAAACTGTCTTGCTGTTGTGCACGAGCTCAGCAATTGCAGCATATGGGCTTACTTGCTTTGTGGCATATGGGATCTTATCAGTTCCCCAACTAGGAATTAAACCTATGTTTCCTGCATTGCAAGGTGGATATTTAACCACTGGACCACCAGGGAAGCCCCTCCATTTTCACTTGTCTCAAGATATTTTTTTATTTCATTTTTTACCTATTAGTTGTTCGGGAGTGTGTTAATTTCTGTGTATTTGTGAATTTTCCAGTTTTCCTCTTGTTTTCTATTTATAGTTTCATACCATTGTGGTCAGAAATGATAACCGATGCATTTTTAGTCTTTTTAAACTTGTTAAGATTTGTTTTGTGGCCTAACGTATGACTTGTGCTGGAAAATGTTCCATGTTCTTTAGAGAAGAAATCTTCTCTTGCTGTTGGATGGAATGTTCTCTTATTTCCCCAACCGAGAATTGAACCAAGGCACATAGCAGTGAAAGTGCTAAGCCCTAACCACGGAACTTCCACAGAATTGCCTTGAGTATTATTTTCTGACGTGTCGTATTTTTGTGCGACGAATTAGTACCCTTTTGTTTCAGTTTGATGGATTCTTTTCATCATTTCTTGTAAGGGAGGACTGCTGCTGCTAAGCTGCTTCAGTTGTGTCCAACTCTGTGCGACCCCACAGATGGCAGCCCACCAGGTTCCCCCATCCCTGGGATTCTCCAGGCAAGAACCCTGGAGTGGGTTGCCATTTCCTTCTCCAATGCATGAAAGTGAAAAGTGAAAGTGGAGTCGCTCAGTCATGCCCGACTCCTAGCAACCCCATGGACTGCAGCCTACCAGGCTCCTCCACCCATGGGATTTTCCAGGCAAGAGTACTGGAGTGGGGTGCCATTGGAATTCTAAACTTTTTTTTGTTTGAAAAAGTCTCTATCTTACTTTCATTTCTGCCAGGTAAGATATTCTTGATGACAGTTTTTTTTTTAATTCTTTCAGCCCTTTAAATGTATCATGCCCCTCTCTCCTGGCCTGCATGGTTTCTGTTGAGAAATTCATGGATAACCTTATGGAGATTCTCTTGTATGAGAGAGACTTTTTTCTCTTGCTGCTTTTAAAATTTTCTCTTTGTCTTTGATTTTAGACTGTTGTACTATAATTTGTCTTGGGGAGGATTGTTTTGAATTGAAACATGAAATTAGCTTCATGGACTTGGATTTCCAAATTTCTCCCCAGATTTGGGAAGTTTTCAGTCAGTATTTCTTCAAATAAACTTTCTACATCTTTCTCCCTCTCTTTTCCTTCTGGAACTCCAATGATGCATAGATTATTTATCTTAATGGAGTCCTACACATCCCATGGGATTTCTTCATTTCTTTCCATTCTTTTTTTCTCTCTGAATGTTTTCAAATGATCTGTCTTCAAGTGCAGTAATTCTTTATTCCACTTGGTCCAGTCTACTGTGGAAACTCCCTATTGAACTCTTCAGTTTAGTTCTTTAATTCTTTAAAATTTCTGCTTGGCTCCTTTTTATTCTCTATCTCTTTGTTAAGCTTCCCATTTTATTCTTATGTTGTTTTCCTGATCTCATTAAATCATCTGTTTTCTCTTGTAGCTCTTGAGCATCTTTAAACCAATTATTTTTAATTCTTTGTCAGAAAATTCACATGTTTCCATTTCTTTGTGTTCAGGTACTAGAGGTTTACTGTATTCCTTTAGTGGCATCATGTTTCCCTGATTCTTTGTGATCCTTGTAGCATTTTACAGGTGTCTACACATCTGAGAAAGAAGTCATCTCTTCCAGATTTTATGAACTGACTTTGGTAAAGAAAGATATTCACCTGTGGGTGGGGTACACAAGAGCATGCTATGACCCAAGGTCTAGTGGTGTAGGGTGTCATGAGAAGGGATATGTGGCAGCTCCAGATCCATGATGTATGTGATGACAATGGCTCAGGCTGCTGGGGTCCACAGCATTGACAACTATGTGGTCCTTGGTGAGTACTGTGAGGAGTCCACAATGGCTGTAAGGGTTGTTGGGTGCTTCCCAACAACCAATGATCTCTATGGAGATCATTGCAGGCACTGTTGGTGGCTGGAGCCAATTGTGTGCACACACTTGGCTGTGGGAACCAGATGAGGTGTCTCTTAAGTGGCAGGGGATGGTTGCTGACACACTCAGTGGTGACAGCTAGGGCCAGAACTAAAGACCAGGGCCAACTTCAGGGACAATGGCATCTATGTATGCTGGCTATGCAAGCGTACTCCTATGGCCACAGACTCTATGGGAATGCACACAGCAGTGGAGGCCAATGACAGGAGTTGTGCCAAGGTGTGCAAATTTCACAGAGGGAAGGGCTGCAGGTGAGATCAGCAGTGCAAGCCAGTGACAAAAGAGGGGCTTTATATGTGCCAATAAGCAGCCGAGGGGCCTCTGGCTGTTGGCCTGGACTTGTGCAACTGCAAAATCTTGCAACAAGTGCATGGCAGTAAAGGCTGGTGACAATATGCAGGTCAACAGGGTACAGGTGCACAGCTGAAGGGGCTAGCTGCAGTTGAGGTCACCAGTGCAGGCCAGTGATAGGAGACAGGGCTGGATTGGGATCCAGAAACAACTGTGGGGACTCTGGATGTTGGTGTGCGTTCTTGTGGCTACAGAATCTCACCACAGGCACATGCAATATTCTGGAGTCTAGCCCTTGGGGCTAAGTTGGCATTTTCACTTATGCAGGTGTAGAGGCAGGGGCTGGCTGCTTTTATGGATCTTGGGCTGGAGCGGTAGGAGCGAAAGAGACTAAAGAAGGAGCTGGGAGGCATTTAGACAGCTGGTGTCTTCCAATGTGAAAATTGCTGGGGTGAAAGCCATTGAAATCTGTATAGGGTCCTTGGTGGCTGTGCTGGCCTTTGGTTTCATCGGTGTCAAAATTTTCTGGGGTCCCCTACATAGCTGATCGCTGGAAAGTGCAGTGCCTCCTACTCAGTTCAGTTTAGTTCAGTCACTCAGTCATGTCTAACTCTTTGCGACCCCATGAACTGCAGCACGCCAGGCCTCCCTGTCCATCACCAACTCCTGGAGTCCACCCAAGCCCATGTCCATCGACTCAATGATGCCATCCAACCATCTCATCCTCTGTTGTCCCCTTCTCCTCCTGCCCTCAATCTTTCCCAGCATCAGGGTCTTTTCAAATGAGTCAGCTCTTCGCATTAGGTGGCCAAAGTATTGGAGTTTCAGCTTCAACATCAGACCTTCCAATGAACACCCAGGACTGATCTCCTTTAGGATGGACTGGTTGGATCTCCTTGCAGTCCAAGGGACTCTCAAGAGTCTTCTCCAACACCACAGTTCAAAAGCATCAGTTCTTTTTGCACTCAGCTTTCTTTATAGTCCAACTCTCACATCCATACATGACCACTGGAAAAACCATAGCCTTGACTAGACAGACCTTTGTTGGCAAAGTAATGTCTCTGCTTTTGAATATACTACATGGATGAAAATGGGAGAACTTCTTCCTGGCTGTCTCTATATGTCTATATATCTCTGTATATCTACATACTTCTGTATATCTCAGCTTTGATTGTCTCTGGGTGGGGTGAAACTGAACTGGGTCTCTTCAGTATTGCCCCTAAAGTCTAATTATTCATCCTGCTCTCTCATTATTGATGAGGGGAATTCTTTCTAGCTGGAAAATTTTCTCTTGGAGCTGAGCAGTGCTGGCCTAGGGGATAGGATGATGCAGGCAAAATGGAACTGTTAATTCTTCCTTTTTGTGAGTTATTCTCAGGTTTTTTTTTTCCTACTGTGTGGCTGAAATTTCTTAAGTGGAATCCTGAGCTCTCCCAGAGCTGTTTTTATTTTGGATGCCCTTCTAATTGTCAACTGTTGTCGGAGGACAGCGACTGGAGCCTCCTACAGTGTCATCTTGGTGACATCACCCCATACACAATTGGGAATCAGCTTATAAATATCCACAAAATAACTTTCTGGAATGTGATTAGGATTGTATTGAACCTATAGATGAAGTTGGGAAGGACTGACATCTTGACAATACTGAGTGTTCCTATCCATGAACATGGAGTAGCTCTCCATTTATTTAGTTCTTTCTGTATTTCTTTCATCAGAGTGTTATAGTTTTCCTCATATAAATATTGTCCATATTTTATTAGATTTATACTTAATTAATTTGTTGAAAGTTAGTGTAAATAGTATTGTGTTTTTAATTTCAAATCTGATTTGTTCATCATTAATATATAGGAAAGTGATTGATTTTTTTACTTACAAGATACTAATCTAGTATCCTGCAAACTTTCTATAATTGCTTATTAGTTGATTATTTCAGATTTCCTACATAGATGACCATTTCCTCTGTGAACAAAGATGGATGTCTTTGTTAAAATGTATATAGTTTCCTTTCCAAGTTATATATGTTCTATTTTCTTGTCTTATTGCACTAGCCAGGAATTCCAGTATGATAAAAAAACAGTGATAAAAAGGAACATCCTTGCTTTGTTTCCAATCATAATAGGAATGTTTTGATTTTCTTACCACTAAGTATGATACCATGTGTAAATTTTTTTATAGACATTCTTTGTCAGATTAACAAAGTTTTCCTCTATTCTTGATTTTCTGTGAGTTTTTGTCATGATTGGCGTTGGATTTCGTCAAATGCTCTTCTTCCATCTATGGCCATCTACAAACCAAGTTGAGAGACTTCAGAAGAAAAACTTTGCTGACACCTTGATCTTGGACTGTTAGCCACCAGAACTGTTAGAAGATAAATTTCTGTCTAACACAAGGACTAATCTGAAGCACTTTTTGAACTGATGATGCTCACTCATTGGTACATTGTCAGTGTTCCAGTTGTAGCCCTACCTTTTGAGTTTTATATTGTCTTTATCCACATCAGTGCTGCTGTGCTATGCTTTGTTGCTCAGTAGTGTCCAACTCTTTGTGACCCCATGGACTGTAGCCCACCAGGCACCTCTGTCCTTGGGGCTTCTCCAGGCAAGAATACTGAAGTGGGTAGCCATTGCCTTCTCCAGAGGAACTTTCCAACCCAGGAATCAAACTGGGGTCTCCTGCATTGCAGGCAGATTCTTTACTGGCTGAGCTACCAGAGAAGTCCATCCATATCAATATGTAGTATCAAATTAGCCATAAAGTTAAACACAGAAATTTTGACAAATTCTAGTTCATAGAAATTCCATCAAAAAAGGTTTAGGAATGTATTAAGTATTTATAGTTATAAATGTTGTGTCGACCCCATAGACTGTAGCCTACCAGGCTCCTCTGTCCATGGGATTTTCCAGGCAAGAATACTGGAGTGGGTATTGCCATTTCCTTCTCCAGGGGATCTTCCCAACCCAGGGCTCGAACCCAGGTCTCCCACATTGTAGACAGACACTTTACTGTCTGAGCCACCAGGGAAGTCCACATTCTCAAAGGCATGAATGAGAATAGAATTACATGTTTATAATTGTTATGTGTAGTGATTGCTAAAATACTCCACAGAGTAACATCTGGACCTATATATTTCAAACTATGTTTCCACTCCCCATATACTTCAATTGTCAGGTTCTGTGGACAACTTCATATGGCAATTCATCCTCTAATTCATACCCTAATGTCATGATCCCAGGTAAATCAGTATAATGGGCAGAAGGAGTTCTCCTGGAAGACATTTATAACCCAGGGCAGTAAGCAATAAATTACTACATATAGAAATGACTGATGGACTGTAGCTCACCAGGCTCCTCTGTCTATGGAATTCTCCAGGCAAGAATACTGGAGTGGGTAACCATTCCCTTCTCCAGGGGATCTTCCCAACCCAGGAATCAAACCCAGGTTTCCTGCATTGCAGGTGGATTCTTTGCCATTGGAACCACCAGGTAAGCCCAAGTACATAAATACACTTCAGTAAATCCAAACTAATTGTTTTTCCAACTCAACTTCTCCTTAACCAGATTTCCAAAATGCTCATGGCCATTCCAATGATGCACAACTCAAGAAGTGTGACACAGGAGAAATTTAAGTGGAAATAAATTTCTTATTTTTGCAAAGTTTACAAAAATATACCACTATTAGAATGTTCTTCTTGGGTTCTCTCTTGAGCTCTGAAAGAATTGTGTGCATGTCAGTAACCCTGGAGCTTAAGTTCTAATGATTTCACTATAAACCTGCCTCTGCCACTATGACAGCCTTGACTCTTAACACCAATCATGAACTACCACATGGTCCTCTGGCCGACCAGGACCTTCTGTCCATGGGATTTTCCAGGCAAGAATACTGGAGTGAGTTGCCAATTCCTCCTCCAGGGGATCTTCCTGACCCAGGGATCAAACCTGCATCACCTGCAGGTGGCTCCTGCTTTGGCAGGTGGATTCTTTACCACTGAGCCGCCTGGGAATCTCTGCCCACTTCTCATGGCTACCTAATTTGCTGGTCTCATACCCTGAAATCAATGTAAAATTCTGCCGTAACAATATCAAAAACAATAACTACTTCAAGAATTTCTGCCCTATGTTCTTATCCAAAGTCCCATCACATTCAGGTTCATCATGGTTTTTTCCTTGAGTCTCTGGTTTGCATTCTAATCATCACTCACAATTGTCACAATATGAAGTGACACCGGTACCTATCACCTCAGACACTTGAATAGACCCTGAAAGAGAGAGGATCAAGGAGGAGGCAGAGTCTGGATGACCAGGAATGGGGAACCATGACCAGAAATATACCAGCTTAAGTCAGGAGGAAGAGATGACTGGGTTTAAATTATAATTTCCTTTTTGTTTATTTTATTTTTATATTGAACGTGCTCCTTCTGAAAAGTAAATGTATCATTAATGTGAAAAGTAAGAACCTCCCCACTCTGAAGTCATCATCCCTTACCCCATAGTTAATCAGTAACTGTGGTTAATGATTTCCTCTGTGTGAATCTGAAGGATTAATTTTGAGAGACAGATTATGACTCTGGTTTGAGACACATTAAGTGGAGGATTATGATGTTATATCTTGGTGGCAATGTTCCAAGAACAGCTGGTCATTTTAAATAGGCAGTTGGAGAAGTGAGAACTAATGAGGTAGATCTGGAATTTTTTTCTGCATTGTTAATGGTGTGAGAGTGAAGGAGTTGTGAGGGAGAGAAATGAGAGGTAACCACACACAAAAAAGAGAGAGAGCACAGTTCTTAATCCTAGATAATGTTCACATTTCACAGGTAGCCGAGGAAAGTGAGCCCTTGAAGCGTAATAATTAATGAGAAAAGCCAAGAAATGATTCTGTATTTTAATGACATATAAACTCGGCTTCCCTGTGAAAAGTGCATTATAAATATGCCTGGCAGCCAATATTTATACTGACAAAAAAACTTATAGCAAATGCAACTACATTTTTAAAGATTTTTTTATGTGGGCCCTTTATTGAATTTGTTACAGTATTGCTTCTGTTTTATGTTTTGGTTTTTCTTTGGCTGTGAGGCATGTGGGCTCTTAGCTTCCTGACCAGGGATTGAACCCATAGCCCCTGCATTGGGGAGCTGAAGTCTTAACTATTGAACTACCAGAGAAGTCCCAAACATAACTTCATCTTGTGCTGTATTTTACTGTAGAACTTTCTGTTGCTCATTCAGTTTCGCTCTCTGGCCATTGTAAAAACCTCCCTCCTGTCTCACTGTGGTAGGTAGACTTCTAAGGTGGCTTCTTATGATTCTCCAACTCCTAGTATTCATACCCTTGCATAATTCCCTCCCCTTGAGTATGAGCTAGACCTATTGAGTTGATTCTATGGAATAAGTTATGGGATGTCATTTTGATGATTAAGTTATAAGATATTATAACTCTGTCTTGCTAGCAGATGCTCTCTGTTGTCTCTGGACTTGATCATTTTGAGGAAGTCAGCAATTCATGTAGTAGAGGACTGTATGGCGAAGAACTGAGGGCAGCTTCTAGCTCAGTGGTTGCCAGCCTTTTTGGCACCAAAGACTGGTTTTGTGGAAGACAATTTTTCCATGGACCAGGGTATGGAGGAATGGTTTCAGGATGATTCTAGTGCCTTATGTTTATTGTGCACTTTATTTTTATTATTATTACATTGTGATATATAATGAAATTATTATACAACTCACCATAATTCAGATCAGATTATCAGGCATTAGATTCTCAAGGAGCATGCAACCTAGATCCCTCACATGTGCAGTTCACAATAGGGTTCTCGCTCCTATGAGAATCTAATGTTGCTGCTGATCTGACAAGAGGTGGAGTTCAGGTAGTAATGCAAGTGATGGGGAGTGGCTGTAAATACAGATGAAGCTTTTTTCACTCACCTACCATTCACCTCCTGCTGACTGCCCAGTCCCTAACAGGCCATGGAGTAGTACCTGTCTATGTCCCAGGGGTTGGGAACCTCTGTTTTAGCAAAAAGGCAACAACGAACTGAAGTCCTCTGTGCAACAGCCAGTGAGTTGTTGGCTTGGAAGTTGATTCGTTCCCAGTTGAACCTTCAGATGAGATCACAGACTCTGGGCTAAAACCATGATCCCAGCCTTGTGAAAGACTGTAAAGTAGAGAACCCAGCCCAGCTCTGCCCAGATTTGTGACCTACATGAACTGTAATATGGTATATGTGTATGGTTTGAAGCCACTAAATTTTGGGGTAATTTGTACACAGCAATAGATAAATAATAAACACACTAAACTCCTAATGCTTGTTGTCTAAGAAGTGTCCCAAATCTCAAGTGTCAGGCTCCAGAAATGCAAAAGCCTGGACCAGGACCATGACAAAGGGAATGGAGCCGAGTAGTATGTAGGAGGCAGGACCAGCTAGACTATCAACTGGACAGTGAAAGATTAAGAGGAGGAGCCAAGCTGTGTTTCCAGCGGGGAGGGTGGGGCTATTCACTAAGGAGTCATATACAAAGAATGAGGCAATGAGGAGATGGTTTTGCATAAAATGACCTGTTCTCAAACTAGAAAAAAGAAATAGTTCAGTTTCAGACTTCTTTGATCTGCCTAAAAGCAGATCTGTTGGGAAACTATATAGGGGTATATACACTATATTTCTGAAGCTGGGGTCATGGATATATGTGAGTATACCCTTCATTATACAATTCTTTCAAAATTTGTACATGTTTGAAATTTTCCATAGTAAAAAAAAAAAAAAGCTCAGCTGGTAAAGAATCCACCTGCAAAGCAGGAGACCCTGGTTCGATTCCAGGGGAAGATCTCCTGGAGAAGGGACAGGCTACCTACTCCAGTATTCTTGGGCTTCCCTGGTGATTCAGATAGTAAAGAATCCACCCACAGTGTGGGAGACATGGGTTCAGTCACTGTGTTGGGAAGATCTCCTGGAGGAGGGCATGACAACCCACTCCAGTATTCTTGCCTGGAGAATCCCCATGGACAGAGGAGCCTTGCAGGCTACAGTCCATGGGATCACAAAGAGTTGGACATGACTGAGTGAATAAGCATAGTGCAAAAAAAAAAAAAAGGAAAAGATTAATAGCTAGGATAACCTAGGTTGTGCTAAAGGAAAAATGAAGAGAGAGAATGTATATTAAAGGTAACAGGCAGAAGAAAAAGAATTAAATATAAAAGGACAGTTTAAAGCTGCCTTGTGGGAATTTCTTGGCAGTCCAGTGGTTAGGACTCTGCATTTTCACTGCCAAGGGCATGGGTTTGTTCCCTGGTCAGGGAACTAAGATTCCTTAGGGCACATGGCATGGCCAAATTTTAAAAAATAAAAAAACAAAACAGCCTGAGAAGTTCCCTCAGCTGAAGAGGACAGTAGCTAAAACTTTTAAGGGGATGCTATGACCTTGACCCTGAACTAAGGCCTATGACCTATGACTAAGGCCCTGAACCATCCTGAACTCTGAGCTACAAAAACAACCCCATCCTCTCCTCTGGTAAGATGCTTAGGACATCTCATAGGTAGATACAGCAGTAGTATCATTCTGAGCAGTGTCATTGTGGAAAGCCATCTAAAAACCAGTCAGGGAAGAAAAGGCCAACAGACAGCCCCCAGAAAATGGACCTGACTGGAGAAAGTATCCAAGTTGTTAGTGGTAGACTGCGGAGATACAGGAGTATCCTTCACGTTTGCATCACTGATTGAGGAAAGGGGACTGGGAAGAAAGTGGTCAAGTGTACCAAAGTGACCTTCCAGAAGGAGATCTGGGAGGCAGCAGGCCTTCCTTCTGGTGAAAATTACAAGATACCTACAGAAGCTAAGAAGGAGCAGCCCAAGACTATTACCAATGCCACTGACTCCTGGGATAAGAGCCATCCAATTGCCTTCTACTGTTAGCCTTTTATAATTCCAAAGAATGGGTAAACAATTTGCAGGGAGCTGAAAGGCTGAACAGCTGGGATGAGGCAAGAGTAAAACAAAGGCTGACAATTACCTACAGACTCGGAGCCATGGTAGAAACGCTACAGGATCAAATCAAATACAGTAGCAACCAAAGTGTGTACCATGTGGGACAGATTATAGTTCCAAAGATCACTCTGTGAATGCATCCATCATGCATTATCCTGGGACAAAGTCAGTGCTTTCTTCTCACCTTGCCAAAAGCTGATGGACCTTACAAAGGTAAAGTGAACGTCTCTTACT
The DNA here is from genome assembly GCF_003369695.1 of Bos indicus x Bos taurus. NCBI lineage: Eukaryota > Metazoa > Chordata > Mammalia > Artiodactyla > Bovidae > Bos > Bos indicus x Bos taurus. Next base: position 131,820,865 of record NC_040076.1, read on the forward strand.
AAACTCAAAGCCATCCTCAGTTCCACCACTGCTCAGAGGCAGGTAACATCTGCTGCCATGAAACTGAGTCCTTATTTTGGAAGAATAAATTAGTAGCAGTGACATGCTGGAAAATTTTTTTTTCATTCAGAGTTTTAAAAAAACATTTATTTATTTGGCTGCATCAGGTCTTAATTGTGTCATGAGGGATCTTTAGTTGTGGCACGTTCCTTGCATTGGAAGGGTGGAGTCTTAGCCACTGGGCCACCAGCGAAGTTCAGTAAATATTTAGCAACTGGCTCTCAAGGGTTGAAGAAGGGGAGAATCACTGGTTTTAGCATTTGTCAATATCCATGGTGTAAATCCCAATTTCAACTTGACATCACAGAGCACAGTTGGGAAGACATGTGCACAAATAGCTCTTACAAGCAACCCATGCTCTACAGGTCTCAGCTAAAGCAACATTTCTTTGAAGTTGTCTTTTCAAGAATCCTCACATCAGTCAGATGCCCCTGTATGTGGCATCTTACAATCCTGCACTTTTTCATAGCACTATGACAATTAGAATAGCTACTATTGGGCTTCCAGTGTACCTCAGCTGATAAAGTATCTGCCTGCAATGCGAGAGACCTGGGTTCAACCCCTAGGTTGGGAAGATCTCCTGGAGAAGGGAACGGCTACCCACTCCAACATTCTGGCCAGGAGAATTCCATGGACTATTCCATGGGGTCGCAAAGAGTCGGACATAACTGAGCGACTTTCACTTTCACTATTATAGAAGACACTTGAGATCCCCTTGGATTGCAAGATCAAAGATTGAAGGCAGGAGGAGAAAGGGACAGAGAGTGAGATGGTTGGATGACATCACCGACTTGATGGACATGAGTTTGAGCAACCTCTGGGAGTTGGACAGGGAAGCCTGTTGTGCAGCAGTCCATGGGATTGCAGAGTCAGGCATGACTTAGTGACTGAATAATAATAACAACTATATACCTACTTGTTACATAGTTTTTTATGTAAGTTCAGTTCAATTCAGTTCAGTCGCTCAATTGTGTCCGACTCTTTGCGACCCCATGCACCGCAGCAGGCCAGGCCTCCCTGTCCATCATCAACTCCCGGAGTCCACCCAAACCCATGTCCATTAAGTTGGTGATGCCATCCAACCATCTCATCCTCTGTTGTCCCCTTCTCCTCCTGCCCTCAATCTTTCCCAGCATCAGGGTCTTTTCAAATGAGTCAGCTCTTCGCATTAGGTGGCCAAAGTATTGGAGTTTCAGAACATCAGACCTTCCAATGAACAGCCAGGACTGATCTCCTTTAGGATGGACTGGTTGGATCTCCTTGCAGTCCAAGGGACTCTCAAGAGTCTTCTCTAACACCACAGTTCAAAAGCATCAATTCTTTGGCGCTCAGCTTTCTTTATAGTCCAACTCTCACATCCATACATGACCACTGGAAAAACCAAAGCCTTGACTAGACGGATCTTTGTTGGCAAAGTAATGTGTCTGCTTTTTAATATGCTATCTAGGTTGGTCATAACTTTCCTTCCAAGGAGTAAGTGTCTTTTAATTTCATGGCTGCAGTCACCATCTGCAGTGATTTTGGAGCCCAGAAAAATAAAGTCTGACACTGTTTCCACTGTTTCCCCATCTATTTGCCATAAAGTGATGGGACTGGATGCCATGATCTTAGTTTTCTGAATGTTGAGCTTTAAGCCAACTTTTCCACTCTCCTCTTTCACTTTCATCAAAAGGCTCTTTAGTTCTTCTTCGCTTTCTGCCATAAGGGTGGTGTCATCTGGATATCTGAGGTTATTGATATTTCTCCTGGCAATCTTGATTCCAGCTTGTCCTTCTTCCAGCCCAGCATTTCTCATGATGTACTATGCATATAAGTTAAATAAGCAGGGTGACAATATACAGCCTTGACGTACTCCTTTTCCTATTTGGAACCAGTCTGTTGTTCCATGTCCAGTTCTAACTGTTGCTTCCTGGCCTGCATACAGATTTCTCAAGAGGAAGGTCAGGTGGTCTGGTATTCCCATCTCTTGAAGAATTTTCCACAGTTTATTGTGATCCACACAGTCAAAGGCTTTGGCATAGTCAATAAAGCAGAAACAGGTGTTTTTCTGGAACTCTCTTGCTTTTTCGATGATCCAGCAGATGTTGGCAATTTGATCTCTGGTTCCTCTGCCTTTTCTAAAACCAGCTTGAACATCTGGAAGTTCACGGTTCACATATTGTTGAAGCCTGGCTTGGAGAATTTTGAGCATTACTTTACTAGCATGTGAGATGAGTGCAACTGTGCGGTAGTTTGAGCATTCTTTGGCATTGCCTTTCTTTGGGACTGGAATGAAAACTGACATTTTCCAGTCCTGTGGCCACTGCTGAGTTTTCCAAATTTGCTGGCATATTGAGTGCAGCACTTTCACAGCATCATCTTTCAGGATTCAAAATAGCTCAACTGGAATTCCATCACCTCCACTGGCTTTGTTCGTAGTGATGCTTCCTAAGGCCCACTTGACTTCACATTCCAGGATGTCTGGCTCTAGGTGAGTGATCACACCATCGTGATTATCTGGGTCGTGAAGATCTTTTTTTGTACAGTTCTGTGTATTCTTGCCACCTCTTCTTAATATCTTCTGCGTCTGTTAGGTCGCTACCATTTCTGTCCTTTATCGAGCCCATCTTTGCATGAAATATTCCCTTGGAATCTCTGATTTTCTTGAAGAGATGTCTAGTCTTTCCCAATCTATTTTTTCCCCTCTATGTCTTTGCATTGATCACTGAGGAAGGCTTTCTTATCTCTCCTTGCTATTCTTTGGAGCTCTGCGTTCAAATGGGTATATCTTTCCTTTTCTCCTTTGCTTTTTGCTTCCCTTCTTTTCACAGCTATTTTTAAGGCCTCCTCAGACAGCCATTTTGCTCTTTTGCATTTCTTTTTCTTGGAGATGGTCTTGATTCCTGTCTCCTGTACAGTGTCACAAACCTCCATCCATAGTTCATCAGGCTATCTGCCTAGCAGATCTAGTCCCTTAGTTATTATGTAATTAGCTGTTTAATGCTTTTATCCTCTGCTAGAATGTTAATCTCTAAGAGGGTGAGGACTGTGTCTGTCTTGTTCATCATTGTCTTTCCAACACCTAACATGGGGCTTTATATACTATAATAGGTACTCAAATATATTTGGTAAATGAATGAGAACTGCTTCATTCTCAGATTCTCCCAGCCTTCTGTGAGAAGAGTAATCTCTTTTCTTTAAGACTCACAGTATGTCTTGGTTTCAGCCTCTGAGAGGCACATGCAGATACCTAGGCCTCTCTCTTTCTAATGGAAGGTCACCTGGACTTGGATTTCATGTTTCTTTCCAGTTCTAGCTGTCTGCTTATGATGCTCAGAAACCATTCATCCAAGAGTTATTCAGTGCTTTAGCCCAAGTTAAAAGAACCTTTTCAGTGGTGAAAATTAGATTCAATTATTTTAATGGTTTTTTCATTATTTAAATACTAATATGAATGTTTAATAATTCATTTTCCATTATGATATATTGCATACCATATTATTTTATAGCTTCAGAAGTAGCAAACAAAATGATGTTTGTAATACTACTCAGTTTCTAGAAATGAATACATAAAAATGTATAATACACTTAACATTGTTTAACTTTAAAGACATCATTTTTCTCTGATTATAACAGTCTATGTTTACTATAGAAAATTTGGAACATTCACAAAAACAGAGAAGAAAATAAATATCACCTTTAATTCTAATACCTTAGAAATATACCACAAACATTTTCGTGTAGTTTCTGATAGTGTTTTTGTTATTGATACCATATAGTTCAATTTTTTAGAAAAATGAAATTATATGCATTTTTAGTTTTATATCCTGCCTGTTTTTTGGTAGATTGTGGGTACAAATTGGTATTCTCTCTTTGAAGGGAAATTAAAATTAATGATACAAATTTAAAATCCGTATACTCTTTGACTTAGCAATTCCATTTATTTTCTAGGTACATTCCATGAGCATGAAAAGATAAAAATGTAAAAGAATGTTTCAACAATAAATAATTTAAAGTAACCTAAATGTCCATATGGTACATTTACACAGTGAAATACTATTCAGCCATTAGAAAGAAAGTAGATGTCTTGTTTCTCATTCAGTTGTTAGAGAAAATGGATGATGTAGGATAATGTTAACAGTATGCACTCATCTGTGCAAAAAATTTGAAAACTTAAAACGGGCAATATGGGCACAAAAAGATTTCTTTTGATTTGTAAAACTGGTTCTTCTGGGGAGGAATATTGTTCTGAAGTGTTAGGAAGTTTTATTTTCCCTTGCATATACTTTTTTGCAATATAATTTTCTATTTTAATAGTCATGAGCATGTATATTATATTTTTTATTAAGAAAAATTAAAGATTTTTAAAAGGACCTGAAATTCCAATTTTCAGAAATATTTGTTGTTAACATTTTGATATATTTTCTCTCAGTCTTTTCCTTTGTGAGAGTATATGTATGCGTGTGGATACATATACATCCATGTGTATATGCTGGTACAAAACAATCCCCAATCCCCAAGATAATGGGGATTATTAATTATCAATCTGTATCTATAACTTTATATATTAATTTCTACCATTTACTAGTTTGTAATATTACTAGTTTGTAATATAGTAAATGGCAAATTGCTGCCATTTACTATATTGTAATGTTTTTATGTTAATGAATATTCTTTGAAAACAATATTTTGAAAAGCTATAAAATTTATGCACATACATATATCATGTATGAGCTTCCCTTGTGGTTCGGCTGGTAAAGAATCCACCTGCAATATGGGAGACCTGGGTTTGATCCCTGGGTTGGGAAGATCCCCTGGAGGAGGGAAAGGCTACCCACTCCAGTATTCTGGCCTAGAGAACATGGACTGTATAGTCCACTGGGTTGCAAAGAGTTGGACACAACTGAGTGACTTTCACTTTCACTTTTCATATATCATATGCATACATGTGAATCATTTATGTTGTTTATTCTTTTCTTTCTGACTAATTGAAGTAAGGCTGTGATAAATATCTTTGTGTATATTCAATTCCCCATTAATTTATTTAATCCCGTCTAAAATTATACTCAAAGAATAAATTCCTCAAAATAGAATTACTGGGAATTAAGGGTCTTTATACATACATTTAAGTTAATTTCCAGATTGTTTACAGTAGTTTACTGCCTTAGGTGTGGAAGAGATTGTCTATTTATGACAAAGTTAATTTTCCAAAATTAAAATAGCTTTGTTGCACATTTGATTAAAAATAAGTATACAAGTTCAGAAAATGTAGGAAAATAGTAAAAAGGAAAAATTACTATCCAGATATTATTACCATTAACACCAAGGTATACATCCAGATTCTTTTCTTACTATATAGTAACCTGATTTTATTTAACTTAATGTTTCTTTCCAAGCCAACACATCTTATGGAGGTACAGTATCTTTTTAATAAGTATACAGTAATCTATTAAGAGGTAATACTATAAATGGCTGTCTCAGGCTGGGTCCCCTGAGAAGCAGACTCTGAGTTGAATTTTAATAGGTAGGATATTTATTAAGGAGTGACTTTGGTATCAAAATCTATGGGAGGAAGGAGAAGGAAGCAGAACTAGAAAGAGAGAAGTTAAACTGGGATGCAAGCCCAATGAGAGCGTCAGTTGACCTCACAAAGAATTCTGGTGCTGAAATGCCACCTCCTGCCCCCAAGAATTATCCCACATTAGACTGAGATGCCAGGCCTTTCATACCCTGGCATTGCCTTGTCAATGGATATGGGCCATTCTGGGAAGAGACACACCTCTTTGCAGAGAAGACCATCTCTGAAGGAGCTAATAGCATTCCCAGAAATCAGGGTAACAAATCCTTCACTGAATAGTGATCTGGGCGCAGCATAGTATGATGTCCACTGCAGCTGAAACCAATCAGGACCCTGCAGGGCCTTTCTAGAGACAGCCTCCCAATCCCCCACCTCTCATTTGTAGCAAAGCTTTAACCTCCTAGGCCTTCCCCAAGTTCCAAAGAGCAAGTTTAATGAGAGAAGTCAGAAAATGCAGAAACAAAGGAAAAGAGTCTAAGACAAAATAATAATAGTTTAGCCATAAAGCAGAGTTAGGGCCTCCCTAGTGGCTCAGACGGTAAAGAATCCATCAGCAATGCAGGAGACCTGGGTTTGATCCCTGGGTTGGGAAGATCCCCTGGAGAAGGGAATGATGACCCACTGCAGTATTCTTGCCTGGAGAATTCCATGGACAGAGGAACCTGGTGGGCTATGGTTTATGGGGTCGCAAAGAGTTGGACACAACTGAGTGACTAACAGTTCTAAAGCAAAGTTAAGGACTTATAGTTCCTCCTCAAGGGCTATAGAAAATGTTCTGAGGCAGATCCTTTGAGCCGTTTTTCAGAAACTGATGCCTGCTGGTCCCTGGAGTCAAAGAACCCAAAGAGCTTGGGTTAGCAGCCTAGCTTGTAGCTCAGTGGGAGTCTCGCTGTGTTCGCTGGTAAAACTGGATTGCCTTTGGAGACCTGTACCTCCAACTCTGCAGAGCTGGGAGACAATTTTCCATGGATCTGTTTCTGCTGATTTTCCCTGAGGACACCAACAGCTTTTGTTCTGAGCTATCTTTTCAAGGATGTTTGTACAGGAACAACCTTAGAAGATAGAGTTGGTGTCTCTCTTCAGAATAAAAGACAAAGTTTTTTAGAAAATTGAAATATAGTTGATTTACAAGGATGTTTTAGTTTCTGGTGTACAGCAAAGTGATTCAGTTATATATATGCTATGCAGGCTAGTGTGCTAAGTCGTTTCAGTTGTGTCCGACTCTGAGACCCCAGACTGTAGCCCACCAGGCTTCTCTGTCCATGGGATTCTCCAGGAAAGAATACTGGAGCGGGTTGCCATGCCCTCTTCCTGGGGATCGTCTCAACCCAGGGATCAAACTTGCATCCCTTATGTCTCCTGCATTGCCAGGCGGGTTCTTTACCACTAGTGCCACCTGGGAAGCCCATATATGTTATATAAAGTGAAATTGCTCAGTCGTGTCCGACCCTTTGCGACCCCATGGACTGTAGCCTACCAGGCTCCTCCGTCCATGGGATTTTCCAGGCAAGAGTATTGGAGTGGGTTGCCACTTCCTTCTCCAGGGGATCTTCCTGACCCAGGGATTGAACCTAGGTCTCCCGCATTGCAGGCAGATGCTTTACCGTCTGAGCCACCAGGGAAGTTCCCATATGTTATATACACATATATAATATATATTATTTTCAGGTTCTTTTCCATTATAGGTTATTACAAGATATTACATATAGTTCCCTATGCTATACAGTAGATCCCTATTGTTTATCTATTTTATGTACAGTAGTGTGTATCCACTAATCCCAAACTCCTAATTTATCCCTCCCCCACTTTCCCTTTTGGTAACCATAAGTATGTTTCCTATGTTTGTGAGTCTATTTCTATTTTATAAATAAGTTCATTTGTGTCATTTTTTAAATTCCATGTATAAGTGATATGACATTTGCAGAAGACAGCTTGTTTACTGTTCAATATAATAAAGATAATGCATCTAGGGAAAAATTTGAGCAAGTTGTTTGATAAAAGTTTCTCTAAACTCAAAATATGTCAGCCATGATACTGCTGTATCTATGTACAGCTGTGTCTAGACCACTCTACTTCTTCCTCATGGTTCTTGGGGAACAAGGGAAACCAGCATGAATGTAAGTCTCATGTTGCTTCCTGTGCTGTGAACATTAAAGTCTACTGACTCTGACCCAGGAGTTTCATGTCTTCTACCAGCATCTACAGTAGTGGCAGGCCAACTTGTCAGATTGCAAATTGGGTAAAATCTCAAAACCTTCACAGTTCTTGACAACTGTGTTATTACTAAGGATGGGAGAATTACAGCCCTGGGGCAGAAATGTTAATGTATTCTGTTTTCTAGTACAGGTAAATGAGAACTGCTTCTGATGCTTGTTTCTGAAAGAGATGGAAAAGAACCTGTGTCTATGTTATTCTACTCTAGCAAAGAATCATATTTTGTATCTTTTTCCATAATCAGTCTGGTTTTTGCAGGGACCAAACTGGTGAATAAAATGGAGGAATGATGGGGGATCATCATCCTTACATTCTGTAGATCTTTAGGAGTGGCATTTTCCCTCAGCAATACTTTTCAAAATGTATGTCTTAGCTAAGGGAGGGGGCAGATTCAGAGGTTTCCAGTTGGCTTGCCCCATCATGATGCCTATTACTTCATGGATCAAGGACTCAGTGTGGGACTTGTGCCCACTGTGAAATGTATCTCTTTCGATGACATATGTGAGTACTGAAGACATGACTAACATGTGAATCTACAGGCCATTGGGGCCACTGTGACCTGACCTGTGACTTGGATAGGACTTCACTTATTATATGGTCCCCATATGCACCTACTCTGAAAAGGAGGCCGTGATGATTCTCTGGGTCTCCAAGTATCAGTGTCAATTCAGATTCTATAATCAATAGTCCTTGAAAAATTTTATATATTCTCATTTTCCCAGTTGCACAGTTATCTGAGTAAATGGCCTTAGGCCCAAGGGCTCTGGACCAAACTTTGGTGAAAAATTGAGGGAATCCATTACTGACTACATCTGCAATGAGTTACAGGTTCCTTCCTCCTGGGGACCTGATCCCTTCTTAAGTTAGTGGGACTCCAGGTCTAAACACAGATTCATGTTTTAAAACTTGGCAAGGAATCATGCTTTTAATTGGGACAATTGCCTTAGTCTCCTATCAATTTTGAATTCAACTGATGATACAAACTGAGTCGCACCTTTATTGACTGCCCATCTATTTTTCCCCTAGGGACATCATATTCTAATAATGTCTCCATAATTCTTGTAGGTCACTTCCCCCAATTGCTCCTCTAAATTTATATGACAACAATTGTCCAACTTGGGTTCTGACCATTAAACACCACAACATGACCTCTGTCATTTGGGGGCCTTGTTGTCTCTGTTGGTATCAATAAAATTAGCTCCTTAATGGCTTCTTTTACCATCAGTTCTAGCTGATAAAAAGTCACCATGGAGCCTTGTAATCATACTGGTGTCCTCACAACGCTACATTTCTTGTGTCTTTACATGTGATGTAGCTTCCTAGCCTTTTGTAATCTGATCATCTGGTGGGTTTTTCATCTGTGCATAGTATATGGTCTGCTTAATCAATTGATTCTTTAAATTCTTTCTTCCGCTGTCTGTCAGGGCAGTTACGGATTTTAAACCAACTTTGTATGGATCATTGCTTTTTCCATGCTTCTAGAAATCATTCTCGGAGAAGGCAATGGCACCCCACTCCGGTACTCTTGCCTGGAAAATCCCATGGACAGAGGAGCCTGGTGGGCTGCAGTCCATGGGGTCGCTAAGAGTCGGACACGACTGAGCGACTTCACTTTCCCTTTTCACTTGCATGCATTGGAGAAGGAAATGGCAACCCACTCCAGTGTTCTTGCCTGGAGAATCCCAGGGATGGGGGAGCCTGGTGGGCTGCCGTCTATGGGGTCGCACAGAGTCGGGCACGACTGAAGTGACTTAGCAGCAGCAGCAGCAGCAGAAATCATTCTAGTAGCAAATTCACACTGTCTCCTGGAGGTTTAATTATGATGTTAAATCTTGACTACCAGGAGAATGCTCTCAAATCTAATTTCATCCTTATCCATCCTTACATTCCCTTGCTGTTCATCAGGCAGCCTCAAAATTCAATTCTACACATGCTCTCTCAGTTTACGCTGACTAGGTATTAAAGCTCCTTTGGAATATAGTTATTTTCCTAAATTATTAGATCCAGCACATTGAGATGTACCTTGAGTTAAGGCCTCTTGGACAGGATACAAACTGAGAACAAATCTTGAGAGGGAGGGCACTTGTCCTGATGGGAAGAAGTCTTTGTACCATCTCTGAATAATGGGAAAGGAACAGGTCTTAGCAGAGGAAGGTGGGCCACTACTAGGAATATCTTCATCTACTGTGTTAAGCCCCATTCTTTTCCAACCAGGGCCCTGACTTTGGCTTAATATATCTGTCTTGACTAAAAATTTAATTTTCGGAGCTTAGCCACTTTGAATTTATTTTGGTTTCCCACTGTAGGAGATGACAGTTACTTTGTGCACTACCAAAGTACTATAGTCTTCATTTTAGCTTTCGGTTGGTGATTAATCACTTAGCTTATCATTATCTTTTTACAGTGCATCAATCTGGCTAAGGAATAGGCACCTGTTTTAGTCAGCTCAGACTGCCATAACAAAATACCATAGGCTAGGTGACTTAAACACCTGAAATTTACTTCTCAGTGTTCTAGGAAGAGATCAAGGTGCCTGCCAGCTGATTCGGTTCCCAATAAACCTTTTCTTCTTGGTACGCAGACAGCAGCCTTATGGCTGTATCTTTATATGACCTTTCCTTCCCTGTGTGTGGTGGGGAGAGTGAGAAGAGGAGGTGGAAGGGAGGGGAATGTGAAGGAGACAGGGAGGAAAGGAGGGAGAGAAAGAGAGGTCTCTTCCTCTTAATTATAAGACCACCAATTCTATCAGATCAGGATCCTATTCATAAAACTTTGTGTGTGCTCAGTTGCTTCAGTCATGTCTGACTCTTTGCGACCCTGTGGACTGTAGCCCACCAGGCTCCTCAGTCCATGGGATCCTCCAGGCAAGAATACTGGAGTGGGTTACCATGTCCTCCTCCAGGGGATCTTCCCTACCCAGGGATCGAACCTGCATCTGTGTTCTCACATTGCAGGTGGATTCTTTACTGCAGAGCCATCAGGGAAGCCCTATAAAATTGTATTTAACCTTAATTACTATCTTCTAAAAGCCCTGTTTTCAAAGGCAATCACATAGGGGGTTAGGACTTCAACCGATGAATTTGAGGGAGCAGGACACAATTCAGTCCACGTTGTTGTCGTTCAGTCACTAAGTCATCTGACTCTTTGCAACCCTGTGTACTGTAGCATGCCAGGCTCCTCTGTTCTCTGCTGTCTTTCAGTTTGCTCAAATTAATGTCAATTGAGTAGAAATGCTTTCTAACCATCTCATCCTCTGCTGCCCCCTCCTTCTTTTGCCTTCAATCTTTCTCAGCTTCAGAGTCTTTCCCAATGAGTAGGCTCTTCAAGTGACCGAAGCACTGGAGCTTCAGCTTCAGCATCAGTCCTTCCAATGAATATTCAGGGTTGATTTCCCTTAGGATTGACTGGTTTGATCTCCTTGCAGTCCAAGAGACTCTGAAGAGTCTTCTCCAGCACCACAATTTGAAAGCATCAGTTCTTCAGGACTCAGCCTTCCTTATGGTTCCACTCTCATATTCATACATGACTACTGGAAAAATCATAGCTTTGACTATGTGGACATTTGTCATCAAAGTAATGTCTCTGGTTTTTAATACACTGTCTAGGTTTGACATAGCTTTCAAGGAGCAAGCGTCTTTTAATTTCATGGCTGCAATCACTGTCTGCAGTGATTTTGGAGCCCAAGAAAATAAAATCTGTTACTGCTTTCACTTTTCCCCCTCCTGTTTGTCACGAAGTGATGGGACTGGATGCCACAATCTTAGTTTTTTGAATGTTGAGTTTCAAGCCAGCTTTTTCACCCTCCTGTTTGACCCTCATAAAGAGGCTCTTTAGTTCCTCTACACTTTCTGCCATTAGAGTCGTATCATCTGCCTATCTGAGGTTATTGATATTTCTCCTGGAAATCTTGATTCCAGCTTGTGCTTCATCCAGCCTGGCATTTCACATGATATACTCTGCATATAAGTTAAATAAACAGGGTTACAACATACAGCCTTATTGTATTCCTTTTCCAATTTGGAACCAGTCAGTTGTTCCATGTCCAGTTCTAACTGTTGCTTCTTGACCTGCATACAAGTTTCTCAGGGGACAGGTAAGGTGGTCTGGTACACTCATCTTTTAAAGAATTTTCCACAGTTACACACAGTCAAAGGCTTTAGTGTAGTCAATGAAGCAGAAGTAGATATTTTCCTGGAACTCCCTTGCCTTGTCCATGATCCAACGAATATTAGCAATTTGATCTCTGGTTCCTCTGCCTTTTCTAAACTCAGCGAGTACATCTGGAATTTTGTCAGTTCACATACTGCTGAAGTGTAGCTTGAAGGATTTTGAGCACAACCTTACTTGCATAGGAGGAAGGGGGTGACAGAGGATGATGGTTGGATGGCATCATCAACTCAATGGACATGAGTTTGAGCAAACTCCAGGAGATAGTAAAGGACAGGGAAGCCTGGCATGCTGCAGTCCATAGGGTTGCAAAGAGTTGGACATGACTGAGTGACTGAAAACAAAACGAGAAATGAGCACAATTGTACAGTAGTTTGAATATTCCTTGGCATTGCCTTTCTTTGGGATTGGAATGAAACTGACCATTTCCAATTTGTGGCCACCACTCAGTTTAGTTCAGGTGTCCAACTCTTTGAGACCCCATAGACTGCAGCATGCCAGGCTTCCCTGTCCATCACCAACTCCCAGAGCTTGCTCAAATTCATGTCCATCGAGTCAGTGATGTCATCCAACTACCTCATCCTCTGTTATCCCCTTCTCCTCCTGCCCTAAATATTTCCTAGCATCAGGGTCTTTTCCAGTGAGTCAGTTCTTTGCATCAGGTGGCCAAAGTCTGGAGTTTCAGTTTCAGCATCAGTCTTTCCCGTGAATATTCAGGACTGGTTTCCTTTAGGACGGACTGGTTGGATCTCTTTGCAGACTAAGGGACTCCCAAGAGTCTTCTCCAACAACACCATTCAAAAGCATCAATTCTTGGGCACTCAGCTTTCTTTATAGTCCAACTCTCACATACACACATGACTACTGGAAAAACCAAAGCTTTGACTAAATGGACCTTTGTTGACAAAGTAATGTCTCTGCTGTTTAATATGCTGTCTGGGTTTGTCCTAGCTTTTCTTCCAAGGAGCAAGTGTCTTTTAATTTCATGGCTGCAGTCACCATCTGCAGTGATTTTGGAGTCCAAGAAAATAAAATCTGTCACTGTTTCCATTGTTTCCCCATCTGTTTGCCATGAAGTGATGGGACTGGATGCCATGATCTTAGTTTTTGAATGTTGAGTTTTAAGCCAGCTTTTTCACTCTCCTCTTTCACTTTCATCAAGAGGCTCTTCAGTTGCTTCTTGCTTTCTGCCATAAGGGTGGTGTCATCTGCGTATCTGAGATTATTGATATTTGTCCCAGTATTCTTGATTCCAGCTTGTGCTTCATCCAGCCTGGCATTTCACATGATGTACTCTGCATATAAGTTAAATAAGCTGGGTGACAATATACAGCCTTGATGTACTCCTTTCCCAATTTGGAACCAGGCTGTTGTTCCATGTCCAGTTTGAACTGTTGCTTCTTGACCTGCATACAGATTTCTCAGGAGGCACGTCAGGTGGTCTGGTATTCCTATCCTTTGAAGAATTTCCCAGTTTGTTGTGATCCACACAGTCAAAGGCTTTGGCATAGTCAATAAAGCAAATGTAGATGTTTTCCTGTAACTCTCTTGCTTTTTCTATGATCCAGTGGATATTTGCAAGTTGATCTTTGGTTCCTCTGCATTTTCTAAATCCAGCTTGAACATCTGGAAGTTCACAGTTCATGTACTGTTGAAGCCTTGCTTTGAGAATTTTGAGCATTACTTTGCTAGTGTGTGAGATGAGCACAATTGTGCAGTAGTCTGAACATTCTTTGGCATTGCCTTTCTTTGAGACTGGAATGAAAACTGACCTTTTCCAGTCCTGGAGCCACTGCTAAGTTTTTCAAATTTGCTGGCATATTGAGTGCAGCACTTTCACAGCATCATCTTTTAGGATTTGAAATAGTTCAATAGTCCATCACCTCCACTAGGTTTGTTCATAGTGATGCTTCCTAAGGCCCACTTGACTTCGCATTCCAGGATGTCTGGCTCTAGGTGAGTGATCACACCATTGTGGTTATCTGGGTCATGAAGAAAGATCTTTTTTGTATAGCTCTTCTGTGTATTTTTGCCACCTCTTAATATCTTCTGTTTCAGTTAGAGCCATACCATTTCTGTCTTTTATTGTGCCCATTTTTCCATGAAATGTTCCTTTGGCATCTCTAATTTTCTTGAAGAGATTGCTAGTCTTTCCTTTTCTATTATTTTCTTCTATTTCTTTGCATTGATCACTGAGGAAGGCTCTCTTATCTCTCCTTGCTATTCTTTGGAACTCTACATTCAGATGGGTATACCTTTCTTTTTCTCTTTTGCCTTTAGCTTCTCTTCTTTTCTCAGCTATTTGTAAGGCCTCAACAGCCAACCATTTTGCCTTTTTACATTTCTCTTTCTTGGGGATGGTGTTGATCACGGCCTCCTGTAAATGTCACGAACCTCTGTCCATAGTTCTTCAGTCACTCTGTCTATCAGACCTAATCCTGTGAATCTATTTGTCACTTCCACTGTATAATCTTAAAGGATTTGATTTAGGTCACACCTGAATGGTCTAGTGGTTTTCCCTACTTTCTGAGTTTTCCAAATTTGCTGAGTTTTCAGCTCAGGCCACTGCTGAGTTCTCCAAATTTGCTGACATATTTAGTGCAGTACTTTAACAGCATAATTTTCTAAGATTTGAAATAGCACAGCTAGAGATTTGTCACCTACACTAGTTTTGTTAATCGAAATGCTTCTTAAGGCCCTTTTGACTCCACGCTCCAGGATGTCTGGAAACTAAACCATCACAGTTACCCAGGTCATTACAACTTTTCTTGTATAGTTTTTCTGGTATTCTTGCTACCTCTTCTTAATCTCTTCTGCTTCTGCAATGGCACCCCACTCCAGTACTCTTGCCTGGAAAATCCCATGGATGGAGGAGACTGGTAGGCTGCAGTCCATGGGGTCGCTAGAGTTGGACATGACTGAGAGACTTCACTTTCACTTTTCACTTTCATGCATTGGAGAAGGAAATAGCAACCCACTCCAGCGTTCTTGCCTGGAGAATCCCAGGGACAGGGAAGCCTGGTGGGCTGCCGTCTCTGGGGTCACACAGAGTCGGACATGACTGAAGCAACTTAGCAGCAGCTTCTGTTAGGTTCTCTCCACTTCTGACCTTTATTGTGCCCTTCCTTGTATGAAATATTCCCTTGATATCTCCAATTTTCTTGAAGAGATCTCTCTTTCCTATTCTATTGTTTTACTCTATTTATTCTGTTGTTTTCCTCTATTTCTTTTCATTCTCCATTTAAGAAGGCTTATCTCTCCCTGTCATTGTCTGGAACTCTGCATTCACTTGGCTGTATCTTTCCCTTTCTCCCTTGCCTTTTGCTTCTCTTCTTTCCTCAGCTATCTGTGATTCATGATTTAGTCTACCTACTAAATACCAAATCCAGTGAAACATAATCAGTGTCTCAGTGTTCATTTACTATAAGAAAAAAATTAAGTACAAAATATACATTGGCAGTTAAATGGACATATTGTAGTCTAATCATATAATGGAACACTACAGCAGTGCTAAAGAGGAATAAATAATTTCTATACACAACAATGTGGATGAATCTCAAAATAATTGTACCAAGTAAAGAAATTTTTTATGCTCAAAATTCTCCAAGCCAGGCTTCAGCAATACATGAACCATGAACTTCCTGATGTTCAACCTGGTTTTAGAAAAGGCAGAGGAACCAGAGGTCAAATTGCCAACATCCGCTGGATCATGGAAAAAGCAAGAGAGTTCCAGAAAAACATCTATTTCTGCTTTATTGACTATGCCAAAGCCTTTGACTGTGTGGATCACAATAAACTGTGGAAAATTCTGAAAGAGATGGGAATACTAGACCACCTGACCTGACTCTTGAGAAATCTATATGCAGGTCAGGAAGCAACAGTTAGAACGGGACATGGAATAACAGACTGGTTCCAAATAGGAAAAGGAGTTCGTCAAGGCTGTATATTGTCATCCTGTTTATTTAACTTCTATGCAGAGTACATCATGAGAAATGCTGGGCTGGAAGAAGCACAAGCTGGAATCAAGACTGCCGGGAGAAATATCAATAACCTCAGATATGCAGATGACACCACCCTTATGGCAGAAAGTGAAGAGGAACTAAAAAGCCTCTTGATGAAAGTGAAAGAGGAGAGTGAAAAAGCGGGCTTAAAGCTCAACATTCAGAAAACGAAGATCATGGCATCCGGTCCCATCACTTCATGGGAAATAGATGGGGAAACAGTGGAAATAGTGTCAGACTTTATTTTTCTGGGCTCCAAAATCACTGCAGATGGTGATTTCAGCCATGAAATTAAAAGACGCTTACTCCTTGGAAGGAAAGTTATGTCCAACCTAGATAGCATATTCAAAAGCAGAGACATTACTTTGCCAACAAAGGTCCGTCTAGTTAAGGCTATGGTTTTTCCTGTGGTCATGTATGGATGTGAGAGTTGGACTGTGAAGAAGGCTGAACGCCAAAGAATTGATGCTTTTGAACTGTGGTGTTAGAGAAGACTCTTGAGAGTCCCTTGGACTGCAAGGAGATCCAACCAGTCCATTCTGAAGGAGATCAGCCCTGGGATTTCTTTGGAAGGAATGATGCTAAAGTTGAAACTCCAGTACTTTGGCCACCTCATGCGAAGAGTTGACTCATTGGAAAAGACTCTGATGCTGAGAGGGATTGGGGGCAGGAGGAGAAGGGGATGACAGAGGATGAGATGGCTGGATGGCATCACTGACTCGATGGATGTGAGTCTGAGTGAACTCCGGGAGTTGGTGATGGATAGGGAAGCCTGGCGTGCTGCGACTCATGGGGTCGCAAAGAGTTGGACAAGACTGAGCAACTGAACTGAACTGAACTTAATAGATTATTCAGGGCTTCCCTGGTGGCTCAGATGGTAAAGAGCCTGCTTGCAATGCAGGAGACCCGGGTACAATCCCTGGGTCAGGAAGATCACCCAGAGAAGGGAATGACTATCCACTCCAGTATTCTTGCCTGGAGAATCCCATGGACAGGGTAGCCTGGCAGGCTACAAATCCATAGGCTCGCAAAGAATCACACATGACTGAGCAACTAACATTTTCCCTTTCAATATATTATTCAGTTTATATAAAATTCTGGAAAATGAAGTTAATCTATGGTGACAGAAAGCAGACCAGTAGTTGCCTGAATGGATGAATAAAGGCAGAGAGAGAGGAGAGAGGTGAAGTCACTCAGTCATGTCCAACTCTTTGTGATCCCATGGACTATAGCCTGCAAGGCTCCTCTGTCCATGGGATTTATCAGGCAAGAATACTGGAGTGGGTTGCCATTTCCTTCTCTAGAGGATCTTCCCAACCCAGGGATTGAGCCTGGGTGTCCTGCACTGCAGGCAGACTCCTTACTGGCTGAGTCAGGAGGGAAGTCCAAAAAAGTGAAAGTGACTCAGTCGTGTTTGGCTCTTTGAACAGTCCAGGCAGTTCTCCAGGCCAGAATACTCGAGTGGGTAGCTGCTTCCCTTCTCCAGCAGATCTTCCCATCCCAAGAATCAACTGGGTTCTCCTGCATTGCAGGCAGATTCTTTACCAGCTGAGCTATCAGGGAAACCCCAATAAAGGCAGAGAGGGATGGATTACAAAGTGATATGAGGCAACTTTTAGAGTTGATGGATATATTATCTTGATTATGGTGATGGTTCCATGGGTTTATATAGGTTACAGATTAGTAAATCATATACTTTAAATATGTGCAGCTTATTATATATCAATCAGACCTCAATATAACTGTAAAAAATAAAACTAAATCTACAAAACAAAACAAACAAAACATACCAAGTATCTGCCATATATACTAGTAAGTGCTTAATGCACATCTACCTAAACATCACTGAAAGAAGACGCTTATATTCATTGATTGTTTCCATGGTTTCAGAAAAACTGCAAGGTCCTGGTAACTTTTTATTAAAATTTGATCCCTAGAAATGTCATAACACTAAGATTAAAGAAAAAGTCCAAATGTTTCTGGAACTGGGTAATAGTGGCTGCTTCTTGAAAGAACTAAGAGGCTAGGGGGAAAAGATAGGTAACTTTTAAAATTGGTCACATGCATGTAGTATTTATATTAAGAGGTTCTTCTTCTCAATGTAATAGAGGAGGGCAAATTATAGAGGAGAGAACAGTGATCTAAGGAAGCAGCCATGAGCCAAGGAATGTGGGCAACCTCTAGAAGCTAGAGGCAAGGAAGTAGATTTTCACTTAGAGCCTCCAAAAGAACTCAGTCCTGTGGACACTATTTAGAGCTTCTGACTCTAGAACTGTAAGATAATAAACTTGTATTGCTGTAAAGCCACATGTTTTCGGCAAAATGTTACAGTAGCAATAGAAAACTAATATTAGATCCTAGTTCATCTCATAGTTGAGAAAATACTTATGTAAGTTTGACAAAATTAGTAGGAAACCAGCAAAAAAAGTTATTTTTAAGAAAAAATTTGATATTTAAAAAATGCAGTAAAAAATCACAGGAATTGATTTGAATGTGTTTCCATAAAATATTTTATCCAGTGATGATTTATAGCAAATAAAGCAAATTAAACATGTGTAAGCTTCTGGTGGTGATGATGAAATTAAGCAACTAGTCATTCATTGAGAGTAAGACCACACTTCCACCCAGTTTATCAGTATCACTGAATACTAGAATACACTAGACAATGCTTTAAGAGTTTTAAGGGAAAGTAAATTCAGTTATATTGACAGCATTACTTCCTATTCTTTAATATGTAGTTATTGAGGATATTCTTCTGAAAAACAAGAAGATTAACCAAGAACATAGACGAAGATTCTAGAAGAGTAGCTCCAACTTTGGAGCAGAGTAAAGGGAGGCTCTTAGCAGTACAGTAGAATTTAAGAACAGTTAGGCAAAGTAGGGGTAGAAGGCCAAAGGTCAGTCAGGTGTGATCACCAGAGGACAAAAGAAAGAGATCATCTCTGTAAAAGGATAGAGAAAACAGAAAAACTTGATTAGATAAACTATGTAAAACATACAGGAAAAAAAGTACAATTTGAAGCTCTAGAAGCAATAAAGCCAAATGAGCAGCTTATGGTCCAAGTATGATGCACGTATATTTGGGCAATGGATAATAAGGGGAGAGAATTTATTTGATCCTTGCTCTGCATGTTTTGAGTGGCTTTCTAGTGGTTGTGACAGAGGTCTTAAAGAGAAAGAGAAAGTGAAAGTTGTTCAGTTGGCTCTGACTCCTTGTGACCCCATGGACTGTCCATGGAATTCTCCAGGCCAGAATACTGGAGTGGGTAGTCTTTCCTTTCTCCAGGGGATCTTCCCAACCCAGGTCTCCCGCATTGCAGGTGGATTCTTTACCAGCTGAGCCACAAGGGAAGCCCAAGAATACTGGAGTGGGTAGCCTAGAGACGAAAATGTAATCCCGGCACTTTTCATAGCTTGGAAGTTGGCTGTTAATTTAGAATCAACTAATAGACAAAACACAAATGATATTGACTGTGTTTAAGGGAGGTGAGTAGAAGGTGGGAAGGAAGAATGGTGGTATTAACACTAGAACTGAAATATTATCGTAGGTTGAAGTATTACCTAGAGTTTCACAGTATTCTGTTAAAAGTTACAAAGATAACCAACAAAAGAGCTGAAACTAATGTAACTTATAAAGAAAGCTGAGCACAGAAGAATTGATGCTTTTGAACTGTGGTGTTGGAGAAGACTCTTGAGAGTCCCTTGGACTGCAAGGAGATCCAACCAGTCCATCCTAAAGGAGATCAATTCTGGGTGTTCACTGGAAGGACTGATGTTGAAGCTGAAACTCCAATACTTTGGCCACCTAATGCGAAGAGCTGACTCATTTGAAAAGATCCTGATTCTGGGAAAGATTGAGTGCAGGAGGAGAAGGGGACGACAGAGGATGAGATGGTTGGATGGCATCACTGACTCGATGGACATGGGTTTGGGTGGACTCAGGGAGTTGGTGATGGACAGGGAGGCCTGGCGTGCTGCGATTCATGGGGTCGCAAAGAGTCAGACACGACTGAGCGACTGAACTGAAGTATCAGAAGACTGGTTGTTAACACAATCCTCATCTTCTATGAGCGTGTCCTTAGATACTGTCTAAAACTGATATGAGAATATTTAGAAATACTGAAGTAATCACAAACAAAAACATGTAAAATAGGTTGTCCCTGGTGAATAGGCATAGAGGTAGAAACGATTAGCATGAGATTTGTTGCTTTTCATCACAAATTCTTTTGTGCAGTTTGTTACAGTATAATTTGTTTCATTTGTTGCCATTTGTGCACTTCTTTGATTGAAAAAAAATTAGAGACTGGTTGCTCTGTTTATATGGAAACAATAGTTTAGACATCTACCTTTATCAAAGTTGACTCCCTGAAATATGTCAGGCCTCCTTTCAGAATTTTTAAAATGAAATTCCAAGGACACCAAGATACTTGGACTAAGCAAATGGCTGTTCTACTGATACTTTACTCTTTACCCTAAATGATATTTACTTAGTTTCTCAGTCGTGTCTGACTCTTTGTGACCCCATGGATTTGTAGCCTGCCAGGTTACTCTATCCATGGGATTCTCCAGGCAAGAATACTGGAGTGGATAGTCATTCCCTTCTCCAGGGGGTTTTCTCAACTCAGGGATCAAACTCAGGTCTGCTGCATTACAGGCAGATTCTTTACTATCTGAGATACCACAGAAGCCCAAATGACATTTAAGAGTCCTTAATTCTACCATTACTAGCTCCAGCACTCTGCTTTCTTTTTTAAAGTGTCTGAGTAGTTCTTTTCCTCATTTTTTGGGGGGACAGAGTTTTTCCTGAATCCAGTTTTACTGATTCTGAAAGGGGAGGACTTCTGGTCTTGGGACAGAATTGATTTTTCATGTTTAGAAGGAGTTGGGAAAAAAGAGGGGTGAGATGAGGTGGGAGGTGGGAGGGAGGTTCCAGAGGGAGGGGATATATGTATACCTATGGCTGATTCATGCTGATGTATGGCAGAAACCAATACAATATTGTAAGGCAATTGTCCTTCAATTAAAAATAAATAAATTAAAATGTTTTAAAAAATGGAATGGAAAAAGTCACAGTTTAATTTGATAGGTAGGCCACTATGGCACATTACTGCCACCAGTTGGCAGCACGCCTTAATTGCAAGAGTAGAAAAGATGGGAAAACCATTTATGATTTTTGCAAAAGTCTAGCTGATAAACAACAGGAAATATCCTGTAGGCAAGTGAAAAATGCAAAGGAAGAATACTTGATTTGGGAAGAGTAAATTGAGACAGTGGTCATGATCCCTAAAATACTGTGTTACAGATATCCATGTGGTTTGTGGAGGCAGTCAAAATGAAGTATGATCAGAAGACTTTTCTTTAGTCTAAATATCAAGAGGTGTGTCTGGAACTCTATTATAAGGTATGGGAAAGGGGAGAATTATGAATAAAATGTTACTTCAAACAGTTTTTCTTACAAGATCTATATGAGGAAAACTATAAAATTCTGATAAACACAATCAGAAAAGAACGAAATAAATGAAGAGATGGCTAGAAAGACTCAGTATCATCAAGACCTCAGTTCTTCCCAAATTGATCTTAGATTCAATGCAATACAAATGAAAATCCCAGCAAGTTATTTTATGAATATCAACAAATTGATTCTGAAGTTTATATCGAGAGGCAAAAGACCCAGAATAGCCAGCATAATATTGAAGGAGAGGAACAAAGGTACCAGGACTAATGGTACCTGACTTCAAGACTTAAATATTAAGGTACAGTAATCAAGACAGCTGTGGTACTCATGAAAGAATAGACAAATAGATCAATGGAAGAGAACAGAGAGCCCAGAAGTAGACTCCTATAAATATAATCAACTGATCTTTGACACAGGAGTAAAGGTAATATAGTAGAGTAAAGATGGTTTTTTCAATAAATGTTGCTAGAAGAACTGCATACCCACATCCCCCCCAAAGAAGAATCTAGACTCAGGTCTTAGATCCTTCACAAAAATTAACTCAAAATGGATCATAGACCTAAACGTAAAATGCAAGACTATGAAACTCCTAGATGATAATTTAGGAGAAAATCTAAATGACCATAGGTAGGGTGATACCTTTTTATGTATTACCCAACTCTAAAGACACAATCCATGAAAGAAATAATTGATAAGCTGGACTTTCATAAAATTAAAAACTTCTGCCCTGGAAAAGACAATGCCAAGAGAATCAGAAGGCAAGCCACATACTGGGAAACAATATTTGCAAAAGACATATCTGATAAAAGACTGTTGTACAAATAACTCTTAAAACTCAGCTATAAGAAAACAAACAACCCAATTTAAAAATGAGCCAAAGACCTTAATAGACATGTCACCAGATACACAATGGCAAACATGCACACGAAAATGTGGTCTACATAATGTGCCGTCAGAGAAGTGCAAATTAAAGCAACAATGAGATATCATAACATGCTGATTAGAATGGCCAGAATCTGGAACACTTTCAGCACCAAATGCTGATGAGGATATGGAGCAACAGCAACTCTCTTACATTGCTGGTGGGGGTGCAAAATAGTACTGCCACTTCGGAAGACAGTTTAGCAGTGTCTTACAAAACTAAAGAGACTCTTACCATATGATCCAGCAATCACACTCCTTGGTATTTACTCAGAGGAGTTGAAAACTTATGTCTGCACAAAGACCTATATAGGAATGTTTGTTGTTGTTGTTTAGTGACTCATTTGTGCCCGATTCTTTGCGACCCATGGACTGTAGCCCACCAGGCTCCTCTGTCCATGGGATTTCTCAGGCAAGAATACTGGAGTGAGTTGTCATTTCCTTCTCCAGGGGATCTTTCTGACCCAGGAATTGAACATGCATCTCCTGCATTGGCAGGTAGAGTCTTTACCACTTAGCCACTGGGGAAGTCCACAGGAACTTTATTCATAATTGCCAAAACTTGGAAGCAAACAACAGGTCCCAGTTACGTGTGTGTGAGTGAATGAATAAATAAGACTGTGGTATATCTGGACAATGAATTATTCTCTAAAAAGAAATGAGCCATTAAACCATCAAAAGACATGGAAGAGGCATGGAAATGGCTAAAATGCATATTACAATGTGAGAGAAGCCACTGAAAAGGCTACCTATCCATATGACAATAAAAATTAGTGATTTCCAGGGATGAGGGAGGAGGAGGGATGAATACAGAGTGTGGAGGATTTTTAGGGCAATGAAAAAACTATTATAATGATGGACGTATGTCACTACACATTTGTCTAAACTCATAGAAAGTACAATACTAAGAGTGAAGCCTAGGGAATTGCCTGTGGACTTTGAGTGATTATAATATGTCAATATAGGTTTATCCTCAGTAACAACTGTATCATTCTGGTGAATGATGTTGATTACAGGGGAGGCTATACATGTGTGCACGCTCAATTTTGTTGTGAACCTAACAGTGCTCTAAAAAAAAGTCATTAAAAAAAAAAAGGCTTCTGTGAAAGGAATGCAATCATTACTGTCATGAAGCAAGTTGGCTGAATGTCTTTTACTTTAAGCAGGATTCTAAGGTCAACGGAATAACTTTGAAATCTTCTTCATGCTAAAATTATCCAGAAGGGAAAAAGATGTAAGTTCAGTCAAAATTTAGAAGGAGTTCTGCCATCTAAATAGCCACAAGTTAGCTTTTTATAAGGCAAAGTTCTTCACATTGTTGGGTAATAAATGTTAACAATTTATTCTGTGAAGCATTTATATTACATTTACATGTAATTCTGTAATGTAATTAAAAATTTATAGTAATAAAACTTTCAAATTTAGTATTTTATGTTTATATACTTTTGGACCAGATTGGCTAAGAGATTGAGTTGAAACAAAAGTCTAATAGGCATGTGCTTCCTCTTTAGACAACTAACCTATCAACCTGAATCTTCAAAGTGGGTCAGGTCTCATTTCAGGTCAAATATTTGTTCTATTGATACTTTACTCCCTACCCCAAATAATACTTAAGAATCCTTAGCTCTATCCACACTAGTTCCAGGTATTCTTTTTGACATTTTTGTTCATACCTCTAACTTGAAGCTGTTAATAAAAATTGTGGTGTTTGAAAACCGTTGCCGAGGTCTTTGGACTCTTGGTTAAGAATTTCATGAAAGCAGAGGCTCCTGGGAAACATATGGCTCTGCAACAGTCAACTTGTTGTAGGACCTATAGACTTCTCTGGTGGCTCAGACGGTAAAACGTCTGCCTACAATGTGGGAGACGCAGTTTTGATCCCTGGGTTGGGAAGATCCTTTGGAGAAGGAAATGGCAACCCACTCCGGTACTCTTGCCTGGAAAATCCCATGGACGGAGGAGGCTACAATTCATGGGGTTGCAAAGAGTCAGACATGACTAAGCGACTGAACTTAAACTTTCTACTTTATCTTGGGCTTCTCTGATAGCTCAGTTGGTGAAGAATCCGCCAGCAGTGAAGGAGACCCCAGTCTGACTCCTGGGTTGGGAAGATCTGCTGGAGAAGAGGGATAGGCTACCCACTCCAGTATTCTTGGGGTTCCCTTGTGGCTCAGCTGGTAAACAATCCGCTTGCAATGCGGGAGACCCGGGTTCCATCCTTGGGTTGGGAAGATCCCCTGGAAAAGGGAAAGGGTACCCACTCCAGTATTCTGGCCTGGAGAATTCCATGGACTACAGTCCATGGGGTCAGATGACTGAACTGCTTTTACTTTATCTTATCAAATAGTTAAAAGTTGAATGTACCTGATATTACAAAGCTACTAAGAGGAATCAGAAACTTGAGTAAGAAAGATGTATTATTTTAAATGTTGAATTTTGCACTGGAGCTTCCTGTCAAGAAAGCTGAATATGAGGAATGCTAAGGGAAAATCAGGAACAGATAGTAATTTAAAGAGATTTTTGAAGGGCAATAATGTAGTAGAGAACACCACAGAGAGCCTTAAGAGTTGACCTATGGGTTGGAAGAAAGAGGAGGCACTAGCAAAGGAATACAAAGACCAGAAAACCAGGTAGACTGATCCCAGGAATTGTCTTAAAAAGGGTGGGGGCGGGGGTGGGGGGGGCGGTGGGGACAGGGTTTCAAGAAGGGGATAAGGATTGGGTGTGCCAAGAAAAAGAGGATGAGAAAATGGTTGAAGCTTGAGCATGGTTAGAACTTGAGCACTTTATAAAGTGTAAATTCAGTTTGCCATTATGGGTTAGATTGATAAAAGGTAAGGAATAAGGTGGAAGTGAAAGCAGGAGACAGTGAAAAGAAGGTTGATATTACAGTAACAGGCGGTAGTAGTACAAATTTTTAAAAAGCCCTTGGAAACTGTTGAAAAATAGAAGCCAACGGCTAAGATACTGAAGATATAAGGTCCTAGGAAAGTAGAGGTGGAAGGAGGAAATAGGAATGAACGACATAGGTAGTCCTGGAAGAAGCACTGATCTGGGGGAGAAGGAGAGGGGGAGAATGAGTCAATTTGGTGAGAATTTGAAAGGTCATGAACACGGCGTGTCAACAATATTTTAAGATGGAGAGAATATTAAACTGGAATTTCATGGCTCTGATCCCTGTTAATCAGAAGATTTTATCTATTAGTATGGATCGGGATTGGCACCTTAACAAGGAAAATGAGAAACAGTTTGTAGAGAATACGATAGGAATTCATCCAAAGATGAGTTTATATATATATATATATATATACATATATATAAAGTGGGAGTGCAGTCACGACTTCATAGCCAACCAGGTAGAACTGGGGCTTTCTCCAGTGAAAAACCACACAGTATGACCTTTGAGAGAGAAATCAGAAATTGGGATAATTTATTGGAGACTGACCCTTAAGACTATAAAGGAGTCGAGCGATTCTAAGGCAATACAGAAATAGAGCTTGCTGGCTACAGTAACAAGAGAATTTAGTCATAAATGGGGCTGATGACCTGGGAGATTAAGGATTCACTTCTGTATTGAAAGTTTTGAGTGGGTGAAAGGTAGGAGCCACGATCAGGCAGAGGCAGGGGGTAGAGTAGGGAAAAGGCGACATTCAAAGGCATATTTTGGGCATGATCTCACGCTAGTCAATTGTTTCCCTTTTGGCAGCTAAACGGCTAGGATTCTCCCGTCCATTTCAGAGCTACTGAGAATAGTCTTAGGCTGTGGAAGGAGAAATCTGATTCCAAAGCGGAGGCTGTATTTTCTCAATCTACTTACATTCTTTTCTCACTAACTAGCCAATGCTGCCGCCTTATGCAAAGCCGGCACCACGGAAAGGATCTGCTTTAGAGGCAGTGACGACGCCAATCGGCCTGGGGCGCGCAGTGTTGCGTCTAGATGCACGGCGAGGGAGGTCCCAAACAGCTCTCAAAACCTTTTCACCCAGGCCCGGGAAAGCACCTCGTCAACCGTAGACAATAAATCGCTCGTACAATGCTAAGCTCTGAGGCCCTGGTTGACACCAGGAGAGGCGGGAGCGTGGTTTAGCGCTGCCACCCTTCCGCTTTTCTGCAGAGCGCTTTTCTGCAGAGGCGGGGGATGGGGGCAGCTGGACCGGGCGGGGCTGCGCTAGTCCAGCGACCTGGGGAGGGGCCGCGGTGAAGGGGCCAGGGGCGGGTTTCCCTCCTAGGTCTCGGAAAAGCTCCAAAAATGGCGGGCGGCAACTCAGCTAGCGGGGCGCGCAGGCGCCACTGCCGCCATCCTTCCGCCCGCCTCGGGCGGCCCACGAACCTCCACAGCCCCCTCACGGAGAGGTATCCGCCGCTTGCGATTGGCTGAGCTGGGCCAGCGCTCCGTGCGGGGGCCGGGCCGCCACGCAGAGGCCACGTTTCCCGCCCCGCTGGTGCGCGTGCGCGCAATCCCCACAGGAAAGCGTTCGCGCGCGTCCCCGCCGCGGCCCCCAGCTCGCGCCTCAGCTCCCTCCCCTTTCCGGGCAGGCCCGTCCCGTCAGCGAGGCAGTAAGCACCGCGGCCAGCAGAGGGCGGTCCGGACCCAAGTCTGCAGCGGCGCCATTGGCGTGTGGAAAATGCCACCAGATGGCGGGTTAGGATTGCAGCTCCGTTGAAGGCGCGGCCCCCGCTCCCGAACCCCCGGCGACCACCCCGTAACAACCCCCCCACATCGGGAATAACACACCGGAGACTTTTGGGGGGAAACTAGGTCGACGGCCGGCGGTGCCCGGATGGGCAGCTGAGGTGAGCGCGGGCGGCGGCGACGGCGGCGGGGGGAGGGAAAGAGGGGGAATGCGGCGGCAGCGGCGCGGGGGCTGGAAGCGCCGATCCAAGATGGAGGCCGGGCGAGAGCGAGAGAGCGCGAGCGGAGAGCGGGCGGGCCGGGCGCGGGCCCCGCGCGGGGGAGGGAGGCCGCGCAGGCCTGTGCGGGGCGCGGCGGTCTCCGGCCGTCCGGGCGCCAGTGGGGACGGCTGTGGGCGCGGCGGGTACCCCGGAACCCTAGTCGCTCCGCACCCCTCCCGCGGGCCCCGAAAATTGTGCCCCCGCCCGCTCGGGCACTACGGCGACGGGCGCGGAAGCCTTTGTGGCGCGCTCGGGCCCGCCGCCAAGCCCGCCCTCCGCCCCCCCGCCCGGACTCTCGGGACTCGCCCGCGCCCGGCGGGGCCGGGCCGAGGCGGCTGGTGCGAATGCCATCCGCCGCCCTGCGTTTCTGCGGTGTTTTAGCGGCGGCGGCGTCGTCACATGACAACGAGCTCGCCTCGGCTGAGGGGCCTGGGGGTCGCTCGGCGAGGCGACCGGCCCAGGCCTCTTCTCAGTGGGGAGGAGCGGGGGGCTGGCGCCTGGGGCAGAGGGGACGTCAAAGCCGGGCTTTCCCGCTATCTGCCCTCCCCGCCCCCGACGGAGGCCTCCTTGTGAAACGTGTGCAGGCCGGAGCACTGCCCCGCTAGTTTTCCAGCCCCCCGGGAGACGAGGCCAATAAAAGTTGTTTTCCCTCCTTTCTCGGGGTGGGGGCGGGGTGAAGAGCTAGGAAACGGGAGTGCTTGGAGTTGAACCTGGGCCTCAATTGGAGAGTCCAAACTGGGTGCTTCTTGTGTGCTATGGGGACTAAGAAATTTTCAGGTTTTAGGATAGTCACGTCACCTCTTCTACCTACATTTAAAATGTTACCGATTCTCTTCATATTGCAGAGAATCGTGCCCCGGGAGTGTAAAGCAGGGGATGGTTTTGGGCACTTATAGATTCAAACCAATGCTGTTTGTATGCGACGATAGCGAATTATTTGCTGTTCGTCGATGTTAAGATGATGTGTATAGTTTATTTTCGTGATTGTGACTAGAGAGGAGTTTTTTTTTCTTTCATCTCTTCGCGAACGTAGTGTTTATGAAAGTATTTGACATGGCATAAAGAAAGTTGTGTGATTTGTGACTTACGTGGTATTTGACTCCATCTTTTAGATTTTCATGTGTCTTTTTCAGAAAATTGCAAATTCTGATGGTGAAACACTTAGGAAAATAAAGATTCAGAACAGTGAAAATAAAAACAACTTGTGTATTGTATTGAATAGTGTACCTTGTACTCATATTTATACTGTACGAAAAATTCAGGCTAAAAAAATTTGCTCCAGGGAGGAAATAGCGAAAAGTTCGGGAAGGTTGTTTACTTGCTTTCAGATTTTGAGAATAGTTATAACACAAGTAGTTTGCTATCTAAATAAAGTACTAGAAGAACCGACAGGAGTTTTGCTACAATTTTTTCGTTATATTTAAAAACGTACATTAAGTTTACTCCGGTGGTCTATCAATGGTCATTTTAACAACCAAGCTACTTTGATTGGAAATTCCTCAATATCCACTTCAGTTTTGATATTCTGGCAAAACTTAGGGGTATTTAAATATATGTGAAATGTGGAAAATTGTTATTTTCCATATGGAAAATGTTGCTAGAATTGCTTCCTTTGAACACAGTATACAAATACTGTTGATTTGAATAACTTTCTTAAAGCCTTAAGGGGGCTGTGGTAGGAAGAGAGCCCAGGACTGAAGTTATTTTAAACTTTTCCTAGGTATTTGATCTTTGTGGTGTCGCTCTTTGAGCCTTACTTTCCTTATCACTAAAATGAAAATTTTTGGCTTGTATATATATATATTTTAATGTATAGCGAGGTATCACACATTTAGTAGCTTCAGTTCAGTTGCTCAGTTGTGTCCGACTTTTTGCGACCCCATGAACCGCAGGACGCCAGGCCTCCCTGTCCATCACCAACTCCCGGAGTTCACTCAAGCTCATGTCCATTGAGTCCGTAATGCCATCCAACCATCTCATCCTCTGTCGTCCCCTTCTCCTCCTGCCCTCAATCTTTCCCAGCATCAGGGTCTTTTCCAGTGAGTCAGCTCTTTGCATCAGGTGGCCAAAGTATTAGAATTTCAGCTTCAACATCAGTCCTTCCAATGAACACCCGGGACTGATCTCCTTTAGGATGGACTGGTTGGATCTCCTTCCAGTCCAAGGGACTCTCAAGAATCTTCTCCAACACCACAGTTCAAAAGCATCAATTCTTCGGTGTTCTGCTTTCTTTATAGTCCAACTCTGACATCCATACACGACTACTGGAAAAACCATAGCCTTGACTAGATGAACCTTTGTTGACAGTAATGTCTCGACTTTTTAATATGCTGTCTAGGTTGGTCATAATTTTCCTTCCAAGGAATAAGCGTCTTTTAATTTCATGGCTGCAATCACCATCTGCAGTGGTTTTGGAGCTCAGAAAAATAAAGTCAGCCACTGTTTCCACTGTCTCCCCATCTTTTTGTCATGAAGTGTTGGGGCCAGATGCTATGATCTTAATTTTCTGAATGTTGAGCTTTAAGCCAACTTTTTCACTCTCCTCTTTCACTTTCATCAGGAGGCTCTTTAGTTCTTCACTGTCTGCCATAAGGGTGGTGTCATCTGCATATCTGAGGTTATTGATATTTCTCCCGGCAATTTTGATTCCAGCTTGTGCTTCATCCAGCCCAGCGTTCCTCCTGATGTACTCTGCATGTAAGTTAAATGCAGAGTACATTTAGCAGCTTCAACAACACCTATTTATTATCTCACAGTTTATATAGGTGAGAAATCTGGGTACTTTGTAGCGGGGCTTTCTGTTCAACATCTCACCTGGCTAAAATCAAGATGTTGGGCGTGCTGGCTCAGTTCTCATTTGAGACTTAGGACCTTCCATGCTCACTACTTGTTGGCAGAATTTCCTTGTGGCTGTATGACTGGACTCACCATCTTCTTTCTAGCTGTTGGCAGGGCTTTCTCACTTCCTTACCACATGTCGTATAGGCATTTTCACGTCATGACTTTTTGCTTTCATCCAGGCAAGCAAGAGTAAGTTGCTCTGGCTTCCTCTGTCTTTGTCCTCTGGACTCCCTTAGGAGACTCCTTTTTAAAGCTGATCTAATTAGATCAGACCTACTCAGGATGATCTTTTTGATGAACTCAACTGATTAGGGACCTTAAGTACATATGCAAAAATCTTTTTGCCATATAGCAATCACAGGAGTGATACCCCATTATAATTACAGGTCTCTCCCATACTGGAGGGTTGCTTATGAGGGTGAGTCACTGTGGTTTGTTAGAATTTTGCTTGCCACGGGGACAGAAGTATCTTTACAATTTAGAATCTTTATGTACAAGAAGACCACTTAGGCAAAGCAGTAACCCCACTTGATAAGTTTACTCATACTTGTTTTGTCTTTATGCTTTTTCCTCTTTGTATTTCCTGGTACCTCAGTTGAAGTGCCTGCCTCTATAAAAATATTTTATTGTATATAAAAGAAATTAAAAATTAAAAAGTTAAGTAGAAAGGCAAAAAAAGGACAGTGGAGATTATGCAGTTCTCATCATTGCTTGATACCTATTGTTTTACTCATTTTAGGAATGTGATTGAATCTCAGGGAAGTTAAGAAATATAAATGACTAAGATCACCCTCCTATTAAGTGGCAGGTAGATTTACAAACTTATTACATCAGACAGTTGCTGTGGTATGGTTGGTCCAGTTACTTTTGAAGAGAGAATTGTGAAAAAGAATAATTATTTAAAATGGAGTACAGATATTGAAAAGTGTTAGTTGTTCAACCATGTCCTACTCTTTGCAACCCCATGGACTATAGCCTCTCTCCATGGAATTCTCCAGGCTTGAATACTGGAGTGGGTTGCCGTTTCCTTCTCCAGGGGATCTTCCCTACCCAGGAATCGAACCTAGATCAACTGGTGGACAAAGAGGGGAGCAAAAATTGGTCATGGTATATTGGAGGTTTCACAGTCTAAGAAGCAAAATATCTTCAAAAGAAGGCAATTTAGTTAAGAATAAGATTTAGAGACTATAACCAGGAGTTAAAATTGTTCAGGAGATACAGCTAAATTTCTTAATAGAGAGGTGATAAAGTAAGGGCTTGGTAGATCTTTGTTAGCTGAATTAAAATATGTCTCTAGAATTTATAGGATCCTTGCTACTGTGATACTGTAGGGAAAAGAAGGAAGCGGAGAATTAAAAGGATGCTCTTGCATAAGCCTAGGAAAGATGATTCTTGAGGTGGAAATAAGGATGTGTCTACAGAGGAGAAGGGATCAGTTTGGTAGTCAAGAGGACAGGATCCCAACTTCCTGAGTTTTAGTGCTGAGAGAAACCTTGTTTTTGACAAATGAGATTCTATTTAATTGAGCTTTAAGTAGGTCATAGGCCAGTTGGTTTTATAGAATCTTTTCTCTGTGTACTAATTCACACCTTATTGCTTCTTTCAAGTTTCTTCCCTTTCCTTTTCTGTGTTCTTGCCAGTTAGTGCTTAAAGGATAGTCAGTCCTACCTTCTTTATAGGATACATTCCTTTGTGCTGTGAGCCTAAATGATGCACCAGTTAGTCCTTCAAATTTCTCTATAGAGTTTTGCTGCAATTAAACAGCTCTGCTGTTAAGTCACTTCAGTCGTGTCCGACTCTGTGCGACCCCATAGACGGCAGCCCACCAGGCTACCCCGTCCCTGGGATTCTCCAGGCAAGAACACTGGAGTGGGTTGCCATTTCCTTCTCCAATGCATGAAAGTGAAAAGTGAAAGTGAAGTCGCTCAGTCGTGTCTGACTCTTAGCGACCCCATGGACTGCAGCTCACCAGGCTCCTCTGTCCATGGGATTTGTCCAGGCAAGAGTACTGGAGTGGGGTGCCATTGCCTTCTCCAAACAGCTCTATAGATGGCTTTTAACTTATTGGAAGACAAAGTTACAAAAACATTTAATGTTGTGACCCAGTGCAAACACACACTATGGAAATAACACTTAACTTTTATGCAGTACATGCTGATATATTGTATATATTTTTGAAACTAAGAATGCTGGTTGCAGCTCACTTATGTGATTTATAGCAACCCTTTCACTTGGCTGAATTATAATCTCATTGTTAATTGGGAGAGTGCGAAGTAAAACCAAACCATAAGAAATCATTTCACTTCTATCAGATTGGCAAATACTAAAAATTCTGATGATATCAAGTGTTGGTGAGAATGTGGAGAAATTAGCCTACCACTTTTGGAGGGACATAGTCATTTTGTAAAAGAAAGTGACTTTTGTAGCAGTAGAATACATGTACGTTAACCTAGTAATTATGTTTTTGTCTTTTTATTCCTAATGAGAGAAATTCTTGTATGCTGGGATATGTGAACAAAAATGTTTGCAATAGCCAAAATGTAGCCAAAATGTTCATCATTCTACCACTGTTTTTCAAATACCAGTGGTGATTTTCAAATGATAAAATAATCTTGATTTGTAGGATAACCTCACTTGGTCACAGTGTATTATCTCTTTTACATTTAATGTTTTGCTAGAATTTGGGGATATTTTTTCATCAGGAATATTATTTTGTAGTTTTCTTTGATTGTAATGTCTTTGTCAGGTTTCAGTATTTGGATTAGGATACTCTCAAAAGTATCCTAGTGGCTCAGACGGTAAAGCGTCTGTCTGCAATGCAGGAGACCTGGGTTCGATCCCTGGGTTGGGAAGATCCCTGGAGAAGGAAATGGCAGCCGTCTATGGGGTCGCAAAGAGTCGGACACAACTGAGCAACTTCACCTTCACTTTCACTCAAAAGTATGGGAGGTGTTCCCTCTACTTACTGCAATATTCCTTGACTGGTAGAATTCATCAGTGATACCGTTTGGACTTAAATTTTTTTCTTTTTTTGTAGGGAGACTTTTGGTAAGTTCAAATTCTTTTTTGTTTTTAATTGGACATAGATTTTGTTTCATCTTATGTTAATTTTGGTGTATTTTTAAAGAAGTTTGTTGACATTGATTTCTGTGCAATTCCCTTGTCATCTTTAGGATGTTTGTAGGATTTGTATCTATATCTCTTTAATTTCTGATGTTATTAGTGTGTTCTTTCTTTTTTTTCTTGACCAGTCTAATTCTTGGTCTATCTGTATATCTTTTCAAAAATAACAATGTTGGTTTTCTCCGTTTGTCTTTTCTCTCTCATTTTTTTCCTGTTGTTTATAATTTTTTTCCCCCATGTATTTTGCTTTTCCTTTTCTTGCTTCTTAAAGTGGTTAGAGATTTCAGACATTTCTTGTTTTCTAATTTAAATATGCAAAGCTCTAGATTTTCTTCTAAGCACTGCCGTTGCCTACAGATTTTGATATTCTTATTATCATTTACTTCGGAATAGTTTCTAACTTGCTTTGTGATTTCTTTGTTGACCCAGGGATTATTTAAAAAGGGTTTTGTTTAATTTTCAAATATTTGGCATTATTTTAGATATCTTGTTATTTATTTCTAACAATTTCATTTTGAGGCTTGAGATATATGCTGTATAATTTTAATCTTTTCAAATGTATAGAACCTTGAGTTATGGTTCATTATGTGGTTTATATTAATATACTTTTCACACTTGAAAAAAAAATACATATTCTGCAATTGTATGGTGTACTATTCTGTAAAATATCAGTTAGATTCAGGTGTTTTGGTAGCATTTTTCAAATCATTTGTGTGTACTGTTTTTTTTTTGTTTGTTTGTTTTGTTTGTTTTTTGGTCTAGTTATATCAGTTGCTGAGAGGGATGTTAAAATATCTAACTATGACTGTTGAATTACGTATTTCTCCCTTAATTTTGTTGTTTTTTGCCTCTATATTTTGAAGCTATGTTTCTAGGCACATTCAGTTAATACAGCCACTCTAATTTTCTTGAGCTTACTGTTTCTGTAGTGTATTTTCTTCTATCCAGTTACTTTAAATTTTTCTTTGTGTTTAAAATGTCCCTCTTGAAGGCAGCATATAGTTGAGTTTTGCTTTTTTAAAAATCCATTCTGACAGTATGGAAGTGGCATCTTTCGGTTTGATTGAACATTGATTATGTACTAATGCCTGTCAAAAAATGTGGAAGTTCTAAGATTTTACTGAGATTTAACTTGCTAACAAGTTAACCTGCTACAGTTTAATGGAGTCATGAGACTCCTTGGTCAGAGATGAACAGTGCACTACAGCAATAACAGTAGCCACAGCATCAGCATTGGTGTCAGATCTTGGAGCCCCACTTTGTACATGGTAGAGTGAAGATGTGACACCTACATGTGTATTGGGTTGTGTTAGAGGAGAGGAATCCCAAGCTTAGAGAAACTCGTATTTTTGTAATGGGTTATAAGCATACCTCTCCTTTTCTCTGAGGGAGATGCTATTTCTCTTTCCCAAGATAATTCACTCTACAAATATACTTGAAAATGTTGGATCAAAGACAGTTGGTGTCTCTGTTTTCAAGATAGGCAGAAAAACAAGAGATCCATGGAAAATTCTTTCAAAACTGCCCAGTGAATTGTCTCAATTTCCCCTATGTAGCTTAGATTTTTCTTTTCTTTGTTAGATGGCCCTGGCCTAGCTTTCCACTTCTGTCTCTGCACTGTACTTCTCTCTGGGTTTTATGCTCTCACTAGATTGATTTCATACTTTATCCCACGTCCTTCATGTCTTTGTTCTGGTGTATAATGTGTGTGTAAGGAACACTCCTTGAGTATTTACTGTATACCAGTAAATATTTTGCAATAACCCTGTGAAGAAGTTATATTGCTATTTTCTGTTTTAAAGGTTAGGTTAAATTTATTTAATCTTAACTAGATAAGTTTATTAGGTTTGATTAAGTCTCATGTTTGTGATGAGGGAGGGACACATTATAGAGAATTCTTTGATTTCTTGATGTTAGTGATAGTTACATGGAGTGCTCACTTTATAATTCTTTAAACTATTATTTAGATTTTATGTATTATGCTATATAATTGTTATATTTCACAAAGAAAGGAAAAACAGAAAAAGGAAATAAACACTGAGCTGTAGAATCTATTTCAAGTCTTCCTGATATCTTCACTCTCTTTGTATTTTCATTTATTGCAGATATAGTATTGGCACAGTAATGTTTGGTAAGTGGTGGGGTTCATAAGGATGGTATTTTGTAGAGTACTTGTTGCAAGGCCACACAACTAATGAATGAGAGTCAGGATTTAAACCTGCTTACTTTCAGAACCCACAATTTAAATCTTTTAAAAGGGCATTTTAATCTCAGCCTTATTTATGCTGTTTGAAATCTTTTGCATTTTGAAGTTTATCTTACAGAGATTTGATTTTCTTTCCTTTTCCATCATACAGCAGTCAGGTAGTCTTGAGTAGAACATTTGATTTCTAGAGGCCTCAGTTGTCTTATCTCTGTGATGAGGATCCAGTTAAGATTCTTTCAATAAATATTTATGAATGCCTACTCCATGACTAGTAGTGAGTATACAAAGTTGTTTAATACGTAGACTTTGCTTTTAAGCAGCTTCTGTTCTAACGAGAGAGATTTAAAAATCAAACCCCCCAAAGCAACAAACCAAGCTAATAAGGATAATACATGGAAGTTGTGAGAGCATTAGGTTCAGGATACTTTGGAAGCATAAAGTACAGAGGTAAGAGGCCGTGCCCCTCTCCTTGTCATTCCCCCCCGCCTCCCAAAGTAGATCATTTTTAATGTATCAGGAAGAGTTAGAAGAGTTTTTCAGGGTAGTTCCTTGACTTTGGTAGTTAAGTATCACCTGTACTGTTTTTAGCCTCTGGCAAGATTTCTCTTCATAATTGTTGAGTTGGTCTAAAGGTACAGGTAGAGGTTTGAGACGCCACTGCTTGTTTCCTCAGTCTTAGAGAGGCAAAAAAAAGTGTTTTATACGTAGTCAAGCATGAATATGACCTAATTGCCTCTTTCCTGAAGTTATCTTCCGTGAAGTTATCCTGAAGCTCTGCCAATTCTGTTATATTAGGTTATTATAATTTTTTTCCTATCTCATTGAGAGTACTGAGAGGTAGGCTTTCTCTGTTCTCTAGTAGATACTAGACAGTACAAAGTAGTATATGTGCAGAAATTCTTATGACAGAACGCAAGATATAGAAGCTAAAGAATGTCTTACGCTATGTTCTGCTTAATTGTTAAAGCCTAAATTAATTTTCAGGAAGAAAATGCCCTAGTGTATGCTTTGTACTGTGGAGATAGTTAAAAAGTTTGTGCGTTCACAGATGAAGGAAGCACTGTCACATACTGAAGGGCTAAGAAAGCCATTGTCTGTTGTCTAAGAGATATTCTGGCCTGAGTTACACTCCTGGTGTCAAATTCTAATTCATCTCCTTCCTAGGTATGTAAACATGGGCAGATTCTTTAACCTCTCTAAACCTCAGTCTTCTCACCTGTGTAATGTCACTAATGCCTCATGGATTAATGTATCAGTTAAAAAGGTAACTTTTACCTGTTAGACCATGCTGTTTTTTATGTAAATATATTAGTGTTAAATTTAAAAGGTGAATAAAGTTACAATCCAGATACATCATAAGATTACTTTCCAGAAGCAAGGACTATTAATTAATTGGTTCTTACTAGCACATAGAGCTAGCTGATTCTTCTTAGCACGTAAAGCTGGTTCAACAATAAGCTCTGTTAATGAGAGTGGTCAGAGGGTGAGGTTCTCAGGTTAATAGAGAGATGAGGGTTATAGCCAGAGTTTTGTGCTTATTGTTAAATATATTTTTAAAAAATCGGACTTTTTTTTCTCTAGAAAGTAGTACATCTTGGAAATCCATTGTAATGCTTCCTTGGTAATTAAGATTCGATGGCTGTATCAAGATTTTTATTTATAAAAAAATAAAAATAGCTTTGCATGTATAATTTCGCAAAGAGACTAGGAATGAATCTTTACCAAAAGCAAAACATAATTTCGAAAGTTACTTCTTTGTGTAAGTTCTTAAAGTAAGATGGTCAGATGGCTGCTTTTCCTGTCATAAAAATGGGGTACAGGAAGCAAAACCTGGGTTAATCTGAGCTTTTAAAAAAGTTTTGGATATTTAATAATTTATAACTGTGAAGAGAATGTGATATAAGAGAGAAAAACGAGGGTAGGGCTAGAGACTTGAGTTTTAATCGCAGCTTTACCACTAAATAGCTGTGTGTCTTTGAATCACTACTTCTCTGAACCTCAGTTTCTTCATTGTAAAATTTGTGACTTGGACTTAGTTTCCAAGATTCCTGTAAATTTTTTAGTCTCTGTTGAGGAAATCAAGTCTGAATCAGGTAATGCAAAGTTTTTGATTTTAAAGACTTTAGTTTAAAGTTTGAGTGTGTTATCAGCAGGCTCCTTTGTCTCATCTTCTAACAGCTTATTAGAATAATTCATGCTTTGCTCTAGCTGATTCGTGTACAGACCAAATACGTTAATATTTAGATCGTACTTAACAGTTTTTGGTTTTAGCTATGGGTGTTTACTTCTTTATTTGGTGTAAAAAAGATTAGCAAGTGTCTTCATATAATTTTAGTCATTTTGAGTTATTGAGACATTTGTTGAACACCTGTAGTGTGCCTTACACTCTGGTTATAAAGACATAAAAGCACAGTTCTTGTCTTCCTGATGTGCAGAGAATTCAAGACTCAGAACTTAGGTGTGATAACCTCCAAAAATCCTTTTCCAATAGCCTTATTGCTCCTTCCTCCCATTATTTCTCCCTTTCTCAAATCCAGGATTGGTCAAAGTGCTATTCCTTTGTCTTTTAGTGGTATGCTGTGCCGGGGTGCCATGATTGGCTGTGGAATTGGTGATGCTCTGCATAAAGGTGCTCCAGCCAAGGGGCTTGGTCAGGGCTGAAATCCAGATTTCAGTCTTCTTGACCAACTATCCGTTTGCTTTTTTCATGATTTTTTAATCATCTGCCCAGAGGCCCTTTCCCCCAGTTCTTAGAAAAGAACTTGCATATGGTAGCAGATATCTACCCTGTGCATAAGTGTACCATTAAGAACTTCCCATAGTGTGTTTTTTTGGCAGATAAGTTTTATAGTAGGTAATACATGCCTTGAAATGGTTTGTTGAAGGAGCATGTGCTTCTTGAACACAAATTCTTACATAAGTTTTGAAAGAAGAATAGAAGTTAACCAGGCAAGACTGGGATGATGGAGATGGAATGGTAAATATAGAGGTAAATATTCCAGGTAAATATAGAGGGATAATGTAGTGATCTGGTCTAGAACTCAGTGGTTCTTAAATTGTGCTCCCTGCACCAGTATTATTAACATTACCTGTTTGAGAACTTGTTTGAAATACAGGTTCTTGGCCCTCACCCTAGTCCAGCTGTATCAAGAAATTCTTGAAGTAGAGGCCAGCAGTTTGTGTTTTAACAGGTCTTTCTGGTGATTCTGATGCAGTCTGAAGTTTGAGGGCCACTGCTATAGCCCACTTATTGAGGAAGCATTAGTTTGAGGGTGTGTGAAGAGGCTTGGGGTTAGCTATAGAGAGAGATTAAAATATAGAGCTGTAAGCAGTGACCAGAGTGCCGAGTGTGCCAAAGTAGAGTTTGAACTTTGTCCTTTGGCCAGTGACTGCACATTAGAATCACCTGGGAGCTTTAAACATAAGCTAAAGAATGGGACTTCGTAGTGGCTCAGCCGGAGAAGGCAATGGCAGCCCACTCCAGTACTCTTGCCTGGAAAAAACATGGACGGAGAAGCCTGGTAGGCTGCAGTCCATGGGGTCACTAAGAGTCAGACAGGACTGAGCGACTTCACTTTGACTTTTCACTTTCATGCATTGGAGAAGAAAATGGCAACCCACTCCAGTGTTCTTGCCTGGAGAATCCCAGGGACAGAGGAGCCTAGTGGGCTGCTGTCTCTGGGGTTGCACAGAGTCGGACACCACTGAAGCGACTTAGCAGCAGCAGCAGTGGCTCAGTGGATGGGAGTCTGCCTGCCAGTGCAGGGGACACTGATTCAGTCCCTGGTCTGGGAAGATTCAGCTATGCCTGTGAACCACAACCTCTGAGCCTGTGCTCTAGAGCCCTTTAGCTGAAACTACTGAGCCCATGTGCTGCAACTACTGAAGCCTTGCACCTAGAGCCTGTGCTCTCCAACCAGAGAAGCCACTGCAGTGAACAGCCAGTGCACTGCAATGAACAGTAGCCCCCAGTAGCTGCAACTAGAGAAAGATTGCCTGCAGTGATGAAGACCCAGTACAACCAAAAAATTAAAAATAAATAGAAGTTTAAAAAAACAGAAAATAAAGAATGGTTGGTATCTACCCCAGACCAACTGACATCCAGTCTCTGACTTTGTGATGCACAGAGGGTTCTGAAGTACGTACCTGACAGAACTTGGTTACTGATTATAATAGAATATGTGTTTATTGAGAATGTGTCAAATACTTTGTCCAGTAGCATGATGATAAATAACACCACAGTCTTACATAGGTATTACATTTCACAGATGAGGTACAGAGGTTAAGTACTTTTCCCTAGCTAGGAAGTGGTAGGTTTGAGTCCAAGTTTTTATAACTCTATAATAAAGTCTTAAGCAATAAACTCTATAATAAATCTCTTAAGCAATTTTTTTAAACCTGGGATTCATAAACTTGGGAAAATAATCATATTTTCATTTTCCCTAATCTCTAAGAGAGATTTCACATTTTCTTTGATTTTGAATGTAGGTAACAAATCATGGTTGTATGAGCAATACTATAGCTTTCTTACAAATAGAAATCAGAAATATTTTCATATTAAATTACAGATGTTGCAGATATCTCAAAATATCTTTTATCCTAAGCAGTGCTTTAAAATTGGGCTAACTGGTAGATCCACCTCTAGATGTGTTATTTACTGTGTTAAAGAAGCACATACAATCAGATCAGATCACATCAGTCGCTCAGTAGTGTCCGACTCTTTGCGACCCCATGAATCGCAGCACGCCAGGCCTCCCTGGCCATCACCAACTCCCGGAGTTCACTGAGACTCATGTCCATTGAGTCAGTGATGCCATCCAGCCATCTCATCCTCTGTCGTCCCCTTCTCCTCCTGCCCCCAATCCCTCCCAGCATCAGAGTCTTTAACAATGAGTCAACTCTTCGCATGAGGTGGCCAAAGTACTGGAGTTTCAGCTTTAGCATCATTCCCTCCAAAGAAATCCCAGGGCTGATCTCCTTCAGAATGGACTGGTTGGATCTCCTTGCAGTCCAAGGGACTGTCAAGAGTCTTCTCCAACACCACAGTTCAAAAGCATCAATTCTTCAGCACTCAGCCTTCTTCACAGTCCAACTCTCACATCCATACGTGACCACAGGAAAAACCATAGCCTTAACTAGACGGACCTTTGTTGGCAAAGTAATGTCTCTGCTTTTGAATATGCTATCTAGGTTGGTCATAACTTTCCTTCCAAGGAGTAAGTGTCTTTTAATTTCATGGTTGCAGTCACCATCTGCAGTGATTTTGGAGCCCAGAAAAATAAAGTCTGACACTGTGTCCACTGTTTCCCCATCTATTTCCCATGAAGTGATGGGACTGGATGCCATCATCTTTGTTTTCTGAATGTTGAGCTTTAAGCCAACTTTTTCACTCTCCACTTTCACTTTCATCAAGAGGCTTTTTAGTTCCTCTTCACTTTGTGCCATAAGGGTGGAGGTTATTGATATTTCTCCCAGCAATCTTGATTCCACCTTGTGTTTCTTCCAGTCCAGCGTTTCTCGTGATGTACTCTGCATATAAGTTAAATAAACAGGGTGACAATATACAGCCTTGACGTACTCCTTTTCCTATTTGGAACCAGTCTGTTGTTCCATGTCCCGTTCTAACTGTTGCTTCCTGACCTGCATACGGATTTCTCAAGAGGCAGGTCAAGTGGTCTGGTATTCCCATCTCTTTAAGAATTTTCCACAATTTATTGTGATCTGCACAGTCAAAGGCTTTGGCATAGTCGATAAAGCAGAAATAGATGTTTTTCTGGAACTCTCTTGCTTTTTCCGTGATCCAGCGGATGTTGGCAATTTGATCTCTGGTTCCTCTGCCTTTTCTAAAACCAGCTTGAACATCAGGAAGTTCACGGTTCACATATTGCTGAAGCCTGGCTTGGAGAATTTTGAGCATTACTTTACTAGCATGTGAGATGAGTGCAATTGTGCGGTAGTTTGAGCATTCTTTGGCATTGCCTTTCTTTGGGATTGGAATGAAAACTGAGCTTTTCCAATCCTGTGGCCACTGCTGAGGTTTCCAAATTTGCTGGCATATTGAGTGTGGCACTTTCACAGCATCATCTTTCATGATTTGGAATAGCTCCACTGGAATTCCATCACCTCCACTAGCTTTGTTCGTAGTGATGCTTTCTAAGGCCCACTTGACTTCACATTCCAGGATGTCTGGCTCTAGGTCAGTGATCACACCATCGTGATTATCTGGGTCGTGAAGATCTTTTTTGTACAGTTCTTCTGTGTATTCTTGCCACCTCTTCTTAATATCTTCTGCTTCTGTTAGGTCCATACCATTTCTTTCCTTTATCGAGGCCATCTTTGCATGAAATGTTCCTTTGGTATCTCTGATTTTCTTGAAGAGATCCCTAGTCTTTCCCATTCTATTGTTTTCCTCTATTTCTTTGCATTGATCGCTGAAGAAGGCTTTCTTATCTCTTCTTGCTATTCTTTGGAACTCTGCATTCAGATGTTTCTATCTTTACTTTTCTCCTTTGCTTTTCACTTCTCTTCTTTTCACAGCTATTTGTAAGGCCTCCCCAGACAGCCATTTTGCTTTTTTTGCATTTCTTCACAAATGTGTTTTCTTAATATGTTGATAATTACATTTGAATATAATTAATAATGAATTCCTTTTCTAGATAATAGCCTTTGCTGAGAGAGTTTAGTAGAGTAAGGTGGACAGAAAATAAATCATTTTTGTTATCTTGTAGAATTGAGATTCTTATAAAAGACAATCTCTCTTTCCTTCACCACTTTTCTTTTCTTTGACTGTTAAATAGGACCAAAATCCAAGTTCTTCTTATTGTCAAAGTTATTAAAGACTACTTGGGTTTGGAGTGCCTTTTTAAAAAGTACTTTCTGAAAAATTAGAAGAGATATATGCATTATCTTATCAGGCATTCTAACTGTCTGGTCATCTGATACAATGCTATTTAATAGAACTTTCTGCAGTGATGGAAATGTTTTGTTTATGTGCTATCCAGTATGGTATCTATTAACCATAATAATGCAAAGAATCAAAATAATGATAACAGCAATATAATAACACTAATAGCAGTACTACCTATATATTAACTTATGGGATCCATATAACAACCCCATGAGGTGGATACTTTTTACGTTTCAGTTTACAGATAAACTGAAACATGGAGAAGTTAAGTGATTTTCCAAAGTTCACATAGCTAGTAATTAGCAGAACTGGGGATTCAGACCCTGGCAGTCTGGCTTCCTTTATGTTCCCTTTTTAATATATTCCTTTAATCACTTTCCCCCGCTGCCTCCATGCATATACAGGATGCTGTCAGAAGCAACATTTTAAAAAGGAATTTAAGATCACTCATTTTGCTTTATTAGCTAAAAGTTGTGCAGAGCTTACTGGTTTATTTCCTGTAAGTAAATTTGTCTTAGATGTATTAGGTATTTTTAGTAACCAATACTGATATTGTTAAACAGTAATTTATACTTTTCTTAAGTTTAATTTAAAGCTGAGTTCAGAAACTGAATATTCATGTGGTTATTTTGTTTACTGAAACTAACTGAAATATAATTCTGAAGCTGTTTTGTGATGAGTTGGCTTTGGTTAATAGATATTTGGCTTTCCTTAGTCAATATACACATGTGACTAACTTAGGTTACATCTAGTATGGTATGTTGGGTTCCTGGAGGCCCAGAAAGGGAGAGGTATATCTCTGAGGTACAAAATTCCATTCTTGCTCTATTCCGGGTGAGCTGGTGGTAGAGTGATATTAAAAGGGGCAAGAAAACTGTCATTTTTCAGTTATCTGTATAGGCATTGTGCTTGAGGCTTTACATATAAAGTCATCATTTATTAAATATAGGCTGTTTTTCACACCCTTCCAGTGCTTTAGATTCATTATATATGTCATTTAATCTGCACGCAATGCCTCAGAGAACATGATGATGACAAGGATTATGGATGAGGACTTTGTTAGTCTCTTCCTCTTCTCTCAGCTTTCCCCTCTCCACTTCAAGGGAATGATCATAAATATAGGTAGGGAATGAGAGGGGAGTGGTGCTGAGGTTATTGATAACAGCTTATCTAGTACTTAAGGTTCTCCAGCTGATAAATTCATTCATTTCATTTTGCCTAGATGTTGGAAATAAGGCAGACAAGGTATTTGTCTTCATGTGAGAGACAGTCAATAATCAGGTAAACAAAATAACCATACATGTGTTGAAAGCTGTGAAAGGAATGATTGAGGTATTGTGATTAGCAATAATGAGATACATACAGTCAGGAAAGGCATCTTTAAGGATGTTAAATTTAAGCTGAGCTTGCACAAAACCTGACGAGACTGGTCCAGGCACAAGGAAGAGCTGGTGCAAAATCTCTGTAGCAGAAATGGCTGTTGTATTTTAGGAACTGAGAGGTGATAATGCAGGGAGCGAGCACAATACCCGAACAGTGTAGTGGCTTCACCTGAGGCTAGAGGGCTAGGCCAGAGTCTGGCTTATGTGTGATATGTTTGGGTTAGCAGGGACTGTAAGGAGTGCAGATTTTATTATATGTAAAATGAGAAACCATTGAGTTTTAAGCAGGGAAGCATTTAAACAACATCCCTCCCTCTAGTTCAGTGATTCTCAACTATGGGTTATATCTTGCTTTACAGGGGACATTGGGCAATTTGCAGAGGTTTTTGATTGTCATGACTGGGGGGTGATGATATATGCTACTGGCATTAGTGGGTAGAGACAAGGGATGCTGCTAAACGTTC
This sequence comes from Bos indicus x Bos taurus, assembly GCF_003369695.1. Taxonomy (NCBI): domain Eukaryota; kingdom Metazoa; phylum Chordata; class Mammalia; order Artiodactyla; family Bovidae; genus Bos; species Bos indicus x Bos taurus. The sequence goes on from NC_040076.1 coordinate 131,865,056, forward strand.
TTCATTAAGCCCCCTCCAGCAAAGGATTGTTGGCCCAAAATGTCATAGTGCCAAAGTTGAGAACTGCTCTAGCTGCTTTGTGAATATTGGATTGTGCTGAGGGTTGGAATGGAAGAAGGAAAAGTTAGGTTGATGCAGTGTCCAGGTGATGGTACCTGTACCATGGTTGCAGTAGAGCTAATAATGAGAAATGTAATTGTTTTTATGTTTTGGAAACAATGAGTCAAGAATGATCTCTAGGTTTCTGACTTTAGTAACTGAGTGAATGGTGGTGCCATCCTGGCCACCACCTTGGGAAAGACCGAGAATGATGAGTTCTAATTTTTTAAATCTTATTCATGGAACCTGAATTGCCATTAAAAGATAACACAGCACTATTTTATGGGCAGTAAGAAAGAAAATGCTGTACGCTTGTGCAGTCTACAATTGGTCATACCAGCCACTCATTGCTTGGAAACCTTTTATCTATTTCCAGAGATTTGACAACTTCTTCTGCCTTCATTTCCATTGCTTGACATGTGATAGGCTGTCCTTTAGCATGTATCTCAGTAGCAAAACATAATACTTGTGGCTGTTCTCATTCCCCATAAGTCGCTTTGTTGCTTTTCAAGAAAACATGAAATTGAGATTGTTATTAGCAATAATGAAATTTTATTTACTAATCTTAATTTTTGTAACTTTGTGCATGGTAAGTTTTCATTTCAATATTAAATTGCAGAGTAATATTTTAAGACATTTAGCAGGTAGTTAAACTCAACATGCATGAAACTGACAGTGCAGACAATTCAGTTGATGACAAGGTCAGTCAACAATTAGGCTTGAGTTCATGGGTGAACAGTGGCAGCTTTGTTTAATTACTGTCTGTTGAGCACATTATAAAATGCCTTTAATTGTGAGATACATCTTTATCTCAGAAATGTTAAAATAGGGGGAAAATGTGAAATGCAGTAGGTGGTCAGAAACATCCCATACCAGTCCGTTTAACATATGATATGTTGAAATGGATTAATAGCACTACTGATAGTACTTGTTAATAATATAAATGATTTCTATGTATGGAAACTCAATTTTTATTTTTTTAAAATATAAATTTATTTATTTTAATTGGAGGCTAATTACAATACTGTGTTGGTTTTGCCATACATCAACATGAATCCGCCACGGGTGTACATGTGTTCCCCATCCTGAACCCCCCTCCCACCTCCCTCCCCATACCATCCTTCTGGGTCATCCCAGTGCACCAGCCCCGAGCATCCTGTATCATGCATCAAACCTGGACTGGCGATTCATTTCATATATGATATTATACATGTTTCAATGCCATTCTCCCAAATTATCCCACCCTCTCCCTCTCCCACAGAGTCCAAAAGACTGTTCTATACATCTGTGTCTCTTTTGCTGTCTCGCATACAGGGTTGTTGTTACCATCTTTCTAAATTTCATATATATGCGGTAGTATACTGTATTGGTGTTTTTCTTTCTGGCTTACTTCACTCTGTGTAGTAGGCTCCAGTTTCATCCACCTCGTTAGAACTGATTCAAATGTATTCAAATGCTTCAACTGATTCAAATGTATTCTTTTTAATGGCTGAGTAATGCTCCATTGTGTATATGTACCACAGTTTTCTTATCCATTTGTCTGCTGATGGACATCTAGGTTGCTTCCATGTCCTGGCTATTCTAAACAGTGCTACAATGAACATTGGGGTACACGTGTCTCTTTCAATTCTGGTTTCCTTGGTGTATATGCCCAGCAGTGGGATTGCTGGGTCATATGGCAGTTCTATTTCCAGTTTTTGAAGGAATCTCCCCACTGTTCTCCATAATGGCTGTACTAGTTTGCATTCCCACCAACAGTGTAAGAGGGTTTTCCCCCACACCCTCTCCAGCATTTATTGCTTATAGACTTTTGGATAGCAGAAGTCTGGCGTGAAATGGTACCTCATTGTGGTTTTGATTTGCATTTCTCTGGTAATGAGTGATGTTGAGCATCTTTTCACATGTTTGTTAGCTTTCTGTATGTCTTCTTTGGAGAAATGTCTGTTTAGTTCTTTGGCCCATTTTTTGATTGAGTCGTTTATTTTTCTGGAATTGAGCTGCAGGAGTTGCTTGTATATTTTTGAGATTAGTTCTCTGTCAGTTGCTTCATTTGCTATTATTTTCTCCCATTCTGAAGGCTGTATTTTCACCTTGCTTATAATTTCCTTTGTTGTACAGAAGCTTTTAATTTTAATTAGGTCTGATTTGTTTATTTTTGCTTTTATTTCCAATATTCTGGGAGGTGGGTCATAGAGAATCCTGCTGTGATGTATGTCGGAGAGTGTTTTGCCTGTGTTCTCCTCTAGTTTTATAGTTTCTGGTCTTATGTTTAGATCTTTAATCCATTTTGAGTTTATTTTTGTTTATAGTGTTAGAAAATGTTCTAGTTTCATTCTTTTACAAGTGGTTGACCAGTTTTCCCAGCACCATTTGTTAAAGGGATTGTCTTTTCTCCATTGTATATTCTTGCCTCCTTTGTCAAAGATACGGTGTCCATAGGTGCGTGCGTTTATCTCTGGGCTTTCTATTTTGTTCCATTGATCTATATTTCTGTCTTTGTGTCAGTACCATACTGTCTTGATGATTTTGGCTTTGTAGTAGAGCCTGAAGTCAGGCAGGTTGATTCCTCCAGTTCCATTCTTCTTTCTCAAGATCGCTTTGGTTATTCGAGGTATTTTGTATTTCCATACAAATTGTGAAATTATTTGTTCTAGCTCTGTGAAAAATACCATTTTGAAAAATACCAGTTTGATAGGGATTGCATTGAATCTATAGATTGCTTTGGGTAGTATACTCATTTTCACTGTATTGATTCTTCCAATCCATGAACACGGTATATTTCTCCATCTATTAGTGTCCTCTTTCATTTCTTTCACCAGTGTTTTATAGTTTTCTATATATAGGTCTTTAGTTTCTTTAGGTAGATATATTCCTAAGTATTTTATTCTTTTCGTTGCAATGGTGAATGGAGTTGGGAAACTCACTTTTTAAAGATCACTGGCAGGTGAAAACTTGGATTTACAATGAGCTGGTCAAACAGTGATAGAATTTGTTGAAAGAATGGATACAGAGGGTGACAAGTAAGAAATCACTCTAAGGCAGTATTGTAGAAGCTAAAGGATGAAATTAAAGCAATGAAATTCCATGTGTATGTGATTTTTGAGGCTGTGTGCCTATACTACTGCTAAGTCACTTCAGTCGTGTCCGACTCTGTGCGACCCCATAGCCGGCAGCCCACCAGGCTCCCCCGTCCCTGGGATTCTTCAGGCAAGAACACTGAAATGGGTTGCCATTTCCTTTTCCAGTGCATGAAAGTGAAAAGTCAAAGTGAAGTCGCTCAGTCGTATCTGACTTCTAGCGACCCCGTGGACTGCAGCCCACCGGGCTCCTACGTCCATGGGATTTTCCAGGCAAGAGTACTGGAGTGGTGTGCCATTGCCTTCTCCTTGTGCCTATACTAGCAGCACAGTTTTACAGAGTCGATGTATAGGCAAATACATCTTAATTTTGGTTAGTTAGAAAACCTAGCTGGCTCCCCCCCACACACATATTGCATTATAATTTCTATTAATAGTTTAACTTACATAGCTTTGGAAAGCAGTTTGCTAATAGTTTTGGTGCATTATATTAAAAGGTAAAACAGATACTGAATGTTTGTTAACCAAAACGAAGTTCCTTTGTATATAAATGGTGTGTGCATATGTGTGTATGTTAGTAATGTTTCTTTGACGTACAAAACCCAACTCTCTCACTGCTACCATTCTTCTGAGCCGGTCAGAAACATCAGGTACACCTGTGAGGTCTCATAGTGATATTATTCCACACCCCCCCGTAATAACCATATTGGTCAAGTCGCAAATACCCTGTTATGACTTTATCTTACTTGTTTGGCACTTAAAATATTGTTTGTATTGTGATAAACTGTAATAATTCACATATGGTTTTCTATACTATAAAGTGTCTTTCAGGGTAGGGACATGATTTTGCATGTGTGCCTTATAGCAGTGGAGCAAGCACATTGCTGGGCAAAATAATAGACAGAATAAATACTGCTTAATTCAACTGTATTGAATAATTTAGATTCATACTATATACTAAGCTTAATTGTTATACTTTAAATCTTTTTATTAGATATTACTGCATTTAGCTTTAGATATGCTGAAAACATCATTCTTTGCTGAGATTAATTCCTGTATCATGCTATTTGTTCCTAAATCTTGTCAGCTACCTTTTTCCTGTCTACTTATACTTCATTCATTCATTGCATATTGTTACTGACCAGTTTCACTTTTAAGGTCAAGCTGAACAGAGCTTGGAAATGGGAAATAATTCTTTGTCATATGACTTTACTTTAAACAGATACCCACACAATTAAAGAATGGTATATTGATGTATGTATTGACCTGTTTGCTTACATTAGATTTTTTGATAAAGATGGTACAGGTTCATTGATTGATCAAGAAATTTGGATGCTTCTTTAGTTAATTCAGAATATTATTGAAAAAAAATTATCTTTGGATTTACATAGAATGTTGAGGAAAATATAAATTTGTAATTATAATACTTCAGACATTTAACGTTTTCCATTTGTAATCTTAGTTCCCTTAAAACAGGAAATCTTTTAATAGGAGCATTTCATTTTCTAAAATAATGAGAAAAAAATGATACTTTGTATATAAGACCTGTTCATGAATTTCTGTATATGTTGAATTTTTGAAAAAAATTTTTTTTGAACACAGTCATTGACAGTTTCTTTTCAGTCCAGAGCCTTCGTTCTTTGACACCTTTCTTATCTCCCTCCTGATTTAATTTTCTCATGTAGCTTGGAACCTTATTTAACTTTCGAAATATGTTGTGCTGCTTTCCTTCTTTGTCTCTTCATTGTATCTTTTCAATCAGTACTCAGCCACAGATCAGTACTGATTTCTATGTACCTGGCTCCCACCTGCTGAGCACATCTGGAAAAAACCATAACTTTGCTGACTGGAGTTACTAAATTACTTGTGCTTAACCAATCTTAATTGGATCATCATCATTACCCAGTAATTCTTTTTTGCCTAGTTAGTTCTTTTTCACTTCTCATAGCAGTTATTAAAAAATTTTAACTCTCTTGTAACCCCCTTACTTAACCACTTACCCTCTTTCTCAGTAGATGATCATATCTATTCATTGATAAACTTGGATTTAATTACTATTTTATTTCCAGAATATGTTGAAATGAGGCTAGATAGAGATTACCCTGACATTTGCTATGCCCAACCCTTGGAGGCATACACCAAACTAAGATAGAAATATTAGAACAAAATTTAAAATATTTATCTTTGTAATACTTTTGGTTGAATCTACTGTGGGCTGATTTTAGTATAAAATCACTTCAATTATAATTACATTCTTGGAGTAGTTTTATGTTTTGAAATTTAAGATTAAAACCATTCTTCTGCGTTGTGTTAAAAGTTCCAAATAAATATCTTGTGCCACCGTTTAAAACTGCAGTATAACATGTTAATACGTAAATAACACTGCCCATAAATTTGATGATATTTTACCATGTAACCATTTCCCAGATCAAAGATCTAAAACAATTCTAGCACCCCAAAAGCTTCTCTTAGTTACTTCTCCCTCTCCTCCCCTAAACTATTCCAACTTTTGTAGCTGTCATTTAATTGTACTTTGTCTGAGTTCTTTTGCTATACATGATGTTTGTGAGATTCATCCATACTGTGGCATGTACTCACAGTTCTTTTTTTATTGCTGTATAGAATTCTACTATATGAATATACCAAAATGTATACCTTTTTTTTGCATGTGTATGTGGGCATTTGGGTTGTTTCAGTTTTTGGCTATTAAAATAAAGTTGCTGTGAACAGTCTTGTACAAGTTTCTTGGTGAACATATGCTCTTAATTTTATTTGGATACATATACCTTGAATGGAATTGCTGGGTTAGTATACTTTTCAATGCCTCTTGGGCTTTCCAGGTAGCTCAGTCAATGCCTCTTTTGTAATGAAACCAAATCATTAACTTTCAGTTCAGTTCAGTTGCTCAGTTGTGTCCGACTCTTTGCGACCCCATGGACTGCAGTGCACCAGGCTTCCCTGTCCATCACCACCTTCCAGAGCTTACTCAGACTCATGTTCATCGAGTCAGTGATGCCATCCGAACATCTCATCCTCTCTCGTCCCCTTCTCCTCCCGCCTTTAATCTTTCCCAGCATCAGGGTCTTTTCAAATAAGTCAGTTCTTCTCATTAGGTGGCCAAAGTACTGGAGTTTCAACTTCAGCATCAGTCCTTCCAGTGAATATTTGGTACTGATTTCCTTTAGGATGGTCTGGTTTGATCTCCTAGGAGTCCAGGGGACTCTCAAGAGTCTTCTCTAACACCACAGTTCAGAAGCATCAATTCTTCGGCTCTCAGCTTTCGTTATAGTCCAACTCTCACATCCACACATGACTACTGGAAAACCATAGCTTTGACTAGGTGGACCTTTGTTGGCAAAGTAATGTTTCTGCTTTTTAATGTGCTGTCTAGATTGGTCATAGCTTTTCTTCCAGAGATCAAGTTTCTTTTAACTCATGGCTGTAGTCACTATGTGCAGTGATTTTGGAGCCCAAGACAATAAAATCTGTCAGTGTTTTCCTTGTTTCTCCATCTATTTGCCATGAAGTGATGGGACCGGATGCCATGATCTTAGTTTTCTGACTGTTGAGTTTTTAGCCAACTTTTTCACTCTCATCTTTCACTTTTAACAAGAGGCTCTTTAGTTCTTCTTCACTTTCTGCCATAAGTGTGGTGTCATCTGCATATCTGAGGTTATTGATATTTCTCCCGGCAATCTTGATTCCAGCTTGTGCTTCATCCAGTCCAGCATTTCGCATGATGTACTCTCCATTTAAGTGAAATAAGCAGGGGGACAATATACCTGTTCTTGACATACTCCTTCCTGATTTGGAACCAGTGTGTTGTTCCATGTCCAATTTAACTATTGCTTCCGGGCCTGCATACAGATTTCTCAAGAGACAGGTCAGATGGTCTGGTATTCACATCTCTTTAATAATTTTCCACAGTTGTGATCGACACCATCAAAGGCTTTGGTGTATTCAGTAAAGCAAAAGTAGATGTTTCTCTGGAATTCTCCTGCTTTTTGATGATCCTTGGATGTTGTCGACTTGATCTCTAGTTCTTCTGCCTTTTTTAAGTCCAGCTTAAACAACTGGAAGTTCACGGTTCACATACTGTTGAAGCCTGGCTTGGAGAAATTTGAACATTTCTTTGGTAGCGTGTGAGATGAGTGCAGTTGTGCGGTAGTTTGAACATTCTTTGGCAGTGCCTTTCTTTGGGATTGGGATGAAAACTGACCTTTTCCAGTCTTGTGGCCACTGTTGAGTTTTCCAGATTTGCTGGTGTATTGAGTGCAGCACTTTCACAGCATTGTCTTTTAGGATTTGAAATACCTCAAATGGAATTCCATCACCTCCGCTAACTTTGTTCATAGTGATGCTTCCTAAGGCCCCCTTGACTTCTCATTCCAGGATGTCTGGCTCAAGGTGAATGATCACACCATCGTGGTTATCTGGGTCATGAAGATCTTTTTTGTATAGTTCATCTGTGTATTGCCATTTTTTCTGAATATCTTCTGCCTCTGTTAGGTCCATACCATTTCTGTCCTTTATTGTGCTTATCTTTGCATGAAATGTTTCCTTGGTGTCTCTGATTTTCTTGAAGATATCTGTAGTCTTTCTCATTCTATTGTTTTCCTCTGTTTCTTTGCTTTGATCACTGAGGAAGGCTTTCTTTCTTTTCTTTTTTTTTTTGAGGAAGGCTTTCTTATCTCTCCTTGCTATTCTTTGGAACCCTGCATTCAGATGGGAATAGCTTTCCTTTTCTCCTTTACCTTTTCTTCTTTTATCAGCTATTTGTAAGGCCTCCTCAGACAACCATTTAGCCTTTTTGCATTTCTTTTTCTTGGGGATGTTCTTGATCACTGCCTCCTGTACAATGTCACTAACCTCCACCCGTAGTTCTTCAGGCTCTCTGTCTATCAGATCTAATCCTTTGAATCTGTTTGTCCCTTCCACTGTATAATCATAAGGGATTTGATTCAGGTCATACCTGCATGGTCTAGTGGTTTTCCATACTTTCTTCAATGTAAGTCTGAATTTGGCAATAAGAGTTCATGATCTGAGCCACAGTCAGCTCCTGGTCTTGTTTTTGCTGACTGTATAGAGCTTTTCTATCTTCGGCAGCAAAGAATATAATCAGTCTGATTTCGGTGTTGACCATCTGGTGATGTCCATGTGTACCCCTGTCTATAAGCAATGTCATTCCTTTTAGTAAAGAATACAAAAAGAGCATTAGACTTTCTAACAAGACTCTAAGAAAAGGCACTTTTTTTGTTTTACATTTACATATAAGATTAAAATTCTTCATTTGGCTCCAAATGGAACTATTTTTATTTCTGCTAGTACTTCCTTCAGTGTTGTTTATAAGTATTTATAAATTTCCTACCTGTATTCAGATTTTATCATTTCTATTATAGTTCATCCTGATCCCTATAAGATTATCTTATTATTAAAAGATTTCTCTGACTGCTCTTAAGAGTGCAGAAAATAATCATTGGTTTTTCTGGTAGAAGCATAGGCTTTCTTGGTCTTATTGGGTTTGCTTTTTAGACACTTGCATTGTGTAAAGTGGAAGGAACAACTGAATTTGGACACCAAAGATCTGGATTCTAATCCAAGCTAGTCCATTTTTTAGCAGCATGTCTTTTTGTGAATAACTTTTAGGGATAAGCTTCATTGACGTTAGGGATAAGAATGTGTGTCCTTGTTATCTCAGAGGATATTAGTAAATGGGCTACTGTAACAGTGCTCTATAAACTATGAAAAATAAATATGTACAGTTGTCTTTTGAGGGGACACTTTGTACATTTGCAGATTTCTGAGCAGCATTCATCCAGTTTATTAAACAAACAAAATACAAGTTGCAGTTGTCAGAGGCATGCAGCAGGGCGGTAGAGTGTCTCCAGGGAAGGCTGACTGTCTCATGAGTCAATTCTTAAGTGTGGCAGGAACTGATGAACTATGTACCATACTCTGGTTTTCAGAATTGATATGTTTAGAAGTTCAATTTATTTTTTAAATGTAGGAGTGATTTAAGTTTCGGGTGAAGTCTGAGGTATAAGTAAGTCAGGATGTCAGTCTATTGATGTACATTGAGAAATGTAACTTTCAAATGAAATGGACTGCCTGTGCTCATTAGTCATTTTATTCTGCTCCTGGCCAAAGACCTGTGTCAGACACAGATTATAATCTGAAGATTGACCAGTAAACCTAGAATGAACCCAAAGTAAGTTCAGTCATCTTAGTTGTCAGTATTATTGAACTGTGATAGCCTGATACATATGTCTGCACTGCAGCAGATCTGGGTCAGAACACTATCCAGAGACAGGGTTGGAGACAAACTGCCAGATTTAATTTGTTTCAGTGCTCTTCAGTGTTCAGTTAATTTGGTTTCTGCTTTCATATAGTCATGGACAAGAGCGGGGTCCTGCTTCCCATGCTGCCTTATTTATATTTTATGTATTTACTTTTTTTCATTCTACAGATGATTTATTTCTTATGTTTCATTCTCTAATTTAATTCTCATTCTGACTTTACCTCAGTTTTAAAGGAACCTTTTTCTTTGTGTCCCATGTACTGCTTCATTAGTGGATTGAATTTATCCTTGCAAAGTTGAGTAATACTGCTTTGAGTGTACCCTTGCTTCTGGATGTAGGAAGAATAAGGATTTTGTAGTCAAGTTTGGATCTCAGTATTGGCTCTGACATCTGTTTAGCTGAGATTTTTGGTCGGGTTACTGAGATCAGTCTGTCCATTCATTCATCATCTCAGAGGCACTTTAGTCTCTCTGCTCCGTCTTGCCCCCTTTTCCCTTCTCCTTTACAGTTATACTGAGGTATAATTCATGTATCCGATTCAGTGATTTTTAGTTAACTTACTGTACAACAGTAAGCTGTACAACAATCACCACAGTCTAATTTTAGAATTTTTCTGTCATCCCCAAAGAAATTCCGTAACCATTTGCAGTCACTCCACATTTTCACCCCTAAACCTAGGCAACTACTAATTTATTTTCTGTATTTATTCATTTGCCCTTTTTCGATAATTCATATAAACGGAATTATAAAATATGTGGTCTTCTGTGTTTCCTTCTTTCATTTAAGTGGTTTTGAAGGATGACCTATACTATAGCATGTTTCAGTACTTACTTTTTAATTGTTGAAGAATATTGATTTTGTTGATACATTGACCAGTTGACGATCATTTGGATTTCCGTTTGTTGGGTGTTGTGAACAATGCTGTTAAAAGTTTGTGTACAAGTCTTGGTAAAGACATATTTTTTTCTTTTCCATTGATACCTTGGAGTAGAATTGTTGTTAAATTTATATTTAACATTTTAAAAATTGCCAAACTATTTTCCAAAATTGCTGTACCACTTTACGTTTCTGCTTATCAGTGTGTGAGGGTTTCTGAATGTTTTAGATGTCTCTTTGATTAGATTTTAATATCACATATGATATTAGTTGCTATCAGCAAACAAGAATCATAGCATTACAGGATTTTACTTCTAAAGCTAGAAGAAAAATTAGAAAATGTAAAAATATTCTTCTGAATGTTTAAAAACCTAAATTTCAACTAGGTGAATGTAATCAAAAAATTAAGACAAAGCATTCTATAGAACTGTGGGGAAAATCTGTTACTTTAATTAAAATTAGCTCTTAATTACAGAAAAACCTAAAATATGTAGGTGATGACAGGTTAGTTCAGTGAATCCTCACATACTCGTCACCCAGTTTCAAAATTACCATGTCCAGTATTGTCTATAGCCATATCTGTTCTCTTCTCCCTGATATTATTTTGAAGCAAACCCTAGACATTTTAAAGATAAAGCCATTATCATACCTGATGCTATTAGTAATAATCCTTTACTAAGAATTTATTGCTTTAGAAGAGTGAGATGCAGAAAGAAAATTTTAAATGTCTACTATTGAAAATATTAATGCTAAAAAATATATTTCTAACTCAGGAATTGGAGTGTGTGTCTGTGTTTTAAAGAAATGTCTCTTTATGCATTTTTTAGTTCTATATTTTCCTCTCCTCCCCACCTAGAAAAATATGACAAAGTTTTGAGGGTATAGAGAATGGGATTATGCTTTCTGTGGTCCATTTACATGAGGATAAGTATGTACTTCTGCTTCATTGACTATGCTAAAGGCTTTGACTGTGTGGATCACAACAAACTGTGGAAAATTCTTAAAGAGATGGGAATACCAGACCACCTTACCTGCCTCCAGAGAAACCTGTTTGCGGGTCAAGAAGCAACAGTTAGAACCAGACATGAAACAATGAACTGGTTCAAAACTGGGAAAGGAATATGTCAAGGCTGTCTGTTGTCATTCTGTTTATTTAACTTCTATGCAGAGACATTACTGACAAAGGTCTATCTAGTCAGAGCTATGGTTTTTTCAGTAGTCACATATGGATGAGAGTTGGATTATAAAGAAAGCTGAATGCCGAAGAACTGACGCTTTTGAACTGTATTGTTGGAGAAGACTCTTGAGAGTCCCTTGGATAGCAAGGAGATCAAACCAGTCAATCCTAAAGGAAATCAGTCCTGAATATTCATTGGAAGGACTGATGCTGAAGCTCCAATACTTTGGCCACCTGATGCGAAGAACTGACTTACTAGAAAAGACCCTAATGCTGGGAAAGATTGAAGGCCGGAGGAGAAGGGGATGACAGAGGATGAGATGGTCGGGTGGTATCACAGACTCAATGGATATGAGTTTGAGCAGGCTCTGAAAGTTGGTGTTGGACAGGGAAGCCTGCCTGGCATGCTGCAATCCATGGGTCGCAAAGAATTGGACATGACTGAGCAACTAAAGTATCTTTGAAACATGAGGCGAGGTTAGAAGGAATTTGCTGTTTCTCATTGAAATTTACTTTATTGCAGTTTTAGGAAAATTTTTAAAATTTACATTCAAAATTGGCTTCCCTGGTGGCTCAGACGGTAAAGAATCCACCTGCAATGCAGGAGACCTGGGTTCGATCCCTGGGTTGGGAAGATCCCCTGGAGGAGAGCATGGCAACCCACTCCAATATTTTTGCCTGGAGAATCCCCTCGGACAGAGGAACCTGGTGGGCAACAGTCCACAGGGTTCCAAAGAGTTGGACACAACTGAGTGATTAAGCACAGCACACAACTTTCTATAACATGATTTTTGATCAGCATTATAGATCCTCTGGATACTCCCAGATTCATAGTCTATTTTTTGTTTTGTTTTCTGAAAAGAGTACAGTTTTTCCTTTCCTGATACACATAATTGATTTCTTATTAGTACCAAAACACCTGTAATATCAAAGTCAGTGGTAACTTTATGGTAAGTCTGGGCTTTCAGATTTACTAAAGAATAAGATGAGAAGGTTTAGTAGATGGAGCATGGATATTGGACAGGGTTAACTTAAAGCTCAACATTCAGAAAACTAAGATTATGGCATTTGATCCCATCACTTCATGGGAAATAGATGGGGAAACAGTGGAAACAGTGTCAGATTTTATTTTCCTGGGCTCCAAAATCACTGCAGATGGTGATTGCAGCCATGAAATTAAAAGACGCTTACTCCTTGGAAGGAAAGTTATGACCAACCTAGACAGCATATTGAAAAGCAGAGATATTACTTTGCCAACAAAGGTCCATCTAGTCAAGGCTATGGTTTTTCCAGTGGTCAGGTATAGATGTGAGAGTTGGACTGTGAAGAAAGCTGAGCGCCGAAGAATTGATGCTTTTGAACTGTGGTGTTGGAGAAGACTCTTGACAGTCCCTTGGACTGCAAGGAGATCCAACCAGTCCATTCTGAAGGAGATCAGCCCTGGGATTTCTTTGGAGAGAATGATGCTAAAGCTGAAACTCCAGTACTTTGGCCACCTAATGCGAAGAGTTGACTCACTGGAAAAGACTCTGATGCTGGGAGGGATTGGGGGCAGGAGGAGAAGGGGACAACAGAGGATGAGGTGGCTGGATGGCATCACCAACTCGATGGACATGAGTTTGCGTGAACTCCGGGAGTTGGTGATGGACAGGGAGGCCTGGTGTGCTGTGATTCATGGGGTTGCAAAGAGTCGGACACAACTGAGCTACTGAACTGAACTGATGGTGTTAAACTTCATGCATTTACAGAGCAGAGCAAGGAGAAATAGAAAAACAGAGGGCAGCTATTAAGTTCCTGTTAGATACAACTCATTGTGGTAATTTATTTACATAAATTCCTGCTCTTGTTACAACAATGCTGGAAAGATTATATATATTATTATCTTCATTCTAAACCAAAGCTCAGAAATGTGAAGTGTTTTACAAAATGTGTATGTTTTACATACACATTCCTCATTATGAGTGAGGAATCTAAGGCTTGCAAAAGTGTAGTAATTTGCAAAAGTGCTTACAACTAGTTAATGTCAGAATTTCAGTCTAGGGCTGCTTTAATTTGAAAGTTTATGCTTCTTTCTATTGTGGGCAGTTGTACACCAGGGAGATAATGCACATTTTTACTCTTTTTTTTTTTTTGTCTTAAGCATTATAATGTTAAAAGCTACTTTGGCCAGTTAGTTAATTAAAATATTTGTAATATAACCATACTTGTTAGTAATATATTTTGGCGACTTTACAGAAAAGTAAAACTTGAGTTATTTTCTGATATCTGCATGGCTGAATTGGGTTTATAGAATAAGCATCCTGAAAGCACATGGTCAAAGCAATGGGTCATCAAATGTGTTTTCAGAACTTCAGTTTTTCAGATACAAATGTCAGCAGTTTTGCCATTTTCCAGTTTTAGATTAAAAACTTCTTTAGTGTTGCACCGGGAACTCTTCCTTAGCCACTGGTGGTTTGCATAGCACTCATTGGAGAAAACTCAGATTTGGAAGATTTAACCCTAAGAGTTTTATCTTTTTTCAAGGTAAAATAAGCTGATAGAGAAAAATTGAGCTAAGGAAGGTGCAGGCATTCATACTAAGCAAGAGCAAGACCAGAGCAAAAACCATTTATGACAGGCCCAAAGTGACTTCTTTATCTATGATGTGAGCCATTAGAAATGATTCATGTCAATTTATGTGTGAAAGTGAAGTTGCTCAGTCGTGTCCGACTTTTTGCGATCCCATGGACTGTAGTCTACCAGGCTTCTCTGTCCGTGGGATTTTCCAGGCAAGAGTACTGCAGTGGGTTGCCATTTCCTTCCCCAGGGGATCTTCCTGACCCAGGGATCGAACCCAGGTCTCCTGCATTGCAGGCAGATGCTTTATGCTCTGAGCCACCTTATATATTCCTTTTTTAGCTACAGTAATTGACTAAGATGTTTAGCAGACTTTCTCTATTTATTTGCCTTTCTAAAAGGACTTTCAACTGTGAAATAAAGCACATTAAGTGCATCAAATATAAATGTACTGCTTAATTATAAAGTAAACATTGTGAAACTGATTTGGTCAAGAACTTGGACATTGTCCACACTGGAGAATCTCCTCCACTGCATGCCCGTTTGCATTACAGCCCCATCCCTTTACCCTAAATGAATCATTATCCTGATTTTTTTTTGGTTAGAATTTTTCTTGTTTTTAAAAAATATTTCTACCTCCTAAGTCTTTATTCCTAAATGTTATAGCTTGGCTTTGTCTATTTTATAGTTACACATGGGCGGAATCACGCTGTTTTTTTTAATGTCTTGCTTCTTTCAGTCAGTACTGTATTTGTGAAATTCATCCAGGTTGTGAAGACATAGTTCATTTTTAGTAAGTACTCAGTTGTGTGACTATGCCACAGTTTATTCATTCTGCTGTCAGTGTCCATTAGATTATTTTCAGGTCAGGGCCATTATGAATAATGCTTCTAAGAACAATCCTGTATATGTTTTTAATGCCATTTCTCTTGGATCTGTATCTTGGAGTCAGATTTTCTGGTCCTAATGTATGTCATCCAAAAACGCCAATTTGTTTCCTGCAGTAGTTTTGTTGTTTCATGTTTTATTTCTACTAGCATATGAGAATTCTCTTTCCTTTCTTTGTATTTCTCCTCAGCACTTGCTCCTAGTCTTTTAAAGTATTAGCCATTTTTGATGGTTTAAGTTTGTATTTTCACTGGGTACTAATGCTGTTAAGAATCTCACTTTTGGCTCTTTTTATAAGTGAAGTGATTGTTCTTATCACTTGTCCATTTTTCTGTTGGATTGTCTCTGGTTTGATTAATAGAGGTTCTTAATATTGAGTCCTTTGTCAGTTTAAATAGATCCCTACCATTTTCCATTCTGTAGTTGCCTAAGGTGCCATTTAAAGTGGTATCTTTTGGTGCAGAGTTGTTTTTATATAGTTATATTTAGCAGTTTTTTCCTTTCTGCTTAGTGCTTTTTGTGTCCTGTTTAAAAAAAATTCCTTACTTGGATGTTATGAAGTTACTATTTTAAATCATTTAGAAGCTTTATTTGCTTTTCTTATTTAGGTGTGTACTTTACCTGGAAATGACTTTTGTGTATGTATTAAGTCATATTTTAATATTTTTTTATATAGATATCCAGTTGTCCTGGCAGCATTTAGAAACAAGCAAACAAGACATCAGAAACCTTTCCTGTTGCTCTGCAGCATCATCTTTTTATAATTCGTGTTCATATATGCATGCTTTGTCTTTGTGCTTCCATCTTGTTACATCAATCTATTGTCTGTCTTTGCACTAATATCATTGCCTTATTTATTGAGTTTAATGTTGACTTAGACTATTCTACAAAGCAAGTCTTCCCACCTTATTTTTTCGTTCAAGACTTTTTAGTCTAATTTTTGCATTTCATGTGTAATTTAGAACTATCCTGCCAGGTCTTCCCTCACCACACCCCCATTAAAAAAAAAATCAATAAAACTCTAGAACATGTTGGAGTTTGGATTGGAATTGCATTGTTGCTTTAAATCAGTTTTGTGGTGGGGAGAAATGACATCCTTTATAGCTTTCTGGGTAGAAGTTATACATATCTTTTGTTAGATTTATTATTAGATATTTGGTTTTTTAAAATGCTATTATAAGTACTCTAATGTTTTTTTTTTTTTTGGTAAGCTCACAGAAATTGGGATACTTTAATCAGGAGTTTTTTTTTTTTTTTTTTAAATCAGGAGTTTTGTAGCAAAATTTTTTGTGAACAGAGTTTTATTCTAGTTCTAAGCCAAATTGTCCAAAGCATCTTTAGCATTTCTAAAGCCTGACAAGTTCCAGATACTACACAAAGTAACTGCTTCTAATAATGGTATTTTCCTTTTGCTTTCAAAGATGGTAGACAAGTGATTCTTGTGTGTTGTGATAAAAATACATACACATGACCATTTCACTTTAACCCAGTTTGGTTGAATAGACTTTTTTTTGGCATTTGACCTTTATTTGCATTTACAGTTTTAAGCTAGTTACAGAAATCGTTGCTTAAATAAAACGATCTATTTACTTTTTTTTTAGTTTTAGATTTTTCTGGCCAAACTCTACTTTGTATTAAATCATTTCTTCTGGTCCCTGGTTATAATGGGGTAGGACTATGACCTAAATAAACATTAAAGTGAAATACATTATGCAAATTCCAGCCTTGTTGCAATGAATATGAAGTATAAAAAGATATTTTGAAATTCTGTGACTGTGGAAAGGAAAGTGTATACAGTGTAGGTTTAATTCTGCATAGTGATGTATGTGTGTGAGAGAAAAAATTAGTCAGGAACTCTGGAACTGGAGCCCTGGAATAGAGTGTTTAAGAGAGAAAAGTATCAGAGAATAATGGTAAAATAAAATACCCTAGAGAATGGAATAATAAAATAATACTTGAACTGCTTATTTGTTTTTGGAAAATCATGATGAATTCAGATTTCAATACTGTGGGAAGACTGATCTTCATTTAATAAAAACTTATGCATTGGAATTTTGTGTGGATGAACTTTCCTAGACCTTAAAAACAATATCCAGAAAGGAAGGAAAAAGAACAAAACCCAGATATTTTTGGGGATAGATAGGCTAGTTTAATTCAGTTCAGAAGATGAAGCTCCAATACATTGGCCACCTGATGCAAAGAACTGACTCATTGAAAAAGACCCTGGTGCTGGGAAAGACTGAAGGCAGGAGGAGAAGGGGATGACAGAGGATGAGATGGTTGGATGGCATCACCGACTCGATGGACATGAGTTTGAGCAAACTCTGGGAGTTGGTGATGGACAGGGAAGCCTTGTGTGCTGCAGTCCATGGGGTCGCTAAGAGTCGGACATGACTGAGCAACTGAAGTGAAGTGAACTGAACTTTCCTAGCCCTTAAAAACAGTGTCCAGAAATGAAGGAAAAAGAAAAAATCCCACGTATTTCTGGGGGTAAATAGACCAGAAAATGTATAATGTTTTATGAGTGAATTCTGTGGGACTTATCTGGTGTTCTCAAATTCTTCCTTAATTAGGGCAAAGTTCATTTAAACTGACAAATAACCATACATCATCTATGTAAATCATACTGTAATCTGACTTTCCTACATCATAAATTCTACATCAGGGTTGGTTATAAAGTAGGTACTAGTAAATATACACATGCTTAAAATAATTGTAAGAATTTACTACACATTTCAAAGATTCTGTGACTTTTACTACACATTGTATTTGGGGGCGTTGGAGGATTGAATTAGGCACCTAAATGGTACAAATACCACTGTTAGTAAGCAATGAAACTGTTTATTTCAAATTAGTATTTCATAATTCATATTGGTTTTCCATTAACCTTTTTTTCTTAAATTGAAAAATTCGTATAACATCCAGTTAACTATTTTAAAGTGACATTTAGTGCAGTCATAGTTTTGTGCAACCACACCTCTCCAGTTTCAAAACATTTTCATAACACCAGAACAACACACAGTATATCCATTAAGGAATCACTCCCCACTGCCCCCTACACTTGTTAGAAATCAACCCTCAGCAAATCTCTATGGATTTGTTTATTTATGGTATTTCATTTAAATGGAATCATTTAATATATGGGTTCACTTAGCATAATGGTTTCAAAGTTTATCCAGGTTGTAGCTTAATCCTTTATATGACTGAATGATAATTCCATTGTATGTATGCCTTTTTATATAAGGGACTAAAGCATCTGTGGATTTTGGTATCTGTGATGGGGTCTTGGGACCAATCCCTTGGGTCCCTTTGGGACCAAGGGACAATTGTACCACAGCTTGTTCGTTCATCTAATGCACATTTTGGCTAATTGTTAATAATGCTGCTATAAATATTTGTGTACAAATTTATTTATGTGTGAACCTGTGTTTTCATTTCTTTTGTGTATATACCTGGGAGTGAAATTGCCAGATCACATGGTTATCATATGCCAGATCATATGCCAGATCGGTGTTTAGCTTTTGAGAGACTGTCAACGTTTCTTGACTGTGGCTGCACCACTGTACGTTTTCACCAGCATTGTAGACTTCCTATTAGTCTACATCTTGTTCAGTTCAGTCGCTCAGTCATGTCCAACTCTGTGACCCCATGGACTGTAGCCCACCAGACTCCTCCATCCATGGGATTTTACAGGCAAGAGTACTGGAGTGGGTTGCCATTTCGTTGTCCAGGGGATCTTCCTGGCCCAGGGATCGAACCCTGGTCTTCTGCATTGCAGGCAGACACTTCACCGTCTGAGCCACCAGGGCTTCCCTATCAGATGTATGATTCACACGTATTTTCTTGAAGTCTGTTGAACTGTGTTTTAATTCACTTGATAGTGTCCAAAGTTAAATTTGATGAGGTACAGTTTATTTTTTGAAGTTCTTTATTTCTGATGTTATCTCTAAGAAACCATGGCCAACTGCAAGTCCATTGCTTACCTCTGGATTTTCTTATAAGAGTGTTATGGTTGTAGCCTTCATATTTAGGTCTTTGATCCATTTTGTGTTAACTTTTATATGGTGTGAGGTAAGAGTCCAACTTCATTCTGTTTTGTGTGGATATCAAATTACCACAACATGTTTTGTTGAAGAGATTTGTTTGTCATTAAATTGTCTTCAGATCAGATCAGATCAGTCGCTCAGTTGTGTCCGACTCTTTGCGACCCCATGAATCGCAGCACGCTAGGCCTCCCTGGCCATCACCAGCTCCCAGAGTTCACTCAGACTCAGTCCATCGAGTCAGTGATGCCATCCAGCCATCTCATCCTCTGTCGTCCCCTTCTCCTCCTGTCCCCAATTCCTCCCAGCATCATAGTCATTGCATCCTTGTAAAAAATCAGTTGACTGTAGAATTATGTTTATTTCTGGATTCTCATTTCTTTTCTCTTGGTTATGTCTGTCTTTGTACCAGTACAACACTGTTCTGACTTAGTAGCTTTGTAGGAAGTTTTGAAATTAGGACGTGTGAACTGTCCAACTTTGTTTTTCTTTTTCAGTATTGATTTGACTGTTCAGGGCCCTTTGTAATTTCATATTAATTTAGGAGTTGATTTTTCCATTTCTGCAAAAAGGCCATGAGAACTTTGAAAGGGATTGTCCTGAATCTGTAGATCACTTTGAGGAGTAGTGCCACTTTAGCAATATTAAATACTCTCTCATTCTGTGAATATGGGATGCTTTTCCATTTCATTAGGTCTTCTTTATTTCTCTCAGCAGTATTCTTTTCATTTTTAGTTTACAGGTCTTTAACCTCCTTGGTTAAACTTATTTTGGGGTGTTTTATTTTTTGGATGTTGTTATAAATGGAGTTATCTTTATTTCCTTTTTGGATTGTTCATTGTGAATAGAAAACTCAGGGTTTTTGTATACTGATCTTATGTTCTGCAACTTGGCTTAGTTTATTAGCTTAGCAGGGGCGGCGGGCGGGAGGAGCTACCCCACGTCCAAGGAGCCTTGGCTGCACGGGCGCAGGAGGGCCTAGACGAGTTATCCTACCTTGAAGGTCAGGAAGGGCGGCAGTGAGGAGATACCCTTCATCCAAGGTAAGGAGCAGCGGCTGCGCTTTGCTGGAGCAGCTGTGAAGAGATACCCCACGCCCAAGGTAAGAGAAACCCAAGTAAGACAGTAGGTGTTGCAAGAGGGCATCAGAGGGCAGACACACTGAAACCATACTCACCGAAAACTAGTCAATCTAATCACACTAGGACCACAGCCTTGTCTAACTCAATGACACTAAGCCATGCCCGTGGGGCAACCCAAGATGGGCGGGTCATGGTGGAGAGATCTGACAGAATGTGGTCCACTGGAGAAGGGAATGGCAAACCACTTCAGTATTCTTGCCTTGAGAACCCCATGAACAGTACGAAAAGGCAAAATGATAGGATACTGAAAGAGAAACTCCCCTGGTCGGTAGGTGCCCAATATGCTACTGGAGATCAGTGGAGAAATAACTCCAGAAAGAATGAAGGGATGGAGCCAAAGCAAAGACAATACCCAGCTGTGGATGTGACTGGTGATAGAAGCAAGGTCCGATGCTGTAAAGAGCAATATTGCATAGGAACCTGGAATGTCAGGTCCATGAATCAAGGCAAATTGGAAGTGGTGAAACAAGAGATGGCAAGAGTGAATGTCGATATTTTAGGAATCAGCGAACTGAAATGGACTGGAATGGGTGAATTTAACTCAGATGACCATTATATCTACTACTGCGGGCAGGAATCCCTCAGAAGAAATGGAGTAGCCATCATGGTCAACAAAAGAGTCCAAAATGCAGTACTTGGATGCAATCTCAAAAACAACACAATGATCTCTGTTCGTTTCCAAGGCAAACCATTCAATATCACAGTAATCCACATCTATGCCCCAACCAGTAACGCTGAAGATGCTGAAGTTGAAAAGTTCTATGAAGACCTACAAGACCTTTTAGAACTAACACCCAAAAAAGATGTCCTTTTCATTATAGGGGACTGGAATGCAAAAGTAGGAAGTCAAGATAACACCTGGAGTAACAGGCCAATTTGGCCTTGGAATATGGAATGAAGCAGGGCAAAGACTAATAGAGTTTTGCCAAGAAAATGCACTGGTCATAACAAACACCCTCTTCCAACAACACAAGAGAAGACTCTATACATGGACATCACCAGATGGTCAACGCCAAAATCAGATTGATTATATTCTTTGCAGCCAAAGATGGAGAAGCTCTATACAGTCAGCAAAAACAAGACCAGGAGCTGACTGTGGCTCACACCATGAACTCCTTATTGCCAAATTCAGACTGAAATTGAAGAAAGTAGGGAAAACCACTAGACCATTCAGGTATGACCTAAATCAAATCCCTAATGATTATACAGTGGAAGTGAAAAATAGATTTAAGGGCCTAGATCTGATAGATAGAGTGCCTGATGAACTATGGAATGAGGTTTGTGACATTGTACAGGAGACAGGGATCAAGACCATCCCCATGGAAAAGAAATGCAAAAAAGCAAAATGGCTGTCTGGGGAGGCCTTACAAATAGCTGTGAAAAGAAGAGAAGCGAAAAGCAAAGGAGAAAAGGAAAGATAGAAACATCTGAATGCAGAGTTCCAGAGAATAGCAAGAAGAGATAAGAAAGCCTTCTTTAGCGATCAGTGCAAAGAAATAGAGGAAAATAACAAAATGGGAAAGACTAGAGATCTCTTCAAGAAAATCAGAGATACCAAAGGAACATTTCATGCAAAGATGGGCTCGATAAAGGACAGAAATGGTATGGACCTAACAGAAGCAGAAGATATTAAGAAGAGATGGCAAGTATACACAGAAGAACTGTACAAAAAAGATCTTCATGACCCAGATAATCACGATGGTGTGATCACTGACCTAGAGCCAGACATCCTGGAATGTGAAGTCAAGTGGGCCTTAGAAAGCATCACTACGAACAAAGCTAGTGGAGGTGATAGAATTCCAGTGGAGCTATTCCAAATCCTGAAAGATGATGCTATGAAAGTGCTGCACTCAATATGCCAACAAATTTGGACAACTCAGCAGTGGCCACAAGACTGGAAAAGATCAGTTTTCATTCCAATCCCAAAGAAAGGCAATGCCAAAGAATGCTCAAACTACCGCACAATTGCACTCATCTCACACACTAGTAAAGTAATGCTCAAAATTCTCCAAGCCAGGCTTCAGCAATATGTGAACCGTGAACTTCCTGATGTTCAAGCTGGTTTTAGAAAAGACAGAGGAACCAGAGATCAAATTGCCAACATCCGCTGGATCATGGAAAAAGCAAGAGAGTTCCAGAAAAACATCTATTTCTGCTTTCTTGACTATGCCAAAGCTTTTGACTGTATGGATCACAATAAACTGTGGAAAATTCTTAAAGAGATGGGAATACCAGACCACCTGATCTGCCTCTTGAGAAATTTATATGCAAGTCAGGAAGCAACAGTTAGAACGGGACATGGAACAACAGACTGGTTCCAAATAGGAAAAGGAGTACATCAAAGCTGTATATTGTCACCCTGTTTATTTAACTTATATGCAGAGTACATCATGAGAAACGCTGGACTGGAAGAAACATAAGCTGGAATCAAGATTGCTGGGAGAAATATCAATAACCTCAGATATGCAGATGACACCACCCTTATGGCAGAAAGTGAAGAGGAACTCAAAAGCCTCTTGATGAAAGTGAAAGTGGAGAGTGAAAAAGTTGGCTTAAAGCTCAACATTCAGAAAACGAAGATCATGGCATCCGGTCCCATCACTTCATGGGAAATAGATGGGGAAACAGTGGACACAGTGTCAGAATTTATTTTTCTGTGCTGCAAAATCACTGCAAATGGTGACTGCAGCCATAAAATTAAAAGACACTTACTCCTTGGAAGGAAAGTTATGACCAACCTAGATAGCATAATCAAAAGCAGAGACATTACTTTGCCAACAAATTAGCCGTGTAGTCAAGGCTATGGTTTTTCCTGTGGTCATGTATGGATGTGAGAGTTGGACTGTGAAGAAGACTGAGCGCCGAAGAATTGATGCTTTTGAACTGTGGTGTTGGAGAAGACTCTTGAGAGTCCCTTGGACTGCAAGGAGATCCAACCAGTCCATTCTGAAGGAGATCAGCCCTGGGATTTCTTTGGAAGGAATGATGCTAAAGCTGAGACTCCAGTACTTTGGCCACCTCATGCGAAGAGTTGACTCACCTGATAAGACTGATGCTGGGAGGGATTGGGGGCAAGAGGAGAAGCAGATGACAGAGGATGAGATGGCTGGATGGCATCGCTGACTTGATGGACATGAGTCTCAGGGAGTTGGTGCTGGACAGGGAGGCCTGTGCTGGACAGGGAGTTGGTGCTGGACAGGGAGTTGGTGCTGGACAGGGAGGCCTGGCGTGCTGTGAATCATGGGGTCTCAAATGTCGGAGACGACTGAGTGACTGATCTGATCTGAACTTTTTTGTGGATTCTTTCGTATAGTTTGTATATCTATCTGATCCTGTCTGTACATTAGAAGTAGTTCTCCTTTCTACTATGTTGTTGTTCAGTCACTAAGTTGTATCTGACTTTTTGCAACCCCATGTACTTCAACACGCCGGGCTTCTCTGTCCTTCACTATCTCGTCGAGTTTGGTCAAACACATGTCCATTATCGGTGATGCCATCCAACCATGTCATCCTCTGTCATCCCCTTCTGCCGTCAATTTTCCCCAGCATCAGAGTCTTTTCTGGTGAGTTGGCTCTTTGGATCAGGTGGTCAAAGTATTGAAGCTTCAGCATCATGGATGCCCTTTAATTTTTTCTTGTCTAAATCTTGCCTAATTTAACTTGCCAGTACAGTGTTAAATAGCAGTGGGTTTCCTTATCTTGTTTTTGATCTTAGAGGAAAAGCTTCAGTGATAACTATTGATTTTTCATAAATTTCTTTTATTATGTTAGGGAAGCTTCCTTCTATTCCTAGTTTTCTGAGTATTGTTTTTAGCACGGAAGGCTGTTGAACTTTGTCAGATACTTTTTGTATGTATGTCTGTTAATATTATCATATGGTCTCTCCACCCAAGTTCTATTAATATGATTTATTACACTAATGAAATTGTGTAAGCCATTCCAGGATAATTCTCATATGGTCATTGTATATAATCCTTTTAATGTGCTGTTGTATGTAGTTCGCTCATATTCTGTGTGG
Organism: Bos indicus x Bos taurus; assembly: GCF_003369695.1. NCBI lineage: Eukaryota > Metazoa > Chordata > Mammalia > Artiodactyla > Bovidae > Bos > Bos indicus x Bos taurus. Next base: position 131,889,231 of record NC_040076.1, read on the forward strand.
GTTTTTGCATGTATATTCATAAAGAATATTGTTGTGTAGTGTTTTTATTTTTTCCCCCTTGTACTTTTGTCTAGCTTTGGTGTCAGGGTAATACTGCCCTCATAGAATGTGTTAGGAAGTATTTCTTGTTGTAATTTTTGGAGGAGTTTGATAGTATTGGCGTTATCTTTTTTAAAATGTTTGGTAGAATTCACCAGTGAAGCTGGATTTTCTTTGTCTGGAGGCTTTTGATGATTGATTCTCTTGTTAGAAATATATTGATTTTCTTCTTGAGTTAGTTTTGGTCTGTTTCATTTACATTATGTAATTTGCTGGTGTACAGTTGTTCATAGTGTTTTCTTATAGTCCTTTTATTTTCTGTGTGATTGGTGATAATACCCTCACTTTCATTTCTGATTTTAATTATTTGTATTTTGATTTTTTGTTCTTAATCTAGGTAAAGATTTGCCAAGTTTGTTGATTTTTGTAAGTTGTTTTTCTGTTCTCTATATTTCATTTATCTCTGCTCTAGTCTTCCTTTTTGCTGGCTTTAGGTTTTGTTTGCTCTTCTTTTCCTATTTCCTTAAGGTATAAAGTTAGGTTATTGATTTCAAATACTGTTTTTTTTTAATGTAGATGTTTATAGGTGCTATAAATTACTTTCTGAGCACTGCCTTTGCTATATACAGGTTTTGGTAACTTGTAATTTCATTTTCATTAGTCTCAGGTTATTTTCTGATTTTCTTTGTGATCTATTCTTTGACTTGTTTCTTGTTTAAAGGTGGGTTTATATTGCTAATTTTCCAGTTTTCCTTCTGATACTGATTTTTTTTTTTTTAATGAAAATGATTGTCTGTATTAAATCTGATTTTTTGCAGAGCATATCCTTGGGAAAACATCTATTGAAAAATCTTTAAGACAGACTTGAAAAAAGTAAATCATGAGAAATTCTGAATTATAAAACATACAAGTATTCTCCAAATTATGATAAAGATCCTCAGGTTCTCGCACAGGAAAGTTTGTGAAAATGAATGCAGCCATTCTCGAAATAATTTTGCAAGTGTTTCAGATCAGATCAGATCAGATCAGTCACTCAGTCGTGTCCCACTTTTTGTGACCCCATGAATCGCAGCACACCAGGCCTCCCTGTCCATCACCAACTCCTGGAGTTCACTTAGACTCACGTCCATCGAGTTAGTGATGCCATCCAGCCATCTCATCCTCTGTCGTCCCCTTCTCCTCTTGCCCCCAATCCCTCCCAGTGATATTGATTTCTAGTTTCGTTCTATTGTGGTCCAAGAAGATATGTTGTATATTTCAGTCTGTTTAAATTTATCAAGGATTGTTTTGAAACCTCAATATGTGGTATATCCCAGAGAATATTCCATGTATACTTGAGAAGAGTATATGCTCTTCTGGTAGGTGGAATGTTCTATGTATGTCTGTTACATCTAGTTGACTTATAGTATTATTTGTGTACTCTATTTTCTTATTGATCTTCTGTCTAGCTGTTCCAGCTGTTGTTTAAAGCAGAATTTTAGAGTCTTCACAACTATTATCATCTGTTTCTCCATTCAGTTCTCAATATTTGCATGTGTTTTTCTGGGCTTTTTTGCTTGCTTATAATCATTATCAATTTTTTTGACCTAAAATCAGTAAATGAACCTGGATTGTTGAAATGAATTATAAGTTTAATTAAGGTGAATTTATAAAGTTACATTTGCTAATTTAATTTAATAATTTAAATTAATCTAATATTGGCCATTATTGGTTGGAAATAATTTTAACAAGTAGTGATTTTCATTTAAAAAATGTAAAAGAATAGTCAAACTAGGTTTGAATCAATAATTAAAATCTAATTAATTTGTGTAGTAAAACTGTTGGGGCAGAGAAATAGCTCTTCATATTTTATGATGTTAATTAGCTGACTTCATTTGAAGTTTTCAGTGGATAGAAAGAATTGATTTATTAAATGAGTCCCACAAAAGTAATAGTCACCTTTTATTGAGCGATTGCTATATTCCTAGGACACTGAAAGTTGCAGTATATGATCCATTTTAATCCTCAGAGCATCCTCACAAGATAGGTATTTATCTTTTCAGTTGGAGACAGTTGATGTTCAGAGTGCTTAGGTATATGCACACAGTGGGGTGGCCAATACCAGCTATTAAGTGGCAGAGGTTGGAGGCATGTTCAGGTCCTTCTGGCTCTTTTACTGATCTGCTTTTAATTATGGGATACAGTGACTTCTAGAACTTACCTGAAAAAGTAGAAAGAATACGACTTACTCTGGAGAGATTTCCTATGATGAGGTATGGGGTATTGATGTTTTCAAAGAGGATCTTTTTTATTTTTTTTAAACCTTTTGTTTTGTACGAAGTATAACTGATTAACAATGTTGTGATAGTTTCAGGTGAACAGGCAAGGGACTCAGCCATACATGTACTTGTATCCTTTCTCCCCCAAACTCCCCTCCCATTCAGCCTGCCACATAACATTGAGTAGAGTTCCATGTGCTATACAGTAGGCCCTTGTTAATTATGCATTTTAAATATAGCAGTGTGTACATGTCCATTCCAGACTCCCTCTCTTCCCACATCCTTCTGCCCTGGCAACCATAAATTCATTAGGAGATTCTTTCTTAGTAGTTTTATGGCTGTGTACACATGTAGACATTTGAGGATAGAGTAGTGGTGGTGGTGTGTCAGCTAGGATTAAAATTTAATCAGGAACCAAACTATTCAAGGATAGAAGTCAGGTTTTTATTAAAAAAAAAACTTTTAATATATTTCAGACAAACTGGATATTTGAAAAATATTTAAAGGTTTTTGAAGATGCAATAACTCAAGATAGGGAATAATACATTTACTTAAAATACTTGAGGAAGCATATTTATGTCCTTTTAAATTGTTTTTGCAAGACCTTGTGTTGATTTCTTGCTAGCAATGCCATATAAGTAACAGAATCATTACATCATATATCCTGTAACTGAAAGGGATTTTTGATGTAATCTACTTCTGTATGTCCATTTATCAGATGAGAAAACTGAGTTTGAAAGTTACTAAGATGAGAAACCCAGTTTGTGTGTATGTGCTTAGTCGTGTCCAACTCTTTGTGACCCCATAGAGTGTATGTAGCCCACTAGGCTAGTCTGTCCTTGGAATTTTCCAGGCAAGAATACTGGAATGGGTTGCCGTTTCCTGCTCCAGAGAGAGACCCAGTTTTGTGATACATTTGCTTTCCGTTCCCTTGGTGCTTAATTGCTCAAGATTAGGAATGGAAGATAGCATGAACATCTAGAAATCATTTTCTGTAATTGCCAATTCTAGGCAAAGCTTTCTAGACAGGGAGGAAGAAAAAGTTTGGGAGGTATGCCAATAAGGGGAGAAGGTTTGGAAAGACATTGTTGCATTTTAATCATGTGGAAGAATATCAAAGAAAGGGAAGACTAAACTATTCTTTTTCAACAATGAGGCCTCTTGAATCTTCTAAAGTAAATTTATAGATATTAGCAGACAAGAGGAAGAATTGGAGACCTGTTGCATGGTAACAAGCATAGAATTTTGAAGGTGGTCATATGTAGACAAGATGTGGCTACTTAGTAGGTCCCTCCTTATTTCTTAGTATTGATCAAACCTATTGATTAATCTATTAATTTAACTATTAACTTCTTGTTCCTCTGAAAGTACTTTTCTTTAAGAGAATCACGGATGTGAAGACTTACAGATTATGAATCACAGCCTTGTATATTTTAATTCAGTGATTGTCAATGTAGTGTTTGGGGTTATATAATGTTAGAAGTGTCTAGGGAAGCTTTTTGGAAAGTACATATCTATTTATGATTCTCCTTGGTAAATCAGAATGTACAAATGTAGGGTCAGAGTAGAGAGGAAGATACTATTTATATTCTGGGGAAAGCTACCCACGTGATTATTCTGTATCAGCCTACTACCTTCTCTCTGAAAAGAGGGTTGAAAAAGTTAAATCTTCCATCAAAGACAGGAATTTGGAGAAGTCTGAATTTGGAGTTGATAGAAAAAGCTTTAAAATAAGGATGAGTTTTAAAGTATGTTTGTTTAACTGAATATGTTAATGCTGAAACTGAATTGATGTTTTGAATAGGAGATATAACACAGAATGATGTGTCACAGAGAAAGACTTCTTCAGTTATCTTTAGAAATACAATTAGAAGAGTTCAGAGGCAAATCACAGACAACTGAAATTTGGGTACCAAGTGAACTACATATATTAGCAGAATAAAGAATGGCTTTTTAATTTACATTTTTAAAAAGCTTATTTATTCTTAATTGAAGGATAATTGTTCTACAACATTTGTTTGATTTCATCCATGCATCAACATGAATCAGCCACACATGTATGAATGTCGCCTCCCACCTCCCAGCATTTCCCACCCCTGTAGGTTGTTACTGAGCCCCAGTTCGAATTTCCTGAGTCATACAGCAAATTTTTGATGCCTATCTAGTATACATATGGTAGTGTATATGCTTCTGTATTACTCTTATTTACATTTTTTTAGTTAAAAAATCAGTTTAGCAAATAAATGTGTTTATCATGTGACAGGCTCTGTTCTAGGTAAATCAGTGAACAAAGATGACAAAGATCGCTATCATAAAGAAAGTTACATTTCAATTTGAGGAGGAGGGCACAGTGTAAACAATAGCTGAACATAAGTAAATAGATTAAGTGGTAAGTACTCTTCTAAAAGAAAAAAGTAGAGCAGAGTAAGGAGATTGAGAGTGTTAAGAGGTGGAATGTTGAAATTTGTTTTAGGATGGTAAGAGTAAAACTGTTGAGAACCAGAGACCAGAAGACATAAATAATCTGGTGTAGGTATTTAATCTACATTAAATAGGGATTTAATGTAGGGAAAGTTAACTTTGCAGATACTTGGTGGTGATGTCAGTGTTCAGTTCAGTCGCTCAGTTGTGTCCAGCTCTTTGCCACCCCATTGACTGCAGCAAACAAGGCTCCCTTGTCCATAACCAATTCCCAGAGCTTGCTGAAACTCAAGTCCATCGAGTTGGTGATGCCATCCAACCATCTCATATTCTGTCGTCCCTTTCTCCTGCCTTCAATCTTTGCCAGCATCAGGGTCTTTTCCAATGAGTCAGTTCTTCGCATCAGGTGGTCAAAGGATTGGAGTTTCAGCTTCAGCATTTCAATGAATATTCAGGACTGATTTCCTTTAGGATGGACTGGTTGGATCTCCTTGCAGTCCAGAGGACTCTGAAGAGTCTTCTCCAACACCACAGTTCAAAAGCATCAATTCTTTGGCGCTCAGCTTTCTTTATGGTTCAACTCTCACATACATACATGACTATTGGAAAAACCATAGATTTGATTAGATAGACATTTGTCGGCAAAGTAATGTTTCTGCTTTTTAATATGCTGTCTAGGTTGGTCATAGCTTTTCTTTCACAGAGCAAGCGTCTTTTAATTTCATGGCTGCAGTCACCATATGCAGTGATTTTGGAGCCCAAGAAAATAAAGTCTGTCAGTGTTTCCATGGTTCCCCATCTTTTTGCCATGAAGTGATGACTGGGTGCCATGGTCTTTGGTTTTTGAATGTTGAGTTTTTTTTTAATTAATCTTTTTAAAAATTTATTTATTTATTTTTTTCTTTTTCTTTTTTTAATTTAATTTTATTTTTAAACTTTACAATATTGTATTGGTTCTGCCATATATCGAAATGAATCCGCCACAGGAATATACGTGTTCCCCATCCTGAACCCTCCTCCCTCCCCATACCATCCCTCTGGGTTGTCCCAGTGCACCAGCCCCAAGCATCCAGTATCGTGCATCGAACCTGGACTGGCGACTCGTTTCATATATGATATTATACATAATTCAGTGCCATTGAATGTTGAGTTTTAAGCCAGCTTTTTCACTCTCCTCTTTCACTGTCATCAAAAGGCTCTTTATTTCCTCTTGGCTTTCTGCCATAAGGATGGTATCGTTTGCCTATCTGAGGTTATTTGTATTTCTCCTGGCAGTCTTGATTCCAGCTTGTGCTTCATCCAGTCAGACATTTCTCAAGATGTACTCTGCATAGAAGTTAAATAAACTGGGTAACAATATACAACCTTGATATACTCCTTTCCCAATTTGGAACCAGTCCCTTGTTCCATGTCTGGTTCTAACTGTTGCTTCTTGACCTGCATACATATTTCTCAGACAGGTCAGGTGGTATGGTATTCCCATCTCTTTAAGAATTTTCCACAGTTTGTGGTGATCCACACAGTCAAATTCTTTGGTGTTAGTCAGTGAAGCTGAAGTAGATGTTTTTCTGAAACTCTCTTGCTTTTTTCTATGATCTTGCAAATGTTGGCAATTTGATCTCTGGTTCATCTGCCTTTTCTAAATCTGGCTTGAATATCTGGGAATTCTTGGTTCACGTACTGTTGCAAGCCTTGCTTGGAGAATTTTGATCATTACTTTGCTAGTGTGGGAGATGAGTGTAGTTGTGTGATAGTTTGAACTTTCTTTGGCATTGCCTTTCTTTGGGATTGGGATGAAAACTGACCTTTTCCAGTCCTGTGGCCACTGCTGAGTTTTCCAGAGTTGCTGGCATATTGAGTGCAGCACTTTCACAGCATCATCTTTTAGGATTTGAAATAGCTCGACTGGAATTCCATCACCTCCACTAACTTTGTTCGTAGTGATGGTTTTAAGGCCCACTTGACTTCACATTCCAGGATGTCTGGTTATAGGTAGTGATCACACTATTGTGGTTATCTGGGTCATGAAGATCTTTTTTGTATAGTTCTTCTGTTATTCTTGTCACCTCTTAATATCTTCTGCTTCTGTTAGGTCCATACCATTTCTGCCCTCTGTTGTTCCCATCTTTGCATGAAATGTTCCCTTGGTATCTCTAATTTTCTTGAAGAGATCTCTAATCTTTCCTATTGTATTGTCTTCCTCTGTTAGTTTGCATTGATCCCTGAGGAAGGCTCTCTTATCTCTCCTTGCTATTTGGAACTCTGCATTCATGAACAGTATGAAAAGGCCAAAAGATATGACACTGAAAGATGAACTCCCCAGGTCGGTAGCCAAAGCAAAAAAAAATGCCATTTTGGATGTGACCGGTGATGAAAGCAAAGTCTGATGCTGTAAAGAACAATATTGCATAGGAACCTGAAATGTTAGGTCTGTGAAACAAGGTAAATTGTAAGTGGTCAAACAGGAGATGGAAAGAGTGAGCATCAACATTTTAGGAATCAGTGAACTAAAATGGACTGCAATGGGCAAATTTAATTTAGATGACCATTATATCTGTTACTGTGGGCAAGAAATGGGAGTAGCCCTCAGAGTCAGCAAAATGCAGTACATGGTTGCAATCTCAAAAATGACAGAATGATCTCTGTTCGTTTCCAAGGCAAACCATTTGATACCACAGTAATCCAAGTCTGTGCCCCAACCACTAATGCTGAAGAAACTGAAGTTGAACAGTTCTATTATTACCAAGACCTTTTAGAACTAACACCAAAAAAAGGTGTCCTTTTCCTCATAGGGGACTGGAATGCAAAAGTAGGCAGTCAAGAGATACCTGGAGTAAAAGGCAAGTTTGGCCTTGGAGTACAAAATGAAACAGGGCAAAGGCTAACAGTTTTGCCAAGAGAATGCACTGGTCATAACAGATACCCTCTTCCAACAACACAGGAGATGACTGTACACCTGGACATCACTGGATTGTTGAGAATCTCTATACAGTCAGCAAAAACAAGACTGGGAGCTGACTGTGGCTCAGATCATGAACTCCTTATTGTAAAATTCAGACTGAAACTGAAGAAAGTAGGGAAAACCACTAGACCATTCAGGTATGACCTAAATCAAATCCCTTATGATTATTCAGTGGAAGGGACAAATAGATTCAATGGATTAGATCTGATAGACAGAGTGCTGGAAGAACTATGGATGGAGGTTTGTGACATTGTACAGGAGGCAGTGATCAAAACCATTCCCAAGAAAAAAAATGCAAAAAGGTTGTCTGAGGAAGCCTTACAAATGGCTGAGAAAGGGAAGCTAAAGGCAAAAGAGAAAAGGAAAGATGTCAGTGTAGGAAGTTACATAAAACAAACCAGGAGTTTGGGAAAGATTTCTATACTAGAAATATAAAGTTGGGATATTTTAGATCTTTAAATCTGTAAAATTACATCTGCAGAGACTGATCATAGATAGGGAAGAGCCTTAGGGTTGTTTTGCACTGAGGTATGTACTCAAGTGGTTGGGGAGGAGAGGTGTGTGTGTGTGCCCAGTAGTGTTTGATTCTTTGCGACTCTGTGGACTAGCCCACCAGGTTTCTCTGCCCATGGAATTTGCCAGGCAAAAATTCTGAAGTGGGTTGGCCTTTCCTCCTCAAGGGGAGCTTCCAGACCCAGGGATTGAACTGCGTCCTGTGTCTCTTGCATTGTCAGGCAGATTCTTTTACCACTAAGTCACTTGGGAAGCCAGGGAAGGAGAGGACGATCCAGTAAAGTTGTTACCAGCAAAGGAGAACAGCTAGAAAAGTAAGGTAATCCAGAAGTCAACAAATGTTTTAAATTAAATGTTTGTGCTGCTGATAGGTCAAGTTAAGATGAAGACTGAATATTGACTGCTAGGGTTAGCAAAAAGGAGTTACTGGTGACTTCGGCTAGCTCTTTTGATGGTGTAGTGGAGGAAAAGTCTTACAGAAAAGTGAATTTAAGAAAGAATGGAATGAGCAGTGTTGGAAATAGCAAGTACAGGTAATTAAAATGGGCTCCAGATTTTTTTATTATTTAATTAAAAAATTTTTTTGATGTGGACTATTTTTAAGTCTTTCTTGAATTTTTTACAGTATTGTTTCTGTTCTATTTGATGATATTTTTGACCCTGAGGCATGTAGGATCTTAGTTCCATGACCAGGGAACCAACACACATTCCCTGCATTAGAAGGAAAGTCTTAACCACTGGACCACTTGGGAGTTCCCTGGTGAAGGTGTTAAAAGAAAATGCAAATTCGTTTCTGTGCTGAGGTGAATGAATAGTATGTGAAAAATTGATGTTGGAAAAAATTTGAGAAATTGTGGGAATATATCCTTGACAGGTTCACTGGAGGGAGGCAAGTCTGTGGGTGTAGGTGCCAGTGAGTGGGTAAATGAAGGGTTTTTGGTTCATGGAAGTTTTCTGATAATTTCAATTTTTTTTTTTCTGTGAAAGGGGAAGCTGAGCAAAAATGGTAAACGGTGTGTTGTAGGATTGAAGAGAGATTTAGTGTGGGTGTGTGTAAAATGGTTGTCTAGGACAGTGGGAAATAAAGTGCTCATTATTTAATTTTTTTCAGAAGTATATAAAGTAGAATATGAAAATTACCATTCATTTTTTTATCTGCCTTCCTTCCTCAGAGGTAACTGCTGTTAATATTTTTCTCTGTATCCTTTCATACCTTTTTTCTAGCTAAAAATGTATGTTCTTATATATATATATATATATGTGTATATATATATAAATGTGTGTGTATATATATATATGTATATATATATAAATGTGTATATATATATATATATATATATATATACACACACACACACAATTAACAACATGTAGCTGAGCTGAGTAGTGTTGAATAGTACCAGTTATGTGTCCATGTCCTAACCTCTGGAACCTGTGAATGTGACTTTGAAAGAAAGGGTCTTTGCAGATATAATTAAGGGTCCTGAGGCAAGATCATCTTGGATTAGGGTGGAATTTAAATCCCAATAACAAATATCCTTAGAAGAGAAGAGAAGACATAGAAGCAGACATGTGAAGTCAACAAATATGGGGAGAAGGTGATGTGAAGATGGAAGCAGAGGTTTAATCCACAAGCCAAGGAACACTAGGAGCCAGCAGAAACTGGAAGAGGCAGGGAAGAATTTTCCTCTAGAGCCTTTGTGGTGAGCATAGTAGATTGAGCATATGGAGATATAATGCAATTGTTGTAAAAGAACAAAATCTATCCTTCTTCAGTAGCTGTATGTTTGTCACATTTCCAGAAAATCTGCCAAATATGCCCTCCTAAAAGATTGTTTTAATCTATATTCCCATTTTCAGTTTGAGCATTGCTTACACTAACACTGAATATTAAGAATCTTTAATTTCTCTTATCTAATGGGTAAAAAGTAGTATATTGTTTTGCTTTCCTCTGATTGCTAGTGAATTAAATATTTTCTTATGCTCAGCCATTTGTAAGGCTGCCTAAAAATGATCAGATCAGATCAGTCGCTCAGTCGTGTCCGACTCTTTGCGACCCCGTGAATCGCAGCACGCCAGGCCTCCCTATCCATTACCAACTCCCGGAGTTCACCGAGACTCAGGTCCATCGAGTCAGTGATGCCATCCAGCCATCTCATCCTCTGTCGTCCCCTTCTCCTGCCCCCAATCCCTCCCAGCATCAGAGTCTTTTCCAGTGAGTCAACTCTTCGCATGAGGTGGCCAAAGTACTGGAGTCTCAGCTTTAGCATCATTCCTTCCAAAGAAATCCCAGGGCTGATCTCCTTCAGAATGGACTGGTTGGATCTCCTTGCAGTCCAAGGGACTCTCAAGAGTCTTCTCCAACACCACAGTTCAAAAGCATCAATTCTTCGGCGCTCAGTCTTCTTCACAGTCCAACTCTCACATCCATACATGACCACAGGAAAAACCATAGCCTTGACTAGCCGGACCTTTGTTGGCAAAGTAATATCTCTGCTTTTCAATATGCTATCTAGGTTGGTCATAACTTTCCTTCCAAGGAGTAAGCGTCTTTTAATTTCATGGCTGCAGTCACCATCTGCAGTGATTTTGGAGCCCAGGAAAATAAAGTCTGACACTGTTTCCACTGTTTCCCCATCTATTTCCCATGGAGTGGTGGGACCGGATGCCATGATCTTCGTTTTCTGAATGTTGAGCTTTAAGCCAACTTTTTCACTTTCCACTTTCACTTTCATCAAGAGGCTTTTTAGTTCCTCTTCACTTTCTGCCATGATACCCATTGTTTAAAAGAAAATAGCTAAGTATAATAAACTTCAAGTATATTTTTAAGAGACAAATGTATAATCTTCTTTTGTTTGTAGTTGACAGTTATCTTCCTTTATTAGTTTAATCAAAGGTAATAATAAGGCTAACATAACATAAAATGCTGATTTAGAAGAAGGGAGGGCAGAGTTGGGGGAGGCGGCTTTGTAACCTTTGAAGACAGAAGTAGAATCTTGTAAACGTAGTTTGGTATGTTGAACTTGTATAAAATACAGGTAAGCCTGCATATAATGAAATTGTTTAACTCACAGAATCTGGTCGTTTGTAAGTATTAGAAAACCACTTTTGTTATGAAGTGTATGTAATTCTCATCACTTAAAATAATGAGTTCTTGGTACAACTTCTCACACCACTCTTCTTTGAGCCCTATTCCTAGATTTCATTTCATTTTTCTTTGTGTTTCATGTAAAGCATGACATTGGTCTTTCATAATAAGAATCCTGTATGTTATGAAAATCAAATCAACCTGATGTTTTTAATTACTGAAATTAAATACGTTCAGAGCATCTTAGGTTATTTAAATGAAGATAATTAAAGGAGAAAGACTTATTGCTCCTGTTGTCATAAACAGAAAATATGACTAGTGAATTAGATTGCAGTTTGATCCCCATCTGAAATTAAGAAATGAGTCACTTAATCAAGAAACTCCTATATTAACTACTACTTCCAACACTGAAGATTTGATTGATCCCTTTGGTTTTTTCCTTAACTAGGTTTTCTACTGTTTTGGTAGATTGATGTCTGTTGAGTCATAGGTCTGTGAAAGATGGCCCAGATTCAGTGTGCTCTGTCTTAAGGTACTGTTCTAATACAGTCATTTAATTCAGAATATACATTTTGTGAGTTTTGTTCAATTTTTAAAAAAATTTTAATCTTCATTTTTACTTTTTCTTACACTTGGCCAAAGAAATTAGGATGAAAAATGACAAATTGTCATAAAGTTAAGAAAAGCTGAACAACACTTTGGAAATGGTGCATGATGAGGCAAGTCAACATCATTTAGGAATGAAGGAGTTATTGGTTTTTTGTTTTTTTGCTGTGATCATAGTTATGAGGGACCCTGGAAAACTTTGAAGGCAATGAAGAGTACCAGGCCAGTATAATCAAGTGATGACGAGAAAATGCAGTTGACTGATTTTCTGATTTGGGACAATTTTTGGTTATGTGGGTGAAAAGAAGAACACTCTTGTATTTATTCTCTTCTCTGCTACAATATTGAAGACTCTGCCCAGATGTGTTGGTTATCCAAACATCAAGCAATTCATTGTCACTGGCTGGGTATCCCAAAATTTTAGTTAATTCTGACATTTTACCTGGGGTTAGCAGCAGATCACACAAGTAAAAGACCATCTCACAGGACCAAAGCCCACCACCTCTCCTCCCACAGACATACAGACACACATGCACGTATCTTCAGATACCAATAACTAACCCAAGTTGTTACTTGTGCTTCTGACCAACTGGCTGTCAGTGGAGGTTCCTACACCTTCCTCCTTGCGTTTGATTAGTTTGCTCTAATGGCTCATGGAACTCAGGTTAGTGGTCTGTTTACTAGAGTATGGGTTTATTATAAAAGGATAGAACTCAGGAATACCTGGTGGAAGAGGAGGTATAGAGCCAGGTGTGGGAGAAGAGACATGGCACCCCCACCTCCATGAGTTCCCAACCCAGAAGCTCTCAGCTTCCTTTTGGCTTTCTATGGAGATTTCATTGCACAGGCATAATTGATAAATCATTAATCATTGGTGATTAATTAATCTCCATCCTTTCTTTTCTTCCTTCCTTGGAGGTCAGGGGATAGGGTTTAAAAGTCTGACCCTCTTCTTACAAAGTACAATACAACAGTGGATAAACAATCAAACACAGAATGCCTTAAGTATATGAATAAGCAGGTATCTCAGCAGAGACATTATCTCCCTATAAAATTAAGTAGGCTAGTGAGACATTAAAAGGAGACATTTTTAATAGGAGTAAGGAAGATGGTTTGATCTGGCCAGTAAGACAGCTGGTTAGCAAATAGCACTAGTATCAAAGTATTTTCAGTGTGAGCAAAATAAGAAACTATTTTGATTCTCGACTATGAAGCAAGTGTGGTTGAATTGTTAGATACAGAATCCCAGGAATGGAAGATTTTTGCTTAAGAGTCTCCATGGGAACAACATTCTGCCAGCATTTATTCTCATACCTTCTAAAATGAATATAAATTTTAGAAGGTAAATGACAGAAGATTTTTACAAAGAGTAACCAGTTTTATAGGAAACTCAACCTTCCTTAAGCAGTAATTGCCTGTCTTTTTATATAGATTAAAATAACATGAAAACAAGAAAGTGTGTTCTCCACAAACTTGTTTACTGCATTATGGTATGAGACAGAATTCCAGGAAGACAAAATGACACGTTCAGGAAGTAAGGGATCATCTTAAGGAGAATTACTTTGCAACTGTTTGTTTCAGGAATCAGTGGGTCTTAAAGTGGGGTTCAAGCAATGAATAAAATAGCATTGAAAAGCAGGAGAATATAGGTTTATGTCTTGACTTACTTGATTTTTTGGGATAAATACCTTCTTTAGTCACAGTTTCCTGTTCTATAAATTGATAATGCTTCTTATTAATGGGACTGAGAGAAGGTATCTGAAAGTGATTAGTAAACTGTTATATATATATGTGTGTGTGTGTGTGTGTGTGTATGTTAAAGATTGTAAATGGAAAGCCAGGGGAAAGTGGGGAAAAAAGGAAAAGAAATGTCAAAAAGTTGAGTCTTATAATATTAAAACCCAATAAAATTTTATGTTTAAGTTTTACAAAGAGTATTTAGTATAAAATGAGTTTTTAATAGCCCAAAGTTAACAGTTGGCTCACCTATCATTTATTTTTCTTCACTATTTTTCTTCTTGTGTGTAAAATTAATCTGAAACAGAGTCTGTATTAGTGCTAAAGTTTGATAATCATTGGATCTTCTGTAGTTGTAATGTGTATTTCATTGAAAAATGTGATTGTGGATATCTGTCTCACTTTTGCCAAATGTACCTCATATTTATTTGCTTAAATATTTGTTGTATAGTCTAGCTTCTATAAATATATACTTTAACTCCTCTCTTAAACAAGATACAGATCTTGGGGATGCAGTCAGGATGAGGAAATTTTGGTCTCTTCATTTTCTATTTCTATGTCTGGTTTGTGTCTGATTTCAAGAATGTTCAAGTAGACGAGTTTTAGCAGTAATAAAAAAGTACAGTACATTGTGGTAGTGGGTTGTAGTCATTATTTGTGATGAATGATTTTTTTAAAAAATTGTGGATCCTTAGGCTACTGACATTAGAAATGACTGGAGTGCTGTTAAAAATCTGACCTCTGATTCCAACCCAAGACTTGCTGAATCAAAATAAACCTTAGTTGCACATTGGAATTACCTCGGAAGATTAAAAAAAATTACAGATGACTGGACCCCACCCCCAGAAAATCTGATTTAATGCATCTGGAGTTGTGGTTAGGGGTTCTTAAAATAGTGTTAGAATTACCTATAGGGCTCTTCTGAGTTTGTTAGATCCCAAACTGAGAATTTGTGATTCAGCTGGTTATGTTTGGGGCCTGATATTTTGTAGTTCTAGTAAGTTCTTAGGTGGTACTTATGCCAATCCAGGGACTACACTTTGAGAACTGTACTCTTAGGTTATGAACTGCTTGTTTTGGAGGATATGCAATATTAAATGAAGAAGCTTAGTTGATAAGGAACATAGGAATTATAATAGATTTCAAAGTAAAAAGTGTTATGTGGTAAACTCTGTATTTTAATTTGTAAAGGAGAAAGGTTATTACTGTATTCATTGTATTCATAAGTCTTAAACCTTTAAAGTTTTTAGATGAAATAAAAAAATCCCAAATATTATTAATAATGTGTGTGTGCTCAGTTGCTCAGTCATGTCCGACTCTTTGCAACCCCACACACTGTGGCCCGCCAGGCTCCTCTGTCCATGGGATTTTCCTGGCAAGAATACTGGAGTGGGTTGCCATTTCCTCCTCAAAAAGAATATCCTCTGATGTTGAAGAAAGCAAATTTTTCTCCCTCATGTCAGGTTTATTGAGGTGGAATTTACATAAAGTAGAAGTTACTCTTTCCTGAGTTTTGACAAATGCATCAACTGTGAAACTATCAGAATCAAAATATAGAAGAGTTGTAACAATTCTCTCATGCCACTGTGTAGTCGCCTATTTCTCCAACCCCATACCTAGGCAGCCACTGATCTCCTTTCTCATCTTATAGTTCTGCTTCTTTAAGAATGTCATATAAATGAAATCACATATTCTGGTTTCTTTCACTAAGCAGAATGCATTTGAGATTCATCCATGTTGCATTTATCAGTACTTCATTTCTTTCTTTCTTTTTGTAAGAGCATTTTAGGTTTATAGCAAAATTAAGCTGAAAGCATAGAGAATCTTGTATAGCCACAACCCCCCCCATTCTCAGCCGACCTGATTAACAACAGAGTGGTTCACTAGTTATGATCAATGAAACTACATCGACACGTCATTATTACCCAAAGTCCATAGTTTACATTAGGGTTCATTTTATTGTTTATTTTTTGTTTGACAAAAATGTAATGACCTGTATCGACCAGAAGGCAATGGCAACCCACTTCAGTACTCTTGCCTGGAAAATCCATGGACAGAGGAGCCTGGTAGGCTGCAGTCCATGGGGTTGTGAAGAGTTGGACACGACTGAGCGACTTCACTTTCACTTTTCACTTCCATGCATTGGAGAAGGAAATGGCAACCCACTCCAGTGTTCTTGCCTGGAGAGTCCCAGGGATAGTGGAGCCTGGTGGGCTGCTGTCTGTGGGGTCGCACAGAGTCGGACACGACTGAATTGACTTAGTAGTAGTAGTAAAATAGTTTCACTGCCCTAAAAAAATGTGTTTTGCCTGTTTATCCCTTCTATCCCCTTAATCCCTGGCAGCTACTTTTTACTGTCCTCCATGGTTTAGCCTTTTCCAGAATGCCATTTAGTTGAAATCATACAGTATGTAGTGTTTTCAGATTGGCTACATCACTTAAAAATATGCATTTAAACTTTTTCCATGTCATTTCATGACTTGATAACTCATTTTGTTTTTATCACTGAATAACACCACAGTTTATTCATTTACTTGCTGAAGGACATCTTGATTGCTTCTAAGTTTTAGCAATTAGGAATAAAACTGCTCTGAATATCTGTGTGTATATTTTTATGTGAGCACAAGTTGTTAATTCATTTAGATAACCTTCAAGGAGTAAAGGTACGTTAGTTTTATAAGAAACTCCCCAACTGTCTTCCAAGTGGTTATACCTGCCAGCAATATAAGAGAGTTCCTGATACTCTACATCCTCATCAGCATCTGATATTGTCAGTGTTCCAGACTGACCATTTTGATAGATGTGTGTTGTTGAATATCTTTTTATATGCCATCTGAGTATCTTCTTTGGTGAGATATTTAGGTCTTTTGCCCATTTATAAATTGAATTGTTCGTCTATCTTACTGTTTAGTGCTAAGAGTCTTTTGTATATTTTAGATAACAGTCATTATTAGATATATTGTTTATATACATTTTTTTCCCAGTCTTTGAATTTGCTTATTCTCTTGGCAGTGTCTTTTGCAGAGGAGAGGTTTTTAATTTATCAAAGTCCAACCTAATTTTTTCCTTTTATGAATCGTGCCTTTGATGTGGTATCTAAAAAGTTCTCTCCAGACCCAAGATCATCTGGATTTTTCTCCTGTGTTATCTTCTAAGATTTTTATGCATTTTAGATACAAGCCTGTCATCTATTTTGTATTCATTTTTGTGAAGATGTATAATCTTCATTTGGATTTTTTTTTTTTCCGCATGTGAGTGTCTCTTTGTTCCAGCACCCTTTGTTGAAAACGTTTACTTTCTTCTCCACTGTATCACCCCTTGCTCCTTTGTCAAAGATCAGTTGACTAAATTGGTGTGGGTCTATTTCTGGGCTCTCTGTAATATTTTCTTAATCTAGTTGTCTGTTCTTTTGCCATTATCACACTGCTTTGATTACTGTAGATTAAAAGAAAGTTTTAAAGTTGAGTGGCTTCAGTCCCCCTGAATTTCTTTAATATTGTGTTGGTTCATAATTGGAAAAGACACGTATACCCCAGTGTTCATTGCAGCACTGTTTAACAATAGCTAGGACATGGAAGCAACCCAGATATCCATCAGCAGATGAATGGATAAAGAAGTTGTGATGTATAAATACAGAATGGAATATTACTCAGCCATAAAAAGCAACAAGTTTGAGTCAGCTCTAGTGAGGTGGATGGACCTAGAGCCTATTATATAAAGTTAGTCAGAAAGAGAAAAACTAATATTGTACATTAATGTGTATATGTGGAATCCAGAAAAATGGTACTGATGAATGTATTTGCAAGGCAGGAATAGAGGCACCAACATAAAGAACACACTTGTGGACACAGTAGGGGAAGGAGAGGGTGGTTCGAGTTGAGAGAGTAGCCTGGAATTATATACATGACCATATTTACACTAGATAGCTAGTGGGAGGTTGCTGTACCACACAGGGAGCTCAGTCCAGTGCTCTGTGACAGTTTAGAGGGGTGGGATGGGGTCAGCACTTATGGCTGATTCACGTTGTTGTGTGACAGAAACCAACACAACATTGTAAAGCAGTTATCTTCCAATTAAAAGCTAAAAAATATGTATTGGTTTTTCTGTCTTTTGCCTACCTGTATAAGCTTTAGAACCAGTTTGTGATATAGATAATGTAACTTGTTGATTTTGATTGGGATTGTGTTGAATCTATAGCTCCACTTGGGAGGAACTGACATTTTGACAATATTTTCTATTCATGAACATGGAATAGCTCTCCATTTACTTAGTTCTTGGGTGTCTGTCACCAGTTTCATCATTATTAGTTTTCTTCCTATAGATCTTATATATAACTTTTTAGATTTAGCTTAAGTATTGCATTTTTTGGTGTTGATACGAATGGTGTTATGTTTGCATTTTTTGGTGTTGATACAAATTGCACTTGCTCATTGCTGAAATATAGGAAAGCAGTTGACTTTTGTATGTTAACCTTGTATCCTGCAACCTTTTTATAATTGCTTATTATATAGGAATTTTTTGTCTATTCATTTAGATTTTCTGCATGGACAATCATGTCATCTGTGAATAAAGGCAGTTTTATTTCATCTTTTCCAATCCATGTACCTTTTATTTCCTTTCTATGTTTAATTGCATTAGCCACAGTGATGATGGGACATCTTTGACTTGTTCCTGATCTTACTGGGAAAGCTTCTGTTTTCTCAACATTAAGGAATGAAATTAGCTGTAGGTTTTTTTTAATTGTGTTCAAGTACACGTAACATAAAATGTACCATCTTGATTTTTAAGTGCACATTTCAGTAGTGTTTAGTAGTTTCATATTGTACAATCAATATCAGAATTCTTTCCATCTTGCAAAATGGAAACTCCATACTGGGTAAACAACTTTGTATTTCTCACTCTTAATAGCCATTGGCAGCCACCATTTTACTTTCTGTGTCTATGAATTTGACTACTCCAGGTACCTCATATAAGTGGAATCATACACTATTTGTCTTTTTGTGACTAGTCTGTTTCACTTAGCATAATGACCTAAGGGTTCATCCATGTTATAACGTGTGTCAGAATTTTCATCTTTTTTAAGGCTGAATTATATGTATAATGTATATATAATTTTTTTTATCCATTCACCCATCAATGTACACTTGGATTGCTAAATGTGGATATACATGTATCTCCTTGAAGCCCTGTTTTTAATTGTTTTTGATATATACTCAAGTGGAATTACTGGATCATTCATTTCTTCTTTAAATTCTTTAAACAACTTTTTGTAGTTTTTAGTATTTAAGGATTTTGCTTTCTTTGTTATATTTGTTCTTAAGTATTTTATTTTCAGATTTTCAATTTTATTTTTTATTTTATTGACTTATGGTTGATTTGCAGTGTTGTGTTAGTTACAGATACATAGCAAATTGATTCAGTTAAAATACACACACACAAACACACAAATATATATATTTATTTTTTACATTCTCTTCCACTATAGGTTATTACAAGATATTGAGTATAGTTCTCTATGTTTACACAGTAGGTCCTTGTGGATCATCTGTTTTATATATCAGATCAGATCATATCAGATGCTCAGTCGCTCAGTCGTGTCCAACTCTTTGAGACCCCATGAATCGCAGCACGCCAGGCCCCTCTGGCCATCACCAACTCCCGGAGTTCACTGAGACTCACGTCCATCGAGTCAGTGATGCCATCCAGCCCTCTCATCCTCTGTCTTCCCCTTCTCCTCCTGCCCCCAATCCCTCCCAGCATCAGTCTTTTCCAATGAGTCAACTCTTCGCATGAGGTGGCCAAAGTACTGGAGTCTCAGCTTTAGCATCATTCCTTCCAAAGAAATCCCAGGGCTGATCTCCTTCAGAATGGACTGGTTGGATCTCCTTGCAGTCCAAGGGACTCTCAAGAGTCTTCTCCAACACCACAGTTCAAAAGCATTAATTCTTCGGCGCTCAGTCTTCTTCACAGTCCAACTCTCACATCCATACATGACCACAGGAAAAACCATAGCCTTGACTAGACGAACCTTTGTTGGCAAAGTAGTATCTCTGCTTTTGAATATGTTATCTAGGTTGGTCATAACTTTCCTTCCAAGAAGTAAGCGTCTTTTAATTTCATGGCTGCAGTCACCATCTGTAGTGATTTTGGAGCCCAGAAAAATAAAGTCTGATGCTGTTTCCCCATCTATTTCCCATGGAGTGGTGGGACCGGATGCCATGATCTTCGTTTTTTTAAGCCAACTTTTTCACTCTCCACTTTCACTTTCATCAAGAGGCTTTTGAGTTCCTCTTCACTTTCTGCCATAAGGGTGGTGTCATCTGCATATCTGAGGTTATTGATATTTCTCCTGGCAATCTTGATTCCAGCTTGTGTTTCTTCCAGTCCAGCGTTTCTCATGATGTACTCTGCATATAAGTTAAATAAACAGGGTAACGATATACAGCCTTGACAAACTCCTTTTCCTATTTGGAACCAGGCTGTTGTTCCATGTCCAGTTCTAACTGTTGCTTCCTGACCTGCATACGAATTTCTCAAGAGGCAGATCAGGTGGTCTGGTATTCCCATCTCTTTCAGAATTTTCCACAGTTTATTGTATCCACACAGTCAAAGGCTTTGGCATAGTCAATAAAGCAGAAATAGATGTTTTTATATAGAAGTGTGTATATTTTAATCTGAAACTTCTAATTTATCCCTCACTTTGGTAACCATAGGTTTGTTTTCTTTGTGAGTCTGTTTTGTAAATTCATTTGTATCAGTTTTTTAGATTCCACATATAAGCAATGTTGCATGAAATTTGTCTGGCTTATAATCTCTAGGTTCATCCATGTTGCTGCAGATGACATTTCATTCTTTTTTATGGGTGAGTAATATTCCATTGTGTTTGGGGGGGGTGGGGATACATACACATCCATTCATTTGTTGATGGACACTGAGGTTACTTCCATGTCTTAGTTATTATAAATGGTGTTGCAATATATATTGGAGTGTGTGTTTCTTTTCAAATTATGTTTTCCTTTGGATATATGCCCAGAAGTGGGGTTGCAAGATCATATGTTAGCTCTGTTTTTAATGTTTTAAGGATTAAGTATTTTATTTTTGATGGCATTATAAATGGAATTGTTCATTTTCAGATTGTTCATATTTATTATATGGAAACAGCATATATTTGTTTATTTTTAATCATACAGGTTTGCTAAATTTTTAAAATTAGTGCTAAATTTTTTCTCTGTGTGTGTAATCTTTAGGATTTTCTGCATGTATTATTATATGATCTACAGATAGCTTTATTTCTTTTCCTATTTGGATGCCATTTCTTTATGTTTCTTGCCTGATTGTTGCGATTTCTAATACTGTGTTGAGAAGAAGTGTTGAAAGTAGGCATCCTTAGCTCCTTCCAGATTTTAGAGAAAAGCTTTCAGCCTTTCACTATTAGGTATTAGTGAAATTTTCATATATTACTTTTATCATTAAAAAGATGATTTCCTTCTATTCCTAGTTTGTTGTTTTCAATCTAACATGGTGTCACATTTTGTAAAGTGCTTTTTCTGTATTGCTTGAGATGATTATGTAATTTTTCCCCCTTTGCGCATTAACGTACTGTGTAGTACATTGATGGATTTCAATATGTTGATCCATCCTTGCTTTCTAGGAATAAATCCCATTTGGTTAAGGGGTATAATTCTTTCAGTATGCTATTGTTTAGCTCAATCTTGAAACATTTAAAAAAATAATTTTTGTTTATATGATGATAGTCTTAGTAAATGACAAGACTATGTTCATTTTATACAGAGTTTGTATAGTGTGGTAATTCAGTTCTTATTTTTGACCTCGTGTTTATATACTGCCTTGCTTGGATTATACCTGATTTAAGGGAGTATATTGGTTCCCCTAAGGCTACAGACAGAATTTCACATATGAAAGCTGCTTATTTAAGTCATATAGTTAAATATTGGTGAGTTTGATAGTTTTCAGTTCTAGTATAAAAGAGGCATAGATATGTTGCTATTTTGTAATGTTCTGAACTGTAATTCTCAGATTAATATATTTTAAGTCAAAGAGATACTATAATTTTTGTTCTTCAGTCACCAAGTTGTGTCCAACTCTGCAACCCCATAGACTGCAGCATGCCAGGCTTCCCTATCCTTTACTATCTTCAGGAGTTTGAATGATTTTATTTTCCTCTGTATAATTCAGTTGATAGTTATTCATATTTACATATTTTTACCATGCAAAAAATCAAATTTTTGTGTGTGTTACAACAGGCAGTGCTTAGTTTAGTTTTCTTTATTATATATAATTCTTTAATCCTTATATTGGACAAAATTTGCATCTTGATATAATCTACTTAAAAATATTCAATTCATATAGTTTTTACATAAAGATATGAGAATTTATCCCCCTTTTGCTATTCTTTTTGTCTTAGCTCTCAACTTTTCCTTCATTCTATGTAAATAGCATAATATCTATTGTTCCATATTTATCTCTCTTCATATTATCTTATACAGATATTTGTATTCCCAGTTACATATATAGACTTGCTGTGATGTCGAGTTTAAAAAGGTGGGATCATTATATATACTTTCTGCATCCTTTCTGTTTTCATTAATAGTGCCTTAGAGAAATCCCCCATCTAAAGGGTAACTTTGCTATCCATTTGAAGTATAACTATAATTCATTGTTTTTGTGACTTCAAAAGAATGCTTAATTGTGTGTTGTATAAAATTATGGAAATAGTCTTTCTAGTTCATTGTCATTTTAAACAGTATTGCGTCTTTGAATATGTCCTTTCTTCCAGATGGTTTTATTTCTTTGGGATAGATTTCCAGAAGTAGAATTGTTGACTTGAAGGGTTTTTATATTTTTTATTTAAGTATATGCTGCCAAATTGCTTTTTACCAAAATTTTCCATTAGCAATGTGTGATAATACTTTTTCTCCTACACCTCTGCCAGGAATTGGGGCTATAGTTTTTTAAACCTTTGCCAGTCTAGTAGGTGTAATGTTCATTTCATTGTTGTTTCTAATTTGAATTTCCCTGAGTACTAAGGAGTTTGGACATCTTATTTTTTTATTTGTGATCATTTGATTTTCCTCTTTGTGAATTGTTCTTTTGATATCCTTTTTGCCCAAATTCTGTTTGAGTTCTTTGTCTTTTTCATATTGTAAGAGCTCACTGTGTCTTAATACATTAATACATTACCTCTGTTGCAGATGTTTTTATTTCTCTCCAGGTACAGAAAGCTTTTTATGCGAATCCCTTTGTACTTTTTTAGTTTTGAATTTTGAATAAGATGTTTCCCAGATTTTTTTTCGTGGAAGATTTTTACTTTTTCTACACTCATATTTGTCTTAAGTTTATTTTTGTGTGTCTTACAACATTAGAGTACCCACTTTTTCTTCAAGATTAAGTTCAGTTCAGTTGCTCAGTTGTGTCCAACTCTTTGCAACCCCATGAATTGCAGCACACCAGGCCTCCCTGTCCATCACCAACTCCTGGAGTTCACTCAGACTTAGGTCCATCGAGTCAGTGATGCCATCCAGCCATCTCATCCTCTGTCATCCCCTTCTCCTCCTGCCCCCAATCCCTCCCAGCATCAGAGTCTTTTCTAATGAGTCAACTCTTTGCATGAGGTGGCCAAAGTACTGAAGTTTCAGCTTTAGCATCAGTCCTTCCAGTGAACACCCAGGACTGATCTCCTTTAGAATGGACTGGTTGGATCTCCTTGAAGTTCAAGGGACTTTCAAGAGTCTTCTCCAACACCACAGTTCAAAGGCATCAATTCTTTGGCGCTCAGCTTTCTTCACAGTCCAACTCTCGCATCCATACATGACCACTGGAAAAACCATAGCCTTCATTTAAAAAACAAATTAATTAAACCATTGTGACATTGTACAGGAGGCAGGGATCAAGACCAACCCCAAGAAAAAGAAATGCAAAAAGGCAAAATGGTTGTCTGAGGAGGCCTTACAAATAGCTATGAAAAGAAGAGAAGTGAAAAGCAAAGGAGAAAAGGAAAGATACATTCATTTGAATGTAGAGTTACAGAGAAAAGCAAGGAGAGATAAGAAACCCGTCCTCAGTGATCATTGCAAAGAAATAGAGGAAAACAATACAATGGGAAAGATTAGAGATCTCTTAAAGAAAATTACAGATAACATGGGAACATTTCATGCAAAGATGGGCTCAATAAAGGACCGAAATGATATGGACTTAACAGAAGCAGAAGATATTAAAAAGAGGTGGCAAAAATACAGAGAAGAACTATACCAAAAAGATCTTCATGACCCAGATAATCACGATGGTGTGATCACTCACTCACCTAGAGCCAGACATCCTGGAGTGTGAAGTTGAGTGAGCCTAAGGAAGCATCACTATGAACAAAGCTAGTGGAGGTGATGGAATTCCAGTTGAGCTATTTCCAGTCTTAAAAGATGATGCTGTGAAAGTGCTGCACTTAATGTGGCAGTAACTCTGGAAAATTCAGCAGTGGCCACAGGACTGGAAAAGGTCAGTTTTCATTCCAATCTGAAAGAAAGGCAATGCCAAAGAATATTCAAACTACCACACAATTGCACTCGTCCACATGCTAGTAAAGTAATGCTCAAAATTCTCCAGGCCAAGCTTCAACAGTACGTGAACTGAGAACTTCCAGATCTTCAAGCTGGATTTAGAAAAAGTAGAGGAACCAGAAATCAAATTGCCAGCATCAGTTGAATCATCACAAAAGCAAGAGAGTTCCAGAAAAACATTTACTTCTGCCTTATTGACTATGCCAAAGCCTTTGTGTGGATAACAGTAAACCGTGGAAAATTCTGAAAGAGATGGGAATACCAGACCACCTGACCTGCCTCTTGAGAAATCTGTATGCAGGTCAGGAAGCAACAGTTAGAACTGGACATGGAACAACAGCCTGGTTCCAAATAGGAAAAGGAGTACATCAAGGCTGTATATTGTCACCCTGCTTATTTAACTTCTGTGCAGAGTACATCATGAGAAATGTCGGACTGGATGAAACACAAGCTGAAATCAAGATTGCTGGGAGAAATGTCAGTATCCTCAGATATGCAGATGACACCACCCTTATGGCAGAAAGTGAAGAGGAACTAAAAAACCTCTTGATGAAAGTGAAAGTGGAGAGTGAAAAAGTTGACTTAAAGCTCAACATTCAGAAAACTAAGATCATGGTATCCAGTCATCACTTCATGGCAAATAGATGAGGAAACAGTGGAAACAGTACAGACTTTATTTTTTGGGGCTCCAAAATCACTGCAGATGGTGATTGCAGTCATGAAATTAAAAGATGCTTGGACCAACCCAGACAGCATATTCAAAAGCAGAGACATTATTTTGCCGACAAAGGTCTGTCAAGTCAAGGTTATGGTTTTTCCAGTAGTCATGTATGGATGTGAGAGTTGGATTATAAAGAAAGCTGAGTGCCTAAGAATTGATGCTTTTAAACTGTGGTATTGAAGAACACTCTTGAGAGTCCCTTGGACAGCAAGGATATCTAACCAGTCCATCCTAAAGGAAATCAATCCCGAATATTCACTGGAAGGACTGATGCTGAAGCTGAAACTCCATTACTTTGGCCATCTGATGAGAAGAACTGACTCATTTGAAAAGCCTCTGATGCTGGGAAAGTTTGAAGGCTGGAGGAGAAGGGGACGACAGAGGATGAGATGGTTGGATGGCATCACTGACTCAATGGACATGAGGTTGGATAAACTCTGGGAGTTGGTGATGGTCATGGAGGCCTGACGTGCTGAAGTCCATGGGGTTGCAAAGAGTCGGACACGACTGAGTGGACTGAACTGAACTGAACTGAACTGAAGCCATCCATTTTCCTCTAACTTGAGGGAATGCCCTTATTTATTAAAAATTTTCAGTTTTATGGTATTCTTTCTCTGTTTGTTTTTTTATTTATACTATTCTGTTTCTGTATAAATACTGAGTAGTTTTCTCTAACAGTAATGTGTTTCCATATTAGATGCAGGTTCCAGCTTAACCTTTTTCATCTTTGGCTTGCAGCATTAGTTCTTATATATAAGTATGATTGTTTTTTTCCTTAAAAATAGTTTGTAAAAGCCATTTGGAGTCTAATTTGAATTACATGAAATTCATTAGCATAAGAGATAACTGATGTCTGTGATAGTGCTTTCTGAATATATGATAATGTTTATATTTTTTAATAATAATGCATACTTTATGTATTTTTCCAAATTACTTAATTAAATATTTTATAGGTCTTGATGCTTTTGTAATGAGAACATTTTATTCTTACTTATTTCTCTAAGGTTATTCTTCCTTCAGCACAAAAACTATTGATTTTTGTATATTGCTGTTTTCTCTAGCCATCAGCTGGTAAATGGATTAAAAACAATGTGGTATACAACAAAGCATTATTTAGCCATAAAGAGGGACCAAGTGTTGATTTGTGCTTTAGATAAGATAGATGAACCTTGAAAACAGTATGCCAAGTAAAAAGAGTCAAATCCAGAAGTTCATATAGTGTATGATTCCATTTATATGAAAATGTTCAGAATAGGCAAATGCAGTGATACAGAAAGTAGATTACTATTTGTCAAGGGCTATGGATAGGAGAAATGAGAAATTACTGCCAGTGGGTGTAGGGTATCTTTTGGGGATGATGAAAATGTCCTGGAAGTAGATAGTGGTGATGGTTATATAATGTTGTGAATAAACTGAAAACTACTGAATTGTGTGCTTAAAGTATATAAGGTTGAATTTTGTGTTGTGTGAATTATATCTCAGTGTTTAAAAAGAAACGGTGACTTTTTATTTGTATTACTTAGCCTTGAACTTGGTGTTAGGAAACAGAAAACCAGATAACCTTGGCTTGATAAAATAGAACTTCATTTTTCTTACACAATTGTCTTTTGTATTGCTTCATTGATACAGTGATAGCAGAACAGATAATTAATTCTTGCTCCATAATTTATTCTTGACTTCTTGTTCATGTTTGCATGTGGTTGATATGGCTTCAAGCACAGGAAGATAGAGGAAGTGATTGTATCAACAACAGTGATTGTATCAGTAACTCCAAAGTAGTCTTCAAATCTCAAGGCTTGACCTTGTTAAATGGTCACTCTTGGCTGGAAGTTGGTGGGCGATAAGATGGTGGGGAGTGAGATTTGTGTCAGAAAGTTTGTGGCACATGAACTTTCCCATCTAGATCCTTATTTAAACTAATGTCATTTAGCGTTTCACAGTTAAAAAAGACACTCGTTAATTTTGTTGTCTCAGTTATATTCAAGTTTTTTTCCTAGTTCACTTAGTTTTTTTCTTTTAAAGTTCTCTACATTTTCAGGGGTTGTTCATAGCATTTGTTTATTTACAGAATGGGGAATAGGGAACTAATTATTCAGGTTTGTTTAGCTTTGTTTTTAATAGCTTTATTGAATTAGAATTGACATACAATAAAATGTATGTATTTAAATTGTACTATTAAGTTTTGACATAAGTATACGCTTGTGAAAACATTGTCACTGAAGTTAGGAAATTTTTTTTTG
The DNA here is from genome assembly GCF_003369695.1 of Bos indicus x Bos taurus. Taxonomy (NCBI): domain Eukaryota; kingdom Metazoa; phylum Chordata; class Mammalia; order Artiodactyla; family Bovidae; genus Bos; species Bos indicus x Bos taurus. The sequence continues at coordinate 131,916,387 of NC_040076.1, forward strand.
TTAATGCCTCTCTTGTTATTGAGATGTAATTGATGTGTAACATTATAATAGTTTCAGGTATACAACATAATGATTTGATATTTGTATGTATTGCACAGTGGTCACCACAATAAGTCTAGTAAATGTCCATCAATACACAGTGACAAATTTTTTTTCTTGTGATAAGAACTTTTAATACTGTCAGTAACTTTAAAATGTATAATACAACATTATTAATTGTAGTCACCATGCTGTGCGTTACATCCCTTGGACTTAACTTATTTTGTAACTGGAAGTTTGTACCTTTTGGTTACCTTTACCCATTTTGCCTGCCCTGACCTCCTGCCTCTGAGAACTACCAATGCCCTCTGTATTTATGAGCTGGTGTTCTGTTTTAAATTTTTTAGATTCTGTATTTAAGAGATCATGTAGTATTTCTCTTTCTCTGTGTGACTTATCATAATGCCCCCATGGTCCATCCATTTTTCTCAAATAATAAGATTTTCTTCTTTTTTATAGGTGAATAATATTTAATTGCATATATATATAGCTACATATACAGGTGTGTGTGCACACGTGTGTACACACACATGCACATGTATATATATGAAATGTTTTCTTTATGCAACATGCACTCTAAGTTGCTTCCTGCCATGTTTTGGCTATTGTGGATAACGCTGCAGTGAACATGAGAATGCAGGTCTCTTCGAGATAATGTTTTCATTTCCTTTGGACAAATGCTGAGAAGTGGAAGTGCTGGATCATGTAGTAGTTCTATTTTTAATATTTGGGGAACTTTCATACTGTTTTCCGTGGTGGTTACACCAATTTATATTTCCATCGACATTATACAAGTGTTACCTTTTCTCCATATTCTCACCAAGACTTATTTTTTTTCTCTTTTTTGATTATAGCCAAAGAGTTGGACATGACTTAGCAACTGAACAACAAAATTCTACTACATGTGAAGTGGTAGCTCATTTTGGTTTGATTTGCATTTTCCTGATGGTTAGTTATATTGAGTGTCTTTTCATATCCTATTGGCCATATGTATGCCTTTGAAAACAGTATCTATTGAGATTTTCTACTCGTTTTTAAATTGGATTTTTTTTTTTTTTTTGCTATTGAGTTGTATGAGTTCTTTATGTATTTTTGATATTAACCCCTTATCAGATATATGGCTTAGAAATATTTTCTCACATACAGTAGGTTGCCTTTTTACTTTGTTTATGGTTTCCTTTGCTGTATAGAAAATTTTTAGTTTGATATCGTCCCACTTGTTTTTTCTTTTGTTGCCTTTGCTTGTGCTATCAAATTCAAAAAATTATTTACAAGACTAATGCCAAGGGTCTTAGCACCTATAGTTTCTTTTAGGAGTTTTATGGCTTCAGGTCTTACCTTCAGTTTTAATCATTTTGAATAAATTTTTGTGCATGATGTAAGATGGTGGTCCAATTTCTTTCTTTTGCATGTGGCTGTCCAGTTTTCCCAACACTATTTATTGAGATTGTTCTTTCCTTGTGTATTTTTGGCTCATTTGTCATAAATTAATTGACTATATAGTCTTGATTTTATTTCTGGGCTCTGTCATTGATCTCTGTGCCTGTTTGGTTCCCAATACAATACTGTTTTGAAATTAGGAAGTGTGATGCCTCCAGATTTGTTATACTTTCTCAAGATTGCTTTGGGTATTCATGGTCTACTATGGCTCCATACAAATTTTTGGATTGTTCTGTTTCTGTGAAAAACGCTGTTGGAATTTTGATAGGGATTTCATTGAATCTGTTGATTGTTTTGAGTAGTAAGGGCATATTAACAGCATTAATTTAAATTCCTGAGCATGGTATATCCATTTATTTCTGTCATGTTCAGTTTTTTTTCCATAGGTGTCTTCTAATTTAAAATGTACTTCTTTCTTCTCCATTAAATTTATTCCTAGGCATTTTATTCTTTTTGATACAATTTTGAATAGGACTTTTTTTTTTGTTACTTCCTAAAATCAACTTTTTTGGGGATGGTGTTTATGTTTGAATTTTAAGTATATGGTTTTAGTTTTGACAAATGTATAGGTTTTTGTAACCACTGCCACATGATCAAGATGAAACCATTTTCAGTGGTCCAAGAGAGTTTCCTCATGTTTCCTTCAGTCATTATCTCAGGCACCTATAGTTACATTGTATGTGACAGAATATTTCAATAGAACAGATAGAATCAATAAGTGTATATAGTTTTGCTCTTGGCTTCTTTTGGTAAGGTAGTGTCTTTTAAAAGTCATGCATGTTGTTGTATAGGGCTTCCCTCATAGCTAACTTGGTAAGAATCCACCTGCAATGCCAGAGAAGGCAATGGCACTCCAGTACTCTTGCCTGGAAAATCCCATGGACGGAGGAGCCTGGTAGGCTGCAGTCCATGGGGTCGCTAGGAGTTGGACACGACTGAGTGACTTCACTTCCACTTTTCACTTTCATGCATGGAGAAGGAAATGGCAACCCATTCCAGTGTTCTCGCCTGGAGAATCCCAGGGACGGGGGAGCCTGGTGGGCTGCCGTCTCGGGTTGCACAGAGTCGGACACGACTGAAGCGCCTTAGCAGCAGCAGCAGCAGCAGCAGGTCACCTGCAAGGCAGGAGACCCTGGTTCGATTCTTGGTTTGGGAAGATCTGCTGGAGAAGGGATAGGCTACCCACCCCAATATTCTTGGGCTTCCCTTGTGGCTTAGCTGGTAAAGAATCCGCCTGTAATGCAGGAGACCTGTATTCGAACCCTGGGTTGGGAAGATCTCCTGGAGAAGGGAAAGGTGACCCACCCTAGTATTACGGCCTGGAGAGTTCTAGGACTGTGTAGTCCATGGGGTTGCAAAGAGTCAGATACAACTCAGCGACTTTCACTTTCATGTTGTTGTATGTATCAGTATTTTTCTCTTTTTTATTGATGCAAAACATTCTGTTGTTTGAATGTATTCAATTTGTCTAGTCCCTTGTTGACATTTTTGGCTGTTGCTGGTGTGGCCAATAAGTTTGTTCACTTTTTTTCCATTGATGGCTCTATAGCACTTAGTTATCTTTAACTTAATTCGAAAGAATTTTGTTAGATTGTTTTGTGACAACTGTGATTTAAAAAAAAAACTTACCAGAAATGGCAAATTTTTGTGTAGACATTATAATATTGAAGATGGAAGAAAAAAAAGCAACATTTTTGGCATATTATGCTTTAGTATTTCAACAAAGGTAGAAACCCAACTGAAATGGAAAAAAGTATTTGTACAGTATATGGAGAAGGTGTGTGCTGTGACTGATAAAAGATGTCAAAAGTAATTCGCAAAGTTTCATGCTGAATAGTTCTCAAAGGATGATGCTCCACGGTCGGGTAGACCAGTTGAAATTGATAGCAATCAGATTAAGACCTTAATTGAAAACAATCAATGTTCTACCACTTGGGATTGCCAACATACTCAAAATATCTAAATCGGCCATTGAGAATCATTGGAACCATCTTGGTTTTGTTAATTGCTTTGTTGTTTGGCATCCACCTAAGTTAAGTGGAAAAAAAACACCTTCTTGTCCCTATTTCTGCATGTGATTGTCTACTTAAATGTAACAAAAATGTTCTGTTTTTTAAACACTGTGAGGAGTGATGAAAACTGGATAGTGTTAAGTAATGTGGGACAAGTGAAATGTACCACTACCAACTACACCAAAGACCAGTCTTAATCCAGAGAAGGTGATGTTATGTACATGCTAGGGTTGGAAGGGGGTCCTCTCTTATGAGCTCATTCTGGAAAACCAAACGATTGATTCCAACAAGTGTGGCTCCCAGGTAGACCAAACTGAAAGCAGCACTTGATGAAAAGCATCTGAATTGGTCACCAGAAAATGCATAATCTTATATCAGGATAATCCAAGACTGCCTGTTTCTTTGTTGACCAGGCAAAAACTGTTAACAGCTTGGCTGAGAAGTTCTGATTCATCTGCTGTGTTCACCAGAGATTATACCTTCAGATTTCCATTTATTTTGATCTTTACAAAATTCTTCTAATGGGAAAAAGTTTTAATTCCCTGGAAGATTGTAAAAGATTGTACAGTTCTTTGCTCAAAAAGATGAAAAGTTTTGGGAAGATGGAATTATGAAGTTGCCTGAAAAATTGCAGAAGATAGTGAAACAAAATGCTTGGTGAATACCTTGTTCAGTAGAGTTCTTGGTGAAAAGACAGGTGTGTCTTTTGTTTTTACTTTAAAACCAAAGGAACATTTTTCACTAACCCAGTAGAAATAAATTCTTCTCAAACATTTGTGTAGAAGTTTTTGTGTGGATGTAAGTTTTCATTTCCATAGATAATGTCAGTCCACATTGTCTAAAAATGTCATTTCTCTTAGATGACTACTGTATCATTATCATGTCTGAGAAAAATACTAGTGATTTGTTTTTTATTATAATATAATGCTTTGTTCAAATTTACCTAGTTGATTTCAAAGGTCTTTCATAGTGTCTTTTCCTTCCCTTGTGTGTATAGGTAACCCACTGCATCAAGGCCTATGGTTATGTCTTTGTTCTCTTGTAATCTAGAATAACTCATGCTCTTTTCCTTGTAAGATACTGACTTTTTACTAGACAAGACTGCTTACTTTTAAAATGTCTCAACTGGTTTTTTTTTTAATTGTTTCAGAGGTATTCTTAACTTGTTCCTTCTGTATTCCTCGTGAACTGAAAACACTGAATGACTGTGTTTGCTGAAAACTTTTTAGTTATAACTAGTTTTTACCATAAAGTCTCTTAACTCTCTGATAATGTTGAGTATGTTCTGAGCCCAGGATGAATAGATATTTCATTTATTATTTAATTTTTGGAAGGAAAAATTGTACTAGTTATAATAGTGAAGTGAAGTCGGTCAGTCGTGTCCGACTCCTTGTAACCCCGTGGACTGTAGCCTACTAGGCTCCTCCGTCCGCGGGATTTTCTAGGCAAGAATGCTGGAGTCGCTTGCCATTTCCTTCTCCAGGGAATCTTCCGACCCAGAGATCGAACCCAGGTCTCCTGCATTGTAGGCAGACGCTTTACTGTCTGAGCCACCAGGGAAATGTTCATAATATATTATAATTATATAATTACTAGATAATATATTATGTAATATATTAGAACACACGAGTTGTTAAATCTAAAAGGAGTAGCAAGTTTAACAAAGATGAATTTGGGTCATCAGAAATGACCACTTGATGTAGGCATTAGAAAACTATAATATAACAATCCAACAACCCCTATTTCAAGTTGTATATATATGCTACAGTGTTACTACCTCAATATTTTAATCTCTTTTTCGTAACTAATATCTAAAGAGAAAGGGGAAGTTTTTCATTTCAACGCCTGCCCATTAGATGACAGTCTTTGGTCTCCAATTTTGTTTTCCCTGTGCATGAAAAAAACCTCACTGGCTAAATTCTGAAAATTTTAACGTCAAAAAGAATAACTATAATTGATTATAGAAAATATAAGAACTGTGAATACACAAGGGTACTCAATAAGACAAAATGAGAAACTGACTTGCTACCATAGAAATGTACATTGGATAAACTCCCTATTCTGAAAATATGGTTAAGGTAAAGAATTAAGCATTTCTGCTGCATTTTTAGGCAAGCTATAGTTTACCTTCACTTGTAAGGGGAAGGTGTTTTTTTTTTTTTTGGTAATAGAAAAATGCCAGTGAGTAAATGTGGAAGAAATAAAAGAATTAGAAAATTACCATTTTGCTATCACCAGTGAAATAACTGATTCAGATAAAAATCATCAGTGAATTTTAATGCCATTACATGAAAGGTATTCTGGGCAACAATATCACTCCACAAATTGCAAAGGGAAAGATCTGGTAAATCTTACCATTTTATTAACTAAATGATCAGATTCATCATCACTCACAGTGGAAAAAAATTGAATTTATGTTCACACTTCAGCAGGAACATAGAAGGTACGTGATGTTACTTTTAAACTGTCTTTGCGAAAAAAAGTTTAACCATAGATTAATGAAGGATTTTAGACAATTTTCAGTTCACAGGACCTGAATATCTGTGTTGGTATGCTCTCTGTAGTCTCTTTCCCCTTATATCTGATTTACTAGTTTAGTCAGCCTCTTTATTGTTCCCTTTGTCTAACAATATTCTTGCATTCAAAATCTTGTATTCAAAATCTGAAACTGTACTAATTCTCTTTGTTTCTTCTCTTCTTTTGACTTGGGGTGGGTGTGTGTATGTGTGTGTGTGTGTGTGTGTGTGTGTTTGGCATGGAGTGGAGTGGTTGGTACATTTACTCAATGATAACTTTATTCCAGGTTCTCTAGTTGATTTTTACATCTTGGTAAAAATCACTTTGTTAATTTCTGTTTTGTGGTAAAATTTTAATTAAAATATGTGGATGTCAAAAATACAAAATAGCAAAACTTCATCATAGTTTTTTTCTTTCTCTAAATTGGATTACTTAAAAAATGTACACATATATGCATATATGTTTGTTTAGGCATATAATACAGATGAAAAGATACAGACACAATTGATTACAGTGGTGGGTCTAGTTGCCTCTGGGGTAAGGAGTCTTGTCATTATGTATCCTTATTTACTTATTAACTCCCTATCCCCAGATTTAAGATCTTCTGTTGTAATGAAGCTCACATATCTCTGTGTGTACATACATCCATTAAAAATGCTATTTCCATCTTAACTGATACATTTAGCAGGAGCAGTAATTTTCAGTTTGTGGGCTTCATTTTTGCGGGCTAATCTGAATTCTGATGACATTTCTATATTCTAGTTAGACTCATATATGTTGGCTAGAATGCTAGGTCCATGTCAAGGAAATCTTTGATTTGTAAATAGTAACAACAGCAACAAAATAGAGAAGTGTTTCTGCATATTTATTTGAATGAAATTGTAGAAATATGCTTTATTGTTGAATGGGTTATTTGACTTAGCTCATGTTTCAGTAGCTCAGCTTCCTACTATGTCATAAATCACTAAAGATGAGAATATTAATTTATTCCTTGTTGGTTCTGCACTTAAATTATTTGTATCTGTTCATTTGTATCTGGTCATCATTTCAGTATATTGTGTTTTTATTAAAATTCTTCTTCAAGAGTCCTGTTTTTCAAGTATTTCTTAAGTTTATCTGAAGGTGAAAAACCTGGCTTAAAACTCAACATTGAAAAATTAAGATCATGGCAACCCGTTCTGTCACTTTATGGCAAATAGATGGGGAAAAAGTAAACAGTGGCAGATTTTATTTTCTGGGGCTTCAAAATCACTGCAGACAGTGACTACAGCCACAAAATTAAAAGACCCTTGCTCCTTGGAAGGAAAGCTATGACCAACTTAGACAGTGTATTAAAAAGCAGAGACATCACTTTGCCAACAAAGGTCCATCTAGTGAAAGCTGTGGTTCTTCCAGTAGTCATGTAAGGATGTGAGAATTGGACCATAAAGAAGGCTGAGTGCCAAAGAATTGATGCTTTCAAACTATGGTGCTGGAGAAGACTCCTGAGAGTCCTTTGGGCAGCAAGAAGATCAAATCAGTCTATCCGAAAGGAAATCAGTCCTGAATATTCATTGAAAAGACTGGTACTGAAGCTCCAATACTTTGGCCACCTGATACGAAGACTCAACTCATTGGCAGAGACTTTGGTGCTGGGAAAGATTTAGGACAGAAAGAGAAGGGGATGACAGAAGATGAGATGGTTGGACAACATCACCGACTCAAAGGACGTGAGTTTGAGCATACTCTAGGAGATAGTCAAGGACAGGGAAGCCTGGCATGCTGTACTCCATGTGGTCTCAGAGTTGGACGTGACTTAGTGACTGTACACTACATACCTACAGCAACAATATTTTTCTTGGTGCTGTCAAAGGAGTTATCTAGAGATACGTTGGATCCAGACGTTAGCTTTCTCCTTTGCTTCCTATCAGTCTGCGTTTGTGAAGATAATAGTAAGACTGTATTGAGAACCAAATAGAGTATGAGATAGTATCTGTTATAGGTTTATAAAGCATTTGGAAGAGAAAAAACATGAGCTGTAAGATAAATACATGTTGTGGTCAGTTTATTTTAAAGAGAATAAAAGGTCATTAAAAAATTGAGCCTGTTTGTTTTTGTGTTGTTTTTGGGATAGTCTTTATAGATGCAAAACAATAACAGTTCACCATGAGCTGGAAAATTCATCCATTATTGAAACTCTTGGTGGTGTCAGTTAATATCTATCCCAACATGTACTGGGATACATTATTTTTCTTCAAAGTACAAGTTGATTTAAAAAAAAAAAAACCTAGAGTTCTAGCTCTTTTCTTTAAAGTGAATATTTTTATTCTGGTAAATAAGAGTTCTGAAAGAATGGGTGAGTTTTGCAAGAGCCTTACTAGTATAGTCTAAAAATCAGTTATGAATCAGTGTTTTTCCCTGGCTTTGCCACTTACTTGCTTGGCAACCTTGGACTCATACATCAAATTCTGCATTTATTAAATGGGAATACTGGAAGCCTTTTTGGCTACAGGGTTGGAAAAATCAAAAGAGAAATGTGAAATTATGTGCTTTTTACTACATACATTGCTGGTAATGTTGAAGGAGTCTGTGAAATTGAAATGGTAAGTGAGTAATTTGACTGTAAGTTGTTCCTGACACATATATTCAAATCATTGAAAATTTCCCGAAAGTTATGTAATATGTGTTAGTTATTTGTGTGCTGCTATAAATAGTAAGTGCCATGATTTCATTAGTTGAATGTAAGTATGTTATTTAGAATAATTAAATTCAGGTCTTGTTCCTTAATGGGTAGGGTGCTCTTTGAAGTGAATGTTATAATTTGTAATGTGACTTTTTTTGGGGAGGGGGATAGGTATATTGCATTTTTCCTTTTTTTTAAAATAGAAATATAGTTGATTTACAGTGTGTGAGTTTTATATATATAGCAGAGTGATTCAGTTATGCATATATGTATATATCTGTTCTTTTCAGATTCTTTTTCCTTATAGGTTATTACAAAATATTGAATATAGTTCCCTGTGTTATATAGTTAGGTCCTTGTTGGTTATCTGTTTTAAATATGGTAGTATGTATATGTTAATTCCAAACTCCTAATTTATCTTCCTCATCTTTCCTTTGGTAACCATAAGTTTGTTTTCTAAGTTGTGGATCTATTTTTTTTTCTGTAAATAAGTTTATTTGTACTTTTTTTTTTTTCTGTAAATAAGTTTATTTGTACTTTTTTTTTTTTCTTTAGATTCCACATATAAGGGATTTTGTCTTTGGCTTTGTAAATGTGATTTTCTTTTCTGTTATTAATAAGATGCCAAGTAATTTTTTGAAGTAATACATAGATCTGAAGTTGTAGAGAAAGACAGTTTGTCAGTTCAGGGTTTTAAATTTTAATAGAGTTTACTTTCTCTGATTGGCAAGATCTTGTAGTGGGAATTGTAGAAAGTACAGAAAATACAAGTAAGCAAAAAATAAAAAAGTTATAATCTCACCACTGAGTAGGTTACATCATTTTGATGTTTTTTAAAAGACTATAACATTTATCCTTATAGTCTTTTATGTTTGTTACAGACTTACACACAAGCACAAGAATAATTCTAAACACAATTTGTTAGTTTTTTCAATTAGAAGTTATTTTTTGTGGCAGAGATGTTTCTGAGTTCTTTTTAGCATTGCAGCCATTAGTTCAAACTAATTTTAGGGAGAAATGTAGTAAATAGATAACAGTGGAGCTGGTTTGTTGAAAATAGGATGGAAATACAAAACTTAGTATTTGGCTTTTTTTCCCTAGCTTGAATAATCTTCCTTGGAGATACCTCTGAAGAACTCTGGGAAGTGTAGTTCAAAGTTAGGACTAACATACATTTTTAATGGCTGCAGAGTGTATTCCTTTATATGGCATCTGTAATAGCCCTATAGGTATTCTGTTTAGCTCTCCCTTGGAAGAAACCTGCCTTAAGAAGTATTAGATGACAGCCTCCAGGCAACAGAGCTGGTGGGATTTGCTGCAGCATTGAGGCGTGGCCATGTTCTTCCTGGGCAGCTGTCTGCCAGTAACTGAGTACAGTGGGATACTAACGTCACTCCATTTCTTCCCAACATGGGTTCTTTTTAAGGCAGTTCTTTGGGGATCTGGAAGTTCCCCTGGAGAAGGAAATGGCAACCCACTACAGTATTCTTGCCTGGAGAATCCCAAGGACAGAGGAGCCTGGCAGGCTGCAGTTCATGGGATCACAAGAATAGGACATCTTTATCTTTTGTACCTAAACTCCCTGTTGTGCTGGCAGACCAGAGCTGCACTGGTCTGAGGCTCCTACAGTACTCAGACCTGCATTGCAGCCTGAACAGTTTCTCTGCCTGTCAGCTTCTGCTTCTGTTCCTCCTCCTTTTCTTCATTCTTTTTTTTTTTTTCCTTCTTCTTCATTTTGGCTGCATTGCATGTGGTATCTTATCTTAGTTCTTGTACCAGGGATGGAACCTGTGCCCCCTGCTTTGGAAGCCTGGAGTCTTAACCACTCGACTACCAGGGAAGTCCCTCCCTTTCATTCTTCATAGGCATTTCTCATAATGAATTTCTTTAACTTCTAACTGCATATTGGGTCTGATTCCCAGAGAAACTGACTTGACTCACATCCAGGTGTGTAGTGTTTACTAAATCTTTTTCAGTGTTATAGATGTAATACATGTGCTTGGTTCTAAAAAAGCAGAGAACTTCACAAAATGAAAAGTAAAATATCTACCCCTTCCCCCAAACCCTCAGAAAACAATCTTCACAAGTTAATTTTTATACCAGTGTCATACTCTTACTATTTTTGTATTTGTCAACTTTAGGTAGTATGTTATCTTACTGTTTTGAAAAACCAGGGAATTAGTGTATCTTACATTCCTTTTATAATTCCTCCTTCTCTTTTAATTTTTGTTAACTTGTTACTATTTTTACCTCATCAAAGTTTTGTTTATACGTAGTTATAAAATCTATAATTTATACTGTGTTTTGACTATCAGTTGACTTAAAAAATATATTTTAAACAGTAGCATCTGCTATTTTATAATTGTATAGTTTAGTTGTAAACCAAGTGATTTGTTGAAACTACAAAGGAGGAGTATAATTCTATGTATTTTAGCTTCTGCCAGAGAAAGTCTTCAAGTTTCATTCTAGATGCCCAGCTATCTCTGTTCCTTCCTGCTCATGTTGTCTTCTTCAGTGGTTAAGAACACATTCCACACTACTTACGGTTGAATCTGAATATCAGTAGTTATGGTAATGTGATATTGAGCAAGTTACTTAAGCTCTCAGCTTAAAAATTCTGATCTGCAAAGTTCATATGTTGTTGTTCAGTTGCTATGTCAAATCTGAATCTTTGCAACCCCATGGAAGCAGCACGCCAGGCTTCCCTGTCCTTCACTGTCTCCTGGAGTCTGCATAAACTTATGACCATTGAGTCAATGATGCTATCCCACCATCTCATCCTCTCTTCTCCCTTCTTTTCCTGCTCTCAATCTTTTCCAGTATCAGGGTTTTTTTCCAGTGAGTCGTCTCTTCACATCAGGTGGCCCAAGTATTGTAACATCTACTTCAGCATCAGTCCTTCCAGTGAATATTCAGGACTGATTTCCTTTAGGATGGACTGGTTTGATCTCCTTGCAGTCCAAGGGACTCTCAAAGTCTTCTCCAGTACCACAGTTTGAAAGCATCAATTCTGTGACACTCAGCCTTCTTTATGGTACAACTCTCGTATTTGTACATGACTATTGGAAAACCATAGCTTTGACTAGATGGACCTTTGTTGGCAAAGTGATGTCTCTACTTCTTAATATGCTCTCTAGGTTTGTCATAGCTTTTATTCCAAGGAGCAAGTGTATTTTAATTTCATAGCTCCTGTCACCATCTACAGTGATTTCAGAGCCCAAGAAAATAAAGTCTGCAACTATTTACATTGTTTCCCCATTTATTTGCCATGAGGTGATGGGACTGGATGTCATAATCTTAGTTTTTTGAATGTTTAGTTTTAAACCAGCTTTTTCACTCTCCTTCACCTTCATCAAGAGGCTCTTTAGTTCCTCTTTGCTTTCTGCCATTAGGCTGGTATCATCTGCATTTCTGAGGTTGTTGATATTTCTCCCAGTAAACTTGATTCCAGCTTGTGGATTCATGCAGCCTGGCATTTTGCATGATGAACTCTGCATATAAGTTAAATAAGCAGGGTGACAAGTCATATGCAGCCTTGATGTACTCCTTTCCCAGTTTTGAACCAGTTGATTGTTTCATGTCTATTCTAACTTGCTTCTTGATGTACATACAGGTTTCTCAGGAGGCAGGTAAGGTAGACTGGTATTCCTCTCTCTTTAAGAATTTTCCACGGTTTGTTGTGATCCACACAGTCAAAGGCTTTAACGTAGGCCAAGAAGCAGAAATAGATGTTTTTCTGGAATTCGTTTTGTTTTTTATGATCCGGTGTATGTCTGCAATTTGATCTCTGGTTCCTCTGCCTTTTCTAAACCCAGCTTGTGCATCTGGAAGTTCTCGGATCATGTACTGTTGAAGCCTAGCTTGAAGGATTTTGGGTATTACCTTGTTAGCATGTGAAATGAGAATAATTGTGTGGTAGCTTGAACATTCTTTGGCATTGCCCTTCTTTGGGATTGGAATGAAAACTGACCTTTTCAAGTCCTGTGGCCATCACTAAGTTTTCCAAAGTTACTGGTGCATAGAGTGCAGTACTTTAATAGCATCATCTTTTAGGATTATAGCTCATCTCGAATTCTGTCACCTCCACTAGTTTTTTCCGTAGTAATGCTTCCTGAGGCCCACTTGACTTCACACTCCAGGATGTCTGGCTCTAAGTGAGTAACCACACCATCATGGTTATCTGGGTCATTAAGACCTTTTTTTGTACAGTTCTGTGTATTCTTGAGACGTCTTTTTAATATCTTCTGCTTTTGTTAGGTTTTTGCCTTTTTTGTGCCCATCTTTGCATGAAATGTTTTCTTCATATCTTTGATTTTCTTGAAGAGATTTCCAGTCTTTCCCATTCTATTGTTTTCCTCTGTTTCTTTGCATTCACTTTAGAAGGCTTTATTATCTCTCTTTGCTATCCTTTGGAACTCTGCATTCAGATTGGGATATCTTTCCCTTTCTCCTTTGCCTTTCACTTCTGTTCTTAGCTATTTAGAAGACCTCAGACAACCACTTTGCCTTCTTGCATTTTTTTTTCTTCGGGATGGTTTTGACCACTGTTTGCTGTAAAATGTTATGACCTTGAACTTTTTTCAGAGTTCTAAAAGCTCCCTATCAAATCTAATCCCTTGAAACTATTTGTCATTTCCACTGTATAATCATAATGGGTTTGATTTAGGTCATACCTGAATGGCCTAGTGTTTTCCCTCCTTTCTTCAATTTCAGTCTGAATTTTGCAGTAAGGAGCTCATGATCTGAGTCACAGTCAGCTCCAGGTCTTGTGTTTGCTGACTGGATAGAGCTTTCCCATCTTCGACTGCAAAGGATAGAATCCATCTGATATCAGTTATATTGACTTTTGATTAACAATTGAGAAATTACCATGGGCATGGCATCTTACAGTTACCATAGGTTAGATTCAGTAGACTAGGCTGAGCCTCTGTAGTTTCCCAAGGCCAAAATCTATTGGCAGGACTGGTTCCTTTCTGGAAGCTTTAGGAGAGAAACTATTTCCTTGATCATGCAGATTGTTGGCAGAATTTATAGAAGTTGTTTTAGGGCTGAGGTCTCTTTTCCTCCTGGCTGGCTTTGGGGAGAAGAGTCCTTCTCAGCATGTAGAGGCCTACCACATTCTTTTTGTTATGGTCCCTTTCATATCAGAAACAGCAATGGAGGGTTGAGTTCCTCTCAAGCTTTAAATCTCTCCTGCCTCTTCTGCTGATCCTTGATCTTCTCCCTTCCTCTTTGCTTGTGATTACCTTTGAACCTACCTGTATCAGTTCAGTTCAGTTGCTCATTTGTGTCCTACTCTTTGTGACCCCATGGATTGCAGCACGCCAGGCTTCGCTGTCCATCACCAACTCCCGGAGCTTACTCAAACTCATGTCCATCAAGTCGGTGATGCCATCCAGCCATCTCATCCTGTGTTGGCCCCTTCTCCTCCCGCCTTCAACCTTTCCCAGCATCAGGGGCTTTTCAAATGAGTCAGCTCTTTGCATCAGGTGGCCAGCGTATTGGAGTTTCAGCATCAGTCCTTCCAGTGAATATTCCAGACTGATTTCCTTTAGGATGGACTGGTTTGAACTCATTGCAGTCCAAGGAACTCTGAAGAGTCTTCTCCAACATCACAGTTCAAAGCATCGATTCTTTGGTGCTCAGCTTTCTTTATAGTCCAACTCTCACATCTATACATGACTATTGGAAAAACCATAGCCTTGACTTGATGGACCTTTGTCGGCAAAGTAATGTCTCTGTTTTTTAATATGCTGTCTAGGTTGGTCATAGCTTTTCTTCCAAGGAGCAAGCGCCTTTTAATATCATGGCTGTGGTCACCATCTGCAGAAATTTTGGAGCCCCCAAAAAGAAAGTCTGCCACTGTTTCTCCATCTATTTGCCATGAAGTGATGAGACCGGATGCCGTGATCTTAGTTTTTTGAATGTTGAGTTTTAAGGCAACTTCTTCACTCTCCTCTTTCACTTTCATCAAGAGACTCTTTAGTTCCTCTTTGCTTTCTGCCATAAGGGTGATGTCATCTGCATTTCTTAGGTTATTGATATTTCTCCCAGAAATCTTGATTCCAGCTTGTGCTTCTTCCAGCATGGTATTTTCCATGATGTACTCTGCTTATAAGTTAAATAAGCAGGGTGACGATATACAGCCTTGATGTACCCCTTTCCTAATTTGGAACCAGTCTGTTGTTCCATGTCCGTTTCTAACTGTTGCTTCCTGACCTGATTCAGATTTCTCAGGGGGCAGGTCAGGTGGTCTGGTATTCCCATCTCTTTAAGAATTTTCCACAGTTTGTTGTGATCTACATAGTCAAAGACTTTGGTGTAGTCAGTAAAGCAGGAGTAGAATTTTTTCTGAAACTCTCCTGCTTTTTTGATGATCCAACAGATGTTGGCAATTTGATCTCTGGTTCCTCTGCCTTTTCTAAATCCTGTATAGTCTACCTGTATGGTGATGGTGGTGGTTTAGTCCCTAAGTCGTGATGACTCTTGCTCTGTGATAATCTCCTTGTTTAAAAGGTCCTAACTAATTTCTCATGTAGTGAGATGTATAAAGAAGTAACTACAGGGAACGGAGATCATGGTGGCCAAAATCTTGGCCTAATACAGTCCTCCCTCTGGCCTCTGTGATCCTTGTCTGTCTCTTGTATAAAAATGTGTTAACCCTGTCTCAAGATCCCCAAAGGCCTCATCCTTCTTAGAGTATCAATTTGGAGTTCTAAGTATCATCAGCTTAGAAGTCTTAAGTTTTGTGTCTAAATTATTTAATTCAAGTATGGGTGAAGCTCTCTGTCTGGACCTGTGAAACTAATGAGATAGTTATCCATCCCAAAAATACAGTGGTGGGACAGCATTAAGATGATAGTTATTAGATTTTTCAGTTCAAAAGGGAGAAAATGGAAAGAAAAATTAGTCACAAGTACCAAGTAACTTTTAAAAACCAGTTGGATTGGGGGGACCCATGTACACCCATGGCTGATTCATGTCAATGTGTGGCAAAACCCACAATACTTTACAGTATTATAAAGTAATTAGCCTCCAATTAAAATTAATTAATTAATTTTTTAAAAAACCAGTTGGGAAATTACTAGTAGATGTTAAGGCCTGGGAGTGAATAATCCTCTGCATTTGGGACCTTTGCCCTCTGGGCTTGCATCTCTGCCCTATTTGGGTATTTCTGTTGTTTGGTTTTTCATCTTTTATCTTTCCTTATATTTGGTAATTCTTGGTTGTCTATTCATACTCATGGAAGAAGGACTAAGTTGGTAAGTGAGTTTCTTTGCTGCAGGTTTGTTTTATTAATACATTCCTTCCTATACTATGGTAGGCTTCTTTATTTGCTCTAAGGCATTAATTCTTAAAGGGATAAAAATTGGTTATGGGGTTTAAAAAAAGTGGCTCTTTTTAAGTATAAACCACAGATACATATATCTGTAGTACACAAACAAATTCACAGTATATCTGTGGTACTACAATTTCATGGAAATGGTGATTAGGGTGAAGATGTTAGAAAAACTCCCTAGTAGGTAAATATTGGAAAGGAAGGTGGGAAAAGTGCTATAAGGTATTTAGTTGAGGAGGAGGCAGACTGTTGGGTATCCACAGTTGCCAAACGCATCATAGCTTATGTGGAGAGTGTCTCAGCTGCTGCTTTGCTTTTTTTTTCATGCTTCAGCACCCACCCTAGGAGCCCTCCACAGCCCTGCACACTTTATTTCGAGTAACAGTCTTCTGATATTTTCATTGAAACTTAGTACATACAAATATACATAAATTTATAGATTCATAACTGAGCAAAAGTTCCTTGAAGTAGTGTACACTCTCACTTTGTATTTTCTGTACTATTCATTCTTGACTGTTAAAAATTGCTAGCTGTAACCCATCTAAATTCTTTCAGACCTGTAGTTTGAATAGGGTCTTCCCACATGATGCAGTGGTAAAGAGTCTGCATGCCAGTGCAGGAGATGCAGATGTGGGTTCAGTCCCTGGCTCAGGAAGATACTCTCGAGTAGGAAATGGCAGCCTGCTCCAGTATTCTTGTCTGGAGATTCCCACGGACAGAGGAGCCTGGCTGGCTACAGTCTGTGCTGTTGCACAGAGCTGGACAGCTGGGCAGCAACTGAGCACAGCAGCATAGTTTGAAGAGGACTTTAGTGCCTGGGCTTAATTAATTGTAAGACTAAGAACCACTGCTCTCAGCTTTTTCTTTAAGCAGGAAGAGCTGACTAATTATTTGGAATGCAGTTCTTTTATTACTGATATACTGATTTATATTCTGGATGACACCCCACCCTCACCTGCTGCTCTTTATTGGGATCTACAGAAAATCATGAACGAGCTTTTTGGCCAACCCAGTATTTTAAGCTTATGCCTCTTTTTGACTTTGGGAAGACCCAAAGTGCTTATCTTTGTTTCAGTTCCCTTTGTTCACTTTTTCTTAATCTGAATTTTTTTTCCAGGTATTATCCAAAATTTCTGATCTGATTGTGGAATGCTTTTTCTTCCATATGTTTATGATGTATTTTCTTAAAGGCACCTTTGTGTGTTCAGTCTGCCATCTTGAATTGGAAGTTCTTTAGTTTATTTAACATTGGGCTTCCCTGTTGGCCCAGACAGTAAAGAATCTGCGTCTAATTCAGGACACTCGGGTTCAATTTCTCGGTTGCTAAGATCCCCTGGAAAAGGAAATGGTAACCCACTCTAGTATTCTTGCCTGGAGAATTCCATGGAGAGAGAAGCCTGGTGGGCTACAGTCCGTGTGGTTCCAAGAGTCAGACACAACTGTGCGACGTGTTTTCCAATTTTTATGCAAGTTTATGATGGTTAAATCT
Source organism: Bos indicus x Bos taurus (assembly GCF_003369695.1). NCBI lineage: Eukaryota > Metazoa > Chordata > Mammalia > Artiodactyla > Bovidae > Bos > Bos indicus x Bos taurus. Next base: position 131,933,885 of record NC_040076.1, read on the forward strand.
GCATGCATAGCCACGGTTATTTTAGGAATGTTTATGTTGACTGACTGTGTGACGTATCTACCTGTAAAATCTTTTGATTCCCCATTTCACCAGAGCTAAGTGGTTGGTTGGGTCATAATTAAGAGTTAAGCTGTCTGTGGTGTAGCTGCCAGAGGTTTTTGAATTCCAGTTTTGCCACTTACTAGCTCTGTACCTTTGGGCAAATAACCTCATTTCTCTCTACCTGTTTGCTTATTCTAAAGTAAGGGTAGTAATATGTACTTCTTAGGGTTGTTGTAATCATTAGAATTTAGAGCATATTGAAAAAAAAAACAAAACTTTTAGGACAGTGCTAGTGACATATTCAGCTGGTAAAGAATCTGCCTGCAACGCAGGAGACCTGGGTTCGATCCCTGGGTTGGAAAGATTCCCCGGAGAAGGGAAAGGCTACCTACTCCAGTATTCTGGCCTAGAGAATTCCATGGACTGTATAATCCATGGGGTCGCACAGAGTTGGCGCGACTTGACTTTGACTTTTAGGGCTTCCCTAATAGCGCAGATGGTAAAGAATCCGCCTGCAATGCAGGAGACCCTGGTTTGATTCCTGAGTCAGGAAGATCCGCTGGAGAAGGGATAGGCTACCCACTCCAGTATTCTTGGGATTCCCTGATGGCTCAGCTGGTAAAGAATCTGCCTGCAGTGTGGGAGACCTAGGTTCGATCCCTGCGTTGGGAAGATTCCCTGGAGAAGGGAAAGACTTACCACTCCAGTATTCTGGCCTGGAGAATTCCATGAACTGTATATAGTCCATGGCGTCACAAAAAGACAGATACAACTGAGTGACTTTCACTTCACTTTTGTGACATGTAGTAAGCATTTGATTGTTACTTGTCTATGTCACTATCATAACCATATTCATCTATACATGTGTGGTTTTTTGCATAAGAAGAAGGAAATGGTATTTTGTTTTATCCTCTTGAACATTGTTTTTATCTAGGTTTCATATTAAAGCAATTTCCTCCTTTTGTGGGGGTTTTCAGCCTACTTGATTTTTATTTTAAAAAATCAAATTCATTTTTACTTTAATGGAATTATTAAGCTGGGAAATTGACATAGCTAAGAATGAGTTAACTAAATTAAGGATAGCAAGGGTAAGAGGTAATTAGAGAAACATCAGTTAGGCTAATGGGTTGAAGGTTGTAAACCATATTCACTTACTTCAGCATTGTGGATATAGGTAAAAGTAAGGGATATCGAGTCGGATTGTCTGGGTTAGAACAGTGATTCCATGACTTATTTACTGGCTGTGTCACTTGGTGTAAGTTACTTTTCTGTACCTCAGTTTCATCATCTGTAAAGTGGAGATAATAAGGATTATTGTGAAGATCCCATGAATTAACACATAAAAATTGCTTGGAAGAGCTTAATTATTAGTAATTTTGATATGTTGCTAGAGTTTTGAATTGTGTTTGATGGTGTTCAGAGTTAAAGTGTAAGGAGTATAGAGATGTAAAAAGGGTGAGGTTTTTGCAGTGAAAGGAGAAATGTACTGTTTTCTACTCTTTAGAGGTGAGATAGCATTTGGAGCAAAGGCATTAATCTAAATTAATGAATATTTTATTAATACAGATAATACTGCAGTCATTGGGCCTTCTAGGGTTGTTCTTATGTGTTTGGAGCCATACCTAGTCATTGTTGCTGTCTCATTTAATAGCCATTAAAAGATTTCTCTTTCATCTTTGTTATGTCTTATTAAAAAAGTTTCTCCTTTAGTAGTTAACAGTAGTTAACCCCTATTTATTTATTTTTGTTTTATTGAGGTGTAGTTGATTTATGATGTTTTGTTAATTTCTTCTGTGGAGCAGAGTCACTCAGATATATATATCTGACCCCCATGTTCTTTTCAATTATGGTTGTCATGAGATACTGGAATATAGTTCCTTGTGAACTGTATACAGTAAGACCTTTGTTTATCCATTCTATATGTAATAGGTAGCCTCTCCTAATCTCAAACTCCTATTCCTTCCTCCCCTAGCTCCTATTAGAAATTTATTTTCAAGTTGTACAAAATTTAAAGTTAAAATATGTATGATATATAGTATATAATATTATATACAGATGATACACTGATATAACATTATATCTGTATATAATATGATATATTATATACAGATATACATGATATACAGATATAACATTAACTTATTGTTTCCTTTTAGAGTTCAGTTTGGTTTAGTTGCTCAGTCATGTCTGGCTCTTTGCGACCCCATGAATCGCAGCATGCCAGGCCTCCCTGTCCATCACCAACTCCCGGAGTTCACCCAAACTCATGTGCATTGAGTCAGTGATGCTATCCAGCAATCTGATCCTCTGTCGTCCCCTTCTCCTCCTGCCCCCGATCCCTCCCAGCATCAGAGTCTTTTCCAATGAGTCAACTCTTTGCATGAAGTGGCCAAAGTATTGGAGTTTCAGTTTTAGCATCAGTCCTTCCAAAGAACACCTAGGACTGATCTCCTTTAGAATGGACTGGTTGGATCTCCTTGCAGTCCAAGGGACTCTCAAGAGTCTTCTCCAGCACCACAGTTCAAAAGCATCAATTCTTTGGTGCTCAGCCTTCTTCACAGTCCAACTCTCACGTCCATACATGACCACTGGAAAAACCATAACCTTGACTAGACAGACCTTTGTTGGCAAAGTAATGTCTCTGCTTTTGAATATGCTATCTAGGTTGGTCATAACTTTCCTTCCAAGGAGTAAGCATCTTTTAATTTCATGGCTGCAGTTACCATCTGCAGTGATTTTAGAACCCCTGCAAAATAAAGTCTGCCACTGTTTCCACTGTTTCCCATCTATTTCCTATGAAGTGATGGGACCAGATGCCATGATCTTCGTTTTCTGAATGTTGAGCTTTAAGCCAGCTTTTTCACTCTCCACTTTCACTTTCATCAAGACGGTTTTTAGTTCCTCTTCACTTTCTGCATAAGGGTGGTGCCATCTGCATATCTGAGGTTATTGATATTTCTCCCGGCTGTCTTGATTCCAGCTTGTTCTTCTTCCAGCCCAATGTTTCTCATAATGTTCTCTGCATATAAGTTAAATAAACAAGGTGACAATATACAGCCTTGATGTACTCCTTTTCCTATTTGGAACCAGTCTGTTGTTCCATGTCCAGTTCTAACTGTTGCTTCCTGACCTGCATACAGATTTCTCAGGAGGCAGGTCAGGTGGTCTGGTATTCCCATCTCTTGAAGAATTTTCCACAGTTTATTGTGATCCACACAGTCAAAGGCTTTGGCATAGTCAATAAAGCAGCAATAGATGTTTTTCTGGAGCTCCAGAGAGTTATTCAGAATATTTTTATAGTTTTTGAGTATCACATACTCAAAAGTATTAGATTTTTAGTAATTTCAGTGTAGTTTACCTAGTTATCCTATTTGTAGCAACTTTTTTCCTGTTTAAAAACACTTTGGGTAATACTTTTTATACATTGTGTTTATTTAGGTGAATTATATGTTTGAGTATAGCTTTAGAAATAGATTTTTTAAGACTTCTAAGTTTTGTTTACTATTTTTTCCTTTAGTCATGTAAAAGCATTAAATAGACATTTGAAGTTATTTGTAGATACAAATTTGTTTTTGAAAGTTTTTTATTGCAGAATTGCATACTGTTCAAATGACTTCATTGGTTAACCCTGACTAGCTGTGTATCTCTTCATGAGAAGGAATTTCGTCAGTATAGTCTTTGAAGAAAAGATGTCTTATCTCTGATGGGTTGCCAGAAGAATAATTTTTCTTAAAAATAGTGAAATGTCTTTTGTATTTATTATTTGCCTGCACATCTTTTATCTGTGAAGTGTGTGTGACACATACACGTGCACACGCCATATGTGCATTGAGAAACATTTTGCTCTACCACATTTAGGCCAACTTTTCCATTAGTAAAATTGCATGAAAATTTGGCAGTTTTTATTTTAGCATATTATGTTTATTACCTTTGATGGTCTATTGCTAAATATAGTTCTGATTTATCTCCTTTCTTGTATCAGTTTTGTGCATTTATAAAAAAACTCTGCACCTATTCTTTATATTCTGTGTTATTAATTATAAGCTCAATTTTGAAATTTACAGAATATGGTAACATTTTGATTCAAGAGTATCCAGTATCCCTTTTGTTACAAAGTAGTTGCCTGTGTTAAAGATATTTCAGTTTCTCCTTTCATTAGGGTAATGTGCTATGTTGAGCTTAGGTTGTTAATTGATAGATGTGGTATCCTCTCTGCTAGAGCTTTTAAAATGCATAACACGTATTTCTGAAAGCAGCTGTTGCTATGGCAACTCTCGGGTCACTTGCAGCTCAGCTTACATGATTGGCTGTTAATGGAGTCTAATAGGCTTGAGAAGAGAATTGAGCAAATGAAAGAGGGTTTTGAAGGGATCCTCTTAAACCTCTTGAAGTTTAACAGACTAACACACAAAATTTTAATATTTATAACACTGTTTAAACAATTTACTAGTTTATGAATAATGAAAGGCAGGAAACATTTTTGGAAAAATAATTTTCTGAACCCTTTTAAGAATGCTGGAAGCTTGCGTTGTCACTTTTCCTCATTTTACTATTGTTTAAAGAAACACTCAAAACTGTCAGTTACATTCCATATTCTACTGTCTGTAGCACCTACCTCAGAGGAGTTAATTAGATTGAGACATGGAGAGATTACTAATTGTGCAGGCTCAGAAAGAATGGTAAAACTAGGAATGAAGTTTAAATAGACTCTATTTACCTGAGTTAAGAGTCTGCTGTCACTTGGATTCTTAATGAAGTCTCATGAACCTGCCTGTGTTAGGGGTATAGGAATGGTGTGAAAAGGGAGTGGTGGTGTGTATTTTGGATTTTGGGGCCTATTAAGTAAAATCAAGTCTAATTAGGGACTATGATAGTAAAAATAAATTGAGCCATGCAAATTGGCACATTTATATCTATCTACTTAAATGATGGAATTTTTCTCAGTGTCTACCTACCACCTCTTTAGTAACTATGATGTTAGAATGAGGGCAATTATATGAATTTAAGTAACTGCTGTTTCTACTTTATGTTAGGGTTAAAAACAGTTAATTTTGGTGGTGGTGCTGAAATTGATACACTAAGCAATAGCTGTGTTGGTATGTATAGTTATATTAGATTTTCTTATTTTGCTAGCAAAACTAACTCATGATAAAAAATTAATTAGCACTTGGTAACACCCTAAATTACCTTTGATATGTCCCTTATTAAAGAAATCCTTTATGATATTAAAGAACTTTTCATAACACTGTATAGAAGTGTGTGGTACCCCCATTAATTTTTGGACAAAACACTTTGGAAGTTCAGTAAATGACTTCTAAAGACTAAACCTGTATGCCCATCATCAGTATGATATTTGGAAATATTTTAAAATAGCATTTGTTTTTAAATGATAATGACATGTGATCTGGGGGATCTGGTGACCCTAGGTCCTGGTCTGCCTGGACCATTCTGTTAGTACTGAATTATTATTATTATTTCTGTTACCTAAATGAAAATATTAAATAGCACTCCCATTTTGTATTTAATACTATGAAATTTAAAGAAAAGTACTGGAAATCATGTTCAGATTTGTATGTAGCTCGTAGATAATCACCTGTTAACATTTTAGTGCATCTTCTTAGTGCATCTCCTTTTCAGTCTTCTGTGTATGTACGTGTGCAAGTCACTGTTCATATATTTTCCTTCCATACAGTTTCATTAACATTTCATGTTTAATATTTCATAGTCATTATTTTAATGATACATGAAATATACTGCTGTCCATTTATAGGGCATTGTTTCCAGTTTTATTTTTATTTTCTATTATAATGTTTCAGGACAATGTGTGAAAATTTGTATGTGTAAAAATATTTAATTTTTAAAAATTTAATATAGATTCAGAGGATAACAGTAAGTCAAAGATTACTGATATTTTAAAGGTCTTAATCTGTTAGCTGCTTTCTAGAAGAAATTTTTTTTTTTTTCATTTTTTTTTCTTCTTTGAAGTTACTTTAAATTTACTTGTTGGACCCCAAGTGTGGAATGTAGAATGAATACTCTCCTCACTTTATGGCACATGGTAATTACTGACTCACTTAAGGTCTTACTCTCATTTTATTTATTTCTTTTTATCTGTGTTATCTACTCTTCTATCTCTTCTCACAGGCGTTTATATAACATGATTCATACACACACACAAAAATCTATTTGTGTGCATTCTTGAGAAACATATTGCTGTCTTGTGTGGAGTTTTTCCTTGTCAGACATAGGGTAGAATTGGCATCATTTTGTCCTTTACTTTTTTTCCTACCCATTTGGCATAATGTTTTAAAGATCTATTCATGTTACTCTATGCCTGTCTTGTCCATTGAATCTAATGGTTTCTTAGTATTCCATAGTGTTCCACCTGCCATGTTTCACTTAACCATTGCCTTAGTGCGGTGATGTACACTATAATTCCTCCAGCTCTCTGTTAGCACAAACAGTGCTGAAAAAAAGCATCCTTATTCTTATTCCAAAGAACAGCAAGGAGAGATAAGAAAGCCTGCCTCAGCGATCAGTGCAAAGAAATAGATGAAAACAATAGGCTAGGAAAGACTAGAGATCTCTTCAAGAAAGTTAGAGATACCAGGGAATATTTCATGCACGGATGGGCTCAATAAAGGACAGAAATGGTATGGACCTAACAGAAGCAGAAGATATTAAGAAGAGGTGGCAAGAATACACAGAATAACTATACAAAAACGATCTTCACAACCCAGATAATCACGATGGTGTGATCACTGACCTAGAGCCAGACATCCTGGAATGTGAAGTCAAGTGGGCCTTAGAAAGCATCACTACGAACAAAGCTAGTGGAGGTGATGGAATTCCAGTTGAGCTATTTCAAATCCTGAAAGACGATACTGTGAAAGTGCTGCACTCAATATGCCAGCAAATTTGGAAACCTCAGCAGTGGCCACAGGACTGGAAAAGCTCAGTTTTCATTCCAATCCCAAAGAAAAGCAATGCCAAAGAAAGCTCAAACTACTGCACAATTGCACTCATCTCACACGCTAGTAAAGTAATGCTCAAAATTCTCCAAGCCAGGCTTCAGCAATACATGAACTGCGAACTTCCAGATGTTCAAGCTGCTTTTAGAAAAGGCAGAGGAACCAGAGATCAAATTGCCACCATCCGCTAGATCATGGAAAAAGCAAGAGAGTTCCAGAAAAACATCTATTTCTGCTTTATTGACTATGCCAAAGCCTTTGACTGTGTGGATCACAATAAACTATGGAAAATTCTGAAAGAGATGGAAATACCAGACCACCTGATCTGCCTCTTGAGAAATTTGTATGCAGCTCAGGAAGCAACAGTTAGAACTGGACATGGAACAACAGACTGGTTCCAAATAGGAAAAGGAGTACGTCAAGGCTGTACATTGTCACCCTGTTTATTTAACTTACATGCAGAGTACATCATGAGAAATACTGGGCTGGAAGAAGCACAAGGTGGAATCAAGATTGCTGGGAGAAATATCAATAACCTCAGATATACAGATGACACCATCCTTATGGCAGAAAGTGAAGAAGAACTAAAGAGCCTCTTGATGAAAGTGAGAGTGAAAAAGTTGGCTTAAAGCTCAACATTCAGAAAATGAAGATCATGGCATCTGGTCCCATCACTTCATGGCAAATAGATGGGTAAACAGTGGAACCAGTGTCAGACTTTATTTTTTTTGGGCTCCAAAATCACTGCAGATGGTGATTGCAAGCCATGAAATTAAAAGATGCTTACTCCTTGGGAGGAAGTTATGACCAACCTAGACAGCATATTCAAAAGCAGAGACATTACTTTGCCAACAAAGGTCCGTCTAGTCAAAGCTATGATTTTTCCAGTAGTCATTTATGGATGTGAGAGGTGGACTATAAAGAAAGCTGAGCACCGAAGAATTGATGTTTTTGAACTGTGGTGTTGGAGAAGACTCTTCAGAGTCCCTTGGACTGCAAGGAGATCCAACAAGTCCATCCTAAAGGAGATCATTCCTGGGTGTTCATTGGAAGAACTGATGTTGAAGGTGAAACTTCAGTGTTTTGGTCACCTGATGTGAAGAGCTGACTCATTTGAAAAGCCCCTGATGCTGGGAAAGATTGAAGGTGTGAGGAGAAGGGGACAACAGAGGATGAGATTGTTAGATGGCATCACCGACTCAATGGACATGAGTTTGGGTAAACTCCAGGAGTTGGTGATGTACAGGGAGGCCTGGCGTGCTGCAGTTCATGGAGTCACAAAGCGTCGGACACGGCTAAGTGACTGAACTGATGCATGTCCATTTATGGATATATTTTCAAGATTTGGATTCCTGGGTTATGTGTGTATATACTCAGTTTTACTAAAGCCAGATTACTCTTATGAGTAATTGCATTAGTCTTTACTCCCACCAGGAGTTCATGAGGATTCCGGTTTTTCCACTATAAATAAATTCCTGATATGGTCAGTTTTTTCAATATTAGTAGGAAAGAGCCAGTTGCTTCCAAGTTCTAGGAGTGTTCTTGTTTTCCAGGCATTTCATTTCAGTCTTTCTGAAAGACTGAAAGAGTTGTTGTGTTGTTTTGCCAGATAGGATAGTGAAGTGGTTAAGAGTGTGCATTTTGGACCCAGTCAGGTTAGGGTGAATCCTGGCTGTGTCAGGTAGTAATTCTGTGACCCTGGGCTTGCTTAACCACTGGCTGCTTCAGTTTTGTAATTTGCGAAATGAAGTTAAGAGAAATTTCCTGCCCTTTTGAGGATTAAATTTGTGAATATGTGTGTAGTGTTACATTAATGACTGGCACAGATTAGATGCTACATTAAGTGGCTTACTGTTACCAAAGTAAGAAAATCCAGCTAGAATATAGGAGGAAATTACATTGAATTGGTATATTTGATACATCCAAGGGTGTGGAGTGACTCTCCATTGATCAAAACTTTTCGTGTATTTTACTAAAATTAGATTTTATTTTCTTTCTCTTTAGTACTCATTATTTTTGATCACTGATTTTTAATCAAGGTCATTTTGTGTCCCCCAGGAACCATTTGCCTTGTCTGGAGACATTTTTGTTTGTCTTGGAGATAGTTTGGGAGATGCTCCTGCATCTCGTGAATAGAATACAGGGATGTTGCTAAACGTCCTGCATTGTACACACTCTCTTCCACAACAACGGTTATCTAGCTCCCTGTGTCAGGAAATGATGAGTTAAGAAGCCCAGGGTAGATACATGTTTTTTGTTGTTTCCATTGTAAATTGTGTATTTTATTTTTTAGTTGGAAATGGTATAGATTTTCTGTTATATTGTATCTGGCAATACCGCCCAGTTCAGTTCAGTTGCTTAGTTGTGGCCGACTCTTTCTGATTCTATGGACTGCAGCACAGCAGGCTTTCTTGTTCAAATTCATGTCCGTTTAGTCGTTGATGCCATCCAACCCGTCTCATCCTCTGTTGTCCCCTTCTCCTCCCAACTACAGTCTTTCCCAGCATCAGGGTCTTTTCTAATCAGTTAGTTCTTTGCATCAGGTGGCCAAATATTGGAGCTTCAGCATCAGTCTTTCCAATGAATATTCAGGACTGATTTCCTTAAAGATGGACTGGTTGGATCTCCTTGTAGTCCAAGGGACTGTCAAGAGTCTTCTCCAACACCACAGTTCAAAAGCATCAATTCTTCGGCTCTTAGCTTTCTTTATAGTCCCAATCTAACATCCATACATAACTACTGGGAAACCCATAGCTTTGACTGAATCAACCTTTGTAGGCAAAGTAATACCTCTGCTTTTTAATATGCTGTCTAGATTGGTAGTAACTTTTCTTCCAAGGAGCAAGCGTCTTTTAATTTCATGGCTGCAGTCACCATCTGCAGTGATTTTGGTGCCCCAAAAAATAAAGTCTGCCACTGTTTCCCCATCTATTTGCTATGAAGTGATGGGACTGGATGCCATGATCTTTGTTTTTTGAATGTTGAGTTTTAAGCTAGGTTTTTCACTCTCCTCTTTCACGTTAATCAAGAGGCTCTTTATTTCCTCTTGGCTTTCTACCATAAGGGTGGTATCATTTGCATATCTGAAGTTATTGATATTTCTACCTGTAATCTTGATTTCAGCTTGTGCTTCATCCAGCCCAGGATTTCTCATGATGTACTCTGCATGTAAGTTAAATAAGCAGGGTGCAATATACAGCCTTGATGAACTCCTTTCTCAATTTGGAACCAGTCTGTTGTTCTATGTCCGGTTCTGCTTCTTGACTTGCATACAGATTTCTCAGGAGGTAGGTAAGGTGGTCTGGTATTCCCATATCTTTAAGAATTTTCCACAGTTTGTTGTGATCCACACAGTCAAAGACTGTTGTAGTCGATAAAGCAGAGGTAGATACTTTTCTGGAATTCTCTGGCAATACTGCTGGACTCTTTAAATACTGTAGATTCTAATTATTTGTCTGTGTTGATGATCTGGTCTCTTGGTTTGTATTTTCTCACTCTTTCTTCATTCCTCCCTCTATCCTTTTTCTCTTTTCGTTTAGCATTGGCCAGGACCTTTACCATGGTTAAACACTGTCAGTGACAGTGGGCATGTTTGTTGTCCTCTCAAGTTTATAGAATGAGTTTAAAGTTTCTTAATGTAAAGTAACACCATAAATATAAGAGATAGTCACAATCTCATTTTACCTTGCTATTGTCAAGTATTAATACTTAAAGTATGTTTTTGAGGGGAGAATATTTAACTTCACTATTAGTCAAAAGAAATATAATAATTTAAAGGAATTATGAAATATGTTTCACTGGTGATACCAAGAATTTTTCTGCAAGTGCATTAGCCAGATTTCCTTTGTAGTTTTAGCCTTTACCAGTTTGCTTGCCTAGTGTTACTAGTTTCACTGTTTCTGTAAGTTAACAACTCTGTTAATTTGGACACTTTGGTTTTTTATGGTTTGTTTCCTAGCTTGCTTGTTTGTATTGATGTGCAGAGTTTTGATTTGCATGAAGTCAAATCTACTTATCTTTCCTTGTTAAGATCATTTAATGGTTTTATGCCTGCTGCTGTTTTCTTCTGAGACTTTCCTGTGATCTTTCTGCTTATATCTGTGATGTTTTCCTGGTTAAAGGGGGCTGTTCTTATTAATCCGTTCCCTTTTGTTCTGAATCACTCACCTGATTTTGGGTGTTACCTCTCTTGAAGTGCTGGGATTGAAGGTGGTCATAAATATTCACTCTCCTCCCTCACAGGCTCTTCCCCTCACTGTTAGTTTCCGTAGAGGTCCGGATTTTATGGAGGTACCTCAGGGACCATTGTCTCTGGGGTCGCACAGAGTTGGACACGACTGAAGCGACTTAGCAGCAGCAGCAGGGACCATTGCAAATTTGGAACTGAGATGTGAGCTTATATATGTGATATATATATATATCTGAATTACTTTGCTATACACCTGAAACTAACACATTGTTTTTTTTAATTGAAGTATTGTTAACATTGTAAATTAACTATTTCAATTAAAAATCATAACTCTTTTATTGTGTATGTAATAGTTGGTTATAGTAAGTACAGAGAAGCAAAAACAGGGAATAAAAGTTGTTCATAACCTCACTAAATAGAGATAATCATTAGTCAAGTCTTTTAAAATGAACTTCATAAGAGTTGAGTGTTTTCATATATATCTTGTGTGTTTTGATAAGTTTATACATACCTTTAAAATTTTTGCTTATTTATTTGGCTGTAGTAGGTCTTTGTTGCTCCATGTGGGCTTTCTCTTGTGGTGAGCAACAGCTACTCTCGTGGTACACAGGTTTTAGTACAGTTGCTTCTCCTGTTGCAGAACACAGGCTCCAGAGCATAGGTTCAGGAGTTGTACTGCACAGGCTTAGTTGCTTCAAGGCATGTGGAATCTTCCCAGACCACAGATTAAACTTGTGTTACCTGCCTTGGTGGCGGATTCTTATCCACTGTGCCATCAGGGAGTCCTGTGTTGCTGTTGTTGTTTAGTTGCCAAGTCGTGGCTGACTCTTTTACGGCCCCATAGACTGTATGTAGCCTGCCAGACTGCTCTATTCATGGGATTTCCCAGGAAAGAATAGTGGAGTGGATTGTCATTTCAGGAAATCCTATACATAACTTAGAATTTTTGTGTTGTTAATATGGACTTTCAAATCCTAGTTTTTTATTATTTTTATTCAGCTTTTTTGGTATAAAAACAAGTTATTCATTTTTTCCCTGGTTCATTAGCTTCCTTATTAAAGTCTTTATTAACTCACACTGGACTCTTAATTTAACACACAAACAAAATGGTAAATAGAATGTTTGAGGGAGGAAATAACATGAACAAAGTCATGAAAGTGTAAAACAGAAAAGTATTTGCGTTGAAACTGCAAGTAATTTAGTATTATCAGAGTAGTATTATAAAATGTCAGGGAAAGATTGGAAGTGAATCTAGGAACGAACCAGATCATTACAATTTTTGTTTGCTATGCTTAGGAACTTGAGTTTCACCCTAGAAATGATATGGATCTAATTGAAAGATTTTAAACTGATCTAGTATGATTAATATTTAAACAAACCAGTCTGGCTCTAGGATGGTGTATTGAATTGAAGGAAACATGAAGAGTAGGAAACTATTGAGATACTCATGGGGACAATGAGGGACTTTATTAGGGTAGTGTGAGGAGGATTAGAGAGATTAAAGGTGAATTTAAGATACATTTTGCTGGTAAAATGGGTAAGATTTTAAGGAGGAATCAAGGCTGATCTCAGGGATTCTGATTTTTCAGCTTGGTTGGCAGGATGAACTCTGTGAGATGAGATGAGCAATTTGGAGGAAAAACAATTTTAAAATTTAATTTTATTAATTTATTTTTTTTTTTGAAAGTCAAGAAGTACTGTTGAGAAAAGATGCTCAATTTATGGACTGTCATAATAGCTGAAAGTCACTATTTTTCAGTTAAAGAAATGTATACAGGAAGAAGTAGTTAAATCTGAAATAAGATTTTGGAGTGATCAGGTACTTTAAAATTGATGTAAACGATGTTTAAACCTTTCCAACACACCCAAAGGATATATCACATCCCATAGGTTAAAGTATTTGATTGTCACATGAAGACAAGGATTGGGGGATTTTGGGGAGGTTGATGATTCAAAGATTCTGTGGTGGTTAAAAATTATGGTCTAGTTGAAAAGAATACTAAAATATATAGATCTGTGTTCTTTATTATTATAAACGTTTTATTAAGGAAGATTCCATATATAGAAATAAATAGAATTGTATAGTAAACCCATATGTAATGAACCCAGCTCCAACTCATAGCTAATAGTGTTTCATCTGTGTATCTCCAATCCTATATTCATTTGAGGCAAATCCGTGACATACCATTTCATCTGTAAATATTTTAGTATGTATTTATAAAAGATAATGACCTTAAGAAACATTTAAAATATTGATAATTTCATAATCTAAAAATATTTCCAAGTGATTGTTTTGAAAGTGTAATTCAGAAAATTAAGGCTAAAATCAGATTTTAAAAACCTGCAAGGGGAAATGAGAAGCAAGGAGATGGAAGCAGTGAATGTAACTTACTCTTCTAAGAAGGAAAACAGATACTTGTGGTACCTACCAAGGATAGGGAGCTGCAGTCTTTCTGTTTTAAGTGATAAGGGGACACTTGAGTGGTTTGTAGACTTAGGGAAAGAGAAGTAGAGAACAAAATAATGACATGAGGGAATAGAGCAAAAACAAGAGAAGGAATTATGTTCTGAAATAATATTAAATAAGAGACAGTGAGTGAAGGAGAGGCTGAGAGTTGGGCAGATTTAATCACTGATTTTTTTTTTTTAATTAACTTTAGAGAGGGTGGAGGTTGGCCAAGGGAAAGGGTCTTAAGATTAAACTTCGAAGTAGTTGTTAAAGAGAGTAAGAAAGGGTACCTACCAGGGTTAAATAAAAATATTGCTTTAGTGGAATTAAGATTCCATATGAAATTGTAGACCACAGTTAAAAGTGGTATTCATTTTCATATCTGATCCTTTTTCCAGATTCTCAGTAGCTTAGATATTTAAGAGAAGATACTATGTGGGATTGGAGAAGGCAGTGGCACCCCACTCCAGTACTCTTGCCTGGAAAATCCCATGGACAGAGGAGCCTGGCAGGCTGCAGTCCATGGGGTCGCTAAGAGTCGGACACAACTGAGCGACTTCACTTTCACTTTTCACTTTCATGCATTGGAGAAGGAAATGGCAACCCACTCCAGTGTTCTTGCCTGGAGAATCCCAGGGACGGGGGAGCCTGGTAGGCTGTCATCTCTGGGGTGGCACAGAGTCGGACATGACTGAAGCGACTTAGCAGCACTATGTGGGATTGTTTTAGGCTTGGACTTTTGCATGACAGATCTTATAGAAGGACCAGCGGTAAAAACGTGCTGTTGAGGAAGAGGTTTAAGAGATAGTTCACATGTAGGGTTACTGGCTTCCCTCATAGCTGAGTAAAGAATCTACCTCCAATGCATTAGACCTGGGTTCAATTCTTGGGTCAGGAAGATCCCCTGGAGAAGGAAATGGCAACCCACTCCAGTATTTTTGCCTGAGAAATCTCATGGACAGAGGAGCCTGGTGGGCTATAGTCCCTGAGGTCTTAAGAGTTGGACATGACTTAGTGACGAAACCACACCACACAAGGAAAGAAGATGACAAAGGGACTAGGTAGACAGTGGTTAGTGCTAGGCTTTGTGTATAAAGTTGAGGAGCGGAGGTAAGGATAGTGTGGGCATGAAGGAGTTATGAATATTGGAAGATTGGGTCAGATTAACTTAGTGTTCTATATAAAATTGGTAGATGAAGTCCAGAGGCTGTGTGTGAAGGTCTTTGGAATTGAAAAGGTTCAGGAATCTTGAGATTTTGGTTTTAGATAGGTGTTGCCCATGGTGATAGAACTTAAAAAGGCAAAATTCTGACCAAGATATAAACTTGTTCAGTGAATATGAAGAACAGTGGTAGGTGATCAGGAAATGAGTAGATGAATGACGCTGTTGAGGAAGATTAGAGCCTATACATACTTG
Source organism: Bos indicus x Bos taurus (assembly GCF_003369695.1). NCBI lineage: Eukaryota > Metazoa > Chordata > Mammalia > Artiodactyla > Bovidae > Bos > Bos indicus x Bos taurus. The sequence continues at coordinate 131,948,953 of NC_040076.1, forward strand.
GAGGGCAGGAGTGGTAATAGTTTAGGAGAGGCTGTGGGTAATGAAGAAAATTCAGTTTATAGGAAAATATTTGTCCAACTTTTCAGCTGAGTTCTACATAGCTGAGATGTTTCAATATGAAGATGTCCAAGATCTTGGCCTTACCCATAAAACTCAAAATAGTCATGTATAAATATAAAATGAGTCAAGTTTTATAAATAGGTACCATGAATGGCATGGGCAATAATATTCCGTTGTTGTTCAGTCACTCAGTCGTATCTGACTCTTTGTGACCCGATGGACTGCAGCATGAAAGGCTTCCCTGTCCTTCATCATCTCCTGGAGTTTGCTCAAACTCACATCCATCAAGTCAGTGATGCCATCCAACCATTTCATCCTCTGTTGTCCCCTTCTCCTCCTACCTTGAATCTTTCCCAGCATCAAAGTCTTTTCCAATGAGTCAGCTTTTTGCATCTGGTGGCCAAAGTATGGAAGCTTCAGCTTCATCAGTCCTTCTAATGAATATTCAGGGTTGATTTCCTTTAGGATTGACTGGTTTGATCTTCTTGCAGTCCAAGGGACTCCAAGAGTCTTCTCTGGCACCACAGTTCAAAGGCATCAATTCTTTTGCTCTCAGCCTCTTTTATTGTCCACCTCTTACATCCATACATGACTACTGGGAGAACTGTAACTTAGACTATACAGACCTTTGTAGGCAAAGTAATGTCTCTGCTTTTTAATATGCTATCTAGGTTTGTCATTGATTTTCTTCCAAAGAGCAAGTGTCCTTTAATTTCATGGCTGTAGTCACCATCTGCAGTGATTTTGGAGTCCAAAAAAATAAAGTTTGTCACTGTTTCCATTGTTACCCCATCTATTTGCTATGAAGTGTTGGAACCAGATGCCATGATCTGTTTTTTGAATGTTGAGTTTTAAAGCAGCTTTTTCACATTCTTTTGCATTCATCAAGAGGCTCCTTAGTTCCTCTTCGCTTTCTCCCATAAGTGTGGTGTTATCTGCGTATCTGAGATTGTTGATATTTTTCTCGGCAATCTTGATTCCAGTTTGTGCTTCATCTAGCCTGGCATTTCCCATGATGTATTTTGCATAGAAGTTAAACAGGATGACAGTATACAGCCTTAACATACTCCTTTCCCAGTTTTGAACCATTCCGTTGTTTCATGTCTGGTTCTAACTGTTGCTTCTTGACCTGCATACAGGTTTCTCAGGAGGCAGGTAAGGTGGTCTGGTATTCCCATCTCTTTCAGAATTTTCTGCAGTTTGACTATGATTCACACAGTCAAAGGCTTTAGCGTAGTCAACAAAGCAGAGGTAGATGTTTTTTTGGAACTCTCTTGCTTTATCAGTGATCCCACAGATGTTGGCAGTTTGATCTCTGGTTCCTCTGCCTTTTGTAAACTCAGCTTGAACATCGGGAACATGAACATTCTCGGTTCATGTACTGTTGAAGCCTTGCTTGGAGAATTTTGAGCATTACTTTGCTATCATGGGAAAAAGAGTGCAATTATGTGATAGTTTGAACTTTCTTTGGTGTTGCCCCTTTTGGGGATTGGAATGAAAACTGACCATTTCCAATCCTTTGACCACTGCTGAGTTTTCCTAATTTGCTGACATATTGAGTATAGCCTTTAGCAGCATAGTCTTTTAGGATTTGAAATAGTTCAGCTGGAATTTCATCACCTCCACTAGCCTTGTTTCTAGTAAAGCCTAACTTCCTAAGGCCTGCTTGACTTGACTCTCCATAATGTCTGGCTATAAGTTAGTGATCACACCATTGTGGTCATCTGGGTCATTAAGATTTTTTTGTATAGTTCTGTGTATTCTTGCCACCTCTTCTTAATATCTTCTGCTTCTATTAGGTCCATACCATTTCTGTCCTTTATTGTGTATATCTTTGCATGAAATGTCCGTTGGTATCTCTAATTTTCTTGCAGAAATCTCTAGTCTTTCCCATTCTATTGTTTTCCTCTATTTCTTTGCATTATTCATATAAAAAGGCTTTCTTATCTCTCCTTGCTGTTTTCTGGAACTCTGCATTCAGATGGGTATATCTTTTCTTTCTCCTTTGCCTTTCACTTTTCTTCTTTTCTCAGCTATTTGTAGGGCCTCCTCAGGCAACCATTTTGCCTTTTTGCATTTCTGTTTCTTGGGAATGGTTTTGATCACTGCCTCCTGTACAGTGTCAGGAACCTCCGTCCATAGTTGTTCAGGTACTTTGTCTATCAGACCTAATCCCTTGAATTTCTTTGTCACTTCCACTGTATTTATTTTAAGGGATTTGATTTAGGTCATAGCTGAATGGCTTTGAGGTTTTCCCTTATGTTCCTCAATTTAAGTCTGAATTTTGCAATAAGGAGTTCATGATCTAAGCCACAGCCAGCTTCCGGTCTTGTTTTTGCAGATTGTATAAGGCTTCTCCATCTTTGGTTACAAAGAATATAATGAATCTGATTTTGATATTGACCATCTGGTGGTGATGTTCATGTGTCATTGTCTCTTGTGTTGTTGAATTAGAGTGTTTGCTATGACCATTGTGTTCTCTTGGCAAAACTGTTAGCCTTTGTCTTGCTTTATTTTGTACTCCAAGGCCAGACTTTCCTGTTACTCCAGGTGTCTCTTGATTTCCTACTTTTGCATTACAGTCCCCTATAATAAATAGGACATCTTTTTTTGTGTGTTAGTTTTAGAAGGTCTTGCAGGTTTTCATAGAACTGTTCTACTTCAGCTTCTTTGGCATTAGTGGTTGGGGCATGGACTTGGATTACTGTGATATTGAATGGTTTGCTGTGGAAATGAACAGATATCATTCTGTCGTTTTTCAGATGCATCCACGTACTGTGTTTTGTTCTCTCTTGTTGACTGTGATGGCTACTCCATTTCTTCTAAGGGATTCTTGCCCACAGTAGTAGTTATAATGGTCATCTGAATTAAATTCGTCCATTCTAGTCCATTTTAGTTCCCTGATTCCTAAAATGTCAATGTTCATGCTTGCCATCTCCTGTTTGACCACTTCCAATTTACCTTGATTCATGCACCTAACATTTGTGTTCCTGTGCAATATTGTTCTTTATAGCATTGGACTTTACTTCCATTACCGGTCACATCCAGAACTGGGCATTGTTTCTGCCTTGGCTCAGTCTCTTCATTCCCTCTGGAGCTATTTGTCTGCTTTTCTTTAGTAGCATAGTGGACACCTACGAGTCTTGGGGGTTCATCTTTCAGTGCCATATCTTTGTGCCATTTCATACTGTTCATGGGGTTCTCAAGCAAGAATACTGAAGTGGTTCACCATTCCCTTCTCTAGTGGAGCACGTTTTGTCAGAACTCTCCACTATGACCTGTTTATCTTGGGTGGCCGTACATGGCATGGCACATAGTTTCATTGAGTTAGGCAAGGTTGTAGTCCTTGTGATCAGTTTGGTTACTTTTCTCTGACTGTGGTTTTCAGTCTGTCTGCCCTCTGATGGATGAGGATGAGAGGCTTGTGCAAGTTTCCAGATGGGAGGGACTGGCTCTGGGGAAAACTGGGTCTTATTCTGGTGGGCAATAATAATCAGTGGTAAATAATCTGTCTGCCAATACAGAACACGCAGGTTCAGTCCCTGGGTCGGGAAGATCTCCTGGAGAACAGAACAGCAGCCCACTCCAGTATTCTTGCCTGGGGAATCCCATGGACACAGGCCAAGCAGTCTGTAGTACATGGAATTGAAAAGAGTTGGACACGACTTAGTGACTAAACAACAACAATATTTAGTAACAGTAAACTTACAACTATATAATTAATTTTGTGTGAAAACAGCATGGTGTCTTGACTTAACGTACAATTACCAAGTTAAATGTCTTTTGAAACCCAACTTTTGTGATCAGCAAACTCTCATGGTATGATTGGGGACTATACAGTTTTAAATGATTCAAAATTGAAATAACATAAAAAGTTAAGTGTCTTAACATTTTGATGTACAGAATTTAATAAAAGATTCTAAGTAAGAATCATAATTTTAAACTAGGTATGCTTAATAAATTGTAAACTGTCTGCACCATTGCCACATGGCCATAACAGATAACTAAAGAAATACCTTCCCTTCCTTCGTTGTCAAGAATAGTCATTCTGCTTGGGCTTCCCTCGGGGCTCAGCTGGTAAAGAATCTGCCTGCAATGTGGGGGACCTGCGTTCGATCCCTGGGTTGGGATGCTACCCTGGAGAAGGGAACAGCTGCCCGCTTCATATTCTGGCCTGGAGAATTCCATGTACTATTCCATGGGATCACAAACAGTTGGACAAACAGTTGGAACCGACTGAGTGACTTTCACTTCCCATCCTTTTACATTGACCATTACACTTGCACACTCCTCAAGTCTTTACTCAAACGTTAGCCTCTCAGAAAGTTTTAAACCATCTGTTTAAAGTACTTTATCACCTCCTGTCACTGCATAATCCGCAGTAGTCATGTTTGTCTATTTATTGTCTGATTCTGTGATCTACAAATGTGCTCAGTTGTGTCCATTGCAGCCCCATGGACTTTAGCCTGCTATGCTGCTCTGACCATAACATTCCCCAGGCAAGAATACTGGAGTGGGTTGCCATGTCTTACTCCAGGGAATCTTCTTGACCCAGGGATCAAATCTGCATCTCCTGCATTGTTAGGTAGATTTTTTTTTATCACTACAACACCTGGGAAGTGAGCCCTAATGCAGTTTGACAGGTGTCCTTATAAGAAGAAAGAATTAAAACAGAGGAAGAAAAATGCTGTATGAAAGCACAAAGACTCAGGGAAGGGATATAGGGAAGATAGCCATGTGAAGATGGAGACAGAGGTAGGAGTTACACTGTAATACACCAAGGAATGCCTGGGATTCCCAGAAACTGGAAGGGGCAAAGAAGGATCCTCACCTAGAGGCATTGGAGGGAGCATGGCCCTGTCAACATCTTGATTTTGGACTTCTTCCCTCTAGAGCAGTGTGAGAGTAAATTTCTGTTCCTTTCAGTACCATCAGTTCAGTCGCTCAGTCAGGTCTGACTCTTTGCGACCCCATGAATCGCAGCACTCCAGCCCTCTCTGTCCATCACCAACTCCCGGAGTTTACCCAAACTCATGTCCATCGAGTTGGTGATGCTACCTAGCCATCTCATCCTCTGTCGTCCCCTTCTCCTCCTGCCCCCAATCCCTCCCAGCATCAGAATCTTTTCCAATGAGTCAATTCTTCACATGAGGTGGCCAGAGTATTGGAATTTCAGCTTCAACTGAACATCCAATGAACTTTCAATGAACATCCAGGACTGATTTCTTTTAGGATGGACTGGTTGGATCTCCTTGCAGTCCAAGGGACTCCTATTAAGATTCTTCTCCAACACCACAGTTCAAAGGCATCAATTCTTCGGCACTCAGCTTTCTTCACAGTCCAACTCTCACATCCATACATGACTACTGGAAAAACCAGCCTTAACTAGATGGACCTTTGTTGGCAAAGTAATGTCTCTGCTTTTGAATATGCTATCTAGGTTGGTCATAACTTTCCTTCCAAGGAGTAAGCATATTTTAATTTCATGGCTGCTATCACCATCTGCAGTGATTTTGGAGCCCCCCAAAATAAAGTCTGACACTGTTTCCACTGTTTCCCCGTCTATTTCCCATGAAGTGGTGGGACCAGATGCCATGATCTTTGTTTTCTGAATGTTGAGATTTAAGCCAACTTTTTCACTCTCTTCTTTCACTTTCCGGAAAAGGCAATGGCAATCAACTCCTGTACTCTTGCCTGGAAAATCCCATGTATGGAGGAGCCTGGTGGGCTGCAGTCCATGGAGTCGCTAAGAGTCAGACATGACTGAGCGATGTCACTTTCACTTTTCACTTTCATGAATTGGAGAAGGAAATGGCAACCCACTCCAATGTTCTTGCCTGGAGAATCCCTTTCACTTTCATCAAGAGGCTTTTTAGTTCCTCTTCACTTTCTGCCATAAGGGTGGTGTCATCTGCATATCTGAGGTTATTGATATTTCTCCTGGCAATCCTGATTCCAACTTATACTTCCTTCAGCCCAGCGTTTCTCATGATGTACTCTACATATAAGTTAAATAAGCCTTTTCCTGTTTGGAACCAGTCTGTTGTTCCATGTCCAGTTCTCATTGTTGCTTCCTGACCTGCATATAGGTTGCTCAGGAGGCAGGTCAGGTGGTCTGGTATTCCCATCTCTTTCAGAATTTTCCACAATTTATTGTGATCCACACATTCAAAGGCCTTGGCGTAGTCAATAAAGCAGAAATAGATGTTTTTCTGGAACTCTCTTGCTTTTTCCATGATCCAGCAGACGTTGGCAATTTGGTCTCGGGCTCCTCTGCCTTTTCTAAACCCAGCTTGAAAATCTGGAAATTCACGGTTCACATATTGCTGAAGCCTGGCTTGGAGAATTTTGAGCATTACTTTACTAGCGTGTGAGACGAGTGCAATTATGCGGTAGTTTGAGCATTCTTTGGCATTGCCTTTCTTTGGGATTGGAATGGAAACTGAGCTTTTCCAGTCCTGTGGCTGCTGCTGAGTTTTCCAAATTTGCTGGCATATTGAGTGCAGCACTTTCACAGCATCATCATTCAGGATTTGAAATAGCTCAACTGGAATTCCATCACCCCCACTATCTTTGTTTGTAGTGATGCTTTCTAAGGCCCACTTGACTTCACATTCCAGGATGTCTGGCTCTAGGTCAGTGATCACACCATCGTGATTATCTGGGTCATGAAGATCGTTTCTGTATAGTTCTTCTGTGTATTCTTGCCACCTCTTCTTAATATCTTCTGCTTCTGTTAGGTCCATACCATTTCTGTCCTTTATCGAGCCCATCTTTGCATGAGATGTTCCCTTGGTATCTCTAATTTTCTTGAAGAGATCTCTAGTCTTTCCCATTCTGTTTTTTCTGTTTCTTTACATTGATCTCTGAGGAAGGCTTTCTTATCTCTCCTTGCTATTCTGTGGAACTCTGCATTCACATGCTTATATCTTTCCTTTTCTCCCTTGCTTTTTGCTTCTCTTCTTTTCACTGCTATTTGTAAGGCCTCCCCAGACAGCCATTTTGCTTTTCTGCATTTCTTTTCTATGGAGATGGTCTTTAAAGCCACCCAGTTTATGGCATATTCTTATAGCAGCTCAAGGAACCTTGGAAGTGTAAAATATAAGCATAAACGATGAAAGAATTTACTTCTGTTTTTCTGGCTTCTGACTTTTAAATTCTTTTGTTAGTAATTTTCTTAGTGGGATTGAACATTTATTGCATTTGAAGAATGTACAAATATCAGTTTTTATCAGAAAAAAAAATTTCCCCCTTTAAGGATTTATTGAAATTTCATTTGTTGCACAGATCAGTACCATGGTCACAGAATGCTCAAACCACCACACAATTGCACTCATCTCACACGCTAGTAAAGTAATGCTCAAAATTCTCCAAGCTAGGCTTCAATAGTACATGAACCGTGAAATTCCAGATGTTCAAGCTGCTTTTAGAAAAGGCAGAGGAACCAGAGATCAAATTGCCAACTTCCACTGAATCATCAAAAAAGCAAGAGAGTTCCAGAAAAACACCTATTTCCACTTTATTGACTATGCCAAAGCCTTTGATTGTGTGGATCACAGTAAACTGTGGAAAATTCTGAAAGAGATGGGAATACCAGACCAGCTGACCTGCCTCTTGAGAAACCTGTATGCAGGTCATGAAGCAACAGTGAGAACTGGACATGGAACAATAGACTGGTTCCACAGAGAAAAAGGAGTATGTCAAGGCTGTATATTGTCACCCTGCTTGTTTAACTTATATGCAGAGTACATCATGAGAAACACTGGGCTGGAAGAAGCACAAGTGGGAATCAAGATTGCCGGGAGAAATATCAGTAACCTCAGATATGCAGATGATACCACCCTTATGGCAGAAAGTGAAGAGGAACTAAAGAGCCTCTTGATGAAAGTGAAAGAGGAGAGTGAAAAAGTTGGTTTAAAGCTCAACATTCAGAAAACTAAGATCATGGCATCTGGTCCCATCACTTCATGGCAAATAGGTGGGAAAACTGTGGAAACAGTGCAGACTTTATGTTTTTTGGGCTCCAAAATCACTGCAGATGGTGATTGCAGCCATGAAATTAAAAGATGCTTACTCCTTGGAGGAAAAGTTATGACCAACCTAGACAGCATATTAAAAAAGCAGAGACATTACTTTGCCTACAAAGGTCCGTGTAGTCAAAGCTGTGGTTTTTCCAGTGGTCATGTATGGATGTGAGAGTTGGACTGTGAAGAAAGCTGAGCGATGAAGAATTGATGGTTTTGAACTGTGGTGTTGGAGAAGACTCTTGAGAGTCCCTGCAAGGAGATCCAACCAGTCCATCCTAAAGGGAATCAGTCCTGGATGTTCATTGGAAGGACTCATGCTGAAACTCCAATACTTTGCCACCTGATGTGAAGAACTGACCCATTTGAAAAGACCATGATGCTGGGAAAGATTGAAGGTGGAAGAAGAAGGTGAAGACAGAGGATGACATGGTTGGATGGCATCACCTACTCAATGGGCATAAGTTTGAGAAAACTCCGGGAATTGCTGATGGACAGGGAGGCCTGGCCTGCTGCAAAGTCATGGTTTTGCAAAGAGTCAGACACCACTGAGTGACTAACTGAACTGAACAGTCCCATGGAGCTCCAGTATTCTTGCCTAGGAAATTCCATGGACAGAGGAGCCTGGCGGACTAACAGTCCCTGGGGTTAGAAAAGAGTTGGACATGATTTAGTGACAAAATAGCAACAAGAACGAAGCAATGTTTTCAACCTTTGGGGGCAAGTTGAATGATCAGTTTATAAAATCAATTGTTTCTTTTTTCATGTTCTTGGATCTTATAGTGAGGTGTATTTAGTGTACAGTTTGGGAGTTATTTTGGATTTTTCTCTTTACCTCCTAAAATAATATAAATTAAGCCCCAAAATTAATACAGAGATTTATTCTCCACATTCTTCATCTAACTTCCCCAAATGCCAATATCTTAATTATCACAGCACAATTATCAAAATCAGAAAATAAACTAATCCATATTATGAACTAGTATGCAGACCTTATTCATATCTCATCAGTTGTCTCACTAACATCCGTTTTCTGATCTAGGATCTAATCCAGGATCACATATTGCATTAGGTTGTTATGCCTCTTCTTGACTGTGGCAGTTTCTCAGCCTTCAGTCTTTCATGACTTTGACCTTTTTGACAAATACCGGGTTTTTATTTTCTAGAATGTCCTTCAGTTTTGGTTCATATGATTATGATTGAACTTAAGTTTTTCTTTTTTGGCAAGAATACAGTGGAACTGAAATTGTATCCTTTTTTGTTCCTCCTATCAGGAGGCTCCTGTTTTTATGTTGTTAAATAATTTTGACCCATTATTGGCACTGTTAACTGATTCCCTGGTTAAGGAGGGCTTGCCAGGTTTCTCCATTGTAGTGTGACTGTTTTCCTCTTTGTCATTAGTTAGTATCTTGTACAAAGGAGATGCTTCGAGCAATACTTTTCGTTATACTTTTGCCTTCCAGTTTTGGTATCCATTAATGATTCCTGCCTGAAAAAGCAGTTGTGATGTTTATTAAATGGTGATTTTTCTTCTTTTATCATTTCTTATACATTTATTCTACTGTGAGGTAAAGCTTTCCCTTCTCCCCCATTTACTTTTCCATTCAATTTTTATTTGTATCATTATGTACTGTTAGATGATTGTCTTATTTTGGGGGTTGTAATGGCACCCCACTCCAGTACTCTTGCATGGAAAATCCCATGGACGGAGGAGCCTGGTAGGCTGCAGTCCATGGGGTCACTAAGAGTCGGACACGACTGAGCAACTTCACTTTCACTTTTCACTTTCATGCATTGGAGAAGGAAATGGCAACCCACTCAGGTGTTCTTGCCTGGAGAATCCCAGGGACGGGGGAGCCTGGTGGGCTTCCGTCTACGGGGTCGCACAGAGTCGGACATGACTGAAGTGACTTAGCAAGCTATTATAGTTCAGGTTTTTCTAATTATACTAGTCTTCAAGATTTAAAGAATTTTTCAGAATTTAAGATAAAATATTAGTTGTTCGTGGAACAGTAGATTTGAGGAGAACTCACAGTAACTCTCTGGATTTAAAGTAGCAAGACACAATTAGATACTTTAATTATTATTCAAATAAACAATGTTCAAATTTTCTAGTTGTAAAAGAACTTTTCATAAACCTATGCACAAAGCAGTGAATCTGTAAAATTTCATATCTTTTATCTGGTTTGGATCTCTATTTTTTTAACTTGAAGTATTAAATATTGTGGTAGTTTCAGATGTACAGCATAGTAATTCAGCATTTCTGCAGATTATATGCCGTTATAGGTTATTATAAGATGATAGATATAATTCACTGTGCTATACTAGTATATCCTTGTTGCTTATCTATTTTGTATATATATATAGTAGTTTGTGTCCCTTAATCCTGCACCCCTAATTTGACTCTCTCCCCTTCTGTGTCACCTGTGGTAACCACAAGTTTTCTATGTGGGTTTGTTTTGTGTATACATTCATCTGTATTAGTTTTGTAATTCCACATATAAGTTACATATAATATGTTTCTTTTTCTAACTAAATTCACTAAGCATAGTATTCTCTAGGTCCATTCTCATTGCTACAGATGACAGTAGTTTATTCTTTTTATGTGACTGAGTAACAGGCTATTGTATCTTCTTAACCCGGTGTCTGTTGATAGGCACTTGGGTTGCTTCCATGTCTTGGCTGTTGTAAATAGTGCTGCTGTAACCACTGTGGTACATGTATCTTTTCAAGTTAAAGTTTACGGGGTTTTTTTTTTTTTTTTTTCGGTATATGCCCAGGAATGGAATTGTTGGATCATATGGTAGTTCTATTTTTAGTTTCTTAAAGGACCCTCCATGCTGTTTCCATGGGCTTCCTGGTGGCTCAGTGGTAAAGAATCCACCTGCCAATGCAGGAGACCCGAGTTCAATTCCTGGGTCAGGAAGGTCCCCTGGAGGGAAAAGTGGCAACCTACTCCAATTTTCTTGCGTGGCAAATCCCTTAAACTGAGGAAAACTTATAGTGGGCTCCGGTCCATGGGTTGCAAAAGAGTAGGAAGAGTAGGACGTGACTTAGCAACTAAGCAGCAACAACTTAATGTTTCCATAGTGCTGTTATTAATTACGTTCCAGTCAGCACTGAACGGACTCCCTTCTCTGTACATCCTCTTTAACATTTATTATTTATAAACTTTTTGATGATAGCCATTCTGACAGGTATAATGTGATACCGCATTGTGGCTTTGATTTGCATTTCTCCAATAATTAGCAGATGTGCCTGTTAGCCATCACTGTGTCATCTTTTGAAAAATTGGACCTCATTCTTTAAAGTTTGTTTAGTCATAAGGATTTATTAAGAACCCATTTCTTCTTGTTCATGAACCCATAGAATCTGTTTTTTCACTGCTTTTATCAAACTGAATAGGCACATATTCCTCCCTCAACAACTAAGAATCTATCATGGATTCTGTGTGTTTTTTCTGTCTTGCTGAGTTTCTTAAGAGCAAGCAGCATAAGTTTTCAATAATTATTTTTAATTGTAGAATAATTGCTTTACAGTATTGTGTTGGTTTCTGCCAAACATCAACATGAATCAGCCATAGGTATACCTGTGTCCCCTGCCTCTTGATCCTACCTCCCTTGTCCCTCCCCACCCTACCCCTCTAGGTTGTTACAGAGCCCAGGTTTGAGTTCCCTGAGTCATACAGCAACCTCCCGTTGGCTATCTGTTTTACATATGGTAATATGTTTCCATGTTAACTTTGTTCATACAGCCCACCCTCTCCTTTCCCCCATCCATGTCCATGAGTCTGTTCTCTGTGTCTCCATTGCTGCCCTGCAAATAGGTCATCAGTACCATCTTTCTAGATTCCATATTTATGTGTTAGTTTAGGTATTTGTTTTTCTCTACTTTGTTCTGTGTAATAGGCTCTAGGTTCATCCATCTCGTTAGAAATGGCTCAAATGCATTCCTTGTTATGTCTGAGTAATAGTCCATTGTGGATATTACCACAGCTTTTTTATCTGTTCATCTGTCAATGGACATCTAGGTTGCTTCCATATCCTAACTATTGTAAATAGTACTGCAGTGAACATTGGAATACAGGTGTCATTTTCAATTTTGGTTTCCTCAGGGCATATGGCTAGTAGTGCAATTACTGGGTCATATGGTAGTTTTGGAGAAGGCAGTGGCACCCCACTCCAGTACTGTTGCCTGGAAAATCCCATGGATGGAGGAGCCTGGTGGGTTGCAGTCCATGGGGTTGCGAAGAGTTGGACATGAGTGAGCGACTTCACTTTCACTTTTCACTTTCCTGCATTGGAGAAGGAAATGGCAACCCACTCTGGTGTTCTTGCCTGGAGAATCCCAGGGACGGGGTAGCCTGGTGGGCTGCCGTCTATGGGGTCGCACAGAGTCGGACACGACTGAAGCAACTTAGCAGCAGCAGCAGCATGGTTGTTTTATTCCTAGTTTTAAAAGAAATCTCTGTACTGTCTTCCATAAAGGGTGTATCAATTTACATTTCCACCAACCGTGCAAGAGGGTTCCCTTTTCTCCACACCCTCTCCAGCACTTACTGTTTGTAAATTTTTTGATGGAGGCCATTCTAACTGGTGTGAGACTGACTCACTGTAGTTTTGACTTGCATTTCTCTAATAAGGAATGATGTTGAGCATCTTTTCATGTGTTTATAAGCCATTTCTATGTCTTCTTTGGAGAAACGTCTGTTTAGGTCTTTTGCCCAATTGTTGGGTAGGTGTTTTGTTTTTCTCATATTGAGTTGTGTGAGCTTCTTGTGTATTTTTGAAACTAATCCTTCGTCAGTTGTTTCAATTGCTATTATTTTCTCCCATTCTAAGGGTTGTATTTTCACCTTACTTACAGTTTCCTTTGCTGTGTAAAAGCTTTTACGTTTAATTAGGTCCCACTTGTTTACTTTTGTTTTTATTTCCATTATTCTAGGAGGTGAGTCATAGAGGATCTTGCTGTGGTTTATGTTACAGAGTGTTCTGCCTATATTTTCCTCTAAGAGTTTTGTAGTTTCTGGTTTTACATTTATGTCTTTAATCCATTTTGAGCTTTTCTTTGTATATGGTGTTAGGAAGTGTTCTAATTTTATTCTACATGTAGCTGTCCAGTTTTCCCAGCAGCACTTACTGAGGAGACTGTCTTTGCCCCATTGTATATTCTTGCCTCCTTTGTCAAAAATAAGGTGTCCATAGGTGTTTCTTGGGCTTATCTCTGGGCTTTCTGTGTTGTTCCATTGGCCTATATTTCTGTTTTTGTGCCAGTACCATACTGTCTTGATGACTGTAGCTTTGTAGTATAGTCTGAAGTTTGCTCCAGCTCCATTCTTCTTTCTCAAGATTGCTTTGATTATTCTGGGTCCTTTTTGTTTCCATATGAATTGTGAGATTTTTTGTTCTAGTTCTGTGAAAACTACCATTCATAATTGGATAGGGATTGCATTGAATCTGTAGATTGCATTTGGTAGTTTAGTCATTTTCACAATATTGATTGTTCTACCTCAGAAACATGGAGTATCTCTCCATCTGTTTATGTCATCTTTGATTTCTTTTATCAGGGTCTTATGTTTTTCTGTATACAGCTCTTTTGTCTCCTTAGGTAGGTTTATTCCTAGATATTCTTGTTTCAGTGGTGAATGGGATTGATTCCTTAATTTGTCTTTCTGATTTTTCATTGTTAGTGTATAGAAATGCAAGTGATTTTTGTGTAATGATTTTTTATTCTGCAATGTTGGTAAATTCACTGATTAGCTCTAGTAAATTTCTTACTGTATCTTTAGGGCTCCATGTATCATTGTTGTCTGCAAACAGTGAGAGTTTTACTTCTTTTCTAATCTGGGTTCCCTTTATTTCCTTTTCTTCTCTGATTGCCATAGATAGGACTTCCAAAAAATGATAGTGGTGAGAGTGGGCACCTTTGTCTTGTTCCTGATCTTAGAGGTAATGCTTTCAGTTTTTCCATTGAGAATAATGTTTACTCTGGGTTTATCATGTATGGCCTTTATTTTGTTGAGGTAGATTCCTTCTCTGCCCATTTTTTGAAGTTTTTTTTTTTTTTTTAAATCATAAATGGGTATTGAATTTTGTCAAAGGCTTTCTCTGCATCTATTGAGAATGTCATATGGTTTTTATCTTTCCTTTTGTTAATACAGAGTGTCACATTGATTGATTTGTGTATATTGAAGGATCCTTGCATCCATGGGATAAACCCTACTTGACCATGGCAAGCACCATAATTTAAACATTTTTTGATACCAACATTTTATAACATTGCCTTGCATTTTGTAGATCAAATACCATTGGGGGCATTTAAATACCACTGGGGATATGGAATGGAGGGCTCCAGAAGAATATGGTCTTGTCTTTTTAAGTTTGTGGGATTATTCATCTGTGAAACTAAGCATGTAGAAAACTATTCCAGAATGTCTCCTGGAGACTACACATTCATCCCTAAACCAGAGAATAGAAGTATGCATTGTGCAGTGAGAAAAGTTTAATATGTTGCTTTTATTTTGAAAATTAGAATTACTGTTAGAAAGTTAGTTTTGCAAATTAATATTGTACAAGCTGATAAACAGTGAATTGTAAATAAAAGAATATTGTGGAAATTTTGGCAGACAGGTATGTCAGTTAAGTGTTTGCAATTGTATTCTCTCTTGTATACTTAGTACAGGATGATTCAGTGTAAGGAAGTTAATCTCCTTGGTGTTCATTTTTACTTATTAGCTATCTTAAAGGTTGATGGCATTTTTAATCCTATTTAAATTTAGAGCAAGCCAATCAATAACATATTTGTAGTTGGTTAGTTGTATAATTTAATATTTTTAAAGATAATTTTAGAGGGCTAAAAGAGAAGGAAATGGCAACCCACTCCAGTATTCTTGCCTGGAGAATCCCATGTACGGAGGAGCCTGGTGGGCTACAGTCCACAGGGTCACTCACTCACTTCACTTAGAGGGCTATATATTTAAATTTATTTAAGTTTAATTTTTTCTTAAAATGATAATGGATACATATTTATAATGCTTTCTTAAAATTTTTGTTAAGTTAGATTAATAATAAAGATGAGCAAATGTCTTGACTCTGCCACAAATCCATGTATTATATTCATGTGGTCTTTGAAGTTTTGTTATTTGTTTCCAGTCTGCTCTGGTCTTGATGTAATACTTTATGTAAGATTCTTTTCTCTTAGTTCCATTTTGTGTTTGTAATTTTACTCCTATTTGTTAGATTTGTCATTTTGCATCTGACTTTGGATTCTGATTCCTTATCAAAACTCTAGTTTGGATCTGTTCAATTGATGCTTTTTTATTTTTCTACATTTTTCACATAGTACACCTGCCTGTTGAACTCTTGAAACTTAACTCAGGAGGCCTCAACCTTCTCTAGAGAGGAACCAGGGGTGAAGCTTACTGTAATCTGACTTCTTTTTGTAGTTTTGGTGCTGTACAGATTTACAGAAATGAGAAATCTCAGTCAAACTAAAAGGCAGTTTTTATGACAGCTATGTAACTGGTTAGAAATTATAGTGAGAAAAAGATCCCATGCACAATAGCTTTAAAAACTTCCCTTGTGGTCCAGTGGCTAAGACTCCACACTGCCAGTGCAAGGGCTCTGGGTTTGATCCTTGGTTAGGGAACTAGATCCCATCTGCTGGCACTAAGAGTTCACCTACTACGATTTTTTTTTTTTTTTTTTTTGAGATCTCACATGGTGCAACTAAAGCCACATAAATAAATATTTCAAACAAACTTATAAATGAACTAGCAATTTACTTACAACTTCAGTGAGCTTCCCTGGTGGCTCAGTGGTAAAGAATCCACTTGCCAATGCAGGAGATGCAAGAGATGCAGTTTGATCCCTGGGTTGGGGAGATCTTCTGGAGAAGGGAATGACAATCCACTCTAGTGTTCTTGCCTAGAGAATTCCATGGGTAGACCATGCAGTTGCAAAGAGTTGGGGCACAATTGAGCGACTAACACTTTCACTTACCACTTTATTAATGTTTTACACTTGCTAAGAAGCCACCTTTCTGGGTGCCAGGTACTAGACATTTCCTTAAGAACAAGATGAGAAGACATTTCTCCCTGCTGGTGCTGCTGCTGCTAAGTCGCTTCAGTCGTGTCCAACTGTGCGACCCCATAGACGGCAGGCAGCCCACCAGGCTCCCCCGTCCCTGGGATTCTCCAGGCAAGAACACTGGAATGGGTACATTTCTCTCTAGAAGATCATAAAATCTCCTACAGAGCTAGAAATGCAAATGAATTACTTAAATTGCGTGGTGAATTGTTGTGAACTTAAAACTGCCCTAGGAAACTCAGTCAGGGGCTCTGTATCAATTTAGAGGGGTGGGATGGGTAGAGAGATGGGGAGGAGGTTCACGAGGGAGGGGATATATGTATACCTATGGCTGATTCATGTTGAGGTTTGACAGAAAACAAAATTCTGTAAAGCAGTTATCCTTCAATTAAAAATAAATTAATAGAAAAAGTAACAGAGTGGAGTGACAGAAGTAAGGAGCTGAAAGAAATTTGTGGAACTATTACTAACAAAATAATACATGATCACACACAGACACACACACATAGTATGCAGCAAAAGGTACTCTCAGTGGTACGTACAGCGTGGTATGAAAGCTTATAAGTGTGATTCTTAACCCTGCCTAGATTTCAAGAAGTTTAGAGCTTTCGAATTTGCTTCAGGAGGAGTAGGGTTTTATTGGGCATGAGGTAGTATTTGCACATGCACAGAAGCAGAAGAGAATTGGTTTTGTCGAGAAATAACAAGCACTTTGAAATTAGGAGTAAAGTAATGGGAGAGAAGCAGTGAAAGTTGCGATTGTAGGAGAGTTTTAAGTTTCTTGCTGTTATCTCTTGGTTTTAGAGTTATAAGAACATAAAGTAATGGAAATATAAAAAGTAAAGGGAAAATGTGACTAGATGTGAAGAAGATAAGAAGGAAGAATTTGGGAAATAGTTTGAGGATGTTTATCATGGAACTGCATTTTCCAAGGGCAACATGTAAAGTTTTGGAAGAGTTCGGTCAAAACAAAAAAATTTGAAGTTCTCTGGATATGACAGGAGTCTTATTTTGGCTTGTCCTTTTTCCTTAGTGCCAGGACATTTTTCTGTGTGGTAGAGTTGTATGTGTGTATAAGATCACTTGTGGGAGGCTTTTTCAAACAACTTTCTTCCATTTCTCATATGCGCTGTTCCTCCATCTTTTCACTTAACCCCCTTGCTTCCCACTTTCATCTGCCCAACATCTTAATGTCACTGCTGAATAAGTCAGTTACTGAGAATACTACTGTCAACTATTTTTGTGTTTGCTTTTAAAGAAAATGCTGCTGCTTTTGGTTTGTTAACCATCTGAGAATTCTCATGTTCAGTTTTGCAACTACTGCTTTTACAAATGTATTTACATAATATACATGCATGGTCACATAGTTTAATTGAACAAATTTTTACTAGGTTTCAGGCATTAAGAGTATGCTTTCATGTGTGCTAATTTGCTTCAGTCATATCTGACTCTGTGCGACCTTGTGGACTATAGCCCCTTCAGGCTCCTCTCTGTCCATGGGATTCTCCAGGCAAGAATACTGGAGTTGGTTGCCATGCCCTCCTCTAGGGGATCTTCCCAACTTAAGGATCGAACCCGCATCTCCTGCATTGACAGGCGTGTTCTTTACCACCAGTGCCACCTGGGAAGCCCCATTAAGAGTGTAAGATGGGGCAAAAAGAACAGATACTTGGGCTTGCAGAGCTTTATGTTTTTATATACTTCTTTCTGTAGCTCAGTCTTAATATTTTTTAAAGTTATAGGCATTCTTCCAATTATTTCTCTCAGCAACCAAATGAAGCTTTTTTTTTTTTTTTTTTGTTAGTTGCATTATTTCTGTTTGAGAGGTGAGAATACTGAGGCATAGTGAGTTACAGAGTTAGAAAGCTTAAGGCCCAGATGATCTGGATCCAGGGCCCAAATTCTTGAAGCCCTCTGCTATAATTCCTTTTAATTTTAAGGCTTTGTTACCTGGAGATGGTAAAAGAAGGGGATACTTTTTTAGAATATTTGAAGAGAAAAAGAGGACTAATGAACGAGTCAACTTGCTGTTACCAGTGAACTATCCCATTTAGCACGTAATTCAATTTTGGTGTAAGTTGTCTTGTCTCTTTAATATTTGAGATTTTGAGGATTAATGTTTTCCAAAGTTTATTACTTCTCCATTTCCTGTGTCATAATAGTGCCTTTTTCCTATTTGCTTCATCTTGTAGTAGGTATTGCTGTGTAAATTGGAGGTTTGAACTCTATTTTGGCATTCTTTTTATTCACTGAAAGAACTAGAAAAATTTTCTCATTTGTAGGCTACTTTTACTTAGAAAAGAGATTGGTACTTTGTTTTCTTGATTGAAATCTACTTAAATTTTTCATAGTATGATGTATACATTTATGTATTGGAAATTTTTTTTCTCTTAATATCTTTAATTTGCTGTCATGAACATAGGTAACAATCATAATTCTAGTTAAAACAGTAAATGAGTATAACATTTCTGTGTTGGTGCAGAGTAGTACTTCAGATCCCACCTGCAACATTCAGGATCTTCATTGCGAAAAACGCATGGGCTCTCTAGTGTGTGAGGGCTCAGTTGCCCTACAGCATGTGGGATCCTAGTTTGCTAACCAGGGATTGAATCCTTGTCCCCTGCATTGCAGGGTGGATTCTTAAACTCTGGATCACTGGAGAAGTCCACAGTTTCAGAAACACCATTTTAATCATTGTTTTGCTTTGCAAATCATGTGCCACCCACTACCATATACCCACATGCGTATATATATACATATTCACTGCTAAGAGATTCTCTGAGACAGCTCAGATAAAATTTTAGGAGTGATAAAATAGGGTCCTGAATTAATTAGATTGTAAGTCTGCCTGGAGAGTGAATTCCTCTGATTAAAGACTAGAACTTTGTACTCCACAGGTGATACTGCCTGTAATTGGAAATAAGCTGTGTGATAGATACTGCTTTTTAACCCTTGTTCTTGAATCAGTTAATGAGAATTTATAAAACCGGGTGTTATTGAGGCAAGATACTGGCTGGTCATTATATTCTGAATTTTATTTTTCTTCCTGTCATCATCTTTGGCACAGTGCATGGTAAACAGATAGGGGCACTGCGTATTTAAGTAGATGGGGCATTATGCCTCTGTATCTCTGGGTGTACACATGTGCTTAAATCCACGTGAGATCAGAAAATTGACCAAGGATATAAATTAACTCTGTGGAAAACTTTAATTGGCTAATAAGTTATTTACTATTTCTAAAAAAAGACTTTATTTTTAAGAGAAATTTTAGAATCACAGCAAAATTGAATGGAATATACAGAGACTATCCCATATATTCCTTGTCCCCAAGTACATACAGTCTCTTCCACTATCATCATCTTGTACCATAGCGGTACATACACACATAGCGGTGAGTTTAATTGGTGAACTTACACTGACATGTCCTTATCACCCAGAGTGAACATTAGTGTTCACTTTTGGTGTTGTATAAACTATGGCTTTTTATAACTATATCATTACATGTGTCCATCATTATAGTATCATACAAAAAGTTTTACTTCTGTAAAAACCTTTTGTGCTCCACCTATTATCTCTTCTGCCCTGTAATCCCTGGCAACCACTGGTATTTTTAACGTCTCATAGTTTTGCCTTGTCAAGACTGCAGTGTAGTTGAAATCATGGAGTATGTGGCAGTTTCAGATTGACTTCTTTCAGTTACTAATATGCATATGACTTTTCCTGTGTCTTTTCCTGACTTGGTGACTCGTTCCTTTTAGTACTGAGTAATATTCCATTGTCTGCATGTACCACAGTTTATTTATCCATTCATCTCCTGAAGAACATCATGGTTCCTTCCATGTTTTCACACTTTTGAATAAAACCACTAAACATCTTTATGTAGGTTTATGTGTGAAGATGAGTTTTTACTTCCTTTGGATATATACTTTGGAGCATGATTGCTGGAACATATGGTAAGAATATATGGAGTTTGTAAGAAACTGCCAGACTGTCATCCAAAGTTGCTATACCATTTTGTTTTCCTGCCAGCAGTGAATTTCTGTTGTTCCATTTACTTGTCAGCATTTGGTTTTGTCAGTCTTTTGGCTTTTCACCATTCTGAGTGTAGAAGTATCGTACTGTTTTTTAATTTGCAGTTCTCTAATGACATAGGATGTTAAGTATCTTTTCTTTGCTTATATGCCAGCTGTGTAGTTTCCTTTGTGAGGTGTTCGAGTCTTATACCCATATTTTAAGCAGGTTATTTGTTTTCTTATTGAGTTTTAACACTTCTTTATATATTTTGGATGCTTAAGATATTAGATTAAAAACATATTGAAAATATTAAACAAAAATGTCTAGAGAAATATTATTTCCCTGTCTGTGACTTGTCTTTTCATTTTCTTGACAGTCCTTTGCTGAGCAGAAGTTTTAATTCTAGTAAGTCCAGTTTAACTATCATTTTCTCCTCATAGTTCGTGCCTTTGGTGTTGTATCTAAAAAGTCATCACCATATGCCTAAAAAATCATCACCATACCCAAGGTCATCTGGATTTTTCCATATGTTATTTTAAGAGTTTTACTTTTGAGTTTATATTTAGTTCTTTGATCCATGTTGAGTTAATTTTTTGAAGGCTTTAAATTCTTTCTTTCCCACATGGATATCCAATTTTAACATCATATGTTGAAAAGATGATGTTTTCTCCATTATATCACTTTGTTCAGTTGTCACAGATCAATTGACTATTTGGGTGGGTTGACTTCTGGGCTCTCTGTATTATTTTATTAATCTAGTTGTCTATTTTTTTTGTCACTATCATAGTCTTGATTGCTATAGACATATTAAAGCAAATCTTAAATTCAGATATTATCAGTCTTCTAATTTTGTTCTTGTTTTTGAATATTGTTTTGCCTATTCTAGATCTTTTGCCCTCCAAATCAACTTTAGCACCAGTTTTTGATATATAGAAATTAACTTCTTATGCAGTCAACAGGGAATGTGTTGAATCTATGGACCAATATGGGACTGACATCTTGGCAATTTTGAGTCTTCCTATCTGAACCAGGAATAGCTATCTGCTTATTTAGTTCTTGGGCTTCTCAGGTGGCGCAGTGGTAAAGAATCCACTTGCCAGTGCAGGAGATTCCAAGGACACAGGTTCCATCCCTGGGTTGGAAGATTCCCCTGGAGTAGATAATGGTAACCTGCTCCAATATTCTTGTCTGAAAAATTTCATGGACAGAGGAGCCTGGCGGGCTATAGTCCATGGGATCACAAAGACTCAAGATGCAACTGAGCACATATTTAGTTCTTAGATTTTTCATTGAAATTTTGGAGTTTTCCTTGTCTAGATCTTGTCCATATTGTTTTGGATTTATATTCAAATATTTATCTTTCTTCTGGTGCTGATGTAAATGGTTAGATGGATAGACAACATCACCAAATCAATAGACATGAATTGGAGCAAACTCTGGTAGATAGTGGAGGACAGAGGAGTCTGGTGTGCTTCAGTCCTTGGAGTCACAAAAAGTCAGACATGACATAGCGACTGAACAATGTAAATGGTGTATTAATTTCAAATTTCATTTGTTCATTTTATATATGAAAAATGGCTTTTCAGTTTTTTCAGGTTTTCTGTATAGACAGTCATGTGATCTGCATACAAAGAAAGTTTGATTTCTTCCTTCCTGGTCTGTATACCTTTTATTTCCTTTTCTTATTGCTTTAGCTCGAATTTCTAGTACAGTGTTCAAAAGGAATGGTAAAAGATATCTTTGCTTTGTTCTTAAGAGGGCTAGTTCTTCCCATTATGTATGTGTTTGGTGTAAGTTCAGAAGTTCCCATCTATTTTAGTTTAGTGAAAGTTCTTTTAAAAATTATGAATGTGTGTTGGATTTTATGAAATGTTTTTCCTGAATTTATTGATATGACTGTGTGGCTTTACTTCTTTGCCTCTTGTTATGATGGGTTCCATTATTTGATTTTCACATTTTAACTAGACATGTGTACCTGGGATAAAGGACGTTATTGGTGGCTCAGATGGTAAAGAATCTGCCTGCAATGCACGAGACCAGGGTTCGATTCCTAGGTCAGGAAGATTCCTTGGAGAAGAAAATGGCAACCCAATCCAGTATTCTTGCCTGGAGAATCCCATGGACAGAGGAGCCTGGAAGGCTATAGTTCATGGTGTTCATTTCCAAGACAAACCATTCAGTATCACAGTAATCCAAGTCTATGCCCCAGTCACTGATGCTGAAGAAGCTGAAGTTGAACAGTTCTATGATGACCTAAAAGACCTTGTAGAACTAACACCAAAAAAAAAAAAAAAAAAAAAGTCATTTTCATCATAGGGGACTAAAATGCAAAAGTAGGAAGTCAAAAGATACCTGGAGTAATAGACAAGTTTGGCTTTGGAGTACAAAATAAAGTAGGGCAAAGGCTAACAGAGTTTTGCCATGAGAATGCACTGGTCATAGAAACACCCTTTGCCAACAACACAAGAGATGGCTCGACACATGTACATCAGCAGATGGTCAGTACTGAAATCAGATTGATTATATTCTTTGCAGCTGAAGATGGAGAAATTCTATACAGTCTGCAAAAGCAAGACTGGGAGCTGAATGTGGCTCAGAGCATGAACACCTTACTGAAAAATTCAAACTTAAATTGAAGAAAGTAGGGAAAACCACTAGACGATTCAGGTATGACCAAAGTCAAATCCCTTACAATTACACGGTGGAAGTGACAAAGAGATTCACGGGATTAGCTCTGATAGAGTTCCTGAAGAACCATGAACAGAGTTTTGTGACATTGTTCAGGAGGCAGTGATCAAAAGCATCCCCTAGAAAAAAACATGCAAAGAGGCAAAATGGTTGCCTGAGGAGTCCTTACAAATACTGAGAAAAGAGAAGCTAAAGGCAAAGGAGAAAAGGAAAGATATACCCATCTGAATGCAGAGTCAAAGACTAGCAAGGAGAGATAAGAAAGCCTTCCTTATTGATCAGTGCAAAGAAATAGAGAAAAACAATAGAATGGGAAAGACTAGAGATCTCTTAAAGAACATTATAGAGAACCTGAAGCATTTCATGCAAATACGGGCATAATAAAGGACAGTAATGGTATGAACCTAACAGAAGCAGAAAATATTAAAAAAAAAGGTGACGAGTACAAAGAAGAACCATACAAAAAAGATATTAATGACCCAGATAACCACGATGATGTGATCACTCACCGTGAGCGAAACATCCTGGAATGTAAAGTCAAGTGGGCCTTAGGAAGCATCACTACAAACAAAGGTAGTGGTGTTGATGGAATTCCAGATGAACTATTTCAAATTCTAAAAGATGATGCTGTGAAAGTGCTGCACTCAGTATGCCAGCAAATTTGGAAAACTCAGCAGTGGCCACAGGACTGGAAAAGATCAGTTTTTATTCTAATCCAGGAAAGGGGAAGTGCCAAAGAATGTTCAAACTACTGCACAGCTGGACTCTTCACATGATAGCAGAGCTCAAAATTCTCCAAGTGAGGCTTCAACAGTATGTGAACTGAGAACTTCCAGATGTTCAAGAAGTGTTCAAGATGTTCAGATGGATTTAGAAAAGGCAGAGGAACCAGAGATCAAATTGCCAGCATTGGTTGGATCATTGAAAAAGCAAGACAGTTCCAGAGAAACATCTGGAACATCTGTTTTATTGACTACACCAAAGCCTTAGACTTTGTGGATCACAACAAACTATGGAAAGTTCTTAAAGAGATGGGAATACCAGATCACCTTGCCTGCCTCCTCAGAAACCTGTGTGCGGGTCAAGAAGCAATAGTTAGTACTGGACATGGAACAACAGACTGGTTCCAAATTGGGAAGGGAGTATATCAAGGCTGTATATTGTCACCCTACTTACTTAATTTACATGCAGAGTACATCATGTGAAATGCTGGATTGGATGAAGCATGAACTAGAATCAAGATTGCCAGGATAGATACCAATAACCTCAGATATGCAGATGACAGCACCCTTATGGCAGAAAGTGAAGAAGAACTAAAGAGCCTTTTGATGAAAGTAAAAGAGGAGAGTGAAAAAGTTGGCTTAAAGCTCAACATTCAGAAAACTAAGATCATGGCATCCCGTCCCATCACTTCATAGCAAATAGATGGGGAAACCATCTAAACGGTGGCTGCAGCCATGGAATTAAAAGACACTTGCTCCTTGGAAGAAAAGCTATGGCCAACTTAGACAGCATATTAAAAAGCAGAGACGTTACTTTGCCAACAAAGGTCCTTCTAGTCAGAGCTGTGGTTTTTCCAGTAGTCATGTGTAGTTGTGAGAGTTGGACCATAAAGAAAGCCGAGCGCCAAAGAATTGATGCTTTTGACCTGTGGTGTTGGAGAAGACACTTGAGAGTCCCTTGGACTGCAGGGACGTCAAACCAGTCCATCCTAAAGGAAATCAGTCCTGAATTTTCATTGGAAGGACTGATGCTGAAGCTTCAATATTTGCTACCTGATGCTAAGAACTGACACATTGGAAAAGACCTTGATGCTGGGACATATTGAAGGCGGGAGGACAAAGGCTGACAGAGGATGAGATGGTTGGATAGCATTACCGAATCAATGGGCGTGAGTTTGAGGAAGCTCTGAGAGTTGGTGATGGACAGGAAAGCCTGGAGTGCTGTAGTTCATGGGATTGCTCATGAGTGAGCAACTGAACTGAACTGTACATGGGATAAATCTCGCTTGTGGTACATAATTTTAAAAATACATTTAAAATTTTTGATTTGCTATCACTTTGTTGACAGTTTTATATCTGTGTTGATGAGACATAGAGTGGTCTGTAATTTTCTTGCAGTGTGTTTGTCTAATTTTGATGTTAGGGTAATACTGTCTCATAAAATGAGGTAGGAAATATCCCCTCTCCTTTCATCTTTTGGAAGATATGGTAGAGACTTGGTTATAGCTTCTTCCTTAAATGTTAGAATTTGCCAGTGAACCTATCTGGGTTTGGTTCTTTATGTCGTGGCAGGTTTTAAAATATTGATGCAGTTTCTTTTATAGATGTAGGCCAGTTTATATTGCCTGTTTCTTGTGAGTTTTGGCATATTTTATCTTTCAAATATTGGATCCATTTCATCTCTGTTTCACATCTTGTGAGTATACTCATGGTATTCTGTTATTACCCTTTTTGTGTTGTCGTTTTCTGTTTACATTCCATTTTTTATTTCTGATATTGTGTCCTTAGTTAGCCTAGGTGGATGTTTATTAATTTTTATAGATCTTTTCAAAGAACCAGTATTTGGTTTTAGTCACTTCCATAATTTTTGACTTACTATTTTACAACTTCTTTGCCTTTTGCTCTAGTTTTTATTATTTCTTTTCTAACGCTTAGTTTTTATTTGCTTTGTTCTCCCCCGCCCCCCCCTCTCGCCCCCCCAGTTTCTTAGGTTGGAAGATTAGACGATTGATTTTAGATTTTCTTCTTTTCTGCTACATGCAGACAGTGCTATAAATTCTCTGTAAGCTGCTTTGGCTGCATCCTAAAAATTTTGATGAGTTGTATTTTCATATTCATTCAGTTGAAATGTTTTAAAATTTCTGTTGAGATTTCTTCTCTGACTCATGCTATTTAGAAGCATGTTGTTTAATTTCCAGGTGTTTTGTGATTTTTCCAACTATCTATTAATGATTTCTAATTTAATTCCATTGTAGCCTGAGAGCATGCATTGTATGATTTCTGCTTTTCCAAATTTGTTAAGGAATTTTTTATGGTTCAGAATGTTATCTGTTCTGATGAATGCTCCATGTGAGCTTGAGAGAAATGTGAATTCTGCTGTTGTTGAATGAAACAGTTTATAGATGCCAATTAAATACAGTTGATTGATCGTGTTATAGAGTTCACTTGTGTCTTTATTGATTTTCTGCCTGCTTTTTACTATTTTTGTTGCTGTTCTTTATCCCTCAGAAGTTTGACAAAATGAGAGGAACAGCTCTTTTACATTCTGTTTTGAGGGTGAGAACTGATGGGAGAAGTGAAAGAGTTAGGAGCCCTGAGAAGAAGTGCTCAGCTTAGAAGATAACCTTGGGAATGATGAGAAATGTACCTTTAGAGTGAGAGAGAGAGAGAGAGATGTATGTGCTTTTTCAGGTGTAGTATCTTTCCAGGTGGCTCAGTGGTAAAAACTGCCTGCCAGTGCAGGATATTTGCATTTGATCCCTAGGTCAGGAGGATCCTTGGAGGAGGGCAAGGCAACTCATTCCAGTATTTTGGCCTGGAAAAAATCCCATGCACAGATGAGCCTCATGGGCTATAGTTGGGTCGCAAAAAATTAGACACAGCTGAGCACGCATGCATCTTTAAAACCAACATAATTCAGAAAGAATGGGGAATATTCTTTATTGAAAGTGAAGTTTAGCACAGTGTCTAGCATGTAGGTAGATGCTTTAATGAATGTTGGATGTTCTCAGTAAAGAGAAAAAAAACAATACCAAGTTAGTTATAGAGTGATACCAATTTATGGGTGACTACTATAAAAATGAAATAGAGGACTATATGACCAATGATAAATTTATAAGATTGCTGGAATGACAAGAGAAATGTTTAGAATGGCTTATGAAAAACGTAGTAAGTACAAACAGGAGTTTTTTGTTTTTTTGATTGCTTAACTGATTTTAATAACATGACATAAAGCCCCTACACTTGATATAATTGTTATGCAAAATACATAGATGAATACTGTCTTCTTTTAAAAATATGAAATAAATAAGCAAGACGTGAAAATAGGCAAGTTTCCATTAAATAAATGAAAATTTAAAAAAAAGTTTTGCTTTCCATTTCATTTGAAGAAGGGAAATTATCATTTTAAACAAAATACAAGTTTATTAAACTAAAACATTATATAAAATGTTTAACTTTCATAAGTTAAAATGTTTAACTTATATAAAATGTTTAAGCTTCAAGGTTATGTTACTCCCAGATTTTGCATGTAACTGACAGAAGATGAGATGGTTTGGATGGCATCACTGATTCAATGGACGTGGGTTTGGATAGACTCTGGGAGTTGGTGATGGACAGGGAGACCTGGCCTGCTGTGATTCATGGGGTTGCAAAAAGAGTCGGACATGACTGAGCAACTGAACTGAACTTTCAAATCTGCTAACACCCACTGAATTGATTCCATTCTGGATTCTAAGGCGTCAGTTTCTTCTTGCAAATTTTTCTTTGCTTCTTCTAACATTTCTTGTGTTTCTTCTTGAGAATGATTAATGAAAACATCGCCAATGTGATAAGGTGTCATTAAGAAGTTGTCATCTGCAAGCATGATGTCCTCACAGACATCTTCTAAATTTTGGAGTTGTTTCTTTTTTACTTCTATTTCTTCCTTCAGCTCTGTGATTCTACTTGTATTCTGTGCAAATTTTTTATCTTTTGTTGATCTTCAAAAGTGATATTGACATCTTCTGCAGCTGTCTTCTTCATGGTGGCTGCCATCTTGGTAAACATGAGTTTTAAAGCTATGATTAGAACAGAAATAAGATTAAAGGATGGTAAAATGTTAAGTGAAAAATTGGTATGCATCATTTTTATATACCTTCTCCACCAAGGGAAATTTTTTTCCTTGAGAGCTGTAGAGAGCCAAATATATAGGTTTATAAGACAAAGTTGGTTGTGTTTAGTAAAATGAGACTTAATTAAAAATGGGGAATAGAGAATAAGAGTGCACTGGGTTATTTTACTTAAGTAAAATACTCATAAAATGAGATTCTCAAAATTTTGCAGATGTCCTGAAACTATCACTAGACTTCTTGTTTCTTGATCCCAAAACCTGGTGTTCATATGTGCTAAGTTGCTTCAGTTGTGTCTGACTCTTTGCAGCTCAGTGGACCATAGCCCATCAGACTGCTCTGTCCAGGCAAGAATACTGGAGTGGGTTGCCTCGCCCTCCTCCAGGAGATTTTCCTGACTTCAAGGATTGAACTCATATCTCTGATGTCTCCCTCATTGGCATGCGGGTTCTTTACTACTAGTGCCACCTGGGAAGCCCCTAAGGGAAAAAAAAACCTAGCAGTGGACTTTACTCTCTGAGCGAGAATATTAAATGCAGGAAGGTAAGCTGAGTGTTCTGCCTTTTAATGTTGTATTGGTATAAAACTAAAACTATAGTAGGTTTATGCTTAGCTGCTCAGTTGTGTCTGACTCTTGCAACCCCACAGATTGTAGGCCTCCAGGCTCCTCTGTGCATGGGGTTTCCCAGACAAGAATACTGAAATGGGTTGCCATTCTGTTCTCCAGGAGATCTTCCCACCCAGGGATCGAACGCGGGTCTCCTACATTGCACGTGGATTCTTTAAGAGCTGAACTACCAGGGAAGCCCCATACTGTGTTTATGTAAGTTTAAAGTATATATTAAAATGTTTTTCTGATTAAGGAAGACAGATCCTTAAGGATCTAAATACACTTATGACACATAAGTATTAACAAATGGTATAGAATTTCCACAGTGCTTTTTCCAAGTAAAAAATGTAAATTGCATATAAACATGTAAAGCATTCCATAATTGTATTTCTTATTAAACTTGTGTAAGTTTGTATACTTATAGAAATCAGGTATTTTGTTTATTCTCACTTTTTTCTTTTTCAAAATATTGTAGTTACTCATTTTAGTTCCTTTCTGTTTTGAGAATTATCTCAGTTATTTGAGATTTTATTTGAGAATTAAATGAGTTTCTGCAGACGATCCTGATTGGATTTAGAAGTTAGTTGTCATTTGGATATGTTGTTCAACCCCCAGATTCTGTTATGCTGTCGCTTTCTAGTCAGTCCTCTTTTACCCCAGTCTCTAACAACCACTGGTCTGTTCTGTTCTGTGTGGTTTTCTAACAATGTCTTGTAAGTGGAATTCTACAGTAAGTACATAGTCTGTGTACTTGAGACTCATTTAATTGTTGAATAGTATTCCATCTTGTGAATGTGCTATCGTATAATTATAATCTTTTAATTAAGGATAGTTTGGAGATGTTTGGACTCCCCTGGTGGCTCAGACTGTAAAGCGTCTGCCTAAAATGCGGGAGACCCAGGTTCAGTTCCTGGGTTGGGAAGATCTCCTGGAGAAGGAAATAGTAACCCACTCCAGTATTCTTGCCTGGAAAATCCCATGGACTGAGAAGCCTGATAGGCTACAGGGCATGGGGTCGCAAAGAGTCGGACACAACTGAGCGACTTCACTTTCACTTTGGGGATGTTTACAGTTTCTGGCAGTTATGAATAAATTACTACGAGCATTTGATTATTAATGCACCTTTTTTTTTTTGTAAGAACATAAGCTTTCTTTGAACTTTGCCACCTAGGAGTGGCATTGCTTTCAGTTCCCTTCAGTTCAGTCACTCAGTCATGTCCGACTCTTTGCAACCCCATGAACCTCAGCACGCCAGGCCTCCCTGTCCATCACCAACTCCTGGAGTTCACTCAGACTCTTGTCCATGAGTCGGTGATGCCATCTAACCACCTCATCCTGTGTCGTCCCCTTCTCCTCCTGCCCTCAATCTTTTCCAGCGTTAGAGTCTTTTAAATTATTCAGCTCTTTGCATCAGGTGGCCAAAGTATTGGAGTTCCAGCTTCAACATCAGTCTTTCCAGTGAACACCCAGCACTGATCTCCTTTAGGATGGACTGGTTGGATCTCCTTGCAGTCCAAGGGACTCCTATTAAGAGTCTTCTCCAACACCACAGTTCAAAAGCATCAATTCTTCAGCACTCAGCTTTCTTTATAGGCCAACTCTCACATCCATACATGACTACTGGAAAAACCACAGCCTTGACTAGACAGAGCTTTGTTGACAAAGTAACATCTGCTTTTTAATATGCTGTCTAAAAAAAAAAATAATAATATGCTGTCTAGGTTGGTCATAACTTTGCTTCCAAAGGAGTAAGTGTCTTTTAATTTCATGGCTGCAGTCACCATCTGGAGTGATTTTGGAGCCCCCCCAAATAAAGTCAGCCACTGTTTCCACTGTTTCCCCATCTATTTGCCATGAAGTGATGGGACCAGATGCCATGATCTTAGTTTTCTGAATGTTGAGCTTTAAGCCAACTTTTTCACTCTCCTCTTTCACTTTCATCAAGAGGCTCTTTAGTTCTTCACTTTCTGCCATAAGGGTGGTGTCATCTGCATATCTGAGGTTATTGATATTTCTCCCGGCAATCTTGATTCCAGCTTGTGCTTCTTCCAGCCCAGCGTTTCTCATGATGTACTCTGAATATAAGTTAAGTAAGCAGGGTGACAATATGCAGCCTTGAAGTACTCCTTTTCCTATTTGGATCCAGTCTGTTGTTCCATGTCCAGCTCTCACTGTTGCTTCCTGAACTGCATATAGGTTTCTGAAGAGGCAGGTCAGGTGGTCTGGTATTCCCATCTCTTTCAGAATTTTCCACAGTTTACTGTGATCCACACAATCAAAGGCTTTGGCATAGTCAATAAGGCAGAAATAGATGTTTTTCTTGAACTCTCTTGCTTTTTCGATGATCTAGTGGATGTTGGCAATTTGATCTCTGGTTCCTCTGCCTTTTCTAAAACCAGCTTAAACATCTGGAAGTTCACAGTTCACGTATCACTGAAGCCTGGCTTGGAGAATTTTGAGTGTCACTTTACTAGCATATGAGATGAGTGCAATTGTGCAGTAGTTTGAGCATTCTTTGGAATTGCCTTTCTTTGGGATTGGAATGAAAACTGACCTTTTCCAGACCTGTGGCCACTGCTGAGTTTTCCAAATTTGCTGACATATTGAATGCAGCAGCATCTTTTAGGATTTGAAATAGGTCAACTGGAATTCCATCACCTCCACTAGCTTTGTTCATGGTGGTGCTTCCTAAGGCTCACTTGACTTCACATTCCAGGATGTCTGGCTCTTGTTGAGTGATCACACCATCGTGATTATCTGGGTTATGAAGATCTTTTTTGTGTAGTTCTTCTCTGTATTCTTGCCACATCTTCATAGTATCTTCTGCTTCTGTTAGGTCCCTACCATTTCTGTCCTTTGTTGATCCCATCTTTGCATGAAATGTTCCCTTAGTATCTCTAATTTTCTGTAGAGATCTCTAGTTTTTCACATTCTGTTTCTTTGCATTGATCACTGAGGAGGGCTTTCTTATCTCTCCTTGCTATTCTTTGGAACTCTGCATTCAAATGGGTGTATCTTTCCTTTTCTCCTTTGCTTTTCGCTTCTTTTCACAGCTATTTGTAAGGTCTCCTCAGACAGCCATTTTGCTTTTTTTCATTTTTCTTGGGGATGGTCTTGATTCCGGTCTCCTGTACAATGCCGCAAACCTCTGTCCATAGTTCATCAGGCACTCTTATCACATCTAGTCCCTTAAGTCTATTTCTCACTTCCTGTGTATAATCATAATGGATTTGATTTAGGTCATACCTGAATTGTCTAGTGGTTTTCCCCACTTTCTTCAATTTAAGTCTGAATTTGGCAATAAGGAGTTCATGATCTGAGCCACAGTTTCCTCCCGGTCTTGTGTTTTGCTGAGTGTATAGAGCTTCTCCATCTTTGGCTGCAACAAATATGATCAATCTGATTTTTTGTTGTTGAACATCTGGTGATGTCCACGTGTAGAGTCTTCTCTTGTGTTGTTGGAAGAGGGTGTTTGCTATGCCCAGTGCTTTCCCTTGGCAGAACTTTATTAGCCTTTGTCCTGCTTCATTCTGTACTCCAAGGCCAAAATGCCTGTTAGTCCAGGTGTTTCTTGACTTCCTACTTTTGCTTTCTAGTCCCCTATAATGAAAAGGACATCTTTTTTCGGTGTTAGTTCTAAAAGGTCTTGTAGGTCTTCATAGAACCATTCAACTTTAGCTGCTTAGTTATATATTAACAGTTAGTGTCTGGTTACTAGCTGTTTTTCATAGGGATTGTGCTATTTTTCCATTTCTTCCAGCTATGTTATGTATGAATTTTCCAGCTGTTTTGACTCCTTACCAACACTTGAAATGGTCTTTTTAATTTTAGTCATGTTAATATGTATGTAGTAGTATCTCATTTCAGTTCTAGTCCATTCCCTAATGAGAAGATCACCTGGAGAAGGAAATAACAACCCACTCCAGTACTCTTGCCTGGGGAATCCTGTGAACAGAGGAGCCTAGTGGGCTGTAGGCCATTGGATCACAAAAGAGTTGGATAGAACTTAATAGACTAAAACAACAAAACAATGGTAAAGAGCATCCACTGGAAATATATGTTACCCTTTTATGTTCTTTGTTAAAGTGTCTGTTCAAATCCTTCACCTATGGGGAAAAAAAGGAACTGTTTTCTGTCTTATATTTGACGTTTGAAAGTTTTCTTCCTATAAGTTCTTTTTCAATTACATGATTTGAAAGTATTTTCTCTTAGTGTATGACTTTTTAAAATCTCTCACATGTCTTTTTCAGAGAAAAAAGATTAAGTCCAGTTAGTCTCTTTTTTGTTTCTTTTTATGAATGGTACTTTTGGTGTCAACATGTAAGAACTCATTACCTAACCAGAGATGACAAAGCTTTTCTCAAATTTGTTATGTTCCATTTTGTGATTATAGCCATCCTCAAAACTGGAAAATGTTATTGCATTGTGGTTTTGATGTGCATTTCTCTAACAAGTTGAGCCTCAACTCTTGATGTGCTTATTGGCCAATAATATATCTTCTTTGGAGAAGTGTCTGTTTGAGTCCTTTGACCATTAAAAATATATATATTATTTATTTTTGGTTGTGGTGGATCCTTGTTGCTGCAGGCAGCATCCTCTAGTTGTGGTGAGCTGAAGCTCCTCTTTGTTGTGGTGCGTGGGCTTCTCCTTATCCTGGCTTGTCTTGTTGTGGAGCATGGGCTTCAGATTCGTGAGTATAGTAGTTGCAGCTCACAGGCTCTAGAGCACAGACTCAGTAATTGTTGTGCAGAGGCCTAGTCGCTCCAAGGCATGTGGGATCTTGCAGGACCAGGGGATGAACCTATGTCCCCTGTGTTGGCAGGTGGACTTCCAACCACTGAACCTCCAGAGAAGTTCTGACAATTTCTTTTTAACTGGGTTTTTTTTTTTTTTTTGGTGTAATTCGATAGTAAGAAATTACAGTGGACTCTTGAACAGCATGAATATGAATTATGTGAATCCACTTAAACATAGAATTTTTTCAATAAATGCATCCAGTAGTACTAAACACAGTCTACAGTTGGTTGAATCTGTGTCTGCATAACTGGATGTAGAGTGCCATCTGTGAAGTTATATGTGATTTTTCAACCATATGGGTGGTTGAACCTTATAAGCCTTGTGTTGTTCAAGGGTCATCTTTGTATTCTGGGTACTAGATTCTTATCAGATAAATGATTTCCAAACTTTTTTTTTTACTATCCTTTGATTGCCTTCTGACTCTGTTGATAAAGTCCTTTGATGCAGAAAAGTTTTTTTATATTGATGAAATCTATCTTATTTTTTCTTTTGTTGCCTGTGCCTTTGATGTCACAGCCAAGAAATCATTTCCAAATCTACTATCATGATGCTTTTGCACTAGTTTTTCTTTAAGAAGTTTTATAATTTTTTTACACTTAGATGTTTGGTCCATTTTCAGTTGATTTTTGTGCATGATGTAAGACCAGGATTCAATTTCTTTTTTTGCTGTATGTGAATATCTATATTTCCCAGCACCGTTTTTTTTGAAAAGACAGTGTTTCCCTTATTTGCATGATCTTGGTTTTCTTGCCAGAATCCATTTGACCAAATATGTGAGGATTTATTTCTGGAAGTGGTTTTCTTTTGGTTTGTATGTTTGTCTCTATACTTGTATCACAGTGTTTTGATTACTGTCACTTTGTGGTGAAATTTGATCTCTAGAAGTGTGAGACTTCCAACTTTGGTCTCTCTTTCCAAGATCATTTTGGCTTTAAAGGTCCTTTCCATGAGATTCCATAAGAATTTCGGATGAGATTTTCTGTATAAAAGAATTAAGATTTTGACAAGTACAGTATTGAATCTGTAGATTGTTTTGAGTGCCTAGTGACATCCTTATAATATTGTCTTCCCATCTGTAAACAAATCTTTTACCTGGGTTAAATTTCTTTTTTAAATGTTTCCTTTATTCTAATGCAACTGTAAATGTAATTTTCTTCCCTTTCATTTTTTTTAATGGTCACTGTACAAAAACAGTGTTTTGTGGTTGATTTTTTATCCTCTCACATTGTTAAACTTATTAGTTCTAAAAAAGAATTCATTTTTGTATGTTGTCTTCCACCTACAAGTTTTTTTCAACTTGTTCAAGTCGCTTAGTTGTGTCCAACTTTTTGCGATCCCATGGGCTGCAGCCCACCAGGCTTCCCTATCATTCACTATCTCCATGAGGTTGCTCAAACTCATTTCCATTGAGTCAGTGATGCCATTTTCAACTAGTATTTGGCTATTGTCGATTCCTTAAGATTTTCTATATATAAAGGATTATGTCGTCTCTGAATAAAGATAGTATCACTTTTTTTCCTACTTGCATGTGATTTATGTCTCTTTCTTGCATAATTGTTCTGCTTCAACATACACTAATTTGTTGAAAACCATGGTAAAAATGGACATTGTTGACTTCTTGATTTTAGGGGGGGTAGCTTTTATTTTAGTCGTTCAACAGAGTATGAAGTTAGTTACTTGTTTTTCATAAATGCTCTTTATTATATTAAGAAAGTTCCATTCAGTTTCCTAGTTTTTTGAATGTTTTTATCATGAAGTAATGTTTTGGCTCTTTAGTGTCTCTTGAGATTTTGTGAAATGCTTTTTGTCTTAATTTGAGATGATTTTGTGGTTCTTTTTTACTTTCTAATAATGTATCTTATTACTTTGATTTTCTAATGTTGGACAACTTTGGCATTCTTGGGTAGGCCCCCCTTCCCCATGGTATATATTATATAATATGTAGTTGTATGTTTGCTATTTGAAAAATTTTGCACTTATATTTCAGAGAAGGCAATAGCACCCCACTCCAGTACTCTTGCCTGGAAAATCCCATGGACGGAGGAGCCTGGTGGGCTGCAGTCCATGGGGTCGCTAAGAGTCAGACACGACTGAGCGACTTCACTTTCACTTTCCACTTTCATGCATTGGAGAAGAAAATGGCAACCCACTCCAGTGTTCTTGCCTGGAGAATCCCAGGGACTGGCGGGGGCCTGGTGGGCTGCCGTCTATGGGGTCGCACAGAGTTGGACATGACTGAAGTGACTTAGCAGCAGCAGCACTTACCTTTATAGGAGAAATTGTTCTGTAGGTTTTTTTTGGGAGGGGGGGCGGGTTCTGTGTTTGGCTTTTATATAGAAGAAATGCTGGCTTCATAGATTGAGTTAGGAAATCTTCCTCATATATTTTTAGGAAGATTTTGAGAATGATCATTGTTATTTATTTAAATTGCTTGTAGAATTCACTAGTGTAACCATCTGATTCTGGACTTTTTTGTTAGGAGGTTTTGATAGCTGAATCTCTTTGAATGTTACAGGTTTGTTCTAATCTTTTACTTTTCCTTGAGCCATTTAATATAGGTTATGCAGTTTATTGGCATATAATTTTT
Source organism: Bos indicus x Bos taurus (assembly GCF_003369695.1). Taxonomy (NCBI): domain Eukaryota; kingdom Metazoa; phylum Chordata; class Mammalia; order Artiodactyla; family Bovidae; genus Bos; species Bos indicus x Bos taurus. The sequence goes on from NC_040076.1 coordinate 131,984,651, forward strand.
TCCTATCTCTTATAATCTTTTTTGTTTCTATAAGGTTTTTAATTCTAGAAATTTAAGAAAGGTGGGAATTTATAAATAAATAAATATGTAAATTTAAAATTCCTTTAATCAGATCCTGTTAGGAAACACTTGCAGGCTCTATAGCAATAGTTCTCAAGGTATGGTTCCCCACCAGCAATTTCAGTATCACCTTGGCACAGTTAAAAATGCAGAATCTTGGAAATTCTTTGAAAGTCCAGTGCTTAGGACTCTGTGCTCTCACTGCCAAGGGCATGGGTTCAATCCCTGGTCAGGGAACAGATGCAGCAAACTGCATGGCGTGGCTATAAAAAAAAAAAGAACTGTAGATTCTTGAGTTACACCCCATACCTACTGAATCAGACCCTGGGCATCAGATCCAGCAGTTGTATTCCAACAAGGCTTTCAGGTAATTCTGATACACATCAAAGTTTGAAAAACCCCAGTGCAGAGCTTTCCTGAATGTTCCTAGTATTCCCTAAATGGAGACCTGGTCCCCTCAGCCCTCAGGAGCAGAACCCCTAGGAGTATTCAAAGCCTCCAAGCCATAGTCTCCAACATCAGTGGCCTATCCAGGGTTGGGTCTTACTGGTCCCAACTTGTCTTCAGAGGCAGACAGAGAATGAGCATCATATCAGCACGTCCTGTCCCTCCTCAGATATTCTACCATCTGCTTGTCTGCTTCAGTCATCTGAACAAAGGCCATGTAACTGTGGGAGGAGCTCGTATCTCTTCACCCAGGGCAGCTGCACAGGGCTTAGGAGCCAGTTGGCATGGGGCTCAGATCAGGATGGCAGAGTGGGGCTCCTGTAGGCTGAATGATAGGTACAGGTCCTGATGTCAAGTCTTCATGTATGTTGAATTCCTGGATGAATTCAGTTCAGTTCACCCTTAAGTTCTTTTTAGTATTCTACATGCCAGCTGCATGATGACACCTTTGACAGTGCACACACTTTCATGAAGTTAGACCTTCATTAATTTGAAATACTTGATATGAAAATGTTCCATTAGAGGGAATTTGTTGGTGGTTCAGTAGTTAGAGTTCCACATTTCCACTGCCAGGGCCATGGGTCCGATCCCTGGTGAGGGAACTACTAGTGTTGGAGAGGTTGGAGGCATGAATCAGCAGTGGCTTACTGTGGGAACCTATTTCTTTGTAAGGTTGATAGTAATATTACTGCTTTAATTTATGAGTGTGGTTATTTGCATCTTCTCTCTTTTTTACTTACTGAGTCTGAAAGTTTGTCAGTAATGTCAATACATTTAAAAAAGTCAAATTTTAGCCTTATAAATTCTATTATTTCTCTACTCTTGTTTATTTCTCCTTTTATTTTTATTGTTTCATAAATTTGCTGCCTTCAGGTTTAACTTGGGCTTCCCAGGTAGCACTAGAATCTGCCAGCCAGTGCAGGCGACATGAGAGAAGCAGGTTCGTGCCTGGGTCAGGAAGATCCTCTGGAGTGGGGCATGGCAACCCACTCCAGTATTCTTGCCTGTAAAATCTCATGGACAGAGGAGCCTGGCGGACTACAGTCCATTGGGTCGCAAAGAGTCAGACATGACTGCAGCGACGTAGCACGCATACAGGTTTAATTTGCTCTTGATTAAGGTAGAGAGTTAGATTATTGAATTGATACATTTCTTTTTAACATGGGTGTTTACAGTTATATTTCCCTCTGAGCACTGCTTTTGGTATGTCTCATAAATTTTGACATATAATGTCTTTGTTTTCACTAGTCTCATAGTATTCTAATTTGTCATTTCTTCTTTAACTCAGTAATTTAAGAGTATGCTGTTTAGTGTCCACATATTTGCAAATTTTCCAGTTTCTCTTCTGTTACTGATTTCTACTTCCTTTGCTTTCTGCTCTAAGAATACAGTTTCTGTGATTTCAAGCTTTTAAAAGTTGCTGGGACTTTTTTATGGCCTAATCAGCTATGCTGTAGAAGTTGTATGTGCACTTGAGAAAAGGGTGTATTCTGTTTTTGGGTGGAATGTTCCTTATATGTCTATTAGGTCTGTTTGATATATGGTATCTGTTGTTCAAGTCCTCTATTGCCTTATTAATCTTATGTCTGGTCTTGGTTTTTTTTTTTTTTTTGGGAAGTGGTGTATTGAAATCACCAACTATGGCCACAGTCCATGGGGTTGCAAAGAGTCCGACACAACTGACTGACTGAGCATGCACGCTTGATAAGGAAAGACTTCCGACACTTTGCTTTTTTTTTTCTTTTCTTTCCTGCTTGTCTTATATCTTCATTTTTCTTTAACTTTGTATTGGGGTGTAGCTGATTAACAAACTATAGTGTGATATTTTCAAGTGAACAGCAAAAGGACTTAGCCGTACATATACATGTTTCTATTCTCTCCCAAACCCCGCTCCCATCCAAGCTGGCACATAACATTGAGTAGAGTTCCATGTGCTGTACAGTAGGTCCTTGTTGGTTATGCATTTTAAATACAGCAGTGTGTATATGTCCATCCCAAACTCTGTAATTATCCCTTTCTCCCATCCCTACCCTGGCAATGAGAAATTTGTTCTCTAAGTCTGTGAGTATCTGTTTTGTAAGTTAGTTCATTTGTATCATTTCTTTTTAGATTCCACATAAAAGGGATGTTATATAATATTTCTGTGTGACTTAATTCACTCAGTATGACATTTTGTAGGTCCATCCATATTGTTGCAAATGGTGTTAATTCATTCTTTTTAATGGCTTAGTAATATTACATTGTGTGAAATGTTACATTGTGTGTGTGTGTGGTGTGTCCACATATATATACACACCACATTTTCTTTACCCATTCCTCCGTCAATGGACATTTAGTTTGCCTCCATGTCTTGGCTCGTTCAAAATGAGGCAGGGAGTACCTCAAGGCTGTATGTTGTCACCCTGCTTTTTTAACTTACATGCAGAGTAATCATGTGAAGCTCAGGGCTGGAAGAATCACAAGCCGGAATCAAGATCGTCAGGAACAATACCAGCAATCTTAGATATGCAGATGATACTACTCTAGTGGCAGAAAGCAGAGAAGAACTAAAGGGCCTTTTGATGAGGGTGAAAAAAGGGAGTGAAAAACCTGGCTTAAAACTCAGCACACAAAAGACTAAGATCATGGCATCTGGTCCCATCACTTCATCGCAAATAGATGGAGAAAAAAGTGGAAACAGTGACATTTTCCACTGGGTTCCAAAATCACTGTGGACAGTGACTGCATCCACGAAATTAAAAAGCTCTTACTCCTTATAAAGAAAGCTATGACAAACCTAGAAAGTGTATTAAAAAGCAGAGCTACCACTTTGCTGACAAAGGTCCATATAGTCAAAGCTGTGGTTTTTCCAGCTCAGTTCAGTCGCTCAGTCGTGTCCACCTCTTCGCGACCCTATGGACTGCAGCATGTGAGGCCTCCCTGTCCATTACCAACTTCCGGAGTTTACTCAAATTCATGTCCATCGAGTCAGTGATGCCATCCAACCATCTCCTCCTCTGTCGTCCCCTTCTCCGCCCGCCTTCAATCGTTTCCAGCATCAGGGTCTTTTCCAGTGAATCAGTTCTTCACATCACGTGGCCAAAGAATTGGAGTTTTAGCCTCAGCATCAGTCCTTCCAATGAATATTCAGGACTGATTTCTTTTAGGATGGACTAGTTGGATCTCCTTGCTGTCCAAGGTACTCTCAAGAGTCTTCTCCAATGCTACAGTTCAAAATCATCAATTCTTTGGCGCTCAGCTTTCTTTATATATAGTCCAACTCTCGCAAACATACATGACTATTGGAAAAACCATAGCTTTGACTAGACAGACCTTTGTTGGCAAAGTAATGTCTCTGCTTTTTAATATGCTGTCTAGGTTGGTCCTAACTTTCCTTCCAAGGAGTAAGCGTCTTTTAATTTCATGGATGCAGTCAACATGTGCAGTGATTTTGGAGCCCAAAAAAATAAAGTTAGACACTGTTTCCACTATTTCCCCATCTGTTTGCTATGAAGTGATGGGACCAGATGCCATGATTAATTTTCTGAATGTTGAGTTTTAAGCCAACTTTTCACTCTCCTTTTTCACTTTCATCAAGAGGCTCTTTCATTCTTCTTCACTTTCTGCCATAAGGGTGGTGTCATCTGCATATCTGAGGTTATTGATATTTCTCCTGGCAGTCTTGATTCCAGCTTGTGCTTCATCCAGCCCAGCGTTTCTCATGATGTACTCTGCATAGAAGTTAAATAAGCAGGGTGACCATATACAGCCTTGAAGTACTCCTTTCTCTATTTGGAACTAGTCTGTTTTTCCATGTCCAGTTCTAACTGTTGCTTCCTGACCTGCATACAGATTTCTCAAGAGGCAGGTCAGGTGGTCTGGTATTCCCATTTTTTGAAGAATTTTCCACAGTTTGTAGTGATTTTCGTGACCACAGCCACAAAATTAAAAAAAAAAAAAAAAAACAACAAACTTCCTACTCCTTATAAAGAAAGCTATGACAAACCTAGACAGCATATTAAAAAGCAAAGACATTACTTTGCTGACAAAGGCCTGTATGATCAAAGCTGTGGTTTTTCCAGTAATCATGTATTGATGTGAAAGTTGGACCATAAAGAAGGCTGAATGCTGAAGAATTGATGGTTTATAATTATGGTGCTGGAAAAGACTCTTGAGAGTCTTTAGGGAAGCAAGGAGATCAAACCAGTCTATCCTACAGGAAATTAAACCCAAATATTCATCGAAAGGACTGATGCTGAAGCTGATGTTCCAATACTTTGGCCACCTGATGCAAAGAGCCAACTCATGGAAAAGACCCTGATGCTGGGAAAGATTGAGGACAGGAGGAGAAAGGGGTGACAGAGGATGAGATGGTGCATGGCATCATGACTCAGTGGACATGAGTTTGAGTAAACTCCTAGAGATAGTGGAGGACACGGAAGCCAGGCGTGTTGCAATCCATGGGGTCACAAAGTTGGACACAACTTAGCAACTGAACAGCAGTGTTTCGGCTATTGTAAACACTGCTACAGTGATCTTCTTTGTTGCTTAATTTCTCCATCACTGCCTTCCTTTGTGTTTGATCTTCTAGTGTACCTTTTTCATTTAAAAAATTTCATTTTAAATTACACTGGTGATCATGATATCTTATGTTTATATCAATTTAGTTTGAAACAGTAGTAACTTGACTTTTTATTTATATATTTGGGCATACCTCAAATATATTGTGGATTTTGTTCTAGAACACCACAGTAAAGCAAATAGCACAATAAAGTTTTAAGTTTTCCAGTTATGTTTGGTCTAAACTATAGCTTGTTAAGTTTTCAGTGTCACTATGTCTTAAATGATGTACATACCTTTATTTACATATATAAGAATACTTTATTGCTAAGACATGCTAGCCATCATCTGAGCCTTCAGCTATTGGTAGTCTTTTTGCTGAAGGAGGGTCATGCCTCAGTGTTGATTGCTGCTGAATAATTAGGGTTGTGGTTTCCAAAGGATGGAGTGACTGTGGCAGTTTCTTAAAATAAGGCAACAGTGAAGTTTGCCACATTGGGGACTCTTCAATTCATGAATGATTTCCCTATAGAGTGCAGTGCTGTTTGATACTATTTTACCCACAATAGAACTTTTTTAAAAAATTGGAGTGAGCCCTCCCAAACTTGCCACTGCTTTACCAGTTAGGTTTGCATAATATTCTAAACTCTTTATTGACATTTCAACATCTGCTCAGCATCTTCAGCAGTTACAACTTTCATCTCAAGAAAGTACTTTGTTTGCTCATATGCAGGAACCTTCTCATTTGTTAGTTTATCATGAGATTTGTAACAATGCAGTCACATATTCAGACTCCACTTCTAATTTTAGTTCTTTGCTATTTCACTCACTGCACCAGCAGTTCTTTCTCCCATGGAAGACTTGAATGCCTCAAAGTCATCTGTGAGGGTTGATAAGTGTTTGCAAACTCTTGTTGGTATTTTGACCTTTTCCATGAATCAGGAACATCACTAATGGTATCTAGAAAATACCATTTTGAATGAATGAATGTTTTCCTGGTTTTCATCTGACCTCATCCAGGTTCATCAGAGAAATCACTATCTATGACAGTTACAATCTTAAAATAGGTATTTCTTAACTAAAAAAACTTGAAAAGTGAAATAACTCCTTGTGGGCTACAGGATGGGTTCTGTGTCAGGAGATGTGAAAATGGCATATGTCTCAATGTGCATCTTTAGCAGAGCTCTTTGTTGATCAGGTACATTGTCAACGAACAGTAAGTAATATTTGAATCTTTTTTTAGTCTGAGCAGTAGATCTCAAAAGTAGGCTTAAAGCATTTACTAAACAATGTTGCAAACAGATGTACTGTCAACCAGGCTTTGTTTTTCCATTTCTGTAGCACAGGCAGAATAGATAATAGTGTAATTCTTAAGGGCCCTGTGATTTTTGGAATAGTAAATGAACACTGGCTTCACTTTAAAGTCACTAGTTGCATTAGACCCTGTCAGGAAAGTGTGCTTGTTTTTTTGAAACTTAGAAGCCAGGCACTGACTTCTCTTTATACCTGTGAAAGTTCTCAATGGCATCTTCTTCCAGTGTAATACTATTTTGTCTACATTGAGAAAATTTTGTTTAGTTTTGTCGCTCAGTCACTCAGTCATGGCCAAGTGTTTGCAACCCCATGGACTGCAGCACACCAGGCTTCCCTGTCCTTTACCATCTCCCGGAGTTTGTTCAAACTCATGTCCATTGAATTCTAACCATCTCATCCTTTGTCGTCCCTTTCTCCTCCTGCCTTCAGTGTTTCCCAGCATCAGGGTGTTTTTCAATGCGTCTGCTCATCCCATAAGATGGCCAAAGTACTGGAGCATCAGCTTCAGCATCAGTCCTTCCAATGAATATTCAGGGTTGATTTCCCTTAGGATTGACTGGTTGGATCTCCTTGCTGTTCAAGGGACTCTCAAGAGTCTTCTCCAACACCACAGTTCAAAAGTATCAATTCTTCAGTGCACAGCCTTCTTTATTATGGTCTAGCTCTTGTATCCGTACATGACCACTGGAAAAACTATGAATTTAGCTAGATGTGCCTTTGTTGACAGAGTGATGTCTCTGCTTTTTAATATATTGTCTAGGTTTGTCATATCTTTTCTTCCAGGGAGCAAGCCTCTTTTAATTTCGTGGCTGCAATCACCATCTGCAGTGATTTTGGAGCCCAGAAAAATAAAGTCAGCCACTGTTTCCACTGTTTCCCCATCTATTTGCCATGAAGTGATAAGACCAGATGCCATGATATTTGTTTTTTGAATGTTAAGTTTTAAGTCAGTTTTATCACTCTTCCCTTTAACCCTCATCAAGAGGCTCTTTAGTTCCTCTTTGCTTTGTGCTATAAGGATGATGTCATCTGCATATGTGAGTTTATTGATATTTCTCCTGGCAGTCTTGATTCCAGCTTGTGCATCGTCCAGCCCGGCATTTCGCATGATGTACTTTGCATTAAGTTAAATAAGCAGGGTGACAATAGACAGCCTTGACGTACTCCTTTCCCGATTTGAAACCAGTCCATTGTTTCATATCTGGTTTTGACTGTTGCTTCTTGACCTGCATACAGATTTCTCAGGAGGCAGGTAAGGTGGTCTGGTATTTCTCTTAAAGAATTTTCCACAGTTTATTGTGATCCAAACAGTCAAAGGCTTTGGTGTAGTCAGTGGAGCACAAGCAGATGTTTTTTCTGGAATTCTCTTGCTTTTTCTATGATGCAGTAGATTTTTGCAGTTTGATCCCTGGTTCCTCTTACTTTTCTAAATCCAGCTTGTACATCTAGAAGCTGTTGGTTCAAATACTGTTGAAGGCTAGTTTGAAGGATTTTGAGCATTAGTTTGCTAGCATGTGAAAAGAATGCAGTTTGGTAGTTTGAACATTCTTTCGCATTGCCTTCTTTTGGGATTGGAATGAAAACTATCCTTTTCAAGTCCTGTAGCCACTGCTGAGTTTTCCAAATTTGCTGAGATATTGAATGCAGCACTTTGACAGCATAGTCTTTTAGGATTTGCAATAGCTCTTCTTGAATTCTATCACCTTCACTAGCTTTTTTTCGTAGTAATGCTTCCTAAGGCCCAGTTGACTTCACACTGCAGGATGTCTGGGTGCAGATGAGTGATCAATCATACCATTGTCATTATCTGGATCATTAAGAACTTTTTTTTTGTATAGTTCTTTTGTGTATTCTTGCCACCATCTTCTTAATATCTTCTGCGTCTGTTACATTTATACTGTTTCTTCCTTTATTGTGCCTGTCTTTGCATGAAATATTCCCTTGGTATCTCTAATTTTCTTGAAGAGATCTTTAGTCTTTGCTATATTGTTTTCCTGTATTTCTTTGCATTGATCACTTAGGAAAGCTTTCTTATGTTTTGTTGGTGTTGTTTGGAACTCTGTATTCTGATGGATATAGCTTTCCTTTTCTCCTTTGCCTTTTGCTTCTCTTTTCTCAGCTATTTGTAAGGCCTTCTCAGACAACCATTTTGCTTTCTGCATTTCTTTTCCTTGGGGATGGTTTTGATCACTGCCTCCCGTTCGAGCCTCCATCCATAGTTCTTCAGGCACTCTGTGTATTAGCTGCTGAACAACTATCGACAGGAGAATGTTGAAAACCCCCCCCAAAGATACCCCGTGTACAAGGGCAAAGGACGCCACAAGAAGATGGTAGGAGGGTGCAGTCACATTTAAAATCAAACCTCATACCATCCAGATACTCTGGAAGGGTGCAAACAAAAACCTGTGTTCCTCAGGACCAGGGAAAGGAGCTGTGATCTCCACAAGAGGCTGAGCCAGACCTGCCTGTCTGTGTTTGAATGTCTTTTGTGGAAGTGTGCATCAGAAGTGACCAGCTGCTGGGATAATTCTGGGAGGTGTGGCTAGTGGCATAAGTCCTCTCGGAGGAGGTCACCATTATCCCCAGTACAGAGCCACAGAGCAGGCCACCCAGAAACTGGAGAACAATTATCCCAAAGAAGTTCTTGCACTGTTGTGAATGTTCTAGGCCCCACAACAGATTTCTCCACCTGGGTATCTGGCAAAGGGACTGAGAACTCCCAGGGAGTTTGACTTTGAAGTCCAATTTAGTGTAAATACCTTAATTATTTTAACTAGATCTTCTAGTTAATTTGGTGCAGCTTCTGCATCAGCATTTGCTGCTTTACCTTGCACTTTTAGTTTAAGGAGACAGCTTCTTTCCTTAAGTGCCATGTACCAATCTCTGCTAGCTTCAGACTTTTCTATTGCAGCTTCTTCAGTTCTCTTAACCTTTATAGAATTAAGAGAGTTAGGGCCTTTTTTGGATTAGACTTGGCTTAAGAGAAAGTTGTAACTGATTTGATCTTTTATCGAGATCACTCAGACTTTCTATCACCAGTAGGCTGTTTGTTTCCTTATCATTCTTGTGTTTTCTAGGATAGCATTTTCAATTTTCTTCAAGAACTTTTCTTTGAATTCACAATTTGACTAACTGCATGGTGCAAGAGGCCTTGCTTTTGATCACTCTGAGCTTTCAACATTCCTTCTTCATTAAGCTTAATCACAATTAGGTTTTGATTGAAAGTGAGAGACATACAGTTCTTCCTTTGAGTTGAACACATAGTGGCTCTTGTAGGTTTACTAATTGGCCCAATTTCAGTATTCACTGCAGATGGTGACTGCAGCCATGAAATTAAAAGACGCTGACTCCTTGGAAGGAAAGTTATGACCAACCTAGATAGCATATTCAAAAGCAGACACATTACTTTGTCAACAAAGATCCGTCTAGTCAAGGCTATGGTTTTTCCAGTAGTCATGTATGGATGTGAGAGTTGGACTGTGAAGAAAGCTGACTGCTGAAGAATTGATGCTTTTGAACTGTGGTGTTGGAGAAGACTCTTGAAAGTCCCTTGGATTGCAAGGAGATCCAACCAGTCCATTCTAAAAGAGATCAGTCCTGGGTGTTCTTTGGAAGGACTGATGCTAAAGCTGAAACTCCAATACTTTGGCCACCTCAGGCGAAGAGTTGACTCATTGGAAAAACCCTGATGCTGGGAGGGATTGGGGGCAGGAGGAGAAGGGGCCTTCTTGGAGTTCATTTATTTTACTGATTGTGTAGATTTATGTATTTAAAATAGGTTAAGTTTTTGCCATGTATCTTCAGATATTCTTTCTTGTCTCTCTTTGTTTATGTACTTCTGGAAGTCTAAGTTCAATATCTGGGCTTAGATGGAGATGATTTCTGTGATTTTTTTTCCTGTTAATGGGCCATCATTTCATATTTTTTTGTATGCTTTTTGAATTTCTGATGTTATTAAAAAACTGGACATTTTCAATATGTCCATTGTTGTAACATTGGACACTAGGTTCTTCTCTCCTCCCCATGGTTTCCTGTTGTCTTTTCAAGGACTACAGTCATCTCTTTATTTGCTTTGCTAATCTGTTTTTGCAAGGACTGTATTCTTTGTCATGTGTGGGTCCTAAAATTTTGTTGTCTTGTTCAGTGGTCATCTTTGAGATTTCTTTTGCTAATAGAAACAAGTAATTTCTGTTTTTTTTTTTTTTGCAGATGGTCTATTAGCTGAGGTACTTCTTCAAAAATTAGGCAGGTTTCCTACAGCTTTGCCTTAGTATTCACTTTGTGCTTGCATGGAGAGCAAAGATCACCTAGAATTGAAAGCCTATACTCCTTAGTTCTTGTCTAAGAATCCATCCAGCCCTGGGCATTCATGTAATACTCTACATTTCCTTGCATATGTGATACCCCTTTAGAGTTCTTATTCCCCAAATATCTTTCTTCTCCCCCTTTTTAAATTTGAGGCTTTTTAGATTGTTTAATGCTTATGCAATCCACTCTCTTGCCACAGACAGCTACTTGTATCACTGTGTGTTTAAATGCTTTTGAAAGATAATAGTTTTTCCAAAAAAAGAAAAAGGAAGCTCTTCAAAACACTCTGCTACAGTTTGGGAGAACAAGTCCATGGTGTTCTCTTTGGCACTAGGAAGCCACACCAGTAACTTGGTGTGCTGTCCTTGTAGGCTATGGAGGTGGTATATAAGTAAGCAAAAATACTACTGTGCTCTCTTATCACATATAATAGACGTCTTTTGGCACTCCTCTCTTTATCATAAACTTTTATTAGATTCCAGATGTTCATAAGAGATGAGCTTTGTTGTTTTTTTGGCCAAACTAAGTTGCTTCTGGCTTCCCTGGTGGTTCAATGGTAAAGAATCCACGTGCCAATATAGAAGATGTGGGTTTGATCCCTGGGTCAAGAAGACTCCCCTGGGGAAGGAAATGGCAACCCACTCCAGTATTCTTGCTTGGGAAATCCCATGGACAGAGTTACCTGGTGGACTACAGTTCATGGGGTCCCCAAAAAGTTAGACTTGACTTCATAACTAAAAAACAACAAAAGTTCCTTTACTGGAGGGCCTAAGTTTTGAGGTTTCCTAGTCTTTCATTTTCCATGACATCATTTCTTTCTTTTGTTTTTGAAAGATTGATAATTCAATTTTCATGATTTTTTCCACTTCACGTTTCAAACAATGCTTATCTGTCTTTCAGCTTACATTGTTGGAGCTGGTGATGGACAGGGAAGCCTGGCGTGCTGCACTCCATGGGGTCACAAAGAGTCAGGCACAACTGAGTGACTGATACCATGGACCCCAGGATTCCAGGCTTCCCTGTCCTTCACCATGTCCTGGAGTTTGCCCAGACTCATGTCTCTTGAGTCAGTGATACCATCTAACCATCTCATCCTCTGTCGTCCCCTTCTCCTGCCTTCTCTCTTTCCCAGCATCAGGGTCTTTTCCAGTGAGTTGGCTTTGCATCAGATGGCCAAAGAATTGGAGTTTCAGCTTCAGCATCAGTCCTTCCAATGAATATTCAGGATTGATTTCTTTTAGAATGGACTTGTTAATCAGCTTGCGTAGTTTCTACCGAGAAGTCTGATCAGAATTTTTTGTTTGTTTCTTTGTATGTCAGGAATTATGTTACTTTTGTTTCCTTTTGAATTTTCTTCATATTTACCAATATTTATATTTTAGAATATTCATGGGAATTCTCTGATCTTTCTTCTGTGTTTTAAAATCTGAAATTACTTTTGGGAAGCTGCTTGCTACCTCTTGAAATGTTTGTTTTTGACTTGATGTTTCTCTCTCCTTCTGAATTCTAGTTATGTGTTATTCTGTTAGGTATTGTGCCATAGCCTGTCTTGGATGCTCTGTTTTGTCTCACTTTGCTGCCTTTTTTTTAATTTAATAAACTTTAGTTTTAAGATAAGTTTTAGGTTCACAGTAGAATTGAATAGAAGTTAGAGAGATCCCCCATAACTCTTGTTCTCACATACATATAACCTCTTCCACTATTAACATCCCACATCACAGTGATCCATCTGTTACAGTCAGTGAACCTACGCTGACATGTCATTATCACCCAGTGTTTGTAGTTTACATTAGGGTTCACTCTTTGTGTTATATATTCTATGGGTTTTGTTTTAAATGTACTATTTAGATGTACCCATGATTCTAGTATCATACAGAATAGATTCTGTGCCCTAAAAATCTTGTGGTCTCACTTGTTCATCTTTCCTATCACACAACGTTTGGCCATCCCTGATATTTTTACTGTCCTCATAGTTTTACCTTTTCCAGAATGCCATGTCATTCAAATCATATAGGGTGTAGCTGTTTCACATTGGCTTCTTTTAGTTAGTAATATGCATTTGAGCTTCCTCCATGTCCTTTCCTGGTTTGATAGCTCATTACTTTTAAGTGTTAAGTAATGATGAATTTTCAGTTTATTTGGGGAAATACAAAGGAGTGTGATTGTTGGTAGTTGGTAGTACTGTTGATTGTAGTCTGTGTATTCTGGCATACTCATTTTTTTCTAAAGTAATTTTCAGAGGACCTAAATATACATTTGGAGAAGGCAGTGGCGATTCATTCCAGTACTCTTGCCTGGAAAATCCCAGGGATGGAGGAGTCTGGTAGGCTGCAGTCCATGGGGTCGCGAAGAGTCGGACACGACTGAGCGACTTCACTTTCACTTTCGTGCATTGGAGAAGGAAATGGCAACCCACTCCAGTGTTCTTGCCTGGAGAATCCCAGGGACGGCAGAGCCTGGTGGGCTACCGTCTATGGGGTCGCACAGAGTCGGACATGACTGAAGCAATTTAGCAGCAGCAGCAGCAGCAGCAGCAGCAAATAGACATTTTTCTGAAGAATATACACAGTTAAGCAAAATCTACATGAATAGATACTCAACATCACTAATCTTCAGGGAAATGAAAATCAGAGCCGTAATGAGGTATTCCTTCACACCTATGTGAAGATGTCTTTGATCAAAAAGATAAGAGAGATATTCTTGTTGAGAATACCGACAGAAGAGAAACCTTGTTCACTGTTGATAGAAATGTAATTTGGTACAATCTCTAGAAAACATAATTAAAAATAAGACTATTGTATTATATATATAATATTATATAGCCACTTTTCAGTATATATCCACAATAAATGAAATCATTATCCCAAACACATAGATGTGTTTATCCCATGCTTGCAGCAGCATTCCAGTTTGCCTTGATTCATAGACGTAACATTCCAAGTTCCTATGCAATGTTGCTCTTTGCAGCATCGAACCTTGCTTCTGTCACCAGTCCCATCCACAACTGGGTGGTGTTTTTGCTTTGGCTCCATCCCTTCATTCTCTCTGGAGTTATTTCTCCACTGATCTCCAGTAGCATATTGGGCACCTACCGACCTGGGGAGTTCTCTTTCAGTGTCCTATCTTTTTGTCTTTTCATACTGGGGTTCTCAAGGCAAGAATACTGAAGTGGTTTGCCGTTCCCTTCTCCAGTGGACCACATTCTGTCAGACCTCTCCACCTTGACCCGTCCGTCTTGGGTGGCCCCACATGGCATGGCTTAGTTTCATTGAGTTAAATAAGGCTGTGGTCCGTGTGTTCAGATTGGCCTGTTGTCTGTGATTGTGGTTTCAGTCTGTCTGCCCTCTCATGCCCTCTCTCAATGCCTACTGTCTTACTTGGATTTCTCTTACCTTGGACGTGGGGTATCTCTTCACGGCTGCTCCAGCAAAGCACAGCCACCACTCCTTACCTTGGACATCTGGTAGCTCCTCTCGGCCGCCGCCCCTGACCTCAGACGTAGGGTAGCTCCTCTCGGCTGCTGCCTCTGACCTTGGACGTGGGGTAGCTCCTCTCGACCATGCATATTAAAAAGCAGAGACATTACCTTGTCAACAAAGGTCCGTCTAGTCAAGACTATGGTTTTTCCAGTGGTCATGTATGGATGTGAGATTTGGAATATAAAGAAAGCTGATTGCTGAAGAATTGATGCTTTTGAACTGTGGTGTTGGAGAAGACTCTTGAGAGTCCCTTGAACTGGAAAAAGATCCAACGAGTCCATCCTAAAGGAAATCAGTCCTGACTATTCATTGGAAGGACTGATGTTGAAGCTGAAACTCCAATACTTTGGCCACCTGATGCAAAGAGCTGACTGAAAAGACCCTGATGCTGGGAAAGATTGAGGGCAGGAGGAGAAGGGGATGACAGAGGATGAGATCGTTGGATGGTATCACCAACTCAATGGACATGGGTTTGGGTGAACTCTGGGAGTTGGTGATGGACAGGGAGGCCTGGCATGCTGCGGTTCATGGGGTTGCAAAGAGTCAGACACGACTGAGCGACTGAACTGAATTGAACTACAGCAGCATTATTTACCATAATCAAAATATGGAAACAGCTTTATGTGTCCATGGACTTAACGAATAGAGGAAACCTGGTTGTCTCTGTGTACACACAGTGGAATGTTACTCAGTCTTTAAAAAAAACAAAAAAACAACTGATCATTAGACAACTTGGATTAGCCTGGAAGGCTAATGAAATTAGCACCACAGAGAAAGGCAAATATCACATGAGATCACTTATATGTGATATCTATAGAGTGGGTAGATTTATGGGAAAAGTAGTGGAAAAAGTAGTTGCCAAGGGCAACGTGGTAGAAATAAGGAGCGATTGGTGAAAGGTACAAACTTTGTTGTAAATGAATATGGTCTGAAGATCTAACATATAATAAAGTGACTGTAGTTGATAACACTTTCTTGTATAATTGAAATTTTATGAGAGAGTAGAATATATTAAATGTTTGGGCCAAAAAAGAAGATGTGTGAGATGATGGATGTATTAACTCAGTGAGGGACGCCCTTCACTGTGTGTCCATATATCAAATTGTCTTGCTGTAACTGTCTTATAGTTTGTCAACTATACATTAGTAAACTGGAAAAATAATTTCTTTCTTTCTTTTTTAATTAACAGGATTACCTTTGAGGTTATTTTGAAAGTTTTGAGTTGTACAGTACTTGATTATTTTGCTGCATTGTGGAAAGATCTTTGCAGCAATGATTACTTCAGAGTTACCTGTGTTACAGTAAGTATTACAGCTTTTCATTTTTTAAAATTCTTGTAACACTTTTCTGTATCAAAATACTTTTATTAATGAGACATGAAATGTGTTCTTTGATAGTTGGGCAATATGTTTGAAGTAAAAGAACTATTAGAGGTTATACTTATTATATCCATCTATAGCCCTTGTATTTTCATGTCACTATGTGATGCCCATGTTACTGAACAAAAAAGTTACTATCTCATTTTAGGATTCAGCAGAAACTATGACTCTGGGCTGGTTTGACATGCCAACTTCTTCTGTAAATAAAGTGTTAATGAAACAAAATCACACTGACTCCTTTGCAGAATTGTTTATGTGCTAGAGAAAAAATTAACCTGCAAACAGAAATATTTTGTTTTACTATATAGACAAGAGTTTGTAAACCTCTATCCCATATCACCCTCTCACCCCTTCTTTTCCCTGGGATTGAGATTGTAATTGATGAGTCCTTCTTGGCATCTAATTAGATTTTGGTGGCGTCTAATTTCTGGTGGCATCTAATTAGATTTTGTTGAAGTTACAGGACACGTTTAGAATTTGATCTTGTTTTCGATTCTCTGGGAAATGTGATCGTGTAATGGCAAATACTTTTCCTTTTATAGGTTTCATTAAGCTCCAATGTAGGAATCTATATAGTCTGATCGTGTATGATAACAGCAGTTTAGATATAATCAAAGTGACCAACAGCTTACATAATTATTTATATGTTTTTATAGTTCCAGATCATTTATATGTGTTTTTTCTAAGAAATTGTAGTCTCCTTCCAGTTGGTCTCCTGTCCTTCTGTTTTTCCTCCAGAGTTTTAAGACAGAATGCTATCCAAATTACTTTACATGCTAAAAGCCATCAATACCTACCCTAATAATTTGTCTAAATATGAAAGTGTTAATCGTTCAGCTCTGTCTGACTCTGTAACCCTCCAGGCTCCTCTGTCTAGGGGATTCTGCAGGCAAGAATACTGGAGTGGCCAGCCATTCCCTTCTCTAGGGGATCTTCCTGACTCAGGGATCAAACCCTGGTCTCTTGCATTGTGGGAAAATTCTTTACTGTTTGAGCCACCCGGCAAACTTTACTATTTATTAAACGTTATTAAATATCGCCAATTACACCATATTATTTATTCCACCAAATGTTGTAGTAGAGCTATGCTAGGCTTTGAGGAGAAAGAGAAAGTGGAAAAAACTCACTTTGTCCTTGTTGCCATGAAGCTTATAGAGATAGATATTAATCAAATAATCACCAACATATAGATTTAAACTGCTTTGAAGGTAAGCTAGAGGATTTTATTAGAATTTTAATACATGCCTTGAATTAGTCTACTTTTCTAAGGAAGAAGTGTAGGGAGGTAGGACGAATCGTGATAGGAGGAATCACAGTGTGTTTGAGGGACTGAAATAAAGCTGTGATTTTTCTTTTTTCAGGATTAAAGATGGAGAGTGGGGTGAGATATGGCTTGCAAGTAGAGTAGGGCTGTATTGTATAGGATCTGCTAAGTCTTAAATTAAAAATTTTGAGGTTGTTTTCCCCTGGAAGTAGAAGGAAATCATCATAGAGTTTTAATCATGAAAGAGACAGAATAAGATACATTGAAAATCATTCTTAGTACACAGTATAGTGATTTGACTGGAAAAGGCAACAGAAGAAACGAGGAGTCTTTTTAGGAGAAACGTGTTGCAGTGTCCAGGCCAGAGATAATAACAACTTGAGCTAAAAGGATTACAGTGAAAATGGAGAGAGTAAGGCAGAATTTAGAGAGTTTTCGGGGGATTAAAAAGAATGACTTTATAAGGTTGAATATGATTTTTCTATTCTCTTTATTTATGTCCAGTAGTCATTTGCAGGCTTTTTGGTAGAGCAGTTTGGTTGAAGTTTGAGTTTGCATAGCCCTTGATCCAGCTTTCTTTGTCTGTTCTAGAGAGGTGTTTGTTGATGTGTAATAAGAGTTAAGGTGCAAGGATAGTTGTTTCACCTCTGTTTGTAGCAGTTAAAACTGGAGACAGTCTAAGTACTCACAGATAGTGAACTTATAGAGTAGAATTTAGGAATCCTTTGTATTTGTAGGAAAACTCCTATTAATTTAAGTTTAAAAAATTAAAATGTAGACATTGCTTTGTATTTATGTATATATATGCCAGAACATAAGTATTTATGACAGTATTGATAAAACTTAATAATCTTGTTCTGCAGATTGAAATTCAGAGTTAGGGTATAGTGAAGTGAAACTCTTCCTTGAAATTAAAAATCATACTTATATATCATGTATTCTCATAAATAAAAAATACATACACTGATTGAAGTATGTTAGTTGTTTGTTGATAATAACTTTCATCTTTTAAGCTGGCTGAAGTATGAAGAATTAGAAAGCAGTTGTAATTTTTTCTGTTGTCAGTGAACTATTGCTGAAGGATAAATTAATTTCACTAATGGGACACATTTTGTATCCTTGGAACAAATTTGCTTTTGTATTTGCCTGGAGATTTCTATAAGCATCAAAAGTACTAGTGTATTCTGTCCACATAAGAGAAATACTAAACATAATATTTGCATTCTGCCATCCTGCCGTGGAGATAGAGAATTCACATTTACCTTGAGATCTAAGATTTTCAGATCTTTCATTTCCTCATTTGTAAAACTGAGACATCAATATGTTGTCTTAATAAGGTTTTGTGCATAGGTAATGTGTATAAACCGGCACACAGTATATACTAAATGGTCTATTTGGATTATAGTGGGGGAGAAAAAGCAGTATGATTTATTATTCTTAATTAAATAGGTGATTGAAAGACTACTGATACTGTTTCAGAAACCTGTTTTTATAAATATTATTGGACCACAGCAATATCCATTCACTTGTCTTTATGAATGGCCATATTCATGCTGTGGTCCACAAGTTGAGTATCAGATACAGAGAACTTCATACCATTCAGCCTAAAATATTTACTGTATAGCCCTTAAAGAAAATGTTTACTGACCCTTGGACTAGATCAGTATTATTTATAGTTTTAAATACCAAATTGCCTTTGAAGGTTTGCAAACAAAGAAGGAACATGATGTGAGAATATTAGTGACAGTAGTGTATAGAGTGGCTGGGACAGGGAAATGTTAGAAGCAGAGAGATAAGTTGTGATTAATTCAAAAAGTTGTGATTATGGTAGTAATCATAAAAAGAATCGGAGACGGAATTAGTACATAGAGAACGACTCAGGAGGATTTTTAACTGATGGCCTAAGAGAAAGACTGATGTGATTGTAGGTTTGAGTACAACAGGGTAATGGTGACAATAATAAGTTTATAAAACAGTGCAAATTTGGGTATTAATAAATTAGTTATTTAGTGATATTGCTTTGAATAGAGAGCTAGAAATAAGTCATACCTGGACTTAATTTTATGTGTGCTATTTGGTGAATTTGCGATGGTATGTAAAGAAGTGTTACACACACAGTTGAAAATCTTGAATTACAGATAGGTCTAGTGATAATATACTGAAGTCATTTGCATAAAAGTTCCACATCAATTGGATGAGATCTCCAAGAGAGGTTAGTTTAAAGGGAAAAGAGCAGATACTAATGAGATGAGCTTTAAGGGATCAAAACAAAGAGAATGGAGCTAAGAGCCGTCAGTGGAGCAGTTTCAGAAATATTAAGTTGTGAGTTGAGTTTACCATTTGCTTTGTACCCTTCCTCTTATTTGCAGTTGTATATAGATACAGTTAGTAATATAGAATTCAGTGAAGATATTTTTGTTAATATTATCCATGTGTTTTTAATGCCATGCTAGGGCCAGTCTGTATTGGCCTGGAGAGCTGAATATTAAATTTCCAGGAATTTTGTGACCTTGTTAAATATAACATGCATGCATGTGTGCATGCTGAGTTGCTTCAGTTGTATCCGACTCTTTGCGACCCTATGGATCTCTGTAGCCTTCCAGATTCCTCAGTCCATGGGATTCTCCAGGCCTGAAGACTGGAGTGGGTTGCCATGCCCTCCTCCAGGGTGTCTTCCCTACCCAGGGATAAAACGTGCATCTCTTATGTTTCCTGCATTGCAGGCGGATTCTTTACCACTTGCAGCCCTGAGAAGTCCAGATGTAACATAGCTGTTATGGAAAGTTAAATTGTGCAAGCTTAAAATTAAATAAATCCTATTAAAAATAAAAGTAAATTTTCAAAACTCATCACTTCCTAATTATTTTACATCTTACCATTTTCTATGCTCTCAAGGTTTTTATTTATTCCATGTATGGTGGAAATACTTTGTAGTAGTATACTACTATTGTTAATTACTTCTCAACTCTGTATTTGGTGATGTCACTTTGCTAGTTTGAATTTGGTTGTGATAAGAGTATTCACTTTATGAAAACCAGCAAACACAATAAATCAGAACTTAGTTTATTATTTTGTTGTTTGTAGACTCAATAAAGTGACGTAGAAATTGTTAATAAAGCAGATTAACCTTAAAGATGTATCAGGTCTTTAGTCATTATATTATGATACCACAAAAATTTGAGGACATATCCTTCTAGTGTTCGAGAACTATTACATATGCAATTCAGTAAAGAAGATGCTCACAACATTGACCAATGAGTGAAGTTCCAACAGATGGCTTTGTCATTTCTTTTGCATTCTGTTCATTAAAGTGCACAAAGGTATCAACTGTCTTGCACATCAAAAGCCTGTTCGCTCATCAGTTGAAACCATAGGTTAGCTAGGGATACAAGAGTTTCACAAAATTACCAAATCATTTTATATGAATCTGTAAACTAGATAGATGCTAAAAATTCTCCAAGCCAGGCTTCAGCAATACGTGAACCATGAACTTCCAGATGGTCAAGCTGCTTTTAGAAAAGGCAGAGGAACCAGGGATCAAATTGCCAACATCTGCTGGATCATGGAAAAAGCAAGAGAGTTCCAGAAAAACATCTATTTCTGCTTTATTGACTATGCCAAAGCCTTTGACTGTGTGGATCACAATAAACTGTGGAAAATTCTGGAAGAGATGGGAATACCAGACCACCTGATGTGCCTCTTGAGAAACCTGCATACAAGTCAGGAAGCAACAGTAAGAACTGGATATGGAACAATAGATTGGTTCCAAATAGGAAAAGGAGTATGTCAAGGCTGTATATTGTCACCCTGCTTATTTAACTTCTATGTAGAGTACATCATGAGAAACACTGGGCTGGAGGAAGCACAAGCTGGAATCAAGATTGCTGGGAGAAATATCAATAACCTCAGATATGCAGATGATACCACCCTTATGGCAGAAAGTGAAGAAGAATGAAAGAGCCTCTTGATGAACGTGAAAGAGGAGAGTGAAAAGTTGGCTTAAAGCTCAACATTCAGAAAACTAAGATCATGGCATCTGGTCCCATCACTTCATGGGAAGTAGATGGGGAAACACTGGAAACAGTGTCAGACTTTATTTTTCTGGGCTCCAAAGTCACTACAGACAGTGATTGCAGCCATGAAATTAAAAGACGCTTACTTCTTGGAAGGAAAGTTATGACCAACCTAGACAGTGTCTTAAAAAGCAGAGACATTCCTTTGCCAACAGAGGTCTGTCTAGTCAAGGTTATGGTTTTTCCTGTGGTCATGTATGGATGTGAGAGTTGGACTATAAAGAAAGCTGAGCGCCGAAGAATTGATGCTTTTGAACTGTGGTGTTGGAGAAGACTTTTGAGAGTCCCTTGGACTGCAAGGAGATCCAACCAGTGCATTCTAAAGGAGATTAGTCCTGGGTGTTCTTTGGAAGGACTGATGCTAAAGCTGAAACTCCAATACTTTGGCCACTTCATGCAAAGAGTTGACTCATTGGAAAAGACTCTGATGCTGGGAGGGATTGGGGGCAGGAGGAGAAGGGGACGACAGAGGATGAGATGGTTGGATGGCATCACTGACTCAATGGACATGGGTTTGGGTGAACTCTGGGAGTTGGTGATGGTCAGGGAGTCCTGGCGTGCTGTGGTCATGGGGTTGCAAAGAGTTGGACCCGACTGAGTGATTGAACTGAACTAGATAGAATTTATGAAAAAGAATATTGTGCATTTTTATTATTGTTTGTAATTTGTGTGCTCTACTGCATTTACATTGGTACTGTTTCTAATAATTTATGTGCATAAGTTCTTTGAAGTGCCATTCTTAAACATTTACTAACACACTTTCATTATATTAGGAAATCAATAAAGTTCCTCCCAAGCCTTTATTTTTTTTTATATTCAAGAATCAGTCTTTTGCAGTTGTATTTTGCATTTATATTTTCTATAGCAGCTGCCATTTCCACAGTCATTTCCTTGTCTGTATTTCTCTGTTTGGAAAATCATTTTATTCATTGTTACATAATATTAACCAGGGAGGGTAATATTTTGAATTTGCTAAAGATTTTTTTCTGAACGTGAAAGCATAAACCACTTCTAATTAGCTATATGTGTACATACAGCAAAAGGTAAGAAAGCTAGAGGAATAGAGCTGCATTGTATTGTTAATAGGTATGTATTTATTAATTTGTTCACTAAAATAATGTATCATATTTTCTAGAGATTCAACTAATGAGACTACTGCCCATTCTGATGCTGGCAGTGAACTTGAAGAAACAGAGGTCAAAGGAAAAAGAAAAAGAGGTCGACCTGGCCGGCCTCCAGTATGTATACTTGTCATCTTTGTTTCTATAATGGTTACCAAGTAAAGGTTCTTGATATGAGCTATATGTTAATTATAATACTGTAAATACTTTTTAAAATCGTACACATTAGAATGTCTTGGAAACTTTGCTTCATAAATAGCCTTAGCAGTGGTTAGAAAAAGAAAATTAATTATAGTATCTTTTTTGCTTTCCATGCCTCTCTTATAAATAAATGGTAGTCCATGTGAAGGAATTGGGAAGATGATCGACATGGAATGAGATGTAGTTATGATTTCCTTGCTTTTTATTTTTAGATGGAGCTCTGATTTCTTGTGAGCTCTTTATGCATTTTTGTAGTATTTGAGTTCAGTCTCAGAATATATTCTCATTTACACATGATTGAGAAGTTTGGAAAAGCTCTAATTATTCTTATTGTATGGTATCTTTATGTCATAGGAGTACACCGTCATTTAATTGAAAGTAGTACTGTCAGAGGCAGTAGTATCAATGGTATCAGTGGGTTAAAGCTTGTATTATTTTATACTCACCTTTATGAGTATAAAGGTGAGTTGACTTTGTTATTGCAGTTTTAAAATTTTATTTTATAAAAATTCTTACTATGAAAAAAAAAATTCTTATTATGGACAAATTTAGCCTCCTTCTGTGGAAGTCATAATAGTATAATAAACTCTGCATATAAATCTAAGTTACGGCAGTTATCAAGTCATTGCCAATCTTTTTTTCCTGTGTTATTTTTGAAGGTCATTCTAGATAGCATTCTATCTTTGAATATTTCAGAATGTATCTAAAAGATAAGGGCTTTCCTTCTCTTTTTTAAACATCACTGCATGACTTAGCAACTAAACAACAACAACCAATATCATTCTTATAATGCAAGATGACAGTATTTTAGTAAAATCACCAAATAAGACATTTAAAGTTTATAATCATCTCATAAATATTATCTTTTAAAAACTAGCTTGTTAGTTTGACTCATGATCTACCTATTGCAATCAGTGGTTATGTTATTTAACCAGTTATTATATATGTATGTCATCTGTAGTGACTTAAAAATGTTTTTTCGGAGAAGGCAATGGCACCCCACTCCAGTACTCTTGCCTGGAGGATCCCATGGACGGAGGAGCCTGGTAGGCTGCAGTTCATGGGGTCGTGAAGAGTCGGACACGACTGAGCGACTTCATTTTCACTTTTCACTTTCATGCATTGGAGAAGGAAATGGCAACCCACTTCAGTGTTCTTGCCTGGAGAATCCCAGGGACGGGGGAGCCTGGTGGGGTGCCGTCTATGGCGTCGAACAGAGACGAACATGACTGAAGCGACTTAGCAGCAACAAAAATGTTTTTTATGTTAATTTTGTTCTATTAATATTTCTCTGTTTGCCACAGTTTCTTATTAGATTCAGTGAAACTCCATAGCATTTACTTTCCAGGACAATCTTACAACAACAAAGAAAGGGATAGAAGGATGACATCTACAGTTTTCTTTACACTTGATTTTATCCTTCACCTTTATGTAAAGTAAAAAATAGTGGAGGAAAAGACATATATCATAGGCAGTCTTTATAATCCTTTATTTTGTAGAAGTATTTGATGCTATGGTATTCCTTTAAAAAACATGTTGGGCAAAGTGAGAGTCTTGTAGCTAGAAGCGGTAGACTCTTTGAGTTTGTCTTACTACTATATGGTTTTTCTAAGACTATTGGCAAGTCACATTGCCTTCTCTACAATTCATTGTTTATAAGTACACATTTTGAAATAAGACTAAAGTTGCTTGAAGATAATAGAATATACTGCAAACATGATTGCTTTCTTGAATTTGTTCCCCTCCAGTTAAAATTCTTTACTTAATAATTCAGGTTAAGTGCTGTCTTCTTCAAGAACACCTTTATTTATTTTCCTAAACAGAATTTATCACCCCTTCAGCAGTCTGTTGTATTATTTTTTATAACCTATTTAGTTTTGACTTGTCTATAGCTATAGTCTACAGCTATATTCATGTAATGTTTTGCTTTCCTGATGAAAAGGAGTCTGTGTATCCAAATGCTTAGCTTTTTTGTGGTTAGAAATAAGATTTTATTTTTAGTGAAATTGGCTTCCCTGGTGGTTCAGACTGTAAAGAATCTGTAGTGCAGGAGACTGAGGTTGTGTCTGTGGGTAGGGAAGATCCTCTGGACAAGGGAATGACTACCCACTCCATTATTCTTGCCTGGAGCATTCCATAGGCAGAGGACCCTGGTAGGCTACAGTCCGTGAGTTTGCAAAGAGTCCGACATGACTGAAGGACTAACACTGACTTTAGTGAAACTGCTACTACATAATCTAATATGTAAATAGTACATGTTCATCCCATGTTTCTAGTATGGAAAAACTGTCAACCATCATAGAATAATAGCATTCTAGAGACATGTGTTAGACTCTAGTCCTTATATTCACACTCATTAGTCACATAGCTTTTTATATTTTTACCTGACTCAGACCCATTTCTTAACTTTGGAAACAAAAGAGCTGCCTGAGTTTCTACTCTGGGCTTTGTACTGTATTGATGTTTTTTATGTCATTTAATCTTCATACCAGTACTGTTAAATAGGTCTTGTATGCAGTTTACAAAGTAGAAAACAAAAAAAGAAAGTGGCTGAGGTCACACTGTTGCATAAGGAACAAAGCTAGGATTTAAATTCATAACCTGCCTCCCAAATTCTTTCCCTCAAGAATGCCAAAATACCAAGATGTTAATTAAAATTGAGAGGTATAATTGTCAGAATGATCATATTTGAGTTATTCCACAGTACCTGTTCTGAAGATGGCTTGGGCACTTGCCCTCAACTGGCTCCATTTTGAACAATTCTAAGTTTTGGTTCATAAACTTTTTGTTACCATTCATTCTTGTTAAAAGGACTTTATGGATCTCTTATTTTACTAATTTACTCAGTGAAATGAAGAACAAATTGTATAAGGACTTCTGCTTTGGGCAGCATTATTTTCCTTATTTCTAAATTCTTAGGAGACATTTCATTTTTGGTGTTTCTTTTCAGTAGGTTATTATTTCAGAGACTTTTCTTACTGAACTGTTACTTTGCAGATGTCCTAATTCGTACTTGTTAATTATTGTGGCTCTGAAAGGATGATGCTATCCAAGAGTTGCACTCAGTATGTCAGAGGATCTGGAAGACCCAGCAGTGGCCACAGGACTAGAAAAGGTCAATCCTCATCCCAATTCCCAAGAAGGGTAGTACTAAAGAATGTTCAAATCAAAGGACAGTTGTAGTCCTCTCCCTTGCTAGTAAGGTCATGCTTAAAATCTTGCATGCTAAGCTTCAGCATTATGTGAACCAAGAACTTCCAGATGTCCACACTGGGTTTGAAAAAGGCAGAGGAACCAGAGATCAAATTGCCAACATCTGCTGGATAATAGAGAAAGTAAAGGAATACCAGAAAAACCATGTTTCATTGTCTGTGCTAAAGCCTTTGACTCTGTGAATCATAACAAACTACGGAAAGCTCTTAAAGAAATGGAAATACCAGACCATGTTACCTGTCTCCTGAGAAACCTGTATGTGAGTCAAGAAGCAACAGTTCACACCCTGTATGGAACAACTGATTGGTTCAGGATCGAGAAAGGAATACGACAGGGCTGTCTGCTGTCACTGTGTTTGTTTACACGCTGAACACATTATGAGAAATGCCGGATGGGACGATTTACAATGTGGAATCAAAATAGACAGTAGAAATATCAACAACCTCAGATATGTGGATGATACCACTCTAATGGCAGAAAACAAAGAGGTATCAAAGAGCTTCTGGATGAGGGTGAAGGAGGAGAGTAGTAAAACTGGCTTAGAACTAAGTATTAAAAAACTAATGGGATCTGGCCCCATTCAGTTCAGTTCAGTTCAGTACAGTCACTGAGTTGTGTCCGACTCTTTGCAACCCCATGAGCCGCAGCACGCCAGGCCTTCCCTGTCCATCACCAACTCCCGGAGTTCACTCAAACTCAGGTCCATCGAGTCAGTGATGCCATCTAGCCATCTCATCCTCTGTCGTCCCCTTTTCCTCCTGCCCCCAATCCCTCCCAGCATCAGAGTCTTTTCCATGAGTCAACTCTTCCCATGAGGTGGCCAAAGTACTGGAGTTTTAGCTTCAGCATCATTCCTTCCAAAGAACACCCAGGACTACTCTCCTTTACAATGGACTGGTTGGGTCTCCATGAAGTCCAAGGGATGCTCAAGAGTCTTCTCCAACACCACAATTCAAAAGCATCAATTCTTTGGCGCTTAGCTTTCTTAACTGTCCAACTCTCACATCCATACATGACCACTGGAAAAACCATAGCTTTGACTAGATGGACCTCTGTTGGCAAAGTAATGTCTCTGCTTTTGAATACGCTGTCTAGGTTGGTCATAACTTTCCTTCCAAGAAGTAAGCGTCTTTTAATTTCATGGTTGCAGTTACCATCTGCAGTGATTTTGGAGCCCCCAAAAATAAACTCAGCCACTGTTTCCACTGTTTCTCCATCTATTTTCCATGAAGTGATGGAACCAGATGCCATGATCTTAGTTTTCTGAATGTTGAGCTTTAAGCCAACTTTTTCACTGTCCACTTTACTTTCATTAAGAGGCTTTTTAGTTCCTCTTCACTTTCTGTCATAAGGGTGGTGTCATCTGCATATTTGGGATTATTGATATTTCTCCTGGCAATCCTGATTCCAGCTTGTGCTTCTTCCAGCCCAGCGTTTCTCATGATGTACTCTGCATAGAAGTTAAATAAGCAGGGTGACAGTATACAGCCTTGACATACTCCTTTTCCAATTTGGAACCAGTCTATTGTTCCATGTCTAGTTATAACTGTTGCTTCCTGACCTGCATGCAGGTTTCTCAAGAGACAGGTCAGGTGGTCTGGTATTCCCATCTCTTTCAGAATTTTCCAGTTTATTATCATCCACACAGTCAAAAGCTTTGGCATATTCAATAAAGCAGAAATAGATGTTTTTCTGGAACTCTCTTGCTTTTTCCATGATCCAGCGGATGTTGGCAATTTGATCTCTGGTTCCTCTGCCTTTTCTAAACCCAGCTTGAACATCTGGAAGTTCACGGTTCACGTATTGCTGGCTTGGAGTTCACGAAGCCTGGCTTGGAGAATTTTGAGCATTACTTTACTAGTGTTATAACTGGACATGGAACAACAGACTGGTTCCAAATAGGAAAAGGAGTATGTCAAGGCTATATATTGTCACCCTGCTTATTTAACTTCTATGCAGAGTACATCATGAGAAACGCTGGGCTGGAAGAAGCATAAGCTGGAATCAGGATTGCCAGGAGAAATATCAATAATCCCAAATATGCAGATGACACCACCCTTATGACAGAAAGTGAAGAGGAACTAAAAAGCCTCTTAATGAAAGTGAAAGAGGAGAGTGAAAAAGTTGGCTTAAAGCTCAACATTCAGAAAACGAAGATCATGGCATCTGGTCCCATCACTTCATGGGAAATAGATGGAGAAACAGTGGAAACAGTGGCTGAATTTTTTTTAGGGGCTCCAAAATCACTGCAGATGGTAATTGCAGCCATGAAATTAAAAGACGCTTACTCCTTGGAAGTAAAGGTATGACCAACCTAGATAGCGTATTCAAAAGCAGAGACATTACTTTGCCAACAAAGGTCCATCTAGTCAAGGCTATGGTTTTTCCAGTGGTCATGTATGAGTGTGAGAGTTGGACTGTGAAGAAAGCTGAGCGCCGAAGAATTGATGCTTTTGAATTGTGGTGTTGGAGAAGACTCTTGATCGTCCCTTTGACTGCAAGGATATGCAACCAGTCTATTCTAAAGGAGATCAGTCCTGGGTGTTCTTTGAAAGGAATGATGCTAAAGCTGAAACTCCAGTACTTTGGCCACCTCATGGGAAGAGTTGACTCATTGGAAAAGACTCTGATGCTGGGAGGGATTGGGGGCAGGAGGAGAAGGGGATGACAGAGGATGAGATGGCTAGATGGCATCACTAACTCGATGGACCTGAGTTTGAGTGAACTCCGGGAGTTGGTGAGGGACTTGGAGGCCTGGCGTGCTGCAGTTCATGGGGTTGCCAAGAGTTGGACATGACTGAGTGACTGAACTGAACTGAGACAGTGTGTTCAAAAGCAGAAACATTACTCTGCTGACAAAAGTCTGTATATTCAAGGCTATTGTCTTCCCACCGGTCACATATGGTTGTGAGAGCGGGACATAAAGTACGCAGAACACCAAAGAATTGATGCCTTCAAACTGTGGTGCTGGAGAAGACTCTTGAGAGTCTCTTGGACTGGAAGGAGATTAAACCAGTCAATCTTAAGGGAAATCAAGGCTGAATATTCCTTGAAAGGACTGAAGCTGAAGTTTCAGTGTTTGTTCACCTGATGTGAACAGCTGACTCCCTGGAAAAATTCTTGATGCTGGGAAATATTGAGGGCAGAAGAAGAAGTCGTTGTCAGAAGAATAGGCTGGATGGTGTCACCAATGCAATGAACATGAACTTGGGTAAACTTTGGGAGATGGTGAGTGACAGGGAGGCCTGGTGTACTGCAGTCCATGGGGTTGCAAAGTATTGGACAAGACTGAGTAACTGAACAACAACAATTCAAATAATTATTGATCTCCAAACAAACACTATATAGTATCATGTTTCTTCTACCCTTGTGATTTTATTAGGAATTAATGAACATCGTTTTCTCTCTCTACACCATCTGTAAGCTCATGTTACCCAGATTTATGTCTCCAGCTTGAACTTTACTCTGGATTCCAGACCACATCTAGTATCCACTGAGAATCATCATTTAGGTATTTAATGGTCCCAAGATATTTAAAAAAGCCAAACTTTCACGCTTCCTATCCCCTGCTCAGCCCTTTCATGGTAGCTTTGTTCTTCTAGTCGCTCAGCTGTAAACCATGTAGCCATTGAATCTTTCTTTCCCAGACTATATCTAAACTATCAACATATGTTGTCTAATTGATTTGCAAATTGCATCAATCATTTTTTTACTGTAATGCTGAGTTAAGCCACCATCATGTGCTTTTGTTGAAACCTATCATGTGTGGTCCTTGACTCAGAGTCCTGTGTCATCTTTTCAGTGGGGACTCCCTTAATGATCGTATCTGGAATTGTGTATCTTCCCTCCTACTGCAAGGGACTTTTTGTCTTCATCGTGTGTGTGTGTGTGTGTGTGTGTGTGTGTGTGTGTGTTTTCTCCCCTTTTTGTCCTCATCGTATGTGTGTTTGTGTGTTCTCCCCTTTCTCTGTAGTACTTATTGTTATCTCACATAGTATGTCCTTGAGGTGTTTATTCATTGTCTGACTTCCTGGTGGCTCAGACGGTAAGCCTACAATGCAGGAGACCCGGGTTTGATCCCTCGGTTGGGAAGAGCTCCTGGGGAAGGAAATAGCAACCCACTCCAGTACTCTTGCCTGGAAAATTCCATGGACGGAGGAGCCTGGTAGGCTACAGTCCATGGGGTCGCAAAGAGACGGACACGAATGAGCGACTTAAATGTCAATGTCAGTGTCTGTTAGAAGGTAAGCTGCTTGAAGTGAGGGATTTTTATCTGGTTTGTTTACTGCTCTATACTACTGTTTGACTTCAGTGACTGTTTATTGAGTTAATGAATGGTGTTTAATTTTGTTAAATCATCACTCTTTTTTCCTTAGTGTTTAAAATTTTTTAAATTTTGAGATAATTTCAGTCACAGATGAATTCCAAGAATTCTACAAAGAATTCCTGTGCAGATTCTTCATGCATATTGTCCAAATGTTAACATGTTACAATATTTGCTTTATCATATTTTCTCTCTCTCTATATATACAGACAAATGCATAAATGTAAGTATACATTTATATATACAAATTTACTATATACAAATTATTATTTTTTAACTCTTTGAGAGTACTTTGTTGACATGATGCCACTTAACTCCTAGTACTTTATTTAGTATACATTTTCTTAAAATCAAATATATTCTTCACAACCACAGTACATGTTTGAAAAATAAGGAAAACAATATTTGTATAATACTGACCTTATGTGCATAAATTTCATTCAGATTTTGTCTGATATTCTAATAATGCCCTAAATAAAAGAAAAAAGTTTTTTCCCCTTGGTTCATGATCCAGTCCAGGATTTCATGTTTCTTTTAGCTGTCATGTAAATCAGCATAACTGTAACGTCACTTGTCTTTACTCTCTGGTTTAATGTTTTATTATGTTTTTTGTTCTCCATTCTATTTAAGTGAGAACCAGTACTCATATTCTGAACATTATTTAACTTTCATATTTGTGTAGGGTAAGTAGGAAAAGTAAAAAAAGAGATACAATTTTTACTTTTCTGCCCATATATTCATGTACATAGAAAATTTAGTGTAGCATATACAACAAAACATTAACAATGAGTATCAGAAGTAAAGGTTAACAAGTGAATATATTTTTGAAAATTAGATATTCTAAATTCCTTGGTACTATTGTTTATGTTATGAATTTTATGATATATATTTTATAAATTTAATCACTTCATAGTATTCTGCCTGTAATTATCTAATTGATTCCCTATTCTTGAACATAAATGTTAAAATTTGCTTACTAATTTAAACCATGCAGACATAAGGTTATATCTCAGGAATAAATTTTGTTCTAGAGCCATAGATACTTTTTAGTCTAGATTCTTAAAATTAGAATTTATTACTCAAAAGATATGCTATATATTTTGAAGGTTTTAATGTATGTTACCGCCTTACTTTTCACACAACAAAATATATGGCATTACTTATATTACTTTTGAGTATACTGATTGTTAAATCTTTTCTGATTTTTTTTAAGTACTGTAACATTTTGTCAATATGTTCTGCACTAGTGGTCATTTGTATTTCTTTTCTGAATTGCCTATTGGTCCTTTTCCATACCACTTTTTCTATTTTTAATTTTCTAAGCAACTGAAATATCTTTTTAAAATAGTTTTTGCAGCTTAAGCCTACATACTTTTATGATCAGTTTTGGAAATGTAATTATCAGTTGGATTTGTATCTATCTCCTCTTTGTCAAATCAGCTTTCTTATTTTATTTTGAAATTTTTTTCATTGAACATTTCTTCTATAGACTAACATTTAGTTCTGGCTTCCTTAATTATGCTAAAAGATACCATAATTTTTCCAGGAATCTAGAATTAAAACAGCAGTCACCATTTAATTTCCTCATCCCAAATCCCTTCCCCTCCATCCTATATCTAATGAGATTCCAAGTCTCATGAATTTTTGTTTCATAATGTCTTATACAATCTGTCCCTTTTTTTTACATTTCCAATGTTCCTTTCTTTAGGCCTCACTTTAAAGGACTTTGTAGTTACCTTCCTGTTTTTAAACTTTTCCCTGTTCCATCCTATTTTTTAAATCACTGCCAGGTTGACCCTTTTTTATTTTAACTTGTTCAAATATTAAGAAGCATCTTTTTATTTGGGGCAAGTTCTTCTAACTTATTTTATTGTGTTTGTAAACTCATAACCTTTTATTCAGTCAAATACATCTCTTTTGTCCTTCTGTATATGGCTTGTGTGTTTTTACTTATTCCTGGGTGTTCATTGGAAGGACTGATGTTGAAGTTGAAACTCCAATACTTTGGCCACCTGATGTGAAGAGCTGACTCATTTGAAAAGACCCTGATACTGGGAAAGATTGAGGGCATGAGGAGAAGCGGACGACAGAGGATGAGATAGTTGGATGGCATCACCGACTCAGTGGACATGAGTTTGGGTCGACTCCGGGAGTTGGTGATGGACAGGGAGGCCTGGTGTGCTGTGTGGTTCATGGGGTTGCAAAGAATCAGACACGACTTAGCCACTGAACTGAACTGAACCTTAACTCATGGTGTTTATTTTCTTTTTGAAATCTTTGTTTCCTAAATTCTGTTCGTAGTAATCTAACTAATTTTATTAATTGTATTTAATTGACCAAGTCTCAATTTTATACTTATCTCTAGTGTGACGTTTTCCCTGATTATCAGTCAGTGAAAGTTATTTTTCCTTTCATAGAACCGTTCCAGTGCTTATCTTAAAGCAAGTTTCCATGAAAAGTCTTTTTTTAAAATATACTATAGTTTATTGTAGTTATTTGTGTTTCTGTTTCAGTTGTTAGTTTCTGAAGATTTTACTTTAAGCTACCCCACATATTTAATATTCATTATTTGTGAAAGGATGAGGATTACTTTATATTCATACCTCATGAATAAGTTTAGGTTAGGCTCAGTTTCTCTCTCTGTTTCTTAAAGTTTGTAGACAATTTATTGTACATATAGACTGCAATTTATCCTGTAGAGAACTTGTGGGATAGAGTAGGTTTGGAAAATCTTCTTGTCCAATTATGCCAACTTAAAATAGTTTACTAGAAGTGTAGATATACATTTAAATTAAGTAGTATAGAGTTGAAGTAAAGCATTTGTTCTAAAGATTGGTCTGCTGCTGCTGCTGCTGCTGCTGCTAAGGCGCTTCAATCGTGTCCAACTCTGTGTGACCCCATAGATGGCAGCCCACCAGGCTCCCCCATCCCTGGTATTCTCCAGACAAGAACACTAGCGTGGGTTGCCATTTCCTTCTCCAGTGCATGAAAGTGAAAAATGAAAGTGACATCACTCAGTTGTGTCCTTCTCTTATTGACCCCATGGACTGCAGCCTACCAGGCTCCTCCGTCCATGGGATTCTCCAGGCAAGCGTACACTCTGACGTTAAAATGCATCATTTTCACAAAGTGAACGATGTATATAGGTTTTTGAATTCCTGAGTCTGTTTTCCAGAAAATTCATTACTTTATACATTGAGTCAGGGTTTGTTTTAGAAAGTCGTCCGCCCACTCCCCTCCCCGCCCCCCAGGTATTTGTTCGTGTCTTTTTTCCCCACAGTGTCCCTTGAATTACCTATAGCAGTGAATACCTGAACCCTGTGTACTATAGATGTCTCACTTGCACTATGGTTTATGGGATTTGAAGCTTCAGTGTCCCTCGTCCACCACCAAATGACAGAATTGTATTAGGATGTTGAAAAATACATTTTAAACACTGTGAGTTTTTTGAGAGATAGTGTGCTACTATATAGAAGGATCAACTGTTTAATATTTTTGGCACATAGTAACTGGACAATGAATATAGAAAGAAAAGTTGTGTTGAATGAGTGAAAGAAATTGTCTGATACATTCTGTAGATTGAATCAATTTGAGCATGTCTCTTTGCTCGTGATTAAATTCACGTAATGCATATTTGATAATATTACCGCTTAGTGTCACTTGGGCTATTAAGCATAAATTCTTAGAGGTAGAATAAATGAGCCTCTGTGAGATAAGACATGAGAAGCTAGGCATGCATACTTGGTTGAGGCACATATTTGGAAAGAGGTTCACTTTCCATTAGTGGAAGAAAGATTTACTAGACAGGTAATAGCTGGGATAAATGGAGTAAGCTGATCATCTTCTACCAGGGAAACTGTAACTCTAGGATCATAAGGTACATCTGGTCTAGAGCTAGCACCTGTATTGCCTGGTAGCCTGTTATGAGGGCCCCACCCAATGGCCTGGGATTCAAGGATAGGATTTCAGTCCCTGAGACAAACTGATAATGGACAGGAATCTACCTCCAGGGAACTGAGTTACTGGCTGGGTTTCTAAGGCATTAGTAACCTCCGAATTAAGGGAAAGACTCAGTTTTTTTTTTTTTCTATTAACTTATTTAAATCGAAGCATAATTAATCTGTAATATTGTTAGTTTCAGGTATGCAACAAAGTGATTCAGGTTATATAATTCAGATTATTTTCCATTATAGGTTATAGATCATTATAGGTTATTATAAGATATTGAGTATATTTCTTTGTGCTTACAGTAAGCACATTTCTTGTTGCTTATCTGTTTTAGTTGTTTGTATCTATTAATTCCGTATTCCTAATTTATCCTTTCCCCTTTGGTAACCATGTTTGTTTTCTACACCTGTGAGTATGTTTCTATTTTGTATACAGATACATTTTTTTTTTTTTTAGATTCCACATATGAGTGATATAATATTTGTTTTTCTCTGTCTTACTTTATTAAATATAATATTCTCTAGGTACATCTGTGTTGCTGCAAATGGTAATATTTTTTGTTGTGCCTGAGTTATACTACATTATATATGTGCCACATCTTTTTAAGCCAGTTGACTGTTGAGGGACACTTGGGTTGTTTCCATGTCTTGACTTTTGTATTTAGTGCTGCTGTGAACATTGGGATGGATGTATCTTTTTGAGTTGGAGTTCTCATTTTTTTCCTGATTTATACCCAAGAGTGGAATTGCTGGATAATATGGTAGCTTCATTTTCAGTTTTTTTGTTTGTTTGTTTGTTTTTAAGGAACCTCCATACTGTACCATGTGACTGTATCAGTTTATATAACCATCAACAGTGTAGGACGGTTCCCTTTTCTCTAGACCCTCTTCAACATTTATTTCTAGACTTGTTGATAAAGCTATTCTGACCAGTGTGAGGTGTTCTGTTACATTTCTTTATAGTAAAATGAAATATCAGAAAGAGAAATCTAAAGAAAAATCTCATTTAAAGTTGTGTCAAAAATTACCTAAGAATAAACTTAACCAAGTTGAAAGGCCTATATGCTGACAATGATAATACATTGATAAAGGAAACTGAAAATGATTTAAAGAAATTGAAAGATATCCCATGCTCCTAAATTGGAATAATTAATAGTTCAAATGTCGATAGTGCCCAAAGGAGTCCACAGATTTAATGCAATCTATATGAAAATGCCCATAACATTTTCATAGAACTAGACCAAATGGCCCTGAAATTTATATGGAACCCAGAATTGCCAAAGCAATACTGAGGGAACAGAACAAAGCTGGAGGGGTAACCCTTCCAGACTTCAGACTATGCTACAAAGGTATAGTAACTGAAACAGTGTGATATTGGCATGAAAAACAGGCATATAGATCAATGGAACAGAATAGAGAGCCCAGAAATAGACCCATGTGTTCACGGGCAAGTAATCTATGACAAAGGAGGTAGGAATATACAATGGGAAAAAGAAAAGACACACCCTCTTCAATAAGTTGTGTTGGGAAAACTGGACAGCTGTATTTTAAACAATGAAATTGGAACATCCCTGTGTACTATGTACATTAATAAACTAAAAAATGCTTTAATGATCTAAAGAAATGACACTATATTATCTCCTGGAAGAGAAAATAGGCTAGACATTCTCTCTGACACAAATGGTAGCAATATTTTCTTCAAGTAGTTTCCCATGGCAAAAGAAATAAAAGAAAAGATAAAGAAATGGGGCTTCATTAAACTTAACAGCTTTTGCACAGGTTTTGCACAAAGGAAACCATCAACAAAAGAAAAGACAACCTCGGAATGGGAGAAAATATTTTTAAATGATATGACTGACAAGGGATTAATAACCAGAATATACAGACAGCTCATTCAACTCAATATTGTGGAAACAAACAGCTCAGTCAAAAAAGGAGGGGAGGCAGAAGACCAAAGAGTATATATCCAAAGAAGATATATAGATGGTCAATAGGCACATGGAAAGATACTCATTGCTAATTGTTCGAGAAATGCAAATTAAAGCCACAGATGAGATATTATTTCACACTGGTCAGTATGGCTCAGTTCTTAAGATGGCACCACTGGAAACTGGACCAGTCAAGTAAGTTTGATACAGAGCATCACCCATTTCTTTCATTTGAGAGCACCGTGATTTCTTGTCCAGGAATGAGACTATGTTTACAGGTGTCCTAACCTTTGTATCAAAAATATGTAACCAAGGGAGTCTGAAAAGTCACAAGATACTAAAAGGTAATGTTTATATTATTACCCTTTGAAATATTAAGTTGTACAAAAGTAATTATGTCATCATGAATTTTAAATCATTATAACTAGGCTCAAATACATCTTTATTAATCAAAATAGGAACCATTGCAATCACCACATTTTTGCCAATGAGAAATAAATTTGTTTATTCCTCTAGCATAAAAGTCAGTGCTTTGGGATTCAGTGAATTCTTGGAAAACAGTTTCTGTGTCTTGCTGGTCGTGGAAGCATTTTCCCTGCAAAAAGTTGTGAAGATGCTTGAAGTGGTAATTGGTTGGCGAGAGGTCAGCTAAATATGGGGGATAAAATAGAACTTTGTCGCCCAGTTCATTCAACTTTTGAAGCTTTAGTTGTGTTATGCGCATTTGGGCATCTTTGTGAAGAATTGGCTCATTCTGTTTACTAATGCTGACTGCAGGCATTGCACTTTTCAATGCATCTCATCGGTTTGCTGAGCATAATTCTTAGATACAATGGTTTTGCCAAGATTCAGAAAGCTGTGGTGGATCAGACCGGCAGCAGATCACCGAACAGTGATTGTTACCTTTTTGGGTGCAAGTTTAGCTTTGGAAAGTGTTTCGGAACTTCTTCTCGGTCCAGCCACTGAACTGGTCGTTATCAGTTATTCCATACAATATACTTTTCCTTGCACATCACAATTCAATCGAGAAATGGTTTGTGGCTATTGTGAGTCAAAATGACGCTTTTTTATGATCTTCAGTCAGCTTATGAGGCACCTATTTACCAAGCCTTTCCACCTTTCCAATTTGCTTCAAATGCCTAATGACTGTAGAATGGTTTATATTCAGTTCTTTGACAACTTCATGTGTAGTTGTAAGAGGATTGGCTTCGATGATTGCTCTCAATTAGTTGTTGTCTGTTTCTGATGGTTGGGCACTATACTCCTCATCTTCAAGGCTGTTGTGTAGTTTGCAAAACTTCTTGAACCACCAGCAGTTCCTAGGCCAGATGCATTGTTGATGTGAGTTGTCACTGATGCTTTATGACCTATTTTGAACTCAAATTAAAAAAAAAAAAAAACGCTCAAATTTTGCTTTCTAGAAGAAATATAAAATAAAGAGCAAGTGTTAAGTCATTAGGAAAAAAAGTGAGAAATGTACATTTAAATGATGTATATGATAATCACATGTATTTAACAGTATATTCCAGTATCAAACAGCAAAGTTCAACAGTGCAAAACCACATTTA
Organism: Bos indicus x Bos taurus; assembly: GCF_003369695.1. Classification (NCBI taxonomy): domain Eukaryota; kingdom Metazoa; phylum Chordata; class Mammalia; order Artiodactyla; family Bovidae; genus Bos; species Bos indicus x Bos taurus. The sequence continues at coordinate 132,021,816 of NC_040076.1, forward strand.
CTTTTGCACCATCCTAATAGCTTTGTGAGGATAGAGGTTATGATGTTAGATTGTACAAGGTTGGAGAGTCTAATCAGGAGATAAACCTTCACCAGTAATTCAAACAGAAAAATGTAATTTGAGAAATTATCATTTGTTGAAAATTCTTTAATCATTTATCATTCAAGGATTGTGAATTAAGACAACTAACTGTCTCCGTGTTAGAGTGGCTGAAATCTAAGAACCTGGCAATACCAATTTCCTGGCACGAATGTGAAGCAACAGAAGCTGGAACTCATTGCTTGTTAGAATGTGAAATGGTGTTGCCACTTTGGAAGACTGGAAGTTTTGTACTAAGCTAAACATAGTTTTACCATATGATCTGGTAATCCTAGGTGTTTGCACAATGGATTTGGAAGTTTTGTTTATACAAAATTCTGCATGTAAATTCTTATAGGAGTTTTATTCCTAACTGCCAAAAGTGGTGGGCAGGATGTCCACCGTTAGGTAGATGGATGACAAAACATGGTACATGCATACAGTGGAATATTGTTTACAGATAAACAGAAATGAGCTATTCACCTACTAAAAGACATGGATCAATCTTTAATTTGTTTTGTTAAGATGAAAAATACCAGTATGAAAGTGTATGCTGTGTGACTACAATTACATGACTGTGTAAAAGACAAAACAGTAGTGGTGATTAAAAAATATTTTTTGGAGTTTGCCAAGGGAAAGTGGGAGGGTTAAATGTGAAGCACAGGCATTTTTTAAGGTAGTGAAACTTTTTTCTGTTATACCATAATTGTGCATTCATGACACTATGTATTTGTCAAAAATCATCAAACTTTTCATAAAAAGTGAATTTTATTAATTCACATGTTTTAAAAATCATTTGTAAGGTCAGGGGAATACTAGGATGGAATGTAGAGTGAATCAATATCATCTAACACTGTTGCTGACTTTAGTAACTTTGGAAATGAGTCTGTAAGACTAAAGTCGAAGAAAACTGCTGTACACAATGCATAAAAGAACTTCAATCTAGTTCATAAAATTGTTTCCCATGGGGTAGGGCTTAAAATACTACTAGGGCTTAAAATACTGCTATATAAGTACACTGATGAGAGCCAGATTTCTCACTGTTGGAGTGGGAGTTTGTAGATGAGTAAGGGGAGGAAGCATCCATATGCTAATGGATTAGAGTTGGAGATACCAGTTACAAAAAAAATTTGCTTTACTTAATATAGATAACAGATCATTGCATACAGAAATATTTGTAGTTATGTGTATATACATGGAACATACATTTCATTGTTTTGCCCACTTAAGGGCCTAGAAGCAAGGGCACTCAGTATCAAGGAGCAAAACCTAGTGCCCAGATCTTCATTCCTAATAAAATTCTCTAATAAAAGGAACCAGGACTATTACCCGAGTCTAAAACTGGAAAACAGAATATACAATATGAGCATGGAGAATGTTGTGCTGCCAGAAAGTAACCAAGTACTAAATAAAAAATACACACAATGGAGTATGTGTATATTTATCACACAATATATATAATATGTCAGAAGGACATAGGAGACAAAACTGAAAGATCTCTCAATGGCCAAAGCTGAAACAAGTTGAACAACAAAATAAAATAATATTGAATTGTAATCCAAAATACATGTTGATGGGTCTACATTAGTATAAATGATTGAATGAATGAGAGAGAATAGAGAAATTTCCCATGATGAAAGAATATCAAACTGTGTATAAATGCTCGACCTCCAAGGAGGTGGAGCATAGCTCCTCACCCCTTCAATGTGGAATGCATATAGTGACTTTCTTCCAAACAGTGAAGCATGGAGAGGAGAGTAAAAGTAACTTTAGTGGAAAACCTGACAAATATCACCTCTGCCAACTGATTAATAGGTCAGCATTAAGAATGATAAGTCTTGTGTTAGACTATACCCTTGATTGTGAGGTGACAAAAATGACACTTTATCTCTCATATCTTCTTCTCCAAACCCATAATTCCAGTCTGGTTGTGAGAAAAACATCAGACAAACCCCAGTTGAGGAACGTTGTATAAAATACCTATACAACATAAAATACTTGTCCAAAATTCCTTAAAATTTTCAAGGTCACCATAAACCAGGAAAGAATAAAAACTGTTGCAGCCAAGAGGAGCTTAGGGAGACATGATGTGAATATGTCTAAGAGCCCTTGGGTGGGCTTCTAGAACAGATCATTGAAAAAAAAAACTAGGAAAATCTGAATTAAATATGGACTTTTGTTAATGTATCAATAGTGGTTCATTAATTGTAACATATCATACAAATAATAAGGTGTTAATAATAGGTCTAATTAGGTAAGATATATGTGGGGGTTCCTTGTACTGTCTTCACGACTTTATTTTGTATAGCTAACACTGTTCTAAAAATACTTTATTTAAAAATAGGCAGTAAATTTATTATGTATTAATCCACACACACAAATAGAGGTCAGGCTATTAACTATAATATCAAGAGGAGTGAGAGATACTTTGAAGAATATAAGAATAGAGAATGATGGGAATGTGTCCTATGAGCAGGAAGAGAAGCGCCACTATGCTGTGCTTTGTAGTGTTCCTCCAGGTCATTTGAGTTATAAAGCTTACCATTGCAGCAGACGACTAGAAAAATGTTTACCGAATCCAGTTCCAGCATCACAAAGTGTGGCAAAATAGAGTACATTTGGAGAACAGTAAATTGATAACCAAAACAGGCTGGTATGAGAGAGAACTAAACCACTCAAGAAAGCGTATAAAGATTGAGAAGATGCTTAGCAGAGACCTACGGTAATACTGCACGGAGAGGGCGATGGCACCCCACTCCAGTACTCTTGCCTGGAAAATCCCATGGATGGAGGAGCCTGGTAGGCTGCAGTCCGTGGGGTCACTCAGAGTCGGACAGGACTGAGCGACTTCACCTTCACTTTTCACCTTCATGCATTGAAGAAGGAAATGGCAAACCACTCCAGTATTCTTGCCTGGAAAATTCCCATGGATGGAGGAGCCTGGTAGGCTGCAGTCCGTGGGGTCGCTCAGAGTCGGACAGGACTGAAGTGACTTAGCAGCAGCAAGGTAACACTGACAGGGAAGGAATATAGGGAGGGAAGAGATATCTGAAGCACATAGGGATAATGTGGCTTGCTGGGAGGGTTGCAAAAAAATGTCTATTAAATTTAGCAACATTAATTTTACTGGTGAGTTTGATCAGTAACTCTAATGAGTTTATATACTAGTGAAATTTATAGGAATGATAACAAGAATAGTGACTGCAAGCTACTCTATCTTGACTCTAAAGGTGAGACATAGATAAGGTGATAGCCGGTGTTGACTTTTCTTTGTAAGTTGGGGGCATGGCATGGGATGGGTTGTTAATTGAAGAATGTGCCTTGTCTAACTCAATGAAACGATGAGCCATGCCCTGTAGGGCCACCCAAGTTGGACGGGTCATGGTGGAGAGTTCTGGCAAAATGTGGTCCACTAGAGAACTGAATGATAAACCACTTCAGTATTCTTGCCTCGAGAACCCTATGAACAGTGTGAAAAGGCAAAAAGATAGGACACTGGAAGATGAACTCCCTAGGTTGATAGGTGCCCAATATGCTACTGGAAAAGAGTGGAGAAATACTCTAGAAAGAATGAAGAGAAAGAGCCAAAGCAGAAAAAAATCCCAGTTTTTTTCTGGACTGACTGGTAATGGAAGTAAAGTATGATGCTGTAAAGAACAGTGTTGCATAGGCACCTGGAATGTTAGGTCCGTGAATCAAGGTAAATTGGAAGTGATCAAATAGGAGATGGAAAGAGTGAACATTGACCTTTGAGGAATCAGGGAACTAAAATGGACCAGAATGGGCAAATTTAATTCAGATGACCATTATATCTACTATTGTGGGCATGAATTGCTTAGAAGAAATGGAATAGCCATCATAGTCAACAGAGGAGTCTTAAATGCAGTACTTAGGTGCAATCTCAAAAACAACAGAATGATCTTTGTTGGTTTCTACGGCAAACCATTCAGTATCACAGTAACTCAAGTCTATACCCCAACCAGTAATGCTGAAGAAGCTGAGGTTGAATGGTTCTATGAAGTCCTACAAGATCTTCTAGAACTAACACCCAAAAAGATGTCCTTTTCATCATAGACTGGAATGCAAAAGTAGAAAGTCAAAAGATACCTGGGGTAATAGGCAAGTTTGGCCTTGGAGTACAAAATGAATCAGGGCAAAGACTAACAGAGTTTTGCCAAGAGAATGCACTGGTCATAGCAACCACCCTATTCCAAGAAGACGAGCTGAATCTACACATGGACATCACTAGGTGGTCAGTACCAAAATCAGATTGATTATATTCTTTGCAGCCAAAGATGAAGAAGCTCTATACAGTCAGCAAAAAGAAGACCAGGAGGTGACTGTGGCTCAGATCATGAACTACTTATTGCCAAATTCAGACTTAAACTGAAGAAAATAGGGAAAACCACTAGGCCATTCAGGTATGACCTAAATCAAATCCATTAAGATTATACAGTAGAAGAGACAAATAAATCCAAGGGATTAGATCTGATAGAGTGCCTGAAGAACTATGGATTGTGGTTTGTGACATTGTCCAGGAGGTGTTGATCAAAACCATTCCCAAGAAAAAGGAATACCGTAAAGCAAAATGGTTGTCGGAGGAGGCCTTAGAAATAGCTAAGAAAAGAAGAGAAGCGAAAGGCAAAGGAGAAAAGGGAAGATACAGCCATCTGAATGCAGAGTTCCAAAAACAGCAAGGAGATATAAGAAAGCCTTCCTTAGTGATGAATGCAGAGAAATAGAGGAAAACAACAGAATGGGAAAGACTAGAGATCTCTTGAAGAAGATTAGAGATACTGAGGGAACATTTCTTGCAAAGATGGGCACAATAAAGGACAGAAATGGCATGGACCTAATAGAAGCAGAATATGCTAAGAATTGGTGGCAAGAATACACAGAACTATACAAAAAGATCTTAATGACTAGATAACCATGATGATGTGATCACTCATCTCAAGCCAGATATCCTGGAGTGTGAAGCCAAGTGGGCCTTAGGAAGCATCACTACGAACAAAGCTAGTGGAGGTGATGGAATTCCAATGGAGCTACTTCAAATCCTGAAAGATGATGCTATCAAAGTGCTGCACTCAATATGCCAGCAAATTTGGAAAACTCAGAATGGCCACAGGAATGGAAAGTGTCAATTTTCATCCCAATCCCAGGGAAAAGTAATGCTAAAAAGTTCAGACTGTCGCACAATTGCACTCATCTTACACTCTAGCAAAGTAATGCTCCAAATTCTCCAGGCTACGGTTCAACAGTAAATGAACAGTACTGATGTTCAAGCTGGATTTAGAAAAAGCAGATGTATGGCAACATACATTGGATCATTGAAAAAGCAAGAGAATTCCGGAAAAACTTCTGCTTTATTGACTATTCCAAAAGCTGTGACTGTGTGCATCACAGCAAACTGTGGAAAATTCTTAAAGAGATGGGAATACCAGACCACCTTACCTGCTTCCTGAGAAATCCATATGCAGGTCAAGAAGCAACAGTTAGAACCATACATGAAATCATGGACTGGTTCTAAATTGGGGAAGGAGTACGTCAGGGCTGTCTGTTGTCACCCTGCTTACTTAACTTCTATGCAGAGTGCATCATGTGAAATACCGGGCTGGATGAAGCACAAGCTGGAATCAAGTTTTCCGAGAAAAATATTAGTAATTTCAGATATGCAGTTGATACCACTCTTACGGCAGAAAGCAAAGAGGAACTAAAGAGCCTTCTGATGAAAGTGAAAGAAGAGAGTGAAAAGGCTGGCTTAAAACTCAACATTCGGTAAACTAAGATCATGGCATCTGGTCCCATCACTTCATGGCAAATACATGGGGAAACAATGGAAATAGTGAGAGACTTTATTTTTTGGTCTCCAAAATCACTGCAAATGGCGACTGCACTATGAAATTAGAAGATGCTTGCTCCTTTGAAGGAAAGCTCTGACAAACCTAGACAACATATTAGAAAACAGAAACACTATTTTGCCAACAAAGGTCTGTCTCGTCAAAGCTATGGTTTTTCCAGCAGTCATGTATGGATTTGCGAGTTGGACCATAAAGAAAGCTGGGTGCTAAAGAATTGGTGCTTTTGAACTGTGGTGTTGGAGAAGACTCTTGAGAGTCCCTTGGACAGCAGGGATATCAAACCAGTGAATCCTAAAGGAAATCAGTGCTGCCAAATATTCATTGGCAGGATTGATGTTGAAGCTCAAACTCTAATACTTTGGCCATCTGATGCAAAGAAATGACTCACTGGAAAAGACCCTGATGCTGGGAAAGATTGAAGGGGGGAGAAGAAGGTCACAACAGAGGATGAGATGCTTAGATGGCATCTCTGACTCAATGGACGTGTTTGAGCAATCTCTGGGAGTTGGTGATCGACAGGGAAACCTGTCGTGCTGCAGTCCATGGGGTAGCAAAGTCGGACACGACTGAGCGACTGAACTGAACTGACTGAAAAACAACTCTAAGGCCAGAATATTTGCCGTATTTTTAGTACTTGGGATGGTTCCAAAAATTGTCAATATATATTTGTTGCATGACTGAATATGAAATATTTTAGTACTTAAGTTGAAGGAGAAGTTGAACATGCAGTTTGTCCAAGTAGCAATTTGTTGAAAATGATTTCTGAGGAAGTCTAGTCTTGAGGTTGGTAATAAGAAAATGTCAAGATGGGGTCGTGTTTGGGGGCAGGGTTACAGCATTGTCATTATTGTACAAAATAGTAAATCTTTTTCTTTTCATACCTTGTATAAATTAACTTGTATTTTGCTGTTTGCACTTTTTTTTAAATCAATACAAACATTGTGAAGCTTCTTTTGAAATTGTCTCTTACCTATAACAGTGCTAACTTGCCTTTCACAGGCTCAAACATAATTTGAGATCACTCTGCATAAGGCAAATATGCCTGCATTTAATTTTGCTTTTCCTCTTTTTTTATTCAGTCTACAAATAAGAAACCGCGAAAATCACCAGGAGAGAAGAGTAGAATTGAAGCTGGAGTTAGAGGAACAGGCCGTGGAAGAGCCAATGGGCACCCTCAACAGAATGGTGAAGGGGAACCTGTCACATTATTTGAAGTGGTGAAACTGGGGAAAAGTGCAATGCAGGTAAATTTTAAGTGTTTCTATTTTACTAATAAAGCAATATAGGGTCAATAACATGTAAAACCTGTTAGTGTGTATTTTGACATTTTTATACAATTGTTGATGTGTAGTCAAGTTTATTAAGGATTTTTCTTTGCTTGTTTTGTAAAAGTGTCAGGAAAGGCATATTGTTTAATAGTAAGTTAATGTTACAAATTTTAAATTGCATTATGTTGAATAAAATAATTTGCAATATAGTAGGAACTGCCTGAGAATTTGTATTGCTTCAGTCATGTGTATTTTTAGAATTTGACTTAATGTAAGTAACATATGTGTATTGAAGAATATTTGAAAGAGGAAAGGGTGTAAAAAAAAGCGTTAGTGAATTAGAAATAACCACAGTAAACATTTTATGGTTATTTGTGTTTGTGTGATGTTTTATAACTTCCTACACTGTTTTTTCTGCCCTCATTCACTCAATAAGTGTCATTAAATAGTCTCGAAGAACATATCTTTATTGGCTTCTGACTAATTTATTTTAAGGATAAACTATAAGTATTATGATTCCTTTAGTGTGTGTTTACATTTTTAGAATATTTTAAAACTTATTAATCATTTGTATTTAGTTCCTTACATCTTCTTTTCATTTTAAAGGACTAGAGGTAAAATTATTTTAAGAATATTTCTTAACTATGTAGTAATAAATACCATTTTATTCTCCAGAATTTGTACTAGTTTATCTTTCACCAGAAGTTTAGCTAGCAATTGGATTTTATATTTAAGAATTATTTGGCAATATAGGTAAAGACAGTAATTCATTATTTTAATTTCCATTTTTAAATTACTAATGATTGTATGTTTAATCTATTTTGTCTTTGCTCATTTTTGATACTTCATTTTCAATGGGTAATTTATGAAACAGATTTACTTTAGAACCAAAAGCAGGCAACTTTCCATTAATACACCTTTTATTTTTTACATGTATTTCTTTTTGAATTCCTTAAAGGGGTTTAATGTATGTTACCGGATTGATTTGTTCAGGAATCTTGGAATATTGTATGGGAAGGGGAGGGTGTTAGAGTGGTATGATGATGCTAAATATTGATGATGCTAAATGGTGAAATACTGAATTCCCAGTGATCCAAAGCAGTGGACAACATTAAAATATATAAGTATAATTTTGAAATACATTAAGTGATTTTTAGCCATTAAGCTTGATAGTTTATATTGCAGATACAAACTGCAATAGAAAAATTGTTAACAGGCTATAGAGATATTAATCAAAATCTATTTGTTGCCTCCCATCCGTAGGTAGAGATACAAACAGAAAATCAAGGAAATTAAATTCTAAAATTGCATTTCATTATTTTGCTTTCTTTTTTCATGCAAAAGTTTATTTTTCTAGCTTTTATTTAATATGAATAAAATCTTCAATATTTATTGTGAACAAAATCTAGTCATTTGATTTTGATATACACTAGTGATGAGTATAAGATTTTTTTCTTTTTCACTCACTATGTTCTGTATTCTTCATCTACATTAGTCTTTCCTATCGCTGTTTTCATACTTTATTCTCTTTTTAAATTATTTTGGATTCATATTTTATAAAGGGTAAAGATTAGTAGTCAGAACCTTAGTACCTTCCAGAATTTGGTTTTAACTCACTTTTTCAACTTTTTCTCACTATTCGTCTATTGAAAGTGACCCTATGTATTTTTTAACTTTGCTGTAATTTTTTATTATTCTTTTATGTTTTTGTTTCCTAGCTGTATTCATATTAATCTACAAATTGCTGTAATTTTTTTCATTTTATTCAGCGTTCTGTTGTGGACATTTTTTTCCAGTGGATTAACCTTAGAATTTTTAACATTTATATTATCTAATTAGTTTTCTTTTGGACTGCTTTATTGTTTAAGAAGAATAAGTATATTTAAGATAACTAAGAGTAGTTTTATTCTGTTAAAAATAGTACTTCTTTGAAGATCTTTATATATCCTTATGAAACCCTGCCTGTAGGAATCCTTTGTAATGTAAATTCTTGAAAGTGGTCACTGAGCGAAAGGAATGCCTAAAAATTCATGTTTAAAAAATGAATGCAAGTATTTTAATGAAGCTGGCACACTAATTTCAGTGTTTATTATTCCTTCATTTCAAAGTAATCCCTTCATAAAGTAATGAAAGACAAAGTGCTAGAAAGAGTTTAAACATTAATGGGTTTAGAAACTAAATGTTTCTGTGGTTTATATAGAAAAAAAACTACCTAGTGGTCAGCATTAGGTTTAAGGTAGCAGAAGCAGATACTTGTAGCCAAGAGTTTTGATCTTGTATGTTAAAAGGATGTAAGGTGCTTCATGAAGTGTGTATGAATAAAGTTAGGCTTAAAATACATGAAGCCAGGGCCTAATATGAGACCCCATACTTGGAAAGGAGATGGAAGAAAGCCACTGATAACTGTTGCATAGGCTAAGGCTTGTGTTTAAGGGGATCATATTAATAAATATCTTAGGTTAGTCTTGAGACTCTGCTTTATGCTTATCATCCATGTAGTTAACTGATAGAGACTCCTTTACTATTCAGGATGGCCTAGTTTGGATACTGGCTTATGCTAAAACCCCACTTTTTGGAAATCGTGAGATGAAGGAAAGAAGAGGACAGACATAGTCCTTATAATCAGGACCTGAAGTAAAATGACTACTTTCTTGATTGGTGAGGGAATCTTTAAAATTTCCTGTATCATCTTAGAGCAGGAAGTTCTTTTTAAGCCCACTGTACGATCTAGTTCTCCATGAAGTGAGTAGATGGAGCAGAGATAATCTCAAAAGCATAGGAAGGGGTAAAAAATAAAAGAAACAAGTATGTTTAAGTTTCCACAGAGATGAAAGAAATTCTACCTAATACTAAAAAGGAAATAAACTTAGTAAATAGGTTTTTCTGAGGTTAAAAAGCTGCATTAGATGCCATCAAAGGGAGAATTCAAGAATTGGCATTCATTCAGAATGTAGCCCAGAAATAAAAAAGTAAATATGAAAGAGCAGTTGAGTGACTTTGATGTGGATTGAAAGGGTTCCAAAATATGCAGGGGAAGAATTCCAAGGGAATAGAAGAGACAGGTTTTGAAGAGGTAGTCTTTTAGAAAATTTCAGTCACATTTCCTCAGATCTAGAGTTTGTTGTCAGGAGTAAGATAAGTGAAAATCATTACACAGGCATTCCTTGTTGTTGTTGTTGTTTTTTCCTGCGCTTTGCAGATACTTCATTTTTTAAAAATTGAAGGCTTATGGCAACCCTTCATCAAACAAGTCTATAAGCACCATTTTTCCAACAGCATTATCTTTTAATTAAGGTATGTGTAATGATTTTTTAGACATAAATGTTTCTGCACACTTAATATAATATAGTGTGAACATAACTTTTATATAAACTGAGAAACCAAAAATTCATGTGACTCACTGTATTGTAATATTTGCTGTGATGCAGAGAAGGCAATGGCACCCCACTCCAGTACTCTTGCCTGGAAAATCCCATGGATGGAGGAGCCTGGTAGGCTGCAGTCCATGGGGTCGCTAAGAGTCGGATACGACTGAGCGACTTCACTTTCATTTTTCACTTTCATGCATTGGAGAAGGAAATGGCAACCCACTCCAGTGTTCCTGCCTGGAGAATCCCAGGGACAGGGGAGCCTGATGGGCTGCCGTCTATGGGGTCGCACAGAGTCGGACACGACTGAAGCGACTTAGCAGTAGCAGCAGCAGCAGTGATCTGAAACCAAATCCTTAATAGGTATAAGGTATGCCTGTACAGTATAACTGTAGAATATTGAGGCTTGGAAGAAAGTCTTGAAATATTTCATTAGGGATTGCCTGAACCTTTTTGCTGACCACAATGCAAGTAAGATTGAAATATTCAAAATAATTTCCCTTTCTACACTACATCATAGTCACAAATCTCGAAAGGCACTTTTAATTATTTCATGTAGTAAAGAGTTAAATAAACAGTTGAAGTGTGAATGTTAATAAAAGTAATATCAGCAAAAGCACTAATTAGCAATAATAGTATCAATTTAGAGAAAGAAAAATAGCAAACCTGAAGTAATTAGGAAGAAAGGAATAAAAAAAAGTAGAAATGGAAATTAAGTAGAAAAAGAAATGATAGAAAGGTCTACTGATTCAAAATATTGGCAGTTTGAGTTCAATACACTTAAAACTTACTGGTCTTATCTTAGGAATGCAAGGGTAGGTTAATGTTAGAAAGAAAGTGAAAGTGAAGTCGCTCAGTCGTGCCCGACTCTTTGCGACCGCATGGGTAGTAGCCTGCACCAAGCTCCTCCGTCCATGGGATTTTCAAGGCAAGAAGTACTGGAGTGGGTTGCCATTTCCTTCTCCAGGGAATCTTCCCAACCCAGGGATCAAACCCAGGTCTCTCACATTGTAGACAGACACTTTACTGTCTGAGCCACCAGAGAAGTCCTAATGTTAGAAAGTCTTTTACTTATATAGCAGATAATCATATCAAGGGGAAAATTGATGTAGAATGTTTATAAAAATCATTTGATAAAATAATAGCTGATACAGTGAACAATAACTTTGTGAGTAAACCATCAAGAGGGAAGTTCCATAGCTTGGTAAAGGTTATCACACAAACATTGTAGCTCATGTTACACCATTTTTAACAGGGAAATTTAGATGTATTTCCAGGAACAAGCACTAGAGTATAATAGTTGAAAATATAAAATTATCCGTATTTGCAGAATATACAATTGTCTATGTAGGAATTTCAACATAACCTAGACTATTGGACTAATGAGTATTCAGTAAAACTCCAAGAGAGAAAATTAACACTATAAAAAAAAAACAGCATTGTGTAAAGTAGTAATAAACAGGCCATCTAAGAAAATAGGAAGAAGAATGAATAAAATTTGGCATGAAATAGAATAAAATTCTGTTTCATACTCTTTATTTGAGTAACATAAAAGTATCTGGAAAGTACTAAAAGTCAGTAAGGATGGAGAGTACTAACTAGTGAGAGTACAAATCTGTATAACCCCTTTGGAGAAAAATTTGACAGTATTAAGGTTAAATGATCTATTCATTTTTCCTTCATTTAGCAACTATTTAATGAGTACCTACACTGTGGGCAACACCTTTTTCTTTCTTATGTCTTTCTTTTTTTAACTGGGATCTAGAGAAAATTTTATGTAGTTTTATAGATGAGGCTCATACAGTAATTTTTATTTTAATTTGTAATGGTGAAAAGAAAGACAAAGGAAGTAAAAGTCTGTGAACAGAACGATTGATAAATAAAATGTGGTATATTCAGACAGTTAAATTTTCTATTACAGTTAAAACTAGTGTGAACTAGAGCTTTAGGTACCATTATGGACAAATTTTAGAAATGCATTTTAAGGGACAAAGCAAGCTGCAGAATGATACATAATATATAGTACTACTTATATAAACACATACCTAAAGGGATCAGACAGGTGTATTTGGACTGCTATAGCAATAACTGAAAAAAGAAGCATAAAGAAACAAATATGGCTGTAAAATATTAACTGTTGTTGAAACTGGATGGTCTGTACCTTCTTATCTATCTTACTATTTATAATAAAAGTGAGTATTTCTGAAATGCTTCCTAAAGGAGGACTTATATTGCCAGTATATTTGAAAAATGATTGTATCCCTTCCCCTTTGGAGAAGTGACATGTGAAGACTTTGGTAAGATTGGTTTTAAAGACCCTAGTTTCTTTTATTTATCCAGCATTCCACAAACCTTTGACTCCTATAACTATTTATGACCATTTTGTATTTTAGTCTTTTCTCCTTATTGGAATTGTGAAAAATCAACTTTACTGGCTTAACAGATACCTTACATACCTCCTGTAATTGGATGTTGTGCTAGATAGTTCCTGAATGTTCTTGCCTGTATAACTGAAAATAAATTTTACCTGAGACTTGAAGGATGAAAAGGAGTTAGCTAGGCAGTTAGCAGAGGGAACTTCTTATAGCAGAAATGCAACACACAAAGATAAAATCTCTACCCCTACCATGGAAGCCATAAGATGTCCAGTAAGAGTAGAGCTTAAAGAGGCTAGATTCTAAACATTTAGCTTTTTCTGAAATTGATGGCATTTTAGTAAGAAAATGACATGATCATATTAGCATTTTTAGAAGTACCTTTCTGGAAACAGTTTAGGTGATGATTTGGGGTGTGTGAGGCTGGAAGCAGAGAGACTAGTTAGGAGGCCTTTTTTTTTGTTTAATCTAATTCCTAAGTAATGAAAGTTTATAGTGTCAGTGAAGGGGAAGAAGAAGAGAAAGGGACTGATTCTATAAATATTAAGGCTGCAAGATGCTTCTGAAAGATGAGAAAGAGGACAGAATATAAGGTAATTCCTATTTGTTTGACTTGGGAATATTCACTGAAAGGAAATTTGTAAGAATATAGGTGTTAGTGATGGGTATGGGAATAGTTTGGTTTGGACATTTTGCCATTTAGATGCGTGACACTGACTACATACTGAATTTTGGAACATTCAAGCTGTTACTCTGTTATTTGTTGCTTTAGTAGTTATGAAGTAGTATTATAATGAATTTTTATAATCCATTTACATTTTGTACCCCAGACTTCATCTAAAAAAGTTGGGCTACAGTTGATTCATTCAACAGAAATTCATTGAGAGCTCTTGTTTAAGGCATTGGAGCTGAAACTCCAGTACTTTGGCCACCTCATGCGAAGAATTGACTCATTGGAAAAGACTCTGATGCTGGGAGGGATTGGGGGCAGGAGGAGAAGGGAAAACGACAGAGGATGAGATGGCTGGATGGCATCACTGATTCGATGGACGTGAGTCTGGGTGAACTTTGGGAGTTGGTGATAGACAGGGAGGCCTGGCATGCTGCGACTCATGGGGTCACAAAGAGTCGGACACGACTGAGCGACTGAACTGAACTGAACTGAAGCTTGTCTGACCCTTCCCTTCATAGACTTTCTAACCATAGATGGGAGAGGAAATTCTGTATCAAAGTCAAATGGTCTGTTAATGTACTATTACAAACTGTTGATTAATGCTAAGAAAACTCCATTTGGTCTTAATGTACAGATATAATAAATTTTGTGAATAAGGAAGTGGATTCAGCCTATAAATGAAGTATACTCAATGGCTCAGGTTGGCTTCCTGTTTGCTTTAGACAGATGACTATGAAGATAAAACGGATTTTGTCTGTTGAAGTTTTGATTGGGAAAGACACAGGTATCTTAGGGCGTTAGTCTGTGATTAGTCATACTCTTTCTTTTAGGGAGGAAACTTTGTTCTGATGCTAAATAAAAGTATAAACTTTTACAGGGCATTCGTTTCTTCTAGTACCCAACTTACAAATGGGTTAGATGCCAGATATCAAGGTAGCAAATGCAGGGGAGTTCTCCCCCAAGGTTTGTGTAGGTAAGTTTTACTTACTTTATGATGACACCAAGGAAAGTGAAAAAGCACCTATGAGTTTATTAAAATCACACCTGTTAACTTGTGTTTGAACTGACTGTTAGGTAGTGACTGTATGAGAATTGAATACTTTGCTGAGCTATTAATTGAATGGATAAATATGTCCATAATAGTTTTTTAATTTCTGAATGTTCATTAAAAGCTTAAAAGTTTTAAGAAGTATTAAAATAGCTGACTCTTGAAAGTCCCTTGAACTGCAAGGAGACCCAACCAGTCCATCCTAAAGGAGATCAGTCCTGGGTGTTCATTGGAGGTACTGACGTTGAAGCTGAAACTCCGATACTTCGGCCACCTGATGTGAAGAGCTGACTCATTTGAAAAGACCCTGATGCTGGGAAAGATTGAGGGCAGGAGGAGAAGGGGACAACAGAGGATGAGATTGTTGGATGGCATCACTGACTCGATGGACGTGGGTTTGGGTGGACTCCAGGAGTTGGTGATGGACAGGGAGGCCTCGTGTGCTGCAGTTGCTGGGGTTGCAAAGAGTTGGACACGACCGAGCGACTGAACTGAAAATAGCTGAAGAATGTCGTAAGAGGTGTAATTATAGAAGAATTGGTGATGAAACAAACCTTAGGAGACAAATACTATTAGGAGAGCTTAGAACTGTTGCGTGAAATGAAAAGGAGGACTTAGAACTATTGCATGAAATGAAAAGGAGAACTTAGAACTATTGCGTGAAATGAAATTTTATAACAAAGATGGTCAGGATATATTGAAAGAAGGAAATACTATAATGATGATGAGGAGTGAAACCTTATAAAACTAAGCAAATACATAAGTACTTGAATAGGATCAATGTATGAGTGTAATATGAGAAATACCTGCTTATAAGTACAAACACTACAGTGACAGGATATTGGAGTATAGGACTTAAAAATCATGAAAAAAAATGAAAAGATTTATTCTGATTTTTAACAGTATCATAATATCTAAACTTAACATAAAACATTTAGATTAAGTTTGACTGCTACTGCTACTGCTAAGTCACTTCAGTCGTGTCCGCTTCTGTGCGACTCCATAGACGGCAGCCCACCAGGCTCCCCCGTCCCTGGGATTCTCCAGGCAAGAACACTGGAGTGGGTTAGGTGATGGTAAATGTGGAAAACTGAAAATAGCCATTGTTTAAATAATAGTTTATTTCTATTTCTCTTATATGTAAAATATCTTAGGTGATCTTTGCAATGGCAGTAGGTAGACTGACAGAGCATCAAAATTGTTAACATATTTTAATACTTTAATAAGTTAAGGAATATGTAATCATAACTATAACAGCTATCAGATCAGTCGCTCAGTCGTGTCCGAATCTTTGCGACCCCATGAATTGCAGCATGCCAGGCCTCCCTGTCCCTCACCAACTCCTGGAGTTCACTCAAACTCAAGTCCATCGAGTCAGTGATGCCATCCAGCCATCTCATCCTCTGTCGTCCCCTTCTCCTCCTGCCCGCAATCCCTCCCAGCATCAGAGTCTTTTCCAATGAGTCAACTCTTTGCATGAAGTGGCCAAAGTACTGGAGTTTCAGCTTTAGCATCATTCCTTCCAAAGAAATCCCAGGGCTGATCTCCTTCAGAATGGACTGGTTGGATCTCCTTGCAGTCCAAGGGACTCTCAAGAGTCTTCTCCAACACCACAGTTCAAAAGCATCAATTCTTCGGCGCTCAGCCTTCTTCACAGTCCAACTCTCACATCCATACATGACCACAGGAAAAACCATAGCCTTGACTAGACGGACCTTTGTTGGCAAAGTAATGTCTCTGCTTTTGAATATGTTATCTAGGTTGGTCATAACTTTCCTTCCAAGAAGTAAGCGTCTTTTAATTTCATGGCTGCAGTCACCATCTGTAGTGATTTTGGAGCCCAGAAAAATAAAGTCTGACACTGTTTCCACTGTTTCCCCATCCATTTCCCATGAAGTGGTGGGACCGGACGCCATGATCTTCAGTGTTCTGAATGTTGAGCTTTAAGCCAACTTTTTCACTCTCCACTTGCAGTTTCATCAAGAGGCTTTTGAGTTCCTCCTCACTTTCTGCCATAAGGGTGGTGTCATCTGCATATCTGAGGTTATTGATATTTCTCCCGGCAGCTATACATTTTGATATTTATAAAAAATGAATATTACATAATAGAAAGTCACCACAGCAGCACAATTGTAGTCTACCCAATGTAGCAGACATTGGGTCCTATTTTAAATGTGGTGATTATCTTTTCAGTCCTATTTCTCATTCCTCTGTCTTGACCCTTGTGGACCTAATATTTCTACTAATGATGACAGCTAGCCACATTACACGTTACATATTCCATGAATAAGTTGATGTTTTAGTGATGGGGTGAGGGAGGAAGTCCTTGCAGGTGCCAGGCACTGAGCTCTTGAGGTGAACTGCTTCATTTTAAACCTCAGCTCCTGTAGATAAACCATGCATGAATGGCCACAAGAATGGTCAAAGCCTGGTAAGTAAGGCCTAGCAAGCATACCTTTGTGGACACTGATTGCTGCAGAGCCCCAAATGTGACGGAAATGTTTGAAGGCCTACTAGTGCAACTAGATGTAATTGTGTTGGTGAACCTGGGTGGCATCCATGAGTTGGAAAAAGAAAATCTGAGTCTTCAACAAAACACCCTATTGCAAAAACATCACTGCTAGGATGTCTGTGGCTTCTCAACTCAGACTGGGAAGTTGAGCTGCAGTGATTCTTTTGTGACTGCTCCTGGCTAAATTCCAACTATATGCTGGCACTACAAGCAGCCCACCATTGATATTAAGCAGCAACAGAGCACTTTTTAGAAGACCCTAGATGAGATGGACATTGGATGAGATGGACATTCCTAGCTCTGCCTATTTTGAGTCAAGGGTAGGGTTGATTTACTCTTCTGGGTCTAGAAGTCTCACTGTGCACTTACATGGAAGTCCCCTGCTGGTAATCTCTACATGGATAAGAAATCCAACCTAACCCCCATAAAACTTTGACAGCTAGTTCCAGTCACTGTAATGGTCCTGCTGGCCATGGTTGTTAGCATTGCAATCCTGCTGATCAACATCAGGAGAAAGTAGGGAAGTACAAGAAGGCAGGAATCCAGGACTGGGAAACTGAATATACACCCCAGCATATGCTTATAGGGGGGAGAGTCGGAGAACAGTGTTCAGACCACTTCAGGAGTGAAATTTGATTCTCGACTCAAGGCAGATATTGTACTTTCTTCACCAACATCCCATTCTTCTCACCTACTTGTCTCCATCCTAACAGTTCTTTTCCTAGGACTATCTTTCTTTCTGGCTTTGTGTCCCAACCTCTTTTAAAGACCCATTTCTAATATTCCTTCTTATTCTTAGTCCTTGGATAAGAAATCTGATTCTGTAAAAGCAGACACAATAATGTCATCTTGGATTGTGCTTAAAATAAAAGGTTAAGATTAATGAAGAAGAAACGCAAAAAGGCAAAATGGTTGTCTGAGGAGGCCCTACAGATAGCTGAGAAAAAAAGAGAAACGAAAGACAAAGGAGAAAAAGAAAAATATATCCATATGAATGCAGAGTTCCAAAGAACTGCAAGGAGAGATAAGAAAGCCTTTATAAATGAATCAGTGCAAAGAAATAGAGGAAAACAATACAGTGGGAAAGACTAGAAAGTTCTTCAAGAAAACTAGAGATACCAAGGGAATATTTCATGCAAAGATAGGCACAATAAAGGACAGAAACAGTATGGACCTAACAGAAGCAGAATATACTAAGAAAAGGTGGCAAGAATACACAGAAGAACTATACAAAAAGATCTTAATGACCCAGATAGCCATGATGATGTGATCTCTCACCTCAAGCCAGATATCCTGGAGTGTGAAGCCAAGTGGGCCTTAGGAAGCATCACTAGGAACAAAGCTTGTGGAGGTGATAGAATTCCAGCTGATGTATTTCAAATCCTAAAAGATGATGCTGTGAAAGTGCTGCACTCAATATGCCAGCAAATTTGGAAAACTCAGCATGGCCACAGAAATCGAAAATGTCATTTTTCATCCCAAGCCCAAAGAAAGGCAATTCCAAAGAATGTTCAAGCTAGCGCACAATGCACTTATCTCAGACACTCGGAAAGTAATGCTCAAAATTCTCCAAGCTAGGCTTCAACAGTATGTGAACCATGAACTTCCAGATGTTCAAGCTGGATTTAGAAAAGGCAGAGGAACCAGAAATCAAATTGCCAACATCTGTTGGATCATAGAAAATGCAAGAGAATTCCAGAAAAACATTTACTTCTGCATCATTGACTATGCCAAAGCCTTTGACTGTGTGGATCACAACAAAACTGTGGAAAATTCTTAAAGAAATGGGAACACCAGACCTGCCTCTTGAGAAATCTTTATGCAGGTCAAGAAGCAACAGAACTGGACATGAAACAACAGACTGGTTCCAAATTGGGAAAGGAGTAAGTCAAGGCTGTATATCGTCACCTTGCTTATTTAACTTATATTCAGAGTGTACATTATGTGAAATGCTGGGGTGGATGAAGCACAAGCTGAAATCAAGATTTTAGGGAAAAATATTAGTAATCACAGATATGCAGATGACACCACCCTTATGACATAAAGCAAAAAGAAACGAAAGAGCCTGTTGATGAAAGTGAACGAGGAGAATGAAAATGCTGGCTTAAAACTTAACTATGAGAAAATGAAGATCATGGCATCCGGTCCCATTGCTTCATGACATATAGATGGGATAAGAAGGGAAACAATGACAGACTCTTTTTGGGCTCCAGTATCACTGCAGTTGGTGACTACAGCCATTAAATTAAACGATGCTTGCTCCTTGGAAGAAAAGCTATGACAAACCTAGACAGCATATTAAAAAGCAGAGATACTACTTTGCTGACAAAGGTCCATCTAGTCATAGCTATAGTTTTTCTAGTAGTCGTGTATGGATGTGAGAGTTGGACCAAAAAGAAAGCTGAGCACCAAAGAATTCATGCTTTCAAGCTGTGGTATTGGAGAAGATTGTTGAGAGTCCCTTGGACACCAAGAAGATCAAATCAGTCAATCTTAAAGGAAATCAGTCCTGAATATTCATTGAAAGGACTGATGCTTACACTTCAGTACCATGGCAACCTGATTGATGTGAAATACTGACTCATTGGAAAAGACCCTTATTCTGGGGAAGATTGAAGGCAGGAGGAGAACGGGTCGACAGAGGACGAGATCTTGGATGGCACCACTGACTCAAGGGACGTGAGTTTGAGCAAGCTCCAGTAGTTGGTAATGGGCAGGGAAGCCTGGTGTGCTACAGCCCATGGGGTTGCAAAGACTCTAATATGACTGAGCGACTGAACTGAACTCTTAGTCCAAGGATAAGAAATCTGATTCTCTAAAGACAGACAAATTAATGATATCGTTGATTATGTCTAAAATAAAAGGTTAGGATTACATTCTAGAATCATTAAAAGTGATGGAATACCTTTTGAAGGCTTAGATGAATTTAGGTGAGAAATAGCTGTTTTTCAATACATTACAAAGAGAGAAGTATCATCTTCATCCTGAATTATCTGCTAGTACTACTTATTGATGAGAAGAAAATTTGGCTTTATTTGGGCTTGCATAATGGCCATGTCATGTGGCCAAACCACCAACACATATGCTTCTCACTTAAAAGGGAATTTAGTTACCTAAACACATTTTTATTTTTTTGTGAAAGACTGTCCAGAAATTGTCAGGGTTTATTCTTCAGCTTGCCTTTATTATAGCTGATATTAGTAATGTTTTATTATATTAAAATACTTGTATATACTTTGTCACTAGTATTTTTGTGACTTAATATTGCAAACTTAATGAAGTTTAATAAAATGTGAAGAAGATATATAACGAGAGAGTTTGAACTTGCATCAGAATAATGCCAATTAAAAAAAAAGAAACCTATATATATATTTTTTATCCTGAGTTAGGTTTTACATAAGAGGAAGATGTTTTAAATAGAACTTCAAATAGTAATTGGATAAATGAAATAGTTACTTTAGTCATGGTATTAACATACCAGGGTACACACCTTAGAATCATAGTAACTTAATTTTAACTTCAGAAATTAACTTCAGAAATGTTCCAATTTTATAATCCAAGGTTTTTCCCATAAATGATTAAATTTTTATACAGTAATCATTGTTGATCCATTTTAGATTTTTGAATGGGTTATTTTTCAACTCCTTTATTGTTTAAGATTCATGGTCACATATCATTATTTTGTGCCTATGTTAAAATGACATTTAGAACTGTTCCAGACTATTTCATAATCAGTTTAGTGCCTTAAGATGCCCAGGTTATTTGACAACAGTTGTAACAAAGTTCTAAACATAAACTGTATACCTTGCAGTTTTTGTGTTGCGTAGATTTTGAAGTATTAGCATTGTTTACTGTTTCTCAAAGATTCATGTATATTTACATATATCTACTGTTTACCAGCCACAGTGGAAAAATGAGCGAGTGAAGACAATCTTTTTATGCTATTTGTTGAGCGATGTCAATATTTTCAGGAGAAAAGATATTAAAGTTAAGTTTCTGATTCTTCCCTGAGTCTGTCTAATTCTTAGGGCTTCTCTGGTGGTCAGAAGGTAAAGAATCTAATGAAGGAGACCCAGATTTAATCCCAGGTCAGGAAGATCCTCTGGAGAATGGAATGTCAATCCACTCCAATATTGTAGCCTGGAGAATTCCATGGATTCTTTACCACCACAAAATTGTAAAGCAGTTGTCCATCAAATAAAAAATAAAGAAAAATTTAAAAACAAAGGAATACTTGAGTGGGTTGCCATTTCCTTCTCCAGGGGATCTTCCCTACCCAGGCATCGAACCAGTTTTTTCTGCATTGGCAGGCAGATTCTTTAATGCTGTGCCCTTAGGGAAGCGTAAATAAAGATGTATTGAGGTATAAATGAGATTTCTTAGCATTTCTTCTTTTGTCCACCTCAATAACTTTGGATTATGTGCTCTTGTAGTTTCTTACTGTATATGCTAACTAATCATGTATAAAACAGAAACTTTCAAAAAATTTTTCCAGGATTTGTTTCTAAACTGTTTTAAGAAAAGTATATATATGTTGATAACATTCCTTATTATATTCTGGGCTTTAGTCCTAAACCTTTGAAAAAGTGAAAATGACAGTTGCTTAGTCGTGTCTGACTCTATGTGACCCCATAGCCTATACAGTCCATGGAATCCTTCAGGCCAGAATACTGGAGTGGGTAGCCTTTCCCTTCTCCAGGGGATCTTCCCAACCCAGGGATTTAACCCAGGTCTTGTGCATGATAAGTGGATTCTTTACTTGCTGAGCCGCAAGGACACCCAAGCCTTTGAAAATGGAAGACAAAAAGGATTTTCCTCCTGTTGAGAACTTTTGATCTAGTACAGGATTTCTTAACCTGGAATCAAAGCTAGAATTTTTGATAAGCATGAACAGAGATGAAGAGAGTGATAACAAATTTGAAATTGATTTTTAAAAAGTAAGTGCATGGAGAAGAAACAGTGGTTGTCAGATCTTTCTATGCTCACAGAAGCTTCGGAACATCAATTTCGTTCCAATGGCTTCTCTTCCAAAAGAATATCAGGGGACATGTGCTCGATCCCTGGTTGGGGAACTAGCATCCTGTTACACAGAGTGGCGCAAAAAATAGAGATCAAGCCTTGAGCCTTTGGAGTTGGAGCACTAACTTCAAGACCCTAGACTACCAAAGAACTAACTCTAGGGAGTATCAAATAGTATGAACTGACACAAAGCAAACCACTTGAATAGAAGACCCAGCATCACCCAACCACCAGTAGCACCCTGTGCAGGATACCTCATCTAAACAAGAAACAAAACAAAAATATAAACCCAATCATCAGCAGACAAGATTACCATCTCACTTGCTCATAACTGGAAAAACAAAGAACAACAAAAATCTCAGCACACATCTCACTCTATATGAAGCTTACACAAACCACTGGTCCAGCCTTAGGAGGGCAAAAACCAAAAGGAAGAAAGAGTTCAACCTTCAAGCCTGGGAAAAGGAGACCTCAAACACAGTAAATTAAAAAATAATAATAATAAAGGCAGAGAAATGCTGCACAAATGAAAAAACAAACTAGAAACACAGAAGTCCAGATAAATGAAGAAAAAACAGGCAAACTACCTGAAAAAGAATTCAGAATAATGATAGTAAAGATGATCAAAAACCTTGAAAGAAAAATGAAGAAAATGCAAGAATCAATTAATAAAGATCTAGAAGAATTAAAGAATAAACATACAAACAACACAATTACTGAAATTAAATACACTCTAGAAGGAATCAGTAGCAGAATATCTGAAGCAGAAGAGAGAATCAGTGAGCTGGAAGATAAAATGGTGGAAATAACTTCTGAAGAGCAGAATAAAGTAAAAGAAAAGAACTGAGGATACTCTCAAGAGTCCTCACAGACAATATCAAACACCAACATTTGAATTATAAGGGTCTCCGAAGAAGAGGAAACAAAAGGATATGAGAAAAATTTTGAAGAGATTATAGTAAAAAAAATTTCCCCAACATGGAAAAGGAAATAGTCAATAAAGTTCAAGAGACGCAAAGAGTCCCATACGAGATAAAACCAAGGACAAACATGCCAAGACACATACTAATCAAACTAACAAAGACTAAACATAAAGAATATTAAAAGCAGCAAGGGAAAAGCAACAAGTAACATACAAGGGAAACCCCATGTTTAACAGCTCAGCTTTCATCAGAAACTGTGCGGGTCAGAAGGGAATGGCAGAATATATTTAAAATACTGAAAGGGAAAAGTCTACAACAGGATTACTATACCTGGTAAGGATCTCATTCAAAATTAATGGTGAAATCAAAAGCTTTTCAGACAAGCAAAAGTTAAGAAAATTCAGTGCCACCAAATCAGCTTTACAACAAATGTTAAAGGGACGTATATAGTCATGAAATACAAGAGAAGAAAAAGATCTACAAAAGCAAACCCCAAACAATTAAGAAAATGGCAGTAGGAACATATATATCAATAATTACATGTAAATGGATTAAATGCTCCAACCAAAATATACAGACTGGCTGAATGGATACACAAACAAGACCCATATATATGCTATCTACAAGAAACCCCACTTCAGACCTAAAGACTCATATAGACTGAAAGTGAGAGGATGGAGAAATGTATTCCATGTGATTTGTGCTAGTGACTCCTTTTCAACAGTTGTAGTTCTTTGAGGGTTATGATTACTTGAAACAATGCAAACTAATCTGACATTAATAGTTTTAGAGTATGTGTATATGTTGTGTTGTTTGCAGCATCTTTGCTCAAATATGAATGCTTTCTGATTACAGAAATTCTGTAGTGTATGAATACACATTTTCAAGAAAGTCACATATTTCATAAGCTCTAGTAAAACTCCAACTTTCACTTATCACTCAGAGATGCTTGTCTAGATATATTTCTTGTTAGCTTTTCCATGTGAACTTTGATGTCTTATACATTAAACTTGGTTGTGCTTAGGTCTTTTCTTCCTGTCCATTTTAAGTAGGTCTGACAAATGTTAATCTGTATTTTTACTAAGATCCGATATTTTAACTGAGAAGAGTGTGATTAACAGGGTTTTTCTGGTAGATATGGTAGGAAATCATTAGTGTATAATATCCATAGCCTAACTTTGGTTTTGAAATACCAATACTTCATAATTTAGTCATTTTGATTTCAGAAGGTACATTGTGGACGTATATTCAATACTTGGAAAATGCTGTTGCCAACTTTATGACAACATTCATGCATTAACTGCAAGACAGGTGTATTTTCACTACAGTCATGAGTTTTAATAATCATGTCATCATATCCACACATATATCTTCGATTTTTCTGCTATGATATCACTTCCTGATCATTTATAGCTGGCCATTTCACACCTTTTCCACATACTGATACAATAGTAGGTTATTCTTAAGTGATACTAAGGACTGGCAAGATTTTTTTTAAGGTGTTATTTTAAAAATCCTTTTAGAACTCTTTGGTTTATGAAATGATATTTACTCATTTAATAAATTGTAGAAGGACTCGATCGATCCCAGAGTAAAATGAAAGAGAAAAAATTAGTTAGGGTGACTTTAACTCCACTTTTCTACTAACTTGAACATTTAATTCCAGAATAACCTTGTGTTACTGGTTGAAGCCCGCCTCAGCAGCACAAAGCAGTTGAGAATCCTGGCAAGAGACTGAAAAGATTTAGGACAGTCTTTTCTAGTGTAATTAATAGTACCCCCTTTCATCCTTTAAGTTTTTCTAGTTAGTATGATAAATTGTAATGGCACTCCAATAATTGGTAAAGAAATTAACTGAAGATAAAGAAGTTACAAGATTGAAGTTTATTGATGAGGCTCAAAAGGCACAGTGTGGGTATAAAACATTGTGTTTAATGAACAGAGATCATGCCAGGTAGTATGGAAATTTAATGATTTCGAAGGGGAAGTAGTTCCTCAGTCTCTTAGATATATTTGGGGTATTTGAATTTAAAATATTGATGGTTTTTCAGATGATCAGAAGTAAAAATTATGTATCTTAAAATATTGGATATATCTTTATTAACATTTTAGAATTGGCTTGGGATGCTTTGATTGGGGTGGAAGGGAAGACGTTGACCAAGAAACAGGTTCGGTTACATAGGGGAGAGAGAGAGGGTAGGGGGTGACCCTAGGGGATAATTAGTGTATCATAAAAAGGGTGGGTAGTAGGAGGGTAAGCCACTTGTCAAGGATCTTAAAGGCTGATGAGGTTTGAATGCTGATAGAAACAGTGTGGCTTTCCTATGAAATTAAAGCCAATTATCATAAAGCACAAAAAAGGAAGTATGTAGTATTATGAAGCCATTAGGGAGAATAGCCAAGTTTCAGACTACATTAAGGATACAGAGACATTGAATTGTTTAAACCATGTAGAGGAATTTTACAGTAAACTGCTAGTTCTGGATGTTTTCAGAGAAAATAGTTGAAAGGAAAATAGTTGGAGAGTGAATTAAGAGAAAGAAACCAAAAACTGTGTAGTATTCTAAAGCAGGAAAAAATGGGCTAAGTGGTTTTAATGTTTATAAATGATACAGGGTATATAGTCATTTTAAGAGATTTACCGACTTCAGTTTTCAGAATAAACGTGGCTTAAGATGATTTGAAAATTCAATGCATTCAGTTCTCCAGGTATTTTTAGCTTTGATTGACCTAAAACTGAGCCTTATTAGACAATAGTGGGGAAAATGCTGCACTGTTAGAAGACAAAATTTTCATTATTCAGTTGAGATGGCCTTGAGAGTCACTGAACATCTTTTACCTATAGTTTCCTTATCAGTGATTGTTATTGTGCACATTAGGCTCCTTGTGAGAATAAATAAGGCTAATTTATGGCAGTGTGTTGTGATACAAAATATTTTAGTCATACTTGGTTTATGATAAAATTCAAAGCTCACCTTTCAGTGAGACTTAATGTGGTTTTGATTCTGTGTTTTGGGCTTGTATTTGTAGATATTATAGGGGAATTTTAGAATGCATCATGCTAAAATTTTGGTTAAAGCTGGAGAAAGTTATAAAGAAAAGTATTCTGGGAGGTCATGTTTTAAGCCAAGGCAGACCTCGCCAAGCATGTGTAATGTAAGTTACCACAAATTAATCATGTTCTTTTGAAATGTGTATTAGATAATGTACTCTAATAAAATGCTGCTTATAATAAAATGCTGAGGTTAAAAAAATAACTAATTTGGACATTTTTAGTTGTTTTGATATCAGTATCTCTTCTAGTAAAGGACTGTTATGAGTATGCAAAGAAACATAACAGTTCAGAATAGTTCCATTAATTCTTTGACAGTAATTCATGCAGAAGAGAAAAATAAAGGCAAGTATTGACTGTCTTTCTCATATCTTGTTGTTCATTATATTACTGTTAAGTTGTTGGCAACTCTTTGCTTATCTCTCAAATCATGTATTTAGACTTGCTGGTTCATGAAATAAAAACATCTTGAATCACTAATTTAACTTAAACTCTGACATTATTGGTAAGTATTGGGTTGGCCAAATAGTTCATTTGGGTTTTCCATAAGATGGTATAGAAAAACCTGAATGAACTTCTGGCCAACTGTATAGCAGGCTCCATTTTCTCTTAGGTTTTCCATTATCAGCTCCTGCTGATGGCTTACTGAAAAACAGGTGGTCACTGTTAACTGTTATTTTAAAAACATCTGTTCA
Source organism: Bos indicus x Bos taurus (assembly GCF_003369695.1). Lineage (NCBI taxonomy): Eukaryota > Metazoa > Chordata > Mammalia > Artiodactyla > Bovidae > Bos > Bos indicus x Bos taurus. The sequence continues at coordinate 132,048,688 of NC_040076.1, forward strand.
ATGTGAGGCAAACTCCCTTAGCTTTCTTTAAAGTGTATACAGCTTCTTCTGGTCAAGTTTAATGCATGAACTCCTCTCATGCCAGATACTAGCTACACGCTTATGATATGTTTGTGTCCCTCCCTGCCCCCACGTCCCTCCCTCCAAAAACCCTCAAGATTAAGTATTTTTGAGTATCAGCAACTATGACAAGTACTTTTTGTATCTAGTATACCACCTTCTGCAGTAAAATGCATATATTCAGCATTTAGTAAATAGTTGACAGTGACCTCACACCACTCAGAATGGCTGTCCTCTCAAAGTCTACAAATAGCAAGTGTTGGAGAGAATGTGGAGAAAAGGAAACCCTTGTACATGATTGTTGGGATTGTAAATTGGTACAGCCACTGTGAGAAATAGTGTGGAATTTCTTAAAAAACTAAAAATAGAACTGTATAATCCCAAGAAATCCAGTCTCCGCAATATATCTGGAAAAAATGGAAACACGAACTTGAAAAGATAGATGCCTCTCATTGCTCTCAGCAGCACTGTTTACAATAGCCAAAATGTGAAAGCAACCCAAATACCCAACTGTTGAATGGATAAAGAAAATGTGATATATATATATACACAATGGACTATTACTCAGCCTCAAAAAGAGAGAAATCTTGCCACTTGCAATAATGTGGATGGTCCTAGAGAATATTATGCTTAGTGAAATAAGTCAAAGAAAGATAATACTGTATGATATCACATGCAGAATATAAAAAATAATACAGATGAATATATATGAAAAAAGAAGCAGACTCAGATATAGAAAACAAACTAGTACTTATCCTGTGGGGAAGGGAAAAGTGGGGCTGTGGGATTCAGTTCAGTTCAGTTGCTAAGTTGTGTTCAACTCTTTGTGACTCCATGGACTGCAGCATGCCAGGCCTCCCTATCCATCACCAACTCCTGGAGTTTACCCAGACTCATGTCCATTGAGTTGGTGATGCCATCCAACCATCTCATCCTCTGTCGTCCCCTTCTCCTCCCACCTTCAATCTTTCCCAGCATCAGGGTCTTTTCAAATGAGTCGTTTTCGCATCTGGTGGCCAAAGTATTGGAGTATCAGCTTCAGCATCAGTCCTTCCAGTGAATATTCAGGACTGATTTCCTTTAGGATGGACTGGTTGGATCTCCTTGCAGTTCAAGAGACCCTCAAGAGTCTTCTCCAACACCACAGTTCAAAAGCATCAATTCTTCAGTGCTCAGCCTTCTTTGTAGTCCAACTCTCACATCCATCCATGACTACTGGAAAAACCATAGCTTTGACGAGACGGACCTTTGTTGGCAAAGTAATGTCTCTGCTTTTTAATATGCTGTCTAGGCTAGATTGGCTATGGGATTAAGACATACAAACTACTATGTATACAATTGATAAGAGTATATTGTACAGCACAGGGAATTGTGAAAGTGAAAGTCGCTTAGTCGTGTCCTACTCTTTGTGACCCCATGGACTGTACAGTCAATGGAATTTTCCAGGCCAGAATACTGGAGTGGGTATCCTTTCCCTTCTGGAGAGGATCTTCTCAACCCAGGGATTGAACCCAGGTCTCCTGCATTGCAGGCGGATTGTTTACCAGCTGAGCCACAAGGGAAGCCCACAGGGAATTATAGCCATTATCTTATTATTACAACTTTTAATGAAAATATTTGTAAAAATACTGAATCACTATACTGTATACTTGAAACTAATGTGATATTTTAAATCACCTATATTTCAATAAACAGTTTTAAATAATACAAATGAATCTATGTACAAAACAGAAACAGACTCACAGACGTAGAAAACAAACTATTGTTACCCTCAAAGGACAGAAGTAGTAGCGGAGAGACAGATTAGGAGTATGGGACTAACAGATACAAACTACTATACATAAAATAATTAAGCAACAAATTTACTGTATAGCACTGAGAATTATATCAAATATCTTGTATTTGCCTATAATGGAATATAGTTTGGAAAAGAAAAGCTGAATCAGTATGCTATACACCTGAAACTAACACAATATTGTAAATCAGCTATCAGTTCATTCGCTCAGTCGTGTCTGACTGTTTGCGACCCCATGGACTGCAGCACACCAGGCCTCCCTGTCCATCACCAACTCGCTGAGCTTACTCAATCTCATGTCCATCAAGTTGGTGATGCCATCCAACCATCTCATCCTCTGTTGTCCCCTTCTTCTCCGGCCTTTGATCTTTCCCAGCATCAGGGTCTTTTCAAATGAGTCAGTTCTTCGCATCTGGTGGCAAAGTATTGGAATTTCAGCTTCAACGTCAGTCCTTCCAATGAATATTCATGACTGATTTCCTTTCGGATGGACTGGTTGGATCTCCTTGCAGTTCAAGGGACTCTCAAGAGTCTTCTCCAACACCACAATTCAAAAGCATCAATTCTTTGGTGCTCAGCTTTCTTTATACTATATAGTTTTTCTTTATAAAGAAAAATAAAGTATATTTCTGTATGCTGCTGCTGCTGCTAAGTCGCTTCAGTCGTGTCCAACTCTGTGCGACCCCATAGACAGCAGCCCACCAGGCTCTGCCGTCCCTGGGATTCTCCAGGCAAGAGCACTGGAGTGGGTTGTTATTTCCTTCTCCAGTGCATGAAAGTGAAAAGTCAAAGTGAAGTCCCTCAGTCATGTCCAACTGTTCGCGACCCCATGGACTGCAGCCTACCAGGCTCCTCCGTCCATGGGATTTTCCAGGCAAGAGTACTAGAGTGGGTTGCCACTGCCTTCTTAGATATTTTTTTATACTAAATCATACTCTATACTTTATTTTTCTTTATAAAGAAATATAAACTATATTTCTTTATACTTTATACTAAATCAGCTATGCTGCTGCTGCTGCTAAGTCACTTCAGTCGTGTCCGGCTCTGTGCGACCCCATAGACGGCAGCCCACCAGGCTCCCCCGTTCCTGGGATTCTCCAGGCAAGAATACTGGAGTGGGTTGCCATAAATCAACTATACATCAGTTTAAAAAGTGTTTTTAAATGTTGGAACTTTGAATCCCCAGGATTTTGTTTCTTTTCTTAGAAGTAAATCATGTTTTTCCTGAAATAGTATTGTTCACTAATATTTCCTTTAAAAGTCTTTAAAATTTTATTTATTTATATAATGCAACACCATTCAGAATCTTAGGCATTGATTTTGAAATTGCTGAAGTGATTGAGAAAAACAAATTACACTTAAGTGGCCAAGAAAATTCTAAAAATAAAGAGTAACAAGGGACTCTGTCTGCCATTTAGTAGACTGTAAAACTGCAGAAAACATTAATGTTGGTGATTGGCTCAACAACTGGAAAATGGATCCGCTAAGCACAAACAGACCTAAGCATATATAATAATTTGTTAAAAATTATACCCTTCCTATTTGTTTCTCTTCATAGTTGTCACTTGATTAACAACTTGAAAAAAAATGCAGCACTTCCTCTCCTATAATACACCAAAGTCTAAGTGAGTAGAGTGTATTTCTGGTGGTCCATTGGTCAGGAGTCTGTCTGCCAGTGCAGGGAACACTGGTTCCGTCCTTAGTCTGGGAAGATTCCAAATGCTGCTGAGCCTGCATGCTCTAGAACTCATGTTCTGGGACAAGAAAACCCACCAGAACCAGAAGCCTGCACAGAGCAAGGAAGACCTGGCTCAGCCAAAAAAAAATTTTTTTTAATGTAGTAGAGAATTAAATATACACAGTGATGTCATAAAACAATTAGAAAAAAGTTATATGAAAAATAATTGGATTGAGAATGCTAAAAGCAAACTTAAAGCAAACATTGTACTTGTTTAAATGTCTTTAGTATTTAGCCTTTTAGAATTATATAATATCTACTTTCTGTTTAGTGTTTCTAATTTTAAATTCCAGTTTAATGTTTATATTTCCACTCAGCATATCTGTTTTTGTTTATTCACCTAGTATTTCTCATCCATATCTTTATTTTCTTCCTTTTTTAAGCCAATTGGTTTATATGTATGTACATGATTTTTTAGAGAAATCAAAGAATACAGGGACTATAATTGCAATTTGTCATGACTTTACCTACTTACTCCCAGTCCTGCTTCTCAAAATAATATTTTCATTTCTTTCAACATTCTCTTCTGATATTTATTCAACATAATTACTCACTTTTATTTTGGACAGCATTGTGCTGATTGAATATGATGAACAGAAGGTATTAAATACAAGCAAGCCGTAGATATATGCAAAATACAGGGCCATAACTCAGAAACATTAGGGGCCCCATGGCCATCTCAGTTAAGTATTTGGGCATTCAGTGGTTGGGACATGTCATCAAAATAGTGAACTAATGTGATGTTTTGTGGAATGTAAAGATGATTAAGATACCTGTGGACTACTTTGGTGGTAGACTCAAGTGTTGCCCCTGATGGCCTCCTGGTATTCATGCTCTTGACTCATCCCATTGACTGTGTTGAGACCTGTGACTTGCTTCAAACCATCAGTTATAGCAAGGGTGATGGAATGCAATTCTTCTTTTTTTTTTTTTTAATTTTATTTTATTTTTAAACTTTACATAATTGTATTAGTTTTGCCAAATATCAAAATGAATCCATCACAGGTATACATGTACTCCCCATTCTGAACCCTCCTCCCTCCCCATACCATCCCTCTGGGTCGTCCCCGTGCACTAGCCCCAAGCATCCAGTATCGTGCATTGAACCTGGACTGGCATCTCGTTTCATACATGATATTTTACATGTTTCAATGCCATTCTCCCAAATCTTCCCACCCTCTCCCTCTCCCACAGAGTCCATAAGACTGTTCCATACATCAGTGTCTCTTTTGCTGTCTCGTACACAGGGTTATTGTTATCATCTTTCTAAATTCCATATATATGCGTTAGTATACTGTATTGGTGTTTTTCCTTCTGGCTTACTTCACTCTGTATAATAGGCTCCAGTTTCATCCACCTCATTAGAACTGATTCAAATGTATTCTTTTTAATGGCTGAGTAATACTCCATTGTGTATATGTACCACAGCTTTCTTATCCATTCATCTGCCGATGGACATCTAGGTTGCTTCCATGTCCTGGCTAACCCTTTGTTATACAAGATTCTGTCTTGCTAGGCGATTTGGTCTAAGGATTGTGATTGTTGGTTGACAAAGTAATTGATCATGTTGGGGAAGTCCATGTGGCAAGAAACTGTGGGCAACTTCTTGGATCTGGAACTTGTTTCCAGCAAATAGCCAGCAGGCGGTCAAGGTCCTCAATTCTTTAACCAACCACAAGGAAATAAATGCTCCCAACAACGTAAGTGAGCTTAGTAGTAGATTCTTTCTCATTTGCACCTCCAAGTGATAATGTAGGATAGCAAATGCCTTGATTGCAGCCTTGTGAGACCCTATGAGAGGATTCAGCTGAGTTGTTTCTAGATTCCTGACTCTCAAAGATTGGGATATGTAGGTAATCACGAAGCTGTTTATGACAGCTGGAAAATTAGCATAGTGCTGAGGCAGCACTGTGGAAGTTGTACTTTCTTGTCCATTCCAGATAAAAAATACTGAGTGGTCCTTGTAAATAAGGAAAAAAGACATTAGCCAGATTGTGTGTGTGTGTGTGTGTTCAGTTGTGTCCACCTCTTTGCAACCCATCAACTGTAATCCACCAAACTCTTCTGTTCATTAGATTTCCCAGCAAGAACACTGGAGTGGGTTGCCATTTCCTCCTCCAGAGGATCTTCCTGACCCAGGGATCAAACCCATGTCTCCGGCATCTCCTGCACTGGCAGGCAGATTGTTTACCACTGAGCCCACCTGGGTAGCCCAACCAGGTTGGTAGCTGCATATCAATTGACAGGGTCTGCAGGTGCCATAGGTCACCAAGTGATTAAGCTTACAATAATCCATAGTTGTTCTCCCGTTTCCATCTGACTTTGGTGTTGGCCAACCTGATGAGTTTAGTAGGGATAAGATAGATTTCTCTACCTCTCCCTCTTTGAAGTCTTTGGTTAAATTCTGTAATTCCCTCAGGGATGTTGTATTGCTTCTAGTTTATTATCTTGGTAAGGAAAGGAAGTTCCATGAACTTCCTTCAGACATTCCTACCAAAATGCCTCTTATTCCACAGGTCAGAAAGTTAATGTGAGTGTCTTCCAGTTGCCAAGTATGTCTGTTCCAAGTATATATTCAGGAACCAAGGAAATAACCACAGGGTGAATTCCTGGACCTTTTGGCCTCATTCTTGGTCAGGCTGGAGTTAACAGCTCCATGTATATGATTTGACATATATCATGTATCACCATAAACCTCTTTCTTAAATTAACTTCTGAACCACAGTGCCAGGAATTAAGGGCTATTCAGAGACAATGTTTATTAATAACTGTTTCATTTTTATGATACACAATACCTCCAATTAGTGGCTGCAAGTCTCTGGGGAAGGTTAAGAGGAGGGTATATGGTGTGACTTAACTTCTGCAAGGTCCTTTTGTAAGGGACCTGGTTTCCACTTTATTCAGCTGACTCTGCATCTGTGAGCTAACTCAGATTTGGGAATGAGAAGGCTTTAAGTGCTTGGTGAGAAGCTAACTTGATGAGAAGGCTTTAACTCTGCACTATGTGTTGGTGACAGACTTCGGGCTACAAGACCTAGCATTTTTCCTGTTATAAAAGTAAACATGGACTGCACACCTGTTTTGTTCCTGGGGGCACTGTAACCATTTAGCTGCTGCCAATGATAAGTACATCCCTGTACAGATGGTAATGTACCCACCTTGTCTTTGGTGCTTAAGTATATCCTCTTGGACTGTGTTACCTTGGCTCTCATCATCTCCATTGAAGCCTGGAAGCTCTTCTTGATGACCACATTCCCTGCAGTCTTACCAGGCTCACAAAGGAGAGTAATCACAGACCTTTGTAAGGATGGTAGATGTCATTCCTCCCTGCACTAATGCTCTCTGGGCTCTCTTGTGTAACATAGATGAAGAATGGCACTATGAAATTCTCACATGGTAAGTCCAGTTCAGCTCCCTAAATCATTACATTCTTTACTCCTTCCTTCCGTATCAATGCCAAGAAAGCTCTGACATCTCAACCTTTAAATCCAGCTTTTGGTGCACTGATTAGATAATAATGATCACCACTTTCTTTCTTTTTTTTTTTTTTTTAACCACTTTCAACTACATGAACTAGTGTATTAAATCTGTTCTCTCTGCCAAGGGTACCCATGTCAATTAATTTGTCCAGATGTGGCATTATATTTTACCCCCTATGGTCAAATACTTTAGGAATCCACTCCACACGTTTCTCTAGTTTCTTCTGGGTATGTAAGCTGTCTCCTCTTGGGTCATAGAGTGTACCTGTCCCCCCTGGATCATGCTGAGTTTTGACTCTAGTTATGAATCTAATGGCCAAAGGAGTTGGCTGTGGTGGGTCTTTAGGAAAATGAGCATAACCCTTCAAGAATTTTTCCATGTGAGATTATCAGAAGATTTTTAAGCCAAAGAGGGCTAGTGTTCTTAGACACTGGAAAGCAAGCTATTTCCACCTGTATAGGAGGCTCCTAATTACCAGGGGAGGGTTAGGGAGTAGGGAAGGGGTCAAAATTGTTAGTTTCATTTAAGACCAACTAGATGCTTCATTCGAATTTCAGGATCTTACTCTTTCCCCGTTAAGGTTTTAATTTTCAAATGAGAAACTGGAGACTGAATTTAGCTGATTTTTGTAATTCGGCAGTGTACACAATTAAATTTTTAGTTTGACTTTCAGCAATGTCAGCTCTCTTGTTCTCACAATGTGACTTAAGGTGAGAGTTAATGGACTTGAACCTTTCATTTTCTAAGTGCTCAGTTGTCATCATTACTACCATAATGGGAGGTATCCTGTGCTGTACTAAGTCATTCAGTCATGTCAGACTTTGTGACTCTATGGACTGTAGCCCGCCAGGCTCCTCTTGTCTGTGGGTTTCTCCAGGCAAGAATACTGGAGTGGGCTGCCATGCCCTCCTCCAAGGGATCTTCCCGACCCAGATATTGAACTCAGGTCTCTTATGTCTCCTGCACTGGCAGGCGGATTCTTTACCATTAGCATCACTTGGGAAACCCAGTGGCAAATATAGTAGCCAGGTAAGTTCCAAAGGCATGTAGTTGAGTTGACACTTCATCACGATGAAACACAGCTGAAAGGTTCATTGGTTTCCTGAAACTGCTGTCTGCCATATATTACTAGCATCCCATTTGCTTGGCCAGGATCTCAGCCCTGTGCTTAATCCCCAGGACATGACCAAACCAGTCCCCAAATCTCATCTTTACTGGTTTATCATTTGGAACCATTCCCAGGACTATTTCTATACCTATCTGGATTCAGTTGCGAGTTGAAAACGACAGAGTTTTAATTGGTAAAATGTATTATACATAATTACTAAACTATGATAGAAGAGTAACTATAAAGATGTAAAGATAACACTAAATCTTATAGGGCTGAAGGAGATTTCTCAAGGAAAGACAGCCTTGGAAGACAGGGTTCCCTAGGCAGGAGTTCAGACCTTATTGGAGAAAGTGGAGTTAGAGCCTATTAAATAACAGAGAAGTTTACTGGATTGCCTTAACCAGAGCTGGTTCACAGTTACTGGGCAGCAGAAAACAATACTGAGTTATAGCCGTGTTAAGCATGGTAGACAGTTGTACATGAAAGATGGGGGCACTGCTGCCAGCATGAGACCTGAAGCATGCCAGTGTCTGTGTCAGTAGGCCTGCATCACAAGGGTAATCACTAATCCCAGGCTGGGGTTTAAGGTTGCCAAAGGACTGCACACTCTTGTCATGAGCCTGGGATAAACACCACTGGATTTCCTTTTATATAATTGCTGCTATTGGACTATATGTTAAGAGCAAGAATAACTTGACCGACATATGAAAAGGAAGAGAGGCCCCTTTCCTCTTGCAGTGTTCTTCCAGAGCTATATGCGAATAAAGCTTAAATAGTGCTTACTGTGAAAGAGAAGTAATAGTGCTTACTGTGAGAGAAATATTTGCTCATTAGTACAGAGCAGATAATTGAAGGGTAACTTTGGAGTTGAGGCATAGTAAACTGGTAACGTAGTAAACTGGTAATTGATGGAGATTTCCTTAAATGTCTGGTGTTGGCAGCTCTTTGCTTTCTTAAGAGAGAGGCAGGTTGGATGCTCTGTGTGTAGAAGTGGAGTTTGTATAGGCTTTCTGATATAAGATTTTATCTCGACTTTACCCTTTTCCTCATGAATTCCATTTTTATATTTTTGTGTTGAGATTTGTTTCCCCATTCACCTTCCAGGATTTTAAATTTATTCTTTATCTTAAATTGGTCCAATGAATATTTAAATTTTAAAGTCTTTTTTTTTTTTTAACTTCCAGAAAGTCTTTTCATGCTTTAAATCTTCCATCTGTTTCATATATACCCAATTTTCTTTTTTCCTTCTTGATTGCTGAGTCTTTTTGGCGTATTATTTTGCTTTGCCTTCTTAAGACTTGTTTTAATTTGGGTGGTCAAATCCAATTATTAGGATCCTTCCATTGCCAGAAATTCATGAATAATGTGTGTTGCCGTGGCCTCCATTCCTGTGAATATCACACTAACCAATAGTTCTATTAACTGGATAGTGTTTTCCCAGCTTTAGGAGTTAGGAGGCAACTCACCTTACAGTAATAATCCCCTGTAGTTCCTCTGAGGCCAGGAATATAAAAACTTTATATTAAGAGAACTGATATTTAAAATATCACTTTAATGTATTTGTACCATTTTACTTACATATCACTACTATAGTACTTAACTTCAGACCTAGTTAGGTTATCACGTTAAACTGAAAAGTATACTTGTTAAAAGTGCTTTCTATTTCAAAAGCTGAATAGTACAAAACAAAAGAAAAACAGAACAAGATTAGTGTCAAGTGTGAAAGTGGTTTATTTTTCTGAAAAATGACATTGAAATGACATTACAATAAGTGATTCCATTCCTAACTCAGGAATAAAATCTGCCCTGTCACATGATGGGTCACAGCATTTTTTTGAGTTTAAAACAAATTTCTCTAAGCAATAATACAGTTGGGTAAAAGGACAGTGATAAGGTGATCAGACTGGCCGGAAACTGCAGTTAACACAATAATCAACAAGAAAGAGCAGCCTTTAGAGAACTCTGAAAGAAGAATATTTTAGCTTATATCTGAGGTTAAAATAACAATCTAGTTTCATGGAATAATAAAAAACTCTTCTCAGTCTACCTATGTCATATTTATTTTTTTACTTGCATTCAGAGGAAATATGTAAATGGTATTAGTAAAAGCAGTGTTGAAAAAATATCTAAAATCTTTCTTTTAGGTTTACTTTATGATGCTTAGAGGCAAATCTAAAACTCATTTTAAACTATGATATTGACTGCTCCACATTTTTTTCTGTTTCCTGTTCTTATCCATGACATTTGTATTTTCGCTTTAGTTTTTCTTTCTCAGTTTTTAAGCTATACTTCTAACTACTATAAATTTATTATACTGTCCTATATGTGTAGAATGTTAAAACGTATAGCAAATGTCATGATTTTTGTCACTTCACTGTTATCTGTGATTCAGGTGCTGGCTTATGGTTTTCTCTTTGAGGATCTCTAACTTCTCAGAGATTATCATTTTAGTAAAGTCTTAGATTTAAACTTTTTGTAATGAATTGAGGACAAGCCTGTCAGTGTCACAGTTTGAATTTTTGCATATCTTTTTCTGTGCTACTATAAATGCGTGTGTGTGATATCATCTAAGAGTAGAATCATATAGTTCTCTTTTCACTTAACATGTCACAAATAACTTTATATCGTTAGTGCTAACGTTGATATAGCTCATTTGTATAGTTATATTTTATTCTGTACACATATAATGTAATTTTGTGAAACGTTCTTCTATAAATATTTTAGATTGATACTTTTGTCCCAGTAAGCAGTACTTAACGTATCCAGGCAGATGAGTATTTTTTCTGTGTAGGAAGAAGAAATACATAAATATTTATAGACAAGAGGGCAGATTTTGGCAGACATGACTGGCCACTTAACCAAATTTATTTTTCCTTTTTCATAGTGGATAAAGTTCCAGGAAGGTACTGGCCAAAACAGACTTCATGCTTCCCATTTATCTAGATGTGGCTAGTTTATATGTTCTTGCTAATGAAGTATTAGACAAAGTATTATATACTACTTCCAAAGCTGAATTATAAAAATCTGCCATGCTTTTCTGTTTTTTTCTTCCATTAGCTGGCTTTGGACTTCTCATGATCAACCTTGGAAGCCTCTTATAGAGGATGACCTTATATGACCTTATAAGGTGATAGAGGATGATAGAGCCTCTGTCACCTTAGCTCCCAGAGAATGATTGTGTGACTTGTATTTTATATGTTCTTCTATCTGAGAGATTGTGGGTGTGTTATTAGAAATGTTTTTTTCTTGTAATCTTGGAGTAATATCTTTCTCTGCTCCTTAACTGAGAGCAACCAACATTTAAATGTAATGTGTGTTTCTTAAGGTGGAAGCTTAAATCATTGGTTTAGAACTTTCTTTTGTTATAAAGTATGTGAAGCTATAAATTTCCCTCTAAGCACTGTTTTAACTGCATTCTACAAATTTTGATATGTTTTACTTTAATTATCATTCAGTTCAAAATATTGCCTAATTACCAAAACATTTGGGATATTTCATATAACATTTTTGTTGCTGATGTCTAATTTAAATCCATAATGTTCTGAGAATTTTCCCTGTGTTTTTTTATCCTTAAGAACCCATAGAGGCTTTCTGTTAGGTCTTTTGGTGGAATGTTCAGTGTGTAGCTGTAAGGAGTGTGTATTCTGTAATTGTTGGTATTATGATTGTATGTTGATTAGATCATTAGATCATGCTTATTAGCAGTGCTGTTCAAATCTTCTATATGTTTACTATTTTTTGTGTTTGCTTCTTCCCTCAGTTACCAATAGAGGTGTAGTAAAAATCTCGCCTATGGTTGTCTATTTGCATATTTTTCCTTGTAGTTCACATTTTGCTTTATGTATTTGGGGAGTCATTATTTGGTATATAAAAATTTGTAGTCATTTTATCTTCCTGATTATTTACCACTTTATTATTATAAGGTTTTTTAAAAAAATCTTTGTAATACTCCTTGTCTTGATTTATTTGTCTAATATAACAATCATAACAGCATTTTATAGTTAAAGTTTACATGGTATACATTTACTCTCCATTTTACTGTAACCTATATGTGCTGTTATATTCCAGGTATGTCCTTGTAAATATCATGTGATTGATTTTTATTCAGTCTGGATTTTCTGTTTTTCAGTAGTCTTTATTAGTCTATTTGCTTGGTTTTATTTTAGTTTTCTTTGTGAAGTTTTTATGTTGCTTTAATTTGAAGGTATCTTTTTGCCATATACAAAATTCTGGATAGGCAGTTTTTTTATTTTCTCCACCTTTATTGAGATATACTATATGTGTGTATTGTGGGGAGAGGAATACTAATTCATCCATGAGAGAGGAAGAAATCCTGCCATTTGCAACAACTTAGATGAACCTTGAGGCTGTTGTACTAGGTGAAGTACATCCAAGAAAGACAAACACTGTGTAACACTTATATGTAGAATATAAAAAAAAAGATACTGAAGTTATTTCCATATTTTGACCATTGAATGCAGTGAACATAAGAGTGTGGATATTTCAATAAAATCCTGATTGCCGGGGACCAGCCCCGGCTGATCCAGGGTATTCGAAGGAGAGACGGCGTAGGCGAGGATCAGGATATAATAGCTTCAATTAGATATTAATTAAAGATATAAAGAGTAATAGAATAAGGATAGCTCAGTAGGAAAATTCAGTGGAGAAAAGAGGCTGAGTAGCTTGGTTTACGCGGGAGACCAATAAAACTTCAAGACAAGAAGTTTGCACCACTTACGTAGGCCGCAGGCGTCCTTCCGTTCTCCCGAAGGAGAGGAGACACTGAGGCCTCCCCGGTCGGATCTTAGAAGCCCAGGCAAAATTAGTAAGCTTGGTGGGTTCCGCGCTCCAGATGGAGACTCAGCCAGAGGGAGAGAGAGACATGGGGAGACCAGTATTTTGAGAAACTGATCCCAATTCTTTATTTTCCATGGTCTACTTTTATACACTGAGATGTTATGCAAAAGTCACGTGGGGACAGCAGTCCTGACTTTTATCAAAGTCAGGTGCTTCATACAAAGGTATACAGAGGTCTTAGGGGTGTTACATCATCTTCTGGCCAGGGGGGCCTGCTGACAATTTACGACCCTCTCCTTGTGACAGCGGTCAGTCAATCAGGACACTTATTTCTCCAGGGCTGATTATTCTCAAAACAGACGCCACCCAAATAAAGTTACATTCCTACAGGGTGAGGGTGTAGTGGGTTTTAGTTAAGGAAAGAATTTACTTAGCCTAAGGTCTAACGTGATTAATATCAAAGGTTAATTCTATATATTCATTAATGTGTATAAGGGCAGGGGATATGGAGACTTAGCAACAAACATTGGCTCAACAAATGAAAAACCCTTCACCAACACAATTTCTAATTAGCCCATTATACTTATACTAATAGTTTTCTAACTTCTCTAAAGAACCTGTTTTTAGAGGGTTTAAAGCATCTTGTTCCTCTCACGGTTGGGAGGCTGTGAGCAATCACATGTGGCTGGACGAGCCTGTCAGGCAGGCTAGAGAACCTTCAGAGGAGTTTGTAGGTTAAAACACTCTTATCACGCCCAAGAATTATTATTAACTGGAGCTCTAGGTTAACTCCTTCTCCGAAAGAGGTGGTGGGGGACAGCCCCCCGTAAAGTCAGAGATGTAGGTGAGAGCACAAAGTAGTAAAGTAGGCAGGCTCTGGTTATGGGGGTAGACGCTCGAGGATTTCCAGGGGGACTCCTGAGGCTCGATCCCGCCTTTGCGTATGTCGAGCCTCCTTCCTCATGACCTTTGCCATGGGCGGAGTACCTCACTCTGGCCCCCAACACCTGATTTTATTTTCTTTATATATATATCCATAAGTAGGATTTCTGTATTATATGGTGGTTCTAGTTTTTAATTTTATGATGAACATCTGTACTGTTTATGTAGTGGCTGTACTGGTTGACATTTGCACTAACATTGCACTCTCACCAATGCTTGTTATGTCTTATATTTTTGATAATAGCCATTCCAAACTGGTGTGGCATTAATATCTCATTTTGGTTTTAATTTGCATTTTCTTGATGATTAAATGATGTTGAGTGTCTTTTCATGTATTTCTTAGCCATTTGTATGTCTTTTGTGTAAAACTATTCAATTCTTTACCTGCTTTTAATTGGATTGTTTTCTATTAAAGTTAGTGATTTATTAATTTGATTTAATATAGAAATGGAGCTTTACATTGCATAGAAATGCAGCTGTTTTCCTTATGTTGGTTTTGTATCCTGTAACTTATTGTTGCATCCTGCAACTTGTTGACTTGTTTTTTCATGGAGTCTTGAAGATTTTCTATATGGAACGTCATTATCTGCAAAAACATTTTTTTATTGCTTACTTTTCTATTTGGATACCTTTTATATGTCTTTTAAAATATATTTTCTTTTTCTTGACTGCTTGCTCTGGCTAGGAGAGTTGAACAGGAGTGATGATAAGAGTGTACTTTTAATCTTTTACTCTATTCATGTGGTGTATCACATTTATTTTAACATTTTGCACCATCCTTGCATCATTGAAACAAATCCTGATTAGTCAAGGTATATGATCCTTTTAATATATTGTTGAGTTTGATTTGCTAATATTCATACAGGATTTTTGCATCTGTGATCAGGAATATTGGCATTTTCTTGTGTTATATTTTTGTCTGGCTTTGGTATCAGAGTAATATTGGCCTCATAAAATGTGTTTGGAAGCCCTCCACCATCTTCCTAGAATGTTTGTTATAAGTCACCAGTGAAGCCTTCTGGTCCTGGACTTTGTTTGTTGTGAGGTTTTTAATTACTGATTTCAATCTCCTTGCTAGTAACTAGCTAGTTCAGATTTTCTATTTCATCATGAGATAGTCCTTCTAGGTTGTATGTTTCTAGGAATTACTCATTTTTTAAAATCAGGTTTAATTATTTATTTAAATATTTGGTCACACCCTTGCAGCATGTGGGATCTTAGTTCACTGACCAGGGATTGAACCCACACCCCCTTGTTGGAGGGCAGAATCTTAACCACTGTACCTCTGGGGAAGTCCTGAAATTTAGTAATTTTTTCCCTAGGTTCTCTAATTTGTTGGCCTATGATTGTTCACAGCAGTCTTTCATTATCCTTGCATTTTTGTGGAATCAACTGTAATACCTCTTTTATTTCTGAATTTGTTTATTTCAGCCTTTTTTTCTTGATGAGTCTAGATAAAGATTTTGTCAGTTTTGTTTACTTTTTCAGAGAACCAGTTCTTAATTTCTGCTTGAATCTTTATTATTATAGTTCTGTCTCTCCACTGATTTTGAGCTTAGTTCCTTTAAATTTCTTGAAGTATAAACTTAGGTTGTTAATTTGAGCTTTTTCTTGTCTCTTGAGATGGGTGTTTATCAGAGTGAACTTCCTTCTTAGAACTGCTTTTGCTGTATCCCATGAATTTTGGTCTGTTATATTTCCGTTTTCATTTTTCCCAAGAGAAAGAGAAAGCAATAGAGAGGAACTACAAAAGCAGCCTGAAAGCAATTAATAAGGTGGCAATCACACATACATATCCATAATTACTTTAAATGTGAATGCACTAAGGTCTGTAATCAAAAGATACAGTAATAGATAACAAATTTCTATTTATACCAATAAAAGTGTATCTCATTAATATATTATGTATTGAATTCTTCACTATAGTCCTTACATTTTTCAGTTTCAAAATTTGTTTGGTTCCTTTGTTGTTTCTTTGTTGAACTCATTTTGTTCTTGTATTTTTTTTTTTCCTGATACATTAGTTTTTTTTTATCTGTGTTCTCTTATAGCTCTCTGACCATCTGCAGGGTGATTATTTTGAATCTCCTTGTCAGGCAAAGATCTCCTGGATCGGCCAGTTGTTGTAGGCTTACTATGTTCTTTGGTAGAGATATATTTCCCTAATTCTTCATAATCCCAGTTGCTTTGTTTTCATGTCTGTTCATTTGAAGAAGCAGTTAACCTATTCCAGAATTTATAGACTGAATTTGATAAGGGTCAGCATTTCACCTGTGAGTGAGGGTACACTGGCACATGCTGTGACCCTAGGTAAGTGATGCAGGGTGACAGTGTGGGGAACATGTGGTAGTTTGGATCCCTGTGGGCATGATGTGTATTTAGCTCAGGCCACTGGACTACACACCATTGACAACTGTGTGGTTCTTGCTCAGCACTGAGAGGAACCTTGTAGTAGTTCTAAGCAGGGCCTTCACTAGGGATTTATCAGCTAGGGACCAAGGCAGGCTGTTGTAGAGGCCAGTTGCAGGCATACATACAGTGATGAGGGCCACTGCAGACAACAAGGATTGGTGCTAACTATGGCCCCATTGGCTAAACTGGAGTTCCTGGCCATCAGTGTCATCTCCTGTGGTTGCACACAACTCTGCTCACATGTGCACACTGCTTTGAAGGCTGGCAGAGGTCATTGGGCTGGGTTGTGCAGTGCACAGCTTGGAGTGGCTAAGTATAGGTGGACTTGTTGGTACTGGCCAGTGACAGGAGGCAGGGCCTTATCTGGGCCCACAAGAAGCTATGGGGTGCCTTTGTTGTAGGTGCTCTCACTGGTGGCTGCATATCCCTCCCATCCCTTCTGTGCATGCTCACTGCAGGGGAGGCCAGTGATGGATGTCAGTCTGGTAGTGCACAGTTGGAGGGACAATCCCTGAGCATGAACACAGTGGTCTGGTTCAGTGTAGGGAGGTGGTGTTAGGCTGGTATTTTGCATTTGTGCAGCTGCAGCAGCCCCAGTTGGCTGTAGGTGTGGCTGGCTGGCTCCTTGGTGGGTAGATTCAGGGGGCTGGCATCTTAAACTCTCACAGCTGTAGAGAGCTATAACATATTATAATCTTTCCTCCCCTCCTCCATTGTGTGTGTGTGTATTTCTTTATTTTATATATTTATAAAATATAAAATATCCTTATTTATAAAATAGCCACTGTAGTGGCTACAGTGTAGGTTTGGTATTGGCGGGAAAAGGGTACAGAGAGACTCAGGCAGTTGGCATCAATGAACACAAACACAAATACCTGTGGGGGGAAAGCTGGCAAGGTCTGTAGGGGTCTACAGTGACTATGGTGGCCTTTGGCTTTCTCGTTGGTGAAATTTGCTGAGTTTGTCTGAAGAGCCGTTCTGTGAACTGTGATACCTCTGACTGCTTCTCTGTTAATAATATTACTTCTGTTTTTATTCCTTGTTCATAGCTGGGTCAATAACATCTCAGGTTGCTGGGCTTGGTGGAATGAAACCAAAGCAGAACCTCTGTACAATGCTAAGGAAGCTGGTCAAGTCACCTCACACTCCTTTTCTTGGCAAGAAGAGTTCTTTTTAGCTGTGGAAGATTTCTTCTTAGCACTGAAGGGTGCCAGTTTGGGGGATGGGATGATGCAGGCAAAATTAAGTTAACCTTCATTTTCTTCTAATGTGAATGTTCTCAGTTTTGTTGTTCTTAAAACTTCATAAGTGGACTATAGAGAGCTCCTGGATCTTTTTTTGTTCTTGGATAGCTGTTCAGTCATTGGTTGGTTTGTTTTTTAAAAAAAGATTTAGTTGTTTATATATGGCTGCACTAGATCTTCCTTGCTGCTTGAGGACTTTCTCTTGCAGCAGGCAGGGGCTACTTTTCATTGGAGTGCGTGTGCTTCTCATTGTGGTAGCTTTTCTTTTTTTTTTCTTTTCTCCCAACCCAAGGATCGAACCCACATCTCTTAGGTCTCCTGCATTGGCAGGCAGGCTCTCCACCACCAGCACCAGCTGGAAAGCCTATTGCTTCTTACTTTTTATAACTCAACAGTTGTGATTTGCATTTCTAAGAGCACTTTCCTATTCTCTCATCATTACCTGTTACAGTTTCATCAATGTATTATCTTTATGAATTTTGTAAGCATACATATAATTTTCCAAATCTTCTTATTTCTTCAGAATAACTTAATATGATAATTCAGATTGGCTCCAGCTTTTTAAAATTGTATGTAGTTTTCAATAGTTGATTTTCTCTATTGAATCATACTAACAGAAAGGATTCTAGCCAAATTGCTGTGCTGTGTGCTATGCTTAGTTGCGCAGTCGTGTCCAACTCCTTGTGACCCCATGGGCTGCAGCCCACCAGGCTCCCCCGTCCATGGGATTCTCCAGGCAAAAACAGAGTGACTAGCCATTCCCCTCTCCAGGGGATCCCCCCAACCTGGGGATCGAACCTGGGTCTCCTGCATTGCAGGCTTTACCTTCTAAGCCACCAGAGAAGCCCAACAATGCTTACTGTGCACTTATTATGAAGCAGGGTTTGTGCTAAATGTTACACATACCGTTTTATTTAATCTTCACAACAACTAGGCACTACATAAGATCATCCTCATTATCCATGGCCACTGCAAGTTCTCTATCCCTCTTTAAGGATAAAGCTGCTTCACACAGAATTCTGCTCACATCCCAGTCTACCCACTTACAAGGAACAAACACTTAAGCAAAAGGAGATGATCCCCCCGCACACCCCTGACCATTGTATGAATCTTAGTTTCTCATCTGCTCCCCCTGAGTCAAAAGTTTTCTGTCCCTCACAGCTGTATTCTATCTTGCTTTGCTCTTTTGAGGATTAGCTTGGCAGTTATGCTTTGATCTTCCTGCCAATCCCAGCCACAGGATGTAACCTTCCTTACATGTCTTTTAGAGACTTACGCAAGAAGGCAATATTATATGTTTTTCAAACTTACAAAATTTCTATGAACAATTTATATCACTGAGGCATTGGAGCATGGGTTCTGTAACTGCAGCATATGGGCTTAGTTGCTCCGCAGCATATGGAATCTTTGTTCCTCTGCCTGGGATGGAATCCATGTCCCCTGCTTTGGCAGGAGAATTCTTAACCACTAGATCACTAGGGAAGCTCCAGACATTTATTTTTATGGGATGATGGAAAAGCTGGGTTTTATTCCAACCAATAGGCAATTTTTCTTTCTTTCTTTAAATATATCATACCATTATTCACTGGCTTTTATTATTTTCTTTGAGAAGTGTGCCATATATCTTATTCTTTTATCTCATGTATGTACCCTATGGATTTTTTTCCCTCTTTATTAAATGTTCCCAGCTATTCAGTTTTGATGTACCTTATGAAGTTTTTATTTTATTCTCCTCTTCACCTATCATCCAGGGCCCTGTAAATTCTGACAAGTTGTATCTTCCGTGTGCTTGTGTCCATACTTGGTAATGTCTCTAACAGTTATCAGTCTGCCAGTCTAAGAAAGGCTTATCTTTTTGGAGTTAACTGTTTAGATTCTTAGGATGAGATGATTGTATGGCATCATCAACTCAATGGACATGAAGAAGCTCTTGGAGATAGTGAAGAATAGGGAAGCCTGGTATGCTGCATTCCATGGGGTTGCAAAGATGCAGACACAACTGAGAACTACCACCACCACTGTATTTTCTTTATACTTTAAAAACAAAATCTACCAGATGCTAATGTGTTGAGAGAGAGTTGTTATATACACCAGCTTTTAATAAAGGGTCTTCCCCTTAAACATAGAAGGAAATATGATTGCTCCTCAGATCACTAAAGAAGAGAAATGTTCAGTCAGAATGGGTTAAAATCCATTCAAACAATTTAGATTTTTTTTACCAGTGAAAATCTGTATGTTTGGGAAATTGTACTAAACCCTATGGAAAATAATAACAGAATAAAGATTTTAAAAATTGTAAAAAACAAACAAAAAAAGTGGCTGATGAAATCTAGAATTGGTGATATGTGGAGCACTGAATATCAATATCGTATGTTGCTGGAGGAAGTATAATTTAATATACCTGTTTTGGAAAATAGTATGACATTGTGTACTAAACCTCAATGTATATGTATTGTTAATAAGTCTGCTACTAGGTATGTATACAGCAGAAAAAATGTTTATGTGAGGATATGTATATAGTTGTGTTCATAATAATTTTATTTGCAATAGCCCTAAAATGGAAACAACACTCATGTACATCAATAGTAAATTGGGTTATAAGATAAAGTATGATAAGTCAATGAAACACTGTCCAGCAGTACAAACAAGGAATTACTAATAACACATAGTAACATGACGAAATCTCACTGATAAAACACTGAAATAAATCAAACACCAAACATAATAGTATTTACATGAATTTCAAAAGCATATCTATTGTTAAGGAATAATAATTATTTGCTTGCTGAATGGTTACTAACTAGAAGGGAACATGAGGCAGCCTGTTTGAGTTCTGGAAGTGTTTTTTATATATGCATTTTGGTTATGGTTATACAGGTGCATGTACATGTAAACTTTCTTCAGGGAATACCCTAAGATTTCTGCATTAATTATACAGTTGTAGCTAAGTACAGAAATTTATTTAAAACTTTTAAAAAAGTAATTTTTATCTATTTCTTGTGCTTCCCCTTCACCCCCAGCAAAACTCTTAATAGTTATGCCTGGTAGTATGCTAAGTGCAATTACATTAAATTTATCTAACAATTTGGAAAGACTTTCTTGATGCAGCATGAAGCTTATTTAATATGGAACTTATTTAAGTCATTTTCTATAACCTAAAGGTGTTTTTATAATGATCTTCATTAAAATTTATATAGTCCTTCAATTTGTTTTTAGATGATTTTGTTGTGAGCAGCATTCTCAATCCATTTATATTTCATAATATTGCTAATGTTCAAATTTGATTTTGTACATTTATCTTTTGTCAGTTGTCAAATTTTTTATTAATCTTTAAATCACATTAGTAGAGACTCAGTAGAGAAGGAGAATTGTACTTATTGTTATTTTACTAATTTTTGCATAAACTAAAATCTTTATGTGTTAAATGCTTAGGGATGCATCCTTGCCTCATTCTTCTTAGAGCTGAAAAGTGTTAAAAGTTTCCACAAGAAGTATGTTTTAGATTTGTCTTTATGTTGTTTACCAGCATATCACATAACCCCAGTTTTTCTAGACATATTTTTATTACGCATTCAGTTCAATTCAGTCGCTCGGTCGTGTCCGACTCTTTGCGACCCATGAATCGCAGCATGCCACGCCTCCCTGTCCATCACCAACTCCCGGAGTTCACTCAAGCTCACGTCCATCATGTCGGTGATGCCATCCAGCCATCTCATCCTCTGTTTTCCCCTTTTCCTCCTGCCCCCAAACCCTCCCAGATTCAGAGTCTTTTCCAGTGAGTCAACTCTTCGCATGAGGTGGCCAAAGTATTGGAGTTTCAGCTTCAGCATCAGTCCTTCCAATGAACACCCAGGACTGATCTCCTTTAGGATGGACTGATTGGATATCCTTGCAGTCCAAGGGACTCTCAAGAGTCTTCTCCAACACCACAGTTCAAAAGCATCAATTCTTCGGTGCTCAGCCTTCCTCACAGTCCAACTCTCAATCCATATATGACCACTGGAAAAACCATAGCCTTGACTAGACGAACCTTTGTTGGCAAAGTAATGTCTCTGCTTTTCAATATGCTATCTAGGTTGGTCATAATTTTCCTTCCGAGGAGTAAGTGTCCTTTAATTTCATGGCTGCAGTCACCATCTGCAGTGATTTTGGAGCCCAAATAAATAAAGTCTGACACTGTTTCTACTGTTTCCCTGTCTATTTGCCATGAAGTGATGGGACCGGATGCCATGATCTTCGTTTTCTGAATGTTGAGCTTTAAGCCAACTTTTTCACTCTCCTCTTTCACTTTCATCAAGAGGCTTTTTGGTTCCTCTTCACTTTCTGCCATAAGGGTGGTGTCATCTGCATATCTGAGGTTATTGATATTTCTCCCGGCAATCTTGATTCCAGCTTGTGCTTCTTTCAGCCCAGCATTTCTCATGATGTACTCTGCATATAAGTTAAATAAGCAGGGTGACAATGTACAGCCTTGACGTACTCCTTTTCCTATTTGGAACCAGTCTGTTGTTCCATGTCCAGTTCTAACTGTTGCTTCCTGACCTGCATACAAATTTCTCAAGAGGCAGGTCAGGTGGTCTGCTATGCCCATCTCTTTCAGAATTTTCCACAGTATATTGTGAACCACACAGTCAAAGGCTTTGGCATAGTCAATAAAGCAAAAATAGATGTTTTTCTGTAACTCTGTTGCTTTTTTGATGATCCACCGAAAGTTGGCAATTTGATCTCTGGTTCCTCTGCCTCTTTTAAAACCAGCTTGAACATCTGGAAGTTCATAGTTCATGTATCCCTGAAGCCTGGCTTGGAGAATTTTGAGCATTACTTTACTAGCATGTGAGATGAGTGCAATTGTGCAGTAGTTTGAGTATTCTTTGGTATTGCCTTTCTTTGGGATTGGAATGAAGACTGACCTTTTCCAGTCCTGTGGCCACTGCTGAGTTTTCCAAATTAGCTGGCATATTGAGTGCAGCACTTTCACAGCATCATCTTTCAGGATTTGAAATAGCTCAACTGGAATTCCATCACCTCCACTAGCTTTGTTCGTAGAGATGCTTCCTAAGACCCACTTGACTTCACATTCCAGGATGTCAGGCTCTAGGTGAGTGATCATACCATCGTGATTATCTGGGTCGTGAAGATCTTTTTTGTACAGTTCTTCTGTGTATTCTTGCTACCTGTTCTTAATATTTGCTGCTTCTGTTAAGCCCATACCATTTCTGTCCTTTATTGAGCCCATCTTTGCATGAAATGTTCCCTTGGTATCTCTAATTTTCTTGAAGAGATCTCTGGTCTTTCCCATTCTATTGTTTTCCTCTATTTCTTTGCATTGAGTGCTGAGGAAGGCTTTCTTATCTCTCCTTGCTAGTCTTTGGAACTCTGCATTCAGATGCGTATATCTTTCCTTTTCTCCTTTGCTTTTCACGTCTCTTCTTTTCACAGCTATTTGTAAGGCCTCCCTAGACAGCCATTTTGCTTTTTTTCATTTCTTTTCTATGGGGATGGTCTTGATCCCTGTCTCCTGTACAGTGTCACAAACCTTCATCCATAGTTCATCAGGCCGTCTGTCTATCAGATCTAGTCCCTTAAATTTATTTCTCACTTCCACTGTATAATCATAAGGGATTTGATTTAGGTCATACCTGAACGGTCTAGTGGTTTTTCCTACTTTCTTCAATTTAAGTCTGAATTTGGCAATAAGGAGCTCATGATCTGAGCCACAGTCAGCTCCTGTGGCTGTATAGAGCTTCTGTATCTTTGGCTGCAAAGAATATAATCAGTCTGATTTTGGTGTTGACCATCTGGTGATGTCCACGTGTAGGGTCTTCTCTTGTGTCGTTGGAAGAGGGTGTTTGCTATGACCAGTGCGTTCTCTTGGCAAAACTCTATTAGTCTTTGCCCTGCTTCATTCCGCATTCCAAGGCCAAATTTGCCTGTTACTCCAGGTGTTTCTTGACTTCCTACTTCTACATTCCAGTCCCCTGTAATGAAAAGGACATCTTTTTTGGGTGTTAGATCTAAAAGGTCTTGTAGGTCTTCATAGAACTTTTCAACTTCAGCTTCTTCAGCCTTACTGGTTGGGGCATAGACTTGGATTACTGTGATATTGAATGGTTTGCCTTGGAAACGAACACAGATCATTCTGTCATTTTTGAGATTGAATCCAAGTACTGCATTTCGGACTCTTTTGTTAACCATGGTGGCTACTCCATTTCTTCTGAGGGATTCCTGCCCGCAGTAGTAGATATAATGGTCATCTGAGTTAAATTCACCATTCCAGTCCATTTTAGTTCGCTGATTGCTAGAATGTCAACGTTCACTCTTGCCATCTCCTGTTTGACCACTTCCAATTTGCCTGATTCAGGGACCTGACATTCCAGATTCCTATGCATTATTGCTCTTTACAGCATCGGACCTTGCTTCTATCACCAGTCACATCCACAGCTGGGTATTGTCTTTGCTTTGGCTCCATCCCTTCATTCTTTCTGGAGTTATTTCTCCACTGATCTGCAGTAGCATATTGGGCACCTACCGACCTGGGGAGTTCCTCTTTCAGTATCCTATCATTTTGCCTTTTCATACTGTTCATGCGGTTCTCAAGGCAACAGTACTGAAGTGGTTTGCCATTCCCTTCTCCAGTGGACCATATTCTGTCAGACCTCTCCACCATGACCCACCGGTCCTGGGTGGCCCCACAGGGCATGGCTTAGTGTCATTGACTTAGACAAGGCTGTGGTTCTAGTGTGATTAGATTGACTAGTTTTCTGTGAGTATGGTTTCATTGTGTCTGCCCTCTGATGCCCTCTTGCAACACCTACCGTTTTACTTGGGTTTCTCTTACCTTGGACGTGGGGTATCTCTGCACCGCTGCTGCAGCAAAGCGCAGCTGCTGCTCCTTACCTTGGACGAGGGATATATCCTCTTTGGTGCCTCTCCTGACCTTGAACGTGGAGTAGCTCCTCTAGGCCCTCCTGCGCCAGTGCAGCCATTGCTCCTTGGGCGTGGGGTAGCTCCTCCCGGCCACCGCCCCTAGCCTCGAGTTGGGTAGCTCCTCCAGGGCGCCGCCCCTGACCTCCGACGTGGGGTGGCCCCTCTAGGCTGCTGCTGTGCTGCCACAGCCTGGAACTCTTGGCCGCCCCCCCTGACCTGGGACGCTGGGTAGCTCCTCTCGGCAGTTCCTGTGCCATCGCAGCCTGGCAATCTTAGCTGCTGCCCCTGACCTCGGACGTGGGATAGCTCCTCTTGGCCACCGCCCCTTGGGCATAGGGTCCTCCCGGCTTCTGCCCCTGACCTCGGATGTCGGGTAGCTCCTCTCGGCAGTTCCTGTGCCATCGCAGCCTGGCACTCTTAGCTGCTGCCCCTGACCTCGGACGTGGGATAGCTCCTCTTGGCCTCTGCCCCTTGGGCATGGGGTCCTCCTGGCTTCTGCCCCTGACCTCGGACGTCGGGTAGCTCCTCTCGGCCGTGTTTGTGCGCTCTTGGAGCCACCGGCAACTTCCCTGGTGGCTCAGACGATAAAGCATCTGTGTACAATGCAGGAGACCCGGCTTCGATCCCTGGGTCGGGAAGATCCTCTGAAGAAGGAAATGGCAATCCACTCCAGTATTATTGCCTGGAAAATCCCATAGAGGAGCCTGGTAGGCTACAGTCCATGGGTTGCAAAGAGTCAGACACGACTGAGCAACTTCACTTACTTATATGAGGTTTATTAAGCATGGCTCCAGGATTTTTATCAGATACCTTTTGAGATCTGGTATTATAATCATTTAGTTTTCTTCTTTACATTGTTGATTAATTGAATTGAATTCCTAATGTTGAATCATCCTTGTGTTCCTGGGGGAAAAATGTATTTTATTATATATGGTCTTAATTTTGTATTATATATATAATTTAATATATATTATACATGTGATTTAATTAAGTAGTTTTCGTGTTTAAATAGCTGCACATAGAAAACCAATAATTTATTGAAAATTCATTTGCTGTAATATCAATTAAAATTTTTTTCTTTCTTTTTCCCCCCCCCACAGTCTGTGGTCGATGACTGGATTGAATCATATAAACAAGACAGGGACATTGCACTTCTGGATTTAATCAACTTTTTTATCCAGTGTTCAGGATGTCGAGGTACAGAATGTTGGAATAAATGATGTACACTGAGACTTTGTCAGTCCAGAAGTTTCAAATTTACTTTACCTTGTGTTAATCATTTTATAATTCATTCTGGAATTCATTGCTAGTCTTTTGTCGTTAACTTATTTTATTTAAAAATATTTCTCATTTTCTTAGTTTAATTTTACTCATAACAGATTTCTGAAATTTTAATGTTTTGAAGGAAATCTGAAATTGAGGAGTTTGTGATTTGACTTTTTAGATCACAAGATTTTATAGTTAATGTTTACTGGTATTATTTGTATATATGCTCTATGTTGTGAACTGTGCCAGTTGCTAACATTCATTATTTTGAATCCTTATCTTGTAGACAAAGTTCTTGAAGCATAAATGTTTGAAGGTAACATAAATATGAAAATCAGGTTTAAGTTTACAATCATTTGGAATCCATAGACAGTTTATTAAAAAGTGAAAATTTTTTTATCGTATTAGTTGGTAACTGATAGAGATCTTTTTTCTGTAGAATAAATATTAACAGGTTAAATTGTACCGTATGGGATAAATCAGTTGGTAGACACCTTTCTTTGCTTATCAGTGCAGAAAGGTGATCTTCTATTGAGGTCACTGATCAAATTGATTTCTTGAAGGCTTTCTTATTTCTGATGAAGTTATCACTCAGCATATTAACATAAGAATTTTATCGAATATTTACCAAGTACCTAGGTTATTGTTCCTATGTATTTATGTATGTACGTATGTATGTGTATATATATATATATATATATTATCAAGACAGTCTCTGCCCCAGTAACTATTAGAATACGTTTAATTTTTATTTATTTTTTTAAATAATTTCTGCTTTAATTTTTTTTAATGTCCTTTCTAATTTGAGTTTATTTGCTATTTATTCATTTCACCATGCCATGCAGCATGCAACATCTTAATTCTTACGCTGGAAATCCAGTCTGTTGCCTACTGCAGTGGAAGTGTGAAGTCTTTTTATCCGGATGACCAAGAAAGTCCCTGTTGAGTTTTTAGTTTATTTTTTTTTCTACTGTTGAGTTTTTAAAGAAGGATGTTTTGCAAAGAAAAGGAGGGAAATATACCAGTAATTCACTGAACTGCTCATTACCAGAAGACTAATAAAGTTGGTTACAATTTAATGACTGTTTGAGCTTGGCAGTGTATGTGCCAAGCTGTGTGCTTTACATACATTAGCTCATTTGATATTGGTTTGACACTTCTATCAGTCAGATATGATTTTTATTCTGTCGTTCAAGAAACTAAGGATTCAGGGCTTAGGTTAGTTTTTGGACATCATCCAGTTTTTAAGTGCTGAATTTACGATTTAGATTCAGGCTTGTCGCTATCTGGAGTCTCCGTGTCTAACCACAAGGTGTAGTGTAGGAATAACAAGGAGGAGCTTCTGACTGAACCTAGGTTGTGTGTTTCTGTGTGTGTGAATATGGGGATATTTGTAAGAAAGTGCATCTCAAAGGAACAGACTTGATACTGGAACTGAGGTGTTGCATAAGAGTAAATTAAGGTGGAAGAGAAAGGTCCAAGTTGACAGTTGGTATAAAAATTCCAGAAGAAGAGAAAGTACAGCACACTCTAGTGCGTAAAGAGAGTTTGTGGCAGCAACCTGGAGCATAGAGTTAGATGAAGATTGGTAAGAGATTAGTTTATTTGAAGGAAAGTGAGTTTGTTAATTTTACAGTCTTAAACTGGGAAAGGTAAGTACTGAGTGAAGTGCTTTACATATGTGGTCTTATCTAATCTATGTAAGTGTCCTGTTAGAATGAGTTTTGGTTTTAAAACGAATGGTAGTCTTAAAATTTTTTGCTTTTGTAAATTGTTCGTATGGTTCCAAAAAAAAAAAAAAAAAACCATAATAAGAGAAATGTAAATCAAAAAGCCTTTATACTTCTTGCCTTCCCATCTATCTCCACAGAGTTACTTCTTAACTCCTTTGTTGTATATCCATCTGTCTGTCTGTATGAGTAGGAAATGTATGCTCTTTTCTTCCTCATCCCTCTCACACAAAAGATAATGGTGTATAGAGAACTTTCTTGGTTTCCTGCCTTCCCTCCCTTCCCTCACATTTCTCCCCTTCCTCCCTTTCCCTTCCTTTTCTTCTCTTTATTCCCTCCTCTCCATTTCCTCCCTTCCCTCTCCCTCTTTTCCAGCATCAAAGCATTCCTTTTTATGTATGTACAACAATTTATTTAACTAGTTGTCTGTTAACAGCGCATTGACTACTATCTGTTGTCTTTTATTCTTACAATGAGTAATTTCGTGTGTACCTCATTTGTTCTTTTTTTTTTAATTTTTTATTTATTTTAATTGAAGGCTAATTACTTTACGATATTGTATTGGTTTTGCCATACATCAACATGAATCCGCCAGGGGTGTACATGTGTTCCCCATCCTGAACCCCCCTCCCACCTCCCTCCCCATACCATCCCTCTGGGTCATCCCAGGGCACCAGCCCCAAGCATCCTGTATCCTGCATTGAACCTGGACTGGCGATTCGTTTCTTATATGATATTATACATGTTTCAATGCCATTCTCCCAAATCATCCCCCCCCTCCCCAACCTCTCCCACAGAGTCCAAAACACTGTTCTAATACCTCATTTGTTCTTTGTGGCAGAATGAATATCTGTAGGTTATTATATTTTCATTTATATTAGATACTGCCAAATTTCCTGTTTTGGAAATTATGTCTATTTTACTCCTATCAGTAATATATGAAAATATCTGTTTTTATTTGGTCTTTTCAACAAAGTGTTTTTATCAAAATTTTTTATTGGTTTTATGAATGATTTAAAAATACATCATATGATTTTTTTTTTAATTGAGGTGAAATACACTTAAACAGTTAACCATTTTAAAGTGGGTGGTTTAGTAGTTTTTAGCACATTAATAGTGTTCTACAACCACCTCTTTCTGGTATCAAAACTTTTTTGTTATCACCCCAGAAAAATACTTATACTAGTCACTCCACATTAAAGCCTCTCCCCTGCAGTCCTTGGCTACCTCTAATCTGCTTTCTGCTCCTATGTTCTAGTCATTTTATGTAAAAGGAGATTGTACAGTATGTGACGTTTTGTATCTGATCTCTTTAATTTAGCATATCTTTGAGATTTCTCTGAGTAGTAGCATATATTGATAAAATTCATTTCATTGTATGTATATATTACAGTTTATCCATTCATCCATTGATGGACACTTGGACTTGCACTTTTTGGTTGTTGTGAATATTGTTACTATGAATATTTATGGTTAGGTATCTCTTTGAGTACTTATTTTTTAATTCTTTGGTGTAAATACCTAGGAGTGAAATTGCTGGATCATATGGTAATTCTATTTTAAGTTTTTGAGGAACTGCCAAACTGTTTTCACAGCAGCTGCACCATTTTAAATTCCAGAAATACATGAAGACTCTTATTTCTCCACATCCTCTAGAACACTTTTACTTTCCAGTTTTAAAATTTTAATGTCCTAGTGGGTATGAAGTGGTATTTTTTTTTTTATGGTTTTGATTTGCATTTTCTTTATTACCAGTGACTTGGGCAACTTTTTGTGTTTTTGGCAATTTGTATGTCTTTTTTGAAGAAATGTGTACTTGAGTCCTGTGCTTATTTTGAAATTAGAT
This sequence comes from Bos indicus x Bos taurus, assembly GCF_003369695.1. Lineage (NCBI taxonomy): Eukaryota > Metazoa > Chordata > Mammalia > Artiodactyla > Bovidae > Bos > Bos indicus x Bos taurus. The sequence continues at coordinate 132,078,036 of NC_040076.1, forward strand.
GGGTTTTATTTTTGCTGTGAGTTATTGTATTAGATTTCTTTGTTTATTCTTGATAGTAAATCTTTTATCAGATACATAATATGGAACTGTGTATAACTTGCAACTACTCCCACACTGTAGGTTGTCTTTTCCCTTTATTAAAGATGTCCTTTGATGGACAAAAGTTTTAAATATTTGTGAAGTCCAACTTTTTTTTTCATTTCTTTTGCTCACGCTTGTGGTATCAAATCTTTGAATCCATTGCCAGTTCTAAGTGCATGAAGATTTACCTCCATATTTTCTTCTAATAGTTTTATAGTTTTAAATCTTATATGTAGGTCATTGATCCATGGTTAAGTTTTGTATTTGGATGATTTTAATTTGTATTTCTCTTACATGTGTGGCTTGAGAGCCATTTTTCTTGTTTTTTCCATTTTCTGTTCATATCTCTTGCTACTTTTCCTTTTAGCTGTCTTCGTAGTTCCTGAAAAAGCATTTGACAAAACAGATTTTAAAACATTTTAGTATATCAGACTGAGATGCATATTTTCTTAACATGTTTAAAAGAGAAAGCTCATTGTCGCTCATATTAGTGCAGTATAATAAAAATCTAAAATAGATTCAAGTACCTGTGAACGTGTAGTAAGCAGATACTACTAGCACATATGAAAGAAAGACAGCTGCAAGATAAAACTATACAATATACCATTTTTCATCTATCAGATTGAAAAAATTATAAGTTATAATCTCTGTTCTTTAGGCTGTGAGGAAACAGACACTCTTAAATTATTTGTTGGAATAAAAGTGGATACATATCTCATAGATATAAATTTGACATTATCTACCAAAACTCCTTCATAGCTCAGTTGGTAAAGAATCTGCCTGCAATGCAGGAGACCCTGGTTTGATTCCTGGTTCGGGAAGATCTGCTGGAGAAGGCATAGGCTACCCACTCCAGTATTTTTGGGCTTCCTTTGTGCCTCAGCTGATAAAAAATGCGCTTGCAATGTGGGATACCTGGGTTCAATCCCTCGGTGGTAAGAACCCCTGGAGAAGGGAAAGGCCACCCGCTCCAGTATTCTGGTGTATACAATCCATGGGGTTGCAAAGAATCGGACACGACTGAGCAACTTTCACTTTCACCAAAACTCCATATGTTCTTACCTTTTGACCTAGCCATACTGCTTCTGGAATTTTGCCATGAAGATATATTTCCATTTTACAAAAATAAATGCACAAGGTTATTCAGTAACATATTATTTGTAGTAGTGAAATATTGGAAACAACCTAAATGCCAATGTATAGGACAGTGATTGAATAAACTGTGGCAAAACTTGTTCAGTGGAGGTTTTGGGCATGGCAAAAAATTATGAGGAAAAACTGTGTGGGCTAATGCAGGGAGATTTTCAGGATACATTTTTTTTAAGTGCAAAAGAGTGTGTAAAAGTATTCAACGTTTTTTAGAGGAAAGAAGGGAAATAATAGAATATACACATGTATCTGGTCTCTTGACCATAAAGAAACAAAGGGAAGATAAGACGCAGAATAATGATTGCCTACCTGTAGGGTATAGTGAAAGTGAAGTCACTCAGTCATGTCCAACTCTTTGTGACCCCATGGACTGTAGCCTACCAGGCTCCTCCGTCCAGGGGATTTTCCAGGCAAGAATACTGGAGTGGGTTGCCATTTCCTTCTCCAGGAGATCTTCCATACCCAGGGATTGAACCTGGGTCTCCTGCATTGTAGGCAGACATTTTACTGTCTGAGCCACCAGGGAAGTCCCCTGTAGGCTATGTGTGTATGTAAATGGAGTGGAAAACTTACAGGGAATTGGGGTGGAGGGATGATACTGGAATATACTTTTTGAACAGTCTTGACTTTGGGAGTTATCTTCATGTATCATATACTCAGAAAAAAAAGAAAAATCAGTGAAGATGGACAGAAAATCCAAGACTTGGATGCACTCAGAATAGATGAGTCATGCATAAATAACACATGCTGAAGAGTATAAAAAGTACAAACTAAAATTTGAACTCAGTGCTTATACTCCAAACCTAGTGGGGGAAAGTGGAAAACATATTATTTCCCTCCTCACATTGTCTTCTTACAAGATATATATTATGAGTAAAATGGTGCTTTACCTGTACAAACTTAATAGACACCACCTTAAACAAATTATGAAAGCAAACAGTGCAAACAGTTATTAAACCAATTGATAGCATGTGCTTCATGGTAGGCACTTATAAGAACTCAACCTCATTTTCGTATTATTCTAGCCTATAGTACAGAGTCTGAAACTACTCATGAGAAAACAGTGGGCAAGCTCAAGTTGAGGTATATTTTTTCATAATAACTATCCTGTGCTCTGTAAGAGTGTCCCTGTCATGAACTGTTCCAGAACTTAATGCAATACATGATCTTAGATTTTTCTTTGACATAACATTATTGAGACAAATAGTAAATTCCAAAATCAGTTCTGTGAATTAGAACATATATATTATATTGTTAATTTCATCATTCTGATCATTATTCTGTAGTTGTATTAGATTTTTTTTGCTTTGAGGAAATATATACAGAAGTATTGATGAATAAAGGGATATGTGAAGAGGGAAAGGATAAAAAATGTAAAATGTTTATATCTGAGAATTTGGTGATGGATATTCAGAATCCCATGTACTTTTCTTACAACTTTTTTGTAAATTCTGGAAAGTGAAAAATGGAAGGATGAAAAATCCTTTTAACCCCAAAGCCAACATCATGCTCAAGGGAATCTAGTAGAATAATTTTCACTGAAGTCAAACAAGACAGAGATGCCCATTTTCACAACTGCCAGTTAATATTATCCATATAAGCCAGCATGTTTGTGGTGAAGCCAGTAAAGTGAAGTATGTATGATCACTATTTGAGAGTAATATTGAAAGTTGAGAAATTTCAAGAGGTTCAGTTTGCAAAACTAGTAAAAACAATATAATAATTCTGAAAGAGATCAAAATGGCAGAGTATGAGGATGCTGAGCTCCCTTCTCCCTGATGGACATCTCAGAAATACAGTACATGTGTGGCTACTGTTACTGAAACAAACTGTACACTGATAGAACAGCCTTTCTGTAACCAAGACTGCAAAGAAAGATTCACACAGAGTTGAGTAGGAAGAGAAGAGAAATGATCAGTTCTGGACTTGCACCCCTAGCAAGGAGAGCATATCACAAGCTCAAGGATCCTTCCTAGGGTGTGAGACATTTGAGCTACATATTTGGCAACCCAGATTTGGGATTACCAGGAATATGAGTCCCCTTAGCTGGTTTGAAATCCACTAAGACTTACTGTATGGCTATACAAAACCAAAATTCCACTTGTGATGGTTGCATGCAAACACTTGTTTCCCCTCGGGAACAAGGTGGAGGAAGCAGATTTAAAATGACCTGAGACTCTGACTGATTTCCTGCAGCTGTCCCATCGCACACTCTAGCTTGCACTGGGTACTTGCTCTGGCCCCCCTTCCTCTCACACTGTACTCTCCTAGGATGAAGGCTGCCATTGCCAAGTAGGGTAAGGACTTGGAGATTTGGAGCTAGCTCAGACTCAGTCTTATGTTGGAACAGAGCAAGGGCAGTCCAAGACTGGACGGCTTCACAGGAGAATTCTACCAAACATATTAAGAATATCTACTACCTGTCCTTCTCAAACTTTTACAAAAAGTTGAAGAGGAGGAAACATTCCTAAGTTCATTCTGTAAGGCTACTAATGCACAGACTGCCCCCACCCCAAATACAAGCCAATATCTCTGATGAATATAAGTACAGAAATCTCAAGAAGGTATTAGAAAACCAAATTCAGCAATCATCAAAAGGATCATACACCGAGATCAGAATTCAGCAATCATCAAAAGGATCATACACCAAGATCAGAATTCAGCAATCAGAACGATCATACACCATGATCAAAATTCAGCAATCAGAAGGATCATACACCATGATTAAATTGGTTTTATACAGGATGCAGGGATGGTTCAGCATTCATAAATCAATGCACCACATTCATGAAAAGAATAAAATTACACAATCATTTCAGTAGACAGAATTCAGTATTCATTCATTCATGATAAAAACTCTCATCAAACAAAAGTCACTTAGTCATGTCTGACTCTGCGACCCCATGGACTATGGAATTCTCTAGGCTAGAATGCTGGAGTGGGTAGCCTTTCCTTCTGCAGGGGATCTTCCCAACCCAGGGATTGAACCCAGGTCTCCATATTGCAGGCAGATTCTTTACCAGCTGAGTTATCAGGGAAACATCAAACTTGGTATGGAGGATATATGGCAGTATAAAAAGGCGTAAGTATGACAGACACATAGCTTTTAGGTTAGTGCAAAAGTAATAGCAGTTTCAGAGCCTGAATTTTAAATCATTATAACGAGGCACAACCACATCTTTATTAAACACAAGAGGAACCGTTATAGTCAACACATTTTTTACCTGTGAAAAATAAGTTTATTCCTGTAGCATAAATATCCGTGCTTTGGGATTTGGTGAGCTCTTGGAAAGCATTTTCTGTGTCCTGCTGGTTATGGAAACATTTTCCTTGCAAAAAGTTGCCAAGATGCTTGAAGAAGAGGTAGTTGGTACCGGTGAGAGGTCAGGTGAATATGGCTGATGGGGCAAAACTTTGTAGCCCAGTTTATTCAACTTTTGAAATGTTGGTTGTGTGACCTGTGGTCAAGCATTGTTGTGGAGAAAAATTGGGCTCTTTCTGTTGACCAGTGCTGGCTTCAGGCATTCCAGTTTTTGGTGCATCTCCATCAATTTTGTGTACATGAGTAAAAAAGTCTTATATTTGTGTTTCCAAAATTTTTATTTCTGAACTTTAGGTATTAAATCATTATAAGTAGAGTCTTCATTTTTTCTAAAGTACTTTTTTTTTAATAGGTTGAGGTTTAACAAAAAAATTAAGTGAAAATTATACAGTTCCCATATACCCTCTTCTCCCCTCAGTTTCACCTGTTAACATCTTGTACATTTGTTAAAATTGATGGAAAAGTATTGATATTATTAACTAAAGTCCTTAGTTGACATTAGGGTTTGTCCACTGAAAAAAATGCACAACCTAAAAGTTGAGAATTATGTTTTATTTTGTGGGCTTGCTGAGGACCTAACCCTAAAACATAGCCTATGAGATAGCTCAAAGGGACTACTCCAAAGAGGTAAGGGAGGAACCAGGATATATAGGAGTTTTGGCACCAAAACCCAAATATTAGTATTTTATTTTGTCTTGTTTTTTAATTGGAGGATAATTGTTTACAGTATTGTGTTGGTTTCTGCTGTACAAAAACTCATATCAGCCATAATTATATATAACCCCTCCATCTGGACCTCCCTCCCACCCCACTGCATCCCACCCCTCTAGGTCATAACAGAACCCTGGCTGGCGTCCATGTGTTATATAACAGCTTCCCACTAGGTATCTGTTTTAAACACAGTAGTGTGTATATGTCAGTGCTACTCTTGTCAGTTCATCCCACCCTCTCCTTCTACCACAAGTTCATTCTCTACATCTGTGTTTCTATTCCTGCTCTGCAAATAGGTTCATCAGTACTGTTTTATCTTGATTCCATATATGTACATTAATATATGGTATTTTTCTTTTTCTGACTTACTTCACTTTGTATAACAGGCTTTAGTTTCATCCACCTCTGTTCATCTGACTCACGTTTGTTTGTTTATGGCTGAGTAATATTCCATTGCATATACATGCCCACACCTTCTTTATTGTTCATATGTTGATGGACAGCTAGGTGGTTCCCATGTCCTGGCTAGTTAACATAGTCCTGCAATGAACATTGGGGTACATGTGTAAAAATTATGGTTCTCCCAGGTCTGTGCCGAAAATGAGATTGCTGAGTCAGAGAGTGGTTTTAGTTCTAGTTTTTAAGGACTCTGCATACTGTTCTCCATAGTCACGGTATCAGTTTACATTGCCACCAACCGTGTAAGAAGGTTCCCTTTTCTCCCCATCCTCTGCAGCATTTATTGTTTGTAGACTTTTTAATGATGGCCATTCTGACTGGTGTGAGGTGGTACCTCACTGTAGTTTTGATTTGCATCTCTCTAATAATGAACAGTACTGGGCTTTTCATGTGTTTATTGGCCATCTGTATGTCTTTGAAGAAATATCTGGTTAGGTCTTCTGCCCTTTATGGGATTGGGTTTTGTTTCTCTGATAATTAGCTGCATGAGTTGCTTGTTTATTTCTGAACTTCTTTGTTGCTTCACTTGCGGTTATTTTCTCCCATTCTTAAGGTTGTCTTTTCACCTTGCTTATACTTGCCTTTGCTGTGCAAAAGCGTTTAAGTTCAGTTAGATCCCGTTTGTTTATTTTTTTTATTCCCATTACTCTAGGAGGTGGGTCAAACAGAGTCTTGCTGTGATTTATGTCAAAGAGGGTTCTGCCTATGTTTTATAATTTACGGTTTCTGAACTTACTATGTCAGTCTTTAATCCATTTTGAGTTTATTTTTGTGTATGGTGTTGTTAAGTGTTATAATTTCATTCTTTCACTCATAGCTGTCCAGTTTTCCCAGCACCACTTATAGAAGGACTATCTTTTCCCTATTGTATATTCTTCCCTCCTTTGTCAAGGATAAGGTGCCCATCAGTGTGTGAGTTAATCTCTGGACTTCCTTGTTCCATTGATCTATATATATATGTTTTTTTTGCCAGTACCACACTGTCTTGATTACTATTCCTTGGTACTATAGTCTGAAGTCAGGAAGGTTGATTCCTCCAGCTCCATTTTCTTTCTCAAGATTCCTTTGACTATTTGTATTCTTTGGTGTTTCCATACAAACTGTGATATTTTTTCTTCTAGTTCAGTGGAAAATGCCATTGGTAATGTGATAGGGAATGGATTGAATCTGTAGATTGCTTTGGGTAGTATAGCATTCCCATCCAAAAACATGGTATATCTCTCCATCTGTTTGTGTGATCTTTGATTTCTTTCATCAGTGTTTTTAAGTTTTCTGTATACAGGCCTTTTGTCTCTGTAGGTAGGTTTATTTGTATATATTTTATTCTTTTTCTTGCAGTGATGAGTAAGATTGTTTTCTTAATTTCTCTTTCTCATTTTTCATTATAAGTTTACAGGATTGGAAGAGATTTCTTTTTAATTTTGTATCCTGTGACTACTGAATTCACTGATTAGCTCTAGTTTTCTTAATTTCTCTTTCTCATTTTTCATTATAAGTTTACAGGATTGGAAGAGATTTCTTTTTAATTTTGTATCCTGTGACTACTGAATTCACTGATTAGCTCTAGTAATTTTCTGATGGCATCTTTAGGGTTTTCAAAAGTTATGACCAACCTAGATAGCATATTCAAAAACAGAGACATTACTTTGCCAACAAAGGTTCGTCTAGTCAAGGCTATGGTTTTTCCTGTGGTCATGTATGGATGTGAAAGTTGGACTGTGAAGAAGGCTGAGCACCGAAGAATTGATGCTTTTGAACTGTGGTGTTGGAGAAGACTCTTGAGAGTCCCTTGGACTGCAAGGAGATCCAACCAGTCCATTCTGAAGGAGATCAGTCCTGGGATTTCTTTGGAAGGAATGATGCTAAAGCTGAAACTCCAATACTTTGGCCACCTCATGCGAAGAGTTGACTCATTGGAAAAGACTCTGAATCTGGGAGGTATTGGGGGCAAGAGGAGAAGGGGACGACAGAGGATGAGATGGCTGAATGGCATCACTGACTCGATGGACTTGAGTCTGAGTGAACTCCGGGAGTTGGTGAGGGACAGGGAGGCCTGGCGTGCTGCGATTCATGGGGTTGCAAAGAGTCGGACACGACTGAGCAACTGATCTGATCTCATGTATATAGTATTATGTCATCTGCAAAGAGAGACAGTTTTACTTCTTTTCCAATCTGGATTTTTTTGTTTCTTTCTTATTCTTATCTGATTGCCTTGGTACTTATCTGATTACCAGAACTTCCCAAAACTATATTGAATAGTAGTGGTGAGAGTGTGTTCCCTTGTCCTGTTGCCAATCTTACAGGAAATGTTTTCCGTTTTTCACCATTGAGAATAATGTTTATTGTGGGTTTGTCATATATGGTCTTTATTATGTTGAGGTAGGTTCCCTATATGCGCAATTTCTGGAAAGTTTTTCTCATAAATTAGTATTTTGTTTTGTCAGAAGCTTTTTCTGCATATTGAGATGATCATATGGTTTTTATTGTTCAGTGTATTTATATGGTATATCACATTGATTGATTTGTGTCTATTGAAAAATCCTTTCATACCTGGGATAAACCCAACTTGATCATAGTATATGATCCTTTCAATGTGTTGTTGGATTCTGTTTGTTAGTATTTTGTTGAGGATATTTGCATGTATGTTCATCAGGAATATTGGCCTGTAATTTTCTTTTTTTGTGATGTCATTGTCCGGTTTTGGTATCAGGGTGATGGTGAGCTTGTAAAATGAGTTTGGAAGTGTTCCTCCGTCTCAGTTTTTGGAAGAGTTTGATCAGGATGGTTAGCTCTTCTCTAACCATTTGATAGAATTCTCCTGCCATCTGGCCCTCAGCTTTTATTTTTTGGAATATTTTTGATCACAGTTTTCATTTCTGTATTTGTGATTGATCTGTTCATATTTTCTATTTCTTCCTGGTTCAGTCTTGGAAGGTTATACTTTTCTAACAGTTTGCCCATTTCTTGTAGATTGTCATTTTATTTGCATATAGATGCTTACAGTAGTCTCTATGATCCTTTGTTTTTCTGTATTGTGTATTATTAGTTCTCTTTTTTTCATTGCTAATTTTATAGATTTGAGTCTTCTCCTGTTTTTCTTGATAAGTCTAGCTAATGGTTTATGAATTTCATTTATCTTCTCAAAGAACCAGCTTTTAGTTTTATTGATCTTTGCTGTTGTTTTCTTCACTTCTTTCTGCTGTAATTTTCATGATTCTGTTCTTTCTACTGACTTTGGGGGTTTTTGGTTCTTTTTTATTTCCTTTAGTTGTTAACCTTATTGGCATCCCTTTGTATGTTATCTGTTGCTTTTCCCTTGCTGCTTTCAATAATTTTTCTTTGTGTTAATTTTTGTTAGTGTGATTGATATGTGTTTTGTTGTATTCCCTTGTAGCTCAACTGTTAAAGAATCCGCCTGCAATGTGGGGGACCTGGGTTTGATCCCTGAGTTGGGAACATCCCCTGGAGAAGGGAAAGGCTACCCACTCCAGTATTCTGGCCTGGAGAATTCCAAGGACTATTCAGTACATGGGGTCACAAAGAGTCAGACATGAATGAGCGACTTTGACTTCACTTCACTTGTTTTATTTCTCATTTGGTTTATCCTGTTTGAGACTCTCTGAGTATCCTGTACTTGGGTGGCTATTTCCTATGTCAGGTAAGTTTCCAATTATAATCTCCTCAAATATTCTCTCATATCCTTTCTTTTTTTCTTCTTCTTCTGAGGCCCCTGTAATTTATATGCTTATGTATTTAATGTTGTCCCAGAGGTCTCTGTAACTGTCCTCATTTCTTTTCATTCTTTTTTCTTTATTCTGCTATGCTTCAGTTATTTCCACCATTCTATCTTGGAGCTTAGTTACTTGTTCTTCTGCCTCAGTTATTTTGCTATTAGTTCCCTCTAGTGTAGTAGTTATTTCAGTTTTTGAGTCGTTCATTGATGATTGTCTGTTCTTTAGTACTTCTAAGTTCTTGTTAAACATTTCTTGTATCTTCTCTATCAGCTCTCCATTCTATTATCAGTGCCTTCCTTCTGTTTCCCAGATTTTAGATCATCTTTACTGTCATTACTCTGAATTTCTCTCAGATAGACTGCCTCTTTCCTCTTCATTTTTTTTTTTTTTTGGTCTTGTTGGTTTTTGCCTTTCTCCTTCATCTTCTGCATATTTCTCTGTCTTCTCATTTTGTTTAACTTACTGAATTTAGGGTCCCCTTTCCACAAACTTCAGGGTCATAGTTCATCTTAAACTTCTAGCATCTTGGTTCGGTGGGTTGGGTTTGGACCAGTGCCTTGTGTAGTCTTCCTAGTGAGGGGTCTGGTGCCTGTGTTCTGTTGGGTGGATCTAGGTCTTCTCTTTCTGATGGGCAGTGTTGCCTCCACTGTGTGTTTCGGGGAGTCTCTGAGTTTAGTATGGGTTTACACAGTCTGGCTGCTAATGGGTGGGGTTCTGTTCCAATTTTGCTAGTTGTTTGGCATGAGACATCCAGCACTGGAGCTTGCTGGCTGTTCAGTGGAACCAGGTTTTAGTGTTGTCAGGTAAAATGATGCACAGTGTGAGAGTTCCAAATTAAAGTTTATTTGGGGCAAAATGAGTATAGCGGCCTGGGAGATAACACCTCAGACAGCTCTGATAGACTGCTCCAAAGAGGCTGTGGGGAAAGGTCAATATATAAGATTTTGGTGAAGGGAAGTTAAGTGCAATCAAGTGCCTACTTTACAAAAGGTTTTCTGCTAGTCACAAAGAGCTGATGTCATCATGAAGGGATTTAGTGATTTTCTAGATGTGAAAAGATGCAAGCATTGGAATCTTGAAGTAGTTCCTGAAAATATCTAACTATCTGAAGACCTGTTCCACCTGTTTCCCTGAAGCAGAGTGCCTCATTCTTCGCCCTGAATTCTTCATTCTTCATCACCATTCTTCAATACCCTCAGGAGGTATTGAAGGTCAGTAGCTGCAACAGCACAGACGGGCTTCAGTCTCCATGAAGCAGATGACAAAAACCCTTGTTGTTCACTTGCTGCCAAATGCTTTTAGGAAGTACCAATTTGTAGTTGACAGGCAAGTGCTGGTGGGGTAGTTGACAGTGTTGAGATGGAGGCCTTTTGGAGAGCTCTTGAAGCCATTTACCTTGGATTGGGACTTGAACCCATGTGCTGGAACTTGAATGCTGCCAAAACCCATCTTAGGACTTGAACCCACATGGTTGGACTGGATCCTGGCCCAAACCCTATTTGGGACTTAACCCATAAGACTGGAAATCTAACCCACCCCAAATCCATGGTACTTGGGTTTCAGGACCTAATGAAGCTCAGGTTCTTGATGTCTTATCTTTGAAAGAATTCAGTGAGACAAACTGATGGGTAAAAAAGTGGGTTTATTCAGATTCAGAGAGAAACATACTTCACAGATAGAGCGTGTGCCATTCCAGAGGGCGAGTGCAGCTACAAAATGTGGCCTCGTTAGTTATTATAGACTGGGTAATTTAATATGCTAATTACTGGGAGGATTATTCCAACTATATTGGGGAAGGGGTGGAGATTTCCAGAAATTGGGCCTACTCCCTGGTCTTCTGACAGTGCCTTAGGACTGTCCTTGGTATCTCTAATTTTCCTGAAGAGCTCTGTAGTCTTTCCCATTTCATTGTTTTCTTCTATTTCTTTGCATTGATTACTGAGGAAGGCTTTCTTAACTCTCCTTACTTTTCCTTGGAAGTGTGTATTCAAATGGGTATCAGTTCAGTTCAGTTCAGTTGCTCAGTCATGTCCTACTCTTTGCGACCCCATGAATTGCAGCACTCCAGGCCTCCCTGTCCATTACCATCTCCCGGAGTTCACTAAAACTCACGTCCGTCGAGTCGGTGATGCCATCCAGCCATCTCATCCTCTGTCACCCCCTTTTCCTCCTACCCCTAATCCCTCCCAGCATCAGAGTCTTTTCCAATGAGTCAACTCTTCGCATGAGGTGGCCAAAGTACTGGAGTCTCAGCTTTAGCATCATTCCTTCCAAAGAACACCCAGGGCTGATCTCCTTTAGACTGGACTTGTTGGGTCTCCTTGCAGTCCAAGGGACTCTCAAGAGTCTTCTCCAACACCACAGTTCAAAAGCATCAATTCTTCTGTGCTTGGCTTTCTTCACAGTTCAACTCTCACATCCATACATGACCAATGGAAAAACCATAGTTCAGTCATGTCCAACTCTTTGTGACCCCGTGGACTGCAGCACACCAGGCCTCCCTGTGAATCATCAATTCACGGAGTTTACTAAAACTCATGTCCATTGAGTCAGTGATGCCATCCAACCTTCTCATTCTTTGTCATTCCCTTCTTCTCCCTCCTTCAGTCTTTCCCAGCATCAGGGTCTTTGAAAATGAGTCAGCTCTTGGCATTAGGTGGTGAAAGTATTGTAGTGTCAGCTTAAACATCAGTCCTTCCAATGAACACCCAGGACTGATCTCCTTTAGGATGGGCTCGTTAGCTTTCCTTGCAGTCCAATGGGCTCTCAAGAGTCTTCTCCAACACCACAGTTAAAAGCATCAATTATTCAGTGCTCAGCTTTCTTTATAGTCCAAATCTCAAATCCATAGATGACTACTGGAAAAACCATAACCTTGACTAGACGGACCTTTGTTGGCAAAGTAATGTCTCTGCTTTTTAATATGCTGTCTAGGTTGGTCCTAACTTTCCTTCCAAGGAGTAAGTGTCTTTTAATTTCATGGATGCAGTCACCATCTGCAATGATTTTGGAGCCCCCTAAAATAAAGTCTGCCACTGTTTGCACTGTTTCCCCATCTATTTGCCATGAAATGATCGGACTGGATGCTGTGATATTAGTTTTTTGTTTTAAGCCTACTTTTTTATTCTCCTCTTTAACTTTCATCAAGAGGCTCTTTAGTTGTTCTTCACTTTCTGCCACAAGGGTGGTGTCATCTGCATATCTGAGGTTATTGATATTTTTCACAGCAATCTTGATTCCAGCTTGTGCTTCATCCAGCATGGTATTTTGTATGATGTACTCTGCATATAAGTTAAATAAGCAGGGTGACAATATACAGCCTTGACGTACTCCTTTTCATGTTTGAAAGCACTCTGTTGTTCCATGTCCAGTTCTAACTGTTGCTTCCTGACCTGCATACATGTTTCTCAAGAGGCAGGTCAGGTGGTCTGATATTTCCATCTCTTTCAGAATTTTCCACAGTTTATTGTGATCCACACAATCAAAGGCTATTCTTCCTTTACTCCTTGACTTTCTCTTATCTTCTTTTCACAGCTGTTTGTAAGGCCTCCTCAGACAACCATTTCGTCTTTATGCCTTTCTTTTTCTTGGGAATGGTCTTGATCCCTGCCTCCTGTGCAGTGTCAGGAATCTTGGTCCAGGATTGTTTAGACACTCCATCTATCAGATCTGATCCCTTGAATCTATTTGTCACTTCTACTGTATAATTATAAGGGATACAGTTTGGGTCATACCTGAATGATCTAGTGGTTTTCCTATTTCTTCAATTTAAGTCTGAATTTTGCAATAAGTTCATGATCTGAGCCACAGTCAGCTCCCAGTCTTCTTTCTGCTGACTGAATAGAGCTTCTTCAGCTTTGGCTGCAAAGAATATAATGAACCTGAGTTTGGAATTGACCATCTAGTGATGTCCACGTGTAGAGTCTTCTCTTGTGTTTTGGAAGAGGATGCTTGCTATGACCAGTGCTTTCGCTTGCCAAAACTCTACTAGACTTTGCCCTGCTTCATTCTTTATTACAAGGCCAGATTTGCCTGTTACTCCAGGTATTTCTTGACTTCCTACTTTTGCCTTCAGTCCCCTATAATGAAAAGAATATCTTTTCTGGGTGTTAGTTCTAGAAGACCTTGTAGGTCTTCATAGAACCATTGAACTTCAGCTTTTTCAGCATTATTGCTCGGGCCATAGACTTGGATTACTGTGATACAGATTGGTTTTCCGTGGAAACCAACACAGATCATTCTGTCATTTTTGAGATTACATCCAGGTACTGCATTTTGGACTCTCTTGTTGACCATGATGGCTACCACCTTTCTTCGAACGTATTCTTTCCCACTGTAGTAGATATAATGATCATCTGAGTTAAATTGACCCATTCCAGTCCATTTTAGTTCACTGATTCCTAAAATTTCAATGTTCACTCTTGCCATCTACTCTTTGACCACTTCTAATTTGCTTTGATTCTTTAAACTAACATTCCAGGTTACTATGCAGTATTGCTCTTTACAGTATCAGACTTTACTTCCATCACCAGTCACATCCACAACTGGGTTGTTGCTTTTGCTTTGGCTTAATCTCTTCATTCTTTCTGGTATTATCTGATCTCCAGTAGCATATTGGGCACTTGCCAGCCTGGGAAGTTCATCATTCATTGTCTTATCTTTTTGCCTTTTCATACTGTTTATGGGGTTCTCAAAGCAAGAATACTGAAGTGGTTTGCCATTCCCTTCTCCAGTGGACCATGTTTTGTCAGAATTCTCCACCATGACCTGTCCATCTTGGGTGGTCCTACATGGCATGGCTCACAGTTTCATTGAGTCAGACAAGGCTGTGGTCCATGTGATCAGATTGGTTCGTTTTCTGTGATTGTTGTGTTCAGGAAAACAATAGAATGGGAAAGACTAGAGGTCTTTTCATGAAAGTTTTGGGAACAATAAAGGACAAAAATTGTATGGACCTAACAGAAGCAGAAGACACTAAGAAGAGGTGGCAAGAATAAACAGAAGAACTATGCAAAAAAGATCTTCATGATCCAGATAACTATGATGGCGTGATCACTGACCTAGACCCTGACATCCTGGAATGCAGAGTCAAGTGGGCCTTAGGAAGCATCACTGCTAACAAATCTAGTGGAGGTGATGGATTTCCCTCCATTAGTAGTTCAGTTGAAGTATTTCAGATCCTAAAAGATGATGCTGTCAAAGTGCTGCACTCAATATGCCAGCAAATTTGGTAAACTGAGCAGTGGCCATAGGGCTGGGAAAGGTCAGTTTTCATTCTAATGCCAAAGAAAGGCAATACCAAAAAATGCGCAAACTACTGCACAGTTGCACTCACCTCACACGTAGGAAAGTAATGCTGAAAATTCTCCAAGCCAGGCTTGAACAGTATGTGAATTGTGAAATTCCAGGTGTTCAAGCTGGATTTAGAAAAGGCAGAGGAACCAGAGATCAAATTGCCAGCATCCATTGGATCATCAAAAAAACAAGAGAGTCCCAAAAAACATCTACTTCTACTTTATTGACTAGGACAAAGCTTTTGGCTGTGTGGATCACCACAAACTGTGGAAAACTCTTCAAGAGATGGGAATACCAGACCAGCTTACAGGCCTGCTGAGAAATCTGTATGCAGGTCAAGAGGCAACACTTAGAACCTGGCATGGAACAACAGAGTGCTTCCAAATTGGGAAAGGAGTCCGTCAAGGCTGTCACCCTGTTTATTTAACTATATGCAAAGTACATCATGTGAAATGGTTGGATGGATGAAGCACAATCTGTAATCAAATTGCTGGGAGAAATATCAATAACCTCAGCTATGCAGATGCGACTACCCTTATGGCAGGAAGTGAATAAAAACTAAAGAGTCTCTTTATGAAAGTGAAAGAGGATGGTGAATAAGTTGGCTTAAAAAATCAACATTCAGAAAACTAAGATCATAGCATTCAGTCCCATCACTTCACAGCAAATAGATGCGGAATCAATGGAAGCAGTGATTAGTTTTGGAATGGAAGCAGACTTAGTTTTTTGGGCTCCACAGTCACTGCAGATGGTGACTGCAGCCATGAAATTAAAAGACCCTTTTATTTTCTGCCTACATCATCTGCCTACAATGCCTACCCAGTGGGAGACCCGGGTTCAATCCCTGGGTCAGGAAGATCTCCTGGAGAAGGAAATGGCAACCCACTCCAGTATTCTTGCGTGGAAAATCCCATGGATGGTGGAACCTGGTAGGCTACAGTCCATAGGGTCGCAAAGAGTCTGACAGAACTGAGCGACTTCACTTTGACTTTCCATAAGCCTTTTATCCTCATCCCTCAGAGGGCATACAGAATGAATACCACAGTCCTAGAAAACTAATCAAACTGATCACATGGACCACAGCCTTGTCTTACTAAATGAAACTATGAGCCATGCCGTGTAGGTCCACCCAAGATAAACAGATCATGGTGGAGAGTTCTGATAAAATGTGGTCCACTGAAGAAAGCAATGGCAAACCACTTCAGTATTAGTGCCTTGAGAATCCCATGAACAGTATGAAAAGGCACAAAGATAGTACACTGAAACATGAACTCCCCAGATTGGTAGGTTCCCAGTATACTACTGGAGAAGAGTAGAGAAATAACTCCAGAAAGAATGAAGAGATGGAGTCACAGCAAAAACAACCCCAGTTGTGTATGTGACTGGTGATAGAAGTGAAGTCCGATGCATTAGAGAACAATACTGCACAGGAACCTGGAATGTTAGGTCCATGAATCAAGGTAAATTGGAAGTGATCAAGCAGGAGATGGCAGGAGTGAACATCAACATTTTAGGAATCAACTAAAATGACTGAACTAAAATGGACTGGAATGTGGGCCAATTTAATTCAGCTGACCATTATACCTACTACTATGGGCAAGAATCCCTTAGAAGAAATGGAGTAGCCATATCATAGTCAACAAAAGAGTCTGAAATACAGTACTTGGATGCAATCTCGAAATAACAGAATGATCTGTGTTGGTTTCCACAGAAAACCATTCACTATCACAGTAATCCAAGTCTGTGCTCCAACCACTAATGCTGAAGAAGCTGAAGTTGAATGGTTCTATGAAGGCCTACAAGATCTTCTAGAACTAACACCCAAAAAAGATGTCCTTTTCATCATAGGGGACTGGATGCAAAAGCAGGAAGTCAAGAGATACCTGGAAAAACAGGTAAATTTGACCTGGTTGTACATAATGAGGCAGGGCAAAAGCTAATAGCATTTTGCCAAGAGAATGCACTTGTCATATCAACCACCCTCTTCCAACAACACAAGAGACGACTCTACACATGGACATCACTAGATGGTCAATACTGAAATCAGATGATTATATTCTTTGTAACCAAAGATGGAGTAAGTCTTTACAGTCAGCAAAAACAAGACTGGGAGCTGTGTGTGGCTCAGATCATGAACTCCTTATTACCAAATTCAGAGTTAAATTGAAGAAAGTAAAGAAAACCATTAGACCATTCAGGTATGGCCTAAATCAAATCCCTTATGATTATACAGTGAAAATGACAAACATATTCAAGGGATTAGATCTGATAATGTGTCTGAAGAACTGTAGTTGGAGGTTTGTCTTTCTACAGGAGGCAGTGGTCAAAACCATCCCCAAGAAAAAGACCCACAAAAAGGTAAAGTGGTTGTCTGAGGAGGCCTTACAAATATCTGAGGAAAGAAGAGAAGCAAAGGCAAAAGAGAAAAGGAAATATATACCCATTTGAATGCAGCGTTCCAAAGAATAGCAAGGAGAGGTAAGAAAGCATTTTAAGTGAACAATGCAGAGAAATAGAGTAAAATAATAGAATGGGAAAGACTAAGGACTTCTTCAAGAAAATTCGAGATACCCAGGGAACATTTCATCCAAAGATGGGTACAATAAAATACAGAAATGGTATGTACCTAACAGAATCAGATGATATTACGAAGAGGTGGCAAGAATACAGAGAAGAACTATGCAAAAAAGATCTTCATGACCCAGATAATCACGACGGTGTGATCGCTCACCTAGAGCCAGACATCCTGGAATGCCAAGTTAAGTGGGCCTTAGGAAGCATCACTACGAACAAAGCTAGTGGAGGTGATGGAATTCCAGTTGAGGTATTTCACATCCTAAAAGTTGATGCTATTAAGGTGCTGCACTCAATATGCCAACAAATTTGGAAAACTCAGCAGTTGCCACGGGACTGGAAAAGGTCAGTTTTCATTCCAGTCCCTAAGAAAGGCAATGCCAAAGAATATTCAAACTATTCATGATTGCAGTCATCTCACATGCTTGCAAAATAATGCTCAAAATTCTCCAAATGAGGCTTCAACCGTACATGAAACAAGAACTCCCATATGTTCAAACTGAATTTAGAAAAGGCAGATGAACCAGGGATCAAATTTCCAACATTTGTTGGATCATAGGAAAAAGCAGGAGAGTTCCAGAAAAACATCTACTTCTCCTTTATTGACTATGCCAAAGTGTTTTACTGTGTAGATCACCAGAAACTGTGGAAAATTCTTCAAAAGATGGGAATACCAGACCACCTGACCTACTTCCTGAAAAATCTGTATTCAGGTCAATAAGCAATGGTTAGAACCAGGCATAGAACAACAGACTAGTTTCAAATTGGGAAAGGAGTATGTGAATGTCATATATTATCAATCTCTTATTTAACTTATATGTAGAGTACATACTGTGAAATGTTGGATGAAGCACAAGCTGGAATCCAGATTTCAGGGAGAAATATCAATTACCTCAGATACACAGGTCATACCACTCTTAGGGCAGAAAGCAAAGAAGAACTAAAGAGCCTCCTGAGGAAAGTGAAAGAGGAAAGTGAAAAAGTTGGCTTAAAACTCAACATTGAAAAAACTAAGATTGTGGCATCTGGTCCCATGACTTCATGGCACATAGATGGGGAAACAATGGAAAGAGAGACTGTTTTTTTCTGCTCTAAAATCACTGCATATGGTGACTGCACTATGATATTAAAAGATGCTTGCTCCTTGGACGGAAAGCTATGAGCAACCTAGACAGCATATTAAAAAGCAGAGACATTACTTTTCCAACAAAGGTCTGTATTAGTCAAAACTTGGTTTTTCCAGTAGTCATGTATGGATTTGAGAGTTGGAGTATAAAGAAAGCTCAGTGCTGAAGAATTGATGATTGTGAACTGTGGTGTTGGAGAAGACTCTAGAGAGTCCCTTGGACTGCAAAGAGAGCCAATCAGTCCATCCTAAAGGAGATGAGTCCTGAATGTTCATTGTAAGGACTGTTGAAGCTGAAACTCCAATACTTTGGCCACATGATGGGAAGAACTGCCTCATCAGAAAAGACCCTGATGCTGGGAAAGATTGAGGGCAGGAGGAGAAGGGGACGACAGAGGATGAGATGGTTGGATGGCATCACTGACTTAATGGACTTGAGTTTTAGCAAACTCTGCGAGTTGGTGATGAATGGTGAAGCCTGACATGTTTCATTCCATGGGTTTGCAGAGAGTTGGACACGACTGAGTGAATTGAACTGATGTTCCTCCTATTTATCTCATCAGTAACTCTCCATCCCTTAATCCTGGGTACCTCTGATCTTTTAATGTTATATGTATTATCTATTCTTGAAAGAAATTTTTCTTGATCGTGGTGAATTGTGTTTTTAAAATCATTTTTAGTTTCAGTTTGGTAATATTCTGTTGATGTTTTCATTTTGCTTTTATTTTTCTCTGCGATGAGTCTTCATTGTTTTGGGAAGTCTTTATCTAACTGCAGCCAAGTCGGGGCTGCCCTTTGTTTTGGTGTGCTCACACCACGTTATATTCCATTGGTGTCTCTTGTTTCGGTGGACAGGGTCTAGCCGCACAGGCTTCAGTCGTTGTGGCACGTAGGCTCAATATGTGTGACTTTTGGGCTCCAGATTACAGGCTCTGTAGTTATGGAATGCTGGCTTAGTAGCTCTGTGGCTTGTGTAATCTTCCTGAACTAGGAATTGAATTGTTGGACCATCAAGGAAATCCCTTGTTTAGGATTTTTTTACATTTGTATTCATCAGTTGAATTGGCCTGAAATTATTCATTTTTTTAAAAAATTTTATTTTATTTTTAAACTTTACATAATTGTATTAGTTTTGCCAAATATCAAAATGAATCCGCCACAGGTATACATGTGTTCCCCATCCTGAACCCTCCTCCCTCC
The DNA here is from genome assembly GCF_003369695.1 of Bos indicus x Bos taurus. Classification (NCBI taxonomy): domain Eukaryota; kingdom Metazoa; phylum Chordata; class Mammalia; order Artiodactyla; family Bovidae; genus Bos; species Bos indicus x Bos taurus. The sequence continues at coordinate 132,097,687 of NC_040076.1, forward strand.
TCCCTCCTCCCTCCCCATACCATCCCTCTGGGTCGTCCCAGTGCACTAGCCCCAAGCATCCAGTATCGTGCATCGAACCTGGACTTAAATTATTCATTTTTATTCTTTCCATTTCAGGTTTTATTATCAAGACTTTGCTAATCACAAAAAATGAATAATGTAGAGGATCTTCTTTTTCTTTTTTCTGTAAAGCTTTCTGAAATTAGAATTAATCATTTATAGGAAATTTTATCCAATTCATTATTGAAAACATAAGCCCCTGAAGTATTTTGTTATCATCCAGTTTTGTTAACTGATTTAACATTATTCAGGTGTTTTATTATTTGGACAGATTATATTTGTAGCAGATTGTCCATTTCATCTAAAGTTTCAAATTCATTTAATAAAGTGTTTTGTAATATGCCCTTGTATTTTTAATGTTTTTAACTTTTTGTGTTGTTTCCTTTGTTAGTTTAATTCCATATGTATTTTAGTTTTCTTTATGACTCTTGGATTACTTAAAAGTATATTTCTTAATTTTCAAATAAGAGATCTTCTGGTTAACTTTTCATTGGTTTCTTCTTGGACTAATTGACTTGAGACCAGAGAAAATGTTCTGTATGGTTTCTTTCTAATTTGTGTAAACTCTTGTTTAAAGTTTTATTTTCAGTTTTTGCAAATATTCTTTCCATGCATACTTGAAATGTATATGTATTATTTAGGTGCCGTTGTGTCCTTTAAGGAGAAGGCAATGGCAACCCACTCCAGTACTCTTGCCTGGAAAAATCCCATGGACAGAGGAGCCTGGTAGGCTTCAGTCCATGGGGTCTCGAAGAGTCAGACACGACTGAGTGACTTCCCTTTCACTTTTCACTTTCATCCACTGGAGAAGGAAATGGCAACCCACTCCAGTATTCTTGCCTGGAGAATCCCAGGGATGGCAGAGCCTGGTGGGCTTCCATCTATGGGGCCGCAGAGAGTCGGACACGACTGAAGTGACTTAGCAGCAGTGTCCTTTAAGTTAAGGTTGTTCAATAATTGTGTTAAAATATTTTGTATTCATTATTTGTTTTTGTCATAATTTCTGAGAGAAATATATTAAAATTCCATATTATGATTGTAGATTTGTATATTTCTTATTGATTACTCCTTGAAGGTCTCCCCACTCCCTCACTCCCCTCCAGATCCTCTCCTTCCCCTACTCTTGTTATGTTACTAGGCTAATACAGATGTTCAGATAATTCTTACAACTCAGTTTGCATTTACTTAATGCTCTTTTTAAAAAATCTCTGAGAATGCTTTTATTCTAAAAGTATTGAAATATTAATGAGACATACCCCCTATTGTGGTTTTCTGATGCAGCTTTTTCTGTCTTTTTATATTTATAATTTCTCTCTAACCATATGTATTAGATACTATTTGTATATAAAAGAACTGAGTTGTTTTTTATTTACTCTAAAAATTGTCTTTGACTTTAATTGTATCATGTAATCTTGTTTTTACTTTTAGTGTAATCACTGGATATGTAGCTTTACATTGAATCAGTGCTTGTTCTTTGTCCTATCTCCTCTGTATTTTCCTTATTTTTCTCTTTTTTATTACATTTAGATTTTTTTAATCTAAAAGAGTTTATTTTTTTACCATCTATTACTTTGAACATTTTATTTCTCTTTACATTGATTTAATGGTTGCCATATCAATTTTAAAAGAAGTCATGCTTCATATATTGAAATCTAAATTAGCAACCACTGTACCATTCACTCATGACCTAAATCACATCTCTTATGATTATACAGTGGAAGTGAGAAATAGATTCAAGGGATTAGATGTGATAGACACACAGAGTGCCTGAAAAACTGGACGGAAGTTCCTGACATTGTACAGAAAGTGTTGATCAAAACCGTCCCCAAGAAAAAGAAACGCAAAAAGGCAAAATGGTTGTTTGAGGAAGCCTTAACAGATAGCTGAGCCAAGAAGAGATGCTAAAGGCAAAGGAGACAAGAAAGGATACACTCATATGAATGCAGAGTTCCAGAGAATAACTAAGAGAAATAAGAAAGCATTTTTAAGTGAACAAGGCAAAGAAATAGAGGAAACAATAGAATGGGAAAGGCTAGACATCTCTTCAAGAAAATTTGTGATACCAAGGGAACATTTCATGCAAAGATGGGCACAATGAAGGACAGAAAAAGTAAGGAGCTAACAAAAACAAAAGAGATTAATAAAACGTGACAAGAATACAGAGAAGTGTCTGGCCTAGCATTTACGTTTATAATCCATTTTGAGCTTATTTTTGTGTACGGAGTTAAGGAATGATGTAATTTCATTCTGTTACACGTGGCTCCCAGGAGACTTCTCCAGTACCACGGTTCCCAGGCTTCAATTCTTCAGCACTCTGTCTTTACTGTCCAGCTCTCACTACTGTATGTGAGCACAGGTAAGACCATGGCCTTGACTATACAAACCTTTGTTTGCAGAGTAATGTCTCTGCTTCTCAACACATTGTCTAGGTTTGTCATAGCTTTGCTGCTAAGAAGCAGTCATCTTCTGATTTCATAGCTGCGGTCACCATCCACAGTGATTTTAGAGCCCAAGAAGAGGAAATCTGTTACTAATTACATCTTTTCCCCCTCTATTGCCATGAAGTAATGGGTCAGATTACACGATCTTAGTTTTGAAAATAATACTTTTAAGCTGGCTGTTTCACTCTCCTCCTTGCCCTCATCATGAGCCTCTTTAGTTCCTCTTTACCTTCTGCCATTAAGAGGGTGGTATCATCTGCATATCTGAGGTTGTTGGTGTTTCTCCCGCTTATCTTCATTCCAATTGTAAGTCATCCAGCCCAGCATGTCTCTCAATGTGCTCAGCGTATAGATTAAACAAACAGGGCAACAGCAGACAGCTGTGTCATACTCCTTTCTCAATCTTGAACCAATCAGTTGTTCCATACAGGCTGCTATGTGTTGCTTCTTCACCTACATTCAGGTTTCTCTGGAGACAGGTAAGATGGTCTGGTATTCCCATTCTTTAAGAGGTTTCCACAATTGATTATGGTCCTCACAGCAAAGGTTCCTCTGGTTCCTCTTCCTTTTCTAAACCCAGCTGTGACATCTAGAAGTTCCACGAAATATGTTAGGAGAGTGTAATTTCCTCAGTTCTTTCTCTCACAACAAAGATTTGAAACGGTGGTCCAATGTTACAGCTCCCTTACAGCTCAGAATTACATTTGGCAAACAAAGGTTAGTGTACCTTCTGAGGCATGAGGGCAGGCAGACCCGAAAGGAGAGGCCTCAATCTGTCTCTGTTCAGTTGCTCAGTCATTTAGGAGTCTTTATGACCCCATGGACTGCAGCACGCCAGGCCTCCCTGTCCATCACCAACTCTAGAATTTACTCAAACTCAGGTCCATTGAATCGGTGATGCCATCCAACCATCTCAACCTCTGTTGTCCCATTCTTCTCCCCATTTCAATCTTTCCCAGCATCAGGAGCTTTTCAAATGAGTCAGTTCTTCCCATAAGGAGGCCAAAGTATTGGAGTTTCAGCTTCAACATCAGTCCTTCCAATGAACATTCAGGAATAATTTCCTTTAATATGGACTGGTTGGATCTCCATGGAGTCCAAAGGACTCTCAAGAGTCTTCTCCAGCACCACAGTTCAAAAGCATCAATTCTTCGGTGCTCAGCTTTCTTTATAGTCCAGCTCTCACATCCATACATGACCCCTGGAAAAACCATAGCCTTGACTAGACGGACCTTTATTAGCAAGGTAATGTCTCTGCTTTTTAATATACTTTCTAGGTTGGTCATAACTTTTCTGCCAAGGAGTAAGCGTCTTTTAATTTCACGGCTGCAGTCACCATCAGCAGTGTTTTTGGAGCCCCCCAAAATAAAGTCTGCCACTGTTTCCATGGTTTCCCTATCTATTTTGCCATGAAGTGATGCCATGATGGCATGGATGCCATGATCTTAGTTTTCTGAATGTTGAGCTTTAAGCCAACTTTTTCACTCTCCTCTTTCACTTTCATCAAGAGGCTCTTAGTTCTTCTTCACTTTCTGCCGTAAGGGTGGTATCATCTGCATACCTGAGGTTATTGATATTTCTCCCAGCAATCTTGATTCCATCTTGTGCTTCATCCAGCCCAATATTTCTCATGATGTACTCTGTATATAAGTTAAATAAGCAGGGTGACAGTATAGAGCCTTGACGTACTCCTTTTCCTATTTGGAACCAGTCTGTTGTTCCATGTCCAGTTCTAACTGTTGCTTCCTATCCTGCATACAAATTTCTTAAGAGGCAGGTCAGGTGGTCTGCTATTCCCATCTCTCAGAATTTTCCAGAGTTTATTGTGATGCACACAGTCAAAGGCTTTGGCACAGTCCATAAATCAGAAATAGATATTTTTCTGGAACTCTCTTGCTTTTTCAGTGCTCCAGCAGATGTTGGCAATTTGATCTCTGGTTCCTCTGCCTTTTCTAAAAACAGCTTGAACATCTTGATGTTTGTGGTTCACGTATTGTTGAAGCTTGGCTTGGAGAATTATGAGCATTACTTTACTAACATGTGATACGAGTGCAATTGTGTGGTAGTCTAAGCATTCGTTGGCATGGCCTTTCTTAGGGATTGGAATGAAAACTGACCGTTTCCAGTCCTATGGGCACTGGTGAATTTTCCAAATTTGCTGGCATATTGAGTGCAGCTCTTTCACAGCGTCATCTTTCAGGATTTGAAGTAGCTCAACTAGAATTCCATCACCTCCACTAGCTTTGTTCGTAGTGATGCTTCCTAAATCCCACTTGACTTCACATTCTAGGATGTCTGGCTCTAGGTGAGTGAGTGATCACACCATCATGATTATCAGGGTTGTGAAGATCTTTTTTGTACAGTTCTTTTGGGTATTCTTGTGACCTCTTAATATCTTCCTCTTCTGTTAGGTCCATATCATTTCTGTTCTTCACTGAGCCCTTCTTCGCATGAAATGTTCCCTTGGTATCTCTAATTTTCTTGAAGAGATCTCTAGTCTTTCCCATTCTGTTGTATTCCTCTATTGTATTCCTCTGTTGTATTCCTCTGATCACTGACGAAGGCATTCTTATCTCTCCTTGCTATTCTTTGGAACTCTGCATTCAAATGGGTATATCTTTCCTTTTCTCCTTTGCTTTTCGCTTCTCTTCTTTCACAGCTATTTGTAAGGCCTCCTCAGACAGCCATTTTGCTTTTTTGCATTTCTTCTTAGGAATGGTCTTTCTCCCTGTCTCTCCTGTACAATGCCACAAAACTCCGTCCATAGTTCATCAGGCTCTCTGTCTGTCAGATCTAGGCCCTTAAATCTATTTCTTACTTCCACTGTATAATCGTTAGTGAGTTGATTTAGGTCATACCTGAATGGTCTAGTGTTTTCCCTACTTTCTTCAACTTAAGTCTGAATTTGGCAATAAGGAGTTCATGATCTGAGCCACAGTCAGCTCCCGGTCTTCTTTTGCTGACTGTATAGAGCTTTTCCATCTTTGGCTGAAAAGAATATAATCCGTCTGATTTCCCTGTTGAGCATCTGGTGACGTCCATGTGTAGTCTTCTGTGCTTCCTCTTTTTATGTGTTTTGTCTCCACCTACCCCCTCCCTTGAGCCTACCCTATGCACATTGGGATATTCAGGAAGGAGTTGAGTTTGGTTCACCTAAGGTTTTCACTGTCATCCTTGGATTGTCTTTTTTTCCATTTTCACAGGCTTTTTTCCCTTTCTTTGTCTTGTGCTGCTGCTGCTGCTACATCACTTTAGTCGTGTCCGACTCTGTGCAACCCCATAGACGGTAGCCCCCAGCATTTTGGACTCCTTTTTTCTATTCTAAGTACCTAATGTTCTCCCCTCAAGAGATAGGAGGCCCAATTCTTTGGGGATAGGAGCATTGAGGTCTCTCTGGCTACGTCCTGCTGTGCTGGTACAGCAAGGGGTGTTGGGCCTCCTCCCAACCCTGCTAGTCTCAAGCCTCAGAGTCTTTATGACAGTACCCGTCTAACGGTGAATGATGGATATTTTCCCCAGCCGCAGGTAGTTCTGTATATCCTTGTTGAACTAGGAGTTCGCTTTGTAGCTTGTTGACCTTGGAAGAGAGGAAATGACTTAAAGAATTTACCTTGATTCATGGATCTGTTTCCAGGTTCCTATGCAATTCTGTTCTTTGTAACATCAAATTTTACTTCCATCAGCAGACACATCCACAACTGAGCATCGTTTCTGCTTTGGCCCAGCTACTTCATTCTTTTGGTGGCTGTTAGTAGTTGCCCTCCACTGTTCCCCAGTAACATATTGGATACCTTCAGACATGTGGGACTCATCTTTTGGTGTCATATATTGTTGTTTTTTAATGCATTTCTTGAAGTTCTGACAGCAAGTGACCTGTTTGTCTTCAATGGCTTTGAACAGTGTGGCTCATGGCTTAAAGTTACCGGCAAGTCCGTTTGCCATGAAGAAAGATCTGTGAAGGGGAGGTATACTGCTAGTTTAACCTTAACCTAGAGGTTAAATTCTTTGAGCCCCCACTTCATGAAAGAATTATTTCTCCTGACGTTTCACTTTAGAATCCTGAGTTCATGCATTGTAGGTTCAGCAGGTGTTATCAGAGCAAGATGATTTCAATGTTCCTTCCTTATTTTGGGTTTTTACTTTTAGTTAATTATCATAGTAATTTTTTTTTTACAACTTTATAATGTTTCAGATGCTTTTTTAATATTTTGCATATTTTTCATAGCATTTCAAAGATTTCTGTTACTAATAATGTTTAAAATAGCACATAATCAGGATTTGTATATATCAATTAAAAGTAACTTCTTTCCTTGGATAATTATAAGTGTGTGCATGTATAAATATAACTGAAATTTTTAAAATTTTCACAGTTTGAACATATTTTATGTATTTATCTTTTGTGGTAAATTAATTTCTACTTTTATGTACTTTAGAATCTCTTGGGACTACGTTTAAGTCTAAACTCATTATTATTCTCTTGTTTTTGAAAGTGCTTTTGAATATAGACTTATACAGGTAATATATTGGATAGAGTGCTGTTGAAATCACAGATAATTCTGACAGGTTTACGGTTGGATGTGAAGAGAACAGAATAAATATTATTAAAATATGGATAGAATGGAACCTGAAATATTTTGTTATATATTTGCCTTTCTTTTCCATTGGCTTCCTGGATATGAGGTATCAAATTTTTATACCTGTAATTATCTTTTAAAATATTACAGAAATCACCCAAATGTATTCAACTGATTTAATATATATATATATATATGTATAAAGATGCAAAGGGAGTTAAATGGATAAATATCTTTTCAGTAAATGGTGCTAGAGCAAATGGATGTTTATATGTAAAAAGTGAATTTTAACACAGTGCTTACTCCTGTACACTAAAATTAACTCAAAATCGATCCTGTAAAATACAAAACTGTAAACTTGTAAAAGGAAACATAGAAGAATGTTTCCATGAACTTTGGTTAAGTGATGAGGTTTTTAGATATAACCAGGAAGAATGTGATCCCTGGAATGAAAAATTTGGCAAGTTGGATTATATTAAAAGAATATTTTTATCCTGTAGAAGATAATGGTTAGAAAAGCAAAAAGCAAGTCACAGGGCTTCCCTGGTGGTTCATGGTAAAGAAGTGCTAACCAATGCAGGGAACACGGGTTCTATCCCTGATCCAGGAATATCCCACATACCATCACAGCTATTGTACCAGTGCTCTAGAGCCCACAAGTCACAACTACTGGGCCCACATCCCTAGAGCCTGTGTTCCATAAAAATAGAATCCAACACAATGGGAAGCTCATCCACCACAACTAGAGAGAAGCTAGCACAGCAGTGAAGACCCAGCACAGTCAAAAATAAAATAAATGCATTAAAAAAAATTTTTTTTAAAGTGTCACAGACTTAGAGGAAATATTTGCAAAACACATATATGATAAATCATTTGTATCCAAAATATACAAATACCCCTTAAAAATCAATAATAGCATATTGAACAATTGTATTAAAAGTGGGTAAAAGATCTTAACAGACATCTCACCAAATAAAATATACAGACGATAAATGAGCATGAGAAAAGACACTCAATGTCATTTGTCATTCAGTTCAGTTCATTTGCTCAGTCGTGTCTGACTCTTTGCGACTCCATGAATAGCAGCATGCCTGGCCTCCCTGTCCATCACTCAAGCTCACGTCCATCAAGTCGGTGATGCCATCCAGCCATCTCATCCTCTTGTCATCCCCTTCTCCTCCCAGCATCCCCAATCCCTCCCAGCATCAGAGTCTTTTCCAATGAGTCAGCTCTTCGCATCAGGTGGCCAAAGTATTGGGGTTTCAGCTTCAACATCAGACCTTCCAATGAACACCCGGGACTAATCTCCTTTAGGATAGACTGGTTGGATCTCCTTGCAGTCCAAGGGACTCTTAAAAGTCTTCTCCAACACCACAGTTCAAAAGCATCAATTCTTCTGCGCTCAGCTTTCCTTATAGTCCCAACTCTCATATCCATACATGACAACTGGAAAAACCGTAGCCTTGACTAGAAAGACCTTTGTTGGCAAAGTAATGTCTCTGCTTTTTAATATGCTGTCTAACTTGGTCATAACTTTCCTTCCAAGGAGTAAGCGTCTTTTAATTTCATGGCTGCAATCACCATCTGCAGTGATTTTGGAGGTCCCTAAAATAAAGTCAGCCACTTTTTCCACTGTTTTCCCATCTGTTTGCCATGAAGTGATGGGACCTGATGCCATGATCTTAGTTTTCTGAATGTTGAGCTTTAAGCCAACTGTTTTACTCTCCTCTTTCACTTTTGTCAAGAGGTTGTTTAGTTCTTCTTCACTTTCTGCTATAAATCAACTATACTTGAATTTTTTTTAAAAAAAAAGGAATTGTATATAAGCACTGTACTTTAAATAGCAAGTTGTTTCCCATTGGAGTGTCAGTTACCAATTCTGAGTTATGCTTAGTTTGGAAAATTAAGTAAATATATGATTAATGTTAGGAACCTGGTTTTTTGATGTTGAAGCAGGAGATTGTAGATAATCCAGTGGAGGACATTAGAATAATCCATTTGGTAATTCTGTTGAAGTTATTAGTATAATTTATATAACATAATATATATATTATTACATATGAAAATATTTATTGATATGTGTGTATGGTGGTGGTGGTTTAGTCACTAAGCTGTATTTGACTTTTGGGACCCTGTGGACTGAGCATCCCCGATGGCTCAGTGGGTACAGAATCTGCCTGCAATGCTGGAGACACAGGGTATGCAGGTTCGATCCCTGGGTTGGGAAGATCCTTTGGAGAAGGAAATGGCAGCCCACTCCAATATTCTTGCCTGGAAAACCCCATGGACAGAGGAGCCTGATGGGCTAATTCCAAAAGGTCACAAAGAGTCAGATATGACTAAGCATACTGGCAGGGGCTGTAGCCCACCAGTCCCCTATGTCCATGGGATTTCCTAGGCAAGAATACTGGCGTGGGTTGCCGTTTCCTTCTGCAGGGGGTCTTCCAGACCCAGGACTCTTGTGCTACAGGCAGTTTCCTGTATTGCAGGCAGATTCTTTAGGGACTGAGCCACTAGGGAAGCCCCACATAAGTGTTTCCTTGTTATTTTAGCTGAGAGGGCTTAGGGGAAATGACATTCTACTAATAGTGAGCCGGTAGCAATGAACACACCCAGACCAAATCTTGGTTTTCAATTCTATTCTCCAGTAAGAAAGCTAAGTAGAAATCCTAAGTGTTCTCATCACAAGAAGTTTTTTCTTTTTATTGCAACTATATGAGATGATGGATGTTAACTAAACCTATTGTAATTATTTCATTGTGTATCTATGTCAAACCATCATGCTATATGTGTTAAACGTACATGCAGTGATGTATGTTAATTATTTCTCAATAAAATAATGTTAGTCAGAAAATGGTAGTGTTATCAATACTGGCTTGTTGTTTCAGATATGCCATACAATGTCACATTCTAATAGTAGGAGAAACTAGTTGTGGTGTATATGACAACCTGTGTACTGTGTTCATAACTTTTCTGTCAGCCTAAAATATTCTGAAATAAAATGTATATTTTAAGAAAATATTGGGGAATTCACTTTAAGAAAAACTTTTTGAGACTCTTATTAAAACCAGTTAGTTTTTTTTTCTCTTTGATCACATACCTAAGTTTGATAAAATAGGAAAAAGGCCTTTTAGACAAAGATAAGTTGAGCAAGTTTTAATGGCTCATAAAAATTTTATAAGAGGGATTTTACAAAACTGTGCTTGAGAGTATTTAGGACCTTCTATTGATAAAGCTTTGAAACACAGTTTAAACAAACAGGACTTGGTTATTTACATGAAGTTTGATAAGAAACTGCCAAATAATCCTGTATAATCTCAAATATTTAAATCTTAAATTATATTATGTAGCTCAAGTGAAATATGTAGCATTTTCTGTAAATTGGATAATAGGTAAATAAAAATTTTCACTCTTTATGGATTAATCTAATGTGCAAATTCCCTTATGCTTTTTCCTTTGCCATTTAGAGATTACAGGGGTTCTCTTTTTTGGGGGGGGTTCTCTTTAAACAATACCATTTCACTCATGGCTTGATTTATTAGGATGGGAAAGAGTTCAGCCTTTTCTTCTCTCCATTTTAAAGTCGAGTCTTTGCTTTTCTGTACCACATTATGAAGGGTGAATCTTGTCTAGAGCTATTCTTTACTGTCACAGTTCTATTTCTCTGTTTATTTTTCTAAGAAGAAAAATCTTTAGTATTTTTTCTGCAGTGGATAATTTTTACTTTTTTTGATTTTTCAAATTCCTTTAATAATATCCTGAAAAGTTTGGACCTTTCTCTACAGAAATACATAGAGCCAGATTTTCACATAGTTTCAAAAGGTTCATAGATACTTAAGAATCCATGTGCTACAGATTAAAGCCTGTCTGTCTTGAATTACATTAGCAATAGTAATAGAGCCTCAGGTAGCAGACAGGCATTTTAAAAATGTTTATTTTCCTCATTTTTCTTTAATTCTTGTCTGTATGAACAGCACTAGCCTGAAAATAAAGTTGTTATAATATTGTTGAAGGTTTGGTGAAAATACTTTGAAATATTATAGCTCTGGGACATTGCTTTGCTTTGGCCCTGTGCTATACTAGCATGGCTCAAACAAGCTCCAAAATTTCAAATTCTAATATTTTAGTAAAATTATTTGTTCTTGATATGGATGAAATATATTGTATTCAGTTTTTAAAGACTTGGTACTCATCATATCATATGCCGATGTGTGATTTTTCTTTTTGAGCAATTATTTTGATGTTTCCCTTACCTTCTATATTTATAGAGGAAGAAGTATATTAACTTTTTTTTTCTTAACAAAGAATGTTACAAAGCACAGAGTGCCATCTAGAGACAGAGTGTCACTGGAGACATCACAACAAGTTTTATTTTTATGCAATTTTGAAAGGTTTATCTTTCTGAAACTCCATATTTATTTATAATAACTTGTAAGTTAACTTTTTCCATATTTTCATATATTACTTAGACCAAATACATCCTAAGATTTTTATAATTAAGCTTGAAATGCTTATTAAAAGGGAAGTAAATTATCTCTCTCTCTCTACCTTTTCCCCACTCTCTCCTCTTAAATCTTGAGAAAGACTTTTACATATAGTCACTGGAATCCTAGGTTTCTGTTACAGTCTACATTTTTGGTATGCAGATGTTCCTTCAGTGACTCCTCAGTTTTAGTAACCTCCTGAGAAGGCAGTGGCACCCCACTCCAGTACTCTTGCCTGGAAAATCCCATGGATGGAGGAGCCTGGTAGGCTGCAGTCTATGGGGTGGCTAAGAGTCAGACACGACTGAGCGACTTCACTTTCACTTTTCACTTTCATGCACTGGAGAAGGAAATGGCAACCCACCCCAGTGTTCTTACCTGAAGAATCCCAGGCACGGGGGAGCCTGGTGGGTTGCCGTCTATGGGGTCACATAGAGTTGGACAGGACTGATGCGACTTAGCAGCAGCAGCAGTTTTAGTAGCCTCAGCATATTTCCCCTCTTTTGACTCAAATTTTGTCTAATAAATTTAACCATGTTTATGTTCAGTTTTTCTCATTTTATTTAATTATTTTTGGCTGCAAACAGGCTTTGTTTCTGTGAACAGGCTTTCTCTAGTTGTGCGGAGTGGGGGCCACTTTCTATTTGCAGTGTGTGGGGCTTCTCCTTACAGTGGTTTCTCTTATTGTGGAGCACAGGCTTCAGCAGTTCTCCAGCCCTAGGGTGTGAGCTCAGTAGTTGCAGCATACGGGCTTAGTTGCCCTGAGACAGTGGAATCGTCCTGGACCAGGGATGGAACCTGTGTCCCCTGCATTGGCAGGCAGATTCTTAACCATTGGACTACCACAGAAGTTCTTTCTCCATTTTATTTTGATTTATAGTCTGCTGCATATTAGGTAAAATAAAATGAGACAAAAAAATAAAAGACACCCAAACCATCCTGTTACATACTTGGGTTCTCTGGTCCCTCATCATATTAGATTTTATTTATTTAGACTCTGTAATCCACTCTGCAAAAAAAAAAAAAAAGTCTTAAATGTTTTTAAATACACAGACCAGTTACTTAGAAAACATTTACTGGTTGGAAGGTTCTCTGTTAAGTGCTCCCAGGCAATGTTAGTGTCCTACATGCAGGAAATCCCAACTCCCAGGTTAATTTTGAGTGAGCTGTAATGTTACGATGTCATAAAAGCTACAAATATTTGTTATTTTTAGATAGGTGGTTTTTCATTCTTCATTTCTACCTGCTTCTGTATCTTGTTGGAATGATACAGAGAAGGCTAATGTTCCTGTCTGTCTGGTATCATAAAGTAGTGCAGGGATAGAATTGAAAAGATTGAAGAAGATAAGATGAGATGTTCTTTAAGCCATGAATTCATACATATAAGAATAAGACAGTTTGCTGGTTCCTGCTTGACTTCTCTCAGAATGAATTCTTTATGGCCATAGCTTTTCCCTGTGACAGGTTCTAGGCTTTTGGGGCACAGATGTTTACTGCTGTTGTATTTGATCAGCTCCACTCTGGACATGGAAGCTAAAGGTCTGGGTGATGGGAAAGTTGCTGGGCTGACTTTCCACAATTCTGGATTAAAAGAGGTGACTGATCTCATTCTCCAAAGAGCATTAACCTGGCAACATGCACAAGTAGGAATCTGGAGTTCAGTAGAAGTCAGGTAAGAAATTAGAGCTCTTAGCTTGCCTCTGAAATTGCAGAATAATCTATCCAAAAATGAATGCTTAAAGTAAGAGAGTATAATACTAACCGAACATCTTATATCCTGCAGATACTGTGCTGAGTACTTTACGTTTATTGTCTCTTATAGTTCCCGTCCTTAGTTTAACAATTTTTTTTAAAGTTTGTTTAGTAGTCACAGGTTTTTGTTGGAATCTTTAGGATTTTCTCTATGCATAAGACCATGTCTTTTGCAAACAGTGATAGTGCTACTTCTCCCTTTTCAGTTTGGATGCCTTTTGTTTGTGTGTTTATTTTTGATTAATTGTTCTGACTAGGATTTTCAGTACTATGGTAAATAAAAATGACAATAGTGAGCCTTGTTGTCTTGTTCCTGATCTTAGAGAAAAGGCTTCAACTATGCACAGTGAAGTATAATGGTAGCTGTAGGCTTGTCACGCATTTGTGCATGCTAAGTTGCTTCAGTTGTGTCCGACTTATGTGCGACCCTGTGGACTGTAGCCCGCCAGGCTCCTCTTTCCATGGGGATTCTCTAGGCAAAGATACTGGAGTGGGTTGCCGTGCCCTACCCCAGAGGATCTTACCCACCCAGGGATGGAACCTGCCTCTCATATATCTCCTGTATTGGCAGGCAGATTCTTTACCACCAGTGCCACCTGGGAAGCCCATAGGCCTGTCATATATGGCCTATACTGTGTTGCGATAAGTTCCCTCTATAACTGCTAAGTTGAGAATATTTATCATTTATGGATGTTTAATTTTGTATGTATTTGTTTATTCATTTATTTATTTAGCTGTGCCAGGTCTTAATTGCAGCATACAGGATCTTTGATTTTCCTTGTTGTTTGATGATTTTTACATCTGTGTTCTTCAGGGATATTGGCCTGCAATTTTCTCTTTGTGGCAACTTTGTCTGATTTTAGTATGAGAATAATGCTGGTCTTGTAAAATGTTTTTGAAAGAGTTCCCTTCCCTTTGCCCCCAATTCTGGTGTTTGGAAGAGTTTCAGAAGGTTTGGCATTAATACTTTTTTGAATAGTTGATAGAATTCACCAGTGAAGCATTAGGTTTTGGATTTTGTTTGTTGGGAGAGCTTTGATTACTTGTATCTCTTTAGTAATCTATCTATTCAGATTTTCTATTTTGTCTTGTTTGACTATTTAGATAGGTTGTTTCTAGGTATTTATCCATTTCTTCTAGGTTGTCCAGTTTGTTGGCAAATCTTTGGTTATAGTAGTTTCTTGGAGAAGGCGATGGCACCCCACTCCAGTACTCTTGCCTGGAAAATCTCACAGACGGAGGACCCTGGAGGACTGCAGTCCATGGGGTCACTAAGAGTCGGACCTTACCGAGCGACTTCACTTTCACTTTCATGCATTGGAGAAGGAAATGGCAACCCACTCCAGAGTTCTTGCCTGGAGAATCCCAGGAACGGGGGAGCCTGGTGGGCTGCTGTCTATGGGGTCGTACAGAGTTGGACACGACTGAAGCGACATAGCAGCAGCAGTTTCTTATGGTCCTTGGTGTTTCTGTAAAATCAGATAGAACACCTCTTTCATTTCTTTTTTTTAAGTTTGAGTCCTCTGTCTGTCTTTCCCCTTTTGGTGAGTCTATCCAAACACTTCTCAGTTTCATTTTTCAAAGATTCACCTTCATTTCGTTAATCTTGCTTACTCTCCTTTTAGTCTCTGTTTCATTACTGCCCCAATCTTTATTGTTTCCTTCCATCTACTAACTTTTGGCTTCATTTCTTTCTACTATTTCTAATTCATTTAGGTATAAAGTTAGATTGCTTTCTTGTTTCTTGAGGTAAGCATTTATTTCAGTAAACTTCCCACCTAAAACTGCTTTTGCTGTATCTCATAAATTTTGACATGTTGCATATCTATTTTCACTTGCCTCAAGGTATTTTTTAAAAATTTCTTTGACATTATTTATTTAATATCATATGTGGTTTAATCTCTGCAAATTGTAAAATTTCCAGTTTTATACGTGTAACTAATTTCTACTTTATACCATTGTGGTCATGAAGTATGCTTAATATGATTTCAATCCTCTTAAGTTTTCTTGTAATTTTTATTTTATATTAGAGAGCATAATTGTTAACAATGTTGTATTAGTTTCAGGTATACAGCAAAGTGATTAGGTTATGTATATTGTTCATGTATCTATACTTTCTCAATGAATGTATGTGTTAGCTTCTCAATCGTGTCCAACTCTTTGCCACTCGATGTAGCCCACCAGGCTCCTCTGTCCATGGCATTTTCCAGGCAAGAATACTGCACTGGGCTGCCATTTCCTTCTCCAGGGGATCTTTGTGATCCAGGGATTGAACCCAAGTCTCCCACATTGCAGGGAGATTTTTTACTGTCTGAACCCTCAGGGAAGCCCATACTTTTTCAGGTTCTTTCCCATTTGGATTTTTACAGAATATTGAGCAGTGTTCCCTGTGCTATGCAGTAGGTCTTTGTTAATTATCTGTTTTAAATATAGCAGTGTGTACATGTCAGTCCCAAACTCCCATTCTGTCCCTCTCCCACCCTTCCCTGCTGGGAACCAGAAGGTCATTCTCTTAACTCTGTGAGTCTGTTTCTGTTTTTTAGATACGTTCATTTGTATCCTATTTTTTTAGAATCAACATACAATATTATTTGATATTTGTCTTTCTCTGTCTGACTTCACTTATTTGATAATCTCCACATCTGTCCATGTTGTGGCAAATGGTATTATTTCATTCTTTTTAATGACTCAATAATTTGTGTTTTGGTACCACATCTTTATCTCTTCATCTGTCAGTGGGCATTTAGGTTGTTTTATGTCTTGGCTATTGTTAATAGCACTGCTATGAATCTTGGCATGTCAGTATCCTTTGGAACCATGTTTTTCTCCAGATACATGCCTGGGATTGGAATTTCTGGATCATATGGTAGGTCTTAAGGAACCAGGTCTTAAGGTAGGTCTTAAGGATCATGTAGTCTTTAGTTTCTTAAGGAACCTCCATACCATTCTGCATAGTGGCTGTACCAATTTACCTTCCTACCAATGCCGTAGGAGGGTTCCCTTTTTTCCACACCCTCTCCAACATTCACTGTAGGTTTTTGAGGATGGCAGTTCTCACTGGTGTGAGGTGATTTCTCACTGTAGTTTTCATTTGCATTTTTCTAATAAGTAGAAATGTTGAGTGTTGCTTCATGTGCCTGTTGGTGATCTGTCTTTTTTGGAGAAAGAATTGTCTGTTTGGGTCTTCTGCCCATATTTTGATTGGGTTCCTTGGTTTGTTTTTTTTTTAATACTGAGCCACATGAACTGTTTTGTGAATTTTGGAGACTAATCCGTTGTTAGTTGAATCCTGTGCAAATATTTTCTCCCATTCTGTGGTTTGACTTTCTGTTCTGTTTATGGTTTCCTTTGCTGTACAAAAGCTTTTGAGTTTAATTAGGTTCCATTTGTTTGTTTGTTTGTTTTCCATTTCTCTAGGAAATGGGTTGGAAAAGATACTGCTGTGATTTATGTCAAAGAGTGTTCTGCCTATGTTTTCCTCTAGTAGTTTTATACTATTTGGTCTTACATTTAGATCTCTAATCTGTTTTGATTTTATGTATGGTATTAGAGAATATTCTAATTTTATTCTTTTACATGTAGCTTTACAATTTTCCCAGCTCTGCTTATTGAAGAGACTGTCTTCTCTCCATTGTATGTTCTTATCTGCTTTGTCATACGTGACCATAGGTGCATGAGTTTAGCCTTTCTATCCTGTTCCATTGATTTATATTTGTATTTTTGTACCCATACCATACTGTTTTAATATTGACTTTAGCTTTGTAGTATAGCCTTGAGGTAGGGAGCCTGATTCCTCCAGGTCCGTTTTTGTTTTTTAAGATTGATTTGACATCAGGATCTTTTGTGTCTTCATGCAAATTTAAGATTTTTTTTCTTGTTGTTAAAGTAATAGTTCTGTGAAAAATGCCATTGGTAATTTGATAGGAATTGCATCAAATATATAGATTGGCTTTGGTCATTTTGACAATATTGAGTCTTCCAGTCCAAGAACATTGTATATCTTTCCCATGTGTTTCTGTCATTTTTAATTTCTGTCTTCAGTGTCTTAGTTTTCTGTGTACAGGTCTTTTGTTTCCTTAAGGGAGTTTTTTAGATATTTTATTCTTTTTGATGTGATGATAAATGGTATTGTTTATTTAAAATTTTTTGAAATCAAATTTTATTCCTTTATTGAAAATCATATTTACTTTGGGCTGTGCTGGTTGTTTGTTGCAATGTGTGGGCTTTCTCTAGTTGCAGTGAGTGGAGGCTGTTCTTCGTTGCAGTGTACAGCCTTCCCATTGTGGTGGCTTCTTGTTGGAGAGCATTGGTTCTAGGTGCATGGGCTTCTGTGGCTGCAATGCAAAGGTTCAGTAGTTGTGGCACACAGGCCCTAGAGTGGACGGGCTTCAGTAGTTGCTGTGCATGGGTTTCAGTAATTGCTGTGCACAGTCATAGTAGTTGTACCTTGCAGAATCAAGAGCCTAGACTCAGTAATCATGGTGCATGAACTTAGTTGCCCTCAGTATGTGGGGTCTTCCTGGACCAGAGATCGATCCCATGTCCCCTGCATTGGCCCATAGACTCCCAACCACTGGACCACCAGAGTAGTCTGGGATTATTTCTTTAATTTATCTCTTGTTTGTTAGCATATGGAAATGCAACAAATTTCTGTGTATTGATTTTGTATGCTACAGCTTTACCAAATTCATTGATGAACTCTAGTAGATTTCTGGTAGCATCTTTAGAATTTTCTGTGTATAGTAAGTATCATTTCATTTGCAAACTTTTTTAAAATTTGTTTACTCGTTTATTTAATTTTTGCTGCATTGGATCTTCACTGCTTCCTACAGGCTTTCTGTAGTTGGGATGAGCAGGTACTCTTGCAGTTGTCGTGCACGGGCTTTTCATTGTGGTGGCTTCTCTACTTGTGGAGCACAGGGTCTAGAACATGCAGGCTTCAGTAGTTGTGCTACGTGGGCCCAGGACTTGTGGCGCATGGGCTTAGTTGTCCCATGGCACAGGTTGTCCTTGAACCAGAGATCAAACCCTTGTTCCTTGCCTTGGCAGGTGAATTCTTAACCACTGGACCACGAGGGAAGTTCAGACAGTTAGAGTTTTAAGTCTTCTTTTCCAATCTGGATTCTGTTTATTTGTTTTTTTCTTCTCTGATTGCCCTGGCTAGGACTGCCAAAACTATCCTGAATTAAAATGGGGAGAGTGGACATCCTTTTGCATTTCTGATCTTATATGAAATGCTCTCAGATTTTCACCATTGAGTATGATGTTAGCTGTTGGTTTATCATAGAAGGCCTTTATTATATTGATATATGATCCCTCTGTGCCCATTTTGTGGAGAGTTTTTTTTTTTTTTTTTTAATTGGGTGTTGAAGTTTGTCAGAAGCTGTTTTTGAATCTATTGAGATAATCATGTGCTTTTTATTCAGTTTGTTGATGTGGTGTATCCCATTGATTGATTTGTGGAGATACTGAAAAATCTTTGCATTCCTAAGGTAAATTCCAGTTGATCGTTAGTGTATGATCCTTTTAATGTGGCATTTGTTGGATTTGGATTGCTAGCATTTTGTTGATGATTTTTGTGTCTACAGTCATCAATGATACTGGCCTGTGGTTTTCTTTTTTGTGTGTGTGATATCTTTGTAATGTTTGGTATCAGGGTGATCATGGCCTCGTAGAATGGTTTCGGCATATTCCTTCCTCTGCAGTTTTTTAAAAAAAATCATTTCAGAAGGATAGGTGTTAACTGTTGTTCTCTAAGTGTTTGATAAACTTTTCTTGTGAAGCTTCATGTCTTGGACTTTTGTTTCTTGGGAATTTTTAAAATCATAGTTTCAATTTCATATTGAAACTTGTGATTGCTCAGTTCATATTTTCTCTTTCTTTCTGATTCAGTCTTGGGAGACAGTATGTATGCTTTTAGTATTTGCCCATTTCTGTAATTTTGTCCATTTTACTGGCATATAGTTGCTTGTAGTCTCTTATAATCCTTTGTATTTCTGCAGTGTATATTGTAGCTTCTCCTTTTACATTTGCAATTTTATTGACTTGACCCCTCTTTTTTTGATGAGTTTGCTAAAGTTTTATGGATTTTTAAAAAATCTTTTTAGGAAGCAGCTTTTAGTTTTATTTGTATTTTCTATTGTTTTCATTTCTGTTTCATTTATTCTACTCTGATCTTTATGATTTCTTTCCTTCTACTAACAAGTTTTTTTTTTTTTTTTCCTTTCTCTAGTTGCTTTAGGTGTAACATTAGGATGTTTATTTGTGGTTTTTCTTATTTCTTGTGGTAAGTTTGTTTCCCCTCTTAGAACAGCTTTTATGGTACCCCATAGGTTTTAGATATTTGTGTTTTCATTATCATTTGTCTCTAGATATTTTTTAATTTCATCTTTGATTTTTTCGCAGCTTCATGATTACTATGCTCTGCTCAGTTGCTCAGTCATGTCCAGCTCTTTTCGACCCCATGAATGGAAACCCAATAGGCTACTCTGCCCAGGATATTTTCCAGGCAAGAATACTAGAGTGGTTTGTCATTTCTTACTTCAGGGAATCTTCCTGACCTGGGGATTGAACCCATGTCTCTTGTGTCTCCTTCATTGGCAGGCAGATTCTTTACCACTAGCGCCACCTAGGATCCATGTTTAGTATCGTATTTTGCCTCCACATGTTTGTGTTTTTTATAGTTTTTCCTCATCCTTGATTTCTAATCTCATGAGCATTGTGGTCAGAAAACATACTGGATATGATTTCAGTTTTCTTAAATTTACCAAGGTTTGTTTTGTGGCCCAGCATGTGATCAGTCCTAGAAAATATTCCATGAGCACTTGAGAAGAATGTCTTTCTGTGGCTTTTGTATGGTATGCTCCATAAATATCAGTGAAGACAATCTGGTCTAACGTGTCATTTAAGGCCTGTGTTTCTTTATTGATCATCAATGATCTGTGCATTGATGAAAGTGGGGTCTTAACCCACTGTTTGGAGAAGGCAATGGCACCCCACTCCAGTACTCTTGCCTGGAAAATCCCATGGATGGAGGAGCCCGGTGGGCTGCAGTCCATGGGGTCGCTAAGAGTCAGACACGACTGAACGACTTCACTTTCATTTTTCACTGGCGTGCATTGGAGAAGGAAATGGCAACCCACTCCAGTGTTCTCGCCTGGAGAATGCCAGGGACGGGGGAGCCTGGTGGGCTGCCATCTATGGGGTCGCGCAGAGTCGGACACGACTGAAGCGACTTAGCAGCAGTAGCAGCAGCAACCCACTGTTATTGAGGTAATTACAGTTTTTCCTTTTATGGCTCTTAATATTTGTATTATATGTTGGGGTGTTCCTATGCTGGGTACGTATATATTTATAGTTGTAATGTATTCTTCTTGAATTTATCCGATGATCATTACGCAGTGTTTTTCTCTTGTAATAGTCTTTATTTTAAAGTGTACTTTGTCTGATATGAGTGTTGCTATTCCAGCTTTCTTTTGATTTCCATTTGCATTAAATACTTTTTTCCATCCCTCACTTTCAGACTATATATGTCCCTAGATTTGAAGTGTGTTTTTTGTAGACAGTATATGTACAAGTTTTGATTTTGTATCTATTCATCCAGTCTATGTCTTTTCGTTGAAGCATTTAATCCATTAAGGTAGTTATCTCAGTGTATGTTAGTATTGCCATTTTGTTGATTGTTTTGAATTTGTTTTGTAGGTCTTTTTTCCTTCCCTTCCTGTTTTCCTATTTTGTTCTCTTCTGATTTGATGGTTAACTTTAGTGTTGTATTTGGATTTCTATGTGTGTGTGTGTTTATCTATTATAGAGTTTCTATTTGTGGTTATTGTGATGGTTTGTTTTAGGTTGTTCTTATGTGTAGCATTTTAAAATTTTTTATTGAGTTTTTCATAGCATTCTTTCTGTTTTTAGGTTTTGATTTTTTTGACCATGAGACGTGTATGATCTTAGCTTCTTGATCAGAGATCCAACATGCATCCCATGCATTGGAAGGCAGAGTTCTAATTACTGGACTTCTGGGGGAAGGCCCAAAGGATGGAGTGGGGGATATTTTTGTTTTGGCCCTGCTGCTCAATATGTGGGGATCCTAGCTCCGTGACCAGGGATCAAATCCGTGTCCCCTGCTTTGGGATCATGGAGTCTTAACCATTGGACCACTGGGGAAGTTCCTGTGGGGTTTTGATATAGCAGTCTATAACAAGAATATTCTAAGTTGCTGCCTTTTAAATTCACTTGCCTTTCTGATATTCTGCATTTGTTGCTCTCCTCTTCTCACAGTTGCTGGTTTTGATATCCTATGTGTATGCAGATGAATTCCTACCTTTGTTTTATATTTGGCTTTACCAGTGAATTTTTCCATTCATAGTAGTGGTCTTGTTTCTAATAGTGGTCTTTTATTTTTCACTAAGGAAAGTTCCCATAGCTTTTGTTGCAAAGGTGGTTTCATGATACTGAATTCTCTTACTTTTTGCTTGTCTGTAAAGGTTTTTATTTTTATTTTTTGTTGAATCTGAATGAGAGCCTTGCAAGACAGGAAATTCTTGGTTGTAGGTTTTACCCACTCATCACTTTAAATATATCATTCCACTCCCTTCTTGCCTGCAGAGTTTCTGCTAAGAAATCAGCTGATACCCTTACGGGAGGGATATCCCTTATATTTTACTTCTTGCTTTTCTTATGTTTTTTTAAAAATATTTTTTCTGTCTTTAATTTTTGTCTGTTTGATTACTATGTCTCAGTGTATTCCTTTTTGGGTTTATCCTGCCTGGAACTTGCTGCACTTCCTGAACTCAGATGACTGTTTCCGTTCCCATGTTAAGGAAGTTTTCTTATATCTCTTCAAATATTCTCTTAGGTCGTTACTCTCTCTTCATCTGGAACTCCTGTAATGCAAATTAGTGCATTTAATGTTGTCCCAGAGCTTCTGAGGCTGTTTTCATTCTTTTTTAATTTATTCTGTTCTGCAGATGTGATTTCCACCATTCTTTTCTTGCACCTTATTTATCTGTTCTTCTGACTCAGTTATTCTGCTATTGATTTCTTCTGTTGTCTTTTTTATTTCAGTTATTGTATTGTTCCTTTGTTTTTGTTCTGTAGTTCTATTCAGTTCAGTTCAGTTCAGTTCAGTCGCTCAGTCGTGTCCAACTCTTTGCGACCCCTTGAATCGCAGCACGCCATGCCTCCCTGTCCATCACCAACTCCCGGAGTTCACTGAGACTCTCGTCCATCAAGTCAGTGATGCCATCCAGCCACCTCATCCTGTGTTGTCCCCTTCTCCTCCTGCCCCCAATCCTCCCAGCATCAGAGTCTTTTCCAATGAGTCAACTCTTTGCATGAGGTGGCCAAAGTATTGGAGTTTCAGCTTTAGCATCATTCCTTCCAAAGAAATCCCAGGGCTGATCTCCTTCAGGATGGACTGGTTGGATCTCCTTGCAGTCCAAGGGACTCTCAGAGTCTTCTCCAACAGGTCTTTGTTAAGCATTCCTTGCATTTTCTTAATCTTTGCCTCCATTTTTTTTTCCCTTGAAATCTTGCATCTTCTTCACTCTCTTTACTCTGTATTCTTTCTCCAGTAGATTGTCTATTTGGACTTCACTTCATTACTTTTCTGAGGTTTTGTCATGTTCTTCATCGGCATTATATTCCTCTACCATCTCGTTTTGTCTAATTTTCTTTGGTTACAGTTTCTGTTTCATAGGCTACAAAATTGTAGTTTCTTCCCCCTTCTTTTCTCTGCCTTTCTGCTGGATGAGGCTGTCTGAGAGGCTTGTGCAAGCTTGTGGGAGAGTTTATTCCTGCTCTCACTGGTAGGTGGAGCTGGGTCTTGTTCTTCTGATGGACAGCACTGTGCTCAGGAAGACCTAAGCAGCCTGTCTTTTGTTGGGTGGGGCACTGCTGGTTGTGTGGCCTGAGGCCTTCCAGCACTAGATCCTACAGGCTGTTGGGTTAGGCTAGGTTTTGGGGAGGAAATGATGGTTTCCAGGAGGGCTCATATGAGTGACTATTCACCAAAACTGCCAGTGTGTTTATCCCTGCAGTCAGCAACAGCCACCCCCCCATCCCCCCCCAACCGCCGCCCCCCCGCATGTCACCTCTGCAGAAGACCATCCAGTTCTAAAAGGTAGGTCCACACCAGACTCTTATGTGGTCACTGCTTTTTTTTTTTTTTCTCTATGTGCTGTTGTGGGTGGGACCTTGCGTGCACCCTCCAAGAGTGGAGTTTGTTTTCTACATTCCTATGAAATCTCTGTGAGCTAATCCCACTGACCTTCAATGCCAGATTCTGTGGGGTCCCTTCCCCTTGTTGCCAGGCCCCAAACCGTGAAAGTTTGACCTGGGCCCACGCCTTTCACTACCATGGGAGAACTTCTGTGGGTATAATTATTTACCAGTTTGTGGCTCATCAATCTGGCAAGTATGGGATTTGATTTTATTGTGACTCCACCCCCCCTACTGTGTCATTGTCGTTTCTTCTTTTTATTTGAATCTAAAGTATGTTTTTTGGTAGCTTCCAGCATGCTCCCCCCCTCCACCATGGTTATTCAGGATTTAGTTGTGATTATAGTGTTTCTGTCAGAAAGGGTGAGGTCATGTCCATCTACTATACCAACTTTCCAGACAGCATTGTGCTGTGTGCTTAGTTGCTCAGTCGTGTACAACTCTTTGTGACTCCATGGACTATAGCCCGCCTGTAGTCCATGGGGTCTATGGCCTAACATATGATCTAAGAATATGTTTCCTGTGCACTAGAAAAGGTCCACGGGGCCTGTGGCCTAACATATGATCTAAGAATATGTTTTCTGTGCATTAGAAATGCACTAAGAATGTTTCCTGTGCACTAGAAACAAATGTTGATTTTGGATGGAATGTTCAATGTATATCTGTTAAGTCCATCTGTTCTAATACTTCATCTAAGGCAATTATTTTCTTCTTAAGTTATTAAAGTCTTCTATTATACATCTCTTTCTCGCTTTTTTTCTTTTATTGCTTTAATTCTTTTGTGCATAAATATTTTCAGGTGTTTTTGTTGGATGATCCCTTTACCATTATTTTACACATTAAATTATTTTTTTATATTGTCTCCTACTTAATTGTCTCCATTAATTGTCTCCTACTTAAGTCTGTTTTGTGTGATGTGTAAATATCTATCCCAGCTTTATTTTAGTTTTTATTTACATGGTATAGTGTTTCTGTACCTTTACTTCAGTCTGTGTGTCTTTACCTCCAGTGTATCTTTTGTTGGCATCACATAGAAGGAACTTGGTTTTTAATTTACTCAGCTACTCCATGTCTTTTGTTTGGAGAATTTAGTCCACTTACATTGAAAGTAGTTACTGATAGATTTTTGCTTATGCCTTTTTCTTGTTTCCTAGCTGCTATTGTAGTTACTCTCTGTTTCTTTCTTCTTCTCTGCCTCTCCTTTGTAGTTTGATAACTTTATCTAGTGGTAGGTGTATATTTCTTTATTTTCTATGTATTTATAGTATAGGTTTTTGCTTTGGATTACCATGAGATTTATAACAGCATTTTAAGTTGATAATAACTTACGTTTCATCCCATTTTAAGGCTCAAAATGTCTACTCTGTCCCCACACTCCATGTTTTATATTTTTGATGTTATATTTAACATTTTGAAAAACGTATATATTTCTTAACTAATTATTTACATGCAAGTCATTAATCCACTACTTTACTATATATTTGCTTTTCAGTGAGATTAATTATTGCATATGTGTTCTGATAACTAAGTAGTGCTATTTCCTTTCATCTTAAAGATGTCCGTTAAACATTTCTTGTAGACTAGTTTAATGGTATAGATTTCTTTAGCTTTTGCTTGCCTGGAAAACTCCCTCATCTTCAGTTCCGAATGAGAACTCTTCCAGGTGGAGTTTGCTTGGTTAGAAGTTTCTTTCTTTTTTTTTTCCTACCACTTTGAATATATCATGCATTCCCTTCTGGCCTGTAAAGTTTTTACTGAAAAGTGTGTTCAAAGTCTCATGGGAGGTCTTTGTATAGGCAGTTGCTTTTCTCTTGTTGTTTTTAGCATTATCCTTTTGTCTTTAACTTTTAACATTTTATAATGTGCCTTCCTTTGAGCTATTTTCAATTCATCTTATTTGGTATTCTCTGGGCTTCTAGACCTTGAATGTCTGATTTTTGCTCCTTTCTTGTCCCCTTCTCCTGGGAGACCTAAAATGTGAATGTTAGTATATTTGGTACTGTCGCATAATCAAGGTTGCTGGGAGAAATATCAATAACCTCAGATATGCAGATGACACCATCCTTATGGCAGAAAGTTAAGAACTAAGAGCCTCTTGATGAAAGTGAAAGAAGAGAGTGAAAAAGTTGGCTTAAAGCTCAACATTCAGAAAACTAAGATCATGGTATCTGGTCCCATCACTTCATGGCAAATAGATGGGGAAACAGTGGCTAACTTTATTTTTCTCAGCTCCAGAATCACTGCAGATGGTGATTGCAGCCATGAAATTAAAAGACGCTTACTCTTTGGAAGGAAAGTTATGACAAACCTTGACAGCATATTAAAAAGCAGAGACATTACTTTGCCAACAAAGGTCCGTCTAGTCAAGGCTATGGTTTTTCCAGTGGTCATGTATGGATGTGAGAGCTGGACTGTAAAGAAAGCTGAGCCCCGAAGAATAGATGGTTTGAACTGTGGTGTTGGAGAAAACTCCTGAGAGTCCCTTGGACTGCAAGGAGATCCAACCAGTCCATCCTAAAGGAGATCAGTCCTGGGCATTCATTGGAAGGACTGATGTTGAAGCTGAAACTCCAATACTTTGGACCCCTGATGCAAAGAGCTGACTCATTTGAAAGGACCTTGATGCTTGAAATGATTGAGGGCAGGAGGAGAAGGGGATGACAGAGGATGAGATGGCTGGATGGCATCACTGACTGAATGGACATGGGTTTGGGTGGACTCCAGGAAGTCTAGAAGCCAGGCCATCAGCTAACAGCTTTTAAAAATATGTAGATATAATATATGCAGTCCTTAAAGGCTGCAAGCATAAGACCCACTGGTTACCAGAGCCAGGCAATCTGAAAGCGTATCTTAGAGAGCAATCACAAAAATCAGGGCTTCAGATGAGTGTATAACTTCTTTGTAGAAGATAACGGTGAATTGGAACAAGGCCAAAGAGAGCATCAAAATGACATCCACAGTCTGTATTCCTTGAGAGCTGCTCCATATATGCTGCTACATGTGTGTCAAACCTGAAGCCTGTTTGTTGATCCAAAGGTCCAAGAGAAGTAAAGTAGCCTCTTCCATAGACTGGAAATGTTTTTCAGGCAGCTATTTGTGCAGTGGTCTATGTGTGTTAACCTGCCTAGAATCATCTCTCTAATTGCCACAGTTCATCCAGGTACCCCAGCCCCTTGTATCAGAACAGGGTGATCAGGTAGCCGTGAGTTCCATTTGTAAAATCTCAGGTGTTAAACACAAAAAACCAGGGCACCAGATACATGTAAAAGTTCCTACCAGTAGACTCTGGTGCTCTGGAACACTTCAGAGAGTGAGGGTAAATATAGTGCCCACTCTCTGAAATCTGAAAAAGCAATGCTCAGTCCCTAGATATTTGTTTAAAGAGAACCCTGCCCTTCCGGTCACAATTGTAATGACTGACTAATAGGTCTCTTTCTCAGAAAGATTGAACTCTTGGATCTGTTGCTTCTTCCTATTCCCTGGAAGTGGTAGCTGATTTAGAACTCTTTCTTCATTGGTTAAGGTCTTGCGAGATCTGCAATTTTAAGTCCCACTGGCCTCTAAAGTCAAGTGAAACAAAGGTGTCCCCCTGGCAGCAGTCACAAAAATCAGGGCACCAGGTGGATAGGAGCTCCATTCTGATGACACTGATTATTACAGTTCCATGTGATCAGGAATGCAAACTCCCCTGACCTCTAGAGCCAGGTGATCAAGAATTATATTGTCAGCAACAGCTGCAAAAATTAGGACATCAGGCACATGTAGGCCCCCTTCTAGGAGATATTGGTGCTCCAGAGCATGGCACGGGAAAAGTAAAAAATGGTGCCCACTACTCTTTGTCCCCAGAGTGTTCCATCAGGCTCCTAGATGTGCATGTGTTAAATTAGATGCCTGCGTCTTAGGCCATGGTTTTAATGTAAGCATGTGATCCTTATTCGCTTTAAGTGTTAGTTGCCTTAACCTACCTGAGCTGAGGCCTGGGTGGAAGAGTTCAAGTTGTGCAGGCCCTTTTAGAACTTTCTGCTAGATTGATGCTGTTTTATGGGTCTCAAGATGCGATCCTTGTTGATTTTCAAAAGTAGATTTTTTTTGGATGGGGCTCATCTCTCAAGTGCATATCTTAAAATTTGGCATGCCTGATGTGGAGTTTGAGCCTTTCACTCCTCAGGGAGAAGCTCTGGTTTTGAGTTCGTCCAAGTTGTAGTTCACTGCAGTGTAGATTGGTTTTATCTTGTGCCACATTTGATGATATTTGTGCCAGCCTGTCTTGCTGGTTTGATGTGATTTTCTTGTTGTTTGCCGGATATATAATCATCATTCTGCCAACCTTTAGGTTTTTTTTTTAAGAGGAAGTCTTTGCATATGTAACTGTTTACTGTTTCCATGGGAGAAGGTGAGTTTAGGATCTTCGTATGTTGCCATCTTAAACTAAAACCTAGACCTCCCTTCTTCATGTATGAATATATCTTACAAATCTTTTTTTATCAGTCATAAGTAACTTTGTTTTTTATATCCATGGCTTCCGTTGACTTTCAGAGCCATTTAATAGTAGTGGTTTCCATGGATCAGTTGCCAGTCCGCCTACATATAGGCCATGGATCTGCTGCTGGAAAAGCCCTTTACAAGTTGCTAAATCTCTTTAAGTGTCTCAAGTTTCTCATCTGTAAATGGGAGAAAAATTGTATTCTGAATAAGGTTGTTGTGAAGATTAAGCACTTTTTAGTACAATGCCTAGTTGGTAGTGGGCAGCCAAATGTTGCCGGCCATCATTGTCCTTATCATCACCATTTTTACTTAATCAGATTCTTATTTATGGGGAAATGGGGTGTTTACCTTTTTTATTGTTGTAAACTATGATTCAGGGCATAACCTTGTGTATTCATTATTTTGCACACATGTGATTTTATGAATACTTCTCAACAAGTACAGTATCAAGGCAAAAAGGAATATAAATTTGTAATTTTTGTAGACATTTGCCAAATCACATCCCACAGGGATTGTATCAATTTCTGCTGTCATCAGTGTTTGACATAGTTTAAATAATCAAGAATTTGCAGGTAGATTTCTGATGTTACTTCTGTTTCTAAAATTATTCATAATTTAAAATGACAGTTTTTAAAGTTCTTCCTTTTTCTTTATTAAAACTACAATCCTGTCTGGAGAGCCTGCTGAAACAACCTTTCATAAAATATGTATATTGGTGGCTTACTCTTTTAAGATTCTCATAGGTAACTTGTTAGTATTTAAGGGCTTGAAAGATGATCTTTACTCTTTTTTATTCTGTATTTTCGTATAGTTTTGTTTCCATAAATCTGAATTATTTCAGATTTATTTACCTTTACTCTTCAAAATCTTAGGATAATCTATTAGAAATATTCATATTTAAGAATGAAGAACCTGAAAATGAACTGAGGTTAGCTTTTTAATGTGTTCTGAAAATTAGTCTTGAATTAGGGCAATATTCTTCATTATTATTATCAAAGAAAACTTAATAGGACGGAGGAACTTAAGATGTCAGAAAGTTTTTAAGGCTCATGGAGAAATAAAAGGATCAGTAAATAGTGGTCACTGCTATACTTTTTTCTATTGGGTGAGCTAGATGGGGGCCGTTTGCAGGCTAGAAGATTTAAAAATGGACAAAGAAGAATGCTTGAATGGAGCTTTAGAAAATACCTTTGTTTACTCATGTTAAATGCCTAAAAGTAAGTGAAAGAAATCAAAACAAATAAACAGAAAATATAGTACAAATATATAATGCT
Organism: Bos indicus x Bos taurus; assembly: GCF_003369695.1. Lineage (NCBI taxonomy): Eukaryota > Metazoa > Chordata > Mammalia > Artiodactyla > Bovidae > Bos > Bos indicus x Bos taurus. The sequence continues at coordinate 132,126,978 of NC_040076.1, forward strand.
ATGCTATGCTAAGTCACTTCAGTCGTGTCCGACTCTGTGCGACCCCATAGATGGCAGCCCACCAGGCTCCCCCGTCTCTGGGATTCTCTAGGCAAGAACACTGGAGTGGGTTGCCATTTCCTTTTCCAATGCATGCAAGTGAAAAGTGAAAGTGAAGTCGCTCAGTCGTGTCTGACTCTTAGCGACCCCATGGATTGCAGCCTAACAGGATCCTCCGTCCATGGGATTTTTCCAAGCAAGAGTACTGGAGTGGGGTGCCATTGCCTTCTCCGATATAATGCTATAGGAACCAATGAAATAAACAAATGCTTTAAATAGAATAGATAGATTATTACTAAGATTGTTTGATGTAGCAGTTCAGAGATGACTGGTGTGAGGAAGCAGTTTCGGTAGAATTGTGGGACTCAATTGGAGAAGAATGAACAGGAGAAAAATAAGTAAATAAGGCAATCTTTGGGACAGTCATTATGGCAGCAAAAGGAATTTTTTTCTTAAAAAGTATCAATGCAAAGCTTCTGTTCATTTTAAAAAGTATGACTTTTAAACATCTGATTTTATTTTCTTAGTAATTGTTTTTTATATATTATAGTCATCTTTAAAGTTTTTTATATTGCTTTTAATACTGGTTGCTGTTTTGTTGCCTTTCCCTTCACCACATTAAATTGATGCCATGAAATAGTCCTCCCTTTATGAACTAACATAGCTATTTTATTGAAAGTATATTTAAAAATTCCACTCTGTGAAAACTGCCTTGTCAATTATGGAAATTGAGTAGTTGAGCATTATTAACATTGGAAATATTTTAACAGTGATATGTGCAACTCATTGCTGAAGAAGTAGGGTTAGCTTTGTCCTTTTTCTTGAATTTTTAAAGAATCAACTTTACCAAGGTCTAATATCCATGCATTAAAAGCCACCAGAGTATATAGATAGATAGCTTTTGACAAATGCATACAGCCATACTTATGACACTCTATTCAAGATCTACAATATTTCCTTCCCCCTAAGAACAGTTCTTCTCATGTTTAATAATTTTAACATCTTATTTTATTTCTTTTGCTTTATAAGTACAGATGAATGTAATTTTACTTATCAAATGTTGTTGTTGTTCAGTCGCTAAGTCATATCCGACTCTTTGTGACCCCATGAACTGTATAGTACACCAGACTTCTCTGTTCTTCACTACCTCCCTGAGTTTGCTCAGATTCATGTCCATTGAGTTGGTAATGCCATCCAGCCATCTCATCCTCTGTTGCTCCCTTCTCTTCCTGCTCTCAGTCTTTTCCAGCATCAGGGTCTTTTCCAGTGAGTGATCTCTTTGCATCAGGTGGTCAAAATATTAAAGCTTTAGCTTCAGCATCAGTCCTTCCACTTATCAAGAATACCATGAAGTAACTCCTGAAATGACTTCCTTTTTATCTATGGAAATCTGTTTCAGATTGATGCAATATTTTATGACCCATACAAGGTATAAACAATTTTATTTAATTGAGTGATTTTTAAGCATATCTAACAGAAAGTTATTTTTATTTGAGCTCACTTATCAGTTAAGGACATTTCTTGTTTATTTAATTTTTAAAAATCCTCTGAAAATATAGACTGTTCTATAGTACATAAACAGCCTATTTTCAACACTGTTGAATACTCTGTGCATTACTGTTTTTCTCATAAAATTTTAAATCACAGTAAAAATTTTATCTTTTTTTTTTTTTTGGAAATTGCATATTTCCACGGAGAAGGCGATGGCACCCCACTCCAGTACTCTTGCCTGGAAAATCCCATGGATGGAGGAGCCCGGTGGGCTGCAGTCCATGGGGTCGCTCAGAGTTGGACACGACTTCACTTTCACTTTTCACCTTCATGCATTGAAGGAAATGGCAACCCACTCCAGTATTCTTGCCTGAAGAATCCCAGGGACGGGGAGCCTGGTGGGCTGCCGTCTCTGGGGTCACACAGAGTCGGACAGGACTGAAGCAACTTAGCATGCATATTTCCAAAAACTATTGGAAGTTTTTAAGAACTTTTAAGGGGAAGAACTATTTAAAAACATTTTCGTTTTCATTCTCCTTCCAACCTATCATTTCTACAGTTGAATATTTGGAATACCTATTGAAAATTAATGAGAGCTATGTATCAATAAATAAAATGTGCTGTAAAATGGTTCTGATTTAAAGATAGGGCAAACATAATTTTTCTCATTTTAAGATTAGTAAAAATTAAGTTAAATAAGAGCTAAATATGCCACTGTAGTTTTTTTAGGACTCTGATTCTAGATCATACTTTGACTTTAATGACTATTCATTGCTCCATGCTCTTTCATACAGTATGACTCAGAGACTCTTCCTGCCTCCATTCCTAATTGTGACTGCAGATAGAGCTGATATTAATCACTTGCAAGGAGCCTGTCAGAAGTTACAAATTAATTATTTTCCTACTGTTTATTGAGTATTATTCTTGTGATTTTTAACTTGAATATTTTACATTTATGCAATTGAAACTAAACCTCATTTAATTATTGAGCTTCCCAGGTGGCTCAGTCATAAAGAATCCACCTGCCAATGCAGGAGACTCGGTTTGATCCCTGGGTCGGGAAGATCTCCTGGATCAGAAAATGGCAACCGACCCCAGTATTCTTGCCTGAGAAATCCTATGGACATAGAAGCCTGGGGCTACAGTCCATGGGGTTACAGGAGTCAGACACAGCTTAGCGTCCAACACATTTATCCAACTAAAACAGAACCTCCTTTAATTATTATGTCAGAATTCTTTGTATCTAAGTTGATTTTGAACCTTGTTTCAGTTTTCTTTAAATTCTGTTATTTTTAACATAGATTTTCAGTGTAAACCACTCATTCTTATAAGAGTGATAATACTTACATAGCCATATTTGAGATAAAAGTAAAGTAAGGTAGAAGTATAAAGGAATGAGATGACAAGGGGGTTACAGCTTTTTCCTTTGTTTGATCCTTATGTAGAGGTTCCTGGCATCTTCAAAGAAAACAGATTCAACTGAAAGTATTGTTAAATTAAGGAACAGTTAGTTTTAAATAAAAGGAGGATATTCTGATGATTAAAAAAAAAAAAACAAAAACAGAAGGTGCCTTGAAGGGAGATAACATTCTCTATACTTGGGTGATTTTTGGACTAAGGTAGCTAGCCACCTGGAATCTTCTTGACCCAGGGATCAAACCCAGGTCTCCTGCTTTGCGGGCCAGCTCTTCATCATCTGCCACCAGGGAAGCCTCATATATCTGGTTATCATAAGCCATCTTTAGGGCCCTCTGTACTACGTAAATTCGTGTTTTATTCTTTGTCTTTTCCTTCTTCAATACTTCTCTCAACATTTTTCATTAGACTTACCTAATGCATAGGTTATTCAGGTTTTTTTTTTTTTTTTTAAACGTTTAAAGAATTTTAAATTTCTTAAACAAGGGATTCCTTTAAAATAGAAGTTTGAGGAAGAAAGAAAAACCCAATCACTTTCATATAAAACTTTTCAAATGGTCAAGTTAAATTTAACTTTTAGCATGGAGAGGAAAAATTAACTATAGAATCTGTTGTTCCACAGGTACTGTGAGAATAGAGATGTTTCGAAATATGCAGAATGCAGAAATCATCAGAAAAATGACCGAAGAATTTGATGAGGTATAGCATTTCGCTGTTTATACAAATTGCCTGCTTTGTACTTGTAAATGGTGAATATGTTGATTATTTTAAGTTTTGTTTTGACTTTGTACTTAGTATAAGAGAAGTTATACTATTTTCTCCTTTATGTGATAATCCATGCTGTTATTTCCAAAATGAATCATCTTTGGAAATTTTATTACATTGCATGGAGATAGTAGCACTGAGTAATGACTGATGGTTGATAATGATTGGAAAATTAATGGTATGAGGTATGAGTTGATTCTTTACATTCATTCTTGAAGACCATCTCAAATCCTGAATTTATAAGTGCACCTCCAACAGTTCCATATTCTGTGGAATGCTAGTCCTCTTAAATGTTTTAAAGAAAAAAGGGTTTGGAGGTCAAGGAAGTGTCAGAAGGCTGGCTATTATACCTACCTAAGATACCTGACCTAAGATTGTCAAAGCACATTTTTTTATTTAAGATTATTAGAAATCCTAACAGTGAAAAATTTCCTAAATTTAATCCAGAATTCTTACTTTATATGGATCCCTGCCACTGACATGTGTCCCTCTGCCCTCCCCCGCCCCCTTTCCATTTTCTGTGTGTGTGTATAGTTCTTCTATTTGGAACACTCTACTTGAGATAATCTGATTTCTATTCAGAATACGAGTTTTCTTTGTTAGTCTTCACAAGTTAATCATGCATGATTTTCCATTTTAAGACTTAAATATTCTCTCAAATAGTTTTACACTAGTCATAAATGTTTATTTTTGAGACACTTTAACAGTTTTATTTCTTTATTTATAGTGAACTCAATTCATGTCATGCTTTAGGCCAGCATCAGTTCCTGTTTTAACATTCTGCCTTTGGTATTATTTTCTATTTTCTGATAGGTGTTCCTTTGTTTTGACCTTCAACACTAACCACAAGGATTGGTTTTCTTATAAGTCCACTCTTTTAGTAACATGGGTTTAGGTTTTTTATTAATAGTAGCAGTAGTATTTATTTTTAATTGAAAAAAGTACTACAAATACATACTAAGGTAAATATTCAAGCATAGGCTGCTCAATGTCTTTTTCTCATCAGATGTTCACCTTTAGCAGCAGTATCAAAATGTTTTAATGTGCATCTTTCTAGATAAACATTCTGTCATTGGATTTCAGACTATGTAGTCACAATTTATGGGACATAGGGAAGACCTTGAATTGTAACCTGTGGACATAATATTTCAGAATCACTTGCCTTAATTTCTGTAATCTCAAAAAGCTCTGACAGTTCGTAATCCAAACTCTGAGGTTTGGCTCTAAGGCCACTTGGCCTCAACTAACATAGGCTATTTACAGTCAATTTTTATTTCTCACAGTTTGAAAAAAAAATTATATATATATATATATGCATTGCTGTTAAATATTAATGTTCTTAACTACAGAGTGCTACACCAGGTTTTATTGGGGGTATGATGAAATATAAGGTTATGAACCAAGTTCACTTTTAAAATTCAAAAACCCTAGATTCTGAAACATTTCTGTGGCGCTACTGTTCAGTAAAATGTATTTTGTTGTTGTTGTTAATATATGAGTTTATACGTTAGAAATAGAAGTTAAAGCCAGGTAACATACAGTTAAGGTGCAAGTAGTAGGTTTACTCACCAGCTGCTATTCTCCCATGCGTGGCCTGCAATACAGGTGATTCAGATTGTAGATTTAAAAGTGGTATATGTCTTGGACCTTCCCAGGACTAACACATGATAGAATGATTATTATGTATTTTAAGACAGTGGTTCCCAAACGGAATTTGAGCTGCAAATTAATGTCTCACTGGGATACTGATTCCTGGCTCCCTTACACATGCCCTAGACATTTGATTAATTTGTAAGGCATGTGACCTTGGCATAGGGATTTTTTTTTAAAAAGCTCACCAGGTGATTGTAACATAGAACAACTATTGAGAACTATTATTCTAAGGTAAGTAAAAAGAGGAATCCAAGATTTAAGTTATAAGAACACTTCATATATGAAAACAGGCTGAGGGGAAAACAAAAATGAATACAGTGTAACAAATGAAATTATTCAGAATGCATGTTTCATATTCTTAAACATTTTGTCTGAATATTTGAGATTATTGACCTAATCAAAGACTTTTAAAAATCACAGTTCTATTTGAATATAATTCTGTTCTAATATTATTTTTATTGTTATTAGAATAACTTAAAGCAGAATTAGATATCTCCTAGGGCTACATAAAAGTAAATAAATATAATTGTGATGATTAGAAATTTTAATAAATATTTTAAGTTTCAATTTTAAATATCTATATAATTTAATTAGGTGGCTTAAAACAGTGTCATTAAAAAAAATAGGATGCTTACTCATTTGCTTGAGATTTTCTTGTATAAACAATTTGAAAAATAAAAATTTGAACTCAGAATAATGAATAAATAAACACACAAGCAAACAGATACACAAAATTTCCAGAGAGATTAGTGAACAAGATGTGCCAGACCTATTTGACAAAGATGATTGTCTGCTAGTATGACAAGATTCAATGAAGCAAGAACAAGTGGAAATTCTGTTTGAAAGGTGGTATTGTGTTTTGGAGGGATAGACTATGTATTTACAAAAGCCATTGATGATGCAGAGTGGTAAGACTTATGAGCTCAGTACATAATAAGTATAAGTGGGAGTGAATCACACATTGTTCACTGTAATGAACTCAATGAAATTATAATTCAGGTGCAGATAACAAAAATTTTTAACTTCAATTCTTTAGAAAGATATTAATCTTTTACTACTGTGTATATACTTGAGAATGCATTTAAATCCTTGCGTATTATTAAATACACAGGTTTTTTTTTTTCTTAAATACTTAATTCCTTGGGAGTAGAAGGAGGTTAGTTTTTAAATTATGATTTGTGATAAAATTCTGAAATATCTGATGAAAGGAGTCATTAGATCCCAAGATGCTAGAAAAATGCCTAGTTAATAGGGAAAAGCCACTAACTTCTGTTGAATGAATGACTGAATATGTTGTATTATAGCGAAGTGAAGTAAAGGTGAAATGAGGTAGAAATCATTTTGATTGAAACTGAATTGAAAAAGGTGGTCAAAAGTATCTTATTCCCTGAAAAACTAGTATGCTGTAACTTCTATTCCTTATTACAAACTAGTCATACCCAGTTATTACATGACCTTTTTTTGAAAGCCCTACAAATCTCTACTTGGCCAAAAGTCTTTTATAATTGTAATAACAACCTAATTAGAAATACGTTAATTCCCAAAGCAGTCTATAACTCTTCAAGGTCAGTAGATATACTTGGTTCCTGGTGGACAACCAAATTGTCATGAGATAAAGGAAAATGTAATTGTATTTCTTCCTGAGATTATTAGAATCAGATCTCCATATATAAATTCTTAGATATGGTTTCTCAAAGGTCAGTTTGTGTAGTTTTCAAATATTTAAGTAAGACATCTATGTTGGGGAATCTTTGCAACACAACACGTTTCATAGTCAGCTGACCTTTGGACAATGTGGGTATTGGTTACTGTAATGCCTCTGTAGCTGAAAATCGTCAATATAACTTTTGACACTCCCAAAAGTTAACTACTGATACCTTACTGTTGACTGGAAACTTTACCAATAATATTGACAGTCAATTAACACGTATTTTGTGTTTTATGTGTAGTATATGCTATATTCTTATACTAAAGTAATCTAGAGAAAATAAAATGTTATTAAAATCATTAAAAGGGGAAAGTAAATTTGCAGTATTGTGTACTACGTTTATCATTACAGAAAGTTTATGTCATCAGTTTACAAGGTGAATCATCCAGTTAGTACCTGTATCAGTATTGTCTTATATGATACAAAACACCATAGTAGGTGTTACATATATAACTAACACTAGACATCAAAAATGAAAAGATACTGTGAATAATTCATATTGATTTATAATTATGATTTATGGGTGATGATGATGAAGGCAATAATATAATTGCTTTGTATTAGCCTAGTGTAACTGATAAAATTGTTTCACAGTAGCCTTGCCTTTACACTAATGAATGAATTGTTATAAAATTTTTATAGCATATAGTATTACTGTCATATTTATAATATACTATTGGAAACATTTTTGTAAATCACGCTGATACATAGTTTCAGCTCATATATAGCTGATACAAGATATGTTGATACATAGTTTCTCCAGCTATATGAGAGAGAGTGAGTCATACTATATACATTACTATATAGTAATGCAACTCTTTGAAAGCAAAGTTATAGAACACTATGTGAAAAATATCACTCACCTTGTGCTTGTCTTGGACACAAAACATAATTGAACACTTAAGCAATGATGATGGCACAAGAACTTACACAGTTCTTGCCATAAAAAGATAAAGATAGTGCTAAGGTGTGTCTGACTCTTGCGATCCCATGAAGTGTAGCCTGCCAGGCTCCTCTGTCCATGGGATTCTCCAGGCAAGAATACTGGAGTGGGTTGCGATTTCCTTCTCCAGGGGAACTTCCTGATCCAGGAATTGAACCCAGATCTCCCGCATTGCAGGCAGATGCTTTACCTACTGAGCTATGTGGGATATTTTCCATTGGAGACACACACATATACAACAGATACATTTATTGAGTGTATGGCATGGTGATTATTTGCTGTTCCTTAAGTGGAAGTGAATCATCATAAAAGTCTTTTTCCTCATTATCTTTACATTGAGTACGCTGAGGAAGAGGAGAGTTTGGTCTTGCTGTTTCAGAGATGGCAGATGTGGAAGAGGTGGAACAGTAGGCAGGAAAACAGGCATATTCAGTGTAATTTTATGCAAATACATAATAATTTCTGTCTGAATTTTGCTTTTTCATCTGTATAAAAATGCTTCTATATAATACCAAACCTTCTTCCACCATTCACTTTAGTTTCAGTGCTCTATATTAAAAGGGTCCTTGTTGTTAAAGAAGTTAAAAGTAGTATTTGAGTAAGATTGTCTAATGTTATTTGTTTTCTGGAATTGTTTATTCTATGTGTTCTTCCTCATTGTACAGTACTGGTTTGGAAGCACTCATCTCTGTCAAGTCATCTTCTCATAATTCCTTTGGTGTAGTGTCTGTTAGCTCTTGATTTCTCCAAGATTCGTATCTTAAAACGCTTCACCACACCCCACCTTTTATGCCATATTCATAGTCTCTTTCATGATTCCTTTGATAGGCTCTCTCCTAAGTCCTCTGAAGTGATGGAAAACATCTAGGCAAAATTTATCTCCAGTGGGAATTTATTATTTCAGGTCTGATAGCTTTCATGACTTTTTCTGTAGCAACAATGGCAACTTCAGTGGTGAAGTTCTTTCAGACTTTCATGATGTTCTATCTTCTATAGTACAGAGACAATCCTTTCCATCAATTACTGTGTATCATGAGGCCCTTATGTGAACATTTTATTCAATCATCAGGCACAGTAAAGGACAGAAACGGTTAAGGACCTAACAGGAGCAGAAGACATTAAGAAGAGGTGGCAAGAATGCTCAGAAGAACTATACAAAAAAGTTCTTAATGATCCAGATAATCGCAATGATGTGGTCACTCACTTGGAACCAGACATGTTGGAGTGTGAGGTCAAGTGGGAAATAATTACTTAGGAAATAATTATATGCACAAAGCTAGTAGAGGTGACAGAATTCCTCCTGAGCTATTTAAAAATCCTGAGAGCTACACTCAGTATGTCAGCAAAGTTTGAAAACTCAGCTGTAAGAACTGGAAAAGGTCAGTTTTCATTCCAGTCCCAAAGAAGGGCAATGCCAAACAATGTTCAAACTACCATACATTTGTGCTCATTCCACATGATAGTAAGGTAATGCTCAAAATCCTTCAACCTAGGCTTCAGCAGTATGTGAACTTCCAAATGTACAAGCTGGGTTTTGAAGTGGCAGAGGAACCAGAGATCAGATTGCCAATATCCATTGGATCATAGAGAAAGCAAAGGAATTCCAGAAAAACTTGTTTCATTGACTACATGAAAACCTTAGACTGTGTGGATCATAACAAATTGTGGAAATTTCTTCAAGAGATGGGAGTACTAGACCACCTTACCTGCCTCCTGAGAAGCCTATATTCAAGTCAAGAAGCAACAGTTAGAACCAGACATGGAACAACTGACTGGTTCAAAATTGGGAAAGGAGTACAACAGCACTATATATTGTCACCCTACTCATTTAACTTGTGTGCAGAGTGTGTGTTTGCATGCTTAGTCACTTCAGTGGTGTCTGACTCTGTGCAACCCTGTCACTTTAATCCACCAGGCTTATCTGTGCATGGGATTCTCCTGGCAGTACTGGAATAGGTTGCCATTTTCTACTCCAGAGCATCTTCCCAACCCAGTGATCAAACCTGAGTCTCCTACATCTACCTGCATTGGCAGGCAAGTTCTTTACCACTAGTGCCACCTGGGAAGCCCCTATATGCAGAATACATTATGTGAAATGCCAGGCTGGATGAATCACAAATTGGAATCAAGGTTGCTGGGAGAAATATCAATTTCAACCTCAAATACGCAGATGATGCCACTCCAATGACAGTAGTTGAAAAGGAACTATAGAATTTGATATGGGTCAAAAAGGAGAGTGAAAAAGGTGGCTTGAAACTCAACACTGAAAGACTAAGAAGACCATGGCATCCAGTTTCATCACTTTATGGCCAATAGAAGGGGGAAAAGTGGAAATAGTGGTAGATTTTATTTTCTTGGGATCCAAAATCACTGGACAGTGACTGCAGCCATGAAATTAAAAGACCCTTCTCCTTGGAAGGAAAGCTTATGACAAATCTCGACCACATATTAAAAAGCTGAGACATCACTTTGCCAACAAAGGTACATACAGTCAAAGCTATGGTTTTTCCAGTAGTCATGTATGGATGTGAGAGTTGGACTGTAAAGAAGGCTGAACACTGAAGAATTGATGCCTTTGAATTGTGCTTTTGGAGAAGATTCTTGAGAGTCCCTCGGACTGCAGAGAGTCAATCCTAAAGGAAATAAACCCTGAATATTCATTGGAAATACTGATGCTGAAGCTTCAATACTCATCTGATGTGAAGAGCCAACTCGCTGGAAAAGACCCTGGTGCTCAGAAAGATTGAGGGCAAAAGGAGAAGAGGGTGGCAGAGGATGAGATAGTTAGATAGTGTCACGGAATCAATGGAAATTAATTTCAGCAGACTCCAGGCGATAGTGAAAGATAGGTGAGCCTGGCATGCTGTAGACAATGGGGCTGGAAAGAGTTGCATACGACTTAGGAACTGAACAACAACGACTGTGACTTCCTCATCTAAAGACCGAATTAGAGATGTTTTATTTCAGAACAGTTTGATTACTTTGACACCTTCAGTGTTGAATTCATAGAGTTCTGGGTAATCAAGGGTATTGTTCATTATGAAAAGAATTTTAAAAGTCAGTCTCTTACTGGCAAGGTACTTCCTAACTTCAGTGACAAAACATAAATGGAATCAGTCCAGAAAAAGGGTTCTCATTGTCCATGCATTCTTATTGTACAACCAAAAGTCTGGTAGCCAGTGTTTATCTTTTCTACTTCAAGGCTGAGGAGTTTGTAGTTTTTTAGTTAAGAGGAGTCTTGATCATAAACCTGACTTTTGTGTGTACAAAAAGTAGAGTTAACCTATGCCTTCATGTTTTATGGCCTGGTGCTCACTTCTCTTCCTTACTAATGATATTCTTTATGATAATTTTTTTCCTGAAAAAAATTTTTTTTTCACAAAAGGGCACTTTCATCTGCATTAAAAACTTGTTCAGGCAGACTTACATACCACTGAGCATGTACAGTTGTAAATAAACTTTGTCTCTTCTCCACTCAGTCTGTTGGCTGTCAGTTAATCTTCAGGCCCTCTCTACCAGATCCAAGCTAGAAGGGAAAGAAGTTTTTCCTTTCAGAAGTTTTGTTGACTAGGACAGGATGGTTGGAACTTTCTGCTCAGTCCAGAGACAGTAGCTGCAACTGAGATCACTAGTCCAGCAAAGATGAGCTACTCTCCTGCCATTGAGATATGTAGGAACACACCCAGCCGTGAACAGCGAGGTATCTTTTATGCTGGAGAGCAGTTTCTAGCACTGTTGACACTAAGCAAGGGTCTGTGGCTCTTGCTAGTTCCTGCAGGTGCCCCATCCTTAGCTGGCCAGGAAAGAAAACAATATGGCAGAGTAGAAGAACTTAAGTTCACTTCCTCCCATAAGAATATCAAAATCACAACTAACTTCTGTACAGCCATAAATAAAAAAGATTGAAACCTTCCGAAAAGGTACTCTACATCCAAAGACAAGAAATCATGAAGTGATAGGTGGAGCACATTTGTGATATAATCAAATCCCATACATCTGGATTGACCCAGAAACTGGAAAATAATTCCATCACAGAAATTTTCCTATGGGAGTGAGAGCTCTGAGCCTCACATTAAGCTCCCTAGCCTGTAGGTTTGGCATCAGGAGGAAATGCCTACAGAGCATTTATTTGGCTTCTAACTCAAGCAACTTTTGATCACAGGAGCTCTATAGGACTGGGGAAAACAGAGACTCCAGACTTGGATGATGCATGTGAGGTTGTGTGAGCACCAGGACTCAGAGGGAAAGCAGTGACTTCATAGGAGCCTGGGCTGGAACTAATCCTGCTCTTGGAAGGCTTCCTGGGAGGGAGAACGGGGCTGTGGTTCTCTATTGGGTCATAAAAGTTGGCAGTGAACATATCCATAAGAAATTATCTGAGGGTTGACATCTTGCTTGGGACATTAGCACAAAGACCTGGCACCACCCAATAGCCTGTAGGTTCCAGTCCTGGAATACCTCAGACCAAGTAAGCACCAGGACTGGAACACAGTCCCACCTGTCAATAAAGAGGCTGCCTAAAGACTTCCTGATCCCACAGCCACCTCTTGGCACACATTTTGACAAAGCCCTGCCCACCAGAGAGCCAAGATCCAATTTTACGCACCATTCCCTCCCATCAGGAAGGTTCCACAAGCCTTTAGACCAGCCTCACTCACCAGGGAGCAGACAACTGAAGCAAAAAACATACAGTCTTACACCCTGTGGAGCTGAGTCCACAAATAGGTCAGAACTTAAAATGGGAACAGCTGGTACCTGATCATTGCGTTATGAGCGGGAATTGTACTGCTAGAACACCTAGGACATACTCAACAGAGGGTTTCTTTTTCAAAGTCAAGAATAATAACTTTACACATATATAAAATAAAAATAGAACTTTAGACAAAATGAAATGACAGAAGAACATGTTCCAGATAAAGGAACAAAATTAAGTCCCAAAACAACTAAATGATGTGGAGATAGGTAACTATATGAGAAAGAGTGCAGAGTAATGATGCAAACATTTAGGAAGAGATGCAAACATGAAGGATGCAAACATTTAGGAAGAGAATGGATATACAGAGCAATAAGTTAAAAGAAGTTTTTAACAAGGATTAGAAAAATTAGAATGCAGTATCTGAGGACTTCCTGGTGGTCCACTGGTGAAGAATCCTCCTGCCAGTGAATGGTACATGGGTTTGATCCCTGATCCAGGAAGATCCCACTTGAAGTAGGACAGCTCAGCCCGTTTCACAGCTACCAAGCCAGTGTGCTGCAGCTACTGAAGCCCATGCAGCCTAGAGACCATGCTTTGCAACGAGAAGCTACCACTGCAATGAGAAGCCTGCACACTGAAACCAGAAAGTAGCCCCTACTTGCCATAACTAGAGAAAGCCTGTACATAGCATTGAAGACTCAGTACAGCCAAAAATAAAACAAAGAAAAAATTTAGAAAGAGAGTACAAAAACTGAAATGAAACATACAGTGGAAGGAACCATTAAATAAAGCAGAAGACCAAATAAGTGTACTGGTAGACAGAGTAGTGCATAACACCATTGTGGTTTAGAATAAAGGAAAAAGAATGGAAAGAAACAGTGGTATTTTTTTTCCTTTTTTTGTTGAAGGATAATTGCTTTATAGAATTTTCTTGTTTTCTGTCAAACTTCAAAATAAATCAGCCATAGGTATACATATATCCCCTCTTTTGAACCTTCCTCCCATCTCCCTCCCCATCTCATCCCTCTAGGTTGATACAGAGCCCCTGTTTGAGTTTCCTGAGCCATACAGCAAATTCCTATTGGCTATCTGTTTTACATATTTTAATGTAAGTTTCCATGTACTCTTTCCATACATCTCACCCTCTCCTCCCCTCTCCCCATGTCCATAAATAAATTCTCTATGTCTGTTTCTCCAGTGCTGCCCTGTAAATAAATTCTTCAGTACCATTTTCCTAGATTCCGTATATGTGCGTTAGACTATGATATTTATCTTTCTGACTTACTTCACTCTGTATAATAGGCTCTAGGTCCATCCACCTCATCAGAACTAACTCAAATGTGTTCCTTTTTATGGCTGAGTAATATCCATAGTATATATGTACCACAAGTTCTTTATCCATTCATCTCTTGATGGACATCTAGGTTGCTTCCATGTTCTAGCTATTTTTTAAGTATATTCATTCATTCATTGCTGCAATGAACTGTGGGATACATGTGCCTTTTCAATTTTGGTTTCCTCAGGGTAGATGCCCAGGAGTGGGATTGCTGGGTCATATGGTGGTTTTATTCCTAGTTTCTTAAGGAATCTCCATACCGTCTTCCATATTGGCTGTATCAGTTTACATTCCCAGCAACAGTGCAAGACCGTTCCCTTTTCTCCACACCCTCTCCAGCATTTATTGTTTGTAGACTTTTTGATGATAGCCATTCTGAACTGCTGTGAGCTGAAAATCTCATTGTGGTTTTGATTTTCATTTCTCTAATAATGAGCGATGTTGAGCATCTTTTCATATGTTTGTTAGCCATCTGTATGTCTTCTTTGGAGAAATGCCTGTTTAGATCTTTTCCCCCACTTTTTGATTGGGTTGTTTGTTTTTCTGGCATTGAGTTGTATGAGTTGCTTATATATTTTGGAAATTAATCGTTTGTCAGTTTTTTCATTTGCTATTTTTTTAATTTGCTATTATTTTCTCCCATTCTGAGGGTTGTCTTTCACTTTCCTTTGCTGTGTAAAAGCTTTTAAGTTTAATCAGGTCCCACTTGTTTACGTTTGTTTTTATTTCCGTTATTATAGGAGGTGGTTCATATAGGATCTTGCTTTGATTTATGTCATTCAGTGTTCTGCCTATATTTTCCTCCAAGAGTTTTATAGTTTGTGGTCTTATATTTAGGTCTTTGATCCATTTTGAGTTTATCTTTCTGTATGGTGTTAGAAAGTGTTCTAATTTCATTCTTTTACATGTAACTGTCCAGTTTTCCCAGCACCATTTATTGAAGAGGCTGCCTTTACCCCATTGTATATTCGTTTGTTAAAAATAAGGTACCCATAGGTGCATGGGTTTATTTCAGGGCTTTCTGCCTTGTTCCATTGGTCTGTATTTCTGTTTTTGTGCCAGTAGCATACTGTCTTGCTGACTGTAGCTTTGTACTATAATCTGAAGTCAGGAAGGTTGATTCCTCCAGCTCCATTCTTCTTTCTCAAGACTGCCTTGGCTATTTGGGGTCTTTGTGTTTCCATGTGAATTTTGAAATTTTTTTATTCTAATTCTATGAAAAATGCCTTTGGATAATTTGATAGGGACTGCATTGGATCTCTAGATTACCTTTGGTAGTATAGTCATTTTCGCAATATTTGCTCTTCCTACCCCGGAACATGGAATATCTCTCCATCTGTTTATGTCATCTTTGATTTCTTTCATCAGTGTCTTAAAATTTTCTGTGTGCAGTTCTTTTGTCTCCTTAAGTAAGTTTATTCCTAGATATTTAATTCTTTTTGTTTCAATGGTGAATGGGATTGATTACATAATTTGTCTTTATTATTTTTTATTGTTAGTATATAGAAATGCAAGTGATTTCTGTGTATTGATTTGTTTCCTTCAACTTTGCTAAATTCACTGATGAGCTATAGTAATTTTCTGATACTGTCCTTAGGGTTTTCTATGTACAGTTACATGTCATCTGCATACAGTGAGTGCTTTACTTATTCTTTTCCAATCTGGATTCCTTTTATTTCTTTTTATTCTCTGACTGCTGTAGCTAGGACTTCCAGAACTATGTTGAATAATAGTATGAAAGTGGACACCTTTGACTTGTTCCTATTCTTATGGGGAGTGCTTTCAGTTTTTCAACATCAAGAATAATGTTTGCTGTAGGCTTCTCATATATGGCCTTTACTATGTTGAGGTAGATTCCTTCTATGCTCATTTTTTGAAGAGTTTTAATCATAAATGGGTGCTGAATTTTGTCAAAGGTTTTTTCAGCATCTATTGAGATGATCATATGGTTTTTATTTTCAATTTGTTAATAAGGTGTACCACATTGATTGATTTGCATTTATTGAAGAAACCTTATATCCCCAGTATAAACCCGACTTGATCATTGTGTATGAGCTTTTTGATGTGTTGCTGAATTCTGTTTGCTAAACTTTTGTTGAGGATTTTAGCATCTATGTTCATCAGTGATATTGGCCTGTAGTTTGCTTTTTTGTGTGTTGTCTTTGTGTGTTTTTGGTATCAGGGTAATGGTGGGGTCATAGAATGAGATTGGAAGTGTTCCTTCCTCTGCAATTTTTTGGAAGAGTTTTAGAAGGATAGGCATTAGCTCTTCTCTAAATGTTTGATAGAATTCTCCTGTGAAGCCATCTGGTCCTGGGCTTTTGTTTATTGGGAGAATTTTGATGAAAGCTTCAATTTCAGTGTTTGTAGTAGGGTTGTTCATAATTTCTGTTTCTTCCTGGTTCAGTCTTGGAAGATTGAACTTTTCTAAGAATCTGTCCATTGCTTCCATATTATCCATTTTATTGCCATATATTGCTCATAATAGTCTCTTAAAATCCTTTGTATTTCTGCCTTGTCTGTTGTAACCTCTCCTTTTTCATTCTAATATTGTTGATTTGATTCTTCTTTTTTTCTTGATGAGTCTGGCTAAAGGTTTGTCAATTCTGTTTACCTTCTCAAAGAACCATCTTTTAGTTTTATTAACTTTTACTTTTGTTTCCTTCATTTCTTTTTCATTTATTTCTGCTAGGATCTTTATGATTTCTTTCCTTCTACTAATTTTGGGGTTTTTTTGTTCTTCTTTTTCCAGTTGTTTTAGGAGTAAAATTACGTTGTCCATTAAATGTTTTTCTTGTTTCTTGAGGTAGGATTATATTTCTGTAAACTTCCCTCTTAGAACTGCTTTTGCAGTATCCAATAGGTTTTAAGTTATTGTGTTTTCATTGACATTTGGGAGAAGGCAATGGCAACCCACTCCAGTACTGTTGCCTGGAAAATCCCATGGATAGAGGAGCCTGGTAGGCCTCAGTCCATGGGGTCGCACAGAGTCAGACATGACTGAAGCGACTTAGCAGCAGCAGCAGCAGGAGCAGCATTGACATTTGTTTCTAGAAATTTTTTTATTTCCCTTTTGAATTCTTCAGTAACCTGTTGGTTATTTAGAAACGTGTTGTTTAGTCTCCATGTGTTTGTGTTTCTTACAGTTTTTTTCTTGTAATTGATATCTAGTCTCATAGTGTTGTGGTCAGAGAAGATGCTGGATACAATTTCAATTTTCTTAAATTTACTGACATAGATTTTTGATCCAAGATGTGGTCTCTCCTGGAGAATGTTCCATGTGCACTTGAGAAGAAGGTGTATTCTTCTGCATTTGGTTGGAATGTCCTGAAGATACCAGTGAGATCCATCTCATCTAATGTATCATTTGAGACTTCATTTCCTTATTAATTTTTGTTTTGATGATCTTTCCATTGGTGTGAGTGGGGCGTTAAATTTCCTACTATTATTGTGCTATTGTCTGTTTCTCCTTTTATGTCTGTTAGTGTTTGTCTTAGGTATTCAGGTGCTCCTATGTTGGGTGCATAGATATTTACCATTGTTATGTCTTCCTCTTATGTTGATCCCTTGATCACTATGTAGTGTCCTTCCTTATCTCTTGTAATATTCTTTATTTTGCGATCTAATTTGTCTGATATGAAGATTGCTACTCCAGCTTTCTTTTGCTTTCCATTTGCATGGAATGTTTTTTTCCATCCTCTCACTTTCAGTCTATATGTGTCTTTAGGTATGAAGTAAGTTTTTTGTAGACAGCATATATATGGGTCTTGTTTTTGTATCCATTCAGCCCATCTATGTCTTTTCTTTGGAGCATTTAATCCATTTACTTTTAAAGTAATTATTGATATATATATTCCTATGCCATTTTTTAAATTGTTTGGGGTTGACTTTGTAGATCTTTATCTTTTGTATTTTGTGGCTATATAAGTCCCTTTAGTATTTGTTATCGGAGAAGGCAATGGCACCCCACTTCAGTACTCTTGCCTGGAAAAACCCATGGACGGAGGAGACTGGTAGGCTGCAGTCCATGGGGTCATGAAGAGTCGGACACGACTGAGCAACTTCACTTTCACTTTTCACTTTCATGCATTGGAGAAGGAAACGGCAACCCACTCCAGTGTTCTTGCCTGGAGAATCTCAGGGGAGCCTCGTGGGCTGCCGTCTGTAGGGTCGCACAGAGTCGGACACGACTGAAGTGACTTAGCAGCAGCAGCAGTAGCAGTATTTGTTATAAAGGTGGCTTGGTGGTACTGAATTCTCTTAACTTTTGCTTGTCTGAAAAGCTTTTTATTTCTCCATCAATTTGGAATGAGATCCTTGCTGGGTACAATAATCTTGGTTATAGATTTTTCCCTTTCAGTACTTTAAATATATCCTGACATTCCCTTCTGGCCTGCAGAATATCTGCTGAAAGATCAGCTGTTAAGCGTATGGGGTTTCCCTTGTATGTTATTGGTCGATTCTCCTTTGCTTCTCTTAGTATTGTTTCTTTGTGTTTAGTCTTGATTAGTTTGTTTAGTATGTGTCTTGGTGTGTTTCTCCTTTGGTTTATCCTGTATGGGACTCTCTTTGCCTCCTGGACTTGATTGACTATTTCCTTTTCCATGTTGGGGAAATTTTGAACTATAATCCCTTCAAAAATCTTCTCATACTATTTATTTTTCTCTTCTCCTGGGACCTCTGCAGTTCGAATGTTGGTGTGTTTGATATTGTCCCAGAAGTCTCTGAGATGATCCTCAGTTCTTTTCTTTTTTTTTTTTTTTTACTTTATACTGCTCTTCAGGGGTTATTTCCACCATTTTATCTTCCAACTCACTGGTTTGTTTTTCTGCTTCAGATATTTTGCTGTCACTTCCTTCTGGAGTATTTTTAATTTCCGTAATTGTGTTATTTGTCTGTGCATGTTTATCCTTTAATTCTTCTAGGGCTTTTTAATTGATTCTTGCAATTTCTCCATTTTGTTTTCAAGGTTTTTTTTATTATCTTTACTATCATTATTCTGAATTCTTTTTCAGATAATTTGCCTGTTTCCTCTTCATTTATTTGGACTTCTGTGTTTCTAGTTTGTTCCTTCATTTGTGTAGTATTTCTCTGCCTTTTAATTATTTTTTCTTTACTTACTGTGTTTGAGTTCTCCTTTTCTCATGCTTGAAGGTTGAATTCTTTCTTCCTTTTGATTTCTGCCATCCTAAGGCTGGTCCATTGATTCCAGTAAGCTTCATATAGAGTGAGATTTGTGCTGAGTTTTTGTTTACTTGTTTATTTCTTTTTCCTCTGATGGTCAAGGCTAAGTGAGATGGTAATCATCTCTACTGATTATTTGGTTTGTATTTTTCTTTTGTTTCTTGTTTAGATGAGGCGTCCTGCACAGGGTGCTTACTGGTGGTTGCGTGATGCTGGGTCTTGTATTCACGTTGTTTCCTTTGAATGTTCAGTTCAGTTCAGTTCACTCGCTCAGTTCAGTTCAGTTCAGTCGCTCAGTCCTGTCTAACTCTTTTTTTTTTTTTTCTCCTGTGTCTAACTCTTTACAACCCCATGAACCACAACCCGCCAGGCCTCCCTGTCCATCACTAACTCCTGTAGTTCACCCAAACTCATGTCCATCGAGTTGATGATGCCATCCAACCATCTCATCCTCTGTCATCCCTTTCTCCTCCTGCCCTCAATCTTTCCCAGCATCAGGGTCTTTTCAAATGAGTCAGCTCTTTGCATCAGGTGGCCAGAGTACTGGAGTTTCAGCGTCAGCATCAGTCCTTCCAGTGAACACCCAGGACTGATCTCCTTTAGGATGAACTGGTTGGATCTCCTTGCAGTCCAAGGGACTCTCAAGAGTCTTCTCCAACACCATGGTTCAAAGCAACAATTCTTCGGCACTCAGCTTTCTTTATAGTCCATCTCTCACATCCATAAATGACTACTGGAAAAATCATAGCCTTGACTAGATGGACCTTTGTTGACAAAGTAATGTCTCTGCTTATTAATATGCTGTCTAGGTTGGTCATAACTTCCAAGGAGTAAGGATCTTTTAATTTCATGGCTGTAGTCACCATCTGCAGTGATTTTGAAGCCCAGAAAAAATAGCCTGCCACTGTTCCCCATCTATTTGCCATGAAGGGATGGGAACGGATGCCATGATCTAAGTATTCTGAATGTTGAGGTTTAAGCCAACTTTTTCACTCTCCTCTTTCACTTTCATCAAGAGGCTCTTTAGTTCTTCACTTTCTGCCATAAGGATCGTGTCATCTGTATACCTGAGGTTATTGATATTTCTCTTTGCAGTCTTGATTCCAGCTTGTGATTCATCCAGCCCAGCGTTTCTCACGATGTACTCTGCATATAAGTTAAGTAAGCAGGGCGACAGTATACAGCCTTGACACACTCCTTTTCTATTTGGAACCAGTTTGTTGTTCCATGTCCAGTTCTAACTGTTGCTTCCTGACCTGCATACAGGTTTTCAAGAGGCAGGTCCGGTGGTCTGGTATGCCCATGTCTTTCAGAATTTTCCGCAGTTTATTGTGATCCACACAGTCAAAGGCTTTGGCATAGTCAAAGAACAGAAATAGATGCTTTTCTGGAACTCTCTTGCTTTTTCCATGATCCAGCGGATGTTGGCAATTTGATCTCTGGTTCCTCTGCCTTTTCTAAAACCAGCTTGAACATCAGGAAGTTCACAGTTCACATATTGCTGAAGCCTGGCTTGGAGAATTTTGAGCATTACTTTACCAGCGTGTGAGATGAGTGCAATTGGAGGTAGTTTGAGCATTCTTTGGCATTGCCATTCTTTGGGATTTGAATGAAAGCTGACCTTCTCCAGTCCTGTGGCCACTGGTGAGTTTTCCAAATTTGCTGACGTATTGAGTGCAGCACTTTCACGGCATCATATTTCAGAGTTTGAAATAGCTCAACTGGAATTCCATCACCTCTACTAACTTTGTTCGTAGTGATGCTTCCTAAGACCCACTTGACTTCATATTCCAGGATGTCTGGCTCTAGGTGAGTGATCATACCACTGTGATTATCTGAATCATGAAGATCTTTTTTGTACAGTTTCTGTGTATTCTTACCATTTCTTTTAAATATCTTCTGCTTTTGTTAGATCCATATCATTCCTGTCCTTTATTGAGCACATCTTGGCATGAAATGTTCCCTTGATATCTCTGATTTTCTTGAAGTGATCTCTAGTGTTTCCCATTCTATTGTTTTCCTCTATTTCTTTATATTGGTCTCTGAGGAAGGCTTTCTTATCTCTGCTTGCTATTCTTTGGAACTCTGCCTTCACATAGGTATATCTTTCCTTTTCTCCTTTGCTTTTTGCTTCTCTTCTTTTCACAGCCCATCTGTAAGGCCTCCTCCGACAGCCATTTTGTTTTTTGGCATTTCTTTTTCTTGGGGATGGTCTTGATCCTTGTCTTCTGTACAGTGTCATGAACCTCTGTCCATAGTTCATTAGGCACTCTGTCTATCAGATCTAGTCCCTTAAGTCTATTTCTCACTTGCACAATATAATCATAAAGGATTTGATTTAGATCATACCTGAATGGTCTAGTTGTTTTCTCCAATTTCTTCAATTTAAGTCTGAATTAGGCAATAAGGAGTTCATGATCTGAGCCACAGTCAGCTCTCGGTCTTGTTTTTACTGACTCTCTCAAGCATCTCTCTCTTTGATATTCTCAGTGTTAGTTCTCTGGTAGTCTAGGATCTTGGAGTCAGTGTTCCGACTCCAAGGATCAGGGCTTGATCTCCACAACCCTCCTGTAAGGTTGAGAGAGACAGTGACCTCAAAGAGTAGAGCTTGTGCATCATGTTTGTCTCGCTGTCCCATAGACCGTTAGCAGTCTGCTTCAATCTCATTTCCCCATTGCCAGAAACAAAATCTGCAGGTGCTCAGACCCATACATCGCTCTCTCTCGAAACAATAGTATTTTAAGTGATCTTTTGGACTATGTCAAATGCACCAGCATTTGGATTATAGGAGTCCTAATAAGAGAAGAGAGAGAAAGGGCCTGAGAAGACATTTGATGAGGTAATAGCTTAAAATATCCACAGCATGGAAAAGGAAGCAGTAACTAAGTTTACTAAGTTTAGAAAGTAGCATATGGGATGAAACCAAGGAGAAACATACCAAGACTCACAGTATCAAATTGACAAAAAGATAAAGGGAAAATATTAAAAAAAAAACATCAAGGGGAAAACCACAAATAACATACAAGGAAATACCCATAGTGTTATCAGCTGAATTTTTAGCAGAAACTTTTGTGACCAGAAAGGGTTGGCATAGTACCTCTATAATGAAGAATGGGAAAAACCTACAACCAAGAATTCACTATCCATCAAATCTCTTGTTTAGATTCAATGAAGAAATCAAAAGCTTTACAGACAAGGAGAAGCTATCAGAATCCAGCCCCACCCAAGCAGATATACAGCAAATGCTAATAGAAATTCTACAGGTTGAAAGGCCCACTTTTAGAAGGAGGAAAATTACATAGCAAGAAAGTTCACCAGGAAAATCAAATATTCAATAAAGATAGGAAATCATACATGTGCATAAATGGTATCTATACCAATAATTGTGAAAGGAGCATATAATTGCAGGATATTTCAAATACATTTGAAATCTAGTGACCAACAACTAAAAACATTCATGTGTATGTACAGACTGCTGTATCAAACACTCATGGTGACTGCAGTGGAAAAAGCTATAATAGATATACACACAAATAAGAAAATAGAATCCAAACACAGCACTAAAGAAAATTATCAGATCATAAGAGAAGAGAGCAGAAGATGAAGGGAGAAAAAAGAACTATAAAAGTAAATCCTAAACTATTACCAAAATAACAGGAAGAACATACATATTGAAAATTGCCTTAAATTTAAATGAATTAAATTCCTCAGCCGAAAGACATAGACTGGCTGAATGAATATAAAAAAAGACCTGTATATATGCTGTCAACAAGAGAATCCCTTTAGATCTATAGTTATACAAAATGAAAGGGATAGAAGAAGGTATTTCATGCAAATGGAAGTCAAAATGAACCTGGAAGAAACAATACTCATATCTGACTATATAAACTAAAAAGAAAAAAAAAAAAGACTATTATAAGAGACTAACAAGGGTATTGTATAATGACAAATCCAAAATTATATCACAGCTGTAAATGAATGTACCCAACATAAAAGCACTTCAATGTATAAGGCAAATGTTAATGGATGTAAAATGAGAAATTCACAATAACACAATAATAAGGATTCCTTTAACATTTCACATACATCAATGGGCAGATCATCTGGATAGAAAAGAAGGAAACACAGACTTGAAATGATGTGTCAGACCAAATGGACTTAATTAATATTCATAGAGAATTCCATCGTAATGCTGCAGAGTACAGATTCTTTTCAAGTATACGTGGAGCTTTCACCAGGATAGATCACATGCTCAGGTACAATGCAAGCCTCAGTAAATTTAAGAATGTTTAAATTGTATGAAGCATCTTTTCCAATCACAACACAAGGCTAGAAATTAACTATAGGAAAAAAAAGTGTGCAAATGGCACGAACATGTGGAGACTTAAGGTATTCTAGGAAACAACCAATGGATCATTGAAGAAGTCAAAGAGGATATCAGTAAAGGCCTAGTGACAAATGAAAAGATGAAGACTCAAAATCAGTGGGATGTGGGAAACGCAATTCTTTGAGCAAAGTTTATAGCAATACATTCTTACCTTAGGGAACAAGAACCATCTCAAATAAACATCCTAACTATCCACAAAAGCAATCCGATTAAGAACAAGGAAAACTCCCAGTTAGTAGATGGAAAGAAAATGCAAACGTCAAAGTAGAAATGAATGCAACAGAGACTAAAAAAGCAATAGAAAGGATCAGTGTAACTAAAAGTTAATTCCTTGAAAGATTTAAAGAATGGTAAAACTTTAACCAGACTCATCAAGAAAAAAAAAGGGAAAGGCCCAAATCAATAAAATTAGAAATTAAAAAGAAAAGTTAAAACTGACATTACAGAAATAGAAAGGACCTTAAGAGACTACTGTAAGCAGCTGTATGCCAATAAAATGGACAATCTATAAGAAGTGGAACAATTCTTAGAAATTTACAGTCTCCTAAGCTGGAACTGGGAGAAGGCAATGGCACCCCACTCCAGTACTCATCCCTGGAAAATCCCATGGACGGAGGAGCCTGGTAGGCTGCAGTCCATGGGGTCGCTAAGAGTCAGACCCGACTGAGCGACTTCACTTTCACTTTTCACTTTCATGCATTGGAGGAGAAGGCAATCCACTCCAGTGTTCTTTCCTGGAGAATCCCATGGATGGAGAAGCCTGGTAGGCTGCCGTCCATGGGGTTGCACAGAGTCGGACACGACTGAAGGGACTTAGCAGCAGTAGCAGCAGCAAGCTGGAACTAGGAAGAAATAGAAAACAAGAATAGGACAGTTATAAGTACTGAAATTCAATGTGAGACTAAAAATCTCCCAACAAACAAAAGTAACCAGATAATTTCACAGGTGAATTCTATCAGATATTTAGAAGAGAATTAAAACACCTGAGGATAGAGCATGTCCAAGGTCATTCTGTGAGGCCAGCATCAGTGTGATACCACACGATGTGCAAAAAAAAAAAAAAAAATTATGTATATATCACAGGCCAGTTTCACTGATCCACATAGGTACAAAGTTCTTCAAGAAAATACAAGCAAATCGAATATGGTGTAAAGAGCATAAACTGTGATTAGGTCGATTTATCTCAGAAATGCAAGGACTTTCCTATATCTGCAAATCAGTAAGTGTGATACATTGCATTAGCAAGTTGGAAAATAAAAACCATATGGTCCTTAATTGATGCAGAAAAATGCTTTTGATAAAATTCAACATCCATTTATAATTTAAAAAATTTTCCAGAAAGCAGACATAGAGCTCTATATAATAGAGGCCATATATGAACAAATGGCATAGCTGCCATCATACTTAGTTGTGAAAAGCTGAAAGGACTTCCTCTAAGACCAGTAACAAGATAAGGTTGTCTGCTCTCGCCACTCTAGGAAGTCCTAGTCAAGGTAGTAAGAGAAATAAACAGAATCCAAATTGATAAAGAAGACATAGTACTTTTATTGTTTGCAGATGACACTGCCTGTAGAAAATCCTAAATATAGTACTAGAAATCTGCTGAAACTCATCAGTGAATTTTGTAAAGTGTATGAATTTAATACACAGAGATCTGTTGTATTTCTATACACTAACAATGGGAATTCAGAAAGTTAAAGAAAAATCCCATTTAGCATTGTATCAAAGGGAAAAAAAAATACCTAGGAGTGGGTTGCTGTCTGTGGCATGACACAGAGTCAGACATGACTGAAGTGACTTAGCAGTAGCAACAATCCTAGTAAAGGAGGTAAACTACCTATACTCCAAGCACTATAGAGTGCTGAAAGAAATTGAAGATGATACAAATAGTTGGGAAGATATACCATATTTTTGGATTGGTGGAATCAACATTGTCAAAATGACCATTCTGCTGAAGACAGTCTACAGACTGAGTACAATTCCTATCAAATTGCCAGTGGCACTTTTCACAGAAGTAGACTTTTTGCAGAATTTGTGTGGAAACACAAAAGACCACAAATAGCCAAAGCACTGTTAAGAAAGAAAACTGATGCTGGAGAAAGCAGGCACCCTGTGTTCAGACTGTATCACAAAGCTACAGTCATCAAAATGGTATGGTACTGGCACAAACAGACAGACAGAACATGATACAAACTCAGAAATAAAACCATGTACCTGTGGTCAATTAATCTATGACAAATGGTGCAGGAATACACAATGGAGAGTAGGAAATCTCTTCAGTAAGTGGTGCTGGGAAATCTAAAACCTACATATAAAAAATAAGATTAGAACTTTCTTTCATACCATGCATAAAAACAAAATGGATTAGACCAAAAATAAAGACTAGATAGTATAAAACTCCTATATGGAAACATAGAACATTATTTAACATAAGTCATTGGAATATCTTTTTGGATCCATCTCCTAGAGTTGTGGAAACAAAAACAAATTTAAAAAGGGACATAATTTAAAAAACAAAAAGATAACCTATAGGATAGGAGAATATATTTGCAAGTGATGCAACTGAAATGGGAGTAATCTCTAAAATAATACAAAGAGCTTATGCAACTCAACATCAAAAAAGCAAGCAAATAAAAAATGGGCAGAAGAGAGAGAGAAGCATACAGATTACCAACAGACACACAAAAAGATGTTCAACATTACTAGTTATTAGAGAAATGCAAATCAAAACTATAATAAGATACCACCCCATACCAGTCAGAATGACCTACATCATATTCTATAAATAAATGCTGGAGAAGGTATGGAGAAAAGTAAACCCTCCTACATTGTTGGTAGTAATGTATATTGGGACAGCCACTTTGGAGAACATAATGGAGGTTCCTTAAAATAGTAAAAATAGAGCTACCATATGATCCTGCAGTCCCTCTCCTGGGCTTGTGAAAAAAAAAACATATCCTGAAAAAAAAGCAAAGTTGGAAAAGATAACATACACCACAATGTGCACAGTAGTGCTATTTATAACAGTCAAGACAGGGAAGCTCTGTAAGTGTGCATTGACAGATGAATGGATAAAGAGTGCTGTGTGTGTATGTGTGTTTGCAGTGAAACATTACTTAGCCATTAGAAGAAAAAGAAGAATGAAATCTCACAGCAGTGTGGTTGGACCTAGGAGATTATCATGCTAAGTGATGTAAGTCAGACAGAAAGACAAATACCATATATCATTTATAAGTGAAATTTAATAAAAGTGATACAAATGAACTTATGTAGAAAACAAATGCACTTACAGACATAGAAAACAAATTTTTGGTTTACTAAAAGGCACAAGGGGTTTGGTTCCAAAGTACACACATTACTGTATATAAAATACATAAGCAGCAAGTACCTAAGAGTTATAGCACAGGAAACTACACTATCTTGTAGTAACATATAATGGAAGAGAATGTAAAAACAGAAATACATATACATACACATACATATGTACACACCTAAATAACTTTGATGTACGCTTGAAGCGAATACAACATTGTAAATCAACTGTATTTCAATAAAAGTTAAAAAATTTATTTTAGGCAGTTGTCCTTTCTCCTTAGTGATTGTCTTAATGAAGACTTGGAATTTGCTGCCTCTTGGTCAGCACAGTTTTCTTTGCCTGTTATCTTTATGTTTGTTAAAGCAAACACTTTTTCTAAAATTATCAACAATCCTTTTCACGCTTTAAATTCTCCAGCTTTAGATGTTTCACCTTTCTTTTGCTTTATGTTTTCATATGATTACATTTTCTCCACTTATATTAGAAGTCATAGGTATGCCTTTCTTGAAGCAGTCCTATACCAATATAAGAGCTGCATTCAATATGAAATAAAAAGATATCATGAAAAGTGCAAGGTTTTTATGCCTGCTGGAATAGCTACAGTGATCATTTCATGAATTTCCTTTTCTTTTTAAATAGTCTTTTTGCTGGATTTCATTTATTTTGAAATGGTGGGCAGCCACAGCTGCAGACCTCAGTCTTTCATACATATCAAGCAACTTTTCTCTGCTTCAGAGAAGCACTTCCAGCATCACTAGTAGCACTTCTGTGGGTCTCATGGTATTATTGAAGGTTTTTCATGGTATTGTACTAAATATGATGTTAAATATGAAAGAACAGCAAGAGATTCCATTTTATTGTAATTATGCAGTTTACTAAAGAAACAAAGTGCTCACAGGAGATGATTAGTGTCACACAGCATATTAAGCCAGTCCTCACTAAAATAGCAACAGGAAGTAGCTACAAAACTATGACAGTAATACAGTATGTACTATAGTTAATTTTATGCAGTTATGTTTTAATATTGCATCTTCACATTTGTTTACATTTCTCCCAACTGCAAATGGCGCCATGTGACAGTCTGTAAGTGTTTGTGTGGGTAAGTTTTGATATATTTTAACTTTTTATAGTAGATTTATGTATATTATATGGTAGTGATAAAATAAATGATATCATTATTTTAAGCATTTATGATATTTCTATTTTTCTTAGTTTTTTGGTTGACAAGCTATGTGGTTTGCCAGTTAATTTTCAAGTTTTTGCAAATCTATAAAAAATTTTCCCAATTTATTTAAATTTGAAAAACTTTGTGTGGATTTGCATAGTTCAAACCTGTGTTGTGCACGGGTCAACTGTATTCACTTAGTGCCTTTCATTCGTATGTGTGTTATTTTGTATTGCTCTGCTCATAATTCTAAATGTTGTTTATTGTGCTCTTTATAGTGATTATGACTTATCTTCTAGATTTTTTTCTTCTCATTTCTAATCATATGTGCTTATGTGAATTTGTTGATTTAAACTTAAGTATAGTACTTTTTACTTATCCATTTGAGCAGTTATTAAACAAATGATTAAAAATATTATGAAATGTAAAAATGTTCAAATAGTACAAACTGAGAAAATGTGAAGAGATGCGAAAACATGATAGAGGAAACCTGAATTTAAAGTCTCTAAATATTTTTGATTGTATATTCTATCAGTGAAACATTTTTAATCTAAATTTCTAGTAATAAAAACTTATGAAAAGGCTAATTTTATATATGAAATTATTCTGCCCATGTCTTCCCCATACTTCTTCTCAGAAGGCTATATAGTTCTGTTCTTGTAAGGAAATTACTTAAAAAGTAGCTGCCTGTTAATTGTTGCCGACTTTCTTAATTTAACTGAACTAAGTTTATTTCCTAAATACCTAATGAATAAAAATAGGAAGTTGTTTCCTTTTATCCTTATGTCAGTAGACTGTATTTATTGTTAGTGTTTGTTAAAGCATATATTTATTTATAGAATTAAGTGCTTGTACTACTAGGTCAGTTTCTTTTTGTTTTTAATTTATTTTTAACTGAAGGATAATTGCTGGTGAGTTTCTAATGATGGAAGTCATTAGCTTGTCATCATGGCTTTAAGTTTCATAGTGGTCTAAAGGAGAGCTTGTGCAGGAAGTGTCAGTGCCGCCATGTTTCTTGTTATTCACTTGTGATTATAGATTTTTGTTTTGTGTCTGTTTTCTCCAGAAATCTTTGCATTTCCATTTTGTGAAGAGTTAAACGTAGTATAAATCATAAATCCATTGCAATGATAAGTAACTTATGAACAACCTGTGGAGAGTTTAATTTCTCGTGTCAATCCTTTAGAGCACTGAACTATTTTTGTTCTCCTAGGATAACTCAAATAGGATACCTCAAATACTATCTGTGACACAGAACAATCTGAAATATGGACCTAATGAGGACATACCAATCTTATTCATTGTCTTAAATATTTATAGTAAATTATTTATTTTTAGATAAAAATAAAAAGTTGTATTTTGTTGCAGTGCATTGTTCAGTTTGTGTTGTCTGTATTACTTTGGAGACTACTCCAAGTTGAGGAAGGTAAACAGAATATTAAAGAAAGGAAGCAAAGTTGGATATGAGAAATGCCAAAACAAAGGAATAATCGTGTAGAAAAGTAATATAGACTCAAGAAGTTGTACCCAGTTTGTAATGTGGAAAGGTTCCAGACTGGAAATAATATTGTACCTATGAACCTTGAAGTATAATTATTGGAAACATGATAAAACATGTTGAAAAATAATAGTAGCAGATACAGATACCATACCTATTCTGTATCATGCACCATTGTAAGTACTTTTCATAAAAATGTAATTCTTGACATTTTCATGAGGCAGGTTTTCTTTATCTCCTTTTCACAGATGATAATATTGAGGCCAAAAGGGTAGAGACATTTCTCTGAGGTCACAAAACTAGTAAATGGCAAAGCCAGGAACTGAACCCAGATCATTTAGCTCCTAAGTTCATATTGGTAGCCACTACTGTATTCTGCCTAATATGTAACTCTAAGTGTATAATCTGAAATAGCTGGAGATGGGTACAAGTAATAGTTACACCTTCAGTCATATTATAAACTTTCTGGTGGGTTTTATTACATGTGTCTTAGGACTAACTGAATAAGTTGTAGATTTAGCTAGTATTTCTTAAAGGATCAATTATATTCTATTGATTAATATGATATCTTTAATTTAGATTGAGTTTTCTCAGACACTCTCATTATGAGAAATGCTTAAATGAGATAATCATAAACCAAAGTATGACTCAACAGTAATACTTGTATCGCTGGGAACTGGATTAACTCCCTATCTGCGTTAATCATAATCAGCTGTATATTGAGGTTATTCCTTTGTGGTAATTTCAAGCATTATATCCTTCAGTTTTAAAATATACCTACAAAATCATGATGTAATTGATGTGTGACATAAATGTGACATTTTAGGGATAACTTTCTTTTTTAACAAGTGTTAAATGAACTGTTTGATCTTTCAAACTTATTTCTATGGTATTAATGTAATTTTGTATTTGTTCAGTAATAACAATGCATGTCCAACTTTTGGATAGGTACTATAGAGATCAACAAGGTTATAGCTCTAGACGGTGAATTTATGTTCTAAATGATGAAAGAACTTTGTAAACTAATAGCAGTAATACACTGACAACTTCAATAGTTAAAAAATATAAGACCCATGAGAACCCAAAGGATGAGTTCATTATCTGAGGTGTGAATGCTTCATACATCAGATAATGATTATTTAACCATTAAAATTAGATTTCCAAAGATTAATATAAGTTCAGTCATAAAACCTGGAAGGAGCTTATAGAGAAGATGATGTTTAACCTGTAGAGGAGGAGATAGTGACATACAAAGCTGGAAAGAATGAAAATAGCCTTGTAGATTAGACTAAGGAGATTGTATTTAGTACTAATAAATAAGTCATGTCCAAAACATTGTTGTCCTCCTAAGCACATGAGACAGTGTCCTAGATAAATGCTAGAGATACAGAGATGAGTAAGATTATAATAACATTTTTGTTAGATTGACTTGAAAAGTTGTTCTTTCCAAATATATTTTTATATTATTTCTTAATTAGTGTACATATATTTCTATAGGCATATGAATTTACTGATACTTCGAAAGTCTGAGGGTTTGCCAAAATTGGAAGAGTTAATTTCAGCTTAATTAGCAGAGGTCTCATAGTAAAGAGCAATTTCTCTTTTGTGCATCATGGCAGACAGCCACAAAATCTCTCCTATAAATAATTTTTATAGTTATTTTTGTTTTTAAATATACAGTATAATTTAAAAACAAAAGTTCAAGGGATACATTTAATAATAAAATATTAATGATAAAATGTAAAATAGTTTTGTTTTGTAAATATGTTTTCTCTGATCTTTCCAAAGATAAGCACTATATCCTTTTCTTTGTTCCCATGACACACAATTGTTATGCATTTTGACATTCTGAAGGAAAATTAAAATGAAGAACTCTACTGATCATTGTGATATGTAAATTCACAGATGTTAAACACAGACTGTGACATTGTGATAATTTAGATAATGACACCCCAGAATTTGGGATTTCTTCTAGTCATTTTAGGAACTCAAAGATGTTGATGTGGATAGTTTCAAACACTTTTTAATGCATCCACCTAAAGAAATTATATGTCACTCGATACATACCAAAAAATGTACTTAATGTGTAAGATATGTAAATCTCCCACCCTCAGCTTAAGAACTGAACTATTAATACTACTAAAATGCTTCTTATCAGAGGTAATCAATGTCTTGAAGTATGTAAGCATTTTTTTTTTCTTACAAACCCATTAATCATGTACCACTCCTCATGAAATGTTTGTGAAGATGCATGGATAGGAGTAAAGGCCAGATGTTTGGTAGCACTTCACTTAAATAACTGATGTCAGTGTGGAGCAGGACATATTTAAAAGGAGCAACATTGGTAGTCCCATTGCTGGTTTGACTTTATATATTTTCCTCATTTCTGTCTATGCCTAAAGAAACAAAAGTCATCAAAGTTTATGATTAAGGAAAATATTGATAGGGATCACTTAGATACGTTTATGGATGTGAGAGTTGGACTGTGAAGAAAGCTGAGCGCTGAAGAATTGATGCTTTTGAACAGGGGTGTTGGAGAAGACTCTTGAGAGACCCTTGGACTGCAAGGAGATCCACCCAGTCCATTCTAAAGGAGATCAGTCCTGGGTGTTCATTGGAAGGACTGATGCTAAAGCTGAAACTCAATACTTTGGCCACCCCACGTGAAGTGTTGACTCATTGGAAAAGACCCTGATGCTGGGAGGGATTGGGGGCAGGAGGAGAAGGGGACGACAGAGGATGAGATGGCTGGATGGCATCACCGACTCAATGCACATCTCCGGGAGTTGGTGATGGACAGGGAGGTCTGGCGTGCTGCGATTCATGGGGTCGCAAAGAGTCAGACACGACTGAGTGACGGAATTGAACTGAACCATTATTTTAGGCCCATTTTGACAGTATCATTTTTGAGGTAATTCATTTGTTCTACCAAGAAATATTTGACTATTAACCATGCCAAAAATGGAAGATACAGCACTGAATAAACCAAAATCCCAGTCTTCATTGGAATTTTCATTTCATTCAGGGGAAAAGCTAATGAATGGCTATATATTAGCCAAAAGAGTATGACAAATGATAATAAATGCTATGCAGAATAATAAATCAGAGAAGACTGAAGAAATTAGGAAGGGAAGGATTATTTTAAATAGGATGGTCAGAAAAACTGTGTAAGTATGTAACCTTAGATAAAGACTTGAAGGAGGTGATGGAGCATCCAGGCATATATCTGGGGGAAGAGAAAACAATAAGGGCAAATGGCCCCTTGATAGAAGCATAACTAGGATATTAGACAACAGGGAAGTAAAGCACACTGACTTACATACTGCACTTGATTGTTGTGTTCTCAGGACTTTTTAAATATGAAATAGTTTTTCCACATTTTTTGTTATTTACATCACATTAACTTTTAGATGACAACTTAGTTGTCGTCTAAAAAAATGCCTCACATTTTTATTTAATTGTTTTACCTCCATGGTATCATTTAATTTATTTCTATAGTATAGCCTCCTAAAATATAGCCTCTATTTTGTAACTGAAAGTTATGTCTAGTGACTTTGTTAAATTATATTTACATTCTCTGGAAAGATAATTTCATCCGTGATGCTGTATACTTCATATTTTGTCACAGTAGGGTAGCTCATAATGTCAGGTTGCCCACCTATTATTCTGATTGAGCACTTGTTTAGTTTAAGGTAATAACTCTTGAATCTTTTTGTGAAACTACTTTTCCCTTTTCAAGTCTCAAATTATTTTGCACTTTATTAACATTCTGCTTATGTCAACTTGCGTCTTAATGGTTTAGCATCCATTGACAGCACGTTCCAGAAATTTTGTATTTATTTTGACTGTAGATAGCAGTGTGTTGTGATGTCTAAAAATAGGATATTCTCTATCAGTCATTTATGAATTAAAGGGAGAAGGCAATGGCTCCCCACTCCAGTACTCTTGTATGGCAAATCTCATGGATGGAGGAGCCTGGTAGGCTGCAGTCCATGGGGTCACTAGGAGTCAAACACGACTGAGCGACTTCACTTTCACTTTTCATTTTCATACATTGGAGAAGGAAATGGCAACCCACTCCAGTGTTCTTGCCTGGAGAATCCCAGGGATGGGGGAGCCTGGTAGGCTGCCTTCTCTGGGGTGGCACAGTCGGACACAACTGAAGGGACTTAGCAGCAGCAGTCTCTTCTTATGGGATATACTAATTAGGTATTCTTAAAAGTGTTATGCCTTCTGCAGTAGTCAGGGAGTAAAGAATTCTTTGTTTCCTGTTGTGAGGAAACAGGTTCCGCCCAGAAACAGAAAGTCATTTTTGTCCATTACTCAGTTTACTTCAGTAGATTTTATTTCTTTAATTTTCAAATATTCATCACATCCCTCCCATTTTGTCTGTCATTATTGTTACTATATTAAACGGTCTCTCCCCTCACACTTTTGGTTTTGGATTGACTGCAGTGGAGAGTCACCTTTGCTCCATGTCCTTCACCTTTTCTTCTGTTTTTCACATTGGAACCAAAAATACATTTTTAAAGCTCATAGCTGTTGATGAACATCCTTCAGTTCAGTTCAGTTCAGTTGCTCAGTCGTGTCCGACTCTTTGTGACCCCATGGACTGCAGCGCACCAGTCCTTCCTGTCCATCACCAACTACCAGAGTTTACTCATGTCCATTGAGTCGGTGATGCCATCCAACCGTCTCATCCTCTGACATCCCCGTTTCCTCCTGCCCTCAGTCTTTCCAAGCGTCAGGGTCTTTTCAAATGAGTCAAAAAAAAAAAAAAAAAAAACAAATGAGTCACCTCTACGCATCAGGTGGCCAAAGTATTGGAGTTTCAGCCTCAGCATCAGTCCTTCCAATGAATATTCAAGACTGATTTCCTTTAGGGTGGATCTCCTTGCAGTCCAAGGGACTCTCAAGAGTCTTCTCCAACACCACAGTTCAAAAGCATCAGTTCTTCGGCACTCAGCT
This sequence comes from Bos indicus x Bos taurus, assembly GCF_003369695.1. Classification (NCBI taxonomy): domain Eukaryota; kingdom Metazoa; phylum Chordata; class Mammalia; order Artiodactyla; family Bovidae; genus Bos; species Bos indicus x Bos taurus. Next base: position 132,161,543 of record NC_040076.1, read on the forward strand.
TTCTTTATAGTCTAACTCTCACATCCATACATCATTACTGGAAAAACCATAGCTTTGACTAGATGGACCTTTGTTGGCAAAGTAATGTCTCTGCTTTTTAATTCAGTGACCACCTGTTTTCTCCAAAGTAAAGTTTTACTTCCTTACCTTTCTTTGATCCAACCCCATCTTTCTTCTTGGTTACAGAATCCAGTTTAGATTCCAAATGTAATGCAGTTCTGTACTCCCATTGTTGCACTTTTGTTTATAGGCCTTCACTAATTGTTATTACCTAGAAAAGGTGTTGACCCTGTTTTCCCTGTCCAGTTGCTTCTGCAGAGAATTGACATTCCTTTCTAAGTACTATATACCCTTGTCAAGTTCCTATTATTATATTTAATTCTTTTACAGTTTTTTTAATGTGTTCATCTTATCAATTAAATTAGTTTCTTTAGGGGACTGAAGAAATGGGGAGAAGTTGATAAAAGAGTTTAAATTTCCACTTACAAGATGAATAAGTTCTAACGATTTAATGTACAGCAATAGTATATGTTGCATACTTAAAACTTGCTAAGAGAAAAGATCTTAAATCTTATGTCACACATATAAAAAGTAATGGGATGGAGGTGTTACCTAATTGAGTGGTGATAAGCTTTGCAATATATATGTATTAAATCAACATGCTGTATAACTTAAACTTACACAGTGTCATATATCAATTATATCTCAATAAAGCTGTAAAAAATATATAGAGTAGAAATTCTTCTAATAATATCCTTGTTCTGCTTATCTTTGTATGCCTGATGACCTCGTATAGTGCCAGAGCTTATTTGTTGCTTAATAAATGGTATGAATAGATAAATGAGTGGGTGGATGGATAGTTTCTCCAAACAGTTGTTTGCAGATCATTGATTTAAGCAATAGTGGTACATATCCTCCGGCAAAGTCTGTTGAAATTAGGTAACCAAAAGCCACGTTTTACCAAATAGGTAACTTTTTTTTATAACATTGTCCATCAGCTGGGTTAAAAATCAAATCTCTTGAATTTATTCTTAGAAAGTGTTTTATCTCTTTAAATATTTGTAATTTGTGACCACAATGCGTTCCCAAATACCAAAGTCTTAAGAATTAGGCAGTTAGCCTTCCACCTCTGCTAGCTGCATGAGTTCTGCCTTGCAGTGGACCTCTTATCTTTTAAGATTCTTATTTTAATCCTAGTTAGAAGCTCACAATCTTCTAGTTCTCTTTGTTGACTCTTGTCTATGAAGGTTGGCACCCTTACCTACCACACCCATCAGTGTTCCCAGAACTTCCAAAATAGGTGTTTCCATTAGTTTTTTGTCTTTCTGTTTGGCAACAAAAACAATTTTTCTCCTTTGGAAGAGTATTCACTAGACAGCCTTTCTGTCCTCCAAGGCTACTGGTGTAAACCAGGTGAAGCTCCATTGTAGAATAGAGAATACATGGATTTTACAAACACAGAACCAGAGAAGACTTGTAGCTGTGTGATCTGGGACAGGTTCTTTAGAACTTATTTTTCTCATCTTTATATGTACTATAGGATGCTTTTTTTCTACTCTTCTAGCTATAGTAGGTTTTTGCTGTGCCATGATGGTGAATCCATTTACTGACCCTCCCCAACAAGATTAAGGTTTCTGGCTTTTATGGGAGAAAGGTCTAGAGAAGTGAGCTGTACGTCTTACCTTTCCCATAGCAGTTGAGGATCATCCTCTGTAGGCCTGCATCAAAATAGGTTCTGTCTTTTCTGCTGTCTCAGGCTTTTATTACCTGGTTGAAACCTGTGGTCAACTGATAAAAAGAGATTTGGAGTGAGTGTGAATTCCTTGTAATTCTGCGCTGACAAGTTGGCCCACACTTGGTCTTTGACATTTGTTAGCATTTTGCCTGATTTCTTCTTACCTCTTTTTGTCACAGAACCTTTTCTTCTGGGTTCTGCCACAGGTGGTAGAGTTTGTGTGGCTCATCTTTTCTTGGAAAGCTTGTTCTTTGGAGTTCAAGTTACTTCAGCTCAAGATGGGATTAAGAAAAACTATAATTTTTTTTTTTGATGATTAAGCTATTTTCATTGTTTGTAGCATTTTATATTCTAAGCAGAAGCTAAACCCTGTTGTTACTCTTTGACTTTACTTTTAGTGTTGTGTTTTTTTAATGCAAAAAATTACTTTTATGTTGATTGAATTTGTTGGTTCTTTTTTTAAATTTGTTGATTCTTTATGACTTCTGACTTTTTAAATATTTTTGAAAAAAAGACCCACTCTGAGCATATTCTCCCATATTTTCTTCTATTTCTCTCTTTGTTGAGTATTTTTATTTCATTGGAAATTTAATTTGGTATAAGGTACAGTGATATCTAATGTTTTTCTAATGAAAAGCCACTTGTATTGTACCAAAATTATTTATTGAATTATCTTTCCCCACTGCTCATAATTATTCTGTAACAGAAATGAATTTGTTTGTAACAGAAAATCTGATTAGTAGTGACTCAAATTCACAGGAGTTTGTCTCACACAAAATAAATCTGCAAGTAGACAAAGCATGGTTAGTACTACACCTTAACAGATTAAAAACCTATACTTTATCCATCTTTCTCTCTAGGAATCCTTATCCATGTTCCCTCATGGTTACAAAATGGCTGTTGAATATCAGTACCAAATCCAGTGAAAAAGGAAAGGGCAAAGGTTGAAGAGGTCATAGTAACCTCCTTTGTCCATTTTAAAAGATTTTTTTCCACAAGTCCCATCTAGGGTATTATTTTCTAGGCTACTAGTGTAACTTCTGTCAGTGACCATCCTTTCCTTCAGTTCATCAATTGAGTTTCTAAAGAAATAAAGTATTTTGGATATATGCAACCTCATGTTAATTGCAGTATTATTTACAATAGCCAAATATGGAAACAACCTAAGTGTCCATCAATGGATGAGTGTGTAAAGAAAGTGTGGTAGGTACACACACACACAAGAAATAGTATTCAGTAGTTAAAAAAAGGAAATCTTGGAATTTGTGACAACATGGGTGGTCCTTGAGGTCATTACACTAAGTGAAATAAGTCAGATAAGGAGAGATACCATATGATCCCACTTATATGTGAAATCAAAACAATAGCAACACAGAAGAACACTGAGCTCATAGATACAGAGAACATGTTAGTGTTTCTCAATGTGGAGCAATGTGCAAAATGGGTGAAGGGGGTCGAAAGATATAAATTTTCCAGTAATGAAATAAGTCCTGGGGATGTAAAGCATGGTGACTATAGTTGTTACTACTTTATTGCATATTGAAAAGTTGCTAAAAGAATAGACCTTAATAGTTCTTAACACAAGAAAATAAAAAGTTTTGTAACTGTTCATGGTAACAGATATTCAGTACAGTTCAGTCACTCAGTCGTGTCCGACTCTTTGCAACCCCATGAATCGAAGCACACCAGCCCTCCCTGTCCATCACCAACTCCCAGAGTTCACTCAAACTCAACATCCATCGAGTTGGTGATGCCATCCAGCCATCTCATCCTCTGTCGTCCCCTTCTCCTCCTGCCCCCAATCCCTCCCAGCATCAGAGTCTTTTCCAATGAGTCAACTCTTCACATGAGGTGGCCAAAGTACTGGAGTTTCAGCTTTAGCATCATTCCTTTGAAAGAACACCCAGGACTGATCTCCTTCAGAATGGACTTCTTGGATCTCCTTGCAGTCCAAGGGACTCTCAAGAGTCTTCTCCAACGCCACAGTTCAAAAGCATCAATTCTTCGGCGCTCAGCTTTCTTCACAGTCCAACTCTCACATCCATACATGACCACTGGAAAAACCATAGCCTTGACTGGACGAACCTTTATTGGCAAAGTAATGTCTCTGCTTTTGAATATGCTATCTAGGTTGGTCGTAACTTTCCTTCCAAGGAGTAAGCGTCTTTTAATTTCATGGCTGCAATCACTATCTGCAGTGATTTTGCGATGTTAACTACACTTATTGTGATTTTTAAAAATATATACAGATATTGAATCATATTTTATACCTGGAACTAATGTTATATATGAATTATACTTCAAAAAAGTACAAATATATAGATATATATATAAGTTCTCTAGAGTTTTTTGTTTGTTTTATGCTACATTTGAATCTTTGAAGTATACTTATTTTTTATTTAGATTTTCCCAAATGCTGATTTTTCGGGCTTCCTTTCTTTTTGCTGTTGGACCTGAACAGAAAGATTATTTTCTTTCTATTTCCTTGGGGCCCAGGTCAGGTTATGAGCTCTTAGTGGTTGACTTTCACAGTTGCTACAAAGCAAAAGAAACTCTTCCCTGGTGGGCTTTTGTGAAATAGAAGCAGCAGGCAGCCTTCAGAGATAGCTTTGAGAAATACCTTACCTTTCCATTGTGCTACCCTCTACAATCTGTGTTTCCACATCCCCAATCTAAAGAGCTGGGGAGATTCAGCCAGCCCCTTCAGTTCCTTTCTGGTCTCGTATAGCGCTTAGGAGAGCTTATATGGAGCTTATAGAGCTCATATGGCTGTCGGAGGAGGCCTTACAAATAAGCTGTGAAAAGAAGAAGCCAAAAGCAAAAGAAAAAAGGAAAGATATACCCATTTGAATGCAGAGTTCCAAAGAATAGCAAGGAGAGATAAGAAAGCCTTCCTGAGTGATAAATAGAAAGAATAGAGGAAAACAATACAATGGAAAAGACTAGAGATCTCTTCAAGAAAATTAGAGATACCAAAGAAACATTTAATGAAAAGATGGACTCAATAAAGGACAGAAATGGTATGGACCTAACAGAAGGAGAAGAGGTGGCAAGAGTACACAGAAGACTGTACAAAAAAGATCTCCACGACCCAGATAATCACGATGGTGTGATCACTCACCTAGAGCCAGACACCCCGGAATGTGAAGTCAAGCGGGCCTTAGGAAGCATCACTACGAACAAAGTTAGAGGAGGTGATGGAATTTCAATTGAGCTATTTCAAATCCTAAAAGATGATGCTGTGAAAGTGCTGCACTTGGTATGCCAGCAAATTTGGAAAACTCAGCAGTGGCCACAGGACTGGAAAAAGTCAGCTTTCATTCCAGTCCCTAAGAAAGGCCATGCCAAATAATGCTCAAACTACCGCACAATTGCACTCATCTCACCCACTAGTAAAGTAATGTTTCAACAATACGTGAATCATGAACTTCCACATGTTCAGGCTGGTTTTAGAAAAGGTAGAGGAACCAGGGATCAAATTGCCAACATCTGCTGAATCATCAGAAAAGCAAGAGAGTTGCAGAAAAATATCTATTTCTGCTTTATTGACTATGCCGAAGCCTTTGACTGTGTGGATCACAATAAACTGTGAAAAATTCTGAAAGAGATGGGAATACCAGACCACCTGACCTGGCTCTTGAGAAACCTGTATGCAGGTCAGGATGGAACAGTTAGAACTGGACATGGAACAACAGACTGGTTCCAAATAGAAAAGGGGTGCGTCAAGGCTGTATATTGTCACCCTACTTACTTAGTACCATATGCAGAGTACATCGTGAGAAACGCTGGGCTGGAAGAAGCACAAGCTGGAATCAAGATTGCCAAGAGAAATATTAATAACCTCAGATATGCAGATGACACCACCCTTATGGCAGAAAGTGAAGAAGAACTAAAGAGCGTCTTGATGAAAGTGAAAGAGGAGAGTGAAAAAGTTGGCTTAAAGCTCAGCATTCAGAAAACAAAGATCATGGCATCTGGTCTCATCACTTTATGGCAAATAGAAACAGTGGCACACTTTATTTGGGTAGGGGCGGAGGCTCCAAAATCACTGCAAATGGTGACTGCAGCCATGAAATTAAAAGATGCTTACTCCCTGATAGGAAAGTTATGACCAACCTAGACAGCATATTAATAAGCAGAGACATTACTTTGTCAACAAAGGTCCGTCTAGTCAAGGCTATGGCTTTTCCAGTAGTCATGTATGGATGTGAGAGTTGGACTGTGAAGAAAGCTGAGTGCCAAAGAATTGATGCTTTTGAACTGTGGTGTTGGAGAAGACTCTTGAGAGTCCCTTGGACTGCAAGGAGACCCAACCAGTCCATCCTAAAGGAGATGAGTCCTGAGTGTTCATTGGAAGGACTGATGCTGAAGCTGAAACTCCAGTACTTTGGCCACCTGATGTGAAGAGTTGACTCATTTGAAAAGACCCTGATTCTGGGCAAGATTGAAGGAGGGAGAAGAAGGGAACAACAGAGGATGATGGCATCACCGACTCAATGGACATGAGTTTGAGTAAACTCCAGAAGTTGGTGATGGACAAGGAAGCCTGTTGTGCTGCAGTCCATGGGATCGCAAAGAGTCGACACGACTGAGCGACTGACCTGAACTGAACTGATCAAGCTTAGTAGCCCATGTAGTACTCATGTAATACCAAAATTAACTCTCTTTATGGGGTATTTAACTAAGTGCCAAGGTTTCCCCTTCTTTCTGTTCAAGGCTCTTGAGATTCTTTGAGATTCTCTGTTATTGTAAGTATCAAAGTACGCTTTCATGTAACACCACAAAGCTCAAGACCTCATTTGTATCCAATTTTCCTAGCTGCATTTTGGCCTGTAAAAAACAAATAGCCACAAATTGAGAATAGTCTGATAAGGAAGTTCACAGAATTTCTCACCCTCTGCCTTGTGAATTTCCATTTCTCCACCAAAATGTTTTAGGCTAGAGTGAGAAACCTCTGCTGGATTCAGCTCTCAATTTTGTATTTTAAATAAAATGACACAATCTGGGGATCCCAAGAGCCCATGGTAGGCTTTTTCTTGGAAAAGTTAATAAATTCAGTGCATAAACTGTAGAGTTAAATGAAAGTTCATAGTAGAGTTAGAAGAAATAGGGTTGAAATTTCATATGTGGGAAGTTGGTTATACTCTTAAAATTCTTAACTCTTTAAAGTGTCTTATTTAAAATAATTGAAAGGTGCTGTTACACATGTCATGATTAGTTTGATCTGAATTCAGTAGCAAGTAATCCTTTCTAGTTAAACTTCTTTCTTTTTTTGTTTTCTTCTTTACTTTAAATTATCTCAGCTAGTTCCCAAGTACAACAAAACTTAAACTATTATTTTGAATGAATGGCTTAGAATAATGAATTAAATACTGATTGTAAATAACAATTTTGAACTCATTAACAATTATTCAGTTGGGGTAGATCAAAACAAGCAAAAAAGAGAAAGCCATCATGTACCTCTTGGTGTCTGTCCACATGTACTTTGAGAGAAAAATGTTCCTTTTCCAGTAGGAGGAAAAAAGAAATCAAACTGTATGTCATATATCATACTTAATATGTTATTTTTTCTTTTTATCCCTTTTAGGACAGTGGTGATTATCCCCTTACCATGCCTGGACCTCAGTGGAAAAAGTTTCGTTCAAACTTTTGTGAATTTATTGGAGTCCTGATTCGACAGTGTCAATATAGCATAATTTATGATGAGTATATGATGGACACAGTAATCTCGCTTTTGACTGGTTTGTCAGACTCCCAGGTCAGAGCTTTTAGGCATACAAGTACTCTTGCTGGTAAGTAACTAACACTTTATTTCCTTTTCATTTAGTTTTGTTAAATATATTCCAGTTAAGCTGTATTTAAATTCAATATTAATTTAAATTGATTACTTTGCTCTTGAAAAACACAATGTTTCTCCAAAATTTGCATGAATGGTTTGTATTCTCTGTTGAAGTAAAATTTGTGCTTATTTTGATAACTGGCATTTGTTAGTCTTGAGAATGAAAATTGCAATTTTCTGATGAATGTTACCAAATCTCTTTCTGAATGTGTAGTTATTTTCTTGCGTTATTTTATAACCAAATAAGTTGTAGGAGTCCAGCAGGCCATATTCTTTGATAAAACCAAATAATAGTTGAAATTCCAAAGTCACAGGTATTTTCCTACTTAATTACATGGTTTCATTGTTATACATAAATGTGTAAATATTTGTTTATATATATATATATATATATATATATATTTTAAACAGTTCCATCTAATTGTAATAGGTAATTGTGACCTAGCTAGGATTCTTTCTGTTCCTAGTGGTATAATAATTTAAATGTAGTGTTTCTAAAATCAGTTCAAGTAGGTAGACTAAGTCCTGAAGAACTGATACATTATCATTTTCCCTGTTGCTTCTGTTTTAGAATTATCTATATAACTTCTGAGTCAAGTATATTCATTTTCCCCTTGTTTTCCTGTAACAAGATAATTTTGTTTATTTAGCTGTTCTGAGTTTTTCAACGATTTTAACTGTGTTTACCTAAAATGACTAAATGACTATTCTTTTTTTCTTATATATATGTGTATGTTTATAAAGAACCTGTGTTTGCATAAACATATATTTAAATATTCCCCAATTGCATCCCTTTTAGTAGCAATAACTGACTATATTCAATTTATACACATTACCATTACAAAAATGAGATTTAAGAGTATCCCTTTCCTATTTATTAGGTAAAGAGGCAGATCTTTTACTTAATTTTATCTTTTTTATAAAGGTAAAATCACAGTTTATTGTTGAAAAAATTTTCTGATAGAACAAACATCAAGCACATTTTATTCTGTGTTGTGAGAGACTTTGTACCAAGTTGTAGCTTTTTTGACAAGGTACTATAAATATACTACTTATTACTTAAAAGTTACCTGATACTATATATATTTTCTAATTTCATGACTTTTATTATTTTCTGCCCTTTATATGTACTTTTTTCTTTTCGTTATATTTTCTATTTACTTTTCATCTATCATTCTTCTGTCTGTGTACAGCAATTTCCATTTATTTGGCTGTTTTTCAGATGCATTGTACCAGGAAAAATAGGAGATCAATGTTATGTGTATCCTTATTTTTCAAAAGCTAACCTATTTTTCAAGTTATTCTCAAATTTACTTCAGAATACTACAGTAATTTCTCTTCGTACATTAATGATCGTGTCTTCCAAAGTTCAGTTTCATAAAAAGTGAGACACCAGTCCTACCCTTCAACAAAGTGTGGAAATCTTGCTGAGAATTTAATTCCAGGCTGGATAATAATTTCCATCTTTTCAAGGATTATTTTCTTTTCATCTTTAATCTCTTCTCTGGTTCTCCCTTCCCCTTTTTTTTCTTTTATAGTATATGTATGAGGGATAGATTTAAAGATAATCGTTTTTATTCACTTTGCAGGACGAGTCTTGGGGACTAGATAAAATGGGCAGGAACATTTAATCCTCTGCTTCAAAGACTATGTGCATGGACAGTTAACAAGGCAGTTATGGCCAGATATGATTATCGGCTTTGGAATAAAATGCTCCTTGACATTGCTTATATCTTAGCTGAGAAGAGAGACAATCAGGTTAGTTGTTTTCTAGGGTACAGACAAGATAAGTTTTAGAACTTCATAAGTCATCAGAGTGATCTTATCAGTAGTACTTTTAATCTGTTTACCAATACCCCATTTTCTTGTTATTAATTAATAGTGTGTCCCAATTTGTTAGTGTTTATGCATTGCATTTAATTGTATATTTTGCCACGTTTTTATTAAAATTTTTCATCATTTTGTAGTTTTTCACATTTGTCTGTTCTCCAGGTAGAAGTAGTTTCATTTTCCATTGGTGATAAACTGAACTTTCCCTTTTATTTTTGAAATTCTTTTTACTATTAAATTGAAACAGACTGTTAACAATTAGATTTTATATTACATTTTCCTTATTTTTTCTATTCTTTTAATTGTACTTGTAAAGCATACTCTCCTGTTTGTCTGATTTATCTTCAATAAAGAAGCTTTACTTTGTAGTAAACTTTTCATTAACAATCTTCATAGTTAAGTGCCTTTGTTGTGAAGGTACATAGATAAATAGATAGCTAAATAGTTAAGACATATTAGAACACAGTTTGTGGAATTAATATATATAAGTAATATTTCGGTGGATTTGCAATCTGGGATTGGCCATATTTTCTTTCTCCAGTTTCATGAAATTTTCATGAAAAAATATTTTTCTCCTCCAGGTCAAAACTAAGTAGGATTCCCTTTGTTTTACCACTTTGTTCTTTGGTATTATAAAGACAATTCTATTCTCAAAGGATCTATTTTTCAGATTTATAGTTATATTATACTCAGTCATTTGCTGTTATAGTCTCTGACAGTACTTTAGAAATTGAATGTTGGCTTATCTTTTTTATTTTTTGCTTTTTTCTCACCTACATAATTTTCTACATTAGAAATAGATTAATAATGGATATTTCTCGCTTCTAAGGTAAAAATGCTAATTTGAACAAAGAGGGATTAACCGTACAGAATTTTATTAATAGCATCTTGATTGATTCTGTTCTATTTTTTCTAAAATGAATTATGGAAAAATTAGAAAATATGGGTAAAATCATCATATGATAGATGGCCTCATTATGCTGGAAGGTTATCACTATTTAACAATAATGAGTGCCTCTCAGACTCTTGGGAAAGTAAACATTTCTTTTATATCTCATTGTTTAACATCATTGTGTTGGTATATGATTGATTTTTATATTGACATATGATTTGTTATTAATTAGCACTTTTTACCAAGTCAGCATCTCTGGACTTTTACTGAGGCAAGGCAAGCTATATGAAATTTCTTTGTTCTCTTGTCATAGACAAAAATAATTTTATCTTAGTAAATTGATATCTTTTCTTTGGCTTTCAGTTGCTGAAATCATATAATATAGGGTTCATAGAATGGGTTCTGAACCAGATTGTCTGAATACATATCCTTTTCTGCATTTTACTAATTGGGTAATTTTGACAAGTCCATAATTTATTGGGCCTCACTTTCTTCATATGCAGAATGGGAAAGATGTTGATAACTATCTCATTAAAGGAAATTAGGAAAGCTTGAATGGTGCCTGACATATAGTAAACTAATGCTATTATTCTGTAATTACAAAAAGAGCCAGTCGTATTTGCAGTGTTTCCCTTCATTCACTTCTTTTTCCCTCAGAATTTATTGAACACCTACTATTTTAGTAATAGAAGACATTATAGATGGGGAAATCAGAAACAAACATGTAAATTAACAGATCTTTAAAAAACTATTATTAGGAAAACTAATAGTATGTACTTTCATTTTATTTGTCTTTTGGCTCTTCAGTGCCAAATTCTGTTTATTAAATTCAGTAAGTATTTTATGACTCTTAACCAAATTGGATATGAATTTCTATATGGTAGACTTCTGGTATTCTAGGATTAATGCCCAATAATTGACCAAATCTACAAGTGCCACCATATATCATATAACTGTATACATAAAATATAGTAAACTTTTTAAATGTAATTTGCTCTTTAAAATGTAAATATAGATAATTAGAGTAATAAAGAAGTATCATTTTCTTAAAATTATCTCTTATTTTCTATCACCAGGTATGAAAATCAGTTTTCTTTGGGGAGCTAGTTTTTGTAAGGAAGTTATGATTTTTAAAATAATTTTATAAGCATGTCCTTTCTATGTCAACCTAGTGACCTTGGGCAAGTTACATAACTTTGGTGCCTTTCCTCATCTGTATAATATTGATATGAATAGTCCCATTTTATTAGGAGTGTTGTGAGGCTTAAATGAAAGAATTTGTGTTAAATGTTTCACGTATACAGGTCATTCAGTAAGTGTCTGATGTAATAATTATGATAGAATGACAAAGCTTGCTTGGTTTGACTCTAAAGCGGGCAGAGAAACTGAGAAAATCTTGTAGATTTTCCATTAGTGCTTTCATATTACACATGTAAACATTTTCTGTAGATATAAAATTACACATACAATTTAACGAATTCAGAAAAGGAGAAAAATACAAAAGTAAAAATCAGCCATAATCATACCACTTCTTAATTTTGCCATGACATGCTGGTGTTTCCTTTTAGTTTTTTTCTCGTATACATATATATTAGGATTTTTTTATTTTTAAACAAATAATAGGATATTATAATCAATTTTGTAGAATGAGTTTTCTGTGCTTTAAATTTTTATAATTATGTTTAATATAGCAGCCTAATCTTCTAAAATCTAGATGTCCTTTAACTAACGTAGCTTTTTTGCCATTATTTGGATCCTTTGTCTTCTGTTGGATCTCCTACCTTTTGCCTTGGGTTGTTTTTTTTTGTTGTTTTTTTTAAATTTAGCCTCTTCTTTTTGGGTAGCATGTTTTTTGATAGCTTCTTGAGAAAAAGAGCATTGGAAAAGTATATATTTTAGATTTTACATGCCTGAGAAATACATTATATTCTTATGTTATTTGGCCCAGTATAGAATTCATCATTAAGATTTTCTTGAGAATTTTTGTCTTGTTTCCAGCATTGCTGTTGAGAATTCCAGTACATTTTCAAACTTATGATTCTGATCCTGTTTCTTGTCTGTGGAAGCTTCATTTTATGAAATATCATGGTGATATATCCTGATATATATAGATATATACAGATGTATAATTTCCCATTCATTACTCTCTGCTGAATATATTTTACTTGGATGTTAATCTGTTGAATCAGTCCTAAGTTTCTTGTTATTTCCTCTTTTAGTTTTCATTCCTTACTCTTTTTGTTCACTTTGCTTGTATTCCTCAACTTTATTGAGGTAATTTTCATTATCGTTTTAAATATTCTAAGAGTTCTTTTCCATTCTCCATGTTGTTTTTTAACATTATCATGAGTGTAACATTTTCTCTTATCTCGTTGACAGTGTTATTACTCAGAAGTTTTGTTTTTGTTTTTTTGGTGCCCCATTCTGACCTCTTTTTCAATTCTCTTTTATGAGTGTCTTTCATGGGAAGCTTTCCTTAAGTATCTGTTGGCTCTCTAATCATTGCTAACAATGAGACACTAAAGAACTGATTGCCTGCCTGTGTGTGTGTGTGTGTGTGTGTTGTGTTTGACAGGCAGTGGCAATGACTTTAACCTTTTTGGTGACCATCATTGTAGGGTGGTCCTGTGGTCACTTACCGTTTTCAGTATGAACCATAAAGGGTTGGTGTTGATAATTATTTTCCCTGGGAAAGTTCAGCTCCTTTGTAGAAGGATCTTTCAATCTCAGGTCTGGTTGCTATCTACCTTTTGGGAGTTATACAGGGTGAAGGAGCACCCAGGGCACTCTGCACTTCACATGTATCCCTCCTCTGTATCTGATGAATCCAAATCTCTATGTTCTTTAGGGAATAAACTTTTTTAACTTCCAAGATGAGTTTGTGTTGGAGGAATTACATGACTGCCTTGGTTCAAGTGGAGATTTAATTGTTTATTATACAGACTTTGAAATGCTCCTGTTTTTAGACCTTACTTCACTCCATCTTCTGTAAAAGCCAGTACTTCTCCAATTCCTTAGTGCTTCTGGGTTCTACAGAGTAAAACTGTTTTGTTTTTGTCTTTTTTCTTTAAATAGAGTTGTCAAGCTTTTTTGACCATTTAGTTTGATTTGAATACTTCATCCATCTGCTTTGCATATACATATATTAACATATTATGGTTTGGCATTGCAAGTGTTTTTCTGGATTTATTGGGGATGAAAATTGTTTTCTCATTATTTTGGTTGGGTTTTTAAGAGACAAAGATTTATTAAGTATTCTTTGTAAAGTGGAAGCTTGTAAACCTTTTTTTTTTTAAATAAGTTTTTTAAAACTAACGAAGAAACATGATTACAATGGAATACTCTTCAGCCTTAAAAAAATAATGAAGTAATGCCATTTACAGCAACGTGGGTAGACCTAGTGATCAGAAAGACATATGGTATGTGATGCACATGAGCTTATTTAGAAAGCAGAAACAGACTCACATACAGAAGAAATTTATGATTGGGAATGAGGGTGGGGGATAAATTAGGAGTTTGACATTTGCAGATACAAGCTACTGTATATAAAACAGATAAACAATAAGGTTGTTTGGTATAGCACAGAGAATTATATTTACTGTCCTGTAAACATTTTGTAAAATATGTATGTAAAAATACATAATATATTTTATATGTAAAAATATGTAAAATAATGTATTTTATATGTAAAAATAAAACATTATGGAAAAGAATATAATATATATGTGCATAGCTGAATCACTTTCCTGTACACTAGAAACTAACATGGTAAATCAATGATACTTCAATTTTTAAAAGAGGAAGATAATCTTATCTCTCTTTAAAATTTAGTTTTGTCCCACTATCAAACAGTTTTAGAGTTTGCAGTAATATTTTTCAAAAGTATAATAAGTATCACTAAATATAAGGGCAGATTTTTAGTTTTCATTTTCATGTTTAAGAAAACATAATTGTAAATTGTTGAATAGTGATTAAATGGCCAGTGTCCATAATCTTAATTTCAGCCATCCTATTTGTTGATACCTTTGGTCCCTGTTTTTGTTTTATATGTTCCCAGCTCCAGTATTGTTTTTCCTCTGCTGCTGCTGCTGCTAAGTCCCTTCAGTCATGTCTGACTCTGTGCGACCCCATAGATGGCAACCCACTAGGCTCCTCTGTCCCTGGGATTCTCCAGGCAAGAATACTGGAAGTGGGCTGCCATTTCCTTCTCCAATGCATGAAAGTGAAAAGTGAAAGTGAAGTCTCTCAGTCGTGTCTGACTTAGCGACCCCATGGACTGCAGCCTACTAGGCTCCTCTGTCTATGGGATTTTCCAGGCAAGAGTACTGGAGTTGGGTACCATTGCCTTCTCCTCTACTAGGCCGTTAAATTCCTGATCCTCTTTGTTTAGTGCTCTTGATGTCCTTACTTCCTCCACTTTCCTAGCTTAGATTCTGTTACCCAGATTAATTATAATCATGTCCTTCTCATGAAGGACCCGTAACATCCTTGCCTGCTTGCTCTCTATTATATCCCTTAGGAAAACCTCATATTATCACCTGCTCCATAACTGCACCAGTGGAGTTCAAAGTGAGTGTAGAAAAACACATAATGACTCGGCTTTCTACAATTTTTCTCTCATTTCTACCTAGCAATCCTATTACAGTATTTTATGCCATGGATATTCCTTTCTTATAATATTATTTCATACCTTCTCAAACCTGTAATGTCTGCTATCCTCTTCACACTTGGCTGATTATAGGAACAGAATACAATCCTTCAAGGATTAAATTTTCTTGTTTTAGCTGTACCTATACACATATACTCTGCGTTTACACATATACTCTGCGTTTTCTCTTATGAGGGTGCTGTCTAGCTAAGATCAGTCCTTGCACTTGTGCAGTGGATCTGATCCCTGTTCACTACCTCAAGAAGTTTTTTCTCTTTCCGGCTTCACTTCCCCCACACCCTTTATCATTATACTGCAGGCTGTAACAGCCCTTATCTTTTAGAAACACTTTGTATCAGTTAGGGCTCTTCAGAAACAGAACCATTGGAAAATATACTTTGTTACTTGCTTACTTATTTGCATAATATAACCATTAAGCTATGTTGTGTGTGTATGTGTGTGTACATATATATATATATATATATATATATATATTTGGAGAGAGGAGGATTTATTTTAGTGAATGACACACACACTTTTGAATCTGCTATTTTAAAATCTGTAGGGCAGACCTGCAGGCCAGAAACTTAGGCAGGAGTTGTACAGTCTTGAACGAGAAATTGCTTCTCCTGAACCCCTCTGATTTTGCTCGTAAGGCATTCAGCTGATTGGATGAGGCCACCACATTATTGCGGGTAGTCTCCTTTACTTATAGATGTTAATTTTATCTACAAAATGGCTTCACAGTAACACCTGGATTACTGTTTGTTTAAATAATTGGATACCATAGCCTAGCCAGAAAGCAGTGTCTGACTTTATTTTTCTGGGCTCCAAAATCACTGCAGATGGTGATTACAGCCATGAAATTAAAAGACGCTTACTCCTTGGAAGCAAAGTTATGACCAACCTGGACAGCATATTCAAAAGCAGAGACATTACTTTGCCAACAAAGGTCCATCTAGTCAAGGCTATGTTTTTTCCAATAGTCATGTATGGATGTGAGAGTTGGACTATAAAGAAAGCTGAGTGCTGAAGAATTGATGCTTTTGAACTGTGGTGTTGGAGAAGACTCCTGAGAGTCCCTTGGACTGCAAGGAGATCCAACCAGTCCATCCTAAAGGAGATCAGTCCTGGGTGTTCATTGGAAGGACTGATGTTGAAGCTGAAACTCCAATACTTTGGCCACCTGATGCGAAGAGATGACTCATTGGAAAAGACCCTGATGCTGGGAAAGACTGAGGGCAGGAGGAGAAGGGGACGACAGAGGATGAGATGGTTGGATGGCGTCATCAACACAATGGACGTGGGTTTGGGTGGACTCTGGGAATTGGTGATAGACAGGGAGCCCTGGCGTGGTACAGTTCATGGGGTCGCAAAGAGCTGGACACAACTGAGTGACTGAACTGAACTGATAGCCTGGCCAAGTTGATACCTAAGACTGACCATCCCACCATCCCTTGTTTCCACATGGTCCTTAGCTACATTCCTATTTTTCTCCTTTTCTCCTTTTCAAATATCAAAGAATTATTTCTGTTTATTGTCTCTACTCACTCTCCTCTTACTCTCTTTAAACCCACTCCAGTAGGGTTTTTATCTCTACCTCTTCACTGCCTTTGCTCTTGTTGAGGTCGGCAGTTACCTTCTTAGCGTCCTAATCACTGGGCAGTTCCATTGTTACCTTTCTCTTTCTTGAAAGACATAGCTACTTCTTCCTTCTTAAAATGCTATTTTGATGGGTCTTAGAAAGCTAAACTGTAAATACTGAATTATCTCAGGACTCAATCTAAAGATATTTTCATTTTTTTATATCTTTATTCACTTCTCAGTGAGTAAAGTGAAAACAAATTCCATGTTTTTATTATTTCTACTAAAAATTAATTATGGTAGGAGAGTAATGCTGTCATTTGATTTAAAATTTCAGATTTAAAAATGTTTTATGGTGAAATGTCACTCTCCTACCCGTGGCTCTCAGGCAACAAATTATCTTCTCTGAATGCATCCAGAGTTTCCTGTTTCTAGTACATCTTTCCAGTGATATTTTATGAATATGGTAGCAAATGCATATTCAGTGAGAGGCAGTATGGTATAGTGGTTAAAAGCTTAGACTGTGAAACATGATGGCTGCAATCAAATTATATCTCTGCCAGCTACTAGCTGTGTAATTTCCAAATCTTTAATCTGTGTCTCAGGTTTCTCTTATATAAAAAAGAAATAATAATAGTACTTGAAAGAGTTGTGAGGTACAAATGAATAAGTGTGTAAAGAGCTTAGAAGACTGACTGGCATATAATAGTAAATAATGCATTCCTTCTTTATGTATAAATGATAATATAATATACACACTGACAATCATCTTTTTTTTCTCCATTAACAAGTGTCTTGGTAGACTTCTTTTCAGCATACAAATCATGCCTCATTTGTTTCCAGTGACTAAATTGAAGTCCATTGAATCAATATGACATCCAGTTTAATGGCTTTAGAAACTAGTATTTTGGTGATGATGTATATCTGTTAACCATCTCCACTTGTTGTTTAGTTGATAAGTCGTGTCCAACTCCTTTTGCAGTCCCATGGACTGAGGCCCACCAGGCTCCTCTGTCCATGGGATTTCCAGGCAGGACTACTAGAACATGTTGAAATTTCGTTCTCCAGGTGATCTTCCTAACCCGGGGATCGAATCTGCACCTTCTGCATTAGCAGGCGGGTTCTTTACCATTGAGCCATCTGGAAAGCCCCATTTCCACTTAGATACCTAACAAGCACAAGACTTTCCAATTTCCCTTGCATTTGCTGTTTCTCTAATTTCCTATATTATCATATTCTTTCAGCTTTACCTTGGAAATATATTTCAGATGTGATTTTCTCTCTACCTCTTGCTGCCACTCTAATCAAAGCCAGAATTGCTTTACTGAGTTGCTTAAGGCCAAAAACTTGAGAATCAATAAGGTTTTGACAAAATATGTGCAGCTCTTTTTCAGTGTTCTATTTGGTCTTCCTTCTTCCACTTTTACTCTTCTATAA
Organism: Bos indicus x Bos taurus; assembly: GCF_003369695.1. Lineage (NCBI taxonomy): Eukaryota > Metazoa > Chordata > Mammalia > Artiodactyla > Bovidae > Bos > Bos indicus x Bos taurus. The sequence continues at coordinate 132,179,508 of NC_040076.1, forward strand.
ATGTTCACACAGTATTTTAAAATATAAATCGGGCTATTTCTCACCCACACCAAAATTTCCAGTGAGTCGTTCGTATCTCATTTAGATTTCATTCTTGTGTTCTAACTGCTGCTGCTGCTGCTAAGTCGCTTCAGTTGTGTCCGACTCTGTGCGACCCCATGGACTGCAGCCTACCAGGCTCCTCCATCCATGGGATTTTCCAGGCAAGAGTACTGGAGTGGGGTGCCATTGCCTTCTCCGTGTGTTCTAACTAGTTCCTAGTAAAACTCTTGCAACCTGGCCTTTTCATTTCCTCCTCAGCCTGTCTCTTGCCTATTTCTGTGCTTCAGCCACACTAAATATGTTGCTCTTTTTTTTTTTTTTCTAGAAAAGAAACTTTAATTGGATAAGAGAGAACAAATGTTGCTCTTTTTATGAACAGTTTACCTCATAACCTTTGCACTTTTTATTCCTTCTCCCTGGGACACAATTCTGTTACAGAATCATGTTCATCGCCTCAGTTTATGCTTAATTGTGAGCCCTTCGGTGAAGCCTAACCAGCCTGTTTGCTCTCTGTCCTTTCTTGTTGTTTTTCAGTTGCTCATTCATGTCCAACTCTTTGTGACCCCATGAACTGCAGCACACTAGGCTTCCCTGTCCTTTCCTGTCTCCAGGAGTTTGCTCAAACTTATGTTCATTGAATTGATGATGCCATCCAATCATCTCATCCTCTGTTGCCCCCTTCTCCTCCTGCCATCAGTCTTTCCCAGGATCAGGGTCTTTTCCAGTGAATTGGCTCTTCACGTCAGGTGGCCCAAGTATTGGAGCGTCAGCATTCATCTTTCCAGTGAATATCCAGGATTGATTTCCTTTAGGATTGACTGGTTTGAACTCCTTGTTATCCAAGGGTCTCTCAAGAATCTTCTCTAGCACCAAAGTTTGAAAGCATCAATTCTTTGGCACTCAGCCTTCTTTATGGTCCAGCTCTCTATACATGACTATCTATACATGACTGCTGGAAAAACCGTAGCTTTGATTACACATACCTTAGTCGAAAGTGATGTGTCTGCTTTTTAATATACTGTCCAGGTTTGTCATACCTTTTCTTCCAAGGAGCAAGTGTCTTTTAATTTCATGGCTGCAGTCACTGTCCACAGTGATTTTGGAGCCCAAGAAAATAGTCTGTCACTATTTTTCCATTCCATTCTTCCCCATCTGTTTGCCATGAAGTGATGGGACCGGATACCATGATCTTTGTTTTTTGAATGTTGAGTTTTAAGCCAGCTTTTTCACTCTCCTTCAAATTCATCAAGAGGCTCTTTAGTTCCTCTTCCCTTTCTGCCATTAGTATGGTGTTATCTACATATCTGAGGTTATTGATATTTCTCCTGGCAATCTGCACAATATACTTAGTTTACAAGTTAAATAAGCAGGGTGATAATATATAGCCTTGACGTATTCCTTTACCAATTTTGAACTGGTCAGTTCACAATTGTTGATTCTAATCTAATCTAATTAGTCCAGTTCTAACTGTTGCTTCTTGACCTGCATACAGGTTTCTCAGGAGGCAAGTAAGGTGGTTTGGTATTCACATCTCTTTAAGAATTTTCCAGTTTGTTCTGATCCACACAGTCAAAGGCTTTAGTGTAGTCAATGAAGTAGATGTTTTTCTGAAATTCCCTTGGTTTTTCTATGATGCAACGAATGTTGGCAATTTGATCTCTGGTTCCTTTACCTTTTCTGAATCCAGCTTTTTTTCTGTAATTTCTTGGTTTACGTACTGTTGAAGCTGCTGTTCAGTTCAGTCACTCAGTCGTGTCCAGCTCTTTGTGACCCCATGGACTGCAGCACACCAGACCTCCCCGTCCATCACCAACTCCTGGAGTTTACTCAAACTCAGATCCATTGAGTCGGTGAAGCCATCCAACCATCTCATCCTCTGTCATCCCCTTCTCCTCATGCCTTCAATCTTTCCCAGCATCAGGGTCTTTCCCAATGAGTCAGCTCTTTGCATCAGGTGGTCAAAGTATTGGAGTTTCAGCTTCAGCATCAGTCCTTCCAATGAACACCCAGGACTGCTCTCCTTTAGGATGGACTGGTTGGATCTCCTTGCAGTCCAAGAGACTCTCAAGAGTCTTCTCCGACACCACAGTTCAAAAGCATCAATTCTTTGGTGCTCAGCTTTCTTTATAGTCCACCTCTCACATCCATACATGACTACTGTAAAAACCATAGCCTTGACTAGATGGACCTTTGTTGGCAAAGTAATGTCTCTGCTTTTTAATATGCTGTCTAGGTTGGTCATAACTTTCCTTCCAAGGAGTAAGTGTCTTTTAATTTCCTGGCTGCAGTCACCATCTGCAGTGATTTTCAAGCCCAAAAATATAAAGTCTGCAACCTTTTCCACGGTTTCTCCATCTATTTGCTGTGAAGTGATGGGACCAAATGCCACGATCTTTGTTTTCTGACTGTTGAGCTTTAAGCAAACTTTCTCACTCCCCTCTTTCACTTTCATCAAGAGGCTCTTTAGTTCTTCACTTTCTGCCATAAGGCTGGTGTCATCTGCATGCCTGAGTTTATTGATATTTCTCCTGGCAGTCTTGATTCCAGCATGTGCTTCATCCAGCCCAGCATTTCTCATGATGTACTCTGCATATAAGTTAAATAAGCATGGTGACAATATAGTCTTGACGTACTCCTTTCCCTATTTGGAACCAGTCTGTTGTTCCATGTACAGTTCTAACTGTTGCTTCCTGACCTGCAAATAGGTTTCTCAAGAGGCAGGTCAGGTGGTCTGGTATTCCTATCTCTTTCAGAATTTTCCACAGTTGATTATGATCCACACAGTCAAAGGCTTTGGCATAGTCAAAGAATTTTGCACATTACCTTGCTGGCACATGAAACGAGTGCAATTGTGTTCTGTCCTTTTTACCATACTTTATTTTTCTTTCTAACCATATTTTATTTTTATTTAACTGATATAGTTTTTATTTTATATTATCTATTGATACTTTGCCTTCTCCTCACTAGACAGTAAATTTATGGACGCAGATACTGTCTCATTTACTTTTCAGCTTCTAATACTCAGAACAGTGCTTATTCCGGATTGGCAGATGAGTGGGAAGCACTAAATAAGTATTTTTTGTGGCAAAAGACTAGTTTTTACATTATATTCTTAATGTCATTTTGTTAATAGACTCAATATATATAAGATTTTCTGTCAGATTGTTATAAAAATTTCTAAAAACTTTCAAATTTATACTTTTTTTTTTACAACGAGAAACGTTTATTTTTCTCGCTAATAAATTTATAATTTTTCTTGGAAGTCTCTGTGGACTAAATAGGGATTAGCTGGCTAGACTCTAGGCTGCAAGTGTGTTTTGACTCCAAGCTGTAATTTCGATTAAAAGTGCTCAAAATTTCTCTCTTCTGGAATCAGCAGCTCTCCAGAGCATGTTCTTGTTATGACTTTAACAGAAGCACAAGAGGCCAAACCAGATCATGTATGAACAAATTTATACTTTACTGAACTGGTAACAAGCCAGCACACTTTTAGTAGTACAGCAATAGAACAAGTTTGTCATTCCATAGCTAACCTTTAAAATGTGAATGCTAAATGAAATATTCACTTTGGTAAGCAAAGAGAAGATACTTTCAAAGTCCATATCATAGACCAGGTTGAATTCCTGTAGGATTATTATTTTATAAAATTCTTTTAATAATACCAGTAAATTGTAATTCATGCTCACTTTATGCAGGAATGAGTCTTTTTTCAGGGGACTCCATCCCTATCACAGTCCCCATTATTGTACCTATATTGTTAAGTTAGGAGTCTTCTTCACTAGCTGTATTTGCTTGTATTTTGGTATTTAAGGTGAAAATTTCAGTGAAGTTGAAATTTTACATACTCATACACATTAAATACTGCATTATCATATCTAATATATTTCTGAAAATATACTGATTATTTTACATTTCTTCTGTTTTAGTATGTTGATATATTTTGCTGTTGATATATACCTAGAGTATGAGAAGGGTCATTACACAACTGCCAGTTGGGGAGTTTGGGATCTGGGTTCGCAAGGCGATATAACACAACAAAACACGGTTAAGTTCAAGAGCATTAATGTCTCAGCTTCCACTGATTAATTCCAGACAGAGTTGGTGGAAATTTAAATGCTTTCCAACTCCTTGATCTTCAAGTCATTTTATTTTAGAAGTCTAGAAGTATAAACAGAATTAAGCTCCATTTGGGTATGACTTTGTATGCTTAGGACAAACTCCCTTAAAATATTATCCCTAAAAGAAAAGTTATTCTTGACTTAGGCAGTTTGAATGCCCCTGATCAATTCTGTCTTTGAGCTATTCTTTTTTATACAGGTTAATTTTAAAAGTACTTTTAGCTTTCAGAGGTATTCTACTGACAATGTGTAAAATGCTGTCAAATCACTAGCCTATATTTTGAAACACAAGATTTCTCAATATATTATATTTAGATGTTGTATCTCAAGAAAAAAGAAACATTTAAATGCATTTCAAAGTGCTCACTAACTTAAATGCTTTTTTTTTTTTTTTTTAGGATTTTTGTGTTAATATTTTGGTTTGAGGCCAGTATCAATTGATAGTATCCAAAACGTAGATAGAGTTTCAGAATAACACGTGTGTGTGTGTGTGTGTGTGTGTGTGTGTGTATGAATAGAAAGGTATAGATAGAGCATTATGTATATATGTTTATGTGTAATTAAAGGAAATTTCGGAAGTTTTAAAAGAAATGCAGGCTCATTTAATTATTTATATATTTGTATTGGTTCTTCCAAAACACTCAGTAGTAACTGAGCATTCATTGCAGATAAGTAAACTAAAGGGAAAAAAGGGGAGATTATTTTTCCATCACAAGTTCTTCCGTTCCTTTAACAGATTTCCCTATACTCTCAGCATCTAAATGATGAAACTGAATAGGAATAGACAAAAGATTAAGTATTGTGTCATACCTGTTCCTCAGAGGATTTGAAACAGAAGTTGGAAAATATTTAAATAGATTTATGAACACAGGTGAATGTTTAAAAGTACATGAACACTGTGGGGAAAATAGATCAATCAGAAATTCACAAAATATGTTTTTGATGAATTTAATGTGTTTCATAGGTTCAGTCCATTTTTCAGGAATCAAAAGTTATGCCATTCACTGAGGTGAGGAACACAGGGAAAGAACCATCTGTGGTAATAAAAGTCATAAATTGATTGTACACAGCTGAGACACCTTTGAGGCATCTAAGCACAGATATTAAGGAAGCAATTGTATGCACAGAACTGGTAGCCAGAAGTGAGGTTTGAAAGGCTTGGTTAGTATTCTTGCCTGAAGAATCCCGTGGACAGAGGAGCCTGGTGGGCTACAGTCTGTAGGGTTGCAAAGAGCTGGACACGACTGAAGTGAGAGCACACACGCACACACTTAGATTTGTGTATGTGTGAAGGTGAGGGAAAGGAGTTGTTGAAGATACTGTTTAAGTTCTTCATGGTGATAATTAGAATGAGTCAGTTGCGGGGGTAGGGGTGGTGTTTGGGTTTGGGATTATTTTTTGTTATTGTTAGTTCTTTGTGTCTGCACCATGCAGCTTATAGGATCTTAGTTCCCCAACCAGGAATTGAATTCAAGGCCATGGCAGTGAAAGTGCCAATTCCTAGCCCCTGCACCACTAGAGAACTCCCAGGATGAGTCTGGTTTTCATAGGAATATTAATAAGCCAAGCTTATAGGGACACTGAGACAGAGAAAATTTTTGCAGACTAAAATGATTTTATTTCCATAAAACAATTTTTCTTTTTATTTTAATTATGCCTAGATTATCAAACATAGAAGTTGACTAGTTTCCTTCCATCATCCATTTCTGTTACAAAATTGTAAACTTTTGAAGTTCTGATTCACAGGTGAATACTATAATCTTCCTTTATTTCTTAGCCATGAAGCTCATGACTGCTCTGGTGAATGTTGCCTTAAACCTCAGTATTCATCAGGATAATACACAGAGACAATATGAAGCTGAGAGAAATAAAATGATTGGGAAGAGAGCCAATGAAAGGTTGGAGTTACTACTTCAAAAACGTAAAGAGGTAAGTTTCACAGTAACTGAGATTCTTCAATTTGTCTTTTAAAGGTACATTGTTTGATCTCAAAGTTTTCAAATGAATCTGGCATTTGATTCCAGCCAGTGGTTATCTGAGTGCAGTGTGATGGCAGAAGAGTATCACAAAACAACCCTGTTTAGAAAGAAGGTAGTCTGAGAGTTAGATAACTCAGAGAGATTATCAAGCTATGAAACCAGAAAGCACAGTAAATACTAACATCAAAAGTAGGGGCCAGCAAAGTTGCATTCCACAAGAAAGCCAAAGACTGTGTATTTGTGGTGTATGAGACATTTCTGTGAATTAAAAAAAAAAATAAGATTGGCCCCAATTTTATAGTGAAGGTTTCATATATGGGTTGAAAATGATTTTAAACTAGATTTTTATAGGCAACATTTTTTCATCCAATCAGAAATAAAATTTTAGATGTACAGTATTAATCTCTGTTTTACCTTGAAAAAAGAAAAGTATCTCAGTGCTATAAACACATCGCTGTCAACAAATACTGGGTTATAACTGGCAATAAGAGGGAACAAACTTATGATTGATTAAATCATAGTCTATGATGTATTGGAGGGCTAAGGCTGCTACAGCAGATACCACAAACTGATTTTTCTTTCGGACAGAAATTTATTGTCTCACAGTTGTGTAGGCTAGAAAGTAAAGGATATACATAAAATGATTTTTACATTGTTATTAAATATTAATTTTTCAAAAAAAAAACAAAAAAGAAAGTAAAGGGTAACTCTAATCTTCACATGGCCTTCTCACTGTATGTGTCTCTAAGTTTCTCCTTATAAAAAGGAGACAGCAGTCAATTAGATTTGAGGTCCATCCTACTCCATTATGACTCCAAGTTAACTAATTACATCTGCTACAACCGTATTTCCAAATAAGGTTTGAGGTCTAGGAGTTACGACTTCTGTATATGAAGTTTTGAGGAACACAATACAACTCACAGCACATTCCATACTAGAAATAATTGTAAGTTTTGGAATTGTTCTTTAGTAAGTCCTGCTAACCAAACTGTATACCTTTTATATAAATTATTAAGTTTTTGTATAATAAAGGTAGCAAAAGTAAATTTAAACTGTTTCAATAATTATTATCCCAAACTTATTTCAGTAAAACTGAAAATAAAGCATATAGCAAAAGAGGATATCTGAAGGTATTTTATTGTCATAGTATTGAATGTACTTTTTGTATCACTGGTTTTATTCCTTTTGAGTAATATTTGAACTCAGATTTTAACTTCAGTGAGTAGTAATGCCTGAAATTTCTTCATCTCTTTTCTATAGTATTCATTTTGTTGCTGCATTTCATCACTAATGGCTGAGATGCTTGCTGCCTTGTATTCCTCCTTTATTGGGAATTTGACCTACACTTACTTTGAGGCTAATGGGTACTTTAGGTGAAATAGGAACGTTCCCATACAATGGCAAATGTAATAATCAAGAATTATCTGTTACTGAGAAAAGTAAAACCAAGCAGGGGACCTGGTTTGGACAGGAGAGGTATATAAGTTGAGGCCTATTCCCAAAGCAAATAATATTTTGTGATAGGCATCTGGTCACACTTAAACCATACCACTATTTTTTAGTCATTGTGTAATACATGTTGCTGCTTCTAAGTCACTTCAGTCGTGTCTGATTCTGTGTGACCCCATAGATGGCAGCCTACCAGGCTCCCCCGTCCCTGGGATTCTCCAGGCAAGAACACTGGAGTGGGTTGCCATTTCCTTCTCCATTAATACATGTTGAGAGAGACAGAAAGAGGTTCTAAGCCAATGTAGTAAAGCTGTAGAAAAAAATGAAAGGATCCTGGTAATTTAAGACATCTGTTGCACAATACTTAAGAAAAAGGATTGAAAATTACACAGAATGAGAATAATCATGAATTTAAAATGATTGGAACTCTTTATTTCAAATAAAATTATTAGTATTTTAATTTATATTTATTTCTCATTTCAGCTACAAGAAAATCAGGATGAAATCGAAAATATGATGAACTCTATTTTTAAGGGTATATTTGTTCATAGATACCGGTAAGGGATTTTAAAAATCATTTAGAAGATTTTTAACTTAATTTGTAGCTTCTTTGTAGTCCTACTCAATTATAAAAACATAAACTCTTTAATTACTTGTTTTGTTAGCTAGAAAGCACCATTGTATATGAAAGCTAAATAAATGTCATGCTACTAACTGTGGTCAAAATTGTACCACAGCTGTCATCGACACGTTCTTCCAGATTCAGAATATATACTGTTAGAGACTTCCTTTGTACTTGCGTTTGTACTAATTTCATTTTAATTAATAACATATCCGTAAGTTAATGTGGCCTTAATATGATTTCATTATCTTCATTTTTGAAAGAATTAAATTCCATGCTTAATGCCCCATTGTACACATCTTATTATATGATCAAATTAACCAGCAGTGTTTTAAAAATTGTTATGGGAGAAATGTGTACAGGAAAGGACACCTCTGCAAATAATGCAGCATCTCTGTAATATCATTCTTCTTTACCTTCAACTATATACATGAAAGTAGGAGCAAAATACTCCTGAAGTATTTTTGTCATGCTCTATTGCAAGTGTCTTTCTTTAAAACCTGTGAACTTTTAAAATATTAATTACATGAGTGTATTTCATAGAGAATTAATGAATCAAATACATATGCTTGTTGTTTTCTGTTAATTAGGTGTGATGTTTACATAGATAAGACACAGATACAGATAATAAGACTTTTTTTAGACACATTTGAAACTTGTGATGGGCCAGTTAATTTTAAAACTTAAACAGAGAAAGTAGGGGGAATTTTTTTTTTTTTAAGGAAAAATTGTAACTTTGATAATTTACTTTTAAATCATTTTGATGTCATTCAAAATATAAAACTCTTGAAATATAACCAAGGCTTTTACTTTGAGTGTGGATTCTCTCAATGGAGAATCACATGCTCTTCCTTCCATATACTGGGCTTTCCTGGTGGCCAGGAAGAATCTGCCTGCAATGTGGAAGGCCTGGGTTGGGAAGATACCCTGGAGAAGGGAAAGTCTACCCACTCCAATATTCTGGCCTGGAGAATTTCATGAAGTGTATAGTCCATGGGGTTGCAGAGTCAGACACGACTGAGCGAACTTCACTTCATAATAAATTATCAACAAATTAATTTTCGAAAATGCAAGAATTTCCTTGCATTCCTACCTGCTGTGCAGTCTTTTTGGACTTCCCCAAGCGGATCAGTGGTTAAAGGATCTGTCTGCAATGCAAGAGGCACAGGAGACGTGGGTTCGATCACTAAAGTAGGAAGATCTCCAGGAGAAGGAATCAACAACTCCCTGTAGTATTCTTGCCTGAAAAATCCTATGGATAGAGGAGAGTGGCAGGCTACACTCCGAAGGGTCACAGAGAGTCGCACATGAGTGAGCGACTGAGCATGTACATACATACATAAATATAATTAACATAAAATAAATTGTACATTTAAGTGCATAATTTGATGTTTTGGCACATACACACACACCCCTGTAAAAGTGACAGGCAAAGTATGTCCATATCCTGAAAAGATTTCTCATAACACTTTGTAATTCCTCCCTTCCTACCACTCTTCACCTTCCCCATCCTTAAGCAATCATTAATCAGCTAACTGATTTGTTTACATTTTCTAAAATTTTATAGAAATAGAATTTACATATTGTACTCCTGATTCTCGTTCTTATCTCCTTCTGATTTCTTTCACTAAGAAAATTAAAGTCTTTCATCCCTACGACTGAACTGTTAAGTTTTTCATAGATTAACTTTGTTGAGTTCAGGAAGTTTCATGTCCTGTCCTGATTTTCTGAGACTTCATTAGGAATAAATGCTGATTTTTGTCAGGTACTTTTCTCCATCTTTTGAGATCATTTTGTGGTTTTTCTTTTTTAAGACTATTAATGTGGTGAGTTAATTTGGTTGATTTCTCATATGTTAACCATAAGTTCTTGGGTTAAAACCCACATAATCATGAGGTATTACTTTTCTTCATTTGAATGTTTTTATCACTATAAATTCAGGTTTATTTTTTAAAGTACAAATGATTTACAGCATCATGTTTCTGGTACACAGCAAGTGACTCATATATATACACACACACATACACACACACAGAAAAATATCGCACATGCTTTAAGTCCCCTACACAAGCATGAGTTCTGTCCTGAGAGCAAATTTTAAGTCCAATGTGTTGATAAGTCCAACAAAGTTATCCTGAACCCCCAACTAACACAATCAGCTATATAGTACAGTAGTGTACTTAGTCGCTCAGTCATGTACAACATCTTTGCAACCCCATGGACTGTAGCCCACCAGATTCCTCTGTCCATGGGGATTCTCCAGGCAAGAATACTGGAGTGGTTGCCATGCCCTCCTCCAGAGGGTCTTCCCAGCTCAGGGATCAAACCCAGGTCTCCTGCATTGCAGGTGAATTTACCAGCTGAGCTTCCGGGGAAGCCCATATAATACAGTACCATAGTGTAATGGTTTTATAATACTTTTATACACGAGTAATACACAAAAAAACATATTTTTAATCTTTACAGTATTATAAAAAGTACAGTATTACAGCTGCTGACATACAGGAGTTGGCATTGAGTGAATAAGCAAGAAGAGGTGCTGACTGTAGGAGGGAGCAAGAGTGGGAGATGGTAGAGCTGAAGGATTGTCAGCAATAAGAGAGAGCAAGGTGCAGTTTCACTCACACCTGACAATGATTGCACAGTTTCTGGTTTCTTGCGGGATTCAGTTCTGTGTACTCTCTTGGGGGGGAAAAAATGATCCCATGATGTGTGGGTAGTAGCTCTATTTTTCTTACCATAGATGACACAGTACCACTGGATTGCATTCTGAAGCTTGTTGCTGAAAGCTTCGTGTACTGGTCTACGTTAAAGTCCTGTGCCTACAAACAAATAACACTTCCTCAAATAAAATCCCCTTGCCATTTCCAGCATCATGGATCTCTTCAGTCTTTGAGTTACTTCTTTCTCTTCTTTGTTTTTTCTCTGAGCTTCCAATTCCTGGCACTTCTTAGCAGTACCACTTATATCACCGCTGCTCTTATGCTTACTTATAGACACCTTGGACTTACATAAAGATCCTATACTACTGTACTCTATACAGTGTTACACAGTAAAGTACAGAAAAGAACAACCACTTGTAGAGGATGCACACACATGACAATGTATGCCGGACATATGAACTACTTTACATAAATTGGACATGCAAACACACATTCTCATCTTTGAAATTTCACAACTTGCAGGTTTGTGTGGAGGGCACTCACTGTACATGAATGTAAATCTATTTTTTTTTCCTGATTTTTTTGCCATGTTGTTCATTCACTAAGTCATGTCCAGATCTTTGTAGCCCCATGAACTGCAACATGCCAGGCTTTCCTATCCTTCACTATCCCCCAGAGTTTACTCAAATTCATATCCATTGAGTCGGTGATGCCATTCAACCATCTCATCCTCTGTTGGCCCCTTCTCCTCCTGCCCTCAATCTTTCCATGCGTCAGGGTCTTTTCTAATAAGTCAGCTCGTCCCATCAGGTGGCTGAAGTATTGGAGCCTCAGCATCAGAAGTTCCAATGAATATTCGCTGTTGATTAATACACTGTCTAGGTTTGTCTTAGCTTTTCTTCCAAGAGGCAAGCATCTTTTAATTTTGTAGCTGTAGTCACTGTCCGCAGTGATTATGGAGGCCAAGAAAATAAAATCTGTCACTGTTTCTACTTTACCCCCATGTATTTGCCATGAGGTGATGGGACCAGACATTATGATTTTCACTTTTTTTTTTTTTGATTTTCACTTTTTAAATGTTGAGTTTTAAGCCAGCTTTTTCATTCTCCTCATTCACCCTCATCAAGAGACTCTTTGGTTCCTCTTCACTTTCTGCCGTTGAAGTGGCAGAAGATTTGTGCACTGTGTAGAGAAGGTGCTGTGACTAATCAAAGATGTCAAAAGAGGTTTGCAAAGTTTCATGCTGGGGATTTCTTGCAGGAAATGCTCCAAGGTCGGATAGAGCAGTTGAAGTCAATGGTAGTCAAATGGAGACTTTATTTGAAAACAATCAATGTTACACTGTTCAGGAGATAGCTGAGATACTCAAAATATCTAAATCAAGCGTTGAAAATAATTTCCACCATCTTGGTAATGTGGAATGGAAGAGATCTTAGGGCAAGTGAAACAAACCAACCCCAACCACACCAAAGGCCACTCTTCATCCAGAGAAGGTTGTGTTGTGTATGTGGTGGGATTGGAAAGGAATCCCATTAACTTTTGTTAATTGGTTACAGTGTGTCTAGGTGTGTTCCTCTGTGGATTAATCCTGTGTGGGAATTTGGGTGACTATTTTCTTTCCTTGGTTAGGAAAGTTTCCAGCTCTTCAAGTTCTTCCTCCACCTCTCTCCTCTCTTTCTGGGACTCCTATAATGTAAATATTAATCTGCTTGATGATTTCCCAGAATTCTCCTAAACTTCCTCATTTTATATCATTTTTTTTCCTATTTTGTGGCAGTGATTTTCACTACTCTGTCTTCCATCTGATACATTCTTCTGCCTCATGTAGTCTTCTGTTGATTACTCCTGTTATATTTTTCATTTCAGTTATTGTATTCTTTTGTTTATTCTTTATATTTTCTAATTCTTTGTTAAAAATGCCTCGTTTCTTGCTCCATGCATCCATTCTTCTCTCAGTACCTTTTATCATCTTTACAATTATCACTCTGAACGCATAGGTAGATTGCCTGTCTCTGCTTCTCTTTGTTGTTCTTCTGTGGTTTTATCCTGTTTTTTTGTCTGAAATATATTCCTCTGTCATCTCATGTATCTTCTGTCTAGAACTAATCAGTTATATTTATTTTTTCTTAAGAGAACGAGATTTTGGTTCTTCACTGTTTTTGTTTTCTGTTTCACTTGAGGACTGCTCTTTTTATTATTATTTTCTTTCTTCTACTTTCTTTAGGTTTCCTTCCTTTGTCCTTAGTTTCTCAAGGTGGAAACGGAGATCGTTGGTTTAATCCTTGCTTTTCTTTGTGCTATAATTCTTTGTTGTCAGTCAGTTTGTTGTGTTCAACTGTTTGCGACCCCATGGACTGCAGCACACCAGGCTTGCTTGTCATTCAATTTCTCGGAGTTTGCTCAAACTCATGTCCATTGGGCTTCCCTGGTAGCTCATATGGTAAAGAGACCTGGGTTCAATCCCTGGGTTGGGAAGATCCCCTGGAGAAGGAAATAGCAACCTACTCCAGTAATCTTGCCTGAAAAATCCCATGGACAGAGGGACCTGGTGGGTTACAGTGCATGGGGTCACAAAGAGTCAGTGTTCATTGAGTTGATGATGCCATCCAACCATCTCATCTTCTGTCACCCCCTTCTCCTCCTGCTTTGATTCATTCCCAGCATCAAGGTCTTTTCCAATGACTCTGCTCTTAGCATAAGGTGGCCAAAGTATTGGAGCTTTTTTACTCCTACAATTTTCTTTCTTAGCAGTGCTATACCTGTTTTCCCTAGATGTGGAGTGTGCTGTTTCCATATTCATTTAGTTCAAAATACTTTCTAATTTCCCTTTGGGCTTATTTTTTTGAACCATGGATTATTTAGATTTAGAAATTTTGTGTATATTTGCAAATATCTCAAAACTTCCTATTATTTTATCCTAATTTAAAATCATTTTAGTCAGAGAATATACTTTGTATGATTTAAGTGTTAAGTTTAATAAGATTTGTTTTATGTACCACAGTATGTTCTATTGTGATACAGTAGGAAAACAGTATGTATCATGCTTTTGTTTTTATGCCTGTTAGGTCAGAGTTGGTTGATGCTTGGTTAAGTCTTTTCTATCCTTACTGATCTTTTTATTCTAACAATTATCAAGAAGGATTTTATAAAAGTACTTTTTGTATTCTTAATTCTGGTGTGTTATCACATAAATGATTTCCATAATTTTCCCCAGCCTGTGACTTTATTTTCTTTCTTCATGGTACCTTTTGAAGAGCAAAAGTTTTCATATTCAGTGCAATAATTTATCCATTTTTCTTCTTTGGTCATGCTTTTGATGTCATATCTGTGAACATTTTGCCTAACCCATTCTTATGCCTTATATTCTAGAGGTTTAATCATTTAAATTAATTTATATAAACTATTTTTAAGTTAATTTTTGTATATGGTATATATAAGGGTATAAGTACACTTTTTGGATATAGGTGTATTTTTTAGAAGCACCATTGGTGGAAGGCTGTTCTTCAGCTGAGTTGCTTTAGTGCTTTTCTTGGGACTTGAATTACTATAAATGCAAAGTTTTATTTTTTGGATTTTTTAATCTTTTCTTTTTTAAAAAATTAAATTTATTTATTTTAATTAGAGGCTAATTACTTTACAATATTGTATTGGTTTTGCCATACATCAACATGAATCTGCCACGGGTGTACACGTGTTCCCAATCCTGAACGCGCCCCCCCTTCTCCCTCCCCATACCATCCCTCTGACTCATCCCAGTGCACCAGCCCAAGCTTCCTGTATCCTGCATTGAACCTGGACTGGCAATTCATTTCTTATATAATATTATACATGTTTCAATGCCATTCTCCCAAATCATCCCCCTCCCCCCACCCCCAGAGTCCAAAAGACTGTTCTATATATCTGTGTCTCTTTTGCTGTCTCCCATACAGGGTTATCGTTATCATCTTTCTAAAATCTTTTCTTACACCCATACCACCTGTATTGATCTCAGTTTTGAAATTTTTTTTAATTTATTTATTTTAATTAGAGGCTAATTACTTGACAATATTGTATCGGTTTTGCCATCCATCAACATGCATCCGCCACAGGTGTACACGTGTTCCCAATCCTGAATCCCCCTCCTAACTCCCTCCCCATACCATCTCTCTGGGTCATCCCAGTGCACCAGCCCCAAACATCCTGTATCCTTCATCAAACCTGGACTGGCGATTCATTCCTTATATGATATTATACATGTTTCAATGCTATTCTCCCAAATCATTTCCCCCCTCTCCCACTGAGTCCAAAAGACTGTTCTATACATCTGTGTCTCTTTTGCTATCCTGCATATAGGGTTATCGTTACCATCTTTCTAAATTCCATATATATGTGTTAGTATACTGTATTAGTGTATTTCTTTCTGGCTTACTTCATTCTATAATCGGCTCCAGTTTCAACCACCTCATTAGAACTGATTCAAATGTATTCTTTTTAATGGCTGGGTAATACTCCATTGTGTATATATACCACAGCTTTCTTATCCATTTGTCTGCTGATGGACATCTAGGTTGCTTCCATGTCCTGGCTATTGTAAACAGTGCTGTGATGAACATTGGGGTACACGTGTCTCTTTCAGTTCTGGTTTCCTGGGTGTGTATGCCCAGCAGTGGGATTGCTGGGTCGTATGGCAGTTCTGTTTCCAGTTTTTGAAGGAATCTCCACACTGTTCTCCGTAGTGGCTATACTAGTTTGCATTCCCACCAACAGTGTAAAAGGGTTCCCTTTTCTCCACATCCTCTCCAGCATTTATTGCTTGTAGACTTTTGAATCACAGCCATTCTGACTGGCGTAAGATGGTACCTCATAGTGGTTTTGATTTGTATTTCTCTGATAATGAGTGATGTTGAGCATCTTTTCATGTGTTTGTTAACCATCTGTATGTCTTCTTTGGAGAAATGTCTATTTAGTTCTTTGGCCCATTTTTTGATTGGGTCGTTTATTTTTCTGGAATTGAGCTGCAGGAGTTGCTTGTATATTTTTGAGATTAGTTGTTTGTCAGTTGCTTCATTTGCTATTATTTTCTGCCATTCTGAAGGCTGTCTTTTCACCTTGCTTATAGTTTCTTTTCTTGTGCAGAAGCTTTTAATTTTAATTAGGTCCGATTTGTTTATTTTTTGCTTTTATTTCCAATATTCTGGGAGGTGGGTCATAGAGGATCCTGCTGTGATTTATGTCGGAGAGTGTTTTGCCTATGTTCTTCTCTAAGAGTTTTATAGTTTCTGGTCTTACGTTTACATCTTTAATCCATTTTGAATTTATTTTTGTGTATGGTGTTAGAAAGTGTTCCAGTTTCATTCTTTTACAAGTGGTTGATCAGATTTCCCAGCACCACTTGTTAAAGAGATTGTCTTTTCTCCATTGTATATTCTTGCTCCTTTGTCAAAGATAAGGTGTCCAAATGTGCGTGGATTTATCTCTGGGCTTTCTATTTTGTTCCATTGATCTATATTTCTGTCTTTGTGCCAGTACCATACTGTCTCGATGACTGTGGCTTTGTAGTAGAGCCTTAAGGTAGGCAGGTTGATTCCTCCAGTTCATTCTTCTTTCTCAAGATTGCTTTGGCTATTCAAGGTTTTTTGTATTTCCATACAAATTGTGAAATTATTTGTTCTAGCTCTGTGAAAAATACCATTGGTAGCTTGATAGGGATTGCGTTGAATAAATTTTTTAAAAAGCTTTATTGAGATCTAGTTGACATATAAGATACGTACGTTTAAGGTGTACAACAAAGTCCTTTGAAACACATATATTTTGAAATGATTAACCTCCATCACCTCACCTTTTAAAATTTATTGTTGTGGTAATATTTAAAAATTACTCCCTTAGCAGCTTTCAACTGTGTAATACAATATGGTTAACTATAGTCACCGTACTGTACATTAGGTCCCTAGACCCTTTTTATGTTAAACTAGAAGTTTGTTCTCTTTGATCAATACTTCCCCACTTTACCCCCACCCTTAGAATTTGGCAGCCATCTTTGTACTCTGTATTTCTGTAGGTTCACTGTTTTAATTCTACATAAAAGTGAGAACATAAAATTTTATAGATAAAAGCTTTACATAAGATAAAGTCTTTACATAGATAAAGTCTTTACATAAAAGCTTACTGGAATTTTGATGGAGAATATAATCAATCAGTACTTCAATATGGAGAAAATTGCCTTCCTCATTATATTGCATTTTCCATTCTGTGAGTATAGGTTGTATCTGCATTTACTTAGATATTCTTTAGTTTCTTTTAGCAATTTTTATTATTTTCAGTATATGTCTTTATTGCTTTTATTGAATTTATTTCTATACGTTTTCATTTTTATTTTGTTATAAATGGGGGGTTGTTTCCTTAATTTTGTTCTAGATTCCTTCTTACCAATATGTTAAAAATATAATTCATTTATTCCTCAAAAATTATAAAATATTTTCATTCATTCTGTAGTTTCAGTGTTTTGTTTTTTTAGATTCATTAAGATTTTCTACATACAGGATCATGTCTTTTGTGAACAGACACTTTTAATACTTACCTTGACTATCCAGTATAATATTCAAAAAAAATTGTGAGAGACAACAAGTTTACTTGATGTCCTCTTCCAAAAATACACTCCATGTGCATAGAAGAATATATTTTATTTTGTTACATCTTCCCATAGACCTTTTATTATTATGAAATGTCCTTTTCTAATATAAAACTTCTTTTTCTTAAAGACTTCTTTGCTTCAAAATAACATACCTCAAGCTCTTTTCTGTTTGTTTGATATATGACATCTTTTTTCATCCTTTTATTTACAACTTACTTGTGTCTTTGAACATGAAACATGTCTCTTATGGAGATCCTAGAGATGGATATTGGGTTTTAATCATTAAACAATCTGTTTATTTTCTTTATGGTTGCTACAGAAATTTCATCCCATTAGCATAACTAACTTCACATAAATACAGTTTCTTTGCTTCAGTATATCTCCATTTTCTTGTTCTTCCTTTGTAGTGTTATTGTCATATATCTTTTATCTCTGTTTGTTATTGTCTTAATAGTGCCATCTTAACCATAATCTACTATCAAAATCTTATGCTATTCAATGAAATTAAACAAGTAAATGTTCATTCTGTCTTCTCTGTTTACCCTGTTGTTAGCATTTCTAACATTCTTCATTTTCTTCTATGAATGTGAGCTATTATATAGAGTTATATTTCCTTTCAGTTTGAAGGACTTTCTTTCCTGTTTCTTGTAAGGCAAGTGTGCTAGCAGTCTTTCTTTATCTGGAAATGTGTTATTTCATCATCATTTTTAAAAGATAGGTTTGTTGGGTATAGAATTCTTGATGGATAGTTTTATTTTCCTTGCAATAACTCAATGCCTTTCTGCCACTTACTGTACTTCATATTTTCTGAATAAAAACGTAATTGTTAGTCTTGCTTTTCCCCTGTACATCATGAGTCACTTTTTTTGTATTGTTTATTTTTCTTTTCTTTCCCATTTTTATTAGCTTTCCACAGTTTGTTTATCTGTTTAGATATGGACCTCTTTGTGTTTATCCTGAGATTTTGTTGACCTTCTTGGAACTGGAGATTAATGATTTTCATCAGTTTCAGAAGCTTTTAGCCATGGATTCTTCTAATATTTTTTTACTTATTTCTCTTTGTTTGGACTCCTTTTTCACATATGTTGGTACACATGATGCTGTTTTTTAGGGTTTTGGAGCTTACTCACATTCTCTCTTTCTCTCTCTATCTCATTCCTTCTCCCCTTCTTCCTCACTCTTTCTCTTTCTTGTTTTTCCTTCTCAGTGTTTTTCATCTCAATTATTTGGATATTTTCTGTTATCTTCAGGTTTGGTTTTTTTTTTTTTTTTTTCCTGTCAATTCAAATATACTGCTGAAAGTATTGTGAGTTTTTAGGTTTTTTTATTGTACTTTTCAGTTGGTCCTATTTTCTAGTTGGTATTCTTCATAATCCACTCGTGTCCTTCCATGTTCTCATCTAATTCTGTTTGTTATATCTGCCTTAATATTGTTGCTGTATTTAACCACTGGGCCCACTCAGAGACAGTTTCTTTAGATTTTTTCAATTTCCAGGTATAACTATTACTTCCCTTTCCCTTAGTACATCATGCAACTTTTATTAGAAACTATTTATTTTACAAAATATACCAAATTTGGGTTCTGATTTTACCCCTGAAATTTGTTCTGTTGTTGGCGATTTTGTTTTTGAATAATTTAGTTGGACTTAATATGAAAAATTTCTCTCTGCTGGACTGTAGCTTTAAGCAGAACTCTGTTCTTTCCAAATTCATTTCTTATAGAGTTCAGCATTTTTATTGAAATCTTCCCTGGGTGTAGATATGTAGCATGCTGTATCAGTTGAGTCACCTCCCTCAGCTTAAATCTTTGATTTTCATGGGCATTCCCAGTCCTGTCAACTCAACTATACCTTCTGCTCCTACTCTTAGGATGTTTGAAGGGTTTAGGTCCCTTCTAAGATGCCATAGATTTTTGCTCTTTTTGGCTCAAATTTTATCACCTTTTTACAAGTAAATGCTTCTCAACTTCTTAAAAAAACAAAAGATTATTTTTATATTTTGAGTTATTTGGAGGGGATTAGAAAGGTGTTTTCTATTAGTATGGATTTTAGGTTGACTTTTTTTCAGTCTTTTAAAGGAATTGATCCACTTTCTGTGGTTTGCCTTGTTTCTACCTAAAACTCCTATCATACTTATCTTGTATCCTTTGTAGTTAATTTATCTTTTGCACTGGGTTGTATTTAAGATGTTTTAAAATTTGTAACTAGTTTTTACTGTTCTTTCATGCTATTCTTTGGGGTCATTTTCTTCATGTTTCTTTTATTCTCTGCAGGCTTTCCTATAGCTTCTTGAACACATGAATTTAGTTGTTATGTTTTACTCTTTATTTTACTAGTTTCATCATTGCATTATTTCTGGTTTTGTTTGTTTTGATTGACTTTTCTTATTCTCATGAGTCATTTTCTTTCTTCTTTGAAGGCCTCATAATTTTTATTAGATGCCAGCCAGTGGGTTTTGTTGAGTGCCAGATAAGACATTCTGAAAATTATCATCCACTTTTTTCTGGGACATAATTAGTGTTTGGTCTTTTCAAGACTTTTTTATCAAGGTATGTAAAGTGGACCAATGCAGCATTTAGTCTAAGGTTAACTTTACCCAGGTACTAAGGTAAAACATTTTTTGTACTTTTCTTGATGAATTACAAGGCTTTTCTGTTCTAATTCACTGGAACACAAAGGTATTCCAGGCCCTATGTTTGCTCCAGATATTGTCCTGTCTGCTCTTGCCATTCTTTCCTCAGCATTGGGTGGTTTCTTCACATGCACATGCTCTTGAGTATTCAGCTGAAGACTTGCTGGGGTCTTTCTGCACACTTACGGAGCCCACTGTCATGTGCATCTCGGTACCGTGCCTTGTAGTAATTTAGCTACCCTGCCATCTATAGTCCCAGCTCCTTTTCCTCAACTCAGGGAGATACCCAGTCTCTTTCTGGGTTCCTCTGCTTATACTACTGCGCTTCTCTGCCTGACATTCCAACATCTAAAAGCTATTATTTTATATATTTTATGCAGCTTTTTTTACTTTTTTCTAGTAGAAGTATAAACCCTATCCATCTTGGCTCAGCCATGCAATATTCAGTGCAGAATCCGTTTTCATTTTTTATGATTTTACTTTAGTCTTCAAGCCCAAAGTAACATAGCCTTTATTTTCTTTTAGTGACTCACCCTTTTTGAGGGTTGCCAAAGTCTTCAGTCTATTATTCTCATAGAAACAACAATTCTTTAATTTCTTACTGTTAGCTTATTGATTTTTAATTTAATCAGACCTTGCATGCTATTACTGAGTCTGCCATAGCTCAGTTTTCAATTTCATTATCATTTCAGTCACTTAGTCGTGTCCAACTCTTTGCAACCCGGTGGACTGCAGCATGCCAGGCCTCCCTGTCCATCACCAACTTCCAGAGTTTACTCAAACTCAAGTCCATCAAGTCAGTGATGTCATCCAACCATCTCATCCTCTGTCATCACCTTCTCCTCCCACCTTCAATCTTGCCCAGCATCAGGGTCTTTTCAAATGGGTCAGTCTTCGCATCAGGTGGCCAAAGTATTAGAGTTTCACCTTCAACATCAGTCCTTCCAATGAATATTCCAGACTGATTTCCTTTAGGATAGACTGGTTGGATCTCCTTGCAATCCAAGGGACTCTCAAGAATCTTCTCCAACACCACAGTTCAAAAGCATCAATTCTTTGGTGCTCAGTTTTCTTTATAGTCCAACTTTCACATCCATACATGAGTACTGGAAAAGCCATAGCTTTGACTAGACAGACCGTTGTTGGCAAAGTAATGTCTCTGCCTTTTCATATGCTATCTGGGTTGGCCATAACTTTTATTCCAAAGAGTAAGCATCTTTTAATTTCATGTCTGCAATCACCATCTGCAGTGATTTTGGAGCCCCCAAAAAATCAAGTCTGCCACTGTTTCCACAGTTTCTCCATCTATTTGCCATGAAGTGATGGGACCGGATGCCATGATCTTAGTTTTCTGATTATTGAGCTTTAAAACAACTTTTTCACTCTACTCTTTCACTTTCATCAAGAGTCTCTTTAATTCTTCTTCGCTTTCTGCCATAAGGGTGGTATCATCTGCATATCTGAGGTTATTGATATTTCTTCCAGCAATCTTGATTCCACCTTGTGCTGCATCCAGCCCAGCATTTCTCATGATGTACTGTGCATATGACTTAAATAAGCAGGGTGACAATATACAGCTTTGACATACTCCTTTCCTGATTTGGAACCAGTCTATTGTTCCATGTCCAGTTCTAACTGTTGCGCTCTGACCAGTCTATTGTTCCATGTCCAGTTCTAACTGTTGCGCTCTGACCTGTCTGGTCTGGTATTCCCAGCTCTTTCACAATTTTCCAGAGTTTATTGTGATCCACACAGTCAAAGGCTTTGGCATAGTCAATAAAGCAAAAATAGATGTTCTTCTGGAACTCTTGCTTTTTCGATTTCTTTTTCTTAGGGAAGGTCTTGATCCCAGCCTCCTCTACAGTGTCACATGCCTCTACCCATACTTCATCATGCACTTTGTCTAGGAGCAGCTGTGAGGAGATAGCCCACCCCCAGGGGCAAAGGAGAAGCCCCAGCAAGATGGTAGGAGGGGCGAATTCTCATTCAGAATAAAGCCTCATTCCCTCCAGAGACGCTCAGAGGGCTCAAATAAACCTTGTGCACACCAGGACCCAGGTACCCCACAGAGACTGAGACAGAACTATGTCTGAGCATCTCCTGTGCCGGTGCAGTCAGCAGTGGACTGCCACAGGGACAGGAGCTCTGGGTGTAGCAGACTTGCATATGGCATAAGCCCTCTTGGAGGAGGTCTCCATTAACCTCACCACAGAGCTGCCAAAACTTACACAGGACTGGGAAATGGATTCTTGGAGGGCACAAATAGAACCTTGTATGCACCAGGTCCCAGGAGAAAGGAGTAGTGACCCCACAAGAGAGTGACCCAGACTTTCCTGTGAGTGTCCAGGAATCTCCAGTGGAGGTGTGGGTCAGTGGTACCCTTCTCCAGAGTTGGGGGCACTGAGTGTAGCAGTACATGCATGGGATCTTTTGAAGGAGGTCGCTGTTATTTTCATTACCTCCACCATAATTTGGCCCCTGGTAAATAGCAGGGAGGGGACACAGTGCCACTCATCAACAGAAAATTGTATTAAAGTCATACTGAGCTTGGCCCTGCCCATCAGAACAAGACCCAGTTTCCCCCTCAGTCAGTCTCTCCCATCAGAAAGCTTCCATAAGCCTCTTATCCTTCTCTATCAGAGGGCAGACAGACTGAAAACCACAATCACATAAAACTAACAGGTATAATCACATGGACCACAGCCTTGTCTAACTCAGTGAAAGTATAAACCATGCCGTGTAGGGCCACCCAAGATGGATAGGTCATAGTGGAGAGTTCTGACAAAATGTGGTCCACTGGAGAAAGGAATGGCAAACCACTTCTGTATTCTTGCTTTGAGAACCCCATGAACAGTATGAAAAGGCAAAAAAGGTAAGACCCTGAAAGATGAACTCCCCAGGTCAGTAGGTGCCCAAAATGCTACTGGAGATCAGTGGCAAAATAACTCGAGAAAAATGAAGAGATGGAGCCAATGCAAAAACAACACCCAGTTGTGGAAATGACTGGTGATGGACGCAAGGTCCGATGCTATAAAGAGTAGTATTGCATAGGAACCTGCAATGTTAGTTCCATGAATCAAAGCAAATTGGAAGTGGTCAAACAAGAGATGGAAAGAGTGAATGTCGACATTTTAGGAATCAGCAAACTAAAATATATTGGAATGGGTGAATTTAACTCAGATGACCATTATATCTACTACTGTGGGCAAGAATCCCTTAGAAGAAATGGAGTAGCCATCGTAGTCAACAAAAGAGTCCAAAATGCAGTGCTTGAACGCAATCTCAAAAACGACAGAATGATCTGTGTTCGTTTCCAAGCCAAACCATTCCATATCATGGTAATCCAAGTCTGTGCACTGACCAGTAATGCTGAACAAGCTGAAGTTGAACAGTTCTATGAAGACTTACAATACCTTCTAGAACTAACACCCAGAAAAGATGTCCTTTTCATTATAGGGGACTGGAATGCAAAAGTAGGAAGTCAAGAAACACCTGGAGTAACAGGCACATTTGGCTTGGAATACAGAATGAAGCGCAAAGGCTAATAGAGTTTTGCCAAGAGAACCCACTGGTGATAGCAACCACAGTCTTCCAACAGCACAAGAGAAGACTCTACAGATGAACATCATCAGATGGTCAACACCAAAATCAGGTTGATTATATTCTTTGTAGCCAAAGATGGAGAAGTCTCTAGTCAGCAAAAACAAGACTCGGAGCTGACTGTCGCTCAGATCATGAACTCCTTTATTGCCAAATTCAGACTTAAATTGAAGAAAATGGGGAAAACCACTAGACTATTCAGGGGTGACCTAAATCAAATCCCTTACAATTATACAGTGGAAGTGACAAACAGATTCGAGGGACTAGGTCTGATAAACAGAGTGCCTGATAAACTAGCTCATTTTTGAAATGCTGAATTTCAGTTCCTCAAAATGGAAGAGTATGATCTTCTTGCCAAAGTGATTAGCATGTCATGAATACCGGTTATTGATTTTTCCAGAAGTATCTCTTAATCTATTTTATTTGTTAAAGAAAGATGTTATTGCATATACATAGAAATAGAAGTTCCATGGAGAGATGCCAGTTTCAGTTGATGCTTTGTGTCTCGCCTGCCACCCCAGCTTCAAACAAAAACTAAATATTAATGTATATGTTGCTAGATTTAAGTCCTAGTTATAGGAAATACAGAAAATAGAAGATCATTCTGTCTGACTGAATCCTTATGGTATCATTTTAGTCCAGAATGTGGGAAATTCATATAGCAAATAACTCAGTTTATTCAACAATTAAATGGCATATAATATAAACAAGTAGACTTAAAAATACAATTTTAAAATACCAGATATAAAAACTCTATTAATGGATATATATTTAGTGAATAAAATATAGAGTGTTGAAGAGTCTAGACATAGAATGTAATAGAATGGCATTTCTGAAAAAAAGGCAATCATTTGAGAGGCTTTGTAAGTCCTTTACATAATATTTCAAAAGAAGAGAGACATATTGGAAAGTAGTAATAAAATTTACTGAAATTTCAAAAATTGGTTAGAAAAACAGAATGAAAAAAAATTAGTGTTAAGTAGGTTAAGAAAAATATTTCACATCTATGCATACCATAGTCAAAGTACAAAACATCAAAGACCAAGAAAAGGTCTTAAAAGCAATCAGAAAAGAAAGACGGTTATTTTAAAGTCAGTACAAGAATTTAAATGTTACTAGTTTTTGGGCTTCTCTGGTAGCTCAGTGCTAAACCCGTTGAGAAGGACCTGTTGAGTCTTTCATTTTTTTATACAGTAATGGAACATTTCAAATCACATTTTCAGAACTGTTCTTATACTCTACAGTGATATGATTTATTATGAGTAAACCTGTCATTCTACTTCTTTAATATCCTTACTTCCTAACATTTCATCTTTGACCTAAACATGTGGGTCAAATTCATAGTTTCAATGTAAATATAAATTAAATATATTTTTCCTTGAAAGTTAATGTATCCTTGACATTCAGTTTTTATTCTTATACATAAACTTCTGTTAATAGTCACATGTTAAGGGGTAATACAAGATAGCAGATAACTATGTCACCTGTTCTGTGGGATACTTTTAGTGATATAATCATTGTCATGTATTTTGCCTGTATTTTTTCTAATGGATAATACAACAAATGAAAGGAAATGTATTTTTAATTTCTGTAAGCTTATTATGTTTCTGATGCACTTAAAATCAGTGGTCCCCAACCTTTTTGGTACCAGGGACTGGTTTCATTGAAGACAATTTTTTCATGAACCAGAGGTGAAGGGGAATGGTTTTGCAAGGATTCATATATTGTGCCCTTCGTTTGTATTATTACTATTTCATCTCCACCTCATTTCATCGGGCATTAAATCCCAGAGGTTAGGGACCACAGCTTTAAGTCATACTGAAATAGTTTAGTGGAAGATTTGGATTTTGTAAGCACACCAAGAGAGTTTCAGTTGTTTGGATCTATACAAACATTACTGCCTCTCAGAAGCCTTCTTTGACCCTCTGTTTCTCTCCATCATTTACATGGTTCAGTGTTCCCTGTACTGCCCTTTATTAACATTTAACACTCTCTAAGTGAATATTTTAATCATTTTATGCAAGCTGTGTATTCTCTAGTTCTTATTCACAGTCCAGTGAATGATACAGTATGACTTTTTAGTGACTCCTTCAGCTATTCATTTCTCCCTTAGGCTTTTGTTCACCTAGTAAGAGTTGTGCTATTTTGAAAAATGTAAATTTTTTAGCTAAACATTAGTGACAAAATTGGTTGAGACATAAATTTACTGTGTTGTACAATTTAGATAGCAGACCTTCTCAGCATTCGTAATCATACTTCCTAATCTAGTGCCCTCATGAGATTTCTTGCATAAGAGAGAGAACTGTGTCAAAACATGTATATTAACTAAGAATTTGTCTCTGAAATTTATTTGCCAATTTAGCATTCTTTTTTACTGGGAAAGCATCTGTAAGGGTAGTTCACAAAATATGTAATTAAAATTAATTAACAGAAAACAATTTAAATTTCATCTGCCAGGAAAGGAATTCAAAACAAAAACTTAAGTCCAGATATTAAATTAAAGGTACAGTAACTGTGAGGATCAATAAAGTATGGAAGTTTTCCATAGAAATGAATATAATTATTCTTTTATACTGTGAAAAAAAAAAAAAAGAGGTACAGCAAAGGATTAATTGCCACAGAATTATTCTTTTCTAGTTTTTTTCTTTCTTTGAGTTTGCAGGTAAAGTGTATTCTGGTCTTCCCAATTGGCTCAATGGTGAAGAATCCACGTCTAAGCAGGAGACATTGGTTTAACCCCTGGGTCAGAAATATCCCTTGGAGAAGGAAATGGCAACCCACTCCAGCATTCTTGTCTGGGAAATCCCATGCACAGAGGAGCCGGGCAGACTGCAGTTCATTGGGTCACAATCAAGGGTCAGGCATGACTTACCGACTAAATATCAATAACAATGTATATTCTAACTTCATTTTTAGTTGTTCATTTCAAGACCCCAGTACTAGAACTAATAGAAATTAGTTCCTCATATTATTGTCTTTATACCTTTCCTCTTGTTTTACTAAGTTTTCTGCTCCCACACTTTAATCTTTATCTTGGAAACTTCCAAACACCTGCAGTTAAATGTTACCTTTCAAAATGGAGTGAGGCCTTCAGAAGTAGATTAAGACATTAAAAATAAATTTAGTATGAAAATCAAGGACTGAAAGACTCTTATATGAGAAAAATATCTGTGTATCAAAAGATATACTGTAATCAAACCAGGGAATATTTAGAAGTGTACTAAATTTTCATTTCCTAGTTCATATACTTAAATAGAACATTAGTTCCTGGAAAGCAAGAAAGCATTCTCTGTTAATAAGAGGATATGCCATGAATCGTGGGAGAACTGAAACTTTACTGAAACTTAAAAGAATAATCATTGTACATAATCAGAGTGGAATGAGGGCATTGTATGGTTAGGAATGATCACAGACATGTAGTCTGTATAGTTGAGATATTTGGACTAAAGAACTCATTCACAGACTAAACTAGAAGAAAATTTGTTATGGCTTTAATTGGTAAAGGCTTTTAATAATAATAAAACTAACAGTTGTGGTTGCTCTATCACTAAGTCATTTCCAACTCCTTGAGACCCTGTGGACTGTAGCACGCCAGGCTTCCCTGTCCTTCTTTATCTCCTGGAGTTTGCTCAGACTCATTTCTGTTGTGTCAGTGTTGCCATCCAACCACTTCATCCTCTGTCCTCTCCTTGTCCTCCTATCCTCAGTCTTCCCCAGCATCAGGATCTTTCCCAGTGTGTCAGCTCTTCGCATCAGGTGGCCAAAGTATTGGAGCTTCAGCTTCAGCATCAGTCCTTCCAATGAATATTCAGGGTTGATTTCCTTTAGGATGGACTGATTGTATCTCCTTGCAGTCGAAGGGACTCTCAAAAGTCTTCTCCAGCCCCACAGTTAGAAAGCATCATTTCTTTGGTGCTCAGCCTTCTTTATAGTCCAACTCTCACATCCATACATGACTACTGGAAAAACCATACCTCTAACTATGCAGACCTTTTTTGGCAAAGAGGTGTCTCTTCTTTTTAATATGCTATTTATGGTTTTTCCAGTGGTCATGTATGGATGTGAGAGTTGGACTGTGAAGAAAGCTGAGCACTGAAGAATTGATGCTTTTGAACTGTGGTGTTGGAGAAGACTCTTGAGAGTCCCTTGGACTGCAAGGAGATCCAACCAGTCCATTGTGAAGGAGATCAGCCCTGGGATTTCTTTGGAAGGAATGATGCTAAAGCTGAAACTCCAGTACTTTGGCCACCTCATGCGAAGAGTTGACTCATTGGAAAAGACTCTGATGCTGGGAGGGACTGGGGGCAAGAGGAAAAGGGGATGACAGAGGATGAGATGGTTGGGTGGCATCGCCAACTCAATGGACGTGAGTCTCAGTGAACTCCGGGAGTTGGTGATGGACAGGGAGGCCTGGCATGCTGCAATTCATGGGGTCGCAAAGAATCGGACATGACTGAGAGACTGAACTGAACTGAACTGAACTTAGGTTTTGTCATAGCTTTTCTTCCAAGGAGCAAACATCTTTTAATTTCCTGGCTACAGTCACTGTCTGCAGTGATTTTGGTGCCCATGAAAATAAAATTTGTCACTTTGCACTTTTTGCCCATCTAGTTCCCATGAATTGATAGGACCAGTTACCATGATCTTAGTTTTTGACTTTTGAGTTTTAAGCCAGCTTTTTCACTGTCATCTTTCACCCTCATCTTGAACAGTATAAAAATTAATAATATTGGTTATCTTTCGCCATGTAACAAGAAGCAATAAAGATACCCATATTCAAGAAAAAAGGCATGTGCCTCCACAATAGGGAATAGTAACGAAATCTATGGAAATTGTAAGACCACCACCAAAAAATTCTACTCTATAATTTATGATTACATAATATAATTACATGTAGAGAATGGTTAATAGGGTGGTATCAGCAAACAAAGTATATTAGCACTCCAAAACCCAAATTGGAGAAGAATCACCAAGGGACTTTTATTTTTATTTTATTTTTTTACAGAAAACAAAACTTTATTGACAGTAGATTTTCAGGCTTGCCTACCTCTAAAGTCTTTTTAATTTTTGAGAAATATGTTTTAAGATTCAGAAATCATTATTTATAGCTATAGCTAGACCTGAAATAATACTAAGGGACTTTTAATAGTAGTAAAATGAGCTATCTTATCACACACAGTTAAATTGAAGTTGGAAGGGTCAGATGAGCATCTGAAGTAGACAGGGACTGGGATTCCAAGAAGAAAAGCTGAATCAAAATATTGGCAGTGTATACAGAGGAGAGCTGTGTTCCAAAAACATGAGCTTTGGGGAGTCTAATAAAGTGAGCCAAAATGGCATTAGAATATGTATTCATATAGCTGATGCAGTTTGCTATACAGCAGGAAATAGCACAACATTGTAAAACAACTATACTCAAACAAAAAATACCTTTTTAAAAAAAGATATTAAAGATCAGGGTTAGACATAGATATGGTTATAAAAAAAAGATTTTGAACACTATTTTCAGTTTTTCCTATTGAAATAAAACTAAGCCTTTATATTCTCTAGCCTTGGAAATCAACCACCCATAATCTCAATTCCAATAGTAAGGATAATACCAATAGTAATGAGTAGAAGAATGATTGAGCTATATTATGAATTACCATACTTAGTAGTCACTAAAGTTTGTTTGTAATATTTATTTATTCATTTATTTTTGTCTGCATCAGGTCTTAGTTGCTGCTCATGGGATCTTTCATTGTAGCGCATGGGCTTCTCTCCAGTTGAGGCTCACAGACTCAGTAGTTGGGATGCATGGGTTTACTTCCTCCATGGCATGTGGGATCCAGCTCCCAGATTAGGGATCCAATGCATGTCCCCTGCAATGGAAGGCAGATTCTTAACCACTGGATCATAAGGGAAGTCCCATAGTTACTATAGTTTCAGTCACTATACCTATTCATTTTATCCTTCGCCTGCTTCCCTGAGATTGTGTCGTTTAAAAAAAAAAAAAAAACTCAGCCTGGTTTTGGTTTGTTTTGGTTTTAATTTTTATTTTAGGATTAGTCTTTACAAAAGTAATTTAGCAGGGAATAAGTGTAATAGATCTCTGGGAATGACTGCTTGGTAGGACTGGGAGAACTAAAACGGGTATTTTGTGTTTATGTTTTGGTTTTGGATGAGGAGCTATGTTGTTGTTTGTTTTGTTTTTGACTTACTCCAGTAGAACGCAAAATATATGAACTTGTAGTTCTTAGAGGTGGAAATTTATATGAAATAGTAGAACACGATGTCAGGCAGGGATTTAAAGCACTATGCGGAGAAATTTGTTAATATCTAATTAAGGTGACGATGTGTATTCATTCTCACCCAGTAAATTCTACTTCTGAGTATAACAGCACTGTCTCACAGACTTCATTGACCATGGTTTAGTCCATAACTCGTTTCTGACTCCTGCAACCCCATGGACTGTAGCCCTCCAGGGTCCTCTGTCCATGGGATTTTCTAGGCAGGAATACTGGAGTGGGTTGCCATTTCCTTCTCCAGGGGATCTTCCGAACCCAGGAATCAAACCTGTGTCTCCTGCATTGTAGGCGGATTCCTGTATTGACCATGTCCTACATCAAATACACAGATGATTCAAGAAAAAATACGTGCCTCACCCGATGTGAAGGACTTTAGTGTTTTCTGTGCTGAACGCTTTTGGTTGCCACTTATAATGTGCTGATAGGTAATAATGCACTGTTTGAAGAACACTGCCCTAGGGAAACCCTTACACATGTGCATAAGGAGACATGTAAGAAAATGTTTATGGCATTCATTGTTAATAAAACCAAAAACTGGGAAACAGCCAGGGTCTGCAACTGAGAGAATGTGTAAGTAATTTGTAATTTATTTGTAGAAAAGATCACTGAATCAGTTAAAGTTAATATATTGGAGTTGAAGTGATATGAATCAGTATATATAAATTGTAAAACCTGACTTGTGAAAAAATCAAGTTGCAGACAATACCTACAAGATATAATGTATGTAAAGTTTCAAAATATGTAATATGAAGTTAAAGTTTAATAACTTTGTAATGTCTGAAATGTTTCATATTCAGAAAAAAAATAAATGTTTCATATTTAGAAAATGCCCTTGATCTATTGCATTCAGTATTTTACAGGTCAGGGAACATTCTTTTACAGATGTTAAGCTGCTTTTTATATCGTCTTGTCTAGATGCAAATGTCTAGATTGATGATAACTAAAAGATTATAATAATGAACATTTAGGGAAGGTTTTAGTAGGTATTGGAGAAGGCAGTGGCACCCCACTCTAGTACTCTTGCCTGGAAAATCCCATGGGCGAAGGAGCCTGGTAGGCTGCAGTCCATGGGGTCGCTAAGAGACGTGACTGAACGACTTCACTTCACTGTAACTTAGTAGGTACAGAACACAGTTCTGGGCTTCTCAGGTGGCGCGAGTGGTAAAGAACACACCTGCCAATGCATGAGATATAAGAGACGTAGGTCCGATCTCTGGTTTGGAAAGATGCTCTGCAGGAGGGCATGGCAAGCCGCTGCAGTATTTTTGCCTTGAGAATTCCCATGGACAGAGGAGCCTGGCAGGCTATAATCCGTAGGATCGCAAAGAGCTGTACACAACTGAAGTGACTGAGCACACGTGCACGAAACACATTTCTAAATATTTTATTTTACTCTCAGACCTTCTCACAGTTACACCTTCTCACAGTAACTATGAGATCTAGATTCCATTATTGTTTTACCGATGAGGAAATTAAGAAGGAGGGAAGTAATTTGCAGCTAGTAAATAGCAGAGTTAGGATTTACACTCAAGATATCTTGCTCCAAAGTCTGTATCACTCGCCTCCGTGCTATAGAGAAAAGGGTATTAGCAACCGCAACAACAACAAAAATGTAGGAAGACCTTAACTCTGTAATTGGCAGTATACTTTTGAGAGAGAGCGTTTCATATTTTTATTTTTTAGCAATGACATGGACTTAGAAGGAACTAAAATTTATTAGGGCAGAGAAATATTAGAATACTAGCACTCATCTCAAAAAAGAAACCAAGAAAAGCACCTTGATAGATGATTGCCTTGTGTAAATTGGAGAATTAAAAATTACCTGAAGTTTTAACTATGTATTCATGTATGGCAGCTCAGAAACCTTTAAGATTGATCTACAAAAGAAAGGTAGGATTTACCATATTGTATAATTTGGGAGTGTTTTTAGCCAGAATTATTAACCTGTTGAAAGATAAGGTGAAAAATTAATACCATGTTTGTTTGTGGTGCACAGATTTTAGAATAGAAGTAATCCCAAGAGGGTTGTGGTGGATGCTGATGGTTAGGTGACAAGTTGTCTGGGCACAGAGCCAGAGACCTTGCCGTTGGCAGTTTTTTTCTCCTACAATTTCATAGTGTAGTCACCAGGATTGTTCTTTTATGACTAAACATGAATTAAGGTCTTGGATTTTGTAAGCTATATTTTCAAGGGCCGCCCGAGTGGCACAGTAATAAAAAAATCTGCCTACCAATTCAGGAGACACTGGTTTGATTTCTGGGTCAGGAAGATAGCCTGTTAAAGGAAATAGCAACCCACTACTGTATTCTTGCCTGGAAAATTCCATGGACAGAGGATCCTGGTGGGTTACAGTCCATAGGATCACACAATCAGATGTGACTGAACACACATGCTCATACATTTTCAAATAATACAGGCTTCTAAAATTTTGCCTCATAAATACTAATTTGATGTTCATGAAAATTATTTTCGTTTTAATTCTTTAGATGTGTACTAGCTTATAACTTAAAGTTATTTAGAGAAACAGTTTTTGAATTCTGCATTATTCTGTATTTGGATATTGATACTCTAGTTCCTTAGAAGTTTTAACATGTTTAATGATCCCATAATTGTGAGGTTTTCAGAAAACTGCAAATGCCATTTCCGAGTCTACTGAAAATACAGCACTTGAGTCAAAATAAGATGATTTCCAGAAGCATTTTTTTTTTCAGTTTGTTATTGGTAGTTTTTATAGAAGTCGTATAAAAAATAGAAGATATTCATGTTGGAGACATTCGAGAGTGCATGTATAAATAACAGTATTTGGATTGTGCTAAGTTGCTTCAGTCATGTCCAACTCTTTGTGACTCTATGGATTTTACCCCACCAGGCTTCTCTGCCCATGGAATTCTCCAGGCAAGAATACTAAAGTGGTTGCCATTTCTTTCTTCAGTGGATCCTCCCAACCCAGGGATCAAACCCCCATCTCTTATGTCTCCTTCTTTGGCAGGCAGGTTCTTTAACACTAGCACCACCTGGAAAGCCCAGTATTTGGATAATACTGTTTTTGTTGCTTGCTGAAAATGAGTACGAAGTCCATTCTACATTTGAATGTTAGTCAGAGGTTTTTCTTTCTTTGTTTTTTCTTTTGTTTTTTCCTCCTCTAGTGATGCTATTGCTGAAATTAGAGCCATTTGTATTGAAGAAATTGGAGTATGGATGAAAATGTATAGTGATGCCTTTTTGAATGACAGTTACCTAAAATATGTTGGCTGGACTCTTCATGACAGGGTAAGTTACTCTGTTCTCAGCTTTGATAGAAGATATGCTTTGTGCAAATATTAATGGTAAAAAGCTTGAAATTAAGATGGCATTTGTTGGGTTTTTTCCCAAAAAGTGAAATAATAATGAAATTTGAGATGATATAGCTGAATACTGTTTACTTGTGGCCATGATGAAACTTGAAACATCAGCACATGTCTCAAAACTCTTGTCTTACTTAGTTGTAATGTTATCTTAAACCACCATTGACAGCCTGGTACATCTAAATTTAAGAGGATATAGTATTTTAAGAAGCTAATTACAATTATGATTACAGTCTTTTTCTAGTTAATAATCAAAAGAGATTCCTTGTTTCTCTTGATATATAGAAACTAAATAAGCTTTCTTTTTTTGATTCTCAAGGGTCATATCCATAGTAGAACTTTTATAACAGGTGAATAGATTTGTTGGATTTTAGAATATTTGATTTTAAACTATTTCTGTACTTCCACTCTCTTAGAAAAGCCTCTGACGTAAAAGGAGTCCCACAGTATTGAATACTGGATATGTAATCATTAAAATAACAAAGGATAGGAATGAGAAATCACTGGAATTTTTATATTGAATAACCTAGATTCCTATAACTTGAACTGCCAGATTGTCACAGAATAAAACTAAATCTCACAGCAGTCTGTTTTAAAAGTTGCTATATTCCATTATTTGAATTGTTATGAGTATCATAGGTATTCAGATCAGATCAGATCAGTCTCTCAGTCGTGTTTGACTCTTTGCGACCCCATGAATTGCAGCACGCCAGGCCTCCCTGTCCATCACCAACTCCC
Organism: Bos indicus x Bos taurus; assembly: GCF_003369695.1. Classification (NCBI taxonomy): domain Eukaryota; kingdom Metazoa; phylum Chordata; class Mammalia; order Artiodactyla; family Bovidae; genus Bos; species Bos indicus x Bos taurus. The sequence continues at coordinate 132,213,592 of NC_040076.1, forward strand.
GGAGTTCACTCAGACTCAAGTCCATCGAGTCAGTGATGCCATCCAGCCATCTCATCCTCTGTCGTCCCCTTCTCCTCTTGCCCCCAATCCCTCCCAGCATCAGAGTCTTTTCCAATGAGACAGCTCTTCGCATGAGGTGGCCAAAGTACTGGAGTTTCAGCTTTAGCATCATTCCTTCCAAAGAAATCCCAGGGCTGATCTCCTTCAGAATGGACTGGTTGGATCTCCTTGCAGTCCAAGGGACTCTCAAGAGTCTTCTCCAACACCACAGTTCAAAAGCATCAATTCAAACATTTTAAATTTCTGTCTATTTATTTTTGGCTGTGCTTCATCTTCATTGCTGTCCCAGCTTTTCTCTAGTTGTGGCAAGCTTGAGCTACATTCTGGTTATGGTACGTAGGCTTTTCAATGGTGTGGCTTCTCTTTTTGCAGAGCACAGGCTCTAGGGAATGTGGGCTTCAGTAGTTGCACTTTCTGATCTCTAGAGCACAGGCTCAGGAGTTGTGGCACAGGGGCTTAGTTGTTCCATGGCATGCGGGATCTTCCTAGATCAGGGATTTGAACCCTTATCTCCTACATTGGCAGGTGAATTCCTTACCACTGGGCCACAAGGGAAGCCCAGTATTTTATCTTTTTAAGTGCAATTTTATTTTTAGACTTTTAGGATAATTTTGGTAATATTCTTTGACTTTCTTTTTTATGCTATTTTTTAAAATTTGTTAATTGGAGGATAATGGCTTTACAATATTGTGTTGGTTTCTGCATACAACAATATGAATCAGAAATTATTTTATACATTTTCCCTCCCTCTTGAGCCTCCTCCTCTGCTCACATCCAACCCCTTTAGGTCATCAGAGAAAGCCAGGCTGGGCTCCTTGTGTTATATAGCAGCTTTCCACTAGTTAGCCATTTTTACATGATAGTATAGGCTCTCACATCAGGAAGCTTCCATAAGCCTCTTATCCTCATTCACCAGAGGGCAGACAGAATGAAATCCACAATAACAGGAAACTAGCAACCTAATCACATGGACCACAGACTTGTCTAACTCAATGAAACTATGAGCCATGGTATGTAGGGTCATCCAAGATGGATGACTCATGGCAGAGAGTTACAACAAAACATGGTTGAGTGAAGAAGGGAATGGCAAACCACTTCAGTATTCTTGCCTTCAGAACCCCACAAATAGTATGAAAAGGCAAAAAGATAGAATCCTGAAAGATGAACTTCCCAGGTCAGTAGGTGCCCAATATGCTACTGGAGAAGAGTGGAGAAATAACTCCAGAAAGAATGAAGAGACGGAGTCAAAGTGAAAACAATGCCCAGTTCTGGATGTGACTAGTGATGGAAGTTAAGTCCAATGCTGTAAAGAACAGTGTTGCATAGGAACCTGGAATGTTAGGTCCATGAATCAGCATAAATTGGAAGTAGTCAAACAGGCGATGGCAAAAGTGAATATTGACATTTTAGGAATCAGTGAACCAAAATGGCCTGGAATGGGCGTATTTAATTCAGATGACCATTATCTCTACTACTTTAGGCAAGAATCCTTTAGAAGAATTGGAGTAACGCTCATAGTCAACAAAAGAGTCCAAATTGCGGTACTTGGGTACAGTCTCAAAAATGACAGACTGATTTGTGTTGGTTTCCATGGTAGACCATTCAGTATCACAGTATTCCAAGTCTGTTACTGAACCAGTAATGCTGAAGAAGCTGAAGGTGAATGGTTTCTACGAAGACCTTCAAGACCTTCTAAAACTAACACCAAAAGAAGATTCCTTTTCATCATAGGGGACTGGAATGCAAAAGTAGAAAGGCACGAGATATCTGAAGTTTGGCCTTGAAGTACAAAATGAAGCAGAGCAAAGGCTTACAGAATTTTGCCCAGAGAACACACTGGTCATAGGAAACACCCTCTTCCAACAACACAAGAGATGATTCTACACATAGACATCACCAGATGGTCAACATTGAAATCAGATTGATTATATTTTTGCAGCCGAAGATGGAGAAGCTCTATACAGTCAGCAAAAACAAGACCAGGAGCTGACTGTGGCTCAGATCATGAGGTCCTTATTGCAAAATTAATTTGAAGAAAGTAGGGAAAACCACTAGACCATTCAGGTATGACCTAAATCAAATCCTTATACAATGGAAAAGACAAACAGATTCAAGAGTTTAGACCTGATAGAGTGCCAGAAGAACTATGGATGGAGGTTCATGACATTTTACAAGAGGCAGTGATCAAGACCATCCCCAAGAGAAAGAAATGCAAAAGGGCAGAAAGGTTGTCTGAGGAGGTCTTACAAATAACTGAGAAAAGAAGAGAAGCGAAAGGCAAAGGAGAATGGGAAAAATATACACATTTAAATGCAGAGTTCCAAAGAATAGCATGGAGAGATAAGAAACTCTTCCTCAGTGATCAATGCAAAGAAATAGAGGAAAAGGGTAGAATGGGAAAGACTAGAGGTATCTTGAAGAAAATTAGAAATACCAAGGGAACACTTCATGCAAAACTGGGCTCAATAAAGGACAGAAACAGTATGGACCTAACAGAAGCAGACTCTATTAGGAAGAGGTGGCAAAAAGATCTTTATGACCCAGATAACCACAATGGTGTGATCACTTAACTAAGAGCCAAACATCCTGGAATGTGAAGTCATATGGGCCTTAGGAAGTATCACTAAGAAGTAAAGCTAGAGGATGTGTTGGAATTCCAGTTGAGCTATTTCAAATCCTAAAAGATGATGCTGTGAAAGTGCTGCACTCAATATGCCAGCAAATCTGGAAGACTGAGTAGTAGCCACAGAACTGGAAAAGGTCAGTTTTCTTTCCAGTCCCAAACAAAGGCAGTGCCAAAGAATGTTCAAAGTACTACACAACTGCACTTATCTCACATGCTAGCAAAATAATGCTCAAAATTCTCCAAGCGAAGCTTCAACAGTACCTGAACCAAGAACTTCCAGATATTCAAGCTGGATTTAGAAAAGGCAGAGGAACCAGAGATCAAATTGCCAACATCCACTGGATCATTGAAAAAGCAAGAGAGTTCCAGAAAAAGATCTGGAACATCCACTTTATTGACTGCACCAAAGCCTTTGACTGTATGAATCACAACAAACTGTGGAAAATTCTTAAAGAGATGGGAATACCAGGCCACCTTACCTGCCTCATGAACTCTGTATGCAGGTCAAGAAGCAACAGTTAGAACCGGACATGGAATGACAGACTGGTTCCAAATTGGGAAGGGAGTATATCAAGGCTGTCTAATGTCACCCTGCTTATTTAACTTATAAGCAGAGTACATCATGCAAAATGCCAGGCTAGATGAAGCACAAACTGGAATCAAGATTGCCAGGAAAAATATCAATAACCTCAGATACGCAGATGACACCACCCTTATGGCAGAAAGCAAGAAGCAACTGAAGAGCCTCTTGATGAAAGTGAAAGAGGAGAGTGAAAAAGCTGGTTTAAAACTCAACATTCAAAAAGCTAAGATCGTGGCATCCAATCCCATCACCTCATGGCAAGTAGAGGGGAAAACAATGGAAACAGTAAGAGACTATTCTTGGGCTCCAAAATCACTGGAAATATCGACTTCAGCCAGGAAATTAAAAGACGCTTGCTCTTTGGAAGAAAAGCTATGACCAACCTAGACAGCATATTAAGCAGAGACATTACTTTGCTGACAAAGGTCCGTCTAGTCAAAGCTATGGTTTTTCCAGTAGTCATGTATGGGTGTGAGAGTTGAACCATAAAGAAAGTTGAGTGCCAAACAATTGATGCTTTTGAATTGTGGTGTTGGAGAAGACTCTTGAGAGTCCCTTAGACTGCAAGGAGATCAAACCAGTCCATCCTAAAGGAAATTGGTCCTGAATATTCATTGGAAGGACTGAAGCTGAAGTTGAAGCTCCAATACTTGGGCCACCTGATGCAAAGAACTGACTCATTGGAGAAGACCCTGATGCTGGGCAAGACTGAAGGTTAGGAGGAGAAGGGGATAACAGAGGGTGACATGGTTGGATGGCATCACCAACTCAATGGATATAGTTTGAGCAAGCTTCAGGACTTGGTGATGGACAGGGAGGCCTGAGGTGCTGCTGTCCGTGGGGTCTCAAAGGGTCGGACACAACTGAGCAACTGAACTGAATGTATATATGTCAATGCTACTTTCTCCCTTCATCCTACCCTCTCTTTTCTCCATTGTGTCCACAATTAAGACTTATTTTCTGTATGTTACCATTATTAACCTGTAGGTCATTTTTATGACCTACATTTTAAAAATAAACCTGTAGTTTATTTTTAAAGAGCTCAGGGCAATTTATTTTTTTTAATAGGTTGGAAAGTTTAAAATTTTTTTTAATTGAAAAATATTTAGTTTATATTATCCAATCTCTGTAATACAGCAAAGTGACTCAGTTATACAGATACATATATTCCTTTTTTTATATTCCTTTCCAATATGATTTATCACTGGATATTTGGTATAGTTTCCTGTGCTGTATATTAGGACCTTGTTTTTTGTCCATTCTGAATGTAATAGTTTTCATCTACCAACCTCAGCCTCCCAGTCCATCTCTCTCTCTCTCCCCCTTCCCCATGGCAACCACAAGTCTGTTCTATATGTCAGTGATTCTGTTTCTATTTCATAGGTTCACTTGTAGCATATTTTAGATTCCACATATGAGTTCTCATGATATTTGTCTTGCTCTTTCTGACCTAACTTCACTTAGTATGATGCATCCATGTTGCTGCAAGTGGCATTATTTCATTTTTTTTTATGGCTGAGTAATATTTTATTGTTTATAATTACCATATCTTCTTAATCCATTCATCTGTCAATGGACATTTACGTCGTTTCTATATTTTGGCTATTGTGAACAGTGATGCATTGAATATAGGGGTACACATATCTTTTTGACTTACAGTTTTGTTCAGGTATATTCCCAGCAGTGGGACTACTGGATCATATAATAATTCTGCTTTTATAGTTTTCTGAGAAACCTTTATTCTGTTTTCCATAGTGGCTGTACAAATTTTCCTTCCCACCATCGGTGTAGGAAAGTTCCCTTTTTGCCACATCCTCTCTAGCATTTATTACTTGTAGACTTTTTAATGATGACCATTCTGACCGGTGTGAGGTGGTACCTCATTGTAGTTTTCATTTGCATTTCTCTAATAATTTAGTTACATTGAGCATCTTTTCATGGACTTAGTGGCCTTTTGTATGTCTTGTTTAGAGAAAGGTCTATTAAGGTTGTCTACCTACATTTTGATTGGGTTATCTGGGTTTTTGTTGTTAAATTGTATTGAGTTGTTTGTATATTTTGGAGATTAAGCCCTTGTCTGTCACATCATTTGCAGATGCTTTCTCCCATTCCATAGGTTTTTTCAGTTTTGTTTTTTTTAATGGTTTCCTTTGCTGTACAGAGGTATATAAATTTGATTATGTCTCATTGGTTTATTTCTATTGTCTTGGGAGACTGATCTAAGAAAACATTGGTACAATTTATGTCACAGAGTGTTTTGCTTATGCTTTTTTCTAGGAGTTTTATGGTGTCTCTTCTTATGTTTAGTCTTTAAGCTATTTCAAGTTTATGTTTGTGCATTGTGTGAGGATGTGTTCTAACTCCATTGATGTATTGATACATGCAGGTCTCTAGCTTTCCTAGCACCACTAGCTGCAGAGACTTTCTTTTTCCCATTGTATATTCTGGTCTCATTTGTAAAATATTAATTGACCGTGGTTGTGTAGGTTTATTTCTGGGCCCTCTATTCCTTTGATTCACATGCCTGTTTTTGTGCCAGTACCGCGCTGTTTGGGTTACTATAGCTTTGTAGTATTGTCTGAAGTCTGGGAGAGTTATGCCTCCTGCTTGCTTTTTTCTTTTTTTTTTTTCCTTCCAGAACGCTCTGGTAATTCTGGGTCTTTTATGGTTTAATATAAATTTGTTATAGTTCTGTGGAAAATGTCATGAGTATTTTGATAGGGATAGCATTAACTCTGTGGATTACTTTGGCTAGTATTGCCTCTTTAACAGTGTTAATTATTCAAATTTAAAAGCATGGGTTATTTTTCCATTTTTTGAATTTTTTTATTCTATTTATTAATGTTTTGTAGTTTTAGCATATAAGTCTTTCACCTCCTTGGTTAGGTTTACACCTAGGTATTTTATTTTTGATGTAATTCTTTAAAATAGTATTTTTTTTTTTACATTCCCCTTCTGATATTTCATTGTTTGTGTAAATGAATGCAACCGATTTCTGAATGTTAATCTTGTATTCTGCTATCCTGAATTCACTTTTTATATCTATTAGTTTTCATGTAGAGTCCTTGGAATTTTCTGTGTATAGTATCTTGTCATCTACACATAGTAAAAATTTTACCTTCCAGTTTGGATACCTTTTATTTCTTTTCCTTGTTTGATTGATGTGGCTAGAACTTCCGAAACTGTATTAAATAGAAGTGGTGACAGTGGGTATCCTTGTCTTATTCCAGCCTTTACTGCGAAGGCTTTCCATTTTACCTCGTTGAGTATTATAGTGGCTGTGGATTTCTCATAAATGGCTTTTAGTATGTTGAGCTTTGTTCCCTCGTTTCTGACTTTGGTAAGAATTTTTATCATGAATGGATGTTAAATTTTGTCAAATTCTTTTTCTGCATCTATTGAGATGATCATGTGGTTTTTACTTTTCTTTTGTTAATGTGATGTTAGTACATTCGTTTATTCATATATTTTGAACTATCCTTGTAAATCTGGGATATAATCTCACATAGTCATGTTATATTGTCTTTTTTATGTGTTACTAGATTCGGTTTGCTAGTATTTTATTGAGAATTTTTGCATCTACATTCATCAAAAATACTGACATGTCATTTTCTTTTTTGATAATGTCTTAGTCTGATTTTGGTATCAGTGTGATGGGGCTTCAGAGATTGTCTCTGAGAGTGTTCCCTCCTCTTGAGTCTTTTCTAAGAGTTTAACAAGAATCAGTATACGTTCTTATATGTGTGTTTGTAGAAGTTGTCTGTGAAACCACCCGGTCCTGGACTGAATTTTTTTTTAGGACGTTTTTTAATTACAGGTTGTATTTTACTTTTAGTGATCAGTCTTTTCAAATTATTTATTTCTTCTTGATTCACTTTTGGTTGTCTATATGTTTCTACACAGTTGTCCATTTCTTCTAAGTTGTCAATTTGTTGCTGTATAATTGCAGTATTCTCTCACCTTTTTTCCCCCCTGCACTATCAATTGAAATTTCTCCTTTTTCACTTCTTATTTTGTTTATTTGGGTGCCATCTCTGTTCTTCTTGGTGAGCCTGGCCAGAGGTTTGTCTATTTCGTTTGCCCTTTCAAAGAACCAGCTCTTGGATTTGTTGTTGTTGTTGTTGTTGTTTTTTAATCTTTATTTTCTTTCCACCCTGATCTTTATTATTTCACTCCTTTGACTTTAATTTTTTGTTATTGTTTTTGTTCTCCTTTTTCTAATTCTTTTAGGTGGTAGTTTAGGGTGTTTACTTGAAATGTTTTGGTTTTGATCAAGGCCTGTATCACTCTGAACATTCCTCTGAGAACTGCTTTTGCTGCATCCAGATTTTTTATGATTGTGTTTTTATTGTCATTTGTCTCAAGGTATTTTTAAAATTCTTTTATTATGATTTCCTCATTGACCCATTTTTCAGTAGCATGTTATTTAGTCTCCAGGTCATCATTTTTTTCTCAGTTCTTTCCTGTGGTTGATTTCTGGTTCCATGCTATTGTGGTCAGAGAAGATACTTGAAACAGTTTCTGTACTATTTGTTAAGATTAGTTTTGTGCCCCAGGATGTGGTCAGTCCTAGAGAATGTTCCATGTGCACTTGAAAAGAATGTTTATTTGGGGTTTTGTTTTTTTGTTTGTTTTCTTTTTTGGATGTGCTGCTGCTGCTGCTAAGTCGCTTCAGTCGTGTCCGACTCTGTGCGACCCCACAGATGGCAGCCCACCAGGCTCCCCCATCCCTGGGATTCTCCGGGCAAGAACACTGGAGTGGGTTGCCATTTCCTTCTCCAATGCATGAAAGTGAAAAGTGAAAGTGAAGTCGCTCAGTCGTATCCGACTCTTAGTGACCCCATGGACTGCAGCCTACCAGGCTCCTCCGTCCACGGGATTTTCCAGGCAAGAGTACTGGAGTAGGGTGCCATTGCCTTCTCCGTTTTTGGATGTAGTATCCTAAAAATACCAATTAAGCAAAGCTGTTCTGTTGTATCATTAAGGACTTATGTTGCCTTATTGATTCTCTGTATGGAAGATCTGTCTATTGGTGTGAGTAGGATGTTAGAGTTTCCTGCTGTTAATATATTCATATTGATTTCTCCCTTTATGTTCTGTTAGTATTGGGGTGCTCGTATATTAGGTGCATATATATTGAAGTGGGTAAAAATCCTCTAATTGTATTGATCCTTTTATCATTATTAATGCCCTTTATCTTTCAGCCTTTGCTTTAAAGTCTTTGGATTTCTTGTATATTTTTAATTTGTCATTGCCCTGTTTTTTCAAGTCTGTTAACCCCTTCCTAATCCACTTGATTTAGACTGATACTCATATGGCTCAAATACATTTCTTAAAAAAAAGAAAAGAAAAAGAATCTGCATCTTCTTACTCTCCTTCCGTATGTTTTATGATTTTGATGTCCCTTTTTATATCTTCATATTTATCCCTTTGCTGTTCCTTGTGTTCATCATTGCTTTCACAAATAGGGTTTTTGTTTTTGTTTTTTCCTTTTCATCTGTATTCTGGCTAAATTAAGTGCTTTACTTTTCAGTTGTGATTTCCTCCTTCCTATTTCTTCTATTTAGCAATGACCTTTCAATATTTATTTTAGGATAAGTTTAATATTGCTATGTTGTTTTAATTTCTGTTTCTCTGAAAAATTCTTTATTTCTCCTCCTATTCTAAATGATAATCTTGCTGGCTAGAATATTCTAGGTTGCAGATTTTTCTCTTTTAAGACTTTGAATATATTTCATCACTCCCTTCTGGCCTGCAGTATTTCTGCAGAGAAATCAGCTGACTGCCTTATGGGAATTGCTTGTTAAAAAAAACCTTTTTTCTCTTCCTTTAGATTCCTTTAGAATCTAAGGATTCTAAGGATTCCTTTAGAATCCTCTCCTTTTAACTTGTGCCTTTTTTTTTTTTTTATTATAATAGGTGTTTGTGTAGATCTGATTGTGTTCATCTTGTTTGGGACCTTCTGTGCTTTCTGTATCTGGATATCTGTTTCCTTCTTTAAGTTTGGAAAATTTTCTGCCATAATTTCATCAAATACATTTTTAATCCTCTGTCCTCCTTTTTCCTCTTCTGGAATTCCTATTATGCATAGATTAACCCACTTTATATTATCCCATAGGTCTCTTTATGTTACGTTTTTTTTTGTGTGTGTTATTTTTGGCATTCTGTCTGCTGCATTGATTTGGTAGTTTTTTGTGTTTTTTAATTTAATTTAATTTAATTTATTTATTTATTTTTTGCTTTAATTTTATTTTATTTTTAAACTTTACATAATTGTATTAGTTTTGCCAAATATCAAAATGAATCCGCCACAGGTATACATGTGTTCCCCATCCTGAACCCTCCTCCCTCCCCATACCATCCCTCTGGGTTGTCCCAGTGCACTAGCCCCAAGCATCCAGTATCGTGCATCAAACCTGGACTGGGATCTCATTTCATACATGATATTTTACATGTTTCAATGCCATTCTCCCAAATCTTCCCACGCTCTCCCTCTCCCACAGAGTCCATAAAACTGTTCTATACATCAGTGTCTCTTTTGCTGTCTCATACACAGGGTTATTGTTACCATCTTTGTAAATTCCATATATATGCGTTAGTATACTGTATTGGTGTTTTTCCTTCTGGCTTACTTCACTCTGTATAATAGGCTCCAGTTTCATCCACCTCATTAGAACTGATTCAAATGTATTCTCTTTAATGGCTGAGTAATACTCCATTGTGTATATGTACCATGGCTTTCTTATCCATTCATCTGCTGATGGACATCTAGGTTGCTTCCATGTCCTGGCTATTATAAACAGTGCTGTGATGAACATTGGGGTACACGTGTCTCTTTCCCTTCTGGTTTCCTCAGTGTGTATGCCCAGCAGTGGGATCGCTGGATCATAAGGCAGTTCTATTTCCAGTTTTTTAAGGAATCTCCACACTGTTCTCCATAGTGGCTGTACCAGTTTGCGTTCCCACCCACAGTGTAAGAGGCTTCCCTTTTCTCCACACCCTCTCCAGCATTTATTATTTGTAGACTTTTGGATCGCAGCCATTCTGACTGGTGTGAAATGGTACCTCATAGTGGTTTTGATTTGCATTTCTCTGATAATGAGTGATGTTGAGCATCTTTTCATGTGTTTGTTAGCCATCTGTATGTCTTCTTTGGAGAAATGTCTATTTAGTTCTTTGGCCCATTTTTTGATTGGGTCATTTATTTTTCTGGAGTTGAGCTGTAGGAGTTGCTTGTATAATTTTGAGATTAGTTGTTTGTCAGCTGCTTCATTTGCTATTATTTTCTCCCATTCTGAAGGCTGTCTTTTCACCTTGCTAATAGTTTCCTTTGATGTGCAGAAGCTTTTAAGGTTAATTAGGTCCCATTTGTTTATTTTTGCTTTTATTTCCAATATTCTGGGAGGTGGGTCATAGAGGATCCTGCTGTGATGTATGTCAGAGAGAGTTTTGCCTATGTTCTCCTCTAGGAGTTTTATAGTTTCTGGTCTTACGTTTAGATCTTTAATCCATTTTGAGTTTATTTTTGTGTATGGTGTTAGAAAGTGTTCTAGTTTCATTCTTTTACAAGTGGTTGACCAGATTTCCCAGCACCACTTGTTAAAGAGATTGTCTTTAATCCATTGTATATTCTTGCCTCCTTTGCCAAAGATAAGGTGTCCAAATGTGCGTGGATTTATCTCTGGGCTTTCTATTTTGTTCCATTGATCTATATTTCTGTCTTTGTGCCAGTACCATACTGTCTTGATAACTGTGGCTTTGTAGTAGAGCCTGAAGTCAGGTAGGTTGATTCCTCCAGTTCCATTCTTCTTTCTCAAGATCGCTTTGGCTATTCGAGGTTTTTTGTATTTCCATACAAATTGTGAAATTATTTGTTCTAGCTCTGTGAAGAATACTGTTGGTAGCTTGATAGGGATTGCATTGAATCTATAAATTGCTTTGGGTAGTATACTCATTTTCACTATATTGATTCTTCCAATCCATGAACATGGTATATTTCTCCATCTATTAGTGTCCTCTTTGATTTCTTTCACCAGTGTTTTATAGTTTTCTATATATAGGTCTTTAGTTTCTTTAGGTAGATATATTCCTAAGTATTTTATTCTTTCCGTTGCAATGGTGAATGGAATTGTTTCCTTTATTTCTCTTTCTGTTTTCTCATTATTAGGGTATAGGAATGCAAGGGATTTCTGTGTGTTGATTTTATATCCTGCAACTTTACTATAGTCATTGATTAGTTCTAGTAATTTTCTGGTGGAGTCTTTAGGGTTTTCTATGTAGAGGATCATGTCATCTGCAAATAGTGAGAGTTTTACGTCTTCTTTTCCAATTTGGATTCCTTTTATTTCTTTTTCTGCTCTGATTGCTATGGCCAAAACTTCCAAAACTATGTTGAATAGTAATGGTGAGAGTGGGCACCCTTGTCTTGTTCCTGACTTTAGAGGAAATGCTTTCAGTTTTTCACCATTGAGGATAATGTTTGCTGTGGGTCTGTCATACATAGCTTTTATTATGTTGAGGTATGTTCCTTCTATTCCTGCTTTCTGGAGAGTTTTTATCATAAATGGGTGTTGAATTTTGTCAAAGGCTTTCTCTGCATCTATTGAGATAATCATATGGTTTTTATTTTTCAATTTGTTAATGTGGTGTATTACATTGATTGATTTGCGGATATTGAAGAATCCTTGCATCCCTGGGATAAAGCCCACTTGGTCATGGTGTATGATCTTTTTAATGTGTTGTTGGTTTCTGATTGCTAGAATTTTGTTAAGGATTTTTGCATCTATGTTCATCAGTGATATTGGCCTGTAGTTTTCTTTTTTGGTGGGATCTTTGTCAGGTTTTGGTATTAGGGTGATGGTGGCCTCATAGAATGAGTTTGGAAGTTTACCTTCCTCTGCAATTTTTTGGAAGAGTTTGAACAGGATAGGTGTTAGCTGTTCTTTAAAGTTTTGGTAGAATTCAGCTGTGAAGCCGTCTGGACCTGGGCTTTTGTTTGCTGGAAGATTTTTGATTACAGTTTCAATTTCCGTGCTTGTGATGGGTCTGTTAAGATTTTCTATTTCTTCCTGGTCGAGTTTTGGAAAGTTGTACTTTTCTAAGAATTTGTCCATTTCTTCCACGTTGTCCATTTTACTGGCATATAATTGTTGATAGTAGTCTCTTATGATCCTTTGTATTTCTGTGTTGTCTGTTGTGATCTCTCCATTTTCGTTTCTTATTTTATTGTTCTGATTTTTCTCCCTTTGTTTCTTGATGAGTCTGGCTAATGGTTTGTCAATTTTATTTATCCTTTCAAAGAACCAGCTTTTGGTTTTGTTGATTTTTTGCTATGGTCTCTTTTGTTTCTTTTGCATTTATTTCTGCTCTAATTTTTAAGATTTCTTTCCTTCTACTAACCCTGGGGTTCTTCATTTCTTCCTTTTCTAGTTGCTTTACGTGTAGAGTTAGGTTATTTATTTGACTTTTTTCTTGTTTCTTGAGGTGTGCCTGTATTGCTATGAACTTTCCCCTTAGGACTGCTTTTACCGTGTCCCACAGGTTTTGGGTTGTTGTGTTTTCATTTTCATTCGTTTCTATGCAAATTTTGATTTCTTTCTTGATTTCTTCTGTGATTTGGTGGTTATTCAGCAGGATTTGGTAGTTTTTAATCAGTCTTATTTTCCAGATCACTTATTCTTTCTTCTGCATTCGTTCTGCTATTATTCATTGCCTTGAGCTCAGGTTTTGTCTCAGGAAAGGAATTTTCTAATTTTTCTTGACACCTCCTTATAGCTTCTACTTCCTTTTTATAATACCCTGCATTTTCATCAATAGTGTTTATTAATTTCTGCAGTATTTTCAATACCTCCTTTTTGAAGTCCGTATCTGTTAGGCTGAAGAGGTCTGTTACATTGTTTATTCCTTCAGGGGCATTTTCTCGGTCTTTTAACTGAAAGTGGTTCCTCTGCTTTTTCATTTTCTTATATTTCTCTTACTCTGAGTTTAGGAGGAACAATTATCTACTGTGGTCTTAAAAGGCTGTTTATCAGCAGGAGTGAAGAGAAGCAAAAGCAAAGGAAAAAAGGAATGATACACCCATCTGAATGCAGAGTTCCAAAGAATAGCAAGGAGAGATAAGAATGCCTTCTTAAGTGAACAATGCAAGGAAATAGAGGAAAACAATAAAATGGGAAAGGCTAACAGTCTCTTCAAGAAAATTAGAGATACCAAGGAAACATTTCATGCAAAGATGAACACAATAAAGGACAGAAACAGTATGGACCTAACAGGAACATAAATATTAAGAAGAGGGAGCAAGAATACACAGAAGAACTTTGCAAAATAGGTCTTAATGACCCAGATAACCACAGTGGTGTGATCACTCACCTAGAGTGATAGCCTGGAGTGCGAAGTGAAGGAGGCCTTAGGAAGAAGCATCACTACAAACAATATGCCAGCAAATTTGGAAAACTCAGCAGTAGCCACAGGACTGGATAAGCTCAGTTTTCATTCCAATCCCAAAGAAAGGCAATGTCAAAGAATGTTCAGACTACTGCACAATTGCACTCATTTCACATGCTAATAGGTAATGTTCAAAATCCTTCAAGCTAGGCCTCAGCAGTATGTGAATAAAGAACTCCCTTATGTACAGACTATTTAGATAATGCAGAGGAACCAGAAATCAAATTGCCAACATCCGTTGCATCATAGAAAAAGCAAGGCAATTCCAGAAAAACATTTACTTCTGCTTCATTGACTCTGCTAAAGCCTTTAGCTGTGTGGATCACAACAAACTGTGGAAAATTCTTTAAGAGATGGAGATACCAGATGAACTTACCTGCCTCCTGAGAAATCTGTATGGAGGTTGAGAAGCAACAGTTCAAACCTGACGTGGAACAACAGTCTGGTTCCACACTGGGAAAGGAGTATGTCAAGGCAGACCCGTTCCAAATTGGGAAAAGAGCACATCAAGGCTGTATACTGTCACCTTGCTTATTTAACATATATACAGAGTACATCATGAGAAATACCTGTCTGGATGAAGCTCAAGATGAAATCAAGATTGCCAGAATAAATATCAGTAACCTCAGTTATTTAAATGACACCCACCCTCATGGCAGAAATTGAAGAGGAACTAAAGAGCCTCTTGATTAAAGTGAAAGAGGAGAATGATAAAGCTGGCCTAAAACTCAGTGTTCAGTAAACTAAAATCATGGCATCCAGTCCCATCACTTCATGGCAAATAGATGGGAATAAAATGAAAACAGTGACAAACTTTATTTTCTTGGGCCCCAAAATCACTGTGGATGGTGACTGCAGCTATGAGATTAAAAGACGCTTGCTCCTTGGAAGAAAAGCTTTGACAAACCTAAACAATGTATTAAAAAGAAGATATATCACTTTGCCAACAAAGGTCTGTCGAGTCAAAGCTGTGGTTTTTCCAGTAGTCATGTACAGATGTGAGAATTGTACCATAAAAAAGGCTGAGCATTGAAGAATTAATGCCTTTCAACTGTGGTGTTGGAGAAGACTCTTGAGAATCCCTTGGACAGCCAGGAGATCAAACTAGTCCATCCTAAAGGAAATCAACCCTGAATATTCATTGGAAAGACTAATGCTGAAGCTGAAGCTCCAGTACTTTGGCCACCTGATGTGAAGAGCTGACTCATTGAGACGACTGATACTAGGAAAGATTGAGGGCAGGAGGAGAAGGAGGTGACAGAGGATTAGATGGTTGGATGACAACATTGACTCAATGGACATGAGTTTGACCAACTCCTTGGGATAGTGAAGGACAGGGAAACTTGGCATGCTGCAATCCATGGGGTCGCAAATAGTCAAACACCAATGAGTGACTGAACAACAACGTCCCTGTGTAACTTGTGTGGATTCAAACAATTTTTGTTTTTGACTTGAGGGGTGTTTTTGGTTTACATGCTTGCTGTCTCTTTCCTCAGCCTATGCTGGCTATTGTCCCTTTGAATGGAGATGTGCGGGTGCTCACTCCCAGGGAGGCACATCAGTGATCACCTCCCAATCATGGGTCCCTAGCAGTGGCAGCAGCAAGTCACCAGTCTTTAGGAAAGTTGGCCACTGAGCGTGGGACCCTAGGTGGCGACAGTGTGTCATGCACCCCTGGGAGGTGGGAGCAGTGATTGGTGCCAGGTCACAGGGTCCTCTTCAGCAGCAGTGGGCCATCCTCATTTCTGGGGATGTTGGTCCTGGATCACAGGACCCTCAGCAGTGACAGGCCATGCTGACTTCTGGGAAGATGGGGCCAGTGACACCCATTCACAGAATTTTTGGCAAGGTGGCAGCAACAGCAGCAATCTGCACCTGCATCTGGAGTCCAAGATGGCAGCCACAGCTCACAGCCTCCCCTGGAGTTCATGTAGGCAGAGCCCTGCTGCCTGCAAGTGCATGGAGAAAGCAGCATTGGCCCACCCGTCTCCTCACACACCTCCTAACAATGGTCCCATGGCTCTCTGGCAGGCCCAGGCTTCTTCCCAGTTTCCTTTGGTTGTGGTGCACTGCTCTCTAGCCCCTCAGGCTGTCTTCATGCAGCCAACTCCAGTCCAGTCTCCAGGGTCACTGAAGCCTGAGCCTTAGTACCCAGCCCCCACCATCTCTAGATACCTCAGGCTGGAGAGTGCTGGGTGGTGAGGACCTGACTCTGCTTTGCCCTCTGCACACCTATTGCTGGGCTCTCTGAGGCTCCAAAGCTCCACCTGTGTCCCTGCTAGTGAGAGGACTTGCTCGTGTGATGAAAGCATTCCTCTTTCACAGCTCCCTCCCAGAGGCATAGGTCTTGTCTGTATTTCTTTCTCTTTTTTTTTGTTTTTCTTTTGCCCTACCCACTTTTCATGCTCTTTTGGAAGTCTGACGTCTTCTGCCAGTGTTCAGTAGATGTTCTATGAGAGTTGTTCCACACATAAATGTATTTTTGATGTATCTGTGGGAAGATGAGCTCCACATCCTACTCCTCTGCCATCTTGATCTAGTCCCCCAAACATGTTTTTTTAATAGTAGTGTGCTAAGTATTATAAAAGATATTTAGAAAATGACAAAATTACATAAATTATAATGAAAGTTTCCAGTGGAATTTACTAATGCCATTTTTGCTATAAGAGATATTTCAGAGCATCACAGATGGGTTGTTCAATTTCACAGTTATTGATTTTTATTTGATGATTAGAAAGTTAGATGTAAATAGATGGTTCTTATTTCCTATCTCATGTGAGGGGAAATCCAGTTAGTATGTACATAGCAAATTTTTTCCTGAATATTTATTTTCCCTAGCAATTCAGATTCTTTTCTCTTCACTAATAAATCCCATGCTCGATTTCGTTTTTGTTTTCCAGTCTTCATGTAGTTTTTGGGGTCTTCATGTCTAAGTCTCATCTCAGGTACATCCAGTTAAATTTTACTACAGTGTGAGACATTACAGGATTTCACCCTGTGCCATTATGCGGGCATATCCACACAATTAAACCCGAAAAGACCAACTTCTTAGTAGGAATAAGTTTAAAGTCTTTCATTTTTGTTCCCCACTACTACCATACCAGTTTTCCTCCTTTCCTTATCTCCCTAGTAGAGTATTATACTGAATTTCAGTAACAATAACATTGACTAGTTTTAGCGGAACTTATGTATGTCCACAAAACTGGGGAAAATACCAATTTGATGTTACTTATCAAAAAATAACCACCCTTTTCAAATAAATCGCTAAACTATGTTTGTAGAAATCTTCTGTCAAGATAAAGAAAGAGGTAGATTTCTCTTTTATGTTGTTGATAAAATGATTTAAGGAGTTTTCCATAGAATGATTTTAAAAACTTCTTGTGTGCTCTCCAGTTGCTTTACTTAGAAAAGGGGGTAAGTGTTAAATATTTATTTCTAAACTTTCTTTTTTGTCATTCCCTTTTCATCACCTTGTATTTTTTTTTTCCTCTGAGGACCAAAGTAATTTCCTTTCTCTCCATTTAATCATCTGGTTGAAACTGCTCATTGTATAGGCTATAGCTTCTGTGTTCAGATCCAACTCTAATGAGCTGATAAAATTTCTTCTCTCTTTTTTTTAAGATTGCATTTTAATTATCAATTGCATTTTTCCATTTTTATTGCAATATAATTGCCTTTATCATTGTTTTGGTTTAAGGTGTACAGAATAATTTGATATTCTATTTTTATTTAGAATATTATAATATATACTATAATATATTATATTACTATAATACTATATAACTATTATATAATATATTACTATTATATAGTTTACCCTCCTAAAAATAAGACAAACATTTTTATAATGCTGCTGGTTTGTGTAAGTTTTAAAGTATAAGTTTTGGCCAATAGAAAGACAAACAATTTCTAGTTTAGCTAAAGGAGTTGTTAGAAATTCAGTTTGTCTTTCTCTCCACCAAAACTTATTTCCAAATTCCTACCCATTCATTTTACTTCTAACATTGAGAATGACACAGAACAGATCTAATTTAAATAGACCTTTAGTAATCTTGTGCTCTGGGCTAAATCTTTTTGTATTTATGCTCATGACTCTAGGTTGCCTTTCTCTGTCCTTTCCAGTTAGGAAATATGACTGTAATGTTTTTACTTTTAGCTTATGTGTACAGTTCTCCTTCTTTCTTGCATTATGCTTGTTTTGCTTGAAGCAAAACACAAAGGTTTTAGCTTCAATTGGCCAGTCTAAGAAGGACTGCACAAACTTCACATGCGTGATAACATCACCCACCTGATTGGAATGGTCAGCAGCGTGCCAGCACTACTAGAAGGATCCTAGCTAACACCCTGGTACTGCTTGGTTTCATCTCCCACCTTTATGGTATCCCATAGGAGGAAAGTGCCCATGGGAAGCATCACATCAAGACTAGAGTCAAGGAGCCCTATCTGGGATACATTGGTACCCATAACCTCAGACCACCCCAAAGTTGTACACTCCAAGGAGAAAAAATCAAAATAATTATTGACATGTTGAGATTGTTATTTTGCAGGCATAGCCTAATTCTGTGACTGCCTAGTTCACTTCTACCACGATCAAACTGTTTCCCAACATGTCTTGCAGAGCCTTGTTCCCTTGAACTGGAGTGTTTAGTCTCTATTGTCCATAGGAGTGTGCCCATTGCTGTCTTGCTTGGGCAGTGAAAGATTTTCCTTGGACAGAGTCAAGTCGCATGGGGTATCCAAAAATATGATGTATTTTTATTCAAGAGAAGCTATGATAGTTTTGGCATCCACATGCCAGACTGAAATAGTAATACCATAGCCTGACCAGGCCTTATGACAGTGAAGCATCATCCTTGCCTATGGCTGGTCGTCAGGGGTTCGATGTGAATAATCTGCCAGACCCAGGCAAGTCCAAGTCCTCGGTTAATGTATCCCAGTTCTTCTCTCTGGATGACTGAAGTATATCAGTGAGAATCACAAGATTGTATTACATCCTTAGACTTCTAGGTCACCTTTGAGCTCCAGCCCATTTTTGCATCTGAAGTGGACTCCTTTTCCCATAGATGGGCCCAGGCATCTGTTGCAACCTATTGGGCACAAATTTGATTGGCACGTGAATTCCTTGTATGTATTTTAAAAGGTCCTTTGCAAACTCAGGCATGTAGTTCTTTGCAAAAAAAATAATAATAATAAAATGCTACTGTTAAAAAAAAATCAGTGAGTCAATGAAGAAATTAAAGAGGAAATCAGAAAATACCTCAAGACAAATGGAAATAAAAACACAACTTGCCAAAATCCATGGGATATAGAAAAGCAGCTCTCAGAGGGAAGTTTGTAGCAATACAGGTCTACAAGAAAAATCTCAAACAAGCAACCTAACCTTCCAATTGAAGGAGTTAGAACAAAGCCCAAAGTCAGCAGGAATAAAGAAATAATAAAGATCTGAGAGGACATATATGAAATAGAGCCCCCTATCCACGCCCCCCCCCAAGAAAAAAAGATGCAACAGGAAAGATCAGTGAATCTGAGCTGATTTCTTTGCAAACATAAGCAAAATGGAAAAGCCTTTAGCCAGGCTTGTTAAAAAGAGAGAGAGAGATAACTCAAATAAGCAAAATAAGAAATGAAAGAGGAGAAACTATAACCGATATCACAGACATAAAAAAAAACTCAAAAGAGAGTACTATGAGAAGTTATATGCAAACAGATTGGAAACCTAGGGGGAAAAATGGGTAAATTTCTAGAAACTTACAATCTTTCATGACTGATTCTGGAAGAAATAATCTAAGCTGAACAGTCACTAGTAGTAAAATTGAATTAATAGTCAAAAAACTCCCAGCAAATTTAAGTCCAAGATCCAATGGCTACACAGAGACATTCTACCAAACACAGAAAGAAAAGGTACTACCTATCCTTCTCAAACTATTCCCAAGAATTGAAAACCACTTTCAAATCCATTCCATGAGGCCACCATTACGCAATACCAAAACCAGACAATGATACTTCAAAAAGTGAAAGTGACTCAGTCATGTCCAACTCTTTGCGACCCCATGGATCTTACAGTCCATGGAATTCTCTAGACCGGAACACTGGAGTGGATAGCCTTTCCCTTCTCCAGGGGATCTTCCCAACCCAGGAATCGAACCCAGGTCCCCTCATTGTGGGCAGATTCTTTACCAGCTGAGCCACAAGGGAAGCCTAAGAATACTAGAGTGGGTAGCCTATCCCTTCTCCAGGGGATCTTCCTGACCCAGGAATCGAACCGGGGTCTCCTGCATTGCAGGCGGATTCTTTACCAACTGAGCTATCAAAAAAAGAAAACTAGAGACTAATATCTCTGATTAATAAAAGTGCAGAAATTCTCAACAAAATATGAATGGAGCTAATTCAGCAATATAGGAAAAGGATCATACACCATGATCAACTAGAATTTATTATATGGATATAAGGATAATTTAATATCTGCAAATGAATCAGTGATACACCACATTGACAAAATGGCAAATATAACCACATCATTTCAGTAGACACAGAAAAAGCATTTGATAGAATTCAACAGCTCTCATCAAGGTTGATATCAAGAAAGCATATGTCAAGTAATAAGGCCTATTTATGACAAACCTAAGAGGCCCTAGTGGTACAGAACTCGCCTACCAGTGCAAGAGACGTAAGAGACACGGGTTTGATCCCTGGATTGGGACGATCCAGTATTCTGGCAACCCACTCCAGTATTTTTGCCTGGAGAATCCCATGGACAAAGGAGCCTGGCATGCTGTAGTCCATACGGTCACAAAAAGTCAGACAGAACTGAAGTGACTTAGCACACACACACACACATGACAAACCCACAACTGACATCATCCTCAGTGGTGGAAAGCTGCTAAAATCAGGAACAAGACTAGAATGCCCCACTCTTGCCAGTTCCATTTAACATGGTATTGAAAGTCCTTGCCACAAGAATCAGAAGAGAAAAGAAATAAATGGCATCTAAACTGGAAAGGAAAAAGTAAGACTATTTGCAGATAGCATGATATTGTATTTGGAAAACCTTAAAATGTCCACTAATGTAGTATTAGAACTAAGAAATGCATTTAGTAAAGTTGCAGGACACAAGATTAATGTACCAGAATCTGTTGCTTTCCTATATACTAGTAATGAACTATCAGAAAAAAAAGGCATGAAAGCAGTCCCATTTAAAACTGCATTAAATGGACAGAATAGAAAGTCCAGAGATAAACCCATGCACTTATAGGCACCCAGTCTATGACAGAAGGCACGAATATAAACTGGAAGAAGGAAAGTCTTCAGTAAGTAGTACAGGAAAACTGGAGAACTACATGTAAACGAATGAAATTAGAACACTCTCTAACATCATACACAAAGATAAAATGTATTAAAGACCTAAATGTAAAGCTGGATACTATAAAACTCAGCAAGATATTTTTTAATCCACCTCCTTGAGAGTAATATAGATAAAAATAAACAAATGAATCCTAATTTTAAAAGCTTTTGCACAGCAAAGGAAACATAAACAAGACAACTCTCAGTATGGAAGAAAATATTTGTAAACAAAGCAACAGACAAAGGATAAATCTCCAAAACATACAAACAGCTCATAAAGCTCAAAGAAAAAAAAAAAAAGTCAAAATACGGCACACTAAATAGACATTTCTCTGAAGAAGACATACAGATGGCTAAAAAATACATGAAAAGATGCTCAAAATTAGTAGTTATTAGAGAAGTGCAAATCAAAACTACAGTGAGGTATCATTTCACACCAGTCAGAATGAAAGTGAAAGTCACTCAGTCGTGTCCGACTCTTTGGGACCCCATGGACAATACAGTCCATGGAATTCTCCAGGCCAGAATACTGGATTGGGTAGCCTTTCCCTTCTCTAGGGAATCTTCACAACCCAGGGATTGAATCCAGGTCTCCCGCACAGCAAGTGAATTTCTTGACCAGCTGAGCCACGGGAGACACCCAGGAATACTGGAGTGAGTAGCCTATCCTTTCTCCAACGTTTCTTCCCAACCCAGGAATCAAATTGGGGTCTCCTGCGTTGCAAGCAGATTCTTTACCAACTGAGCTCTCAGGGAAGCCCCAGTCAGAATAGCTATCATCAAAAAACCAACAAACAGTAAATGCGAGAGAAGGTGTGAAATAAAGGGAGCCCTCATATACTGTTGGTGGGAATATAAACTGGTACATGCACTGTGGAAAGCAGTCTGCATATCTATATATAGAGATATCTCTATATATCTCTATATATAGAGATACCATATAATCCCACAGTCTGACTCCTGGGCATATATCCAGAAAAAAACAATTTGAAAAGATACGTGCACCCCAGTGTTCATTGCAGCAGTGTTTACAGTAGGCAGGACATGGGAGCAGGCTACGTGTTCATCAACAGAGGAATGGATAAAGAAGATGTAGTACATGTATACAATGCAATATTACTAAGCCATAAAAAAGAATGGAAAAACGCCATTTGCAGCAACATGGATGGACCTAGAGATTGTCATACAGGGTGAAGTAAATCAGAGAAAGACAAATATCCTGTGGTACTGTTTATATATGGAATCTAAAAGGGGGGTACACCTGTGTTAATTGCAGCACATTTACATTAGCTAGGACATGGAAGCAACCTAGATGTCCATCAACAATGAATGGATAAGGAAGTAGTCCATATACACAATGTGATATTGTTCAGCTCTGAAAAGGGAACATGTTTGAGTCAGTGCTAATGAAGTGGATGAGCCTGTAGCCAATTATACAGAGTGAAATAAGTCGGAAAGACCAATACTGTATATTAATACATATATATGGAATCTATAAAAATGGTAATGTTGATCCTATTTGCAGGGCAGTGAAGGATATGCAGACATAAAGGACAGACTTTAGACAATGGGGGAAGGAGAGGGTGGGATGATTTGAGAGAGTAGCATTGAAACATATCTATTACCATATGTAAAATAGATAGCCAGTGGGAATTTACTGTATAATGCAGGGAACCCAAAGTCAGGACTCTGACAGCCTTTAGGGGTGGAGTGGAGAGGGACCTAGGAGAGAGGTTCAAGAGGGAGGAGACACATGTATACATATAACTGATCCATGTTGATGTATGGCAGAAACCATCACAATATTGTAAAGTAATTATCCTTCAATTAATAAATTTTTAAAACAATTTTTGAAGAGTACAAATGAACTTATCTACAAAACAGAAATAATTGCAGGCATAGAAACCAAACATGATTACAAGGGGGTAAGGGAGAAGAGTAAATTGGAGCATTGTGATTGATGTATATACACTATTGTATATAAAACAGATAGCTAATAATGATCTATACAGGAATTCTACTCGATGCTTTGTAATGGCCTATAATGGGGAAAAATCTGAAAAAGAGTGGGTGTATGTATATCTATAACTGATTCACTTTGTTCTACATCTGAAACTAACAAAACACTGTAAATCAATTATACTTTGTAATTACATCAAAAAAAATAAGATACCTAGGAATAAATTTAAGCAAGGAGATGAAAGACCTGTTGCTGTTGTTCATTTGCCCAGTCGTGTCCAACTCTTTGCGACCCCATGGACTGCAGCACGCCAGGCCTCTGTCTCGAACCACCTCCTAAGGTTTGCCCAAGTTCATATCCATTAGCATAGTGATGCCATCCAGCCATCTCATCCTCTGATGCCTTCTTCTCTTCTCCTGTCAATCTTTCTCAGCATCAGTGACTTTTCGAGGGAGTCAGCTGTTCACATCAGATGACCATAATACCAGAGTTTCAACTTGAGCCTCAGTCCTTCCAACAACTAGTCAGGGTTGATTTCCCTTCAGATTGACTGGTTCATTTTTGTTGCTGTCCAGGGGACTCACAGGAGTCTTCTCCATGGTTCAAAGGCAGCAATTCTTCGGCTCTCCTTCTTTACAGTCCAGCTCTCACAACCATATGTGACCACTGGGAAGAGCATAGCCTTGACTATGAACGTTTGTCAGAGTAATGTCTCTGCTTTTCAATGCACTGTCTAGGTTGTCATAGTTTTCCTGCCAAGGAGCAAATGACTCTGATTTCATGACTGCAGTCACCGTCTGCAGTGATTTTAAAGCCCAAGAAGAGAAAAATCTGTCACTGCTTCTACCTTTTCCTTATTTGCTGTGAAGTAATGGGGCCAAATGCCCTGATCTTCATTTAATATTTAGTTTTAAGCCTGGTGTTTCTTCACTCTCCTCACTTTCTGCCATTGGAGTGGTATCATTTGCATATCTGAGGTTGTTGATATTTCTCCCACTTATCTTGATTCCAGCTTGTAACTCATCCAGCCTGGCATTTCTCATGATATTCTCAATGTATACATTAAACAAACAGGGTGACAGCAGACAGCCCTGTCATACTTCTTTCTCAGTCTTGAACCAATCGGTTGTTCCATACAGCCTGCTACATGTTGCTTCTTCACTGCATACAGGTTTCTCTGGAGACACGTAAGATGGTCTGGTATTCCCATTTCTTTAGGAGGTTTCCACAGTTTATTATGATCCTCACAGTCAATGGCTCTGGCATAGTTGATGAAACAGAGGTAGATGTTTTTCTGGAATTCTCTAGCTTTCCCTGTGATCCAGCAAATGTTGGCAATTTGATTTCTGGTTCCTCTTCCTTTTCTAAACCCAGCTTGGACACCTGGAAGTTCTTGGTTCTCATAATGCTGAAGCCTAGCATGTAAGATATTAAGCATGACCTTACTAGCCTGGGAGATGACTGCAATTGTCCAGTGGTCAGTACATTCTTTAGTCACTACCCTTCTTGGGAAATGGGATGAGAATTGACTTTTTCCAGTCCTGCAGCCACTGCTGAGTCTTTCATATTTGCTGACATATTGAAAGCAACACCTTGATGGCATCATCCTTTAAGGTTTTGAATAGTTTCACTGGAATTCTGTTGTATCCACTAGCTTTATTAACAGCAGTGCTTCATAAGGCCCACTTGACCTCAGTCTTCAGAATGTCATGCTGTACGTGGCTGACCACACCATCACAGTAATCAGGTTTATTTGGATCTTTTTTGTACAGTTCTTCAATGTATTCTTTCC
Organism: Bos indicus x Bos taurus; assembly: GCF_003369695.1. Taxonomy (NCBI): domain Eukaryota; kingdom Metazoa; phylum Chordata; class Mammalia; order Artiodactyla; family Bovidae; genus Bos; species Bos indicus x Bos taurus. The sequence goes on from NC_040076.1 coordinate 132,238,397, forward strand.
ATATCTTCTTGATTTCTTCATCATCTACTAGGTATCTACCATTTATGACTTTTATTGTGCCCATCTGTGGGCAAAATGTTCTCTTGATAGCCACAATTTTCCTGAAGAGATGTCTAGTCTTTCTCCTTCTGTTGTTTTATATGCTATTCATTGAAGAAAGCCTTCTTGTCTCTACTTGCTGTTCTGTGGAAATGTGCATTTAGTTGGATATTCCTTTCCCTTTTTCCCTTGCTTTTCACATCTCTTCTTTTCTTTAGCTATTTGTAAGGCCTACTCATATAACCACTTTGCCTTCTTGCCTTTCTTTTTCTTTGGGATGGGTTTTGTTCACTGCCTCCTGTACAATATTGCAGACCTCCATCCATAGTTTTTCTTGAATCTATTTGTTACCTCCACTGCATAGTCATAAGGGACTTGATTGAAGTCATGGGCTTCCCTCATAGCTCAGTTGGTAAAGAATCTGCCTGCGATACAGAACACCCCGGTTCAATTCATGGGTTGGGAAGATCCCCTGGAGAAGGCATGGACTACCCACTCCAGTATTCTTGGGGTTCCCTTGTGGCTCAGCTGGTAAAGAATCTGCCTGCAATGTGGGAGACCTGGGTTTGATTCCTGGGTTGGGAAGATCCCCTGAAGAAGGGAAAGGCTATCCACTCCAGTATTCTGGCCTGTAGAATTCCATGGACTAAGTCCATGGGGTCGCAAAGAGTCAGACACAACTGAGCGACTTTCACTTTCTCTTTGATTTAAGTCGTACCTGGCCGGCCTAGTGGTTTCCCCCACTTTCTTTAGTTTAAGCCTAAATTTTGCTATGAGAAGTTGATCTAAGCCACAGTCAGCTCCAGGTCTTGTTTTTGCTGACTGTATACAGCTTCTCCATCTTCAGGTGCAAAAAATGTAACCAGTTTGATTTCAGTATTGGCCATTTGGTTATGTCCATGTGTAAAGTCGTCTCTTGTGTTGTTGAAAAAGGGTATTTGCTATGACCAGTGCATTCTCTTGGCAGAATTCTGTTAGCCTTTGCCCTGCTTCATTTTGTTCTCCAAGGCCAAACTTGCCTGTTACTCCAGCTAAGACCTGTATTCTGAAAATTATAAAATATTGTTGAAGATCATAAATGATAGAAAAAATGGAAAGATACTCCTTGTTCTCAGACTGAAAGAGAACTGTTAAGATGGTTAAACTACTGAAAAGAATCTACAGATTGCAGTCTGTATCAAAATACTTATGTCATTTATCACATAAGTAGAACAAATCATCCTAAAATGTATATGGAATTACAAAATACCCTGAATAATCAAAGCAGCCTTTACAAAAAAGAACAAAGCTGGAGATACCATGCTCCCTGTCTTCAGACTACACTACAGTACTACAATAATCAAAGTATGGTACTGGCACTAAAACACACACACAGATAAATAGAACAGAATAGAGAGCCCAAAAATAAAGTCAATTAATCTACAACAAAGTAGGCAAGACTATACAATGGAGAAGATACAGTCTCTAAAATAAGTGGTATGGGGACAGCTATACATAAATGAAATTAGAGCACTTTTCCACACCATAGACAAAAATAAATTCAAAATAGATTAAAGACCTAAATGTAATCCAAAAGTACAAACTTCTAGAAGAAAACAGGCAGGATACTCTTTGACATAAATTATAACAATATTTTTTTGGCTCAATCTAAGACCAAAGAAACAAATGTAAAAATAATCAAATAGAACCTAACTAATTCAAAAGTTTTGCAAAGCTTTTACCAAAGGAAACCATCTACAAAATGAAAAGACAACCTACTGAAAGGGGAAACCATCAACAAAATGAAGAGACAACCTACTGAATGGGAGGAAATATTTGCAAATGATATGATGGATTAGGGGTTAAAAACAGCTCATACAACTCAATATCAAAAAACCGAGCAACCTGATTTTTAAATGGACAGAAGATCTGAATAGTCATTTTTCCAAAGACATACAGATGGCAAACAAGCACATAAAAAGATGCTCAACATTGCTAATCACTGTAGGAATGCAAATCAAAACCACAATGACATATCACCTCATACCTGTCAAAATAGCTGTCATCAGTAACAAACGTTGTCAAGGATGTTGAGAAAATGAAACCTGTCTACAGTGTTTGTGGGAATGGATTGGAGATGCCCCCTGTGAAAACCAGCATGACAGTTTCTAAAAAAACAGAAAATATATGTGATATAGCAGTTCTACTCCTAGGTTTATGTCCAAAGAAAACAAAAACACTAATTTGAAAAGATATGTACACTCCTGTGTTCATAATGGCATCATCTACAATCACCAAGATATGGAAGAAACCTGTGTTCATCAACAGATGAATGGATAAAGAAGAGGTGTTATATATACATATATACACACATACAATGGAATATTACTCAGCCGTATAATAATACGAAATTTTGCCATTTGCAACAACATGGATGTATCTGGAGAGTACTATACTTAGTGAAAAGTCAGAGAAAGACAAATACTGCATGTTAATACATACCTAAAAATGAATGAATATTATAAAACAAGCCAACTTACAGATATAGAGAACAAACTAGTGTTTACCTGTGGGGAGAGGGAAGTGAAGAGGGCCAGGAAGGAGTAGGAAATTAAGAGGCACAAACTACAAGGCTATACTGTACAAAGCAGGAAATATAGCCAATATTTTATAACTTTAAATGGAGGATAAATCTATAAAATATTGACTCAGTATGTTGTATACCTGTAACTAATATAATATTGTATAATCCACTATCCTTCAATAAATATAAAGAGAAGATCTTTTGCTGTGAGTATCTACATAAGTGACATATGTTGTTTTCTTCCCAGGGAGCAAGCTGCTGCCATAGTTCTTTTTCCCATATGGGGGATCCAGTCTTTTAGTTGCCATTTGCCTGACCAGATGGCTAGATCATTGGCAACAACCTGCTTGTTGGTGAAAAATGTTACAAGGAATGGTAGTAGGGGTGACCTGCACTGCTATTATCATAGTGCAGAGCTTGGCCTATTGAAATGCTGACACACCTGATAGTCAAAAGATAGCCGTCCACTGGTCCAGATGATGGCTACAACCTAGCAGGACTTATCTGCCTTTGTTTCATAGAGCTGTCAGTAAACCATGCCATAATGTCATTTTTGAACCCTGAGCCTTAGAAATTGCACTTGCTGTGCCTAGGGCCTGGACTTTATCTGGATTTATAGTCAAATTGGCACTAATCATTCAGTGTCAGTGGCCCAGTACAGCACTGTAGCCTCCATGTCATTAGCAGCACTGTAGCCATCTCATTAATTAAAGGATGACTAAAATTTCTGTGGGCACTTGGGCTTATTGAGAATCAAGCCCTGCCCTCTGGTAGCATATTGCAGAATGATTTAGGTATCCCTGCAGGAGTGCAGTAGAAATACACTGGAGGCTGTTCAGTGTGAACAAAAATTGGTCATGACCTCATTCTGCAAAGGGATCAAGTAAAAAGCCTTAGCCAGCTCAGTCACAGCTTGGTTGTTTCACATATGGGTTGCACTGTCTCAGCGATGGTGATAATATCAGAAGCTGCTGGGGCAAAAGCTCAAACTGCAACTTTTATCCTTTGGTAATCTGTCAACGTCTAGTCTCTGGAGGCCTTCCTTATGGGCCAGATTGGACTGCTTGTATTATCTTGAATTAGCAGAATGATGTCCTTTTCCCCACCATAGATTTAGTGTTTTTGTTGAACAGTGTACCGTGATTTGGACAGCTCTGGAGTTGGTTAGGAGCGCACCTGTCTCATTGTTCTTGAATTTGTCCTTGTCGTACATACCCTATGAGGCAGTGGTGGTGGTCAGTACTATATACAGCCAAAATGTTAATGCCTATTATATACTCAGTGATAGGAACCACTCAGTGATAAGATTATCAGCACCTGAAATGGTCTAAAGGGCCTCATCCCCAAAAATGTGTGGATGGCCTTCTATGAGTAACTTCATTCTTCACAGAGCTACTATGTACATCAGGATGTATAGTGTCACCCTCCTTATTTAACTTATATGTAGAGTACATCATGTGAAATGCTGGACTGGTTGAAGCACAAGCTGGATCAAGTTGCCGGGAGAAATATCAATTACCTCAGATACACAGATGACACCACACTAATGGCAGGAAGTGAAGAACTAAAGAGCCTCTTGATAAAAGTGAAAAAGAAGAGTGAAAAAGCTGGCTAAAAACCTAGCATTCAAAAAAAAAAAAAACAAAAAACCTAGCATTCAGAAAACCAAGATTATGCCATCCAGTCCCATCAACTTCATGGCAAATAGATGGGAAACAATGAAAACAGTGAGAGACTTTATTTTGAGGGGCCCCAAAATCACTGCAGATGGTGACTGCCACCATGAAATTAAAAGACACTTGCTCTTTGGAAGAAAAGCTATGAGCAACCTAGACAGCATATTAAAAAGCAGAGACATTACTTTGCCAACAAAGGTCCGTCTAGTCAAAGCTATGGTTTTTCCAGTAGTCATGTACGGATGTGAGAGTTGGACTATAAAGAAAGCTGAGCACTTTTGAACTATGGCATTGGAGAAGACTCTTGAGAGTCCCTTGGACTGCAAGGAAATCCAGCCAGTCCATCCTAAAAGAAATCGGTCCTGAATATTCATTGGAAGGACTGATGCTGAAGCGCCAACATTTGGCTACCTGGTGCGAAGAACTGACTCATTAGAAAAGACCCTGATGCTGGGAAAGATTGAAGGCAGGAGGAGAAGGGGACAACAGATCAGATGGTTGGATGGCATTACTGACTCAATGGACATGAGTTTGAGCAAGCTTTGGGACTTGGTTATGGAGAGGGAAGCCTGGCATGCTGCGGTCCATGGGGTTGCAAAGAGTTGGACATGACTGTGTGACTGAACTGAACCGAATATGAACTCTTTCGCAGTATTCCCATTGGGGTGTTCATATTATTGTATGCATTTTAATAACAATCAGAGTATAATGGAGTCCCAAAAGAGAAAAATTACCAAAATTTCAAGTGGCTTTTTCATTTAAGTTATTGTTAAAGTTATTTAGTTAAGTTCCTGTAATGAAAGCAGGCCATGTTATAGGTAAAGAACAAAGATTTGGTATGAGAGGTACTTGATTGGGAAGCATCACCAAACAAGGTGTAGATAAAACTTGATTAATGTCTTTGTTCTATGTATAATTTTCTGTGTGAACTTGATTGGGTGAAAGTAATTTCATCTATTTTGGCCTTATTTTGAAATTTAGAGGTAAAGAAACTTCTTACATGCTATCTTAAATCTGGAGTTATAATTTTACTTTGGGTCAGCTGTCTTTAATCTTTTGCTTATCTGTTGATCTCTTGTGATCATGGATACATATTACGTGATACTTTTGTTGGGTTTTCATATATCATGCCTCCAGGAAAACCATATCTTATGAGCCATATCCATATCCCATGGGCTGCTCTTCAACATTGCTCTGCCCACTACAGTTATCATGTCCACCTTGCATCTACTAATTCGGTGATGCTACCTTGTTTCTGCTATTCTGTAATCTCTTCATCATTTTTGTTATTGGAATGGAAACTGAATTCTGTTTGAGTCTCTTCTGTTGCCAGCTCTAGCCTCCAGAACACAGCCATTTTGTAGTTTCTCAGTAATGCCTGGGCCCCCAGTCTTTTCTTTATTGCCTTGATAAACAGTATTGTCCAGGCCCTCCTGAGGAACATACCAAACCAGTAGGTCTTCTGAGTTTATACAGTAGATCCTTTATATTGCTTACTTCACTGTGTTTTAATTGCCTTTCTTCACAGTCTGCCACAATGATTCTTGGATCTCTTATTTCTTTAATATGCACCACTGCTTTTTCCAGAGGTCATCCAGCAATGTTAGTCTATTTGCATGGGCCTTAAATCCTGAGGCAAGAAAGAATGCCCCATATCCAAAAACTCTCTCTTATCTTGTTTGATATTCCCATTCCCTAGTCCAGTACCCTTAGCAACCACTCTCAGTTCTTGTTCAAATTGACCCATTCCTGTAGCACTTACAGCAATATAATCTTCCTCTTCCTTTAGCAGACCTGCTACTTCCCCACTTGGGCCATACTGAAATTTGACCTTAGCTTGTGGCCATAAGGGAAGGTTGGTATAGATCATGAGGAAAGCTACTAGCATTGTCCTTAAGGTAGTTGCTTCACTTGAGGTTTCCATATATTCAAGGGGATAGTTAGGTGGAAGAAGCATGCTCTCTTCTAACAGGGGAACTTGAGACTTATTTGCAGGCCCACATGTTTATGGAAAACTTCAAGTTCATTGTTCTATCTACATCTGCCAGCTAGCCTTTGAACTCCCACTTCTTTCCTATATGGCTGTGATTTTGGCATAGACTTGCCTGAGATGCAATGTCTCATAAATTCTGCCACCCCTAAAATTGAGTTCTCAGTCTAGTCTTCAATATAATGAACTCTTGATCTGCAGGAGATGAAAGTCTCTTAAATGTTGCCATTTGTTAATTTAAACTGGTGATTAATTAGCCTGTCATTTTCTCTCTTCAGCACTCTCAGTGACAGCCACCCAATTCCGTAGTCCTTATAGTTACTGTTTATAACGTAATCCCTCAAATGCTTGTCATGTTGTACAAGCTAAGTGCATATCTCCTTTCATGTACAAGTGAATTAGCAAATGGCTACTCTTCTATGTCAGAGACTGTCATTGACTTCACTTACAAACAGTAATTGGGTACATCCTCATGGTAGCTCTTCATTCAAGTGATCCATCTTCAGAATCCCATCAGTGAGGTCTGTTTGTTAGGACCACTCTTGCTACCAGCTGTTTGGGTCACATTCCCTAGAATCTCGCCTCAGTCAGAGATTTTTGTGCTAGAAATACATTGAAGTTTATATTCTCAGGAGAAACCTGTAAGTAAATGAGGAATATAGGATAAAGTAGGAGACACTGACAGAAATGTGGTTTCAGGAGTTTTGTCTGAGCATCACCTCAGAAGGAACTTTGATGAATAAATTGCACCTCAGAGATTATCCTGTCCTGAGATGAGGAGATTGGGCTCTTTTACCCTCCTATTTCATTCCCCCATGGCTATGAGCTTCATCCTGAAGGAGGCAAAGGCAAAGTAGAGCATAGGAATCTCTGTACTAGGTGGTTCTTTCCAGCCATGGTCAATTCTCCACAGAGAGATGCAGATAAGCTCCATTAGCTGTCAATAGAGAAGGAAGTGGGAAGATTAGCCGTGTATATTAGGATTTGGACTTCTGGGCAGGTCATCAACAGCAACTACCACAGATACCTTCTCTGTGCTAGAGACTTTACCAACAAGCATATCTCACAGGAGGGGGCTTGAGCTACCTTGAATCAGCATTCAATGCACATCCATTCATTTATATCAGTTCAGAATTGGTATCTTGAAATTGGCTGTGGAGCGAGTAATCACATCACAGAAATCTGTAAATGGAACAGTTCAGGGCTCCATTCCCAGAGCTTGTTGTTAAAACTTTTACCAACATACCTCTGCACTCAAATTTTAAAAGTCAGAATCGTATTTTATAAGTAAGAAAACTAGTATCAGAATGATTAGTGTACTTCAATTCAGTCTCTCACTCGCATCCAATCCTTTGCAACCCCATGGGCTGCAGCACCCCAGGCCTCCCTGTCCATCGTCACCAACTCTCAGAGCCTGTTCAAACTCATGTCCATCGAGCTGATGATGCCATCCCACCGTCTAATCCTCTGTCGTCCCCTTCTCTTGCCTTCAGTCTTTCCCAGCATCAGGATCTTTTCCAGTGAGTCAGTTCTTCATATCAGGTGGCCCAAATATTGGAGCTTCAGCCTCAGCTTCAGTCCTTCCAGTGAGTGTTCAGGACTGATTTCCTTCAGGATTGACTGGTCTGATCTATTGCAGTCCAAGTGACTCTATTAAGAGTCTGCTTCAACACCACAGTTCAAAAGCATCAGTTCTTTGGTGCTCCGTTTTCTTTATGGTCCAGCTCTCACATCCATACATGACTACTGGAAAAACAATAGCTTTGAGTAGATGAACCTGTCGACAAAGTAATGTCTCTGCTTTTTAATATGCTGTCTAGGTTAGTCACGGCTTTTCTTCCAAGGAGAAGGTGTCTTTTAATTTGATGGATGCAGTCAACATCTGCAGTAATTTTGGAGCCCAAGAAAATGAAGTCTGTCACTGTTTCCATTGTTTCCCCATCTATTTGCCATGAAGTGATGGGACCAGATGCCAACATCTTAGTTTTTTGAATATTGAGTTTTAAGTCAACTTTTTCACTCTCCTCTTTCACTTTCATCAAAAGACTCTTTAGTTCTTCTTCACTTTCTGCCATAAATGTGGTGTCATCTGCATATCTGTGGTTATTGATATTTCTCTCAGCAGTCTTGATTCCAGCTTGTGCTTCATCCAGCCCAGCATTTCTCATGATATACTCTGCATATAAGTTACATAAGCAAGGTGACAGTATACAGCCTTAATGTGCTCTTTTCCCAATTTGGAACCGGTCTGTTGTTCCATGCCCATTCTAACTGTTGCTTCTTGACCTGCATATAGATTTCTGAACAGGCACGTAAGGTTGTCTGGTATTCCCATCTCTAAGAATTTTCTAGTTTGTTGTGATTCACACAGTCAAAGGCTTTAGCGTAGTCAATGAAGCAGAAGTAGATGTTTTTCTGGAATTCTCTTGCTTTTTCTATGATGCAACAAGTGTTGGCAATTTGATCTCTGGTTCCTCTGCCTTTTCTAAATCCAGCTTGAACATTTGGAAGTTCTTGTTTCACATACTGTTGAAGCCTGGCTTGGAGAATTTTGAGCATTACTTTGCTGGCGTGTGAGATGAGTGCAATTGTGTGGTAGTTTGAACATTCTTGATATTGCCTTTCTTTGGGACTGGAATGAAAACTGACCTTTTCCAGTCCTGTGTCTGCTGCTGAGTTTCCAAATTTGCTGGCATATTGAGTGCAACACTTTAACAGCATCATCTTTCAGGATTTGAAATAGCTTACCTGAAATTTTGTCACCTCCACTAGCTTTGTTCATAGTGTTGCTTCATAAGGCCCACTTGACTTCACACTCCAGGACGTCTGACTCTTAGTTTAATGATCACACCATCATGGTTATCTGAGTCATAAAGATCTTTTTTGTATAGTTCTTCTGTGTATTCTGCCACATCTTAATATCTTCTGCTTCCTGTTAGGTCCATACCGTTTCTGTCCTTTACCGTTCCATCTTTGCATGAAATGTTCCTTGGTATTTCTAATTTTCTTGGAGACATCTCTGGTCTTTCCCATTCTATTGTTTTCCTCTATTTCTTTGCACTGATCACTGAGGAAGACTTTCTTATCTCCCCTTGCTGTTCTTTGGAATTCTGCCTTCAGACAGATATATCTTTCCATTTCTCCTTTACCTTTCCTTTTTCTTTTATCAGCTGTTTGTAAGCCCTCCTCAGACAATCATTTTGCCTTTTTGCATTTCTTTTTCTTGGGGATGGTTTTAGTGTACTTATCATCTCTCTAATAATATACAGATTGGAAATCTAGCTTTGTCTGATTCCAAAATTTGGACGCCCACTGTGGAACATGTTGCTTTTTGAACATAGAAATTTTGTTTCCTTTTGAATCATTTGGATTGGCTAAGTTTCCATGTGATCCTGAATGCATTTTGATTACCAACATCTACTCCAAGTTAATGATTTTATTATATTGCCCTAGTAAAGAGCAACCCCAGGACACATGACTATCATTTTGCCTTTGTTTTAAACATTCTTCCCTTTATCATGTTTTCCTAACTGCTCTTTCTGGAATATAAAAGACTTTTAGTAAATATTTGCTAAATAAATGAGTGATAATACTTTGTTATGAAGTTAGATTTTTTTTGAAGTAAGGAGAAATTAGCATACCCTTCTTTAGTTAAAATCATAGGCTAAAAATTATCTCACAGTGCCACAGGTATGATTGTAGGAAATATTTCATGTTGAACCAGAATTGATACACATTTGAAAAAGATATAGACTTACTCTCAACTAACTAAGGGGTTTTAGTGCATTTTTAGTTAAATGTAAGTACAATATAGTTACTTGTTCTGTCTTATGTCAAATTACAGTATGAAATAAATTGAATGGTTAAGCTGAAAATCACTTTAGTTTTCATATAGACTTGAAAATCTAACTTTTGTAACATTGAATTGACTGTTTGTGTTTTGGTTTTATTTGTATTTCTGAAGCAAGGAGAAGTCAGACTGAAGTGTTTGAAAGCTCTACAAAGTCTGTATACCAATAGAGAATTATTCCCCAAGTTGGAGCTCTTCACTAACCGATTCAAGGTAAGAATGTTAACTTCTTTTCTTTTTCACTTTAAAAATGCTTGTTATAGCTAGCTTAGCAAATGGCATTACCATAGCAAGTGTAGCTCATATTCTTAATACATATTCTTTAAATAGCCCTGTATTAAATAGATGAATCTCTGCTTTAGAAAAGATATTACCAACATGAGGTCTTATTTATTACCTTCAATGGAAAGCTCTCCTGCTTAAAATAAGATTTTTTTCCTGGACATCTTTTTATACTTAATGATTTTGCAAGGTAAGGTTTGTCTCTTTGTTAGAGAATGCTAGTTGATGAAAATTATAAACATTTACAACACCTCCTGTGTGTGCATAGAACCATGATGATAACATTTGAAAAGGAAAACTTTCCATCTAATCTAATCATCATTAGACTAATCTATCATTACTCTTCCATCATCTCCCCACAAAACATTACCTCACATCTGTCTCAGCTTCTTTTCTGTTCATGGTTGGTTTGACTTATGACTTTTCTTCAGGATCGCATTGTATCAATGACACTTGATAAGGAATATGATGTTGCTGTTGAAGCTATTCGATTGGTTACACTAATACTTCAGTAAGTATAATATTTTAATTTAATCTGTTAAAATATTAATGTTGTTTCCCAGCATTATTAGTGCCCTTCACATATATAATCCTAATGTGTATTCTTACCACTTTTGGTTTTGCTTTCTTATTTTAAGGTTAGGTTTGAAACAAAATGTTTTCTGTTTGTCTTTTATTTTGAATATTTTCTATTTCCTCTATGTACAAGTTCTTTTATGCAATCCAGAAAAAGTATCCATGAAGTAACATTGTTATTGTTTAATCTCTAAGTCATGTCCAACTCTTTCGGAACTCGTTGGACTGTAGCCCACCATGCTCCTCTGTCCATGGGATTTCCCAGGCAAGATTACTGGAGTGGGTTGCCATTTCCTTCTCCAAGGGATCTTCCCAACCCAGGGATTGAACCCACATTTCCTGCATTGGCAGGTGGGTTCTTCTATTTAAAGAGAGAGACAGAGAAATGAGAAAGAAAAGACTTAAAAGGGTTAGGTTTTTCAAATAGACTTCTTTAGAATGGTACAGAAGTAAAAGAAGGAAACAAGGTGATTAAATTATGTCATTAATATGCTATAGATTTTAAAATAGGAATAGTTTCATATATAGAACTAACTAAAAACCAGGAAGAATCTGTATGAGAGAATGCAAGACCTGACAAAGTCATTACAAATCCTCTACTCCCTATTTTATGATGCTATATATCTGTCATATACCAGATATCATGTATGCCAGGGTCTATTGTTGTTTTGGTCTCATTTTGCCTCTTTCTGCTGTACTACCATATTCTTTATTATCGTGGCTTTATAGTCTGGTAGATGTTGTGTGCTTATGGCCTCTTACTGATCAGTACCTTCTTTGCCTTTCTTTTTAAAATGCACTTAGCTACTTTTTTCTTTATGAATTTTTAAGGTGCTTTTGTCTAATTCCTCAGAAACTTTGGTTGGGAGTTTAAATATTAGAACTGCATTTAGGAACTTCCCTGGCAGTCCAGTGGTTAAGACTTTGCACTTTGAGTACACGGACAAGGGTTTGATCCCTAGCTGGGAAACTAAGATCTTATAGTGGTGTGGCCAAAGAAAAAAAGAACTGCATTTAATTTTATGATAAATTTAGGAGAGAATGGAACTTTTTATAATTATATATATAATTTATATATGAAAATGATGTATTCCTTTATTCAGATCTCATTAAGTCTTGTGTAAGGTTTAAATTTGTTTTGTAGCAGTAGTGTACATTGTTTACTGGGTTAATTCTTAAATACTTTATGGTTTTTTTGTTATGTGATAAATATTTAGTTTTAAAATATTTTCTACTGAATTATTGCTAAGACAGAGAACCTTAATTTTCATGTTTGTCTTTTATGTGCAGCATAGTAGAACTTTTATCCATGCTGATGGTTTGATTTTCTTGAATTTACTATGTAGATTATTTTATGATGTGAAGACAATTTTAGTTCTGTCTTCTCCTCTTCTCATTTTAAAACTTTTGTTTCATTTTCTTGTCTAATTCCATTAGCCCGGATATTGAGCACTTTAAGTATCCCTGATAGTGGATTTTTTTGTTCTTTTTCTAGGAAGGCATCTAAAGTTTTTTTGTTTCTGCAGTTACTGAGATAGGTTTTTGATATGAAAAATGTTCTTCTGTATTCTCAGTTTTCTGGGATTTTCTTTTTTACATAGATGAGTCTGAATGAAATTGATGTATTTGTCTAATGGTAAACCACATGTGCATTTCTAAACTAAATCCTGTTTGAACGTGACATATTTGTTTTCACTGTAATTTGCTTAAATGCAGTTTTATGTTTTATTTCGGATTTTCACAGTTGTGTTATATATAGCTTTAACATTTTTTTCTTTTCTTTATCCAACTTTGAAATCAGGGTTATATGTATACTCTTTGTAAATTATCATCAGTAATTTCTCACCCTTTTTCTGTTCTGAAATAACTTTTCTATGATGAAGATTTTCTTCTTAAAAGTTTGAGAGAATTCTCTTGTTAAAGCCATATCAGTTTTAAGTTTCTTTTGAGGAGAAGTCTTTGATCATCATTCCTACTTCTTTAACTGTTATCTGTCTAAGTTAATCTTTATTTCCTCTTATATTAATTTTGGCTTTTTATAAGCTTTTGAAAATATATCAGTTTTATCACAGTTTTCAACTTTATTGTTTATGATATGTTTATTCATAAAACTTTGCTATTTTTCTGTTATTTCTCTTTTTCATCATTTATTTTATTTGTATCCCCTTCTTCTTGATAAGTCATGCTAGAGGTTTGTCCATCCTACTGTTCTTTTCAATGAATTAGCTTCTTTAAGCTATTTGTTTATTGTTTCTGAATAATCATGTTTAAAGTAATGAATATACCTTTAAGTACTACTTTCAATTTCACTACTTTACTTGTCTCCCAAAAATTTGGACATGGAATATTTTCATAGGCAATTAATGATAAATATTTTGATTACTGTTATGATTTTCAGTTTAATCATGGATTATTCAGTAGTAATTTCTGTTCTCCCTAGATCAGATTGTTTAAAGCTGTTCTTTCTATTTTATTGTATTATTTAAGAATGTGTTCTGCATATTTTGGTTAATCTTCTGAATGTTCTAAATATATGTAAAAACAATACTTATCTGTGTTGCTTATATAGTTAATGTATTTATATTCATTACTTTGAATTTATTCAGTGTCATCCAAATTATCTATAACTTTACTTTTTTTCGCCTATTTTTTCAGAAGGATGTGTTAGAGTCTTCCAACTACTATCTTATCTTTTCTTACACACTGTATAGATCAGTACCTCTCTATTCATAATTTGTACATCTTCTGATAGTATTCACTTTATTGTTATATCTCTTTCTTTGTCATTTATGAAGATTATGACTACTATGACAAGTAGATTATAATCTAAGTTTGAATTTTACAAGTTTATCAATGTCTTTCCCTTGAACAAAAAATAACCTCATTCCACCCACTCATCTTTTTTCATTTAAATTGTCTAGAGTTTAAAATCTGTTGTTAAGGATTACTTTTTTACCCTTTTTTTTTTTCTTTTTGCCTTTTTTTAAATTTAGTTTTAATACTTGCTCATTCAGGCAAGTGTTAACTGCTTTGATATTTTCAATACTTCTTCCCTTACCTTCAGGGAAGAGTAATTCTCTCTGTTGTTGCTGTTTAGTCGCCCAGTCATGTCCCATTCTTTGTGACCCCATGGAGTGCAGCACGCCAGGCCTGCCTGTCCCTCACCATTTCCCGAAGTTTGCCAAGTTCATGTCCTTTGGATCTGTGATGCCATCCAGCCATTTCATCCTCTGACGCCTTCTTCTCTTCCTGCTCTCAGTGTTTCCCTGCGTAAGGGACTTTACCAAGGAGTCGGCTGTTCGCATCAGATGACTGAAATACTGGAGCTTCAACTTCAGCTTCTCTGATAGCTCAGTTGTTAAAGAATCTGCTTGCAATGCAGGAGACCCCAGTTTGATTCCTGGGTTGGCAAGATCCTCTGGAGAAGGGATAGGCTACTCACTTCAGTATTTTGGGGCTTCCCTTGTGGCTCAGCTGGGAAAGAATCTGCCTGCAATGTGGAGACCTGTGTTCTATCCCTGGGTTGGGGAGATTCCCTGGAGAAGGAAAAGGCTACCCACTCCAGTATTCTGGCCTGGAGAATTCCAAGAACTGTATCATCCATGGGGTCCCAAAGAGTCAGACACGACTGAGCGACTTTCACTATGCTCAGCTTCCGTGTCAGTCTTTCCAACAAGTATTCAGGGTTGATTTCCCTTAAGATTGACTGGTTTGATCTCCTTATTGTCCAAGGGACTTTCAGGAGTCTTCTCCAGCACCACAGTTCGAAGGCATCAAGTCTTTGGTGCTCTGCCTTATTTACAGCAGTCTCTCATAGGCTCCTCCAATATATTTTCTAGCTAGTTTACTTCCTTAAAGAGTGTTTTTCAAACTATCTGATACCTTGTTTGGCTAAAAAAAAAATCATACTTTCCTCTTGAATTTAGAAAGTAGTTTGGCTAGTTTCAAAAGTCTATTTTTAAGATTCTTTTCTGTGTTTTCATTGGAAGAAATAAGGTCAGAACATATATAAAAAGTACAGTTATGGCCCTCCAACTGTGTCAGATGATCTAATTCATTAGATAACTTTGGTCCTTTTCTGGATTCCTCAGAGAGCTCTCCCTGTTGCAGGAGAGGGAGGTGTCATCCTGAGACCCACAGAAGTCCTTAGGATGGACCTCCTAGTGAGGGTTATTGGCAACCCACAGGAAAAATTTAGGAGGGAACCATAGTAAAGGGAAAGCAAGTTTATTTAGTGATATGCATTCCATAGACAGAATGCAGTCTGTCTCAGAAGGCAAGAGCCACCCCAGGGCACAGGGTCCTCTGGGAAAGTGAAATAGGCCCAGAGGCATGGGGACGTACTTTTTTTGGGTTAAGTGATTTCATAGGCTAATGAGTAGGAGAAATATTCTTGCTATTCTGGGGAAGGGTGGGTATTTCCCCAAAATGGGGCCACTGCCCACTCTTTTTGGCCTTTTATGGTTCTTTTCAGAACTGACATGGTGTGAAAGGAGTGCTTTTTAGTATTTCAGTGAAGGTATTATGAGCGAAAGGTCAGTAACTGTACTATTCTCAAAGCCACCTTGGTTTCAGCTGGCTCCAGCCTGTCCAGCATGCCAGCAGGTGCTCCCCATCGTCATTATTTCATGTTTGTGTCCTGCCCTTTTCCCTCCTGTCTTATTCCCTCTTTGGGTGTTTATGACAGTGGTTCCCCACAGTGGATGATGCTTCCTCTGGCTATTTACTTTGTGATTCAGCACCTGGCTTTCGGTTTCCTCTCTTTGAATCGCTTGCCCTGTATATGGCCTTGTTGGGCAGGATGTCTTTTAAAACTATCCAGGCTGGCTGTCTTTAATTATTTCATGTCTGGCCTAAAGGAAACTTGGAGGAACTATGAATTTCTACTCATTATATTGCTCTGTCTCCTGATTTCTACTTTCATGGTGAGGTTCACAAACTAACTCTCCAGTCTCTTATAGCACTGCATGAAATAATCTGGCCTTATTTTTCTTGGCTTGTGAGATGTCTACCAAAACTTCCTCAAAATAACAAGTTAAAGTCACCTTAACATCCTGTTGTACTATCTTTAAATTCTTTTTTTCTCCATCTGTTTATTCTTCTTTTGGTGTAGATTATTTCCTTTCCCTTATGAGCTTGGATTACTGAGAAATCTTAATTTTTTTTTTTTCCTAGGAGTTTAACTTCATCCTGAGGGTATTAGTTCATTGAGCTGATTTATATACATATAATTAAGTGATTAAAACTTAGGCCTTGTTGAGAGGGGAAAAGTGTGAACTTTAAAATTAAACTGCTTCTAATCTGTCTCCCTTCCTTGAAATCCAGCTCTTTTTCATTCAAAACTAAAGTTTCTTCCTTATATTATGATGCAACCACATTATTTTGCTGCAAAGATCATTCTAATTTATATTCATTTGACTAGTTTCCTTCTAGTCTCTGAGGCATCTCCAGAATTGAATTCTGTGGAATGAGTTTATACTGCTACATCTCGTCAAGAACCTGTACAGCCTAAACATTCTGTACCCCATCTAGTCATTAATCTTTAATCCTTTCAAATGTTTTTAACCATATTAATAGTCAGGAAATAGATATTCCCTCTTTGGGAAAAAAATACTTAAATATACATTCCAGCAAACCAATAAAAGGTTGAAACTTTACGACTACATGAAAAGAAAGATGGCAAATTTACATTAGTAAAGGAATGATTATGACTGGTAAATCCATTTTATATAGAAAGAAGACTAGTATTGTAAATATTGTGATAAACTATAAAATAGACAATTCTGGCAAGAGTGACATAGCACAGTAACAATTTAACTATGAAACAGGTGAATATATGACTAATGTCTGTTAACAAAAAAACTTATGCACGTTTAAAGAAACTGAGCTAAATTGGGCTAATATATATCCCAGGATATTAAGAGTTGTTGTCTATAGGTGTGTATGGAAAGAAATGTGGACCTTTTATTTTCTTGTTTTATCTGTATTTTCTGAATTTTATATAACAATTGAAGTGCCCTTTATAGTTAAGGAAAAATATTATTTTCAAACTCAACTAAAAAGAGTGGAAAAATAAAATCAGAATACCTTGAGCTTTTATAAAGAACCATACAAAATTTTGATGAAGGTAGAACTGACAGTAAACATTTGTTTTGGCTCAGTTTTACTTTTCTGAATTTTTCAGTGGAAGTGAAGAAGCTCTTTCCAATGAAGACTGTGAAAATGTTTACCATTTGGTGTACTCAGCACATCGCCCTGTTGCTGTGGCAGCTGGAGAATTCCTTCACAAAAAGTGAGTTAATTCGCTATGAAACAAGTTCCACTTTTCTGTTTTTGTTTTGTTGTTGTTTTATAGTTAGTAAAAGAGTGACTGAAAATAGTGCTAGAAGTGGCCACTGCAAATTCTGTGGGCTGTAACATTCTTACAGCCTACATACACATCGTGAATCACATCTCTGAGAAGGATGTCCCTTGTGACGTATTCCTTTGATCTAAAATCTAAAATGACAGTCATCAGCTAGTCAGCTCCTTGTAAATGGAGGTAGCAGAAGTGCTTGAAGTTTATAAAGACTCACCTAAGTAATTGATACTTTATTTCATCAAATTGTTTTCCCTTTTAAAATTCTGTGTTCTCATCTTAACTTCCCAACACTGGTAATCTAAAATTATCTTCAAAATACCTCCCACATTTTCAGGGGTTTTTTTTTCCATCTTATTAGGAGGAGCATTATTTTAATCAGTAATCTGTAATGATAGTAAAAATATGTATGCAGCTACAGTTTAATTTCAAAGCAAAATCTCATCCAATTTTTTGACAAAGCATAGCGCTAATGAGAGTTTTTTTATGTAATTAAACATCCTTATGAAATATGTTTTTGATCATGGTCTCTACTATATATATTCTATAATTTATTAATTCATTCTTAAAATATAAGCATATTCTTGGGCAGGGGGATGTTTTGCTGTGTTTTTGTTTTTATTCATAGATTTAACATAGTCACTTTGACTGGTTAACCCAGAGGTCTTTTACATGTAGTGATTTGTAATTATGTGTGATTATGCTAAGCACAGATATAAGTCATGCACTGGGCAACTGTTGTACATGGGTGATTGACTTTGATAATGAGCAAGCGTGGCCCTCCATCTAGCATCAGCATCTTGGTGCTACAATCACAAACTGCTCTTTACTCAGTGGTAGAGTGACTCTTGCTTACCACTATTATATATTTGTCTCACTGTCTCTTTTTAAACCTGTTTCTTTGTGGACAACTGCAAAGTAGGCTAAGACTGAGGGTGCTCAGCTGTCATAGGAGTCAGCAAAGCACAAGGAGGTGCCACACATCCAGTGTGCTTAGCCACTCAGTCGTGTCCAGCTCTTTGGACTGCAGCCTGCCAAGTTCCTCTGTCTATGAGATTTTCCAGACAAGAACACTGGAGTGGTTTTCTGTTTCCTCCTCCAGGGGATCTTTCCGACCCAGGGATCGAACCTGATCTCCTGTGTCTACTGCATTGCAGGTGGATTCTTTACTAGCTGAGCCATTGAGGAAGCCCCTCTTTACTCAGTGATACCTCTCAAAACAAGAAAGAGCTATGTCTGTGTAAAAAAAAATCTTTATTTAAGAAGGAAGCTGGCTAGTAGTGCATGCTGCTAATGAAAGTGAAGAAGTCAGAATTTTCAGGCATGGCTTTTACAGTAAGATGTGACTCTGACTCATTGGCTAATATAGAATAGTGCTATTTCCATATTTATCTTGAGGTGTTGTCTGTCGCAAATATCAAGGGTATATTGTAGTCTTAATTTCCCTTTCTTTTTGTTTTATTATATTCTAGTTAGTCTCTTTTTTAACTTTTCAAAAGGAATTTTAGAAAGAATTTATTGTTTCTGTATGTTTAGAAAGAATGTATTGCTTCTGCAGTTTCAAAGAAAAGATAGATTTAAAAAGGTTCATTATCTACAGAATGGAGGCCATTAACGGCAACACTGGAATCAGAAAGAGCCCTTGGATATATGTAATTTTATCTGTATTGTATTTGTCTAAGTTTGAAACATTTGCTAAAATTTTTTAAATTTAACATTTCATATAAATATCTACCAATGTAAGCCTCCATTATATTTTATTTCTTTAAGAAAATGGAGTCAGTTCCTATGTAAACAAAAGCTTCGCCTCATAAGCATCTTTTATTCCCCTGCCCTGGAAATACTCAGTTGGAGAACTTTTGAAAAAGCTAATCTTTTTTAGCATTTTCCTACCATTTAATATTGTGATCTTTTAAAATCTGTTAAGTAAACTGTAGAGTAGACTCAGAATTCCATGATCAAGTTTGGTTTTTTTGTTTGTTTTTTTATCAAATGTACATCCACATACACTTAGTCTGTTTTTTAGTCTCAACACTGAAATTTATATACTGAAGGAGAAGACTTAAATTCATATCCATGTAAATTTGTAATATTCTTGTTTTGTTACTTATTTCCAGATTGTTTAGCAGACATGACCCACAAGCAGAAGAAGCATTAGCAAAGAGAAGGGGGAGAAACAGTCCGAATGGGAACCTTATTAGGATGCTTGTCCTTTTCTTTCTTGAAAGTGAGGTAAATTTTTAACATAGCTATTTATTTTGTTGTATTAGATTACATTTTAAGTAAAATTATCATTTAATCATTGTAATTAGTGATTTTTTTTTTTAATCAAATAAAGACAAGACTGTTTCTTACAAAGTTGCCTTCATGGATATTTTAAATTTTTTGGCTGTGCTGCACAACTTGTGGGATGTTAGTTCCCTGAGTGAAAGCCCATGTCCTAACCGTTGGACCACCAGGAAATTCCTTAGCTCCATAGATTTGATTCCATGATAATGGGATCAGTACACTACCTTTTTTGGGAATATGTGTGCAGATATGGATTAACACTGAACATAGGTTAGCAGTTTTTAAAGTTTTATAGTACTTCATTGCAATACAGCATACTCTTTTTGTTACTTTTTGTTTTTCTTGTAGCTTTTCTTTTTACCTGTAGCTTTTAAATTACATTATTTAGGGAATTCCCTGGTGATCCAGCAGTTCACCAGGGAATTCCCTGCAGAGGGCCCAGGTTCGATCCCTAGTCAGAAAACTAAGATCCTACAAGCTGTGTGGTATGGCCAAAATAAAAAGAAAAATTATATTATTGAAACAGTATATGAACATTTTCAAGCTGTCAAAACCACTGGTTCTATCTTGTTTGAAAGTTGTTATTTAAGGAAAAATATGAATTTGAATGTAAATTAGTTATGCAAGCTTATGCAGCATTTCCATGTCAATTTATCAAACAGTTAACATCCGTAACATATTATCTATCAGAATCTGTTTGCACATGTGAACTTTAGTTTGCCCATTTAAATGTTCTTTAATGTTAGAACTGTATTTCCAACTGCTGGTATAACATGGGGGGATAGCAAACTTATACCTGAATGAAAAAACTTGTTGGCTTAGAAATGAGTGGGAATAGAGTTCCAAATAAAGGTAGCAAAAATCTAGAAATCTAGGACCCTGAACTTTACTTGGAGAAAGAGTATTTTTGGTTTGTATGGGAATGTCTAGGAATAAGAGAAACGTAAGAGACTGTATGACTGCTCAAGTTTGAACATGCTGGAGATACTCTGTAGAAATGAGGAATTGAGAGACAAACAGGTGGTCTATAAAAAAATTAAGATCAGACAGAGATGTAAGGATTAGTGGAAAGAGTGGGGTTAGGGCAAAGCAGAACCAGAAAAGTGAAGGAATTGCTGATATTTTTTAAGTGAGTTGGGAACAGAGAAAGAATATAGTCAAAATGAAACCAGCTGGAGAGTTGCATTTGTGTAAGGGATGTGTTTAAGAACAGTGTATTAAATATGTATACAGATTTTGTGGGGATCTTCTTAAAATGCCAGTTCTAATTCAGTTACTTTTGAGTTGGAATCTGAGATGCTACTTTTTGTTTATGCTTCTGGACCAGAAGTCCAGGAACCACTTGGATAGCAAGAGTCCAAAGCATTATTTTCTTAACAAAGCAAGTGTGGATATTATTATGGAGTAAAATATAGATGCTTGTGAATGTTTAAGGTAAAACACTAAATACTCAGCAAATATCACACCTGTGATAGACTATTCAAATTAAACTCTTAACCCTTTAGGTTTTAAAGAAATGAGGTTAAAAGTACTTTGCAACAATCAAGTCCTATTTAAAATTTTGACTTTAATAGTAACGGTAGTATCAAAAATTGGTAGGAATGAGATACATATATACTATTAAACTGCTGAAAAGTTTGGGAAATATGATCAGATTAGTTGAACTTGATTATTAATTGAAATAAAATGTTTTGGATCTCTGAAAGTCCAAGGACTTTACTTTTTTGGTATATTAAAAGCTGTAAGTACTTAGTTTTACAGTTTCATCCTCTATTCATAGCAGTAATTTGTGAAGTGTATTACTGCTCTATTTTTGAAATGGTATTACTGTTTTATGTGTTTGCTGCTCTTTACTAAAACGTTACAAGAACATTAAAATATATTTCCCAGTTGTCTTCTGTGACATTCTTGTCAGCTGCAAAAACAACTGCAAATTGTAGTTAAGGGTTTCTAGTTGATTCATGATCATAATATTGGTGTTTATGGTCTCCTGTTTTATAGGAAGCATTGTTTATTAAAATCTCTCTTCTTATTTTGTAATACTAGTGTACACCTGGAGTTGAATGCTTATTAAACCCATATTCTTGTAATGTGGTGGGATTCTGATTATACCTTATTCTGAATTCCTCTGGTTTTGCTATAATGTGTGTTTTAGTAATATTTTAGTCATAGGCTCATAAAAAGTTGAATTGAAAGAAACCTTAGAAATCATAAAAGTAGAATAAGTCTAGCTTATAGTTGAATTATCAACCAGTTACCTAGAATTGACTGAACTGATTATCTTTCCTATTCCTTTGTTTTACTGGGATGATGATGTTGTTCTTTACTTGCTAAGCCCTGTCCAACTCTTCGCAACCCTATGGACTGTAACCCACCAGGCTCCTCTGTCCCTGGAATTTCCTGGGATGTTAAGTAGTAACATTTTAATAATAGAATTGTAAAATATTGAATTGAAAGAGGTTTGCAGTCCATAGGGTCTTCCTCTTTTATATATGAATTATAGGTGAAATAATCAAGATTAAGATATCTACCTAAATTAGTTTTTCTTTCTTTTTGTACCAAAAAGTGGCATTTTTAAGCCATCACAACTTTTTTAGCAGTCATTGGTTTCAAGTGAAAAAATACCTAGTGTATTTGAGATTGTCGTTGTTGTTTGAAATACATGCCAAATAGTAGGAAAAATGGTACTTGTGTATGATAAGTCCAGATTTCCCTGTAGGTTGTGTGACCATGATACTTACTATACAAACTTTTGAAACTGATGCTTTTCAGAGTGATGATGCTGTTAATAATTATTCCAAAGCAGTTAATCATAACCCAGAACATTTCCGGACAATCTAGAAGTATTGTAACTGTACTTCTAGGCATTTAGAATGATAAGGCCAATTATGGCAGTCATTTAAGACAGAAAGTTAACAGATATATTATGAATATAACAACCAGGAAATCCCCCCCAGAATAACTTTGTCTTGGTTTTATTTTTTTTAATGTGTTCTTCAGGATTACCAAAGCTGACTCTGTTTCAGCAGAGAATAAACCCAGTATAAGAGTATTTACAAATTTAGGCTTAATTATTTAGAATGGTTATTTGCACTGTAAATGATTTTTCATAAAAGGAATAAGTGTAAGATTCCTTTATACTGTGAGCTCCTTTAGAGTATTAACTGTTTGACAGAAGAGTTAACTATTTGACATGAGGTACAATATTTATGAATAACCTTGAAACCAATTAAAGACAAGTAGGAACACACTGAGAAAATTTTAATTAAAGTCACCAGGAAAATGAAATTAGTTTGTTATATACAAGATTAGAGGAAACTCTATAAAATAAATTATGCTTAGATATAGCAGGGTAAAATTCACCCCCACATAAATGTAATTTTAATTTATGTATCTAATATAATTCTGATTATTTGCTGTACAGTGACTCTTTATCCATTAATGAGCAACCTTTTTTGTTCATCTGTTTCAAAGGAATACAAAGAATGCTTGCACAACCTGATTTTCATGCTGTTTTATAAAATTATGATACCAAAAACTGTTTTTAGAAAGTAAATTTTTGTTTCATTGTTAGGTTTCCAGATCCTTTTTAATCCCAGGGCTTTTTTATGGCCATTGAGAACGCCTCAAGACCTTTCTTCTTAATAGCTTCATCTTTCACTTACAATAGAAAACCCTTGGTATGAATTGTCTGAAAGACTACTGTAACCTTTTACCCTATTGGCCACATTAAAAAAAAATTTTTTTTTTTCTCAAACTTGGCTCTGTCTACCTGGTATTCTTGTAGAGGTTTGAGAGTAGCAAGTTATGTGGCCATCACAGATTCCCCAAGACAGGAAGATGGTATCATGAATATTATGTCAAGCCAGTTCCTGACAGACTATGTTGTACTGATTGTTGTTGCTAATACTCTTGAACTTAAAATTTTTAATAAGATAATGGGCCAACATATTATCTTGCCCTGCTGGTGTACACATTGAGTTTGAAACAAGAGGTTGTTAGTGTTAACAGAATGCATTTTACTAAGCCACCACCTTACAGTCAGAAAGAGGAAATGGTCCAAGACATTAGCATCTATATTGAGAATATACACACAAAAAATTTCTAGAACAATGACAACATTTCTGAGTTAAATTTTAATATGCTGTCATTTAAGGCAAAATCATCCTTAAAAATGCCAATACTAGGGGAATCACAATATTTAAAGCCTTGAATTGTGCCAACAACTCATCCAACTGAAAACCTCAGGCTAAAAATGTCAAAATGAATGAGACATTACCAGTTGACAGAACAATGCAAAGTAAATGATTATTAATTCATTCCAATAGAGTTAAGTAACCCATACCCTCACAGAAGACAAAAATAGGGGGAAAATTTTTTTGAGACTTTTTTAGTAGAAATCTGAAAAACGTTAAAGACAAGAGAGAGCAACAAAGGCTGGTGAAAGGAGTAAGCTATCAGTAATAATTAAGTGACTGCCCTTTAGTGGAGCTTATTCTTCACTTTAGAAATGCTGGTCCAGGCATTGGGATATAGACATTAGGCTAAGAAGCAAAATTGTGAATAAATACCCCAATAATTTATAGGTACCTGTAGAGACAGGGAACTTCTGCACTCAAAATACAAAGTGCATACCTACAGTTAGCCTGCCTGCCTATATATCCCCCCTTTCCACTTTCTTCACAACCAAGGAAGCAAGGACCTTGCAATCAGACTCAAGAAAAGCATTCTAGCTACTAACATTCTTCAGTCTGGGCTCATTGATATATGTATGTATATATATATATATATGTGTATATATATATATATATATATATGCATGCATGCTGGTACCCAAGAAACTCTGGAACCTGAAAATAAAATACCATGGAAAAGAAGCACAAGGCCTGACATACGAAAAATTTTTTATTAATGCCCCCAAATACAATAAGAAGTAATTATGAAAGAAGAGAGTTCTTAGAAATTAACATGATTTTCAAAATGTGGGGGAAAGGTGGATCATTAAATGACCTGAATTGACATAACCAAGGATTGGCTGTAGATGAAGGGATTTTTTTCCAGGAAGGAAAAAATTTTTTCCAAAGGAGGAAAGAAATTAAAAGTATGAGAGAGAAATTAAGAAATAGGGGGTACAGATTAAGACATTTTATTATGTTACCTAGTAGAAACTCTAAAGAAAACAGAGAATGAAGTGGGGAGAAACTAAACAAAGGATATGTAGTTTAAATGTTTACTACCTTCGTATCCTATATGCAAAGTATTACTTGAGGAAATTTTTTTAGCAAAGTGAAAAATTGATGCAATAACAGGAAAATAAGGAATATAAGAAATATTGGTGAACAGATAAGTCTAGGAATCAAGCTAAACAATATGGCTGTTATGCTTAAGGCAAATAAAATTTTTAAATTTTGGTGATCATGGTGATGGAAAAAACAAGTTAGGAAAAAAACTCTGCAGGAAGCACATATTTTAAAAAATGTCATTAGTAGAGCACAGGGGAAGCAGATGCCAACATCTGTAATCTCAGTAAATGTAAATGGACTAACATGCTTTATTTAAAAGGCAGGTTATCATATAGGGTTGAAATAAAGAGATTAAATGTTTACAAATATACCTTAATCAAAAATTTAACACAGAAAGTGAACTGGATAAATACTGGATGTAATTAACAAATGCTTATAAAAAGCTGAAGGGGCAATGTCATATATAAGTCCAGAATTCAGAACTAAAAGGGATAGGGACGATATGTATAGAAGATATAATCTGCCAAAAATATAATTGTGAACTTTTTATACCTATTCTATAGATATGGTTAAGTATGTCAAGCATAAACTCAAGTTTACTAAGCATTTTTTTAAATTTTGGTGAAACAGTTTACCATTTTAGCTACTAGTAAGTGTACTTGTTCATTGGCATTAAGTACATTCACATGGATGTCCAGGTGTCACTACCATCAATCTCTAGAACTTTTTCAAAATCTTCCCTATATTGAAACTCGATACCCACTAAATAGTAACTCCATTTCAGCATAGGCTTAGTAGCCTGTTTAGGGAAAAAAAAAAAAACTATTGTTTTTTCTATTTTCTGCTAATTTTCATTTTTGATACCAGGTTGTGCACCGTACTTGTGCCTGTCTCTGTTGGAATGATGTTACTGATAGTCTAGAGATATTTTCCTAGGATATGTGATTTAGAAAGTTTGACTATATCTGGCTGCAAACCTTCCCCCATCTTCTTTCTGAACAGAGATGCTAATCAGTATTATCTACTCTGGCTTTGACGAAAAACACTGGGAAACTGTGGATGTTGAGTGTGCATGAGTGTGTACGTAGTTTCCTGAGGCATTTCAGAAAACAGAACGTGAGATTTAAAATGCGGTGGATTCCCAACTACAGTGTAAGAGGGTTCCCGTTTCTCCACACCCTCTCCAGCATTTATTGCTTGTAGACTTTTGGATCACAGCCATTCTGACTGGCGTGAAATAGTACCTCATTGTGGTTTTGATTTGCATTTCTCTGATAATGAGTGATGTTGAGCATCTTTTCATGTGTTTGTTAGCCATCTGTATGTCTTCTTTGGAGAAATGTCTTATTTAGTTCTTTGGCCCATTTTTTGATTGGGTCATTTATTTTTCTGGAATTGAGCTGTTGGTGGGAATGCAAACTAGTACAGCCACTATGGAGAACAGTGTGGAGATTCCTTAAAAAACTGGAAATAGAACTGCCTTATGATCCAGCAATCCCACTGCTGGGCATACACGCTGAGGAAACCAGAAGGGAAAGAGACATGTGTACCCCAATCATCGCAGCACTGTTTATAATAGCCAGGACATGGAAGCAACGTAGATGTCCGTCAGCAGATGAATGGATAAGAAAGCTGTGGTACATATACACAATGGAGTATTACTCAGCCATTAAAAAGAATACATTTGAATCAGTTCTAATGAGGTGGATGAAACTGGAGCCTATTATACAGAGTGAAGTAAGCCAAAAAGAAAAACACCAATACAGTATACTAACGCATATGTATGGAATTTAGAAAGATGGTAACAATAACCTTGTATACGAGACAGCAAAAGAGACACTGATGTGTAGAACAGTCTTTTGGACTCTGTGGGAGAGGGAGAGGGTGGGATGATTTAGGTGAATGGCATTGAAACATGTATAATATCATATATGAAATGAGTTGCCAGTCCAGATTCGGTGCACAATACTGGATGTTTGGGGCTGGTGCACTGGGACGACCCAGAGGGATGGTATGGAGAGGGAGGAGGGAGGAGGGTTCAGGATGGGGAACACATGTATACCTGTGGTGGATTCATTTTGATATATGGCAAAACCAATACAATATTGTAAAGTTAAAAAATAAAATTAAATTAAAAAAAAATAAAATGCAATGGAAATGAAGTATAGAATTCAAGAGGTGAAATGAGGCAGAGCTTTAAATAGGTCATCAAAATTTACATAGAAGTTAAGCATAACGATAGAATTAGGAATGAGGAAGAAAAGCAACTCACCTGCAAAATGTACCAAGATATCAGTAGATAACCATTAGGTCTACTAAGGTGACTTTCACATTTTCAGACCCCTCCTCATAATGTAAAACTATTTTCGCTCACAAATACAAGAACATATGACTGATATTTAAAATAGTATTTAACATTCTATGTGCTGTACGCTCTTTTTTACTGTTTCCTTTTTTTAAAACTTGGATCTCAACACATTAAATTATATTAACAGCCAGTGAATGGGTTGCAGTCCTAAAGTTTGAGAAATGCTGATCTAGAAGGTGGTTGTTATGAGACTCAAAGGTAGTAGAACTTTCATACAAGGATAGAGAAGTAAATTTTAAGTAGCGGAAACTAGAACATGGACAACACCTCTACTTACCTTTTCTAAAGAACTTTTATATAAAGAGATTTATATTCTTCACAGTTTAGTGACTGACAAGCAGAAAAGAGTTGAGCATGAAATGTTTGATGAGGAACTTGAGAGCATTTGTTTACTGTGGGAACAAGGATTCCAAAGAAAATAGTCAAGTAATAAGCAGCAAAATGTGACGGTGTGGTGAAATGACAGATTCATTGAATTAAGTGGAAATGAGAGGGGAAAAGCAGAGATATGGAGTAACTTACATTTTGACCTTTACCAAGAAAACAGAGATAAAAAGTAAGTCTGGTACCAATGTTTCAAATGAAATTATGGGAGAAAGTACTTGATTTTTTTTTTTAAAGGTTGTTATAGAGAGAGACAAACCAAAAGTAATGAATAGTGGCATAAATCCAAATGTAACTTCAGGAATTCTGTTAACTAGTTGTCCTCTCAGTTTACTCATTAAAGATCATGCCGTTGGACTAGGAGATCTTAACCTTACTATTGTTTTAAAAAATTGATTGAGTCTATGTATTGTATCCCCATTATCAGTAGTAGAAAGCATGTGTGTGTGTGTATTCTCTAAGTGGCTCTTGAAAACATTGTCAACAGTTTTAATTATAAACAAAATGGCTGAATAACTCAATATATTAGTAGTAGTTTCTTCATTAAATATTCTTCAGTCACATTTGATTTGTTATTTTTAGTTACATGAACATGCTGCCTACTTGGTGGACAGTTTGTGGGAGAGCTCTCAAGAACTGTTGAAAGACTGGGAATGTATGACAGAATTGCTATTAGAAGAACCTGTTCAAGGAGAGGAAGGTACAGTATTTTGAAAAGTTGATTTACATATTGTTTTGGGTTGATATTAATAATCATACCATCCTGTATAAATGACTTCTTAAAAATGAGTATATGCAAGTATATCTGTGTATCTTTTTTTCAAAAAGAACAGTTTGTTTCCTGTAACAAGCAAAGGTGTCTTAATAGTATCTAACATCTTTCTATATTAGGACTGCAATCATGCATGTCCTACAAGTTTTTAAAACCCTGTAAACATCATGGAGCATTCAAGGTTTTCTTTATGCTGATTTCAGCTACAAAATACTGATGTACTTAAAGTAAAAAGAAAAAAAATGGTTCATCCAGAGTCTTTTTGCTGTATATAAGTACTTGATCTTTCACATACAAGGTTTAATTACACCACAATCATCCCATCTTTCGTTATATATATTCTTAACATTAAAATTAGGAAACCAACAATAAAGTCACTTACTTAGCTGTTCAAGAAATAGGGAGGGAACTTCCCTGGTGGTCCAGTGGCTAAGACTCCACACTCCCAGTGCAGGAGGCCTGGGTTTGATCCCTCATAGGGGAACAAGACCTCATATGCTGCACCTAAGAGTTCACATGCTGCAACTGAGACCCAGCACAGCCAAATAAATAAATATTAAGAAAAAGAAGAAATACGGAGAAATAATTGCTATACTGATAATTTCTGAAGTATGCGTCTTAATGTTACACTTTGTGTAATAACATGAACAGCAGACTGGATATGTATACTTAATAAAACATTCGTCTTCTAAAAGCTTATATGAATATTAGCTCTGTAAAGCTAGCAGTGCCTCTTCTGTATAGCTTGTTTTTCAGTCTAGCCCAGAATATTGTTCAGTCAGTAAGTCATATCTGACTCTTTGCAACCCTGTGGACTACAGCACACCAGGCTTCCCTGTCCTTCATCATCTCCCGAAGTTTGCTCAAACTCATGTCATTGAGTTGGTGATGCTATATAACCATCTCATCCTCTGTCACCCCCTTCTCCTCCTGCCCTCAATCTTTCCCAGTATCAGGGTCTTTTCCAGTGAGTCCACTCGTTGAATCAGGTGGCCCAAGCTTTGGAGCTTCAGTTTCAGCTTTAGTCCTTCCAATGAATATTCAGGACTGATTTCCTTTAGGATTGACTGGTTTGATCTCCCTGCTGTCCAAGGGACTCTCAAGAGTCTTCTCTAGTACCACAATTCAACAGCATCAGTTCTTCAGTGCTCAGCCTTTATAGTCCAACTCTCACATCCATACATGACTACTGGAAAAACCATAGCTTTGACTAGACAGACCTTTGTCAGCAAACTGATGTCTCTGCTTTTTAATACACTCTCTAGGTTTGTCATAGCTTTTCTTCCAAGAAGCAAGCGTCTTATGATTTCATGGCTGCAGCCACAGTCCGCACTGATTTTGGAGTCTGTCACTGTTTCCATTGTTTCCCCGTCTATTTGTCATGAAGTGATGGGACCAGTTGCCATGACCTTAGTTTTTGGAGTGTTGAGTTTTAAGTCAGCTTTTTCACTCTCCTCTTTCACTTTCATCAAGAGGCTCTTTAGTTCCTCTTCACTTTCTGCCATAAGGTTGGGGACATCTGGATATCTAAAGTTATTGATATTTTTCCTGACAATCTTGATTCCAGCTTGTGCTTCATCCAGCCTGGCATTTCTCATGATGTACTCTGCATGTAAGTTAAATAAGCAGGGTGACGATATACAGCCTTGATGTGCTCCTTTCCTAATTTGAAGCCAGTCCTTTGTTCCATGTCCAATTCTAACTGTTGCTTCTTGGCCTGCAAACAGGTTTCCCAGGAGGCAGGTAAGGTGGTCTGGTATCCCCATCTCTTTAAGAATTTTCCACAGTTTGTTGTGATCCACATAGTCAAAGGATTTAGCATGGTTAGTGAAGCATAAGTAAATGTTTTTCTGGAATTCCCTTGTTTTTCTATGATTCAGTGGATGTTGGATACTTCACCTTCTTGCATTTCTTTTTCTTTGGGATGGTTTTGGTCACTGCCTCCTGTACAGTGTTACAGACCTCTGTCCATAGTTCTTCAGGCACTCTGCCTACCACATCTAATCATTTGACTCTATTTGTTACCTATGCTATATAATAATAAGAGATTTGATTTAAGTCATACTTGAATTGCCTAGTGGTTTTCCCCACAATAGTAGTGTAAAAAATGACTGTTTCATGTAATCTATATGAATTCCTAGAATGGAGATGATACCTTAATGTAAGTGAGGGTTGTAATGAACTTTAGAATTGAAAGAAACAGATTCAGATATCTAACTATCCTTTGTTACTTATATCGTCTTTTTTCTGTTCCTTAGATTACCTTTCTTTAAAACATAGATTCTTTTTCTTATTTTCTTAAATAGATATTGTGAGTATAAATGAAATAGTTTACTATTGATTCTGTTCTTTTTTTTCCCTACTTTTCTGTGTGGTTCAGCTCTCTGGTACATAAGAGCAGAATTAGCCATTACCTGCAATAGATTTCCTATACTTATTAGTGACCATCCCTTAGTGTTGTTTCCAAGCAGTAACGCTAATTCTTAACCACCGGACCACCAGGAAAGTCCTTGGTATTGTTAACTTTTTACTCTCATTTAAATATATAAAACATGTCATTCAGAAAATAATTACCATGACTGTTAGTCATCAGGGTGTTCTAGATGAATCTGCCTTCTTAAAATAACTATATCTTAGTATTAGATTTTCTTTGTGGTTTAAGTTTAGTTGACATTGGATTTAACTTTCAGCCAGTTGGTTTGGTTTCGTTTGATTTTGTTGGATTTTAACTAGAAAAGCAGATTGTAAAATGGGGGAAAATTTTTAAATCAACCACAATTTTAGGGTATGGTTGAATATGGAAAGGCAAGGCTGGAGAATTTATTCAGAACAAGTGCAGAACTATTTTAAAATCCTGATTCAACTTTTTTTCATACATTTGTCCATATGCATGCTGTACCACATATAAGCTTTGGTATGGAATGACATCCAAATCAATATTCTGAGCTACCATATTGCTGTATTTCATATAATAAAATGCCATAGTAACTTATTTTCTTAAGACTAATTAGAAGTTAAGTTGTACTTTAGGTAAGTGAAGTTTGATAGGTATTCTAGTGGGTGAAAGTCTAGTTAGTAGTTGCAAATATAGGACTAAAATTTTTTCAAAACAGTTATCAAAGACTACCAATAGAAGTTTAAATTATAACTGCTATATGTCCAAACAAAATTATCAGTAAAAAAGATAAAATGCACCCCTGAGTGCATAGCAACACTATTTCCAGTAGCCAAGATGTAGAAACAACCTTAATGTTCATCAACAGATGAATGGATGAAAAAGATGTGGTGCATATGTACAGTGGAATACTACTCAGCCATAAAAAAGAATGAATGTCATTTGCAGCTACACAGATGGACCTAGAGATTATCAGTCAGAAAGAAGAAAACAAATACCTTATGATACCACTTATACATGGAATCTAAAATATGACACACATGAACTTATCTGTGAAACAGAAATGGACTCATAGACATAGAGAACAGACTTGTGGTTGCTGATAGGGCAAGGGGTTGAATTGGGAATTTGGGACTAGCAGATGCAGACGACTGTATAAAGGTGAAGTCACTCAGTCGTGTCCAACTCTTTGCGACCCCATGGACTGTAGCCCACCAGGCTCCTCCGACCATGGGATTTTCCAGGCAAGAATACAGGAGTGGGTTGCCATTTCCTTCTCCAGGGGATCTTCCCGACCCAGGGATCAAACTCTGGTCTTCTGCATTACAGGCAGACTCTTTACCGTCGGAGCCACCAGGGAATCCTAAATGTATATAGAATGGATAAACAACAAGGTCCTATTGTATAGCACAGGGAACTGTTAATATATTCAATATTGTATAACAAACCATAATGGAAAAGAAAAATAATAATAAGTCACAACTTCTATAAGACTACTTTGCAGTGTTTTTAAGAGATGGTAGTTTGTGGGGATATATGTGTATTCTACAGCAAAATCAAATTGCTGGTTAAATTTTTTAGTGTAATGTGAAGGTCTAGATAACAGGTAATCAGGCAAAAACAGGGCCATAGCTAAGTTATTTAACTTCTCTGGGTCTTAGCTTCTTCATTTATTAAGAAAAGTCTTGTTGATTAGATAAACTTCTGTGGTCATTGAAGGTTAGAATTCTGTGATCCAGTTGAGGCTGACGTAACATGGATAAGTGGAATTCTTCAGGTAGTGAGTCCTTAATTCAGTTATAATATAAACATATTTGTTGACCATCTCTTATGTGCTGTTATACTAAGCATTGCGAGTGTAGTCTTAAGCAGAGACAGCTCACTGCCCATATGGAGCTTACATTTCAAGTGGGGATGGTAGACCAAAACTAAGTGGTCAGAATAATTTCAAAAGTTAATAAGTACCTATGATAGGTGATAACAATAAGAAGGTGTCCATTGTTAGATTGAATCTCAAAAGGAGATTCTAAGGATGCCATCCGTGAGCCAGGAATCTAAAGGATATGGGGGCTAGCCTTTAGAAGAAAACAGCTGTCTGGATAGAGGAAATGGTAACTGCAGAGTGCCTATAGCATGAATGATATTGTTATATTCCAGAAGCTGCAATAGCTATAGCACTGTGGGTCAGCGGTACTAGATGAGATAGAGGCAGAGGCCTGATGATGTAGAATATTTAAGTTCATAAGTGGATTTATTTAGTTTATTAGTTTATTTATTTAGTTTATTTATTTAGTTTATTGTAAGTGTAATTTATTTAGTTTATTGTAAGTGTAATAGGCAAATTTGGCCTTGGAATACGGAATGAAGCAGGGCAAAGACTAATAGAGTTTTGCCAAGAAAATGCACTGGTCATAACAAACACCCTCTTCCAACAACACAAGAGAAGACTCTACACATGGACATCACCAGATGGTCAACACCGAAATCAGATTGGTTATATTCTTTGCAGCCAAAGATGGAGAAGCTCTATACAGTCAGCAAAAACAAGACCAGGAGCTGACTGTGGTTCAGACCGTGAACTCCTTATTGCCAAATTCAGACTGAAATTGAAGAAAGTAGGGAAAACCACTAAACCATTCAGGTATGACCTAAATTAAATCCCTTATGATTATACAGTGGAAGTGAGAAATAGATTTAAGGGCCTAGATCTGATAGATAGACTGCCTGATGAACTATGGAATGAGGTTCGTGACATTGTACAGGAGACAGAGATCAAGTCCATCCCCATGGAAAAGAAATGCAAAAAAGCAAAATGGCTGTCTGGGGAGGCCTTACAAATAGCTGTGAAAGGAAGAGAAGCGAAAAGCAAAGGAGAAAAGGAAAGATATAAACATCTGAATGCAGAGTTCCAAAGAATAGCAAGAAGAGATAAGAAAGCCAAAAATTCCAACATATGGAGGCTGAACAACACGCTGCTGAATAACCACCAAATCACAGAAGAAATCAAAAAAGAAATCAAAATTTGCATAGAAACGAATGAAAATGAAAACACAACAACCCAAAACCTGTGGGACACGGTAAAAGCAGTCCTAAGGGGAAAGTTCATAGCAATACAGGCACACCTCAAGAAACAAGAAAAAAGTCAAATAAATAACCTAACTCTACACCTAAAGCAACTAGAAAAGGAAGAAATGAAGAACCCCAGGGTTAGTAGAAGGAAAGAAATCTTAAAAATTAGAGCAGAAATAAATGCAAAAGAAACAAAAGAGACCATAGCAAAAATCAACAAAGCCAAAAGCTGGTTCTTTGAAAGGATAAATAAAATTGACAAACCATTAGCCAGACTCATCAAGAAACAAAGGGAGAAAAATCAGAACAATAAAATAAGAAACGAAAATGGAGAGATCACAACAGACAACACAGAAATACAAAGGATCATAAGAGACTACTATCAACAATTATATGCCAGTAAAATGGACAACGTGGAAGAAATGGACAAATTCTTAGAAAAGTACAACTTTCCAAAACTCGACCAGGAAGAAATAGAAAATCTTAACCGACCCATCACAAGCACGGAAATTGAAACTGTAATCAAAAATCTTCCAGCAAACAAAAGCCCAGGTCCAGACGGCTTCACAGCTGAATTCTACCAAAACTTTTAAAGAACAGCTAACACCTATCCTGTTCAAACTCTTCCAAAAAATTGCAGAGGAAGGTAAACTTCCAAACTCATTCTATGAGGCCACCATCACCCTAATACCAAAACCTGACAAAGATCCCACCAAAAAAGAAAACTACAGGCCAATATCACTGATGAACATAGATGCAAAAATCCTTAACAAAATTCTAGCAATCAGAAACCAACAACACATTAAAAAGATCATACACCATGACCAAGTGGGCTTTATCCCAGGGATGCAAGGATTCTTCAATATCCGCAAATCAATCAATGTAATACACCACATTAACAAATTGAAAAATAAAAACCATATGATTATCTCAATAGATGCAGAGAAAGCCTTTGACAAAATTCAACACCCATTTATGATAAAAACTCTCCAGAAAGCAGGAATAGAAGGAACATACCTCAACATAATAAAAGCTATGTATGACAAACCCACAGCAAACATTATCCTCAATGGTGAAAAACTGAAAGCATTTCCTCTAAAGTCAGGAACAAGACAAGGGTGCCCACTCTCACCATTACTATTCAACATAGTTTTGGAAGTTTTGGCCATAGCAATCAGAGCAGAAAAAGAAATAAAAGGAATCCAAATTGGAAAAGAAGACGTAAAACTCTCACTATTTGCAGATGACATGATCCTCTACATAGAAAACCCTAAAGACTCCACCAGAAAATTACTAGAACTAATCAATGACTATAGTAAAGTTGCAGGATATAAAATCAACACACAGAAATCCCTTGCATTCCTATACCCTAATAATGAGAAAACAGAAAGAGAAATAAAGGAAACAATTCCATTCACCATTGCAACGGAAAGAATAAAATACTTAGGAATATATCTACCTAAAGAAACTAAAGACCTATATATAGAAAACTATAAAACACTGGTGAAAGAAATCAAAGAGGACACTAATAGATGGAGAAATATACCATGTTCATGGATTGGAAGAATCAATATAGTGAAAATGAGTATACTACCCAAAGCAATTTATAGATTCAACGCAATCCCTATCAAGCTACCAACAGTATTCTTCACAGAGCTAGAACAAATAATTTCACAATTTGTATGGAAATACAAAAAACCTCGAATAGCCAAAGCGATCTTGAGAAAGAAGAATGGAACTGGAGGAATCAACCTACCTGACTTCAGGCTCTACTACAAAGCCACAGTTATCAAGACAGTATGGTACTGGCACAAAGACAGAATATAGATCAATGGAACAAAATAGAAAGCCCAGAGATAAATCCACGCACATTTGGACACCTTATCTTTGGCAAAGGAGGCAAGAATATACAATGGATTAAAGACAATCTCTTTAACAAGTGGTGCTGGGAAATCTGGTCAACCACTTGTAAAAGAATGAAACTAGAACACTTTCTAACACCATATACAAAAATAAACTCAAAATGGATTAAAGATCTAAACGTAAGACCAGAAACTATAAAACTCCTAGAGGAGAACATAGGCAAAACTCTCTCTGACATACATCACAGCAGGATCCTCTATGACCCACCTCCCAGAATATTGGAAATAAAAGCAAAAATAAACAAATGGGACCTAATTAACCTTAAAAGCTTCTGCACATCAAAGGAAACTATTAGCAAGGTGAAAAGACAGCCTTCAGAATGGGAGAAAATAATAGCAAATGAAGCAGCTGACAAACAACTAATCTCAAAATATACAAGCAACTCCTACAGCTCAACTCCAGAAAAATAAATGACCCAATCAAAAAATGGGCCAAAGAACTAAATAGACATTTCTCCAAAGAAGACATACAGATGGCTAACAAACACATGAAAAGATGCTCAACATCACTCATTATCAGAGAAATGCAAATCAAAACCACTATGAGGTACCATTTCACACCAGTCAGAATGGCTGCGATCCAAAAGTCTACAAATAATAAATGCTGGAGAGGGTGTGGAGAAAAGGGAACCCTCTTACACTGTGGGTGGGAACGCAAACTAGTACAGCCACTATGGAGAACAGTGTGGAGATTCCTTAAAAAACTGGAAATAGAACTGCCTTATGATCCAGCAATCCCACTGCTGGGCATACACACTGAGGAAACAAGAAGGGAAAGAGACACGTGTACCCCAATGTTCATCACAGCACTGTTTATAATAGCCAGGACATGGAAGCAACCTAGATGTCCATCAGCAGATGAATGGATAAGAAAGCCATGGTACATATACACAATGGAGTATTACTCAGCCATTAAAGAGAATACATTGGAATCAGTTCTAATGAGGTGGATGAAACTGGAGCCTATTATACAGAGTGAAGTAAGCCAGAAGGAAAAACACCAATACAGTATAATAACGCATATATATGGAATTTAGAAAGATGGTAACAATAACCCTGTGTATGAGACAGCAAAAGAGACACTGATGTATAGAACAGTTTTATGGACTCTGTGGGAGAGGGAGAGGGTGGGAAGATTTGGGAGAATGGCATTGAAACATGTAAAATATCATGTATGAAATGAGATCCCAGTCGAGGTTTGATGCACGATACTGGATGCTTGGGGCTAGTGCACTGGGACAACCCAGAGGGATGGTATGGGGAGGGAGGAGGGTTCAGGATGGGGAACACATGTATACCTGTGGCGGATTCATTTTGATATTTGGCAAAACTAATACAATTATGTAAAGTTTAAAAATAAAATTAAAAAAAAAAAAAGAAAGCCTTCTTCAGCGATCAATGCAAAGAAATAGAGGAAAACAACAGAATGGGAAAGACTAGGGATCTCTTCAAGAAAATCAGAGATACCAAAGGAACAGTTCATGCCAAGATGGGCTCGATAAAGGACAGAAATGGTATGGACCTAACAGAAGCAGAAGATATTAAAAAGAGATGGCAAGAATACACAGAAGAACTGTACAAAAAAGATCTTCACGACCCAGATAATCATGATGGTGTGATCACTGACCTAGAGCCAGACATCCTGGAATGTGAAGTCAAGTGGGCCTTAAAAGCATCACTATGAACAAAGCTAGTGGAGGAGATGGAATTCCAGTTCAGCTATTCCAAATCCTGAAAGATGATGCTGTGAAAGTGCTGCACTCAATATGCCAGCAAATTTGGAAAACTCAGCAGTGGCCACAGGACTGGAAAAGGTCAGTTTTCATTGCAATCCCAAAGAAAGGCAATGCCAAAGAAT
Source organism: Bos indicus x Bos taurus (assembly GCF_003369695.1). Classification (NCBI taxonomy): domain Eukaryota; kingdom Metazoa; phylum Chordata; class Mammalia; order Artiodactyla; family Bovidae; genus Bos; species Bos indicus x Bos taurus. Next base: position 132,276,031 of record NC_040076.1, read on the forward strand.
GCTCAAACTACCGCACAATTGCACTCATCTCACACGCTAGTAAAGTAATGCTTAAAATTTTCCAAGCCAGGCTTCAGCAATATGTGACCTGTGAACTTCCTGATGTTCAAGCTGATTTTAGAAAAGGCAGAGGAACCAGAGATCAAATTGCCAACATCCTCTGGATTTTGGAAAAAGCAAGAGAGTTCCAGAAAAGCATCTATTTCTGCTTTATTGACTATGCCAAAGCCTTTGACTGTGGGGATCACAATAAACTGTGGAAAATTCTTCAAGAGATGGGAATACCAGACCACCTTATCTGCCTCTTGAGAAACCTATATGCAGATCAGGAAGCAACAGTTAGAACTGGACATTGAACAACAGACTGGTTCCAAATAGGAAAAGGAGTTCATCAAGGCTGTATATTGTCACCCTGTTTATTTAACTTACATGCAGAGTAAATCATGAAAAACACTGGACTGGAAGAAACACAAGCTGGAATCAAGATTGCCGGGAGAAATATCAATCACCTCAGATATGCAGATGACACCACCCTTGTGGCAGAAAGTGAAGAGGAACTCAAAAGCCTCTTGATGAAAGTGAAAGTGGAGAGTGAAAAAGTTGGCTTAAAGCTCAGCATTCTGAAAACGAAGATCATGGCATCCGGTCCCCGCACTTCATGGGAAATAAATGGGGAAACAGTGGAAACAGTGTCAGACTTTATTTTTCTGGGCTCCAAAATCATTACAGATGGTGGCTGCAGCCATGAAATTAAAAGACGCTTACTCCTTGGAAGGAAAGTTATGACCAACCTAGATAGCATATTCAAAAGCAGAGACATTACTTTGCCAACAAAGGTTTGTCTAGTCAAGGCTATGGTTTTTCCTGTGGTCATGTATGGATGTGAGAGTTGGACTGTGAAGAAGGCTGAGTGCCAAAGAATTGATGCTTTTGAGCTGTGGTGATGGAGAAGACTCTTGAGAGTCCCTTGGACTGCAAGGAGATCCAACCAGTCCATTCTGAAGGAGATCAGCCCTAGGATTTCTTTGGAAGGAATGACGCTAAAGCTGAAACTTCAGTACTTTGGCCACCTCATGCGAAGAGTTGACTCATTGGAAAAGACTCTGATGGTGGGAGGGATTGGGGGCAAGAGGAGAAGGGGACGACAGAGGATGAGATGGCTGGATGGCATCACTGACTCGATGGACTTGAGTCTGGGTGAACTCCGGGAGTTGATGATGGACAGGGAGGCCTGGCGTGCTGCAATTCATGGGGTCCCAAAGAGTCGGACACAACTGAGTGACTGATCTGATCTAAAGTGTAATAGGAAGCCACTGAAAGATTTTAAACAGGAAAGTTATTTAATCACCTTCGTATTTTAAGAAAAATGTTTTTTGTCAACATTTTTGGAATAGGCAGAAGATCAGTTAGATAACTGTTGCAGTGGTCTCTATGGGAAATGATAATAAAAATACAAAAGATGAAGATAAATTATAGAAATAAAAAGCCCATGTGAGTTTTTAAAATTGTGATAGGAAAGGGACAAAAGAAGGAAGAACAAGGGTGAGAGCAAGCTATATAAAAAGGATGGTAAGAGATAACTGTACACTATAGAAGGCCCAGTAAAAAGGGTGTTCAAGAGAGCTGTGGTTAATAATATCAAATACTGCAAAGGAGGAGAAAAAGGACTGTGCAAAGACCATCAGCTTTAAGTGAACATTTAGGTCATCCGTGACTTTTTAGTGTTTCTTTTCAGTGGTATTAAGGAGAAAAGCCAGAGTTTAAGGTGATAAGATTGAAATTGAGATATGTAAAAAGGTTTCTGAAAACTTAAAAAGTTGTGTAGTTATTTGATAATTCATAGAGCAAACAGCACCCATTCCTTTCTGCCATTGTGGCTGTTTGGCTCTCAACTGTGGCTTAAGGCTTGCTTGTTTTCACTTGTAAATTTCAATTGTTTTGAATTTGCCATATCAAAATGGATGTTTCAAATTATACACTAATAAAGCTGATGATGTTAGACACTATATAAGGTTGAGTTATTCTTCAACAATAATCTGTATATTTTAGTGTATAAGAGAAGAGTATTTCTATATTTAATAAGGTTTTCTTTGTCCTCATTTTCCACAGAACTTGATTTTTTTTCATAAATAATAGAAAATGCATTTATTGGGTTGGCCAGAGAATTCATTCAGGTTTTTCTGTAACATCTTACAGGAAAACCCAAACAAACTTTTTGGCTGACCCAGTAGTTCATAGTCTCGTCACTCCTTTATCCCCAGCCAAATGTCAAAAAACAAGAAATTCTAGAATCATAAAGTAGAAACTTTGATTGTTTTATTGCACGGGAAGTTTTTTCATATTATTAAGCATTGAATCAGAGAGTATAAATGGAAAGCTGAAGCTGTTTCTGTGGTTTTACTAAGACAAGCTAAAGTTCATGTGTTTTTCCTATCAGTTAAAGTGTTAAAAATGATTGAATTAAGATGTACATACATATTCCTGTTCAGGATGATTTTGGTATAGAGTAAGGGATAAGATGTAACGTCTTTGCTTGTCTTTTCGTTGGTGTTGCCCCAGTTTATTTTGAAATAATCAATATAAACGTCTCAGCTTCCAAAGCTTCTTATTTTTTCTTTATGCCTAGTTCTGTCTCTATAATCCCCATATCTATTGGTCTTCTTTTTTTAATTTGTCTTTAGCATAAACATGTATACAGAGAAAAGAACACAAGGAAGGAGACAAAGATAAAATTAAACTATTCAAATTAGTTTCAAAATGTTTTAAGATATATATATAGGAATGAATTCAATAAGAAAAGTACAGAATCAGTATGAAGAAAATCATAATGTTTCATTAAATAATGTCAAATATGATCTTATAAATGAAGAGTTATATCATGTTCCTGGCTGGAAAGATGATTAAAATGTCAGTTCTTCCCAACATAATGTATAATTTTCTTAAAAATACCAGTTCAAATTCCAATGCATTTGAGAGAGTTCTGAAAGGTGAGGTGAGAAAATGAACTAAGCGTAATGATTTTAAAACTTACATAGACTGAGTAAAGTAAGTCCAACAGAGAAGACAAATATATGATATTAGGTATATGTGGAATATTCTTTTTAAAGGGTGCAAATGAACAATCTGCAAGACAGAAATAGTTACAGAAGCAGAAAACAAACATGGTTACCAGAAAGTTGAGGCGGATAGATTGGAAGATTGGGATTGGCATATACACACCGCTGTATATAACATAGATAACTAATAATGGCCTACTGTATAGGACAGGAAACTACTTAGTACTCTTTAATGGCCTATATGAGAAAAGAATCTTAAAAAAAAGTGGATATATATATATATATATATATATATATATATGGCTCACTTTGCTGTACACCTGAATTAACACAACACTGTAAATCAACTATACTCCAATAAAAATTAAAAATTAAAATTTATGCAGAATTTCATGCATATGTTATAAAGACAGTATAGCATAGTGCTTAAGAGCATAAACCTTGAAGTCAGACTGCCTGGGTTCATATCTTGGGTCTACTACTAATTGAGTAGTTTGAAAAGTTATTTATAACTGTGCCCTACATATAGAAAATACTTAATAAATTGTTTGCTACTACCTTTATAGTAATTAGAAATTTTTAGGGAAAAGCATTAGATAAGGGAAATTTGTTCAACTAAATATTCAAATTAGTTGAATTAAGTTACACATTAAGGTATATTATAACATTATAAAGTTGCTGTAATCAAAACAGCATGGCTTTATAACACTGAAACTTAAGAATCCAGAAATATTAATAGATCAAAGTATATAGGAGCATCTAAAACATGTTAAAAGGTGACATTTCAAATAAACCAAGGAAAGCTGATTTTCTTCAACAATGGTGGGGGCATCATTGAGTGCTCCTCTGGTGGGAGTAAACAGACCCATACCTGATATTAATACTATCAGCAGAATAAATTTCAGATAGATAAGAGATGTAAAAGCAAGCAACAGAAACAGAGAAGAAAATACACTTCTTTGATCTCTGGGAGAAAGGAGCTCTTTGAAAGCAATGCAAGAAACCCAAAAGACTTTTTTCTTTTTAATCTATATGAGATGATAGATAATAGCTAAACTTAACTATGGTGATCATTTCACAATGTAAGTAAATTAAATCATTGTGTAGTACAACTGAAATCTGTATGGTATTGTATGTCACTTATCTCTCAAAAAAACAAATAAATAAAAATCCTGGAAAGCAAAGAGAGAAATCTGAAAGTCAGAAAACAAATCAGTATAGATATGACTCTGTAAAGGTTAACTATTTCTGACAAAATATACCATGAGGAGTTCTAAAACCAAAAGAACAAACTGTGAGAAAATATTTGCATCATTTAAGACAAAGTTAATGCTACTAAAATATAAGAATCCAAGAAACGTGTATAACAATAGAAAAGTTAGTAGAGAATAAACAGAAAAATCTCCAAAAAAATTTAATAAACAAGAAAATGCACTCCACTAATTATGCAGGAGCAAAATAAGAAATAGCACTTTAAGTGATTGGATTGGCAAAAATTAAAGGAACTTATAACATCCAGTGTTGGCAGGGATAAAAGGAATCAAATATTGTCATCATTGCAGTTGGAGGTGTGGATTGCAGTAAGTAACCTTATTGATTTGTCAGTACCAAGATTTTAACCTTTGACTCATTATTCCCTCTCTTGACATTTATTCTGCCGAAATAGAAGTGTTAGTTACATAATGTGTGTATTTATGATACTTGTTATTGAATTTTTTATAAATGTGACAAGAATTTGGGGAAAATTTGAGTGAATGTTAATAGAGCAGGTTGGATAAACTGTGAAACACAAACTATGTAATAACTTGTAATTATTTAAGGTAATTATTCATATACGTCATATCACTTGAAAGATACTCAGAATCTATTAATTTTTTTTTACTAAAAAAAGAAAAATATATGTAAACTTTGAAATGATATAGACGGAAAATTTTGGCATTGCCCAATTCAGAAGTATGATATTACGAGAGATTAGGTATTAGAAGAAACCAGAGGTTGTCCTTTTTTTCTTTACTTTGTGTATCTCTTTCTTATTTGACTTATGACAGATACATATTATTGAAAAGATAAAAAGGACAAAGAATAGAACTTAACCTTAGTCTTTAAGTAATAGTGTGCAGGTTTTTTTTTATATTGTGTGCATTTTTGATATGTGGCTATTATAAAACTATCTACTTATGCTAATGTGTTTTGTTTGACTTTAGCAATGTCCGACCGTCAGGAGAGTGCTCTTATAGAGCTCATGGTTTGTACAATTCGTCAAGCTGCTGAGGCACATCCTCCAGTGGGAAGGGGTACCGGCAAGAGAGTAAGTTGGCCTTACATACTTTTACCAGACCCACTCCCACAACATACATCTTAAATTAACAGGATTAGAACTAACAATAGAAAGGTCTTAAGATAACAAGATTAGTCAGAAGGTTCTTGTTAAGGAGAAACATGTCCTCAACCAAGATACATTGTTATATTGACTAAGACAAAGCAATGTAGAAAAAGTTTGTCCTTTTCTCCTCCTTGAGAGCCCCTGACCCCTTCTTCCTCAAGGGCTCTGGACCCCTTCCTCCTTGAAGACCCCAGACTCTTTATCAACGTTCCTAAGGATTAGATCTTTCATTGTTATTCCAGATGAATTGAGATGATCACAGATGGAAAGACTAACTCTGGTAGTGTGAAGAAGTAGGCAATTCCCTTCCTCTTCCCCACCCCCACCCCCGCAAAAAAAGGAATGAAACTGGAAAAAATATCAAAACCCATATCAGGGCTCTGGAAATTCACCACAGATTTAAAAAAAAAAAAAAAATTGAGAAGTATTTCTAGGCATATCTTAGAGATATTGTAGGTTGAGTTCCAGACCACTACAATAAAGCAAATATTGCAGTAAAGCCAGGCACATGATTTTTTTCTTTTCTCAATGCATATAAAAGTTGTATTTACACTATACAATAGTCTATTAAGTGTACAATGCCTTATGCCTAGAAAAACGATGTACATACCTTAATTTAAAAATACTTTATTGCTTAAAGAAAAACACAATAATCTGAGCTTTCAGAAAGTTAGAGTCTTTTTGCTGGTGGCAATTTCTTAAAGTTAGACAATGATGAAGTTTACCTCATTGGTGGACTTTTCCTTTTGAAAACTGGTTCTCAGTAGCATGTAATGCTGTCTGATAGCATTTGACCTACAGCAGAAGTCTTTCAGAACTGAAGTCAGTCCTCTCAAACCCTGCCACTGCGTATCAACTAAGTATGTGTCATATTCTAAATTCTTGATTGTCATTTCAACAATCATCACAGCATTTTCACCATGAGTAGATTACATCTCTAGGAACCACTTCCTTTGCTCACCCATAAGAAGCAACTCCTCATCTGTTAAAGTGTTTGTCATGAGGTTTATACATATTCAGACTCCACTTTGAATTCTTTCTCTTGTTATTTCCTGCACATCTGTAGTTTCTTCCTCCACAGAACTCCTTGTATTTCTCAAAGTCATTCATAAGAGTTGAAATCAACTTCTTCAAAAATCCTATTAATGTTGATATTTTGACCTCTTCTCCTTGAATCATGAATATTTTTAGTGCCATCTAGAATGCTGAATCCTTTTTAGAAAGTTTCCAATGGACTTTGCTCAGATTCCTCAGACGAGTCACTGTCTATGGCAGCTATAGCCTTACAACATTTTTCTTAACTAGTAAAAGTTGAAAGTCGAAATTACTCCTTGATCCATGGGGCTGCAAAATGAATATTGTGTTAGGCGGCATGAAAACATTATTCTCTTTGTGCATCTCCGTCATTACTCTTGGGTGACCAGATGCATTGTCAGTGAGCAGTCATATTTTGAAAGGGATCTTTTTTTTGAGCTGTAGATCTCAACAGTGGGCTTAAAATACTTGCCAAACCACCAGCTCCGGGAGTTGGTGATAGACAGGGAAGCCTGGCATGCTGCAGTCCATGGAGTCACAAAGAGTCAGACACGACTGAGCAACAGAACTGAACTGAAACCACATTGTAAACAGATGTGCTATCATCCAGACTTTGTTGTCGCATTGATAGAGCATAGGCAGGTTAGATTTAGCATAATTCAAGGGTCCCTTGATCCGTGGGGCTGCAAAATGAATATTGTGATAGGCAGCTCATAGCTCAGTTGGTAAAGAATCTGCCTGCAGTGCAGAAGACCCAGGTTCATTTCCTGGGTTGGGAAGGTCCCCTGGAGAAGGAAATGGCAACCCATTCCAGAATTGTTGCCTGGGGAATCCGATGGACAGTGGATCCTGACAAGCTACAATCCATGGGGTCGCAAGAGTCAGACATGACTTAGCGATTAAACCACCACCATCAAGGAGCCCTAGAACTCTCAGAAAGGCAAATGAACATTGGCTTCAGCTTAAAGTCACCACCTGTATAACTATGAAAATCCTAGGTGGCATTTTCTTTTAATATAATGCTATTTTATCTACATTGCAAATCTTTTGTTTAGCGTAGCCACCTTCATTACTTGTCTTAGCTAGATCTAGATAACTTGCTGCAGCTTCTGCATCAGTACTTGCTGCTTCACCTTCAAGTCTTATGTTAGGGAGATGGCTTCTTTTTAAATCTCATGAACTAGATTGCAACTTTTCTCTTGGAGCTTCCTCACTTCTCTCAGCATAGAATTTAAAAGAGGGCCTTGCTTTGAATTAGAATTTGACATAAGGAATTATATATCTGGTTTGCTTTTATCAGATCACTAAAGCTGATTCCATATCCTCCATAAGGTTGTTTCACTTCGTTATTATTTATGTTTTCACTGGAGTAGCACTTTTAATTTCTTTCAAGAACATTTCCGTTGCATTCACAGCTTAGCTAACTGTTTGATGCATGAGGCCTAGTTTCCGACCTGTCTTAACTTTCAGCACTCCTTCCCCATTAAGCTTAATCGTGTCTAGTTTTTGTTATTCAGTTACTAAGTCATGTCACACGCTAGTAAAGTAATGCTCAAAATTCTCCAAGCAAGGCTTCAGCAATACATGAACTGTGAACTACCATATATTCAAGCTGGTTTTAGAAAAGGCAGAGGAACCAGAGATCAAATTGCCAACATCCTCTGGATCATGGAAAAAGCAAGAGAGTTCCAGAAAAGCATCTATTTCTGCTTTATTGACTATGCCAAAGCCTTTGACTGTGTGGATCACAATAAACTGTGGAAAATTCTTCAAGAGATGGGAATACCAGACCACCTGACCTGCCTCTTGAGAAACCTATATGCAGATCAGGAAGCAACAGTAAGAACTGGACATGGAACAACAGACTGGTTCCAAAGAGGAAAAGGAGTATGTCAAGGCTGTATATTGTCACCCTGCTTACTTAACTTATATGCAGAGTACATCATGAGAAACGCTGGGCTAGAAGAAGCACAAGCTGGAATCAAGATTGCCAGGAGAAATATCAATAACCTCAGATATGCAGGTGACACCACCCTTATGGCAGAAAGTGTAGAGGAACTAAAAAGCCTCTTGATGAAAGTGAAAGAGGAGAGTGAAAAAGTTGGCTTAAAGCACAACATTCAGAAAACGAAGATCGTGGCATCTGGTCCCATCACTTCATGGGAAATAGATGGGGAAACAGTGGAAACAGTGTCAGATTTTATTTGGGGGGCTCCAAAATCACTGCAGATGGTGATTTCAGCCATGAAATTAAAAGACGCTTACTCCTTGGAAGGAAAGTTATGACCAACCTAGATAGCATATTCAAAAGCAGAGACATTACTTTGCCAACACAGGTCTGGCTAGTCAAGGCTATGGTTTTGCCAGTGGTCATGTGTAGATGTGAGAGTTGGACTATAAAGAAAGCTGAGCACCGAAGAATTGATGCTTTTGAACTGTGTTGTTGGAGAAGACTTTTGAGAGTCCCTTGGACTGCAAGGAGATCCAACCAGTCCATCCTAAAGGAGATCAGTCCTGGGTGTTCTTTGCAAGGAGTGATGCTGAAGCTGAAACTCCAATACTTTGGTCACCTCATGTGAAGAGTTGACTCATTGGAAAACTCTGATGCTGGGACAAATTGGGGGCAGGAGGAGAAGGGGACGACAGAGGATGAGATGGCTGGGTGGCATCATCAACTCGATGGACATGAGTTTGTGTGAACTCTGGGAGTTGGTGATAGACAGGGAGGCCTGGTGTGCTCAATTCATGGGGTTGCAAAGAGTCGGACATGCCTGAGCAACTGAACTGAAGTCATGTCCAAGTCTTTGAGACCCCATGGACTGTAGCACACCAGGCTTCCCTGTGTGTTTGCTCAAACGCATGTCCATTGAGTCTGTCATGCCATCCAACCATCTCGTCCTCTGTTGTCCCTTTCTCTTCCTGCCTTCAGTCTTTCCCAGCGTCAGGGTCCTTTCCAATGAGTCAGCTCTTTGCATCAGGTGACCAAAGTATTAGAGGTTCAGCATCAGCCCTTCCAATGAATATTCAGGGTTGATTTCCTTTAGGATTGACTAGTTTGATCCCCTTTGCTATCCAAGGGACTTTGAAGAGTCTTCTCCAGCACACAGTTCAAACACATCAGTTCTTTGAGGTTCAGACTTCTTTATGATCCAACTCTCACATCTGTCCATGACTGTTGAAAAACTCAGAGCTTTGACTATTCGGACCTTTGTCACCAAACTGATGTCTCTGCTTTTTAATATGCTATCTGGAATTTCTTTGGAATGTATGATGCTAAAGCTGAAACTCCAGTACTTTGGCCACCTCATGTGAAGAGTTGACTCATTGAAAAAGACTCTGATGCTAGGAAGGATTGGGGGCAGGAGGAGAAGGGGATGACAGAGGATGAGATGGCTGGATGATATCACTGACTCGATGGACGTTGAGTCTGGGTGAACTCTGGCAGTTGGTGATGGACAGGGAGGCCTGGCGTGCTGCAGTTCATGGGGTCGCAAACAGTCGGACACGACTGAGTGACTGAACTAAACTGAACTGATCTAGGTTTCTCATAGCTTTTCTTCCAAGGAGCAAGCATCTTTTAAAATCATGGCTGCAGCCACCATCCGCAGTGATTTTGGAGCCCAAGAAAATAAAGTCTGTCACTGTTTCCATTGTTTCCCCATATATTTACCATGAAGTGATATTACCAGATGCCATGATCTAATTTTTTGAATGCCGAGTTTTAATCTAGCTTTTTCATCCTCCTCTTTCACCTGCGTCAAGGTTTTGATTTGCAGTGAGAGATGTGTGATGAAGCTTTTCACCTGAACACTTAAGAGGCTTATTAGGGGTTAGTAGGGTTATTAATTTTAATATTGTTGAGTCTCAGGGAGTAGGGAAGCCTGAGGAAAGGGAGAAAGAGGGGAGAACAGCTAGTTAGTGGAGCATCAGTGAGACACAGCATTCATCGAGTAAGTTCCCCATTTTATATGGGCATGGTTTCTGGCACCCCAAAACAAGTTAAGTGGTAACATCAAAGATTGTTGTTCACACCAGAACAAATCTAATAGTAATGATGAAAAAGTTTGAAGTAGTGCCAGAATTACCAAAATGTGACGCAGAAACACAAAGTGAGCAAATGCTACTGGAAAAATGGCACCAATAGACTTGCTTAGACAGGGTTGTCACAGAGTTCCAATTTGGTGGATTTTTTTCTTTAATGCAGTATCTGCAAAATATAATGAGGTGTGTTTATATTCTTGAAAAATTGCTGAAGCTTCAGTTTAAAGCTGTAGGGGGCTACAGCCTTTGCCTAGGATTACAGTGTACACAGCCCACAAGCTTGATTGGTGACATCTCTAATTTTACCAGAATGGCACTGTATGCAAAAACCAGCATACAATTGCTGTCAGAGAGAAAAGGCTCAATATGGGACAAGAGGGAAAAGTCCACAACTTTGTCAACTAGAAACGAAAGAAACACATATAAGAGAAACTTTCACCTGTGACATTCAGAGATTATATCTGCAATTGGCAAGAATAGTGGACCAGCCAAGAATCTAACCATAAAAATACTGGAAACAAGAAAACAGTAAAAAGTTTAATAAACTCTTCATACATCCCTGGCTGATTGGGAAACCTGAGAAAACGCAACAGAAAATAAAAATCAAGAAAACTGACTGAACCTTGAATGTGCTCCCTATGCCACAGCAAATCAGGTCTCAGAGAGGAGTCTTACAAATTTGAAGCATTTGAACACAATCTCTGCCAAATCATTGGCTAACCAGTGATATGTTGAAACACAGAGGAAACTTCCAGAAAGACAGGTTAAAAAAAAAAAAAAAGAGTAAAATTCCAAACAGAAACCATCTATCATGGGAGAGAGAAAGTTACACAGTTTCAATTAAAGATTAATTTGTTAAAGTGAAACTTAGGAAAATAACTTTGAAATACATAGCTGTTACAAGATACCCCAAAATGTCTGCTTTTCTAGAAAAATTGGAGCCATGCCAAAAAAAAAAAAAAAAATGACCAGTATAGTGTGAACATACTCAGGGGGGAAAGTAGACAATAGAGATGATTTCTCAGGGGCTTCCCTGGTGGTCCAGTGGTTAAGAATCCACTTGCCAAGTGCTGGGGATACTAATTTGATCCCTATTCAGGGAAGATCCCACATGCCACAGAGCAACTAAGCCCACATGCCTCAACTACTGAAGTCTGAATGCCAAGAGCCTGTGCTCTGCAGCAAGAGAAGCCACCACAATGAGAAGCCCATGCACCACAATGAAGAGTAGTCCTGACTTACAACCAGAGAAAGCCCACGTTCAGCAGTAAAGACCCAGGGCAGGTTAAAGAAAATTAAAATTAATTTAAAATGTAAAAAAAAAAAAGCTTAGAAACAAGAAATGACTTCTCTATAGGCCCAATTGTTGGATTTAACAGATACTTCAGAGCCCTTTTTATAAATGTATTCAAAGACTTATAGGAAAATATGTTCAGAGAATTATAGGAAAATATAGTAACAAGAAATAAGGAGTGAGTAATTTGTTTTTCAAATGCTAATTTATGAGTTGAAAATTACAATAACAAATTTATAATTTATTAGATGAGCTCAACAGATTTTAGATGACAGAAGAAAGAGTGAACATGAAAGATTAATAGAAATTATTCATTTTGAACAAAACAGGGAAAAAGATGAAGAGAAATGGCAGAGCTTAAGAAATGTGTGAAACAACATCAAGTGCACCAGATTTGTATAATGGAGTCCTAGAAAGAAAGGAATGAGAGAAGGAGACAAGAAGGAAAACATTTAAAGGAATATTAGTAATTGCCAGAGACTTCCCAAATTTGGTGAGAAATATTAATCCACAGATCCAAGAAATTTTTTAAAAACCCAAATAGTGTAAACACAGGTCACATTGTTGAAAGACAAAAATGAAAAATCTTGAAAGCAGCAAGTGAAAAAGAACTAATGTGGAGGACAGCAGCAATAGCTTTAATAGTTTGACTTATCAGAAACAGTTAAGGCCAGAAGACAGTAAAATGACAGTCACCAGAAGACAACAAAATTGCCAACCAAGAATTCTAAATTCAGTAAAATTATTTTACAAGTATGAAGGTGAAATGAAAACATTCCTATATAAACAAAGATTGAGAGACATGTTGTTTAAAAGACCTGCCTTTGAAGAAACACTAAAGATGAAAATCCTTTAAGTTGTAAAGAATGGAAACCATAATCCACAGCAAGAAATAGAAAGTACTAGAAATGATAAATATGTGGGTGGACATAAACGGCTGTGTAATTTTTAAAGGGACATGAGATTATTTTAAAGCAATAGTACTAGCATTGTAGTGTTAAGATTGTAATACATATAGACATGTGACAATAGCACAAAGAAGGGTAAAGGAAATAGAACTCTCTTGGAGTAAAATTGCTGTATTTTGTTATAATTAATTCATTATTAATTTGAAGTTGTTTGTAATAAGTTGAAGAGCTATTGATATATTGTAACCTCTAGAACAACCTCTCATACCTAAAAAAGGAGAACAAAATCAACAGAGAAGTTCCAGTTGCATGCTGAAGAATGTTTAATTGCAAAGAAGACAACAAAGAATGAAAAGAGGGGAGGAAAAAAAGATACATAGATAACAAATAGCCCAGTGGCTGATACAAATTTAACCGTATTAATAATTTCATTAAATATGAACATAGGGCTTCCCAGGTGGCGCTAGTGGTAAAGAACCTGCATGCCAGTGCAAGAGACTTAAAAGACACAGGTTTGAACCTTGGGTCAAGAAGGTCCCCTGGAGGAGGTCATGGCAACCTGCTCCAGAATCCTGCCTGGAAAATCCCATGGACAAAGAAATCTGGAGGGCTATAGGGTTGCAAAGAGTCAGACATGACTGAAGCGACCTAGCACACCCACATGAATACAGGAAAGATTCCAAAAAGTAAAGACTGAGAAAAGTAGTGACTGGGTACGTAATGATAATAAGCGATTATTGTTTAATATTGGAGATGTAAAGTCTGTTCTTGCATCTTCATCTGTTAAATACATACTTAAATATTAGGGGTGAAATGATATACCAACAATTTGCCTTAAAATGCTACAAATGGGGAAAAAAAAACTTAGAGAAATTGATGAAGCAATGACAGAATGTAATTTTGACTGACAGCCCCTTTGGGCTAATTTCTTGTCATTTTGACATACTACCACTTTTTGAGTGCTTTCTTTTAGAGCAAAATGTTCCAGGCTCACTTTCTTCCTTTACTGCTTATATTAGTAATCTATTGCTATATTTAAAAGAATTGCAGTAGTTGTCCCTTATCCATCATTTCTCTTCCCAAGTTTTAATTACCAGTCAACTATGGTCCAGAATATTCAATGGAAAATTCAAGAATAAACAGTTGATAAGTTTGAAGTTGCATGCTATGCTGAGAAGCATGGTAAAAATTCTGACATCCAGCTTTGTCTCTCTCCATCCTATCCGGAACATGAATCATATCATTGTCAAATGTACTCCACCAGTTAGACACTTCTTATAGGTTACCAAATCTGCTATAATAGTGTTGCTGTGATTGTGTTCAAGTATCCCTTATTGTACTAAATATTGACCTGAATGCACAAGAGTAGTGATGCTGGCATTTTGGATATGTCAAAGAAAAGCCATAACTGCTTCCTATAAGTGAAAAGATGAAAGTTCTAGACTTAACAGGAAGAGAAAAAAATATGTACTGAGTTTGCAAAGATGTTCGTTAAGAATAAATTTCTGTCTGTGACATTGTGAGGAAGGAAAAGGAAATTTCTGTTTGTTTACTGTCATACATCAAACTGCAAAAGTAATGGCCACAATACTTGATGAATTCTTAGTTAAGATGGAAAAGGCATTAAATTTATATAAAATATTTTGAAAGAGAGAGACCACATTCACATTTTATTGCAGTATATTGTTATAATTGTTCTGTTAGTTACTGTTGTTGATCTCTCACTATGCCTAATTTATCAATTTAACTTTAACATAGGCATGTTCGTGGTGGTAAAAAACATACTATATCAAGGGTTCAGGGCAATTAGCAATTTCAGACATCCACTAGGCATCTTCGAATGTATCCCACACAGTTAAGGGGGACAACTGTACTCCAAACTTCGAGGCTTAAAGGAATAAGTATTCATTGTCTCATATAGTTTCTGTAGGTCAGAAATTTGTGAATGACTTGGCTGTTTTTTACTTTAGAGTCTCTCGTAGGGTTACAGTTAAGATATAGCCAGGGCCTTAACCTCTGGAGTCTTAATATTAAATTTGCTACTTCATAATGGTTTAGTCACATGATTGGTAAGTTAGTGTTTATTGTTGGTAGGAAGCCTTAGATCCTTACCATGTTGACCTCTTAGTAGTACTGTTTCAAGGCTGCAAGCCTCCCCCAGAATGAATGGTGCAAGAGAGAATAAAGTGGACACTTCTATGTCTTTTATGACCTCAAAAGTCATATAGCATAATTCCCACAGTATTCTTTAGGTTACACATGTCAGCCTTATTCATTTTTGGAAGAGATTCTATTAAGGGCATGAATACTAGGAAACCAATGGTCTTTGGGGACCCACGCTGTAGGCTACATTGCCCTAGAATAGGAATCTCCCACGAGCACTAGTTCCTTTTGATAGAGAGTGATATGTAAAAATCAAAATCTTGTCAATAAAGATCAGTTCAGTTCAATCGCTCAGTCATGTCCGACGCTTTGCGACCCCATGGACTGCAGCACGCCAGGCCTCCCCATCCATCACCAACTCTCAGAGTTTACTCAGATTCATGTCCATTGAGTCAGTGATGCCATCCAACCATCTCATCCTCTGTCATCCCCTTCTCATCCCGCCTTCAGTCTTTCCCAGCATCAGGGTCTTTTCCAATGAGTCAGTTCTTCGCATCAGGTGGCCAAAGTATTGGAGTTTCAGCTTCAGCATCAGTCCTTCCAATGAATATTCAGGGTTGATTTCCTTTAGGATGGACTGGTTGGACCTCCTTGCAGTCCAAGGGACTCTCAAGAGTCTTCTCCAACACCATAGCTCAAAAGCATCAATTCTTCGGCACTCAGCCTTCTTTATAGTCCAACTCTCACATCCATACATGACTACTGGAAAAACCATAGCTTTGACTAGATGGACCTTTGTTGGCAAAGTAATGTCTCTGCTTTTTAATATGCTATCTAGGTTGGTCATAGCTTTTCTTCCAAGGAGCAAGTGTCTTTTAATTTCATGGCTGCAGTCACCATCTGGAGTGATTTTGGAGCCCAGAAAAGTAAAGTCAGCCACTGTTTCCACTGTTTCCCCATCTATTTGCCATGAAGTGATGGAACTGGATGCCATGATCTTTGTTTTCTGAATGTTGAGTTTTAAGCCAAGTTTTTCACTCTCCTCTTTCACTTTCATCAAGAGGCTCTTTAGTTCTTCACTTTCTGCCATAAGGGTGGTGTCATCTGCATATCTGAGGTTATTGATATTTCTCTTGGCAATCTTGATTCCAGCTTGTGCTTCATCCAGTCAAGCGTTTCTCATGATATACTCAGCATATAAGTTAAATAAGCAGGGTGACAATAATACAGCCTTGACGTATTCCTTTCCCGATTTGGAACCAGTCTGTTGTTCCATGTCCAGTTCAAACTGTTGCTTCTTGACCTGCATACAGGTTTCTCAGGAGGCAGGTCAGGTGGTCTGGTATTCCCATCTCTTGAAGAATTTTCCACAGTTTGTTGTGATTCACTAAGAATACTCATTGCCAATTGGTTATCATTTCTTCTAGGCACCATTGGTATACAGAGCTAAGAAATACATATATTTATATATATACATTGTGCTTAAATCATGCATTCATATTAATATTTCTGACTTAAATTTAGCATAACAGAGTTTTTACCTCTTTGATTTTGTTTTGCATCTTTATTTTTTGGAAATACATAAAAAATTTACTTTGTTAAAAAATCAGAATGTTTAGAGAAGTCTTTTAAATCCTTCCCTCTATACTCCTTTTCTACCTGTATCCAATTTTATTTGTTTTTTTTTAATCTCTCCTTCAGTGTTTCATTTTGCAAATATAGATAAATACATGCACAAATACAGGTGCATGTACTTTTATTCTCCATCCTCTTCCCTTTCAATCTCCTATCTGTATAAAAGATAGCATATTATATATGGTGTTCTGTACCTTATATTTTCATTTAGCAGTATATCCTGGGTATTACTACATAACTTTACTTGCAGATTTTTTGTATTTTCTTATGTCTGAATAGGATTTGTTTTGCAGATATACTATTGAGAGTCTTTTTGGTTGTTGCCAGTCTTTTGCTAGATATAATGTGAGGTGAATAATCCTGTATCATTTCATACTTGTACCAAGTTTGTTGGTGGGGTAGATTGCTAAAGTAAGATACCTGGGGCAAAGAAAAAAAGTGTGTACGGTTTTGTTGGATATTTTGAAATTCCCCTTCATAGGTATTATGCCATTTTTGCTCTCCCATCGAAGATTCCGTGAGGATTAAATAAATTCATGTACATAGAGTGCCTGACACAATGACCATTTAATTGAAGATAGCTATTACCCTAAAATCAATATCCTTAGACCTTCATTGTCTAATGAATTTCAAGACTTCTCAATATTCTAAATACATTTCTATATACATATACATTTCATTTTATATGTAGCCCCTTTAATTATTTTGTGCAAAACCAAGCTTGACACTTTGTGGTAGAGCATTCCAAAATATTTATGTTTTAAGAGGTTGAAGAACAGTTGTTGTTCAGTTGCTCAGTTGTGTCCAACTCTTTGAAACCCCATGGACTGTAGCATGCCGGGGTTCCCTGTCCTTCACCATCTCCTGGATCTTGCTCAAACTCATGTCCATCGAGTCGGTGATGCCATCCAACCACCTCATCCTCTATTGTCCCCTTCTCCTCCTGCCTTCAGTCTTTCCCAGCATTGGTCTTTTCTAATAAGTCTGCTCTTCACATCAGGCAGCCAAAGTATTAGAGCTTCAGCTTCAGCATTAGTCTTCCATTGAATATACAAGGTCGATTTCCTTTAAGATTGACTGGTTTGATCTCCTTGCTGTCTGTGCAAGGGACTCTCAAGAGTTCTCCAGCACCACAGTTCAAAAGCATCAATTCTTGGATGCTCAGCCTTCTTTTTGGTCTAACTCTCACATCCATACATGACTACTGGATAAACCATACCTTTGACTATACAGACCTTTGTTGGCAAAGAAATGTCTCTGCTTTTTAATACACTGTTTAGGTTTGTCATAGCTTTTGTTCCAAGGAGCAAGCGTCTTTTAATTTCATGGCTGCAGTCGCCATCTGCAGTGATTTTGGAGCCCAAGAAAGTAAAGTCTGTCACTATTTACATTGTTTCCCCATCTAATTGCCCTGAAGTGATGGGACCAGATGCCATGATTTTATTGAAAAGCAATAAAGCCCCTGAAAGAACAATTAAATAGGACATCCTATTCTTTCATATGTTATCAGACATTGAGGTTTACATTTATAAAGTAGCAGTTTATATTGGAATGTTTCTGTCCTGTAAAATCATTCAAAATTATGGTGGCATATTCCTTCAAACTGCAGAATACTTTGGGAAAGTAATTATCCTCACTGAGCCTGCATTTTAATGTTTTATTTTTGGAACCACCTATGGTTTAATTTAGTTGAGTACAGGTTAAGGTGAAGGGCTCTAGTCTGCTCAGTGACCACAGGCTATACCCCTCTGTCTCAAATATTGTAACTGGTTTTTTAGAAATGTTTTTGTTTTGATCTAAACAAGTAATAATTTATCTAAAATAAGTAGCTATTTAATAAAGGAAGAGTACATGTTTATTAGTAATTTGAGTAAAACTAGATACATTTATTTTAGTCATTTGTTAAGCTTTTCTGCAAATTCTGTTAAATTATCTGCCAGTGCTTCATCATCTTTGTAACAGTCTAGATTTCTAAATTAGTACATGACACTTATTCTTTACACATGTAAATTTATTTCTAGGTGCTAACTGCCAAAGAAAGGAAAACTCAAATTGATGACAGAAACAAATTGACTGAGCATTTTATTATCACACTGCCGATGTTGCTGTCAAAGGTACAGTTTCCATTTTCAGTCTTGTGATAGTATGCCACCAAATTTGCTTTACTACACTATACTATTAAAGTAGTTACATGTTTTTCTTTGCTTCTTCTTCTAGTATTCTGCAGATGCAGAGAAGGTAGCAAACTTGCTACAAATCCCACAGTATTTTGATCTAGAAATTTATAGCACAGGTAGAATGGAAAAGGTAAGAAACTGTAAAATTGAAATTCTACTATTATAATCTGTTTTATTACCTGGATTATTTTATTTTCATGTAATTTATAGGCTTATTATGTGACAGATGCTTAGTTTTGTTTTTTGTTATTAATCTAAATATCATAGTTTTTTTTCCTCTGCAGCATCTAGATGCTTTATTAAAACAGATTAAATTTGTTGTGGAGAAACATGTAGAATCAGATGTTCTGGAAGCCTGCAGTAAAACCTATAGCATCTTATGCAGTGAAGAGTATACCATCCAGAACAGAGTTGACATAGCTCGAAGCCAACTGATTGATGAGTTTGTAGATCGATTCAATCATTCTGTGGAAGATCTATTGCAAGAGGTTGGTTTTAAAGTTAATGTATACATATAATAATTTTGGCTAATAATTATTCAAGGTAGCTGAGTTTGTAAATTTTTCCATTTTAAAAATGAAATTTAGTAGAATTCTCTTAACGGTTTCACAGCCTGGCAGCATTATTGCAGTTCATTTTATAAAGATCAGCCTTAGTTACACTTTATTTTTATTTTAAAAAACCTGTTTCATAACGGGCAGATTTTTTTGTTTTTTTCTTTTAAGGAAATTCTTTTTAAGGCCAGCTTTTTAGCTCATGTTTATTTCATCTTCTATTCCTGGAATCTAATTTGCATTTTAATATTACTGAACTATTATGATGTACTAGTGAATAGAACATGAAAATAAAGTGTGCTAATAAAGAATGGCTGCTCACCAGTGGTGTGCCTAGGAAAGCAGCAAGCACCTCCAACTGGTTACTTTTATGATTATTTCTGTGATTCCTGAGTGTTGCCATCTTCCTTCAATCTATATAAGGCAACCTGGAATTCCCACAGCTTTGTATGTCCTGACACCCAGGCTCATACGATTTCTTTTTAATCCCTTTAATCAATTTTCCCCTATTTTTAATTTTAACTTTTAATTTTTTAACCTGTTTTAAAATTTTCCTTGTGATTTTGCAGTTACACATGTAAGTGACAGTCAGTAAAATGTTTGAAATAACCATTAAAATCTTTAAAGTATATGTCCTTCCACTCCGCAGTTGCAAGGAATTTATCCTAAGGTATTAATCTGAAAAGGGTACAAAGTCATGTTTATGACATTGTTTAAAATGCAAAAGTGGTCATCTCTGGGTTTTGGACTTACAGGTGTTTATTTTCTGGTATTTTGCTTATTTGTACTTTATCATTTACCAACAGTGAATATGTACTTTTTGTATAATTTAAAAGAATTTTTCTTTATATGGTATGTATTAATACACTTTCATGTGAATTTGAGGATGAGTAAAATTTATGGTAGTGAGGTGCTATCTGCTTTCTGTTTATAGGGAGAAGAAGCTGATGATGATGATATTTACAATGTTCTTTCTACATTAAAGCGGTTAACCTCTTTTCACAAGTATGTCATTTTATTTAAAGTAGATTTAGTGAATATCCTATATTAGTTAACATAAAACAAACTGATTGTAATGTTTAACATCTGAGTAACAATGGGAAATTTTAGAGAAATATTGAGATCTAAATATTTTTATTATTCAGATTTTCTCAGGATAAATTTTGCGTTATTTGATTACTTACGGAGTAAGATTTATCTTTCAGCATGGTGAATATACACTGTACACTGTAAAAACTTGAAGATAATTAGTTTTATTAACAAATTAGATGGGCTTATTCTGTAAGCTAGAGTTTTGTAGGTATAATTTTCAGTTCATAGATCTTAGAAAGCTTGCTAAATAAGAATCACAATTTGACAAAAGCCATAAAAGTTATTTCCATATGCTTTTTTCCCTGAATTGTTCTTGTTTGTCTGTTTATTATTGTGTTCTTACTGTGTAGACAGAACAGTTGGATTTGAGTAAGGTAAAAAGGTTTCATATCAGTGAAATAGGTATCGTTTTCAAATTCTACTTTACATATCCGTTGTAATGAGACATGCTTATCTTCTCCATAAAGAGGGGGAAGTAAAATTTTGTTGTGAAAAAGAATATTTAGGTATAGCTCTTACTTTAATGAATACTTCAGAGTCATTTCAAAAGCACTGTCTAAAATCTAAGCCTTTTCTATATACACAAGTACATTTTTAGAATTCCATGGAGAAACAGACTCATATCTGAAAAAATATTTTGACATCTGAAAATAAAAGTTGACAACCAGTGTCAAAACTCCTTTTCAAGAAAATATTTTGATACTTGAAAATAAAAGTTGACAGCCAGTAATCATACTGTTTTTAGTAGTAGAGCTCATGAGAATTTAGTGTCAGTCTTACCTCATTCAGAAGTCCTCAGCCCATATAGACAGCTGCACTAAAGTTTTTGAACTGTGCTATATTTCCCTTACCCTGACTTTGTCTTTCATGTCTTTTGTTATCTCCGTCTTGTGATGATTACAGATCTCTTTCAAAAATACGCATGTATTTATACTTTGAAATTATAAATGAATTTGTTTAAATATGCTTTAAAATATACTAGAAAGAATGGTAACTTAAACATATGAAGTTTTATTATTATTGACTTCTCTTAATGAATTCCTAATATCAGCGTCTACTCTTTTTCTCTACCCACCTCTGTCCTCTTCTCTCCCTCTCATTCCCCTCTTCCCTCTTTTTTTCATTTCTCTCTCTCTCTCTCTCTCTGTCTCTCCCCCTCTTTCTCTTTTTCCTTCTAAGTTTGGAGACTTGAACATTTCCTTATGGAACTTTTACACTTCTACTGGAAAATGAGATTATGTTATTTTCCCCCACTGAAACTGAGCTCAACAAATTTAAACTTTACTCCACTCTAGAATAAAGTTAATGCATCTTTGTTTATTTTAGCGCTCATGATCTCACAAAATGGGATCTATTTGGTAATTGCTACAGATTATTGAAGACTGGAATTGAACATGGAGCTATGCCAGAGCAGGTAGGAGTTTATCATTATTCCTTCCATGTCGTTTTATTTATTTATTTGCTTATTTATTTTGGCTGTGCTGGATCTTAGTTGCAGCTTGCAACTCCATTGCAGGATGCATATGGGATTTAGTTTCCCAACCAGGGATCAAACACAGCCCTCCTGCATTGGGAGCACAAAGTCTTACCCACTGGACCACCAGCAAAGTCCTTCTGTGTCATTTTAGAAAGCTAAGCTTTTCTGAGATCATGTAGGATTATCAAAAGCCTTTCATGGAAACATAGTTGACCATGAAAGGCTTTTGATAATCCTACAACTCTTAAATGCAGCCACCTCCTTTGAGAATTATCACCTTAGTGATTGAGTGTTACAGATAGGTATATTTTACCTTCAGATTTGAACAGAAAAAAATAGAAAAAGTTTGCTATAATGTAGCAGAAGTTTAATATGAATAATTTTGAAGTAAGTATTGTTGCTCTTTTAGGGAAAATACCATTAATTAATCTAGAAGCAATTTCAAAACTTGATCAATGTAATATAATGAAAATTTCTGATCATGCGTGTTTCAGGCACTGTTCTAGGTATTGATAAGAGTAAGCCTTAGATATGGCTTAGTTTTTGTGGAGGAATCATAGTTAAATAAGTTTAGAGGCTTTTAGCAGATTTTAGACTTTTTTGTATTTATATGTAAGTTGGAGTGAAAAAGTGTCTTTAGTCTGAAAGAGATTCTGTCAGTTATCATACAGAGAATTAAGAATATAATACTTCTATATGAGAATTAAGTTGTGAGTTATTAATTAGCAATTATAATTATTGCTAATTAACAGTAACAATCTGTTGTTAAGAAGTAAGAGTTATTTTGTACATTGCAGACACTCATTCATATAGACCAAAATATTAATACTATCCCTGTGGTTAGGTACAGATGATGTTTAAGGGTGAGTTCATCCATTCCTGTTTTGGTAATATGGAATTCTTAGATGACACTTCATTATACTAAAGCAATAAGAATGTCAATAGATGTAACAATTAATTATTAATTCACGTTAAAACTTAATTGCAGAAACCATGCTTTATTATTGCTATGATTAACTCTTAAGTTGTCTTTGATCTCCACTTTGTAGGCACTGTTAATAATAAATATCCCTGATTGTATTAGATGTTTTATTACAGTTTGTGCGAAAATGTTGAATATTTGACCCCTTGTTTGTTCTTCATTTATTGTTGACTCTTCCAACTTTCATCCCTTTTTATCTCAGACTTTTCAATAGCCTAAATGCAATTCACTGATACTCTAAGCTGTGCTTCAGAGTTGAAATGATAGAGTTAAGATAATCTTTTTTTGGTCTACTTATTTTCCTCAAGAAGAGAATAGGAATAGCACTTTGCTGTTTTATCTGGAGATTATAACTATGTCTAAATTTATTTTTAATTCTCAATACCATAATTTCTTAGTGGTCTTTTTTAATTTTATTTATTTATAATTGAATGATAATTGCTTTATAATCATTATCATTTTTTGTTTTAGATGTCACTTGTTATAGTCTCACAATATTTTTTGGTGATTATGCTGGTTTTCTGTTATTTATTTGTACTACATATGCATTATTTACCCCCATCTTATTTTAATTTCTTTGAGTAAAAGAACATATTTATGTGACATTTGCTTTAGCTTTGTTAACTTCTTAGACACATTCTTTAAACTCTCATCATGTGTATACATTTTGAGTACATCATTACTAGATTGTACTCATATTCATTTTAGCAATTAGAAATTATTTAGCATTTAACAGCTCTTAGAAACATGTCTTTAGATACCCAGTATTGAAAATCCAAAACGTGAATTCAGTCATTTCTTCATAGGACCGTGAAAAAAAAAAAAGTAGAAGTGTTAGTCGCTTAGTTGTGTCCAACTGTTTGCGACCCCATAACTGTAGCTTGCCAGGCTCTTCTGTCCATGAAATTCTGTCCATTCTGTCCATGAACTTCCCCAGGCGAGAATACTGGAGTGTGCAGCCATTGCCATGCAAGCTTGCTTTTTTAGATTCCAGTTCTGTTCCTTTCAGAATCCAAAATATATATCAAAAAACTACCACAGTGTGTACTATTATTAAACCTCAGTTATGCTTAACATTTTGAAGATAGACTAAAATTTATTTACCAGCTGTTTCATGGAACTGTATTGTTCTTTTATGGTTGACTGTTCATTTTCTATGGTAACCATTTCAATGAGAAGTTTTACAGTCCCACTCTTTGAGATTAACTGAATTCTTTTTTTCCTTCCTCTTTCCATGATCTCATTTCAGTGCTATTTTAACTATTACAGTACAATATGTAAAACCAAATTTTAAAAAATCTAGCTGTTCATAAAATACGTTTTTAAAGTTGAATTATAAAAAAAGTTATAATAGAAAAATTAACTTGTTTCCTTCAGTTCATCAGCTATTTCCCATAGTTGCACACTCACGTTTGCACTTGCTGTGTCCCTCTTTCTCTCTTCTCCCCATATAATAATATGCATGTTAAAAATAAATATTAATAATACTCTAGAATTTTTCTCTAGCCCTGGATCCAAGTCATAATAATGCATTACATTTTTGTAATATCTTTGGTGTTTTTTTTGGTCTTCTTTAAATCTGAATGGTCATTCTGGCTTGTCTTTTATGACATTTTGAAGAGTACAGACCAGTTATTTTATAGAATGTTCTCCATTTAGTTTTGTGTGATCTACATGTTTAGATTTAGATGATGCATTCTTGGCAGGAATGCTACACAAATGATACTCTGTTTTCAGTGAATCACATCAGGAAGCACATGACGTCAGTTTGTTCAGTATTGGTAATAATTAATTTTGATTACTTTAGTAAGTGAGGTCTGCCAAATAACTCCTGTGTAGAGTTGCCATGTTCTTTTTTAATGCGTAAGTAATCTGTGGGAAGATTCCTTAAGACTGTATACAATCCTGTTTCCTATCAAACTTTGACATAATAATTTGAGCATTCATTTATGATTTTGCCTGACTCGTTTATTACTATGATAGTCACAAAATGGTAGCTTAAGTGGTGATTTTCTTTTATTTTATATTTATTTGTTGGCCCTCCGTTGAAAGAAAGAGCTTTTCCTTACTCCCAATAGTTATATACTTATGTGTTTGTTCATTAATTTACCTTTTTAAATTTTAAATTTATTTTTAAAAATTTAGTAGCATAATGGACTTACGGTTTCCTGTTTTATTCCTATTCTGTTCATCTGGTTAAAACAGTACTATGATTATTTATTTTGGTGCTCAAATTGTCATAGATTTAGCCAGACAGAATTTCTTTCCAGCCTGCTCCTGTGTGCTTTAAACATCTTTTGGGGCATTAACATACTTTCCGGCTCAAAAATATGTTCCAAGGTCTGTTTAGGCCCCCCTATGCTAATGAATTCTTAACCTATGGAAAACATGAGACTGACTGCAACTCCTTGACACAGTAGTCATTAGCTCGTTTCAGAATTTATTGTAGTATTCATACTTTTTTTTTTTGGTAAAAAAAATGAAGGCAAAAAAAATTAAATATTTAAATTCTTCTTATCCTGTTTTGTATTTCTTATTAGTATGTCTGTAAGTTATCTAAAACTCCTCTTAGGCAATATCTAAGAAAAATTAAGTGTTAAAATTCTGCTTTAATACGTAATTCCAAGAATTATCTTACCATATTCTAAAAATTGAAAGCCAATAAAGAAAAATTCATAAGTTATTTTGGTAAATATTTGCTATATAACAATAGTGTGATTATACATATAAAAAAGGAAGTTAATCATGTCAGTAACTTTGGATCTTTCAAGCCATCAGTAATAGAAAATTTTAGTTTTGTGTTTATTATGTACAATGTACTATTTTAAGTCTTTATATGCATACATTTGTTGAAGCCTCCTGACAACCCTATGGAATATACATCGTTATTCTCATTTTATTATTAAACTGAAGCAAATAGACATTAACTTCCCCAGAGCCTCATAACTGCTTCATACCTTCTTAAACCAAGCTTTTAAATTCTTTTCATTGTATTTTCATATTTTCTACTGCTAGTTTGCTACTACTATTTATAGTATCCCATGCCTTCTGATGTTTGTCCCATGTCAAACTCTTATTATTTTGCATTTTTATATTTTTTTCTGAACTTCTTTTGTATTGTTCTAGTGAGAATTATGGGGAGAGATTAGATGCTGATACTTTATCATTGTGAACTGAAAATCAACACCTTTCTTTCTTTTTTTTTTTAATTTTGGCTATGCTGAATCTTCACTGCTGCACAGGCTTCTGTATTTGCAGTGAGTGGGAGGGAGCTGCTCTCTAGTTGCAGTGCACGGGCTTTTCATTGTGGTGGATTCTCTTCTTGCGGAGCACAGGATCTATGAGTTTCTAGAAGGTTTCAGTAGTTGCAGTTCTAGACTCTCGAGCACAGACTCAATGGTTATGTGCATGGGCTTAGTTGCTCCTGCACATGTGGGATTTTCCTGAAACAGGGATCAAACTTGTCTCCTGCATTGGTAGGTGGATTCTTTACCACTGAGCTACCAGGGAAGCCCTCAACATATTTCTTTAGACATAACATAGTATATGAGGTTAAGTTTAATTTTAGTCAAGTTATTGCTTATGATTATAATAAAGCTTATTATGTAAATAATGGGACCTTGTTTTCTCTAGAAGTATATGGATGTAGTCATGCTTTCCTTGAAAGACTACATACTTATTTCATTGACTGGGCATAAAAATGTTTTCACTTACCAACTTCTTACTATTCTTTGGGCATGCCATATCAGAACTTTTCGGAACATCTTCACGACCCTTCCACACACATCTTCTTAATTCTGTGGTCCTTATTGACCAAAAATGTGTTTGAGTGTCAGATTCTGGAGGTATAAGGATATCTTGTAAGCAGTGTTTAACCTCAGGAGACTTTTGATCTTTTTAAAAATTCTACCTCCTTAAGTCTCTTCCTGTCATCATTCTGATAGCCCTACTGCCATTTCCTTAGTTTCATCCTTCATATCTTCTCTTGCAGATCATAGTAGTAGCTGCCTATTTTGTCTTAGTAACCTGAGTTTCATCCTCTGTCCAGTCTAGGTTCTATTCCAGTAATTTTCAACTATATGTGTGTGTCAGAAAATGTTATGGAGTTGTTTTTTTGTTGTTGTTGTTGTTTGTAATACTGACATACTTTCAAATACCGTTCTGAGAAAAAATTAGTGTGATCCTTTTGGAAGGTTATTTGTCAGTCTCTTATCAAAATTAAAAGTGGACATACCTTTCATTGAGCTTTAGTAATTTGAGGAATTTAGACTACAGGTATGTACTTGGACATAGGAACAAAGATATTCATTGCAAAATTACTTATAAAAATTTAAAACTTAAAATAATTTTAAATGTCCAGGAACAGAAAACTGGTTATCTATGGAAGGACTGTTTTGACTCTGTATAATACTGTGTAGTCATAATTAAAAGAGTGGGGTTGATATTATTTGTTCTATAATATTCTCTGTGAGAAGAAATTTTATGAAAAAGTCAAGGAACAGAACAATGTAAATTTAAAAGGATGATAAGATTTATATATACATGTTCCTTTTGATTGACAGACTATTTCTGGAATGATACATAAGAAATTAACAATGACTTTAACAGTGGCTTTATTTGTAGTGGTCACAAAACTTAATTTTAAGGGGGTAGGTAATTTAGGAGTTTGGGATTAACATATACACAGTACTATGTATAAAACAGATAACCAACAAGGACCTTCTGTAAAGTACAGGGAACTATACTCAGTATTTCATAATAACCTATAGGGAAAAGAATCTGAAAAATCTGTGTACACACACACACACACACGTATGTATTACTGAATCACTTTGCTATATACCTGAAACTAACACAACTTTGTAAATCAACTATACTTCAATAAAAAGAAAAACAAATTATATTGTTACAAATTTTACCAATATACTTACTGCTTTTTAAGTTTAAAAACCAGCTGTTTAAGACCAGTAGGGTAAAGGTATGGGGGAGGGGCAAGATAAGGGTATAGAATTGATACAAACTACAATGTGTAAAAGCCAGTTGTTTAGTAGTAAACACTGGCAAATGAAACTTTAGAAATATGTGCCATTTACAATAGCACCAAAAGACACAAAATGCTTAGGTATAAATCCAACAAAATATGTGCAGGGTATGTATACTGAAAACTATAAAACACTAATGATAGAAATCAAAGAAGATTTTAATGAATGAAGATATTTCGGGTTTGTGAATTACAAAGCTCTGTGTTGTTTAAATGTCAGTTCTCCCCAAACTGATCTTAGATTTAGCACAATTCCAGTTAAAATCTCAGCAAAATTTTTTTGTAGAAAGTGACAACTTGATACTAAAATTTATATGGAGAGGAAATAAAATAACCAAAAGAATGTTTTAAAAATGAATGAAGAAGATTCACTCTACTTGATTTCAAGACTACAAAAAGTTTTAGTGTGACATTGAAGAGAGGATGCTGCAGCTGCTAAGTCGCTTCAGTCATGTCCAACTCTGTGTGACCCCGTAGACATAAATAAATCAAAGGAACAGTATAGAGAATCCAGAGATAGACCCACACATATATGGTCAATTGATTTTTGAAAAAGGTGTCAAAGCAGTTCTTTGGAGAAAGGATGATCTTTTCACAAGTGATGCTGAAATGGCTGGATATCCATATGCCCCCCCCCCCCAAAAAAGAATCTCAGTTCATTTACTTAACTTAAAATAGACCAGAGACCTAGAAATCGCAGCCTTCAGTAGCTGTGGTTCCTGGGCTCTGGAGCTCTGGCTCAGTAGTTATGTGCAAGGGCTTAGTTACTCCACCGTATGTGGAATCTTCCCAAAACAGGGATCAAACTCATGTCTCCTGCATTGGCAGGTGGATTCTTTACTACTGAGCCCTTCTATTGTTTGAATATTTTGCTTGAGTTTTTCAAGCTTACAATTTAAAAAAAAATTATATAGTATGCATATTGGTAATACAACAGTGGATGATCTCTCATTCCCAAAACACGTGTAGGATTTAGGAATCTCTCCTTTTTATTAAATAATTTTTGTCACTTTATAACACTATGATTTGCTTCCATGTTTGTGCTTTTCTTGCATTCACTCAAAAATATTACTGTAAACTCTACTCTTTGCCACATTGATTCTTACTCATTGTTATACAGTAAAACTGACTTGTCTTCCTTCCTATGTGAAGAATTTTAACATATGTATAGATTTATGTGGTTACCACCACAGTCAGGATGCAGAACAGTTTCATCATCCCCAAAACTTCATATTATCCCATCACAGTCATATGCTTGCACCACCTACATAGGACTGCTAGAAATCACTCATCTGTTTTGCATCACTATAGTTTTGTCTTTCTGAGATTTTCAAATAAATGAAATTTTATAGTATAAACCCTGAACATAATGCCTTTCAGATTAAATCAGGTTATTGTGTGAGTCAGTAGTTAGTTTGTTTTTACTGCTCATTGTTAGTCCATTGTGTAAATAATTATGTTGGTGAAAAAGTAATTGTGGTTTCAAGCCATAAATTTGTAATCATTATAGCTAGGCTCAAACAAGTCTTTATTATTCAAAATAGAGACCACTACAATCAACACATTTTTGCCAATGAGAAATAAATTTGTTTATTCCTGTAGCATAAAAAAATCCATGCTTCAGGGTTTCAAGAACTCTTGGAAAGCATTTTCTGCCTCCTGCTGGTTGTGGAAGCATTTTCCTTGCAAAAAGGTATAGAGATGCTTGAAGAAGTGGTAGTCGGTTAGCTAGAGGTCAGGTGAAAATGGAAAATGAGGAAAAACAGCGTAGCCCAATTAGTTCAACTTTTGAAGCATTGATTGTGTGACGTGTGGTTGGATATTGTCATGGAAAAGAATTGGGCCCATTCTGTTGACCAGTGCCAGTTGCAATTCTTGCAGTTTTCAGTTCATTGCTGAGCATGCTTCTCAGATGTAATGGTATCGCTGGGATTCAGAAAACTGTCGTGGATCGGACTAGTAGCAGACCACCAAAGAGTGACCATGACCCCTTTTTGGTGCAAGTTTCGCTTTGGGAAGTGCTTTGGGGCTGCTTCTTGGTCCAACCACTGAACTGGCTGTTGCCAGTTGTCATATAAAATCCACTTTTCATAACACATCAGAGTCCAATAGAGAAAGGGTTTATTGTTGTTGCACAAAATAAGAGAAGACAACACTTAAAAACAACGATTTTTTTACATTTATAGTCAGCTTATAAGGCACCCATTTATGGAGCTTTTTAACCTTTCCAGTTTGCTTCAGATGCCAAACGACCATAGAATGGTTGATGTTGAGTTCTTGGGCAACTTCTCATGCAGTTGTAACAGGATCAGCTTCAGTGATTCTCTGAATTGGTTGTTGTCAACTCCCGACGGCCACTGCGCTCCTCATCCTCATTCTCCTTTATGAAACTTCTTGAACTGCCACATGCTGTATGTCCGTTAGCAGTTCCTGGGCCACATGCATTGTTGGTGTTGCAAGTCATCTTTGCTGCTTACAACACATTTGGAACTCGAATAAAAAAATCGAATTTGCTTTTTGGGTAACATAATTTCCCTAGTCTAAAATAAACAGCAAGTAATAAGTCTTTAGCAAAAAAACATAAAGCAAAAAATGTGCATTAAAATGGTGTACAACATAACCACATTTATTTAAGAATGTATTCCAGTATCAAATGGCAAAGTTCAGCAGTGCAAAACTGCAGTTACTTTTGCACCAACCTATGCATCACTGTTTTTAGTCATTCAGTTGAAAATATTTGGGTTGTTTTCAACTTTTGGCTGTCACCAAAAGAGCACTGTAAATATTTGTGTAGTATTTTGTTTGAACATAAATTTTCATTTCTCTAAA
This sequence comes from Bos indicus x Bos taurus, assembly GCF_003369695.1. NCBI lineage: Eukaryota > Metazoa > Chordata > Mammalia > Artiodactyla > Bovidae > Bos > Bos indicus x Bos taurus. The sequence continues at coordinate 132,306,638 of NC_040076.1, forward strand.
GTATATTCCCAGGAGTGTAATTGCAGGGTTTTATGGTAAGTATATGTTTAACTTTATTAGAAACTGCCAAACCACTTTCCAGAGTAACTGTACCCTTCTGCATTTCTGCCAGCAATGTATGAAAGTTCCAGTTATTCTGAATTCTCATCAGCACTTCATATCATCAGCAATTTTTACTCTAGCCACCTGAGTAGATATGCATTGGTGTTTCACTGTGTTTTTTAATGTATGTTTTCTTAATGCTAATGATGTTAAACATGTCTACATGTACTTATTTGCCAGCCTTATATCCATTTTGATGAAACCATGTTGGTTATTAATTTTTACCTTAAAGGTTCTTTTTATTCATGTTAACCAAGTCCAAATATGATAAATAAAAAAAACCAGTTTGGGATATTAGAAGCACACTAGTATTAAGTTCAGTTCATTCTTTTGACATGCACTTGTCCACTAAAAAAATTTGATCATCCTTCCCCTTAAAGTGTCTTACAAACAGAAAAAAAGTAAGAGTCTTAGTTTATCCCAGTCATTATGTGTATTTTCAGAATTTTATTACTTTGCCAGGCAAAGGGGGAACATAGCAGGCTAGCGCCTCAAGAACTGTGCACCCAGGTTTTCAGAATTTTAAACATGTCCCGTATATGTAGATGATATATATCTACACATGCATATATATTACATAGAATTTTTCCCATTCTTAGTGTCATAATCATTTTTCCTATTATTAGTATCTTGTCAGATTTTATTTTCCAGGCAAATTCAGTTTTTCAAAACTTTAAACTTTCTAAGATTTTCTCTCTTAGTCTTAACTTACATGTAATAAATACAGTTCACCTTCATCTCCAAGATATATCATTAGTTATAGGTTGAATGATTCTCATTGATTCAATCTACTAATCAAAGATAGAGCTAGCTCCTTTAAATAGATTAAAGTAATTATTTTTTTAAAAGGGCTAATAAAGAATTTTTATGTTGGTTAAGGTAATACTAGCTGCTATAATAATCTTAGTATCTCAGTGGCTTAACACAATAGAAAGTAATTTCTCACTTACATAACCATAAAGCACAATTACAGGAAGTAGGTGTCACTGCACAGCCAAGTCATTCAGAGACCCATGGTCTCCTGGATTGTTGGTATCTTGGCTGGCAGATAGAGATGGAAAGGATGAAGAAAGCAGTCCTGCTTCTTAACTAATTTTTGCGCAGAAGTGTGCAGTATACATTACTGTGTCCTTCTGGGAACATCATTACCTTGTGCAAAAATGAGGTCAGAAGAGTAGGGTTGGAAGAAATTCTTGGGTCGGGAGACTAGTACTTCGTATTACTCAGTTCAGTTCACTTCAGTTGCTCAGTTGTGTCTGATTCTGCGACCCCACGGACCATAGCACGCCAGGCCTCCCTCCATCACCAACTCCCAGAGTTTACCCAAACTCATGTCCATCAAGTCGGTGATGCCATCCAACCACTCATCCTCTGTCGTCCCCTTCTCCTCCTGCCTTCAATTTTTCCCAGCATCAGGGTCTTTTCAAATGAGTCAGCTCTTCGCATCAGGTGGCCAAAGTATTAAGAGTGATGCTTCAGCATCAGTCCTTCCAGTGAACACTCAGGACTGATTTCCTTTAGGATGGTTGGATCTTCTTGCAGCCCAAGGGACATTCAAGAGTCTTCTCCAACACCGCAGTTCAAAAGCATCAGTTCTTTGGCACTCAGCCTTCTTTATAGTCCAGCTCTCACATCCATACATGACTACTGGAAAAACCATAGCCTTGACTAAATGGACTTTTGTTGGCGAAGGTCTCTGCTTTTTAATATGCTGTCTAGGTTGGTCATAACTTTCCTTCCAAGGAGTAAGTGTCTTTTAATTTCATGGCTGCAGTCACCATCTGCAGTGATTTTGGAGCCCCCAAAAATAAAGTCACCCATTGTTTCCACTGTTTCCCCATCTATTTGGTATTATTAAAAGATCCTTTCCAGAGTCAGAGCAGTGTTAGTCAAGAAAAGGCAGAAGGGCTATCCTGCTCCTAGGTTAGAATTATCATTTGGCTTTTTCAGTTTTTAATTGCTTGTCTTTCTTGTTTTACCTGTACTACAAAAAGGTGAAGTTGCTAAATAAAAATGACTTTCAGATTTAGGATAACATTGCTAGTTTGGGAGATAAAAATCAATATGACTGATGTAAAGCCTGGAAGAAAGAGTTCTGAATTTTCTTTTGAAGTGTGATCAACTACATTGTTACATAATTATAACTGTGAGAAAGTAAAATGTTTCCCAATCAATGAGAGTGAGCTTTTTATTTTAAAATAATACTGTGGAGCCCTTCTGAAGTAAACATATAATGAATACCATTGTATTGAAAATTAAAATGGGGATGCTGTATAGGTATTGAAGTGACCTGTTTCTTCTAAATCTAAGAAACTTGTGTATTACTTTGAAATACATTTTGAGTAATTCCTAGTATATAGGTCATAGAAATGTAGAATGAAAAGAAATATTTATAATGATTAGGATAGATATAACCAAAATTAAGCAGATCTTCAATAATACTTTTTTCCATATCTTAATTTCCCATTGATTAATGTTTTTTTGTATATCACTTTTCTAGTAATCTAACAATACAAATAGTTTCAAATTCAAGAAAAAGTTTTAAATCACACAAACCACTTCAATACTTTTTTATAAGGTAGAAGTTATCAGAGGGTGTCTCAGGACCAGAAGTGTACCATATTGAGTATCTTCTAAGTGTAGTAAGAGGATTTCTTTAGCATTAATGTTCATAAGTTGACGGTGTTTCAGTAAGTCTTGTTTCTAGCATTCTGACATAAATCAGGCATTTAATTATCATGTTTAATAAAACCTTGACATCTCATTAGTACTGTATGAAAAGCAGCACCAGTCATCCTTCTAATTCTGATGAGTTATTTTCAGAGCTGAGAAGATGCACTGGATCTGAAACCTGAAATTTTTAAAGTAAAACCAATCAAATTTCTACTTCCTGAAGCAGTCCACTTACTGATCTCTCTCTTGATTTATCTTATACATATATTCATTCTTATGATTTTTAGTCTATCTAGAGGGGAAAATAATAGAGACACTATAATAATGGAGTATCATATCTGATATGCTTTATTGCAATAGAGATCTATCATGTTTTCAAACAGAAATGTTAATAAAAGCCCTATCCAAAATGAAGTTTTCTTTTTTATTAATGTTTTTAATTTTTATTTTCCTAAACTCTACTGTTTGCCTTGCTGAAATATATGGGTAAATATTTTACAGAATAGGGGTTCAGTGCTAATAAAAAATGAAAAGGTGCTCATCTGCATTGATAATTAGAAAAATATAAATTAATACCACATTAAGATACTACTCATGCATAAAATAAAGTCACCTGATGTAAAAAATGTGATGACATCAAATGTAGATAAAAACATAGAGCCACAAGACCTGTCAAAGAATATTAGATATAGCCACTTTGGATAAAAATTTGGTACTATCTCCTGTAAAGTTAAATACACACATACCCAGCAATCCTGTTCTCAGAGCAGAGACTCTCAAAATGTGGTCCAGGGAGCCTGGGAGATTTCCAAGGCAGGCTCATAAGGTCAAACTATCTTCATACAAGAGAAAGATGTCATTTGCTTTCTCTCACAAGTGCAAATTGAAGTATTTGGTGTTGTATCAAATAATATCCACATTTATCTACAAACACTAATCTGTGACAGAATTTTCTTCATATACTTCAGTCATTAAGTTTTATATATGTTTATGCACATTTCTGTGTGAGTGTTACGAAAGTGTTACGAAGTTATGAAAAACTCTAAACAAATTAAATAATCATTTAAGTGTAACATTTGGATAAAAGTTTCTTCAATCTCTTCTTAAAAATTTGACTGAGTAAAGTATTTATGACAATGCATTTTTGTTTAAAGCATAGTGTATTGGGGTCCATATTTATTGAGATACATTATATCTGTATTCTCTAGATTGATTGGTTGGTTTGTCTTTTTAAACTAAATATTATTTTGTGCATTCTTATTAATTCTACAACTATTTGGACTTGAAACTTTATTGTAAGATAAAAACTATGATAAATATTATTCTCTTAATATTGTACAAACGTAAATTATGTCTCATTTGTTTGAATTTTTTATTTGATACAGATAGTCGTACAGGCACTGCAGTGTTCCCATTACTCGATTCTTTGGCAGTTGGTGAAAATTACTGATGGTTCTCCTTCCAAAGTAAGTAAGAGTTTCCGTAGGCAGAAGGATTATTACTAAAGTACAGTGATCTTGCTTAACTCATTATATTATTTTTATTACTATAATTTTAATAAAATATGTAATTATTGTTATCAATTCTTGTTTTATCCTAAACACACATATATATATATATTTTACATCTTTGAAAGATAAACAGTTTTTCAAGCAGTAGCCACAGAATTGTATGTATACGTGAAGTTTAAATTCCTTTAAGAAATAACTGTACTTGAAACCAGAAGAGCTTTGATAGGTGATATGCTGTAAGAAAGAGAATAATATTGAAAGACAGTAGTGTGTAGGTTTTAGTTCTGGCATTATGGCACCTTGGGGCCCAAACTAAACAAACTTGTTTGTGAACATTTTAAATCATTGGATAAAATTTTTTTTTTTTTAATTTTTAACTTACCCATGACCATGCAAAACAAAGAGAAAATACAAACCAGAACTTAAGTGAAATTCAGATCCCAGAAAGTCAAGCAGAGTACTGCTGCTGCTGTTGCTGCTAAGTCACTTCAGTCGTGTCCAACTCTGTGCGACCCCATAGACGGCAGCCCACCAGGCTCCCCCGTCCCTGGGATTCTCCAGGCGAGAATACTGGAGTGGTTTGCCGCTTCCTTCTCCAATGCATGAAAGTGAAAAATCTTGAGAATATTTGCTAATCTAGACAAGTCCCAAAGCCCTCCTGAAGAGGACTGTCTAATAAGTAGCATGTCCCTTGATAAAGTTGGGATCCCAAAAAGAGCTACTCCCAGCATGAGGTTAAATTAGAAATAAACTCATACCAATTCCATTCATGAGGGAATAAATAAGATTTGGATTATGTTCTATAATGGTAGTATCCCCAAGCACCTAAGAGAATCAAATACAAATCCTTTCTGAAGGAAGTTGCCTCAGAGAGTTTTTCAGAGTTTTAAGAAAAATGAGCTCATATTAAAAAGCCAACTTTACTAAAAAGACTAGAAACCATGAAGAGATTCAAAGTAAAAAATATTTTATAGATTGAAATTATCAGAGTCTCTTTATTTGGTTCTTTATCAAATGTGTGCTCTTTGGGCATATGTTCAAGCCCCTTTGATTTCATAACACAATTGAAATATATTTATTTTGTATTTATGTCAGATAATTTCAATCTATAAAATATTTTTTACTTTGAATCTCTTCATTTAACAAAACAGAAGCTATTTAACCAGTAACAATGTTAATAATACATTTCCATATAGAACCAACTACTTGATACAGAGTATTCTTTTCTAGGAGAAAGAATTTTTTTTCTTTTTGTCTTTTCTGTTGAATGATTGGAGGATTTCTGTGCCTTTGGAAGTAATTGGGAGTTCTGTTCATTTTCAGTTAGAAGGAGGTTGATACATTTGTTGGCTTTTTGGTTTTTTTCTATTTTATTAAAAGTTTTAGTCTTGAAAAGCAAAAATCAAGGTTAATCTTCTTTTATTGGAAACAAAAACCACTTTAAAACTATATAACATTTTCATGTTTTTTGAAATATTCTTTTATATGAAAAGATTAAAGGAGAGTGTATATATGTAAGTTAAAATTTGAAAGCAAGAGTTTATATGTTATGCATAATTAGTTTATTTGAATTTTTCACTTAGTTTATTTGACTTTTATATTGTTTTCCACTGAGATCATTTTGATTGTCTGAGTTATTTGTATTTTAACTGAATGTTGATAACTGCATTTTAGTAAATTTGAAATATACACTAGCCTAAAACTTTAGCATAATTAGTGGTTATTTCCTTCATTTAATTTAAATTTTGTCCCTTTACAATTAAATTCCATAATTAGAGTAAGAATCTATTCTTGGACCTCCTTCTTTGAATATTTTGTTTTTTAACCCCGACCAGAGATCGAACCCATGCCCCCCTGCATTGGTAGCACAGAATTTTAACCACTGGACCACCAGGGAAGTCCAGAATATTTTGTTTTTTTTAATCCTGTTGCAGCAGAGCTATTTTGAGATTCTTTGCCTTTGCTGTGTAATTTTCATCTCATATATTCTCCTAATGAAAATAGCTTCCTTTTTGTTGTTAGTCATTCTACTGATTTTGTTTTTGTCATTGCCACAATGGCAATGCAGATTTTTGTAGCCAACATTGGTTTTCTTTATTCCAGAAAGTGTGCCCTAGCACCTTTTAGATGCTTTAGTGTTCATTGATTTCCATTTTGGTTTTGTGTGCATTTATATCACATGTGAAATTATCCTTACTTAGCTGTATCTCAGGATGTTTCTTCTCACTTTGAAGTTGTTGGTAATTTTTGTAAACCAAAGTATATTTAGTAATCATGTATTGGTTGTGTCTATAGTTTAAAACTGATTCGCTGAAACTGATAACCTTATAAAACATGAATCTTTAGGATACACACAAACTTGAAAAATTAATCTTCCACTGCTAATATTTTTTTCTTTTAAAATAGTTATTTTAATGATTCTTATTTATAATAATCACAAGATCAGGAATTGTCAAACTTTCTAATCCTCTATATAATATAGGATATCTTTGAAAATGTATGAGTCACATACATAAACTTTGTATACATGAATCTGTATTAGTAACATCCCACTTGGTAAGATATCAAATTCCTAAGTATAGACTCGGCTACATCATTAAGTTATGAAAGTAACCTTGAGTCAAGTCACTTAAATAATTTTAAAATAAATAATTTATATCAAAGCATTTTATCAGTTGTAAAGGGCTTTCCGTATTCTAGTAACAACTGAAAAATCACTTAATCTGTGTCTCACGTTACTTTGTTATGAAGTTTATAGTTGTGTGTCGCCAATCTTTTCTAGCTCTAGAATTCTACAACCTATGCTAAACTTAAAAACCGCTATACTGAAGATGTTTGGATAAATATACAAGAATCTTAACAGTGATTACCTCTGGGAAGTAAAAATTGTTTGGGGGCAGGCATAAGGAGAGAAATTTACTTTTCCATTTATACCTTTTGATACTTTTTGAGGGATTGTTTTTGTTGTTGATATTTATGGTGCATATTAATATCTTAAAAATTAATTTTTTAAAACTATTACTATGAAAATTTTTTTATTCTCCATCTTCTAATCTTAAGTTTTGGTTTATCACAAATAACTCACTGAGTTATTGGACTTAGATGAATACTAAAAAAGTACATAGTATGTTCTGTATCTTACTTGCTGTTATAGCATTCTTTTGTTGTTTATAAGTGTAATATTAAAGCTATAAAGGAGTTTGAAAATAATTTGATGAAACCTATAAGGGGACGTTGTTATTTTTACCTGTTTGTATTTTACATGTTATTAATCATTTTAATATAAATGTTCTAATTTGATTAAATCTGCTTAATTATCCTATAGAGTGGATATTATAATCCCATTTTTACAGAAAAGGAACCTAATACTTAACAAAAATTGAGAGTTGTCTAAAATCACACTTAGAGCACAAGTCTCTGAATCTCAACATACTGTCTTTCTGTTACTACTCCTTAAAATCTTGTATTATTAAGCTTTTAATACAACTACTTTTTATGGAGTTTTGTCGTAGTTGGTTTTTTTAAAAGCAAATTTTCTAAGGACACATTGGTTGATTCCTTACTGAACAATATCATTTGTCAGTTGTATATTGAAAAAGTATGACACATGGCAGTTTTCTGTGGTCATTCTGTATCCCTCAAAGTATTTAAATGAGAAGTTACCATGATTTTTAAATGGCTCAGTTTGTAATGTCAGTGCTTAAAGTATATGGAAAACTTTGCTAATGAAGCACCTGAAATTCTCTGTCCTTTTTTCTCCCCTTTAATTTGTTCCCTGAAATTTAAATGTAATACAGCAAACCCTTTGGGTCTATATATTTAACATTTGTAATATTGATTTTGTAGAGGTAACATGAAAGTCTTACTACATGAATTAATTTTGTTTTTTTTTTTATTGTTGAATAACTGTTAATATAGAATGAGCCATTTATTTAGTGAGGAACTGGCCACCTGACTGCTGTTTTTCTCTGCTCATTTTTGTTATATTTATAGAAATTCATTTAAACCTCTGAAAAGGTCACTTATATTTTTAATTAATAAATTATGCATGTTTGGTTTTGGTGTAAAATATAAGGTAGAATGGTTTTCATAAATTTGAGCTTTCTTACTTATGTGTTCATTATAAAAACTATATACATAAAATGAAATTTCCAAATCTTACTACCTGTTAATATTTTGATGTATTTTCTTTCAGTACTTTTTCTTACATACTTTTCAGTCTTACTAAGATTATGATGTATTTATAATTTTGTGTCTCTTCAATTAACATTCTTCATGTATTTAATGTTTATAGATAATATTTTAACATATGCATGATAGTACATAGTGTAGTTTATAATTTATTTTACTGCTCTCTTGGATATTTAGATTGTTTACACATTTTAAGTAATAAAATTCTGTGATGGACATTCTGGTGCAAAAGCTTGTTCTGTGTTTTGCATTTTTTCATCTTACATTCTTGGAAATGGAATTGCTTGGTCAAAGATTGTACATACTTTTAAGGGTTAATACACATTACCAAACTGCTCTTTAGTGAATACTGTCTAAAATTTACTTTTCTTCTTTCTCTGTTGTCATGAACACTGTCATTTGGGGGATTATGAATGGTAGTTATATTTGAAGTTTAAATTCAAATTATAACTTAACAGTGAACAGTATTCTATAAAATGAAGTACATGAGAAGACTGTGTCAAGATCAGGATTAGATCTTTATTTAAAATGGAAGTCCACTGGGTTTTACCGATGGGTATTTCCTCTGTTCCCCTAATTTCCAGAGTTGAACCTCTTTGGCTATCTCACAGGTCAAGCTCAGTATACTTTGCTCGGGTGCCCCCTAGTGCTGGTCCTGTAGAAGCAGCCTTCAGTTTCTCTTCTCTGTAGCAGAAAACACACTTCTTCCTTCAGCTCCTTCTGGACATATACAGAGACATTTAAAGAGCCAGGTAAATAAGACTTAGGGCTGAACTAATGCCCCTATTGCCTTTTTAGGCCTGGGGATCTAGAATTTATCCTCAATTTTTTTTTTCCTCCTGAGAGGAGCTGTCCTACCCTCTGTAGTCTTAAATTTGTAGTGCTCTCTGCCTTACCCTGCATGTTTCTATTCTAGACAGCAGTAGGAATGGGCTGGGGGAAACATCCCTGTATTCTGGACCCAGGCTTTATCCTTAAGTCTTCAAATTAAAGAAAATCTACATCCCTCAGGGAGCTACAAGTCAAATTATTAGTGAGAAGTATAGCATATTTATTACAAAGTTTGTTCCTCCATTACACTCTTGACTGAAGGTTCTCCTCTGCAAATTTCAACTTGTTTACCTCCAAACAGTTAGGGTAAAGATAGGACTGATGGTGGCCAAGGCCCATGAGGAGAAATGTTTAACCTTGCTGTGTATAAAAATCCACAGTCTTCTTTCTAGACCTCTTTCTCTCCCCTTCCAAGTCCTATAGAGCATTAATATCTGTGAATACGAAAGAGATAGCTCACTTAGGTCCTTGTCCCCAAACTCTTATAATAACAAAATACAGATAATATACCTCAGTCTGCAGAGTTCACTGCTTTGAAGGGGAAGGGAATGAGGCCAACAGCTGGCAACAGTAGCTATCCCTCTAGGAATAAAGTATACAACCGTTTTGCTTCATTCTTTTCTAGATCTCCCCTCCCCTACCTTTTTATTTCTTAAGAAGTCTATCCTCAATAACTATCTACTTGGTTTTAGTCTTAAGCCTTTCCTTTTTACTGGTCCATGACTTCAGAGTGATTATTTTATAGCTTTGTTTCTATTAATAGTGTGTCCAGTCTCAAGTGCCTGAGTGGCTGGTCTAGGAAAGTTAGGAGGGAAAGATCCAGGACTTGTTTTATATTCATTTCTTTTTCAGCTCCTGGAGGGTTCTTTTTTTGTTTTGTTTTGTTTTTAAACTGGAATACTTAAGTAGATGGCTAAACTCTCAACTTGTCCAAAATTTTATTAGACTCTAACATTCTAAAAATTTCTGGAAATCATAAGTAAGTATGTTCAACTTAGAGGGGCATGTACAATTCATGATTCCAACATCTTATTAAGAATTCCATACTGTGTTTGCAACCCTGTTCCTGGGCCTCTACTTTTTGGAGCTTGCTTTCTGGTAAGGAATGCCTTCCCACCCCTTGAAGGACAGCATAAGGCTTCCTCAACTTCACTAGCCTGTTTATTTGGATGCTGTTTTTACTTGCACGGGGACAGTGGTCTTTAAAGTGCCACTTTATAAATACTCTTAACTCCTAATTTATTTAATACCTCAGGATCTAAGCAGTGAGCCAGGACTGAGAAGATCTATTCTAAATAACAATTATTATAATGTAAAAATGTGTTTTAACTGTTTATTAGAGGCTGAAAGCAATGTTAACAATATTTAATGCTGTGTGGTGTGGCCAGATATTTTTTAAAAATAATATTTAAACAAAGCATAACACTTCCACTCTTCAGTACAGAAATTGGAAATCTTTCTCCACCAAAATTAATTATAAAGGAAGTTTACTTTCCTGTCAGGTCATTTATTTGAATAAAAGAATGTAAGTATTTTATATTATTTAATATTCCCTGAGTGATAAAATAATCACTTTTCCTTTCTGCAGTAGGTTTTTTATTTTGAAAATGTTTTTTCCAGTGGCCATTCTGTAATTACTAGGTATTTGTTGAAATGATTTCTTCTTGCTAACCCAATTTATATATATATAAGAAACTTTCAGTTTATAAATAAATAATATCTTTCCAGCATTTTTTGTGTTGAAACATGGCCTTTGGAGTTAAATTGAGTTTGAAGTTTGGCTCTATTTCTTACCACCTGTGACAAAGGTATACAAATTACTTTACATTTGAACTTTAGTTTGCTAATAAGTGATATTCATTGCTGGACAGGGTTGTTGGGAAGATTAAATTAAAAGAAATGTTTTAGTCAGCAATAACTGTTGCTTTGATAGCATTAAATTGCAGTCCTAGCCTGTGCTTTCCTAATCTTCTCTCCTGCCAAAACCAAAAATTAATGCTAAATGAACTGTTATATAAAGTTATGGAAGTACATAAACATGCTCAGTGTCTAGTGTAGGTTTGGAATATAGCATGGTAGATTTTGTCCTCCATCTGTATTTTGAAAAATTTGAGAATTCACATCTCTTGCTTTGCTCCTAACAGTCACTACTTTCCCCCTGTCCCTCTGACTCCTCCTTTAGCTTCCTGCATCTTTGTACACCACAGAAAAGAGAAATCAGAAGACGTTTTGGAACTACAGTAGGCAGCTTAAGGGTTCCTAGATCAAGTGGATTACCCTTGAGGCAATGGCAGGAGGCAGCAGGTGGGGATTCAGATCACCAAGAAAAGCAACACTGAAAACTAGGTATTACATTTGGGGTTTTAAAATCCAGTATTTTACTGTATATTCACAAAAGTGGCACATTCTCCTTATCTTCAGAAGAGAAGCTAGTAGCAGTTACTCGTGAATGAAAGCAGTTTCAAAGATATTCCATAGGGTTTACCCTATAGCAGTGGTGAGGCTTTTGTCTCTTGCCCACTGATGTGTCCCAAGTGGATGAATTACCTAAATATGTTTCTGTCATATTTACTATGGATAATGAGTTAGTTGAGCTGAAAAATAATTTAATGAACGTTATGTTAGTAATGATGCTAAGTACATAAAAGTATAATGCAGTTTATATGTCCAAAGAGCTTTGTAGCCCAATACAAGCTAGACAAACTGTATAGCCCATGGGGCAAATCTGACTAGACACCTGTTTTTGTAAGGAACGTTTTAATGAAACACAACAATGCTCATTCATTTATGTGCTGCTTTCTTGTTCAAAAAGCAAACTTAAGTAGCTGTAACAGAGACATTATGACCCACAAACCCTAAAATATTTACTATCTGACCCTTTACCCAAAAGTTTTGCCAGTACCTGGCCTAGTAGAGTAACCCCTTGGTCTTGTTTTTAACTAGCTTAGTTTCATGCCCCATTTTTTAATCACAAAAAATGTTTCACTAAATTCTTAACAGGCTTTATTCTCATATTCTAAGATCTTTGGCCTGATCTAGGTCCTTATTTCACAACTTCCCATATTTTACTTCTGCACACTCTGAAAATGTATAATTGTCAGATAATGTTGAACTAGTTTTAGATATTTATTGCTAGTTTTTCCATGGCTTCAGTTTCTATGATTATCTAAATCATATTTCATAGTTGTGGATAAAAGGGCAGCCAAATGTAGTCTGCCTCTAGACACATAAAATTATGATGCAAAAATGAAAGGAAATCACCCATTTAAATCTGCCTGTTTGGGTCTTCCAGGGAGTTCAGTGGATGACTTTGCCTCCCAATTCAGGGGGTGCCGGTTTGATCCATGGTCAGGGAATTAAGATCCCACATGCCCTGTGGTATGACCGAAAAACAAAAAATCTGTCAGGATCTTCATGTTTTGTGTGTTTATGAATTAAACCCTTATCTTGCCTCACTGACTATAATCATGTTGAGATACTTGGCTCTTAAAGGACAATCTACATTTTTCATCCCAAGATATTAGGGTAAGTCAAGTTTGAGCCTTTGTACCTTTAAGAAAACTTCTAATATAGTTTATATGATAAGTCCACCATCTTAATTGTGCCAGCCTTATTTGGGGCTCTTCTTTGTTGAGATTTTGCTGACTAGGGTATATTTTCAAAACATCATGTTAGTTCATTAAGAGAGATTTCTTTTTATTTTTAACAATAAATCACTGAAAAACTGAAGGTCTTTTAGCCCTTTCACATTTGAGTATATTGGGTTTCAATCTTCTGATTCTTGGTTTCACTAAATCTACAGGGAAGCAAAAGCTTCTCTTAGTGAAGCAACTTGCAAAATGCATATAAAAGAACATAGCCAAGATATTATAATTTAAATCTCAGTGTCATCTTTTCACTTGACTCTTTTGAATTCCTTTCCATAACTACTTTAGGAAAAGTGCTTTTAACCCCAAGCTGCTTTCTGAAAATAAAAGAAAATACTGGTTTCATCTAGGGAAAAGCATTTAAAAGGAGGCACTGTATTCTTAGTCTACATTCTCTTATATGGACTGAGAGAAGAGATTACTGTTCTAACTCTGCCTTCAGTTTTTATCACTATAATGCAAATACTCTGGCTAGAAAGAATTTAAATAGAAATCCCATCATGTTCAGAGTGTTAGAAGCACTCCCTAAAAATTTTAGTCACTTAAAATTACAGTCTATTACAGATAAGTTAGCTCATGTGTTGTTCTTTTTCAGTGTCTTTTGGGTTGACCTGCGTTTTTGTTTATAATACTTTTTGAGTAATTTGAGTTTTATATTTCTTAGCTCCATAATGCTGCCTGTTTCTTCAGTATATTAATTTTCCTGCATTATAAAAAGTCACTATAGCAAAATGGTTAGGACTATAGACTCTGGAGGCAAACTGTTCTGATTAATTTACTGCCTCACAAAGACAAAGCTTTGTCTTTGGGTCTGCGTTTAACATTTCTGAGCCTGTTTCTTCATTTGTAGAATCGAAGTGATAATATCTATACACGTCACAGTTGAATTAATATGTGAGAAGCTTAGATTAGTGCCTAGTACACAGTAACTGCCAATAGATGTTAACTTTATGTAGTGTGAGATGCTAGCATAATGAGGTTTGTAGGAAAATTATAGGATGAATAAATAAAGCACAGTGTTCTGAAATCCAAAAGAACTAAAATTTTGTTCTCAGCTGTTCAGAGGAATTTACTATTTGAGATTAGCTACCTCTGTTAAATATACAGTATCTGTGCCTGTTTACCTAAAATTGTTGGTACTTAAACTTCTCTCAGTGGGTTCTAACTGATTACAATTAAGTTAACTTTCTTGAGCACTGAATATTAAAGTTCTATCCAAATCTATGCTAAACTTACTGCTAAAAAAGCTTCTATTTCCTTAGTTGTTTTCCATTTCTACATTCTTAAAATGCTACTGCTGATTAGTAAGCAATCAGTAGGTTGCTTACCTAGTTGTGATGTTAAATTTACAACTTCTCAGATGGATTGGCAAGTAATCATTTTATATAAGGCACATCTGCTTTATGACTGACCTTTAAAGGAATCTTTTGTCTCCAACTCCAGCAATAGCTGATTCCCTAGACTGCTTCAAACTGCACAGTAACCATGAAATTTAAGGGAATAAAGGAGCATTAATGCCTCCTGGCATCATTTTTAACTATATTTATTGTGCAGTAAAATGAACACATTTATTTGTCTCTCGGATTGTGCTATCAGCTGTATTATGTGTACTTGGATATTATTCAGCAAGTATTTACTATATATCTGCCCATGTGCCAAACACTGTTTTAGGTACCAGCAGGAAGAGTGAACATTCATCCTTTGAATACTAGGTTTACCAGTTAGCACCTGTATGTTCTCATTTGAGTGCCTAGATTAATTCAACAGATTCACAGAATGCCATAGAACCTCAGAGAATACATATTTCAACCCTTTTGTTTATAAATTTTTAAAATCTGTAATCCTGAGATACAGTTTCTCTAAGGTCTAAACTAGTTCATAGCATGGCCTGCATTTTGTTTTTCTTTCAGTTATTTATTCAACAAACATTTCAAATCTTTTCTATTGAAAAGGACAACAAAGACCCCCAAAGACCTCTCCAGTAGCTGTCCTATTTTTCTCTCACTTTTTACAGTCAGACTTTTTTGAAAGAGTTGCTTGCTTTCTTATCCTTTCTACCATTGCCGTTTAAAGCCCTTTTAATTCCTTTGAATGAGTGTGTGTGCTCGGTCATGTTTGACTCCTTGTGAGCCCATGGACTGTAGCTCGCCAAGCTTCTCTATCCATGGGATTTTCCAAGCAAGAATACTGGAGTAGGTTACCATTTCCTACTCCAAGGGGATCTTCCTAAACGAAGGAGAGAGCCTGCATCTCTGTGACTCCTGGATTGACAGGCAAATTCTTTACTTCTCGTGCCACCTGGGAAGAATTGATCCCTTCGAATTGTAATGCTGGAGAAGACTTTTGACAGTCCCTTGGACTGCAAGGAGATCCAACCAGTCCATCCTAAAGGAGATCAGTCCTGGGTGTTCATTGGAAGGACTGATGCTGAAGCTGAAGCTCCAGTACTTTGGCCACCCGATGCAAAGAACCTGCCTACTCATTGGAAAAGAACATGATGCTGGGAAAGATTGAGGGCAGGAGGAGAAGGGGACGACAGGTGATGGTTAGATAGCATCACTGACTCAATGGGCATGAATTTGAGCAAACTCCAGGAGATAGTGAAGGACAGTGAAGCCTTGTGTGCTGCAGTCCAAAGAGTCAGACACCACTTAGCAACTGAACCACTTAGCAACTGAACAACAACAACAGAATTGTTTTGAAGAGCTTTGCTGGTGGCTCAGTGGTAAATGCAGGAGAAATGGGTATGATTCCTTGGTCGGAAGATCCCCTGGAAAAGGAAATGGCAACCCACTTCAGTATTCTCGCCTGGGAAATCTCATGGAGAGAGGAGTCTGGTGTGCTGCAGTCCACAGAGTCACAAAAGAGTTGAACACAACTTAGCAACTAAACAACAATCCATTTGAAAGTGTTCTCCCCAAGGTCACTCATAACATTGTTGCTTTATTCTTGCAACACCTTCAAGTCCTTTTCTTTTCTCTTGGTGACATTTGTCATCATTAAACTATTCCATTCATTATTGTTGTTTAATATTTTTATTTATTTGTTTATTTTTTAGCTGTGTCGGGTATTAGTTGCAGCAGGTGGGATCTTCATTGCATGGGGGATCTTCAGTCCAGCACACAGGATCTTTTGTTGTGGTGCTCAGGCCTGTCTGTAGTTGTGGTACGAGGCTTGGTTTCCCTGCAGCCTATGGGATCCAAGTTCCCTGACCAGGGATCAAATCCACATCTCCTGCAGTGGTTTATTTAAGGTATAGTGCTCCAGGTGAATTCTTAAGCACTGGACCACCAACGAAGTCTCAATTCTACTCATTTTTAAATGTTTCCTTTTCTTACCTCTGGGATGCCATATTCTAATTTTGTTCCTACTTCTCAGACTATTTCTTAGATTTCTTCATATGCCTTTCTTTCTTATCCGTCTGTTAAGTTTTGGTGTTCCCCAGGGTACTTTTGTCAGCCCTATTTACATATTCTCTTTTTAACGGTCTCATCTACTTCCATTGTTTCTAAATGCTGAGGCCTCCCAAATCTCTTCTTGCTCAGATCCTTTACTGTGGACTTTGAACTCATCCAGCTGACTTTTAGACATCTTTAATAGGATATTGTCTTGGGAGTGTGTAATTTCCTTGGTTCTGTCTCACCGCAACAAAACTGGAAGCAATGGGCGGACCAGTGTTACAGTTCAGTTCAGTCACTCAGTCGTGTCAGACTCTTTGCAACCCCATGAACTGCAGCATGCTTGGGCCTCCCTGTCCATCACCAACTCCCGGAGTCCACCCAAACCCATGTCCATTGAGTCGGTGATGCCATCCAACTATCTCATCCTCCATTGTCCCCTTCTCTCCTGCCCTCAATCTTTCCCAGCATCAGGGTCTTTTCAAATGAGTTAGCTCTTCCCATGAGGTGGCCAAAGTATTGGAGTTTCAGCTTCAACATCAGTCCTACCAATGAACAACCAGGACTGATCTCCTTTAGGATGGACTGGTTGGATCTCTTTGCAGTCCAAGGGACTCTCAAGAGTCTTCTCCAACACCACAGTTCAAAAGCATCAATTCTTCGGCAGTCAGCTTTCTTCATAGTCCAACTCTCACATCCATACATGAATACTGGAAAAACCATAGCCTTGACTAGATGGATCTTTGTTGACAAAGTAATGTCTCTGCTTTTTAATATGTTGTTTAGGTTGGTCATAACTTTCCTTCCAGGGAGTAAGTGTCTTTTCATTTCATGGCTGCAATCACCATCTGCAGTGATTTTGGAGCCCAGAAAAATAAAGTCAGCCACTTTTTCCACTGTTTCCCCATCTATTTGCCATGAAGTGATGGGACCAGATGCCATGACCTTAGTTTTCTGAATGTTGAGCTTTAAGCCAACTTTTTCACTCTCCTCTTTCACTTTCATCAAGAGGCTCTTTAGTTCCTCTTCACTTTCTGCCATAAGGGTGGTGTCATCTACATATCTGAGATTATTAATATTTCCCCTGGCAATCTTGATTCCAGCTTGTGCTTCTCCAGCCCAGTGTTTCTCATGATGTACTCTGCATAGAAGTTAAATAAGCAGGGTGACAATATACAGCCTTGACGTACCCCTTTTCCTGTTAGGAACCAGTCTGTTGTTCCATGTCCAGTTCTAACCGTTACTTCCTGACCTGCAATACAGGCTTCTCAAGAGGCAGGTCAGGTGGTCTGGTATGCCCATGTGATCCACACAGTCAAAGGCTTTGGCATAGTCAATAAAGGAGAAATAATTCCAGAAAAATTTCTGGGACTCTCTTGCTTTTTCAGTGATCCAGTGGATATTGGCAATTTGATCTCTGGTTCCTCTGCCTTTTCTAAAAACCAGCTTGAACATCTGGAATTTCACGGTTCACATATTGCTGAAGCCTGGCTTGGAGAATTTTAAGCATTCTCCATGTAATTTCCTCAGTCGCAGCAAAAATTTGAAGTGATGAATGGACCAGTGTTATAGCTCAGTTTTACTGGCAAGCAAAGGAAAATACGTCCTGGAGGTGTGAGGGTGGTCCAACCCAAAATACGAGAAAAGAAAAGCCCTAGCCTCAGGTTTGCTCCTCTCTTTGTTTTCTTTCTTCCCCCTGAGCCTGCCCTATGTAAACTGGGCTACCCAGGAGGGCTGTTTGTTTTACCTAAGGTCCTCACTCCTTCGTTTGTTCTATTTTTGCAGGCTTTTCCCTTCCTTGTCTTTTACCCACCGCCATTTTGGACCTCTTTTTCCTATTCTCACTACCTAACGATATCTTTCAGGGTTTGCAGATCAGCATCCCTAAAGCCAAACTTATTACCTTAGCATTTGTTCCTGTATTAACTATCTTGGTGACTTATACCATAATCTATCTAGTAGGCAACTACCTAGAAATTAGGAGTCACATCAACATCCTCTGTTCCTGATAGCTCCTAAATGCTATCAATTCTTCTGCTTTAATTTCTCTACACCAGGTTAACATCTTTACTGACAGCATTTTATTTTTAGGCCCAATATTTTATTTTCAGATTATTCCTATGGTGTCTGTTAATATATGATGAACTGTAGGATGATGGTTTGAAGCATAGGCTTTAGAGTCAGATGGCACTAGGTATGGATCCTTACTCTATCACTTAAAATCTGCAGATGCTCTGAACCTCAGTTTCCTCCTCTGTAATATAGGCATATTAATCACTTACTTCATAGGCTGATTGTAAGACTTAAATTTATGCCTGTTCATCGTCGTTCATTCAGTTGCTCAGTTGGACTCTTAATAACTCCATGAATTGCAGCATGCCAGCTTCCCTGCTCTTCACCATGCCCCTTAGAACACAGCATTTGGTACATAATAAACCCTCAAGAGAAGACTGTATTTATTATTAATACTATTAAGAGTTTATTTACTATTTTACATCTTTCTCCCTTTTCCTTAGAGTATGATTCCTTAGCATAAATTTTTAGCAACTTCATGATAAAAATCCTTATTCATTAACTCCTTATTGCTGACAGGATAATAGCCAAATAATTTAACATGGCATTTTAAGTTGTATTCCATTTAAATGGAAATGGGTCCTCTTTCTCTTCAGTTTTCTCTCACCACTCTCCTCCCATTTGCACCCCAACTGCAATAAATTAACAGTAGTCTCTCAAAAGCACCTCCAGGCTTTTGAACATTCTGTGCCCTCTGGAACACCTTTCCTTATAGGTAGATGATTTTTAGTTGTTCAGAACTCTTTTTGGCAACCCTGCTGTGACTGCTCTTGACTCTGGGTTAAGCTTTCCAATGTAAGGACTCCTTAAATTCTTTTGTGACTGCCTACTCTTGTCTCTTTCCCCTGATGCTTTATGAGTCTTTGAAATTAAAGAAGATCAAGGAATGTTGAGGTTTGATTGTTGGATGTTAATCTACAGGAACATTAAAGTTTCTAGAGACAGTGTCCTTTTTAATACTCTGCGCAAGAGGGTCTTATTCCTTCTAAATACTGCACTCATTTTAGCAAAAGGAAATATATGTAATTTTTGAAGTATTATTTGGGATGTGAAGATTCCAAAAAGGAAATAGTACTGTCAACTATGCAAAATAGAGAAGCTTAAAGAATCTTTGTTTCATAGAATACTTTTTAAAAGTGATTTCTATACAAGCCTATGCTCATTTAATTACTCTTCATTACTATTTTAAATATCAATATAATACTGAGTTATCTGCATGCATCTTGCTTATTAGTGAAAAGAATGTGAGCTCTGATATCAGACAGTCCTGCTTTCATCTTTGCTAATAATAACTACTTCTTATAATCAATATAAATATTAAATTATACAACAGCCCTCTTACCAGTGCCTGGCACTTTATAGGGACTTGATAAATTTAAATTTCCTTTTATAGTTTTCCAGTGTTTGATATTGAATATTGTAATATGGCTATCTGATTAAATCCTATTCACCTATCCAATCTTGGATTAAAGCTCATCTTTCTATGAAGCTGCCCCCAACTCAGCCATGTCTGTCTGCTACAATTAGAGTTGATACCAAAAAATTAAACAATTAATTACTCTATGATTGATCTAACTCCCTGCTAAAATATTAACTCTTTGAGAACATGAACACTATCTTAAAGTTATCTCTTTGCCTTGACATTTTGCAGAGTGCTGAGAATATGGAAAAAATTCAGTACATGTTTACTGCTTAATTGGTTTTTTTCCCGATGCTGCTGCACTTCCTCATTTTACTACATCTAGTATTTGTAATAGGAATGACTATCAATTTTAATACCAGCCCAAGTAAACCATATTTATAAAGGAAATATGTTGGAGGAAATCATACTGAGCATTCCAAAGCAAAATTGAACAGAGTATTTGGGATTATTGGTTTCACTGCCCCTTCCATTAGGATAACTAGGAAATTATGATTTGGTTCCCAGTGATAAATTTGATTTTATGAATTTCCTTAACAATAAACTGGTTTGGCTATTTTCCATTTATTATTTCTTCAGTTTTCAAGAATACTGTAATTCGTGCTTGCAAATTTGTGTCTTACAGGAGGACTTGTTGGTATTGAGGAAAACAGTGAAGTCCTTTCTGGCTGTTTGCCAGCAGTGCCTATCTAATGTTAATACTCCAGTGAAGGAACAGGTAAGAGATTGTCAGTTAAGAGCCCTCAATATAAATAATTCAAATGCATTGAAGAAGCATAAGAAGATGTAAATTTTTTTAAGGTGTAATTTTTTATGGCAGTTCTTAGCATGTAGTTTATCTTATGGGACCTGGGACAAGAGTATAGATGCTAAATAGTTAAGTTATAAAGTAAGCTAACAAACTTGTTATACATCTTTGTACCTTGGCAAGTGAGGTCAGGTTTAAGTTTAGAATTCTTGATTCTTAAGAATTCTATACCAGAACCTGAGGATTCTGTACCAGAATGGGAGCTGGCTTAGGGTTCACTTTCTTCTCATCTTACCTTCAGCTCTTTCCCACACCAGTTAGAACTTCTCACATATGCATGTGAACAGTTTAACCCACATATCCAAACTATCAGCATCACTTCCTTAAACAAGTTGTTCCTTAACTATCCTGGGGCCTAGGAGTACACACTGGGGATACCTGTGTCTCAGAAGGATGCCTGTGCAGCCCCTTATAGCAGAATCCAGTCTGTGAGGGCAGGGAGTTCCTGAATCCCTGCCCCTGGACAGAGATGTAAAGTTGGGGTGCTGATGGGCATATCCCACTGGACCAACAGACTCCTAACCCCTTGGCAAGGGGTGTAGACCAAAGACAGTCAAAGTGAAGCCCAAGGCAATACCGTTTTCACAAAGTGATTTTGTAAGCTAAAACTGTTCTATTAGGAAGAGCTATCAAAAAAAAAAAAAAAAGATATATCTTTTCCATGCTGTTTTTTTATTATGATGTTCAACTAGAAAGTCTATATCTAGTTAAAGAATAGAATAGTACTTACCCTGTGCTAACTCATCTTACAAATAGGGTATCACAGGTCTCTTCTTTATTATCAGCATAGTCTAACTTAAAATGGGAACAGAGATTATCTTTCCTAAACCTTATTCTCTAAATTTTCTGAACTTAACCAGTGCTATCTAAAAGTACCGAACTCAGGACACTTAAGCCAGAAATTCAGTGTTTCTGCATCATCACTGTTTGGTGACATGCAGAAGTATGGCCTCAGTTAAAAATATACATTTCCCTAGATTCCTTTCATGCTCTCCTCTTTTCAAGTGACTTGTTTCTAAATTTATGTATTTCATGGTAATGTACTTATAGCATGAATTTCCATGATTCTTGCTGGAGGTAAACGGCCAAGTATACAACCATCTCCAAATTTATACCAAAATTGTGTTTTCCACAGAAGTCAGTTTTTAGAGGGGGGTGAATGGATTGTTTTAGAGTGTAAGAGCCCTCAGTTATTCCATAACAGTAAATTAATGACACAAGTTCATTTTGTACCATCCATTAAATAGGATAAATGTGGCAATATAACCTTAATGTATTCTCTATGGGAAAATATATTGAAAGTTCTTTATGTGAATACATTTGTTGGGAAGCTTTGCATCACTGTTTTTTAAGTGAATGATCTTGAATCCAACTTTAACCTATGGTTCAGAATTTTGTTTTACAGTAGATTATTAAAAGAAGAATCCAAAATGGTAACTTACAGATGTAGTGTACTATATTGTAATTGATTGAATTATACAGTTTATCTTAAGATTTGTGCTTATTTTTTTGCTTATGCAGTATACGATTGACTTATACTCTCTGTCATTAATATAGTAATTCAATTTTGTGTTTCCAGAGTTGAATTCAGTTCATTTTTTATAAGTTCAAGTCAAAAATCTCTTAATCGTTTTAAGTTAATACAGCCAAATTAAAAAATAGTTTAAGTAGCTGCAATTTGAATACTTAGCGTTTCTGTTATGGTACCATTACTGAACTGCGTGTAATTTAGTATATTTTCATTTGTAGTTACTATTGTACAATGTTTTACTGATGAATTTCCTTTTCATTTCAGGCTTTCATGCTACTCTGTGATCTTTTGATGATTTTTAGCCACCAATTAATGACAGGTGGCAGGGAGGGCCTTCAGCCTTTGGTGTTTAATCCAGATACTGGACTTCAGTCTGAACTCCTCAGTTTTGTGATGGATCATGTTTTCATTGACCAAGATGAGGAGAACCAGAGCATGGGTATTTGCAGCTATCATCTTGTCAATATTGATCTTGTCTTAACAACCCCAAGAGATTGAAGAAAGTTTCCAATTCAGTCCTAAAAAATACTACAATTTCTCTCTTTTAAACAAAAGTTAATACATTCATATAAGTCAGAAATCAAGAATAATAATATGCACAGTGAAGTGTCTCTCCTTTAACATAGTACCTTAGAGACCTTTCCCCATCACTAAGTACAGAGTTCCTTATTCTAATTCTAATAGCTACACAGTATTTTATTATTTAAATATAGCATAATTTATACTATTCATCTCATATTGATTGGTATTTGACTAGTTTCCAGTCTTCTGCTATCCTAAGCTATACTATAATGGATAATTGTGTACATTTGTCATTTCCCACATGTTTGAAATGTATGTTCAAGATAGATTTTTTTTCTAATAGAACTGCTTCCAGGTTCACAATTTTCTAAAGAAAAGCATCTGAGTTCCTTTCTGTTCCTGAGGAGTGATCATATATTACTTAAATTAACAAAATGTTACTCTAAGATACTAAACTCTAAGAGAATATTATGAAACCTCACCAGTCAAAATTGTTCTGAGCCTGCAGAATGAAAACTTAGCAAAATAAGACTGAATATAAATAATTATAAATAAATACTATATAAAATAGGTTATTTGTGAAATAGATGATTTAAGCTCTCTTAAGTAAGATCCATGGCATATCAAATCCACAGATCTACCTGGTGCTATTGGAATGTTCTTTATTTAACAGAACATTTTAGAAAATACTAGACTGTGAAAAAAGGATCTCTGAGTTCATGTTAATCTCAGGAAACAATATTTACCTGCTACTTGTCCTAAGCAAAAAGATTTCCAACTTCCAAAAGCACTGATGCTTCACAGCAGGCCCAGGTAATAGAAAGGGAAGAGAGAAGTTGAGAATAAGTTATTTTATGAATACACTTGTGAAGAAGAGAAAAAGAACACTGTCCCTAAATAAGGGCAGGCCAAGACATGAGAGGGTCAGTACAGAACCTGAAACAACTGTGTCATCTTTTATCGTCTGAGACTTGTGGAGATATTTTGAGGGGGATTAGAAATAGATAAACCTGAGAATCTAAAAAATGAGGAATAAACACCACTTGTTTGAAAGCATTTGATAATGATTTGTTTTTAAAAATGTGTATGTACATAACATGGTTTGCAAAATATACTTTATTTCTCAGCTTATAATGTAACCACATTTAAGACAAGAACTGAAAACTAACTCCTTCATGTAATTTCCATTCCTCCCCATATATGTTTCTAAAAGAAAACTTTTCCCTGTGTCTTAAATTTTTCTATAAATTTCTTCTCTGTAGAAATAGATTAGCACATAAGGAATATTCAGGTAAAAGGACAACAGTATTGTTATGACAAAAGTATAAGGAAAAAACCTATATATGGTTTGCTTCTCTAACTAGTCTTTGCTATGATAATCTCCTAGAAACTTAGTGCCTAGTGTTTAATAAATATGTAACCAAGTGTAGCACCCTAAAATAATCAGTACGGCTAATAATTTTTATCCTATCTAAAACTAAATTGTACCTATTTGTAAAGTTATATCCTAGTTATTTGTTCTACAGATTGTCTACAATGTTTTACCTTGGATAAAGGGCCAAAGTTCATAACTAATTTATTTTCTGTGGTTAGAGGGTGATGAAGAAGATGAAGCTAATAAAATTGAGGCCTTACACAAGAGAAGGAATCTACTTGCTGCCTTCAGCAAACTTATCATCTATGATATTGTTGACATGCATGCAGCTGCAGACATCTTTAAACACTACATGAAGGTATAGTTTGATAGTCTTTTTTTTAATGGGTCAAGGACATTTATTGATTGATTAAGGTAGTAGCTTCATATTCTTGTTTTTCTCATTCCACCTAAGTGCCTTAGAAGTTTGCAACTAAAAACGAAAGAGTAGTGAGCAAGCTAAAATTGACAGCTTTTACCTAAATATTATTGATGGTTTTCTGACATATTTAAAATTTCTCTTTTTTATGAGTTTTTTATCACTCTATACCATTATATCAATTCCATTAAGTAGGAGTTCCTTACATTTATAAGAAAGAATGCTGTTTTATTTTCTTAAAGCCATGGACACTTCTTATGGAAGAAAACTCTCTCTTCCCTATGACATCTCTCCAGATACGTTTATATGTGTGCCTACAATGCTACCTGCCAGGCACTAAAGTTAACAAAGATTTTTAAATTCCTACTCCAAAGTGGTCTAAAGCTGGAGACAATCAAGTGATTAGACAGTTGCATTTCTGCAGTGTAGAGAGATATGTATAGGGGTTCCTGGAAATATATAAAATAGATACACTCTTAAGAAATATGAGGGTTAATGAAAACCATTAGACATGCCTTTTGAACTAAGTCTGAGATGAGAAGCATTCATTAGTCAAGCAAAGAACTAGTTAAAGGGCTTTCAGGCACATTGGACTACCTGTACAAAGACAAAGGAAATTGAGGAAAATGCAAGTAATTTGATACAGCAACATAGATTGCTTATGAGAATGGAGCTAGAGGTAAGATTTAAAGATATTAAATGAGGTTAGACCGTATATGTTGTGTGAGAATTTGGGATTTTTTTCCTGCAGGAGGTAAGGAGATGTTGAGAGTTTTACACCATTCTAAAGTCTCCGACTTCCTGGCTGCTCTTCCCAGAAGCTCCATTTTGTTTCTGACACTCAAAAAAAGTAGTCCTCAAAAATCTTTATGATAAAACCTAACAGGCATACTTATCGGTGTATGTATTTTTGCCTTGTTTTTATGTCAGAGACAGTATTTTATTTTGCCCATGTTCAGAATATTGTGTATGCCATTCATTCACTTGTGTCTTTGTCCATGTTTGGGCTCCATTCTAGTTATGACACAGTAACTAAATATTTTGCTAGACAACTCCCATGTGAGTACTATG
Organism: Bos indicus x Bos taurus; assembly: GCF_003369695.1. Lineage (NCBI taxonomy): Eukaryota > Metazoa > Chordata > Mammalia > Artiodactyla > Bovidae > Bos > Bos indicus x Bos taurus. The sequence continues at coordinate 132,332,209 of NC_040076.1, forward strand.
TTGGTAGCCAGAGGTTTAAATAAGATACAATTTCTGTAGTATGGCAGTTCTAGATTACAGAGAAACTGAAATGTAAACATTATATAACATGCTAATAATGAATAGCTGCCTGTGTTCTATGCCATTTACATTCAAGAGACTGCTCTAAGGCTTTTATATTATCTTTGTTGACTGCAGTAACTGTGATTTAGGAAATCAACATTTATAGAAAAGGAAATCAAGGCTCAGAGAAGCAAAGTAACTTTCAAAGGTCACACAACTATTAAAGTAGCAAAAACTGACATTTGATTTCTCTAACTTAAAGCTTAACTCTTTCCACTAGATGTAAAACAAAACCTCAGCATGATTATTGTGGTGATAGATGTATAAATTACAAAGCAAGCACAGATATATAGACACTTAAGTGAGCAACTAGGGCAGGCTTCCAATAGTAATATCTAAATAGGACTTGGTTGGATGAATATGAGCTTACCATGGTTTTCCTTGTCGTCCCTCAGCAGTACTATCTTGGGTTCAAGAAACAGGCTTTATCCAAACTTTTATCATCCTTAGCAGTTTTTACACACCTGTGTTCATTATAGGCTTTAATCTTTTATAATATTTTAATTGCTGTTTACTATTCTTTATATATCCTTGTCTATTTGGCTTTTTGCCTCATTTCTCTATGTGATTATTAAAAATCTGAATTTTTGTTGATTTACCTGTTGAACTACTTTAGTGTTCTCATATATCTTTTTCTTCTTATCTGCACTGAGATAATTTTTAATTGCACTGAAAAGATGATTCTTTTGAGATATTTCCCCTTCTTTTGCTTTCCCCTTTTTTTTTTTTTTTGCACCTCCCATCATAGAAATATATCCATCTGCTTGAAGCTAATATACTCATTTCTTTACATAGTTTATAGGTTTTAGGCTTTAGTTTGGAAATAACATCCAGATTTAATAGTCTCAGAGTTTCTCCTAATTATTTACTCACAAGGAAAACTCTTTAAATCCTGTATCAAAAAATTGAATTATAAAATTAGTTGAAATTTTCCCAATCACTGTTGAAGAAATCACTGTTTTTACTTTTTATATTATATATAATAGTAAAATACAGACATTGTGGGGGGAAATGGGTACACAAAAATATTTAATGAAAAGTTAAATCTGTATTGTAATCTACCCTTCCTTTGTTTAGGCCCTCTCCCCAGAAGTAAGCAATTTTGACTGTTTAGGTTTTAGTTCTTCAAGATGTTTCTGTCAGAGTTCTGTTTCTTGATCTGGACAAGTGGTGTCTGTTGAATCCATGTTGTAAAGAATGAGTAATTTTGCTCACATATATCACTTCTCCTCTTTGAATTTCCTAGTTATCTAGTTTTATTATTTATTTCATAATTTTAAATGTCCAATGTGTATATATTTAACATTAGACAATATCTTTTAACTCTCATTAGGTTTTTAACATGAAAAATTAAACATGTCTTTACTCACCTTTCCGTTTTTTTCACCAGCCTGTTCTTTATCTCATGAAATGTCAACAGTTTTAAAGCTGTATTTCTTTTCCTTACAGTATTACAATGACTATGGTGATATTATTAAGGAAACATTGAGTAAAACTAGGCAAATTGATAAAATTCAGTGTGCCAAGACCCTCATTCTCAGTTTACAGCAGGTAAGAAATTTGAAGGAAAAGAAATGAGTAGAATTAATACTATTGAGTATTGGCATGTGCTTATTATTATATGCTAGTTATCTTACCTCATTTAAATTAGATCATTATATTAATACATTACTATGGATACTTTCTGGTACAAAGATGTGTTATGTGTCTTTTCTTTAGGAAGACAGTCCTATAGTTTACATTTCAAATGGGTGAAATCCTAAGGTGATCTACTCTTAGACCAAATGAAATGCCAAATTGGATATTTTAAAAGTGATCATTTTTAAAGAACAAATATAAAAATACATTTCAAAAGTATTTAATAATAAAAGGGGCAACAGTAGTATCCAAATAAGAAAATATGTCACATGTATTTCCTAAGGAAGATTCCTAATAAATGCCTAGTATTAAAGTAGAGATGAGGGGTAGTAGTGGCTATAGGTATGTATGTATGTATGTATGTATGTATGTATGTATATATTTAGCCTTTGATAAAGGTCAGTGGGGAAAGGATCACCTCCTTTTTAATAGGTGATGGGTCCATTGACTATGTATTTGGAGAAATGGCTATAAATAGCCCTACTGAACATGTAGCCAAAATAACTACTAGGTGGATTATATATATATATAAAATTAAAAGTTTGAAAGAATATAAAAGGATATTTTTATATACTGGAGTAGGGAAGTCCTCCAGGAGAGAAGCCACAATATAGACTTAAACAGCTTTATACATCAACCAACACTCTGAACAAAATTAAAAAACCAATGACAGATTATAGGAAAATATTTTTAATCATACATAGCAAATCCTACAAATCTGTAATAAAGGTAAACAAATCCCATATAAAAGTGAGCAAATGAAAAAAGCCACTTTTCGGAAGAGACAACTTTTCCTTAAAAAGCAATAAACGTGAAAAAAACATCATTAATAATTAATATAATACAAATTGAAACAAGGAGATATTTATCACTGCCAAATAGACTGGCAAGAATTAAAATGATAGATATACCAGTGATTGTTAAAGATACAGCAAGAAAAAGGTCCTTTGTGAAAGCAATTGTTCCTACCTTCTTGGAATATAATTTTGCAGTATATTTCAAAGTTTAAGATATACATTCCTTTTGAACCAGTTTTTTCCTACTTAGGTATCTACATAGATACATTTAGGTATGCACAAAACCGTGTATATGAAAGATCATTTTATTGCAACAGTCTGTGTAATATTGCAAGATTCTAAATGTTCATCAACATAGGACTAGTAAAATAAACTTATTCTGAAATAGCTAAAAAATTGTAAGACAAAATATTAAGTGAAGAACAGCAAGTTTCAGGACAAAATATAGTACAATACCATATAAACGAAAATTAAAACTTTATGTACGTGTAAATATATTAATGTGTTTGCTGCTGCTGCTGCTAAGTCGCTTCAGTCATGTCCGACTCTGTGTGACCCCATAGATGGCAGCCCACCAGGCTCCCCCGTCCCTGGGATTCTCCAGGCAAGAACACTGGTGTGGGTTGCCATTTCCTTCTCCAATGCATGAAAGTGAAAAGTCAAAGAGAAGTCGCTCAGTCGTGTCCGACTCCTAGTGACCTCATGGACTGCAGCCTACAAGGCTCCTCCGTCCATGGGATTTTCCAGGCAAGAGTACTGCAGTGGGCCTTCTCCGATTAATGTGTCTAAATTGATTAAAAAAAAACTTTCAAAACTTTAACCCTAACATTGATTACCTTTGGAGAGAAGAATGATATATAATGGGAAAGAGAAAAGAGAATTTTACTTTGATATTCCTTGAATTTTATACAGTGAAATACATTCTTTGTATTTATTTTGAATGTAAATTTTAGAGTTTAAGGCTATTTTATACAACTATCTCTGAAAACATTTTAAAATTAAATAATTTATAAACAATTACTCATGAATAAATTTGAAAATCTCTGGAAGAACTGCTTTTTCTAGTCATGGCAGAGTAAATAGTTTAAGCCAGTCTATTGCTGAAGAAACCTAAAAAGGTAGACAACATAATTAATAGAAGATAAGAGCTATTTCAATGAAATGGTGTGCCTAGAGTGAATTGAGAGATTGGGAGGTGAGGAAGTAAAGAAAACAAATATAAACAGTATTTCTCAGGATCGTTGGGTAGAGAATGTGACAGATGCATCCGTAATTGGCAGAGGAGATGGAATTAAGAAGTTAGGGTTGTTTGTTTTTTAAGATGCATGCATCTAAGAGAGGGAGTAGTTAATGATTCAGGAAAAAGCAGTACACAGGACCAAACCACTAAGTCGGTAAAGGAGGCGAGATCCAGTACATAAACAGGGAGTGGCTTCAGATCAGAGCTTGGACTGTTCATTCTCTCATAATAAAAGAGGACGCAGATACATGTAAAGTGTCTAACTTTGGTGGCGGAATGACGATGGCTTTTATATTCTTTAGTATTCCAGAGTTTTGATTCTGTTATTTTGATGCAATACACGTAATGTGTATGTGATTATAAAATCCCATCACTCAGTTTTAGAACATTTTTTGTGTATTTTGTCATTGGATGGGAAAAAACATTTCATATATCTTAATGATCTTCTTTTACATAATGTTCTTGTCTAAGATGTAATGAGTGAGAAACAAAGTTCTGAACCCTGCGTTTTATATATTGCCATTCCTGTGAAAACAACAAAAAGAATACATAGTATATTTTTGTAAACATTTTCCCCAACCCAAAATATGTTCCTTTTGGTAGAAAAATAAATTCTGGTTTGCATGTAATCACACAACTAGCATGAAAATGAGCTTGAGAAATAGTAGATAATAGTAGATGACTTGGAGAAGGGGAAAGTGTGGCTACTGTTAATACAAGAAGGGAAATACGTATCTTACCATATGGCTTTTAAATATTTTTTAAATTGTATTACCTATTCTAACAATAAATAAATATTTCTTAGCTATGAACTTTTTCCTCTTTTTTTCTTTCTACCAGTTGTTTAATGAACTTGTTCAAGAGCAAGGGCCCAACCTAGATAGGACATCTGCCCATGTCAGTGGCATTAAAGAATTGGCACGTCGCTTTGCCCTTACATTCGGATTGGACCAGATCAAGACACGAGAAGCAGTTGCCACACTCCACAAGTAAGTGAGCTAAATAGACACTGTTATACACAATCTGGTTTACTGAAACTTACCAAAAACAACTATTATTTGACCAATTTTTTTTTAATTTTATTTTATTTTTAAACTTTACATAATTGTATTAGTTTTGCCAATTATCAATTTTTTAAAGTAACAAATGTTAGACTTTTCAAGGAAAGTTTTAACAAAATATTCTCGTCACTCTTATCAGTGAGAAAATGTTGTGGGAGACATATATCTAAAAACACTGTGCATCCTCATTTCATAATTGAAAACTGAATGATAAAAAAGTTTTTAAGTACCTTACAAAAACTCTTAAGAACCAGATTTTCTGACAATTTCTGTATCTTTCCAGGGTATTCTGTTACCTCTGAAAGCTACACAGAAATTTAGCTTTGTGGCTACATAGCTATTTTTTATCTTTTACAATGTAAGTTTTGAAATATAACTTCACAACATAAGTTGTTTTCCACTATAAATACTAAAATTAAATATTATTATGCGACTATGTCATGCAAATTATTACTTTACCATTTGAGTTTATTTTTACCCTCAGTGATGATTTTGCTGCCTTCCCAACTATTTTTTTTTAATTTTATTTTTAAACTTTACAAATTGTATTAGTTTTGCCAAATATCAAAATGAATCTGCCACAGGTATACATGTGTTCCCCATCCTGAACCCTCCTCCGTCCTCCCTCCCCATACCATCCCTCTGGGTCGTCCCAACTATTTTTTTTTAATTATAGCCTATTGAAGAGCTATACTAGCTATTTGGAAAAATAAGACAATATTTTCTTTTATTTCAGGGATGGCATAGAATTTGCCTTTAAATACCAAAATCAGAAAGGACAAGAATACCCACCTCCTAATCTGGCTTTCCTAGAAGTACTAAGTGAATTTTCATCTAAGCTTCTTCGGCAAGACAAAAAGACTGTGTAAGTTGCACATTGTAGGACAAGTGGTTTTTATCATGACACCATTATAATTCTTGGAGAAGGAAATGGCAACCCACTCAGTACTCTTGCCTGGAAAATCCCATGGACAGAGGAGCCTGGCAGGCTACAGTCCATGGGGTCGCAAAGAGTGGGACACAACTGAGCAACTTCACTCATGTTATAATTCTAAGTGTTACAATTTTTGAAGGAATTAATCATGTAATTACATTGATAACTTAGGCTCTGATAGTTTAAAGGACTATAATTTTCTTTTAAACTTTGTATAGTTTTTCTTTGCTTACCTTTCAGTAGCCTAGAATTTGCAAGTGGGAATGATTTCTTATTCTCTTATTCAAAGATCTGTGAACACTAGCTTAACCATTGTGGAACACTTTCCTCTTTCCTTTTATATTAGTTATAGTTTAGTTTTTTTTGTATTTGACTTGTTTCCATAAAATCAAAGTCCAGTTGGCTTATAGTTTTCTTCATAACATAATAGTCTTCTATTTTCTGTTAGTTCTGTCCATTACTGCAAGTGGGGTATTGAAGTCTCCAACTATTTTTATTGAATTGTTATTTCTCCTTTCAGTTCTGTCCTCAGTTTTTGCTTTTGTATTTTGGGACTCTGTTGTTAGGTTGTATATATAATTGTTATGTCTCCCTGGTGGATTGATTGACTCTTAACTCCACCGCCTTCTCTGTCCCTAGAAAAGTTTGTCTTAAAGTCTATTTTGTCTGATACTAGTGTGTAACCACTCCAGCTCTATTTTAGTTACTGTTTGCATAGTATAGCTTTCTTTTCCCATCCTTTCACTTCCTATCTTTTTTGCCTTTGAATCTAAAGTATGTTTCTTGTAGACAGCATATACCTCAGAGATATTATAGGTTCAGTTCCTCACCACCACAAGAAAATATTGTGATAAAGTCACATGAATTTTTCGGTTTGTCAGTGAGTGCATAGAAAAGTTGTATTTACACTCTACTGTAGTATATTAAGTGTATGATAGCAGTATGTCTTATAAACAGTGTTCATACCTTCATTTTAAAAACACATACTGCTTAAAAATACTAACCATCATCTGACAGTGCAGGCTTACTGCAAACTTTCAATGTGTAAAAACTGAGGTATCTGCAAAATGCAGTAAAGCAAAGCACAATAAAATGAGGTTATTAGTTATGTTATTTGTTATTAGATCATGTTATTTGTTTTAAAACAGTCTCTGCCAGTGATAACGTTTTCTGTATGTCTCTTTGATTTTTCCCTCTTTTATTGCCTTCTTTTATATTAAATAGATATTTTCTACTGTAACATTTTAATTCCTTCAGTCCTTAATTATATTTTTCAGTTCTTCCTTAATTGTGGATGTGATATTCCATCTCTATCTCATATCATTTCCTTACTCCAATACATCTTTGCCATCACCCACTTTTCTGTGTACGTTGTTAAATACACGTTTCTGTGTTATTGGCTCAACAGCACAGTAGTGCATATTGTTTTATATAGTTGCTTTTTAAATCAATGAAAAGATAAGTAGGCAGTTATATTGTTCTTTATGACTGGTAATTACTCTTCCACACTCATCATTTTTTCATATAAATTCAGATTACTTTTTGGTGTGTTTGTTTTTAGCCTGAAGAACTGTCTTTAGTATTTCTTGTAAGGCAAGTCAGCCACCAACAAATTCTCTATACGCTTTTGTCCATCTGAGAGTGTTTTTATTTCCTCTTTACCTTTAAAGTATAGTTTTTTAGATACAAGATTCTTGTTTGATAGTGTTTTACTTCTAGCATACTGACTATGTAATCCTGCTGCCTTCTGGCCTTTACTGTGTCTGATGAGAAGTCAGCTTTTACACTTATTGGCATTCTCTTGTTTGTAATCGATTACTTTTCTCTAACTACTTTCTAGATTTTTTAACCTTCGGCATTCAGCATCTTCATTGTGATGCGTCTTGTTGTGCATCTCTTTGTATTTATACTGCTTAGAGTTTGTTGAGCTTTGAGGATGTGTTGATTGTTTTTCATCAAATTCTGAAGTTATTATTATTTCCTCAAGTTTGCTTCTACACCTTTCTTCTGGTACTCCCATTACACATGTCAGTGTGTTTAATGATATCCCACATTTCTCTCAGGCACTGTTCATTTTTCTTCACTTTTTTTCTGTCTGCTCTTCAGATTACATAATCTCTATTGATATATGATCAAGATTATTGACTTCTGCCAGCTCAAATCTGTTGAGCACCTTTAATGAATTTTTAATTTCCATTGTTGTACTTCAAAATTCCATTTGATTCTTTATCATTTCTATCTTTTTATTCATGTTCTCTATTTAATGAAAAATAGTGTTACTATGGGGCTTACTTTTAATTCTTTAGACATTGTTTTCTTTAGTTCTTATGCCAGGTTTTCTGTTGCTTGGTTGTTTTTTTTCCCTGTATATGGATTACATTTCCCTATTTCTTTGCATGTCTCATAATTTTTTGTTGAAAAGTGACCATTTTAGATAACATTGCACTTATGATACATCATGAGATAATAATTTATCTACTCATGATGTTCATTCTTTATCTCCCTAGAGATTGATGTGATTGGTTACTTGGTTGTTTATTTCTTTAGAGACCTGCATCACCAAACTGTGAGGTCTGTTTCTCTTGCAGTATGCAGCCTCTACTGTCCCTACTCAGATCTTTATTCTTTGTTTTTTATCATTTAACCTGTATCAGCCTCTCAAAGGTTGTGCTTAAACTTCCTTATTAGCAAGTTAGATTTTTACCTTTTACTGTTGGATATGTGTGTGCCTTTTAAAAGCTGCTGTCACAGTTCAGATTGTTTACTTTGCCCCATGGTCAGTCAGGAGACCAGCAGCTTAGAAGCTTCCTCCCTGATTGCTCCTGAGAAGGGCAGCCTTGGGCCATGTAGTCTTCTAGACCAAGAGGAAAACATGTGATATAACATATTTATTTTATTTAACTTTACTTTTTTAGAGCAGTTTTAGCTTCATAGCAAATGTGAGGGGAAGGTACAGACAGTTCCCATCCCATAGACCCCCTAACGTCCCCCACTCTCAACATCTACCACCAAAAAGGTGGTTTTGCTGGGGACAGGGTATGCAGCTCTCCACACACCACCATTTTAGAAATCCTGCCCTGTTTGAACATTTTAAAAGAGAATCAGTATCCTTTTTGAGCCAAACTTCTGGGTTTTTTTTAACATTGGTATTTAAAAACAAAAAAAGGAAGAAAGGAAGAAACACACATGCACCCTTAGTAATACATTGCTTATTCCAGAGATAATGTGAAGCAAAATCTTAAATTCTCAATCCCTGTCTTTCTAAAGGTAACCACTGTGAACAGTTTAATGTGTATCTTTAAGGATTATTCAGAGAGAGAAGAGAATTTCAGGTTGTGAAAAAAATTAAATAAGTGATGCATGAACTGCTTCCATAAAAATGACTGCTTCTGTTCTGTCTCTAGTCACTCATACCTAGAAAAATTCCTTACGGAACAAATGATGGAAAGGAGAGAGGATGTATGGCTTCCACTCATCTCCTATAGAAATTCTTTAGTCACTGGCGGTGAAGATGACAGAATGTCTGTGAACAGTGGAAGTAGCAGCAGCAAAACCTCCTCAGTAAGGAATAAGAAAGGACGACCTCCACTTCACAAAAAACGAGTAGAAGGTAAGTGTGCCTCTATGGTGTGAGGCAAATAATGTGCCTGTCAAGATAAATAAAGCAGTGAATACTCTGCTGAAGCAAGGTAATTCTGTTATGCACATTATTTCCTTGTGTGTTTCATACACACTGAGAGAGGTGTAGGCATGAAGGTTAGAATAGACAAAGTCAAGAAGAGGGTCAAGGAAAAAGAAATTGAAGTTGAAAAAGCATTGAACACAGGAAGATGATAAGCACAGAGAAGTAAAGGAGACAAGAAGGTTTACAAGATTGATTCCCTTACCATAGACCTCTAATACATTAAAATTTAAAATAAGACAGTCATAATGTTATTCTAAAGGAGATCAGTCCTGGGTGTTCGTTGGAAGGACTTATGCTGAAGCTGAAACTCCAGTACTTTGGCCACCTCATGTGACGAGTTGACTCATTGGAAAAGACCCTGATGCTGGGAGGGTTTGGGGGCAGGAGGAAAAGGGGATGACAGAGGATGAGATGGCTGGATGGCATCACCGACACGATGGACATGAGTTTGGATAAACTCCAGGAGTTGGTGATGGACAGGGAGGGCTGGCGTGCTGCGATGCATGGGGTTGCGAAGAGTCGGACACGACTGAGCAACTGAACTTAACTGAATGTTATTCTATCAACATGTATCCTAATATAGGAGAGATTCTGGTAATTTGAGGGTAGAACTCTCCAACACATTGAATATACCAAAACAACTTTCCATTTCCACTGCTTGGTTGGAAAATCTATTTTTGTATATTAAAATAGTGATGGTCAGATCTAGTTTTAGATCTAGACCTCATAGATCTAGATTATTCATAGGCTATGGGGAACGGGGAGTTGAATTGTCATGAAAATGTGATCAAGAGTAGAAATTCCTATATCCCAAAAGACTAAAGATTGCTATTAAAACAAAAGTATGAAAGTTGCTCAGTTGTGTACGATTCTTTGCAACCCCATGGACTGTAGCCTGCCAGGCTCCTCTGTCCATGGAATTCTCCAGACCATAATATACCAGAGTGGGTATATTTCTTTCTCCAGGGGATTTTCCCAACCCAGGGATCAAACCCAGGTCTCCTGCATTGCAGGAGGATTCTTTACCATCTGAGCCACCAGGGAAGCCCAAAGGATTATTCTTTTTTTTTTTTTTTAAGGATTATTCTTAAACTAAGAGAAAACTCAAGAGTAAAAATGCTTATTTCCTCAAATAATCTTCCTCCATCTCCATGATTCTCCTAATAAAATTTCTCCAAACCAAGAGAGCAATATGCTTCTTTTTACAAATTTGTTTACTTCTGCTACCTTAAAAACAGTGACTCATCAAAGACTTTGCTGAAATCTGTAGCAGAATTAATTAGAATTTAAGTCTAATGTTTCTTTCATCATTGAGGAGGTGGTATGAACTATTGATGAAGAGCACAAAGTCTAAATTCAGAGTTCTAGACTACAGACCTGGCTTTCTCGTTTTTCAGCTGTATAACCTTTGAGCATGTTACTGAACTTCTATAAACCCCAGTCACTGAGCAGATGAAGGATGATCTGAGTACTTGTCCTGTTGCCTATTGTGAATATTAAATGAGATACTCTTAAGTAAAAAACTTAGTACACAGACAGTGATTACCTAGCATAGTGCTTGACACAAAGGCATCGTTTGATAAATGTTAGCTGCCATTGTTCAGATGTGGTCATCATATAGTATTGCCCCTCATCTAGCATTAGTCAGTGGATTAGGCTGAATGTATATTTCAAAGAGAATAAAAAGATTTGAATATATTTACAAAATTAATGTTAAAGATTTCCTTTGAAGTTTCAACTTTAGGACTTAACATCTTTTTGGTCCAGAAAATGAAAATAACAGAACCCTATCTTTATAGTATAGGATCCTCAACTTTTCCCTAAAGAATGATTTCAGTCATTTCCTCTTGAAAATGTCTTTATCTGGGCACCCCACATCTATTCATCTATCTGGACTTTTTTTTCCTGCTCACAGCTTTTCTTAGGTGTAGTATGCATTTATGAGCCAGCATTCATCAAATCCTTGCTATATACTTACATTCTATCACTTAATCATTTATTTGACCAATGTTTGTAAAGCACTTAGGTCAGTTCCTGGCACATAGTGAATGCTATGTAGATGTTTTATAAATCAGTTCTGAGTTAAGCACTATTACCCAGATTTTACAGAGAAGAAACAAAGGCCTAGAGAATTTAGATACCCACTTATCTACACACTAATGGAGAGTTCGTCATTAGTGTGCTCAGGACAGAGAGGTATATGTGGGGCCAGATAACCCAGTTTCGTAACAATTTAATTGCAAAAAAAGAAAATCTTTCTCTGTATTAGTTTCAGATTTACCAAGTGATTGAGGTAGGTTAGGTGTCCAGAACCCTTAAGCAATGGGGTTTCATCAGTTTGGGATGAAGATGAGAGAGCTTTGCAAGAAGTGTTTTCATTGAGGTATCTTGAGGGGTTAGTAGGATCTCTTCAAGAAGAATAAATTCTTCCTGAAGTTATTCTTTTATTCAGTAAGTTTTTACCAAGCACCATCCTAAGAACTGTGCTAGATGCTGGGGATTTGGTATTAAGAAAAGAGTTCATACTACAGAAAGGGAGACAGAAGCAGGCAGTTTCAGTTCAGCATGGTGAGTGCTCTGATGGGCCAGAAAGGTTCTCTGGAAACATACAAGGAGTGACCAATCTCTTAATGCATCCCAGAAGATTTTTTTGGAGATGACGTGTAGTAGAAAGCTGAAAGATGGTTTACCAAGTTAAAAAACTTAAATGAAACCATTCCTATGGTCATCAAATTTTGCAGCAGAGAATAACAGTTTTGAATTAAATGTTGAATGAAAGTGATATGAATAAAAGATGTAATCTTGGCTGACTTAGAAGAGATTTGGTAGTGAGCTTCAGATCAGTGGAATGACCTTAACCAGATAGTAGATAGATATTTCCAGGAACAAAAAAGCTTATCTAGAACATACGTGCATCTGACAAAATTTTAGAAAACCTGAGGGCGATAGAATGCTTGATGGCTAAAGAGAAGCCTCGCGTGCACATTGTCTCTGTGACTTAATGGGGGAGGAAAACTTCGTAATATATATTGTGATTAAAATTCTTCTTCACAAGAAAATGCAGTTGACTTTGAACCAATGGGGTGAGGGGGAGCAACCACCTACATAGTTGAAAATCCATATCTAACTTTATAGGCCATATACATGGTTCTGCATCCATGGATTCAGCCAACCATGAAGCATATAGCACTGGAATACATATTTATTTTTTTAAATCCATGTTTAAATGGACCCAACAGTTCAAACTATATTGTTCAAGGATCAACTGTAATTTAGAATTTTATAGGTAGAACTTTAGGATTACATAGTATTTTATCAGAATTTAGATATGCAAATGATGCTATAAACAGTGATTTAATCTGTTCAAGCCTTTATGAATGATCTTTAGAAGAAGGAAAAAATAGTTCCTGGTCTCTTGAAGAAACTTAAATCTGATTATAAAGATAGCGAATGCACATTACAGATCACTGCCAGGAGAGTATATAAAATTAAGCCCTAAGTGAGCAAGAATGATTCTGTTTCCTCTAGAAGCTAAAAAAGAATGGTAAGTAGGGGCCAAGCAGGGTGACCAGGGAAGACTTCCCTAAAGAGGCTGAAGTTAAAGGTGTGAAAACAGACCTTCAATCCAGCCCTAGAAGTATAACTTGGCAGAGAGTTACTTGTCTGGTGACCAGACCCTAATTGTGTAATAGGATTTGCTGATTTCTCAGTGAAGCCAGACTTTCAGTGCTACTGCCTGGAGCCCCTGTAAGACCCAGCAAATAGGCCCTTTATGGCTTGAGCAAAGGGAGGTAGAGGGGTCTCTGGCTGGCTACATTCTTCCTCTCTCTGGAAGTAGAGGGACTTGGAAGAGATGATGATGTAGGATAGCTAACATGTATTTGCTGATTATATACATCACCTCTTAATCCTTACAATAGGGAGGGCAGTTACTGAAAGTCCATTTTGTATATGAGGAGATTGAATTTTGGAAATTTAATAGCTTATACAAAGTCACACAAGTGAGTGGTATAACTGGAATTCAGACCTATGCAGTCTACTCCAGAGCCATGCTCTTTGAATGTGTGCTGTAACTTCTACCAGAGCTCATTCCACCTGTGACATTCTGTGACTCCAACTGGAATTTTACAGATGAAAGCCTGGATAATACGTGGCTGAACAGGACTGACACCATGATTCAGACTCCTGGCCCCCTGCCCGCACCACAGCTCACTTCCACCGTCCTGCGGGAGAACAGCCGGCCCATGGGAGAGCAGATTCAGGAGCCTGAGTCTGAACATGGCTCCGAGCCTGACTTTTTACACAAGTGAGTAGTAAAAAATGGTTTTCTTGGCATAAACCTTCAGCTGTTAAAGTAAGAATTATTATTTCATCCGAGCATATTCTTTTCTCAATTCATGAGAAAACAAAACCACCAAGAGATTAAATAACTTATATTAGAAGATATATAATATCTTCTAAAGTGGTGATAAATTCTGAGAATAGTTGCTCTTTCTGTAAAAGAGAATCAAGCTCTTACCTTTTCCCACACCAGAGATTAAAGTGTTTTCTGGTACTATGGCTCTGCAAATCACAGAAAAGTCAGGGTGATGGCATGACTTGCTATGAAAACCTTAAGTTTTTCTTTGTTATTTTTCTATTCAAATTTGAAAGTCTCTAAGCTCCTCACTTGTGTTTCTATTCATTTAAAATAATTCTGTTGAGTTATTCTGATGGATAAAAGAATTCTCACTCAAACTCAACAAACTTAGCAGGTTGAAAAGAGAAAGGTTAGAAATGTTAAAAGTATTCAGATCTTGGGTTTTCATAAGGAATCCTTTCTCTGAAGGTCTGCCGTCTTCAAAGCTGAAAGGATAATTATTGTCAGCTCCTGCATAACTGAGCAGTCTTAGAGGGGAGTTTGCCTTATGACCAACATTCCTACTTCACTTCCTTGGGCAGTGGGAAGTCTTATTTGAGCAGCTCGCCTTGCTTTCCTGACTTGATACCATGTCAGGCCCTCCTGGCTGTGGTCTGTCACCTTTTTCCTGCTATAGTTTTATAGGTTGAATCAAGGTGGTAGCCTCACATGATACAAAGACAGCTGCTTTGAGAGAACTTCATGTGGCAGATTTTAGCTACCAGAAAGTCATCCCATCTAAGTTTGCATCCTATAAAATTCTCAAGAAGCATATGTATGCAAGTGTCCATGTTTCAGGAAGGATAGAGTGCAGGTGAAGATGTGGCCCAGTATGTATCTGACTCCAAACTTCCTCAGGACTGAGAAAAAATGTGGTCTACCCTTCCTTGTTTGACTCTGGAGAGCTCTGAGCCACCAAGCCGGCATCATTCCTGTCTCTTAGGGGATTTAGTGTCCAGCTAGGAACACTTGTAAATAGGGTAGCCGCTGGATACAGGAGTCTGAGAAGCATTCTTGTTCAGTAGGGATTTGGGGAATTAAGCTGATAATTTAAGTACCTAATAGGAGAGGAAAAAGTTTTCCTCAGCCCTCTTAGAGCCCCTGTCTGGGTCTAAAAATTAAACTGACAAAGACAGATTAACAGGAGAAAAGTATACAAATGTTATTAAATTTTTACATGTACAGGAGAGCCTTCACAAGAGAAGGAAGATCTGAAGAAGTAACCAGAGTAGGAAGCTTTTAAGCCTTTTAGACAAAGAAACAATACATTTGTGAAGAAATGACAAGACACATGAGTTTGGACTAGGGGTGGCGCCAGGGCTAGGTGGTCCTCATCTTCCTTAACCAGGAAGAATGAGCATTTGCTTAGCAAGGTTTGTTTGCAGGTTCCTCTGCTGCCATCTCTGGGCTCATCAGAGTCTGTCTCCAGTAAAAGGATAATTTATTTCCTACCCTTTTAAGATGAAAAGGGGAACTGTTTTTTTGTATTTTGCTGCTGCTTAATTGCCTTCAGCTCAAGAGGTATATTTGGGGATGACATATTCCGATTGCTTTCACACCTAACAACTAGCTGCCACAGCTCTTGGGGACTTAGGGATCTCCAGCTTACTACCATTTCTGCCAAGACAGGTCCTTTGATAATTATCTCAACCTTGACCCTGGAATAAATCCAGCTAAGTCCCCTTACATGGGGATTAGACCAACCAACTATGCCTTCTTAGCATGGGACCGATTACCTAAACCCTGCCTCTGCTGCCACAAAATGAATAATACTACCCTCTTTTAGTCCTCAGATGCAGATCTCTTGGTTAGGCCAGCCGAAATTAGAAGACTTAAATCGGAAGGACAGAACAGGAATGAACTACATGAAAGTGAGAACTGGAGTAAGGCATGCCGTGTAAGTGTTCCATCAAGTTCATGAGAACATGACGACTGTGTGATGATGGTCATTCTGTGTAATGACTTGGGTTTCTCTGATGTTTAGTCTTAGGAGTTAAAATCAATTCAAATATGCTATGCAGCGTAGAATAGGAATGGAGGGCATGGGCTCTTAATGCGTTCAGCATTTAAATCCTAGTGCTGTCCCTTGTCAGCTGTGTGGTCTTGGGTAAGCTCTAAAACCTCTGTGCCTCCAGTTCCTCATTTGTAAATCTGGGATAATAGTGGGAGTTTGTGTACATAGTTAGCTAGTAATATGGTTATTGCGTTTAACTTCCTTCTGATGAACTGAGATGAAATCTTGAGTGAATCAAATGAATGATCCTTAATTACCTGAGTTCAATAGCATAATTTGTGCAGTCTGTTGGCTGCAATTGGAAGGTGCTTTAACTGGTTCGGAAACCCAATATGAAAGTCAGGATTCCAGGTTCTATGAGTCTGAACAGCTTTCTGACTGTATCTTTTCATGTTAGTCGGGGTCTCATGGAGGAAGATGCTGAGCCCATCTTTGAAGATGTGATGATGTCATCCCGGAGCCAGTTAGAAGATATGAACGAAGAATTTGAAGACACCATGGTTATTGACCTGGTAAGGAAGTTCAATACATTTTTTTCTGTTAAAATATGTGAAAGCGTTGGTGTAAGATGATGCTCTTATTTTAAGAACCCTGTGAGGGACGAGAGGAGGTAACACTGACTAGCTGTGGGTGTGGCATTTGGATGAGCTTGTGTTTTTCAAACCTGCTTTCAAAGCAAGTCAGATTTTGAATTCTGGCAATAATAGGGACTGGCTCCTTATTACATTCATGAAAAACAGCTTCCCGAGATCTGCCTTTCAGTGCAGCATGTGCATCTGGCCTCTCGTACTTTAAATTGGAGTCTGACTATATACACTGTGCTCCAACATAGCAACCAGTTGCAGAATATGGACCTTATCTGTTCAGTAAAGAGAGACATGTTTAAGGAAATCTGAATATGGACTTAGTGTAGGTATACTAAGAAATGATTAACTTTGTCAGAAATACATGGGGGTTATGTTCTTTTAAAAAGAGATCTGTTAAGAGACACACTGAAGTTGTCCGAAGTGAAATAACATGAGAAGGAAAAAAAAAAACAGGTGATTCAATGAAACAAGATTGGCCAAATGTTTGAAAATTGTTGAAGCTGGGTGAGAGGTGCACAGGGGTTCACCATACTGCTTCCTCTGGGTATTAATTTGCTAGACTGCCATACAAACACACCACTGACTGGGTGGCTTAACACATTTATTTTCTCACAGTTCTGGAGGTTAGAAGGCTGAGAGCAAGGTGTCAGCAACGTTGATTTCACTCTGAGACCTCTCTCCTTGACTTGTAGATGGCCCTCTTCTCCCTCTGTCTTCACATGATGTTTCCTCTCTGTGTCTCCTCTTCTTATAAGAACATAGATCACATTGAATTAGAACCCACCCATATGATCTCTGAGCTTCTCTGGTAGCTCAGTTGGTAAAGAACCTGCCTGCAGTGCAGGAGACCACGGTTCAATCCCTGGGTCAGGACAATCCCCTGGAAAAGGAAATGGCAAACCACTCCAGTAGCTTTGCCTGGAAAATCCCACGGACAGAGACACCGGGTGGGCTACAGGTTGTGGCACAGAGGATAAAGAATCTGCCTGCAATGTGGGAGACCTGGGTTCAATCCCTGGGTCAGGAAGATCCCTGGAGAAGGAAATGGCAATCCACTCCAGTATTCTTGCCTGGAGAATCCCCGTGGACAGAGGAGACTGGCGGGCTACAGTCCATGGTGTCCCGAAGAGTCGGACATGACTGAGCAATTTCATGTTCACGTTCATATGATCTCCTATTAACTACCTCACCTCTTTTTTTAAAAAGCCTATCTCCAAATACAGTCAAATTCTGTGGTCTAGGGGTTAGCACTTAAATATATTAATTTGAGGGGCAAAATTTAGCTCATAACAGTATGCTTTATGTAACTTATATGCTTACCAAACCTTTACATAACGAAAAGGTTTGGTAAGAAATGTAAATGAGACATATCCGGTCTATAACCGCCTTCAACCCACCCATCAGTAGGTCTCCATCTGCCTACCTGGGGTAGGGAATTTAGTGAAGTTTTGTCACCTACTGTTTGATCATGATTGACTGGAATATAATTATTCCATAATAATTGAATATAATTATTCCATGATTGAAAGGTGTGTTGTTTATAGGCCCCAAAATTATATACTTTTATACATTCATTGTAATTTGAAAGCCTTTAAAAAAAAAAAAAAAACCTAAGTGATAAAAGCCAAAGTTAGATTTTTCTTTAATGTATGCTCCTATAAGTCAGACTCTTTTCCTTTCAAAGTGACACTTAACAGTTATTTATATTAATGATACCATAGAAATATTAGCTGATTATCACAGTTTGTCTTAATGTATCTCAGGAAAAAAATTAAGTATCGGTTTCTCTTTCCAGCCCCCATCAAGAAATCGGCGAGAGAGAGCGGAGTTGAGGCCAGATTTCTTTGATTCTGCAGCTATCATAGAAGACGATTCAGTAAATGTTACATTATTACTGTTCTTTCTTGTGTTTTCTGGGTCTTGTTTATGCATGAAGTTAATAATTGTGTTTCATTTTTTCTAGGGATTTGGAATGCCTATGTTCTGAAGTCTGAAGAAAATTTACAAATCTGGAACTCTATTATTTAGAGCTAGAGGCCTATATACTGTGATAGCTTGTATGGGGAAAAAAACACTTTTGATGTGATCTGATTTGTTTTTTAATCAAATGATTAAGGTCAATCCCTTTTTGCAGTGACAGAAGAGGCGCATGTAAATTACCCAAGGGAATGTTGGTGAATGTCACCTCAGAAAGACTGACCTGAAAAATCATTTGTGTCCTATTATTGGACTTATCCCAGTACAGATGTGTGTGTTTTTCTGGAGGGAGGAAGAAATTTTAAATTTTTAAAACAGCTGTCAAGATAAACACTGTAATACACCTGTTTTATGAAAACTCAGCATTGAGTAAAAAAAAAATATTTTTAACTTTATTTTCCTGTTGTACAATTTAAAAACCGTTTTAACATTTTGCCTTTTTATGTTTTAAAAGCTAACCATTTTTATTAAACCTATGAGTAAGCAGCTCACCCTAATTGCCGAAGAGTGTTTTTGGAGCTCACTGGATTTGGTTGACCATGTGGAATACGGGAATATGGAGGAGCAGAATATTGACAAGCTATGATGAAATTCCCACAGTGCATCTCTGCCAAAAACCACACACCCTCTGTGGACATGGATATGAATTCCCAGATTTTATATACTCTTGAATAAAAAGGTTTATTTTTATTTATAAGGGGGCATAAAATAAGAAATGTCCATGCAGCCATTTTTCCAACAGATGCTGTACACCGTTCATTTTATATAGAATAGGGAGATTCAAATACAGTACATTTTCTATTGGTATTTGTTCTGTGCATTTTTAGCAACTTCTACCAGCAAATAAAGTATTCTCAGTAAAACAAAATGGTTCTCAAGTTATCAGTTTGCTGTTTTTACCACTTATTTCATGCCCTGCCAAATTCAAGTTACATGGACTTCGATTTTCTTAAAAAGATAATCATGAACTCCTTTGCCATTCAAACGTAATTTTAAGTGTAACATAACCGTGTCTACTTCCCATGCACTTACTACCCTTATGCACTAATTTTGTGAATTACGTTTACCAATTATAGAAGTATGTGCTGCATAGAAGTCTGTGCTTAGAGGGTGAAGTTCTTAAGCTTACCTTGAAATACAGCTACATTTCAGTGTTAAATGTGCATATTAAGGATAATTCTTTGGGGGAAAGAAATTATGAATCTTCAGGACAGCCTTCGATGGTTTAGAGTTACATTCTGCTTAGACTTTTATGACTTGCTGCTACTGTTATTTTAAAAAGCCCACTTAGTTTCTTCCTTTCTGATTTTAAAAGTAAGCCTCAAAATTTGCAAACCAATCCACCACAGCTGTTTCCCGGCTGGTTTTTAAAGTAGCTGCAACAGAATGATGAGGCTTTGCTTTCCCTTTTTACCAAAAAAATAAATAAAAGCATTTTTTAAATAACAAATCTGTGCACCCAGTGACTATGTGGGAAAGCAAAATGGGTTATTTTATTCATCCTTTTAGTAAACAAACTTCTCAACATTTGTACAGTTCTGAAAAAAACTTCTTGGTCACCAAAAATGTTTTATCTGCTAATTTAGCAATTCCTGGGCCCCATTTAGGGGGGCTGGGGTATTGCTTTCTTCCAGAAATATGGATTTCACTGGACATGAACGGGCAGGGATGACTGGACTGTCCATACCAGCCCTGGCACCTGCACAGATTGGTCCTTTGCTGGACAGTTTCATGTGGAAAAACCAGTGCCGACTTAGAATCGTAGACAACCACACGACAGAAAAGGCTTAGTATCTACTCCAATGGGTTTCCAGTTTAGTTTGAAGTCAATCGAATTTTTGTATTTTCAGTGTCTCCTTGATTGGTTTTGCTAGTAATTCTGTAAATTGTACATTTGCAATATGAGGTTTTTTTCCTTTTGTACAATTTGAAACTGATGCTTCACCTTTCCTTTAATAAACTATTCAAAATCAGGCTTGTGGTAGTCATCCTATTGTTCCATTAGGTAAAGCTTGAAAGAGGTGATTTCTCGTCCTGTTCAACAGAATGATGACGCTTTCTTTTTTTTTTTTTTTTTTTAAACCAAGAGCTGAGAATTTGCTGTTTAGGATAATTTGTTAAAACAGCAGCAAATCACTGTTATCAATGAGGCTTTACTTTTTTAAGCAAGTAGAATTTTAGGACTAGCTCATCAATTTTCTTTCATCCATTGGATTTCCTTGGAGAGAAGGAAAGACTGGTTAGACCAAGTGAGCATTCAAGAGGAAGTCTCTTGTGGGCTGAGTGTTGGAGGAGGCATTCATGGATTATCAAATGGTCTGAAGCCTGGGACCTTCCCCCGTCTGAGATCCAGACCCAGCACTTAGGCATGACCATGCCCTTTAAAGACTTGTGTTCTACATGGCTGCCAAAAGTGAAGGTTTCTCTTGACACTGCTGCCAGATGTCACTGCACAAAATCATGTCCTACACTTTACGGGCCCCACCATGTTCTCTGGGCTGTGTTCATTAGATGGCCTGAGATGTCCATGAGAAGCAGCAGACTTTACGGGCCCCACCATGTTCCCTGGGCTGTGTTCATTAGATGGCCTGAGATGTCCATGAGAAGCAGCAGGAACACAGGAGATAAATGGGCAGTGGGGACTCTGAGGCAGCCAAAGATGGAAGGTGATTAAATTGGGGCTCTAGCAGCTCATCTTGAAGGTTTGTGCTTATGAGATTAGACCAGGGCTTTACCCAGGTGCGATTCTACCCTGGCTGTGACTGTTGGCCCTGCTCTCAGAAAAGAAACAAGAAGCAGGATCTTCCTGGGAAGCAAAGACTTAGTGCCTGTTCATAGCAGACCAAACTCAAGTAAGGTTCCGTCCCTGCCCTCCCAAGTGCCTTGCTCTGCAGAGGACAAGGATAGCTTTCTACTCCCAAGGACACACAAATGATCACAAAGACAGTAGGGACATGGGAAGTACCTACCTACTAAATACTAAATAATAAATCTGGTGACAAGATTCAGCATTTTCCTCTAAAACAAGACCATAGTTGGGAAAGGCATGCCTAAACACCAGCCCGTGAGAACTCAATGCCACTCTGTAACCCAAAAAGGCTGGTCTACTGGACAAAGCTGCCAAGATCTTAACAGCCTTGTGTCTCCTTCACCACCAGCTTGGTTTTCAAATGGGCCAAATCCTAGATTTGCAGACCCCAGAAACTATTGGCCAGGCAACTTCAAACTATTGAGCCACACACAGGCCAACCTATATGATTCTTCCTTAGCCAGGAGGCCTCTAAAAACCCAGGAATCTGCCACCACTCCTTTCCCAGCTCCCATAGCTTAATCTTTCTGCTGATGCCAAAGAGAAGTACAAAGGACCCCTGGCCAAACATCTCTACCCACTAGGAACTTATCACCTAGCTTGGAAGACAAAACTGTTTCAGGTCTAAAAAGGAAAGGAGGGTGAGGAATACACCATAAGCTGCTTTAAAAAATACATATTATGACAGAATCATCTCAATACAAGTTGAGATGAACTAATGGGAAAGTCAGGCCCTTGAGCGTGAGCAGATTGGAGCTACTTGAAGCAAGACAGTATTCTCAAAACTCACTAGAGGCAGGACAGGGACATACCAGAACCTTCTGTGTGGGCTGCAGACTCTGGAGAGCAGGGTGCTATCCATTAGAAGTGCTAGAAATACAACAAGATCTGGACATGGATTTCTGGCTTAGCAGGAGGCCACAGAGATGGGCGAGAGGAGGGGGAAGACTGTTGTAAAAGAACTCGGAACCCAACTAGAGTGGGAGATTTCCATTCCCCCAACAGAGGGAAGATGCTCAAGAAAAATAACTAGGGGCATAAACCTGTCTATCCAGAATGGTGGGGTGACTGGCAGAAATGGGAAAAGTGGATGATAGTCACATGTAGGTTAAGTTGAGCTTAAAATGATACAATCAAGCAGGGCTTACAGACCTTTGGAGCTAAGAGTCTGGAACCAAGAAAGTCATCAGGGATTGAAGGATTCAGAATTCTCACCTCAGAGAAGCACACCCATGCTTTAGTCTTCATGTTGGAATCACTTAAAATCACCATTTCTGGTATAACTTAATAGTTTACATACTCAGAAAAATAAAATCAACAAGGGTAGGGGAAAAAAACTCTATAAAGTGGTCTACAGACATAAAGGACTGATTCTTTAAAAATGATAACCACTCAAGTTACTAATCCAAATAACCATGTATCTTCTGTTTAGAAACAATTACAAAAAAGTCTTGAACTTTAGAAGATTTGATGTTGATAAAGCTATAGTATCTCTGACATTGGTGTTTATTGTAGGACTAAGCAAGTGAGTAAAATACCCTTAAAAAACACAGGTTTCAACTGGGCAAGTCCACTTATACAGGTTTTTCAACAGTAGCTACTACAGTACTACATGGCCCACAGTTGATTGAATCCTGGACGTGGAACCACAGACTGGATCTGCATATAGGGAGAGCCAAGTATATTTTACATGGCTTCTCAACATCAGGAGGGCAGGCCCCCCTAACCTCCACATTGTTCAAGGGTCAAGTATATACCGAATAAGAGCCCATTTCATCAGTGTAGGAGAAGACCTAATTATGGAAAAAAAGAAAAGCAAATAACTTATATGTTAGATTAGAATTAAAAGTTTCAGTATGAACTCATATTTTCAAAAATGTACATAATATATATATTTTCATGTATATATGTTCCCCATATACATATATATACACACACATACCAGGATAAATATTTCATAGTCCGCTGAAAATACCTAGAAGCAATGACAAGCCAGTATCAATGTGAAAATCTAGGGTCAATGTTTGCATCCAAATTTCATCTACTAAAAGAAACCACGGCTCTAAGAAAAACATACGATGAACCGAGTATATTATCCTGTGTCAAAAAATAAGCAAGGGCACAAAAAATTACTGTAACATACCAAAAGGACTAAGAAACCAGCTTGAAAGAGCACCCCTCTGGCCATATCAGGAAATTCTGAACATCAAAATGTGTAACATTAAATCTTTAAAGAACCCATGATTGAATATATTTATATTCATTCACTAAAAACAAGCATTTATGAAATTATGTACCAAGCACAGATTTCAGCTATGAAAATATGATTCTCAATCTCAAGAAAGCCTAGGGTGGGGCTTCCCTGGTGGCTCAGTGGTAAAGAATCCTCCTGCCAATGCAGGAGACATGGGTTCGATCCCTGGTCCGGTAAGATCCCACATGCCTCAGAGTAACTAAGCCCGTGCACCACAGCTACGGAGCCTGTGCTTCTGAGCCTGGGAGCCGCAACTACTGGGAAACCATATGCCCTCGAGCCTGTGCCCTGCAACGAGAAGCCTGAGCAGTGCAACTACAGAGTAGCCCCAACTTGCCACAACTAGAGAAAAGCCCACACAACAAAAAAGACCCAGCCCAGCCAAAAATCATAAATTAAAAAACCCTGGGGTGAAGGTATGGGACAGGGAGAAAAATGTAACAAACTAGTATAACGTGCGTCTGACAATTTGATAGGGTGAAGGATGGCACAGTAAGAAAAGGCTTCCCCAGCGGCTCAAACAGTAAAAAGTCTGGCTGCAGTTGCAGGACACCCAGGTTCGATCCCTGGATGGGGAGAAGGGCAACCCACTCCAGAATTCTTGCCTGGAGAATTCCATGGACAAAAGAGCCTAGCAATACAGTCCATGGGGTCGCAAAGAGTCAGACACAACTGAACATAGTAAGAAAAATAAACTATTTCAGGAAAACTGTTTAAAAATGAAAACATAATCTACATGTCTAAATTGATACTAAAAATTTTTTGAAGAGGAGAAAACTCCATCCTTCCTTCCTTATGGATAAAATGATAGAATCAGAAATACAGTATTTTATAACCAACACAGAACAGCTGATTGAGGCAAGAATCGTACTACAAGTACTAGACAAAAGTGTGCTGACAAAAGTGGGCTTACAAAATGCCCCCAGATTCGTTACTAATTACAAAGAGAAAATTACAAAGGCTGTCATCTTTGTAGCTGTCACCTTATCCAAGTGATCAGATTCAATTTCATCAATAATGGGAAAAAACTAACATGCTTCCTAATGTAATATAAGAAAAGAACACTCGTGTATTATTCTTACCTGGATCTAAAGGTCTGTAAACAGACAGACCCAAACTGAGCGACTGTCTACAAAATACTTTACAAACATGCTTCAAAAATGTCAATCTCATTAAAGACCATGTAAGACAATGAGCCTTGTTTCACAGGAAATAAACACTGAAATCTGGAGAGACAAAGGTTTATGATTCTATAACTTACTCTCAAATAGGTCAATAAAAATAGTAATTATACATTTATGTAGGAGATGAAGCAAATGTAGAAAGTGTTAAGAACTGGAGAATCTAGGTAAAGAGTATACAGCTCTTGCCATATTTCCACAGGTTTGAAATTTTCCAAAAAAGTTTTTTAAAATCTGAGAACACATTTCTGGAAAGAAGTTAATATAAGGTAAGCAATTACTATACAGCATATGCTTCCTAAGCATCTATTCTGATAGACACACACATGTATACAACACAATTATAAATACCTTTAATCCTCAACATTTCCTGAAGGAAACAGAAGGACAGTATACATCATTTAAATATTATATCATTTATAATATCATATATCATTTATAACTGAAGCCTACGCAGATAAGTAGTTCACCCTAAAGGCTTATTATCTCACCTTCAGAGAAAAAATTAATTCTTAGGGAAAGAAAGGAAAACAATACACAGATAAGGGTCAGCTCAAAGTGATCACACTGTAGTGTTTTCTTTCTAGTTTTCTTCATTTTTCAGATTTCTACCACAAAGAAAAATAAATTTAAGCTCAAAATATATCAGTTAAGATTTTTAATAAAATAAGTTTACAGTAAGGCACAAATGAAATCTTTCTAGGATTTAATAAACGTAGCCATTTCAAGTGATTAATTGTATTTAGATTCCCAGGTTTCATGATTGCAAAGGCAGGGGCGTATACAAATGGCCAGGCAGTAATTAGCTCCTGGTTTATCTTTGCCTGATTCATTTACAATGGAATATTCGCATGTTTCCTCCAAGGGCGCTGTACCTTCTTGCTGGCCAGGACATCCAGGTCACAGCAGATTCGGGCACGTGTGGAAGAAGGCTGGATGATGTCGTCCACAAACCCTGGGGAAGCACAGGAAAGGAAGCGGATCACCTGCTGCCCACCAACCCCTTACGTGGTGCTCGATGTGGGCGCCACCTTCTGGGGCCAACAGTGTGCACAGGGCCCAGGCCGACACAAGAGCGGCTCGGTCCTGCGAACCTCCCCATGACCCCAGGAGCCCCCTGTTCCTCTGGCGGGTCCCAAACTGGCCCAGAAACATTCAGCAAGAAAAGGAAAATGTGACCCCTCTTCCATCCTGTCAAGATGGAAGTGCACTTTTATTTTTTAAAACTCACTACAATCATTCGTCCCATCCTGTGCATAAGTCCGTCTTGCC
This sequence comes from Bos indicus x Bos taurus, assembly GCF_003369695.1. Lineage (NCBI taxonomy): Eukaryota > Metazoa > Chordata > Mammalia > Artiodactyla > Bovidae > Bos > Bos indicus x Bos taurus. Next base: position 132,358,159 of record NC_040076.1, read on the forward strand.
ACTTTACTTTGCCACTCTTCCCATCAGGAAGTGGACTGTACTTCTTCACCTGGCCTTGTAAATTGCCTTGGCCAGTAGAATGTAGCAAGAGTAACACTGCAACTTCCACACCCAGGCCTCAAGGCACCTTCTCTCCCCTCTCACCCTCTTGCTGCCCTCAGGACACCCTGCAGAGCAGCGTGGACTCACCTCCCAAAGAATAAGCAACCCCGTGAAGGAGAGTCCAGCTGACAGCCAGCACCAGCCATGTAAGTAGGGCCACCACGGACTATCCAGCCCCAGCCAGGCAGCTAGATGACATACTTCCATGACTGATGCCAGCAGAACCACTACCCAGCTCAGCCCAGACCAAATGCTGACACTCAGAACTACGAGGGGAAGATGCAGGGAGGTTATTTTAGACCACTTTGTTTTGAGTAGATTTTTCACAGTACTGGGTAACTGGAACACCACAAAGAGAGATTTAGCCACTTCAGCAATGTTTTCTTGACCTGTTACAAAGTGGCCCATACAGGCCCCTCTGCCCTTAAGTGATGACGGCTCATGGTCCAGCCAGCCCTCACTAGTCTCCAGACTCAACAGGAAGGACAAAGGTAGGCCTTCTGGAGCAAAATAAGCAGCAAGCAATCCAACAACTGAGCCAAGCCGCTCTCCCCACCGCAGACCCACCTCTCACGGCTGCAGGAAAAGGGTTGGCAAACTTCTCGATGTACTCTGCCTGAGCAGCCTCCACGTTCTCGTGCCCTTTGAAGATGATCTCCACAGCACCCTGTCACGAGAGGAGTTGGTGATCGTCCTGGAGGCCCCCAGAGACCAGGGTAGGGCCCCCCTCCTCTCAACACCACTGGGAGTGATTGCAAATGTCTCGGTAAACAACGTGTGCTGGAGAGCAGTGGCCACACAGGTGCCTGGAGCGGCCGCCATAACCCCACGGCTGCAACGGATGCTCAGCCACGGCTCCAATGACCGGGTGGCCCAGACCACGGCATCACCTGCCTCCCTAGATTCTGTCCTAACCTCTCCAAGTGCATTTGTCCTTCTCCGAGTCTAAGATATTTGGCCTAGTTTCCACTGTTAAGAGTCAAGGTCCCTGTATCAAGGGAAGCAGAATGCTGTTACACTTTTTCATTATCCTGAGCCCTGAGCACACAACTCAATGGCCAGAGGCAGAGAAACTATAATGCAAATGTAGAAAAATGAGGACTGAGAGAGAAGCCTTCCTGTCAGAACCCCTAAAAGTCAGCTTGGGGAGCTTGGGGCCTGGGAGATACCTGGTTCAACCCCGACAGCTATTTCAAAGCAGGAAAGGAGTAGTGGGTAGACTAAGCAACAGAAGGCACCCTGCCCAGAGTCAGCAGGGTCAGGACTACAGCTCAGCCTCCGGGGGCTGCAGGAGTGGCTCCAGGCCCTCTTGGGAGCTGGGGATGGGGTTGGGGAAACATCCAGTCCTCCAACAACTAGTTCAGCTGACTCAGCCCTTTCCCTTCTACTGAACCCCTGAATCCACTCAAGGTGCCTACTACCTGGGTCTGTGCCTGAAGTGAGAGTGCAGGAGGGGGATTGCCAAGGTCCAGACCCCAACTCCCCAGAGGCCTGGCGACCCCAGGGGCCCAGGCCTTTCCCAACACTTCCCAGCTGTGCAGGGAGAGTGGAGTCCCTGGAGCCAGGAGAAGGGAAAGCTGGAGGGTCTTACCTTTGCTCCCATGACTGCAATCTCTGCCGTGGGCCAGGCGTAGTTGGTGTCACCACAGAGGTGCTTGGAGCTCATGACATCATAGGCACCACCGTAGGCCTAGAACAGTCCCAAATGCTGAATGTTAGCGCCTGAGTCAACCAGATCACGTCCCTATAAGACCCCAGGAAGCCAAGTGAAATGAGGATAAAAAGCAAGACTGGCCCTCCTGGGCTCCTGAAGGCCCAGGGCTGGGAGGCCCGAGAATACCAGGGCGCAGCCACAGGCCTTTCACAGTTCACAGTCATGGTCTGCCGGCCTTTCCCCACTCCCAGATGAGCAGGGACTTCTCTGCTGGGCGTGTCTGCAGGACCATCCACGCCGAGCCATCCTCAAGAACTTGTTAAGGGGAGTGAGGCGTAGACTCCTTCCAGCACTGCTGACCCTCTTGGCCAGACCCCCAACCCCCAGGCCCCGCCGCTGGGGGTGAGCAGGCTCCAGCCTGAGCTCCTCACCTTCCTGGTGATGACCGTCACTTTGGGCACAGTGGCCTCTGCAAACGCGTACAGCAGCTTGGCGCCGTGGCGGATGATGCCCCCATACTCCTGCGCGGTGCCTATGTCACGGGCAAGTTACTGGATCCCCACAGAGTCTCCCCAGGGCCCACCCCCACTCTCAGCTGTGAGGGCTTCCCCTTCCCCACAGGGCCACCCCCAGCCAGCCCTACCCTCCAGACACCCAGAGGATGGCAACGTCACAAATCCTGAGGGAACTGTACAAGAGGACCTCCAAATAAAGTGGGCGTCTCACTGGACAAAACCACCTCTCCTGGCCCACCTCCATCAGTGACTCACCAGGCAGGAAGCCGGGGACATCCACAAAAGTGATGAGGGGAATGTTGAACGAGTCACAGAATCGGACGAAACGAGCCCCTTTCACAGAAGAATTAATGTCCAAGCAGCCTAGAAAGAGAGAGACCAGTCCAAGCCCCACCCAAACTGGGCAACCATTCAGAGCTGGTTTCCACAGGGGTACCAAAGTTTCATCATCAGAGAAACTAAAGGAGAGCTTCATACTCCAGGAAAAACAGGGGAGACAGGAGAATCCCCCTGGCACTGGCCAGAGGACCCAGCAGTGGCTCAGCCCCAGGGGCTGGCACCACACCCCAGCACAGACATCCAGTCTTTGTCTGGTGAACTGAAGGGCAGCTGTCACCTGAGGCACAGCCCACCTCACCCCTGGAGCCGCAGTGGGAGGCCTCATCCAAGGGCTGGTCTTCTAGAGTCTGTGTAGTTGGAATTGGATTCTGCCTCCATCAACCACAGCCATGTGTTTGGGGAAATTACTTCCTGAGCCTGAGACTCCCCACCTGAAAAGGAGGGATGTTACTACCCCTATTATGGAGGTGGTGGGTTAGTCGCTAAGTTGTGTCCAACTCTTGCGACTTCATGGACTATAGCTAGCCAGGCTCTGTTCATGGAATTCTCCAGGCAAGAGCCCTGGAGCGGGTTGCCATTTGCTTCTCCAGGGATCGAACCGGGGTCTCCCGCATTGCAGGCAGATTCTTTACCAACTGAGCCAGCAGGGAAGCCCTACCATAGTTTAAAGATTAAAGGAGATGGTATCGGTAAAATGGCACAGAATAGAATAAGAGCTCAATTCCTAGTAAATCCTCTCACCCAGAACAGTCTGCAGAGTGTTCTATGAGGTCAGCATTATCCTGATACCAAAACTTCTTGTTTTGGGTCAAGAAAATGCAGAGCAAAATCCCTCATGAACACAGATGCAGCGAGTCCTGAGATAGTATAAAAACACGGGCAAGTGCAGTTTAACCCAAGAATCCAGAGTTGATCTAATGTGTGAAAAGCAGTGAACTTACTAAAGGAAAAAAACAATACGGTCATCACAACAGACATAAACATCTGAGAAAATCCAATATTCATAATTAAAAACTAGCACTAAACTATGAGTGCAATGGAACGTCTACTATCTGATAAAGAATGTCCGTAAAAAACTTAAGTACTCCTGGATCAGAAGAATATATAAATCCCCAAACTGAACTATGCCAGTGCTGTCCAAGAGAACCTCCTATGATGATGAAAATGTTCTCTGGCTCTGGTATTTGTTGACATAGTAACCACTAGACACATGTGGCTACTGAACACCTGAGATACGACTAGGGAAAGTGAGAGACTAAGCTCCTAATCGTATTGAATCTTAATTACTTATACTATTTTATTATTTCAGATTTAAAGCTTAATAGCTAGGCTAGCATAGCTGGACAAATTTGCATTTTCAAGCAATTCCTATCAAAATCATAGGAAATGCCTTTGTAGAAACTGATAAGCAGATTCTAAAATTCATATGGTAATACAAAGAAGATAGACTAGTCAATGGTATTTTTTTAAAACAGCAGTATCAGAAGACTTCCCTAGCTGACCTGAAAACTCACAAAAGCAGGGTTTCTCCACCTTGGCACTACCAACATTTCAGACAGAATAATTCTTTGCTATGGGGGTTTGACTTCTGCATGTAGAATGTTTAGTCACCATCTCTGGGTTAGACACACTAGATGTCAGGAGCCCCCCTCCACCCCTCACTCCCACTGGGACAATCAAAATTGTTTCCAATATAGCCACATGTTCCCAGTACATTGAAACTGTTCCTAGTTGAGAACCACCAAGAACTATAAAGCTTCAGAAATCAAGACAAGATGGCAGAGGCATAAAGGTGGGCAAAACCAGCAACAAAACAGGACAGATGGAGAAGAAATAGACCCAGAGGACTGATTTCAGACCACACACCAAAACAATGTGGAAAGCAAGTCTTCTTAACAAACGGTAATACTGTTTCACTCCATACTCTACACACAAAAATCAACCAAAATGGATCAGAGAGCTTAACATAACCCACGACCACAAAGCTCCGAGAAGGTGACTTGGACTGTCTTCGAAACCTTGCAGTAGGCAAAGATTTCCCGGACAGGACACAAAAAGCTCTAATCAGAAGTCAAACACTGATTAAAAGGATTTTACCACTTTTTAAAAATAATGTGAGTCAAAAGACTTAAATAAATAAACAAGTCATAGACCATGAAAAAAATATTTAAAATACACAAATCTGACAAAGGGTTCACATCAGAATATGTAAAGAACCTTAAAAATTAGCAATAAAAAGACAACTCAAAAAATAACAACAATAGGCAAAGCTTCCCTCTTGCTAAATGCGTTTTCTGAGATGACAGAATGTTCTGTATCTTATTTTGGATGCATTACAGGTTCAGAGTTTCCCCCTGGGTGGGGAGGATCCCTGGAGGAGGGCATGGCAACCCACTCTAGTTTTCTTGCCTGCAGAATCCCATGGAGCCTACGGTCTATAGGGTCACAAAGATATGACTGAAGTGATTTAGCACACATCAATTGTCAACCTGCCAAAACCCACCCAAATGAGCATGTAAAAGCTGTGCATTTTATGGTCTGTAAATTATAACTCAGTGAAAAAAAAATGTTTTAAATCTCCCCTCTTCCCTCTCTATCCAAATCTATGTTAATAAAGAATGTGAATGATGAGTCCTGGGATGAAGACAACTCTAAGAAACCACAAGATGGAAAAGAGGTCAGAATAAAAATCAAAAGGAAGAAAAATATGAGCAATGACAACCAAAACAAGATAAAATCACTGGGGAATTGAAAATAGTCAGAAATGGAAAACCTGTGACCCTGAGCCAAGAGTGGGCCCTAGGTCCAAGAGCTTGGCTTCCTCACCATAGTCCAAGCCTGTCAGAGCATCTGGCACCCAGGGAGTCCAATGAGCCCTGGCTAATTCTACAAGGAAGAAACAAGAACCGGTGCCAAGGGGAAGGAGAGAAAGGGGAGAGGAGTGCGAGCTTGGGATTAGCAGATGCAAACCAGTATACAAAAAATGGATAAACAAGAAGGTCCTACTATATAGCATGGGGAACTATATTCAATACCCCATGGTTTATCATGAATATGAAAAAGTATATATACATTAATATATGTATAACTGAATCACTTTTTTTGTACAGCGGAAGTTAACACAACATTGTAAATCAACTACATCAATGAAAAAGGAACATAAATGAGAGCCATGACAGAGGCCTCCTCTGTGAGCCTCTGACACTTTAGGACTCACCATAAATATCACAAAGAAAATTACAAAGTCAGAAGGAGGGAAGCTGAAGAACCACAATGGAACCAAGTATTCAGACCCCAATCAGGGCTCAGGAAGGCCCTGGGATAGAAGTCTAGGTATTTGAAGATAAAGTTTCCAGAATAAGCCAAGCAGTTTCTTCAAAAGTGAGCCTGTGAGAGTGTGCCTGTACCGGAGGGTACCAGAACCTGCAGACATGCTCTTGGGACAAGAAATCTCTTTGTGCAGACACAGGAAATCATGTGAAGCCCACGCCAGGGACAGACACAGTGAGGAGGAGGAACTCGAGAATATGTGAACAGATGAGAACTTACCACAGAAACAAAATGCACATTCAGCATGTGTAAACACAATTTCTAAACACAAAACGGTGGGACAGACAGCACCTAGCTCCTATCCTCAAAGAGAAGCAGCAAAAAACAAGCAGAAACAGTCAGAACTAACTTTGTCAAAATTCTGAAACAGGCAAGTTAACTAAGCAAAAGCTGAAATGGGAAAAAAGGCAATTTAGAAACTGCAGAAAAGCTTTGTGGCATTTTGAATTACACTTGCCCCACATTCTCCCTGGTTCTAGAGGAAGGAAAGACGACCTCAGACACAAACCACCATGTAAGTCTGTTCTACCTTGTGTGAGGGTGCCCTGAAAGATGACGCAAGCCTTTCATCTCTGTACCTAACTCAGAACTCACCCAGACCACAAAAGGAGCAGCCAACGCTCACTGTGAGAAAAAAGAACCGCCGACAGTCATCTGGGGCAAGAGATTACAGTTGATATCATCTAAGGCCAGGGAGGAAAAAAAACAGGCAGAGTGGGGGTTTGGCGGGGGTGGGGCAGAATTTGGACATTCAAGAGCAACTGTATATACAAGGAACTTCAGAAAGAGGCAGATATGCCTAGGGCGAGATGTATGCTCGGAAAAGATCTGAGAAGGGAAATTAGAAAGTACCTTGAATAGATCAGTGAAACAAAACAGAGAGCCCAGAAATAAACCCACAGAGCTAAGGGCAATTAATCTTCGACAAAGAAGGCAATAGTGTACAATGGGAAAAAACAGTCTTTCAGCAAGTGGTGTTAAGAAAGTTGGGCAGCAACATGTAAACCACCCTCTGAGCATACTCAAAAAGAAATTCAAAATGGCCGAAAAACTTAAATGTAAGACAAGACACCATAAAACTCCAAGAACAGTACACTGGCAAAACATTCTGACATAAATCGTACCAATGTTTTCATAAGTCAGTCTCTCATAGCAACAGAAATAAAAGCAAAAATAAACATATGAGATCAACCAAGCATATAAGCTTTCAAACAGCAAAGAAATCCATAAACAAAATGAAAAAGAGAAACTTCCAACTGAGAGAAGATATTTGCAAATGATGCAACCAGCAAAGGCTTAATTTCCAAAATATATAAACAGCTTCTACAATTCAATAACAAAAAAGCAAATAACCAACCAAAAAATGGTCAGAAGGCCTAAACAGACATTTCTCCAAAGAAGACACACTGATGGCCAACAGACACATGAAAATATGCTCATCACTGCTAATTATTAAATAAATGTAAATCAAAACTACAATGAGGTACCACCTCACACCAGTCAGAATGACCACATTAAAAAGCCTAGAAATAATAAACGCTGGAGAGAGAGCAGAAAAAAGAGAATCTTCTTACACTGTTGGTGGGAATGTAAATGAGTGCAGTTCAATGCAAAACATTATGGAGGTTCCTCAAAAGACTAAAAATAGAGGTGGAGTATGACACAGCAATCTCACTCCTAGGCATATACCCAGAGAAACTATACTTCGAAAAGACGCCTGCATCCCTATTGTTCATAACAGCACTATCTACAACAGCCAAGACACGGAAAGAACCTACATGTCCAGTGACAGAATGATGTGTGTGGTGTATACACACACACAATGAAATATTACTCAGCCATTAAAAAGAATGAAATAATTCCATGTGCAGCAACATGGATAGACTAAGGGATTTTCACATTAAGTGAAGTAACTCAGAAACAGAAAGATAAATACCATATATCACTTCTATGTGGAATACAGAATACGACACAGATGAACACATGCACGAAACAGAAACAGACAGAGGACAAACATACTTATGGTGGCCAAGGGAGAGGGTGTACGGGGAAGTCAAATTAGGAGTGCGGTTATGAGCAGGTGTAATCTATTCTATAGACAGTGGATAAACAACAAGGTCCTACTGTATAGCACAGGGGAAAATATTCAACACCCTGTGATAAATGAGAATGCAACTGACTATGCAGTATAGCAGAAATTAACACAAAACTGTAAATCAACTGCAGTTCAGTTCAGTCACTCAGTCGTGTCCAACTCTTTGCGACCCCATGAACTGCAGCACGCCAGGCCTCCCTGTCCATCACCAACTCCCGGAGTTCACCCAAACTCATGTCCATTGAGTCGGTGATACCATCTAACTATACTTGAATAAAATTTTTCTAAAAAAGAAAATACCTTGAGATGAATGAAAATGAAAAGGAAATCATAACATTACAAAACAAAAGACCTGAGAGGATCTTAAGCTTTAACCTTGGGCTGACCCCTAAGCTCTGTTTAGCCAAGTGTTGAAAGAAAGCCTCAATACAGAGCCAAATTGCAAAGATTAAGAGAGATGTTTTCTTATCTATTTTGGCACCTCAGTCAAAAATAGTAGTTGGATACTAGCTATGGAAGAGAACAAGGAATACAGCCTCTGCAAAAACAGTTAGGAAAAGTCACTAGACAAATGGACTACTACAGCATTCAACAATCAAAAAACAACAAACTCTGGAAAAGGGGGAGAATATGATTCCAGAGTTTAACACATTATAATATTCAAGTGTTCCGTTTTCAACAATAAAAAAAAAAAGCATACAGAGAAACAGGAAAGTAAAACCATTCAAATGAACCAAATAAATATAAACAATCATCCTTAAGGAAGCCCAGACAATAAATTTACTAAACAAAGATTTTAAAACAACTGTTTTAAATATGCTCACGGAGGTAAAGAAAAACATGAAGAAATAAACAACAAACAAACAGAAAACAGGAAAAAAATGCATGGGCAAAATGAGAATATCGATGGAGAAACAAATTATAAAAAGGAACCAAACAAATTCTATTACTAAAAAGTACAATAACGGAAACGAAAATATCGCTACAGGGGTTCAACAGAACTGAGGAGACGGGAAGAAGGATGAGGAATCCTGAAAATAACAAAACTTAAATTATCCAATCAAAGGAACAAAAAGAAAAGAAAAACTGAAGTGATTAGAGACTAACGGACTATGAATATCATGAAGTAAACCAATATATACAGCAAGTCAGGACCATAAGAAGGAGAGAGGAGAAACGGGTAGAGACATTGTTTGAAGAAATAATATCCAAAAAATTTCTCGAATTTGGCACAAGATGTGAAGAAGCAAAACCAAGAAACTGTAAGCCTAAGTAGAATAAACTCACACATATCCACACTGAGACACATTATAGTCAAACTATTTAAAGAAAAAGAATCCTGCAAGTAGCAAAAGTAAGTGATTAATCACATACAAAGAATCGTCAATAAGATTACAAATTGATTTCTCAGCAGAAACCATGGAGGCCAGAAGACAATGGGATACATATCTAAAGTGCTGAGAGTTCTATTTTTTTATTTATTTTTTTATTAAAGGATAATTACTTTACAGAATTGTGTTGTTTTCTGTCAAACCTCAACATGAATCAGCCATAGGTATACCTATGTCCCCTCCCTCTTGAACCTCCCTGCCATCTCCCTCCCCATCCCACCCCTCTAGGTTGATACAGGTCCCTGTTTGAGTTTGCTGAAACATAACAGCAAATTCCCACTGGCTGTCTATTTTACATGTGGTAATGTAATTTTCCATGTTACTCTCTCCACACATCTCACACTCTCCTCCCCTCTCCCCATGTCCATAAGTCTACTCTCTGTGTCTGTTTCTGCACCGCTGCCCTGTAGATAAGTTCTTCAGTACCATTTTCCTAGATTCCGTATATATGCGTTAGAATATGACATTTACCTTTCTCTTTCTGACTCACTTCACTTTGTATAATAGGTTCTAGGTTCATCCACCTCATCAGAACTGACTCAAATGCTTTCCTTTTTATGGCTGAGTAATATTCCATCGTGTATATGTACTACAACTCCTTTATCCATTCATCTGTCAATGGACATCTAGGTTGCTTCCATGTTCTAGCTATTGTAAATACTGCTGCAATGAACAGTGGGATACATGTGCCTTTTTCAATTTTGGTTTCCTCAGGGTAGATGCCTAGGGGTGGGATTGCTGGGTCATATGGTGGTTTTATTCCTAGTTTCTTAAGGAATCTCCATACCGTCTTCCATAATGGCTGTATCCATTTACATTCCTACCAACAGTGCAAGAGTGTTCCCTTTTCTCCACACCGTCTCCAGCACTTATTGTTTGTAGACTTTTTGATGATGGCCATTCTGACCAGTGTGAGGCGATATCCCATTATAGTTTTGATTTGCATTTCTCTACTAATGAGCGATGCTGAGCATCTCTTCATGTGTTTGTTAGCCATCAGTATGTCTTCTTAGGAGAAATTTCTATTTAGGTCTTTTTCCCACTTTTTGATTGGGTTGTTTGCTTTTCTGGCACTGAGTTCTATGAGCTGCATGTATATTTTGGAAATTCATCCTTTGTCATTGTTTCATTCACTATTATTTTCTCCCATTCTGAAGGCTGTCTTTTCACCAGGCTTAGTTCCCTCTGCTGTGCAAAAGCTTTTAAGTTTAATCAGGTCCCACCTGCTTACTTTTGTTTTTATTTCCATTACTCTAGGAGGTGGGTCATAGAGGATATTGCTTTGATTTATGTCATCATGTGTTCTGCCTATGTTTTCCTCTAAGAGTTTTATAATTTCTGGTCTTACCTTTAGGTCTTTAATCCATTTTGAGTTTTTCTTTGTGTATGGTGTTAGGAAGTGTTCTAATTTCATTCTTTTACACATAGCTGTCCAGTTTTCCCAGCACCATTTATTGAAGAGGCTGTCTTTTCTCCATTGTATATTCTTGCCTTCTTTGTCAAAAATAAGGTACCCATAGGTGCATGGGTTTATTTCTGGGCTTTCTATCTTGTTCCATTGGTCTATATTTCTGTATTTGTGCTAGTAGCATACTGTCTTGATGACTGTAGCTTTCTAGTATAATCTGAAGTCAGGAAGGTTGATTCCTCCAGCTTCATTCTTCTTTCTCAAGACTGCCTTGGCTATTCAGGGGCTTTTGTGTTTCCATATGAATTGTGACATTTTTTGTTCTAGTTCTGTGAAAAATGCCATTGGTGATTTGATAGGGATTACATTGAATCTGTAGATTGCCTTTGGTAGTATAGCCAGTTTCACAATATTGATTCTTCCTACCCAGGAACATGGAATATCTCCCCATCTGTTTATGTCGTCTTTGATTTCTTCCTTCAGTGTCTTTCAATTTTCTGTGGACAGTTCTTTTGTCTCCTTAGGTAAGTTTATTCCTAGATATTTAATTCTTTTTGTTAAGGATTGATTCCTTAATTTCTCATTCTGATTTTTCATTGTTAGTATATAGAAATGAAAATGATTTCTGTGTATTGATTTTGTATCCTGCATTTTGCTAAATTCACTGATTAGCTCTAGTAACTTTCTGATACTATCTTTAGGGTTTTCTATGTACAGTATCATGTCATCTGCATACCATGAGCACGTTATTTCTTCTTTTCCCATCTGGATTCCTTTTACTTCTTTTTTTTCTCTGATTGCTGTGGCCAAGACTTCCAGAACTATGTTGAATAACAGTAGTGAAAGTGGACACCCTTGTCTTGTTCTGTTCTTAAGGGGACTGCTTTCAGTTGTTCACCACTGAGAATAATGTTTGCTGCAGGTTTCTCATATTTGGCCTCTACTATGTTGAGGTAAGTTCCTTCTATGCCCATTTTTTGAAGAGTTTTAATCATAAATGGGTGCTGAATTTTGTCAAAGACTTTTCTCCATCTATTGAGATTATCATATGGTTTTTATCTCTCAATTTGTTAATATGGCATATCAATTTGATCGATTGGCATATATTGAAGAATCTTTACATTCCCGGAATAAACCCAACTTGATCATGGTCTATGAGCTTTTCAATGTGTTGCTGAATTCTGTTTGCTAAAATTCTGTTGAGGATTTCTGCATCTATGTTCTTCAGTGATATTGGCCTGTAGCTTTCTTTTTTGGCTTGTCTTTGTTTTTGGTATCATGGTAATGATGGCCTCATAGAGTGAGTTTGGAAGTGTTCCTTCCTCTGCGATTTTTTGAAAGATTTTGGAAGGATAGGCATTAGCTCTTATCTAAATGTTCTACAGAATTCTCCTGTGAAGGAAGCCATCTGGTCCTGGGCTTTTGTTTTAGGGGAGATTTTTGGTCACAGCTTCAATTTCAGTGCTTGTAACTGGGTTGTTCATAATTTCTATTTCTTCCTGGTTCAGTCTCAGAGAATTGAACTTTTCTAAGAATCTGTCCATTTCTTCCAGATTATCCATTTTATTCCCATATAGTTGTTCATAATAGTCTCTTATAATCCTTTGTATTTCTGCATTGTCTGTTGGAACCTCTCCTTTTTCTAATTCTGTTGATTTGATTCTTCTCTCTTTTTTTCTTCATGAATCTGGCTAAAGGTTTGTCACTTTTATTTATCTTCTCAAAGAATGAGCTTTTAGTTTTATTAATCTTTACTATTGTTTCTTTTTCATTTATTTCTGCTAGGATCTTTATGATTTCTTTCCTTCTACTAATTTTGAGGGGTTTTTTGTTCTTCTTTTTCCAGTTGTTTTAGGTGTAAAGTTCGGTTGTCTATTCAACGTTTTTCTTGTTTCTTGAGGTAGGACTGTATTGCTATAAACTTCTCTCTTAGAACTGCTTTTGGTACATCCCGTAGGTTTTGAGTTGTCATGTTTTCATTGTTATTTGTTTCTAGAAACTTTTTGATTTCCCTTTTGATTTCTTCAGTAACCTGTTGATTATTTACAAACGTGTTGCTTAATCTCTCCAGGTGCTTGTATTTCTTACAGTTTTTCTCTTGTAATTGATATCTAGTCTCATAGCATTATGGTCGGAGAAGATGCTTGATACCATTTCAATTTTCTTAAATTTACTGAGGTTTGATTTGTGATTCAAGATGTGGTCCATCCTGGAGAATGTTCCATGTGCATTTGAGAAGAAGGTGTATTCTTCTGCATTTGGATGGAATGTCCTGCAGATATCCATCTCATCTAATGTATCATTTAAGACTTGTATTTCCTTATTAATTTTCTGTTTTGATGATCTGTCCATTGGTGTGAGTAGGGTGTTAAAGTCTCCTACTATTATTGTGTTACTGTCCATTTCTCCTTTTATGTCTGTTAGTGTTTGTCTTATGTATTGAGGTGCTCCTGTGTTGGGTGCATAAATATTTATAATTGTTATGTCTTCCTCTTGGATTGATCCCTTGATCATAATGTAGTTCATAATGTAGTGTCCTTTCTTATCTCTTGTAATATTCTTTACTTTAAGGTCTATTTGTCGGATATGAAGACTGCTACTTCAGCAGGAGATCCAACCAGTCCATTCTAAAGGAGATCAATCCTAGGTGTTCATTGGAAGGAATGATACTAAAGCTGAAACTCCAGTACTTTGGCCACCTCATGTGAAGAGTTGACTCATTGGAAAAGACTCTGATGCTGGGAGGGATTGGGGGCAGGAGGAGAAGGGGACAACACAAGATGAGATGGCTCGATGGCATCACCGACTCAATGGACGTGAGTCTGAGTGAACTCCGGGAGTTGGTGATGGATAGGAGACCTGGCATGCTGCGATTCATGGGGACGCAAAGAGTGGGACATCACTGAGCAACTGAACTGAACTGACTCCAGCTTTCTTTTCCTTCCTATTGGCATGGACTATATTTTTCCATCCTCTCACTTTCAGTCTGTATGTGTCTTTAGGTCTGAAGTGGGTTTCTTGTAGACAGCATATATATGGGTCTTGTTTTTGTATCCATTTAGCCAGTCTGTGTCTTTTGGTTGGAGCATTTAATCCATTTACATTTAAAGTAACTACTGATATATATGTTCCTATTGCCATTTCTTAATTATTTGGGGTTGATTTTTGTAGATTTTTTTTCTTCTCTTGTATTTCTTGGCTATGTAAGTCCCTTTAACATGTGTCGTAAAGCTGGTTTGGTCATACTGAATTCTCTTAATTTTTGCTTGTCTAAAAAGCTTTTGATTTCTCCATCAATTTTGAATGAGACCCTTGCAGGGTACAATAATCTTGGTTGTAGATTTTTTCCTTTCAGTACTTTAAATATATGCTGCCACTCCATTCTGACCTGCAGAATTTCTGCTGAAAGAGCTGTTTAGTGTATGGGGTTTCCCTTGTGTGTTACTTGCTGCTTCTCCCTTGCTGCTTTTAATATTCTTTCTTTGTGTTTAGTCTTTGTTAGCTTGATTACTATGTGTCTTGGCATGTTTTTCCTTGGGTTTATCCTGTATGGGACTCTTTGCACCTCTTGGACTTGATTAACTATTGCCTTTTCCTTGTTGGGGAAATTTTCAATGATAATGTCTTCAAAAATTTTCCCATACCCTTTCTTTTTCTCTTCTTCTTCTGGGACCCCTATAATTTGAATGTTGGTGTGTCTGATATTGTCCCAAAGGTCTCTGATACAATCCTCAGTTCTTTTCAATTTTTTTTTAATTTATTCTGCTGTACAGAAGTTATTTCCACCATTTTATCTTCCAGCTCACTGATTTGTTCTTCTACTTCAGATATTCTGCTATTGATTTATTCTAAAGTGTTTTTAATTTCAGTAATTGTGTTGTCTGCCTCTGTATATTTATTCTTTAATTCTTCTAGGTCTTTGTTAATTGATTCTTGCATTTTCTCTATTTGTTTTTCAAGGTTTTTAATCATCTTTATTATTCTGAATTCTTTTTCAGGTGGTTTGCCTATTTCCTCTTCATTTATTTGGACTTCTGCATTTCTAGTTTGTTCCTTCATTTGTGTAGTATTCCTCTGCCTTTTCATTATTCTTTTTTTAACTTATTGTGTTTGAGGTTTCCTTTTCCCAGGCTTCAAGGTTGAATTCTTTCTTCCTTTTGGTTTCTGCCCTCCTAAGTTTGGACCAGTGGTTTGTGTAAGCTTTGTATAGGTGGGATTTGTGCTGAGTTTTTATTTGTTTGTTTGTTTTTCCTCTGATGGGCAAAGCTGAGTGATATTTTTATTTTGTTTGTTGTTTAGATGAGGCATCCTGCACAGGGGGCTACTGGTTGTTGGGTGATGCTGGGTCTTGTATTCAAGTGGTTTCCTTTGAGTGAGTCACACTATTTGATACTCCCTAGGGTTAGTTCTCTGGTAGTCCATGGTCTTGGAGTCAATGCTTCCACTCTAAAGACTCAGGGCTTGATCTTGTGCTGGAGGCTGAAAGTCTGTGATCAAGGTACCTGGTGTGGTCAGGTGAAGAAACTCTTCCAAGCCACAGACCCATCAAAGGATTCTCCCCTCTCTGAAGCCAGGTCCTGGAGGATACCCCAGTGTGTGCAGCAGACAGACTGCTAGGCAGAATGTGGTGGCAGTCTTTGCTCCCCCATTTTTTTTTAATGGTAATTTTATTTTTTAGTTTTTGAGAACCCTCCATACTGTTCTGCATACTGGCTGTACCAATATACATTCCCACTAATAGTATACAAGGGCTCCTTTTTCTACACATCTTTGCCAACATTTATTTGTGTTAATTTTGATGATAGCTATTCTGACAGGGAAATAGATGGGGAAACAGTGGAAACAGTGTCAGATTTTATTTTTCTGGGCTCCAAAATCACTGCAGATGGTAACTGCAGCCAGGAAATTAAAAGACGCTTACTCCTTGGAAGGAAAGTTATGACCAACCTAGATAGTCTCTGCATATTCAAAAGCAGAGGCATTACTTTGCCAACAAAGGTCCGTCTAGTCAAGGCTATGGTTTTTCCAGTGGTCATGTATGGATGCGAGAGTTGGACTGTGAAGAAAGCTGAGCACCGAAGAATTGATGCTTTTGAACTGTGGTGTTGGAGAAGACTCTTGAGAGTCCCTTGGACTGCAAGGAGATCCAACCAGTCCATTCTGAAGGAGATTAGCCCTGGGATTTCTTTGGAAGGAATGATGCTAAAGCTGAAACTCCAGTACTTTGGCCACCTCATGCGAAGAGTTGACTCATTGGAAAAGACTCTGATGCTGGGAGGGACTGGGGGCAGGAGGAGAAGGGGACGACAGAGGATGAGATGGCTGGATGGCATCACTGACTCGATGGACGTGAGTCTGAGTGAACTCCGGGAGTTGGTGATGGACAGGGAGGCCTGGTGTGCTGTAATTCATGGGGTCGCAAAGAGTTGGACACGACTGAGCGATTGAACTGAACTGACTGATTCTGACAGGTGTGAGGTGATATTTCATTGGGGGTTTGATTTTTCATTTCCCTGACAATTAGCGAGGTTGAGGATCTTTTCATGTGCATGTTTGCCATCTGCATTTCTTCTCTGGAAAAATGTCTATTCAGTGCTTCTGCTCTAGTAATTTCCACTCCTGGGTATGTATCCAAAAAAAAAAAAAAACCACCACTAATTCAAAAAGATACATGCACTCCAATGTTCACAGCAGCATTATTTATAATTGCCAAGATATGTAAGCAACCTAAGTGTCAATCAACAGATGAACAGATAGAGAAAAATGGTATATATGTATAATGGGCTTCCCTGGTGGCTCATACAGTAAAGAATCTGCCTGCAATGTGGGAGACCCAGGTTCCTGCTTGGGTCAGGAAGATCACCTGGAAATGGGAATGACTACTCCTGCAGTATTCTTGCCTAGAGAATAACATGGACAGAGGAGCCTGCTCAGCTACGGTCCACTGGGTCACAAAGAGTCAGACATGACTGAGTGGCTAACACTCATACATATAATGGAATACTACTCAGACATACAAAGAATGAAATTTTGCCATTTGTGGCAACATGGATGGACTTGGAGGGCATTATACTAAGCGAAATAAGCCAGAGAAAGACAAATACTGTATGATATCACTTACATATGGAATCTAAAAAACATAAAAAACTAGTGTATACAACCAAAAAGAATCAGACACGGATGTAGACAACAAACTAGTGGCTGTCAATGGGGAGAAATAAGACAGGAGGAGCAATATCGGGGTAAGAGAGTGAGAGGCACAAGGTATAAAGTAAGCTACAGGGTATATTACATAACATAGTGAATACAGTCAATATTTTATAACTATAAATATATGTACAACTATAAATATTTTTTAATTATAACCTTCAAAAATTGTGAATTACTATATTGTACACTGTAACATATTATACAAAATATATACAAAATATATACTTCAATTAAAAATGTAAGAAACAAAGTGCTGAAAAAGTAAAAGCTCAACCAAGAAGTCTATACTTGGCAAGCTGTCCTTCAAAAATGAGGGACAAATTAAGACATTTCTAGATAAACAAGCTGAAGAGTGTGTTACCACTATGCCTGCCCTACAAGAAATGGTAAAGCAAGCCCACCAGGTTGAAATAAAAAGATAGTGGATGGTATCACAAAACCATATAAAGAAATCAAGATCTCCAGTAAAGATAACTACATAGGGAAATATGAAAGTCATTATTACTGTATTTCTGGTTATTATTTCTGGCATTATTACTGTAATACCACTTTTTATTTCTTACATGATTTAAAAAACAAATTCAGGGAATGCCCTGGCAGTCCAGTGGTTACAACTCCACACTTTCATTGCCAGGGCCTGTGTTCAACCCCTGGTCAGGGAACCTAAGATTGTGTAAGTCATGTGGTGTAGTCAAAAAACAAAACAGCAACAACAAAAAACGCACTCCAAAAAGGTTCATTGGTGGAGAATTCTAAAAAACCTTTAAAAATGAAATTGCACCAGTTTTCTATGATCTCTTCTAGAAGATACAATCAGACAGTATATTTCATAACTCATTCTATGAGGCCATCATCACCCTAATACTGAAACAACATTACAAGAAAACTACAGACCAGTGTCTCTCACAAACATAAATGCAAGAATTCTCAACAAAATATTTAACAAATCAAACTCAGTAACAGACAAAAATAATTATAGACTACTTCCAGGTGAGATTTATCCCAGGTATGTGAGGCTGATTCAACATCTGAAAAATAGACTTCCCTGGTGGTCCAATGGCTAAGACTCCAGGCTCCCAATCCAGGGGGACTAGGTTTGATTCCTGGTCAGGGAACTAGATCCCACATGCTACAACTAAGAGTTCACATATTGCAACTAAGAGTTCTTATGCCGCAACTGAAGATCCCTCATGCTACAACAAAGATCAAAGACCACGTGTACCACAACTAAGACCCAGCACAGCCAATTAAATAATTTATCTGGAAAACAATTCACATATCCCACTACATCAACATCTAAAGAAAAACTACATGAACATATCAATAGATGAAGAAAGGCATTCACAAAACCCAGCATCTCATGATTAAAAACTCCCAACAAAAGGGGAAATATTCTTAACTTAATAAAGAACATCCACAAAAACCCAGAGCCAACATCATATGTAATGATGAAAACCTAGAAATTTTTCCACTAAGATCAGGTATAAAGGCAAGAATGTGCCCTCTCACCACTCCTTGTAAAAACTGTACTGGAAGTCCTAGCAAATACAATAAACCAAGAAAAGAAAATATACAGAAGCCACACAGACTGGGAAGGAAGGAATCTAACTTTGTTTACAGATGACACCATTGTCTATGTAGAAAATCCTATAGAACAAAAATACTGCTGAAACTAATAATTACAGCAAAGTTGTGGGATCCAAAGTGAATTTACTAAAGTAAATCACTTTTCTATATACCAGCAATGAATTTGAAACTATCAGTAACAACACAACACCATTTACATTAGCACACACCCCTCTGCCAGAAATAAATATATAGGCATAAATCTAACAAAACAAATACAAGATCTATATGAGGAAGATTACAAAACTCTTATGTAGAGTTTACAAAGATTACAAAACTCAAAAAGCTAAATAAGTGAAGAGATATTCCATGTTCATGGATAGAAAGACTCAATATCATCAAGAGGTATGGTACTGGTGAAATAAATGAGGTATGGTATTGGTGAAATAAATCAATGGAACAAAATAGAGTCCAGAACAGACTTACATAAATATAATAAAGTAATTTTTGACAAAGGATCAAAGGTAATAAAATGGAAGAAAGACAGTCTTTTTAACAAATGATGCTGAAACAACCAGACATCCCTATCCAAAAAAACTGATGTAGACCCAAACCTTATACCTTTCATAAAAAATTAACTCAAAATGGATTCACAGACCTAAACGTAAAACACAAAACTATAAAACTCCTAGAAGACAACATGGGAGAATACTTAGGTGACCCTGGGTATGGCAGTTAACTTTTTAGATACTCTACTTTCAAAGGCATGATCCATGAAAGAAATAATTGGTATGCAGGACTTAAAATTAAAATTTCTCCTCTGTGAAAGACACTATCCAGAGTATGAGAAGACAATCACAGACTGGGAGAAAATACAAAACACACAGTCTGACAAAAGCCTGCTATCTAACATATACAAAGAACTCTTAAAACTTGTGAAAGAATTTCAGTCTAAAATAGGATATAAAATGTAGAATCTCATACATTTGTCCTCAGGGAGACAAAACTTAAACGGATTTCTCTAAAATGCCTGATTTACTCAACACCAGTAGTGCCCAAATTTTCTCAGATGACAGGGGGTTGACCAGGGGCTGTCTCATATCAAACTCGGGAAGTTTAAAAAACGGGAGATGACCCAGGTCAGGTTGGACTCAAAGAGAGGGCTGAGTTTTGTTTGTGTCGCTAAACTGATTTTTATCTGCTCAGGAAGTTTTCAAGGCTGGTCTCCATTTGTTGTTTATTTAACTGACTCTTAACTGAACTCTCCCCTCTTTACATTCCTTGTCCATAAATACAACCTGCCCCAAACCCTCAATGGACTCATCTGTAACTTGCTACAGTTTGCTTGTCCTGAATTACAGTTCCTCTGCTATTCCTGAATAAACTCATTTTCTTGATCTTGTTTCAGTTCACCTCTATATTTAGGTCAAACAAACTCAACAATAACAACCCAATCAAAACAATGGGCAAAAGACCTGAACAGATCCCTTACCAAAGACAACACAGACAAGGCAAATAAGCATATGAAAATATGTTCTACATCATATGTCATCGAGGAAATGCAAGTTATAATGAGATACCACTACACACCTATCAGAACAGCCAAAACTCAGAACACTGACTCCAAATGCTGAAAAAAGATGTGGAGCAAGAGAACTCTTCTTACAGCTGGTAGGGATGCAAATTAGCACAGCCACTCTAGAAGACACTTTGGCAAACTAAACATACTTACAAATTTACTTACAAGCAAAACACACTCTTACTTTTTTGAGCCAGCAATCATGTTCCTCCATATTTACCCAATGAGGTGAAAACCTATGCATGTCCACATAAAAACTTGCATATGTATTTTTAGCAGCTTTATTCATAACCTGCCAAAACTTAAAAGCAGCAAAGACATTCTTCAGTAGATTAATAGAAAAATGAACTGTAATATAACCAGACAATGTAATATTAACGCTAAAAAGAAATCAGATATTAAGCAATGACAAGACATGGAGGAAACTTGAACCACAGAGTAAACAGCTTTATCAGGCCAGCTTCTCCCATATAACAAGTTGGAACGGGGCTGATCCAAAAAATCTACATACTGTGTGATTCTAACTACACAGTATTTTGCAAAAGTTCGGAAAACTATAGAAACAATAGACGCATGAGTGACTGCCAGTGGTTATCAGGCTATCAGGGTTATGGCTAAGGGAGTGATGAATAGGCAGAGGAATTTTAGGGCAAGTGAAACCATTTAGTATGGTGCTGCAAATGGTAGATACATATCATTATATATTTATTAAAACCTACAGAAATGCAAAGTGGTTCAATATACACAAATATCAATCCGTATGATATACCACATTAATACAACAAAGGACAAAAGCTACATGGTCACCTCAACTGACACAGAAACGGCATTTGGCAAAATCTATCACCTTTCATGAAAAACACTCAGAAAACTACAAACAGAAGGAAATTTCCCCAACATCATGACCATGTACAAAAACCTACAGCTAACATCCTATAATGAATAGTGAAACACAAAATTCTCACCCTAGGATCAGGAACAAGACAAAGATGCACACTAGTACCACTGCTACTCAACACTGTGCTGGAAGTTCCAGCCAGAGCAGTTAATAATGAAAAGGCATCCAAGTTGGAGAGGAAGAAGTAAAATTACTTTTATTTGGATAAATATGATCCTATGTATAGAAAATTCCAGAGAATTTACAAGAAAGCTATTCAAGCTACTAATTTCAGCAAAGTTGCAGGTTATAAGATCAGCAAACCAAAAGCAGGTGCATACTTGGCTTTCTATACGCCAATAATGAACAATTTGAAAGGGAAACTGAAAAAGGAATTCCATTTACAATAGCATCTAAAAGAATAAAACAGTGAGGAGTAAATTTGACCAAGGGGTTACTTAAAGACTTATGCAGTGAAAACTACAAAATACTGCTGAAGAAATAAAAGAAGACCAAAATAAATGGAAAGACATCCTGTGTTCATGGGTCAGACTTTACATAGTTAAAATGTCAATACTACACGAAGTGATCAATAGACTCACTGCAATCACCATGAAACGTCCAACATCCTTTTTCGCAAAAGTATAAAGGCCAATCAATAGTCAAATTCATATGGAACTGCAAGGGGGCTACAAAATAATCTTGAAAAAGAACAGCACAAGAAGACTCACACTTCCCACTATTAAAACTCACTACAAACCTACAGTAATCAGAACAATGTAATACCAGCATATGGACAGACATGTAGATGAAAGGAATGGTATTGAAAAGCCAGAAATAAATGTATACATCTCTAGACCATTGATTTCTGACAAAAATGCCAAGACCATTGATTTCTGACAAAAATGCCAAGTCCATTCAATAGGAAAAGAATAGTCTCTTCGGCAAATGATGCTGGGATAACTAAGTTTCTACATCCAAAAGAATAAAGTGGGGGGGGGGGCAGTCCTAAGACGGCAGAAGAATCGGATGGGGAGACCACCTTCTCCCCCACAAATTCATTGAAAGATCATCTGAACACTGAGAAAATTCCACAAAACAACTTCTGAACGCTGGCAGAGGACACCAGGCACCCAGAAAGGCAGGCCACTGTCTTCAAAAGGAGGTAGAGCAAAATATAAAAGATAAAAAGAGAGACAAAAGAGTTAGGGATGGAGACCCGTCCCAGGGAGGGAGTCGTGAAAGAGAAGAAGTTTCCAAACACCAGGAAACCCTCTCACCGGCGGGTCTGTGGGGAGTTTTGGAATCTCAGAGGCCAACAAAACTGGGAGGAAAAAATAAATAAATAAAATCCACAGAGTACAACCTAACTGCAACTCCCAGCAGAAAAGTAGCCCAGAAGCTTGCATCCGCCATGCTTGCATCTGCCACCAGCGAGCGGGGACTGAACAAGGAGGCGCAGGCTGCATTGCTTAGGGCAAGGACTGGGCCTGAATGCCCTGAGGACAATCTGAGGGAGCTAACCTGAGACAGCAACCCAAACTGTGGGATAGCTAAAGAGAAAAAAAAAAAAAAAAAAGAGAGAGAGAGAGAGAAAGAGAGAACTTTCCCATGAAAAGCTCTAACCTAAGGCACTGCCAGGCCCACTCACAGAACAAAGGACTGAGCGAATACCAGAGGAGAGCTAGCTGGCTGCAGATTGGCCCATCCCCTGCCGGAGGCAGAGAGGCAGGCGGGCAACAACCAGAGCTGGAGGGAGAGGGGCAATCTCTGCCCCACAGACGGCATCCTCCACCAAACTGTGAGCAGGCCCCCAGTTGCTAACCAAGTCTTCCTGGGATCGTGGACAGTTGACATCCACCAGGAGGGTCGCAGCCAGAGATCAGCTCCCCAGAGGAGACACGGCACACCTGAGATGGTGCTCCCACTGCGCACATAGGAAACCAACTGGCTGGGACCAGGGAGGTGATAAGATGCACCGCCCCACCTGGGGACAGCACGCTCGCCAAGCACCTGGTTGCCTGAGCTGCTCAGACCTGGGAAGGGCACAAAACGCAGGCCCAACTGAGTCTGTGCCTTTGTGGAGTACTCGAGAATCTGAATCTGAGCAGCTTAAACCTGGGAAGTGCACGCAATCCAAGGCCCGCTTTAGATAGTTCCCCTGCAGAGCAACCTGGAGCCTGAGTGGGGTAGACCAGGAAAGCACACACGCTGTGAGTCGGGGCAAACCCAGTGTGACCCAGACACAGCGAGCACTACCCACACACACCAGTGATATTTGTTTGCAGTGTTCCTCCCTTCCCACAGCACAACTGAACAAGTGAGCCTAAATAAGTAATCACCTCTGCCCCCTTGTGTCAGGGTGGAAATTAGACACTGAAGAGACTTGCAAACAGAAGAAACCAAAATAAACAGATGGAACCACTTTGGAAGTGACAGGTGCCACAGATGAAAATCCTGTAATTCGGACCAACGTTGGAAGGTGCCTACAGACCTCGAGAAGAAGTATAAGCTGGAACAAGGAACTATCTGAAACTGAACTGACCCCACACTGCCTACAACAGCTCCAGAGAAATTCCTAGATATATTTTACTATTACCACTTTTTAAATTTTTTAAAATTTTAAATTTTAATTCCTTTAGTACTCCATTAATTTTCATTTTTATAACCTACTATTACCTTGCAAAAAAAAAAAACCCTATTTTTAAAGTAAATTTCATACATATTTTTTATAATTTTTCTGATTTTGTTTTTTTAATATTGTATTTTTGAGAGTCTAATCTCTACTCCAGATTTTTTATCTTTGTTTTTTGGTATTTGTTATCAATTTTGTACCTTTAAGAATCCAATCTTCAGTACCCATTTTAACTTACGAGTGTGATTACTGGCTTGATTGCCCTCTCCCCCTTTTGACTCTCTTTTTTCTCCCCAAGGTCACCTCTATCTCCTCCCTACCCTTCTCATTTCTACCCAACTCTGTGAATCTCTTTGGGTATTCCGGGCTGTGGAGAACACATAGGGAACTGATTACTAGCTTGGTCTCTCCCCTTTTGATTCCCCCTTTTCTCCTCCTGGTCACCTCTATCTCCCTCCTCCCTCTTCTCTTCTCCATGTAACTCTGTGAACCTTTCTGGGTGTCCCTCATTGTGGAGAATCTTTTCTGCATTAACCTAGATGTTTTATCATCGGTGTGGTATGGATGGAGAAGTCTTGAGGCTACTGTAAGAATAAGACTGAAAACAAGAGGCAGGAGGCTTAAATCCAAAACTTGAGAACACCAGAAAACTCCTGACTCCAGGGAACATTAATCAACTAGAGCTCATCCAAAAACCTCCATACCTACACTGAAACCAAGCTCCATGCAAGAGCCAACAACTTCCAGAGCAAGACATATCATGCTAATTCTCCAGCAATGAAGGAACATAGCCCTGAGCATTAATATACAGGCTGCCCAAAGTCACACCAAACCCACAGACACCTCAAAACTCAGAACTGGATACTTCATTACACTCCAGAGAGAAGAGATCCAGCTCCACCCACCAGAACACTGAGGCAAGCTTCCCTAATCAGTAAACCTTGACAAGCCACACATCCAACCCCACCTATAGGGAGGAACCTCCACAATAAACAGGAACCACAAACTTACAGAAAGACCACCCCAAACACAGCAATCTAAACAAGATAAAAAGGCAGAGAGATATTCAATAGGTAAAGGAACATGATAAATGCCCACCAAACTAAACAAAGGAGGAGGAGACAGGGAGTCTACCTGAAAAAGAATTCAGAATAATGATAGTAAGAA
This sequence comes from Bos indicus x Bos taurus, assembly GCF_003369695.1. Classification (NCBI taxonomy): domain Eukaryota; kingdom Metazoa; phylum Chordata; class Mammalia; order Artiodactyla; family Bovidae; genus Bos; species Bos indicus x Bos taurus. Next base: position 132,383,027 of record NC_040076.1, read on the forward strand.
TGATCCAAAATCTTGAAAAAAAAAAATGGAGTTACAGATAGTCTGGAGACAAGGATTGAGAAGATGCAAGAAATGTTTAACAAGGACCTAGAAGAAATAAAAAAGTCAATCAATAATGAATAATGCAATAACTGAGATCGAAAACACTCTGGAGGGAACCAACAGTAGAATAACTGAGGCAGAAGATAGGATAAGTGAGGTGGAAGATAGAATGGTGGAAATAAATGAAACAGGAAAAAATTAAAAAGAATTAAAAGAAATGAGGTCAACCTCAGAGACCTCTGGGACAATGTAAAACACCCAACATTCAAATCATAGGAGTCCAAGAAGAAGAAGACAAAAAAAAGGCCAAGAAAATACTTGAGGAGATAATAGTTGAAAACTTCCCTAAAATGGGGAAGGAAATAGCCACCCAAGTCCAAGAAACCCAGAGTCCCAAACAGGATAAATCCAAGGCGAAACACCCCAAGACACATATTAATCAAATTAATGAAGGTCAAACACAAAGAACAAATATTAAAACCAGCAGGGAAAAACAACAAATAACACACAAGGGGATTCCCATAAGGATAACAGCTGATCTTTCAATAGAAACTCTTCAGGCCAGAAGTGAATGGCAGGACATACTTAAAGTGATCAAAGTGAAAAACCTACAATCCAGATTACTATACCCAGCAAGGACCTCATTCAAATATGAAGGAAAAATCAAAAGCTTTACAGACAAGCAAAACCTGAGAGAATTCAGCACCACCAAACCAGCTCTTCAGCAAATGCTAAAGAATGTTCTCTACCCAGGAAATGCAGAAAAGGTTTATAAACTCAAACCCAAAACAATAAAGTAAATGGCAATGGGATCATACTTATCAATAATTACCTTAAATGTAAATGGGTTGAATGCCCCAACCAAAAGACAAAAACTGGCTGAATGGAAAAACAAGACCCCTATATATGCTGTCTACAAGAAATCCACCTCAAAACAAGAGACACATACAGACTGAAAGTTAAGGGCTGGAAAAAGATATTTCACACAAATGGAGACCAAAAGAAGCAGGAGTAGCAATACTCATATCAGATAAAATAGACTGTGAAATAAAGCCCATGGAACGAGACAAAGAAGAACACTACATAATGATCAAAGGGTCAATCCAAGAAGATATAACAATTATAAATATATATGCACCCAACATATGAGTACCTCAATATGTAAGGCAAATGCTAAGAAGTATGAAAGGGGAAATTAACAGTAACATAATAATAGTGGGAGACTTTAATACCCCACTCACACCTATGGATAGATCAACTAAACAGAAAATTAGCAAGGAAACACAAACTTTAAATGGTAGAATAGACCACTTAGACATAATTGGTATCAATAGGCCATTTTACCCCAAAACAATGGATTTCACCTTTTTCTCAAGTGCACACAGAACCTTCTCCAGGATAGATCACATCCTGGGCCATAAATCTTGCCTTGGTAAATTCAAAAAAACGGAAATCATTCCAAGCATCTTTTCTGATCACAATGCGGTAAGATCAGATGTCAACTACAGGAAAAAAACTATTAAAAATACAAACACATGGAGGCTAAACAACACATTTCTGAATAACTAGCAAATCACAGAATAAATCAAAAAAGAAATCAAAATATGCATAGAAACGAATGAAAATGAAAACACAACAACCCAAAACCTATGGGAATCAGTAAAAGCAGTGCTCAGGGGAAAGTTCATAGCAATACAAGCTTACTTCAAGAAACAAGAGAAAAGTCAAATAAATAACCTAACTCTACACCTAAAGCAACTAGAAAAGGAAGAAATGAAGAACCCCAGGGTTAGTAGAAGGAAAGAAATCATAAAAATTAGGGCAGAAATAAATGAAAAAGAAACAAAGGAGACCATAGCAAAGATCAACAAAGCTAAAAGCTGGTTCTTTGAGAAGATAAATAAAATAGACAAACCATTAGCCAGACTCATCAATAAAAAAAGGGAGAAGAATCAAATCAACAAAATTAGAAATGAAAATGGAGAAATCACAACAGACAACACAGAAATACAAAGTCTCATGAGAGACTACTATCAGCAACTATATGCCAATAAAATGGACAACTTGGAAGAAATAGACAAATTCTTAGGAAAGTATAACTTTCCAAAACTGAATCAGGAAGAAATAGAAAATCTTAACAGACACATCATAAGCACGGAAATCGAAACTGTAGTCAGAAATCTTACAGGAAACAAAAGCCCAGGACCAGACGGCTTCACAGTTGAATTCTACTAAAACTTTAGAGAAGAGCTAACACCTATCCTACTCAAACTCTTCCAGAAAATTTCAGAGAAAGGAAAACTTCCAAACTCATTCTATGAGGCCTGCTGCTGCTGCTGCTGCTAAGTCGCTGCAGTCGTGTCTGACTCTGTGCAACCCCATAGATGGCAGCCCACCAGGCTCCCCCGTCCCTGGGATTCTCCAGGCAAGAACACTGGAGTGTTCTTCTCCAGTGCGTGAAAGTGAAAAGTGAAAGTGAAGTTGCTCAGTCATGTCTGACTCTTAGAGACCCCATGGACCGCAGCCTACCAGGCTCCTCTGTCCTTGGGATTTTCTAGGCAAGAGTACTGGAGTGGGGTGCCATTGCCTTCTCCTCTATGAGGCCACCATCACCCAAATACCAAAATCAGACAAAGATGTCACAAAAAAAGAAAACATACAGGCCAATATCACTGATGAACATAGATGCAAAAATCCTTAACTATATTCTAGCAAACAGAATCCAACAACATATTAAAAAAATCATACATCATGACCAAGTGGGCTTTACCCCGAGGATGCAAGCATTCTTTAATATCCGCAAATCAATGTGATACACCACATTAACAAATTGAATGATAAAAATCATATGATTATCTCAATAGATGCAGAGAAAGCCTTTGACAAAACTCACCATCCATTTATGATAAAGATCCCCCAGAAAGCAGGAATAGAAGGAACATACCTCAACATAATAAAAGCCATATGTGATAAACCAACATCAAACATTATCCTCAATGGTGAAAAAACTGAAAGCATTTCCCCTAAAGTCAGGAACAAGACAAGGGTGCCCACTCTCACCACTACTATTCAACATAGTTTTGGAAGTTTTAGCCACAGCAATCAGAGAAGAAAAAGAAATAAAAGGAATCCAGATTGGAAAAGAAGAAATAAAACTCACACTGTTTGCAGATGACATGATCCTCTACATAGAAAACCCTAAAGACTCCACCAGAAAATTACTAGAGCTAATCAATGAATATAGTAAAGTTGCAGGATATAAAATTCACACACAGAAATCCCTTGCATTCCTATACACTAACAATGAGAAAACAGAAAGAGAAATTAAGGAAACAATTCCATTCACCATTACAATGAAAAGAATAAAATACTTAGGAATATATCTACCTAAAGAAACAAAAGACCTATATATAGGAAACTATAAAACCGTGAAGAAAGAAATCAAAGAGGACACTAATAGATGGAGAAATATACCATGTTCATGGATCAGAAAATCAATATACTACCCAAAGCAATCTGTAGATTCAATGCAATCCCTATCAAGCTACCAACAGTATTTTTCAGAGAACTAGAACAAATAATTTCACAATTTGTATGGAAATACAAAAAACCTTGAATAGCCAAAGCAATCTTAAGAAAGAAGAATGGAACTGGAGGAACTAACCTGCCTGACTTCAGGCTACACTACAAAGCTACAGTCATCGAGACAGTATGGTGCTGGCACAAAGACAGAAATATAGATCAATGGAACAAAATAGAAAGCCCAGAGATAAATCCATGCACCTGTGGACACCTTATCTTTGACAAAGGAGGCAAGAATATACAATGGAGAAAAAAGACAAGTGGTGCTGGGAAAACTGGTCAACCACTTGTAAAAGAATGAAACTAGGACACTTTCTAACACCATACACAAAAATAAACTCAAAATGGATTAAAGATCTAAATATAAGACCAGAAACTATAAAACTCCTAGAGGAAAACATGGGCAAAACACTCTCTGACATAAATCACAGCAGGATCCTCTATGACCCACCTCCAGAGTAATGGAAATAAAAGCAAAAATAAACAAATGGGACCTAATTAAAATTAAAAGCTTTTGCACAACAAAGAAAACTATAAGCAAAATGAAAAGACAGCCTTCAGAATGGGAGAAAATAATAGCAAACGAAGCAACTGACAATTAATCTCAAAAATACATGAGCAGCTCCTACAGCTCAATTCCAGAAAAATAAACGACCCAATCAAAAAATGGGCCAAAGAACTAAACAGACATTTCTCCAAAGAAGACATACAGATGGCTAACAAACACAAACACATGAAAAGATGCTCAACATCACTCATTATCAGAGAAATGCAAATCAAAATCACAATGAGGTACCATCTCACACCAGTCAGAATGGCTGCTATCAAAAAGTCTACAACAATAAATGCTGGAGAGGGTGTGGAGAAAAAGAAACCTTCTTACACTTCTGGTGAGAATGCAAACTAGTACAGCCACTATGGAGAACAGTGTGGAGATTCCTTAAAAAACTGGAAATAGAACTGCCTTATGATCCAGCAATCCCACTGCTGGGCATACACACTGAGGAAACCAGAAGGGAAAGAGACACGTGTACCCCAATGTTCATTGCAGCACTGTTTACAATAGCCAGGACATGGAAGCAACCTAGATGTCCATTGTCAGACGAATGGATAAGAAAGCTGTGGTATATATACACGATGGAATATTACTCAGCCATTAAAAAGAATGCATTTGAATCAGTTCTAATGAGGCGGATGAAACTGGAGCCTATTATACAGAGTGAAGTAAGTCAGAAAGAAAAACATCAATCTAGTATACTAACGCATATATATGGAATTTAGAAAGATGGTAAGGATGACCCTATACACCAGACAGCAAAAGAGACACAGATGTAAAGAACAGTCTTTCAGACTCTGTGGGAGAAGGTGAGGGTGGGATGATTTGAGAGGATAGCATTGAAGCATGTATATTATCATATGTAAAGTGGATCCCGGTCCAGGTTTGATGCATGACACTGGGTGCTCAGGGCTGGTGCACTGGGATGACCCTGGAGGATGGGATGGGGAGGGAGGTGGGAAGGGGGATCTGGATGGGAAACACATGTGCACCCATGGCTAATTCATGTCAATGTATGGCAGAAACCACCACAATATTGTAATTAGCCTACAATTAAAATCAATAAATTAATTTTTTAAAAAAAGAATAAAGTGAACCCCTAACTCATACTACATGTAAAAATATAGGTATATATGCAAAGAACTGAAAATGGGGTTTCAAACAAATACTTAAATTTCAGGGCTCACTGTGACATTATTCACAATACTGAAAAGGTAAAAACAACCCAAGTGTCCATCAACAGAAGAATGATTAAATAAAATGTAGTATAAGGCTTCCCTGGTGGCTCAGTAGCAAAGAATTTGCCTGCCAATGCACAGGATGCAGGTTCAGTCCCTGGGTTTGGAAGATCCCCTGGAAAAGGAAATGGCAGCCCACTCCAGTATTCTTGCCTGGGAAATCCCATGGACAGAGAAGCCTGGAGGGATACAGTCTACAGGGTCATTGTCTGTCAAAAGAGACAGACACAATCTAGTGACTAAAGAACAAGTGTACACATGCCCTATCATATATAAAAAAGATAAAGAACAAGAATTTACTGTACAGCACAAAGAATTACATTCAATATCTTATAATAACCTATAACCATCTAGACATCACTGGATAGTCAATACCGAAATCAGACTGATTATATTCTTTGCAGCCAAAGATGGAGAAGCTCTATACAGTCAGCAAAAACAAGACCAGGAGCTGACTGTCTCACATCATGAACTCGTTATTGCCATTCAGACTTAAATTGAAGAAAGTAGGGAAAATCACTAGACCATTCAGGTATGACCTAAATCAAATCCCTTATGATTATACAGTGGAAGTGACAATAGATTCAAGGGATTAGATCTGATAGACAGAGTTCCTGAAGAACTATGGACAGAGGTTCGTGACATGGTACAAGAGGTAGCAATCAAGACCATCCCCAAGAAAAAGAAATGCAAAAAGGCAAAATGGTTGTTTGAGGAGGCCTTACAAACAGCTGAGAAAAAAAGAGAAATGAAAGGCAAAGGAAAAAAGGAAAGACATACCCACTTGAACGCACAGTTTCAAAGAATAGCAAGGAGAGACAAGAAAGCCTTCTTCAGTGATCAGTGCAAAGAAACAGAGGAAAACAACAGAATGGGAAAGACTAGAGATCTCTTCAAGAAAACTAGAGATACCAAGGGAACATTTCATGCAAAGATGGGCTCAATAAAGGACAAAAATGGTATAGACCTAACAGAAGCAGAAGATATCAAGAAGAGGTGGCAAGAATACACAGAACTATACAAAAAGATCTTCATGACCCAGATAATCATGATGGTACGATCACTCACCTAGAGCCAGGCATCCTGGAATGTGAACTGAAGTGAGCCTTAGGAAGTATTACTATGAACAAAGATAGTGGAGGTGATGGAATTCCAGTTGAGCTATTTCAAATCCTAAAAGATGATGCTGTGAAAGTGTTGCACTCAATATGTCACCAAATTTGGAAAACTCAGCAGTGGCCACAGGACTGGAAAAGGTCAGTTTTCATTCCAATCCCAAAGAAAGGCAATGCAAAGAATGTTCAAACTACCACACAATTGCACTCACCTCACACGCTAGCAAAGTAATGCTCAAAATTCTCCAACCCAGTCTTCAACAGTATGTGAACCATGAACTTCCAAATGTTCCAGCTGGATTTAGAAAAGGCAGAGGAACCAGAGATCAAATTGCCAACATCTGCTAGATTATGGAAAAAGCAAGAAAGTTCCAGAAAAACATCTATTTCTGCTTTACTGACTACCCCAAAGCCTTAGACTGTGTAGATCACAACAAACTGTGGAAAGTTCTTCAAGAAATGGGAATACCAGACCACCTGACTTGCCTCTTGAGAAATCTGTATGCAGGTCAAGAAGCAACAGTGAGAACTGAACATGGAACAACAAACTGGTTCCAAATAGGAAAAGGAGTACGTCAAGGCTGTATATTGTCACCCTGCTTATTTAACTTATATGCAGAGTACATCATATGAAATGCTGGGCTGGATGAAGCACAAGCTGGAATCAAGACTGCCAGAAGAAATGTCAATAACCTCAGATACGCAGATGACTCCACCCTTATGGCAGAAAGTGAAGAACTAAAGAGCCTCTTGATGAAAGTGAAAGAGGAGAGTGAAAAAGTTGGCTTAAAGCTCAACACTCAGAAAACGAAGATCATGGCATCCAGTCCCATCACTTCATGCCAAATAGACGGGGAAATAATGGAAACAGTGACAGACTATTTTCTTGGGCTCCAAAATCACTGAAGATGGTGATCGCAACCATGAAATTAAAAGATGCTTGCTCCTTGGGAGAAAAAATATGACCAATCTGAACAACATATTAAAAAGCAGAGACGTTACTTTGCCAACAAAGGTCTATCTAGTCAAAGCTATGATTTTTCCAGTAGTCATGTATGGATGTGAGAGTTGGACTATAAAGAAAGCTGAGTGTCAAAAAAAAAAAATTGATGCTTTTGACCTGTGGTGTTGGAGAAGACTCTTGAGAGTCCCTTGGACTGCAAGGAGATCAAACCAGTCCATCCTAAAGGAAATCAGACCTGAATATTCATTGGAAAGACGGATGCTGAAGCTGAAACTCCAATACTTTGGGCACCTGATGCGAAGAACTGACTCATTTGAAAAGACCCTAATGCTGGGAAAGATTGGAGGTGGGAGGAGAAGGGGACAACAGAGGATGAGATGGCTGGACAGCATCACCGACTAGATGGACATGAGTTTGAGTAAGCTCCAGGAGTTGGCAATGGACAGGGAAGCTTGGTGTGCTGCAGTCCATGGGGTCACAAAGAGTCAGACATGACTGAACAACTGAACTGAACTGACATATCACACACACACACACACACGTATATAAAAACTGAATCACTTTGGTGTACACCTGAAACTAACACAATATTGTAAATTAACCATAGTTCACTAACACAAAAAATGGTTAAAATGGCAAATTTAATGTTAATATATTGTACCACAATAAAACACATTTTTACAAAGCCTCTTCTAAAGACAAGGAGAAATTGCCATGGCAGAAACAAAAGATGAGACTGGGTCAAAAAGGGAAGGTGTATGCATCCCACACAGGGATGCAAAGGAAACCTAAGAAGGAAGAGAGTAAGGAGGGAAGTGGTAAGCAGAGTCCCCAGTCCCACCCTGAGCATGAGCATGGAATAGTCCCCATCACCTGATTGGGATTCAAGTGTGGCCATGTCACCAGAAAACTGTGCACAGCAGGATGCTGTTCACTTGTTACATATAACTCTGTTCCTGGCACCCCTGAAGGCACTAGCAATAAAACTATGAATAAGCCACCAACACCCCTGGCCTCATGGAGCTCACAGTTCAGTAAGTTAGTCATAGCATAAACAGATGGACAGAAGGCAGACCTCTGAAGAAGCAAAGAGCTTAAAAGTTAAAAAGTAATCCATAAACACTTAAAAAACTAGAGAAGCATGAAAGAAGCATTTTCAGATGCGTATGTTAATTTTGAGAAATTAAGAGAGAAAGGAGCTTCTGAAACATCTATTTGAGTTTCTCTGGCCATAGCAGGCCTTGACTGAGGAAAAGGCAGAAGACAGGCACTGCGGGCGCAGGCAGCCCTGGCCCCCATCCGCTCCCCACCCTGATTTAGGTCTGTGTCTAGAGCATTTCCCTCTTACCTGAAGCCACCTTAGGTTGGTTGCCAACAATTCCAACAGTCCTCCCGTTCATTCTTGCAAAACCAACAATGATGTTCTTGGCATAATTGGGCATGATCTCAAAAAATTCTCGCTCATCCACAACCTGCAGGGATAAATTCACTCCTGAGCTCAAAATGATAAACAAGATATAACCACATTACAGAAAGTCAGATATTTGCAAGTTTCCAGGCAGGACAGCCGCTCCCCAGCACAGGTTCTCCCTGGGAGCAGGACAGCAGGCAAGGGCGGTGCCTCTTCCTTGTGCACGGCTGGGGGAAGACAAATCAGTGAGTGCGCCCTTCTTTTTAAAGGTTCTATTTAACTTGGCATATTTAATATATTTTTTTACCTTATTTTGAAATAATTTCAAACTTACATAACAATTTCCAGAATAGTACAAAAAATTTAAATATTCTTCACCCGGATTCCCCGTTATTAACGTTTTACCAAATAAGCTTTATCATTCCCTCTCCCTATCTAGCTACCTTACTCTTCTCCTAGTCTCTCAAGCATATAAGTGTGTATATGTATTTACTACTATGTATATATATTCAAGCAATCTTTTTTTCTGAATTTTGAGAATTACAGAAATGCTGCTTCTTTACCTCTAAGTACCTAAGTTGTCTATCTCCTAAAAATAGGAGAGTCTCCTATGTAACTTTAATGACATTGTCAAAATAAGGATGCTAATATTAATAGATTATCATCTATTATATAATCTTATTCACATTTTGCCAGTGATTCCAATAACACCTCTTACAGCAACAAAAGTCTGGTCACCTGGTACTTGTAGTGGTAATGTCTCTTTACCCTAAATTTTTCCTTTAAATTTTTCCCCTCCATTTTTGTCTTTCATGTTCATAACATCTTTGAAGACTACAGGTCGGTTATTTGGTTATTTGGGTTTCATGTTTGTTCATGTTTAATTTCAGCCTAAGCATTTTTGGCAGAATATCACAGAAGTGACCCTCTCAAGTGCATCACATCAAAAGGCACGCACAGTCAATTTGCCCATTAATAGTGGTGAGATATGCCAGGTTTCTCTCCTGTAAAGTCACTATTTTTCCACTTGTAATTAGTATTTTGTGGGGAAGTATTTTGAACTTATGTAAAAATCCTATTCTTCATCAAGTTTTTACTCAGGAGGTTTACTTAACATTCATGGATGAGTGCTCAGTCACTTCAGTCGTGTCCGACTCTATGCAATCCCATGGACTGTAGCCCACCAGGCTCTTCTGCCCATAGGATTTCCCAGGTGAGACTGCTGGAGTGGGTTACCATTCCCTTCTCCAGGAGATCTTCCCAACTCAGGGATTAAACCCACACCTCCAGCACTGGCAAGCAGATTCTTTACCTCTGAGCCCCCAGGGAACCCAAATTACTGCCACAATAACCGTCAAATGATTTCTCTAACCCCATTTTCCTTCTCCACTTATTACTTGGCATTCTACTGTTAGAAATGTCTTTGCCTTTCCCATTTACTACTGGAAAATCCACAGTGTGAATTTACAGATTTATATTTTATTGTGTGGATTACAATCTTTACCAACATTACTTTATGTTCGAATGTTCCCATATTTGACAGTGAGAGCTCATTCAAGATAGATTCTATGCCCTTTTGATGTTCTCCATCGTTCTTTGAGCACTACCTTACATTCTGGAATTACCTTTCAGGTTTATCTCATAATTTTTTCCTGCCCCAAATGTATAAACAGCCATTTTTCCAAGAAGCCCAGGTCCCTGCGGTGGAGAGATGGGGTAAATAATTACTTCCAAGAAGCTATTCCAGAGCAAAGAGATAGGAAGTCCACAGACATACACATATACACATTTCTGTGAGTAATATGAAAATCAGGAGTTCACACTGATAACTTCATTCTAGTTCAACTCCAGGGTTCATTCTAGTACCTCCCTTTCCATACCTCTTGCTCCTACGGTGGAATCTAACTCCCTTAACCTCAAAACATTTATTCAATATGCAAATAAAAATGAAATAGTTTCAGAATTCATATGACTGCCAAATACACACACACACAGAAAATATAACTTCAATTCAGCATTTCCTTATTTCTGTCATTACACTAAAGGTATAGAGTCAAAATACTGTGTTCAAGTTATTCACTTGAAACTCATGTTCTTTTGTTTTTATTTCAAAGGTTAACCACCCAGTATTGATTTTATTTTTTAATATGTAAACATTAACATAGTTTAAAAATGTCATTCCCAATCTCTTCCACTCATCATGTTTTGAATGTCATCATTTTCTGGATTTATGATTTGTGTGTGTATTGCAGAAATGAGTAGATACATTTATAACATTTTGATTCCCCTTCCACCTTAGACAGAGAAATACTCCCTCTTGCACTCTGAGTTTCTTCAATTAATATATCCTGGGAATCACTCCATATGAGCTCAGAGGGCTCTGCTGCTGCTGCTGCTGCTAAGTCGCTTCAGTCGTGTCCGACTCTGTGCGACCCCACAGACGGCAGCCCACCAGGCTCCTCCATCCATGGGATTTTCCAGGCAAGAGTACTGGAGTGGGGTGCCATTGCCTTCTCCATCAGAGGGCTCTACCTCGACCTTTTTCACTCCTGCATAGCCTATGTGTTGTTTACATTATTGTGAAACTGACATTCAAGTTGCTTAGAATATTTTGTAATCATAAATAATGATGTAACAGTAGCAACCTTGTTCATCTATAATTTTGTATGGTGGGAAGTGTATCTTCAAGGTAAATCCCTAGAGGTGGGGCTGCTAGGGCAAAACCTCAAATATTACCATAACCCTTACCAGCAATATATCAGAGTGTCTACTCCCCACAGACTTACCACAGAAAGTATTTCCAAGTTTTTAGTTTTTGGCCAATTTGACAAAGGAGAAACAATTCAGTATAATTTTAAGTTGCATTTCTAGCATTATGAGTAAACTTAAACATCTTTCTAAAATGTTTAAGGTCAATTTCATATCTTTTTTGTGTGTGTGTGAGCTATCTATTCATGATTTTTTTCCTGCTTTTTATCAATTTTAGTCTTTGTTCTCTTAATTTTTTAAAAAGGTCTTTACATTTTAGAGTTCTCGGTCCTTTATTTGCAATATATGTCACAAATATTTTCTCCCCGATTGTTGGTTGTCTTTTTTTTTTTCTCTTGTGCCACACCTCAGGGCATGTGGGATCTCAGTTCCCTGACCAAGGATTGAACTCCAGCCCTCTGCAGTGGAAGCAGAGTTCTAACCGATGGACCACTAAGGAATTCCTGGTTGTCTTTTTAACATTCATGTTTTTATTTGGCTGCACTGGCTCTTAGCTGAAGCATGCAAGATCTTTCGGCTGTAGCATGCAAACTCTTCAGTTCCTGCATGTGGGATCTGGGTCCCTGGCCAGGGACTGAACTCTGGTCCCCTGCACTGCGAGTGTGGAGTCTCTGCCACTGGACCACCAGGGAAGATGTCCATCCACCATTCCTGGATGTCTTTTAACTGTATGTACTTTTTACTATGTGGAGTGCAATTTTTAAATGTTTACACAGTCAAATTTATCAATTTTTTAACTTAAACTGCATTTTAAATCAGTTCAAAATCCTTTATCTTCTCCTAGAGAAATTGATCCATGATTTCTTTTAGTACTAATTCACTTATACTTAGTTCTCTGATCTATTTGTAGTTTATTTTTGTATATGGTATGAACTAAAAATATAATTTTATATTTTCCTAACCAGCTATCTGGGCTTGCCTTGTGGTTCAGCGGTAAAGAATCCACCTGCCAATGCAGAGACGCAAGTTTGATCCCTGGGTCAGGAAGATTCCCTGGAGAAGGAAATGGCAACACACTCCAGTATTCTTGCCTGGGAAATCCTATGAACAGAGGAACTTGGCGGGCTACAGTACACACGGTTGCAAGAGTAGAATACACCTTAGGGACTAAGCATGCAACCAGCTATCCAGTCACCTAGCACCATTATTTTGGGGGGGAGGGCCATTTTCTTTTTCTGAATGCAGGCCCTCAGCAGTGAGAGAGTAGAGTCCTAACCACTGATCTGCCAGCAAATTCTTTAGCACCATTAAAAAGCTAATCTTGCCCCGAGAATTTGACATAATAGCTTTATCAGATGTGCCTGAACTCTGTACGTACTTGAATCAACTTCTAGTTTTTCTTTTCTATTCCACTATTTATGTGTCAAGACTACACTGTTTTAACTATAGCATGCTTTAATAAAGGATATGGCCATAGTTTCTCTTTTAACATTTTTATATTAACTCAATATCCAAGATCAAGGGATGTCTGCATTTGTTTAAGCCTATATTCATGTTACTAAATATTTTATCTTTGTTGTTGTTCAGTTGCTAAGTTGTGTCCAACTCTTTGCAACTTCATGAACTGCAGCCTCTAGGCTTCCCTGTCCTTCACTATCTCCCAGAGTTTGCTCAAACTCATGCCCACTGAGTCAGTGATGCCATCCAACCATCTCATCCTCTGTGGCTCCCTTCTCCTCCTGCCCTCAATCTTTCCCAGCATCAGGGTCTTTTCCAATGAGTCTGCTCTTTGCATCAAGTAGCCAAAGTACTAGATCTTCAGCTTCACCATCAGTCCTTCCAGTGAATATTCAGGGTTGATTTCCTTTAGGATTAACTGGCTTGATCTCCCTTCTGTCTAAGAGACTCTCAAGACTCTTCTGCAACACCACAATTCAAAAGCATTGATTCTTCGGTGCTCAGCTTTCTTTAGGTCCAACTCTCATATCCGTACATGAATACTGGAAAAACCATAACTTTAACTAGATGGACCTTTGTTGGCAAAGCAATGTCTCTGCTTTTTAATACACTGCCTAGGTTTGTCATTGCTTTTCTTCCAAGAAGCGAGTATCTTTTAATTTCATGGCTGTAGTCACTGTCCACATTGATTTTGGAGCCCCCAAAAATAAAGCCGGCAACTGTTTCCACTTTTTCACCATCTATTTGCCATGAACTGATGGGACCGGATTCCATGATCTTAGTTTTTTAAATGTTAAGTTTTAAGCCAGTTTTTTCACTCTCCTCTTTCACATTCATCAAGAGGCTCTTTAGTTCCTCTTCTCTTCCTGCTATTAAAGTGGTATCATCTACATATCTAGATTGTTGATATTTTTCTCAGCAATCTTGATTCCAGCTTGTGATTCATCCAGCCCAGCAGTTTGCATGATGTACTCTGCATAAAAGTTAAATAAGCAAGGTCACAATATATAGCCCTGACCTACACCTTTTCCAGTTTTGAAAAGGAGTCTGTTGTTCCATGTCCAGTTCTATCTTTACTGCTATGTAAAAGGAGTTTTTACACTACCATATACAATTGATTATTGTTTGTGTATATGAACACTATTCCTAGGTTAATTTTATATCCTGTTCCCTATTTATTCTATTTATCACACATCCTCTAGGATCTTTAGCATATTATGTCCTGCACAAGCATAGGTTAAACTTTCCAAAGCTTTTTGCCTCTAGTTGACTTTCTTGCCGAATTGCATTGGCTGATACCTCCAGTACCATGTTAAATAATAGTGAAGATGGACAGCATCCCAGATCTTAGTGTATTTCCATATCAAGTAAGATGCTTGGTTTTGAAGAAGTGTATATTAAAGTCTATCATGTTAAATGTTCATCAATTCCTAGTCTCTTGTGTGTATTAGGTGTTGAACTTTCTTAAAAGCTTTTCTCAGCATCTATGAAAACAACTACATGATCTTTCTTCCATCTTTTAACAGAGTATAGCACAGATTTTCCATATAACCAACCTTGCATTCCAATAAATCCTACTTCCTTAAGGTATATATTAACACAGTGTTGGAATCTGTTAATTTATTTGGTATTCTTGCCAAGTGATGGTAAGTAATGCCAATCTGAAATGTTTTTCTACTCTACATCAGATTCAAGTATCAATGCCATACTGGCTTCATGAAAAGAATTTGTAAAGGGTGTGTGTATGTGTGTGTTTAATGTCTAGTCTCTGAAACAATTTATGTAGCATTGTCACTCTTTAGTCTTTGAAAGTTTCATAGAATTCCCACATGAAACTATCTAGGCCTGCTGCTATTTTTATGAAACAACTACTATGTAATTGGGTCTACTTAGGCTTTCTATGTCTAAGAGGGTCAGTTTTTGGTAAATGTATTTGCCAAATAAAATGTCCAGTTCATCTCACCTCTTGTGATTTTGAAATTTCTTATATTTCCTTTGCACTTTTTTGTTTTTTAATTAATTTATTTAATTGGAGGCTAATTACTTTACAATATTGAGGTGGTTTCTGCCATACATTGACATGAATCAGCCATGGGTGTACATGTGTCCCCCAATCCTGAACGCCCCCCTCCCACCTCCTTCCCCATCCCATCCCTCAGGGTTATCCCAGTGCACCGGCCCTGAGTGCCCTGTCTCATGCATCGTACCTGGACTGGCAATCTATTTCACATATGGTAATATAAATGTTTCAATGCTATTCTCTCAAATCATCCCACCCTTGCCTTCTCCCAAGAGAGTCCAAAAGACTGTTCTTTACATCTGTGTCTCTTTTGCTGTCTCGCATATAGGGTTATTGTTACCATCTTTCTAAATTCCACATATATACATTAATATACTGTATTGGTGTTTTTCTTTCTGACTTACTTCACTCTGTATAATAGGCTCCAGTTTCATCCACTTCATTAGAACTGATTCAAATGCATTCTTTTTAATGGCTGAGTAATATTCCATTGTGTATATGTACCACAGCTTTCTTATCCATTTGTCTGTCGATCGACATCTAGGTTGCTTCCATGTCCTGGCTATTTTAAACAGTGCTGCGATGAACACTGGGGTACACGTGTCTCTTTCATTTCTTGTTTCCTCAGCATGTATGCCCAGCAGTGGGATTGCTGCGTCATATGGCAGTTCTATGTCCAGTTTTTTAAGGAATCTCTACTGTTCTCCATAGTGGCTGTACTAGTTTGCATTCCCACCAAAAGTGTAAGAGGGTTCCCTTTTCTCTGCACCCTCTCCAACATTTTTTGTTTGTAGAGTTTATGACAGCAGCCATTCTGACCAGCATGAGATGGTACCTCATTGTAGTTCTGATTTGCATTTCTCTGATATTGAGTGATGTTGAGCATCTTTTCATGTGTTTGTTAGCCATCTGTATGTCTTCTTTGGAGAAATGTCTGTTTAGTTCTTTGGCTCATTTTTTGATTGGGTCATTTACTTTTCTGGAATTGAGTTGCATGAGCAGCTTATATATTTTTGAGATTAATTCTTTGTCAGTTGCTTTCCCATTGTGAAGTCTGTTTTTTCACGTTGCTTACAGTTTCCTTTGTTGTGCGAAAGGTTTTAAGTTTAATTAGATCCCATTTGTTTAATTTTGCTTTTATTTCCATTACTCTGGGAAGTGGGTCATAGAGGATCCTGCTATGATTTACATAGAGGATCCTGCTATGATTTACACCTGCTATGATTTGCCTATGTTTTCCTCTAGGAGTTTTATAGTTTCTGGTCTTACATTTAGATCTTTAATCCATTTTGAGTTTATTTTTGTGTATGGTGTTACAATGTGTTCTAGTTTCATTCTTTTACAAGTGGTTGACCAGTTTTCCCAGAACCACTTAAAAGATTGTCTTTTCTCCATTGTATATTCTTGCCTCCTTTGTCAAAGATAAGGTGTCCATAGGTGCATGGATTTATCTCTGGGGTTTCTATTTTGTTTCATTGATCTCTATTTCTACCTTTGCACTTTTTACTTGTCTTTTTAACTTGTCTAGTAGTTATTCTATTCCATTAGCTACAGTTGTTTTTCTATATCCTAAATCATAAAATTTCTGCTTTATTATTAAATTCTTAGAATTCTTTAGAATATTTTATTTTTCCCCAGCTTTTTGAGTACAGAATTTAGTTTCTTTTCCTTCTTTCATTTTTTACTAAGCATTGAAGGCTATACATTCTCCTCCTCTCACAGAGAGTATTCTGTAGATATTGATATGAAGTGTTTTTTTTTTTTATCTTGATTCTCTTATAATTCTGTCATGTGTGCAAGTTAAATTGCTTCAGTCATGTCCAACTCTTTGAGACCATGTGGACTATAGCCCACCAGGCTCCTCTATCCATGGGGTTCTCCAGGCAAGAACACTGGAGTGGGTTGCCATCCCCTCCTCCAGGGGATCTTCTTGACCCAGGACTCAAACCCACATCTTTTACATCTACCTACACTTGCAGGCGGGTTCTTTATCACTAGCACCACCTTATAATTCTGTCATTTTGGCTTATATTTTCTCCTTTTATCCAAGAATTAACAGAAAAATTATTTTCAAATGAGTATATTTATTGTTATAGCTATAAATTTCTAGTTTTGATCAGTGTTGTTTATAATATTTTTGCTTTATGGGCTGCTAGGATGCTTTCTTTCTGACCAAATATGTGATCAACTTTTGTAAATGTTCCACACACACTTGAGTATAAGATTCATTGCCTTTTGCTGCTGCTGCTGCTGCTAAGTCACTTCAGTCGTGTCTGACTCTTAGCGACCCCATGGACTGCAGCCTACCAGGCTCCTCCGTCCATGAGATTTTCCAGGCAAGAGTGTTGGAGTGGGTTGCCATTGCCTTCTCCTCGTTGCCTTTTACCAGGCTGTAAAGTCTGAAATACATTCATAATATCTATCTGTGATGTTACTGAGATCTTCCATATATTAATTTTTCTGTCTATTTCATGTACATTGTGCTAATTATGGTGTGTTTAGTTGTTTCTACCTATGTCTACTTAAATATCCTATAGCTTTTCATTTTCAAAGATGGCAGTTGTATCATTTAGGGAATAGATCTTTCTATCATTGTTGTGGACTGTGGCTTTTAACATTTGAAAATGTCTTTCCTTGTCACAGTAAATATTTGAATTTTACATCATCCAATATTAGGCCCACACATACTTGCTATTTCTGTTCTCCTGACATACCTTTGCGCATCCCTTATGTTTAACTTTTCAGAATCACTTTGTCTCCTGTACATCACATACAGATGGTTTTACTTTATGAGGTATATTGAACATCTTTTTCTTTTAATAAATGAGATGAATTTAATAAGTTAAGCCATTCGTATTTATTGGTATTTCAGATTTTTATTCTTATAATTATTCTGTTTATTATGTTGTATTTGCCATTCTAAATGATATGTTTTATGTTGTTATTTTAAAAGATGTATATTTTTGATCTAGTGGTTGCCACTGCAATTATACCTTTTTATTGCCTTCAGTCTGTTTCCCCATTTAATATCTTTATTAACTGAGCTGTCTACTTTTAAAATCTGCTGAGCCACAACTATCAGTGAACTTATTGTTATACTCTTTCCCTCATCCTTCTCTTTCATCTTCCAGTGGCATTTTTTCTCCAATTGAAACACTCATTCCCAACCCAGTTTTAGCCTTATAATTAAATAAGTACCATCAATCCCTTTGCTAAAATTTCTCCAGTTATCTCTTGGTTGGATGAATCTCATCCTCTGGTAGCTTCAAGAAACACCTGGGAATACAGAATTCCCTCTGTTTTACCTATTTAAAACTAGTTTTCTCTAGCCTTCATACATGAACATCAGCTTGGCCAGACAAAATCCTCAGTCCCATACTCTTTCCTGCAGTCTCCAGAAGTGTTTTTCTATTGTTGTCTTGCTTTCTTGTTGCTTTGAGAAATCTGCTGCTACTCTAGTCCTTCTAACCTTGTAAGTTTTCATCTTTTTGCCTCAAAGTCCTGTTTGTACATGCATTATGTGCTCAGTCATGACTGATCTGAGGATTTTTTTAATCTAATGGTTATATGTGGATATTAACTAGTTTCATCATTCTTGGTTAATTTTCCCATATACTCAGTGGGAGTTTGGCTCTGGGTCTTATTTCTGGAATGCTTTCTTGGATTACAGTTTTACACATCAATTCTAGTCCTGTTTGTCCTTCGTCAGACCCTCCAGTTATATGTATGTTCAGTCTTCTTTGCCACTTTAATCACTTGTTTTCTGATTTTTTTTTCTACCTTTCTCTTTATATTCTTGGTTGTCTTCCCCCTTTCTTCAACATTCCTTATTAAATTTCATTCAAATTTTCTCCCTAGAGCACTTTATAATTGTCTTCATTTCTGATATGTGATTTTGTTCCTCACATTTTAATTCAGTCACCACTAACTTTTACTTCTTCCTATTTTATGTCTATTCCGTTATTCGTTTCTGATTTTTCACAATTCAAATGATTTGAGGCTACTGAACACAACTGCAGGGTGATCATCTGCTGAATGAACTCTTACTCTGAAAGGAGTTTTGTTGAAGTTTTTCACTTTCATTTTTGGTTTTCTAATTTTAGTAGCTTTATATAGATAAACTACTTGTATCTGAATGAACAGGTTGGCAGTTTTGATGGTGAACAAGATTCCCAGTTCAAGAGCACCCTCTTCTGTCAGTATAACAAAGTGTTATTTAGTTAATGGGTGTCTTGATATTAGAGTGCTAGGGAAAGGGGTATGACGACCTTCAAATTTTTGTTTTTATCTTGCAAACACATAAATTTATCTCTTTCTTTATTCTTCCCTCATTTCATAATTTCCAAAGGTGCCTCAATAACCTCAGATATGCAGATGACACCACCCTTATGGCAGAAAGTGAAGAAGAACTAAGGAGCCTCTTGATGAAAGTGAAAGAGGAGAGTGAAAAAGTTGGCTTAAAGTTCAACATTCAGAAAACTAAGATCATGGCATCCAGTTTCATCACTTCATGGGAAACAGATGGGGAAACAGTGGCTGACTTTATTTTGGACGGCTCCAAAATCACTGCAGATGGTGATTGTAGCCATGAAATTAAAAGATGCTTACTCCTTGGAAGGAAAGTTATGACCAACCTAGACAGCATATTGGAGAAGGCAATGGAAACCCACTCCAGTACTCTTGCCTGGAAAATCCCATGAACAGAGGAGCCTGGTAGGCTGCAGTCAATAGGGTCACTAGGAGTCGGACACAACTGAGCAACTTCACTTTCACTTTTCACTTTCATGCATTGGAGAAGGAAATGGCAACCCACTCCAGTGTTGTTGCCCGGAGAATCCCAGGGATGGGGAGCCTGGTGGGCTGACATCTATGGGGTCGCACAGAGTCGGACACAACTGAAGCGACTTAGCAGCAGCAGCAGCAGTAGCAAACAGCATATTAAAAAGCAGAGACATTACTTTGTCAACAAAGGTCTGTCTAGTCAAGGCTATGGTTTTTCCAGTAGTCATGTATGGATGTGAGAGTTGGACTATAAAGAAAGCTGAGTGCTGAAGAATTGATGCTTTTGAACTGTGGTGTTGGAGAAGACTCCTGAGAGTCTCTTGGGCTGCAAGGAGATCCAACCGGTCCATCCTAAAGAAGATCAGTCCTGGGTGTTCACTGGAAGGACTGATGTTGAAGCTGAAACTCTGACACTTTGGCCACCTGATGCAAAGAGCTGACTCATTTGAAAAGACCCTCATGCTGGGAAAGATTGAGGGAGGAGGAGAAGGGGACAACAGAGGATGAGATGGTTGGATGGCATCACTGACTCAATGAACATGAGTTTGAGTGAACTCAGGGAGTTGGTGATGGACAGGGAGGCCTGGCGTGCTGCGGTTCATGGGGTCGCAAAGAGTCGGACATGACTGAGCGACTGAACTGAACTGAAAGGTGCCTCTCTCTTCCTTTAAATCTTTTCTTCCCAAGAAGGAATACCCTTCTATGACTGTCTTCTTGATTCTTGTACATGTTTAAATCTCCCCTCTGAAGTAACTCTTCTAAACTAACAGGACTCTTTTCCAATATTTTCACTCTTAGAGTGAACTTTCTCTCTGAGTGGTTTCTTCTAAATACCCTTCTCTTTCTTCTGAGCAACATCTCGACACTTTTTCTAGCTCTCCACAGAGACTTATAGCCAAAACTCAAGAAACAGTCCAACTAGAAAGTGGTATTTATTGTTCCACTCATTTTTATAGTAAGTTTATGGTTTCCTGTCTTCCAGTTACAATAAATGCATGGAGTTGGTAGGTTTTTTTTTTCTTCTTATTGACCTACATAGTTTTTCAAGGATGTGTACAGTTTTGGATTTAGAAGACCATGACTACCCAGAAATACCACCTTCCCCACCGCCTTTTTTTCTTAAAAAAAAAAAAAAATATTTTAAGACTTTTGTTCTCTGGCCAAATTCCATTACTGGGCAAATAGCCATTCTGATCCAATGGATACAGTCACAAAAGCATACTGATACACAAAGATGTTTTCTGCATCACTACTGTAAAAGCAAAAACTACAAAAGATTAAACTGTCTATCAGTACAGTGATGCTTAAATAACGTTCCATCCATACAATGGAATAATATACATTCATCACAATGAATAAGGTAAATTTGTATGCCATGATTGGGAAAGAAAGTGAAAACCAGCAAGGTATGCAAGTGTCTGTAATAATTTTTTTCAGTTAAAAGTAAATATATTGACACATATTTGTCATATAATTTGTTTTCTGAAAAGATATACAAGAAACTTAATAGTAGTTACCTCTGAGAAAGACTGATAAGGAGAGAAAAAATTTGCATTTCACCTTGCATGTTTCTATACTGTTTTCTCCTTTGTTCATATTACTTACTTTTATTTTAAAAGGATTAAGAGAGTGTAGCAGAGACTCCTAAGTATCCACCAAAAATCCAGCTTCCATTTCTACCACTGTAACAGAAACGACGGCCAAATGGCCCTATTTCCTAACCTTCCCTGCAGTTGTATGTGATTTTATCAAAATTAAAGAAAATATATATTAGACTTCTGGTTCAAAAATCTGAGAAGGGGAAAAAATGATTAAATGAAAGGAGAAAAGGAGTTAATATAAAAGCAAAAAACAGCCTTAAAAAAGAAAAAACTCTGAAAGTTGACCCTTCAAAATACCTCAATAAAATATTTCAACTACTAGGTAACTATCAAGAAAATACAGAATACAAAATGTCAGAGGAGAAAACTACTGAAACGGATTTTGCTGATCTGAGACTATATAACCCTACATAACCCTATGCAGGTAAAATTAAAAATCTGGATGAAATAGAGAGTCACAGAGAAAAATTTATATACTTTACCAAAACGGACCCCAGCAAAGATAAAGTTTAGAGACATTAGCATTAAAGAGCAGAGGAAGTTATCAAAAAGCCACTCCTCCATCAAAAAAAATAATAATAAAGCATTAGGCACTGACAATTTTATGAGAATTTCTCCCACATTTTTAAAGAGGAGAAAATCCCAATGCTATTTCAGTTGTTCAGTCCATAGAAAAAGAAAGAAAACTTGCACATTCTTATTATGGCACTTTATGAACTGAACTGTGTACCCCCTCCCTCCAAATTCATATGTTGAAACCTAACACCCAGTGTGATTATACTTGGAGACGGGACCTTTAAAGAGATAAAGTAAACAAGGTCATAAAGATTCAGGCCCTAGTCTGAAAGGACTGGTGTCCTTTTAAGAGGAAGAACACTTGGGCAGCGTTCACTCAAGCTCCGTGTATGCACGACTGTGATGTGGGCTTCCACTCTCAGTATGGACTCAGAGACGCGAAAGTTTTGTTTTCTTTTTTGCCAAAATCATATAACAGAACGATCATATCAGAACTATTTGCAATAGCCTCAAACCAGAATTATCCAAATGCCCATCAACAGTAGATAAACTGTGGTCTGTTCATACAAAAGATGAAGAACCACGGCAACAATATACACTGCACCAATGCAGATGAATTCCAATTGTCATGTTGAATCAAAGTAGCCAGACAGGTAAGACCACACACTACATGACTCCATTCCTATAATATACAAAACCAAGAAAAACTAAACTATGCTATTAAAAGTCAGGATGGTGGTTTCCCTGAAAGGTTTAGGGGGAAACAGTGCCTGGAAGAGAACACCAGGGAGGCTTCTCTGTTTCTCTATGTGATGCATTTGAGCTACTCTACATAATTTTGCTTTGTTTTTAGAAGACTTGTAATTGTTAAAAAAAAAAAAAAATAATAATAATAATAATGGTTACCTCTGTAACTATACCCATGTAATGCTCTTGGTCCCCTGGAATTAGCAATTGGAGAAGTCATCAGGAGGGCTGCCATTCAACAGAGGGACAAAACCAGAAGCCAGGTTCCAGAGAGGAATAAAGGAAGAAGAGACACGAGGAGATGAAGGAAAAAGGGAGAAAAGACTGTGGACAGCAGTTAAGCAGAAATACAGGTAAAGAGGGGCACGTTTTAGCAGACAAGAAGTCCATACATGTTCAAACACATTGACTGCCCAGAGGAAAGAGTTATGAGAGGGAGAAGTTAAACCAGGTAAGAAAGCAAGAGGCCAGATAGACAGGGATGAAGCAAGGAGCCCCGGTGAAGGCACCTCATTTCCTGAGCCTGGGGAGATACGATGTAGGGGGTTGGGAAGGGGATGGTGGAGGGGAGAAATGGAACCTATGGGGCTCGAGGAACCTGATGCTCTTAATTTTCTCCATAAAGGAAATGCCAATGTCATGTGATCCGAGTGCAGAGTAGACATGAAAGTTAGGGTTTGGATCAGGAAGAGTGAAGAAGATAAGACCAGGGGCTGAGGGGAGGTTCACAGCACATATTCAAGCCAGGGGCCAGAGAGGCACACCGAGGGCCCAGCTCAGGCTGGAGCAAGGCTCCAGGGCTTCCCCCCAGCAGGCTAGCAACACGGGTGGATGGGCAGATGACTGCAGCCTTGAACCAGGGATGGTGCTCCATAGGATCAAAGGAGAATTGGGGCACTGATAACAAAGATCCCATTTTACCTTATTCACTGTAGTTTTGGACCTAAAATTACCCATGCTGGGTATGCTTTTGTTCTCTGAATGTCTTACCCGGAGGTGAGGTTGCCAAGGTAAAGTTTTGTCCATCACAGTGTCACTAAGAACAGGGCAGAGTCCAAGCTGGGCCAGGAAGGAAGTTTCCAGAAAGCGTGGAGGGCTCCAGAAGAAAGGGAAGGACAGAGACAGTGAGAGACAGACAGGACAACTGCGAGGTGCAGAGAGTAGTGAAGGCCAAGGTCAGAGGAGGGCATGCTGGAGGAAGAGGGCTCACATGGTGCTCAGCAGGCAATGATCCCGGCAACAAGGATCAGCTGCTGACTCATGCCGGCTTACCACAGCATGGGGGAGAAGGAACAGGTCCCTGGGGGAGCCAGGGCCTTGGGAGAGGCTGTCCCCACAGAGCCACCTGGGCTGAATTAAGCAAGAAGAGCTGAGAGCTCAGAGCACACAGGGAAGCACACAGGAAGGAGGGAGACAATGGCCATGGACAGGCGCCTCCAGTTCACTCCAACACTGGCCTCTTCACTTAATGAGCCAGGAACCCACTACACCAAGAAAAAGGTACAAAGGACTCCTGTGCTCCTCAGACCTACAAACATGTCCCTCAACTATGTCACAGGATGCCTCGTGAACTCTCCTTTCTCTAGAGAAACAAAACGCCCTCTGAGCATGACCCCAACAGACCCCAAACAGAAGTGTGTGAAGAGTCAACCCACCTCAGCTCCACGCTCTGGACACATGGCCCCACAGAGTGCCAGCTCAGGACCTCTGGGCTCTGCTGGCCCAAGTGCTGCCCCTCCCTCAGGTCCATCTAAGCCAGTAGGGTGGCCACACCCGCTGACTCTTCCCACAACATGTTCCTCAGTGCCCTGGCTCTGCGCCACCCCATGCCCTGCCTGTGGTGCCTGCTCTGAAGGCGTGTGGGTCCTGCACTTCCTCACTGAGCCAAAGCACCAGGACATGCACACTGCCAAGCCAGCAGACAGACAAACAGATGTGGGACTCACAGCATGTATGATGTCCACCATGTTGTAGGCTTTGGTAGATTCCAAAGGGACAATTGTGTCAAGCTCAGGAACCAGACGGTCACTTTGGGTAGAAAGAGAAGTAGATTTAATCAACATGGAAGAGCCGGTTGCCTTCTGTGGGTGGTGGGGGATAGGAGACGGAAACAGGGGAGACAGAATGTGTAGGGGCTGGACTGATTTTGTCTCTGCTGGGCTTGCAAAGCAGTCCCCAAAGATACATTCCTATGCTACCACCACATTAAAATGAACCTGAGCTTGATATTAACCCAGAAGATCTTCCCATTTTCATTTAGAGGGAAAAAACGAGCTTATTTCCCTAAATGTGGTGATGCCTTCATTAATCCTCTGAACACTTCCTACATTCCAGGGACTGTACAGGGCACTAAAAGACATGTAGTGAACAAGACAATGCCCGTCCAATTTGTCTTGTGGGAACAAGACAATTCCCACGCTGGGGTTTTGGGCATCACCCCACCCAGTAACAAAGGCCTCCTTTACTGTTCATTCGCTGTTTACTCAGACACATACAGCTTCCCTGGGACTGAAGAGAAAGCAGCTATGGCTGGGCCAAAGCAGGCTATTCAGACATGTGTAGGCCCTTGGTCTGTAACACCTTCAAAGATGCCCTAAACTTTTTGAGAACCCACACACAGTGCAGAGGCTCGGAAAAGGAGACTGTGCCCACTGCTCTAGGCCTTGTGACCACCCTCCCTTTCATGACCACACACAGTGGGCCACTGGTCGGGTCCCCTGAGGAGTAAGGCAGGCAGACAGGGAGGGGTCCTGGGGACATGACTCTTCAGAGCAACTCTGGCCCAGACACAGCCCAGAAGGTGGGAGCCCAGGTCCACCCACAGCGGAGGGTCTGAAAATGGCTTCTTCTCAAGGGGCACAATTTCAAATCCTTCTGCAGAAGTCGTGTAAGCCAAGTGAGCGCTTCAAAATCAGAGAGGAAACAAAGTGGAGAAGTAAGCCGCCAGAGGTCTGGAGCAGTGGTTCCCCAGCTGGGCGTCTGGTTTACTCTGTGGCGTGCCCCCACATCAGACAGTGGCCCAAATAAGCAAGAAGGAAAGTGGAGAAGGTCTCCACAGGGTGGCCAGCAACACGGCCTTCCCTAGGGCTGCCCCAGCTTCTGGCCACAAGCAAGTGTGCATAAGCACATTTCCTAAAGGGCACGCTGTCTGTATCAGTTCACACTGATTTACTTCATGTTAATACAAACAAACAAAATCTATCTCAATTCTGAACAAATTAAGACTGCCAGAAATAATATTTTGGGGCCCCATTTTTTTTATTCCCAAGCTACTTATCAGGTATTACAGAGAGGAAAAAGGAAAATAAAAATAAAATCTTTTGGGACTTCACTGGCAGTCCAGTGGTTAAGACGCCACACTTCCACTAAAGGGAGCACAGGTTCAGTCCCTGGTTGGGGAACTAACATCTCGCATGCCACACAGCATGGCCAAAAATAAACTCTAAAAGAAAAAAAATTTTAATAAATAAATGATATCTTTCTTGGCTTCTGTACCCAGACATGCCACCACCATGCCTACACCTGACTCCACTCCACAGTCTACTTCCAGCTGCCCACTAGGGCAGATCCTGGAGATCCAGCCAGAGCAGGGGGACCAGAGAAGGACTCCAACCTGCAACTCACCTGGGGTCATGGCACTCAAGGACAGGAGCTGGGTCCTGATTGCTGAGAGGCAGGTAGTTGAAGAACTCCCGGAGATTACACAAGGCATCAACGTCATTCTCAAAAGCCCTGTGGGCCACACCTGAGAAGACAGGGAGGACGTGATGAGCCAGGGCGCCTGTCAGCCCAGAGACACAGCTTCATGCCCACCTGCCCCTTCTAGGGCAGGCCGGCTGACAGCCCTGTTGCTGCCTGCCTCCACTGAGGATGGCACCCCACCACATGCCTTCAGGCTGATCCTCAGTCTATGCAGCCTGTTTCTTCTGCTTTGAATCTACACCCCTACAGGGGTCACTCCTTATACAAGTTTTTGCCCTAATATCACCTAGTCACTGGGGTTTCCCCTGGCCCCTCTCTCAAACGCAGCCCACTATGTGAATTATATCTCAATAAAGCTATTACTAAAAAATAATATATATATATATATATGTGTATGCATGTAGAGCATCTTTTGGGTCTTACTCTAAGACTACAGAGCTAAGTGCATCAGACATAGCCCAAGAGCCTAAGATTCAGGATACCAAATGATGCTTTTAAAGCTAAAATTATGTTATAGAAGAAAATATAATGTCACAAACAGTCATTCATTACATTAAGCTGTCAAATGAAAAAACAGGCCACAAATGAACATTATACACCTATGTTTGAGTATGCAGTTGTATATTCACATCCATCTGCACAAAAAGACTGCAGGGTATAACCAAAAAGTGAATGGTGTTTATCTTTGGGTATAAAATTCCTAGTGATTTTTATTCCTATAGTTTCTAAATTGTCTACTATAAACATGTAATACCATTGCAGTCAGGAAAAAAATTGCATATTTCATCAAATCTAAGACTCCATCAAGACTCAACATTATTTAGGGTGGGATGGATTGTGAGATTGGAACTGATAAATAGACACTACTATATATAAAATAGATAACCAATGAGAACCTACTGTATAGCACAGGGAACTCTGCTCAGTGCTCTGTGGTGACTTAAATGGGAAGGAAATCCAAAACGGAGGGGATTTATGTATATATAGCACACTCACTTTGTTCTACAGCAGAAATGAACACATTATAAAACTATACTCTAATTAAATAAATACATACATTTTTGAAAACACCATGGTTAATTTCCAATCATGGTTTTAATTTAAGAACTTCTGCACTGTGATCTATAAATCTAAAATAAAGTCAAGACTACAAACAAAGGGGAAAAAAAGTCGCAACATTATTTTATATTCCAGTAAGAAAAAAACTGCTGCCAATTGAGCCCTGAGATAGGAATGTGACAAGCTGTAGGTCAGCAGTGAGAAGTGTGCTGGCCAGAGAGCTGAAAGGACTCTTTCAGGGGTGAGAAAAAGGGGTGTGTCAAGGTGACCCCCACCCAAGATAGGGGAGGAACAACTTCTGTGGGTAGGGGGAATCAAGAGATCTGACTTTTATTTTTTAAGCAGATTTCATCAAATGTTAAGACCTCACGGACATTAAGACATACCTCGACTATATGTACACTAAGAAAGAAATGCTGACAATCAAATGATGACCCAATGCCTTACGCACAATACAGAGAGGTGCAGATCATCCACCAGCCCCTCGATGCTCTGAAATCTCTCAAAGAGGCAATTTCTCCCATCTTCAGTTACACTGCTTGCTGTGTGGTACGCAGTACTTTCACAACTTGAGGTCTTTTGCCAAGGAATTCTGGAATTCCAATCATTATTCCAACAACTGTCTTCTCTAATACCAGATTCATGCTCTGCTCCCAATTACATGCCTCTGTGTATAAACAGCATCTTTCAATGGTGAAAGCAAAGGATAATCTTCCAGCATATGTGACACTTAACCTTAAGGAGGTGAAAAGCTATGACCAAGCTTATGAACACACGGGTCTTGACCATGTGCTCACTGGCCAATGGTGACTGGTAAGATGCTGCTGCTGCTACTAAGTCGCTTTAGTCGTGTCCAACTCTGTACAACCCCATAGATGGCAGCCCACTAGGCACCTCCGTCCCTGGGATTCTCCAGGCAAGAATACTGGAGTGGGTTGCCATTTCCTTCTCCAATGCATGAAAGTGAAAAGTGAAAGTGAAGTCGCTCAGTCATGCCCGACTCTTAGCGACCCCATGGACTGCAGCCTACCAGGCTCCTCCATCCATGGGATTTTCCAGGCAAGAGTACTGGAGTGGTTGCCATTGCCTTCTCTGATGGCTCTTAAAACATATCCCAACTTTGGAGTAAAAGAAGTCCCACACCAAGGGACTTCCCTGGTGTGGTCCAGTGGCTAAGACTCCCCACTCCCAATGCAGAAAGCCTGGATTCAATCCCTGATCAGGGAACTAGATCCCACATGCCACAACTAAAGATCCTGCTTGCCTCAACTAAGACTCAGCATAGCCAAATAATTATTTTCTTTTTAAAAAGTCACATCAAAATGCAATTTTTTAAGTTCAACTATATGCACATGAATCATAATTCTTACAGCCATCATTCTAGTTAGTTCAACATTTTCAAAGACTAGAAAAGCATTAGAAGTACCCCATTAGTTAACGAGTTTGAGATATAAATCCACATTTATTACTATCTGTAGATAATACATCACACTACAGTCTATTCAAATAAACTCTGTCGATAAAGCGATATTTGTAACAGACTGTCAGCTCTAGCAACGCCTCCTCTCCGTGTCTGACGACAGTGAGGTGAGCCTCAAGGCCCCTCACCTGACATGGTGGTGTGGGTCCTGGCACCCCCAAGTTCCTCCTGAGTAACGTCCTCATTGGTGACAGACTTCACAACGTCAGGGCCAGTGATGAATAAGTAGGAGGTGTCCTGAAACCAGAGAATTCCAGAAAGTTCAGTCTCAGAGAAGGTGGTGACATGGTGGCAGAACCAGGTTAGGATACACTCACAGATGCCTAACCAAAGTAAAGAGCCATGTTTTCCCTGCCTTGCCATCAAAAAATCTTTGTTGCCTGGTTCTCTCTCAGCAGAATGACCTGTAGTATAGCTAACATTCCAGGGTCACTCATCTGTAGGGCCACACCCTAACAAGCGGCCCTGGTGCAGACCTTGCTATGCACTAAGGACTTTTCTAAGCACTTCACCAGACTCTGTCATTAAAACCTAGGTACTATTATCACCTTATTTACAGATGAAGAAAGGCACTGGTCTGCAGCTCGCCTAAAATGAACCACTTTAAGTGAAGCCATCTGGAGATAATGATAATAATCAATGTTTGGTGTTCTGAGACACTGATAGGCTTTGGTTTCTAGTTTCTAACTTAAAGATAATAAAGACATATTATAAAATATTTAACCAGAATAGGGGATACAGTGGAATGTAAGTCTACATGCCAGCCCTTATTTCCAGGCCTCCAATTTCCATCCCCAAAGGCAACTGCTGTCAGTTTCTCTGACATCCATGCATATGGGAGCATTTATATATTTTTTCCTTCTTATTTTCTCTCTAGCACAGTGCCCCACACACTGTTCTGGAACTTCCTGATGATCATTCCACATGAGGATAGTAAAATAAGTATCACATATTTACTGCTGTCACCTACTGATGGTCTTTTAGATTGTTTCCAGAGTTTTGCTATAGCAAGCAATCTTGCAATAAATATCTTACTACAATTTTCTGTCAACTCACTGTTCATGTTCTTTGCCTATTTTCTTACTGGATAGATGTTTTTATGTAAAGGACATCAGTGCTTAGATTATTACCTGTGTGTATCAATCTTTATTTTATGGCTCTGTGTTTGGAATCTTGCTAGAATGGCCTAGCTAGAGAGGTCTCTCTTCTCCACTCTACACATGGACTCAAACATATGTTCATAAGAGCACGACTTGTAACAGCCAAAAATTAGTAACAGCCCAATTCCATCAACAAGTGAATCTCAAAATAATTATCCTAAGTGAATGAAACCAGCCCCATGTCACAAAACAAACAAAAAGAGAGTACACAGTGGACCTCCCTAGTGGTCCAGTGGTGAAGAGTCCACCTGCCAATGCAGGCGACATAGGTTCAACCCCTGGTCCCGGAAGATTAGTCCTGCAACTACGCCCGAGGACCGCAACTACTGAAACCCACATGCATAGAACCCACGCTCCGCAACAAGAGAAGCCACCACAATGAGAAGCATGCACCCACAGCTAGAATAGGCCCTGCTTGTCGCAACTAGAGAAAGCTCATGCACAGCAACAAAGACTCAGTTTTTTAGAAAACTGTGAATGAAAAAAAAAGTACATACTTTTTGTATATATTTTGTACATACAAAATATTATTTTGTAAAATGTCATTTTGTATGATTCTGTTTATATCAACATAATATTATTAAAAAATGCAAATTAATCTAGTGTGATAAAAAGCAGATGAACCTGAGGACAGGGCTGGGAGGTAGGAAAGAATGAATTACAATGATACAAGAAGACACTTTGGGAAGTAATGGCTATGTTCATTATCTTAATTGTGGTCATAGCTTCATGGCTATAAACATACATCAAAAAACTCTTAATTACACAGCTTAAATGTGTACAGTTCACCATATATCGATTATATCTCAAAGTTGTAAAATATGTGGAAATGCAAAGGGTCAAGAATATCCCATATCCATATGACTTAAAGAAAATAAGGGGGAACAACTTGTCGTACCAGATATTAGCATTTATTATAAAGCCATTGTCATTGATAGTATCATACTGACTGCCACAGAGATAAGCAAATAAGGATTGAGAAAGTGCAATAAACACTCTTGATATGTGGACACTTGATTCATGACATAAATGACATTACAGAGCAGGAAACAATGTTCTTTTCAATATAAGGCTAGATGTCAACTAGGTACCTGTATTGGAAAAAAAATTTTTTAATAAATCAAATTAGCCTCTATGTGTAAAAGCCACTCCAATTTTAGATGAATATATAAAACACAAAATAAAAAAGCCTTTAGAAAACAAAGTATCTTCATGACTTCAGGGTTGGAAAAGGTTCAAGAACTTAAACACACTATCCATAAACTATTCATTTGAAACTGTTTCTCCTATCAAAAGGGCACAGAAGCCAGCTTACAGGAACTCCCACTGGCTAAGGGAAGGATGATTTGAGCATCAAAATAATGATAGTAATGGATTATAAACCACTCAGTAAAATCTGAAATCCATAAACCTATATTAAGTCAGTGAAATGAATAAATGCCCAGGAAATGCAGGGCTCTTCCTTAAAGTAGAATGCCAGTTAATATGAAGCAAGTGGTGGAGCTGGAAAATAACCACCTTGTAAAGATTGGTTTGGACAGGAATAATCGATAGATATTAATCAAGGAGCAAAAGTATAACGTGGAACAGTTATTTGGCCTCAAAGCATCTTTCCAGTGAGAATCAGCTACAAAGGAAAAACAGTAACTACACAGTGGAGAAACCAGACAACACCTCAACAATGATCAAATTAATATCATCAATGAAGGGCAGATGGCCACCACTTGCCTCCAGATGTGATCATCTAAGCAGGAGACAATATCACTAATGTAGTAGACAGTCTGGGATATCTAATCTGAATCTGATCATGAGGAAATGCCAGATAAACCCAAACTGAGCAACAACCTATGAGATAATTCATTCTGCAGCCTTCAATGTCATGACAAAGAATCTGAGAAATTGTCACCGTGTAAAGGAAATTAATGCAATATAACAACTAAATGCAATATGTGATCCTGAAATGGATCCTGTACTAAAGAAAATGCTATAAAGGACATTTTTGGGACAACTGACTGAACTGGAATCTGCTTGGTAAACAAAAGTATTACATGAGATGGACTACATGTTAGTCATATGCAAAACAAGCTTAAGAAATTTTTAAAAATTGAAATCATACAAACTATCTTCTTTGATCACAATGGAATGAAACTGGAAACAGAAAGAAAACTGGAAACTTACAAATAGATGGAAATTAAACATCACACTCTTTAAACAACCAATGGACTAAGATGAAATAAAAGGAAATTTTAAAATATCAAGAAATGAAAACATACAAAAACTTATGAGATACAGCAAAAACAGTGCTAAGAGGAGAAATTAAAGCTGTAAACACTTACACTAAGAAAGTTCTGAACCCAACTTTACACCTTAAAGAACTTAACAAGAAAAAAAGAACTAAACCTAAAGAGCAGAAGGAAGGAAATAAATATTAGAACTGAGATAAGTGAAAAATAGAAAACATAGAGGGAGAAAAAAAAATCAGTAAAACCAGAAGTTGGTTTTTCAAAAAGATCAACAAACTTGACAAATATTTAGCAAGATGGACAAATATTTAGCAATATTTAGCAAAAAGAGACTCAAATTACTAAAATCAGAAATGAAAGTGGGGGCACTTTCCTGGCGGTCCTGTGGTTAAGAATCCACCTGCCAATGCAGGGGACACAGGTTCAATCCCTGCCACAATTACAGAGCCCACACTCTAGAGCCCATAAGCCACAACTACTGAAGCATGCACACCCTAGATCCTGTGCTCTTCAGTAAGAGAAGCCACTGCAATTAGAAGCCTACCCATCACAACGAGAGTAGCCCCCACTCACCTCACTACAACTAGAGAAAGCCCACGTGCAGCAACAAACATGCAGCAATGAATATCCAGCGCTGCCCAAGACAAAAAAGTTTTTTTAACAGAAATGAAAGTAGAAACATAACTACTAATTCTACAGAAATAAAAAGATTATTATAAGAGTCCTATGAACAATTCTATACCAACAAATTGGATAACCTAGATGACATGGACAAATTCCTGGAAACATACAACCTACTACCAAGACCGAATCATGAAAAAGTAGAAAATCTGAATAGACCTGTAACTAGTAAGGAGACTCAATCAGTAATCAAAAACCTCCCAAATAAAAGCTCAAGACCAAGAGGTTTCACCATTGAATTCTACCAAATATTAAGAAAGATTAAACACCAATCCCCTCAAATTCTTTCCAAAAAATTGAAGAGGAGGAAGTATCTCCTAATTCATTCTATGAAACCCAGCATTACATTAATACCAAAGCAGACAAAGACACTACAAGAAAAGTGCAGATCAATATCCCATATAAATACTGACATAAATATACTCAACAAAATACTAGAGGATCTAAACCAACAATATTTTATAAGGAATTATACACCAAAATGAAGAAGAATTTTTCCTGAAATATAAGGATGGTTGAACACACCAATATCAATCTAATACACCACATTAACAAAAAACAAAGAAAAAAGTTACATGATCATCTCAATGCAAAAAAAGCATGACAGAATTCAACACTCTTTCATGATAAAAATACTCAGAAAACTAGGAAGAAACTACTTCAACATGATTAAGGTCATATACGAAAAGCCTACAGCTAACATACTCAATGGTAAAAGATTAGAAGCTTTCCTCTAAGAACAGGTACAAAGTAAAGATGCCCGTTTTCTCACTTCTATTCAACACAGACCTAATCAAAACAACCAAAAAAAATAAAAAGCCATCTAAATCAGAAAGAAAGAATAAAATTATTTGTTTGCAGACGACATAGATTTTATATGCAGAAAACCCTAAAGATTACACACAAAGTTAGAATGAACAAATTAAGTTGCAAGATACAAAATTAACACATCTAAAAATCAGTTGCATTTCTGTACACTAACAATGAAAAATCTGAAAAGAAAGTTACAAAAACAAGAAAAAAGAATAAAGCACTTAGGAATAAGGCAAAAAGGCAAAAAAAAAAAAAAGAAAACTTGTACAATGAAAATTACAAAACATTTCTGAAATAAATTAAAGAAGACATAACGGAAAAGACAGCTGTTTGTGGATTGAAAGACTCAATATTGTTAAGATGTCAAAACTACCAGAAGGAATGTACAGATTCAATGTCATCCCTATCAAAATTGCAATGACATTTTTGAAGAAACAGAAAAATCCATCCTAAATTTGATGTGGAACCTCAAGAGACTCTGCATGCAAACAATATATTTATTTTTAATTACAAATATCCTTTACAAATATTCACATAGAAATCCTGGACAAAATACGCACAAACCAAAGGAGTACATTAAAAGGTTTATACACTATAATAAAGTGGGATTTATTCCTGGAATTTGAGAATGGGTCAACAGACAAAAATTAATCAATGTGATATGCTACCTTAATAGAATGAAGGAAAAAATAACCCAAATCATCTCAATTGAATCAATAAAAGAATGACAGTCAAACAATTTTTAAAAAGAACTAAGTTGGAGATCTCACACTTTCTGACTTCAAAACCTACTACAAAGCTATAAAAATCAAAACAGTGTGGAACTGGCATAACAGCAGACATACAGACCAATGGAACAGAATAATTAGCCCTGAAATAAACCCTTCCATACTTGGTCAAGTGGTTTTGAACAATGATCCTTAGACCATTCAATGGAGAAAGAACAGTCTTTCCAACAAATGGAGCTGGAATCCAGCATTATGCTGGAATCCTGGGCATATAATCAAAGAAAACTCTAACTCAGAAAAAATACCTGCACTCCAGTATTTATAATAGCACTATTAACAACAGTCAAGACATGGAAGCAATCTAAATGTCCATCAGGAGATGACTGGATAAAGAAAATGTACTACATATATACAATAAAATACTGCTGCTGCTGCTGCTAAGTCACCTCAGTCATGTCTGACTCTGTGCAACCCCATGGACTGCAGCCTACCAGGCTCCTCCGTCCGTGGGATTTTCCAGGCAAGAGTACTGGAGTGGGTTGCCATTTCCTTTTCCAGGGGATCTTCCCAACCCGGGAATCAAACCTGGGTCTCCTACACTGCAGGCAGATTCTTTACCATCTGAGTCACCAGGGACTAAGAGAAAGACAAATATAAGATATTACTTATATGTGGAATCTAAAATAAGATACAAATGAATTTGTTTACAAAACAGAAACAGACCCCTAAATAAAACAAGCCTATGGTTACCAAAGGGGTAGGAGCAGGGAGAGGAAATAATTTGGAGTTTGGGACTGACAGATACACACTGTTCAGTTCAGTCTCTCAGTCATGTCCGACTCTGTGACCCCATGAACTGCAGCACGTCAGGCCTCCCTGTCCATCACCAACTCCTGGAGTTCACTCAGACTCACGTCCATCGAGTCAGTGATGCCATCCAGCCATCTCATCCTCTGTTGTCCCCTTCTCCTACTGCCTCCAATCCCTCCCGGCATCAGAGTCTTTTCCAATGAGTCAACTCTTCGCATGAGGTGGCCAAAGTACTGGAGTTTCAGCTTTAGCATCATTCCTTCAAAGAAATCCCAGGGCTGATCTCCTTCAGAATGGACTGGTTGGATCTCCTTGCAGTCCAAGGGACTCTCAAGAGTCTTCTCCAACACCACAGTTCAAAAGCATCAATTCTTTGGCACTCAGCCTTCTTCACAGTCCAACTCTCACATCCATATATGACCACTGGAAAAACCATAGCCTTGACTAGACGAACCTTTGTTGGCAAAGTAATGTCTCTGCTTTTGAATATGCTATCTAGGTTAGTCATAATTTTCCTTCCATGGAGTAAGTGTCTTTTAATTTCATGGCTGCAGTCACCATCTGCAGTGATTTTGGAGCCCAGAAAAATAAGTCAGTCACTGTTTCCACTGTTTCCCCATCTATTTCCCATGAAGTGATGGGATCGGATGCCATGATCTTCATTTTCTGAATGTTGAGCTTTAAGCCAACTTTTTCACTCTCCACTTTCACTTTCATCAAGAGGCTTTTGAGTTCCTCTTCACTTTCTGCCATAAGGGTGGTGTCATCTGCATATATGAGGTTATTGATATTTCTCCCTCCAATCTTGATTCCAGCTTGTGTTTCTTCCGGTCCAGCGTTTCTCATGATGTACTCTGCATATAAGCTAAATAAGCAGGGTGACAATATACAGCCTTGACATACTCCTTTTCCTATTTGGAACCAGTCTGTTGTTCCATGTCTAGTTCTAACTGTTGCTTCCTGACCTGCATAGAGGTTTCTCAAGAGGCAGGTCAAGTGATCTGGTATTCCCATCTCTTTCAGAATTTTCCACAGTTTATTGTGATCCACACAGTCAAAGGCTTTGGCATAGTCAATAAAGCAGAAATAGATGCTTTTCTGGAACTCTCTTGCTTTTTCCACGAACCAGTGGATGTTGGCAATTTCATCTCTGGTTCCTCTGCCTTTTCTAAAACCAGCTTGAACATCAGGAAGTTCACGGTTCACATATTGCTGAAGCCTGGCTTGGAGAATTTTGAGCGTTACTTTACTAGCGTGTGAGATGAGTGCAATTGTGCAGTAGTTTGAGCATTCTTTGGCATTGCCTTTCTTTGGGATTGGCATGAAAACTGACCTTTTCCAGTCCTGTGGCCACTGCTGAGTTTTCCAAATTAGCTGGCATATTGAGTGCAGCACTTTCACAGCATCATCTTTCAGGATTTGAAATAGCTCAACTGGAATTCCATCACCTCCACTAGCTTTGTTCACAGTGAAGCTTTCTAAGGCCCACTTGACCTATAGATACACACTGCTAAGTCACTTCAGTCGTGTCAGACTCTGTGAGACCCCACAGACGGCAGCCCACTAGGCTCCTCTGTCCCTGGGATTCTCCAGGCAAGAATACTGGAGTGGGTTGCCGTTTCCTTCTCCAATGCATGAAAGTGAAAAGTGAAAATGAAGTCACTCAGTCGTCCCCAGCTCTTAGCGACACCAAGGACTGCAGCCTACCAGGCTCCTCCGTCCATGGGATTTTCCAGGCAAGAGTACTGGAGTGGGGTGCCACACTACTATATATAAAATAGGACAGCAAGGACCTACTGTAGAGCACAGGAAACTAAATTCAATATCCTATAATAAACTATAATGAAAAAAAAATATTGCTGGGAAAACTGGATCAGTCAGTCCGTCAGTTCAGTCACTCAGTCGTGTCCAACTCTTTGGGATCCCATGAATTGCAGCATGCCAGGCCCCCCTGTCCATCACCAACTCCCAGAG
The DNA here is from genome assembly GCF_003369695.1 of Bos indicus x Bos taurus. NCBI lineage: Eukaryota > Metazoa > Chordata > Mammalia > Artiodactyla > Bovidae > Bos > Bos indicus x Bos taurus. The sequence continues at coordinate 132,420,418 of NC_040076.1, forward strand.
TTCACTCAGACTGACGTCCATCAAGTCAGTGATGCCATCCAGCCATCTCATCCTCTGTCGTCCCCGTCTCCTTCTGCCCCCAATCCCTCCCGGCATCAGGGTCTTTTCCAATGAGTCAACTCTTCGCATGAGGTGGCCAAAGTATTGGAGTTTCAGCTTTAGCATCCGTCCTTCCAATGAACACCCAGGACTGATGTCCTTTAGGATGGACTGGTTGGATCTCCTTGCAGTCCAAGGGACTCTCAAGAGTCTTCTCCAACACCACAGTTCAAAAGCATCAATTCTTTGATGCTCAGCTTTCTTCACAGTCCAACTCTCACATCCATACATGACCACTGGAAAAACCATAGTCTTGACTAGATGGACCTTTGTTGGCAAAGTAAATCTCTGCTTTTTAATATGCTATCTACGTAACGATAACCCTGTATGCGAGACAGCAAAAGAGACAAAGATGTATAGAAAAGTCTTTTGGGCTCTGTGGGAGAGGGCGAGGGTGGGATTATTTGGGAGAATGGCATTGAAACATGTATAATATCATATGTGAAATGAATCACCAGTCCAGATTCGAGGCATGATACAGGATGCTCGGGGCCGGTGCACTAGCATGACCCAGAGGGATGGTATGGGGAAGGAATTGGGAGGGGGGTTCAGGATGGGGACAATGTATACTCCCGTGAGGATTCATGTTGATGTATGGCAAAACCAATACAATATTGTAAAGTAATTAGCTTTCAATTAAAATAAATAAATTTATATTTTAAAAAAATTTTAAAAATAAATAAAAAACCTGATTAGATAGAAACTGAAAAAAAAAATTAATATGCTATCTAGGTTGGTCATAACTTTCCTTCATGCAAAAACATGAAATTGGACCTTATGTAATACCATATACAAAAATTAACTCAAAAGGACCAAACATAAGAGCTAAAACTGTACAACTTAGAAAAGAAAAAGGGGAAACTCTTTTGTGACACTGGATTTGGCAAGATTTCTCAGGTATGACAACAAAACCAGAGATAAGAAAAGTACATAGACTTCATCAAAATTAAAATCTTTTGTGCAAAAAATACTAACAGAATAAAAAAGGAGCCCACAGAATGGGAGGAAATATTTTCAAAGACGTATCTGTTAAGCGGTAATATCAGAATATGTAAAGAACTTCTACAACTCAACAAGAACAAAAACAATCCAATCAAGAAGACATAAACATCTCCAAAAAAGATATGTGAAAGTGAAAGTATCAGTTGCTCGGGCATTCCTGACTCTTCGCGACCCCATGAACTGCAGCCCCCAAGGCCCCTCTGCCATGAGATTTTCCAGGCAAGGATACTGGAGTGGCTTGCCATTTCCTTCTCCAGGGGATCTTTCCAACCCAGGGATCAAACCCATGTTTCCTGCACTGCAGGCATGTTCTTCACCAAATGAGCTACCAGGGAAGCCTGTATCAATGGCAAATAATATGAAAACAGGCTCAACATCACTAATTATATTAGGAAATATAAATGAAAACCACAATGAGATACCACTTCACACAAACTAAGATGGCTATCATCAAAACAGAAAACAAGTGCTGGCAAGGATGTGGAGAAGACGGAACTTTTGTGCATTGTTGGTGGGAATGTAAAACGGTACAGCCACTGTGTAAAAACAGTGTGATGTTCCCTCAAAACACTAAACAGAGTTACCATTTTATTGAAAAGGCAAAAAGATAGGACACTGAAAGATGAACTCCCCAGGTCAGTAGGTGCCCAGTATGCTACTGGAGATCAGTGGAGAAATAACTCCAGAAAGAATGAAGAGACGGAGCCAAAACAAAAACAACATCCAGTTGTGGATGTGACTGGTGATAGAAGCAAAGTCCAATGCTGTGAAAAGCAATATTGCATAGGAACCTGGAATGTTACATTCATGAATCAAGGCAAACTGGAGTGGTCAAAGAGGAGATGGCAAGAATGAATGTTCCATTTTAGGAATCAGCTAACTAAGATGGACTGGAATGGGTGAATTTAACTCAGATGACCATTACATCTATTACTGTGGGCAAGAATACCTTAGAAGGAATGGAGTAACCATCACAGTCAACAAGAGAGTCCAAAATGCAGTACTTGGATGCAATCTCAAAAATGACAGTATGATCTCTGTTCATTTCCAAGGCAAACCATTCAACATCACGATAATCCAAGTCTATGCCCCAACCAGTAACGCTGAAGGAGCTGAAGTTGAACACTTCCATGAAGACCTACAAGAACTTCTAGACCTGACACCCAAAAAAGATGTCCTTTTCATTATAGGGGAATGGAGTGTAAAAGTAGAAAGTCAAGAAACACCTGGAGTAACAGGAAAATTTGGCCTTGGACTGCAGAATGAAGCAGGGCAAAGGCTAATAGAGTTCTACCAAGAGAACACATTGGTCATAGCAAACACCCTCTTCCAACAACACAATAGAAGACTCTACACATGGACATCACCAGATGATCAATACCAAAATCAGATTGATTATATTCTTTGCAGCCAAAGATGGAGAAGCTCTATACAGTCAGCAAAAACAAGACCGGGGAGCTGACTGTGGCTCAGATCATGAACTTCTTATTGCCAAATTCAGACTTGGATTGAAGAAAGTAGGGAAAACCACTAGACCATTCAGGTATGACTTAAATCAAATCACTTATGATTATACAGTGGAAGTGAGAAATAGAATCAAAGGATTAGATCTGATAGACAGAGTGTCTGAAGAACTATGGACAGAGGTTCATCACATTGTACAGTAGACAGGAATCAAGACCATCCCCAAGAAAAAGAAAAGCAAAAAAGTAATAAAATGGTTGTCTGAGGAGGCCTTACAAATACATGAGAAAAGAAGGTAAAGGCAAAGGAGAAAAGGAAAGATATACCCATTTGCATGCAGAGTTCCAAAGAATAGCAAGAAAAGATAAGAAAGCCTTCTTCAGTGATTAGTGCAAAGAAATAGATGAAAACAATAGAATGGGGAAGACTAGAGATCTCTTCAAGAATATTAGAGATACCAAGGGAACATTTCATGCAAAGATGGGCTCAATAAAGACAGAAATGGTATGGACCTAACAGAAGCAGAAGATATTAAGAAGAGGTGGCAAGAATACACAGAGGAACTACACAAAAAAGATCTTCATGACCCAGATAATTACGATGGTATGATCACTCACCTAGACCCAGACATCCTGGAATGCAAAGTCAAGTGGGCCTTAGGAAGCATCAGTATGAACAAAGCTAGTGGAGGTGACAGAATTCTAGTTGAGCTATTTCGAATCCTAAAAGATGATGCTGTGAAAGTGCTGCATTCAATATGCCAGCAAATTTGGAAAACTCAGCAGTGGCCACAGGACTAGAAAAGGTCAGTTTTCATTGCAATCTCAAAGAAAGGCAAAGCCAAAGAATGCTCAAACTACCACACAATTACACTCATCTCACACGCTACTAGAGTAATACTCAAAATTATTCAAACCAGGCTTCAACAGTACATGAACCGTGAACTTGCAGATGTTCAAGCTGGATTTAGAAAAGGCAGAGGAACCAGAGATCAAATTATTTACATCCATTGGATCATTGAAAAAGCAAGAGAGTTCCAGAAAAACATCTATTTCTGCTTTATTGACTATGCCAAAGCCTTTGACTATGTGGATCACAATAAGCTTGGGAAATTCTGAAAGGGATGGGAATACCAGACCACTTGACCTGCCTCTTGAGAAATCTGCATGCAGGTCAGGAAGCAACAGTTAGAATTGGACATGGAACAACAGACTGGTACCAAATAGGGAAAGGAGTACATCAAGACTGCATATTGTCACCCTGCTTATTTAACTTATATGCAGAGTACATCATGAGAAACGCTGGGCTGGATGAAACACAAGCTGGAATTAAGATTGCTGGGAGAAATATCAATAACCTCAGATATGAAGATGACACCACCCTTATGACAGAAAGTGAGAAGAACTAAAGAGCCTCTTGATGAAAGTCAAAGAGGAGAGTGAAAAAGTTGGCTTAAAACATTCAGAAAACTAAGATCCTGGCATCTGGTCCCATCACTTCATTGCAAATAGATGGGGAAACAGTGGAAACAGTGGCAGACTTTATTTTGGGGGGCTCCAAAATCACTGCAGATGGTTGACTGCAGCCATGAATTTAAAAGACGCTCGCTCCTTGGAAGAAATGTTATGACCAACCTAGACAGCATATTAAAAAGCAGAGACATTACTTTGCCAACAAAGGTCCATCTTAGTCAAAGCTATGGTTTTTCCAGTTGCCATGTATGAATGTGAGAGTTGGACTATAAAGAAAGCTGAGTGCTGAAGAATTGATGCTTTTGAACTGTGGTGTTGGAGAAGACTCTTGAGAGTTCCTTGAACTGCAAGGAGATCCAACCAATCCATCCTAAAGGAAATCAGTCCTGAATAGTCATTGGAAGGACTAATGCTGAAGCTGAAACTCCAATACTTTGGCCATCTGATGCGAAGAACTGACTCATTTGAAAAGACCCTGATGCTGGGAAAGATTGAAGGTGGGAGGAAAAGGGGACGACAGAGGATGAGATGGTTGGATGGCATCACCGACTCAATGGACATGAGTTTGAGTAAACTCTGTGAGTTGGTGATGGACAGGGAGGCCTGGCGTGCTGCAGTCCACAGGGTTGCAAAGAGTTGGACACAACTGAGTGACGAGACAAATTGAACCCAGGAACTCCACTCCTAAATATACGTTCAAAAGAATTAAAAACAGGGATTCAAACAGATATATATACACAAATGTTTATTACAGAATTATTCACAAGAGCCTGAAGGTGGAAACAACTCACATGTTCACTGGCAGATGAATAAACAAAATATAGTAGTAGATACAAAGGAATATAATCACTCTTATAAAGGAAGGTTGACACATGCTACCATATGCATGAGCCGTGAAGACATACTAACCGAAATATGCCAGTCACAAAAAGACAAATATTTATGAGTCCAAAATTCTGAGATAGAAAGGGACTGGGAGTGGGGAATGAGGAACCAACATTTAATGAGTACAGAGTTTCAACTGTGGTAGATATGAAAAATTTCTGGTGGTAATGGTTGCACAAGTATATAAATGTACCTAAGGCCACAGAAACGTAACAAATTTTTACCACATTAACCATTTCTTATGTATATTCTATAACTTTTTTTTAAGTATTATATCTGGACTTCCCCGATGGCTCAGTGGTGAAGAACCCACCTGCCAGTGCAGGAGACACCAGCTGGATCCTGGGTCAGGGAAGATCCCACGTGCCTCGAAGCAAATAACCCCATGCACCGTAACTACTGAGTCTGTGTTCTAGTCCCTGGGAGCCGCAGCTACTGAGCCATGTGCCGTAACTACTGAAGCCCGCACGCCTGCAGCCCAAGCTTCACAATGAGAGGAGCCACTGCAATGAGAAGCCCGAGCACCCCGACAAGAAAGTAGCCCCTGCTCACTGCAACTCGAGAGGAGCATGTGCAGCAAGACCCAGCACAGTCAGAAATAAGTCAACAACTTTTCAAAAGTATTATATCAGTGTTAAACCTCTGGAATTTAACAACTGGTTATATAAGTGCTTAAGAATTATACACTGAAACATTAATAAGGTAAAGGGACATGATAGATATAACCCATTCTCAGTTAAGAATTCTGTACATTTGAAATTTCAAGATAAAAAGATTTCTTTTTCAATTCTGCCCAAAGGATAGCATTGAGACAGAAAACTTCCCATCACAGAGTTGAAGAAAACAGGTGCAACATACATAATTGATACTTATATCCAGACCATATAGAGAACTGCTAAAAACCGGTAAGAAAAAAATGAAAACCTCAATTTTTAAAAATGGGCAAAATTGATGAACAGGCATGCCACAAAAGAAACATAAAAATGAATTCCCTGGCAGTCCAGTGGTTAGACTCCTTGCTTTTACTGCCAAGGGCCAGGGTTCAATTCTTGGTCAGGGAAGTAAGATCCCACAAGTCACACAGCATAGACAAAAAATAAATAAGAAACATATGAAAAGGGTTCAACCTCATCAGTCACGTAAATGCAAATTAAGACAAGAAGAGACCACACCACATGTAAACTGGCATTAATTAAATTACGTCAATAAAAGTGCTGGCAAGGACATTAGTTCAGTTCAGTCACTCAGTCGTGTCTGACTCTTTGCGACCCCGTGGACTGCAGCACGCCAGGCTTCCCTGTCCATCACCAACTCCCGGAGCTTGCTCAAATTCATGTTCATCAAATCAGTGATGCCATCGATACGGTCGGCAAGGACATAGAACAAGTGAAATTCTCACACACTACCAGCAGAAATGTAAATTGCTGCAACTTCTTGGTAACAAGTGTTACCTAGAAAAGCTGAAGATATGTATATCCTATGACCTTGAGAAACTGAAACATGTATACAGCAAGATACATGTGTAAGAATGCTTACATCAGCATGATTTGTAATGGCTATACCACTATTAAAATGAAATACTTTTACAAAGTACATGGATAAACCTTAAAAGCACAAGTCACAGTCACACACAAGAGAATGTATATTATATTTACTTTAAAGGTAAAATAGGCAGCATTACCCCACTGTTTAGTGAGACATGAATAAAATTTTAAAGCAAAAAGCAAAACAAATTTTTAAATTACTGTAAAAGTTGAAATAAATACTTCTAGGCAGGATAGATGGAGATAATAATGATTAGGAGGGTGATGAGAGCAGGGCTCCTGGAGGGCCATTTCTTTCTTTAAATTTTTTGGCTGAGCTGAATGGAATATGGGATCATAGTTCCCTGACCAGAGATCAAAACCACACCCCCTTGCAGTGGCAGCACAAAGCCTTAACCACTGGACCACCAGGGAAGTCCCTGGAGGGCCATTTCTCGATCTGGGTGTTATTTACATGAATCTGTACTTAATAATAATTGCTTTACATACTTTATGTACTTCCCTGAGTATGTACTACATTAGAAAATTTAAAGTGTTTAAAATCTGGGGGACTTCCCCAGTGGTTCAGTGGTTAAGAATCTGCCTGTCAGTTCTGGGGACATGGATTCCATCCCTGCTCCAGGAAGATCCCACGTGCCGAGGGGCAGCTAAGCCCACGTGCCACAACTACTGAGCCTGTGTTCTAAACCCTGTCTTCAAGACAAGCCGCCGCAATAAGAAGTCTGCACGCCTCAACTAGAGAGTAGTTCCTGCTTGTCCCAATTAGAGAGTCTCTGCACAGTAAGACCCAGTGCAGCCAAAAATAAAAATAAATCAACAAGTAAATAAATAGAGTACTTAAAAATTTTTTAAATTAACTGGGAGAGGAGGCTGAGACAGAAGCAGGAAAATCAGTTAGAAGGATTCTGCAATAACCCTAAATGGGGTGTTTGACTCAAAGTAATGGCAGTGTAAGTGATAAGACATACATGCCAATTTGATTATGCTTTAGATTACATCCTAAGGTAGAGCAAACATGATTTCTGACTGATTGAACTTGGAATTTGACAGAAAAATATGAGTCAAAATTATGTCAATGTTTTTGACCTGAGCCAATGGAAGGCTGGTCTTGCCATTTATTGAGACGAGGAAGGCTACAGAAGAGCACTTTGGGAAAGGTTCAGGAAAGATCTAAACCTATCCATGTTGAGAAACCCATTCAAGTCCAGATGGAAACGTTGATAGGAAACTGAATGTCTAGTCCTGGAGTTCAGGAGACTGTTCCATCATGAAGAAATAGGTCTGAGAGCTGTCAGCACATAGATATTTAAAGTCTTGAGGTAGGATAAGATCACCAAGGGAATGAGAGAATTGCTAGAAAAAACCAAGAGAGTATGGCGCCCTGCTGTTTCAAAGAGGAAGAAGTGGCAAGACGGGCCAAGTGCTGCTTGGAAGATCAAGAAACATGAGGCCTGAGAAACGTCCACTGGATTTACTGATACAGAAATCGTTGATGTCTTTGATAAGAGAAACTGATATTACCAATGACCCTGAATAGAATAATATCCTTTTCACCCTAAATTAAATGTCTAAGTATATTTGGGCTTCCCTGTGGCTCAGATGGTAAAGAACCTGCTTGTAATGCAGAAGGCTGAGGTTCGATCCCTGGATTGGGAAGATCCCCTGGAGAAGGGAATGACAACCCACTCCAGTATTCTTGCCTGGAGAACTCCATGGACAGAGGAGCCTGGCAAGCTACAGTCCATGGGGTCAAAAAGAATCAGACATGACTGAGTGACTAACACACACAAGTATATTTAGATTTATTTCTCAATTCTGTTCTGCTCCCTGGTCCACTTATTTACTATGGAGAAGTAAATGGCAATGGCAAGTAAGTGGGCAATGGCACCCCACTCCAGTACTCCTGCCTGGAAAATCCCATGGACAGAGGAGCCTGGTGGGCTGCAGTCCATGGGGTTGCTAAGAGTTGGACATGACTAAGCGATTTCACTTTCACTTTTCACTTTCATGCACTGGAGAAGGAAATGGCAACCCACTCCAGAGTACTTGCCTTGAGAATCCCAGGGACGGGGGAGCCTGGTGGGCTGCCGTCCATGGGGTCACACAGGTCAGACACGACTGAAGTGACTTAGCAGCAGCAGCTATTTATTTACAAACTGACCAAACAGTTTTAGTTATTTTAGCTTTATAATGTATTTTCTCTCCTGGCAGCACTAGCTCTTCATTGCACTTCCTGCATGGTATGTCTATTTTTACACTGTGGTTTTCCCCCTAATACGAACTTTATAGTTACCTTGTCTAGTCCTTTAAAAGAGAATCTGCTAGCATTTTTACTGTACTCTCATTAAACATTTAAGATGCAGACTGGTTAAGGCTTAATGATTAGTTGTGGAGAACAAGAAAGAGGAGGTGGTACCAATACATAGGTATTAAAGTTCTACCAGTGAAGAATGAAAACACAGGATTAAAAGACAAAGCATACAAAGTCAACATAGAAATCAGCTATATTTCTACATACTATATACAAAATATCTGAGAAAGAAATAAAACCAGCCTATTCACAATAGCATCGAACATTACAATACCTAGGGATTAATTTAACCAAGGAATTGAAAACTACAGGACTTTGATAAAAAACACCAAAGAAGACACAAATAAATGGGAGGAAAAAAACCCCATGCTTATGGATAAAAATATTGTCAAAATGTTCATACTACTCAAAGCCATGTATAAATTCCATGCATCTCCTATCAAAACTGCAATGGCATTTTTCAACAGAAATCTGTCATCATGGCATAAAAAGAGAAACTCAGACTAATGGAACAGAATCAAGAGCCCAGAAACAAGCACTCACATACACAGTCAATGAATACTTGACAAGTGAGTCAAGAATACTCAGTGAGGAAAAGATAGTCTCTTCAGTAGATTTACAATGGGAAAACTGGATAACCACACGCAGAAGGTGAAACTGGACTTGGACCCATATCTTGCACCTCTCACAAAAATTAACTTAAAATGAATTAACAACTTAAAAACCTGAAGCTGTAAAACTCCTAGAAAAAAAAACACAGGGGAAATACTCCCTAACACTGGTCTTGGCAATAATTTTATGTATGACACCAAAAGGGTATGCAACAGAAGTAAAATAGGTGTGAGGATTCCATAGTGGCTCAGTGATAAAGAAACCGCCTGCCAATGCAGGAGACACAGCTTTGATCCTCGGTCTGGGAAGATCACACATGCCACCAAGCAACTAAGGCCATGCTCCACATCTACTGAGCCAGCACTCCAGAGCCCACATGTTACAATTACGGAAGCCCTCGCACCTAGAATAGCAATAAAGACCTAGCACAGCCATAAATAAATGAATTTTTAAAAACAAATTAGTAAGTGGGACTATATCAAACTAAAAAGCTTCTACGGAGCAAAAGAAACAATCAACAAAATGAAACGGCAACCTACTGAATGGGAGAAACTATTTGCAAATCATATATCTAATAAGGAGTTAATATTCAAAATATATAGAGAACTCAAGCAACAGCAAAGTTTTTTTGATTAAAAAATGGGCAAAGGATCTGAACACGTATTTTTCCAAAGAGAATATAAAAATGGGTCCATGAAAAGATGCTCAATATCACTCATCATCAGGGAAATGCAAACCAAAACCACGATGAGGTTTTAGCTTCACACCTGTTAGAAAGGCAATTACCAAAAAGTCAAGAAATGACAAGTGTTAGTGAGGATGTGGGAAAAAAATGGAACACTTGTGCACATTGGTAGGAATGTAAATTGATACAGCCATTGTAGAAAAAAATACGGAAAGATTCCTCAAAAAGCTAAAAACAGAACTATAAAATGATCCAGCAATCTCACTTCTGGGTATATATCCAAAGGAAATCAAATCAGGACCTCAAAGAGATAACTGCATTTCCATGTTCAATACAGCATTATTCACAATAACCAAAATACGGAAACAACCTAAGTACCCACCAATGGATGAATGGATAAAAAAAATGTGACACACATACACACACACACACAGAGCATTATCCATCGGATATGCATATCAATGAAGAAAATGTGACACATACACACACACAACCACGCCCAGAGAAATATTAAGCCATGATAAAAAAGGAAATCCTACCATTTGTGACATGAATAGACTCTTAGGGCACTTTGCTTAGCATATACTAAGCAAAATAAGTCAGAGAAAGAGAAATACTGTATGATCTCATTTACATGTGGACTCTAAAACAGCTGAACTAGTAGAAAAAGAATGGTGGTTACCAAGTTGGGGGGGCATGTTAATCGAAAGATACAACCTTCCAATTATAAGATGAATAAGTTCTGGGGATTTACTGTACAACATGGTGATTAGTTATCAGTAAATATCATATCATATACCGGAAAATTGCTGAGAGAGTAGATCTTAAGTGTTATCATCACAAAATAGGAATGGCACTTATGCGAGGACTATGGGGGTAATCACTTTGCAATATGTAAGTATCAAATCAACATGTACACATTAAACTAGAACAATGTAATATGTCAATTATATCTCAATAAAACAGGGGAAAATGTTTTAAAATCCCAGCATGTAAGTAGGGAGAGGAGGAAAGAAGGCTTTAGCCAAAGGAACTGATCCCACACCTCCATTCCTACCAGGTAGGAAGACAACAGACACAGATTTAGTGGGCAGTTCAAGGAATCCCGCTTTGTTCAGGAAGCAAGGGATGTGGTCATCTTAATTTTTAAAGCCCAACCTAAATGGAACATTGAACTTTTAGGTTGTTTTTAATCCATCACTAAGAAAAAATAGTTGAATCCAGGGGTAAGGACTCTGCTAAATCTTAATTCCTAATGCCAGAGAGAAAAGGATTTCCTATGTACGTTCCCTGTGTTTACACTGTTTTCATCTTGGATAATTCTCTTTCATTTTGCACACTAATTTGTCTTGACATTTATTGCTCATTATGTTTAAAAATATTTTAAGAGAAAAGACTTTTTTAAGTATCAGGGTAAGGGTAATTACATATGTATGATTTCAAATAGGCTTCTTTTAAAAATCATTTTTTTCAAAGGCTACATATTGTATGATTCCAATTATATGACTTTTTTAAAAAATGTGGACCATTTTTAAAGTCTTTCCTGAATTGGTTACAATATTGCTTCTGTTGTTTATGTTTTGGTTTTTTGGCCATGAGGGCTATGGGATCTTAGCTCCCAGAAAAGTATGTTAGTCACTCAGTCCTGTCTGACTCTTTTTGACCCCATGGACTGTAGCCCACCAGGCTCCTCTGTCCATGGAATTCTCCAGGCAAGAATACTGGAGTGGCTTGTCATTCCCTTCTCTAGGGGATATTCCTGACCCAGGGATCAAACCCAAACTCCCTGCATTTGAAGGCAAAGTCTTAACCACTAAACTGCCAGGGAAGTCCCCCAAAATCATTTTAAAATATCGAGTCATCTAAATCATGTAATAAAGATATGTACCTTGCACAATGAAGCTAAAAATCAGATTTAACATTATCATCATAGACAAAATATAATAAAATGGCAAAGAGCTGAAGAAATAAAGGCAGAACATAAGAAACAACTTCCCAGTGAAACAGATTACAGAAAAGTTTTCCATGAGAAACTTTCTAATAGAATCCAGTAAATAATCACCTGTTTGGGCAGAGGATAGAATCCTTTGATTACCTAAAACCATCTGCAATTCATATCGGCAAGTAAAATCACCCGCCAATGAAGTACCTAAGCACGTTCTGCCACTGAATGCACACAAGCTGCATTTTCATGCCAGAACTTTCTCCCTACCAAGATTTTATCATCACTACGTTGAAAGTCAATACAACTGTACAGATAACAACCCAGATCTGGGTCAGGAATGACTGCTATTGCAGGTGAGGTGCTGCATAACTCTCAAAGGGGAGGAGAACCAGGAATTTCTTTCTTACCTTCACCATGAACGTGAAATCTGTTAAGGCTGGGGAGTAAACAGCCCCACCAGCACATGGGCCCATGATCAGAGAAATCTGAGGGATGACTCCGGATGCCGTGACATTCCTCTGCCAAAAGAGAAAGGCAAAGGTATCTAGTTACAGAGGTGTTCAAGGCATTATCTGCAGAAAGACAGAGGCAACAATGAAAGTACATTTGGCTTTTATTCACAGAAATTCTATCCAAGAGAGCTAATCTGTACAGTTTCTTCCAATATTGTATATGGGATCTTCTCCCCATAACTGGTGGGAGGGTTGACATATTACTTTCTGGACCAAATAACCTCCTCTCTCCTTGGCGGGGCATTCATTCCCCAAAAGCTCCACCAGGACATGAACTCAGAGAGAACCCCACCACTCTCACCCCACCTCTAAACACACCTCAGGCCAGAGCCTCTGTCTGTACAAAACTGGCTGAAAGAATGAATAGAAACCTTAGGCATAATACACAGGGCCAACACTTATCCTGGACCCTTGACCTCTTCTTGGAGCCCCTTCCCACTGCACACAGAGGATACCCAATAGTTACAGGGTAAGCCTAAGAGGTTAAGTGCTACTTTACCCTGAGTCTTCAGTGTCTGCCCACCCCTAGACAAAGCAGATGGGCAATAAGGAGGCAGCAGGAGCCAGAAGGGCTCCACAGGGACAACGGTGCTGTGAAGAGCCAACCCTCAGGCCATCTCTCATACATGACCACTGGAAAAACCATAGCCTTGACTAGATGGACCTTTGTTGGCAAAGTAATGTCTTTGCTTTTTAATATGCTGTCTAGGTTGGTCATAACTTTCCTTCCAAGGAGTAACTAAATCTACAGGTTTAGTTGATTTTAATTCATTGTTTATTTCTTGGAGGGAGAGTATGTAAAACATTACTATGGTTCAAATTTCAGCTCTTAGCACAGCAGCAGCTACCCCTACCCAGCCCCTAACCCGAGCCATGAGGCACATGCAGCAGCTATGCATGTTTTCCCAGAAGAGTTTACCCAGACAAAGGCAAAAAGGACTCTGTCCTCCAAATACTGGAAATCCATGCTATGATGGTCAGCTGCTGATTCTAACCAGAGGTGCAGTTAGGAAGTTAGGCAGCCATGGTTGTTGCACCTCACCTCATTGTTGCAAGCCCCTCCCTCCAGCTCAGAATCACTTGCATGAGGGCAAATCAAACCTAGAATGAGATGCCACATCACACGTATTAGGATGGCTACTATTTTAAAAAATAGAAAATAAGCAGTGTCGGTAAGGATGAGGAGAAACTGGGCCCCTTGTGCACTGCTGGTGGGAATGTAAAATGGTACAGCTGCTGCGAAAAATAGCATGGTGGGTTCTAAAAAATCTTTAAATAGAATTATCACACAATCCAGAATGTTTACTGTGGAGCCCTATACCAAGGTCACAGGTGCAAGGCCTTGTACCAAGGCCACAGATGTGGAGCCCCACAACCAAGGTCATCTCCGGAACTGACTGAGCCCCATAACAACTGTTGCCGAGAGCCCCTCTAATCTAAACTGGCTTGTTCTCTGACAGCATATTAGATAAAAATATCCACCCTGTTCACCACCTTATAGCATCCTCACCAATCACCTAATGCCACCCTTCCAGCAGGAATTTTCTTTGTTGTGAGGCTACAAATATTGGCTACTAGCCCACGAAACGCGTGGGCTCTCGCTTGAGCCAGCCACTGTTATAACAGCATCCCCCACTCTAATAAACTCAATCCTCCTCTCAGTCTGCCTCATGTCAGGAATTTCTTTTCCAACCCACAACATCTACTTCTGGGGATATACCATATAGAATGCAAAACAGCGTCTCAAGGAGATAATTTTACACCCACATTCATAGCAGTATTACTCACGATAGCTAAAATGTGGGATCAACCCAAATGCCCATCAATAGATGAATGGATAAACAAAATGTATGTGTATACAGTGGAATATTATTCAGCCAGTCACAAAAAAACCAATGTGCAATTTTCCTTAAATAAGCTATTTCTTCAAATAATAGAAACAGAGTAGAATGGTGATTACCAGGGGTTGGGGAAGGGGATAACAGAGAGTAATTGTTTAATGGGTTCAGAGTTTCAGTTTTGCAAGACAAAAAGTTATGGAGATGAACAATGGTGACAGGTGCATAAAATCATGAATGTATTCAAGACCACTGAACTGTACATTTAAGAATGTTTAAATTTAGTAAGTTTTCTATTATGCATATTTTACCACAACTATTTAAAAAAGATGAAGAAAAGCTGTCCATATTCTGCAGAAAATATCAAGCTGGGTGAACAGGCTTCCAGCTATGACAGAGTGAAGAGTTCAGAAAATCTCTCCCCAAAAACCAACTATAAAATATCACTAAATTGTCAAAAACATTTCAGGGCTCTGAAACTGGACCAAACATTAACGGAGGCGTGTTTACTAATGAAAAGCTGCTGACTGTGTGATAAGAACGGTGGGAGTCTAAGGCATTCTTAACCAAGGCTCTATCATTGCCCACACAAGCTCAGGACGTCCTTCAGGGTGAAAGAAAATACCACCAGACGGTAATTCAAATCCACAAGAAGTAAGAACACTAAAACTGGTAAATGTGTGGTTAAATATACAATATTGCATAAACATAGTTCTCTCTCTCAATACTTTTAAAACAAGGGTACATAAAGCAAAAACGGTAACACGTTGATGTTAGACTTATAACAATAACAGCACAAAGAAAGGAGGATAAAAATGGAGCTCTGTGGAACAAAGCTCTTATATTTTACCAGAATTAAGTCAGGATCAATTTGAAATAGATAAATTTACATATTATTACCCTTAGAGCTGAAACCATGTACAAGCCCCGTGTCCTTGTCTTTTGAAGTAAAATGCTGACTCAAGAGTTAATGAGTGGGAAAGGTGAAGATGCAGAAACAAAGAGTAGCTGTTGGGCTAAGGCACTGGTAACAGTTTAGACTATAATTCTGCCACATAACAGAATCACCAAACTGCCAGTTTCCTGAAAGACATAAACCCCTGACACACATTCCTAAGTTGTTTTTACAGGAAGCAGACCCCCTCCAGATGAAAAACGCTAACCACAGGAGCATAGACCCTGGGCTGGCTGAAACCAGAAGGTTGACTGTATTGCTGATCCCGTTCGTGATGCCAATTGTTTTGCTGTTCACACTGTTCACTGAACCCAGGGTAGGCAAGCTAAGAGGCTGGAAGAAGACACAAGGAGCCATAGGAACTGCAGACATGTTTATTCTCTCTTGGCTGGCACGGCAGCCATAACACAGCCTCTCTCCTAGCTGACACAGCAACTGTAGCAGCAGCCACAACATAGCCATAACCGAGTCATCACATTACCTCACATAACATAACCATGATGCCACCCCAGCAGCCAGGGCTTTTCAGGTGAAGCTTATATATATTTATAGAACAAAAGTAGCCAGTGGCCAAGCAAGTATCTCATGGAGTGCATGAGTATTGCTATAATTGATCTCAGCTGTTACATAACCCTGCAAAGACATTGTTTACAGAACATAGGGTGAGAGGGTGTGAGAACATGGAGCGAGAGAGCCCGACTGGAGCCATCTTGTTAATTTCCCCACAGTTGATGATGCTAGAAACTTCACCTTGATGCCAACCAATCTAAGAACTGTCCATGAGCTGATCATGCCCTGCTCCTTGAACACTATAAAACTCTTCACTACCCCTTCCATGGGTGGGTCACACAGTCTTCAGGGCATTAGCCCACTCTGGCCCCCTTTGCCTGCTGCTGCTAAGTCACTTCAGTCGTGTCCGACTCTGTGTGACCCCATAGACGGCAGCCCACCAGGCTCCCCCGTCCCTGGGATTCTCCAGGCAAGAACACTGGAGTGGGTTGCCATTTCCTTCTCCAGTGCATGAAAGTGAAAAGTGAAAGTGAAGTTGCTCAGTCGTGTCTGACTCTTAGCGACCCCATGGACTGCAGCCTACCAGGCTCCTCTGTCCTTTGCATGGCAAAGCAATAAAAGCTAGTCTTTTCTACTTCACCCAAAACTCTGTCTCCGTGTTTCTATTTGGCACCTGTGAAGAGAGGCTGAGTTTCAACAAGAGTAACCACTTAAAAAACTCATACAGTACCAAAAGTTCAGAGGAATTGAAAAGGTACATTTAAAAATATATGTTTGACGTAATATTTGAGTGACATCAAAGAAGATTATAGAAAAGGAATCCATCCCACCACCAAAATAACTATGGAGTTGGCAGGAACTGTCTGAAGCAACTCTTTTGAAACTCTGGAATCTAAGGGAACACTTGTAGCTTCCAGGAAAGACTTCCTAAAGTGGTAGGTAAATTTCGGTCAATTTTCACATTTAGCATAGTAGTCTTGCAACAGAGTTCTTGGCTTCCTTAATTAGTAGAAATTAACTAGAGACCAGATAAGAAATTCAGGGGAGGCTTAGGGTGGGCAGAGGGAGGAGGAAACCCATGCTCAGCAGGGAGGAGCAAGAACAAACAAGTTTCCTTTGGTTGCTGGTTCCCCAAATTGGGAGGCAGGCAGGTGGTGAGCTTGTTCATTATATTGGGTGAGGGTAAGGCAATGGCTCCCCACTCCAGTACTCTTGCCTGGAAAATCCCATGGACAGAGGAACCTAGTAGGCTACAGTCCATTGGGTCGCTAGGAGTCGGACACGACTGAGCGACTTCACTTTCACTCTTCACTTTCATGCATTGGAGAAGGAAATGGCAACCCACTCCAGTGTTCTTGCCTGGAGAATCCCAGGGACTGGGGAGCCTGGTGGGCTGCCGTCTATGGGGTCGCACAGAGTCGGACACGACTGAAGCGACTTAGCAGCAGCAGCAGGGGTGCGTCCAGGTGTCAGACCAGAGGGTGGCTTAGGTGGTTTGCCCTCCCCCTCGGTAGTGTTCTGTGCAGACGGCATGCACAGCACCCTGCTTTCGCTCCAGGCTCCTTAGAAGCAGCAGTTGTGTTTTCTGGTTTCTTTGTATCTTTTGTCCAGGATTTGTCCTGACTGCCCATGCATGAAGTTATTTTTAGTCCCATATAGTTTCTCTGTATTTTGTTGCTCGAGGTGTGTCCAGGTACAAGCATTGCAGCATTGCAGCAAAGAGTCCCAGGTCTCAGTAGCTACCCTCCCACGGCCTACAACCCTGTGGCAGCCTGGGTTCCTAGGGTGGCTAGCTGGGGTCAGGGTGGGTAACAAGGGCTTTGTCCTCCAAAAATCAGGTTTGTGGATTTGGTTACTGATCAAAGGTTTTGATCACTGGGAGGCCAGCACAGAGGCTAGCCACTGTTTTACCCCTGACTAGCTAAAGCCACTTCCCAGCTGAGATGGGATTTAAAGGGACTTCTCATCTCCTAGGAGCCAGATATTTAAAGAAATCTTTGTCAGGTCACCAGATGACTGTAGACACAATGGAATTGTTAGGGGAAGCACACTGACTGAAACTGCCCACCCTGGCCAGGCACCATAGTAACCATTTGCATGAGTTATTTTATGAAGGAGGTCCTGGTAAAGAACATGAAGCTAAGAAGCCACCATCAACCATAAGAGTTCAGGAAAAGTCAAAAGGAGGTGCCAGGTGTCTACCACCTCCCAGAATCCTTCTCACTGGCATCCCTCTTGGCTGAGCGTGCCATCAGGAAACAGAACAATTGGCCAAAGACAACTTGGAAACTAATCCCATCACCATAAAACCTGAGACTGCAAACCACGTGGCAGAGAAGTTCTCCTGGGTTCCCTTACCCTGCTGCTCTCCACCCAGGCACCCTTTCCCAATAAAACCTCTTGCTTTGTTAGCATGTGTGTCCCTCAGTGAGTGTGTGACAAGAGCCCACTTTCAGGCCCTGGAAGGGGTTCCCCTTCCTGCAACAGAATTAAAACTTCATGAAATCATGAAGATTTTGTCCAGTGTTTTTTTTTTTAAATGGAGTTTTATAGATTTTGGCTCTCATATTAGGTCTGTGATCCCTTTTGAGTTAAGTTTTGAGTATGGTGTGAGGTCAGGGTCCAAATTCATCCTTGTCTCACCACCATTTACTGACATGATCATTCTTTCTCTCTTGAATTGAATGGAAAACATTTTGCAAAATAAGTTGGAAAAGTCACAAATGGAAGCCCCTGGTGACTCAGACAGTAAAAAATCTGACTGCAATGCAAGAGACCAGGGTTCAATCCCTGGGTCAGGAAGATCCCCTGGAGAAGTGAACGGCAACTCACTCTAGTGTTCTTGCCTAGAAAATCCCACGGACAGAGGAGCCTGATGGGCTACAGTCCGTGGGTTCACAAAGAGTCAGACACGACTGAGCAACTAACACTTTCACTTTTCAGCCCCCAATAAGCAAAAATCAGCAATCTAAAAAGTGGGAGAATTAGATTTCCAACATCACCAAACGTAATTCAATGTCTAGTACATAAAAAAAATTACTAAACAAAGAAACAGCCTAGTATAGTCTATTTACAGGGAAAAAAAGAACCTGACAAAAACTACTGCTGGGAAGCCCAGACAATGGAATTATAAGTCAAAGATGTTATATTAACTGTCTTAAATATGTTCAGTGAGCTATAGGGAATCAGGAAAACAGTGTGTGAACAAAATGAGAAAGACACTAAAGAAACAGAAATTATGGAGAGAAGCCAAGCATAAATTCTGGAGTTAAAAAGTACAATAACTAAAACAAAAAGATGACTAAAGGGGTTTAACAGATTTTAGCAAGCAGGAGAACCTGAGAGAACTTGAAGACAAGACATCTGAAACTATTCACTCTGAGGAACAGCGAAAAAGGAAAAAAAAATAAGACTAGAGACTGAGGAACGTGTGGAAAAACATCAAATGAATCAACAAACACCATATACGAATACCAGGAGAGACTGTACTTCTGATGTGAAGATAAGCATATAGATTAGTGGAAAAGAACTGAGTCCAGAAAGAAACCCTTACATTTATGTCAATTGATTTTCTTTCCACCAAAGTGCCAGGACAATTCAAGAGAGAAAGAATGATCATGTCAGTAAATGGTGGTGAGACAAGGATGAATTTGGACCCTGACCTCACACCATACTCAAAAATTAACTCAAAAGGGATCACAGACCTAATATGAGAACCAAAATCTATAAAACTCCATTTAAAAAAAAAAAACACTGGACAAAATCTTCATGATTTCATGACATATTGCACAGGGTTCTTACATATGACAAATAAAACATGATTCACAATAGAAAAAACTGATAAACTGGACTTTAAAATTTTAAATTTTGTACTTCAAAAGCCACCATTAAGAAACAAAAAGCTACAGACGAAAAATAAACTTGTAAATCTGATAGAGGATTTGTATCCCGAATATATAAAGAACTCTCACAACTCAAGATCCAATTATAAAATGAGCAAAAGATCTGAATAAACACTTCAGCAAATAAAATATACAAATGACTACTACATACATTAAAAAATACTCAACAGGATTCATTAGCAGAAAAATACAGACTAAAACCTTAGATACCACTACTTATCACTGAAATGGCTATAATGAAAAAAGATGACAATGCTAAGTGTCAACAAAGATGGCTGGAACCTGAAACCCTCAATTACAGCCACTTTGGAAATATTTTGGCAGTTTCTTGTATAGTTACACATAAACTTATCACAATGAAGTTGAGCAGGATCTTGTAAGACCTTCCCAAATACAAAAATCTTACTGTGTCCTGCAATTCTTGTTTGTAGGAAAAATGGTTCAGCCTCCTAGACCTTCCCTGAGATCCAAAGGGCAGATTCAAACAGTAACTAGTTAAGGGAGTGAATGGGGCCTGGGCCTGTTCATCCTCAGGGGATGTGCCTAACAATTTGATACACATCTCTGAGTTCTACAGAAACTAAGGCCCTCTACCACCAGGGTGGGGGATGGTAACTTGAGGCTAAGCATATGCACTGGACCCCAGCCTGGCTGGAACCAGAATGCTGATGAGTGAGATTCCTGGAACACCACCATGTTATCTCACCATCAGCCAGATAGAGGAAGGTCAGACACACTGCTACTCCCCTCCCTCACCTTCCCAAAAACTCTTCCCTGAAACCCACCAGGGAGTACAGGTCTTTCCTTGGCCCTACAATAAACCTTCCTCCACTCCAAACTCCAACATTTTAGTTTTGTTTGGCCTCACTGTGCATCTGGCACACAAACTTGGGTTCAATAATTTGACACAATAATTCTACTCTTAGGAATATACTCAAGGGTTATGAAAATATATGTCTACATAATGAGTTATATACAAATGTACATTGCAGCATTATTTATAATAGCCAAAGTAGAAATCCAAATGTCCATCAATTAGATAAACAAAATGTGGTATATCTATCTGTATAATATTATTCAGCAATAAACACAAACCACTGATAAACAGTACAATATGAATGAACTTCAAAACCATTATGCTAAGTGGAGAGAGTCAGATGAAAAAGGATCTTTTTGGAAGGAAAGAATCTAAACTATAGATTGTGGTAATGGTTTAAGTATATTTTAGAAATTGTTGACAGAGAAGGCAATGGCACTCCACTCCAGTACTCTTGCCTGGAAAATCCCATGGATGGAGGAGCCTGGTAGGCTGCAGTCCATGGGGTTGCTAAGAGTCGGACACAACTGAGCGACTTCACTTTCACTTTCATACGTTGGAGAAGGAAATGGCAACCCACTCCAGTGTTCTTGCCTAGAGAATCCCAGGGACAGGGGAGCCTGGTGGGCTGCCGTCTATGGGGTCGCACAGAGTCAGACAAGACCGAAGCGACTTAGCGGCAGCAGCACTTGTTGAATTGTATGCAATGTACGGCTTTTATGACTTGTAAATTATATCTCAATAAAGCTGTATTTGAAAATATCGGAAGACAAACAAAATTTGAGGAAATGTTACAGATTAAAGGAGATTAAAGAGATATGACAACTAAAAGTGAAAGTGAAGTCTCTCAGTCGTGTCCGACTCTTAGCGACCCCATGGACTGTAGCCTACCAGGCTCCTCCGTCCATGGGATTTTCCAGGCAATAGTACTGGAATGGCTTGCCATTTCCTTCTCCAGGGGGGATCTTCCCAACCCAGGGATCGAACCCAGGTCTCCTGCATTGCAGATAGATGCTTAACCCTCTGAGCCACTAAAGGCAGTACCTAATCCTAGATTGGATTGGGGGTGGGGGAGGTGGTGATGCCCAGGGAGTGGGGAGTAATTTAAAGGTCTTTATTAGGATCATTTGATGGAATATGAATAACATCGATGAGTCAGTATGAAGTTTCCTAACTATGGTACTCTGTTTATACAAGAATGTCCTTGTTCTTAGAAAACAATGAAGGATTTAGGAGATAAAGGGTGCACAATCTCCAATCTATTCTCAAATGTTTCAGAAAAATATAACATGCAAATATGCACATAGAGAGAGAAAATGATAAGAGCAAACACGAAAAATGTAAACTGGTGAATGCGGGTAAACGATATATAGGAGTTCCTTTACTCCCTAGCGGGCTATCCCTAGAGCTCAAGTTTAAAGATTAAAAAGTAGGTTTAAGATCTACAAAGTGGCTGCTTAACGCACCCAAGTGCTCCCACAACTAGCTGAGTATCATACACAAAGTAAACACACATTTTTCTATTTGATGACAGAGGGCAGTGGCCAGGAATAAAAGCCCTCATAAGCTTGCAGGCCAGAGGACAACAAGAACAGCTGGCCTGATTAGAAACAATGTCTGCCTGTCTCCCTCCCATCTCTCCTCCCTTCCCTGGAAATGCTGACCTGTCCCTTCTCTTAAGTTTCCATTTGGCAGGATCTCTCCCTCACCCCAGCCTCCCTTACTATACTCTCACAACACACTACCCACTTCAAATAACACATTTAATTTATTTTTGTGTTTCTTTTTATTTCCTTCTCTTTAATTTCAGTCTGTAAGAAAGCAGAAAGACATCTGAAATGATGTTCACCAAGTGTTCCTGAATGGTGAGGTCTGGGGGAAGGGAGATTTCTTTCTTCTTTGCCCTACAGCTTGAACTTTGTAATGATCTTGTAATGTCTTAACCAAAAAAAAAAAAAAAAAAAGCACTGCTTTTTAAAAATTTCCAATCCTATAGATACATGTATACATATAACCAAATCACTACACTGTACATCTGAAGCTAATATAGCATTGTTAATCAACTATACTCCAATATAAAATAAAAAGTTTAAAAAAAATTATATAAGAAATTCCTAATTCCAGCAAGTCAGTTCATTTTAACCTTTTAGATTCCTTCCTCCTTGCTTTTGAAAAAAAAAAAAAAATATTTAAGTGACTTTCACTTCTGAATGATCTTAATTTTGTTTTTCCCCAGTAAGTACGAGGCCTCTACGAGTAAAAAAGGAAGAAAATCCTCCCCATGGTACCTCTCTTGCTTTTTTTTCCCCTTGTCGCAGCACTCTGCTTGAAAGATCTCAGTTCCCCCAACCAGGGATTAAACCCAGGCAATGGCAGAGTCCTAACCACTAGGCATCTAGGGAACTTCCATCTCTCTTGCTTTTCATCCGCCCTCATGCCACCCCATGACACAGGAATGAGCCACAGGACACAAGGTGAGATGAGGAAGCTCTAACCAGCACACAGCTTAGAGAACTCAGTCCTGTACTCTGATTCTCTTTGAACAGTTTCTCACCAGAAAGATGTCTGCATAGCCAGCCAAAGATTCCACTCCCTCTTGAATCCGTGCACCTCCAGAGTCATTCAGTCCAATCACTGGAGCCCCCACTGTGAGGGCTTGGTCCATGATCTGAGACAGCAGAGAAATTTTTTGTGAGACAACTGATCTTGCTATGAAAAACCATATTTACAAAGCACCACAGTGGTTTTCTAGAAAATGTTTTAAGTGTACTTTTCAAAACAGGAGTTGGTAACACTGGCTTCATTCCCCATGGTGACTGGGTACCTTCATGGAAGACAGAGAATCAGATATTTAAAGGGCTAAAGACCCCCAAGCAGCCCAGAGCCAAAGAACTTCCCATTAGCAGAGGCCAAGACTATTCATGGCAATTTCTAGAGCCAGAGGCCCAGGCTGTAATATTTTTTCAATAGTCAGTTTTGTTCCTGATTACTCTTTTGAAAGAACGGATAGAAGACAGAATGGTAAAGCAATATTTTTCTTTTAGTGTTTATGTATTTATTTGGCTGCACTGGGTCTTAGTTGTGGCATGTGGGATCTAGTTCCCAAACTAGGGATCGAACCTAGGCCTCCTGCATCAAGAGCGTGGAGTCTTAGCCACTGGACCACCAGGGAAGTCCCTCAAAGCAGTATTTTTGTGAAAGTAAATGTGGAACCCAGCCTCAGGCCTTCTACTTCCAACAAGACAGATTTTTCTCACAGGTCAGTAGTTGACAGCCTAATGAGCAACATTTTTAACAGTGCTAGAGAATTTACAAAGTACTTTCACTTCCATTATCTCATTTAACCATCATCACAGAGGCAGTAAGAAAAGAAAAATTAGGAAGGTTTAAAAATGAAGTGATTGGCCCAAGATCTCGGGAATAACACGTGACAGGACCACGTCGAAAAGCCAGGTGTTCTGTTACACAGGGAAACCCACCCACCTATTAAGTAATGTCTGCCTTTAGATCAGCTGGTTAGAGCGTGGTGCTAGTAACGCCAAGGTTGCAGGTTCAATTCCCATACAGGCCATAGTTCCCTCTGGGCTTCCCTAGTGGCTCAGACAGTATAGAATCTGCCCAGAGTGCGGGAGACCTGGGTTTGATACCTGGGTAGAGAAGATCCCCTGGAGGAGGACATGGCAACCCACTCCGGTTTCCCTGCCTGGAGAATCCCCATGGACAGAGGAGCCTGGCATGCTACAGTCCATGGGGTCACAAAGAGTAGGACACAACTGAGCAACTAAGCACAGCACCTTTAATTCCAAAACTCTCCAACTGCAACCTACACTATTACTCACTTCCAGAGCATCTAATCTCTAGCAGAGGTTTTTAAATACCATCATGTAATCCCTGCACTGTTCTTTTAGCAACTGAACTCTACACCTAGACCATGGGTTCTTTACTTGGGGTCCCAAGAACCCAAAGTGGCTTGTGAACTTGGACCCTTAGAGCAAGGAGTCTATGAACTTGGATGGGAAAATCTTACATCTTTATTAACCACATAAGTATTAGAAATACCTGTGATTTTTGTCATCAAAGACTTTTATGTCCCACTAAAGTTCCTTCAGATAATCTCAAAATACTGTTTTCATTCATACCTACTTTGAAACCAGAGTGTATCCACTGCTAAATCTTGTTATTTAACACATTAAATAAGGAAGCATATATATTACATATGTGATTTTAAATATTTTTAATCCCTTCTAATCCTACATATTTTATTTTATGCATGTGTAAAAATGTGGGTCCAGGCGTCACAAGATTGCCAAAGAGTTCCATGTTACAAAAAATGTTAAGAACTCCTGCCCTGGACTGAAGGAACCTTCAGGTCAGCACCACATCCTGCATACCTCTGACCCACTCCGTGTAACTGATAAAAGTACTGAGTTTCTTTTGCAACATTAAATACTTACTTTGCAGATCTTTTGGGCATGTGCTCCAGACAGGCTACCTCCAAAAACTGTAAAATCCTAAAAAGAAAACAACTAAATCAAAAAAATATGTAATGACTAGGCAGAGACGAAGACCCACTAGGAGGAAGAAATGAAAAATTCACAGATTTTAAAGTTTTTAAAGCATTTTCAAAAGTTTAAAAGATTGGGGGGAAAAGTCTGACTTCTAAATTATTCCATAGAATAAGTAATGAATAAAATATCTTAAAAGGGGTCCATGTAATGTGAAGAGCAAAAGACCTAGTTTTTATCTACAAAAAAGATTTGTAGCTCTGAGGAAAGGAAAAGCTTTCATGCAGAATTAACCTCCAAAGTCAGAGGTTATCAGAGGGTCTATGGAGGTCAAACAGGCATTTCTATTACTAGGATATATTTGCTGTTTTGACAAAAGAGGTGAAAAAGTGAGTGACAGGCCTCACTGCTGCTTCTTGCCTCTAGATTTTCATTACCTTCTGATATAAAAAGCTTTCTGTAGGAATGACCAACTTCCTAAAACTGCCTCAAAAAGATTGTAGAGAATTAATAACAGATTCAGCCCATGAGGACAAAAAAGGAAGAGCAAACAACAGCAGACGAGAGAGTGAACAAATGAGCGGACTGAGAGCCCAGGACTATCTAACTGGGAGCAAAGGGAAGCCTCTACACCTGTGTAGGGATAACCTCAGGAGCGGACAGCCCAGGAACCACAGAAAGTGTGGTGGGAAGTGGCTGACAGAAGTCTGGGTTGAGAGCACAGGGCCTCTTCTTTACCTGGAGAGGAGAAAGGATGTTTACTCCCTAAAGAAACCTAACCAGAGGGCTGTTGTCACAACCCCCGCCACTATAGGCAGCAAAGATGAGGCTGATAACAGGTGAGATTTCCAATGTGTACAGTGAATGATGAGCCAATTTTGACCTCCCTCCGCCAGGAACACATCTACAGCCAATTATCGCACAAAAGACTGTGACTGCTTCTCTGGAAAAATGTATGCTCCTCCTAGAAAAAAGGCCTGCAGATACGAACATCTGGGGGATCACTACAAAAAAAGCTGGCTCATCATTCTTCCCCTCGGTATCTTTCAGGGCCTATTTCACATGCCCCATGTTCCCTAAAGCTTTCCTGGATCCCAATGTGATCTTTCCGTGTCCTGAGAGCTAGTCCGGAACCTCACTGTAGATGTAGCCATTCCTGTTCTGCCCCACTCCATCAACAAAATGATCAGCTTCTTCAGGACAAGAACTGTCCCATCATCTCCACCTCCACCACACTCCCACCAGACAGGGGCAGAAGAGGCGCTCAGAGTATCAATTCAATGAATTTTTGTATCTGCTTAAAGTTCAGAGAACACTGTGCCCCCAAAACACAATAACCTTCTTTGTTTTAGCTATCTTACTAATGGTTCCTTCTGTACAACTTTTTGCCTAGCTCTCCTAAATGACAAAAAAAAGATATGATTCCTTCTAGTCAGGCATTTGGTAGACTCATTTATAAAAAAGTTTTAAAATATTTCAAAAGTAATCCTATTTGCAAATTAGTATAGTTTAAATTTTAAAATAATCAAGTATAATTATTTTACTGCCAAACCCAGAAAACATTCTAGGTTTCTAAACAAGCTCTCTACTTTTAAGATGTGTAAAAGAAATTGAATATTTAGAATTATATATATATTCCCATCTCTTAGTGGAGGGGGAAAAAAAAAGTCAAACAAAAAATAGTATACAACATGTTCTTTGCATTAGTTTTCATTGCTGTTGTAACAAATTACCACAAATTCAGTGGCTTGAGACAATACATATTCATTACCTTACAGTTCTGTAATTCAGAAGTCCTACATGGGTCTCATTGGGCTAAAATCGTGGTTAGCGGGTCTATGCTCCTTTCTGGAGGCTCCAGGGGAGAATCTCTTGTCTTATCTTTTCCAACTTCTAGAGACCATCTATTTGCTTTCCTCTCCTCACAACTCCTGTCCACCCTCTTCTGAGGCAGCAACTGCAGGCAGAGTCCTTCTCACACAGCCTTACTCCAACCTCCCATTCTGCCTCTCTCTTCCACTTCTAAGGACCCTTGTGCTTACACTGGGCCCACCTACGTAACCCAAGCTGTTCTATTTTAAAGTCAACTGATTAGTAACATTTATTCCATCTGCAAGCTTAGTTCTACTTTGCCAGGTAAAATTACATATTCACGAGTTTCAGGGATTAGGATTTGAGTCACTATTCTGTCTACCGCATTCTCCTACGGTCTCCATGTGAAGAAACTGTATCTGTCTTGATACAGCCTAACAAAACTTGCTTGAACACATTCATGAAAGCCCAAAAGGGCCTATGGTTCTGAGAGTCAACTCCCCTCTGCCCAAATGCATCCACTGCCCAGACCACGGCAGCCCTCCCAGCACACACCCAATCTGCCAAGGGGAATCTCACTCACTTGGATAAACTCCTGTCTCCCAAGACCGCTTACAAGACTACTGTCCTATGATCCTCCCCCAAACAGACTAAGGACTCTTTCTCCCTAAGAAAAAAAAAAAAAAAAAAACCCACATAGTATAATACTCTGGACATATGTACTAAAAAAAAATAATAATTCCCCCACCAGCCCCAACTATAGGTAAGCATTCTTTCCCCAGAACTGTTTTCTTTTCAAAGAAAAGAACATTTTGCTCCTGGCTCTGCCCTCAAGGAAAGCTCAGCCAATTAGAGTAGAAGATACCTGACTGAAGACATAAACCAGTCTTCCATTGATTCGTCCTCGTCCAGTGACCACACTGTCTCCAGGGAACTACCAGAAAAACAGAAAAATAAAAGTTAAAAAATCCAAAGACTTCTCTCATGAATCTAGCAATTATGCCCCAATGAAAGATCCCACCCTAAAATAAAACTCCACCCCAAATCCCTTAAAATTCAGTATAAATACAGAACATGAAGGAATCCCCTCCTCCCCGACTTAGCTCTGCAACAGCAAGCACTGGGCTGCTGCTTCATCACCACAAGTGAAAAGCACTGTATCCTTCCTCGAAGTAGAACAATCAGGAGACCCTCCTAGGGCTGTCACTACTGAGGGCTCAGAGGAAAGAAGAGGACATACAAAGAAACATGGCAATTTCTGCAAAGCCACATACCACCCCCTAAACCTTAAAGCAAACCTAGCATTTTCCTTGGAATTCTGACAGTCACTGTGTGGTTCATAATGAATCAAATGGAGCTGGCTAGTTTATTGCCAAGGTTACAAATCTTTGATCATAGACCTGAAGAAAATGGACCCAGTGAGTCCAGAGAACTCTGTGCACCTTGGAGAACACCCAGTCGAAAGAATAGGTGTCGGTGACTCTGACCTCCAAAACTCCAAAGCATAAACTTAAAGTATGTCAAAGAGGTGACTGGTTAGCCTTTAGGGGTCCCTGGTACCTAGGCAGAACAGAACCCAATCAAAAGACATTCTCAACCTTCCTTCTAAGTTTGTCATTCTACACTTTTGAGAACTAGGAAACCACACCAGAGCCCTGGGAGCTAGGCCAGTCACCTTGCACAAGGCATGAGCAGTGAACCCACATTCCTTCAGTTGCAGACAAGGGTGAGTGGGGAACCTGGAGGCCCCAACAGTGCTTCTCAAGAGGCACTTCTGCACTTCCAGAACCTGATACTTGAAAATTTTCAATGTATTCTGAGTTCTGGCAGGACTTTATTATCTAGTAGTAGACTTCACTTTCACTTTTCACTTTCATGCACTGGAGAAGGAAATGGCAACCCGCTCCAGTGTTCTTGCCTAGAGAATCCCAGGGACAGTAGAGCCTGATGGGCTGCCATCTATGGGGTCACACAGAGTCGGACACGACTGAAGCGACTTAGCAGCAGCAGCAGTAGACCAGCAGGGCCACAGCTGGTAAGTGCAACTTGGAGGCCTGCACCATTGTGAACAGATACCTTATTCTTATCAGCAGCCATTCCAAAATCTGCACATCTGTGTTCCACAAACATGTCGCTCTCAACAAAACTGCCAGGGTCCAGCAAGAGACTGATCCTCTCTCTGGCTGTCAGCTTTCCCTAAAATGCAACAAAAATCATTCAGCAATGTCATGACACACAGTCAGTAGGCAAGGAGTGTTCACGGGAGGGCCAGGAGGACTGGGTTTGCCTTCACTCCACATGAAAGCCCTCTCTCTATTCCATCAACCTGCCCAAGAGACAGGTGTTATCAGTAGAATTCAGCCAGTAAGGCAATCAGGGCAAACCAGCTGCTCCAGGAGCCACTAACTGTGAAAACAAATAAAGAGTAGGAGGAAAAGTTGGAGAGGACAAATGAGGGGGTAAGGAGAGCCTGACCCTGGAACAAGATAACTAGTTCCACAAACATTTACTGGAGACCCAAGGGTCAATAAAAAGAAGAATGGAGAAGCAGGAGGTAGAAAACTCAGGCTTTGCAAAGGATCTGAGGCTACACCCCCAGGTTCACAGACTTCCTATAGGGAACCCCACCAGCCCTGTTAAAAAAAGAAAACAACACAAAAAACACCTCTAACTAGCTATATTTTCCCCTTAAGAAAGAGACCAAAGCTAGCATTGCATATTAACACAAAAAGGCAATCCTCCACACTACTGTGTAAAATATATTTTCAGGAAAGCAATTGGGCAATAATATATCAGTGTTGAAAAATATTCAGATCTTTTGACCTAGTAATTCCACTTCTGGAAATCTACCCTATGGAAGTAGTCCAAAAATTGTGTAAAAGCGGGTGGAGTGAGAGGTTTTAAACCAAGTCAGCCTCCTGACTAAGTCAGCTTTGGCAAAAGAAAAAGTTTCTGGGGGTTACATCTAAAGCCAGTAGGATCACTTGGAAATGCTTGGGGTGATGATCCAGGGAGGGACTGAGCGATGGACCCCAACAGAAAGAGTGCACAGAGCACCAACAGGCCTTTGCAGAGGACGATCTGAAGTTCCCTCACAAACACAGCCACCTGGGGTCGGGGGGCACTCCTGGCACCACACACTATCAACCAAAGTTACATCTCACTTCCAAATGGCAAAAAGGAACTGTCACCTTCAGGCCCTTATCAAACGGGTATTTACAACATCTAAATCAACATTCAATTTAAACTTAATAAAAGGCTGGTGCAAATCTCCTCACTGAAGACCCCACCTCCCCCCTGCTTGTGAGTTTATGCCTCAGTGTCCTTCATCTCTAAGAATTTCACTTTTGTGCCTTCGAGGTTGGTTATTTAACTCTTCCGGCACACCAGTCCAGACTCACACGTGTCCAGGACCCACTGGGCGAACCTGGTCTCAAGTCCCAGGTCACTGATCTGGGCCTCAGTTTGGTTTTTTTTTTTTTTTTCTGCTACTAAAATGATCTACAGAAGCACCCCGGGCAGTGCTTAAGCTGTTCACTTCAGTCAAACACCCAGACTGACCTGAGCAACCCCAGGGGGAAAAAAAAAAAAAAAAACCCCAAACACCTGCTTCCTAGGGTGCCTTTCCTACCCAGAAAGCAGGTCGATGTACTCTGAGACCCATAAGAGTTTCAGCTGGCATTGGGGAAAGAGGTTCCACAAGTTTCCTATACAAACCACACGCCTACCCAGGTGAAGGAAAGTTTGCCCATGTAACTTCCCCTGCCAAATGTCTTGATTTTCCTTGGAGCAAGAAGCTCCTACCACTCTTAAACCGGGCATGAGAAGAGCAACATTTGTTTTTCCGTGCCTATCGTTGTTTCATTATCTTATTCCACTAAGATTATGAGGGGAGAATTATTGCCATTTTCTGTTAAGAATAAACTGACTCCGGGGGAATACGTAACTTGTCCAAGTTAACTGGTGAGCCGCTGGAGCCCAGCCAGGCTCGTCTAAAATTTCAAAGAGAAAGTAGACAGTGACAAAGCACAATGGTGCTTGTCCTGGTTTTACCTGCCCAGTTGAAAGGCATCAGGTTCACAAGGTGAACATCCTCGGCCCCACCCCGCCCCTCAAGACATCGCGTCGATTGGCTGGGAGGCCTCTTACGCAGCGAGCCGCACTCGCTGTGATAGGTCGCGACCGCTGGGGGCGGGCTGGCTGGCCTGGACCCCCTCACGACTCACTCGCTTATGCTGCGCGTCAATGCGGCGCTGCCCTCCTCCCAGCAGTGCAGCTTGCCGCTTGTTCTCGATGCGTTCGTTAACCGATACAGGCTGGGTGCACAAGCTGCGCCCCGCGCCCCGGAGACTTCTCACTACAACACTGAGCCTGGCTCCGGCCACAGCCACGCGCATTGCTGCAGCCATTTTTGCTCTATCAGCGAACCGGAGTGCGCATGTGTGTCAAGTGGTCGCTCTGTGGTGTCTGCGCCTGCGCAGCATGGGCGGGACGTAGGGAGCTTGTGGGCTGGAATACCGAAGGCTTTTGGGAGAAAGGCCTTGGAATCCTGAGGCTGTGCTAGGGCGTCACCCTGAGTCCTGTGGGACGAATCAATCTGTGTTGTGCCCTCCAGGTTGCACAGAAAAGGGACTTAGCCTTTGCTCTTTGTGGCTACCTAGACCGCTAGTTGTGTCCTACACGTAGCAATCAAGAACTTCCAGCTGTCCAAGCTGGATATAGAAAAGGAAGAGGAACTAGAGATCAAATTGCCAACATTCGCTGGTTTATAGAGAAAGCAAGGGAATTTCAGAAAAACATCTATGTGTGGTTTCAGTGACTACACTAAAACCTTTGTACGGATCATGACAAACTATGGAAAGCTCTTATGGAACAACTGCGGAGAAGGCAATGGTGACCCACTCCAGTACTCTTGCCTGGAAAATCCCATGGACAGAGGAGCCTGGTAGGCTGCAGTCCGTGGGGTCGCTGAGTCGGACACGACTGAACGACTTCACTTTCACTTTTCACTTTCATGCACTGGAGAAGGAAATGGCAACCCACTCCAGTGTTCTTGCCTGGAGAATCCCAGGGACGGGGGAGCCTGGTGAGCTGCCGTCTATGGGGTTGCACAGAGTCGGACACGACTAAAGCGACTTAGCAGCAGCAGTAGCAGTTCAAGATTGGTTGAAGATTGAGAAAAGAGTATGACAAGGCTGTCTGCTGTCACCCTGTTTGTTTAACCTATACACCGAGCACATCATGCTAAATCCTGGGCTGGATGAGTTACAAGATGGAATCAAGACAGACGGGAGAAACATCAACAACCTCAGATATGTGGATAATACCACTCTAATGGCAGAAAGTGAAGAGGAACTAAAGGGTTTCTTGACAAGGGTGAAGGAAGAGAGTGAAAGAGCTGGCTTAAGACCAAATGTTAGAAAAACTAAGATCAAGACATCTGGCCCCATTACTTCATGGCAAATAGAAGGGGGAAAGGAGGAAGTAGTGACAGATTTCCTCTTCTTGGGCTGCAAAATCACTGCTGATGGTGACTGCAGCCATGAAATCGGAAGACAATTGCTTCTTGGCAGAAAATCGGTGATAAACCTAGACTGTGTTGAAAAGCAGAGACATTACTCTGCCAACAAAGGTCCATAAAGTCAAGGCCATGGCCTTGCCAGTGGTCACGTTTTGTGAGAGCTGGACCTTAAAGAAGGCAGAAGGCCAAAGAATTGATGTCTTGGAACTGTGGTGCTGGAGAAAACTCCTGAAAGTGCCGTTGACAGGAAGGAGATCAAACCAGTCAATCTTAAGGGAGATCAACCCTGAATATTAACTGGAAGTGATGCAGAAGCTGAAGCTCCAGTATTTTGGTCATCTTATGCAAACAGATGACTCATTGGAAAAGTCCCTGATGCTGGAAAAAATTGAGGGCAGAAGGAGAAGAGGGTGTCAGAGGATGAGATAGCTGGACAGCATCACCAATGCAATGAATATGAACTTGGGCAAACTCCAGGAGATGGTGGGGGACACGGAACCCTGGTGTGCTTCAGTCCATGCAGTCACAAAGAGTTGGACACAACTGAGTGGCTGAACAACAACAACAATAATTAACTTTATGGAACACTGTACCAAGTGTCACTTTAAGCATTTTCTGTATTAGCTATTATCCTGATTTCACTGGTGAGGCAAATTAAAAGAGGTAAGGTGATTGATCCAGCGAGGACTACAGAAATGGAACCAGGATTCAAACACAGAGATGTATTATATACGACTTATTGAGCACCTGGTGTCAGCGTCACCTGAAGGCCAGTAGGGAAATGCAAACTTTCAAATTCTCAGATTCCATCCCACACCTACTGAATCAGGAATTCTGGGGGTTTGGCCAGCAATCTGTTTCAACAGATGACCTCTAGGTGATTTCGGTACTTGCTCTGAGTTTGAGAACCACTACTCTGGGGCTTTAGAACTGAACTGTTGGGAGCTTGTCTGTTTCCCCAGCTAAAAGTCAACTCTTTAAGGAAAAGAATAAGGGGTACATTTCAAGTTTATGTTCTTCAACACAGGAAACTGCTGAAGTTGATCATTAATCCCACTGAGCTCACAGCCAGGGCACTCATAAAGTCCAAACTCTGGCCTGAGACTTCAGTGTTCAGTTCAGTTCAGTTCCGTGTTAATACAGCTCAATTCAGCAAATGTTGAATCTGCTGAAACAGTTGCTATCTGCCAAGAACAAACCATCCGTACTTACTACTTTCCTGGAGTACAAATTGTTCACCTAGATATGCAGGGAAGCTGAGGATTTTAGGCCTGAAGTCATATGACTAGACAAAGCCCACCTGCAGCTCTCTGACTCCATAGTGTTAATAGATGCTCTTGGCCCTGCATTTGGGTCCCTCCTGGGTGGCACGGTGGTAAAGAATTCACTTGCCAATGCAGGAGACACAAGAGACACAGATTCAATCCCTGGGTCAGAAAGATCCCCTGGAGTAGGAAGTGGTAACCTGCTCCAGTATTCTGGACTGGAAAATTCCATGAAGAGAGGAACCTGGTGGGCTGCAGTCCTTGGGGGTCGAGAAGAGCTAGACATGACTGAGCACACAGCTGAGTGTGCATGCAACTCAGCCAACCTAGAGAAGTAGACTAGGGACCTGCCTGGTAGCACAGGGAAGAATTTGGGCAAGGCTGAGTGTGTCAAGGAGAGTTATCTCTAAGAAGGTAACTGCATTCCAGGAGTAATGGCCTGTCCAAATTCATACACATGATTGTGTCCCCAGCTTTAGGGAGAATGGTGGTAAATTACAGT
Organism: Bos indicus x Bos taurus; assembly: GCF_003369695.1. NCBI lineage: Eukaryota > Metazoa > Chordata > Mammalia > Artiodactyla > Bovidae > Bos > Bos indicus x Bos taurus. The sequence goes on from NC_040076.1 coordinate 132,454,576, forward strand.
GTGAAGAATTTTGCCACATTCTGAAACTGGGACTTGATTTGGCTTGGGGCATTGGACACCTTTGTCCTAAGGTGCTTTGCAGATCCCTCTCCTGTGGCTCATTTCACACTGTGTTAACATTTCACTCTGTGTTTAGCTCTCTTCCCAGTGAGATTCCCAAGCCAGAGAGCAGGGACCATGTCAGCTTGCTCACCACTGTGGCACCTGCACCTAGAAGAAGACCTAAAACAAAAGAGACCTTCAGAATGTGTTTGTGGCAATAGCATGTGGTTCAGGAGGTTTTCTCCTAGAGCTCTACATCTTTCCAGGCTCTGCTCAGATATCCTCTCCTCAGGCAGTCTACCCTGATCCTCCCTCTACCTGAGTTAGGGAAACTATTGGTCCCTCTGGCAGCAAAGAAGTTTGTTTTTCTTATTAACTTTGAATAACGTGTATTTAACAGAAAGCACAGCACAGGAGGGATCCATAAACAACTGTTAAGAGTTAAGAGCCCTGTCCAGATAGTTCTCTTTCCCTCCCTTTCTTTCTCCTCCCAGTCTTCCTCATCACTGTTCTAGTAACCCACCCTGGCTACCCAATACTGTACAGAATTCTGAAGATCTATCATGTTATTTCTGCTACTTCAAATGTAAGCCTAGGGGGGTGGGAGAAGGAGGAGGAAGATTTAAGTACTCGACAATTGCCCTTTGGAATCCTCTGGGCTATGTTTGAGTTATTTCTTCACTTCAAGACAGGAGTCACCTTGATCTGGCCATTCTGTGCTTGTCAGTGACCACTGTCAGCAAAGATGGGTGAAATGGAAGGAGTAAATTTGGAAGAAGTGGCATATTTGGGGGAGTGGGTTAATCAGAATCTTCAGAAAAGCAGCTGCCAAGAAAGGAATTAAACATGTAAGAAATCAATTAGGGTAATCGCCTATAAGAGAAAATGGGACAGCACCTGGGAGAGGCTGGAAGACCCCTCAGTCAGATTGCAGTTCAGTCTGACCCCCAAAGAGGAAGAGAAGGAAGAAGGGCAACTAGGAGCTTTTTAGAGTAATGTGCCATTTTAAGAGACTGTGAGAGGCGTGGCCTCAGGCAAGTACAGCAGTTAATTAAGGAATGAAGCCAGGGGCTCTCTGTCAGTTAGGATTAGTGTAGTACTGGTATCCTCTCACCTTAGGGAAGGTAGGACGAAAGGGTGTTACAGGAAATTTTGGACAGCAGCTGCCATCCATGTGGGGAGAGATGATTTTTTAAATGTTTCTTGTACATTATGAATGCACTTATCCCTCAGTGTTCTATTTTTTTAAGTGAAGGGGGAAAGTACTTTAAATTCACTTTTTGGTTTTTTTCTGGACCATGTTTCTTTGACTGCTGAGATTGGGTCACAAGAGCCCTGGTTTAAATTCCAGTTAAAACTGTTATTAAGATGTGGAACCTGGTTTTCCCCAGTCCACACATTTTTCAAGTCATCCTGGAAAATTATCTTTTCTGACTCCTTGGGCTCTGTGGGAAATGAACAGAACTGGCTTATCCTTTTTTCCAGAGGCACTTCCAGGCCTCTCTTCCACGTTTGATGAGCTGCTCTTCTTTTGAAGTTTTTGCCGTGTTGATACCACCTTTCAGCATTCCCTGACCTCCACAACATACCTCCTCTGCCTTCTCTTACAATGTCTATGTCAGGCTCACATTTTCCCTCTTCCCTACTATACTAGTCAGGATTAGGGTTCTCCAAAGAAATAGAACTATTGGGCAATAGATAGAGACAGGGAAAGACACACAGAGAGGTTTTTTATAAGAATTGACTCAGAACAACAGTAAGCTACTACCTCATATCAGTCAGAATGGCCATCATTAAAAAGTCTACAAATAACAAATGTTGGAAAGGGTGTAGAGAAAAAGGAACCCTTTCACATTGTTGATGGAAGTGTAAATTATTGCAGTCACTATGGAGAACAGTTTGGAGGTTCCTCAAAAAATTAAAAATAGAGTTGCCATATGACCCCACAATCCCACTCCTGGGCGTATACCCAGACAAAACTGTTAAAATACGCATGTACCTCTATGTTCATAGCAGCACTATTTATAACAGCCAAGACATGGAGACAACCAAAATATTTAGTGACAGATGAATGGAAAAAGAATATGTGGACAATGGACTTTTTGCTTAGTCATTAAAAAGAATGAAATAATACCCTTTACAGTTATAAGGACAGACCTAGAAATTATTATAGTAAATAAGTGGGAAAGAGAAAGACAAATACATGTGATATCACTTATATGTGGAATCTAAACTATGGCACAAGGACTTCTCTGGTGCTGCAGTGGATAAGAATCCACCTATCAATCCAGGGGACACAAGTTCGATCCCTGGTTTGGAAAGATTCCACGTGCTGTGGCACAACAAAGCCCTCGTGCCACAACTACTGAGCCCATGCTCTGCAAGTCACAGCTACTGAGTCCCCATGCAGCAACTACTGAGGCCCACATGCCCTAAGCCTATGCTCCGAAACAAGAGAAGCTACCACAATGAGAAGCCTGTGCACCACAGCGAAAAGTACCCCCTGCTTGCTGCAACTAGAGAAAGCACACACACACCAACAAAGACCCAGCACAGCCAAAAATAAATTAATTAAAAATTTTAAATAAATAAAATAAGTTATGTCCCAAATGAACATATCTACTAAACAAACCCGCAAATATAGAAAACAGACTTGTGGTTCCCAAAGGTGGGGGGTGGGGTAGGGAGGGATTGAGAGTTTGAAATTAGCAGATGCAAACTATTATATACACAAACTATTATATATAGGATGGATAAACAAAAAGGTCCTACTGTATAGCACAGGGAATTATATTCACTGCCCTGTGATAATTTATAATAGAAAATAATATATATAACTGAGTCACTTTGCTATATAACACAAATTAAACACATTATAAACTAACTATACTCAACAATAAAATAATGATCTGATTTAAAAATGGACAGAGGATCTGAATAGACATCTTTTCAAAGAAAATGGCTAATGGGTGCTGAAAAGATGCTCAATATCACTCATCATCAGGGAAATGCACATCAAAACCACAATGAGGTGTTAGTCTCACACCTGTTAAAATGGCTATTACCAAAAGTCAAGCAATAACAAGTGTTAGTGATGATGTGGGAGAAAAGGGAACACTTGTGCACTGTTGGTATGAATGTAAATTGATATAGCCATTATGGAAAATATTATGGAGGCCCCTCAAAAAACTAAAAACAGAACTACCATATGATCTAGCAATCCACTTCTGGGTATTTGTCCAAAGAAAATGAGAACACTAATTTGAAAAGGTATATATGTACCACCATGTTCATGGCAGCTTTATTTACAATAGCCAAGACATGGAAACTGCCTGTGTTCTCCAATGGATGAGTGGGTAAATAATATAATATGAATATTATTCAGCCATGAAGAAAAATGAAATCTTGCCATTTGTGACATCATGGGTGGACCTTGCCGTATTATGCTAAGTGAAATAAGTCAGGCAGAGGAAGACAAATACTGTATGATCTCACTTATACGTGGAATTTTTTTAAAGTGCTCAGATTAGTGGTTGCCAGAGCTGGTACAAAATTCCAGTACTAAATATGTCATGGGGAATGTAATGTACAGGTTGCTGCTGCTAAGTCGCTTCAGTCGTGTCCGACTCTGTGCGACCCCATAGACGGCAGCCCACCAGGCTCTGCCATCCTTGGGATTCTCCAGGCAAGAACACTGGAGTGGGTTGCCATAGTGACTATACTTAATAATACTGTATTTCATATTTGAAAGTTGCTAAGAGAATAGATCTTAAAAGTTCTCATCACAAGGAAAAAAATGTGTAACTATGTATAGTGTCAGGTTAACAAGACTTGTTGTGGTGACCATTCCACAATGTATACAAATATAGAATCATTACGTTGTATACCTAAAACTACTATAATGTTATATGTCAATTACACCTCAATTAAAAAAAAAAAAGCATTTTCAGCAACATGAATGGACTTAGAGACTGTCATACTGAGTGAAGTAAAGTCAGACAGAGAAGGAGAACTATCATATGACATCTACTATATGTGGAATCTAAAAAGAAATGATACAAATGAACTTATAAAACAGAAAGAGACTCAGAGACTTAGAGAATGAACTAATATGGTTGATGAGGGGAAGGGATAGTTAGGGAATTGGGGGTGGACATGTACACACTGCTATATTTAGAATAGATAACCAACACGGATCTACTGTATAGCACATGGAGCTCTGTTCAATGTTATGTGGCAGCCTGGATGGGAGGGGAGTTTGGGAGAGAATGGATGCATATATATATATGTATATATGGCCGAGTCGCTTTGCTGTTGACCTGAAACTATCACAACATTGTTAATCAGCGGTACCCCATTACAAAATAAACAGTTTAAAAAAAAGCCTACAGTTTAAAAATTCTAATTAACAAAGAAAGCACTCTGTAATATTCATAGTTTATTTCATATCTGTATATGTTATCAATATTCAGTTCAGTTCAGTCTCTCAGTCGTGTCCAATTCTTTGCAACCCCATGAACCACAGCACACCAGGCCTTCCTGTCCATCACCAACTCCCAGAGTCCACCCAAACCCATGTTCATTGTGTCCGTGATGCCATCCAACCATCTCATCCTCTGTCATCCCCTTCTCCTGCCAGCATCAGGGTCGTTTCAAATGAGTCAGCTCTCTGCATCAGGTGGCCAAAGTACTGGAGTTTCAGCTTCAACATCAGTCCTTCCAATGAACACGCAGGACTGATCTCCTTTAGGATGGACTGGTGGATCTCCTTGCAGTCCAAGGGACTCTCGAGAGTCTTCTCCAACACCACAGTTCAAAAGCATCAATTCTTCGATGCTCAGCCTTCTTTATAGTCCAACTCTCACATCCATATATGACTACTAGAAAAACCATAGCTCTGACTAGATGGACCTTTGTTGGCAAAATAATGTCTCTACTTTTTAATATGCTGTCTAGGTTGGTCATAACTTTCCTTCCAAGGAGCAAGAATCTTTTAAATTCATGGCTGAAATCACCATCCACAGTGATTTTGGAGCCCAGAAAAATAAAGTCAGCCACTGTTTCCACTGTTTCCCCATCTATTTGCCATGAAGTGATGGGACCGGATGCCATGATCTTAATTTTCTGAATGGTGAGCTTTAAGCCAACTTTTTCACTCTCCTCTTTCACTTTCATCAAGAGGCTCTTTAGTTCTTCTTCACTTTCTGCCATAAGGGTGGTGTCATCTGCATATCTGAGGTTATTGATATTTCTCCCAGCAATCTTGATTCCAGCTGATGCTTCCTCTAGCCCAGCGTTTCTCATGATGTACTCTGCATATAAGTTAAATAAGCAGGGTGACAATAGACAGCCTTGACGTACTCCTTTTCCTATTTGGAACCAGTCTGTTGTTCCATGTCCAGTTCTAACTGTTGCTTCCTGACCTGTATACAGGTTTCTCAAGAGGCAGGTCAGGTGGTCTGGTATTCCCATCCCTTTCAGAATTTCCCAAGCTTATTGTGATCCACACAATCAAAGGCTTTGGCATAGTCAATAAAGCAAAAATAGATGTTTTTCTGTAACTCTCTTGCTTTTTTTGATGATCCAGGGGATGTTGGCAATTTGATCTCTGGTTCCTCTGCCTTTTCTAAAACCAGCTTGAACATATGGAAGTTTGTGGTTCACATATTGCTGAAGCCTGGCTTGGAGAATTTTGAGCATTACTTTACTAGTGTGTGAGATGAGTGCAATTGTGTGGTGGTTTGAGCATTCTTTGGCATTACCTTTCTTTGGAACTGGAATGAAAACTGGCCTTTTCCAGTCCTGTGGCCACTGCTGAGTTCTCCAAATTTGCTCACATACTGAGTGCAGCACTTTCACAGCATCATCTTTTAAGATTTGAAATAGCTCAACTAGAATTCCATCACCTCTACTAGCTTTGTTCCTAGTGATGCTTCCTAAGGCCCACTTGACTTCACATTCCAGGATGTCTGGCTCTAGGTGAGTGTGAGTGATCACACCTTCCTGATTATCTGGGTCATGAAGATCTTTCTTGTACAGTTCTTCTGTGTATTCTTGCCACCTCTTCTTAATATCTTCTGCTTCTGTTAGGTCCATACCATTTCTGTCCTTTATTGAGCCCATCTTTGCATGAAATGTTCCTTTGGTATCTCTAATTTTCTTGAAGAGATCTCTAGTCTTTCCCATTCTATTGTTTTCCTCTATTTCTTTGCATTTATCACTGAGGAAGGCTTTCCTATCTCTCCTTGCTATTCTTTGGAACTCTGCATTCAAATGGGTATATCTTTCCTTCTCTCCTTTGCTTTTCACTTCTCTTCTTTTCACAGCTATGGGTAAGGCCTCCTTAGACAGCCATTTTGGTTTTTTGTATTTCTTTTTCTTGGAGATGGTCTTGATCCCTGTCTCCTATAGAATGTCTCGAACCTTCATCCGTAGTTCATCAGGCACTGTGTCTATCAGATCTAGTCCCTTAAATCTATTTCTCACTTCCACTGTATAATCATAAGGGATTTGATTTAGGTCATACCTGAATAGTCTAATGGTTTTCCCTACTTTCTTCAATTTAAGTCTGAATTTGGGAATAAGGAGTTCATGATCTGAGCCACAGTCAGCTCCTGGTCTTGTTTTTGCTGACTGTATAGAGCTTCTCCATCTTTGGCTGCAAAGGATATAATCAATCTGATTTCGGTGTTGACCACCTGGTGATGTCCATGTGTAGAGTCTTCTCTTGTGTTGTTGGTAGAGGGTTTTTGCTATGACCAGTGTGTTCTCTTGGCAGAACTCAGTTAGACTTTGCCCTGCTTCATTCTGTACTCCAAGGCCAAATGTGCCTGTTACTCCGGGTGTTTCTTGACTTCCTACTTTTGCATTCCAGTCCCCTATAATGAAAAGGACATCTTTTTTGGGTGTTAGTTCTAGAAGGTCTTGTAGGTCATCATAGAACCATACAACTTCAGCTTCTTCAGCATTACTGGTCAGGGCATAGACTTGGATTACCATGATATTGAATGGCTTGCCTTGGAAACGAACAGAGATCGTTCTGTCGTTTTTGAGATTGCATCCAAGTACAGCGTTTCGGACTCTTTTGTTGACTGTGATGGCTACTCCATTTCTTCTAAGGGATTCCTGTCCACAGTAGTAGATATAACGGTCATCTGAGTTAAATTCACCCATTCCAGTCCATCTTAGTTCGATGATTCCTAGAATGTCGATATTCACTCTTGCCATCTCCTGTTTGACCACCTCCAGTTTGCCTTGATTCATGGATCTAACATTCCAGGTTCCTATGCAATATTGCTCTTTACAGCATTGGACCTTGCTTCTATCACCAGTCACATCCACAGCTGGGTATTGTTTTTGCTTTGGCTCCACCCCTTCATTCTTTCTAGAGTTATTTCTCCACCGATCTCCAGTAGCATATTGGACACTTACTGACCTGGGGAGTTCATCTTTCAGTGTCCTATCTTTTTGCCTTTTCATACTGTTCATGGGGTTCTCGAGGCAAGAATACTGAAGTGGTTTGCCATTCCCTTCTCCAGTGGACCACAGTCTGTCAGACCTCTCCACCATGACCTGTCCATTTTGGGTGGCCCCACATGGCATGGCTTAGTTTCATTGAGTTAGACAAGGCTGTGGTCCATGTGATCAGATGGGCTATTTTGTCTCTGATTGTGGTTTCAGTCTGTCTGCCCTCTCATCCCCTCTGTCAGTGCCTACCGTCTTACTTGGGTTTCTCTTACCTTGGACGTAGGGTATCTCTTCATGGCTGCTCCAGCAAAGCATACGCAGCAGCTGTGGCACTAAAGATTATTTAATTATTTATTTTTTAAAAAGAAAGCCTGTTGTGCTATTCAGTCTGAGTAGAAAATTCTGAGAAAAGAAGGCTGAAGAATTAATGATGTACATCTCCAACTGAGTCCCAAAGCCATCAGGAATACAGGTGTTCAAGTGCAGGAAATAAATGGATGTCTCAGCTCAAGCAGAGACATTTGGCCTTCCTCTACCTTTTTGTCCTGGTCGATTGGATGATGCCCATCCACATTTGTGATGATGATCCTTTTTACCCAGTATGCTCAAATACAAATTTTTTCTAGAGACACCCTCACAGACACACCCAGAAATAATTTGGACATCCTTTAGCCTAAACTTAGTTAGGTTGACACATCAAATTAACCTTCAGATCTTCATTCTACCACCATTGTGAACGAGTTCATTCAATCTTTATACTGATATCCTCTGATTATCTGGCCTGAGAGTGCCTCAGCTTCCCTAACAAGAAGGGCCTTCAGCTGTCTTCCACTTCAGCCACCCACATGCTGGGCCTTCTAATCACCTAGAATTGCTTCACTTCCAGGACCTAGAACCCAGAGGTTCTCCCTACCACTCTTTGTCCTCCTTCCTTTCCAATACCCTTTCTTCAAACTGAATCTGGTCCATGCCCTCAATATAATCCCCCACCTTTCCCCGCCCTTTCTTTTTTTTTTTTAAATGAAGATGACATAGCAGGAGTATTTATTTATTTTTGTTTTTGGCTGTGGTGGTCTCTGTTATTTTGCTCCTGCTTTCTCTCATTTTAACGAGTGGGGCTACTCTTCCCTGAGTGCACGGGCTTCTCCTTGTGGTGGCCTCTTTTGTTGCAGAGCACAGGTTCTAGAGCTCAGTAGTTGTGGTGCAGGGGCTTAGTTGCTCTGAGACATGTGGAATCTTCCTGGACCAGGGATTGAACCCATATCTCCTGCATTGGCAGCCAGATTCCTATCCACTATGCCACCAGGACAGTCCAGTAGTATTTGTTTATTGGCTGAGTCAGGTCTTAGTTGCAGCAGGAGGGATCTTTCATTGTGGCACGTGGGCTTAGTTGCCCTGTGGCATGTGAGATCTTAGTTCCCGGACCAGGAATCAAGCCACATCCCCTGCATTGGAAGATGTATTCTTAACCACTGGACCACCAGAAAAATCCCCATATAACCTTTGTTAATTCCCACAGTATAACTATTTAAACTCTACCTGCTCTAGCACTGTCCTCTCTTGACCCCTTTCCATCAAGATCACCATGCCAAGGCCCAACCCTGGGTCACCGCTTCTTTTGGATCATGCTGATTCTGCTCACAGACTGCCCACAGTTGCTGGAAGAAGTAAAAAAAAAAAAAAGCATATCAGGCATATTAGTTTCCTAGAGTTGCTGCAACCAGTTACCAAAAAACTGGTGTCTTAAAAGAATTGAAATTTATTCTCTCTCTGTTCTGGAGGACAAGAAACCAAAATCAGGGTGTTGGCAGGGACAATCTGCCTTCAAAGTCTTTTGAGGAGACCCCTTTCTTGTCTCTTCCAGCTTCTGGTGATTCCTGATATTCCTAAGGTTATGGTAGCATCACTCTTATCTCCATCTTCACATATGTGGTCTTCTTCTCTGGATCTCCTTGTCTGCACTTTCCCTCTTCCTTTCTTTGTTAGGATACCAGTCATTGGATTTAGGGCCCACCCTAACTGGCTCAGATGGTAAAGCGTCTGCCTGCAATGTGGGAGACCCGGGTTCAATTTCTGGGTCGGAAAGATCCCCTGGAGAAGGAAATGGCAATCCACTCCAGCACTCTTGCCCGGAAAATCCCACAGACGGAGGAGCCTGATAGACTACAGTCCATGGGGTCGCAAAGAGTTGGACATGACTGAGCGACTTCACTTTCACTTTCTAAGTCCAGGAAGTCTTCTCAGGTGGCACTGGTGGCAAAGAACCCACCTGCCAATGCAGGAGACATTACGACACATGGCTTTGATCCCTGGGTCAGGAAGATCTCCTGGAAGAGGGCATGGCAACCTATTCCAGTATTCTTGCCTGGAGAATCCCATGGACAGAGGAGCCTGGCAGGCTATAGTTCATAGGGTTGCAAAGAGTCGAACATAACTGAAGGGACTTAGCATGCACGCACTCTCTCTAAATCCAGAATGACCTCATCTTAAGATCATGCACAAGATTACATATGCAAGGGTCTATTTCCAAATAAGGTCACATTCACAGGTGCTAGGGGTTAGGGCTTGGATGTATCATTTGGGGGGACATCATTCCCAACACTGCACTACATCACTGCAGATTCTTGCTGTTCCTTGCTGTTCTCTTCAACCGTATATCTGCATGTCCAAATCTAATACATCCACTTTCAAACACCAAGCAACCTCTTCTTTTGCTAAACTCCCATCTGCTTTTTGTTCCTAATTTATGGCTTTTATCAATTTCTACCTGTTACCAGTGAAATCTCTGGTTCCCTGGATTGCAGAAACTATCTCATTATCAATCTTCACTTTGGAACCTTAGCTCTGACTGGAATTATTTATGTTGTTCCTGCCACAAATGAACATGCTGCCCTGGTCCCTCTACCCTAATCGTCTTTGTCTTTCTCAATCAAAAGAAACTTGTGATTCTTAGTGATTCTTCTTCCCTAACTAGTTCTCTGTCTTCCTCCCCCTTGCTTCCGCTTCCTCCCAGTGCTCAGCAACCTGTCCTTTTTCTACTTCCACTTCTCAATCAGGCCATTGGTTGCTTCCCTTTTCTCTCCTTGACCAGTTCAGTTCTTTGCTTAAGGTTTTCTTCTACCTCCTCAGGGCCCACTAGATAGCCCTTTTAAAATCAGTTGATTAATTAATTAATTTGGCTGTTCTGGGTCTTGGTTGTGGCACATGGGCTCTTCAGTCTTTGTTGCAGCATCCAAACTGTTAGATCTAGCTCCTCAACCAGGGATTGAACCCAGGTCCACTGCATTGGGAGTGCAGAGTCTTAGCCACTGGACTACAAGGGAAGTCACCTTGATCGCCTGAACTTTCTCCAAGAACACTCCCTTCAACTTCTTGCCTTTTCTGATACCCTTACTCCCTTTTTTCTAATATCCAACATGTGTGCATTTGTTTTTCATGTTCCCATTGTTTGTCCCTACTTCTGTGATGGTACCTTCTTGATAAGTTGCATTAAAATTACTTGTTCGGGTTTTGCAAACTTGCCCCTTACCATCCACGTTACACTCCAATTCTATCTGTATTTATACCTGGCAATGGGTTCGGGATGAATGTGTTCAGGACTATGGTACATTAGGTACATACACCCAGCTGGAATGATAGAAGATAAGAAAAACGATGTAGATTTGAAGAAAGAGTCCTGAGCTTGCAAAAACAGTTCCAGTGTTAACTTCTGAGTATATTGATTCTACTACCCTTGAGAATAGCTTTTTCCACTTCAACTGAAAGTCTTAATGATTCTCTCCATTTCTGGATACTGGGTTGCATTTAAATTAAAATCTAACCATCATACTAGAAATATTCTTTCGTTTTCCCTTATCTTCCTCCTTCCTAGCCCTCTTCCAACTGTTTAGAAAATTCCAAGACAAGAGTCATGGTACTGGATTAAGAAATGTTTCTTTTATTTAGGGGCTTCTCCTCCTCACTTCTTTTCTGATTTCTGGTATAGAATTCCATGGACAGAGGAGCCTGGTGGGCTATAGTCCATGGGGTCTCAAAGAGTCAGACACAAGTGAGCAACTAACACTTTCACTTTCAAACAGATGATCTATGCTACTTTCACAATTATTTCTATTATAATGGATGGTTTCAAGCATTTGGTATGAATTATACTATTCTAAAGCAATTAAAGTTAACATCTAGAAACCGGAAAAATTGAGTATTCATATATGACTCTCTATTGGTTTATAAGGTTGTTTAGGATAAGGATTCTTTCATTTTTATTTCTAAGTTTCTAGCGACCAATGGTTCCTAGTCCAGGGGAGGTATTCAATCACTGAATGAACTTCCCATTTCCTTACTCTAGTTTCTTTGGGAAAATGGAATTTTCTGACCCTCAGTTCCATTATTAGAAGCAACTTCAGAGAAAACAAGGTGGCAGAGGAGTAGGTGGACGTGGAGTACATCTCTCTCCCCGGATGCATCAGGAATACAGCTCAGACACAGAAATGCATACAGAACACCAGCTGAAAGCAGACAGGAGTGCCTGACCAGCAGAAAAGAATATATAGACCTACCCAAAACTCGGTGGGATGAATGAACTAGGGGGAAGAACAGGAGTATTAGTAGGACTGGACCTGCCCTCAGCTTGTGGGGGAACTGAAGCAGGGGTTCAATCCCTACATTGGGGAAATTGTCTGAGTCAGAGGAGAAACATTTAAGGCTGAGAGTGAAATAGATGATCTGTGGCAGCCACCCAAGATGGACGGGTCATAGTGGAGAGTTCTGACAAAACGTGGTCCACTGGAGAAGGAAATGGCAAACCACTTCAGTATTCTTTCCTTGAGAACCCCATGAACAGTATGAAAAGGCAAAAAGATAGGACCCTGAAAGATAAACTTCCCAGGTCAGTAGATGCCCATTATGCTACTGGAGATCAGTAGAGAAATAATTCCAGAAGAATGAATACACGGAGCCAAAGCAAAAACAACACCCAGTTGTGGATGTGACTGGTGATAGAAGCAAAGTCTGATGCTGTAAAGAGCAATATTGCATAGGAACCTGAAATGTTAGGTTCATGAATCCAAGCAAATTGGAAATGGTCAAACAGGAGACGGCAAGAGTTAACATTGACATTTTAGCAATCAGTGAACTAAAATGGACTGGAATGGGTGAATTTAACTCAGAGGACCATTACATCTACTACTGTGGGCAGGAATCCCTTAGAAAAAATGGAGTAGCTATCATAGTCAGCAAAAGAGTCTGAAATACAGTATGTGGATGCATCTCAAAAATGACAGAATGATCTCTGTTTCCAAGGCAAACTATTCAATGTCACAATAATCCAAGTCTATGCCCCAACCAGTAATGCTGAAGAAGTTGAAGTTGAACAGTTTTATGAAGACCTACAAGACCTTCTAGAACTAACACCCAAAAAAGATTCAAAAAAATTATTCAAGAGATGGGAGTACCAGACCACCTGACCTGCATCTTGAGAAATCTGTATGCATGTCAGGAAGCAACAGTTAGAACTGGACATGGAACAACAGACTGGTTCCAAATAGGAAAAGGAGTATGCCAAGGCTGTATATTGTCACCTTGCTTATTTAACTTATATGCAGAGTACATCATGAGAAACACTGGGCTGGAGGAAGCACAAACTGGAATCAAGATTGCTGGGAGAAATATCAATAACCTCAGATATGCAGATGACACCACCCTTATGGCAGAAAGTGAAGAAGAACTAAAGAGCTTCTTGATGAAAGTGAAAGAGGGGAGTGAAAAAGTTGGCTTAAAACTCACCATTCAGAAAACTAAGATCATGGCATCTCATCCCATCACTTCATGGCAAATAGACAGGGAGACAGTGGAAACAGTGACAGACTTTATTTTTTAAGGCTCCAAAATCACTGCAGATTGTGACTGCAGCCATGAAATTAAAAGACACTTACTCCTTGGAAGAAAAGTTATGACCAACCTAGACGGCATATTAAAAAGCAGAGACATTACTTTGCTAACAAAGTCCATCTAGTCAGGGCTATGGTTTTTCCAGTAGTCATGTATGGATGTGAGAGTTGGACTATAAAGAAGGCTGAGCACCGAAGAATTGATGCTTTTGAACTGTAGTATTGGAGAAGACTCTTGAGAGTCCCTTGAACAGCAATGAGATCCAGCCAGTTCATCCTAAAGGAAATCAGTCCTGAATATTCATTGGAAGGACTGATATTGAAGCTGAAACTCCAATACTTTGGCCACCTGATGCAAAGAACTGACCCATTTGAAAAGACCCTGATGCTGGAAAGATTGAAGGTGAGAGAAGGGGATGACGGAGAATGAGATGATTGGATGGCATCACCAACTCAATGGACGTGAATTTGTGTAAACTCCGGGAGTTGGTGATGGACAGGGATGCCTGGTATGCTGCAGTCCATGGGGTTGCAAAGAGTCGAAGACGACTGAGCGACTGAACTGAACTAAACTGAAATGGAATGAGAATCAGACAGGTCTTGCTGCAGCCATACATACCCCAGATCGCACAGTGGATGGGAGCTGGAGTTTAGGGATTGTGGTGCAATCCCTGGGTGAGGGCTGCTTTTGACTGCAGAGAGACAGATTGAGGGGACATGGGGGAGGAGACTGTGGTGGGAAATGCCCATGGAGAAAAGCCGGGCAGCCATGGAAACAAGGCGATACTGCTGAGTCACGCATAGGGGGTAGGGCCATCACCATAGCCTCTCTCCTCCCACATAGAAGCATTGGCAGCTAAACAATAGAGAGGCTGGCCCATCAAACGCCTGACGCACTGAACTACAGAGTAGGACCCCACCCAGGGTGCACCTTTAAGTGCCGGACTTGCTGATATACAGAGTAGGAGGGAGGAGGGGAGATGGGGCGGGGAGGTCCCTCTACGTGCCTGATAAGCCGAACAACAGAGAAGGACCCCAGGCAAGGAAGCCCTCTAAGTGCCTGAACGGCTGGGTGGAACTACAGAGAAGGACCAGCCAAAGAGGCCCTCTGATCGCCAGCTACAAGAGGCTCGAGAAAAGACTGTGATAAGGCCGTAACACTGTGGCTGAGGCAGTCCGTGTCCCTGCACACTTGGTGCCGCCAGGGTCCCCACAAGCCAAGCAGCTGCACCACCTTCACACTCAACTGTCACTGGGGCAGAGCTGTCAGGCAAAAACAAATCTTGCGTCTATGTGGGCAGGGATGTTTCAGTAGTGTGTGACTCTTTGTGACCCTGTAGACTGTGGTCTGCCAGGCTTCTCTGACAGGGAGGGGGATTCTCCAGGCAAGAATACAGGAGCAGATTGGCCAATGGTTGCCATTTGCTTCTAGAGCACTATATTTCCTGCTGCCTTAGCTGCCAACTCCCCTGAGTACCTGGTGCTGCCAGAACCCCTGTGACCCAAGCAGCTGCACCACCTCCATACCTGACCCTCACAGGGGCAAACCCAACTCCTCCAGAGCAGCTTCAAGAGCAAACCCCAGTGGACCACCCACATGCAGAGGTGGAAATAAAGCTACAATTGAAACCCAGGGGCAGTGTGACTAAGGAAGAAGACCCCAAACCCTCCCATGAGCTGTACAAGCTATAGATTAAATCCACACAATCAACTAGGCAGACTCTGTGTCTATGGAGTATATTAAAGGTCATTGAGAGCTCCCACAAAAGAAAACATGCTAGTTCTGATAGCTGTGGACACTGGAGGTGAGAACACAGAGGAGTAGGACCAGATCAGAATCTGAGCTGCCCCCAACAGCAGGTCCAGAGATCAGCACAGTGTCAGAGGGCATCCTAGGGAGGTGAAATGGACTGTGACTCCCAGCGAGGGAAAGAACTCTGACAGCAGTGACTCAAGAAACATTTATTATTCTTATGTTTTGACTTGTTCTATAGATTCTTTCTTTTAGGGGCTTCCCTGGTGCTCAGAGGTTTAAGTATCTGCCTGCAATGCGGAAGACCTGGGCTCGATCCCTGGGTCGGGAAGACCTCCTGGAGAAGGAAATGCCAACCCACTCCAGTATTATTGCCTGGGAAATCCCATGGACGGAGGACTCTGGTGGCCTACAGTCTACAGGGTCGCAGAGTTGGACACAACTGAGTGACTACACTTTCACTATAGATTCTTTTGGGTTTTTTTTCTTTTCTTTCCTTTTTCCCCTCCCCTCTGTTGTAGTCAATTTTATTGGCACTATGAAATCCAATAAATCTTTTGAACTATTTTTTATTTTCTTTTTTTCCTCAGTCACATTTTTTTATTGTTGTTATAAAACCTCTGCCTCTATGTTGGGCTTTTGAAGGTCTAGATAGTTATTTTTTTCTCTCTCTCTCTCTTTTTTAAATTTTAATTTTTAACTTTTTAAACCTATTATTTTTTATACATTTATTCCTTTGTTTGCTTTTCCTACTGTTCTTTTCCCCTTGTGGTTAATCTTTCATATATATAAATCTTCTTTATCTACCTCTGTTTAACTTTGCATATCTATTCTCTCTTTTCTTTCTTTCCTTTAGTCTCAACATATTTGTTAGTTTTGTTTTCACTGCTTTATTCCCCACTTGGCACCTTGCTTTAGTTTTGTTTTCCAGTTTATGCTTTAGTTACTTTTTTTCTGGTAGATATAATTTTTGGTTTCCTTTGTTTGCTGGGTCTAACTATAGTACTTTATTTTTGTTGGACTGTTTTGATTTTGCTTATGGGTGTATGTGTATATGTGTATTTTCAGTCACAATTTTTATTGTTGTTATAAACTTCTACACCTATGTTGGGCTTTTACAATTCTGTGGAGTTTTCCTTTTTTAAAAATTTTTCTTTATTCTTCCATTTTTAAAAATTTTCTTTTCTCTTTTTTATAATTTTAACTTTTAATTTTCTTAAACCTAATATATTTTTTCTACATTTATTCCTTTGTTTGCCTTTCCTGCTGCTCTTTTCCCCTTGCAGTTAACCTTTCTATATACAAATCTTCTTCATCTACCTCTATTTAACTTTACATATCTATTCTTTCCTTTCCTCTCAACATATTTGTTAGTTATGCTTTTACTGCTTTATTCCCCACTTGGCACCTTGCTTTAGTTTTGTTTTCCAGTTTCTGCATAGTTAGTTTTATTCTTAACTGGTAAATATAATTTTTTATATCTTTTGTTTGCCAGGTCAACCTATTGTACTTTATTTTTGTTGGACTGTTTTGACTTTGCTCATGGGTGTATATGTATATGTGTATATTCCATTATTTTAATTATTATCAGCCTGATTTTGTAACTGCCATTTGTCTTGGGTTCATCTTTGGTTTCTCATTTTTGGATATTTGTTTTAATCACACTTAATGCCATAACAAACCACTTGTGGAATTTTCCTCCCTGACCAGAGATCAAGCCCCGAGCCTTTGGAGTGTGAGCACTGACTCCAAGACCCTAGACTACTAGAGAAGTAACCCTCAGGGATATCAAATAGTGAGAACTGATGCAAAGGAAACCACTGGAATACAAGAGCCAGCATCACACAACCACCAACAGCACCCTGTGCAGGAAGCATCATCCAAACAACAAAAAACAAAAATGCAAACCCAATCAGCAACAGACAGGATTACCACTTCACCCAGTCTTGCCCATCAGAGGAAAAACAAAAACACACAAACAAAAACTTAGCACAAATATCACCGTATAAGAAGCTTACACAAACCACTGGACCAACCTTAGAGGGCAGAAACCAAAAGGAAGAAAGAATTCAACCTTGAAACCTGGGAAAGAAAGTTGGTCACTCCATCGTGTCTGACTCTTTGTGACCCCATGGACTGTAGCCCACCAGGCTCCTCTGTTCATGGAAGTCTCCAGGCAAGAATACTGGAGTGGGTTGCCATTTCCTTCTCCAGGGGAGCTTCCTGACCCAGGGATCTAACCGAGGTCTCCCACATTGCAGGCAGATTCTTTACTGACTGAACCACCAGGGAAGCCTGAGAAAAGGAGACCTCAAACACAATAAGATTAAAAAAAGAATAATGAAAAGGCAGAGAAATACTACACAAATGAAGGAACAAACTAGAAACACAGAAGTCCAAATGAATGAAGAGTAAATAGGCAAACCACCTGAAAAAGAATTCAGAATAATGATAGTAAAGATGATCAAAAACCTTGAAAGCAAAATGGAGAAAATGTAAGAATCAATTAACAAAGACCTATAAGAATTAAAGAATAAACATGCAGAGATAAACAACACAATTACTGAAATTAAAAACACTTTAGAAGAAATCAATAGCAGAATATCTGAAGGAGAAGAACGGGTCAGTGAGCTGGAAGATAAAATGGTGGAAATAACTTCTGAAGAGCAGACTAAAGTAAAAAGAATGAAAAGAACTGAGGATTGTCTCTGGGACAATATCAAATGCATCAACATTCGAATCATAGGGGTTCCAGAAGAAGAAGAGAAAAAGAAAGGATATGAGAACATTTTTGAAGAGATTATCGTTGAAAATTTTCCCAACATGGAAAAGGAAATAGACAATCAAGTCCAATAGGCACAAAGAGTCCCATACAGGATAAACCCAAGGGAAAACATGCCCAAGACACATGCTAATCAAACTGCCTCTGCAGCTGCTGCTGCTAAGTCGCTTCAGCCGTGTCCGACTCTGTGCGACCCCATAGACAGCAGCCCACCAGGCTACCCTGTCCCTGGGGTTCTCTAGGCAAGAACACTGGAGTGGGTTGCCATTTCCTTCTTCAATGCATGAAAGTGAAAAGTGAAAATGAAGTTGCTCAGTCGTGCCTGACTCTTAGCAACCCCATGGACTGCAGCCTACCAGGCTCCTCCATCCATGGGATTTTCCAGGCAAGAATACAAGTTAACAAATGCTAAACACAAAGAAAGAATATTAAAGGCAGCAAGGGAGAAGCAATAAGTAACATACAATGGAAACCCCATACACTTAACAGCTGATCTTTCAGCAGAAACTCTGGAGGTCAGAAGGGAATGGCAGATATATTTGAAGTACTGAAAGGGAAAAATCTACAACCAAGATTACTGTACCCAGCAAGGATCTCATTCAAAATTGATGGAGAAATCAAAAATTTTGAGACAAGCCTAAGTTAAGAGAATTCAGTACCACCAAACCAGCTTTACAACAAATGTTAAAAGGACTTATATAGCCAAGAACTACAAGAGAAGAAAAAAGATCTACAAAATCAACCCCAAACAAGAAAATGACAATAGGAATATATATATTAATAATTACTTCAAATGTAAATTTACTAAATGCGCCAACCAAGAGACTGGCTAAATGGATACACAAACAAGACCCATATACATGCTGTCTACAAGAAAAGCACTTCAGACCTAAAGACACATATAAACTGAAAGTGAGAGGATGGAAAAATATATTCCATGCAAATGGGAAGCAAAAGAAATCTGGAGTAGCAATCATCATATCAGACAAAATAGACCATAAAATAAAGAATATTACAAGAGATAAGGAAGGACACTACATAATGATCAAAGGAATCAATCCAAGAGGAAGACAACAATTGCAAATATCTATGCAACCCAAATATCTGACAGAATGTGGTCCACTGGAGAAGGGAATGGCAAACCACTTCAGTATTCTTGCCTTGAAAACCCCATGAACAGTATGAAAAGGCAAAATGATAGGACACTGAAAGAGAAACTCCCCAGGTCAGTAGGTGCCCAATATGCTACTGGAGATCAGTGGAGAAATAACTCCAGGAAGAATGAAGGGATGGAGCCAAAGCAAAAACAAAACCCAGTTGCAGATGGGACTGTTGATAGAAGCAAGGTCCGATGCTGTAAAGAGCAATATTGCATAGGAACCTGGAATGTCAGGTCCATGAATCAAGGCAAATTGGAAGTGGTCAAACAAGAGATGGCAAGAGTGAATGTTGACATTCTAAGAATCAGCAAACTAAAATGGACTGGAATGGGTGAATTTAACTCAGATGAACATTATATCTACTACTGTGGACAGGAATCCCTCAGAAGAAATGGAGTAGCCATCATGGTCAACAAAAGGGTCTGTAATGCAGTACTTGGATGCAATCTCAGAAACGACAGAATGATCTCTGTTCGTTTCCAAGGCAAACCATTCAATATCACAGTAATCCAAGTCTATGCCCCAACCAGTAACGCTGAAGAAGCTGAAGTTGAACGATTCTATGAAGACCTACAAGGCCTTCTAGAACTAACACCCAAAAAAGATGTCCTTTTCATTATAGGGGACTGGAATGCAAAAGTAGGAAGTCAAGAAACACCTGGAGTAACAGGAAAATTTGGCCTTGGAAAACAGAATGAAGCAGGGCAAAGAGTAATAGTTTTGCCAAGAAAATGCACTGGTCATAGCAAACACCATCTTCCAACAACACAAGAGAAGACTCTACACATGGACATCACCAGATGGTCAACACCGAAATCAGATTGATTATATCCTTTGCAGCCAAAGATGGAGAAGCTCTATACAGTTAATAAAAACAAGACCGGGAGCTGACTGTGGCTCAGATCATGAACTCCTTATTGCCAAATTCAGACTGAAACTGAAGAAAGTAAGGAAAACCACTAGACCATTCAGGTATGATATAAATCAAATCCCTTATGATTATACAGTGGAAGTGAGAAATAGATTTAAGGGCCTAGATCTGATAGAGTGCCTGATGAACTATGGAATGAGGTTCGTGACATTGTACGGGAGACAGGGATCAAGATCATTCCCATGGAAAACAAATGCAAAAAAGCAAAATGGCTGTCTGGGGAGGCCTTACAAATAGCTGTGAAAAGAAGAGAAGTGAAAAGCAAAGGAGAAAAGGAAAGATATACACATCTGAATGCAGAGTTCCAAAGAATAGCAAGAAGAGATAAGAAAGCCTTCTTCAGCGATCAATGCAAAGAAATAGAGGAAAACAACAGAATGGGAAAGACTAGGGATCTCTTCAAGAAAATGAGAAATACCAAAGGAACATTTCATGCAAAGATGGGCTCGATAAAGGACAGAAATGGTATGGACCTAACAGAAGCAGAAGATATTAAGAAGAGGTGGCAAGAATACACAGAAGAACTGTACAAAAAAGATCTTCACGACCCAGATAATTACGATGATGTGATCACTGACCTAGAGCCAGACATCCTGGAATGTGAAGTCAAGTGGGCCTTAGAAAGCATCACTATGAACAAAGCTAGTGGAGGTGATGAAATTCCAGTTGAGCTCTTTCAAATCCTGAAAGACGATGCTGTGAAAGTGCTGCACTCAATATGCCAGCTAATTTGGAAAACTCAGCAGAACTGGAAAAGGCCACAGAACTGGAAAAGGTCAGTTTTCATTCCAATCCCAAAGAAAGGCAATGCCAAAGAATGCTCAAACTACCACACAATTGCACTCATCTCACATGCTAGTAAAGTCATGCTCAAAATTCTGCAAGCCAGGCTTCAGCAGTACATGAACTGTGAAATTCCAGACGTTCAATCTGGTTTTAGAAAAGGCAGAGGAACCAGAGATCAAATTGCCAACATCTGCTGGATCATGGAAAAAGCAAGAGAGTTCCAGAAATATATCTATTTCTGCTTTATTGACTATGCCAAAGCCTTTGACTGTGTGGATCACAATAAACTGAGGAAAATTCTTAAAGAGATGGGAATACCAGACCACCTGATCTGCCTCTTGAGAAATCTGTATGCAGGTCAGGAAGCAACAGTTAGAACTGGACATGGAACAACAGACCGGTTCCAAATAGGAAAAGGAGTACATCAAGGCTGTATATTGTTACCCTGCTTATTTAACTTATATGCAGAGGACATCAGGAGAAACACGGGGCTGGAACAAGCATAAGCTGGGATCAAGATTGCTGGGAGAAATATCAATAACCTCAGATATGCAGATGACACCACCCTTATGGCAGAAAGTGAAGAGGAACTCAAAAGCCTCTTGATGAAAGTGAAAGTGAAGAGTGAAAAAGTTGGCTTAAAGCTCAACATTCAGAAAACGAAGATCATGGCATCCAGTCCCATCACTTCATGGGAAATAGATGGGAAAACAGTGGAAACAGTGTCAGACTTTATTTTTCGGGGCTCCAAAATCACTGCAGATGGTGACTGCAGCCATGAAATTAAAAGACAACTTACTCCTTGGAAGGAAAGTTATGACCAACCTAGATAGCATATTCAAAAGCAGAGACATTACTTTGCCAACAAAGGTCCGTCTAGTCAAGGCTATGGTTTTTCCTGTGGTCATGCATGGATGTAAGAGTTGGACTGTGAAGAAGGCTGAGCGCCGAAGAATTGATGCTTTTGAACTGTGGTGTTGGAGAAGACTCTTGAGAGTCCCTTGGACTGCAAGGAGATCCAACCAGTCCATTCTGAAGGAGTTTAGCCCTGGGATTTCTTTGGAAGGAATGATGCTAAAGCACAAACTCCAGTACTTTGGCCACCTCATGCGAAGAGTTGACTCATTGGAAAAGACTCTGATGCTGGGAGGGATTGGGGGCAGGAGGAGAAGGGGACGACAGAGGATGAGATGGCTGGATGGCATCACTGACTCGATGGACATGAGTCTGAGTGAACTCCGGGAGTTGGTGAGGGACAGGGAGGCCTGGCGTGCTGCGATTCATGGGGTTGCAAAGGGTCGGACACGACTGAGTGACTGTACTGACTTACTGCCTGAGGCAACCCAACATAGGAGTACCTCAATCCATAAGAGAAACACTAACAGACATAAAAGGAGAAATGGACAGTAACACAGTAATAGTGGGAAACTTTAAAACCCCACTCACACCAATGGACAGATCATCAAAACAGAAAATTAATAAGGAAACACAAGTTTTACATGATACATTTGATGAGATGGATCTCATTGATATCTTCAGGACATTCCATTCAAATGCAGAAAATACACCTTCTTCTCAAGTGCACATGGAACATTCACCAGGATAGACCACATCTTGGGTTACAAATCAAACCTCAGTAAATATAAGAAAATTGAAATGGTATAAAGCATCTTCTCCAACCCTAGCACTATGAGACTAGATCAGGAAAAAGAGCTCTAAGAAGCAGAAACATACAGAGATTAAACAACATGTTTGTAAATAACCAACAGATTACTGAAGAAATCAAAAGAGAAATCAAAAAAATTCTAGAGTCAATGAAAACACAATTCAAAACCTATGGGATGCAGCAAAAGCAGTCCTATGAGGGAAGTTTATAGCAATACAATCCTACTTAAAGAAACAAGAAAAACATCAAATAGACAACCTAACTTTACACCTAAAACAACTGGAAAAAGAAGAACAAAAAACCCCCCAAATTTAGTAGAAGGAAAGAAATCATAAATATCCTAGAAGAAATAAATGAGAAAGCAATGAAAGAAACAATAGTAAAGCTTAATAAAACCAAAAGCTGGTGCTTTGAGAAGATAAACAAAACTGACAAACCTTTAGCCAGACTCATGAAGAAAGAGAGAAGAATCCAACCAACAAAATTAGAAATTAAAAAGGAGAGGTTACAACAGACAATGCAGAAATATAAAGGATTATAAGAGACTATTATAAACAACTATATGGCAGTAAAATGGATAACCTGGAAGAAATGGACAGGATCTTAGAAAAGTTCAATCTTCCAAGACTGAACCAGGAAGAAATAGAAATTATGAACAACCCAATTACAAGCACTGAAATTGAAGCTATGACAAAAAATCTTCCAAAAAACAAAAGCTCAGGACCAGATGGCTTCACAGGAGAATGCTATCAAACATTTAGAGAACTAATGTCTGTCGTTCTAAAACTCTTTCCAAAAACTGCTGAGGAAGGAACACTTCCAAACTCATTCTATCAGGCCACCATCACCCTGATACCAAAACCAGACAAAGACAACACAAAAAGAAAACTACAGGCCAATATCACTGATGAACATAGATGCAAAAATCCTCAACACAATTTTAGCAAACAGAATTCAGCAATACATCAAAAAGCTCATACACCATGATCAAGTTGGGTTTAATCCAGGGATGCAAGGATTCTTCAATATATGCAAATCAATCAATGCGATACACCATATTAACAAATTGAAATATTAAAAATCATATGATAATCTCAATAGATGGAGAAAAAGCCTTTGACAAAATTCAGCACCCATTTATGATTAGAAATCTTCAAAAAATGAGCATAGAAGGAACCTACCTCAACATATTAAAGGCCATATATGAGAAGCCTACAGCAAACGTTATTCTCAGTGGTGAATAATTGAAAGCATTCCCTCTAAGAATAGGAACAAGACAAGGGTGTCCACTTTCACTACTGTTATTCAACATAGTTTTGGAAGTCCTAGCTACAGCAATCAGAGAAGAAAAAGAAATAAAAGGAATCCAGATCAGAAAAGATGTAAAGTGCTCACTGTTTGCAGATGACATGATACTGTACATAGAAAACCTTAAAGATAGTATCAGAAAATTGCTAGAGCTAATCAGTGAATTTAGTAAAGTTGCAGGATACAAAATCAATACACAGAAATTACTTGCATTTCTATATTCTAACAATGAAAAACCAGAAAGAGAAATTAAGGAATAAATCCCATTCACCATTGCAACAAAAAGAATTACATATCTGGGAATAAACTTACCTAAGGAGACAAAAGAACTGTACACAGAAAATTATAAAACACTGATGGAAGAAATCAAAGATGACATAAACAGATGGAGAGATATTCCATGTTCCTGGGTAGGAAGAATCAATATTGTGAAAATGACTATACTACCAAATGCAATCTACAGATTCAATGCGATCCCTATCAAATTACCAATGGCATTTTTCACAGAATTAGAACAAAGAATTTCACAATTCATATGGAAACACAAAAGCCCCCAAATATCCAAAGCAGTCTTGAGAAAGAAGAATGGAGCTGGAGGAATCAACCTTCCTGACTTTAGATTATACTAGAAAGCTACAGTCATCAAGATAGTATCCTACTAGCACACATACAGAAATATAGACCAATGGAACAAGATAGAAAGCCCAGAAATAAACCCATGCACGTATGGGTACCTTATTTTTGACAAAGAAGGCAAGAATACACAATGGAGAGAAGACAACCTCTTCAATAAATGGTGCTGGGAAAACTGGACAGCTACATGTGAAAGAATGAAGTTAGAACACTTCCTAACACCACACACAAAGATAAACTCAAAATGGACTAAAGACCTAAAGGTAAGATCGAAACTATAAAACTCTTAGAGGAAAACACAGGCAGAGCATGCAATGACCTAAATCAAAGCAAGATCCTCTATGACCCACCTCCTAGAGTAATGGAGATAGAAACAGAAGTAAACAAGTGGGACCTGATTAAACTTAAAGGCTTTTGCACAGCAGAGGAAACTATAAGGAAGGTGAAAAGACAACCCTCAGAATGGGAGAAAATAATAGCAAATGAAACAACTGACAAAGGATTAATTTCCAAAATACACAGGCAGCTCATACAACTCAAAGCTAGAAAAACAAACAACCCAATCAAAAAGTGGGAAAAAGACCTAAACAGACATTTCTCCAAGGAAGATATACCAATGGCTAACAAACGCATGAAGAGATGCTCAACATCACTCATTATTAAAGAAATGAAAATCAAAACCACAATGAGACATCACCTCACACCGGTCAGAATGGCCATTATCAAAAAGTCTACAAAGAATAAATGCTGGAGAGGGTGTGGAGAAAAGGAAACACTCTTGCACTGTTGGTGGGAATGTAAATTGATACAGCCACTATGGAAGACGGTATGGAGAGTCCTTAAAAAACTAGGAATAAAACCACCATATGACCCAGCAATCCCACTCCTAGGCATCTACCCCAAGGAAACCAAAACTGAAGGAGACACATGTATCCCATTGTTCATCGCAGCACTGTTTACAATAGCTAGAACATGGAGGCAACCTAGATGTCCATCTACAGATGAATGGGTAAAAAGTAGTGGTACATATACACAAGGGAATATTACTCAGCCATAAAAAGGAATGCATTTGAGTCAGTTCTGATGATGTGGATGAACCTAGAACCTATTATACAGAGTAAAGTGAGTCAGAGAAAGATAAATATCGTATTCTAATGCACATACACACAATCTAGAAAAACAGTACTGAAAAATTTATTTACAGGGCAGCAATGGAGAAACGGACATAGAGAATGGACTTATGTACATGAGGAGAGGAGAGGAGAGAGTGAGATATAGGGAAAGAGTAACATGGAAACTTTCATTACCATATGTAAAATAGATAGCCAACAGGAATTTGCTGTATAGCTCAGGAAACTCAAACAGGGGCTCTGTATCAACCTAGAGGGGTGAGATGGGAAGGGAGATGGGAGGGAGGTTCAAAAGGGAGGTGATATATATATACCTATGGCTGATTCGTGTTGAGGTTTGACAGAAAACAACACAATTCTGTAAAGACATTATCCTTCAATTAAAAAAATAAATTAAAAGAAAAAGCAACTTGTTTTTCATGGAGCATGGGACACCTATACAGTTTCCCAATGGTGTTTTTGATATTTGAGACATACTTCCTGGGGAATATCAAAAGTAATAAAGATAGTCGTTTTCCTTTAGGGCATGGTTCATCCAATTTCATGACTGATGCAAGTGTGAATGACCCTAAGTGAATGAGAGAAAGAAGGAAGGAGGTTTGGGAAAAGGCAGTGCATTCTAAGGAAAGTCAGTCCGGGAGTTGAATGACGTGATGCCACCAAGTGCTATCTGCTGTCCCATGTGATTTGTTATTTTGTTAAGGAAGCAAGGGAAAAATGAAAGAAGGAATGGAGGGAGCGAGGAAGGAGAAAGAAAGGGAAAATAAGGAAAGATGAAAGAGAAAGGAAGAAAAGGAAGAGCAGGGAAGGGCAAGAAAGGAAATGAAAAACACATATTGTTTGAAGGCTTAGAAAGCAGCCTTAGAAATCCTTAAAAATAGGAGAATTTTCTCTAGAACCTCTTTTATATGTAGGGAAGGATCAAGTAAATATTGATGTATTTCATACTTCCAGAATCAGATGATCACAGGCTACAAGAGGCCCTAGAGAGGAGCAGTGCAGTAGTTAGGAGTTAGTAAAGGGTTTCTGGCACAATGAAAAAATATGCTTTGATGCCATAAAAATGGAATTTCAAGTAACACAGGACTGAAAACTTCAGTTAATCTCTTTGAGCTGCAGTTTTCCCATTTATTAACAGCAATATTAATATTGACCCTATAGAAGAGATGGAAGGATTAAATTGAGTGTGACAGCATATTTAAAAGTGTCTTTCACATGCTGGGTATGCACTAGGTGCTTAATATATATTAATCTCATTGACTCTAGCTTGAGAGGAGAGGCCAATTAGACAGGAAAGATCGTATAGATGAAACCAGTCCTGTAACTCTGAATAAGATAGCTAACTATTGCAAGGAAGGAATTGTCAAAAAGTCTGAAGAAAAGTCAAAAAGTAAGTGAATCTAGAAGTAGGAAAACAGAGCCAAGGTCATACCACAAGAATAGTCTGCTTAGAGCATTGACCTAAAAAACACTGTTGCCAGGCCATGCTGGCACTGCCCCTGGATTCTCAAGGCCATACCACTCCTGTGAATGGTTTTGATACTGTTATGTATCTTTGTGTTACTCCCACATTTGGAGTTTTGAGTGGCAACATGTCAATTTGTCAGAGACTAAGTAAAATGCCCACACTCTAGCATGAGAACGATCTAATCCGTTTGTCAAGAGTCCCATGAAAGGAGACTCCCTTTAAATAAAAGGGAGTTATAATGGTGAGTAGCCAAGAAAAGGACAAATGATTTCTGTATTATTTAGAATAATACTAGCAACTGTAATGAAGCAACCCCCAAATTTCAGTGACCTAACGTAATAGAAGCTTATTGTTCACTAATCCAACATTCCAGTGTAGGTGTTCCTCACATGGTGGGCAGCTTTCCTGCACATGGTGTTTCAGGGGCCGAGGTATCTTCCATCTTGTGGCCTCACTATCCCTAGAGTCCTCTGTATTCAACTGGAGAATAGGGAAGAGGGCAAGTAGAAGAGGAGTCCTGCTTCTTAAAGATCCCAGCTATCCCTGGATACAGGAGCAAGCTTGGCCATGCGATCCCTGACTGGCCAGCCACTTTCTAGCAACAACTCCACACTACAGAAAGGGAATCGAAAAAGTGTGGTTGCCAATATGCTGCCTATGCCACATCCTCTACTGAATCAAAGTATGTGGTGAAGTGTGTAGGGTTTTCGATCAGGGAAGTAAAGATGAAAGCAACCTGAAAAGATGGGGAACTCTTTGAGTAGGGGATTGGAGAGTGGGGAAAGAGATAGTACACCAGGAAGTAGAAGTAAATGGGGAACATCAATCCTGGGGTGCAGGATAGTCTGAAAAATGCAGCATCCCTGACAACCTCTTTCCTATGACTGTTGCACTGAATTCCTTCTGTGTATAGAGCACTTGGTGAAGTGCAGAGGTTGACAAGTGTGACATAATGGTAGGTATCTCCATGAGACTTCTAAACTATTCAGTTCAGTTCAGTCGCTCAGTCGTGTCTGACTCTTTGCGACCCCGAGAATCGCAGCACACCAGGCCTCCCTGTCCATTACCAACTCCCAGAGTTTACTCAAACTCATTTCCATCGAGTCAGTGATGCCATCCAGCCATCTCATCCTCTGTTGTCCCCTTCTCCTCCTGCCCTCAATCCCTCCCAGCATCAGAGTCTTTTCCAATGAGTGGCCAAAGTATTG
Source organism: Bos indicus x Bos taurus (assembly GCF_003369695.1). NCBI lineage: Eukaryota > Metazoa > Chordata > Mammalia > Artiodactyla > Bovidae > Bos > Bos indicus x Bos taurus. The sequence goes on from NC_040076.1 coordinate 132,482,792, forward strand.
GAGTTTCAGCTTTAGCATCATTCCTTCCAAAGAACACCCAGGACTGATCTCCTTTAGAATGGACTGGTTGGATCTCCTTGCAGTCCAAGGGACTCTCAAGAGTCTTCTCCAACACTACAGTTCAAAAGCATCAATTCTTCGGTGCTCAGCTTTCTTCACAGTCCAACTCTCACATCCATACATGATCACTGGAAACTATTGGGAAGATGTAAATGTATATAGAAAGATAACTTTTGTTTTCTTAGGTAGCACTTGGGAATTATCAAGTGAGTGGTGCGGGCAAGTGCCATAAAAGTTCAAAATAGGAAGTTGTCACTGACTGCTGAGAGCTTAGAGCAGGTGTTTAGTCCAGGGCCTCCAAAAAACTGACACCCAGACACGACTGAATGTGTAAGAAATGTATTAAGGTAAATGCCTGTGAGAGAAAGGGCTTCCCTGGTGGCTCAGAGGGTAAAAACACCGGCAATGTGGGAGACCTGGGTTTGATCTGTGGGCTGGGAAGATCCCCTGGAGGAGAGCATGGCAACCCACTCCAGTATTCTTGCCTGGAGAATCCCCATGGACTGAGGAGCCTGGTGAGCTACAGGCTCACCACGTGGTCGCATTACTCACATAGTCTCAAAGAGCTGGACACAACTGAGCAACTAAGCACAGCACAGCAGTGAGAGAAAATGCAGTGAGCCAGAGGAGTCTGGGAGAGACTCTAGACTATGAATATAAGGTAACCTGACCCTGAATGAAGGAGAATTGAGAAGTGATCTGACTGGAAGCATCTTTTTTATTTTTGCCTGTGCTGCACATCATACGGGAACTTAGTTCCCTGACCAGGCACTGAAACTGCACCCCCTGCAGTGGACGCTCAGAATCTTAACCGATGGACCTCCAGAGAAGTTCTGCTGCTGCTAAGTCAGTTCAGTCGTGTACGACTCTTAGCGACCCCATGGACTGCAGCCTACCCGGCTCCTCCGTCCATGGGATTTTCCAGGCAAGAGTACTGGAGTGGGGTGCAATTGCCTTCTCCGAGAGAAATCCTAGGTTCAGTTCAGTTCAGTTCTGTCGCTCAGTCGTGTCCGACTCTTTGAGACCCCATGAATCGCAGCACGCCAGGCCTCCCTGTCCATCACCAACTCCCGGAGTTCACTCAAACTCATGTCCATCGAGTGAGTGATGCCATCCAGCCATCTCATCCTCTGTCGTCCCCTTCTCCTCCTGCCCCCAATCCCTCCCAGCATCAGAGTCTTTTCCAATGAGTCAACTCTTCACATGAGGTGGCCAAAGTACTGGAGTTTCAGCTTCAGCATCATTCCTTCCAAAGAAATCCCAGGGCTGATCTCCTTCAGAATGGACTGGTTGGATCTCCTTGCAGTCCAAGGGACTCTCAAGAGTCTTCTCCAACACCACAGTTCAAAAGCATCAATTCTTTGGCGCTCAGCCTTCTTCACAGTCCAACTCTCACATCCGTACATGACCACAGGAAAAACCATAGCCTTGACTAGACGGACCTTTGTTGGCAAAGTAATGTCTCTGCTTTTGAATATGCTATCTAGGTTGGTCATAACTTTCCTTCCAAGGAGTAAGTTGTCTTTTAATTTCATGGCTGCAGTCACCATCTGCAGTGATTTTGGAGCCCCCAAAAATAAAGTCTGACACTGTTTCCACTGTTTCCCCATCTATTTCCCATGAAGTGATGGGACCGGTTGCCATGATCTTTGTTTTCTGAATGTTGAGCTTTAAGCCAACTTTTTCACTCTCCTCTTTCACTTTCATCAAGAGGCTTTTGAGTTCCTCTTCACTTTCTGCCATAAGGGTGGTGTCATCTGCATATCTGAGGTTATTGATATTTCTCCCGGCGATCTTGATTCCAGCTTGTGTTTCTTCCAGCCCAGCGTTTCTCATGATGTACTCTGCATATAAGTTAAATAAGCAGGGTGATAATATACAGCCTTGATGGACTCCTTTTCCTATTTGGAACCAGTCTGTTGTTCCATATCCAGTTCTAACTGTTGCTTCCTGACCTGCATACAGGTTTCTCAAGAGGCAGGTCAGGTGGTCTGGTATTCCCATCTCTTTCAGAATTTTCCTTAGTTTATTGTGATCCACACAGTCAAAGGCTTTGGCATAGTCAATAAAGCAGAAATAGATATATTTCTGGAACTTTCTTGCTTTTTCCATGATCCAGTGGATGTTGGCAATTTGATCTCTGGTTCCTCCGCCTTTTCTAAAACCAGCTTGAACATCAGGAAGTTCACGGTTCACATATTGCTGAAGCCTGGCTTGGAGAATTCTGAGCATTACTTTACTAGCGTGTGAGATGAGTGCAATTGTGTGGTAGTTTGAGCAATCTTTGACATGTGGAAGCATCTTAAACTGCAGTGTAGGTTAAAGAAAGTGGAGCCAGACCATCCAGGAGTTCTTGAGCAAAGTCACCCACCTGATAAGCCCCACATCTCCCAGGAACTTCAGTTTCCCTGCCACACTCAGTCATTGACTGGGAGCAGCCTATGGGATGTACAGCCATGGGGAAAATCCAGCCAGGGAATTCGGAGAGCAGCAGTGATTGGTCAGTTATATTCCTTGAAGTTGGAGATCTGAAAGGTATATTCTCAGGGCCACCACAGTCTACCCTCCACCCCCACACAGATCTGCCTCTTCCCATAGGTTTAGGAAGCAGTTCCTCTCTGTTTCTGTGGGCCTTTCTTTCCGAGAGGAAAACTCAAAAAAGGGCATTTAGTGGCACAAGCTATAGCCTCTGTAGCTGCAGTTACTCTCAGAGCCACAACTGGTGTTCATTCTCTCCATCCTCACCACCCATTCTCAAATCCCCTCACCCTCAGCAATCACCTTGGCAGGTCTTGTTGACTTAACTGGTGATGTGACCCAAACTTTCATCCTGGAAGAGTCTGAATCTTTCCCAGGCTATATTGCATTTATGGCTACAAGAGAGTACCAGGAGGCACCTAAGTGGATCACTTGGCTTCTACATGTTTCCTCCTTGTCCCCATGTGTAAAAGCCATGTCTCCATCCCACCTCACCCCCACCCAGCTAAACAGAGTCAATTACCCTTTCTGGATAGTGATTCCTCTCACCTGTGGTCCTGGACGCACAGAACTCAAAGAGCCATGGCAGAAGCTTCAGCTTGTAGTTCAAAGGGGTCCTCATTATATCTTCTGGCAAAAGTGTGCCCTGTTTGGGGACTTGGATGTCTAACCTGCAGAGTTAAGAGTTGTGGGTCTTGGGACTTCCATGGTAATCCAGTGTTAAGACTCTGCACTACCAATGCAAGGGGCCTTGGGTTCAATCCCTGGTCAGGGCACTAGATCCCACATGCTACAAATAAGAGCCCACATGATAAAGATCCCATGTGCCACAACTAAGACCAGGCACAGCCAAGTAACTTAAAAAAAAAAAAAAAGTGTGGTGGGTCCAGGAAGCACGGAACTTCTTGGTGGGACATTGGGTCTGATAGCAAGTGAGGTCACTTCTGCTTCTATCTCTTGGTTCCTAGACCCATGTATCCTTCCTAACGAGGACATAGCACCATGTAGAGATCTCTGCTTTAACACATACACTGTGTCTTGTATGTGTTAAATCAGATGGGCACCCCATCCACCAAACTCTACACTGTAACTTGCTGCCTCTATCAAGTACTTCAGCGCCCTTGGAGGCCACTGCAGACCTGCTTTAGCTGAGCATTCCAACGTCTCTGGAGCTCTGCTACTCTAACAATTAGGTCTTCATCCTGCAACTCAGCTGTGTATTCCCTACCCCTGATGGACATAAAAGTCTCTTTGTAAGCTATTCCAAAGGCCTATGGCTTCTTGCTTAACCAAAAATTACTTGTTGTTAATGGCCTTTCAACTCTCATGATTTCTCTGCAGGCATCAATACAACTTGGTAGTAATCACTCAATTTTACTTTGTAAGCATTATTCCTTCCCATGTTTTTATGTATTATTATTATTATTATTATTTTTTTTTTGGCCATGCCACATGGCATGCAGGATCTTAGTTCCCCATCCAGGGATCAAACCTGTGTGCCTTGCATTGCAAGTGTGGTGTCTTAGCCACTGGACTGCCAGGGAAGTGCCCCCCAATCCCGCTCCCACGTTCTAAAATGCTTGTGTCATCACATCTGCCACAGCATTCCCATCCATTGGGCCATTTCCCCAGGTTAACACTGGTAGAATCTTTAGCAGTTGAGCTACTACCTATGTTCCACCTACAAACCAGCTTGGTGTGCCTTTGAATAGACAGTAGATAAGCCAGTCCAAATTCTTATCTTACCGCCTGTTTTCTTGGACCACTTCTGGTACCACTTGTGTAAGTCCAGGTCACTGAGAAATGATGCAAGACAAGACTAATCATGCAAGAAATGAATTAGAGGAAATGACTGTAGAGAAAATAAGGAGGTAAAAAAAAAAAAGATGCTGGAAGAGCCATCAGATTACAAAACAAGTCTGACTCTGAGTGAAAGGATGAGAGAAGGAAGATTGAATGTAAGCATCTTACACCCCAATGCAGTTCTAAGCACAGCTGGACAAGGATTTTCAGGGTTTCTCAAAGTCATCTATCAGAGGAGTCTGGCATCTCCCAAGAATAGGCCTGCTTTGGTGTCTGTGCAGTGTTCAGTCATTGTCTGGGAGCAGCCCATGGGAAGAAGAACCTTGGTGCAAACAGTGATGAATTTCAGAGGTCAGTAGCTAGTGCCCACAGTCAATTATGCTCACTACAATCAGTGATCTGAGAAGTATATTCTAATGACCTCCACAGCAATCTTCATAGGAGAGGTAAGATAGGGTCAGGGCCTAGAAAATAGGCAGTAATTAGATAAGTAGTGATGGGCAGAAGATATATTCAATGGTGATTGTTAGGCAGAGTATACTATCTGTTCTAGATTAAAAAGAAAATTGGGCACCTTATCTGAAGGGCAACTTATCTAAAAGGCTCATTTTAGCACTGTCATGAGAAAAATAATGGAAAGGTAGGTAAAGATATAGTTGTTGTGGCCCTTCTACCAGAGTAAGAAATTCAGGCTTTATCCCATCAGCATTTGGAAGTGATGGACATATTAAATCTACATTTAATTTAAAGCTACTCTCAGTAGCTTTAAATACTAATGATAACTCTCTTCTTCTTTACCTTCTCCTTCATGAAAAATTCTCTTGGCCTCTTTGACATCGCATACTCCTAATTTCCCTCCTGCATCACTGACTACTTGTTTCCAGTCTCCTTTGTGCAGGTACACATGACTTGAAAGTGGGTGGTTTGCCCAGAGCAGAATATAAATGGGGAAGATCAGAAATCTAAAGGAAGAATTAGTTATTGAGTTAATCCATCCTTAAGCAACTATTTCAGGATTATGCCATTCTCAAATCTGAACACTTCAATGGATTCTCAGTGCTCATATGATAAAGACAAGCATTCTTAACACTGTCTATAAGACCCTACATGGCATAGATCCTACCAACCTCTATGACTCATCTAGTACATCCCCCAATCTCTCTGCTCCAGCCAAACTGGTCTTCTACCAACTCTTGAACGTCACCATGTTTCTCCTTCTGCAAGGTCTTTGCCTTCACTGCATCTCTTCTCTTTTCAGTGGTTGAAGTCTACTCATCCTTACATTTTAGTCTGACACTTCCTTAGAGAGGCCTTCCATGACTTCTTTAAGTCAAATTCTTCTGTTTTATCTCTTATACCATTTATTTTTATTTGTTATTATCAAAGTTGTTATTGTATGTTTATTTGTGTGAATGTTTGATTAATTTCAGTTTTGTTAGTTTCTCCAACTCTACTGTAGAGGCACATGAGGGTTAAAGGACTGTATCCATATTTTTATTTTTCTTCTATCACTTAGGACAGTGACCGAAGTATATCCAACATAGTACCTTAATTAATCAGGCTTCCCAGGTAACTCAGTGGTAAAGAATCCTCTTGCCAATGGAGGAGACACAGGAGATTCCAGTTTAATCCCTGGGTCGGGGAGATCCCCTGGAGAAGGAAATGGCAACCCACTCCAGGTTGTGTGTTTATACCAAGAGGCTTTTTGTTCCCCCAGGGAAGCAATGCTTTTCCTCTATTCTCACCACCAAGTGAGTTTGGAGTCGTGGTATGTGGGAAAGGGAAGCTGATTTCCTGTTGAATGTATTTTTGAGTAGGAGACTTGATGGAAGCAAAGCGAAAGGAACTGAAGAGAGATGTCAAATGGGCATTGGAGGTAGGCTATGGGGGCTTCCCAGGTGGCAACAGTGGTAAAGAATCCACCTGTCAGTGCAGGAGACATGAGACGTGGGTTTGATCCCTAGGTTGGGAAGTTCCCCTGGAGTAGGAAATGGCAACCCCTTCCATGGTGTTGCAAAGAGATGGACACTACTTTAGTGACTTAGCAGGCTATGGAGTAGTCTGAACTTCCATCATTTTTCATAACAAGAATGAGTAATTCCAAAGAAGCAGAGGTAACTATAAGGGCAAGAACTGTGATCCTTCCTAGTTGGGTAGACACTCGTTGAGACCCACCCCAACCATGTGCAGGGCCCAAGACAAGTGTACAAATGCCAGCTTACATACAATAGGTCTAAATATTTACATGTTATAAATCAAACTAACAAAGTTTTAAATGATATATGTTTTATCCTCCTACTTTGATGAACATATTTTCAAAACAACATGTAAGGCGGGGTTACAATTTAGAATTTTTGAAGTCTTTGGTGTTTCACAGCAGAATGTGGCAGCACAGGCAGAGCTGGTCTTCCAACTATGGCTCCTGGCCCACCTCCCTTCTCTTCTTACTCTGATTCTTCCTCATTCTTCAAAGTTCCTAACCTTGAGGTTTTTCACCTCAACTCAAACATTCAACCTCTATTACCAACTGCTGTCCCTTGACCACTTCTCAGACTCTTGGGCAAATCTCTTTGGCTTTGTGGACCCCTCTACCTGGAAGAAGGAGAGTCTTCCCCAGAGTGGCTCCTTCTAGTCTGGGTCTAAGTATTCTACTGCCCTAGTTCTTCTTCCTCTCCTATTTGTACCAACACACCAGAAGAGCTAGATCTTGAGTGAAGGAAAAAGAGATGAGATTTTAAAATATTTTGAGATTATAGTTTGTGGTCGAAACTACTAGTTGCCATCCAAAGTCTACCCTCTCCTTCCTTGATGTTAGAACTTCCGTTTTGCTTGGCAAGTCCATGCACCTACTAAAAGCCTGTTTTTCTAGGCTCTCTTCCCATTGGGCATGGTAAAGTGATTAAGTTATGGCCAAAGAAATGTAAAAGAAGTGTTACGTGGGCTGCTTAAAACTGGAAATTTCTTAGAAGGTGCTGACTCAGATGGAAGGTAGGCCCTTTAGTTTTCCCTTTCTCCTTACTGTTGTCTGAAGTGCTGAAACTTCAGAAGCTATCTTGTACTATAAGACAGTCTTGAAGGTAGACGGTTTTGGATGGTGGAGTATAAAGATAAAGCCTGAGTTCCTGATGACAGTGGAACTACCATGCTAACTGTGCAAGTCCTACCTCTGGACTTTTTCTTTAAAAAATATGAAAGAAGTGGATACCTGTGTTGTTTAAAAATTGTTATTTTAGATTTTCTGTGATTTCATCCAAACCTACCCTTGATTCAAAGTTTTAAACTAGACTAGGCTTATTTAACTTATATGCAGTGTACATCATGAGAAATTCTGGGTTGGAAGAAGCACAAGCTGGAATCAAGATTGCCGGGAGAAATATCAATAACCTCAGATATGCAGATGACACCACCCTTATGGCAGAAAGTGAAGAAGAACTAAAGAGCTTCTTGATGAAAGTGAAAGAGGAGAGTGAAAAGGTTGGCTTAAAGCTCAACATTCAGAAAACAAAGATCATGGCATCTGGTCCCATCATTTCATGGGAAGTAGATGGGGAAACAGTGGAAGCAGTGTCAGACTTTATTTTTCGGGGCTCTAAAATCACTGCAGATGGTGATTTCAGCCATGAAATTAAAAGACACTTACTCCTTGGAAGGAAAGTTATGACCAACCTAGATAGCATATTCAAAAGCAGAGACATTACTTTGCCAACAAAGGTCCGTCTAGTCAAGGCTATGGTTTTTCCTGTGGTCATGTATGGATGTGAGAGTTGGACTGTGAAGAAGGCTGAGCGCCAAAGAATTGATGCTTTTGAACTGTGGTGTTGGAGAAGACTCTTGAGAGTCCCTTGGACTGCAAGGAGATCCAACCAGTCCATTCTGAAGGAGATCAGCCCTGGGATTTCTTTGGAAAGAATGATGCTAAAGCTGAAACTCCAGTACTTTGGTCACCTCATGAGAAGAGTTGACTCATTGGAAAAGACTCTGATGCTGGGAGGGATTGAGGGTAGGAGGAGAAGGGGACGACAGAGGATGAGATGGCTGGATGGCATCACTGACTCGATGGACATAAGTTTGAGTGAACTCCGGGAGTTGGTGATGGACAGGGAGGCCAGGCATGCTGCGATTCATGGGGTCGCAAAGAGTCGGACATGACTGAACGACTGAACTGAACTGAACTGAACTGAGGCTTTATTAACCAGAAATTTATGAACTCTACAGAACATGTAATACAAGGACAAGAAAGGCCAATTTAATATAGCATGGTTGAAAGTGGTGATTGGACAATAAATGAGTCAAACAGTAGGGGTTCTCTGTGGTTTTGAAGAATATAGCTTCAGTAAATGGTGGAGACAGAAATCTGATTTCAAGAGATGAAAAAAATTGAAATAAGGTTGAATTCTACCAAAAGTTTGACAGATCAAAGGAAGAGAGAGAAGAAATGGTCTGAAAGATGGTTTCTGAAACATATGCCCCAGTTAGAACTGAGGAACATAGCAATGAGGGATGGAAGGCTGAAGAAATATTTAATAAGATTCGGGAAAACCGTGGAACAAATTCCCGGAGGAAGCCAGAAACAGAAGGCAAGGATAAAAGATGGGGAATTATGGACTATTTTGATGCAGACAAGAAAAAGATCTCAAATTTCTCCTTAAAGTAGAGAGGTAAGTTCTGCTAAGAACTGCAAGGTAAGATGGGAGTTCAAAGACATGAGAATGTGGAAAAGATTTGGAACAGACGGTCCCATTCCACAGCTAAGAAAGAGGTGGCCCTTTCAAATAAGACTTCAGTAGTAAAAGGAGCTTCGATTTGTGATGCCTACCGTATGCTCATTAGTATGCTAGACATTTACATATACCACTTCACTAAAAATGAAAATTTTTTCCAGTTTGCAGCTTACCTCCATAACTATTCCTTCTCAGTCTTTTTTGTGAGATGTTCTTCTCTGCTCTTTGTTTAAATATTGGTGGTCCTCAGGGTTTCATTCTTAGCCTTTTTCTCTTCTTATTTCCCCCGGGTAATTCCTGTCTCTCCCATGATTGCTCTCTCCAGCTGACTGCCAGGTTTATATCTATAATCCAGATCCCTCCCTTCCATACCTGGAGCACCAGACTCATCTAACTGCCTATTGGGCATTTCATTTGGATGTTTCATAGCAACTGTACATGTCCAAAACCTGCATTTATCATTTCCTTCCACACTTATTTTACCTACTAAGTTCCCTATTCTGAATTTATAGAACATTAAGAGTAGAGAGCCAACATCTGCTGGATCATGGAAAAAGCAAGAGAGTTCCAGAAATATATCTATTTCTGCTTTATTGACTATGCCAAAGCCTTTGACTGTGTGGATTACAATAAACTGTGGAAAATTCTTCAAGAGATGGGAATACCAGACCACCTGACCTGCCTCTTGAGAAACCTGTATGCAGGTCAGGAAGTAACAGTTAGAACTGGACATGGAACAACAGACCAGTTCCAAATAGGAAAAGGAGTACATCAAGTCTGTATATTGTCACCCTGCTTATTTAACTTATATGCAGAGTACATCATGAGAAACGCTGGACTGGAAGAAACACAACCTGGAATCAAGATTGCCGGTAGAAATATCAATAACCTCAGATATGCAGATGACACCACCCTTATGGCAGAAAGTGAAGAGGAACTCAAAAGCCTCTTGATGAAAGTGAAAGAGGAGAGAGAAAAAGTTGGGTTAAAGCTCAACATTCGGAAAACGAAGATCATGGCAACCAGTCCCATCACTTCATGGGAAATAGATGGGAAAACAGTGGAAACAGTGTCAGACTTTATTTTTTGGGGCTCCAAAATCACTGCAGATGGTGACTGCAGCCATGAAATTAAAAGACACTTACTCCTTGGAAGGAAAGTTATGACCAACCTAGATAGCATATTCAAAAGCAGAGACATTACTTTGCCAACAAAGGTCCGTCTAGTCAAGGCTATGGTTTTTCCTGTGGTCATGTACGGATGTGAGAGTTGGACTGTGAAGAAGGCTGAGCGCCAAAGATTTGATGTTTTTGAACTGTGGTGCTGGAGAAGACTCTTGAGAGTCCCTTGGACTGCAAGGAGATCCAACCAGTCCATTCTGAAAGAGATCAGCCCTCAATTTCTTTGGAAGGAATGATGCTGAAGCTGAAACTCCAGTACTTTGGCCACCTCATGTGAAGAGTTGACTCATTGGAAAAGACTCTGATGCTGGGAGGGATTGGGGGCAAGAGGAGAAGGGGACGACAGAGGATGAGATGGCTGGATGGCATCACTGACTTGATGGACGTGAGTCTGAGTGAACTCCAGGAGTTGGTGAGGGACAGGGAGGCCTGGTGTGCTGCGATTCATGGGGTTGCAAAGAGTCAGACACTACTGAGCGACTGATGTGATCTGATCTGATCTGAAGAGTAAAGACTGTGGAACTAGACAACCAGGATTCAATTCTCACCTCACATTAATTGTGTGACCTTGAACAAATTACTGGACCTCTGTGCCTCAGCTTCCCCATAAGCGAAATGGGGATGATAAAAATAGCAATTACCTCATAAGGATGTTGAACAGGTTAACAAGTTAATATGATTAAATGACTTCAATCAGTGCCTGGCACATGATAAAGCCAGGTAAGTGTTTGTCATTATTGTTGGCAAAATAAGAGAACTTGGACATCACCTGTGACTGTCCCTCATTCTCACATTCCATTTTTTCATCAAGTTCTATTGATTCAGTCTCCTAATATCTCTCCTCTCTCATTGATACCTCCTTAGTTTGATGCCCAAGATCAAGAGTCAGAAAATTTGTTAATGTAAGAGGCCAGTTGGTAAATATCTCAGGCTTTGCAGGTCACCACTACTCAAATCTCCTGAAGTAATAAAAAAAATATATATAAATTCATAAATGATTGAGTGTGGCTGTGTTCCAACAAGATTTCTTTATGAACACTGAGATTTGAATTTAATGTGCCATGAAATATTATTTTAAAAAGTTTTAAATGTAAAAAATTCTTATTTTGTGTACCATACAAAAATAGGCCTTTGGCCTTTGGTCTGTAATTGCCAACTCCTGGGCAAGATCATTTTTTGATGAGATATTGCAATAACTTCTTAATTGGTCTCTCAGCTTCTGATCTTGTACCCGCTTCTTGCAAAATCTATTTTCTATGATGTCCCATTACTCTTAGGATGACCCTAAGTGTCCATAAAGTCCTTCATATTACGTCACTTTTTCTCTTGCACTATATATATTTTAGCCCTACGCAGCTACATGAAGTCTCCCAAATACACAAGCTGTTTCCTCTGGGCCTTAGTACATGCTGTTTCTTCTGTCTAGAGACTCTTCCTGCCTTTCCCACTTTCTCTTACTTCTCCTTCAGGTCACATTTTGTATACCACTTCCTTTATACTTTCCTGAGCTTTGATGTCTAGTTAGGTGTCCCTTACCATGTTTTTCAGTCAGTTCAGTTCAGTTGAGTTGCTCAGTCGTGTCCAACCCTTTGAGATCCCAAGAACTGCAACATGCCAGGCTTCCCTGTCCATCACCAACTCCCAGAGCTCACTCAAATTCATGTCCATCGAGTCGGTGATGCCATCCAACCATCTCATCCTCTGTTGTCCCCTTCTCCTCTCACCTTCAGTCTTTCCCAGAATCAGGGTCTTTTCAAATGAGTCAGTTCTTCGCATCAGGCGGCCAAAGTATTGGAGTTTCAGCTTCAACATCAGTCCTTCCAATGAATATTCAGAACTAATTTCCTTTAGGATGGACTGGTTGGATCTCCTTGCAGCCCAAGGGACTCTCTAGGTCTTCTCCAACACCACAGTTCAAAAGCATCAATTCTTTGGTGCCCAGCTTTCTTTATGGTCCAACTCTCACATCCATACATGACTACTGGAAAACCCAGAGCTTTCACTATATGGAACTTTGTTGGCAAAGTAATTCTGCTTTTTAATACACTGTCTAGGTTTGTCACAGCTTTCCTTCCAAGGAGCAAGTGTTTTTTAATTTCATGGCTGCAGTCACCATCTGCAATGATTTTGGAGCCCAAGAAAATAAATTTTGTCATTGTTTCCATTGTTTCCCCATCTATTTGCCATGAAGTGATGGGACCAGATGCCATGATCTTCATTTTTTAAATGTTGAGTTGTAAGTGAGCTTTTCAATCTCCTTTTTCATTTCATCAAGAGGCTCTTTAGTTCCTCTTTGCTTTCTGCCATTCACAGTTCAGAGTTCAGTCACTCAGTCGTGTCCAACTCTTTGCGACCCCATGAATTGCAGCACGCCAGGCCTCCCTGTCCCTCACCAACTCCCGGAGTTCACTCAGACTCACGTCCATTGAGTCTGTGATGCCATCCAGCCATCTCATCCTCTGTCGTCCCCTTCTCCTCTTGCCCCCAATCCCTCCCAGCATCAGAGTCTTTTCCATTGAGTCAACTCTTCACATGAGGTGGCTAAAGTACTGGAGTTTCAGCTTTAGCATCATTCCTTCCAAAGAAATCCCAGGGCTGATCTCCTTCAGAATGGACTGGTTGGATCTCCTTGCAGTCCAAGGGACTCTCAAGAGTCTTCTCCAACACCACAGTTCAGAAGCATCAATTCTTTGGCGCTCAGCCTTCTTCACAGTCCAACTCTCACATCCGTACACGACCACAGGAAAAACCATAGCCTTCACTAGACGGACTTTTGTTGGCAAAGTAATGTCTCTGCTTTTGAATATGCTATCTAGGTTGGTCATAACTTTCCTTCCAAGGAGTAAGTGTCTTTTAATTTCATGGCTGCACTCACCACCTGCAGTGATTTTGGAGCCCCCCAAAATAAAGTCTGACACTGTTTCCACTGTTTTCCCATCTATTTCCCATGAAGTGATGGGACCGGTTACCATGATCTTTGTTTTCTGAATGTTGAGCTTTAATGAGAGCTTTTCACTCTCCACTTTCACTTTCATCAAGAGGCTTTTGAGTTCCTCTTCACTTTCTGCCATAAGGGTGGTGTCATCTGCATGTCTGAGGTTATTGATATTTCTCCCGGCAACCTTGATTCCAGCTTGTGTTTCTTCCAGCCCAGCGTTTCTCATGATGTACTCTGCATATAAGTTAAATAAGCAGGATGACAATATACAGCCTTGACATACTCCTTTTCCTATTTGGAACGAGTCTGTTGTTCTATGTCCAGTTCTAACTGTTCCTTCCTGACCTGCATAGAGATTTCTCAAGAGGCAGGTCAGGTGGTCTGGTATTCCCATCTCTTGAAGAATTTTCCACAGTTTATTGTAATCCACACAGTCAAAGGCTTTGGCATAGTCAATAAAGCAGAAATAGATGTTTTTCTGGAACTCTCTTGCTTTTTCCATGATCCAGCAGATGTTGGCAATTTGATCTCTGGTTCCTCTGCCTTTTCTAAAACCAGCTTGAACATCAGGAAGTTCACGGTTCACATATTGCTGAAGCCTGGCTTGGAGAATTTTGAGCATTACTTTACTAGTGTGTGAGATGAGGGCAATTGTGCGGTAGTTTGACCATTCTTTGGTATTGCCTTTCTTTGGGATTGGAATGAAAACTGACCTTTTCCAGTCCTGTGACCACTGTTGAGTTTTCCAAATTTGCTGGCATATTGAGTGCAGCACTTTCACAGCATCATCTTTCAGGATTTGAAATAGCTCAACTGGAATTAGGGTGGTGTTATCTTCATATCTGAACTTATTGATATTTCTGCTGGTGATCTTGATTCAGCTTGAGCTTCATCCAGCCCAGGATTTTGCCTGATACATTCTGCATATAAGTTAAATAAGCAGCGTGACAATATACAGCCTTGACATAGTCCTTTCCCAATTTGGAACCAGTCCATTGTTCCATGTCCAGTTTTAACTGTTGCTTCTTGACCTGCATACAGATTTCTCAGGAGGCAGTTAAGGTGGTCTGGTATTCCTGTCTCTTTAAGAATTTTCCACAGTTTGTTGTGATTCACACAGTCAAAGGCTTTGGAATAGTCAACAAAGCAGAAAGTGAAAGTTGCTCAGTCATGTCCGACTCTTTGCAACCTCATGGACTATACAGCACATGGAATTCTCCAGGGCAGAATACTGGAGTGGGTAGACTTCCCATGGGATCTTCCCAGCCCTGGGATTGAACTCAGGTCTCCACATTGCAAGTGGATTCTTTACCAGCTGAGCCACAAGGGAAGCCCCAATAAAGCAGAAATAGATGTTTTCCTGGAACTCTCTTGCTTTTTCTGTGATCCAAGAGATGTTGGCAATTTGATCTCTGGTTCCTCTTCCTTTTCTAAATCCAGCTTGAACATCTGGAAGTTCTTAGTCATGTACTGTTGAAGCCTCGCTTGGAGAATTTTGAGTATTACTCTGCTAGCATGTGAGATGAGTGCAATTATGTGGTAGTTTGAACATTCTTTGGCATTGCCTTTCTTTGGGGCTTGAATGAAAACTTTTCCAGTCCTGTGGACACTGCTGAGTTTTCCAGATTTGCTGGGATTTTGAGTGCAGCACTTTCACAGTATCACCTTTTAGAATTTGAAATAGCTCAACTGGAATTCCATGACCTTCACTAGCTTTGTTCATAGCAATGCTTTCTAAGGTCCACTTGACTTTGCATTCCAGAATGTATGGCTCCAGGTGAGTGATCACATCTTTGTGACTATCTGGGTCATGAAGATCTTTCTTGTATAGTTTTGTGTATTCTTGCCACTTTTTCTTAATATTTTCTGCTTCTGTTAGGTCCATACCGTTTATGTTCTTTTTTGTGCCCACATTTGCATGAAATGTTCTCTTGGTATCTCTATTTTTCTTGAAGAGATCTCTAGTCTTTCCCATTCTATTGTTTTCCTCTATTTCTTTGCACTGATCATTGAGGAAGGCTTTCTTATCTCTCCTTGGTATTCTTTGGAACTCTGCATTCAAATGGATATGTCTTTCCTTTCTCCTTTGCCTTTCCCTTCTCTTCTTTTCTCAGCTATTTGTAAGGCCTCTTAAGACAACCATTTTGCCTTTTTGCATTTATTTTTCTTGGGGATGCCCAAGAAAAATAAATGGAAAAAAGCAAAATGGTTGTCTTGATCACTGCCTCCTGTACAGTGTTAGGAACCTCTGTCCTTAGTTCTTCAGGCACTCTATCTATCAAATCTAATCCCTTGAATCTTTGGCAGGATAGGAGGACATGCACTCTTCTTTTCCTGCAAGAACTCCAAAATTGCAACTCACTGCTGAACAACCATCAGCAAGAGAATGTTGAATCCCTCCAAAAAGATACCCCACATCCAAGGCAAAGGAGAAGACAGTTGGAGGGGTGAAATCACGTTTAGAATCAAACCCCATACCTGGCAGAGATATTTGGAGGGCTCAAACAAGGCCTTGTGTGCACTAGGACCCAGGAACCCGACAGAGACTGAGTTAAACCTGCCTTTGAGTGTTTGCGTGTCTCCTGTGGAGGCTCAGGTCAGCACTGGCTTGCTGTGGGTACAGGGGCTCTGGCTGCAGCAGATCTGGGACATGTAGCATGTAGCATAAGCGCTCTTGGAGGAGGTTGCCATTAGCTCCACCATAAAGCTGTCAAGCAGACAACCCACAAATTGCAGAATAACTGTACCAAAGAAATTCTCACACTGTTAATTAAGAAAGTTCTAGGACCCACAACAGAGTTTTCAACCTGGGTATCCAGCAAAGGGACTGAGAATCCCCAGGAAATTTGATTTTGGAGGCCAGTGGGATTTGATGATAGAACTTCCACAGGACTGAGGAAACAGACTCTTGGAGGGCACAAATAAAACCTTGTGTGTACCATGAGCCAGGAGAAAGGTGCAGTGTTCCCACAAGAGACTGAGTCAGACTTTCCTGTGAGTGTCCAGCAGTCTCCTGCAGAGGTGTGGGTCAACAGTAGCCTGCTGAGGAGTCAGGGGCACTGAATACAACAGTGGGAACATAAGTCCTTTTGAAGGAGGTCACCATTACTATTATTACCCCTACCGTAGTTTGGCCTCAGGCCAAACAATAAGGAGGGAACACAGCCCCACCCATCAATAGAAAATTGGATTAAAGATTTACTGGCATGGCCCCACTCATCAGAACAAGACCCAGATTCCTCTATAGTCAGTCTCTCCCATGAGGAAGCTTCTACAAGTTTCTTATACTTATCCATCAAAGGGCAGACAGAATGAAAACCATGATCACAGAAAACTAACCAGACTGATCACATGGATCATAGCCTTGTCTAACTCAGTGAAACTATGAGCCATGCTGTATAGGGCCACCCAAGATGCACAGGTCATAATAGAGAGTTCTGACAAAACGTGGTCCACTGGAGAAAGGAATGGCAAACCACTTCAGTCTTCTTGCCTTGAGATCCCCATGGACACTATGAAAAAGCAAAAAGATATAACATTGAAACATGAACTCCCCAGATTGGTAGGTGCCCAATATGCTACCGGACAAGAGTGGAGAAATAACTCCAGAAAGAATGAAGAGACAGAGCTAAAGCAAAAACAACACCCAGCTGTGGATGTGACTGGTGATGGAAGTAAAGTCCGATGCTGTAAAGAGCAATATTGCATAGGAACCTGGAAGATTATGTCCATGAATCAAGGTAAATTGGAAGTGGTCAAACAGGAGGTGGCAAGAGTGAACATTGACATTTTAGGAATCAGTGAACTATAATGGACTGGCCTGGGCAAATTTAATTCAGATGACCATTACATCTACTACTGTGGGCAAGAATCCCTTAGAAGAAATGGAATAGCCTTCACAGTCAACAAAAGAATCCAAAATGCAGTACTTGGGTGCAGTCTCAAAAATAACAGAATGATCTCTGTTCGTCTCCAAGGCAAACCATTCAATATCATGGTAATCCAAGTCTATGCCCCAAACACTAATGCCAAAGAAGCTGAAGCTGAATGGTTCTATGATGACCTACAAGACCTTCTAGAACTAACCCCCGCAAAAGATGTTCTTTTCGTTATAGGGGATTGCAATGCAAAAGTAGGAAGTCAAGAGTACCTGGAGTAACAGGCAAATTTGTCCTTGGAATACAAAATGAAGCAGGGCAAAGGCTAACAGAGTTTTGCCAAGAGAATGCACTGGTCATAGCAAACACCCTCTTCCAAAAACACAAGAGAAGATTCTACACATGGACATCACCAGGAGGTCAATATTGAAATCATATTGATTATATTCTTTGCAGCTGAAGATGGAGAAGCTCTATACAGTCAGCACAAACAAGACCAGGAGTTGACTGTGGCTCAGATCATGAACTCCTTATTGCCAAATTCAGACTTAAATTGAAGAAAGTAGGGAAAACCACTAGACCATTCAGGTATGACCTAAATCTCATGTTTTTACAGCACCATATTGAAGTACTTGTCTCATTGCATTATAACTGTATATTCATTTCTGTCTTAGCTGGTAGACTGGAACTCCTGAGACTGTGTTTTTCACCTGTGTACTCATAGTGCCTATGTTAGAATTACATTTGATGACTATATGACTCTCCATGGTAACCCTTCAAGGTAAGTATTTTTACCCCCATTTTACAGATGAGAAGACTAAAGCCCAGAGAGCTTGGATATTTTCCCCAAATCTACACAGTAAATATTGGAATAAAGATTTCATACTAATATCACTACCCCATGCCACCCCCCAAAACACAGGAATAACAAGAATGTTTGGCTCAACTTCAGGTTAGAAAGCTTTTTTAAACTTTTTTTTTTTTTAATTGCAGTACTGTTAATTTACAATTTGTGTTAATTTAGTTTCAGATGTACAGCATACATACATACATACATACATATATAAAACAGGTTAGAAATCTTCATTCTTAGCCTGTTTTTTGTCTTTAAGTTGCAAATACCATGTTTTTCCAATTTTATTGAGAAATCATTGACACACATAACTGTGTAAGTTTAAAGTATATAGCAAGATGGTTTGATTTACATATGTCATGAACTGATTACAATAGGTTCAATTATCATTCATCTTCTCATATAGATACAATAAGAAAAAATAAATAAGAAAAAAGGAAAACATTTTCTCCCCATAATGAGAAATATTAGGGTTTAGTCTCTTAACACATTTCCTATTTATTATATATCAATGTTAGTTATAGTCATCATATTGTACATTACATCCCTAGAGCTTATTTATCTTATAACTGAGAGTTTGTACCTTTTGACTACATTTCTCCAATACTCTCTCTTCCCACCCATCACCCCTAGTAACCACAAATCTGATATATTTTTCTGAGTTTTTATTTTCAGATTCCATATATAAATGAGATCATACAGTATTTGTCTCTCTGTTTGACTTATTTCTGACAGAGAGCATAATGCCTTCAGCATAACGCCTTCAGGGTCTATCCATGTTGTCACAAATGGTAGGATTTTCTTGTTTTTTTTAATGGCTGAATAATTTTGCATTGTATATATGCCAGAACTTCTTTATCCATTTATCCATGGATGGAGAGTTAGCTTGTGTTCATGTCTTGGCCATTGTAAATAATGCTGCAGTGAACATGGAAGTGCAGCTATCTTTTTGAGTTAGTGTTTTCATTTCCTTTGGATGTATTCCCAGAAGTGGGATTGCTGGATCATACGGTAGTTCTATTTTTTATGTTTTGAGGATCCTCCATACTGTTTTCCACAGTGTCTGTATAAATTTAGAATCCCACCAACAGTGCACCTGGGTTCCCTTTTTTCCTTACATCCACACCAGCATTTGTTATTTATTGTCATTTTGATGGTGGCCATTCTAACAGATTTGAGGTGATATATCACTGGAGATTCAATTTGCATTTTCTCTAATGACTAGTGATGTTGAGCATCCTTTCTTGTACCTCTTGACCTTCTGTATATCTTATTTGGAGAAATATCTATTCAGGTCCTTTGCCCATTTTTATTTATTTATATTTTTTTGCCCATTTTTAAATTGGATTTTTTCTTTTGTGTTATATAAGTTCTTTTTATATTTTGGATAGTTAACCCCTTGCCAGATAAATGGTTTGCAAATATTTTTTCTCATCCCACAGGCTGTCTTTTCAGTTTGTTGATGGTTTCTTCTTCTGTGCAGAGCTTTTTAGTTTGATATAGTCCGTTGTTTATTTTGCTTTTGTTGATTGTGACTTAGACGTCATATCCAAAAGATCTTTGCTGAGACCAATATGAAGGCCCTTTATTCCTATGCTTACTTCTAGGAGTTTCACAGTTTCTGGTCTTACATTTAAGTCATTAATCCATTTTGAGTTAAGTGTTATAAGAAATGAATTCAGTTTCATTCTTTCACATTTGAGTATCCAGTTATCTCAGCACCATTTATTAAAAAGACTTGTCTTTTTTCCAGAGTATTCTTGGCCCCCTTTTCAAATATTAGTTGACCATATATGCTTAGGTTTATTTCTTGGCTCTTGATTCTGTTCCATTGGTTTAGTTGTCTGTTTTTATGCCAGTACTATACTGTTTTGATGACTATAGCTTTATAGTATAGCTTGAAATCAAGAAGTGTGATGCCTCCTGCTTTGTTCTTCTTTCTCAGGAGTTCTTTGGCTCCTTAGGATCCTGCGTGGTTCAAAGATCATTTTTTAAGCCTTGTTGTTCAGGAGTGTCTCCTAAGATATCTTTACAGATCTCATTTTATCCAAGAGATATACCCTTTTAGAAACAATTTCTGAAATCCCGTTTTTCCTTTCCCTAAGCAGTTCCCTCTTTCATTTCACACAGCCGCAATTCCAAACTCTCATCACTCTCTCAGTGAAATTTTCTTGCTACCTTCCCTAATACTAAAATTTTGAACAATCAAACTTAGGACTAAGGCTCTTTTAGTCCTACCTTCTTGACTCAACCTGCTTGACTAGAGAACTGTCTCAATCATGTAATGCTAAACCCTGTACAGTAAGTTGGTGGCCCTGATACTAGCAAACTTCAGGTAGTACCATATGCCATATGGAACAGGTGGGAATTGTAAAGAGATATAAATTGTCCTAAGACAAACAGGGATCTTAGATAATGGTCACGTGGAAGCCCCCAGGGACAAATGGGCTGTGTTCCAAAAATTCAATTTTAAATTGACTGTTTGGAATGCAGAACACGTTTTCCCTTAGAAACAATGCTATGAATAATTGCAACTATTCTCTCAGGGAAGTCTACAGAAGCTTGTTTAACCCATAGTGTAACAGAAATATCTGCTAAGATATTTTAGATTTGCAACAAGTGCATCCCTAAATCCTTGCCACTCTGAATTATAAATTAGCTGTTTACATAGCTGCCACCCCAATAAGACTGTGAACTCTTTGAGGGCTGGAAACTGTTGAATTATTCATTTTTGTATTTTGAATGCCTGGCATATAACTGGCAATAAATGTTGATTGCATAAATGAATGGACAAATTTAATAGGCATTTGAATAGTGTTAAAAGTGTCTTAAGGAATAAAAACAGTAACATTTAGTGGGTACCTTAATATGTGTCTGGCACTGTGCTAGTCAGATGACCAATAAAGCAGCTGCTTTGCTTAGGCTAGAGTTAGAGATGAAGAAACTGAAGGCAATTTTAATATTTGAGACATAAATAGGTGCTGGACTTGCTAAATAAATGTTTTGGATGAAGTGAATGGATATATGTATTGATTTGGAAAAAATTTCATTGAAAAATAACAGAAATTGATATGCAAAGGGATATGTGTCTTTTGAAGGGCTACATTTTTTTTTTTTTTAATATTTATTTGGTCATGCTGGGTCTTCAGCTGCACCACTCAGGATCTTTAGTTGTAGCATGTGGGATTTAGTTTCCTGACCAGTGACTTAACCCCAGACTCTCTGCATTGGGAGCATACATTCTTAGCCACTGGACCACTAGGGAAGTCTCACTGAGGGGCTACTTTTGAGGAGGAGATAGGTATGAACACAGCTAAAGAGGAGCAGATGGAAGATGAAGTTTGGTAACAGTCAGAAAGGAGTGGATGGAAAGAGCAGGATTGGTTTTGATTAAGCCCTGCTGGGCTTAAGTTCATCTGGCTTACTGTTCCTCATAAAGTGATACTTGCTCTGGCCAATCTTCAAAGACTTCTTGTGAGTTATATTAAGCTATTATCACTTTCCATAGATGGAGGTTAATTGGATTGATTTCTTTCCACAACAGTAGATGAAGTACTTGTTAAAATTTGGTAGGGATGATGTCTCAGTGAGCCTAGGCTGCTATCACACAAAATAAACTGAAACTTAGTGGCTTAGACAATATTTATTTCTACAATTCTGGATGTTGAAAGTGTGAGATCAAGGTGCCAGCATGATTACCTGGCAAGGGCCCTCTTTTGGGTTAAAGATGGTTTATGTCCTTGTTGTATTCTCACATGACAGAATGAGAGAGTTCTTTGGGGTTCTTTTCATAAGGGCTGCTGCTGCTAAGTCACTTCAGTCGTGTCCGACTCTGTGCGACCCCAGAGACGGCAGCCCACTAGGCTCCCCTGTCCCTGGGATTCTCCAGGCAAGAACACTGGAGTGGGTTGCCATTTCCTTCTCCAATACATGAAAGTGAAAAGTGAAAGTGAAGTCGCTCAGTCATGTCCGACTCTTTGGGACCTCATGGACTGCAGCCAACCAGGCTTCTCCGTCCATGGGGTTTTCCAGGCAAGAGTACTGGAGTGGGGTGCCATTGCCTTCTCCGTTCATAAGGGCACTAATCCCATTCATAAGGGCTCTATCCTCATGACCTAATTATCTCCCAAAGCCCCACATTCTAATACTATCACACTGTAGGTTAAGATTTATATATATAAATTTGAGTTGGGAACTTCTCTGGTAGTGCAATGGATAAGAATCTGCCTGCCAATGGCAGAGGACACGGGTTTGATTCCTGGTCCAGGAAGATTTCACATGCTTCAGGGCAACTAAGCCCTAAGCCACAACTACTGTGCTCCAACTATTGAAGCTCATGTGCCTAGAACCTGGGTTTCACAACAAGAGAAGACACCCCAATGAGAAGCCCGTGCATGGTAACGAAGAGTAGCCCCCGCTTGCCACAACTAGAGAAGGCCCCGCATGCAGCAAAGACCCAGCGCAACCAAAAATAAAAATAAATAAATTATCAAAAAATAAATAAATTTGGGTTGGGGAGGAAGACATAGACAACCGATGGTTACAAGACAGAAGGTCCTGGAGCAGAGATACTAGGTAGTCAGGGAGAATGTATCCCGGGAAGGTGAGAGAGGGAATATCATCTCCAAATAGATTTTGGTTTTGGAAGGAGAAGGCAGAGGGAGGAGGGTGAAATAGGAGGAGGAAAGAAGGCAAAAACTTTTCCACAATTTTGTAAAGGGCTTAACCCCTCAGAAAATCCCTTTAACTTATTGCCAGCTTGATCTTTGTTCACTGAAAGTATAACTACAACTACTTCTGCATTAATTTTATTGTCCTCAAAGTACTAGATGACTATCAATAAATACTTGTTTGATTATTCCTAGTGTTTTAAATCAGTCCACACTCTGGCTTTACTAACGATCTTAGAATTGACATTGATCGAGCTGAAGTAAGAACTATCTTTAAATTTAGAAGACATTTTATGTTTTTCTCCAAGGAGAAGCAAACATTTGTCCATGCCTATTATTCACCACACAATGTACTGGGGTGTTTACTTACATTATCACATTTCTAGTAATTCATCATTATTTTAACAATTACTTAGTAGCCATTAAATTGAAGAAAGTAGGGAAAACCACTAGACCATTCAGGTATGACCTAAATCAAATCCCTTATGATTATACAGTGGAAGTGAGAAATAGATTTAAGGGCCTAGATCTGATAGATAGAGTGCCTGATGAACTATGGAATGAGGTTCGTGACACTGTATGGGAGACAAGGATCAAGACCATTCCCATAGAAAAGAAATGCAAAAAAGCAAAATGGCTGTCTGGGGAGGCCTTACAAATAGCTGTGAAAAGAAGAGAAGCGAAAAGCAAAGGAGAAAAGGAAAGATATAAACATCTGAATGCAGAGTTCCAAAGAAGAGCAAGAAGAGATAAGAAAGCCTTCTTCAGCGATCAATGCAAAGAAATAGAGGAAAACAATAGAATGGGAAAGACTAGGGATCTCTTCAAGAAAATCAGAGATACCAAAGGAACATTTCATGCAAAGATGGGCTTGATAAAGGACAGAAATGGTGTGGACCTAACAGAAGCAGAAGATATTAAGAGGTGGCAAGAATACACAGAAGAACTATACAAAAAGATCTTCACGACCCAGATAATCACGATGGTGTGATCACTCACCTAGAGCCAGACATCCTGGAATGTGAAGTCAAGTGGGCCTTAGAAAGCATCACAATGAACAAAGCTAGTGGAGGTGATGGAATTCCAGTTGAGCTATTTCAAATCCTGAAAGATGATGCCGTGAAAGTGCTGCACTCGATATGCCAGCAAATGTGGAAAACTCAGCAGTGGCCACAGGACTGGAAAAGGTCAGTTTTCATTCCAATCCCAAAGAAAGGCAATGCCAAAGAATGCTCAAACTACCGCACAATTGCACTCATCTCACACACTAGTAAAGTAATGCTCAAAATTCTCCAAGCCAGGCTTCAGCAATATGTGAACCGTGAACTTCCTGATGTTCAAGCTGGTTTTAGAAAAGGCAGAGGAACCAGAGATCAAATTGCCAACATCCCCTGGATCATAGAAAAAGCAAGAGAGTTCCAGAAAAACATCTATTTCTGCTTTATTGACTATGCCAAAGCCTTTGACTGTGTGGATCACAATAAACTGTGGAAAATTCAAGAAATGGGAATACCAGACCACCTGATCTGCCTCTTGAGAAATTTGTATGCAGGTCAGGAAGCAACAGTTAAAACTGGACATGGAACAACAGACTGGTTCCAAATAGGAAAAGGAGTTAGTCAAGGCTGTATATTGTCACCCTGCTTATTTAACTTATATGCAGAGTACATCATGAGAAACGCTGGACTGGAGGAAACACAAGCTGGAAGCAAGATTGCCGGGAGAAATATCAATAACCTCAGATATGCAGATGACACCACCCTTAGGGCAGAAAGTGAAGAGGAACTCAAAAGCCTCTTGATGAAAGTGAAAGTGGAGAGTGAAAAAGTTGGCTTAAAGCTCAACATTCAGAAAACGAAGATCATGGCATCTGGTCCCACCACTTCATGGGAAATAGATGGGGAAACAGTGGAAACAGTGGCAGACTTTATTTTTCGGGGCTCCAAAATCACTGCAGATGTGAACTGCAGCCATGAAATTAAAAGATGCTTACTCCTTGGAAGGAAAGTTATGACCAACCTAGATAGCATATTCAAAAGCAGAGACATTACTTTGTCAACAAAGGTCCGTCTAGTCAAGGCTATGGTTTTTCCTGTGGTCATGTATGGATGTGAGAGTTGGACTGTGAAGAAGGCTGAGCGCCGAAGAATTGATGCTTTTGAACTGTGGTGTTGGAGAAGACTCTTGAGAGTCCCTTGGACTGCAAGGAGATCCAACCAGTCCATTCTGAAGGAGATCAGCCCTGGGATTTCTTTGGAAGGAATGATGCTGAAGCTGAAACTCCAGTACTTTGGCCACCTCATGCGAAGAGTTGACTCATTGGAAAAGACTCTGATGCTGGGAGGGATTGGGGGCAAGAGGAGAAGGGGACGACAGAGGATGAGATGGCTTGATGGCATCACTGACTCGATGGACGTGAGTTCAAACTCTGGGAGTTGGTGATGGACAGGGAGGCCTGGCGTGCTGCGATTCATGGCGTCGCAAAGAGTCGGACAGGACTGAGCGACTGATCTGATCTGAGTAGCCATTACATGTCAAACCCTGTGCTTGGCAATGATGATAAAGGCAGAGAGAGAAGAGCAGAAAACTGCTCTTCAAATGGTTCTAGCATAATAGGGAGAAGATAGGACTAAATCAACAACTGTCACTTAGTATGATAAATGCAATCAAAGAGGTAAGCCCTTGGAAATCTTGAAAGACAGAAAAGGGGAGCTTTAATTCAAAATGGATAGGAAAAACGATAATAAGAAGGAAACAAGTATTTGTTGTTTGTCTGAAAGGAAAATTTAAGTGCCAAGAGGAGTCTAAGGAGCCATGAGTAAATGTTATGTGCTATCCTTGATGGCATCCCAGATCAAGAAAGGAACATTAGGGGAAAACTGAAGAAAAATGAATAAAATATGGATTTTAATTAATAATAATGTATTACTATTGGTTCATTGATTGTGACAGATGCACAATACTAAGCTCTTACTAACAGAGGAAATTGGATGTAGAATATAGGAGAACTGTCTGTACTATCTGTGCAATAATTCTGTAAATTCAAAACTTTCCAAATTAAAAGTTAAGTAATTTTTAAAACTGGCATTTTGTATTTTTGTCAGATCTGGCAACCCTAACAGTTTTACTTCCAAATAATAATTAAACACAAAATATGAAAAAAAACTACCTTAAGTTGATAGTTTAAGATTTAAGTTACATATGAATTCTCCTAAATATTTGATCCAGGCACTTCTTTTAATATAAACAGTTCATTTGTTTTCTTTTCAGGCAAACCTCAGACAAATAAATAGTTATTATACAAGGAACGTATTTCAGTGTGGAGATGCTTTGCCTCTGAGTGTCATAGCCTATCGGTATTTGCAACCAATTTCAAAAGCTAAAAAAAACTGCCTCTTCTTTCTCTTTCACACACTCACACATGAACCATTAATAGAATTAATTATTCTATTATTCTTAATTATTATTCTATTAATTATTCTTAATCTGATGTGCACATCTCAAGAGATTTTAAAAAATCCGTTTATGCGAAAATCAGCAAGGTTAAGGCCCTGCAAGTAAGCACTTGTCTAGGGTGACCGATAACTTGTACTGTCTGAATGGAAACAGTGCTGATCATTTCACTCTCCGTGTTGGTCCTCTGGGGAAGAACAACCTGTGTGTTGTAGAAGAACTTGAGTCTGGAATAAAAATAGAACTGTATATTAAAACAGTTTCATTTGAAGGTGAGCTTAGAAAAGATTTATTTAAGAGAAAAGGAAGACCAGACTTTTAAAAGAGAGTGAATTTTATAAACTATTTGTCATTTTCCAGATAAGATAACCAAATACATTTTGCACAGCTTTCTTTCACAAAATTAGGAAAATAGATTATCTTTAACACTTCGTACTAATAGTATGCTAGTGCTTCCAAAGAAAATGTCCTCAAATGGTAATAGAATTTATCAGAGGTTATATGGGTTCTGTTGCTACCTTAACTCTTCATTTCTACTCTAAGTGGCAAGCCTCTAAAACAAAAATGTTTTTGTCACAAAAGATTTACATACGTCATAAATCTTCGTTTGCAGACATGTTTAGAGCATTTACTAAGCGCAAAAAGTTATGCTGAAGAGCTTTGGTGTATCCAGAGATAATGATTCCTACGCTGTTTCTATTTTTAAAGACGGTTTTGTTCTTTTGGAGGGGAGGGGAGTCAGACGTTAAATTAGGGTTTTGTTTTTACCTCACTGACCTTGGTCTCCTGCAAAAACAGGAGGTCAAAACTTACTTTAAAAAACAGGTAATACTTTCAAGGATTTAGGTTCTAAAGCAGGACCATGGGTTCTTTATGTGTTCATACAGAAGGCGAGGTCTGTTAAAGGACAGAAAAAGAGATTAGTTTTGTTGTTTAATTGGATTCCTGTGGAGAGCTCAGTGCCCTGGAAGGCTGGGCTGCTCACGTCCGTCGTTCTCCAAGCACTAAGAGAAAGAGCCCGCTCTGACGGGTAGACAAGGTGGGTGCGGGCACCACCGCTTCAGACGGCCTGCTCCGGCCTTAGAGGCCTCAGGGTGCCGTCGACGTGGGCCGCGGCCTCTAAAGAGCCCACGCCGCCCGAACGCCCGCGGGGCGCGCGGCCACGTCGCTCGCCACCTCCCTTCTGAGCCGGGCGGGTGCAGGCGAGCGGCGGCAGCGCCCTTTCCGCCGTCTGGAAGCTCGGTTCCAGGAGAAAGGCCGCGAGGGCGGGGCTTGGGGCGGTGCGGAGCTTTCTCCTCACCTCGCGGTCAGCCCGGGCGAGGAGAGGCCGCGTGGGGCCAGGGCGGAGCGTCACATGGCGCGACCCAGCCGGGGCTCCGCGTTGGCGGTCACCGAGGAAGCTGTGTAGTGCGGGAAGCCTACAACCCACACCGAGGAAGGATGGGTCAACTAACGAATGTTTCACCACAGCCCACACGCCTAAGAGGGAATTTGAGAGCGCATGGGGGAGGGGTGGGGAGAGCAGGCGGTTCACCAAGAGCACGCTCCGTACAGAGAGCAGTAAAGTGGAGAGTCAGGCATGCGCAATGAGCTCAGGGTGGGTTGGCAGCGGGGAGGGGCTGGTGTGAGCGGGCTGATGTGTTTATCCGGTTTTCTGGGTGGGCGCTCAAAGCGCACGCGTCAGGGCAAAAGGCGGCGGAGCTGGGTACTGGAATGCGCATGCGCCGAGCGAGCCGGTAGCTCTGGGAGGGTGTGGAGGGGGCTCTTAGAGGAGAAGCAGGGGAAAAGGGAAGCGAAGGGAAAGGAAAGGGCGGGGGGAGGGGTGAGAACGTGGTCTGCGCATGCGTGCGAGCACTAGCGACGACGGCGGCGGGGGAGTCTCGGGGATGACAGTGGCTTTGCCCGTTGGGGTAACGGTCGTCGTCGCCGGCAGGGCCTGAGGCGCCGCACAGCCCGCGGGATCCATTAAGGCCGCAGCAGCCCGGGCCCTACCGAGCTAGAGTGGCGCGTGGAGTCGGGGTGAGGGCGGCGAGGCACGAGGGGAGGGGCCTGCGGCGGGGCCTTGCCGTGTGCGCTGGGCGGCGGCGGGGCCTGTCGGTGTGAGCGCTCGCCTCAGCCGCGGCCGGCCGGGCGTCGTGGGCGGTGGCGGCCGTGGTGCTTGGCGGAGGAGGCGTCCGTGTGTGTGGCGCGGAGAAGATGGCCGGGCAGTGAGGGGGCGGCGCTTGCGCCTGGTGACCTCGGAGTGAGCGACTGAGGAGCGAGGGGCGCCGCCGCGGCCCGGCCGGGCCTGCTCCCCGCCCCCTCCCGCCGCCGCCGGCCCGCGCACTTCCTCCCCGGCCCTCCCCTCTCGGGCGGGGGCCTCCCCTAGCCGCTTCGCCACCTCAGGGAACAGCCGGGCTCTAACCGCCGGGGCGGAGAGCCAGGCTCAGTCCGGACCCCGCGTCCGATATGGAGAGAGCGGCGGCGGTCTCCGTCAGCCGCAGCAGCAGCGTTCGCCGCCGCCCCGGCTCGGTGCACTAGATCCAGGAAGCCGACGCCCGCGCTGCCGTCCTTGCCGTCGCCGCTGCTTCCACGCCGGGCGCTGTGATGGAGTAAGGGCCCCGCAACCCGTGAGAAGCGTGCCCGCCTCTCGGACCGGGCCGGGGCCTGCTGCCGCGCCCGCCAGCCCGACCACAGGAGGTGCCTCCGCGTCCAGGGATGCAGCTCGAGCGCAGGCCGCCCGCCGAGCCGTGGGGCTAGACTGAGCGCCGCCTCCGCCGCGTTCTGCGCCCCGCGGCCGCCCGGGACGAACTCGAACGCTGGTTTCTCCCTCGCTCTTTTTTTTTTTTTTCCTACTCGGTCTGCAAGTCTCAGGGACGGAGGAGGGGCGCCAGGGCCCCATGTGTGGGAGGACTGCTTCAGCTCCACAAACTTGTACGGATTTTGGTTACTACTTTGGCCAGTGGTTCTGCCCCGATTTCCTCCGAATTGTTACAAACTCGCTGTTGTTCCCTGGCTGCTTACAAAGTTGGATCCGGAATTTCTCTTCACCCGGGAGCCAACGGTGTCGAAGCGTCTGCAATGAACCCGGTGAATGCTACTGCTCTCTACATTTCCGCGAGCCGCCTAGTGCTCAACTACGACCCCGGAGACCCCAAGGCGTTTACAGAGATTAACAGGCTCTTGCCTTACTTCCGACAGTCCCTCTCGTGCTGCGTTTGCGGTGAGACGCTTTTTATTGTTCCCTTTTCAATGCTGGTTTAAAAAAAAAAAACAACACTCCGGGCGATGGTAACAGGAAAGGTTTGACGGCCGGGTAGTTTGTATTAAGCTTTTGTTACTTGTGTGGTAGTGCAAGGTCTTTAGTTTTGAAACTCGCCAGAGGACTTTTGCCCGGCATTTGAGATAGAACCTTCTAAACCGCCCTGTACGGCGGCCTCAATGTTCAAAACTGTTTAATTCGCCTTAAGTCAGCTCTGTACCATTTCTGGTGGTGGGTTTTTGTTGTCTTCCCGCCCCCCCCCCCCCCCCCCCCCCGAAAGAGGGGAAATCATGCATGCTGCTGCCTTAAAAAAAATTTTTTTTTTTTTTACTGTTTCGATAACAGAACTGACAAAACACCTACCTTGGTTAAACCTGGTTTACACATGTACATGTGGCGTGTTTGCATTTCTCCAAACGTGTTAGGTGTGGACGATGGTATAGCGGGTGAACTCGCTGCGGAACTTTCCCCCCAGGTTCTTTTAATGCTTTGACAGCTTGACGGTAAACAATGATCCAGGGCAGACTGATGGTACTAAGTGCTTTTTAGCTAGTGGGGTTTTTACAGGATTACGTTTTCTTTGGCTTTACTTTATCTTGGCTTGGTAGAAAGTGATTTTAGGTGTTTTTGTTCAAGAAGTATTAGTTCGTGCTGGGCAGGATATTTTCCAAGTTATTTTTGAGAGATGAAGTTGTCTAATATTAGTGTTTCCAAATGGTAATAACTTGTGATTATTATCGAAGTGATTGAAACTTATTTTTCAAAAACACACCTAGACTGAAAACTTATTAATATAAAGGAAAGGGCAACTGGCAGAACCAAAACAAAATAGTAATACTCCACATTCTTATTTCTCCAAAACTTCTGAGGTTTTGTTGATCCTCTTGTTTAGTCAGAATTTGAGAAATTCGGTCGTTTCAGGCTTTTACTTAAAGATAAATTTTGCGACTGTAGTGGCTGAAGGGAGAAATAGTATTCATCTGAGATTCAACATTTTCTGTATAGCTCTGGGGCAAAGCACGGAAGGAGGGTGCAGAAAAGGTGAAGAGGTGTTTTTTTTTTTTTTTGCACGTCAGGTACTTAATTTAATCTCATAGACATTTAAGTAACAGTGTTCGAATGTGATTAAGTGCTACGCTCACTGGTAACGGAGACTTAACCTTTATAGAGAAGCAGTTGCCCTGGGTAAATCAGGTAACTGCCCCCGGACCTCAGTTTCTTAACGTGTAAAATGAGAGCTTTGGGCTAGATTCACAGTTTCCTTTCTGCTCATATTTTACAAATATAAGAATTTGCTTGATTTCAGCGTTCTATCCCACCTCATTCTCCCTCTCTTTTTTGTATGGAGTACTTTATTTTATGCCTTCACAGCTTTTGATAGTCCGTGGAATGAGGAGATGGGGCTGCTGTAACAACTTTTTACACAAACTTTTCTGGGAGTGGGGATTGCTACTGTGGTAATGTAGAGGGCATAAGCCAGCCCATCCTGGCCTGCTAGAACTGCAATAAAGAGTGATGTCATAATCCAGGTAACACTTGAATATCTGGTAGGTCTCCTTTTTACAAGATAGAGGGAACTTAGCTCTCTAAGAGGGAAATGGTAGTTTTGAAATAGTGTAGGTGCTTGGTTCTTATTAGTAACTTCAGGACAGTTGTGGTCTAATTGAACATTTTCTAGAGTCTAACCTGGATTTTAAAAAATGTTATTAAAGCTACATTAGAACCTTTTTTAAAAACCAGTTTGACAACTGAAAAAGGAGGTTTTCTGACATTGGGGCTTGGTATTATTCCTTTTTCAAATGTCTCTTTCCCATCATTCTATGGGAGAGATTTGTGGGTTCTACTTTGCCTTTATAATTAAGTAGCCTGCATAAAATTTCAGCATTATAGGTGTAGGTTCAGTTTTTTCCCCTTATCTCTTTGGATGTAAGTCTGTGGTTATCAAGAGATAGGGGAAAAAAATTGTTATTTGTATTCAGAGCCAACATTTTTCATTTTTGTACCAGATACTATCCTAGACCCTTTCTTCTTAGCTGAAAAGTAGTTATTTCAATTAACAGGGCATGTGCAGTCTTACTTAATAAGGATAAACAGATATGTAAAAACTAAGTTTAATTCTCTTGGTGCTTTAAATAGGAAGTTTGTTTAAGTATGTCCTTCAGTGTCTGACCCAGTCTTACCTTTTCAGCTTTGTATTCAATTGCCCTCATATATAATTTCAGTCAGTTTAGTATTTTTGTCTTTTCAAACGTACATACCGTATGACTTCCTCCTCTTTTCCCCACCTTTGCACTCTGAAGTTCCTTCTACCTAATATTTCTATTCTGTATGGTCTAAATCCCTCCTTAGTGAATTCTTTGTTCTAATCATAGGCACTTTGAACTCTTGTAGAGCAGTTTTTATATAAAATTATTCTATCTTAGGGTAAATACTAAGTTTTTGTACATTTTTTGTGTTCCTTTTGCCTCATTCTTTCCTATCCAGTGACTTACTTGCATGTAGGTGTTTATGACAGACTCAGAGGAAGAAAGTGAGGAGGTGGGGAGGTAAAATCCTAACTTTGTTACTTTGCTGTCTAGGCAAGTTATTTTAACTTTTCACCTGAATTTCCTCTATGTACAGAAGGGGATAGTCAGGCCTTCTTTAAGTTTTGTTTCTCCAAATCTGTGTTATATGTGAGTTTATTTTTAAGGGGGAAAAGCCTTTTGAACCCATGAGAACAAGTGTGTGGACTTGGCTGTCTGGCTTGGCATCCTGCTCTTGTAGAGAGGTAGACAAAGGTAGGGGGAAGTGAGAGATTGAACTATCAGTTCAAATATAGTGAGTGAGTGAAAGTTGCTCAGTCGTGTCCTACTCTTTGCGAACCCATGGGCTATACAGTCCATGGAATTCTCCAGGCCAGAATACTTGAGTGGGTAGCCTTTCCCTTCTCCAAGGGATCTTCCCAAGCCCAGGGATCCAACCCAGGCCTCTGGCATTGCAGGCGGATTTTTTTTTTTTTTTTTCCAGCTGAGCCACAAGGGAAGCCCTTGTGAATATTGTGAAACCTTGAGTATTCACTGGAACTACAGGTTTTGTTATCATTGTTCTTTGAAATGTTAATAAGCTGATTATCACTGCTTGTTTTTCAGTTCTTTGAATGTTTAGACTTTCTGAAGCTTCTGGTGAATGGGATAGCAATGCTCCAGAGTTATTGTTGTTTCTAGGCCACAGACAGTATTACTGCAGGTACTAATTTTGTGTCAGTTTTTTCCCCTTGTTATAAATGTTGAGCTTTATTATTTTGTCATTTATCTTGAAGTATGTAGAATTTACTTCTGATGGCATGAGACTTCATAAATTCTAAGGATTTTAAGTTTTTTGTTAAGCTTTTAAGTCCTCAAATGCTGTAATAAGTTTGATATGTTAGAATAAATACTGTTAGAACTGGAAGGACAAGATAAGTGAGTGGAAAAATATTACTCTCTGACATATTTGGAGTCCTGTAAATTAATCATGGTCACATCTCTACTCAGGGACGTGAATATTTCCCTGATGTTTTAAATTCTAGAAACGAAATAGTTTTGGCTTTTACTGAATAGTTGTGAAACTTTTGGATATCCAGTTTCTCATTTATAAAATAGAAAGGGGCTGGAAAATAGTACCACTGACAGGCTGACCAACTTTTGAATGTTACAGTCTTAAAAACCAAGCCCTATTTTTTCTTTCTACTGTTAACTCTCACATTGCGTTACCAGGTAGGTGGTTCCCTGAGGGCGAGAATCTTCCTGGTCTTGGTCACCTCTGTAGCCCTGCACCTGACAATTACTGGCTCAATGAGTATTGTTGAATGGATGAAGGTTCAAAGTAGGAAGGATGTGCTCTCAGAATAAAGTGTGTGCCTTAAAATTAAATAGATTTAACTTCATGAAAGATGACTTTCATTTTCCTTATTTGTCTCATTTGGGCATTGTTTGTGGGACCACGTTGGAATTAGTGCAGTAGATCTCAAAAATCTCTTTCAGTTCTGGAATTCTGATTCTTGAAGCAGAAATACTTTGTCTTTTGATTGAGTAAACAATTTATAAATAGCAAGAATCTTCTAAAATGAAGTTTGAACATGTAGCCTGGAGTGACTTAAACTATCTTTTAGACTGTGGCTGAATTTAAAGCCATTTGTATAATGTAAGCATTACACTAATTTTTAAAATTTTTATTAATTTATTTGGCTGTGCAGAGTCTTAGTTGCAGCCTGTGGGATCTTCTGTGTTTGTTGAGACAGGCGAGATCTTTGGTTGTGGCCTGTGGGATCTAGTTCCCTGACCAGGGATTGAACCTGGGCCTCCTGCATTGGGAGCACGGTTTGCCACTGGACTACCAGGGAAGTCCCTATGCTGCTGCTGCTGCTAAGTTGCTTCAGTCGTGTCCGACTCTGTGCGACCCCATAGACAGCAGGCCACCAGGCCCCATCGTCCCTGGGATTCTCCAGGCAAGAACACTGGAGTGTGTTGCCATTTCCTCCTCCAGTGCGTGAAAGTGAAGTCGCCCAGTCGTGTCTGACTCATAGCGACCCCATGGACTGCAGCCTACCAGGCTCCTCCATCCGTGGGATTTTCCAGGCAAGAGTACTGAAGTGGGTTGCCATTGCCTTCTCCGAGGGAAGTCCCTATACTGATGTTTTATATTTATGTTTGTTTCAAGTGTGAGTTCATTTGATACTGTATTTTTTTGGTACCTAAAATCACTGTAGTAAAATTTTTTTATTTTAAGCACATAATATAAATATAAAACTTAACCACCTTAACCTTTTTATTAAAAGTTAATTTTTGGTTGTGTTGGATCTTTGTTGCTTCTCGTGACTTTATTTTTGGTGAGTAGGGGCTAGTCTTCATTGTAGTGTGCGGGCTTCTCATTGAGGTGTCTTCGCAAAGAGTTGGACACGACTGAGCAACTGAACTGAACTGAGTGGATTTCAGTAGTTGTGGTGTGTGGGCTTAGTTGCTCCAGAATCTTCTCAGACTGGGGATCAAATTTGTGTCCTCTGCATCGGCAGGTGGTTTCTTAATGACCGGACCACCAGGGAAGACTGTTAACAATTTTTAAATGTATAGTTCAGTAGTGTTGAATATGTTTACATTGTTGTGGAACAGGTTTCCACAACTTTTTTGGTCTTGCAAATCTATGCCTAACGAGCAGCCACCATTTTCTTTCTTCCCCCCCAACCCCTTGTAACCGCCATTGTACTCTCTGTCTTTCTGAATTTGACTGCTGTTACTGATTCCTCATATAAGTAGAATTATATGGTCTTATATTTGTCTTTTTTTTGACTGGTTTATTTCACTTAGCATAACGTCTTCAAGGTTCAAGCATCAGATTTCTTTCCACCTTTTGGCCACAGCACATGTGGGATGGTAGTTCTCCCACCAGGGATCAGACCCACACCCTTTGTGTTGGAAGCACAGAATTTTTACTACTGGGTAGCCAGGGAAATCCCAGGATTTCTTTGCTTTTTAAGGCTTAATAATAATTCTCTTGTATGCATAGCACATGCTTACTTTATTCATTCATCCACTGTTGAATGTTTGAGTTGCTTCTACCTCTTGACTGTTGTGAATAGTATTAAGAACATGGATGTGTAAACAACTCTTTGAGACACTGCTTTCAATTCTTTTTGGTGTATATATACCCAGAAGTAGGATTGCTGAATTGTGTGATATTTCTGTTTTTATTTTTTGAGGAACTCCATACTGTTTTCCAAAGTGGTTGGTACCGTTTTACAATTCTGCTGGCAAAACAGGGTTTCCAGTTAGTTTCTCCATGTCTTTGCCAACACTTGTATTTCCTGTTTTGTTCTTGATTATTTTTTTAATGGTAGCCATTCTGATGGGTGTGAGATGATCTCTCATTGTGCTTTGTATTTCTCTGGAGGTTGGTGATTTTTGCATATACTTGCAGTCGTATATCGTCTTTGGAGAATCACTGTTTTTTTAAATCTTGAAAATTTTTATTTTGCTTATAAAGTCTTTATTAATCAGTTGTGATGTTCTCAGTGCTGGAATAAAAGATGAATTAAGACACATAGCCCCAACCATATGTTACTCAGTGATATGGGAAAGACAGATAAGTAAACCAGCAATTATTGTGTGTTAGAGGCACTTATACCAAGTCTCAAGCATTATAATAGAATACTTATATGTTAATTTTGTCACACATGTAAAAACCTCAGAAATTAATGGAGTGGTTCTGTCCCCCCCACCCGTCTCGCCCCCAACTTGTTTTTGAATAGCTGTTTGGGTCAAAGTTTGGGCAATCCTGATTGGGGTTAGAGCAGAATTTGGTTTACCAGTTTTTTCTTGGAACTTAAGTTTGCCTCTGATCTGGGAAGAATTCTTTGCCCAGTCACCCATGTAACTCTTTGCAACTTTTTCGATTGTAGTCCGCCAGGCTCCTTTCTCCATGGGATTTTTCAGGCAAGAATACTGAAGCAGGTTGCAATTTCCTCCTTCAAGGGATCTTCCCAGCCCAGGGACCAAACCCACATGTCCTGCACTGCAGGCAGATTCTTGACCACTGAGCCATCGGGGAAGCCAAAGGAAGAAAATTATTTAGTATTATGTGTTGGCAGATACTCTTATTTTAGATATATTTAACTGTTGGTTTCTTTTCCTAAGAAAAATCTCCTTTTTACAGTTTACCATTTTAGTGTTCTAAAATTATTTCTAAAATGTTAGTTCCTACTTGGTTATGTTTGAAAAGTCAAAGTCTCTCAGTTGTGTCCAACTCTTTGCGACCCCCATGGACTGTAACCTGCCAGGCTCCTCTGTCCATGGAATTCTCCAGGCAAGAATACTGGAGTGGGTTTCCATTCCCTTCTCCAGGGGATCTTCCTGACCCAGGGATTGAAAGCAGGTCTCCCACATTGCAGGCGGATTATGTTTATGGACAGTAAAATTGCCTTAGGGAAAGGATGCACTATGCATTTTTGTGGATGCTGAGTGAGAATAGCTTTGATCCACAGCCCTTTGTCATAAGATAAAACCTACTGAAAATGTAGTAACAATTCAGGGCAGAAACAGTATGGTACTGTAGAATTAAGCAGCAGAAACTGTTTCAGTCTAATGGGATCTAAGGGTTTCCCAGTGTCTCAGTGGTAAAGAATTCACCTGCCAAGCAGGAGATGCAGGTTTCATCCCTGGGTCAGGAAGATCCCCTGGAGAAAAGTGAAAGTGTTAGTTGCTTAGTTGTGTGTGACTCTTTGCGACCCAAGGACTGTAGCCTTGGGCTTCTCTGTCCATGGAATTCTCCAGCAAGTTATACTGGAGTGGGTAGCCATTCCCTTCTTCAGGGAAGATCCCTGGGTCAGGAAGATCAGCTGGAGAAGGAAATGGCAACCCACTTCATTATTCTTGCTTAGGAAATCCCATGGAGAAAGGAGCCTGGCGGGCTACAGTCCTTGGGGTCTCCAAGGGCCAGGGACATGACTTAGTAACTAAACAGCAGCAGTAGCAGTTAGATCTAGGAAATTTGGGGCTTGAGCTGAGCTAAGAGGAATGGTGAAAAGTGAACATTTTCAACAAGACTTAAGAGAGAACATTTGGCTTGTTTAGGATGCAGAAAATCAAGTTTATTTGTAATGAGTCCTTGTAGGGGAGCCCATCTGTGACCCATAGTGGTAACTCAGGGGCCTTTTGTGGGAGGGAACCTTGATGTCAGGCTAAGGAATTTGACATTTACCATATGACTTGTTCTTTTTCACAGTGTGTTCTATAGGTCACCAAATCAAACCCACTGAAAGAGATTGTTAAAATACAGATTCCTGGTTATCAGACTGATTGAATTGAAATCTCTGTGGGCAAGGCCTTGTAATCTGCATTTTCTCCCCCCTCCCCCATATGAGGAGCAGAATTTGGAAATCCCTATTACCTTCGAGAAATATTTTTAAAGTAGGAGAGTGATGTGATCAAAACTTTATTTTAGAAAAGATTAGTTTGGGGATGGAATTTAGGATTGATTATTGGAGTAAGGTGAAATTCAATTAGAAAGGATAATATGTATCCTTGTTATAGAGGCCTGAATAGTGATGGGAGTGAAGAGGCAACACCCTAAGATAATGCAAAGGGAAAATTTTGTCCTCTTTATAGTTATAACATTTTAATTCTTTGATATATACTGTAGTATATTTTGTTTTTGGCTAGGCATTTTGACTGTGAATGGGCTAAATGAGATATTTCCTCCCGTTAAATTTATAAAAGTACTAAATTTTACAGATAAAACCTGGCTTGTCAGGTACTTGGGAGAGGTTTCAGTTAAGGTAGGAATTAGTGGAGTAGGAAATGGCAACCCACTCCAGTACTCTTGCCTGGAGAATCCCTTGGACAGAGGATCCTGGTGGGCTACAGTCCATGGGATTGCAGTTGGACAAGACTGGGCGACTGACACACACACAAAATTGAGGAGATACTTGATAGTGCAATACACTTCATCTATTCTCCCATCTCCTGCAGGAAGCAGGATGGGGCCGCCAGCACCTGGGAGGCAAGATGGCTCCTCCCCGCCCCCCCAAATCCCTTCTGGAAGTCTTGGGGCCTCAGTGCCTGCAAGAGCTGCTCCTGCTGCTGCTGCTAAGTTGCTTTCAGTCGTGTCCGACTCTGTGCGACCCCATAGACGGCAGCCCACCAGGCTCTGCCATCCTTGGGATTCTCCAGGCAAGAACACTGGAGTGGGTTGCCATTTCCTTCTCCAAAGCATGAAAGTGAAAAGTGAAAGTGAAGTTGCTCAGTCGTGTCCGACTCTTCGGGACCCCATGGACTGCAGCCCACCAGGCTTCTCCGTCCATGGGATTTTCCATGCAAGAGTACTGGAGTGGGGTGCCATTGCCTTCTGCCTTGGGCAAATAAGAGACTAAGTTGTTTACTGGCAAAAAAAAAAACAAAACACAAAAGATAGGAATTAGGACCAAGTAGGCCTGGGGAGAATGAAAAGAAGGATGAAACAGTAATGATTTGATGATGCCTGGGAGTTGGGATTAGTGAGGAAATATTATTGGAAATGTGTTTAGGAAAGGCTAAAATTGAAACACTTTAATTTTGTGCCCTTTCCTGGAAACCTTGATTTTAAAATGATCTTATATGCTTTTTGGTATAGTAAAACAAACAATATAGCTTTTGACTCCTGGGATTGTGGTTTTCATTCTCTCAAATTAATTTGAACATTCAGTCCTTTTTTTACAGTCCTTGTTTTCATTACATTGATAGTATACCATCATTAATTGGTTAATGCTTTATTGTATTATCTTCTCTTGGAGTCCACCTGGCTATTTTAATCTATAATTTGATTTGTTTTTGTGAGTTCTGATTAAATTTTATCTTTTATTTTAAAAGATAGTGTTTCAGAATCCTTATTCTAATTTGTATTTCTCTCTGTGTCCCTCACCTTTGAGTTTTCTTCCTATCCATTTAGTTTATGTTATTGTCTTGTCTCTTTTAAACATTATTTTTTGTTGTTTCCATGTCAGGAAATTAATTCAGATAATTTTCTTCATTTTAATTACTGTATGCCTGGCCATTTTCATCTTTTCCCTGTTCTGACTCCATAATATTTTAGCAGAGTTTTTCTTGTTCATTGCCTTTCTGCTCAGAAACATCTGGCTTTGTCAAGCTATTTTTATCTAGTTTTATAGCCTGCATATTTTGTGTATGTTAACTTTAGTTTGTCTATTAATTAGCATTTGCCCTTTAAAAAAGTAATTATATTTCTGGCTGAGCTTGTTCTTCATTGTTGCAAGGGCTTTTTTCTAGTTGCAGCAAGCAGGGGCTACTCTTGCTTCTCATATCCGTGGCTTCTCTTGGGTTGTAGAGGTGTGAACTCAGTAGTTTTGGCATGTGGGCTTACCCCACTGTATGTTGGATCTTAGTTCCTCAGCCAGGGATCGAACCCATGTTCCCTGCCTTGGAAGGCAAATTCTTAACTAACCACTGGACCACCAGACAAGACCACGTTGAAGTTTAAATCTCTGTCTCCTTTTCTCCCAGGTGGCACAGTGGTAAAGAATCTGCCTGCCAATGCAGAAGATGTGGGTTTAATCCTGGGTCAGAAGATCCCTGTCATAGGAAATGCAACCCACTCCAGTATTTTTGCCTGGAAAATTCCATGGACAGAGGAGTCTGGCAGGCTACAGTCCATGGGGTTGCAAAGAGTCAGACATGACTGAGCTACAGAGCATGGCATACACTCCTGTTGTGAAATTTGGGACTCTGTCCATATATAATATGGGATTATAAAATTAGAAGGGAGCATTCCAATTCAGGTATCCTTGTGATGGATTTCTGAATCCCCTCCACAGTTAATTAGTTGGTTGCCCAGCTTATGAGTCAGCTTTTTCAAGATACGACATAAGATATGACTGGCATATTCTTTCCACCAGAATGTCTGAGTGTCTCAGAGATCTTTTAATGATGTCATTGAGCTTGCCAGTTCAATTTTTACATAGATTTTACATGGAAGGTTATTCTTCCTAATGAGAATTTATAAAGCTTTAGACAGGAAGATAAATTGTAAAGCCATTTTCTTCACATCAAATAATCCTTCCTGTAATATTCTTGAAAATTCGTCCAAGCCTTTTCCTGAATACCTCTGGGGTAGGGAGCTAAATTTTACTCTGCAAAATATCCCTATCTGTTTTGAAGTGTAGAATTCTAATGTTGAGATCTTGAATTATTTTGTGAAACCATATCTGGATAAGAATCACTGTTGCTTTATCTTGTTTGGCGTTTGGGATAGTTATTGGTTTATGATGTTTATGGTCAACTAAAGTATTTTCATAAGTTGGTTGATGGTGTGTTTAGATCTTCTCTGTCATTACTGATTTTCTGTGTTGTAAATTTTTGAGAGATGTTATCTCTAGCTGTGATTATGGATTTAGCAGTTTCTCTTTGGAGTTTCTGTCAGTTCTTGCTTTGTGTATTTTGAAGTTCTGTTTTTAGGTACATAAAATAATTCTGAACATCTGGAATATAGATAAGATATATAATGTAATAGTCATAGAACATAGTTGATCAACATCAAGTTGATTTTTAATGTTCTGGTCTAATCCTGTCATCTATCATTTTTAGTTATGTTGCTGTTTGGTTTTTCTACTCTGCATGGGTCATATTTTTCTGCCTTTTTTGCATACCTAGTTAATTTTTTTAAAAATGTATTTTTGGCCATACCATGGATGCAGGATGTGGGATCTTAGTTCCTCTATCAGAGATTGAACCTTGTGCCTCTTCCTATGGAAGTGTGGATGGAATCTTTAACTACAGGACTACCAGGCAAGTCCGTACCTGGTTAATTTTGATTAGATGCTAGATACTGTGAATTGTACCTTGTTGGTAAAATTTTACCTTGTGGGTGGGTGTTTTTCTCCTATTCTTGAGCTTTGTTCTTGAGAATGAGGTTAAGTTACTTGGCAGATAGTCTGACCCTTGATCCTTTTGAAGCTTGTTTTTTTCTTTTTTTAATTAAGGGATAACCAAAGCAGCCTTTGGGGCTGATTTTCTGCACTACTGAGGCAAGAACCTTTTTAACTACTCTGATGCCTCGTGAATTATGTGGTTTCTCACACAAGGTGGTGGGAATAAGAATTGTTCTGCTGCTTTGGAGTTACAGGTATTGTTCTTTTTGCTCCTTTCTGGAGGTTTTCTCTCCATCCTGGGGTGATTTCCTCATACACACGTGCTAATAATTTTTTACTCAGCTGAAGATTTGAAAAGGGCCATGTATGAATCTGCATTCTTTCACTGTTCAGCACTCTAATCTCTGGTGTGCTCTGCCCTGAGGCATCTAGCTGCCTTAGCACCCAGTTCTGTCTTCTCAGCCCAGGGACACCCCTGGGCCTTGTCTTGGTTCTCTCTCCTTGTGCTGTGGCCTGAACATTATTTCTAGACAGTAAGCTGGGACAGCTTAAGTTGTTTGTTACTCCATCCAGGGATCTGTGGAACCCATTGGACAATATATATGAAAACCATTGTTTTGTCCAGTTTCTGTTTCAGTTAGGAGAGTAAGTCTGATTATTCCAATTTGTCTGGAAGCAGAATCAGATTAAATACAGTTCTTTAGTTATACTTAGCTATATCTTAGGTGCTTGGTAGCCACATGTAGGTAACAACTACCTTATTGCATATGTAAAATATTTCCATCATTATGCATAAAACAGTTCTACTGGGACTTCTTTGGTGGTCCAGTGGTTAAGACACTGCACTTCCACTGCAGGGAGCACAGGTTCAGTCTCTGGTTGGGGAACTAAGATGCTGCATATTGTTGGTGGCCAAGAAATAGAAGGAAAAAAAATAACCTTAAAATAATAAAGTTTTACTGGACAGTGCTAACACAACTAACGAACTTAGGTTTATTCCTGAAAGCTGTGGGAGCATTGAAAGATGCCTTCAATGTTTTCATCTTAAGTTTTGATTTTTAAAACATTGAGCCCTTAAAACATTATGAACAGATCACTGGAGCTCACCACTATAAACTTAAAAAAAACAACTTTCCCAAATCAATGAATTGGATTCAAGCAGGTGTTTCACAGTATTCATGTAGTGAAGTGAAGTGAAGTGAAAGTTGCTCAGTTGTGTCTGACTCTTTGCAATCCCATGGACTATATAGTCCATGGAATTCTCCAGGCTAAAATGCTGGAGTGGCTAGCCAATCCCCTCTCCAGGGTATCTTCCCAACCCAGGGATCGAACCCAGGTCTCCTGATTGGCAGGCTGATTCTTTACCACTGAGCCACCTGGGCAGACCTCATGTAGTAAAAGGTTTCCATTATTTAAGAAAAAGGAAAATAACTTTTTTTCTTCCTTTAAAATGAAGCAGTTTGAGATGTCAAATGACTACTGGACCAAATCGTGTGCCATACTAGTGAATAATTTTGCCAAATCATTCTGTTGTGAGGGTTTTATATGGTTCTGTTACTTCAGTTCAGTTTAGTTGCTTGGTCATGTCTGGCTCTCTGTGACCCCATGGACTGCAGCACGCCAGGCCTCCCTGTCCATCACCAACTCCTGGAGTTGACTCAAACTCATGTCCTTTGAGTCGGTGATGCCATCCAGCCATCTCATCCTCTGTTATCCCCTTCTCCTCCTCCTGTCTTCAGTCTTTCCCAGCATCAGAGTCTTTTCCAGTGAGTCAGTTCTTCACATGAGGTGGCCAAAGTATTGGAGTTTGAGCTTCAGCGTCAGTCCTTCCAATGAATATTCAGGACTGATTTCCTTTAGGATGGACTGGTTGGATCTCCTTGCTGTCCAAGGGACTCTCAAGCGTCTTCTCCAACATCACAGTTCAAAAGCATCAATTCTTTGGTGCTCAGCTTTCTTTTTAGTCCAGCTCTTACATCTGTACATGACTACTGGAAAAACCATAGCTTTGACTAGATGGATCTTTGTTGGCAAAGTAATGTCTCTGCTTTTTAATATTGCTGTCTAGGTTGGTCATTACTTTTCATCCCAGGAGCAAGCATCTTTTAATTTCATGGCTGCAGTCAGTATCTGCAGTGATTTTGGAGCCCAAGAAAATAAAGTCTGTCACTGTTTTCACTGTTTCCCCATCTGTTTACCATGAAGGGATGGGACCAGATGCCATGATCTTAGTTTTCTGACTGTGAGTGTTAAGCCAACTTTTTCACTCTCCACTTTCACTTTCATCAAGAGGCTCTTTAGTTCTTCGCTTTCTGCCATAAGGGTGGTGTCATCTGCCTATCTGAGGTTATTGATATTTCTCCTAGCAATCTTTATTCCAGCTTGTGCTTCATCCAGCCCAGCATTTCTCATGATGTATTCTGCATATAAGTTAAATAAGCAGGATAACAATATACAGCTTTGACGCACTCTTTCTCCCTATTTGGAACCAGTCTGTTCCATGTCCAGTTCTAACTTTTGCTTCCTGACCTGCATACAGATTTCTCAAGAGGCAGGTCAGGTGGTTTGGTATTCCCATCGCTTTAAGAATTTTCCAGAGTTTGTTGTGCTCCACACAATCAAAGGCTTTGGCATCATCAATAAAGCAGCAGTAGATATTTTTCTGGAAGTCTCTTGCTTTTTCGATGATCCAGCAGATGTTGGATATTCTACTAACTTAGTCATGTGTTAATGTTTTTTTAATTCTTAGTAATATTGTTTTAGTTTTTTTAGTTCTTTGTATATCCACTCAATGGTCCATTGGTTAGGGACAAGAAACATTAAGAAAATTAAGTTGCTACTGAAATACTAGTTAACAAGGAACACAAAAACACTGATGATTTTAAGTATCTGGCTCATGATTATTATTGCCCCTCTCTGTAAATTGTCTGTGTTCTGTTAATATCCTGTCTATTAACAGAGTATAGGTAATTATCCAAAAAGAAATATTAGCAAGAAAAAATAGTGATATATACGTGTATATATTCTCAGTCGCTTCAGTTGTGTCTGACTCTTTGCAACCCCATGGACTGTAGCCAATCAAGACAGGCTCCTCTGTCCATGGGATCCTCCAGGCGAGAATACTGGAGTGGATTGCCATTTCCTACTCCAGGATATATATATATTTGGCCTTTTATTTTTAGAGAATAAAGACTATGCTTGCTGTGCTACTTGAAGTGTTTGTAAATACCAAACACTTCATCATTTAGTAACAGAACACTAAAAGTTTTTCTAGTGAAAGATGAATTCCAAATTCCAAGTCACATTTACAGTTTTGTCCTTGTATAATGTGTTAAATTTTAGCCTATGTTTTTAACATTTGTAAGTCTACAAACAAGTCATTTAAAAATAAATATTGGGGGGATGTCCCTGGCATCCCAGTGGTTAGGACGCTGTGCTTCTATTGGGCTTCCACTGCAGGGTGCAGGTTGCGGAACTAAGAACCCACATGTTGTGTGGTATGGGCCAAAAATAAAAAAGATACATTGCCAAAATGCATTTTATTACATAATTTAAATAATGCAAGATGTAGTCCTTGTTAATGGGAAGTCAAAATTTGTATGTTTTATTAAAATTAACTCATAATTTTTGATAATACTCTGATTTTAAAATTTTCTTTTTTGAAACCATTTAATCACATTTCTTAACTGATTAGAAAATTGTCCAGGTTGAAAGATGGCATCAAGGCAAAAAAGGTAAAGTATCTTTAATCCTGGTTGTCGATCAGAATTTGTTAGGAAGCTTATTCAAAATACATATTCCTGGGCAGTCTTGAGTCAATCTGGAGAAGGCCATCTACATAATTCTAATACTAATCTCTGAATAAGAGTACTGCTGTCTTTGAATTCTCCTTATGTGAGGTTTTATAGGTGTACTTTAAAAAATATGTATGTGCCAATAAATTAAGTAATATGGAATTAAGCAAGGGCTTCCCTGGTGGCTCAGTGGTAAAGAATCCACCTGCCAATGCAGGAGACGCAGAAGATGTGGGTTTGATTCCTGGGTTGGGAAGATCCATTTCTTAGAGAAGGAAGTAGCAACCCACTCCAGTATTCTTGCCAGGGAAATCCCATGGATTTCCAAGAGGAG
Organism: Bos indicus x Bos taurus; assembly: GCF_003369695.1. Classification (NCBI taxonomy): domain Eukaryota; kingdom Metazoa; phylum Chordata; class Mammalia; order Artiodactyla; family Bovidae; genus Bos; species Bos indicus x Bos taurus. The sequence continues at coordinate 132,527,570 of NC_040076.1, forward strand.
CTTGGCAGGCTACAGTCCATGGGGTCATAAAGAATTGGACACAACTAAGCGACTAAACAACAATATTAAATGAGCAAGTTTCTTGACAGTTTTCAGTTTTAAGATACTATTGTAGATTTTGGGATGCCTTTCCAGGAGGATATTAAAGCAAACCTATTACTGCATTCTGGTATAATGAAACACCAGTTTGGGAAATTTGGATCTAGCTTTATATTGATTTATTCAGTTAATGTTTGGTTGTTCAGCGATGAATCAATTGTGCCTGACTAGCCTGCTTTATCTTACTGCTAGTAATTTAATGAGAGATCATCATGGCTTTGCTAAAATATGAAAATAACAGAATATTACAAAAGTACTCTGTAACCACAAAACACTCTATAAAAGTCTCTTCTACATAATTATAAGATAAATGGTGTCTGGCATTCTTTTAATATCTTACTAGAATATGAAATGAGGTATGACTTGAGTTTATGACTATGCTGTGGTTTATATATCATCCATTTAATAATTTATGGTGTTTGGTCTTTTAGTTTATAATGGTAGTTGACTGGTGAAGCCTACTTACCTTGTATCAACTACTGACATCACCAAGAGTATCAGGAAATATTTTTCATAGTTTTACATTGACTAAAGACATAAAAGGTAAAGAAGCTCTGAAGTTTAATTATTCAGATGTTCAGTAAACAGGTTGACTTGAGTAACATTCATACTTTTAAAATTGCAGTATTTAACAGTTGATTTGCATTTTTTATTACACAGCAGACTAGTTGTAATCCTTTTTCCAAAACTGGAAATGCAGACTTTGTGTCTTTTTTTTTTTTTTAAATCACCCTCCCCCCACCGCCACTCCCCTGGTGTACATAATTAGCTGTCACTGGTCTGTCAGTAAAGTCGTGCTTATTTAAAGTGATGTAAATGAACTTTAAAATAATTACTTGATCAAGCAGTCAAAATACATCTGTGTCACCATTTTTAGTGATTGATGCATATCTATCATCATACTCTCTGATTTTAAAATGCACCTTTTCTATCATACTATGAAATTATGGATATTTGTGCTAGATATTTTAAAGAAAAGTTTACAGGTCTGTGAAATCTAGACGATCAGGGGCTATAATGATGGTTTGGGGCATAGCTGCTTGAATATTTAATTAAACAACTAATAATTTCCTTGAAATTTTAATTTGTTTGGATTTGTTGACTTTTTGAGGCATGTATTTGCTTTTTTTTTTTAATTTGCTTTTTAGTTTACGACTAAAATTTACGCAAAACTTTAAAGGAACATGTTTTAAGCGCTGCTTAATCAAAAATTTAAAGAAGAAAAACAGACCTGGATAAGCAAGCTCTGCCAAGAGGAAGATGGAGCTGTCATAAGAGGGTTCTCTAATCTCATTCATTTCCCTTTGATTTGTGCTTATTATTCTTCATAGTAGCACTCATGAATTTTGCCTAATGAAAAGATTTGAAGAGGTTTAGACTTCAACATATGTTTGAAAAAGGTATATTGGGCACAGTGTTATAAGACTAGTAACAAGTTTTAAAAAGAACAGTTTAAATTGTCTAAAAATTAATTCATCTATCCCCATTTGCTAAGTGATACATAGGATCTTTTTATGGTATTGTAATTTTTGTTCTTAGTTGAATCCAGATTATTATTCCCATGTGTTTATGTATCTAGGAGATCTCTTAATGTTGTTTCAAAACATACTTTACGTCCTTAATTTTGGGGTGTAATTTTGGTGCTGTAATTCAGTGATGTAGAAAGATCCAAGTATTTATTAAATGCACAGTGCTTGGCACAGAGCTGGGCCTTAGAAGTTACTGCTTAAGTGATTAAAGAAAGAGGAATGTTTTTTTAATTGAAGATAGCCTAAACAATTAATTCTTCATTTGGAAGAGGTGAAGAATGGGGATACTTAGATCAGTAGGTTGAATTATGCAAAGATTATTGACCTTTGATTGATTATGGAAAGGTTATTGACATCACTAGGAGAAGTATATTTTCCCAGGCTTTTTTTTTTTTCCTCTTCAGCTAAGACAGTAAAAGAGATGATGTATTTTATACAAGTTACATTTAGCCACAACTGAGTACAGAAGTAGTCCAGAATATCTCAGGTCCAGGGCAAAGGACCCAAAGGGACTGCTTTGTTATGAGCAAGGTGGGTCTCTGAAAGGTGGTCTAGGTGATTAGAATGGCCATAGTGTTCCAGATAAATTGAGACACGTTCTAGATAGTTAGGCATGCAGTCCAACAGTTTATATGAGTGTCCTTGGCCCATTGTTTCCCTTGTTTTTGGCTTCTGTGGGTGTACAAGTTCACTTGGCCTCTGCCTCATCTTTTGCGCTTTAGCCTGCACATTTCTTCTTCCTCCACTTAACTTGCACGGTGTGGAGGTTTCTCAGGATGATGCCAAGGCTGAGAACTCTCCCAGTCTTTATATGTGCCTTGGTACTGCTGTTGGAGGTTGAATCTAGGCTGAATGGATATAACTCAAAGTCAGCATAGTTATTCTCACATCACAGGAAGAATAGGGTGTTTGTATATACTGGGGTTCATTAGCATCAATTTAATGCTACTACTAGCTTTACTTTTATAGATGAATTATAATATGTTCAAAAGTGACATTGCTTATAAAAACCAGCTCATCCTAATCATAAGAGTTTAATATGTACATATTTACTTATTTTATATACTTAGTGTTATGTACATAGAACATTTAATATATATACACATAGTCTTTAATTAAGATTTCTCATGCTGTAAATGCATAGATTGATGTGTAGTCTGGGGTTTTTTTGTTGGGCTGTCTTCACAGAGGAGATAATACAATGCTTTATATTATCATGTATGTTCACTTAAAATATTTAAGATTAACTTTAAAAATAGAGCTTGGTGTATAAGAGAATCCAGGCAGGACTCTTGTAGCTCCAGTTTCTATGCAGTAAAGATTTCCTCACCTTCACGAAACTATTATTGGTCATCCATTTTCCCCTTTGTTTCACTCTTCCTGCCTCATTCACTGTTCCTTACTGCCAGTACCCATTCCTGTCTTGTATCTCATTCCCTCAAAAGGTTTTATATCTTGTGGTTGTTGATTCTGCTATGCCTAATTTCAGTAATTACTGTTTTTGATAAGTGAAAACAAAAATTGTCTGGGTGGATGTCGTGGACTTAATAGCAGATGTATGGATGGCTACCTGTTAAGTAGAAAGAATACTAAGATTGGGAATCAATAGACTAAGCTTCTGTTTCTCTTTGTAACTAGCTATGTAATTGTATGGAAGTCCATCTTGGTTAAAATGAGACTGTGGAACAAGTTGATTTCCAAGGTCATTCCCAACTCTAATGTGCTTTTTATGATTCATTGAACATTTATTAGGTGCTGGCTTATGTGCCAACACTGGCTTAAAGACACAGAGATAAATTAAGTTTCTGGCCTTGAGTAAGTGGAGAAGGCAATGGCAACCCACTCTAGTACTCTTGCCTGGAAAATCCCATGGACGGAGGAGCCTGGTAGGCTGCAGTCCACGGGGTCGCTAAGAGTCGGACACGACTGAGCAGCTTCACTTTCACTTTTCACTTTCATGCACTGGAGAGGGAAATGGCCACCCACTCCAGTGTTCTTGCCTGGGGAATCCCAGGGATGGCGGAGCGGGATCGCACAGAGTCGGACACGACTGAAGTGACTTAGCAGCAGCAGTGAATGTTGACAGTATAATGTGATAAGTGCTATAATAGGATGTGCAGACTCCTTTTTGAACAAACTGAGGGGCAGCAATTAAGGAAAGGTTCCTCTTGGAGGTCATAGTCAAGTCATTTCTTAAAGAGTAAACAGTTTACCATGCAAGGAATGAAGAAGGTCTTTATAGGAAGAGCAAATCACAGAGGAATGAGTAAGCAAGCATTGCTTGTTTTGAAATGGCCAGGAGAGGATAGAGTATGGAGTTTGTGGAGAAAGCTTAATGGTACAAAATTTTTGGGAATAAGGTGAGTAGGGGCTAGATTCTGAAAGGCCATATGTCATTCCAAAGACTTTGGGTTTTAAAGGTTGCTTGAAGGTGTTTTTAGTTGTTCCTTTGTGAAGTATTTTGTAAAGAAGAAAGATCATCAGATTTATGTTTTAGAAACATCACTTGCTAGTAGTATGGAAAATGGACTGATGGAAGCAGGTGAAGTTAAGTCAGGAAGATATGCTATAGAGAACCCGTACAGTATTCAGGATGAGAAATGATGAGGGTCCAACTAAGGCAGTATGTTGTTTGGAGTGGGTGTGGGTAGGATGGGCAGTGGGGAGAGAGGGAGAATATTTAAATATGTAAAGCTGGTAAATTTTAAATCATGAAAAAATTGGGGCAAGTGAAAATATGGAAGCTTTCATTGAGTTTTATTTTGAAACTTTTATAGAAAATTTCATTATACAAAACAGGACTCTAATATCCCTATCCTTTCAACAGTGATATTCAAATGTAGAACTTCTGGTATACTATAGATCTTGCTGTAGAATCTTAGCATCATGAAATTTTGGAGTTAGATCTTAGATATTTAGTCACTTTATAACTTTAAGAAATGGGCTGCTGCTGCTAAGTTGCTTCAGTCGTGTCTGACTCTGTACGACCCCATAGATGGCAGCCCACCAGGCTCCCCTGTCCCTAGCTAGTCATTTTTAAAGGCAGAAATCATACACCTTTTTTTTTTTTAACTCAGAATTCATCAGATTGGGACAGCTAAAATGACTAATCATAGTGGTTGTCATGTATACACTACCCAAATCCCCACTTTAGAACTGAAGGATTTCATTTTCTTAGTTACTGGGAGTGTTACTGGAGTTGTCAGACCTCTCTGGGAATTGCTGCTGGCTGAAGAGAGACACTAACCCACACTTACATTCCCTTCCTTGGAGTATCTTGCATCCAAAGACTAGTCCATTAAAGACCTGGCTCTCTTGCCAGGACAACCTTGAAGAGCCATCTCAGCTTGAGAGCTGTGGGGTTGGTCTGAGGCCTTTGCTGTGATAGATCCCGGCCTAATTTGTTCTTCTGCCCCATCCTTCCTTGCCTGATAAACTTTCCACTCTCTAACGTCTCACCCAAGAGTTTGAATGTCTAGGAACTTGATTTCCAATACTGATGAACTTTAAAAACTTATTTTGATTTGTAACAGATTTGTCAACTTTGAAGGATTTAACATCTATCGGTTTTTCATGTTTATGAGAAATATTCAGGTAAATGTTGAGTCACATAATAATGTAATGAAAGGATGGAAAAAAATTATTAATTTGTGTGTGTGTGTGTGTGTGTTAGTTGTTCAGTTGTGTCCAACTCTTTGTGACCCCATGGACTGTAGCCTGCCAGGCTCCTCTGTTTGTAGAATTCTCCAGGCAAGAATACTGGAGTGGGTTGCCGTTCCCTTTCCAGAGGATCTTCCCGACCCAGAGATTGAACCCGACATTGCAGGCAGATTCTTTACCATCTGAGCTACCAGAAAAAAAAATTCATTATCAGAACATGTTTTGGTGTGGAACAAAAAGGAAAGTAACTTTTATAGTATGGTACACTTTTACCAGTGGTATTCTGAAGTTGAATTAATTACCACTGGCTTTGTTCAAACTTGGTATCACTTATGAATTCAGAAGAGTTTGCCAAGACTGATCATATCCTTGCTTGCTTATACTAAGGAGTTGTGCCTATTCCTTGTACAGAGAAAGGGGCAAGCTGATTTGAGACCTAGTTGTATAGTTTGCCTATTTATTTTGGTGCTGTAGGCCTTTTCCTCAAACTTAGGCTGCTTTGTTATTCTTGATGCTGGCAGTGGTTTTTGGTAGAGGTAGGGCATGGCAACAGATCTTAGCTTTGGTATATTAATACTGCAAAAGTAGTGATTTGAATGATCTATGTTAAATCTGTTTAATAAAAGGAACATTTTATGACTACTCCAAAAGCCATAAATATTTTTACTGAGAAAATACAACTTCTGAAAAATTTTTTTAATGCCAGAATTAAAGCCCTCTTCTAGGTTTTTAAAATGTTTTCCCTTAAGTTAAACCTAAATTTGGTTTACATTTTTTTATTACATTTATTTAAATAATTAATTTTGTTAGGTGTGGTAATAACATTCTGATTACTTAAGGAAATGTACTTTGTACTAATTTATACTGATATATAGAGATGAGACTTGCTGGAATTTGCCTTGAAATACTTAAAGATCAAAAGATGTAGATGAGCCAAATGTGGCATAATCTAGATAATTACTGAATCTGTGTGGTAGGTATTTGAAGGCTAATTTTACTACTGTCTGCCTTTGGAACTACTATAATAAACAGTTTCACAAATTTAAAAGCATTAAAAAATTCTGGTATTGAATATCTTAGTAAATTACTTGCCAACAGTTATGTATTCTCAGAAATTCCCAGGACTATTATGGTAATCTAAAACTAAATCTTAAGTCTCAAATTACAAGTATCTTACTTGGGGATGGGAAAAGTTAAGGAGAGGGAGAGTAAAAAAGGAATTAGTTACTTTCATTACCGTGAGGAGTAAAAATGAAATTTAATCTTTATTAGGGTCAGTATAGCATCATTTAGTATTAAGGCACATTATATCAAATTCATTTAGTTACAGGACAACTTGCATTATGTAAAGGAAGGTAATTCCTATGATATATTCCTGATTAAGAATTCAAGTCAGTGCAGTGAGAAAAACCTTTTGTCATGAACTACCAATTTTTAAGGTCTGAAGATGTGTATTTTTGAGCAAGTCTTTTTGTGCATGAGTTTGAAACTGGATATAAGCTAAGCAAGTTAAACCTCTTCCCAAATACTTCCCAGTTTTTATGGTACGGTCTACCAGTAAGTGACACACTTCCTCTTGATGCAAATTGCCCCTCCATTTTACTTTCTAGGGCCAGATGTATTTTTACCATTTAAAAAGTGTTCTTTGATATTTCTTAATTTTGTAGGCAGGAGTTTCCTTAGGGACATATAGTAATTATATGGTTAACATTTGGTTCTAGGAAGCCCTTGAACTTTTTCTTCCTTCCTTGTATCATTGGAGCTGCCTTCCTCGTGAAGGGTAAAGAGAACCCTCTGGGAAGCTTTTCAGTATTAGGATACTTAACTGAGTGCATGAAACAGGTTTGCCGATAGGCATCTTCAATAGTAGATTAAAATTTCAAATATCTTAGTTGAGGAATGGTTGGGCAATCCAATAGGTAATATGTGTCTACATGGCGGAAGTTCTTAAGAACTCAGTGGTGGTAGAATTATGAATTTATAAATGATAGTTTTTGTGTTTTCTAGCCTGTTTTCAGTTCTCAGGATTAGGCATAGTCTAAAACCTCATCAAAGAACACAAATGTGTAGGGGATAAGTCCTTTAAAGGTGCTGGGTAGCTCATGATTAACATGACTGGTGAAAAGAAAATCAGTGATGGAATGAGGGCAAGAGATAATCCTTACTTTTCACTTAGCTTGTATAATCTGCAAATCATTGTTGAGTTGCTAAGTTGTGTCCGACTCTTGTGACCTCATAGACTGTAGCCTGCAGGCTTCTCTGTCCATGGGATTTTTCAGGCAGGAATACTGAAGTGGGTTGCCATTTCCTTCTCCAGGGGATCATTCCAACCCAGGGATTGAACCTGCATCTCCTGCATTAGCAGGTGGATTCTTTACCTCTGACCCACCAGGGGAGCCCTTAAAATGATACTCAAATTATGTCATTCTTCATTAGTTATATTATTCCTATAAAGTGAAACTTCTCATCTATGATTTGGTTATTTAGTGGTTTAGCTCATATATAGGTAAGTCAGAATAAACACTTGCTTCTTGTCTTTGTTGTTGCTGTTGTTTAGTCCCCTTCGCTAGAGGATCTTCCCGACTCAGGGATCGAACCTGAGTCTCCTGTATTGCAGGCGGATTCTTGTATTGCGGAGCCGCTGGGGAAGCTCTTCCTCTTGATTTACCAGTTTCCAAACTTAATGAGCAGGTTCACTAGCATCCTGAAGCTGATTTTCTCCCTTTTTAAAAAAATGAACTTCAGAGATTTGACCTTTTTTAGGTGTGCTTTTATATTCCATTGCATTTATGCATGCTCAGATTTTCTCGTCTTTGGTCACTGAAAGTCTCTTCAGGTTTGCTCCTGAGTCTTTTTAAACATTATCCTGATCGTTCATAGTTTCCTTGTGAAATTTCTAGCGTAAGATAATCAAAATTTATCTCTTCTAAGTTATGTCACAGATGTAGAATCCACCATTTGCCCTGATCCCTTTGAACAGGAAATTGTTTTTTAGCATTATTAACTGAGTTCATTGCTGCTGTGGTTGGTTCCTGTTTCCATGCCTTTTCATGGAAAAGTGTATAGTGCTAGGAAATATGTATGTCTGAGACAAAAACTTAAGTTCATATTGATAAATCCAATTGAAATTCAGGACTACCAAATTTTTAATTTTAACTTTCATATCTTACAACATTTTCCTTCTTCTTACTAAAAAAATCAGGATTTTCAAGAATGTCAGCACTTACTTTACCTCACAATTAGACACTATCACTTTATGGTAACTATCAACACTACCAGCAACAAATATAATTTCTGAAAACAAAACAAGAATATAAGGACTAGAGTCAATTTTCTGTTTTAAAGTTTAATATTTGAAATCGTTAACTGAAATGGTTATACCATCAATTTGATAAATTACAGTTACTTGTTTTGCTTTTGACTTGTAGGCATTTCCTTTAAATTTATATAATTATGTAAAATATTTACATGATTTGCAAGTTAAAAGTTACAAAACAGTTTAAACCCAGAATGCTGCTACTGCTGCTGCTAAGTCGCTTCAGTCGTGTCCAACGCTGTGCGACCCCATAGACGGCAGCCCACCAGGCTCCCCCGTGGACTAGTGCTATCCTAGGTCATTTCTCTTTGTTCAGTCTCCCCATCTCAAGAGGGTAACATATTTTATTTTTTAGCTTTACGCTTTATCCTTTTAAGTGTGTACACATCTCTCTCTCTTCATATTTTCTGTACTCTTCCTTAGATTAAGTCAAGGGTACCTTAAAGGATTCCTGCATTGGATGGAAAGCAGGTTGGACTTGGTAACTACAGAGGCCTTGCCTTAAGGTGTTTTTATTTATTTTTTTAAGTGTTGTTGCAGCCATCACCACGAAATGATGTTAGAACATTTTAATCACCTCAAAAGTTCTATTGAGCCTATTTAAAATTAACCCCAGCTCCTGCCCCTAGACCTGGGCAACCACTATTTCTGCTTTTCTGTCATTTCTAGACATTTTATATAATTGTTGTGCTTAGTCGCTCAGTCATGTCTGACTCTTTGCAACCCTTTGGACTGTAGCCCGCCAGGCTCCTCTGTCTGTGGGGTTTTCCAGGCAAGAATACTGGAGTGGGTTACCATTTCCTTCTCCAGGGGAATCTTCCTGACCCAGGGATCGAAGCAGCATCTCTTGTGTCTCCTGCATTGCAGGCAGATTCTTTACCCTCTGAGCCATCAGGGAAGCCCTTTGGGTCATCAGGGAAGCCATTATATAAATGGGATAACACAACAATGTATGCTTTTGTATCTGCCTTCTTTCACTTAACATAATGTTTCTGAAGTTCATCATGATGTGGCATGTACCAATAGTTGTCATAAATGCTAAGCATTATTCTTTTGTATGAATATATCACAGTTTGTTTATTCTCTAGTTGATGGACATTTGGATTGTTTTTGTCTATTACGAATAATGGGCTTTCCTGATAGCTCAGTTGGTTTTGTGCCTGTGATGCAGGAGACCCCAGTTTGATTCCTGGGTCGGGAAGATCCCCTGGAGAAGGGATAGGTTACCCACTCCAGTATTCTTGGGCTTTCCTTGTGACTTAGCTGGTAAAGAATCTGCCTGCAGTGCAGGAGACCTGGGTTCAATCCTATTCACAAACATCTCTTTATTTGGATGTATGTCATTTGTTTTTGAGTAGGCTCCTAGGAGTAGAATTGCTGCTTTGTATGGTAAGTGTATGTTTAACTTTTAAAGAAACTACCAGACTGTTTCCCAGTGTGATTTATCATTTTATATTCTTACCAGTGATACAGAAGGATTCTGTTTTCTCTACATTTTGGTCAACTCTTGATATTATCTGTCATTTTGAGTTTATCCATACTAGTAGGTGTATAGCAGTGTGTCATAGTTTTAATAATATATTTGGCATATTTTTATATGCTTATTAAATATTCATGTTTTATTTAGTGAGATGTTTATTCAAATTTTGTTTGATTTTTAAATTGAATTGTCTTTTTATTGATTTATATGAAGTTTTTTAAGCTCTTTATCAGATGTATGGTTTGCAAATATTTTTTTCTCATCATTTTGTGGATTATCTTCTTGTTTTCTTAATGGTGACTTCTGAAGCACAAGTATTTTTATTTTTTGAATATGTAGTCAACTGTTCACAGTTGACAGTTTTTTTCTTTTTGTGCATTTGATGACACGTCTGACACTGCCCAACCCAAAGTCACAGTTTTTTTCCCTCCATTTTCTTCTGCTTCTGACTTTCAGCATAGATTTATGTCTGTGATCTACTTTTAAGTTAGTATTTGTGTCCTGAATGAATCCTCTTCCATCTTAGCAGCTTCCTGTTCTCACAGGGTAAACACCGATGGAGCTGGGTGGTTGGGGAGCCCTAGAGCAGAACCCCACAGATCCCCACTGTTCTCACCTGAGATTCAGCAGGTTTCACACATAAATGCTTCTCAGATGGTTTTATGTCTTTGGTTGTGAAAATGACTCTCTGTCAAAAATTTTCAGGTTTATAGTTGCTTTTAAGGGAGAGGGTTTGCTGATTTCACCATCTATAACCAGAAGTACCTTTTGTCTCAGTCTTAAATTATGTAATGTTTATGAGAAAACAAATGCTGCTTTGAGTTCATTATTATTTGTCCTGAATTGGAAAGCAGTGAACAGTTGTTTCTTTGGGGACTAAGGGTAGAGATAGGGACTGGATCTAGTTGTTTCCCCCTTTCTGATTCATTTTGTATAGGTCATTTATAATTTAGGAGTTCGATCAAGTTGAGTAATCACTTTCACTCCCCCTCCCCACTTTCACTTTTATATTATATTGCTGTACTTGGATACTTGACCATGGTCATTTTCTATTCTGACAAAATTTTGAGCCCAATATTAAATTCTTTTACTTAATTTTTTTTAAGCTACATTTAAATATAGTTCTTTTTGTTGTTACTGTATTTTGATCTTCTGTAAAAGGATTTAGTAGTATTTCCTTTTTTTAAATAAATGAATATAGTTCTTTTTCATCATAACTATATTTTGGTCATCTCTTTTCTAGTTTATGATTAGTATATACAGTAACATGGCTTGCAGTTATACTTTTTTCGTGAAGACGCTTTTGTACTGATGATTAATGAATAACCTCAAACAATTTCTGATGAGGCAAGGACTAACCTTTTTTGGGGGGCTTTGTTTATCTACCCACAAGGCCTCAAAAGATTTCCAGGAAATAGTTGGCCTGTCATTACCTAACTGAATCTGTCAAATGAAACAAAACATTCAGTTTAAGGAAGAGAAATGAGTAAGAATAAGAATAGGAATTAACTCTTGCTCTTATCTTTTTCCCAGTGTCTAGACAATTGTTGCAGTAGGTTGAGGTCCCAAGGGTTATAAGCCTGGTTTGTACTTTCAGTGACTGATCTCCACCTCTTTATAGCCTTTGGAGAAGAGAGTAAGAAAGTGAGCCAGAATATACCATTTTGGGGGAGAAACAGACAGAGGAAGATTGTTTGAGAAAAAGAAATGGGGAATATAGCATGGAAATGAAGTGAGCTATTGAATATTTTTCTGTTTCCTGTAAGATACGTTTTTTTGTATCCTGTTTTGTTGTCTGGTGAGTTTAATCCATCTTAATTTTAATAGATTACTTATAATCTCAACTTCAGTATATAAAATTATAAATTTATTTTACTAAAATCTTTGCTTTCCTCCTTTTTCCCTCTTAGGACATTTGCTACAAGATCCTATTGCACCCACCAACTCAACCTGCCAACACTATGTCTGCAAAAGTTGTAAAGGCAAGAAAATGATGATGAAACCTTCATGTAGCTGGTGCAAAGACTATGAGCAGTTTGAGGAAAACAAGCAGTTAAGCATCCTAGTGAACTGCTACAAAAAACTATGTGAATATATAACACAGACTGCATTGGCACGGGATATAATAGAAGCAGTCGACTGTTCTTCTGATATTTTGGCTTTGCTTAATGATGGATCCTTGTTTGGTGAGGAGACGGAAAAACCCTCAGATTCATCCTTTACTTTGTGTTTGACACATTCCCCCTTACCTTCAACCTCAGAACCCACAACTGATCCTCAAGCTAGTTTATCTCCAATATCTGAAAGCACCCTCAGCATTGCTATTGGCAGTTCTGTTATCAATGGTTTGCCTACTTACAATGGGCTTTCAATAGATAGATTTGGTATAAATATTCCTTCACCTGAACATTCAAATACGATTGATGTATGTAACACTGTTGACATAAAAACTGAAGATCTGTCTGACAGTTTGCCACCTGTCTGTGACACGGTAGCCTCTGACTTATGTTCCACAGGCATTGATATTTGCAGTTTCAGTGAAGATATAAAACCTGGTGACTCTCTGTTATTGAGTGTTGAGGAAGTACTCCGCAGCTTAGAAACTGTTTCAAACACAGAAGTTTGTTGCCCTAATTTGCAGCCCAACTTGGAAGCCACTGTATCCAATGGACCGTTTCTGCAGCTTTCTTCCCAGTCTCTTAGCCATAATGTTTTTATGTCCACCAGTCCTGCACTTCATGGGTTATCGTGTACAGCAGCAACTCCGAAGGTAGCAAAACTGAATAGAAAACGATCCAGGTCAGAAAGCGACAGTGAGAAAGTTCAACCACTTCCAATTTCTACCATTATCCGAGGCCCAACATTGGGGGCATCTGCTCCTGTGACAGTGAAACGGGAGAGCAAAATTTCTCTTCAGCCTATAGCAACTGTTCCCAATGGAGGCACAACACCCAAAATCAGCAAAACTGTGCTTTTATCTACTAAAAGCATGAAAAAGAGTCATGAACATGGATCCAAGAAATCTCACTCTAAAACCAAGCCAGGTATTCTTAAAAAAGACAAAACAGTAAAGGAAAAGATTCCCAGTCATCATTTTATGCCAGGAAGTCCTACCAAGACTGTGTATAAAAAGCCCCAGGAAAAGAAAGGATGTAAATGTGGGCGTGCTACTCAAAATCCAAGTGTTCTTACATGCCGCGGCCAACGCTGCCCTTGCTACTCTAACCGCAAAGCCTGCTTAGATTGTATATGTCGTGGCTGCCAAAACTCCTATATGGCCAATGGGGAGAAGAAGCTGGAGGCATTTGCTGTGCCAGAAAAGGCTTTGGAGCAGACCAGGCTCACTTTGGGCATTAATGTGACTAGCATTGCTGTGCGCAATGCTAGTACCAGCACCAGTGTAATTAATGTCACAGGGTCCCCAGTAACGACGTTTTTAGCTGCCAGTACACATGATGATAAAAGTTTGGATGAAGCTATAGACATGAGATTCGACTGTTAAATCAGTGGGTCTTTAAACCTACCTCTGGTAGGAAAATAGCTACAGTTTTACGGCAGCTATGGTTTTGTTGGTTTAACTTGCCGGAGCTCCTGCATATAGATCACTTGTATCAAGTGTTTTCATTGCTAAGTTATATGTGTTAGTGTCGGGGAAATAGTTTGCAGATAATGGAGGAGTAACCCTACAACTATATGTCCTTAGTTCTTACAGAACCTCATAGTTTGAGAACAAATGCTGATGCAACTGATTTATACAAAATGAACTTTGGCAAGGAAAATAACATTAACCTCATTGTTTATGGTCATGCTTTGTGCATAATCAAAGTTTATGATTAAATGTAAGGAAGTGGTATCTAGTCAGTCCATAAGGATTGTGCTCATATTTTGTGGAAAAGTAGCCATTAGTTTGTTCAGGAGACTCAGTGCTACCTTCAGATGCCATTGATGTTTCTCCTGTTGAAAAGCTGATGTGTCCAGCTCAACCTTTGTACTGACATAATACCATTTCTGATCATGAAAATTGGCTACTGGTGTATGTAGCAGTTTTTAAATCAGCAGTATTATGAAAGAAAATTTGCCCCTCATTAGAATGTTGAAAAAAATCTGTCTTTTAAAAGTGAACAAACTGAAATTCTGTCAGACTGTGGATGTTTAAGCTGTTCATGCCACAAAACTCTTCTGAGTTGAATCCCATTTTTAGTTAAGTCTGACTCATTTCTAGGGGAAAAACTCTAAATCTTTCCTTCACTTTGAGCAATGTTCTGATTAGATAAATGAAGTGGAGAAGAGTAGTTTTATTCTGAAGGTAATTGAATTTAGACTATACTATGTGACAGAATTTTAAAAAATTATACAAATGTTTTATTTAGAAATTGGGATTTACTTAAAATAATTTTGGAATAATGCTCCAAAACTTACTCAGATTTATGCACTATACCTATTGCCACTGGCCACTTCAAAGTGATTTTTTGTTTCCTCTAATAGTTTGCCGCAGACTTTAGTTTGGAGATGCTTTTTCCTTTTTTTTTTTTTTTTTTTAATAGGGTGCTATTTGTTGTGGAGACTTCTTTATAGAGGCCTAATAAAAATGCCTTTTTATGAAGCCTGTGCATTTAGGTAGGTTTGAAGCTAGTTGGATTTTCTTTAGAATACTCTTTTGCATGTAAAGCACAAACTATGTTTCAGTTTAAATCCTTGTCTTCCCTGTAATTTTTATGGGGGAGGTAAGTGAGTCACAAACATTCTTTTGAAGGGAAATCTAGTCAGTTGCTTGAAATAGCACACACAGCCCAAATAAAACAAGGACTGACTAGGTTGTAAAGCAATGACCTTATGATTTAAAAGAAGAGTTGCTGCTTTGACAGTGCTTATTTAAAGAAAAATACTGCTGGAAAATTTTCAGTTTCTACTACGTTCACCATCTTTTCTGAGATCTGACATATGCTGAAGTTATGTTTTGATTTGGCACACAGCATGTTCAATGATGGTTACTCACCTAGTACAAGACATGGAGAAGAACCCTTTGGACACAGAGCAGATGACACCTCCTTCTGTTTTGTAGTGTATCCTGGTGTCATTTTCTGTGAATGTGGTCAGGTAGAGTTGTTTTTGTTGTTGTTGGGCTTTTTTTTTTTTTTTTGTCTCTTTTGGTGGGGTGGGGGTGGGCTAAAGCCATAGGAAGAAAAATGTGATGTATGTGTCCAGTATGTACTATTTTGTTTTTGTTTTGCAAGAAGAGTTGAACTATTTTTGATAACAAGAGTAAATGGTGGAAAATGCTTCTTAGTTGTCTTGTCTTTATTTGCTTTCCAAGTTTTGGAATTTTATTTAATTCCTCTGAGTGTTAGCAGTGTCTTATGAAACATGTATTTGCCTAAAGTTTGTAACAGTTTTACGTTGGATGCAGATGCCCTGCTATATAAACTTGTAAATCTGTTCTTTATTCACTAATGATCACTGCAAAAATGACTAGAAATAACGAGATTGTACACATGGATGATTAGAATATATTTTGCAAATCTCCCAAACTTTCCTAATATTATGATCTTAAAATTCCTTGAGTCCTTTATTGCTTCCCAAGTTTGATAATCTTAGTTTCGTGTTTTTTGATGCATGGGAGGTTGGCAATATAGACAAAGTGAAAATCATTAGTATGTGAGGGCCTTGATTGTTATGTAATATTGCCAATGATGAATTCAGGTTGTTTTTAGCACAAGTTTCTCTTTTTTATGCTGGTATTCTCACTGCCACACTTTTGGAAACCTGTATTACACCTTAAATCTATCAATAAATGTTAGTTTTCTAATTCTATGTTGTAGAATACTGAGGAGTTTGGGATAGCATGCTTTGAATGGCCTGTATTATATACGTTTGGGGAAGAGTAATTAATTACTGTGCCTTGATTTTTATGTTGTTTTTCTTTATATGGTGAATTATTTTTAGGAATGCTGACCAATGGCTAACAATGGATAATTGAGAAATTATTACTGAAGTAATTGGATTTACTTCAACAGGATTTAAAAGCACCAAAACAATAACAGCATTTAATATGACTCATCTTCATTTGTTTTTTTTGATTCCTTGTAATTACCATAAGTGATCCAATGATCTTTCACCTTAGGTAATAGACGTTTTACAGCTGACAGTTGTAGAACTAATCATTTTGATTAGTTTCCATAGGTCTACACCTCTAAACATAGAGGCAGTACAGTTCTAGGATACAGAATTTCTTCACTGTGTTCTTAGTTTTCTTAAAACAACTTGATGGTGACTAAAGCAAAGTAAAAGTTTCATAACAGATGAAAAATAAAATTTTCCATGTATTATAGGCAAAAAATATAAAATGTTTTAGAAAATACTAAGTTCACAGTTTAGAATTGGAATCTAAAGTGTGGATGGTATTTTTCCTCCCTCTTTGTTAAAAAAAATTTAGGTATCCAAATAACAATTACATATTCTTTAAACAATATATAAGGCTAAATTCTCCTTTGATCTTGTGAACTTCTCATTCCCAAACCCAAATTCCCATCCCCAGAGGAAATGACTTCTTAATATGAGGTGTTATCTTTCCATATCTTTCTTTATAAAGTTTTCCCAGAGGTTCAAAGAGTTACTTTCTTTGAAACTCAAGCTTGTTTATAATGCTACTCTTTCAAACATAAAAATGAGTTGCAAGTGTCATTAAAACCAAAAGTGTGTATTTGACAACTTTATTTAGTTTTGCAAAAAGGGAAAAACAAAAGTTAAATCATGCAGGCTTCTCCACCCAAACACACCATAACATTTCCAAAGTTGAGCAAATGACTTCTCTCATTTGATCAGTCTAGAGTTTTAGAAACACTTTGAACAGTACACAATGACATAGATAAGATGCAGGGAAAATACACATAATTTCATTAGTTTGATTACCTTGGCAGTTAATGTTAAGCTCTGAAACTTATATCATTGACTAGCTTTAAGGTCATACCTTCAATTTAACTTTTATCAAGGAATCTTGGATATTGTAACAACTTGAAATTTCCAGTTGGGCAGTAATGATTATATTCTGCATGATCTTTACCAGAAAGTCAAATATACCCTATTTTAGTTCCTCAGAATTCACATTTCTTATATTTAATACTAAGAGGGGAATACAGTGAAACACATTCTTGTTTCTGAAAATGTGTTACTTTGGATGACCTAAATTAAAAGCGCTTAAGTGGAATGATACTGGTAGCTATACTTTTATAATAATTACAGGCTTTTGAAACCAAATATTGACCAAAATGAAAGCAAGATGACTTCAGTAAGGAGAAACAAGGTAAAGTACAGCCATGTAGTTTAAAAAAAAAACAAATGTGTGTTGAAAAACTGAATTTTTGCTGAGTCTTAGAAATAGTTTAGACCATTACGGCTAAAACCTATAAACCATATCTAACTTCTAATTACCATTTGAGTATTTTTTATCTGAAAAAAATTTGTTTCCTTGTAAAGGCTGGATGGGGTAGATGGCAAATTTTATGTACTACAAAAATACTTTTAATCCTAATTTCCAATGTGTTTAGATTATTGCATGTAGTATTTCCTAAAAATTTAGTCACTTTTAAGGTTTTATTTCTTTGTGAGCTATTAGAAACTAAGTTTTTTCTTTAATAGTTAAATTGAACGTCAGTTCTGATCATGAAGGTAAAACAACAGGAAACTGGGAGGATACTGACAAAAGGATTGCTAAATCTATTAATAACTGTACGAGTTGATGGTACATTTCCTAGATTCTCCTTTTCTCCACTTTTTGCCAATGTTTGATTATTTCAAAAGTTTGGCCTTCACACCAGCAAGGGAACCAATGTGGGGTGGAAAGGGAGCTATTCTGACATTTAGGACTTGTGGTTAAAAAATCCAGGGAAAAACTTCAATGACTTTATACAGAGGTGGATATTAAGTTTCTGGGAGGTTTCTTTTATACTAGCAGAAATTTCCATCCTTTTTAATAGTTTATTTTCAATTTGTCTTCAATATTGTGAGATTTGACTAGCCTTGTGGTTTGCTGAAAAGTACAGTATTCTGTAATAACCACGTCTGCTCTCTAGTAAGCATGAAGTTGCTTTCTTTTATGGGTAGCATCTCTGTTTTCTCCCATTTTTGTGATAAATACTGAAGTGGATGCAGTATTTTGAATACGTTATTTTTCAACACGAAGGAATAATGTTGAGATAGAGGCCTTTACTGTTAGCCTAGTCTAATATTCAGTGATGAATATGTCTAGTAAGAATTTTCATATATAATTATTTAAGCCTTCAAGTAGGCTTTCTGATATGAAGTACAGATGGGACACTAATTTTTAGATTAATAAATCACTCAATAATTTGCTACAAATGTTAAGAGTTAAAAGGAAACTTTTTTCCCTCCCAATTAGGAGTCATATTCTGCACTTGTCCTCAGTTAAGTTTTTCTTCAGGTTTTATATAAGATCCACAGTCAGGATGGGGGGAGGGTTTAGAGCTTGCTAGCAAGGTTGGAAGGCCCAGTGGTTACAATACCTGAGGATGTAAAGTGACTAGCAGTTTGGCAGGTCATTGTGAAATTACATTAAGTTCAAGATCTTTGAACTCCAGTACACATACAATTAAAAGAAGTCTCTGAGATGTTTTGGCAGTGCTTTTATTACCAGGGCTAATTCAGTTCTGGAGGCCCTGACTGCTTTTTCAAGTTCCAGAATTTCTTGACTCAAGTTTTCTGCAAGTGAAGGTTTCTTCTGGGCTCCATAGGAGCCCTGATGGGCCTCAGCGATACTGGACAACAGAGGCAACTTCTGCTTTTGTGCAGAGAGCCGTGCTTGGCACTGTCCCCAAGAGATCCTTGGTACATTCAGGGTGAAGAGTGCTGATTCACAGATGTTGGAAGGTGATGTATATATCATTTGCTTCTGAGGAAAAGCTCTGTAGGAGGTTTGAGGCAAACTGGAGGAGTCTCCCAAATTGGGTATGTGTATCCAGAGCTATTGCTCAAAAACGTTAAAAAGTTCCTAGTGCAGATACACACTTGCAGAAATCAAAGCTTTTAAAATGCAATATGCAAACTAGAGCATCTCTTCACAAAAACATTTTTTTTGAAATACGTATCTCCCTTTCATGTAGCCACTGGCAACTATTCTTCATCCACTGACTGAAGCTTTCCACATTTCTCTGAAAGGCTTGAGGTCACTATTTTATTGCCCTTGTTTCCAATTTCAGAGGGAGAGGGAGGCTCTTCTGTTTCATAATCTTCAAAGGAGCTGAAAGAACAAAAATGAGTTACTGATTTTTTAAAAGTTTTAATGTTTGGGTAGAAGTCAATATAGCAAACTAGACTAAAGATCAGCTAGTGAAAGTACCTGGAGTTGCTAAATGGCAGCTATAAACTGAAACACCCTGGAAGAAACCGTGCCCTGGAACAGAAAACACGTTCTCCCTGTTCACTCAAGCTCATGTTAGAATACGTTGAAATGTGCTGAATCAGGCTTTCCCTAGAGGCTTTGATGGGAATGAAAGCATTATGGATTGAGGGTATGAGGTCTGGAAAGTATGAGCTTTTACATGAATGCTTTCACTGAAGTGGCTTTGATGCAGAGTGGGGAACTTTCTCAACTCTAATTGCTTTATAGCTTCCATGGCTTCTAAGAAATCTGTGTACACAGAGCTGATTAAAGCTTACTCCTGGATTTCGTTTCATTCTTTACAGAATTCCACAGCATTTTCCCTCTGCTCACCCCTCTTTAGAGTTCTATATCCTCCAGACTAACCCTCCTGGCTACTCCAGGCATGGATGACAAAATATTTTATCTCCTGGGAATGATGGCTGTTTCACCTGTGCAGAAATTTCTGGATATATAACTGTTTTGTCAAAAAGGTACCAATACTGGCTGATGACAAAAAAAAAAAAAAAAAAAATACTAGGTTAGGAATACCCAGTAGGTGGCACTTACTCTTTGAGGGTAGAGAATGTTACATTTTTGTTAAAAGCATATCTGATGTTTGGAAAACTGCTCTGAGTACCCGTTGATGATCCTGTCAGAAATCATTTACAACTGTCATTTTGCAAAAGCTGTCCATACTTAATTTCTGTTTGCACTCTGCCATCTCCTAGAGGCTGCACTATAACTGGTATATGAATAAGGAGGCAATAAGAGTAATTTTGCTTTAATGGAACTGAAGCAGGGTTGATGGAAGATCCTCTATTTCTGGGGGGAAACACTCAAAGAAAAGTTAATTCTACAGATGCAGCTACTTATTTCCCATCAGACTGGAAGACATTTTCTTCCTCTTTGTGATCTAATTTGCTGTTTGTGAGTGCTCTCTCAGTGCGGATCTATGAATGAATTAGAGTTAAGTCTGAGCTGAGACTATTCAATATTCAATAAATATTTGAGCTTCTGTTGCTAAGCATGAGCCAAATGCTAGGTATACAATGGTGAAAGAGACTGACCAGCCCCTTACTCACAGAGCTTACAGCCTAATGGAGACCATCTGGAATAGTGGTTAAGTGGTTTAGCTTTAGAGTATGGACTTTTGGTCACTTAATGCTACTTTGGCCATGTAACTTAACCCCTCTGCCATCAGCTTCCTCATTCCTACCCCATTATATATGGGCTTTCCTGATAGCTCAGTTTGTAAAGAATCCGCCTGCAATGCAGGAGACCCCAGTTTGATTCCTGTATTGGGGAGATCCGCTGGAGAAAGGATAAACTACCCACTCCAGTATTCTTGGGCTTCCCTTGTGGCTTAGTTGGTAAAGAATCAGCTTGCAATGTGGGAGACCTGGGTTTGATCCCTGGATTGGGAAGATCCCCTGGAGAAAGGCCAGTATTCTGGCCTGGAGAATTTCATGGATTTGCTAGTCCATGGGGTTGCAGGGAGTCGGACATGGCTGAGTGACTTTCACTTCACTTCACCCCATTATAAGGGTTGAAGAGAGATGAGGTGAGAGAGAAAATACCACATTCTGATGGTGGAGAAGTACCTGGGCTTACTGAAGCAGAATGGTGGCACCTAATCCTGTAGTAGGGGACAGGGTTTTGTGTAATTTTTTTTTAACAAAAGAGTGTGTTTTTCCACTGTAGCCTCATGTAGAAATGGAATTTTTAACAACAGATTTGATTCAAGCTAGTACCTAAACGTACTCCAATGCGTTGTGGGTTGGATGTAGTGGAATGTCACCTGCATTTCTTTTGTACTTTCAAGGTACCAAGAACAGTAATATACATAAAGGCTTTGGAGGAATCTTGGGTCAGGGGAGCTCATTCAGAACCTCTTGTCAGTGTGCTGATGAATCTTACCCTAACTCAGTAGTTCTCAGCTGGGGTTGATTCCCCCTACCTTGGGGGTCATTTGGCAATGTCTGGAGACAAATTTGTCATTAACTGGGCAGGTCCCATTGGCATCTAGTGGATAGAGACCAGGGATGTTGCTAAACATCCTACAACAGAATTACCCAGCTTAAAATATCAGTGCTGTTGAGAAATCCTGCTCTAACTTGCCCTTGTAGTGTCAGTGCATCCCAGGGTTCTGGATTAAGCTCTTCTCACTTTGTACTTCCGTGAGCAATCAGTCTTACAGCTTATCTACACTTGTGGGTTCTAGACGTACATGTCCAGCCTCAGCCTCTTTCTAAGCCGAAGACTGCCATGTATCCACCTGTCTAGTATGTGGCTCTTCCCATGTGGCAGCGTATACGAACCTGGACTCATCGTACCTACAACCCTGGTTTTCCCTGTTGTAGCAAATAGTACCATGATCTACCCACTCAAAGCCATAAATCTCATTACTTCAAGCTCCTCTTCCCTCCCCTCTTCAAATCCAGTGACTCTCCTAATACTTCCAATAATACCACATGCATACAGTCTTGGCTCGTCCTCTGCATTGCCACTAATTGAGTAAAGGATGTTACACGTTCTTGCTTGGATTACTGCAATAGTTTTCTAACAATTGGTCTTCCTGTTTTTGCTCCTATCACATACCCTTGGCTCTTGCCATACCAGACTGTTTACAGTGTCAGAATAGGTCTTGGGACCTAATGCCACAGTAGATGTTTTTCAGGGGCCTGCAGTGCTCTTCCTCCTTGGTTAACTTGTGCTCATATTTTAATCTGAGATATCATTTAAAAGGTTCTTGATTTCCAGTGCCTGAGCTTCCACCATCTCTTATTTAGATGTCTGTAATAGCTTCCTTATTTGTCTCCTTGCCTCTGTTCTTGCACCTCTCCAACCTAGAAGAGTACTACCTTGCTGGACTTTTTATCAGTAGCTCCCCCAGGCCCTGCATGATCTGACCCTTGCTAATCTTTCCAGCTATGATTCCCTCTTATTATATTCCAGCTATACTGGCTTTTTAAAATCTCCTCAGCACCATTTCCTGCCTCAGAGCCATTGCACACATTTACTCCTCTGCCTAGAATATTTCTCCTCCCTGCTTTTTGCATAACTTTGCTTCTCAATTTTTAGGTTCTCATCACTGTAGAAAATTCTTCCCTCAGCTCCCTAAGTTGCAAGCCTGTCTCTATTACTGGTTTACCCTGTTTATTTTTCATAATTATATAATTAAATGTGTCATGCCCACTCAAATGTGAAATGTCCATTTTGTAACGCACTAATTTCCTTGGGTTATAGTATAGTGACTGACACTAGCTGCTTAAAATGTGCTGCTGAATGAAAAATAATGTCTTAGTGCTCTTTCAAAATAATGAGGAATGCTGGAGTCAGTAAAATGGTGAGGGTACAGAAGTCATCTTGAAGTCACCAAAGTCTGTCTTTATCTTGCTCTCCAGGAATTCCTGAGGGAGAAAGAATGTTTACTGATTGTCTTCTAAATGACCACTTCCAGGCTTGCTTGCAGGTCACTGGAATGCCTCTGGGCTCAAATGAAATTATTTTATGATGTATTCCCTGTTCATTTAATTGGCCACTTTAAACTGAGTAGAGGGGTCAGAGGATTAAAGAACTCATAGGGTTCACAAACAGTTCACAAAGAAACCTTAGGTATCAAATTGAGCACAGATTCTTTAATTGAGTAGTAACAGTATTGTTAGCATAAGGGAAAATAATGGTTCATGTATTTTTTTTTAAACTTTATTTTGTATTGGGGTGCAGCTGATTATTGATGCTTTTGAATTGTGTTGGAGAAGACTTTTGAGTCCCTTGGACTGCAAGGAGATCAGATCAGTCCTAAAGGAAATCAGTCCTGAATATCCATTGGAAGAACTGATGCTGAAACTGAAACTCCAATAATTTAGCCACCTGATGCGAAGAACTGACTCATTTGAAAAGCCCTGATGCTGGGAAAGATGGAAGGTGGGAGGAGAAGGGGATGACAGAGGATAAGATGGTTGGATGGCATCACTGACTCGATGGACATGAGTTTGAGTAAGCTCCAGGAGTTGGTGATGGACAGGGAAGCCTGGCATGCTGCAGCCCATGGGGTCACAAAGAGTCGCACACAACAGAGCAACTGAACTGATAGCCGATTACCAATGTTGTGACAGTTTCAGGTGAACACAGAAGGAACTCAGCTATACATATATGTGTATCTATTCTCTCCCCAAACCCCCTCATCCATGATGCCACATAACATTGAGCAGAGTTCTGTGTACAATAGGTCTTTGTTGGTTATACATTTTAAACATTGTGGTGTTTACAGGTTCATGTATCTTTGCTAGCAATATGGTAGCTTTTAGAAACCTGTGTCCCTAAGTTTCCCCTTTTAGAAACTGTGTCCCTAAGTTTCCCATTTCAGATGAGCAATTTCTGGGCAAATGTATTAAGGCTAGTTCTGCAGATTCCTGGGATGGAAGTATAATAGCTAGAATGAACAGAAATAATGACTGGCACATGTGTGGTCTGACAAAGGATTTGTAGGCAGTTTTAGGATGTCTGCGAGTTATGGTTTGATTCCAGTTTGGGGATTCTGACTTTACAGGGGCAAAGGGATAGAATATTCAATTCAGGGCTTGTCAGGAAATCTAAGATACATGGTAGCTATAAGCACAGAATAAAATGTTAACTAGTCCTCTTAGTTTGAAGTCTATATTGCTGTAGAAATAGGAGTAGATGAATTTTACCCTTATACTTTTAAGAACAGATATCCTAAGATATCCCTGGTGGCTCAGACAGTAAAGTGTCTGCCTGCAGTGTGGGAGACCTGGGTTTGATCCCTGGGTTGGGAAGATCCCCTGGAGAAGGAAATGGCAACCCACTCCAGTATTCTTGCCTGGAGAATCCCATGGATGGAGGAGCCGGATAGATTATAGTCCACGGGGTCGCAAAGAGTTGGACACGACTGAGCGACTTCACTCACTCATCCTAAGCCATTTACATAAAATGAATTATCGGAAATACTTTAGAAGTTGGATATTTGGTTCAAAGAATTTCCTTATTGACCCATTCAATCACTTCAAATTTGGTAAAGTTTCCTAATACGTACCATTTACTTTTCTATCTTAGAAAGTTGATCCTATTTATTTTTTGATGGCTAAGGATCTCTTGCAGTTCCAGGTCATGAGCCATCAGTAATTCTTATTTTGGCTGTAGATATAAAAATTTTGGATTAAATATATTCTAATTTTGAACTTGAAGGAAGGGACAGAGTTTATTTTTATTACCAGCCACAATGCCTGGCATAAATTACCAGTGCATATCTACTGAAATAAAATTTATTTAATTTTAAACTTCTCTGGTCTTCTGACTAACCTACAGTGTCGTACTTTCCAGTACTAATTGAACTAAATGTACATCTCATAAATAGTAATTCAATATATGTTTATATTTAACATAAAGGAGAAACTCACCTTTAAAAACATCCAGTGGGAAATAATTCTAAATTATCTAAATGTCCGAAGGTAGGGAATATGGATGTGTTATTGCTTGAGAGAGTACTCTGAAGCATTAAAAGTCATGTTTTTGAACACACTAGTAACATTAAGCATCAAAAAGAAATACACCAAAGTATACATAATGGTTATCTCTGGATGACTGAACTGAGGATGATTTTAATCTTTTTATATTTTTCAATTTTTCTTCAGCAAAGCCTGTCTTTCTCTACTAATCAGATAAAGACTCAGAAAATTGTGTTTAATCTAGGTTAATCAAATGTAAAGCTGTTGGTGAAATACCAGAATATCCTGTAAGAATGTATTTTTAGGATAATGTGAAAGACTCTTAACTAAAAATCTGAAGTAATCAAGTTTTTGTCAGATAGGTAGAGAAGTTTGTTTCTAATTATTACAGGTCCCAGTTTCTCAAGATAGCAACATGGAGGACCCTTTAGCCTACTTTTCACAATTCTTGTGGCGTTTTAAACTTTATTGCAAAAACCATAAGAAAGTTAATTATAAATTAATTGGGTGTCATATAACTTGTTATCTTCATGTATGTGACATGTTTAGTTGGCCAGAGGTATGTAACTGTTACCTGTTTCTGGCTTCCCCTATGACCTTGGCTGAATTTATACAAATGCTGTTGTATGCTGTTATCACACTGTGTGCTAGATGGGGTAATTCACAGTGTTTGCAAATTCATACCTAAGGAGACCCTTGGCCCTCCATCACCAAACTAAAATATGGAGTCATACTGCATTTCTCATTGTTTCATTACTAGGTTGCTTACTGAAGGTATTACCCAAGCAACAGCCTTGAGTCAGGGGGTACAGGCACTTGGCCCAGAGGTGGCCTGTTATGTGAAATGGTAAAGTAGAGAATTTCAAGTTGTTTCTGGAAGGTCAAGTTGTCTAGGCTTCTGCAGTTATCCTTGTAGTGAAGGTGGCTGCCAGATTAGTGCTACCTTCTGTGCCACTCAGTAAACATTTGCTGAGGCTCTCCTACTTCCCAAAGAGTTTGCCCAGTGCTGGGGCTACAGGATGAATGAAACAGGTGCTCTGCCTTAAAGGAGCCTGTGTTCCAGTGGAAACACAAGCAGGTCCACTTCCCCCAGCATTTATATGCTAGATACTGTTAGATACTGTTCAGTTCAGTTCAGTTCAGTTCATTCGCTCAGTTGTGTCCGACTCTTTGCGACCCCATGAATCGCAGCACGCCAGGCCTCCCTGTCCATCACCAACTCCCGGAGTTCACCCAAACTCATGTCCATCGAGTCAGTGATCCCATCTAGCCATTTCATCCTCTGTCGTCCCCTTCTCCTCCTGCCCCCAATCCCTCCCAGCATCAGTCTTTTCCAATGAGTCAACTCTTGGCATGAGGTGGCCAAAGTACTGGAGTTTCAGCTTCAAGCCTCATTCCCTCCAAAGAAATCCCAGGGCTGATCTCCTTCAGAATGGACTGGTTGGATCTCCTTGCAGTCCAAGGGACTCTCAAGAGTCTTCTCCAACACCACAGTTCAAAAGCATCAATTCTTTGGTGCTCAGCCTTCTTCACAGTCCAACACTCACATCCATACATGACCACAGGAAAAACCATAGCCTTGACTAGACGGACCTTTGTTGGCAAAGTAATGTCTCTGCTTTTCAATATGCTATCTAGGTTGGTCATAACTTTCCTTCCAAGGAGTAAGCGTCTTTTAATTTCATGGCTGCAGTCACCATCTGCAGTAATTTTGGAGCCCAAAAAAATAAAGTCTGACACAGTTTCCACTGTTTCCCCATCTATTTGCCATGAAGTGATGGGACCGGATGCCATGATCTTGGTTTTCTGAATGTTGAGCTTTAAGCCAACTTTTTCTCTCTCCACTTTCACTTTCATCAAGAGGCTTTTTAGTTCCTCTTCACTTTCTGCCATAAGGGTGTTGTCATCTGCACGTCTGAGGTTATTGATATTTCTCCTGGCAATCTTGATTCCAGCTTGTGTTTCTTCCAGTCCAGCGTTTCTCATGATGTACTCTGCATAGAAGTTAAATAAGCAGGGTGATAATATACAGCTTTGATGTACTCCTTTTCCTATTTGGAACCACTCTGTTGTTCCATGTCCAGTTCTAACTGTTGCTTCCTGACCTGTATGCAGGTCAGGTGGTCTGGTATTCCCATCTCTTTCAGAATTTTCCACAGTTTATTGTGAAATCTCTAATTCTCATGCAACAAATGTTTACTGTGTGTCAACTGTGCCATGTTCTGGGAATGAAGGGGAAAGAGGCAGCCAGTGGAACACTCATGTACTGCTGCTGCTGCTAAGTCGCTTTAGTCGTGTCCGACTCTATGCGACTCCATAGTCGGCAGCCCACTAGGCTCCTCCATCCCTGGGATTGTCCAGGCGAGAACACTGGAGTGGGTTGCCACTTCCTTCTCCATGCTAATGTACTACCTGACTAAATTCTAGTTCAGAGAGGTTAGGTAATGTGGCCACGATCACAGAGGTAATAATAATTGTTATCGTTTAGTCGCTCAGTCGTGTTGGACTCTTTTGAACCTCATGGACTGTAGCCTGCCAGGCTCCTATATCCATGGGATTTTCCAGGCAAGAATACTGGAGTGGTTGCCATTTCCTTCTCCAGGGGATCTTCCCCACCCAGGGACGGAACCCATGTCTCCTGCACTGCAGACATTCTTTACTGTGGAGCCACTGGTGAAACCATGGTACTAATAAGAGCCATTGTTTATTGATTACACGTTTCCCCAGTGGTTAAGAATCTGCCTGCAATGCTGGAGACTTTCAGGAGATGTCGATTTGATCCTTGGGAGTAGAAGATCCCTTGGAGAAGAAAATGGTGATCGACTCCATATTCTTACCTGAGAAATCCCATAGACAGAGGAGCCTGGTGAGCTACTGTCCATGGGGTTGCAAACAAGAGGGACATAACTGAGAGACTAAACAACAACAACAACAAAATTGATTACATGGGCACTGTGCCTGAGAACATAATATATTATGTATGTTGTCTTCTCTAAAACAGTCTGGTGTGGCAGGTGGTATCCTCATTGTATAGCGAATGCTGAGGCTTAGATGACTAGTAAGTGACAGGGAGGATTTGAACTTAACTAAATTTGTCTAACTCCAAATTCTGTGGTTTTAAGCATGATGTTATATTGTATAATATCTCTTCCTCTTCAGGGAGTAGTAGTAATAGCTACTCTTTGTCACATATTTATATCAGTACTATGTGGCAGGTGTTTATAGAGTTATATTCTCTTTGATTCTTACAATCACCTTGGAAGGTAGTTGAAACTGAGCTGCAAGGAGTCAGATAACCTGCCCAGCTGGTGAGTAAGAAGACAGAATCAGATCTGTGTGGCTCTTTCCATGGTACTGCCGTTCTTCCTCCCTTTCTAATAGTTGATTCTGGTAATTTCTGTTTGACAAACTCACCCTGACTTATTTGTAATTCCTTTTGAGATGAAGCCCAACATACCCTTGGAATTCTGGATCTGGCCTTGCTTTTGAACTGTGTCAGTCAGTTATTAACAACTGTAAACAGGCCTTTCGTTTCTTGTGGTGACATTCCAGTGCTTGCTCTACAGGCTGCGGCTGTTAAGGCTTCCCCTCTCTCCCTGAGACCTCATCACCCACATGGGCTCTGTGCAGGCCTTATCTCCCATAACATGAGAAGAGGGGTGTCCAGCAGAAGCCTCTCATATGCACCGGTTGAATTTCACTACAGCTGGTCTCTGCATCTCCTCTCGTGACCCCTCCTCACCTGTATTTCTGTCTGCATCCCTTTTTCTCCTCTGTCTCCCCTCCACACACACACTGGGACCTTCTTTGAGCACTACCACAGCTCAAAAATTTTTTTACTTGACACATAATAATTCTCTTTAGCTGCCATCATTTTCTTGTCTCTTTAGACTAATAAACTTCTAAGTGTTTAGATCTGCTATCTCTTTTCTCCTTCCTCTAAAGCAGGTTACAAAACAGTATGTTATATCAAATTCCATTTTTGTAAAAAATTACTTATCTATTAATATTTGCAAAGAAGTATCTAGAAGCATACTCCTAAATGATGTCAGGCTATCTCTGGGTGGTCGATTTTAGGTGAAGATTTTTATCTTTATTTCTACTCTTCTGTAGTTAATACATATTACCTACGTAAGCATATAAAGGAGAAAAATAACTTTTCCTATTTATTAAAATAGTACATGTTCATTATACAAACATTATAAATTACAGAACAGAATAAAAAGCCAAATTACTTGCAATTCTACAGCTCAGAGTTAATCACTTAATATTTTGGAGTCTTACTATTTAGCTCATGTATATATAGATATACATTTGTAATACTGGGATTATATCACAATTTTGTAAACTTGATTTTTCCGTGTTATGTTTTTGTGCAACACGTAGTTTAGATGTCTGCATAATATGACACAGATATTAATACCATGACTTACTTAACTATTCTATTATTGTACATTTGTGTTGTTTTGAATTTTTTAATTTTACAATTTAGTTAGAAGAGTTCTATCTAAACTTCTGATTATTTACAGTAGATGCCCAGGATTGGGAGTTAAAGGGTATGAATTCAGGCTTCTGCAGCATATTGTCAAATTAATTTCCAGGGAGGTTGGGCCACTTTGTTTCTACCAGCAGTATCTGTTAACTACAGTGTGTTGCTTCTGTGAGAGAGCAGTAGAGACACTTTAATTGCATCTGTCTGTTTCTCCTGCTAAGGCAGGGATCCTGCGTTCATCAATATCCAATAATGCTTAGTGTATAGAAGGAATGCAAACATTTATTGAATTAATATTGTCTTTTAAAAAATTCCTGCCAGTTAATCTCAACTTTTTTTCGGTGCTTGCTTTTTACAAAAATTTTCAGTTTAGTTTACATATCACAGAATTCACTCATCTTAAGTGGAACTCACTGCAGTGTTCTTGCCTGGAGAATCCCACAGACAGAGAAGCCTGGCAGGCTACAGTCCATGGGGTCGCAAAAAGTTGGACATGACTGAAGTGACTGAGGACACACAGTAAATTTTTACAATTGTGCAATCATTACCACAATTTAAATTTAGAACACTTTCATCTCTCCATCTGCCCCTCCTCTCCCTGTGCTTGTTTGTATTCATTTTCTACTTTTTCCTGGAACCTAGGCAGCCACTGATCTGTTTCATGGCTCTATAATTTTGCCTTTTCTAGAAATTTCATATAATGGAATTACGTAGTCTTTGGTGTCTGGCTTCTTTCATGTAAAATGATATTTTTTTGGATTCATCTGTGTTGCTGCATGTATTAATAGTTCTTTTGTTTATTGAGGTATAACTGACAGAATAAATTGCTTATATTTAAAGTGTACGATTAGTAAGTTCTGACTTTTGTTTACATCTATAAAACATCATATCGAGATCATGAAAATATCCCTCCCTCCCATGAAAGTTTCCTCCTGCCCCTTTGTAATTACTTTTGCCTTACCAAGGTAACCACTGATTTGCTGTCATTATAGATTAGAATGCATTTTCTAGAATTTTCCATAAATGGAATCATACAAGATTGGAATATATTTTTGTCTAGCTTCTTCCACTTCACTTACAATTCATCCATGTTGTGTTAGTCAATAGTTCATTCTATTGCTGAAGAGCATTCCATTATATGGATATACTGTATTTTGGTTATTAATCTACCAGTTTAGTGGATATCTGGATTATTTTCACTTTGGGGCTACTATGAATAGTGCGGCTATAAACATTCATGTACAAGTCTTTGGGTGAACATTTTTCTTGGGTAGATTCCTAGGAGTGGAATTGCTGATTCATATGACAAATGTTTGTTCAACTTTTTAAGAAACTGCCAAACATTTCCAAAGAGGCTACATAATTTTACATACACATCAATCCAATATATGAGGGTTCCAGCTTCTTCACAGCATTGCCAACTGGTGGTTTTAGTTGTTCTAGTGGCTGTGTATGTATCTCATTGTGGTTTTAATTTACATTTTCCTAATGACTAGTGATATAGAGCATCTTTTCATGTATCTATTTGCTGTTGGAACCTCTAATGTAGTTATTGTTTAACCAAATTTTTGTCCATTTAAAAAATTAGGTTGCCTTTTTTATTAGTGAGTTGTAAGTTCTTTATATATTCTGGATGGAGTCCTTAACAGGATGTTTTGGAAATATTTCCCCCCAATGTGTCTTTTTCATTTTCTTAGTGGTGTCTTTAAAGAGCAATACTTTTTAATTTTGAAAGAAGTCCAATGTATCAATATTTTATTGCTCTTGCATAACTCAGGGTCACAAAGATTTTCTCCTGTGTTTTATTCTAAAAACTTTAGGATTTCAACTCTTATATTTATTGAGATTATTATTATTATTTTGGCTGCACTGTGCAGCTCGAAGGATCTCAGTAGACAACCAGGGAATTTGAGATACTTATAAAAATAAGTATACAAAAGTATATGGTGTGAGATATGGATTGAGGTTTTTTTTTTTTTTTTTGCAGAAGGACGTCCAATTATTTCAGGTTCATTTCTGAAAAGACTACCCTTTCTCCTTTGGTTGAAAATTAATTGGTCGTATGTATGAGCATCTATTTCCAGAGTGTTTCATTGGTTGTGCATACTTACCAATTCTGGGACTTCCCTCATGGCTTAGATGGTAAAGAAACTGCCTGCAATGCAGGAGGAGATCCAGGTTTGATCCCTGGGTTGGGAAGATCCCCTGGAGAAGGGAATGGCTATAGACTCCAGTATTCTTGCCTGGAGAATTCCACAGAGGAGCCTGGTGGGCTACAGTCCGTGGAGGTCACAAAGAATTGAATGTGACTGAGTGACTAACACACACATACTTATCAATTCTACAGTGCCTTGATGGTTGCTTGCTTTCTATTAAGTTTTGAAATCAGGTAGCCTAAGTTCTTCAAATTCGTTCTTTTAAAAAAGTGTTTGCTAGTGCACTGGGACGACCCAGAGGGATGGTATGGGGAGGGAGGAGGGAGGAGGGTTCAGGATGGGGAACACATGTATACCTGTGGCGGATTCATTTTGATATTTGGCAAAACTAATACAATTATGTAAAGTTTAAAAATAAAATTAAAAAAAAAAATAAAATAAAGCTAAAAAAAAAAAGTGTTTGGCTATTCTAGGTATTTTGCATTTCCATATAAATTTTAGGATCAGTTTGCCAGTTTTAACGAAAGCCTGTAGGGATTTTGATAAGGAGTGGGTTAAATCTTTAGATCAATTTGGGGAGAACTGACATTTTAAAAATACTGAGCTTTCTATTATTATTTGAATCTTCCTTAATTTTTCTCAACACTATTTTGCAGTTTTCAGTGTGCAAGTGTGTTCTTTTGTTGTATTTGTGTGTTCTTTTGTTACATTTATTATACGTATATAAAAGTGTGTTCTTTTGTTATATTTATTCCTAAGTATTTTTCTTTTTGATGCTGTTGTGAATAATTATTTTTATTTGTATTTCTCTATTTGATTGTTCATTACTAGTACATGGAAATACAACTGACTTTTATATTCTGATTTTGTATTCTCAAGAAAAATGAAAGTGTTAGTTGCTCAGCCATGTCCGACTCTTTGTGACCTCATGGACTGTAGCCCACCAGGCTCCTCTGTCCTTGGAATTCTCCAGGCAAGAATACTGGGATTGGTTGCCATTCCCTTCTCCAGGGGATCTTCCCGACCCAGGGATCGAACCCATGTCTCCCACATTTCAGGCAAATTCTTTACCATCTGAGCCACCAGGGAAGCTGAGACCTTGCTAATGAATTTATTAGTTCTGGTAGCTTTTATGCAGATTTCTTCATATTTTCTACTTAAAGTATATATAACCTAGGGATAGATTACTTCTTTCTTTGCAGTCTGAATACTTTTAATGTTTTTTTTTTTTCCTTGTCTTAATGCACAGGATAGGACTCTCATTACAATGTTGATTAGAAATGGGGAGGAACAGAAGCCTGTTTTCCTTGCTCTGGATCTTAATGGGAAGGCATTCAGTTTTTCGCCATAAGTATAATGTAAATAATGTAATTATAGATGTCTTCTATCAGGTTAAGAAAGTTCCTTTCTATCCTTACTTGGATAAGAGATATTTTGAATGGATGTTGGATTTTGTCAAATGGCTTTTTTTGTGTCTATGGAAATGATCATGTGCTTTTTGTCCTGTGTTGTATTAATATGGTTTATTATATTAGTAGATTTTCAGATGTTAAGATGGCCTTCCATTCCTGGGGTAAACCTACTTATAGTGTATAATCTTTTTTATATGTTGCTGGATTTGATACTTTTAATATTTTGTAAAAAGTTTTATATTGATTTCATAAGGGATATTGGTATCTTTGTCTGGCTTTGGTATCAGGGTAATACCAGCTTTCTAAAATTAGTTTTGAAGTGTCCCCTCCTATTATTTTCTGAAAATATTAATGAAAGATTGGTATTATTTTTTTCCTTTAAATGTATGAACCATTTGGACCTAGACTTTTCTTTTGGGGAGAACTTAATAACTTATTTAGTGTCTTGATATGGCCTATCCTGATTTTCCATTTCTTCTTGAGCTGTTTTCTTTTTTTAATAGATATAATTAAATTTATTTGAGTTGATTTTGGTAATTTGAGTTTTTAGATGATTTTGTCCCATGTCATCTAAGATGTGAAACTTACTGAGATTAAGCAGTTCATAATACTCCTTTATAAGTATATCTATAGTGATGTATCCTCCTTTATCCTGATTTTAATTTATTCCTTTCTCTCTTTATCTAAAGCTTTCTATTTTAAAATATTTTTAAAGAACCAACTTTTGATTTCATAAATTCTTTCATAGTATTTTCCTATTTTCTATTTCATGGATTTCTACTCTGATCTTTATTATATCCTTCTTCCTACTTATTTTGGGTCTGATTGGTTCTTACTTGTTAGCTTAAGATGGAAGCTTATCTTACTGATGTTAGAACTTTCTGGGTCATAAATATTCCTTTAAGCACTGCTTTAATTGCACCCCACACATGGATTTTCGTATCATCTTTTATTTTCATTTGTTTCAGGACAACATCAAATTTCCCTGCAGTATCTCCTTTGACCCATGTGTCTTTAGAAATGTGTTATTTAATCTCTAAACATTTTGGGGTTCCTAGATTTCCTTCTGTTATTAATCTGTAATTTTATCCTATTATGATCAGACAACATACTTTATTTGAATTTATTGAATCTTTTTTTTTCACCTAACATATGGTCTTTCCTGAAGAAGTTCCATGTGCATTTGAGAAAAATGTATATTTTGCTACTGTTTTGTAGAGTACATATGCTGGTTAGATCAAATACACTGTGTTGTTCAAGTCTTCTGTGTCTTTAGTGATTGTCTCTACTAGCATCAACTACTGTAAAAGAAGTGTTGAAATCTTAAACTATTAATTGTTGAATTGTTTGACAATTTTTGTTTTATGTATTTTGAGGCTGTTGTTAGGTAAAAATAGCATTTAAAATAGTTATATCTGGCTACTACATTTTACCTTCTGGTGAAGTGGGAATTTTCATTGTTATTTCCTGGTGAAATTTCTATCTTTTGATGTTTTAGAATTGGTTAATAGTCATGTTCTTAACTATTGATTTTGAAGATTCCAATAATGAAAGAACATTATTGATGATTCAACCCTATGCCTTTTGATTGTGATATAGAATTTGTCACTTTTAAAATATACTCAAATCTATAATTCCCTTATAAATTTCTCCCATCATTTTTTTGCATTTAAAGTATTTATTTACATGCAGGTATTAGCTTAATATGTACTTTTTTCAGTCTGCAGAGAGTCAACATTTTACTGACTAGACTTCTTGACACAGTGTCATATACTACATTGGTTTGCATAAGTCTTCAGTTTTGGCATGGATCCTATACGGAGTTTAATTACTATAGCTTTGGATTATGCATCCCCTGTGCCCTACCATACCTTTGATTCTTTTCAGAACTCACTTTAGTTCTTTTGTATTTATTGTTCAATATGAGTTTCAGAATTAGTTGATCAAGTTCTATAACATATTTGGGGGGATTATATACAATTTTAACATGGAGAATGATCTTTGTAATTTTTAGTGAAATTTTATATTTTTGTCATATATATTTTCAAGTAACTTTTTTTGTTGCTATCACAAATAGGATTTTCTCCCTATTATATTTTTAGCTAGTTATTTCTGGGGTATGGGATTAATACCCTTTACCCATTAAGGAGGTGTTCTTTTTAAGTTTGCTTAGTTTCATTTTCTCCAAATTAGAAAATATATTTTATCACATGCCTTCAAAGAATCAGTCTATATTTTCTTTTCTTTTCTTTCTCCTTTAATCTGTTAATGACAGATTTTGTAAAGTTGAACCACTTGCACTTTTGGGATAAAATCAACTTACTTATGATGTATTCTTTTGATGTATTCTTTTATACATGTTGGTAGATTTGACAAGTTAATCTGTATTTCAGTTTTAATATCTGTAAAACAGGGATAAAGCATCTACAAGATACGAGTTTTGCGATTAAAATGAATTAAAATATTTAGAATAGTGCTTGGCACAGTATGCTTTCTGGTTGTGTATGTATAAATTAATAGATTTATTTTTTGTTTGAAATACAGTTGTTTAACTTCTTTTCACGTACTTTATTTGGGTCTATTTTGTCATCCTTTTTCATGCATATTGAGATGACAGCCTAATTTATTTCTTTCTACAGATTACAACTTTTCCCGTGTTTATATCCTACATATCTTAATAAATATAATGCTTTTATTGCCTGGTTCTAAAAAAAACCCTGTAATTGGTTTTTTGATCTTCTCTGTAGCTTAACAGTTATTTTAAGATATATTTAATTTTTCAAAATGTTTTTTTTAACTTTCCAGATATGTGTGTTTTTGTTGTTGTTGCTAATTTCATAAGTAACAAATACGGCCTATATGTTAGTAGTTTTTAAAAATGTGATATTCTTCATGCCTTAATAAGTAGGCACTGTATTGTGATGGCTCCGTATTTGTCGGGTATCAAATCTATTTTTGAGTACCCCTATGAATGTTTACTAGTTCTATATTATGAATTTTTTGTCCTATTTGATTTGTTGGGTTTTATATGACTATGGGATTGTCAAGTTTTCTTTTGTATTTCTATCAGATTTGCTTTTTGTATTGCTTAAAGTTGGTGACTTGTTTTCATGGCCAACTGCTGAAATATTGATGTTTCTTTTAAAGCTTTCAATTCTACTTGTCTCATAAACATTACTGTACCTGATTTCCTCTTATTTACTGTTTATTTGACTGTTGCCTCTGCGTTAGGTATGAATCTAAAGAATAGTGTACAGTTGGATTTTTAATCCCTTCTGAGTTTTGTGATTCATACTATATCTGGACTTATTTTGTCTATTTATTTTGTACTGTCTTTGTCTTTTTGTCTCCTTTATACTGTAGTGAACATCTGCTATTCCTTTACCAGCATGCGTTTCCCCTTTTTTGACCGTCATGTTCAAATTTCCCAAATTTTCCTTGAGAAAACTTGTGGTTTGGATGAACTTGAACTTCTGTCCAAGCTAATTTCTAGGTCTGACTCCTTCTAGAGCTGGTTCAGGGACTAGACCCAAAATAAGCCAATTACAGCCAAACAAGTCCTGGGCTTTTGTAGAATCTGGTGGGAAAGGGACTTGCTCTTTTATTTGAATGTAAAGCTATCATTTTGCCACCACATACTAAAAATTTGCTGAAGAGTGAAAGAATGAAAGAAAAGCATTACCTAAGAGATTAAAGAGAGACAATCTAAGTCTCTGAAGTCAGTACTAGCTCCGGACTTTTCAGTTCTTTAAGCCCACAATTTCTTTTTTGCTAAGGCTTTGCTTTCCCTTTATGCCAATGTGAGTTAAAGTCACTTCTTAGCAAAAGAATACTGGTTAAACACACTTGTCTTTTAGTAGACTGAGTTTTCTATATACAGATTTTCCAGTTAAACAGTCTACTGTCTTTTTCTGAAAATGATTAGAAAGTTTTCCATTTAATATTTACTTTTAGTGATTTTCCTTAAAAAATTTAAGACATTTTAACTCTATAGTTATCATTATAAAAATATAAATTTATCAGTGTCTGTATTCTCCACTTTAATAAAGATTCACCCTGACCTTTTACTATCTGTTAATGGTATCTATAAAAATTCTAAGGATGCTATGCTATGCTAAGTCACTTTAGTCGTGTCCGACTCTGTGCGACCCCATAGACGGCAGCTCACCAGGCTCCCCCGTCCCTGGGGTTCTCCAGGCAAGAACACTGGAGTGGGTTGTCATTTCCTTCTCCAATGCATGAAAGTGAAAAGTGAAAGTGAAGTCGCTCGGTCGTGTCCGACTCTTAGCGACCCAATGGATTGCAGCCTAACAGGTTCCTCCGTCCATGGGATTTTCCAAGCAAGAGTACTGGAGTGGGGTGCCATTGCCTTCTCCGAATTCTAAGGATAAATTTTGCTAATTTTGTTGTTGCTTATATCCCACTATTCCTCTAGGATATATTTACCTTGTTGCTGAAGAAAACCCTTTAATATTTCTTTCAAAGTTTGTCTGTGGGTGGTAAACATTTTTGCATCTCTTGATGTCTAAAAATGTCTTCATCTATCCTTTGCATTTAAATAGGAACAGAATTCAAGGTTCAAAGTTGTTTTTAAATAAATGCTGTTTCTTTTTGTGTTTATATTATGGGCATTTTTTTTTTTCTCTCTAGTAGCTTTCCAGTTCTATCTTTTTATGTACTGAGATTTCACTCTAGTACAGGAATTGGGAAACTGCAATCTGTGGTCCAAATCTGTCTCACCACCTGTTTTGGTATAATAGCCCATGAATTGTTTTACCTTTTTAAATTTCAAAAAAAAAAAAAAATCAAAGAATACTTCATGACGTTAAAATGATCTGAACTTAGTATCTTAGTGTCTGTTAAAGATTTTATTGGAACACAGCCACATTCATTTGCTTACATATTAGGGCTACTTTCCCAACACAGTGGCAGAGCCAAGTAATTGTGACAGAGATTGCAAAGCCTAAAATATTTATTACCTGGCCAGAAAAAATTATCTGACTTCTGTTTCTGTTTATATTTTTGTTTGTTTTAATAGCTAAAATTCTGGGAATTATCTGGCTATTATTTCTACTGGTTTCTACAGGAATTTCTTACTCCTGTATTACAATCAATATTATAGATAAAAATTTTTTCAGATGTGTCCATTCTGTTACCACATCACCCAATGATTGTGTTTTCTTTCATTTAAAATTTTATCTGTCTAAAAATAGACAGACTTCTCTGGTGGTCTAGTAGTTGAGACTCTGAGCTTCCACTGCAGGGGGCATGAGTTTGATCCCTGGCTGGGGAACTAAGATCCTGCATGCCACACAGTAGAGCCAATAAAAGCAAATAGTAAATATACCCATCTTGATGTCTAGTTCTGATTGCTGTAATGAGTCCAGGGTTAAAAGTTCTTTCATTTGCTGAGTATTTTGTTGGTTGATATTTGTCTCCTTTACCGTGTACTGTTGGCCCTGCACTGGCTGCTCAGGAGAGAGCAGTGTGGACCTGCTGGCACTTTAAATGAGAACAGGGGGACGGATGGTCCATGCATGTCTGAGGTTATTGATACTTCTGGCAATCTTGATTCCAGCTTGTGCTTCAGCCTGGGATTTTGCATGATTTACTCTGCATATAAGTTAAATAAACAGGGTGACAATATACAGCCTTGACGTGCTTTTCAGATGTGTCCAGGAGAAATATCAATAACCTCAGATATGCAGATGACACCACTCTTATGGCAGAAAGCCAAGAGGAACTAAAGAGTCTCTTGATGAAAGTAAAAGAGGAGAGTGAAAAAATTGGCTTAAAACTCAACATTCAAAAAATGAAGATCATGGCATCCGGTCCCATCACTTCATGGCAAATAGATGGATGGAGAAACAATGGAGACAGTGACAGACTTTATTTTCTTGGGCTCAAAAATTACTGCAGATGGTGACTGCAGCCATGAAATTAAAAGACGCTTGCTTCTTGGAAGAAAAGCTATAACCAACCTAGACAGCATATTGAAAAGCAGAGACATTACTTTGCCAACAAAGGTGTGTACAGTCAAAGCTATGATTTTTCCAGTGGTCATGTATGGATGTGAGAGTTGGACCATAAAGAAAGCTGAGCACCAAAGAATTGATGCTTTTGAACTGTGGTGTTGGAGAAGACTCTTGAGAGTCTCTTGGACTGCAAGGAGATCCAACCAGTCCATTCTGAAGGAGATCAGCCTTGGGATTTCTTTGGAAGGAATGATGCTAAAGCTGAAACTCCAATACTTTGGCCACCTGATGAGAAGACTCACTGGAAAAGACCCTGATGCTGGGAAAGATTGAAGGCAGGAGGAGAAGGGGACAATAGAGGATGAGATGGTTGGATGGCATCACCAACTCAATGGACATGAGTTTGAGCAAGCTCTGGGAGTTGGTGATGGACAGGGAAGCCTTGCATGCTGCAGTCCCTGGGGTTGAAAAGGGTTGGACACGACTGAGTGGCTGAACTGAATGGGGCCATGCTGCTCCAAGATTCCATTTTTACTGCTTTTGTCTTTCCTTTAAGAGTAGGATGGGATGTATAGGGTTCAACCTACCTGGATTGAACCTCCCTTTTGCTCTTGTTTTCAGTCATATTAAGGTATGGATCATCTTTAAGTACTACTCCCTTATCTGTGGCGATTATCTTTCTCATCTTCTGGCAGAGAACCTAAGCTCTGGCTCCCTCTTCAATCTGATTCCATCTGCTGTCCTGTTAGTCCACTGAAAGCTTCACTTCTTACTTCAGGTGATACTCTGTATTTCTTATTTTTATATGGCATGAGAGACTGAAAACTACAGGATGCTTTGTTTACCACCTTGAAATGAGAAGCTACTCTCTATTATTGTAATACTTTTGGGAAGTCTACTGAAGTTTTGTTTGTGGCCTAATACATATTTTGTAAATAGTCTCTGGACAATACACCACAAAAATATTTTCAGGGAATAATTTCCTATGGATGCAACTAACAGGTTTCAAGTTCTCCTTTTCTTTCCTTTTGGAGTTTCTGCTCCAAAAATTTGATGTTATCAGGACAGCTTTTTGGGGGTGGTTGTTTTTTTTTTTTAAGTCTATTTGGCTGCTATGGGTCTTAGTTGCAGCACGTGGGATCTGTAGTTGCAGGATCTTTTTTATTTTCAGTTGTGGCACAGTGGGTCTTAGTTGCAGCATGCAGGATCTAGTTCCCAGACCAGGAATTGAACCCAGGCCCCTGGCACTGGGATTGTGGAGTGTTAACCACTGGACCACCAGGGAGGTCATTGTTTAGTCTTTTTAAATTCAGCTTTTGTTACCATTCTATAATGGAATTGTTTTATTTTTATAAGTGAGTTTGTTTCACTTACATTCACTGATCAAAAAGTATTTATTTTAGTTCTGTCATCTTTATGCTGCATGGTGTGTGTTTTTCTTTTTTGTGCACACATGTTTTCTGATTGAATTAGAATATTTAGAGATTGGCTTTGGTTTTTCAAGTGTTTACTTTAATTAATAGTCTTAAACCTCAACTTGACTTACTAGCTTTACAGGGGAGCCACTGAGGACCTGCTAACGAAACTTACACACGTTTCTTCCTCCACTCTACATCCCACTTTGAGTTATATTATTTTTTCCAGAATGCTATGTTCTGACCCTATCCTTTATGTTTAAATGGACTGAACACTCATTGTTATTTCTTTTCCACCATGGTCGCTCCATTTCTGGGATCCTTATTTTGGCTCATCTCTGTTTTATGATTATGCCCTTTTTAAACAAGAGCTCATGGGTGCTTTATTCCTTTCAGTTTTTAGAAAATTCCCATTTGTGTTCTCATGCTTGAATGTCATCTTGGGTTAGTATAAAACTTTAGGGTATAGAATTTCTTTCTCTGAGGGAGAGATAAATATTGCTTCATGATCTTTTCCGGTATTCATTTTTCCTGTGGCAGTCTGTGAGGCAAGGTTGATATTTTTTCCCCTCTTACCTGGTGACGTACATTTTTAAAAAGCTGAAAAAGTCCCCCAAATAATCTTTGAATTCTGTTAACTTCACCACACATTTGTGGGGCCAATCATTAACATACGGTGTGACTTCTGACCTTTCAGACTCAGGTCTTCTTTTATTTCAAAAAAACTTTTTATTATCTTTGAATTTTTTTTCTACTTCATTTGTTCTATTGTCTAGTATGTATAAGTTAGATCCCTTTTGTTTTCCTTACATATACCTAATTTTCTTTCTGATAACTTTATTTTGTTCTTTTCTGTTTCACTAGATCTTTTAAGGCCTTTTTTCATATTCCTATTTTTTTCTTGATGGTCAATAATTATACACCCACAAAATGAATTTTTAATGGTTAAATGGGATTGAACTGTGTATATGTATGATAATTTTATTAATCTTATTACCTAGATTGTCTTTAGGTTTCACTATTATAAACATCTGCACATGTTCTTGACAGAAGTGATATTGCTTCATAAGATCAGTACTTACCCCAGTTCCTAACTAATGAAGCTCACTGACAAAGAATTAAGTCATGCCTGTGAATAGAGCTGCTCCTTTGGGTTTTGATGATGTTGTCATCTCCTGGTCCTTTTAGGCCTACGGGTGATATGGCTCCCCAACATTGCTAATTCTGGGTATCTGTGTCATTTCATATTGGCTTCTCCAAAATCCTCCTATGTATTTGTAAGTTTGCTATCTGTTTGCTGTGTGTGTGTGTGTGTTTGTGTGTGCTCAGTTGTGTCACACTCTTTGCGACCCCATGGATTGTAGCCTGCCAGGCTCCACTGTTCATGTAAGTTTCCAGGCAAGAACACTGGAGCGGGTTGCCATTTCCTACTCCAGGAGATCTTCCCAGCCCAGGAATCTAACCCGCATCTCTTGTGTCTCCTGTACTGGCAGGAAGATTCTTTACCACTGTGCCACCTGGGAAGCCCTATCTGTTAGCTACACCCTAGAAATTTATCCCACAGATGTATAAAATGACATATATAAAAGATTATTCACTGTAACCTTATATCTCTTAATATTTCACTATTTTCACTATAATGTCTGTGAAGAGAGGAATATAAGATAATGGTGTAACTATACAGTGGAATATTATGCAGTTATAAAAAACTTAGCACATTCACTGAATATATTTATGGAATAATCTCCAATTTATTGATTTGTTTTTCTTCCAATCTTCAGTTCTTCTTTTACTAATTTTTTCATACACTCAGGGATCCCCAGATATTTATGCTGCCTCATTTATACCTCAATGATCATAAAATACAAGTATTTAGTTCACCATGCTGTTCTTCCAAGCTTTGTTGTTACTGTTTTTAGATTTATTGAAGTTTGATACAAAAAACTGGACACACTTAGTGAATATATCTTGATGATTTTGGAATATGCATATATCTGTCATATCATCACTACAGCCAAGGCACTAAATATATCCATTACTTCCAGACATTTCCTTGTGTTCTTTTTTTTTTCTTTTGTAGGAACACTTAACATAAGATCTATCTTCTTAATATATTTTAAACCACACAATACCATATTTTAACTATAGATACTGTGTTGTACAGCAGGTTTCCAGAACTTATCTTATGTAACAGAAACTGTATAAAAAGTGTGGAAAAAGTGGAGAACCAAATAGTATGCTACCATATGTGTAAGAGAAAAAAAGAAAAAAATGTATATGTGCATTTGCTTTTATACACATATGTATAACGAGAGAGTGTGAGAATGGGAGGGAACAGGATGGAGCATCCTTGGAAAGGCACATGAAGTGATAACAGTGGTTGTTTCTGGGGAGAACTGAGTAGCAGGAAACTTACTATTCTTTAATTTGAATATTAAGTGAGTATACTGCCTATTCAAAAAAGTATTACATTAATAAATGAGGATTGATTGAGAGCCTTACAGAAACAGTGACTATAAAGGAACTGCTAAAGAAATCACTAGAAGGTGAAAACAGCCAACAAAGTACAGTTACTAAATGTTCTAAGTAGTAAAAGTCTTGGATAATTTAATTTCTTACCATGGTCCCTTAGTAGAAGTTAACTTCTTCAGAGTTGAATGCACAAAACCATGTCTGATAAAGGTTTGTTTTGATGATCATAATGGTCTTTATTATTTAAAAGAGCTTCAGTTCTCCTGTGTTTATAGGGCTTACTAACATCCCTAACAGAGCAGTATGACTGCACAGTGATCTCCATTTTCAGTAAAAGGTACAACTTCTTTAAAGGAAATGGCACATGAGAAGACTTTTCATAAAATCAGTGAAGGGAAGAGAATACTGCCGGAGGAATATTCACTCAACTAAAATTGGGTTAAAATCACTCATTTTTATGATATGACAAAAATCTTGATTTTTTTAAAGGTGATCCTAATGTGGTTACCCCTGTTAAAAAAGACACAGGGAAACTTACTCACCCTTCCTGGAACTGTGCTTGGGCAGACTCCTCTGCTACAAGGGTCTCATACTCTTCAGCAGCAAACCTGTCCCAGTCGGAGGGCTCAGGACTGTCATTCTCAACATCCTGATTGGGAAGGGGATGGCCACAGGAAACAG
Source organism: Bos indicus x Bos taurus (assembly GCF_003369695.1). Lineage (NCBI taxonomy): Eukaryota > Metazoa > Chordata > Mammalia > Artiodactyla > Bovidae > Bos > Bos indicus x Bos taurus. Next base: position 132,571,101 of record NC_040076.1, read on the forward strand.
AATCAAAAACAAAAATTGGAGATAGGTCATCACAAATTTTTACATCCTGAAAAAACCTATGTGAAAAATGTTTTATTTGACCCCATGGACTATACAGCTCATGGAATTCTCCAGGCAAGAATACTGGAATGGGTAGCCTTTCTCTTCTCCATGGGATCTTCCCAACCCAGAGATTGAACCCAGGTCTCCCACATTGCAGGTGGATTCTTTACCAGCTGAGCCACCAGGGAAGTCCAAGAATACTGGAGTGGGTAGCCTATCTCTTCTCCAGTGGATCTTCCCAACCCAGGAATTGAATTGGGGTTTCCTGCATTACAGGCTAATTCTTTACCAACTGAGCTATCAGGGAAGCTCTAAACATTAAAGAGGTACTAAAGTCACACTCCTAAACTGAATCTACACCTTGAATCACAAAATTATTAAGTACTCTTCATTAGCTGGACTGTTTGGGTCTAGATTCTTCAGCCTTATAATCAGAGACTTTTCTCTAGCCCCTTCTCCTCTCGCACTTGGCAAAGCAGCGATCTGGAGTGACCTGTGGTTTGCATATGCCCGCCTGAAATGTGGCTTCCCTGGTGGCTCACATGGTAATGAATCTGCCTGCAATGCAGGCGACCTGGGTTCGACCTCTGGGTTGGGAAAATCCTCTGGAGAAAGAAATGGCAACCTATTCTAGTATTCTTTTTTTTTTTTTCAATTTATTTTTTAATTGAAGGATAATTGCTTTACAGAATTTTGTTGTTTTCTGTCAAACCTCAACTTGAATCAGCCATATACCGGTCCACTATTCTTGCCTGGAGAATTCCATGGACAGAGGCTACAGTCCATGGGGTCACAAAGAGTCAGACACAACTGAGCGGCTTAAACTTAACCTGAAATATACCATCCCTTCCTCCAGTGAATTTTTATTGCTTCCTTCACAGCCAGCTTGGATACCCTGCCATCTGAGTTACCTTCTTAGAAGCAGCCCTTCTCCCCTAGTCATTTCCTTCACTGTACTATGTGGGCTGGGCTGCCACCTTTTGTTCTCCTGTCTTTGTCATCTCTATACACCCGTTCTTTTTATACACTGAGTCATCTCTATATAACCCCCAGTGTCTCTTCAACACAGTACCTGGATTTACTGAGCACTTACTAATAGCATCCTTTGAAGATCACAATGTTGATAATTACTACCTCTCAGAAAAAAGAGGAAAATTTAAAGTAAAATTTGTAATACAAATAAAAAAACGAAGGGGGAAGAAAGTATATATTTTCTTTTTCTTCTACAATACAGACTGCATCTTAGATTCTGTGTTCTAGGTAAAATCATGTTTTTCCATAATGAAATTGGGTTAACAATGCCCTAGGATGTAAAGTTAGTAATGCTAAAAGAACGTAAGTACCTTAATACTGACTACATAATGTGTTAATTACTGTAATCCATTTGAAGAACTTCACCCCATCTTTTAAACATGTCTGAAATTGCTATGCATCTTAGATTTATAATTGCTTTTTCTTGCTTAAAGGTATATAAAATAATGGGACATTTTAAACTCAATGAAATATAATACTGACTTTAGGCTAGTGATAATGTACCTTGATATGCTCCAAGTTCTGGTGCAGAGTATTTGTTTTAGAAGCTGGTCCTTGTATTCTTAACTATTAATATTTAGGTCAAACAGTTATGCAACATATGGAAGATAAAAGACTGAGGAAGTTTCCTGTCGTGTATGTACTCAATCAGTTCTTTTCCATCAATATAGTTTTTACTCTTTAAACAGAGGAATAGAAGGAGAAGTGGTGATATTCTGCTTTTTGTTTGTTTTTTTTCCTGGACGTGGGTTTTCTGAGAGTCCACAGGTTTTTGTGTATGGGGAAGGCATTTCACGGCTCTTCAGCTGTAGAATGACTTCAAACTGATGTCATATACAGTCATCGTTACTGCTTGAAAAAGTGTTACATTTATCTGAAGGTTGTCTATCTTTGAGGGCATCTAGTTTTCATTACCATGCCATCCTGAAATTGAATGGTACAGTTAAATCAAGCCCAGTGTATACTCTGTAATAGAGATGTATCTATTGATGTAGTGTTGAAAGTGAGAAAGACAATTATTTCAAAATTTTCTGTAACCAGTTTCTATGTATATGGAAGTACACAAAGCACATAGTTCATTCAATGAAAGGCAGATGCAGGTTATTACCTACACTTGAAGATTAGCTGTGGGAAGAGATGGGCTCTGAGTCCTTTATTCTTTCTTTTCAGTATGTTATGAAATATTTTAAATGTTAGCTTTTTTAAATACCAGAATTCCTGCAGACAGAGGCCACTTTTATCTGAAGCATAGAACCCCTGATATTGCATCCCTCAAACAGAAGTTAAAACTATACTGGTACCTTCTGGACCGCAAAGGGATCTCTCTGTTCATGGTCTAAGTATTTCTCCAGATTAAAGAAAGTGTCATAAAAGATGTGAGCCATTCTGCATCTCTTCAGGTCTCGTAGAGTTATTTTGCCTGTGTAAGAACAAATCTGGTAAATTTCAAAGGCTTTTTTCGAAGTGAAAAAAAAAACTTTTACTGAAGTTTAAAAGGATATATGGATATGCTTACTTGATTATAAAAATTTGATGTTTTTTGAGGTAAAGTTCACATAAAATTCACCACTTTAACCATTCTAATGGTTTTTCACACATTCACACTGTTGCACAAGCATCACCACTATAACATTCCGTAGCATTTCCTTCAGCCCCAAAGGAAACTCTGTACCCGTCAAACAGGCTCACTCCCCTCCCCTCTGCAATCCTCCCCAACTGGCTACCACTAATCTGCTTTCTAAATTTGCCATTAATTGTTAGTTCTATGCCAACAATAAAGGAGAAACTTAAATATTTCTGTATTTAGAAAGCCTGTATGGAAGACTGGGAAGTTAAATAATTTAGAACAATCCAGGATTACAACCCCCACTCTGTTATGTAGATGGACAATGCAACTTGGCTCTTTATTCAGTCTTACCATCACTGGCTGGCTTTACCAGGTCAAGCATCTGGCACAACAAATCATGGAATGGCAAGGGCTCAATGCCCATGGCTTCCATCCGTTCACACTGCTCCTCGTAGAAGTATTCCAGCTCGTACATGGAGAGCACTCCATCCCCATCCACATCCATACAGCGGAACCAGTACTCAATGCTAGGAGGTAAGGATACTCATTAGCAATGGCCTGTTAAAGCTCTTTTATTCACTCAGATTTATTACTGTTTGCTTCTTTTAAAAGTTATATATGGGTATACTTTGGACTTAGACATAGTTTTACAAAATTTATTAGAAACAATGGCAGTCATCTTTTTAAATTTTGTCTTCCCCAGATCCAGGCATTTTCAACACTTGCTTATTTTGTTTTTTATCTTTACATTTCAGTTAAGATGTCTATGTTGTTCCTTTCTTGCATTTCTGATTTAAGGACTGTGGTTTAATTTTGCACTATGAAAGATGAGGTTTCAGTTCTTTTGCTACTCATTCCACCTTACCCACATGCCCTTTCTAACCTCAGCATAGACAAATTACTCAACATTCAGAGTTTATAACTTTACATTTTCCTTTTATCTCTTTTATTTGTTTAGTTTTGGGATATAGTACATGCTACTAATTCAACTAATTCAAAGGCTTCTGCCAGTTTTCTATGTCCATAATCAGCCCCATTGGGTATTCTAGCAATTTCATTTCCTTGAAATCATTTTCAGTTCCCTCTGACCTACTCCAATCTGGGCTGGTTGATCTCTAGGCCTGATTTACAGTTTCACCCTAGGGATTCCCTTCACCTTTCTCCTGTTTCTTATATCTCACATTTTCCTCATTCTTGGTTTGCTTCCTTGTTTGGTATAACACATTCTTCAGTATCTTCCTAAACAAGGGAGCATAGCAGGTACATTTTTTGGATGTTAGATCATTGAAAATACCCTTTATCTACCCCCTAATGTGGTTGGTATTTATACAGTTATGGCTTGATGGTTCTTTCCTTCAGAATTTTAAAGGCACTGACTCATTGTCCTCAATTTATCCACTGTTGCTGAGAAGTCTAAAGCCACTGATCTTTGACTGCAACCTGTTTGTTGCCTACAGAGGTTTCTGAGTTCCTGGTGTTTTAAAATAAAACTGATGAAGTGCCTTGGTCTGGATCGAATTCACTTTTGCTGGGCTAAGAGCCTCCTCAGTTTGGAAACTAGTATTCTTAAATTCTTGGGACATTTTCTTAAAATTGTTTTGTTTCTTCTCTGCTTCTCTTTCCCCTTATCCACTCTCTTTCTGGAATTCTTGTTATTCAAATCAGCATGGTCCAATATGGTGACCACTAGCCATATGTGGATAACCCAATTTGAGATGTCTTTTTTTTTTTTATAAATTTGTTTTCTGTTAATTTTTATTTATTTATTTGGCTGTGCTGGATATTAGTTGCAGCATGTGGGATCTAGTTCTCTGACCAGGGACTGAACCCGGTCCCCCTGCATTGGGAATGCAGAATCTTAGCCACTGGACCACCAGGAAAATCCCTGGGAGGTCTTTAAGTGCAAATACAGATTTTGAAGACTTTGTAAGAAAAAAACAGTAAAACATCTTATCAATAGTTTTATACTGATTACATATTGGAAAAATATTTTAGATATATGGTATTAAATAAGAGATGTAAGTAAAATTAATCCTGTGTTTCTTTTTACTTTCTTACTGTGGTTGCTACTGCTGCTGCTGCTAAGTCGCTTCAGTCATGTCCGATTCTGTGTGACCCCATAGACGGCAGCCCACCAGGCTCCCCCATCCCTGGGATTCTCCAGGCAAGAATACTGGAGTGGGTTGCCATTTCCTTCTCCATCTTACTGTGGTTAATTTTACTTAAAAAAAAAAAAAAAAATATATTTAAAGTAAAAATTATATGTATTTAAGGTATATAACAAAATAATGTGATATAGACAGTGAAACAATGACTACAGTAAAGCTACTTAACATAGCATCTCCCCACAATATTACTATTTTGCAGGATAGTAGGGATGTAGAGTACCTGAAATCTACCCTCTTAAGTGAATTTTCAGCATTTAAAACAATATTAAATGTATAGTGATTATATTGTACATTCGATCTCTAGATTTATTCATCCTGTATAACTGCAACTTTGTACATTGGGTCAGCATTTCCTTTTTGCCTCACACCCCCTGCCCCTGGTAACCACCATTCTACTTTCTGCTTCTATTAAGTCTGACTTTTTTTTTTTTGATTCCCATAGAAGAGATCATGTACTATTTGACTTCCTGTGCCTGGCTTATTCCACTTAGCATAATATCCTCCAGGTTAATCCATGTTGCAAATGACAGGATTTCCTCCTTTTTTGAAGGCTGAATAAGATTCCATTGTGTGTGTATACATACACCACATTTTATTTATCTATCCATTCTGTGAGAGAGATTTAGCTTGATTTCATATAATGCTTAACCAACAAGGGAGTTCAGATATCTTCAAGAGACTGGTTTCAGAGTTCTGGTTCAAGATGGTCAAATAGGAATTTGCCTTCTCCCATGGACACACCTATATAGCTACATATGGACCAATTTCTTTTGAAAAAACCCTAAAAACTAGCTGAGTGACTTCTTTGAGTGACTATATTATTGGAAAAAAATGAGAAAAAACTCATATTTAGTGGATAGGAGATGCTAAGATACAATCTTGCTGTAAACCCCAGCACACTGACCCACAATTTGGAGAAACTGGAAATCCAGAGCTTTTCCCCAAGGAGCAAAGAGTTTGAATCCCATGTTGTGAACCCAACTTTTAAGACCTGCAACTGAGACAACTACCCTCAAATCTAGCTTTTTTCCTTCCTTTTAAAAAACTGAAGCATAGTTGACATGTAATATTATATTAATTTCAGGTGTACACCATAGAGATTTGACATTTGGATACATTATGAATTGGTCACAATAAGTCTAGTAACCATTTGTTACCAAAGTTATTACTATATTATTGACTATATTCCCTATGCTATATATTACACCCCTGTGGCTTATTTATTTTATACCTGGAAGTCTGTACCTCTTAATTCCCTTCGTCTATTTCACCCAACCACCCATTTACCCTCTGGTGACCTCTACTGTGTTCTATTGGTGTTCTGTTTGGTTTGTTTGATTTTTAAATTCCACATATAAATGAAATCATATAGTATTTGTCTTTCTCTGTCAGACCTATTTCACTGAGCATAATACCCTTAGAGTCCATTCCTGTTGTTTCAAATGTCAAGCTTTCCTTCTTTTTTTATGACTAAGTAAAATTCCATTGTGTGTGTGTGTGTGTGTGACATCACCTTTATCCACTTACCTATTGATGAATACTTAGGTTACTTCCATATGTTGGGTATTGTGAATAATGCTGCAGTGAATGTTGGAGAGCACCTATCTTTTAAAAATAACATTTTTATTTTCTTTGGGTAAACACCCAGAAGTGAAATTACTGGATCATATAGCAGTTCTATTTTTAAATTTTTGAGGAACGTCTAGACTGTTCCATGGTGGTTGCACCACTTTACATTCTCACCAGCATAAGGGTCCCCTTTCCTCCACATCCTTGCCAACACTTGTCATTCGCTGTTTGTTTGATAACAGTCCTTCTGAGAGGTGTGAGGACAGCTCACTGTGGTCTATTTGCACTACACTGATGATTAGTGATGCTCAACGCCATTTTATGTGTCTGTTGGCTATCTCTATGTCTTTCTTGAAAAAGCGTTTGTTCAGGCTTTTTGCTCATTTTAAAATCAGGTTGGATTTTTTAATACTGAGTTATGTAAGTTTTTTAAAAAAATATTTTAGATATTAATCTTTTATCAGATAAATCATCTACAAGTATTTCTTCCTATTCAGTAAATTGCCTTTATGTTTGTTGATGGTTTCCTTTGCTGTGTAAAACCTTTAAAACTGATATAGTCTTATCTATTTTTATTTTCCCTGCCCTTGCCTGAGGAGACAGATTAAAAAAAATACTACTAAGTCTAATTTTAAAGAGTATACAGCCAATGTTTTCTTCTAGGAGTTTTTTTTTTATGGTTTCAGATCTCACATTTAAGTCTTCAATCTTATTTGAGTTTCTATTTTGTATATGGCATAGAGAGTGATCCAGTTTCATTCTTTTGCATGAAGCTGTCAAGTTTCCCAGTATCATTAATTGAAGACACGGTCTTTTACCCGTTGTATATTCTTGGCTCCATTGTGTACATTCAGTTCAGTTCAGTCGCTCAGTCGTGTACGACTCTGAACCCCACAGACTGCAGCATGCCAGGCTTCCCTGTCCATCATCAAGTCCTGGAGCTTGCTTAAACTCATGTACAGCGAGTCACTGATGCCATCCAACCATCTCACCCTCTGTTGTCCCCCTTTTCCTCCTGCCTTCAATCCTTCCCAGCATCAGGGTCTTTTCCAATGAGTCAGTTCTTCGCATCAGGTGGCCAAGTATTGGAGTTTCAGCTTCAGCATCAGTTCTTCCAATGAATATTCAGGACTGATTTCCTTTAGGATCGACTGGCTGGATCTCCGTGCAGTCCAAGGGATTCTCAAGAGTCTTCTCCAACATCACAGAAGTGTCAGTTCTTCAGCACTCAGCATTCTTTACAGTCCAACTCTCACATCCATACATGACTACTGGAAAAACCATAGCCTTGACTAGATGGACCTTTGTTGGCAAAGTAATGTCTCTGCTTTTTAATATGCTGTCTGGGTTAGTCATAGCTTTTCTTCCAAGGAGCAAGCATCTTTTCATTTCATGGCTTCAGTCACCATCTGCAATGATTTTGGAGCTCCCCAAAACAAAGTCCCATTGTTTCTCCATCTATTTGCCATGAAAGGATGGGACCAGATGGCATGATCTTAGTTTTCTGAATGGTGAGTTTTAAGCCAACTTTTTCACTTTCCTCTTTCATTTTCATCAAGAGGCTCTTTAGTTCTTCACTTTCTGCTGTAAGGGTGGTGTCATCTGCGTATCTGAGGTTATTGATGTTTCTCCCAGCAATCTTGATTCCAGCTTGTGGTTCATCCAGCCCAGCATTTCGCATGATGTACTCTGCATATAAGTTAAATAAGCAGGGTGACAACATACAGCCATGATGTACTTCTTTCCTGATTTGGAACCAGTCTGTTGTTCCATGTCCAATTCTAACTGTTGCTTCTTAACCTGCATACAGATTTCTCAGGAGGCAGGTAAGGTGGTCTGGTATTCGCACCTCTTGAAGAATTTTCCACAGTCTGTTGTGATGCACATAATCAAAGGCTTTGGTATCATCAATAAAGCAGAAGCAGATGTTTTACTGGAACTTTTGTGCTTTTTCGATGATCCAGTGGATGTTGGCAGTTTGATCTCTGGTTCCTCTGCCTTTTCTAAATCCAGCTTGAATGTCTGGAAGTTCACAGTTCACATACTGTTGAAGCCTGGATTGGAGAATTTTGAGCATTCCTTTGGTAGTGTGTGAGATGAGTGCAATTGTGCTTGAACATTGTGTTTTTTTGCTTGAAAATGTGCTTGAATATTCTTTTCCACTGCCTTTCTTTAGGATTGGATGGCAACTGACCTTTTCCAGTCCTGTGGCCACTGCTGAGTTTTCCCGATTTGCTGGCGTATTGAGTGCAGCACTTTCACAGCATCATCTTTAGGATTTGAAATAGCTCAGCTGGAATTCCATCACCTCCACTAGCTTTGTTCCTAGTTATGCTTCCTAAGGCCCACTTGACTTCACATTCCAGGATGTCTGGCTCTAGGTGAGTGATCATACCATCGTGATTATCTGGGTCGTGAAGATCTTTTTTGTACAGTTCTTCTGTGTATTCTTGCCTCCTCTTCCTCATAGCTTCTGCTTCTGTTAGGTCCATACTGTTTCTGTCCTTTATTGTGCCGATCTTTGCGTGAAATGTTCCCTAGGTCTAATTTTCTTGAAGAGATCTCTAGTCTTTCCCATTCTATTATTTTTCTCTATTTCTTTGCATTGATCACTGAAGAAGGCTTTCTTATCTCTCCTGGCTATTCATGAAATGCTGCATTCAAATGGGTATATCTTTCCTTTTCTCCTTTGCCTTTACCTTCTTTTCTCAGCTATTTGTAAGGCCTCCCCAGACAACCATTTTGCCTTTTTGCATTACTTTTTCTTGGGGATGGTCTTGATCACTGCCTCCTGTACAATGTCACGAGCCTCCATCCATGGTTCTTCAGGCATTCTATCAGATTTAATCCCTTGAATCTATTTGTCACTTCCACTGTATCGTCATAAGGGATTTGATTTAGGTCATACCTGAATGGTCTAGTGGTTTTCCCTACTTTCTTCAATTTAAGTCTGAATTTGGCAATAAGGAGTTCATGATCTGAGCCACAGTCAGCTCCTGGTCTTGTGTTTGCTGACTGTATAGAGCTTCTCCATCTTTGGTTGCAAAGAATATAATCAATCTGATTTTAGTATTGACCATCAGGTGATGTCCATGTGTAGAGTCTCCTCTTGTTTTGTTGGAAGAGGGTGTTTGCTATGACCAGTGCATTCTCTTGGCAAAACGCTGTTAGCCTTTGCCCTGCTTCTTTTTGTACTCCAAGGCCAAATTTGCCTGTTACTCCAGGTATCTCTTGAGTTCCTACTTTTGCATTCCAGTCCCGTGTAATGAAAAGGACATCTTTTTTGGATGTTAGTTCTAGAAGGTCTTGTAGGTCTTCATAGAACCACTCAACTTCAGCTTGTCAGCATTACTGGTCAGGGCACAGACTTGGATTACCATGATATGGAATGGTTTGCCTTGGAAACGAACAGATCATTTTGTCATTTTTGAGACTGCACCCAAGAACTGCATTTCGGAGTCTTCTGTTGACTATGAGGGCTACTCCAGTTCTTCTAAGGGATTCTTGCCCACAGTAGTAGATATAATGGTCATCTGAGTTAAATTCCCATTCCAGTGAATGGTTGTATATTAATTGACCACATAAGAGGGACTTTATTTCATGTCATCTGCAAATAGGAACAGTTTTACTACTTCGTTTACAATGTGGATACCTTTTATTTCTCTTTCTTGTGTGACTGCTGTCACTAGGACTTCTGATACTATTTTGAATAAAATGTCAATAGCAGACACTTTTCCTTGTTCCTGATCTTAAAGGAAAAGCATTTGGCTTTTCATTGTTTAAGTATTTTCTGAGCCACTGGTTTGTCATACACAGCTCTTATTATGTTGATACATGTTTCCTGTATACCCACTTTATTGAGAGTTTTTATAAAAAATGGATATTGCATTTTGTCAAACATTTTTCTGCATTCATTCAAATGATCATGTGGTTTTTCTTTACTTTGTTAATGTAATATATCATGTTGATTTATTTATGTATATAGAACCATCCTTGCATCTGTGGAATACACTTGGTAATGGTGAATGGTTCTTTTACTATACTGTTGATATCCGTCTAATATGTTGTTTAGAATTTTTGCATTATAATGGCCTGTAATTTTTTTGTAGTGTCTTTATCTGGTTTTGATATCAGCATAATGCTGGCTTCAGAGAATGAATTTAGAATAGTTCCTTCCTCTTCAATTTTTTGGAATAGTTTGAGAAGGATAGGTATTAACTCTTCCTTAAGTTTGTTGAATTTACCTGTTGTCTGGTCCTGGGCTTGTTTGTCGGGAGGCTTTTTAAAATTTCTAATTCTGTTTCATTATTGGTCATCTGTCTGTTCAGATTTTCTATTTTTCCTGATTCACTTTTGGAAAGTTGCATGTTTCTGGGAACTACCCATTTCTTCTAGGCTGTTCATTTTGTTGGCAAATAATTGTTTGTAGTAATCTTTTATGATCCTTTGTATTTCTGTTGTGTCAACTGTAATGTCTTTGCTTTCAGGTCTATTTTGCCTGATAGTATTGCTACTACAAGTTTCTTTTCATTTTTATTTGCATGAAATATCTTTTTTTTTTTTTTTAAACTTTACATAATTGTATTAGTTTTGCCAAATATCAAAATGAATCCACCACAGGTATACATGTACTCCCCATCCTGAACCCTCCTCCCTCCTCCCTCCCCATACCATCCCTCTGGGTCATCCCAGTGCACTAGCCCCAAGCATCCAGTATCGTGCATCAAACCTGGACTGGCATCTCGTTTCTTACATGATATTTTACATGTTTCAATGCCATTCTCCCAAATCTTCCCACCCTCTCCCTCTCCCACAGAGTCCATAAGACTGTTCTATACATCAGTGTCTCTTTTGCTGTCTCGTACACCGGGTTATTGTTACCATCTTTCTAAATTCCATATACATGCTTTAGCATACTGTATTTATGTTTTTCCTTCTGGCTTACTTCACTCTGTATAATAGGCTCCAGTTTCATCCACCTCATTAGAACTGATTCAAATGTATTCTTTTGAATGGCTGAGTAATACTCCATTGTGTATATGTACCACAGCTTTCTTATCCATTCATCTGCTGATGGACATCTAGGTTGCTTCCATGTCCTGGCTATTATAAACAGTGCTGCGATGAACATTGGGGTACACGTGTCTCTTTCCCTTCTGGTTTCCTCAGTGTGTATGCCCAGCAGTGGGATTGCTGGATCATAAGGCAGTTCTATTTCCAGTTTTTAAAGGAATCTCCACACTGTTCTCCATAGTGGCTGTACTAGTTTGCATTCCCACCAACAGTGTAAGAGGGTTCCCTTTTCTCCACACCCTCTCCAGCATTTATTATTTGTAGACTTTTGGATCGCAGCCATTCTGACTGGTGTGAAATGGTACCTCATAGTGGTTTTGATTTGCATTTCTCTGATAATGAGTGATGTTGAGCATCTTTTCATGTGTTTGTTAGCCATCTGTATGTCTTCTTTGGAGAAATGTCTATTTAGTTCTTTGGCCCATTTTTTGATTGGGTCGTTTATTTTTCTGGAGTTGAGCTGTAGGAGTTGCTTGTATATTTTTGAGATTAGTTGTTTGTCGGTTGCTTCATTTGCTATTATTTTCTCCCATTCTGAAGGCTGTCTTTTCACCTTGCTAATAGTTTCCTTTGATGTGCAGAAGCTTTTAAGGTTAATTAGGTCCCATTTGTTTATTTTTGCTTTTATTTCCAATATTCTGGGAGGTGGGTCATAGAGGATCCTGCTGTGATGTATGTCGGAGAGTGTTTTGCCTATGTTCTCCTCTAGGAGTTTTATAGTTTCTGGTCTTACGTTTAGATCTTTAATCCATTTTGAGTTTATTTTTGTGTATGGTGTTAGAAAGTGGTCTAGTTTCATTCTTTTACAAGTGGTTGACCAGATTTCCCAGCACCACTTGTTAAAGAGATTGTCTTTAATCCATTGTATATTCTTGCCTCCTTTGTCAAAGATAAGGTGTCCATATGTGCGTGGATTTATCTCTGGGCTTTCTATTTTATTCCATTGATCAATATTTCTGTCTTTGTGCCAGTACCATACTGTCTTGATAACTGTGGCTTTGTAGTAGAGCCTGAAGTCAGGTAGGTTGATTCCTCCAGTTCCATTCTTCTTTCTCAAGATTGCTTTGGCTATTTGAGGTTTTTTGTATTTCCATACAAATTGTGAAATTATTTGTTCTAGCTCTGTGAAGAATACTGTTGGTAGCTTGATAGGGATTGCGTTGAATCTATAAATTGCTTTGGGTAGTATACTCATTTTCACTATATTGATTCTTCCAATCCATGAACATGGTATATTTCTCCATCTATTGGTGTCCTCTTTTATTTCTTTCACCAGTGTTTTATAGTTTTCTATATATAGGTCTTTAGTTTCTTTAGGTAGATATATTCCTAAGTATTTTATTCTTTCTGTTGCAATGGTGAATGGAATTGTTTCCTTAATTTCTCTTTCTGTTTTCTCATTATTAGTGTATAGGAATGCAAGGGATTTCTGTGTGTTGATTTTATATCCTGCAACTTTACTATAGTCATTGATTATTTCTAGTAATTTTCTGGTGGAATCTTTAGGGTTTTCTATGTAGAGGATCATGTCATCTGCAAATAGTGAGAGTTTTACTTCTTCTTCTCCAATTTGGATTCCTTTTTCTTTTTCTGCTCTGATTGCTGTGGCCAAAACTTCCAAAACTAAGAAATAGAAAATCTTAACAGACCCATCACAAGCACGGAAATTGAAACTGTAATCAAAAATCTTCCAGCAAACAAAAGCCCAGGTCCAGACGGCTTCACAGCTGAATTCTACCAAAAATTTAGAGAAGAGCTAACACCTATCCTGCTCAAACTCTTCCAGAAAATTGCAGAGGAAGGTAAACTTCCAAACTCATTCTATGAGGCCACCATCACCCTAATACCAAAACCTGACAAAGATGCCACAAAAGAAGAAAACTACAGGCCAATATCACTGATGAACATAGATGCAAAAATCCTTAACAAAATTCTAGCAATCAGAATCCAACAACACATTAAAAAGATCATACACCATGATCAAGTGGGCTTTATCCCAGGGATGCAAGGATTCTTCAATATCCACAAATCAATCAATGTAATACACCACATTAACAAATTGAAAAATAAAAACCATATGATTATCTCAATAGATGCAGAGAAAGCCTTTGACAAAATTCAACATCCATTTATGATAAAAACTCTCCAGAAAGCAGGAATAGAAGGAACATACCTCAACATAATAAAAGCTATATATGACAAACCCACAGCAAACATTATCCTCAATGGTGAAAAATTGAAAGCATTTCCTCTAAAGTCAGGAACAAGACAAGGGTGCCCACTTTCACCATTACTATTCAACATAGTTTTGAAATATCTTTTTCTATCCCTTCACTTTCATTATGTGTATGTCTTTAGATCTGAAGCCTGGGTATGCAGCATATAAATGAGTCTTGTTGCTTTAATCCATTCAGCCACCCTTTGTCTTTTGATTGCCGCATTTAGTCCATTTACATTTAAAGTAGTTATTGATAGGTATGTACTTATTACCATTTTCTTAATTGTTTTGTAGTTCCTCTGTTCATTTCTTCTTTTCTTGTTCTCTTTGTGATTTGACGACTTTCTTTAGTGTGTTGTTTGTATTCCTGTCTCTTTATTTTTTTGGTGTGTATATTATAGGTTTCAGGTTTATGGTTACCATGAGGTTCATATACAACAATCTATGTAAACAGCAGTCTATTAAAATGATTGGTCATTTAAGAGCACATTCTAAAAGCTACTTACCCGCCCCCCCATATTTTATGTTTCTGACATATTTTGCATCTTTTTGTGTATCGTCTATTTGTTTCATATTATAGGTGATTTTACTACTTTAGTCTTTTAACCTTCATGTTAGCTTTGTAGGTGACTGACCTTTAGTATATGTTTGTCCTTACCAGTGATATTTTTTCTTTCATGATTTTCATGTTTCTAGTTATAGCCTCGTCTTTTTGGTTTAAAGAAGTTCCTTTACCACCTCTTATAAGGCTCAGTTAGTGGTGATGAACTCTATTAGCTTTTACTTCTCTGGGAAACCCATTATCTCTACTTCAATTCTGAATGATAGTCTTGCCAGGTTGAGTATTCTTGGTTTAAGTTTTTTTCCTTTTAGCACTTTGAATACCATGTTAGTCTCCTCTGGCCTGAAAAGTTTCTGCTGACAAGTCAGCTGAGAGTCTTATGTGGGTGTCCCTTGTTGCCTTAAAGATTCCTTCTTGGTCTTTAACTTTTGAGGTTTTAATTATAATGTATCTTGGTATGGATCTCTTGGGTTCATCTTATTTGGGACTCTGTGCATCCTGGACTTGGATGTCTATTTTGCTAACCAGGTTACGAAAGTTTTCAGTCATTTTTCTTCAAATATGTTTTGAAGAAAAATTTCCCTCTCTTCTCCTTCTGGACCCCTGTGAATGTTAATACACTTGATGTTGTCTCACAGGTCCCTTAAACTATCCTATTACTTTATTTTTTAAAATTATATTTTGGCCACATCATGCGCCATGCACAACTTCCCTTCAGTTCAGTTCAGTTCAATCGCTCAGCTGTGTCCAACTCTTTGCAACCCCATGAACTGCAGCACGCCAGGCCTCCCTGTCCATCACCATCTCCCAGAGTTCACCCAGACTCACGTCCATCGAGTCAGTGATGCCATCCAGCCATCTCATCCTCTGTTATCCCCTTCTGCTCCTGCCCCCAATCCCTCCAGCATCAGAATCTTCCAATGAGTCAACTCTTCACATGAGATGGCCAAAGACTGGAGTTTCAGCTTTAGCATCATTCCTTCCAAAGAACACCCAGGGCTGATCTCCTTTAGAATGGACTGGTTGGATCTCTTTGCAGTCCAAGGGACTCTCAGGAGTCTTCTCCAACACCACAGTTCAAAAGCATCAATTCTTTGGTCCTAAGCTTCCTTCACAGTCCGACTCTCATATCCATACCTGACCACTGGAAAAACCATAGCCTTGACTAGACGGACCTTTGTTGGCAAAGTAATATCTCTGCTTTTCAATATGCTATCTAGGTGGGTCATAACTTTTCTTCCAAGGAGTAAGCGTCTTTTAATTTCATGGCTGCAGTCACCATCTGCAGTGATTTTGGAGCCCAGAAAAATAAAGTCTGACACTGTTTCCACTGTTTCCCTGTGCCCCCTGTAGTGGAAGCATGGAGTTTGAACCACTGGACTACCATGGAAGTTCCAAGCTATCTTCATTTTAAAAATTATTTTATTTTTTGCTGTTTTGACTGGGTGATGTCCACTACCCTGTCTCAGATTGCTGATCTATTCTTTTGCATTTTCTAGTCTGCTGTTGATTCCCTCTGCAATATTTTTCATTTCTGTTAATCTATTTTTCAGTTCTGATTGGTTCTTTTCTATATCTTCTATCTCATTGTTGCAGTTCTCACCAAGTTCATCCATTCTCCAGAGTTCAGTGAACAACTTTAAGACTATTAATTTGAACTTTTTATCTCGTTAATTGCTTATCTCCATTTTGCTTTTTTCCCTTGGTTTTGTCTTGTTTTCTCATTTGTAGGCTATTCCTTTGTCTCCTCATTTTGCCTCTCTGTATTTGTTTCTACATATTACAGCTATATCTCTCACTCTTGAAAGACTGGCCCTATGTAAGTATCTGTGGGCCCAGTGGCACCATAAGCCCAGGCACCAGCGTGAGATCCTCCTGTTATCCCTTGTATGTGCTGTGTATGCCTTCTTGTTGTGGTTGGGCTGCAAGTGCTGTGTGTGCACTGGTAGATGGGGCTGATTCCTGACGTGACTAGCTGAGTGGCGTAGCTACAACTGCTGTTGACACCCTCGTGGGTAGGGCTAGCCCCCAGTCTGGCTGTCCATGAAGCCTGGCTGTGACTACTGTGGGTACATTAGTGTGCAAAACTTGTCCCCTCTAGCAGGAGCCATTTTTGAGGGGCACTGGTGGGGGTTGGGACTACTTGCCAGGTAGGGCAGGGCGGGTGCTATTTTGGAGGCACTGGCTGAGGCTGGTGGGTTGGGCAGTGTGAGTTCTCAGAGGAATGCTGGGGATGGGTCCAAGGTGTTAAGTAGACTGATGGAGAGTGACAGAAATGGTACCTGGCAGAACAGAAGAGTAAAAACAAAAAGGATGCCAAACAGCACTTCTGTCACTGGAGGAAGAGCCACCAGAAACCCTCCCTTCATGGCACATGCACTAAAATAAGTCTCCCTCCTGTATGATCCAGGTGCCTTTCAAGCTGCTGTCTCTGTGCTGGGACTCAGGGTAAGTGAGCTTGTGTGAGCTTTTCAAGAGTGGAGCTTTATTTTCCCATTGTCCTTAGGCTCTCCTGGACATAAGCCCAGCTGATTTTCAAAGGCAAACATCGTGGGGATTCATCGACTCACCTTCCCTGAGTAGGCCTATGGGCTGTGAAGCCCAACCTGAGGCTTAAGCCTCTTGCTCCTCGAGGGGACCCTCCTCGGTTATGCTATGCCTCCTGCTTGTGGCATTGCCTCAGGGGCACGGGTTCTGTTGGGATCCATCTCTGCCTCTCCTGTCTGTCTTGATGTGGCCTTTTATTTATATCTAGAGTTGTAGAAAATTTGTTCTGCTAGTTTTCAGGTTCTCAAAGACATCTGTTCCATATAAAGTAGTTTTAGTGTGTCTGTGGGAGGAGATAAGCGTAGTTTTTCTTTTTCTGCCATCTTGACCTGGACTCTCCCTGAAACATTTAGCTTTGAAAACCAATGAGGCTGGAGTCCATGAGACCTACAAGGCTATACTGAAGTGAGAGAAGGCTCTTGAAGAGTTTGTATGTTTGGTCTAACCTGCACCAGGGCCCAGTATAGAAGCAGCCACTAGAAAGGTGCCAGATTTTCTGTTAAGGAGGCAAATTTCCTTATCTTTAAGCCTTGGCCTAAGGGACAAGCATCTAATTTAATGCACATCTAGGGGCCTCCTGGGTACTCTGAAAGGACAGACACTAGCACCATCTTTTCACTCCCTCTGGCTCACTCCAGCCAGAGGGCACCAGTTTCCCACTCTCCCACTGCTTTACAGGACACCAGTGTCTCACCAGTGTCCTGGCTTTTATGTCAGGCGCTCCAGTTTTTATTGTGCCACCTGGGGGATGCCACTTGATTGCCTGGCTTGGGAAGCCAGCATGGCCTATGATACCATAGCATGGGACCGTAACAATTTGAGACAGTTCTTAGCAGGCTACCATATCTAGGGCACAGCACAGACAGAAGACCAGAAAACACTCCTAGTCTTTCAGTGAGAAGCCTATTTGCTTAACCAGGAACTTGGGCCTGAAGGGGCAGGCTTCTGATTTGGCATACATCCAGAGGTCAACAGAGGAGCTCTCAGGGAATGACGACTGATGGATGCAATCTTTGAGCTTCCCCTCTGCCATACTCTGGCTGTATCTTTCAGGAAGGAGCTTATAAACTTGTCTGACACCTTGGTTACTGTGGCTGCCTCCAGGGACATCTCTGGATTGTCTGGCTCTGGTGGCCACCAGGGCTTATACTCATGGGTTCCACAGGACTGTAACCAAAGGAGAAAGAATTCTTAAAGAGCTACCACTCCCAGGGCAAAGCAAGAGGCAGCACACCCAAGAGCCCAGTCTGTTAAAGAAGCCTATTAGCTTACCATCACAGCTGCAGTCAGAGGGACAGAAATTCTTAATTAAACACAGATCTAAGGGTAATCCTTTCCAGAGGCCTCAAAGGGTGGTGTTTCTTCATACTGTCTTTCTGCTGCACTCGAAAGCCCCAGGATCTCCTGGAGGGGAATTTTTATGTATGTCTGGTGCCCCGGGTTTTGTATCTGGAGCCCTGGTTTTAGTGGCTGCCACCCAGGAGACACCTGATCACCTGGTTCTGGTGGCCAGGGGGCCTTGCATTCCTAGGTACCATGAGAATGTGACAGCTGGAGAGACAGTTCATTGTAAGCTACCAAACCAGAGCACTATGTAAACAGCAGAGTGACATATAAACCCACCAGTCTTTCTGTGAAAAACGTCTACTTGTGTGTGCTAGAGCACTGGCTTCACATTTAGGGCCCTATGGCGGTGCTTTTAGAGAACACAAGGCAATGGATGCCATCCTTTCACTCTTACTTTGTCTTGCTTCAGCCTGCCAATACCTCCCAGAAAGGAGTTTATATAGTTATTTAGCACCCCTGATTTTTTTTTTTTTTGACTGTTGCCCAGGGATATCTCCCAATTACTTAGTTCTGATGGCAAATGGGACTTATACTTGTGGTGCCATAAGACTTTATATATTTGCATAATTTAAGAGTTACTGATGAGAGTCTCCTGCTTCCCTGGTGGCTCAGACGGTAAAGTGTCTGCCTGCAATGTGGGAGACCTGGGTTTGATCCCTGGGTTGGGAAGATCCCCTGGAGAAGGACATGGCAACCCACTTCAGTACTCTTGCCTGGAAAATTCCATGGCTAGCTTTTAATCAGCCTGAATCTAGCTGCTGCCTGAGATCCTTCCTTTGGGACACTAACAAGTCTTCACATACTTTTAACTACTGGGAACCATCAAACTTAAAATAGGATGCTTGGACGAGTACAGAGGTTTGAGAGACAACCAAGAGCTAGGGCAGAGTTGAACCATAATGTTCATGCCCTATGTGAAGCCACTACTTCAAGAATGGGAGAGGTGTTTGTTTTATCTAATGCATAGAAACTAACAAAGGGAGTCAAGCATAATGAAGAAAGAGAGAAATATGTTCCAAACTAAAGAACAAGGGGAAAAAATCTCAGAAAAAAATCCTTAATGAAATGGAGATAACTGATTTACCTGATAAAGAGTTCAAAATAAAGGTCATAAAAATCCTCACCAAACTCAGAAGAAGAAAGAATGAATATAGTGAGAACTTCAACAAAAACAGAAAATATAAAAAAAAGTACTAAACAGAAGTTACAGAGTTGAAGAATACAATAATGGAATGAAATACTTTAGGGGAGTTCAACAGCAGACTAGATGAAGCAAAGAAAGGATCAGTGAATTCAAAGACATGGCAGTAGAATTCATACAGTCAGAGGAGCAAAAAAACAAAACAAAAAGAATGAAGTCAAGTGAAGACTGCTTAAACGACTTATGGAACAGTATCAAACAGACCAATATTTGCATTACAGGGGTCTAAAAGGAGGAGAGAGAGAGAAAGAGGCAGAAGCAGAAAACTTAACTGAAATAATGGCTGAAAACATTCCTAACGTGGTGACAGAAACAGACATTTGGATCTAGGGAGCCCAGAGAATTCTAAAACAGAGTAACCCAGAGAGATCCACAGGAACACATATTAAAGTGTAAAAGGCTAAAGACAAGAAGAGAATCTTAAAAGCAGCAAGAGAAAACAAACAAACAAACAAAAACACAACTAGCTGCATACAAGGAAACCCCTGTAAGTTGATGAGTTGATTTTTCACCAGAAAAACTGTAGACCAGAAGGGAGCAGCATGGTATATTTAAAGTGTGGAAAGAAAACTTCTAGGCCAGAGTAGTCTACCAGGCATTGTTTTCATCAAGAACTGAAGAAGAGATAAAAGAGTTTTCCAGACAAGCAAAGCTAACAGAGTTTATTGCCACTAAACTGGCCTGACAAGAAATAAAAGAAAAATACTTTTTTTAAAACTGAAAAAAATGGGGCTAATTAGTAACAAGAAAACATATGAAAGTATATATCTCACTGGTAATGACAAACATATAGTAAAGATGGTGAATTATTTATAAAATATGAAAGTTAAAATATAAAAGTATTAAAAATAACTATAATTAATACATATATAAGAGATGTAAAATGTGACAACAAAAAATGACAGGAGAGAGCAAGAATGTAGAGCTTTAGAATGCATTCAAACTTAAGTTAAAATAGACTGTTCTTAATATAATTTTTTATGTAAGCCCGATGGTAACCAAAAAGCAATAACCTATAAAAGATACACAAAAGATAAAGAAATCTAACATACCATGAAAGTCATTACACCATAAAGAGAACATTAGAAGAAGAAAGAAGCAGAGAACTACAACAACAATCAGAAAACAATTTAAAAAATGGCAGTAAATACATAACTATCAATAATTACTTTAAATGTAAATGGACTAAATTCTCCAATCAAAGGACACAAACTGGCTAAATGGATAAGAAAACAAGACCTAGCTATATGCTGCATACAAAAATTCACTGACTGTAAAGACATGCACAGACTGAAAGTGAAGGAATGGAAAATGATAGCTGGGTTAGCAATACTGTTGAACTCCCCTAATAAAGACTGTAATAAGAGGGAAAAAAAGGCATTACAGAATGATATAGAGCTCAACATGAGGACGTATCATTTGTAAATATTTATGCACCTCAATATATAAAACAAATATTACCAGACTTAAATGGACAAATAGGCACCAATACAATACTAGTAAGATACTTAACTACCACACTTTGATCAATGAATACAGCATTCAGATAGAAAATCAGTGAGGAAACATATCTTAAATGACATGTTAGGTCAGATGAACTTAATTGATACATATAAAACATTCCATCAAAAAGCAACAAAATACACACTCTTCATGAATGACATGAAAGTTTCTCCAAGATAGATCATACATTATGCTATAAAACACGTCAATAAATTCAAGAAAGTTCAAATTATATCAAGCATCTTTTCTGACAGTTGTATAAAACTAGAAATTAATTGCAAGATGAAAACTGGGAAATTCTCAAATATGTAGTAACTAAACAACATGATACTGAACAACCAACATGTCAAATAAATAAAAGAAAGCAAAAAATACCTTGAGATAAATGAAAATCAAAATACAACATACCAAAACTTACAGGATGCAGTGAAAGCTGTTCTAAGGGGAAAATTAATAGTGATAAATGCTTATATCAAAACCCAAGAAATATCTCAAATAAATAACTGAATTTTAATCCTCCAGCAACTAGAGAGAGAGGACGTAGGAGCCTGGTAGGCTGCAGTCCATGGGGTCACGAAGAGTCAGACACGACTGAGTAACTTCACTTTCACTTTTCACTTTCATGCGTTGGAGAAGGAAATGGCATCCCACCCCAATGTTCTTGCCTGGAGAATCCCAGGGATGGTGGAGCCTGGTGGGAGGCTGTCTATGGGGTTGCACAGAGTCGGACACGACTGAAGCGACTTAGCAGCAGCAGCAGCAGAACAAATGCAGCCCAAAAGTATTAGAAGGAAGGAAACAACAAAGATCAGAGTGGAACTAAATGAAAAAGAGGTTAAAAAGACAATAAAAAGTCAATGGAACTAACAGCTGGTCCTTTGAAAAGATGAACAAAATTGATAAACCTGCAGCTATACTCCCAAAAAGAGAGAGAGAAGTCAAAACCAAAAGTGAAAGAGAAAACATTACTAGTGATAGTAGTGAAACACAGGATTATAGGAGGCTACTATGAACAATTACACACCAACAAACTTGACAACCTAGAAAAAAATGGATAAACTCCTAGAAACATATAAGCTACCAAGACTTGAATTATGAAAAAAAGAAAATTTGAACAGTCCAATTACTAGTAAGGTGACTGAATCAGTAATGAAAAATCTCCCAACAAAGAAAAGCCTAGGACCAGATTTACTAATGAATTCTGTAAAACATCTAAAAAGCTTTAGCACTGGTTCTCTCAGACTATTCTAAAAGACAGGAGAGGAAGGAATATCCAAACTAACTTTGAGGCCAGCATTACCCCCAAATAACAAAATCAGACAAGGATGCCACAAGAAAATTATAGGCCAATATTTCTGATAATTATAGATGAAAAAACCTCAACAAAATGTTAGTAAACTAAATGCAACAACAAAGTAAAAGGATCATAAACCAAGATTCAGTTCAGTTCAACATCTGCAAATCAATCAAGGTGACACACCACATTAACAAAAGGAAGGATAACATATGATCATCTGAATAGATGTGGAAAAAGTGTTTGACAAAATTCAACATCCATTAATTATAAAAACTCCCAACAAAGCAGGTATAGTGGGGACATATCTCAACATAATAAGGGCCATAGTGGTAAATGCTTATATCAAAACCCAACAAGTATCTCAAACAAACAGCTGAACTTTAATCCTCCAGGAACTAGAAAGAGTAGAACAAATGAAACCCAAAAGTAATAGAAGGAAGGAAACAACAAAGATCAGAGTGGAAATAAATGAAAAAGAGATTAAAAAGATAATAAAAAGTCAATGAAACTAAGAGCTGGTTCTTCGAAAAGATGAAGCTTTTCAGCTAACATTATACTCAATGGTGAAAAGCTGGAAGGTTTTCCTCTAAGACCAAGAACAAGAAAAGGGTACTCACTTTTGCTACTTTTATTCAAGGTAGTACTGGAAGTCCTAGCTGGGACAGTTAGGCAAGAGAAATAAATAAAAGCTAACCAAATTTAAAATGAAGAATTAGACTGTCACTAGGTACAGATAATATTATATACAGAAAACCTTAAAGACTTTACCAAGAGACTATTAAAAACTAATAAACACAATAAAATTGCAAGATACAAAATCAATATACAAAAATCTTTTGCATTTCTATACAGTAACAATGAACTAGCAGAAAGAGAAATTAACAAATCCATTTACCACTGCATCAAGAATGAAATAAAATATCTGGAAATAAATTTAAACAAAGAGGTGAAAGATCTGTGTACTGAAAAATCATAGGACACTGATGAATGCAATTGAAGCTACATATAAATTGAGATATTTCATTCTAATGGACTGGAATAATTAATGTTGTCAAAATGTCCCTACTAACCAAAGTCGTCTACAGATTAAATGCAATCCCTATAAAAATTCCAATGACATTTTCCACATAAATAAAACAATCCTAAAATTTGTATGGAATCATACAAGATCTCAACTTGTCAAAGCAAACTTGAGCAAGAAGAACAAAACTGGAGCATCACATTACCTCATTTCAAATTATACTACAACACTATAATAATCAAAACAGTATGGCTGTCACAAAAATAGACACATAGATTAGTGGGACAGAATAGGGCCCCGAAATCAAACTACACATATATGATCAATTGATTTATAACAAAGGAGCCAAGAATATACAAGAATATACAATGGGGGAAAGAACAATCTGTTCAATAATGGGTACTTGGAAGAATGGACAGCTTTATGCAAAACAAAACAAAACTGTACCACTGTCTTATGTTACACACAGAAACCAACTCAAAATGGATTAAAGACTTGAATATAAGACCTGAAACCAAGCTTCTAGGCTGTGATCTCCTTGACATTGGTCTTGGCAATGTTTTTTTTGGGTTTGACACCAAAAGCAAACTAATAAAATAAAAAATACATGAGTCAGCTACATCAAACTAAAAAGCTTCCACACAGCAAAGGTGAGGTGAGGTGAAGTTGCTCAGTCGTGTCCGACTCTTTGCGACCCCATGGACTGTAGCCTATCAGGCTCCTCCATCCATGGCATTTTCCAGGCAAGAGTACTGGAGTGGGTTGCCATTTCCTCCTCCAGAGAAACAGAGTTAGAAGCTCTGCACAGCAAAGGAAACCATCAAGAAAAATAAAAAGACAACCTACTGAATAAAATATTTGCAAATTACATAGCTGATAAGGCATTAATATTCAGAATATATAAAGAACTTATAAAACTCAACAGCAAAATATAAAACAAAAACAAAAAACTGAAAAAATGGCAGAGGATCTTAATAGACATTTTCCCAGGAAGAGATAAGAATGGGGGAAAAAAAAGAAGAGATACAAATAGTCAACAGGTACATGAAAAGATGCTGAACATCACCAATTATCAGGGAAATGAAAATCAAAATCACAATGAGACACCTCATACCTGTAAGAATGACTGTTATCAAAAAGACAACTGTTGGCAAGGATGTGAAGAAAAGGGAATCCTTGTGTACTGCGAAATCTAAATTAGTGCAGCCACTATGGAACGCAGTAGAGAGTTCCTTAAAAAATTGCAAATAGAACTACCATATGGTCTAGCAGTTCCACTTCTGGGTATTTATCAAAAGAAAAAACAACATCCCCAAAAGATATTTACCCCCTTGTTCACTGTACAGCTAATATATGGAAACATCCTGTATGTCCATCAATGGATGAACAGGTAAAGAAAACATGGTATATACACACAATGGAATATTATTCAGCTATAAAAAATGAAATATTGCCATTTGTGACAACATGGATGGACACTGAGGGCATTATGTAAGTGAGTTAAGTCAGATCGAGAAAGGTAAATCCTGTATGATCCTTAAATTCCTTACATATGGAATTTAAAGACCACCACCACCACCACCACCAAAACCCAAAATCAAGAGATCACACAAAGAGAACAGATTGGTGTTTGCCAGAGGTGGAGGGTAGAGAGTGTGTGAAATGGCTTGCTGCTGCTGCTGCTGCTGCTGCTAAGTCGCATCAGTTGTGTCCAACTCTGTGCGACCCCACAGACAGCAGCCCACCAGGCTCCTCTGTCCCTGGGATTCTCCAGGCAAGAACACTGGAGTGGGTTGGTGAAATGGCTTAAGGGGGTCAAATATTACAAACTTCTAATTATAAAATAACTCCTAGGGATATAATGTATCGTATGGTACCTAGAGTTTATAACACTGTATTGCATATTAGAAAGGTGATAAACGAGTAGATCTTAGAAGTTCTCGTCACAAGAAAACTGTAACCATATATGGTGACAGATTAAGCAGACTTATTGAAATGATCTTTTTGAAGCATGTAAGAACAGTGAATCATGAAGTACATCAGAAATTAAATTAATGGAAAGTTATGACCAATCTAGATAGCATATTAAAAAGCAGAGACATTACTTTGCCAACAAAGGCCCGTCTAGTCAAGGCTATGGTTTTTCCAGTAGTCATGTATGGATGTAAGAGTTGGACTGTGAAGAAAGCTGAGCGCTGAAGAATTGAGGCTTTTGAACTGTGGTGTTGGAGAAGACTCTTTGAGAGTCCCTTGGACTGCAAGGAGATCCAACCAATCCATTCTAAAGGAGATCAGTCCTGGGTGTTCATTGGAAGGACTGATGCTGAGGCTGAAACTCCAATACTTTGGCCACCTCATGTGAAGAGTTGACTCATTGGAAAAGACTCTGATGCTGGGAGGGATTGGGGGCAAGAGGAGAAGGGGACGCCAGAGGATGAGATGGCTGGATGGCATCACCAACTCGATGGACGTGAGTTTGAGTGAACTTCCGGGAGTTGGTGATGGACAGGGAGGCCTGGTGTGCTGCGATTCATGGGGTCACAAAGAGTCAGACACGACTGAGTGACTGAACTGAACTGAACTGAATAGGTCAATTATATTGAAGGAAGGAAAAAAGGAGGTGGAAAAGGAAAAAGAAAAGACACAAATTGCAACTGTAGTAATTTGATATGAGGCCAGTCTTTTTTCCTGGGGGGAGGTAGGCAAAGAGACTTTATTTATATGGAAGAACTCCCCAGGTTGGTAGGTGCCCAATATGCTACTGGATCAGTGGAGAAATAACTCCAGAAAGAATGAAGGAATGGAGCCAGAGTAAAAACAATACCCAATTATGGATGTGACTGGTGATAGAAGCAAGATCCGATGCTGTAAAGAGCAATATTGCATGGGAACCTGGAATGTGAGGTCCACGAATCAAGTTAAATTGGAAGTGATCAAACAGGAGATGGCAAGAGTGAACATCAACATTCTAGGAATCAGCGAACTAAAATGGACTGGAATGGGTGAATTTAACTCAGATGAGCATTATATCTACTACTGTGGACAGGAATCCCTTAGAAGAAATGGAGTAGCCATCATGGTCAACAAAAGAGTCCGAAATGCAGTACTTGGATGCAATCTCAAAAACGACAGAATGATCTCTGTTCGTTTCCAAGGCAAACCATTCAATATCACAGTAATCCAAGTCTATGCCCCAACCAGTAACGCTGAAGAAGCTGAAGTTGAACGGTTCTATGAAGACCTACAAGACCTTTTAGACCTAACACCCAAAAAAGATGTCCTTTTCACTATAGGGGACTGGAATACAAAAGTAGAAAGTCAAGAAACACCTGGAGTAACAGGCAAATTTGGTCTTGGAATACGGAATGAAGCAGGGCAAAGGCTAACAGAGTTTTGCCAAGAGAATGCACTGGTCATAGCAAACACCATCTTCCAACAACACAAGAGAAGACTCTACACATGGACATCACCAGATGGTCAACACCAAAATCAGACTGATTATATTTTTTGCAGCCAAAGATGGAGAAGCTCTATACAGTCAGCAAAAACAAGACTGGGAGCTGACTGTGGCTCAGATCATGAACTCCTTATTGCCAAATTCAGACTGAAACTGAAGAAAGTAGGGAAAACCACTAGACCATTCAGGTATGACCTAAATCAAATCCCTTATGATTATACAGTGGAAGTGAAAAATAGATTTAAGGGACTAGATCTCATAGAGTGCCTGATGAACTATGGATGGAGGTTTGTGATATTGTACAGGAGACAGGGATCAAGACCATCCCCATGGAAAAGAAATGCAAAATGGCAAAATGGCTGTCTGGGAAGGCCTTACAAATAGCTGTGAAAAGAAGAGAAGCGAAAAGCAAAGGAGAAAAGGAAAGATATAGGCATCTGAATGCAGAGTTCCAAAGAATAGCAAGAAGAGATAAGAAAGCCTTCCTTAGCGATCAATGCAAAGAAATAGAGGAAAACAATAGAATGGGAAAGACTACAGATCTCTTCAAGAAAATTAGAGATACCAAGGGGACATTTCAGGCAAAGATGGACACAATAAAGGACAGAAATGGTATGGACCTAACAGAAGCAGAAGATATTAAGAAGAGGTGGCAAGAATACACAGAAGAACTGTACAAAAAAGATCTTCAAGACCCAGATAATCATGATGGTGTGATCACTCACCTAGAGCCAGACATCCAAGCCAGCCACTTGGAATATGAAGTCAAGTGGGCTTTAGAGAGCATCACTACGAACAAAGCTAGTGGAGGTGATGGCATTTCCAGTTGAGCTCTTTCAAATCCTGAAAGATGATGCTGCAAAAGTGCTGCACTCAATATGCCAGCACATTTGGAAAACTCAGCAGTGGCCACAGGACTGGAAAAGGTCAGTTTTCATTCCAATCCCAAAGAAAGGCAATGCCAAAGAATGCTCAAACTACCGCACAATTGCACTCATCTCACATGCTAGTCAAGTAATGCTCAAAATTCTCCAAGCTGGCTTCAGTAATATGTGAACCGTGAACTTCCAGATGTGCAAGCTGGCTTTAGAAAAGGCAGAGGAACCAGAGATCAAATTGCCAACATCCAATGGATCATCAAAAAAGCAAGAGAGTTCCAGAAAGACATCTATTTCTGCTTTATTGACTATGCCAAAGCCTTTGACTGTGTGGATCACAATAAACTGTGGAAAATTCTTCAAGAGATGGGA
This sequence comes from Bos indicus x Bos taurus, assembly GCF_003369695.1. Classification (NCBI taxonomy): domain Eukaryota; kingdom Metazoa; phylum Chordata; class Mammalia; order Artiodactyla; family Bovidae; genus Bos; species Bos indicus x Bos taurus. The sequence continues at coordinate 132,598,955 of NC_040076.1, forward strand.
ATACCAGATCACCTGACCTGCCTCTTGAGAAACCTATATGCAGGTCAGGAAGCAACAGTTAGAACTGGACATGGAACAACAGACTGGTTCCAAATAGGAAAAGGAGTATGTCAAGGCTGTATGTTGTCACACTGCTTATTTAACTTATATGGAGAGTACATCATGAGAAACACTGGGCTGGAAGAAGCACAAGCTAGAATCAAGATTGCTGGGAGAAATATCAATAACCTCAGATATGCAGATGACACCACCCTTATGGCAGAAAGTGAAGAGGAACTAAAGAGCCTCTTGATGAAAGTGAAGGAGGAGAGTGAAAAAGTTGGCTTAAAGCTCAACATTCAGAAAATGAAGATCATGGCATCTGGTCCCATCACTTCATGCCAAATAGATGGGGAAACAATGCAAACAGTGTCAGACTTTATTTTTCTGGGCTCCAAAATCACTGCAGATGGTGACTGCAGCCATGAAATTAAAAGACGCTTACTCCTTGGAAGGAAAGTTATGACCAACCTAGACGGCATATTAAAAAGCAGAGACATTACTTTGCCAACAAAGGTCCGTCTAGTCAAGGCTATGGTTTTTCCAGTAGTTATGTATGGATGTGAGAGTTGTACTGTGAAGAAAGCTGAGCCCCGAAAAATTGATGCTTTTGAACTGTGGTGTCTCTTGAGAGTCCCTTGGACTGCAAGGAGATCCAACCAGTCCATTCTAAAGGAGATCAGTCCTGGGTGTTTGGAAGGAATGATGCTAAAGCTGAAACTTCAGTACTTTGGTCACCTCATGTGAAGAGCTGACTCATTGGAAAAGACTCTGATGCTGGGAGGGATTGGGGGCAAGAGAAGAAGGGGTCGACAGAGGATGAGATGGCTGAATGGCATGACCGACTCGATGGACGTGAGTCTGAGTGAACTGCAGGAGTTGGTGAGGACAGGGAGGCTTGGCGTGCTGCAATTTATGGGGTCGCAAAGAGTTGGACATGACTGAGCGACTGAACTGAACTCATAGTTGATTTATAATATTGTATTAGTTTAATGTATACAGCAAAGTGATTCAGATATATGTATTTTTCACAGTATTTTCGATTACAGGTTATTATATATATAATATTCTGACTAGAGTGATGTGGATTTATTTCTGGATCTGCCCATTTTTTGAGTTTTTTAAAAAAAGTTTTGAGTTGTATGAACTGTTTATATATTTTGGAAATTGAGCCCTTGTTAGTCCCATCATTTGCAAATGTTTTTTCCCATTCCCTAAGTTTTTTTCATTTTGTCAATGGCTTCTTTTGCTGTGCAAAAGCTTTTAAGTTTGACTATGTCCCCTTTACTTATTTTTTCTTTTCTTTCTCTTGCCTTGGGAGACTGATCTAAGAAAATACTGCTACAACTTGTGTCAGAGGATGTTTTGCCCAAGTTAAGAGGCCAGTCATTGAAGCCTGTACTCTCACGGGCTTGGAGTCAGAAAAAAATTACCGTAATAATTTACTGTGGTTAAAAAGACCATTACATTTGCTTCTAGATCAGTTATATTTGAGAAAGAGTTTCTTTAGAGTGCAGAAAATGTGACTTGCTGCAAGCATAACCCGTTATTTCAATACCCTTTATTATTTATTTTCCAACATCCTTTATCGAAGAGACTATAGTTTCCTCATGTATGTTCTTGGCACCTTTGTTGAAGATCAACCAACCATAAATGCATCGGTTTATTTCTGGTTTCTCTATTCTGTTCTCTTAGTTTATGTGTGTATGTATGTTTTTATGCAATATGATGCTGTTTTACTATAGCTTTGTAGTATATTTTGAAATCAAGTAGTGTGATGCCTCCAGCTTTATTGTGTTCCTTAAGATGGCTTTGTGTTCTTTTCTAGGACCATATGAATTTTAGAATTGTTCTTCTGTTTTTGTGAAAAATTCCATAGGAATTTTGATAGGTATTGCATTGAATCTGAAGATAAGTTTGAGAAGCAATTTTTTTTTTTCGTTTTAAGCAATTTATTAAGGTATAATTTATTGTTATATATTACAATAAATTGGACATATTTAGAGTATATAATTTTGATGTTTTGTTTTATAGATATAATATATATATTTATAAATATAATATATAAATATATAAAATCTATAAATATAAAAATATATAACTATATATTTATAAGTATATATATATAATAAAACCACTACTATAATCAAGAAAGCTACTGGGTCCCAGTGGTTAAGACTCTGGGCTTCCACTGTAGGGGCACAGGTTTGATCCCTGGCTGAGAAACTAAGATCCCACATGCTGAGTGGCCAAAAAATAAACTGAAAAAATTTTTTGTAAAAGACAGCAACCATATCATCACCCCCAAATGTTCTTCATGCATTTTATAAACCTTTCCAATGTCCCCTCCTGCTCCTGGCACCCTACCCCCAGGAAACCACCTGTTTTCTGTTGCACTACGTTAGGTTACAATGTTAGGCTTTTATATCCATGGACCCATACAGTATGCACTCTTTTACCTGGTTTCTTTCACTCACCATAACTATTCTGAGATTCATCTGTGTTTTTTATGTTCATTAGTAGTCTATTACTTTTTACTGCTGAGTGGTCTTCAAGTTTGCATAATCAGTTCAGTTCAGTTGCTCAGCTGTTTCCGACTTTTTGCCACCCCATAGACTGCAGCATGCCAGGCTTCCCAGTCCATCACCAACTCCTGGAGTTCATTCAAACTCATGTCCATTGAGTCAGTGATGCCATCCAACCATCTCATCCTGTTGTCCCCTTCTCCTCCCGCCTTCAGTCTTTCCCAGCATCAGGGTCTTTTCCAATGAGTCAGCTCTTCGTATCAGGTGGCCAAAGTCAAAACTGGAGTTTCAGCTTCAGCATCAGTCCTTCCAATGAATATTCAGGATTGATTTCCTTTAGGATGGACTGGTTGGATCTCCTTGCTGTCCAAGGGACTCTCAAGAGTCTTCTCCAACATCACAGTTCAAAAGTGTCAATTCTTTGGCACTCAGCTTTCTTTATAGTCCAACTCTCACATCCACACATGACTGGTGGAAAAACCATAGCTTTGACTAGATGGACCTTTGTTGGCAAAGTAATGTCTCTGCTTTTGAATATGCTGTCTAGGTTGGTCATTATTTTTCTTCCCAGGAGCAAGAGTCTTTTAAATTCATGGCTGTAGCCACCATCTGCAATGGTTTTGGAGCCCCCCCAAATAAAGTCTGTCACTGTTTCCATTGTTTCCCCATCTATTTGCCATGAAGTGATGGGACCGGATGCCATGATCTTAGTTTTCTGAATGGTGAGTTTTAAGCCAACTTTTTCACTCTCCTCTTTCACTTTCATCAAGAGGCTCTTTAGTTCTTCGCTCTCTGCCTTAAGGGTGGTGTCATGTGCATATCTGAGGTTATTGATATTTCTCCCAGCAATCTTGATTCCAGCTTGTGGTTCATCCAGCCCACCATTTCGCATGATGTACTCTGCATTAAGTTTAAGCAAGGTGACAATATACAGCCATGATGTACTTCTTTCCTGATTTGGAACCAGTTTGTTGTTCCATGTCCAGTTCTAACTGTTGCTTCTTAACCTGCATACAGATTTCTCAGGAGGCAGGTCAGGTGGTATAGTAGTCCCATTTCTTTAAGAATTTTCCACAGTAATCTGTTTTCTTTTAATTTTGAGGCCTGTCCATCATATCAGTTTCCTAGAGCTCCCCTAAAAGTTATACCACAAAATATGTGGCTTTAAACAGAAGTTTTTCTCTTTCAAGTTCTGGAGGGAAGCATGGATATTTTAACAAGATTCTTCCAGATCATTAAGATGGGGTATCTTTCCATTTTTTGTATCCTCTTTAAATTCTTTCATCAAGATTTTATATAGTTCAGTATACAGATCTTCAATTTCCTTAGTCAAATGTTTCCTATGTGTTTCATTTCACTTGATGCTGTTTGTATATGGGAAGATTTTCTTAAATCCCTTTCAAATACTCTGTTGTCAGTGTACAGAAGTGCAACTAATTTTTGTATGTTCATTTAATATACTGCAACTTTCCAATATTCATTTGCTTTTTTCTAACAGATTTTGTGGTCTTTAAGGGTTTTCTATATATAACATTATGTAATTTCCAAAGAAAAAAATTTACTCTTTCCCTGGTCTGGGTACTTCTTCTTTACTTTTCTTGACCGATTATTCTGGCTAAGACTTCTACTTCAGTAAAAGTGGCAAGAGTGGGCCTCCTTGTCTTGATCTTAGAGGAACAGCTTTCACCTTTTTACCACTGAGTATGATGTTAGTTGTGAACTTGTCACGCGTGCGTGCGTGCTAAGTCGCTTCAGTCATTTCCAACTCTTTGTGACCCTATGAACTGTAGCCTGCCAGGGCTCTCTATCCACGGGATTCTCCAGGCAAGAATCGTGGAGTGGGTTGCCATGCCCTTCTCCAGGGGATCTTCCCAACCCAGGGATTGAACCTGCGTCTCTTATGTCTCCTGCACTGGGAGGTGAGTTTGTTACCACTAGTGCCACGTGGGAAGACTGGGTCTTGTCATACACAGCCTTTATTATGTTGAGGTACATTGCTTCTACACCTAATTTGATGAGACTTTTTTAATCTCTTTAATTGAAAGTTGTTCAATTGTGTCAAATGCTTTTCTGTATCGATTGATTTGATCATATAACTTTTATCCTTTATTCTTTTAATGTGGCATGACATTTACAGATTTGCATGTCAAACTATCCTTGCATCCTAGGCATCAGTTCAGTCGCTCAGTCGTGTCCAACTCTTTGCGACACCATGAATTGCAGCACGCCAGGCCTCCCTGTCCATCACAAACTCCTGGAGTTCACTCAAACTCAAGTTCATCGAGTCAGTGATGCCATCCAGCCACCTCATCCTCTGTCATCCCCTTCTCCTCCTGCCCCCAATCCCTCCCAGCATCAGAGTCTTTTCCAGTGAGTCAGCTCTTCGCATGAGGTGGCCTGCTGCTGCTGCTAAGTAGCTTCAGTTGTGTCCGACTCTGTGCAACCCCATAGACAGCAGCCCACAGGCTCCCCCGTCCTTGAGGTGCAGCCCTGGGATTTCTTTGGAGGGAATGATGCTGAAGCTGAAACTCCAGTACTTTGGCCACCTCATGCAAAGAGCTGACTAATTGGAAAAGACTCTGATGCTGGGAGGGATCGGGGGCAGGAGGAGAGGGGGACGCCAGAGGATGAGATGGCTGGATGGCATCACTGACTCAATGGACTTGAGTCTGAGTGAACTCTGGGAGTTTGTGATTGACAGGGAGGCCTGGCATGCTGCGATTCATAGGGTCGCAAAGAGTCGGACACGACTGAGCGACTGAACTGAACTGAAACCTCACTTAATCATGGTATATGATCATTTTAATGTGTTGTTGAATTCAGTTTGCCAGTATTTTGTTGAGAATTTCTGTATCTATGTTTATTAGAAATATTAGCTTATAATTTTCTTCTCTCATAGTTTCCTTATCTGACTTTGGTAGAAGGGTAATGCTGGTTTCATAAAATGAATTTGAGAGTATTCCCTCTCCACTTTTTAAGAAGAGTTTTAGAATAATTTGGATTCATTCTTTCATTGGCAGAATTCAACTGTAAAATCATTAGGGCTTGGACTTTTCTTTCTTGGGATGTTTCTGATTACTGATTCTATCTCCTTACTCACTCATTACTGGCCTGCTCAGATTTCCTGATTCAGTCTTGGTAGGTTGAATGTTTCAAGGAATTTATCCATGACACCACCCTTATGGCAGAAAGTGAAGAAGAACTAAGGAGCCTCTTGATGAAAGTGAAAGAGGAGAGTGAAAAAGTTGGCTTAAAGCTCAACATTCAGAAAACTAAGATCATGGCATCCGGTCCCATCACTTCATGGCAAATAGATGGGGAAACAGTGGAAACAGTGGCTGACTTTATTTTTTTGGGCTCCAGAATCACTGCAGATGGTGATTGCAGCCATGAAATTAAAAGACACTTACTCCTTGGAAGGAAAGTTATGACCAACCTAGACAGCATATTAAAAAGCAGAGACATTACTTTGCCAACAAAGGCCCGTCTAGTCAAGACTATGGTTTTTCCAGTGGTCATGTATGGATGTGAGAGTTAGACTATAAAGAAAGCTGAGCACAGAAGAATTGATGCTTTTGAACTGTGGTGTTGGAGAAGACTCTTGAGAGTCCCTTGGACTGCAAGGAGATCCAACCAGTCCATCCTAAAGGAGACCAGTCCTGGGTGTTCATTGGAAGGACTGATGTTGAAGCTGAAACTCCAGTACTTTGGCTACCTGATGTGAAGAGCTGACTCATTGGAAAAGACCCTGATGCTGGGAAAGATTGAGGGCAGGAAGAGAAGGGGCCAACAGAGGATGAGATAGTTGGATGGCATCACTGACTCAATGGACATGGGTTTGGGTGGACTCTGGGAGTTGGTGATGGACAGGGAGGCCTGGCGTGCTGTGGTTCATGGGGTCACAAAGAGTTGGACACGACTGAGTGACTGAACTGAACTAGGTTATCCAATTTCTTGCTATAAAAGTGTTTATATAAATCAACCCTGAATACTCACTGGAGGGACTGATGCTGAAGTTGAAGCTCCAATACTTTGGTCACCTGATGGAAAGAGCTGACTCACTGGAAAAGACCCTGATACTGGGAAATACTGAGAGCAGGAGGAGTAGGGGGTGACACAGGATGAGATGTTTGGATGGCATCACTGACTCAATGTACAACAGTTTGAGCAAACTCCAGGAGATAATGAAGGACAGGGAAGGCTGGCATGCTGCACTCTATGGGGTCACAAAGATTTGGACACAACTGAGCAACTAAATGACAACAACAGCTATTATTGTTTCTCCATTTAAGTCTGATAATATTTGCTTTATATATTTAGAGGCTCCTACATGTTAGGTGGGTAAATATTTACAAGTGTTACATCCTCTGCTGCAATGATTTCTGTATCATTCTGTATCATTCTGCATTGACCTTCTTTCTCTTTTATTAGTCTTTATTTTAAAGTCTTTTGTCTGGCATAAAGGTAGCTAATCCAGCTTTCTTTTTGTTTCCATTTGCATTGAATATCTTTTCCTATCCCTTAACTTTTAGGGTATGTGTGTCCTTAAAGCTAAAATCAGTCTCTTGTAGGCAGCATATCATACCATCTTGGCTTTTAAAAAAAATATATATTTACTTATTCTTTTTTGGCTGCATCATTTTAGCTGTGGCATGTGAGAGTGTGCGGACTCAGTAGTTGTGGATGTGGGCTCTGTAGTTGTGGTGTGTGGGATCCAGGGCATGTAGGCTCTGCAGTTTGTGGCACTCAGGCTTCCTAGTAGAGACATGTGGGCTCAGCTGTTGTGGCAGGCAGGCTTAGTTGTCCCACGCCATGTAGGATCTTAGATACCTGGGTTCTTTGGTGGCTCAGCTGGTAAAGAGTCTGCCTGCAGTGTGGAAGACCTGGGTTCAATCGCTGGGTCAGGAAGATCCCCTAGAGAAGGTAATGGCCACCCACTCCAGTATTCTTGCCTGGAGAATTCCACGGACAGCGGAACCTGGTGGGCTACAGTCCATGGGGTCACAGTCAGACATGACTTAGTGACTTTCACCTTCATTTTCCAGGGATCAAACTCACATCTCCTGAATTAGAAGGCTGATTCTTAACCCCTTGACCACCAAGGAAGTCCCTGTACAATCTTGTTTTTAATCATTTCACAATCTGTGTTTATTGGTTGTTGATTTTGATCCATTTACATTTAAAGTAATTATTTATTGGTAAGGACTTACTATCGCCATTTTGTTAATTTGTTTATGTTTTATAGTTCTGTTGCCTTTTTCTTCCTGTCCTCCTTTTTCAGTGGACGATTTTTTTGTAGTGATGTATCTGGATTCTTTTATCTTTTGTGTATCTATTACAGGTTTCCTATTTGTGGTTATCTTCCATGAAAGATCTTATAGTGATAAAAGTTTATTTGAAGTTGATAACAGCTTAAATTTGACTGCATACAAAATCTATATGTTTTACTTTTCCTCCCATCACATTTTATGTTGTCATAATTTACTCTTATATATTGTGTATTCACTACAAAATTACTGTAGTTATATACTTTTTTCTTAACTTTTAAAGCAGAGTTAAAAGTGATTTATGCTTTATCCTTAAATATTAAAATATTCTGAACTTAACTATATTCTTATCTTTACAATGAGCTTTATAATTTCTATTTTTATGTTAGTTGGCATCCTTTAAGGAACGGTTGAATAACTCTTTAGCATTTCCTGTAAGGCAGGTCTAGTGATGATGAACTCCTACAGATTTCATCTGGAAAAGTCTTTATTCCCCCTTTATTTCCGAAGTATAAGCTTTGCCAAGTACAGCATTTTTGGTTGAAATTTTTTTCTTTGAGCAATGTGAATACATCATGCCACTCTTTCTTGTCTGTAAAGTGTACACTAAGAAATACATTGCAAGTGGACTGAAAAAGAAAAAATAAATACACTGCTAGTCCTATAGGGGTCCCCTTGTATATGATGAGTTGGTTTTCTCTTGGTGATTTCAAAATTGTCTTTGAGAATCTGATTATAATGTGTCATGGTGAAGATCTCTCTATATTTTCTATATTTGAGATTCCTTGTGCTACATGGATCTGGATGTCTATTTCCCTCTCCAGATAAGTGAAGTTTTCTGTCATTATTTCTTTAACACATTGACCAGACACATATGTCTTTTGTTACCCAAATGTTACTGACAGGAAGCATATCAATATCACTCACATAACAAATTGCCCACCACAGGCATTAGTTTCTGCAAAAATCCCCCAGGTAATAATGAGCTGAGTACATTTTCTGCCTTTGTCTCTTTCTCTGTCCCTTCTGGGACTCTAATAATGCATATATTGTTCATTTTCATGGCTTTCTGTAAGTCTTGGAGACTTTTTATTCCCTTTCCATTCTTTTTTCTCTGATTGGGTAATTTTAATTGACCTGTTTTTATGCTCACTGATTTTTTCATTTGATTGGTCTGTTGTTGAAGATTTCTATATACTTTTTCTGTACAGAAATTTTGCTCTTTGGTTTTAGAATTTCCATTTGGTTCATTTTTATGGTTTCTCTTTGTTGAACAAAGAGGTATTTTCTTCATGTATTGTTTACCTGATATTTGCTTAGTTGCTGATCTGTGTTCTTTCATAGCTCACTGAGATTCTTTAAGATGATTATTTTGAATTCTTTCTCAGCCAATTCACAGATCTCAATTTCTTTAGGGCCAGTTATTGGTGTTTTATTTTGTTCCTTTGATTATTTCATGCTTTCCTGATTATTTGTAACTCTTGTTGCATTGAATTGCTGTTACTGTATCTAAGAAGTAGGCATTTATTTCGGTCTTTACAGACTGCCTTTGGCAGGGAAAGCCTTTCACCAGTCTGCCTGTTCAGAGATTCTAGACAAGTTTTCTGGTGGGGTCTGTGGGCAGGTTTGCTGCTGGAGTACTTGGGTAGGCCACACAAGTGCCTGAGTCTATAGGTGGGTGGGCCTGTGCTTGGGTTCATATGGGCTGACCCAGTAATATGGGGTCTTGAGCCTGATTCTGTAGGGACTAGCCTAGTGCTGGGATGTTATTTGATCCCTGTGGTACTGAAACTTCAGTCTGCAAGGCTAGATCCTGGGTCTGGCCAGTGTTGACATCTACTGGCGTTTGTTGGAACCTGGGTTTCCAGGGTTGGTTTGGGACTGGGATGAGTCTGGGACCATAGGAAATGGCTTAGTCCTCGGTGAGTCTGGAGGATGGGTCTGTAATATCCTACCTGGAATCTGGGATTTCAGGAGCTGGCCTGGTGCTGAGGTGAGCCAAGAACTCTAATACAGGGGTAAGTCTGGAGCCTGGGGCCACAGGGGTTGACCTGGTGGTGAGGTGGGCTCAAAGGCTGGGTCTTTTGGTGCTGACCTGGAATCCTTAGCTCTTGTGAATGTATTTTTGTTCATGGATAGTTGTTTAGATGGGTGTTTCTGCTAGGGGATGAGCAATCAAAATGCATATCTCACCATCTTGCTGACATCACTCTTTTATGGCTAAATTTTTAAATTACCATGTAAATCTTGTATTATATTTCAATTTCCAGTTATGTTGGACTTCTTAGATTGGTTCTCTAATTTTCATATTTGTCTCTATATTACTTCAATTTCCAGGGTTTTTTTTTTTTTTTTGAGGTTTATCTAGCTTTATCTTCTGAAAACCTTTTTTTTTTTCTTCCTGTTATCATAATTTTGATTTTCCAGAGTTCTGTTTTGGTTCCATGAATGTTCCTTTTATTTAAAAGTACCATTCTGTTCTATGAGTTTAATTTCTTCTCTTATCTCTGAGGATACTAATAACTATTTGTTGTTTTTGCTGAAAGTTTCTTCTCCCTGAATTCTGTTTCATCCAAGTTACTTTCCCCCACTTCTATTTGTTTGGTTTCTATCTTTTAAGTAAGAAGTTTTACTTAGGTACTTAGTGATTCTTTGTTCTCTGCTCCTATTTAAGAGTAGATGTTAAAAAGCTGATGGGAAGTTCTGGATTATGGGTTTGTTGATGTTGAACTTTACTGTAAAATCATCTGGCTGGTTTCTTTCCTTTGAGATGAGCCAATGTCAAATTTTCAGGTCTTTTATTCTTGGGCTGCCAGATTCTCCAGAAAAGCATCTTTTTGTCTTCTGCCTAGAGGTTCAGGACAGGCTGCCAGGATTAAGGTCCAGAGAGGAATGAAGACTGGACATCTTATTTTCAGTATGCATACACTCATTTCATCTGTTTTCAGTATGGCAGCCCTACCTTCAATTGTGCCCAGTGAGCCCCAGTCCAGAAGCTCTCTATACCCTCCACGGAATAAGGCACCGGTTTCCTGCCTAGGCACAGGAGATGATCTGGAGGTTAGCTGTTTCTTTAACAAGCTTTCTATAAACTCTCCTGATTTTTGGTTTTATCTTTCAGTTCAGTTCAGTCGCTCAGTCATGTTCAACTCTTTGTGACCCATGGACTGCAGCATGCCAGGTCTCCCTGTCCATCACCAACTCCTGGAGTTTACTCAAACTCATGTCCATTGAGTCAGTGATGCCATCCTACCATTATCCCTTTCCTATTTCCAGCATTCCTGGTACCCCCTCAAGTCCTGAATGTTAGGAGGTTTTTGTGATATATCTGATTGCCTCTTTGTCTTTTCCTGTGGTGGCATAGGTTTCAGGTAGTCTGCTAAATTTATTTACTTTCTGGTTTCCAAATCTTCATTATTATTTACTCTTTTTTCCTTATAAAAATCTTATAAAAATTCCTTATAAAAATCTCTGTATTGTCATTTTAATGGAATATCAAGAGGGATTAAAAGTACTACATGTGGTTGTGTTGCTATCTTGATTTGAAAACTTATCCATACTCTACTATGACCATTTTATTATTTAGCAATGTCACTTTTAGTAGCAAGTATAGCCATGTTACTAACTTATCATATAATAAGAAAATAATAGCATTAAATGGTAATAAAGAACAATATTTTTCTATGAAGAGCCAGTGATTCATGGTAAAGTTAAGGTTCTAAGAGACTCTTCGATAAATTACCATTTGTAGGCTTTAAGCCATATTGAGAAACCATATACTTACTAGTTTTAAAAAATCTCTTTCGAGAAAAGAAAGGTAAAAATAACTAGGTTGTGACTATTAATAGTTTTCAAGTACATCACACTAAGATTCATAATGTACCTTTATTCTGAAAGATAAATTTTATATTACTGAAACAAACTAAACATGTAATATTTGCAAAATTCTTTTCAGAAATCTATTTTAAAAATTGTACCAGCATGATGTTTAATATTACCGTCAAAGAACACAGGAAACAAACAGGATCCAAAAACATTAGGTAAAAGAGTTTGGCTCTGGTGAATTCCAATCATATTACATCTACTTGCAGAGTTTTAATACTGTCCCATCTTGAAACATTTCCTGATTGTGTAATAATGTTTTGAATAGTACAAATAGAAGCAGTAGACTGTCCTTTGACTGCTCTCTGAGGCCTCTTGGTGACCTGAAATTCCTTTTTACTTATCTTAGTATAATAAAAATTAGGATAATAGGAAGGAACTCACTCTTGATTTTGGCAATTATCTAATAGGACTTTAGTGAAAGGCAACTCATTTTACTGAGAAATATAAACTAAAGTTAGTTGCATTTTCAATTAAGAACTAAGTTGTTGTTCAGTCGCTAAGTTACATCTGACTCTTTGCGACCCCATGGACTGCAGCATACCAAGCTCCCCTGTCCTTCACGATCTCTTGGAGTTTGCTCAAAGTCATGTCCATTAAGTCAGTGATGCCATCCAACCATCTCATTCTCTGTGGTCCCCTTCTCCTCCTGCCCTCAATCTTTCCCAGCATCAGGGTCTTTTCCAATGAGTCTGCTCTTTGCATCAAGTGGCCAAAGAACTGGAGCTTCAGCTTCACTATCAGTCCTTCCAGTGAATATCCAGGGTTGACCTCCTTTAGGATTGACTGGTTTGATCTCCCTACAGTCCAAGGGACTCTCAAGAATCTTCTCCAAAACCACAGTTCAAAAGCATCAATTCTTCAGCACTCAGCCTCCTTTATAGTCCAACTCTCACATCCGTGCATAACTACTGGAAAAACCATAGCTTTGACCATACGGACCTTTGTCAGCAAAGTGATCTCTGTTTTTTAATAAGCCATCTAGGTTTATCATAGCTTTCCTTCCAAGGAACAAGTGTCTTAATTTCATGGCTGTAGTCACCATCCACCGTGATTTTGGAGCCCAAGAAAATAAAGTCTGTCACTGTTTCCACTTTTTCCCTATCTGTTTGCCATGAAGTGATGGGACAAGATGCCATGATCTTAATTTTTTGAATGTTGAATTTTAAGCTAGCTTTTTCACTCTCCTCTTTCACCCTTACCAAGAGGCTCTTTAGTTTCTCTTTGCTTTCTGCCATTATAGTACTATCATCTGCATATCTGAGGTTGTGGATATTTCTCCCGGTAATCTTGATTCCACCTTGTGAGTCAGCTGGCCCGGCATTTCGCATGATGTACTCTGCACAGAAGTTAAATAAGCAGGGTGACGATATACAGCCTTGATCATACTATTTTCCCAATTTCGAACCAGTCTGTTGTTCCATGTCTGGTTCTAACTGTTGCTTCTTGACCTGCATACAGGTTTCTCAGGAGACAGGTAAGGTGGTCTGGTATTCCCATTTCTTTAGGAATTTTCTACAGTTTGTTGTGATCTACATAGTCAAAGGCTTTAGCGTAGTCAGTGAAGCAGAAGTAGATGTTTTTCTGGAATTTCCTTATTTTTCCTATGATCTAATGGATCATAGGCAATCAGGAAGCTTGCATAAGCCTCATCCTCATTCATCAGAGGGGAGACAGAAGCAGCAAGAACTACAGTTCCACAGCCTCCAGAACGAAAACCACAATCACAAGAACTAAGTTAAAGAGTCTATATAAAAAATAAAGTTAAGATGAATTCATCGACAGATGAATGGATAAAGAAGCTGTGGTACATATATATAATGAAATATTCAGTTCAGTTCAGTTCAGTCGATCAGTTGTGTCCGACTCTTTGTGACCCCATGAACCGCAGCACGCCAGGCCTCCCTGTCCATCACCAACTCCCGGAGTTCACCCAAACTCATGTGCATCGAGTAGGTGATGCCATCCAGCCATTTATGCTCTGTCATCCCCTTCTCCTCCTGCCCCCAATTCCTTCCAGCATCAGGGTCTTTTTCAATGAGTCAACTCTTCGCATGAGGTAGCCAAAGTATTGGAGTTTCAGCCTCAGCATCAGTCCTTCCAATGAACACCCAGGACTGGTCTCCTTTAGGATGGACTGGTTGGATCTCCTTGCAGCCCAAGGGACTCACAAGAGCCTTCTCTAGCACCACAGTTCAAAAGCATCAATTCTTCAGCTCTCAGCTTTCTTCACAGTCCAACTCTCACATCCATACGTGACCACTGGAAAAACTATAGCCTTGACTAGATGGACCTTTGTTGGCAAAGTAATATTTCTGCTTTTTAATATGCTATTTCGGTTGGTCATAAATTTCCTTGAAATATTACTCAGCCATAAAAAGGAACACATTTGAGTCAGTTCTAATGAGGTGGATGAACCTAGAGCCTATTATACAGAGTGAAGTAAAAGTCAGAAAAATAAAATATTGTATATTAACACATATACATGGAATCTAGAAAGACTGTACTGATGAACCTATTTGTAGGGCAGCAGTGGAGATGCAGACATAGAAAACAGACTTGTGGACACGGGGATGGGGAAGGAGGATGTGTAATGAATGGAGAGAGTAGCATGACAACATATATACTACCATATGCAAAACAGATAGCCAGTGGAATTTGCTGTATGATTCAGGGAGCTTAAACCAGTGATCTGTGACAACATAGTGGGGTGGGATGGAGTGGAAAGTGGGAAGGAGGTTCAAGACGGAGGGGACATATGTATACCTGTGGCTGATTCATGTTGTATGGCAGAATCCAACAAAATATTGTAAAGCAATTATCCTTCAATTAAAACTAAATAAATTTAAAAAGAACCTGATGACAAATTTCTTTTGTTTCTTGCAGGCTAGCATGCAGTGAAAATAATTGAGTCAGCATTATACATATTGCCTCTGGTTCACTGAAATTTAGCATCTTGAGGTGTACGACTCAAAGTGCTCTATGTTGCTGTTTTATCATACCTTATTATATCTGACAGTTTTACAAACTCATCTTTAATGTTATGCCAAGAAATAAGTATAAAGTATGCCAATATTGCATGGTGTTGAGAAAAAACAAACAAGGAGCAGGGATTAGTCTTTTAAGCTAAAGCAGTTAACTTCAGAGTTTGCTTTATAATCTAGATGATGTCATTTAAACTACAATATCAGTTTGCAAAACCCAAAATACAATGCTTTGTTTTCTAATTTAGATAAATCTTATATTCAATTAAATGTCTTCCTGGTTTAAATAAAAGTTACACAATTAATTAAACAAAAATAAAGCTAAAGCTAGCTCATAAAAGAGAAACAAACCTAGGACACAAAACAAGTGGCAAATAAACTGCCTTGATATTTGCCAAAGTCACATGAGAGCTGCTTTTAAATATTTGAAAGAATATCATGTGATAGATGAATCTGATGTAATTTTGTGAGTATTAGACAGCATGAAAAGGATTAATGCACAAAAAGAGAAAATGTTTTTAAGATCAGAACTAGGAAAAAAAAAAAAAAAACCTCAGTAGATAGCTATTTGTCCCTGAAAGTTTAGAACAGGGTCTGCTGGAGGGTTTAACATTTATAGGACATGTTCAGAGAAAGTTTTCTTATTGAAAACTATAGATACTCTCTATAAAGATTTTTTCCAATATAGATTTAGTTCTTTTCTTTCTAACAAAGGCAATATTTTCTTAGGTCTAGAAGGAATTCATTGTAGGACAATTGGAAAACAGGAAAACAAAAGGAATAACTACCTAGAAAGAATCAGTGTTAAATTTTTTGTATATTTGCCACCAGTTTTTGGTTTTAAAGCATAATTATACTCATTAAAGATTGTACAATTGTAGACATAAACAAGATTACCTTTTGGCTTGTCCTCAGGCTGATGAAATTAAGTTCTGAACTAGAGATGTCTTATCATTGGTATAAATTCTTATATGCTACTGATGAAGCAAGTTATGGGGAACTTCATGATTACATAGGGAATAACTAAATATATATTCCTTTGTATATTCAATATACATAATTTAGCACCTCTTACCTTCAAAGGCACTGGCCTAGTGTCCTCAGACATAAAGGTGAATGAGGATACCTAATCAGAAGGCCAAGGGAGAAGGCAGACATGACAAATAGCCAGATCAGAAGGGTGGTTAAAGAATATACCAAAAGAATATGCCGTTGGTTACAAGAGCCTGTCCACAAAAAATAATCTATCCAACCCTGACAGGGCCAGGCATAGGAAAGACTCAAGATCACAATTTTCTAAATAGTATTTTCCACAGCACTCATTGCACTTTAGAGACTATATTACTTCTTTCATAAAACACATTTTTTCCCTACCCATGTCATTTGTAAGCCACAAATCTGATTTCTATAAAGTGTTGCCTACTATATTTTAAATAAGAGTTTGATGTATAGATCTCGTCTTCCTTACTTTAAAACAGTGAGGTTTAACTGTTCTGATCACATTCTGCTTTTGTAAGATAATGTCAAACACTGAGAACAAATACACTGGGTGCAAAGTAAGTGCCAGCAGGAGCCAAGAAAACAGACTAGGCCAATGCTTAGTCTTGACTCTGTTAAACAACAGGAATTTCAGGACACCAAGAGAGCACTCTTTCAGGGATTCCATAGCCTAGGTGGTAAGAAGATAGGCAAACGTGCTGTCTCATATGATTGCCATACCTTATAGTGGTAAATAGTCCAGAACTTGGAGTGATATAGACCTGGACTTTAATCCAAGCTAGGTCACTTACTAAGTCTGCAATCTCTCAGAGTGTTTGTTTTCTCAACTGTGGAATGGGAACATTGACACCTAAAGTCATAGGGAGAAGACTAAATAAGCCATTACATATGAAACACGTTACCTGGCAAAGAATAAAGCTGCAACAATATCTGAACTGTTAGGTAGAAGAAAGGCAACATACAAGGCAGAAAAGGGGAATGAAAGAAAGTTTCTGACTTAAAAACCTCTTTTGGCAATATTTCTATAAATAAAGATCCAGTTACGTATCTCAAAATATGAAAAGTTGATCTGAAGGGGTCTGGTTCTGGTAATGATGAAGTAACTGTCTGGATTAACCATCTCACTGAGAAAATCTGGAGTAAAATTCCTTCTTGAAAGCACTGAACTATTAACTGGGCAGTGAAGAATTATGGTGTCCAGATGTAGAAGGAAATCTAGAAAGGAGGAGCCTAGCATTTGGGACTATCTTTCCTGTAGGGCATCAGCTGATTTTGGAAAGGGGTCTGAGAGGTTGAGAAGTTGAGCTCTGACTTGCTAGTATCCTGTTAATGATTTTGTTGGTTTTCGTATCTAGGTAATGCTGGTTTCATAAAATAAGCTGGGAGTTCCCTCCTTTTCTATTTTCTGAAAGAAGTAGGGCAGAATTTGATATTTTTTCTTCAGCTGTTTGGAAGAATGCAATAGTACAATTATCTGGGTTGAGATGTCTTTTTCAGAAGGTTTTAAACTATGAATTCGGTTGTCTTTAATAGATACAAAACTATTTGGATTATATATTTCTTCTTGGACAACTTTTGATAATTTGTGACTTTAATGAAATTGGCCCATTTAAGTCACCACATCTATGTGTGTGTATGTTATTCATAGTATTCCTTTACCTTTTGAATATCTGTTTCTCTTGATACATGTGTTTGGACCCAAGGATTACTTAGCATTGTGTGTTTAATTTCCAGTCATCTTTCTCTTATTGATTTTTACATTAATTCCATTACAAACAGAGAATATACTTTGTATTCTTTTAAAAGAAGAGTTGAGATTTCCTCTCCCCCAATGAATTGTGTCTTTACATCCTTGTTGAAAATCAATTACCACAAATGTAAGGATTTATTTCTGGACTTCTAATTTAATTCAATTTATGTTTGTTTATTTTTATGCTAGTATTACATGTTCTTTACCTCAGCTTTGTATATTTCGAAATCAGAAAGTATGAATCCTATAATTTTATTTGTTTTCAAGATAGTTTTGGTTACCCTGATCCTGATCATTTCGTATCTTCATATGAATTCAAGATTCAGTTTTTCTCTTATTACAACAACAAAAAGTAGCTGAGATTTTGAATCTACAGATCAGTTTGGGGAATACTGCATGCTAATATTAAGCCTTCTGATCCATGAACATGGAATATCTTTGTTTCATTTAGATATTCCTTAGTTTCTTTCAACAACATGTTATAATTCTCACAATATAAGTTTTATACTTCTTTTGTTAAATTTATTCCTAGATACTCTATCCTGTTTGTTGCTATTACATTTATTTTTATTTACTTTTAGCTGCCACGCATGGACTTTCTGTAGTTGTGGTGAGCAGGGGCTACTCTCCATTGCAGTGCAAGACCTTCTCACTGTGGTGGCTTCTTCAGACTCTAGGTGTGCTGGCTCAGTAGCTGTGGCACACGGGTTTTGTTGCTCCACAGCATATGGGATCTTTCTAGACCAGGGGATGAATCTGTGTCCTCTGCACTGGCAGGCAGATTATTAACCACTGGATCAGCAGCGAAGTCCTGCTGCTATTATAAATGGAATTATTATCTCAATTTCAGTTTTGGGGTTTTCATTGTTCATGCACAGAAACAGATTTTTATAAATTGATATTATATATCAATCTTATAAACTAATTTTGTAAATTGAAAGTAACCTTTACTAAGTTCTAATAGTTTCTTGGTTTGTTTCTTAGGATTTCCTATATACAGTATCATATTTAAACAGTTTTCCTTCTTCCTTTCCAATTTAGATGCTTTTTATTTCATTTTCTTGCCTGATAATTGTGTTTAGGATCCAGTGTTGAACAGAGCATACAGCTTTGTCTTTTTCCTGATCTTAGGAAAATAGCATTCACACTTGCACCATTAATTAGTCATTAGCTGTGGGTTTTTCATAGGGTTTTTCATAGACCTTTATCAGGTCAAGGAAATTCCCATCCATTTTTAACCTTTTTTTTTTTTTTTCCTTTTTTAACCATGAAGAAGTGTTAGGCTTTTTCAAGTGCTTTTTCTGAAACTGTTAGGATGAACATATGGTTTTTATCCTTTGTTGTATTAATATGATACATAGATAGATTTTTACATGGTAAACTAACCTTGCATTTTTGGGAAAGGTCTTGTTCATGATATATAATATTTTTCATATTTTGCTAGATTAATTTTCCTAATTTTGTTGAGTATTTTTGTATCTATATTCATAAAGGATAGTCATTTACAGTTTTCTTGTTAATGTGTTGTCTGGTTTTGGTATCTGGGTAATACTGGCCTTATAAAATTAATTTGGAAGTGTTCTTTATGCTTTTGTTTTTTCAAAGAGATTGTAAAAAATTGTTATTAGTTTAGTAGCATCCTCTAGTGAAGCCAGATCAGTCTAGGATTGTTTTTCCTATTCAGATTTTTAATTTCTTCTTGAAACAGTTAAGTAGTTTGTGTCTTTCTAGGAATTTGTTCATTTTGTCTGTTAATTTGATAGTATCAAGTTGTTATATATAATACATACACTATAATCCTTTTCATTCATGTATGGTCAGTAGTCATGTTCCCTCTTAATTCTGACCTTAGTAATTTGTATGTTCCTTTTTTTCTTTTGATCAGTATTTGTTGTCATTCAGTAGCTAAGTTGTGTCCAACTCTTTGCGACCCTATGGACTTAAGCATGCCAGGCTCCCCTGCCCTCCACTATTTCCCAAAGTTTGCTCAGTCATGTCTATTGAGTCAGTGATGCTATCTAACCATTTCATCCTCTGCCATCCCTTTTTCCTTTGCCTTCAATCTTTCCAGCATCAGGGTCTTTTCCAATGAATTGGCTCTTTGCATCAGGTGGCCAAAGTATTGGAGCTTCAGCTTCAGTCCTTCCAATGAATATTCAGGGTTGAATTCTTCCTTTAGGATTGACTGGTTTGATCTCCCTGCAGTCCAAGGGACTCTCAAGAGTATTCTCCAACACCACAGTTCAGAAGTATCAATTTTTCAGCACTCAGCCTCCTTTATGGTCCAACTCTCACATCCATACATGACTACTGGAAAAACCATAGCTGTGACTATACAGACATTTGTCAGCAAAGTGATGTCTCTGGTATCTAATATGTTGTCTAGGTTTGTCATAGCTTTCCTTCCAAGGAGCAAGTGTCTTTTAATTTCATGGTTACAGTCACCATCTGCAGTGATTTTTGGAGCCCAAGAAAGTAAAGCCTGTCACTGTTTCCACTTTCCCCCCTTCTATTTGCCATGAAATGATGGGACTGGATGCCATGATTTTGTTTTTTTAAGTTGAGTTTTAAGCTAGCTTTTTCATTCTCCTCTTTCACCAAGAGGCTTTTTAGTTCCTCTTTACTTTCTGCCGTTAGAGTGCTATCATCTGCATGTCTGAGGTTGTTGCTATTTCTCCTGGCAATATTGCTTCCCACTTGTAACATCTGGCCTGGCATTTTGCATGATGTGCTCTGCACAGAAGTTAAATAAGCAGGGTGACTATATACAGCCTTGATGTACTCTTTTCCCAATTTTGAACCAGTCTGTTGTTCCATATCTGGTTCTGTTGCTTCTTGACCTGCATACAGGTTTTTCAGGAGACAGGTAAGGTGGTCTGGTATTCCCATCTATTTAAGAATTTTCCACAGGCTGTTGTGATTCACACAGTCAAAGGCTTTAGTGTAGTCAATGAAGCAGATGTTTTTCTGGAATTCCCTTCATTTCTCTATGATCCAGTGAATGTTGGCAATTTGATCTGTATTTGGTTCCTCTGCCTTTTCTAAATCCAGCTTGTACATCTGGAAGTTCTAGATTCACATACTGCTAAAACCTAGCTTGAAGGATTTTGAGTATAGCCTTACTAGCATGTGAAAGGAGCATAACTGTATGGTAGTTGGAACATTCTTCAGTGTTTCCCTTCTGTGGGATTGGAATGAAAACTGACTTTTTTCAATCCTGTGGCCATTGCTTAGTTTTCCAAGTTTGCTGACATACTGAGTTCAGCACTTTAACAGCACTGTCTTTTATGATTTTAAGTGGGTTCAGCTGGAATTTCATTCTCCACTAGCTTTGTTCATAGTAATGCTTCCTAAGGCCCACCTGACTTCAAACTCCTGGATATCTGGCTGTAGGTGAGTGACCACACCACTGTGGTTATCTGGGTAATTAAGACCTTTCTTGTATAGTTCTTGTAAGTATTCTTGCCACCTCTTCTTAATTTCTTCTGCTTCTGTTAGGTCCTTACCGTTTCTGTCCTTTATGTGCCCATCCTTGCATAAAATGTTCCCTTAATATCTCCAGTTTTCTTGAAGAGATCTCTAGTCTTTTCCATTCTACTGTTTTCCTCTATTTCTTTCCACTGTTCACTTAAGAAGGCTTTCTTCTCTCTCCTTGCTATTTATTCTCTGGAACTCTGCATTCAGTTGGGTACATCTTTTCCTTGCTCCTTTGCCTTTCGATTCTCTTTCCTCAGGTATGCCTTCTTGCATTTCTTTTTCTTTGGGATGGTTTTGGTCACTGGCTCCTGTACAATGTTACAAATCTCTGTCCATAGTTCTTCAGGTTCTCTGTCTACCAGATCTAATCCCTTGAATCTATTTGTCACCTTGACTGTACAATCATAAGGGATTTGACTTGGGTCATACCTGAATGGCCTATTGGTTTTCCCTACTTTCTTCAATTTAAGCCTGAATTTTACAATAAGGACCTGAGCCACAATCAGCTCCCAGGTCTTGTTTTTGCTGACTGTAGAGAGCTTCTACATCTTCAGCTGCAGAGAATAAAATCAATCTGATTCTGGAATTGATCATTTGGTGATGTTCATGTGTAGAGATGTCTTTTGCATTGCTGTAAAAGGGTATTTGTTATGACCAATGTGTTCTCTTGACAAAATCCTGTTAGTCTTTGCTCTGCTTCATCTTGTACTCCAAGGCCCAACTTGCCAATTACTCCAGGTATCTCTTACTACTTTTGCATTCCAATCTCCTATGATGAAAAGGATATCTTTTTTTGCTGTTAGTTCTAGAAAGTCTTGTAGGTCTTCATTTAACTGGTCAACTTCAGCTTATTCAGGATTAGTGGTTGGGGCATTGACTTGGATTACTGTGATGTTGAATAAATTATAAGCTATATAATAATAATTTATATAATTACTGGAAATAAACCATGATCATCCTGTCATTTTTGAAAATGTATCCAAGTACTGCATTTTGGGCTCTTTTGTTGACTATGAGGGCTACTGCATTTCTTCTAAGGGATTCTTGCCCACAGTAATAGATATAGTGACCATCTGAATTAAATTCTCCCATTACTATCCATTTTAGTTCACTGATTCCTAAGATGTCAATGTAAGTCTTGCCATCTTCTATTTGACCACCTCCAGGAGATGGGGATGGACAGTGAGGCCTGGTGTGCTGCGATTCATGGGGTCTCAAAGAGTCGGACATGACTGAGTGACTGAACTGAACTGAACTGAACTTACCTTGATTCATGTTAATTCCAGGTTTATGCAATATTGTTCTTTACAGCACTGGACTTTACTTTTACTACCAGTCACATCCACAACTGAGCACTGTTTCCACTTTGGTCCAGTTGCTTAATTCTTTCTGGAGCTATTTGTAATTGCCCTCCGGTCTTCCTCAGTAGCACACTGGATACCTTCTGACCTGGGGGGTTCATCTTCCGGTGTCATATCTTTTTGCTTTTTCATACTGCTCATGGGGTTCTCATGGCAGGCACTGGAGTGGTTTACCATTCCCTCCTCCAGGGCACCACGTTTTGTCAGAACTCTTCACTGTGACCATCCATCTTGGGTGGCCTTGTGGAGCATGGCTCATAGCTTCATTGAATTATGCAAGCCTGTTTACCACAATAAAGCAGTGATCCATGAAGGGGATCAGTACAGCTAAAGCCTTATCAAGATTACTAATATTTTCAAAATAACTGACTTTTGCCTCCATTGATTTTCTCTATTGTTTTCCTATTCTCTCATTTATCAGTTCTAATCTTTATTCTTTTCTTCTGTTTGCTGTGCTTCATTTGCTGTTTTTTCCCCAGTGTCTTACAGTGGAAGGTTAGGTTATTGATTTAAGACCTTTCTTTTTCAGTAGATGGATTTACAGCTTCATCCTACACATTTTGGTATGTTTTGCTTTTTATTCATTTAAAGTTTTAGTATGTTGTTCTTTCATTTTCATTCATTTCAAATTAGCTTCTAATTTCCTTTAGGTATTTTTTTTTGATCCACTGGTTACTTAAACTGTGTTATTAAAATTTTTGCATATTTGTGGAACCTCAAATTTCTTTCTGTTAATTTTATTCCATTGTGGTCAGAGAACATAAGTTGTATAATTTCACTTTTTATATTTTTTAAGGCTATTTTATGGCCTCCCACATATTCTATCCTGGAGAATGTTCTATGTGTACTTGGGAAGAATATATATTCCACTGTTCCTAGGTGGGACATTCACTAGATATGTTAGGTACAATTGATTTCTAATTTTGTTTATAGTGTTGTTCATGACTTTTATTTCCTTGTTGATCTTCCTGGATGTTTTTCCATCACTGAAAGTGGGGTACTGAAGTCTCCAAATACTACTGTTGAATTATTTATTTCTCTTTGCAATTCTGTTAGTTTTTCTTTCATATATTTTTAGGGCTCTGTGTTGTTAGTTGCATATATGTTTTTAATTATAATGTCTTTCTGTTGGATTGACCCCTTTATGAAACAGAATGTCCTGTTGTCTCTAGTAACACTTTTTGTACTGAACTCTAAGTCCTCTGATATTTATATGGCCACTCCAGGTTTCTTATGGTTGTTGTTTGCATTACATATCTTGACCCTTCCTCCTCCTTTCTTACCCTTCTTGTATCTTTAAACTTAGTATGTGTCTCATATAAACAGTAAAGAATTGTATCAAAAAAAGTTTTTTTTTGATCCAGCCTGAAAATCTCTGCTTTGATGGAATGATTAATCCATTCACATTTAATGTTATTACTGTTATAGTTGGACTTATGTCTGTCATTTTAATTTTTGTTTTTTAAGTGTCTTAGAGTTTTTCCTCTATTCTTCCTTTATTGCTTTCTTTTACATTTAAGTGAGTATTTTCTAAGTGGAACACTTTAACTCTTTTAACAATTTTTTTACTATGTATTCTTGAGTTAATTTCCTTCCAGTTCCTCTAGCTGCTGCTGCTAAGTCATGTCAGTCGTGTCCAACTCTGTGTGACCCCATAGATGGCAGCCCACCAGGCTCCCCCATCCCTGGGATTCTCCAGGCAAGAACACTGGAGTGGGTTGCCATTTCCTTCTCCAATGCAGGAAAGTGAAAAGTGAAAGTGAAGTCGCTCAGTCGTGTCCGACTCTTAGCGACCCCATGGACTGCAGCCCACCAGGCTCCTCCGCCCATGAGAGTTTCCAGACAAGAGTACTGGAGTGGGGTGCCAGTGGTTCCTCTAGAGCTTACCATATACATTTCAACTTCTTAGAATTATTTCAAACTGATACTTAATTCCTGTGAGATACTGAAGTGTTACTCTTATATAACTCGATTGCCTCATCCCTCTTTTTTGTGCTATTATCTCTCTATATTACAAATCCAATAATACAGTGTTCTAATCATTATTGTATATAATTTATGTTTTTTAAAGAAGCTGATAGAAGGCAAACAAGTATATATTCATGTTTGTTATATAAAGCTTCTTTATTATAATTTCTATCATTTATGTCATTTGTTCTTATGGAATAACAGAAGGAAAAGATGGGAAGTATTTGAGGAAAGCTTTTTTATAACTAAGTAAATATGAAAGGTAAAAGATTAAGAGGGTTAATTAAGAACACCCCAAAGGCAAGAAACAGAAAAATGCACAGCTTTCAAAGCTTTGAGGATTTAGATAATTAAAACCACCTAAGGTTTTTCCAGTAGTCATGTATGGATGTGAGAGTTGGACTATAAAGAAAGCTGAGTGCTGAAGAATTGATGCTTTTGAACTGTGGTGTTGGAGAAGACTCTTGAAGAGTCTTCATTTAGGAATGAAGTCCTGAATATTCCTAAAGGAAATCAGTCCTGAATATTCATTGGAAGAACTGATGCTGAAGCTGAAACTCCAGTACTTTGGCCACCTGATGTGAAGAACCGACTTACTGGAAAAGACCCTGATGCTGGGAAAGATTGAAGGCAGGAGGAGAAAGGGATGGCAGAGGATGAGATGGTTGGATGGCATCACCGACTCAATGGACACGACTTTGAGTAAACTCTGGGAGTTGGTGATGGAGGGAGGCCTGGCGTGCTGCAGTCCATGGGGTCGCAAAGAGTCAGACATGACTGAGCGACTGAACTGAACTGAAGCATTCAAAAAATGGATTAATAATATAAACAAGCACACTTACTGGCATAGAAATAAACTGTTATGTGAAGAAATGTGTCACAAAATTGTATAATATGATACCATTTAGTATACTGTGTCATTTGGTGCAGAGAGAGGAGGAGGAGGGTGAAAGGAGGAGGGAAAGGAAGAGAAAGGAGGGGGATGAGGATGAGGTAGGAGGTAACATACCAAAATGTTAGCTATGGGTCAAAGAATTACAGATAAATTTTATATTAAGGTTTCTGAATGTATATATTTAAAGTTTTTAATATTTAATGTGTATTTGTGATAGAACAATAAACTTAAAAAATTAGTCCAGCAGAAATGAGCAAAAGACACAAAAAGGCAAGTCACCTTAGATGAAATAAAAATGGTGAAAAATGTATGAAAAAACTTCTGCCTCTCTAGTAATGAAAGAAATGCAATGTAAGATAATGCTGAATTTATTACTTATCAAATGGGAAAGATTCTTAAAGAGGAAGATACTTAGTGTGAATAAGGGTTATAGGAAATACACTCAATACTTTGTTGATGAAAGTATAAAATGAAAATACATTCTGAAAATAAGTTTAATAGTTTTTATAAAAGCCCTTAATATCTATGCCCTTTAATTTAGCGATTCCTTTTCTGGGGAATTTATTTTAAGGAAAAGTATAGTGGATGTTGGGCTTCCCAGGTGGCATTCATGGTAAACAGTGTGCCTGACAATGCAGGAGATGCGGGTTTGATCCCTGGGTCGGGAAGATCCCCTGGAGGAGGGCACGGCAACCCACTCCAGGATCCTTAGCTGGAGAATCCCATGGACAGAGGAGCCTGGAAGGCTACAGTCCATGGAGTCGCACAGTCAGACATGACTAAAGTGACTCAGCATTCATGCATGCACAGCGGATTATTACAACTGTTTAGCTAAAACTACTAGGGGATATTTAGGAGAATAAATTAATCTAAATACCCAAAGAATATATAAAAGTTTATATGAAAAGCACTGTCCAACACATTCCAACTTTTAATAGTGTCTTTTTCTGAGTGGTAGAATTATTAGTATTAAAATTATTATTAAAATTTATTTTCTTCTGCTTTATCCATGTTTTCTAAGTTGTATATAATGAATAATAAATTACTATCTTTGAAATGGACAACAAAGTTATTTAATATACATGCTGCCCATGAAATAAATCAGTTTCATTTCTATTTCAATTATTTCCAAACCATATATCTAACATTTAGATAACTTTTTGAATTAATGTGCAGACAGCCAAGTCAGTGATGCTAGCAAGCAGCATCAGGGACTATGGGCTCCCCCGCCTTGGTCCTGAGCATAAGCTATGTGCAGGGGACTGTGTTACACAAGACAGGTATAAAAAGAAAGGGACATAGATTTTTGCATCCCTCTTGTTTTCTTTTTATTCCTAGCTTGTGTAACACAGTGTTATAGATGTCTAAGAAACAGGTACATAAACTCAGAGCTACCAATCAAGGAATGCCAAAGAAACAGAGAGATGATTCTTACTGGCAGAGTGAGGGCGTGTTCTCCAGTTTACTACTAAACCAGGAAGATCAGGAAACAACAAAAATTCACAGTTATCTATTCCCATATTTCATATAAATGCTTGCTGTCCTTCAGAGACAGCTCCCACATCACTCCACCTTTGTTTCTGGGGGTAAGAGCACTCGTCCTGATACACTGTGACTGTGGGCTCAGTCTGAGGGCAGAGACTAAGTCTAACCCATCCTGGCACCCCTAGTTAACCTGGCATTCACTAGATATTCATCATGAATTTTTCAAACTTTGTTCATTTGTTTAACATCTGGGCAAAGGAAACTCAGAAGTCATACCTGGTGGGGTTCCTTTTGTCTTCCTCAGAGATCAAAAACCAAACAAAATCTGCATAGCTCATTCGTCCCTCTTTCTGTACTGTTTTTCCCCTGAAGAAAACACATGGTTACAAAGTTTCCTAAAAATCAATTACTTTTCTAAATTTAGCAGGATGACAGACTTAAGGAATAAAGTAATATTTCTTTGGAAATTAAGTTACAAAAAAACAACAACACACAGAACACTGGAAATCTCACAAAGGGCAACCTCTTTCATTGCCTATCTTATTTTCAAATGCCTCGAGGATGAAATTAGAAGCATTTGCAGATTTGAAGGAACTCTGGTTTCTAATTTGAATACAAATCAGGTCAAATACTGTTACCTGTACTTAGATAAACAGGGCTTCCCTGACACCTCAGTTGGTAAAGAATCCGCCTGTAATACAGGAGACCCCGGTTTGATTCCTGGGTCGGGAAGATCTGCTGGAGAAGGGATAGGCTACCCACTCCAGTATTCTTGGGCTTCCCATGTGACTTAGCTGGTAAAGAATCCGCCTGCAATATGGGAGACCTGAGTTCGATCCTTGGGTTGGGAAGATCCCCTGGAGAAAGGAAAGGCTACCCACTCCAGTATTCTGGCCTGGAGAATCCTGTATATTAAAGTATTACTGCCATCTTATATGAAGCCACACTGCATATTTTGTAGGGTATTATCTAACCTACAGCACTGACAAATTATGCAGGAAGCCTTGCTAAAAGGACATTGCTAAAGTATTACCTGTAGTTCATTTTAAAACTCAGATGGTTTTTCTTACCTTGTTACTGCCCCAGAGAATATTCTTTCAATAATCCTGTTTGATGAAGCTAAACATAAATAAAAAGTACAAAGCTAGTTAAAACATGCTCCAAAAGGTACCATTTTTGGCAAATTTATTTTCAAGTAGCCACAAGGTTAAACTTAATAATCTTCCATGATAAGAATACGAGTAGTTGAATTTTTACTTTTTATGTACAATTGATACTTTTTGAAAGAAGTAATTTGAGATAGCTTGGTCTATCAATCATTTAAAAAAGAACACGCAAATTGATGTATCTGACAGCTCAAATACATTAATACAGTTGGGCACCAAATTGGTTCTGAATATCCTGACAACGGAGACAAAAATGTACAAAATTTATATTGATCTTGTTATCCAACAAGACAAGACAACATTTCCTCTAAAACAAGACAGATTTCATCCTAGCATTAAATTCAAGGGGAAACTGATTGTTGGGGGTTTGAGTCAAACAACGGAGAATGTTTTTCAGGTAGAATTTTAGAAAAGGTACCAAAAACAAACCACAAAATACTTTTCTTACATTCGTATCCTTTAAAATTCCAGGATATAACATGATATACAATTTTAAATTCCATCAGTAAATTTTATTCAGAGAGAGATGATTCTATCTTAAGATAGTATGTCGCATTTGATGACAGATCCTAGTAATCTGGATCGGTGTACCTCACTGTGAGTTCAAAGTAACCAAAAGCATTAGTCACAAAAAAGGAGGTAACAATGGACCTCAGACCTAGGGATGTGGTGAGGACAGGAATCTGTTCTTTTAACAAACGCCTCGCCAATGGTGTGCACACTACAATTTCAAAACCAGTGATGAGGTCATTAGAGAGCAGCTACCAGCATCTAACTCTTCTGTGTGGCGTTGGGTACAGTCAACATAAAGGTTCATTACTTTGGTTGAAGAATGTTAAGAAAATGAGTGTCAGCACAGCCCCTCCTAGACACATACCAAAGGCTGTATAAGGGCCCTCTAGAGTTTGTTGCGGAGAAGGCAATGGCACCCCACTCCAGTACTCTTGCCTGGAAAATCCCATGGACAGAGGAGCCTGGTAGGCTGCAGTCCATGGGGTCGCTAAGAGTCGAACACGACTGAGCAACTTCACTTTCACTTTTCACTTTCATGCATTGGAGAAGGAAATGGCAACCCACTCCAGTGTTCTTGCCTGGAGAATCCCAGGGACAGGGGAGCCTGGTGGGCTGCCGTCTATGGGGTCGCACAGAGTTGGACACGCCTGAAGCGACTTAGTAGCAGCAGCAGCAGTTTGTTGAGCACTGGTTTATGGGGTTAATAATTTGAAAATAAAGGAAAACAGAACAAAAGGCAGCTACATAGGAAAGGCAGAGATATTTATTTCTGAAGTCTTTCTTTAGATTTGGAAGGTTTAACTTCCTAAAACTGCAGATCATGTTGTCCCATTAAGGACAGGTTGGTGGGTAGGCAATTACACAGAGTTTCAGTGGCCCCTTCGTTGTGCAGGCCGAAACGCCTGCTTTTCTGGACTTCATTCCTTTAACATGCCTCTAATGAGTAACTATATGTGTATATACAATATTTTAGGGGTTAATGAGAACTACGTTTATGACAGCCAGAAAAGGTGCTTTAGAGCCCATAGGGTTTTGTGTGATCTCTGGAGGCTAGCTCACATTATACAGATGATCTGGCCACTGATGATCAAAAAGTGCATAGCTAATACAGCTGATCCAATACCCCTATAAATATCTCCATCTTTATACTATGCTTGTAATAGGAAGGTATGACTATAGGCATAACACAGAGATACTGTGGGTTCAGTTCCAGGTCACCTCAATACAGTGAATATCACAATAAAGTGAGTCATATGAATTTTTTGGTTTCCCAGTGCATATAAGTTATATTTGTACTATACTATAGTCTACTATGTGTTAAACAGCAGTTATGTCTTTAAAAAACCAATGTATATAAAAATATTTTATTGCTAAAAAAAATGCTAATAATCATCTGAGCCTTTAGCAAACTGTAGTCTTTTTGTTGGTGGAGGGTCTTGCCACCACCAATGTTGATGGCTGCTGACTGATCAGGGTGATGGTTGTTGAAGGCTGGGGTGGCTTTGGCCATTTCTTAAGACTACAATGAAATTTGCCACAAAGATCGACTCTTCCTTTCACAAATGATTTCTCTGTTATGTGCAATGTAGTTTGACAGCATTTTACCCATAGCAGAAATTCTTTCAAAATTGGAGACAATCTTCTCAAACCTTGCTGCTGCTTTATCAATTAAGTTCATTTAATAT
Organism: Bos indicus x Bos taurus; assembly: GCF_003369695.1. NCBI lineage: Eukaryota > Metazoa > Chordata > Mammalia > Artiodactyla > Bovidae > Bos > Bos indicus x Bos taurus. Next base: position 132,628,951 of record NC_040076.1, read on the forward strand.
TCTAAATCCTTTGTTGTCATTTCAACAATCTTCATACTGTCTTTGCCAGGAGTAGATTCCATCTCAAGAAACTGCTCTCTTTGCTCATCCATAAGCAGCAACTCCTCATCTGTTAAAATTTTATTATGGGATTATAATGATTCAGTCACATCTTCAGGCTCCTCCTCTAATTCTAAAGTTCTCTTGCTATTTTTACCGTATCTGCAGTTGCTTCCTCCACTGAAGTCTTGAACCCCTCAAAAACATGCCTGAGAATTGGAATTGACTTCTAAATTCCTGTTCATGTTGATATTCTGCCCTCATGAATCATGAATGGTCTTAAGGGCATCTAGAATGGTGATCCTTTAGAGAACGTTTTCAATGGACTTTGCCCAGATCCATCAGAGGAATCATAACCTATGGTAGCTATACCCTTATGAAATATATTTCTTGAATAAGACTTGAAAGTTGAAGTTACTCTTTGATCCATTAAGTGCAGAGTGGATATTGTGTCAGTAGGCATTTAAAGTACATTAATCTCATTGTACAATCTCCATCAGAGCTCTTGAGTGACCAGGTGCGTTGTCAATCAGGGTCATATTTTCAATCTTTTTTTTTTCTGAGCAGTAGGTCTCAACAGTGGGCTTAATATATTCAGAAAACCATGTTGTAAACAGGTGTGCTGTCATTTAGGCTTTGTTGTTCCACTTGCAAAGTGCAGGCATAAAGAGATTTAGCATAATTCTTAAGGGCCTTTGGATCTTTGGAAGGGTAAATAAGCACTGTTTTCACTTTAAAGTCACTACCTGCACTGCATTAACCCCTAAAAAGACAGTCAGCCTGTCCTTTGAAGGTTTGAAGCCAGGCACTGACTTCTCTCTAGAAATCAAAGTCCTAGATGGCATCTTCTTTCAACAGAAGGCTGTTTTGTCTACATTGAAAATCTGATGTTTAGTGTAGCCACTTTCATGATCTTAGCTAGATCTTCTAGAAACTTGTTGTTTCACCTTGCACTTTCATATTATAGAGATAGCTTCTTTCCTTAAACCTCATGAACCGATTTCTGCTAGTTTCAAACTTTTCTCCTGTAACTTCCTCACTTCTCTCAGCCTTCACAGAGTTGAAGGCAACCTTGCTCTGGATTAGAATCTGGCTTCAGGGAATGTTGTGGCCGATGTGGTCTTCTATCCAGGCTACTAAAATTTTCTACATATCAGCAAACAAAGTATTTCACTTTCTTCTTCTTCTTTTTTGGCTGCATCACACAACCTGTGGGATCTTAGTTTCCTGGCCAGGGATTGAACCTGGCCCCTCGGCAGTGAAAGTGTGGAGTCTTAACTGCTGGATCAGCAGGGAATTCCCTGCTTCACTTTCTTATTCATGTGTTCACTGGAATAGCACTTTTAATTTTCTTCAAGAACTTTTCATTCACAACTTGGCTAACTGGCACAAAAAGCCTAGCTTTCAGCCTATCCTAGCTTTCAACATGCCTTCCCCTCTAAGTTTCTAGCTTTTGATTTGAAGTCAGAGATGTGCCACTTTACCTGAACACTTAGAGACCATTGTCGTATTAATGGTATGTATTAACTGGCCTGATTTCAATATTGCTGGGTCTCAGGGAATAGGGAGCCCCGAGGAGAGGGAGAGAGAGACAGGGAAGACTTGGTTGGTGAAGCACTCAGAACACCAACAGCAGTTATCAATTAAGCTTGCTGTCACCTAGGTGTGGTTCATGGCACCCCAAAACAATTACAATAGTAACATCAAAGATCACTGACCACAGATCATCATAACAAATATAATGTTATATATCAATAAATCAATAAAATTTTGACATATTGTAAGAATTACCAAAATGTGACAAAGACACAAAATGCACAAATGCTGTTGGAAAAATGGCACTGACGAGACTTGCTCAATGCAGGGTTGCTACAAACGTTCAATTTCTAAAAAAAAAGCTCTATTTGCAAAGTGTAATAAAGCAAAGTGAATTAAAATGAGGCACACCTACCTGTACTTAAAGAAGGACAGATATAGTACTAAAATGATTTTTTATCAATAAGTATGATTTAGTATTTCCTCTTGATGCTTGGTTGGCATGTGAACTTTTGTGAACTAGAATTCTGCTAAACATGGAAAGGTCTGAATATTGACATGTAGAATGAACCTTTTCTTAAGATATATACTAGTAGTCATAGATACACTAAATAACAGAAACAAAGCATTTATTTAAGATTTGTACTTTGCTACATCTAAACGGATAAAGGCTTATAAATAGGGACAATCTTATGAGAGAAGAATGAATCAAGGTATCTTGGTGCTTAGTTAAGAATATGCAATCAGCAGATAATAGATTCTAAGTTTACTACTGGTCAAAATGAAGTAAAAAGGGTAGTATCATGTGATATATAATTTTTTGTTTTCTGGCAAAAGAAAGCACACCAAATTCATCTGCAGAGAAACTATGTTTTCTAGAGCTAAATTCCAAAAAGTTTTATGAATCCTTGAAAGCACTGGCAAATTGGAAACATCACTTTCATCCTTAGCTGTTTATAAATAGTGTAAATTGAGAATTTATAAAGGTGTATATAATTTTCTTTCAAATAAACTTTACACAGATGTGGTTCTTATTGAATTCATCAGGAGAAAACCAGCATCACTATAAAGACTCATCCATTCATCAAAACCAATACTCTAATTTCTTACTTACCTCCAAACCCCTTCTCCTAAACCTGGTTTCTAGATAAAAAATTAGTATCTTCACTCATTTCCACTTTAAAATTCTTGGCCTTTTCAAGAGGATTTGATTAGATACATAATTTAAGAACTGGGAATTCCCCATAATGAGTGAGCACAATTTAACTCTTGTCTCCTTCAAAATAGCTAAGTCAATATCCACAGAAACACTCACCCTGGTCATTGTATCGAGATAGATCGGCCTGGCTGATGTAGAGGTCATGATCACTATCTAGTTCCCAGAATTTACAATAAATAACATAGAAGTGTTCATAGGAGAAGTAATCTGTGATTTGGTTTATATCTTCCTCTTCTTCCAAAAGGGCTAGAGTCTGAAATGGTATGAATAAAAGGATTATTTTATTTTAAAAATACGGAGACCCAGCTTTGGCCATTATTCAGATTCTAGTACATTTTTATTCTAAACTGAATTAAAAATTTTGGTTTTGGTACAAAACCAGGAAATTTACTAGGCAACATCATCCTATCTTTTAATCAATTGACCAATCTGCAAGCATTTATGAACTCTGTACTATTTTTAGCAAAGAATATGAAGGATTCAAACACAGGGAAAGGGGAGAACTGTCACCGAGAGAGCTGCAGCCTATCAGAGGCCCCCGACTAGGAAGCACAGGACAGTCAGACAGCAGACTTTTAGTTACACGACTGTAAACTGACACTGCTTTTAACTTTTAATTTTACGACAAGTGGTCTTATATCTATTCTGTTATGAAGAGTGGGCATCCACTGGCAGGGTTTGGCTTTGTAATGGCATCAAGTTTACCAGAAAGGTGACTCATGTATACCTCTGTGATAGTGTGGGGCAGCCTGGTATAAAAGGCATGGGGGTAGAGCTGCAGGGCCCTGAACTAGAAATATTATCTGGGTCTCTCTTGACTCCCTGTGTGCCCCTAGGATAAACACCAAAACCAATCATTTTTGAGTTCAGAATTCTTATTATCAGTCAAATTATCATATAAGTGGCCAGAGATATATGCAGACCTTTTTAGAAAGATTCAGAAAAAAACAAAAAAAGATAAACCATAAGGAAACTCAGGAAATAGAAAAAACAAAGTGAGATGACAGAAATAAGATCAGATAAATCAATAGTCGGGACTTCCCTCATAGCTCAGTCAGTAAAGAATCTGCCTGCAATGAAGGAGACCCAGGTTCAGTTCTGGATGGAGAGGATCCCCTGGAGAAGGAAATGGCAACCCACTCCAGTATTCTTGCCTGCAGATTCCCATGGACAGAGGAGCCTGGCAGGCTATAGTTCATGGGTTGCAAGAGTCAGACACGATTTAGCGACTAAACCACTGCCATATCAACAGTCACAATAAAGGTAAAGAGGTCAATCTCCCTGTTAAAAGATTTTCAGATTGAGAATAAAACTCAAATCCAACAAGCAGATCTAGGTATATGTTGTCCATAAGAGATAAGTCTGACAGAGGATGAGATGTTTGGATGGTATCACCAACTTGATGGACATGAGCTTGAGCAGGCTCCAGGAGTTGGTGACAGATAGAGAAGCCTGGTGTGCTGTAGTCCATGGAGTCGCAAAGAGTCAGACATGACTGAATGATTGAACTGAACTTAAAATTTTAAAGTAAGGTTAAAATATATACTGCTGTTGCTGCTGAATATATACTAGCTAAATCTTAAAAAGAAAGCATGTCAATATTAGAAAATAAAATGGAATCCAAGGTGAAAAGCATTATAAGAAAGATAACTATTAATATTTCATAATGCAAATGTATTACTTTGATAAGATTCATTTTCTAAAATGTGAATACTGGAAATCCAAAATAATTTGGCAAATTGAAAACAAGATAAATTATGAAATTATGGTAAAAGAGACTCAATGAAAGATTTTACAGCCAGTAAAAATTATAAAGTCTGCATAGAAACAAAGGAAAATCATGACATGCTAAGTGCAAAATACAGGATATACGATTATACACACTAAGAACTACATTAAATTCTAAATCCAATATGCATGTGAATATGACTAGAAGTACACATAAAAATATTAGTTTTATTAGGGTGCTAAAATATGCCTTCTCTTCTGTTTTCCAAACTTGCTTGTAATGTTTTTATACAATGATCGTTAATGTATAAAACAGAATATGTACAATAAAACAAATCTTGAGAAGCAGGGGGGCTCTCATTTTCATCTACTGGATTGTTATAAAATGAAAAAAATGAATCACTTCTGCTGGTGGTGAGTATGTAAATTTAAGTATGCATTAGTGCAGGCGTTTAGGAGGGTAACTTGGCAGGATCTATGAAACTGAAAATGCACACACCATCTGATCCAGGATTTTCCTTCCAGTAGTCTATTTTAGAGAGATTCATACTCATATGGACACAAGAGAAAAGTGTAAGGGTGTTCGCTGTATTACTCTAATAGGGAGAATATGAAAACGACTTGAACATCTTCAATATGTATGTAATTACAGCATAGCCATGCCACAGATTATGCAGTAGTTAAAAGAATGAGATAGAGTTATATTGATCGAAATAAGAAAACATCAAGACATACTGTTAAGTTAAAAAAAGTTAACAGAATATGTGTGGTCTCACATATTAAAAAAAATTCATAAAAAGCAGCCATCTAGAACAAAACTAAATAAATACACCATACATATATACTCCATACACACGCATAAAAAGGAATAAAACCACAGATAATATGCGTTCCCTCTGGTAAAAGGAGTGAAATGGCAGGATAAAGAGATAAATAGTGACTTCTGGTTATTATTTTATACATGTTTATATTATTTGAACATTTTATGTGCATACATTCAGGTACTAAGAGGCAAACTAAAGAGAGCGTTAGGGAAGAAAATAGAGGGAAGCAGAACACTTGAGCTCTATTTCCAGTTCAGTTACTTAGTAGCTGTATGATCTTATCCAAGTCATTGAACCATATTTGCCTCAAATGTTATTGTAAGTAAGAAAAATCTGGATTATAATAATGATCTAGAAATACAAACTTAATATGCATCAGGAATGTTAGGATTATCATTCTTCAGGTGTAAGGCCTTTTTTCAATGGAATTCTTGCCATCTCAACCCATCCCCATGTAACCTCCTGAGAGCCCAGGCAAAAACCAGATGTTTAGTAAATATTAATAATGACTGTAATGATGACTTTTCATTTATTAGAATAAGAAATGTTTGCATATCTATTACAGACTGGTAATTTTGCCAATTTTGTCTGTCCCAGATAAAGATGGGAAAAAAATAAGAGTGTAAACAAGGTTGTATTATTCACCCAAATTTCATTTAGTATGATTTATTTAAAATAAAACATTTCATTTCAAGTGTGACCAATTCTGCTTTCTTTAAGTTAGTAGAAATGCTTGAACAATCAAGCATGAAGACTGCCTCGGTAAAAGGCACCCACTAGTGATCAATACTTTCTCATTTGGTAAAAAAAAAATACTTGAATGAAATACATTCTTTCTTAAAAGGAATTTTCAGTATTTTTCTCCAGCAGGAGCTGGATAAAGCGTCATTGCTCAAAGGAACAAGTTGAAACTCCTCCATTTGTTTTGCCAGGCTCTTCCCAACCTGGCCCCGTGTCACCCCTCAGGCCTCATCACTGGTCACTGATCACTCTCTCCTTGGAGCCTGTGGCCACTTAAGACTGTCCTGCAGTTCCTGAACATGACATTTTCATGCTTCTGGGCCTTTGCTTAGGCTGCTTGCTCTATCTGGAATCCCCTTTTCTTTTAATTTTTAAATCTTGTAAACACTTGATATCTTCAAGGTCAAGATCACATGCCAGTCCTACTGTGAAGCCTTCACTGCATATTTATGACACATTTCTGTGGAATTTTTCGTCAGGTGTGGCTGTCTGTACGCTTTTCTCTTTTGTTCCACAGTGCATGCCCTGATGTGAAAATCTCTTGTTACTCATCTTTGTTCTCCCAACACAACCCAGGTAGCTGATAACTGCTTAATAACTGAAAAGAGTGACTTTGCACATAATAGGGCTTTGCACATAATGAGCACTCAAATATTTGTTAAATGAAGTAAGATTGTCATTTAAATTGCTCCTTAAATATAAATTTCAATGAGAGGCATACTTGCAAAAAGTTGCTTTTTCTTATCTCTGTTGCCGTAATTTTTCCACTCCAAGATCTGTTGACTGTGTAGAATATTCTCTGAATAACCTGGTTCCAGAAGGAAAACAAAACCAAATAAAAACATTAAAGATACCTATTATGTTATCAAAGGCCATCTTATGAATATTCTTTGAACCAAGCAAGTTTTGTGATTATATCCAGTGTCATTTCTAGTAAAAATGTTTAAAAATCTACATCCATATACTTTACATCTGCCCTTATAATTCTAAGAATAAAAAGATTCTTTGCTCACAAGTCTGCATTTCCTAGGTGCCTACATGTCACTTTTTTTTTTTTTTTAACCTCTCATACAGTGATGCCTGACTCAAGCAGTGCCTGTTGGGCTAGGTGTTTTTGGAAAGCACAAGAGGTGAGAAGTATGCACTGGGTTGGCTTAACAATTACTGGGTCAGAAGAAAGGCTGCCAACGTGGTATGATTCAAGAGGGCATTATTCCAGTTAGTATAGCCTTATCCATTGGTGTTTTGAAGACTTACAGACTCTGGAAACTCAGATACATTTGGGATAATTTATATACCAAGTCCTGACTTGGGCATGAACAATTTTGTTACTAACTGGGTTTTAGTAAGCTTAACAAAGGTGAAACTCTGGAGAAGACCAGGACAAGATGAAAGAGGAGGAGGAAGGTTGGCAAGTGTGTCTGAAATTGAGGATGTATGTGCTGTGGTGGAGGTAGGAGGCCACGGTGCATTCTTTGCATTTTACCTGACTTATTCCCACCCATTTAATTTGCCCTTGACCTGGTAGTTTTTTTGTTTTTTGTTTTTTTTCATTTTCTCCAAAAAGAAGCAAGGGTGAGAAAAGCAATTAAACAAGGTTTTTGTTTTTTTTTTTGGTATACTGGCTTTGATTTTGATTATCTAATGATATGGAAATTCTGTATCCTTGGTTGAACCCAGGTCTCCGGCATTGTAGGCAGAGGCTTTAACCTCTGAGCCACCAGGGAAGCCCATAGAAGAGATTAGATCCCTGTAAAAAGGCTATTTTAGTGCATAAAGAACAAAAAGGGGAAGACATTTAGACATCTATCCTAAACTAAACGACTATTCTGTTTCTGGACTCTTTGACAAAGAGTGATTCCCATAGGAAGCCCCAGAATAGGGACTTGGGCTGAGCTGCCTTCTGTGCTCCTGACGTCACCCATGTCTGTGCTCCTTCAGTCATCCTGTGGTTATGTTCTAGACACAGGTACACCTGACTCTCACCACCTCCAAAGTCTAAGGCACCTGGTCTTTTTTCACGTGCATCCCAGTGCCTGATATATTGCTCTGCCTATATCAACAGGTGGTCAATAACTACATGATAATTTAAGAAAAACTGAGGTATAATTAACATACAGTAGTTTTTGGCATACTAATGATTTAATATTTGCATATATTGTGAAGGGCTTCCCTGATGGCTCAGCAGGTAAAGAATCCACATGCAATGCAGGAGACACAGGTTCAATTCCTGGGTCAAGAAAATCCCCTGGAGGATGGCATGGCAATCCACTCCAGTATTCTTGCTGGGAAAATTCCATGGATAGAGGAGTCTGGTAGGTTAAGGTCCATGGGGTCGCAAAGAGCTGGACATGCCTGAAGCGAATGAACATATATATTGTGAAATGATCACCACAATGTCTACTTAACATACATCACTATGGTTACAGAATTTTTTTTCTTGTGAAATTTTAAGATTTACTCAGTAATTTTCAGTTGTGTCTGACTCTTTGCGACCCCATTGACTATGCAGTCCACTGAATTCTCCAGGCCAGAATACTGGAGTGGGTAGCCTTTCCCTTCTCCAGGGGATCTTCCCAACCCAGGGACTGAACCCAAGTCTCCTGCATTGCGGGCAGATTCTTAATCAGCTGAGCCACAAGGGAAGCCCAAGAATACTGGAGTGGGTAGCCTATCTCTTCTCCAGCGGATCTTCCCAACCCAGCAATCTAACCAGGTCTCCTGAATTGCAGGCAGATTCTTTACCAACTGAGCTGTCAGGGAAGCCCACATCTTCCGTATCCATTCATCTGTTAATGAACATTTAGCTTGTTTCCATATATTGGCCATTGTAAATAAGGCCATAGTAAACACAGGCGTGCATGTGTCTTTTCATGTTAGTGTTTCTGTTTTCTTTGGATGAATACCCAGAAGCAGAATTGCTGAATTAGCTCTATTTTAATTTATTTGAGGAACTTCCATTGGTTGCACCAATTTACATTCTTTTCTCCACATCTTTGTTATTTCTTGTCTTTTTGATGAAAGCCATTCTAACAAGTGTGAGGTGATATCTCACTTTAGTTTTGATTTGAATTTCCCTGATGATTAGTAGTGTTGAACATCTTTTCATGTACCTGTTGGCCATCTGTGTGTCTTCTTTGGAAAATTGCTTGATAAATTAATGAGGTTGGAAAGCTGTATAACAAAGACTTCTGAGTTGTATTTGTGATAGAGACATATGCGTTGGATTCATAGCTAGCTAACTGAATAAACTCTTCAGAGTTTTGAACAGCAGATGGATGTAACCTAGGGAAGTAATTAATATTTTACATAAATCAGTATTGTTGTCTATGATTTATTGATAGGCTACATATAAGATACACAGAAAATATAAAACAGGGAACTGTATATAAAATTATTGTGAAAGATACTACTGGACTAGAGTGTAGGTGTGATCACGATCTGAAGGGCTCTCAGGTGGAAGACGTTGATTGGCTTCGTATTGCATCATAGTGTAGAACTAGAACTGGAACTACTAGAACTACTGGATAGAAATGCTTCAATGTAAATAAGAGTTTCCTAAAATTAGCCCTATAAAGCAATGGGTTGTATGAAGTAGCGAAGTTACTTCTCACCAAGTTATTTACGCAGAAACTCACAGGATTCCTATGTTGGGTGGGAGCAGGGACTAGCTGATGTTTATAAGTTCTCTACTGGCTCCACTCAGACTCTGAATGAGGTGCTTCAGGGCAGAAAATAGAGGATTTTAGGCCAGAAATTATATATGTGTGTATATATATATATATATGAAAATAAAAATTAAGAATATCTTTTATCATAGTTCCATGTTCCTTTTCTCAAGTTAAAGTCAATTACAACACATATTATTACACCAAACTTTTCTTTTTGTACATTGTAAGATTTTGTCCTTATTTCTTGACTGTGAATATAAAATTATCTTAAAGTCTAAGTTTCCTATCTACCTAAATTTTATATATATACTACTTAAATATTTTATATTACTTATGGAGGTACTATGTTATACTTAAAAGTATAAAACTTGAGTCTGTATTTTTGCTTATTTTATTATTTTTTCATTTTTTGTTCTGACAGAATTTTTAAAATTTGTCAACATTTTGAATATCAAGTAATTTCCTATTTTTAGCATCTGATAAGCTACTTGCCTTGTACTGTAAAAAACTGAACATGTATACCATTCTCCATAGCCTAACTCTCCTTATTCAGTGGCCCCACTATATCAGCACATTTACTGGGTTCCACAATACTGATTCAGCATTTTAACTTACCGAGGGAGGGGCACCATCTAGTGGTAAGAGCATGTAGTTGCTGGTTCTACACGAATTGCAGTTTTTCCCCCCTAACTTTTGGTCTACCAGTTTTAGGTTTTTAAGAGAAATTAAGAAAAATATAAAAATATAAAAAAATGTAAAAATTAATAGCAGTAAGAATAACTACATACTACCAATGACAGAAATGAAATTGGATAATTTTTTACCAGGGGATCTCTAGTCAACTTGACAGACAATTTGAATTATAAATCAGTTTTCTTTATATCTACTCAATTGGAAATTTCTTTTTTTTTTTTTTTAATTTTATTTTATTTTTAAACTTTACATAATTGTATTAGTTTTGCCAAATATCAAAATGAATCCATCACAGGTATACATGTGCTCCCCATCCTGAACCCTCCTCCCTCCTCCCTCCCCATACCATCCCTCTGGGTCGTCCCAGTGCACTAGCCCCAAGCATCCAGTATCGTGCATCGAACCTGGACTGGCATCTCGTTTCTTACATGATATTTTACATGTTTCAATGTCATTCTCCCAAATCTTCCCACCCTCTCCCTCTCCCACAGAGTCCATAAGACTGTTCTATACATCAGTGTCTCTTTTGCTGTCTCGTACACCGGGTTATTGTTACCATCTTTCTAAATTTCATATATATGCGTTAGTATACTGTATTTATGTTTTTCCTTCTGGCTTACTTCACTCTGTATAATAGGCTCCAGTTTCATCCACCTCGTTAGAACTGATTCAAATGTATTCTTTTGAATGGCTGAGTAATACTCCATTGTGTATATGTACCACAGCTTTCTTATCCATTCATCTGCTGATGGACATCTAGGTTGCTTCCATGTCCTGGCTATTATAAACAGTGCTGCGATGAACATTGGGGTACACGTGTCTCTTTCCCTTCTGGTTTCCTCAGTGTGTATGCCCAGCAGTGGGATTGCTGGATCATAAGGCAGTTCTATTTCCAGTTTTTTAAGGAATCTCCACGCTGATCTCCATAGTGGCTGTAAATTTCTAGTTCACAATTTTAGATCACCAGGAATGGAAGGGGACTTCCCTGGTGGCTCAGACCGTAAAGAATCTGCCTGGAGGCAGGAGACCTGGGTTCAATCCCTAGGTTGGGAAGATCCCCTGGAGAAGTGAATGGCTACCCACTCCACTATTCTTGCCTGGTGAATTCCATGGACAGAAGAGCCTGGTAGGCTATAGTCCATGAGGTTGCACAGAGTTGGTTACAAGACTGAGTGACTGATACTTTTCACACTTTTAGGAATGGAAGTATGTGTTTGGTGGCTCTGTCAAGAGAGTTTTAGACAAGGGGATCAAACTCAGACACAGAAATTACAGAGATTGCTCTTTGTAGGTGACATGGATGCAGGTGAACACCTGAGTGCCAGAAGCCTGGCCCTTCTACTAGGCGCCACTGAAATATCTTTACTGCCAGCACCAATATTACAGAAAAGTATTTTCAATCTTATCGCTTATTTTAAAACCTACCTCTTTCCTCAAAAGTCAGCATGTGCCAATAAGGATAAGCAGAGTCTTATTTACTGGTAATTTCTTTGCATGGTATGCAAATATGCATACTCAAGGGTCACAATTTGCAGGTATTTCCAATTTCCATTTTCATTCAGTATCAAAAGGTTTATTACTCAATGTCAACTCTTCTCTGGAAATAAGAGTGACTTTGGGTATTTGCTATATGCATAGTTGGTATTCTAGCTTTCCAATCTAAAACAGCTGACAAAATAATTAAGATTAACTAAACAAACAAATATAGTCTTTTCCTCCTGTAGCACAGGTTTTCACTGATAAATGGAAAATAAAAGTTGCCCAGTTTTCTTCATCATTTATGTGCCACACATAAGCTAATACTTGAGTCATAAGCTGTCAGCAGTTTCTTCCAACTGTAAAGTGAAATAATTGAGTAACTCTAGCATGTGAACAAAATCTATTAATTATCCTATGCTGTATGCCATTGAAATTATATTCAGTAGGGTCAGATGATAAATTAATTTTTGTTTTTTGAGACATTTGTCATTAATTCTGACTGATCTTTGTGAGTCTCTTGGAAAAACTGTTGTCTGTCTTTGTCATGAGCAGGGCAAAGTATGACACTTTTCTAAATTTGATTACTATTATGCCTTTAGCAAGAAAATTAATTTCATACTAGAAAGCTTATTTTGTATTTTTTATAGAAAGATTCACTGTACTTTGATATAGTACAAAATTTTCAATGACTTCATGTCATTATCTGACCAAATTTCATAATAGAAGAGACACTGGAGAACAGACCATCAGTCCAATAAAATTCTATTCAGTGCGATACTTTTTTATTGGCACCTCGGTGTTTTCAATGATAGTATGGGATTATCACAAACAAGCAGTCACACTTATCTTAGTATATACAGATTCACATTTTGTGTTCTCAGTTGGACCTAATTTACTACGTATGTTATGATGCTGTTTCGAGCTGCCCCATTATCGCTATTTAATCATAAGTAGTTTACACTTTTATGACAACTTCTGAGTAATGGATTCATCTTGAAAAAATTTTTATTGTTTACAATGTTGTGTTAGTTTCTTCCGTGCAGCAAAGTGAACAAGTTATACTGGATTCATTTTTGTGAACAGGGGGTTTTAAAGTAGCATAATACTAGCAATAAAGTATAAATTTAAAAAAGTAAACAATAATATGCAAATACCATGCATATGTCAGCAGAAAATTAACTGAATTCTGTTAATTGACCTATGTAGTTCTTTTGTGTGTGTGTGTGTGTAATAAAGTTTTATTAAAGTATAAAGGAGATAGAGAAAGCTTCTGACATAGGCATCAGAAGGGGGCAGAAAGAGTACCCCCTATGTAGTTCTTCTTGGTCAATGATTGACATACTAGTATTTCTCAGAAAATGTGAATTACATGCAAACAAAACTGTATCATGGCTTTTCATTCTGAAATCATAAAACTACCAGGGGTCACTAGATGATCCCAGTCTATCATAGGTCTGGGGATCATACTTTAGTAAATACCAAACTAGAAAGAGTACAAAGGAAAATTTGTGCTTTCATAATTCTGATCTTTAACATCTTCTCTAAGAACAAATTCAAATGATTCCTATACAGAGCATTTTCTGAATTGGCAGAATGTTGGAATAGATTATCAAGATCTTTTCAATCTCTTGAGATTCTAATACATTATTGAGTGACCAAAAAGTTTGTTCAGGTTTTTCTGTTACATCTTACAGAAAAGACTGAACAAACTTTTTGGCCAACTCAATTTTAATATGCCCTGAGTTTACAGAACAGTCAACAATCAGAATCCAGTAATTCTCATTGGGATTGAAACCATGGTTACATGTAGAGTTCTTAATTCTACACATGAATAACTTCACTTACTCACTCAATAAATACCTACTGTATATCTATTATGTGCCAGGCCCTATTTCAGGTATTAGAGATATAGCAGGATCTAAATATAGATGAAGTCCCTCCTCTCATGGAGTTTATGTTATAGAGAAGGACATGGACAATAAACAAAAATTTTAAATATCAGATGTTATAGCACTAAGAAGGAAAATAAAGCAAAACAAAAGAAGAGTAGAGGGAGGGGACAGAGAGAGAAGACAGCTGAAGAAGGCAGAGGGTGATCAGGGAAGGTCTCATTAAGAAGGGAATGTCTGAGCACACATCTGGATGAAGTGAGGGAGTGGGTCACGCAGCAATCTGTAGGAAGAGCATTCCAGGCAGAGGAGAGAGTAAAGACAAAGCACCTGAGGCAGAAGTGGGTTTGGCTTGTTCCAGGAGCAGAGAGAACAACTGTTGCTTAAGTAACAGAGAGTGGGCATTGTGAGGGTGTGGGTGGGTGGGGGGTTATGGAGAATAATGGCAAGAACTTTGGCTTTCATTCTGAATGAGATGGGGAAACACTGGAGGGTTTGAGCAGAGGAGTGACATGATCTGACTTACATTTTCAAAGAATAACTCTGTGGAGACTAGGCTGTAGGGCAATGAGGGTATAAGCAGGGAGACCAATTAGAGGGAATCCACGTGAGAAACAAGGATGACCAGCTGGGCCAGGATGACTGTGGTAGAGGTAGCTTAGTGTCGGGTTGTGGTTACAAGCAAAAACAACTTCTAAGACAGTCTTAGATGGCAGTGACATCTTATGGTTCAAATGAAGTCTTATAAAGTTTTATGTCAGCAGAGAATCAATGTAAAAGGAAATAATGAAGTTCCTACAGGAGAAAAAATAGTGGTAGTATTCTGTAATTCAACAGAACCCAACAATCCATAGCCAACAAAAAGTGCCCCAAGAAGGAGAGGGTCTTCCTCAGAAGAGACTGCCCTATTTACTGGGAGAGCTGAACCAGAGGTGGGGATCGTATCAGCCGGGTATGGCTGTGAATGCGAGGTGTGCCCTGAGGTTCATCTGTGGAATTCTTGCACAGATAATCTGGGAGCTAGGGCAGAGAACGCCTGGTGTGGCTGCAGTGTGAGCTGCAGGCCTGTGAGCTCTCACCCGTAATGCATGCCCTGCCTGTGACTGATCGAATGAGGCTGTGCATGAGAAACGGAATGAGAACACCTTGCAAAACAGGAGACTGTGATTATGTTATTTTAAATTCTTACATGATTTATTTTCTGATTATAAATACTCATTTCTCATTATCATCTCAGTTCTAATTTTGAGGTACTCTAGATAACATCTTTTTTTTTTGGGAAAAGGCTGTTGAAAAATTCTTGTATTATTTGCAAATACTAAAGATCAACTGGGTATCAATATTAATGGAGACCAGAAAGAATGAGTATATCACTTAGATTTTGTATACAAGAGACTTCTTAAGCACTAGGCACATAGAAGAAGTGAATGAGATATAAATAATTAATTCAATTTTATTTCCTCCCATTTAAAATAATCATTATGGCCCATTCTACATAAAGATCTAAAAGCTTAGATACTAGGCAGTGACAAAAAGGAAACTTAAAAGAGTTTTATTAAGACAAAAAAGGACTCAGCCTACCGTGGTGATGTACCGGGAGTGGAATTCTGGAGCGTCTTTCAGGAACGTGAGGCCAGGATGTGTATCTACCACATCCTGAAAAAGAACAAAATCATAACTAAGTTAACAAACATACCAAAAAACCCCCTAAGATACATACTGAATTTTTTTAAACTCTTGTACAATACTTGCCAGTTGAGCATACTTGCTGTTTCACAATACTGAACAATACACTTAAAATTTAACTAGTATTTTATTAAACTCAAATATTTCACAAGCACACTTTTGTGTGACTTGGATATGTACAGTATACTTCAAGAAAGTTAAAATGTTAATCTGGCTATATCTGGTGATTTGTAAATCAAGTGTCTTACAGGTACATGCTGTAATTCTAACACACGTCAGCGAAATTCATCCCATAGATCTTGTTAGAGATTGCCAAGTGAAATTTACACAAAAAGGAGGATAGACAGAAGCCAACTAGAATGATTCTTTCTTAACCTATAGACATGGGAAATTATTGGAAAAAATAATAGCCTGGTAGCCAAATAACTTTATGTTAAGGTACGTGAGTCAGCTAATGTTCATCAAAATCACTGTGTTGATAAATCTGTTTTCCAATTTAGGTTTTTATTTATTTTAAATCTGATATCCTGTTCTCATAGAAGACTATTTGAACATTAAAACCGTGAAATAGTTTTTTTTTCCTTTGTTGTTCAGTTGCTTAGTCACATCCGACTCTTTGAGACCCCATGGATTGCAGCATGCCAGCCTTCCTGTCCATCACCGACTCCTGGAGCTTGCTCAAACTCATGTCCATTGAGTCATTGATGCCATCCAACTATCTCGTCCTCTGTTGTCCCCTTCTCCTCCTGCCTTCAATACTTCCCAGCATCAGGGTCTTTTCTAATGAGTCAGTTCTTCACATCAGGTGGCCAAAGTACTGGAGCTTCAGCTTCAGCATCAGTCCTTCCAATAATATTCAGGACTGACTTCCTTTAGGACTGACTGGTTTGATCTCCCTGCAGTCCAAGGGACTCTCAAGAGTCTTCTCCAACACCACAGTTCAAAAGCATCAATTCTTCAGCACTCAGCCTTCTTTATGGTCCAACTCTCACATCCATACATGACTACTGGAAAAACCATAGCTTTGACTATACAGACCTTTGTTGACAAAGTAAAGTCTCTGCTTTTTTAATATGCTGTTTAGGTTTGTCATAGCTTTTCTTCCAAGGAGTAAGTGTCTTTGAATTTCATGGATGCAGTCAACACCTGCAATGATTTTGGAGCCCAAGAAAATAGTCTGTCAGTGTTTCCCACTGTTTCTCCATCTATTTGCCATGAAGTGATGGGATCAGATGCCATGATCTTTGTTTTCTGAATGTTGATTTATAAGTCAACTTTTTCACTTTCCTGTTTCACCTTCATCAAGAGGCTCTTTAGTTCCTCTTCACTTTATGCCATAAGAGTAGTATCATCTGTGTATCTGAGATTATTGTTATTTCACCTGGCAATCTTTTATTTTTTATTTTTTTGGATTTCAAGTATTTTTATTTTTATTTATTTTTATTTTATTTTTAAACTTTACAATATTGTATTGGTTCTGCCATATATTGAAATGAATCCACCACAGGCATACACATGTTCCCCATCCTGAACCTGGCAATCTTGATTATAGCTTGTGTTTCATCCAGTCTGGCATTTTGCGTGATGTGCTCTGCATATAAGGTAAATAAGCAGGGTGACAATATACAGCCTTGACAAACTCCTTTCCCCCTTTTGAAGCAGTCTGTTTTTCCATGTCCGGTTCTGTTGCTTCTTGACCTGCATACAGGCTTCTCAGGAGGCAGGTAAGGTAGTCTGGTATTCCCATCTTTTTAAGACTTTTCCACTATTTGTTGTCTACACAGTCAAAGGCTTTAGTGTAGTCAATGAAACAGAAGTAGATGTTTTTCTGAAATTCTCTAGCTTTTCCTATGACCCAGGGGATGTTGGCAATTTGATCTCTGGTTCCTCTGCCTTTTCTAAATCCAGCTTGTTTTAAATCCTGGAAGTTCTCAGTTCACATACTACTGAAGCCTAGTTTGGAGGATTTTGAGCATTATTACCTTATTAGCATGTGAAATGAGTTTTTTTTTTTTTTCTAATTAGGTTTTTAAAACATTTTCAATGAGTCTGAAGAATCTAATGGAGATAATTACTGTTAATTTAATAACCAGAGGCAACAGTAATACTACCACAGAAATAATCTATTAATTGGCTAGTCATGAATGGAAAGACATCAGTTACATCTCTTTTCTTTGTTTCCTCAGAGCAGTTAGCTATTTAGACTGTACTTACCAGTACAGTCTAAAACCAATGAACCTTATTTAAATTTTTATTTGGAAATAATTTTAGTCTTACAGAAAATTACAAAAATATTACAGAGATTCCCTATGTTCTTCTCCTAGCTTCTCATAGTGGTAACAACTTAAGTGACCTGCCTCTTGAGAAACCTGTATGCAGGTCAGGAAGCAACAGTTAGAACTGGACATGGAACAACAGACTGGTTCCAAATAGGAAAAGGAGTTCGTCAAGGCTGTATGTTGTCACCCTGCTTATTTAACCTATATGCAGAGTACATCATGAGAAACACTGGGATGGAAGAAGCACAAGCTGGAATCAAGATTGCTGGGAGAAATATCAATAACCTCAGATATGCAGATGACACCATCCTTATGGCAGAAAGTGAAGAAGAACTTAAAAGCCTCTTGATGAAAGTGAAAAAGGAGAGTGAAAAAGTTGGCTTAAAGCTCAACATTCAGAAGACTAAGATCATGGCATCTGGTCCTACCACTTCATGGCAAATAGATGGGGAAACAGTGGAAACAGTGACTGACTTATTTTTCTGGGCTCCAAAATCACTGCAGATGGTGATTGCAGCCATGAAATTAAAAGACACTTACTCATTGGAAGGAAAGTTATGACCAACCTAGACAGCATATTCAAAAGCAGAGACATTACTTTGCCAACAAAGGTCCATCTAGTCAAGGCTATGGTTTTGTCAGTGGTCATGTATGGATGTGAGAGTTGGACTTGAAAGAAAGCTGAGCACTGAAGAATTGATGCTTTTGAACTGTGGTGTTGGATAAGACTCTTGAGAGTCTCTTGGACTGCAAGGAAATCCAACCAGTCCATCCTAAAGGAGATCAGTTCTGGGTGTTCATTGGAAGGGCTGATGCTGAGGCTGAAACTTCAGTACCTTGGCCACCTCATGTGAAGAGCTGACTCATTGGAAAAGACCCTGATGCTGGGAAAGATTGAGGGCAGGAGGAGAAGGGGACGACAGAGGATGAGATGGTTGGATGGCATCACCGACTCAATGGACATGGGTTTGGGTGGACTCTGGAAGTTTGCGATGGACAGGGAGGCCTAGCGTGCTGCGGTTCATGGGGTTGCATAGAGTCAGACACAACTGAGCGACTGAACTGAACTGAACAAACCACAGTACAATTATCAAAACTAAGAAATGAACATTGTTGTAATACTGGGTTGGTGCAAAAGTAATTGCGGTTTCACTCTGTTGAACTTTGTTGTTTGATAGTGGAATACATTTTTAAATAAAAGTGGTTATCATCTTAATGCACATTTCTTGCTTTATGACTAATGACTTATTACTTATTTTATATTTATTTTAGACTCCAGAAATGATGTTAGACAAGCAAATTTCAGTGATTTTTTATTCAAGTTCAAAATGGGTTGTAAAGCAGTGGAGACAACTACCAATGTCAACAACACATCTGGCCCAGGAACTGCTAATGAACATACAGTACAGTGGCAGTTCAAGAAGCTTTGCAAAGGAGATGAGAGCCTTGAAGATGAAGAGCACTGTGGCCAGCCATCAGAAGTTGGTAATGACCAACTGAGAGCAACCATCGAAGCTGATCCTCTTACAATTACATGGGAAGTTGCTGAAGAACTCAACATCGATCTTTCTATGGTCGTTCGGCATTTGAAGCAAATTGGAAGGGTGAAAAAGTTTGATAAATGACTGCCTCATGAGCTGACTGAAAAAAAAAAAAATCGTTGAAGTGTCGCCTTCTCCTATTCTATGCAACAACAATGAAACATTTCTCGATCAAATTGTGATGTGTGATGAAAGGTGGACTTTATACAACAACCGGTGATAACCAGCTCAGTGGTTGGACCAAGAAGAAGCTCCAAAGCACTTCCCAAAACCAAACTTGCACCAAAAAAAGGCATGGTAACCGTCTGGTGGTCTGCTGCCCATATGATTCACTATAGCCTTCTGAATCCCAGCGAACCATTACATCTGAGAAGTATGTTCAGCAAATTGATGAGATGCACCAAAAACTGCAATGCCTGCAGCCAGTACTGGGCAACAGAAAGGGCCCAATTCTTCTCCATGACAATGCTTGACCACACGTCGCAGAACCAACGCTTCCAAAGTTTCACGAATTGGGCTACAAAGTTTTGCCTCATTTGCCCTATTCACCTGACCTCTTGCCAACTAACTACCACTTCTTCAAGCATCTTGACAACTTTTTGCAAGGAAAATGTTTCCACAACCAGCGGGAGGCAGAAAATACTTTCCAAGAGTTTACTGAATCCTGAAGCACAGATTTTTATGCTACAGGAATAAACAAACATTTTTTGATGGCAAAAATGTGTTGACTGTAATTGTTCCTATTTTGATTGATAAAGATGTGTTTGAGCCTAGTTGTAATGATTTAATATTCACAATCCAAAACCGCAGTTACTTTTGTACCAACCTGATACTAAACTACCGGAGAAGGCAATGGCACCCCACTCCAGTGCTCTTGCCTGGAAGATCCCATGGATGGAGGAGCCTGGTAGGCTGCAGTCCATGGGGTCGCTAAGAGTCGGACACGACTGAGAGACTTCACTTTCACTTTTCACTTTCATGCATTGGAGAAGGAAATGGCAACCCACTCCAGTGTTCTTGCCTGGAGAATCCTAGGGACGGGGGAGCCTGGTGGGCTGCCGTCTCTGGGGTCGCACAGAGTCGGACATGACTGAAGCGACTTAGCAGCAGCAGCAATGCTAAACTACAGATCTTATTCAAAATTTACCAGCTTTCCCCCTGAAGTCTTTTTTTTTCCGTTTCAGGATCCTAACTGCACTTAGTTCTTGTGTCTCATTGCTATCCCAATCCATGGCAGTTCTTCAGTCTTTCCTTATGTTTCATTTTTCTGACACTTTAATGAGTTCTGGTTAGTTTTTCTGTAGAATGTCTCTCAATGTGGCATGTCTGGTATTTTCTTATGATTAAAGTTACACACTTTTAGTGAATTTACCACGGAAGTGATGTGTCCTTTTCAGTCATACAAGGAGTATGTGGTGTTGATAGGTCTTACAACTTGTATTAATTTTTGAATATACTTGGTTAAAGTGGTATCTGTTGGGTCTGCCACCATAAATTTATTACGTTCCTTTAACAGTTGATAAATATCATGGAGGAGATACTTTGAGACTCTGTCAGTATCCTGTTTCTCTGTAAATTTTTGCCCACAAATATTAGCAGCCATTTATAGAAATTGACTGTGGCATTTTTATAGTGCTGTTTACCAAATTTAGAACAACAGACTGGTTCCAAATAGGAAAAGGAGTACATCAAGGCTGTATATTGTCACCCTGCTTATTTAACTTATATGCAGAGTACATAATGAGAAACGCTGGACTGGAAGAAACACAAACTGGAATCAAGATTGCTGGGAGAAATATCAATAACCTCAGATATGCAGATGACACCAGCCTTATGGCAGAAAGTGAAGAGGAACTCAAAAGCCTCTTGATGAAAGTAAAAGTGGAGAGTGAAAAAGTTGGCTTAAAGCTCAACATTCAGAAAACGAAGGTCATGGCATGTGGTCCCATCACTTCATGGGAAATAGATGGGGAAACTGTGGAAACAGTGTCAGACTTTATTTTTTTGGGCTCCAAAATCACTGCAGATGGTGACTGCAGCCATGAAATTAAAAGACGCTTACTCCTTGAAAGTTATGACCAACCTAGATAGCATATTCAAAAGCAGAGACATTACTTTGCCAACAAAGGTTCATCTAGTTAAGGCTATGGTTTTTTCAGTGGTCATGTATGGATGTGAGAGTTAGACTGTGAAGACAGCTGAATGCTAAAGAATTGATGCTTTTGAACTGTGGTGTTGGAGAAGACTCTTGAGAGTCCCTTGGACTGCAAGGAGATCCAACCAGTCTATCCTAAAGGAGATCAGCCCTGGGATTTCTTTGGAAGGAATGATGCTAAAGCTGAAACTCTAGTACTTTGGCCACCTCATGCGAAGAGTTGACTCATTGGAAAAGACTCTGATGCTGGGAGGGATTGGGGGCAGGAGGAGAAGGGGACGACAGAGGATGAGATGGCTGGATGGCATCACTGACTCGATGGACGTGAGTCTGAGTGAACTCCGGGAACTGGTGATGGACAGGGAGGCCTGGTGTGCTGTGATGCATGGGGTCGCAAAGAGTCAGACATGACTGAGCGACTGAACTGACTGACTGACTGACCAAATTTATATAGTGGTGTTTACTTTGCTTTTCCCCTCATCCCCTCCACATTTGTTAAGTGAAATTTTTCTATAAGGAAGAGCTGTCCTTCCCTTGTATTTATTTGTTCAATTTATGTCAGTATAGACTCATGGGTATTTATTTCATTCTATGGGTTATAATCCAATACTATCATTGTGTTGGATTATATCAGTTTATCAATAGCATCATAAAATACTAATATTATTCTGCTGCTCAAATTGAGCTAGCTTTGGTCCCTGGGAGCTGTTAGGTTGGCTCCTTTGTCCTCCTGACATACCCCATCCTTTTGTGAACACTTCCATATTTTCTGGTATCACAAAATAGTGCAGGCTCATTTTATATTGTCTATGCTCTCACCTGAGAATCAACCTTTTCTCCAAGCAGCCCTGATTCCTTTTACTGGAGAATGGTATTTGGAACCAAATCTGGGGGCTAGGAGTGCTCGTTACTACTAGGGTGTCATTGCTACCGAATCCTCTTAGTAGACACAACTAGGAATACATGAATGTGTATCAGTTCATACATACCCATATACTTGTATTTTTCTGTATCTATATGTATTAAAAACTATGTAATCATACAGATAATTTTAATTCAATAATGCAAGGTTCCCCCTTTCCTTTGTAACTGTTAATAGAATTGCCAACCATTACCCCATTGAGAAAGTAATTTACTAACTAGACTACAGTATTTGTATCTTTCGTCTTTAGAGTATCCAGTGAAGATATTATTTTCCAAGGTTATTTAGCTCTTTCCTTATCTTCTTTTATCTTCTTTAATGTAGTTGTGTTACCCATTTGTAATAGAGTTCATTTGTTATTGTTTATATTCTATTTTGGGCTTCTTTTTTTTTAATTTTATTTTTAAATTTTACAATATTGTATTAGTTTTGCCAAATATCGAAATGAATCCACCACAGGTATACCTGTGTTCCCCATCCTGAACTCTCCTCCCTCCTCCCTCCCCATACCATCCCTCTGGGTCGTCCCAGTGCACCAGCCCCAAGCCTCCAGTATCGTGCATTGAACCTGGACTGGCGACTCGTTTCATACATGATATTATACATGTTTCAATGCCATTCTCCCAAATCTCCCCACCCTCTCCCTCTCCCACAGAGTCCATAAGACTGATCTATACATCAGTGTCTCTTTTGCTGTCTCGTACACAGGGTTATTGTTATCATCTTTCTAAATTCCATATATATGCGTTAGTATACTGTATTGGTGTTTTTCTTTCTGGCTTACTTCACTCTGTATAATAGGTTCCAGTTTCATCCATCTCATTAGAACTGATTCAAATGTATTCTTTTCTACAGGTTTCAGTTCAGTTCAGTTGCTCAGTCATGTCTGACTTTTTGCAACCCCATGAATAGCAGCACACCAGGCCTCCCTGTCCATCACTAACTCCCGGAGTTCACTCAAACTCATGTGCATCGAGTCGGTGATGCCATCCAGCCATCTCATCCTCTGCTGTCCCGTTCTCCTCCTTGCCCCAATCCCTCCCAGCATCAGAGTCTTTCCCAGTGAGTCAACTCTTTGCATGAGGTGGCCAAAGTATTGGAGTTTCAGCCTCAGCATCAGTCCTTCCAATGAACACCCAGGACTGGTCTCCTTTAGGATGGACTGGTTGGATCTCCTTGCAGTCCAAGGGACTCTCAAGAGTCTTCTCCAACACCACAGTTTAAAAGCATCAATTCTTCGGCACTCAGCTTTCTTCACAGTCCAACTCTCACATCCATACATGACCACTGGAAAAACCATAGCCTTGACTAGATGGACCTTTGTTGGCAAAATAATGTTTCTGCTTTTTAATATGCTATCTAGGTTGGTCATAACTTTCCTTCCAAGTATTTAATATTTTGGTGAAGAATTATAAATGGTATTTAAAAGATTTTATTTTCAATTATGTGTTGCTAGTATATAGAAAGTTGAGTTTCATATATTGATCATGTATCTGTAACCTTGCTAAACTCACTTATTAAATACAGCTTTAGCAGCATCCCATAAATTTTGATATGCTGTATTTTCATTTCAAAATATTTCCTAATTTTCCTTTTGATTTCTTCTTCTCTGACCCATAGGTTATTTAAAAGTTGTTATTTATCAAACATTTAGGAATTTTTCACAGATCTGTTATTGTTTCTAATTTAATTCCATTATGGTCAGAGAACATATTTAGTGAACTGAATATTTAAAATTTGTTGAGATTTATTCTATGGTCAGAATATAGTCTATCTTGGGAAATATTCTGTGTATGAGTTAAAGGTATGTATATTCTATATGACAAGGGTATGCTTGAACCCATACCTTCTTACTCAGATTCCTAGTGTCCTTTAGCCAGGAAATTAAAAGACGCTTACTCCTTGGAAGGAAAATTATGACCAACCTAGATAGCATATTAAAAAGCAGAGACATTACTTTGCCAACAAAGGTCTGTTTAGTCAAGGCTATGGTTTTTCCAGTAGTCATGTATGGATGTGACAGTTGGACTGTGAAGAAAGCTGAGTGCCAAAGAATTGATGCTTTTGAACTGTGGTGTTGGAGAAGACTCTTGAGAGTCCCTTGGACTGCAAGGAGATCCAACCAGTCCATTCTAAAGGAGATCAGTCCTGGGTTTCTTTGGAAGGAATGATGCTAAAGCTGAAACTCCAGTACTTTGGCCACCTCATGCGAAGAGTTGACTCATTGGAAAAGACTCTGATGCTGGGAGGGATTGGGGGCAAGAGGAGAAAGGGATGACAGAGGATGAGATGGCTGGATGGCATCACCGACTCGATGGATGTGGGTTTGAGTGAACTCTGGGAGTTGGTGATGGACAGGGAGGCCTGGAGTGCTGTGATTCATGGGGTCGCAAAGAGTTGGACATGACTCAGCGACTGAACTGAACTGAACTGAACTGATAAAGTAGAAAAGATAACATGTAGGGAAAGACAACAAGATGTATAAAGATTTCACAGGAAAAAATTAAAAGAATGTGTATTCTGCTGTGGTTCAGTGAAGTGTAAAGTAAATGTCAATTAGGTCAGGTTGGTTGATAGTCTTGTAAGTGTTCTATGTATCCTTACTGATTTTCTCTCTACTTGTTCTATTCATTATTAAGAGCAGCACATGGAAATCTACAACTATAACTGTGGATTTATCCTTGCAGTTCTATTGGATTTTGCTGCATGCATTCTGAAGTTCTGTTATTAGGTGTATAAACATTTAGAATTGTTATATCCTCCTGATAAACTGACCCCTTTGCCATTCCCCAGCAATATTCTCTAAAAATTACTTTGACATTAATATAGACCCAGCCTTTTCTTTTCTTTTTGTGGCAGAGAAAACATAGGATTCATCCTCCCAACAATTTACAAGTGTAGAGTACAATACTGTCAATCACTTGCACAATCACCTACAGTACAGTATTGTCAATCACTTGGGCTTCGATTGTTTTCAGCTTGAAACAATTACATCCAGATATTTTGGGGTGCAAATAACTATAGTTAACAGACTACAACAGACTACAATACTGTCAATCACTTGCACAATCTGGGACATCACCAGATTCTACCCACTTGCCATCCAACTCAGTCCTGCATGACTGAAACGCTACACTCATCACACCACGAACTCTGACTTCATCCTCCCTCCAGCCCCTGGAAACCACTATTCTTCTATTTGTCTGCGTTTGACCACTTTAGATTCCTCATAAGTGGAGTCATGCAGTATACATCTTTTTGTGACTGGCTGATTTCCCTTAGCATAACGTTCTCAAGATTAATCTATCGCTTCATGTGACAGAATTCCTCTTTTTTAAAAAGGTAAACAATATTCTGTTGTATATATATATACACCACGTTTTCTTAATCCATTCATCCATTGGTGGACACTTACATCACTTCCACCTCTTGGCTAGAGTGAATAATGCTGCTATCAACACTGCTGTACACATCTCTTTGAGATTCTGCTTTCGATTCTTTTGGATGTATACCCAGGAGTAGTACTGATGATCATATGGAACTTCTGTTTTATTTTCCATAGTGGCTATACCATTTTACATTCTTAACAGTATTCTAGTTTCTCCACATCCTTACCAACACTTAAAAAAAACAAACAGTAGCCATCTTAATGGGTGTGAGGTGGTATCTCATTGTGGTTTTAATTTGTATTCCCCTGCTTAATGATATTGAACATCTTTTCATATGCTTATGTGACATTTTATCTTCTTTGGAGAAGTGTTTATCCAAGTCCTTTGGTTGTTTCAAATTCAGGTTACTTGTTTACTTGTTTGTTGTTACTGAGTCACAGGAGTTCTTTATATAATCTGGATAGTAGCCAGATTATATAAATTTAAAATTTGATATAATCCCATGTTGTCTTTTGCTTTTGTTATCTGTGGTTTTGGTGTCATACCCATAAAAATCATTGTCAAAACTAGTATCATAAAGTTTCTCCCTATGTTTTCTTCTAAAAGGTATATAGTTTGAGGTTTTATGTTTAGGTCTTTAATCCATTTTAATTTTTGTACATGCTATGAGATGTGGTCTAACTTCTTTCCTTTGCATATGAATATTCAGTTTTCCTGACACCATTTGTTGGAGATTATCTTTTCCTCACTGTTACTCTTGGCAACACTGAAGATCATTTGACCATATAAGCAAGAATTTGATTTCTGGGTTCTCTATTCTGTTCCATTGGTCTACATGTCTGTATTTATACCAGTACCATCCTGTTTTGACTTCTGTGTCTTTGTAATATGTTTTGAAGTCATAAAGTGTGAGACTTCAGCTTTATTCTCCTTTTACAGGATTGTTTTGGCTATTCCAAGTCCTTCGAACTTCCATATGAATTTTAGAACTGTTTTTTCCACTTCTGTAAAAATACCACTGGTATTTTAAAACAACTTTATTGAGGAATAATTGATATACAAAAACTGTACATATGTACAATTATCTGAGTCTGGATAAATGCACATACCTTAGGAAACCACTGCTGCCATCAAGGTAACAGATATATCCATCATCTCCAGCACTTTCCTTGTGCTTCTCCTTTTTTTGTTTGTTTTTTGATAATACTTAACATGAAATCTACCGTCTAACAAAAATTCAAGGGCACAACACAGTATTGTTAATGACAGGAGGCACTATGTTGTACAACGGATCTCTAGAACGTACTTGTCTTGCATAACTGAGACTTTATACTCACTGAGCAACATCTCCATGATTCCGCTTATATAGGGTATCTAAAATAGTCAAACTCATAGAAGCAGAGAACAGAAATGGTACCTGCCAGGGAACAGCAGAATGGAACTGCTGGGATTTTGATAGAGGTTACATTGATCTATAGATTGCTCTGGACAGTACGGGCATTTAGAAACAGTAAGTCTTTCAATCCATGAGCATAGAAAGCCTCCCATTTATTTATAAGAGTTTTCTTTTAACAGGCAAAAAATTCAACAGAAGTTTAATAATGTGTACACATGGGAGAGACCCAGGAAAACTGAGTAAGTAGGCAAAATGGCCAAAGCTCTTACTTTAAATGCCATCTTCAGCTAGAGACACTAGTGGATGTTGGAGGTGGTGGTTTGGGACTTCAAAGGGGAGGAAAGCACTTCACGTGAAGATGGAAAAGCAATGTTTGATAAACAAAGGTTTGCTGGGCAAACAACAGGACAGGAGGACACAGAGTGGACTGTGATCTCTAGGCCCTGCTCAGTTTCACTCACCATACTTTGTGCATATTCTTTGCAGAGATTTCTGCTGATTGCTCTGATCACTCTGTTCCAGGAAGAGGTCCTCTATCTAAATTTTTTTAGGCAGCTAGGAAGATGGTCAAGGTTTTTTCTGAGTTTTTTGGGCTTCGATTGTTTTCAGCTTGAAATAATTACATCTAGATATTTTGGGAGGCAAATTTTGCTCCCTTACATGGACTTCAGTGAAGAAGTCAAAATATGAATGGGTTACCTTGCAAAAATAATTCCCAGACTTTGGAGGTGGGTGTCAAGGCACATGAACTCTGGGGGCCTGCAGGAAAGCTGAGGGGTACTGCAGTGAGAGAATTCCTGGGGACCTCATCCTTACCCCCCAGCAGATAAAGCCTGGGACATTTGGCTATTAACAATGTAAGAAATTAATATCTTGATGAAACTTGCTTTGGGGTTCTCTCTGGCCCCTGTCTTCATAGCCCTTTTGACTGAGTTCAGAGCCCTTGAAGTGCCTTCAAAATCCTCCACTCCCTGCCCACTGGGAAATCTCTACTGGGGTCTGCTTTCTTCTTGCAGATCCATGAGGAGACAGGTCTGGGTATATAGGTGAGATCCTCCAAACAGTGTGTGCATGGAAAAGAGGTGTCGGAGGGGTCAGCCCTGGGAGTTCCAACATTCAGAAATCAGAAGAATGTGGAGGGATTTTTCTGCTTTTGCCAAATTATTTCTTTCTTGAGTTCTTAGCCATAACACTTCTGGCTAAAGGGTGGGAACAATATGGCTGTAAATGAATGTATGAGTCAATTTCTGGGCAACTTCACCATCATTGGATATTAACATTCAACTTTTTGGCGGGTCCTTTTAGAATGTGTAAATTGTTATCTTCAGACTACTTCCATTTACATTTCTTTGATTTCTAGTGAGAATTAACGTTTTCCTGTTTGGGGCTTCCCTAGTGGCTAGTGGTAAAGAATCCGCCTGCAATACAGGAGACAACTACAATGTAGGAGACACAAGTTCAAGCCCTGGGTCAGGAGGATCCCCTGGAGAAGGAAATGGCAACCCACTCCATCATTTTTGCCTGGGAAATCCCATCGACAGAGGAGCCTGGCAGGCTACAGATCATGGGGTTGCAAAAGAGTCAGATAAGACTAAGCAACTAAACAACAACTATAATGGTCCTGTCTTTTATCTCTTTATCTTTTAGAATATAGACATTTATTTTACAAATTTGTATCAGCTATTTTTTTCATTTAATTTTTTGTTGAAGTATAGTTGATCTACAGTGTTATGTTAGTTTCAGAATTTTTGCAGATTATATTCCATTATAGATTATTACCAGAAAATGGCCATCATTCCCTGTGCTTTACAGTATATCCTTGTTACTTATTTTATATATATTATATAATATATCCTTTTTCAGATTCTTTTGCATTGTAGGTTATTACAAGATACAGAATACAGTTCTCTGTGCCATATGGTAGGTCCTTGTTGTGTATCTACTTTATATATAGTATGTGTATCTATTAATCCAAAGCTCCTAATTTATCCCCCCCTCTGCCTTGGTTCCCCTTCAACCATAAATTTGTTTTCTATGTCTGTGAGTCTGTTTCTAAATAAGTTCATTTGTATCATTTTTTAAGATTCTACATACAAGTGACAGCATATGATATCCATCTTTATCTGACTTACTTCATGAGTATGATGATCTCTAGGCCCATCTATATCAATGCAAATGACATTACTTCACTCCATTATATATATCTTCTTTATCCATTCCTCTGCCAATGGACATTTAGGTTGCTTCCATGTATTGGCTACTGTAAACAGTCCTGCTTTGAACACTGGGGTGCATGTATCTTTTCAAGTTAAGAGTTTTTGTCTTCCAAATATGTGCCCAACAGTGGATTGCTGGCAGCTCTACTTTTAGTTTTCTGAGTAACCTTTGTACTGCATTCCACACTAGCTGTACCAATCTACATTCCCACCACAGTGGAGGAGGGTTTCCTTTTCTCCACACCTTCTCCAGCATTTGTTATCTGTAGACTTTTTAATAGCCATTCTGACTGGTGTGAGGTTATACCTCATTATAGTTTTGATTTGCATTTCTTCAAGAGCCTTCTTTTGATTAGTGTTAGTATGATATATATATTTTCCTCCCCTTTCACTTTTAAACCTGTTTATGTCTTTATGTTTCTTTCAGGGTCTTGGTTTTTTGTCTAATCTTTGGGTCTTGGTTTTTTTTGTCTAATACTATTTTAGGTCTTGGTATTTTTGTCTAACATTTGCCTTTGAGGGATATGCACGCCACTTATAGGTGACTATTGATATGGTTAGGTTTAAACCTCTTATCCCATCCAGCCTTTGTTCCTTTTGCCCTTCCATTTCTGCCTCCATTTGGGGTAACTGAGTGTGCTTTATAATTCTTTTATTTCCTTTTTTGGCTTATTAGCTATAACTATAGCTATAGCTCTTGTTATTTCAGAGGTACATCAGAGGTTACAACATACATCTTTAACTTAGTATAATCTACTTGCAAGAAATGTTAAACAACTTCATGGATTATATGTGAACCATAACAATATACTTCTATTTCTCTTCTCCTAATCTTTATGCTATTGTTGTTAAACTGTACTTAAACATATGTTAGAAATAACATAATGCAGTGTTGATAGCTTCATTTAAAGAGTTAATTTTCTTCTAAAGAGATGTGAATAATAAGAAATCACATGTATGTAGTTACTACTTCTGGAGCTCATTCCTTTGTGTAGACTTGTATTTCCATCTGGTATTATATTCCTCCTTGCATAAACAACTTTTTTAAAAAACAAACAAATGAAACACATCTCTTGTAATGCATTTCTGCTGGTGATGAATTCTTTGAGTTTTTTATGTCCAAAAATAAAAATCTTTAGTCTACCTTCATTTTTGAAGGATATTTTCATTGGGTATAGTATTCAAGGTTGACTGTTCTTTTCTTTCAGCACTTTAGAGATGTTTCTCCTCTGTCTTCTGGCTTGGATTTTTCCAACACGAAATCCACTGTCATCTTATCTTTGTTCCACTCTATGAAATGTGACTATTTTCTCTGGCTACTTTTCAAACTTTCTATTATTGATTTTGAGCTACTTTATTGTGATGTGCCATAGCTCAGTTGGTAAAGAATCCTCCTGTGATGCAGGAGATCCCAGTTCAATTCCTGGGTCAGGAAGATCTGCTAGAGAACGTATAGGTTACCCACTCCAGTATTCCTGGGCTTCCCTTGTGGCTCAGGTGGTAAAGAATCTCCTGCAATGGTGGGAGGCCTGGGTTTGATCCTTGGGTTGGGAAGATCCCCTGGAGAAGGGAAAGGCTACCCACTCTAGTATTCTGGCCTGGAGAATTCCATGGACCACGGTCCATGGGGTAGCAAAGAGTTGGACACGACTGAGTGACTTTTACTTTCACTGGTATAATTTTGTGTTTCTTGAGCTTTGCGCTTATCAAAATCTTAGGTTTGTGGGTTTATAGTTTTTATCAAGTACAGAAAATTCTGGGCCATTATCTCTTCAAATAATTTTTGGTCCCCGTGCAATGTAATTTCAGCACTAACCATCCAGAGTTAGTGCAGATTTCAGAGGTTAACGACACAGTTCTAAACAAGACTCGTCTTACTTCAGACACCAGCCATAACTCTGGGGTTCCCAGGCTACCCACACTTCTGACTAACTGGTTATAAATTTGGGGGTTTCCATTATCCTCTGAGGTTCAACAACTTTCTCAAATGACAGAACTGGGCAAACACTATACACAGAACCGAGGAAAGTACTATATTATGATTTCTACTCTATTATAAAGAATACAAATCAGGACAAGCCAAGTAAGAGATGCACAGGGCAAGGTCTGAAACGTGGAGCTTCTGTGTCCCCAAGACAAGTTACACTTTCAGCACATCACTGTGTATCATTAACCAGGGGAGCTCAATTGTGCTTCAGTGTCCAGTTTTTAACTGGGCATTATATAGACATGATTAACTGAATCATTGGCCATATGATTGGATTCATTATATAGACATGATTAACTGAATCATTGGCCATATGATTGGATTCAATCTCCATGCTTCCTCCCTTTTTTGGAGATCAGGCTGATAATCTGATCTCAGGTTATCACCTGGCTGAAAGCCTCAACCTTTATTCATGTGGTTGCCCTTCCAGCATGGCAGGCTCTCATCCTAGAACTACATTGGGGCTCATGATGAGTCACCTCATTAGTATAAATGTAGGCGTGATCCCAGGAGCCCACCATGAAGAACACAGACACTTATAATTCAGGAAATTCCAAGGCTTTAGAAGCTCTGTCCTTGGGCTAAGACCCGACAAATTACAGCATCCTCTCTTCCATTTATGTTAAGTTGCTTGAAGCCAGGTTCCACAGCTCACTGATGCTCTTTGCATTTTCCTTTAATTCTTTTTATATGTCTCTGTGTCTCATTTTGGGTAGTTTCTATTCTATTTCTTCAAGTTCACTATCCATTTCATTTGCAATGTTTAATCTGTTGTCAATCCAATCTGGTATATCTTTCACTCCAGACACCTTAGTTTTCATCTCTATAAGTTCAATTTGGGTCTTTAAAAAAGTGTTCAGTTTTGATATTTAATATACTTATCTGCTAATTTTAAAATCTATGTCAGTTCCAAGTCAGTTTCAATTGATTGGTTTTTCTCCTAATTATCAATTGTATTCTTCTGTTTCCTGGCATGCCTGATGACGCCAGTCATTTTGAATTTTGTCTTTTTGAGGGTTGGATATTTTTGTATTCTTATTCTAAACTTCTGAATAGAATACATATTTTCTGTTCTGGGATGCTATTAAGTCACTTTGAAAAACCTTTCATCCTTCTAGATTGTGCTTTCCTGATCTGTTAGACAGGACCCAGCACTGTCTATTCTGGGGCTAATTATTCTCCCCCACTACTCAGGCAGGTGGCTCAGGCGTCTGCCCACAATGTAGGAGACCTGGGTTCGATCCCTGAGTCAGGAAGATCCCCTGGAGAAGGAAATGCAACCCACTCTGGTACTCTTGTCTGGAAAATTCCATGGACAGAGAAACCTGGTAGGCTACGGTCCATGTGGTTGTAAAGAGCTGGACAGGACTGGGCGAGTTCATTTTCACTTTCACTACTGAGGCAAGAGGGATTCCCTGGTGACTCAGGGGTAAAGAATCCATCTGGCAATACAGGAAACACAGGTACCATCCCTGGGTTGGGAAGATATCCTGGAGAAGGAAATGGCAACCCACTCTAGTATTCTTGCCTGGGAAGCCCCATGAACAGAGGAACCTAGTGGGCTACAGTCCATGGGGTTGCAAAATAGTCAGACTCAACTTAGTGACTAAATAACAACTGAGGCAAGACTCCTACGACTACTCAGTGCTACGTCTTATGAAGTTTTCCAGTCTGGGTGGTAGGGTCAGATACTATTCTTGGCTGTGTGTGACCCACAGGTATGGTCCCAATTTTGGTTGCAAAGAGTCAGACATGACTGAGCAACGTTCACTTCACTTCTTCACCTTTGGCGACTATCCTCAGATATATCTGCTGGATTCTCATGGAGGACTTCTGAAGATCTCTGGAGTTTTCTCTCTGTGTACTTCTTTCCTCTTTGGTGCTCTGCCTTGAGAATTCTAGCTACTTTTTCTTCCAGATTCTCAACTCTCCTAAACTCAGGAGTTCGCTGAACCCCGCTTAGGGTCCCCAGCAGTACACTGTGGCTTGGAAACTCTCTCAAGGAAATTATAAGGCTAACCTTGTTTGTTTTCTGCTTCTCAGAAATCACTCTTTTGTTGCCAGATGTCTGCCATCTTGAAAACCACTGTTTTGTATTTCTTGCCTGATGTTTTTTGTTGTTTCAAATGGCAAGGCAAATCCAGTCCCAGTTACTCCATTTTGGTAATAAACAGAAGATCTGTTGATTTTGTATGTTAATTTTATTTCCTACTATTTTACTGAATTCTTTTATTGTTTGAGTTCTATCACTGATTCTCTTGAATTTCCAGGTTTACTGTCATGCCATTTATGAATACATACTTCTTCAACCATTCTTTTTTTTAAAAAACTTTTAATTTTGTATTGAAGTAGGGCTTCAGCTCAGTTGGTAAAGAATCCGCCTGCAATGAAGGAGACCTGGGACTGATCCCTGGGTTGGGAAGATCCCCTGGAGAAGGGAAAGGCTACCCACTCCAGTCGGATACAACTGAGCAACTTTCACTTACTATAGCCAATTAACAATGTCTCCAACCATTCTTATGCCTCTAGTTGTTTTCTCTTGTATAATTACTCTAGTACAATGTTGAACAGTACTGGGACAGTGGCATCCTTGCCCTGTTTCTGATCTTAATAGAAAGGCCTTTAATATTTCCTTATTAAATAACACACTGGCTTTAGCATTAGGTATATACATTGTAACAATGTTAAGAAAGTATCTCAAATACTTACTTTCTTGAGCAGGTTTTTTTTGGCTGTGCCATATGGCATGTCAGATCTTATTAACAGTTCCCTAACCAGGTATTGAACCTGTTGTGACCTCTGCAGTGGAAGCATAGAGCCTTAACTATTGGACTGCCAGGAAGTCCCTTGAGCGTTTTTATCAGATCAGATCAGATCAGATCAGATCAGTTGCTCAGTCGTGTCCGACTTTTTGTGACCCCATGAATCACAGCACGCCAGGCCTCCCTGGCCATCACCAACTCCCAGAGTTCACTCAGACTCACGTCCATCGAGTCAGTGATGCCATCCAGCCATCTCATCCTCTGTTGTCCCCTTCTCCTCCTGCCCCCAATCCCTCCCAGCATCAGAGTCTTTTCCAATGAGTCAACTCTTCGCATGAGGTGGCCAAAGTACTGGAGTTTCAGCTTTAGCATCATCCCTTCCAAAAGAAATCCCAGGGCTGATCTCCTTCAGAATGGACTGGTTGGATCTCCTTGCAGTCCAAGGGATTCTCAAGAGTCTTCTCCAACACCACAGTTCAAAAGCATCAATTCTTTGGTGCTCAGCCTTCTTCACAGTCCAACTCTCACATCCATACATGACCACAGGAAAAACCATAGCCTTGACTAGACGAACCTTTGTTGGCAAAGTAATGTCTCTGCTTTTGAATATGCTATCTAGGTTGGTCATAACTTTCCTTCCAAGGAGTAAGCGTCTTTTAATTTCATGGCTGCAGTCACCATCTGCAGTGATTTTGGAGCCCAGAAAAATAAAGTCTGACACTGTTTCCACTGTTTCCCCATCTACTTCCCATGAAGTGGTGGGACCGGATGCCATGATCTTAGTTTTCTGAATGTTGAGCTTTAAGCCAACTTTTTCACTCTCCACTTTCACTTTCATTAAGAGGCTTTTGAGTTCCTCTTCACTTTCTGCCATAAGGGTGGTGTCATCTGCATATCTGAGGTTATTGATATTTCTTCTGGCAATCTTGATTCCAGCTTGTGTTTCTTCCAGTCCAGCGTTTCTCATGATGTACTCTGCATATAAGTTAAATAAACAGGGTGACAATATACAGCCTTGACAAACTCCTTTTCCTATTTGGAACCAGTCGTTGTTCCATGTCGAGTTCTAACTGTTGCTTCCTGACCTGCATACAAATTTCTCAAGAGGCAGATCAGGTGGTCTGGTATTCCCATCTCTTGAAGAATTTTCCACAGTTTATTTTGATCCACACAGAGCGTTTTTATGAATGGTTGTTAAAATTTTGTCCAAAGTTATTTCAGCATCTTTTGAGACAATCATGATTTTTCTTTTAGATACAATATGTGATATTAATAAAGATCTTAATTTTGAACCAATTTTGACTTCCTGGAATAAATCCCACCAGGTTATGTGCATCTGCTTGGTAATATTTTGTTACTTCTTATCATTAATCATGAATTAGGTTCATTTGCAGTTTTCTTTTTTGTACTGTCTTTACTTGGTTTACATATCAGTTTAATAGTTATTTCATTGAAAGAGCTATGGAGTTTTCCTTCCTTTCTAATTCTCTGGAATAATTTACTGAGCATTAGGACTCTCTGATCTTTGAGGGTTTTATAGAATTCCCCTGAAACTACCTGGGCCTGTTGCTTTTTGTGGGGTAGTTTCTTAATAAAGATCTCTATTTCTTCCAAGGAAATTACTCTATTAATCTTTCTAAATAAAATGGGATGAATTTTGGTCAGATATAGTTTCCTAGGACGGAGAAGGCAATGGCACCCCACTCCAGTACTCTTGCCTAGAAAATCCCATGGATGAAGGAGCCTGGTGGGCTGCAGTCCATGGGGTTGCTACGAGTCGGATGCGACCGAGTGACTTCACTTTCACTGTCATGCATTGGAGAAGGAAATGGCAACCCACTCCAGTGTTCTTGCCTGGAGAATCCCAGGGACGGGGGAGCCTGGTGGGCTGCCATCTATGGGGTCCCACAGAGTCCGACACGACTGAAGAGACTTAGCGGCAGCAGCTGCAGCAGTTTCCTAGGAAATTATCCATTCCAGCTAGGTTTTCAATTTTATTTCCGAATAAATATGAGATCTGCAAAAATAGTCTTTTATGATTTTTAAAAAATTTATTCTGTTGCTCCTTGTCATTTCTTATTTTGTGTATTAGTGCTCTCTCTTTTTTCTTGATGAAATTAGCTAATTGTTGGTCTATTTTGTTAATGTTTTCCCCATAGCAAGATTTTAATTTACTAAAAATGCTACTGTTTTTTAAATTCTCTGTCTCTTTAGGTTTTGATCATTACTGGAGGTCAGTCTAGTCAAGGCTATGGTTTTTCCAGTGGTCATGTATGGATGTGAGAGTTGGACTATAAAGAAAGCTGAGCGCCAAAGAATTGATGCTTTTGAACTGTGGTGTTGGAGAAGACTCTTGAGAGTCTCTTGGACTGCAAGGAGATCCAACCAGTCCATTCTAAAGGAGATCAGTCCTGGGTGTTCTTTGGAAGGAACGATGCTAAAGCTGAAACTCCAGTACTTTGGCTACCTCATGCAAAGAGCTGACTCATTGGAAAAGACTCTGATGCTGGGAGGGATTGGGGGCAGGAGGAGAAGGGGAATGACAGAGGATGAGATGGCTGGATGGCATCACTGACTCGATGGACATGAGTTTGAGTGAACTCTGGGAGTTGGTGATGGACAGGGAGGCCTGGCGTGCTGCAATTCATGGGGTCGCAAAGAATCGGACACGACTGAGCAACTGAACTGAACAGAACTGAGCTGGAGGTGAGTGGTGGGTATATGGAGGTTCATAGAGCATTCTGCATTTGTAGATGCTCAAAATTCTCCATAATAAAAATTAAAAAATTATATATACATATGGTATAAAATCAAGCAGTATATAAAAACTTATGATGGAAAGAACCATTCTACCAACCTACCCTGTCCATGGACCTTTAGCCCTACTTCTGTTGAATCACTTATGTTTTTATTTCTTTTGCTGTTTACCTCTATAATTAAACATAAATTTAAGATAAACATAAATTATTTAAGTATAATGAAATACTATGTTACAATTACTTTTCTTTATAGCTTTATCAACTTTAGACAATGTTTATGATTCTCTGCTAGGGAAGGTGAGGATTTAGCTAATTTATACTGGCCCACTTTACTCCCCTTTACCCAGTGGTTATGATCGTGGTTATGATTTTTAGTTTTTGTATTGGTTATCTCTGTAAATGAGAAATAATCAATTTATACATTTAATTTTCACCCCATTTCATCTTAGTGCCTTAAGTTCTATTTATAGGATGATGACAATACCACTTCTACCTTTATTTTCTCTTTTTCTCCTTCACATTTTGGCAATATTTTGACTTCTACATTGTTCAGGTTGCTTAAATACTGTTCTGCAACCATAATAAAATTTTCTTCAGTTTATTCATAGGATGACTTATAGGTGTTATACATTAAAATATTTTACAACATTTTGACTCTAAATACTGTTGAATGCCAGTTAAGCAGCATACTAGGAATGCATATCATTTCTTACTGGTCCAACATCATGTCCCTTGGGCATTCAAAGGAGAATATTCTGGGCACTGAAGTTAAATGAACTTCCTTTTTTTCTTTTTTTAAGGTGAGGCATCCTAAAGGAAATCAGTCCTGAATATTCACTGAAGGACCGATGCTGAAGCTGAAACTCCAATACTTTGGACACATCATGCGAAGAACTGACTCACTGGAAAAGACCCTGATGCTGGGAAAGATTGAAGGTGGGAGGAGAAGGGGACAAAAGAGAATGAGATGGTTGGTTGGCATCACCGACTCAATGGATATGAGTTTGAATAAACTCTGGGAGTTGGTGATGGACAGGGAGGCTTGGCATGCTGTAGTCCATGGAGTCGCAAAGAGTCAGACACAACTAAGCGACTGAACTGAAGATGAGGCTTTATTGGGGTCCTTTGAACTTCCTTTTCTTACTTTCCACCAGTTGTTTATAATCCTGTCATATTTTAGTTTGCATCATGTTTATATATGACTTCAGAGTTTTTTTTATTTTTCTTAGAGTTTCTAATTGCCTTTCTTCAGCTTAGAGTTTCTAACTGCCTTTCTTCAGCATTATGACACATAATGCTGCATATTCATTATATTCTTCAGTTCCCCTGTTCTTAAATATAAAAACTATTGCATGGACTCACTCCTCCCCTCCTAGCTCCTTCCCAGAGAAATCCCGTCTTCTCTATTCTGCAGTGGCTGCTCTTCAGTTGCCAACCTGGGACTTTATTTCACTTATTCTCTTAAGTGAATCCATTGTTTCCTGGATCTCATGCATTTCTTCTTGGTTTGTTTAATTTGCTATAGTATATATTCAAGTAACTCTCCAAGAAAACAGGAGATAAACTTTCTGAGTTTTTAAATGTCTTTATTCTAAACTCATATCTGATCTACAGCTTGGCAGGATATAGAAATCTGAGTTCAAACCCATTTCTCCAGGGTTGCCAATGAGAATGTAATACCACCCCAATTCTTATTCCTATTAGGGTGACCTGGTTTTTCTCTCTGGAGGATTTCAGTGGCTTTCTAAAATTTCAAGAGGACTTATGTGTGTCTTTTTAAAATTGTGTTTGCCACTCAGAGGCTCCTTTCAACCAAAAGACTTATATTCTGAATATTCTGGTTCTGTGGGCAGTGACTGGAGGGAACGTGAGAGCTGGGTTGGAGGGCCATATTCTGTTTTTGATCACATGATGGCCACACAGGCACGATGTGCTTCCCCAAGAAAGTAAACAGGAATCTGAAGGAGTCCCACTGGGTTTCTGCTCTTTGGACCCATCCTATCACTCCTGTGTTTCTAATTCTCTCCATCTTGTATTATTTATTTGATGATTCTGTATTACTTCTTTGATGATTTCCTTCTTTCCATTTCCCCCCTTCTTTCTCCCCTAGATTCCAGTTAGTGAGATGCTGAAATTCTTGCATCCAGTATCGTGCATCGAACCTGGACTGGCGACTTGTTTCATATATGATATTATACATATTTCAATGCCATTCTCCCAAATCATCCCACCCTCTCCCTCTCCCACAGAGTCCAAAAGACTGTTCTATACATCAGTGTCTCTTTTGCTGTCCCGTATACAGGGTTATTGTTACCATCTTTCTAAATTCCATATATATGCATTAGTATACTGTATTGGTGTTTTTCTTTCTGGCTTACTTCACTCTGTATAATAGCTGAATGGGTCCTTTATGTCGTCACTTCTGTCTGTCTGTCTCTCTCTCTCTAACATGTGTGCATTTGCGTGCCCCAGAGACATCCTTAACTTTAGTTGCCAGGCCAAGAAATGTGCACAGCTCTTTCTTGTGTCAGCATCTAGTCTTGTCTTATATAATTTCTCTGAATATAGTAATTATTTTTTTAAAATGACTTTTTAAGAACAGTTTTAGCCTTACAGAAAAGTTGAGAAGATAGTGTCAAGTTCCCATATATCTGCACCCAGGTCTCTAATTATTAACATCTTACATTAGCATTTGTTATAACTAATAACCCAATATTGATACATTATTATTACTATTATTCAAGGCTATACTTAATTCACATTTCCTTAGTTGCTGCTGCTGCTGCTAAGTCGCTTCAGTCGTGTCTGACTCTGTGCGACCCCATAGACGGCAGCCCACCAGGCTCCCCCATCCCTGGGATTCTCCAGGCAAGAACACTGGAGTGGGTTGCCATTTCCTTCTCCAATGCATGAAAGTGAAAAGTGAATGTCTTTTCTTCTATTCTAGCATCTCATATTACATTTAGTTGTTGTGCCTCCTTAGGCTCCTTTTGGCTTAGACAGTTTTTCAGACTTTCCTTGTTTCTGACGACCTTGATAGTTTTGACAAGTACTGGCCAGATACTATCTAGGATGTTCCTCTACTGAAATTTGTCTTAACATGCTCCAAGTGCAGTCCGGCTGCACTTTATATTTGGGAACCAGGTAAGCAGTCAAATGGTCAACTGCTCTGTACCCCAGCCTTCAGTGATTCCCCATTCCTAGTACTTCACATCAACTCTGCCAACTCTGAGTTCATAGCCTCCCTGGGCGATCCTAATGAGCAGAGTGGAACAGAGTAGCTCACTTCTCCACTGCAGCTCACTTCTCCCAGAGCCCCTTGCTCTGGGCTGTGGTCTCCTTTGCTTGCTTCCACTTTCTATCTTCAAGAAATACTAGATCTCCTGTACACTGATTTTTTTCCTCCTCTGTTCCTCTCTGACATTCCACTCACTTTCATTGGTTTATTCCTTTTAACATATCAATATTTATCTTTAGAGGAGTCTGGAAAAGAATGAGAGGGGTAGCAGTCTGTCCTCTTTTATGAGCAGATGCCACATATCCAATTTTTATATAAAAATAAAACTTCTTATCTTTAAGGGAAGGAAGTAAAAATGTCCACTAATTTTGTTGTTTGTTCATAATTCTCTTGGCATAGCTTAGTTTATATTCCTGTCAAAGCTTTTATTAAAGTTTCTGATAAAACTCAGTCAGGGTAGTCCCCACAGGAAAAAGAATTCTCCCATATGAATCTTTCATGAAGCACCTAAATGAAGAGTTGTGGGTAAGGGAACAAACAAGGGAATGGGAGGTACCAGGGATGAGCAACAGAAAGATACTGTTACAATCCTTAGGGCCAAGGGACCAGGGAGGAACAGACCAACAGGAGCCCAGTAAGCACCACAACTGTGGAGAAGGGGCCTTGCCCCGTTAGCTGAATTATAGAGAAACATACAATTAGTATGCTGAAGCAAACAGTTGGGAAGACACGCTAACTTCTTTCTTCTCTGCCCTCCCACCTCCTGGCAGTGAGATCCACTGGCCAGACCAACCTGAAGCTAGTCAGCAAACGGAGTGAAAAAGATGCAGTTTATAGGAGACAGAGTAGGGCCGGGAATGGATGAGTGGGTGAGGGTGAGGGGTGGCTGAAGAATTTACAGAAAACATAAATAGGAACACATAACATTGGGTTTTATACATGACGGTCTTGATTAAATGTGAAAAACTTAACAATCTTCATTCCCATGAATACTTTTTAAAGGGGAACAAAAACATATCGCAGAAGAGTTTAAGAATAATCAAAGCTATCATGCAGATTAAAATAAGCTCAAAACCCTGCACATAAAATAAATTACATCCAAACTTCATTTTCTGAACATGTATAACTGTTCCAACAATTAGAATCTGTCATACAGCGCTAGAAGTTAGGGTAGTGGTTCCCCTACAGTGGCAGGGACTGGCAGGGAGCAGGAAGTGTTTGGGGGTGCTGGTAGCGTTTGGTTTCTTCATCTGCGTGCTAGTTACACAGAAGTGCTCACATTGTGAAAATTAATTGCTGCATCATGATTAGTGTGTTTTTACGTGTGTATATGTTGCAATTCAAAAATCTAAAAGAAAAAATAATATGGTAGCCACAAATACAACTTAAAAAAAAACTAAAGTATGTCCATGTATCTTTCTGCCCTTTTTCAGGCATCCTTACTAACAGTCAACAAGGATTTACTAGAACAACTCAAAAAATGATGTGCATTCAACAGAAATGAAAGGCAGGCTTCAGCTTCAAGGAATTTGTGAACTACTTAGGAAAATGTAATATTTAGATATGGAATACATTAACAAGCAATGTATCAAGCTATGAAGAATGCTGTAATAAAAACAGATTCAATATTGGCATGCAACTGATTCTCATCAGAAGGCCTGGATATAAATATTCCCCCACTGGGCTCTTTCTGTTGGAGATCTCTTTCTCTTTAACCTTAATGAAGGTCAGCTTGATTAGCTAGGCCAAATGCCTGATTTCAGGAGGTGCTTCTGTGATTGCTGTGGGTGGGCACAGGGGGAGCCTAAGTAAGGCCTCTCTCTTCTGCTTCAGTGGGAGTAGCCCTGTTTCATCTGGGCTATAATATATATACTATTATCTGTTTTATACTATCTATTTATACTATTATCTGTATCAATTTTTACTTAACAAAAGAATTTTGCTGCTAAAATAAGCTTGGAAACCACTCGTCTAGAAATCTAATCTCTAAATTAGTATATCTCAATTGACATATCTTACAGTTGAAAAAATTTTAAAAGCTTCTGAAACTCTAAAAATAAAACCCATTTTAAAAGGAAATGAAAATTACCTGAAGTAAAGGAATAAAATCATCCTGTTCTAGAGAGCTGCAGCTGGGCTTTGCAAGAAGACAGATAAACTTAGAGGCATCATCATGATGGTTACTCAGCAACCTAGAAAAGAAATGACTGCTTAGGAAGATTGGTTACTGTGAACAGTGACCACAACATCAATAGTTGGGAATTTCAGTCTGGTCTGAAGGCCATTTAGGTCAAGAATCAAGTGCTTTCTTTTCAATGATTAAAAAAAAGGAAAAAATTCCATGCTGCTGATTTTGTACAAGGGCCTTCTTAATTAAAGCTCAACAACAAGATGGTATATTATTTTTGTAGAATGCTTCTGAGACACCAAGTCAACTGAACTAATGCAGGTAAAAATACACGTGAAGAATGTCCATTCAGGTTAGCTCAGGGTATCTGGAACCAGAACTCCAGAGCTGCCCACAAGGAGGGAACACATCTGACGGACCACCATGTACCGCGTAAGGCATGAACTTCTGTTTGTCCAGGTTTGCAGACATTCAGGACCAACCTGAGGGGGCTTTTGAAATGAGACTTTGAAGGACCAGGCTTAAGAAAAAATGAAGGCACTATTAAATCTTAAAGCTCTAAGAATTCCTCATATCCCGCTAATTGCTGGACGTTTCAATTTGGATGCTATACTCACATAGCAAAGTCAAAATAGTGAAAACCAAATTTAGAATCTTCTTCTCAAAGTCAGTTCTTTTCATGGATGTCTATTTTTGTCAATTGTGGTACCACTCCAAGTTATTTGGGCTTCAAAATTTGAAGTCATTTCAAACTTATTTCTCTTCCTTATTCTCCACATCCAGTTAGTCTCCAAACTTTCTTGCTTTTCTTCTTTAATCATTTATTGAATGCTAACTGTGTGCCAGATACTGTGTCTGGCCTTGTGTGTATTTGGAATACAAAGAAAATAAGACATGGTGTTGTGCCCTGTAAGGAGCTTACAGTCCAGTGAGAGAGATACACCAATAAGATCATACTCCTGGATAATCTTATTAGAGAAATAATAAATTCAGGGTGTCATGGAAGGACACAGGATAGCCAGTGAGATTCCCTGAAGAGTTGTGAAGTGGAAAAGGGGCTGCTGTGGGTCAAGAGAGCTGTTATACAGAGTGAAGTAAGCCAGAAAGAAAAACACCAATACGGTATAATAACGCATGTATATGGAATTTAGAAAGATGGTAACAATAACCCTGTATACGAGACAGCAAAAGAGACACTGATGTATAGAACAGTCTTTTGGACTCTGTGGGAGAGGGAGAGGGTGGGATGATTTGGGAGAATGGCATTGAAATATGCATAATATCATATATGAAACGAGTCGCCAGTCCAGGTTCGGTGCACAATACTGGATGCTTGGGGCTGGTACACTGGGACGACCCAGAGGGATGGTATGGGGAGGGAGGAGGGAGGAGGGTTCAGGATGGGGAACACATGTATACCTGTGGCGGATTCATTTTGATATATGGCAAAACCAATACAATATTGTAAAGTTAAAGGATAAAATTAAAAAAAGAAGAGGGCTGCATGTACAAATGCCTGGTATGAGACTGCACAAATTATTTGGGCAACTGCAAGCACTGGAGGTGGGAAGGGAAGGGGACATGAGCATTAGGATCAGATCCTGGAGGCCCTTTCACATTCAGGTCCAGGTCAAGTCCAGGTCAAGAAGCCTGGACTTCCGCCTATTCACAGAAAAATTTTAACTTGGACAGGGAACATGATCAGATGTGTTTTTCATAAATACCAGGCAGAAGTTTGTCTAAGGGCTTGAGCAATAATACTGGCAGTGTGAGACGAAGAGAAAGGGGCAAATACAGCTGAAAATGAAAGGACATGATAGTTGAGTGGTGTGGAGGGGTACAAGTGGGGAAAGTCCATGATGACGTCCAGGTTTCTAGCCTGGACCACTAGTGCTTGGAATATAGCATGGGAACACATTTTAAACAACCATTTCTTCCCTCCTGTTTCCAGTTTACCATGAAGTCCAGGGTCTTCTTATTTCATGCTGAGACTTTCAGAAGGGAAGAAGGTCAAAACAGGCTTCAGTGTCCATCCAACCTCACATCACAGATAATTCATCATTCTAAAACATTCTTTGATTATATAATTCCCTTTTCCAAAAATGTTCAACAGTTTTTTACCACTTATGTGAGGAAATCTAGATATCTAAGTTTGGCATTTAAGGCCCTCTTCAATTAGGCTAGAGCCAGTATGCCTATCTCACCACTTTGCTAAACTGAAACGTCCACTCTGGGCAGC
Organism: Bos indicus x Bos taurus; assembly: GCF_003369695.1. Classification (NCBI taxonomy): domain Eukaryota; kingdom Metazoa; phylum Chordata; class Mammalia; order Artiodactyla; family Bovidae; genus Bos; species Bos indicus x Bos taurus. The sequence continues at coordinate 132,673,467 of NC_040076.1, forward strand.
CGGCCTGACCCACTCTGCTCTGAGTGTGCCGTGTGCGTTCTTGCCTTAGTGCCATTTCTCATGCTGTTTATCTCTCCTGGAAAACCACCTCTCCCAACTTTGCTATCTGAATACAGGTTATTCTTTAAGGTCCAGCTAATAACTCACCTCTTTCAAAAAGCCTTCTCTGATAGCTAAGTCCCTTACTGACCTTTGTACTATATTTAGTTTATGTGTATTACATATGCCATTGTACCATGGATTTCCTTCTATTTCTCTGGCACCTAAAGGGCAGGCAAAGTTATAGCTCTTTTTTTTTTTTTCCTTTAGCACTAGAAACAGTGACTTTCATACTGAAGATTCTTAAAAAATGTTTGTGATCTGACCAACAGATATCCACTTAACTGATTCCATTTGTGATTATTGAAGCCACAGAACACTCTTTAAAGTTATTTTCCTTATCATTCTTCAGCATGCTTAAGGCTCCCAAAGTTAAATAAATACACGTTTCAGAAAGAGATCAGTGAAACAGGTGCTGATGGGAACCATCTCTTATGATTTGAACATGAGTGGGATGTTCAAAAAGCAGGGAGGTCTTTGGAAAATAGTGTTTTCATGAAGAAAGGATAGCAGCACTATGTACAAACTGCACAGATATACCAGATGAGAGATTCTGAGAGGGTGAAGTTAAGTCAGGTATGGCCTTTTGGTATTAGAAGCATGCAACAGAAAGAAAAGATGAATTATGATGTTCAGCCAGTGCTAGAGGCTGGTGAACTTCATTCGCCAGGAGAAAAAGACATAATAAAAGTCACGAAAACTGGAGAAAGAAGGTAAACATAGCTATTCTAAACTATCTTCCAGAGCTCTTAAGATGAAATGTTGTTTTGTTAATGAACAAATGACACTTTGACATGAAAAGGTAAGAAGTAAAGCATATAAAAGTTGGAGCAATATTACCGATTCTGAGAGGAGTTCTGTCACAAAGTTGGTAATCTAGGAACTCAAAACGAAATGCTATGGAGCAATCTCTTTCCCCTAAAAATGTCTTGACTGTAGCAGAAACAGTTGTCAAAGAATAGAGAGGAAATGGGCAGCAGAACAGGGAAGGGAGGGGGATCAGAGGCAGGGGAACAAAAGCGTGGTGAGGAGTTCACACTCAAAACACTCAGAAGAGGGCTCAGAAACCTCCACCCCATGAGCACTGGGACAGGAGGAAAATTATTTACTGTTATGCTGTGACTTTTTTATTTGACTTTCCCCACAAGATTATATAGAGCCTATTACTGGGGTAAGTCAGCATGTGTATGTATATGCTGCTGCTAAGTCGCTTCAGTCGTGTCCGACTCTGTGCGACCCCATAGATGTCTGGCAGCCCGCCAGGTTCCCCCGTCCCTGAGATTCTCCAGGCAAGAACACTGGAGTGGGTGTTTTAATTCTGTTATTTTTTTGTACTTGAAAGTCTTAATATGCTAAAGTTGGACCCAGGTCACTAAGCAAAGGGTAAAATTTGTAAAAAATTATAAAAATAAACACATGTCTTCTTCAAGGTAAGTGTGGTAATTCAAACCATCATGCTTAGTTGCTTAGTCTCCCAAAATAGCCCTACTTGGTGCTCCTTTAAAGCACCCTGGTTTTTAAAAGGCATTTTGAGCGCGCAAGAGAGGAGCTGCCACTAGAGGGCACTCCAGTCATTATAGTATCTGGCCAGAAAATAGAAAAAAAGACCTTACACTTATCTATTCATAGGGTTTTTTTTTTTTTTTAATGAAAAAAAGACAGGGACAGTTGCTCATGCTATATATTTCATAAGCAGTTTCCTGCAGTAATGGAAAATGAGGACTTGTGCTTCATGTCCTTTTTCCCCCTTTTGACTTTGCAGAAATCTCTTTTCCTTGGAGATAAAGTGAAAATGGGAAAAGGCAATGGCACGCCACTTCAGTACTCTTGCCTGGAAAATCTCATGGACGGAGGAACCTGGTGGGCTGCTGTCCATGGGGTCGCTAAGAGTCGGACACGACTGAGCAACTTCACTTTCACTTTTCTCTTTTATGCATTGGAGAAGGAAATGGCAACCCACCCCAGTGTTCTTGCCTGGAGAATCCCAGGGACGGGAGCCTGGTCGGCTGCCGTCTATGGGGTCACACAGAGTCGGACACGACTGAAGTGACTTAGCAGCAAAGTGAAAATGATTCATCTCAATAAAGAAATACAGCTGTTGTGGATGCTGCTGCTCTATCCACCAACATAAATGTCCACTCTATCTCAGTGACACAGTCTTAGGGCCAAAAAAACCTGGCTGTTACTATCCTTAACATTATAAAGTTAATTGTAGGTAAACAAGTTGATTACTAGTTTTCTTCTGCCACAGTCAGCTTCAGGCTCACCCAGACAGGGTCCTCGCATAGTGAAAATAACTTAGAATGCAAGCCCTTGTCTCTGGCTCTAATCATTTATAGAATGAGCTACTTCCTATTATTTATTTTTGAATCTCCCAGGTTGTTCAAACTTTTATCTGAAACAATCACAACTCACTCTTGCTGCTTTCCCAGACCGTTAGAGGGGTTTTGCCAACAATGTTGAATTCAGGGGCTGAAGATACCCTGACAAGAGCTGTGTAACATCCCTGTTCTCTCTACCCTTTGTTCACACTCTACCTGAGGCCTTTTTTAGGGCCTGGCACCTACCCAGGGGAGAGAAGGTAGCTGAAAGCCAGAACATTACACATTTCAAGTTCTTCAATTCTGCTACTGTTATATGCTGCTTTAAAATAACAACAATAGTAACTAATAATAGACAAGCAGACCACCCCGCTGAAGTCCTGGCTTTACTGGTGGGGAAAGGAGAGGGAATCCTAGGCCTTCAGCTCTATTTTCTTCCCTCTGGTTTTAGGTGCCACAATAGCCAGAATGGAAAATACCATTTTTTTTTTTTAACTGGCTTACTTCTGCCTAATTAGTGCTTTTTTTGCTAATCCTGGACTCCAAGAAATTATTGTGCTTTTATTATTGCTTAACCATACACTGGAAAAAACCTCATTTTTTAGACTTCTATCCAGCTGTGTCCTATTTGCAGTAGGAGAGAGGGAATGGTGACCATGGCCCTGACTTCTGGAGGGTCATTCCACTAGTGTATAAGGAGTGATTCTCCCATGGCCACTGCAGTCCTTGGGATCTGAACAACTTAGAACTATTCCCTGCAACAGAATGATCAAAATTCACCTGGAAAGCATGAGGCACTTATAGCTTTTGGCTCTGGTGTGAACTGGTGGTCTTATTTCTCCTCATCACTTTGTTGTCGTGCAGTCACTTAGTCGTATCCGACTCTTTGCGGCTCCATGGACTGCAGCATGCCAGGTTGCCCTGTCCTTCACCGTCTCCCAGAGCTTGCTCAAACTCATGTCCACCGAGTTAGTGATGCCATCTATCTCATCCTCTGTCGTCCCCTTCTCCTCCTACCTTCAGTCATTCCCAGCATCAGGGTCTTTTCCAGTGAGTTGGTTCTTTGCATGACGTGGCCAAAGTATTGGAGATTCAGCTTCAGCATCAGTCCTTCCAATGAAGATTCAGGATTGATTTCCTTTAGGACTGACTAGTTTGATCTCCTTGCAGTCCAAGGGACTCTCAAGAGTCTTCTCCAACACCACAGTTCAAAAGCATCAATTCTTTGTCAGTCACCTTTCTTTATGGTCCAACTCTCACATCCATACAACCATTGGAAACATCACAGCTTTGACTAGAGGGACTTTTGTTGGCAAAGTAATGTCTCTGCTTTTTAATATGCTCTCTAGGTTTGTCATAGCTTTTCTTCCAAGCAGCGAGCGTCTTTTAATTTCATGGCTGTAGTCACCATCTGCAGTGATTTTGGAGTCCAAGAAAATAGTCTGTCACTGTTTCCATTGTTTCCCTATCTATTTGCTATGAAGTGATGGGACTGGATGCCATGATTTTTGTTTTTTGAATGTTCAGTTTTAAGCCAGCTTTTCCACTCTCCTGTTTCACTTTCATCAAGGGGCTCTTGAGTTCCTCTTCACTTTTTGTCATAAGGGTGGTGTAATCTACATATCTGAGCTATTGATGTTTCTCCCAAATCTTAATTTAAGCTTGTGCTTCATCCAACCTGGCATTTCCCATGATGTACTCTGCATAAAAGTTAAATAAGCAGGGTGACAATATACAGCCTTGACATATCCTTTCTCAGTTTGGAACCAGTCTGTTGTTCCATGTCAGGTTCTAACTGCTGCTTCTTGACCTGCATACAGATTTCTCAAGAGGCAGGTAAGGGTCTGGTATTCCTATCTCTTTAAGAATTTTTCGCAGTTGGTTGTGATCCACACAGTCAAAGGCTTTAGTATAGTCAATGAAGCAGATGTTTTTCTGGAATTCTCTAGCTTTTTCTATAATCCAACAGATGTTGGCAATTTGATCTCTGGTTCCTCTGTCTTTTCTAAATCCAGCTTGAACATCTGGAAGTTCACAATTCACGTACTGTTGAAGCCTAGCTTGGAATATTTTGAGCATTAATTTGCTAGCGTGTGAGATGAGTCCAATTGTGTGGTAGTTTGAACATTCTTTGGCATTGCCTTTCTTTGGGATTGGAATGAAAACTGACCTTTTCTAGTCCTGTGGCCACTGCTGAGTTTTCCAAATTTGCTGGCATACTGAGTGCATCACTTTAACAGCATCATCTTTTATGATTTGAAATAGCTCAGCTGGAATTTCAACACCTCCACTAGTTTTGTTTGTAGTGATGCTTCCTAAGGCCCACTTGACCTCACACTCCAGTATGTTTGGCTCTAGGTGAGTGATCACACCATCGTGGTTATCTGGGTCATAAAGATCTTTTCTGTGTAGTTCTTCTGCTACCTCTTCTTAATATCTTCTGTTTCTGTTAGGTCTATACTGTTTTTGTCCTTTATTGTGCCCATCCTTGCATGAAATGTTCCCTGGTATCTCTAACTTTCTTAAAGAGATCTCTAGTCTTTCCTATTCCTGATCACTTTAGTTCTATTGTAGTGCAAGAAGAACTTGGTGAACTCAACTTGTGGCTAGATTTTTCAAAATAAGAATATAGTTATTAATCACTTATGTTCTCAAGCATTTTACTAGTAAGGGCTTTGAGGTGGCAGGAAAGGATTAGGGAGGCCTTACAAATAGCTGTGAAAAGAAGAGAAGTGAAAAGCAAAGGAGAAAAGGAAAGATATAAACATCTGAATGCAGAGTTCCAAAGAATAGCAAGAAGAGATAAGAAAGCCTTCTTCAGCAATCAATGCAAAGAAACAGAGGAAAACAACAGAATGGGAAAGACTAGGGATCTCTTCAAGAAAATCAGAGATACCAAAGGAACATTTCATGCAAAGATGAGCTCGATAAAGGACAGAGATGGTATGGACCTAACAGAAGCAGAAGATATTAAGAAGAGATGGCAAGAATACACAGAAGAACTGTACAAAAAAGATCTTCACGACCCAGATAATCACGATGGTGTGATCACTGACCTAGAGCCAGACATCCTGGAATGTGAAGTCAAGTGGGCCTTAGAAAGCAGCGCTACAAACAAAGCTAGTGGAGGTGATGGAATTCCAGTTGAGCTATTCCAAATCCTGAAAGACGATGCTGTGAAAGTGCTGCACTCAATATGCCAGCAAATTTGGAAAACTCAGCAGTGGCCACAGGACTGGAAAAGGTCAGTTTTCATTCCAATCCCAAAGAAAGGCAACGCCAAAGAATGCTCAAACTACCGCACAATTGCACTCATCTCACATGCTAGTAAAGTAATGCTCAAAATTCTCCAAGCCAGGCTTCAGCAATATGTGAACCATGAACTTCCTGATGTTCAAGCTGGTTTTAGAAAAGGCAGAGGAACCAGAGACCAAATTGCCAATATCTGCTGGATCATGGAAAAAGCAAGAGAGTTCCAGAAAAACATCTATTTCTGCTTTATTGACTATGCCAAAGCCTTTGACTGTGTGGATCACAATAAACTGTGGAAAATTCTTCAAGAAATGGGAATACCAGACCACCTGATCTGCCTCTTGAGAAATTTGTATGCAGGTCAGGAAGCAACAGTTAGAACTCGACATGGAACAACAGACTGGTTCCAAATAGGAAAAGGAGTTCGTCAAGGCTGTATATTGTCACCCTGTTTATTTAACTTATATACAGAGTACATCATGAGAAATGCTGGACTGGAAGAAACACAAATTGGAATCAAGATTGCTGGGAGAAATATCAATAACCTCAGATGTGCAGATGACACCACCCTTATGGCAGAAAGTGAAGAGGAACTCAAAAGCCTCTTGATGAAAGTGAAAGTGGAGAGTGAAAAAGTTGGCTTAAAGCTCAACATTCAGAAAACCAAGATCATGGCATCCGGTCCCACCACTTCATGGGAAACAGATAGGGAAACAGTGGAAACAATGTCAGACTTTATTTTTTTGGGCTCCAAAATCACTACAGATGGTGACTGCAGCCATGAAATTAAAAGACGCTTACTCCTTGGAAGGAAAGTTGTGACCAACCTAGATAGCATATTCAAAAGCAGAGACATTACTCTGCCAACAAAGGTTCATCTAGTCAAGGCTATGGTTTTTCCTGTGGTCATGTATGGATGTGAGAGTTGGACTGTGAAGAAGGCTGAGCACTGAAGAATTGATGCTTTTGAACTGTGGTGTTGGAGAAGACTCTTGAGAGTCCCTTGGACTGCAAGGAGATCCAACCAGTCCCTTCTGAAGGAGATCAGCCCTGAGATTTCTTTGGAAGGAATGATGCTAAAGCTGAAACTCCAGTACTTTGGCCACCTCATATGAAGAGTTGATTCATTGGAAAAGATTCTGGTGCTGGGAGGGATTGGGGGCAGGAGGAGAAGAGGACGACAGAGGATGAGATGGCTGGATGGCATCACTGACTCGATGGACGTGAGTCTGAGTGAACTCCGGGAGTTGGTGATGGACAGGGAGGCCTGGCGTGCTGCCTCTAGAATGCCAGACTCATGGGGTCGCAAAGAGTCGGACATGACTGAGCGACTGATCTGATCTGATCTGATCTGAAGTTGAGTTTTGCTGCTATTATATGCTGATTTTAAATAACAATGATGATAGTGATGGCAGGTGAACAGCATTTCCCAGTAGTTCATCAGGAAGGGTATCCAGCCCAGAAAGTAAGAGCAACATACTTAGAGAAGGCTGATCGGTTAAAAGAGGTAGAAGGGGCAAGCTATAACATTCCCTTAAATTGTGCATAAATATATCAATAAATAATTTCTAAAGAAAGAAGGCAGAAAAAAGAAAAGAGAGAAGCAAGTTGGATTTAAATTCAAGAGAACTTGTCAGGATATTAAAATCCAGGAGTATCTTTATAAATATACTAACCCTTTGTTCCTTAACTGGAGCTTTCAAAAAGTAATGACTAAAATCTATTAGAATTCAGTTATTTTTTAAAAGAAAGATCTTTATTTATTTTCGGCCATGCAGCATATGGGAATCCTAACTCTCGACCAGGGATGGAACCAGAGCCCCCTGGGTTAGAAGCACAGAGTCTTAACCACTGGACCACCAGGGAAGTCCCAGAATTCAGTTATTTTTAATAAATCAACTGGATACAATTCTAAATTGGATCAGATGAGAATGAAAGCATGTGACACGTATGATTTGCTCCCCTTAAAGGAACATTTATGTCACTGCTATAAGAGTCCAATCCTAAGACTCAAATTGTTAACAAGTGAAACTAAGAAACTATCAAATAGTTATTAAACAAGTAGTTTTGGAGATCTGCTTTAACGATCAGAGACATGTAAGATAAAGGCTTAGGGAAAGAATTTGTTTGTAGGCATAAAAAGTTGTCAATCATTGAATTTTACTTGCTGAAACAAAGGGTAAGAGGGAAATTAACGAATGAGTAAAATTAGTGTCCTTTATAAAGCATGTCACGAGGGCCAGATAATTCCTTGCCCAGCCCGAGTAGCTGCTCTCTTACTTACTTTCTCCATATGGTGATGAATGACTGTGCTGACACAAATCCTGTCCTCTCTCCCCCTGCAGCCCTGAACATGGGGGCTTTCCAATAAAGAGGACAGCCGCAGGCCTGCAAATAAAACACAAATGCAGTGTGAGCCAAGGGGCAGTGAAGAGATGGCATGGCCATAGAAAGGGCCTTTGTGGCTTTTACCCTTCAGGCCACAGTGGACAGAAGGGGACCTGGGGGAGCAAAACTGGGATGGAGCAGATACATCAGCTGGGGCAGATTCAGCGATCAGGGGGAAAACAATACAAGAGGATGACATGTGTCACGAAGAGGATGAATATCCATCTGCCTTTTCTTAAAGTACATTTATAGTGATGTTTCTTTCCCGTAAATTTTATAGTTAAAGCAACCAATCTCCCTCCCTTCCTACCACTCTTACATCACGTACTTTCTACTTTTAGAAAGAAAAATAAGTGACTGAATGTCATGGTTGTGTAAATGGCCTCCCTTCCTATGGGAGAAAAATAGAGCCACCTTTACTACCCAGTCACTTGGTATCAATACGCTCTCTCTCTCCTTTTCTCCTTTGCTTACTGTGTTATTAGGCCCCAGGTTCAAGGAGAAACTGAAAAGCCTGGACTGTTTTAGAAAACAGCTATAAATCTATTTAAATGGTTACAATTCAGGTGAAAGATGGGAGGCAAAAATTAAAATGCTATCATTTATTTATATATCAGAACATATCACCAATGACAACATATTATAACAGCCTTAGAAAGAACTAAAATACAACATCCTAAAAGGTAATGATTTTCTTCTCAATAAAAAACCTTTTTCTTCCAATTAAGAAAAATGTACACCTGTGGTGGATTCATGTCAAGGTATGGCAAAACCAATACAATATTGTAAAGAAATTAGCCTCCAATTAAAATAAATGAATTTATATTAAAAATAATAAGAAGAAAGAAAAATTATTCTTATCCTTTTATAAGAAATAATTCATACCAAATTTACCTGCTTTTTTTTCTAGAGGGAAAATTCTTCCAAGTATTAATATCTAAATATTAGCAGAAAAATAATCTCCACATGTTCCCAATTTTGTATACACACATAAAACGTATTCCCAAATCAGAAGCTCTTCAAAGAGTCACATCTTATTACTGGATAAAGATATTCTTAATAGATATAGGACTATTGAGTCTTATTCTACAAAGGGAAGCTTCTCCTCTGGTAGATGACTAGGTGTGAATCCATATTAGGCTGAGGTGAAACTGCTCCTGATGTGGGGCCTCTGTGCATAGGGGATCCTACAGAAGCCTGAACAGTACTTCATCTGAGATTAGTTATGCTGAGAGAATGCCCAGGACTGCTGGGTTCATGTCAGAGATGAGGACATGGATGATGAGATTCAAGCCAAGGGCGGTAAGTAAGTACAGGGCAGCAATAAGAGATTGCTTCTGCCAGGGCCACCCAATCACATTCTGCAAGTAGGGTGGAATTTAAAATTTCCTAAGTCCAGAGGTCAAATACCTCCACTGAGGTCAAGAATGAGGGAAAGGTGTTGCTTAGCAACCAAATGGATTTTGTTTATTGTGTAAATTATGATTGCCAAGGTACAAAGATCACAATTAATATACTTTGGGTGGTTACTGTCAAATCCACTTTCCCCAATCCCAAGCCTCCCTTTCATGAGGAATGGTAGTATGCCAAGAAAATGCTCTTATATGTGATAGGCTATTGGCAACTGCCTGGAAAATTAAAAGAACAGCTTGTATTATGGAGGTGGTGGTGCAGAGCCACAAAAAGAGAGAGAAAATACAGAGAGAGACTGGGTGGGACTGGCTTGCCAAAGTACTTGAAGCTCCCAACATTAGAGTCACTACAGATTTTTCAGAATTGGAAGGGATCAGGAATTGTCTAGCTCATCCTTGGGAAGTGGTCACCAGCTCAGCTGAAACACGTTCAGGGCCTGTGCACTTACCATCCTGTGGGACTACGTCCACTATTAAACCACTTTCATTTCCTTGGATTATGATTTTTATTCAGAAGACTTTGTTAAAATGTACATGTCAGCTCATAAAGAGTAGCAAATCACTGGGATTAACATTTACAAATTTATTATGGAGAACAGTGTGGAGATTCCTTAAAAAACTGGAAATAGAACTGCCATAAGACCCAGCAATCCAACTGCTGGGCATACACACTGAGGAAACCAGAATTGAAAGAGACATGTGTACCCCAATCTTCATCACAGCACTGTTTATAATAGCCAGGACATGGAAGCAACCTAGATGTCCATCAGCAGACAAATGGATAAGAAAGCTGTGGTACATGTACACAATGGAGTATTACTCAGCCATTAAAAAGAATGCATTTGAATCAGTTCTAATGAGGTAGATGAAACTGGAGCCTATTATACAGAGTGAAGTAAGCCAGAAAGAAAAACACCAATACAGTATACTAACACATATTTATGGAATCTAGAAAGATGGTAACGATAACTCTGTATGTGAGACAGCAAAAGAGTATAGAACAGTTGTACAGAACAGTCTTATGGACTCTGTGGGAGAGGGCGAGGGTGGGATGATTTGGGAGAATGGCATTGAAACATGTATATTATCATATGTGAAACGAATCGCCAGTCCAGGTTTGATGCATGAGACACGGTGCTCAGGGCTGGTGCACTGGGATGACCCAGAGAGATGCGATGGGGAAGGAGGTGGGAGGGGGGTTCAGGATGGGAACACATGTACACCCGTGGTGGATTCATGTCAATGTATGGCAAAACCAATACAATATTGTAAAGTAATTAGCCTCCAATTAAAATAAATAAAGTAATATAAAAAAACACAAAAACAAATTTATTATAACCCAAAGGCAGAAACCTAAGAGATACGGTACTGAGTAGATACATTTTGAAGTGGGTGTGAAAGGACTGACCTATTTTTCTTGTAGTGGGACACCCTGAGTAGTCAAGGGTTGAGCAGCATGAAGGTATCAAGCCCTTGGAGAAAATACTAAATGCAAAAACGAGAAGGGCAGTGGATGGCAAGGGCTGCAGATATTACACTTTGACTGTCTTTTAAAAATGTAGGTATTTCTCTGGTGGTCCAGTGGTTATGAATCCATCTTCCAACGTAGGGGACTTGGGTTTGACCCCTGGCTGGGAAAATAAGATCTCACATGATGTGGGGCAACCAAGCCCACGCACCACAATGAAAGAAGCCCCCATGTGCGACAACTAGGGAAAGCCTGCATGCCCCAAGGAAGACCCTGCACAGCCAAAATAAAATAAGTTAATAAATAAAAACTGCTCTGAAATCAGAGAAAATAAGTATACTTTCCCGCTATTTAAAAAATACATGTATGACTGGCCCGCATCTTCTTAAAAACAGAATTACGATAAAAGGAGCAAGATCAATACAAACCTAAAAAAAGTAAATAATACTAATCTGAGGGCAACAGAATAGAGACTTTTATAACAAAGGAGAGAATAAGCTCATGCCAAGACTCTTCACAAAGGAAAAGACAGGATGACAAGTGAAGAGGTACAGGACATGCTGAAAATGGGTTTAGGAAACAGGCTTAGAGAAGGCAAGTGTCAGTGTTGCTGGAGCCAAGAAAACTTGATTAACACCTATAATTTCATCTAAAAATGACCCAGTAATATAAAGAACTAAACGCAAGTTGTCTAATGATATGTAGGAAGAGATGCTCGCCCAATAGTTGCAAGGTTCTTTAACATTTTAAAATGTCTCATGCTTGTTATTTTACTCAGTCCTGACATGACCCCATACAGGAGAGGGCAGGTATTCTTATTTCATTCTGCAGACAAAGAAATAAAGGTACCAAGAGGCTACTTGTAGGCCACAGGCAAGAGGGTTAAGCTGGTGCCATGTCAGCTAGTGAGAAGAGCTGGAGCGCTCTGTACAGTTCAGAAGATAGTTTCATTCTTCTCCCTCAAATTCTCCCTCTACTCCCTCAAGCCTGTCAGAGGCTAAAACTCAGTGGTGCCAAATACTTTCCTTGCTGTTGCTCAGTTTCTGTTCCTATGCTGCTTTTGTCCCTCTTAGATCATTCTCTATTCGTTTCTTCTCCATCACTTCATAAAGCTGTGGAAAAAAATACAAACTACACACTAAGAATTTAATCAGAAATGGAGATCAGTCTCTCCAAGGAGCTAGGACAGTCTGCAGAACAAAGAGTGGTGGAAAGGCTGGTGTAGTGAGTCCTAACAGACTGGCCATAGCCGAGAACAAGTTGGATTACATGGAACTAGCGAACTGGAAGACATGATTAAATAAATTTTTTAAAATAAATGATTTTAAGAATAAAGAGATAAAATCCAATAAAATGAGCTAATATAGTACTTGTGAGGTCATCATACACACATCCTCATCTTACACGCAATGTTAGTTCACTTTGCTACCTAAACTGACAATTAAGGTCTGAGGGCAATGAACACAAATGCTTGGCATCCCTGAATGGAATTTAGAACTATAGTCAAGCACAACTCAGGTTAATCAGGTATGTATGTCTATACTGGCTATTGTGCCACATGATAATTTGGTATAAACAGTAAATTATTATGTAAATGACTGTTACTATGGCTAAACAAGTTTCTATCTTTTTTTATAATTAAAAAATTTAGAGGGTGGGATGATTTGGGAGAATGGCATTGAAACATGTATAATATCATATATGAAACGAGTCGCCAGTCCAGGTTCGATGCACGATACTGGATGCTTGGAGCTGGTGCACTGGGACGACCCAGAGGGATGGTATGGGGAGGGAGGAGGGAGGAGGGTTCAGGATGGGGAACACATGTATACCTGTGGTGGATTCATTTTGATATATGGCAAAACCAATACAGTATTGTAAAGTTAAAAAATAAAATAAAAATTAAAAAAAATTTATTTTTGGCTGTGCTGGGTCTTTGTTGCTGCGAGCAGGGGCTACTCTCTAGTTGCGGTGCACAGGCTTCTCACTGTGGTAGGCTCTCCTGTTGTGAGCATGGGCTATAGGGCATGTGGTTTCAATAGCTGTGTCTCTCAGGCTCTCAAGCAAAGGCTAAATAGTTTTGGCACACAGGCTTAGTTGCTCTGCAGCACGCGGGACCTTCCCGGATCGGGGATAAAACCTGTATATTGGCAGGTGGATTCTTTACCCCTGAGCCACCAGGGAAGACCCAGTTTTCTCTTTTTAAACTTCTCTATGTTGTCAGCTATAACACTGTCAGTTTTTCCTGATGCCACCTACAGATAGATCCTCACTGTCTGTGAACAGGAAAGTCCTCCCTCTGACTCCCCAGCACCAACCCCTTCCCTGACCAGACTACACTCTTTCCTACACTCCCCGTGACCACGTGGAGTCCTCAGGCTCCCTGCTGTCCTTTGACTGTGCGTTCACTGTGGAGTGCTGGCGGGCCGCTGAGCCACAGGCAGGGAGGGCTCCCACGAGCCAGGTGGGAGCACCAGAGCAGGAGGGTGGAGGCAGCATGCAGGAAAGCTCCTCAGGCAGGGGCTGGGAATATTCAAGAGGACGAAGGTTGACCTGAGACCTTCAAGACAGAGCAGGCTGCAGGTCTCTGACAGTGAGGCACTGATCCCTTGGATTGGCTCTCCAGATATGGGGAGCCCAGCACAGCACAAGGAAATACCACGGTGCTCAATCTGCAGTTTCTCCCGCTTGTTTGCTCAAACTTGTTCAAGAAGCCTCCTGTCTCTCTTACGCAAACCATTGCCATGTTAGACACACCCTGTTTGGCATTTATGTGATTAACATGTTATCTTCAAATGCAGATTTAATTCATCTCTGCTAAATTCTCTCTCTTGGATTTAGGTTCAACATTCCAGCCCATTCAAATAATTTACCACCTTGATTCATAATAAAATAGTCATCTCTCAAAGCATGGGGTAAAAAATTGCAAATGCCCTGAAGAGCTTATAATTTATTTGAGTGGATACTGCTTAGTAGGAGTGGCTGATTTTACATTAGCCCACTTCAGGGGAGATAAGGTAGAAACAGCATGATGCAGGAGTCAGAGGACATGTCTCTTGACATGTACAAACTGTGACCTCAGGTACATACTTGTGGGATATCAGTTTCCTCATGTTGCAATAGAGTGGAAATAGGTGAGATCTTATTTCTAGAATGAAAGAGTTAGTTTTTCACTAGAAACACCTAAGGTGTCAACAAGAAAGCAAGACTGGGGGATGATGGAAAAAGGAGTAAAAAAAATAAAGAATTCTTTTTCATTTTCTTGAAAATCACTCTACTTACAAATTAACAGCAGTAACAAATGTTCTGGGGTTAGAAGTAGGAAAGCAGAGGGGGCATGACAGGGCAGAGCCTTAGAGAATGGTGATGTGGGAGTGGACAGTAGAAGACCATTTTGGAGGGGAGAAGCATGAAAGCCCAGATGTAGAGGCAGGCACAGGTGGTCAGGCGGATACAAGGAATAGTAGTGTGGATTTTACCCACAAAAGTGGTAGTTTTCAAACTTTTAAATATGCTTCCTGAAGACAGAGATAGTGTTCCGAATAGAAGGGTGCATGGGGCCTTGGGAACTCCCTCTTGGTGTCTCCTTGCCCACATGCAGCCCTTACCCTGCTAACCCCTCTGTCTCTTGAAGCACAGCTGGAGACCACTGCTAAATCCTGAGGTTGGATCTGACTCTTCAGAATAGTGTATGTGCATGACCAAAACAGAACCCAAACGAAACAAAGCATCCTATAGTTCAGGGGTCCCCAAACCCTGGTACTGGTCCTTAGCCTGTTAGGAACTGGGCTGCACAGCAGGTGGTGAGCAGCAGGCAGGCAAAATTTCATCTGCGGCTCCCCACCACTTGTGTTACTGCCTAAACCATCCCTCCCTCACCCCCTTGTTCCATGGAAAAATTGTCTTCTGTATGAAATCGGTCCCTGGTGCCAAACAGGTTGGGGACTGCTGCTATAGATGGTAGGAATCCTTGCATTTTGCTGAGCTGGGGAATGACATGAACAAATATAAACTGGTGGTTATGCTCAGTATTAACTGTTCTAGGAGGAGGCTGGAAGTGCAGAATCCAGTTACCGAAGGTGCTACAGTAGTCCAAGGGTTAGGGACTAAGAGCTCAAATTAGAAGCAGCTGGATGTATTGAAAAGTATCAAAGACATGCAATAACAAATCCATCTATTTCTGAGAAGAATCCCAGCATTGAGTTCGCCTAATAGTTCCTTGTCTGGCTTCAGGGCAAGGAATTATGATCAACGAATGAGAATAAAAAAAGAGATTTGTATTCAACAAGGGGATTTTTTCTAACAAGTAAAGCTATTTAATGATGGAACAGGCTGCTTGGCAACGGAGTGAGTCTCCTGTCACTGAAGGCACTCAAGCAGGAAATTTATGTTTTGGTGATGCCATGAATGAAATTCCCATATTAAATGGGAGGTTGGACTGGGAGACCACTAGGGTTTTTTTCAAATTGTACCACAGCTAATATATCAGTATCAAATATATTTTTTTCAATGTGGAAAAAAAACCCTTCTATACATGCTTCAAAATAGAGAGCAAGGAGGCAGTAAAGAGAGGGAGATTGGGATAGCTAGAAAAAGTGAGATTATACATCATTTAGTAGTTACATTACCTTTGCAATTTTTCCCATTTCATAAACATCTGCTTTCTGATCTTCAATATCCATGAAAGCAGCTTCAATTCTGCTTAGAGTTTGTTCATGATTACTGCAGGCATCAGGGAGTCCTTCAGGAAAGTAGAACCGTGGAATGTTGATGGATAATGTTGCACTCACAACATTATTCACGTGAGGAACAGGGGAGGGAGGTCGGGGGCTACTTGGAAAGGGGGCTGGAGGTGGAAGTGGTGTTCCAGGTTTCTTTTCTGGTTTATTTTGAATCTGTAAGGAAAATATGAGACACAAGAATTCTAAACAGTATGTATGACTAGAAAATCCTCACCAGTAATAGGAAGTTAAATAGAAGCAGTATAGATGAAGAGCTCACTCTACTCGAGGGGGCAGGCATGCTCTGAGGGAATGCTTTTCTACACTGAATCAATCGATATATTACTTATCTGCCAATACCTGAATTTACACAGATCTGTGCTTAAAAAGTCCTACAGTATGTTTTCCACGAGGATGTGGAAGAGTGATGTCAGCTGATACATTAAAGGATCTCCAGGTGAATTCTCAGTCTGTTGGACCTGGATTAGTAAATTCTTCTTGGAGACTGTTTTTGGTCTTTCTGTACATTTTGACCTGTCCTTCAACAGGCAGATAGAATGAGTTCCCTTTAAATATGTAGATCTAAAATATATTGTGTGTGTGGGTCCTTCTACCTTTTTCCTTGGTTTGGCTTTATCTAGGTAGAATCATTCCAAGTGTCTGAGCAGAGAAAGTCTTTGTTAAGAAAATTAAAGCATTTTAGTTTTAGAATATCTTCTCCCAGGCTCATTTACTTTCAACCAGGGGCATGCCATTTTTTCTGAGATGCACATTTCTCTCATTCCTGGTAGACCCCAATAGGCAAAGATCATGGTTATTAACTTCACCATGGCCAAACCCTCTTTACAGTTTATTAATTCATTAATAGTTTATATCATCCCTTTTCCCAAAAAGGACCTGAGGTGGTAAACCATAAAGAGACACAGAAAGGACAGTATAAAAAAGTGGGGGCAATGGGGAGACTAAGATTATCCATGATTTAGGGAAAGGGGTGGGGAGATACATTACTATTCAGGTAAAAGTTTAGTTTACCAATGAAGACTAAATTTAGTTCTGAGATTCCTAGCAGAAAAAGCAAAAAAGATTTCATGAGGATTTTCAGAGATTAATTTCTATTCTTAATTTTGACCAAATTATCTATCAAAGCTCATGAGCATGGTACTATTAGATGCTACATAAAGTATGAAAAATGGATATGACTGTTGACTAGCTAAATTTATTTTAAATTCCCTGTGAACTCAAAATATTACTCCACTGTTCATCTTTCTTAAACTATGTCCTAACGCCATTCCTAAAGTCTGAACAATGGTTTATCAGTACGAAGCAGATCTGAATGTCATATTCCCTTCTGACATGTGGACTTATAATGTGCTTTTTAAATTCAGGGTAAAATTTTTAGCTACCTTTGAAAAGCATGAGTATTACAGGAAGATAGGCTTCATTCACATAAATATGTGATAAGTATGATTTAATCTCCTACTTTTGTTAAACATGGCCCATTTTTCATGTTAATATCTGACATTAACACAGAGTAGAGTCTGCTCATATATTAACACTATTAAGGATATGAAGGTCGGTTGTCACACCAAGACTTTACTGCAGTACAAGGATATTACCCATATAAAGCAATAGTCAAGGAAGAAGTGGCAGAGGGAAGTGATGCCAATGAAATACGAAAAACTTAACAAAAAACAGTGATGGGTTACTAGCTCTGTGACCTCAGGACCGTTACTTAACCTTTCAGAATTTCAGTAATAAAATAGATTATAACCCCTTCTTCTTGGAAGGTTGTTGTGAGGATTAAAGGAAATTACAGGATGTAACACAGGGAAACGGCTCAAAGATGCCAAAGGATGGGGTTCTCAAAAGATTAAACATAACGTGGCATGGTCTTTCAGCTTCAATAACAAATAAGATAATAATTTACACTTGTAAGGCAATTTAAAGTTTACACAGTACTTTCAAGTCAACAAACTGATAATCTATTCTAAGTAATATTTCTCTCTGCCTTGGTGCTAAACCCGCAACTATTATTACACAGTCCTATGAGTCAATAACAGAAGAAACCATTCTTAAATTTCTAAAATAAGGCATATAATTCTTCAGCAGCTTTACTTAGGTCATTTGTATTAAGTGTCATTTCCTTTCTATTATTCTAAAATTCTAAAGAGATTTGTGAGACTACAAGCATACAATTGTCAAAAGTCTTTTTTGTTTCCCCAAAATATTGCCCACAGTGTGACAGCCAGGGCAGTTATGGATAACTTCAGGGCAGTTATAACCATAGGATTAAGGCCACAGTCCCAGTGGAGATGCAACTCACTAGTCTAGTGAACACACACTACTGGAGAAGGTTTAGAGCAAGCCTTTCATTGTTTTTGCTTTTGCTTTGACAGAAGTAAGTGACATTCAGAACAAACCCAGGCCATCTGTCAAAGTTTTAATTTGAATAGGAAAATATTCAATTATATAATAGCCTACCTTGCTTTCCTCAGTGTACTTAACGTAGAGCAGTTCACTAATAGGCAAGTATTTATTAATTCACTGTGTAATTCCATATTTAATAAAACTGATATTAACATTTAAAGGGAAAAGAAAAAGAATGCATTTATTCTGAACTTTTCAGGTATACTGATTTACTTTTTACTGAGTTCAATAGGAGACGTATAATTTAATCCTTAAAGGAGTTTAATAAAACTGACACTTTACAACATTACAGACTAAAACAGTAATATAAAGTTTGTCAGATTTACTAAGTTTAGCATCTGCCCACTTTGATAAAACTTTTTC
This sequence comes from Bos indicus x Bos taurus, assembly GCF_003369695.1. Lineage (NCBI taxonomy): Eukaryota > Metazoa > Chordata > Mammalia > Artiodactyla > Bovidae > Bos > Bos indicus x Bos taurus. Next base: position 132,691,918 of record NC_040076.1, read on the forward strand.
ATTCATATCTAGGATTACAAGAGAATTAAAAGAGATAAAGAGAATTAGCTGTGCAAAGCATCTCAGCTCTCCAGAACCTTACAGTATCATTTAGGCAGTCATTCTGGACAGAACCGTAACGCTATTATGTTAGTGTAGCATTTCCAATATTTGACCATTTTTTACCTGTTTTTAAAAAAGCAATTTCACATGGTTCAGTCAAATAATCTGAAATTAGTGTAGGTCAGAATAACTATGAAACTGTGGTTTCTTGCTGGATTCTGGATGCCCGTCATGATATGGCTCACAATTTGTACTGTATTCAATGCCAGGCAACTTGTTTCGTGAGATACTAGACCTATGGTTGTGAGCAAGTAAGCATGGTCTCTGCAGACAGAAATGACTCAACCTCACAGCTGAGGGAAGACATTCTTTTACAACCCAGAAGTAACTGCCATGCTTTATTACCTATACACAGTATATCATACACACACAACTGCTGATATATGTAAAAATAGTCTTTTCAAAAAACCATGATTATTAGCATCAAAATTCCTTTTTAAAAAAGACTACAGATGTATGCATGTTAAAACAAATTTAGTCTACTGATTCAAAGTGCAAACAGGCTTTTAATATGGAAATTCTAATTTCTCAAAGATATTTTTATGAAAAATTCTAAAGTACAAAATATTTGTTAAGTTGTATTTATTGTCTCTAAAACTGGATTCTCTCTCTACAAGAGAAAAATGTGAGTACTGTACTTCAGGTCCAGAAGGTCTATTTTTAAACCTGTTGGAATCTCTCTACAAATAGCTTTCTGGAAATAGCTGAATAGAGGACACAGATTAATTCCTTGATCTAATATCAAGTGAGCTGTAAAATTATTTGTAAGTTAGTTCACTGGGTGGTTTTATTAGTAATAAAAATATTTTAAAAGAAACACCCAAGTTTCAAACCTGTGTCTGCTGAAATGACTTCAGCCGCTTCTTAAACCGTGACGGGAGAACAAAATCACAGCCCCTTGCCAGGAAAGCTAACTCTCCCCTTAAATCCGGGTCCCTTCGTAGAGATGTTTCCTTGATCATCATCTTTGAAAAGTGGATGTTTACTTAGCAACTGTCCAGCACACTTCTGAAGATAGTCAGATTTAATACGTTGTCAGTCTTGTCAGGTAGAAAGGTATTTTTTTCTTCTTTATCTCCCAAAGAAATTAAGTTCAAGCATTGTGCTCTCCCAGCCTCCAGGGACCACAATCCATGCTTGTACTGACATGCAGCTGGTTCCCAAGTAAAGCCTGTGGCTCCCAAGACCTGCTCATAATTTTCAAGTAAGAAACGGGCTGCAATGGGCCTGCTGCTCCGCGTAGGTAGCTTTATGTCAAATTGACCTGCCCATGTAGAGAATACAGAGCCTTCTGGGAAAGGAAGCACCCACTACTCTGCACACCAAAGTTAGAAACATTACAGCTGGACCTAAAAATAGTGACTTCTCAGATAAAGCTAACTTCTTAAACTCAAGAGTATATGAGGTGTCACCCCACATAAAACAGCTCCTGCTCAAGCCAGAAGAGAATGTGTAGAGGATTTTTGATTTTGTTACTTAATATTTTATGACAAAAAAAAAAAAAACACGCTGCACTTCAAATGTGAAACTATCATTTTAACTATCATTTTAATTTTAAAAAATTTCCTTATTAGGAGGGAAGCAAATATCCAACACCTTCTAGATATATCCACAGGATGTTTGGAGAAAAATATGGAGAAAAACACTTTTATCCTCAAATGGGAATATACAAAGAGATTTGTTACGTCTCAGATTTTAAAATTAAAAAAATTTTCTGGTTTGTTTGCAGAAGACTATCTTAGTGATCAAATATACTTTTCTGAAGTGATTCTAAATCTGGATACATTTGAAAATTTATTGTCAAAGAAAGTGACAGAATTCCAAAAGAAAGCAGATTTAGATGCAGAGAGGTGAATGAAATTTGGCTATAGTAAAGGTACAAAAGATGATCACACAGCAGTGACATAACAGATCTTGAATTTGTGAGACTTGTTTTTCTTAAGAAGCTTTGAAGAATTCTCAGATTTAAAATATATTCTATTATTTTATCATCTATTGAATAGCTGCCTTAATTATTTACAAGTGAATCAAGTACTCAGTCATATTTAATATTCAGAATTCAATATTTATTTTCAATCACCCATATTTAAATCCATATTGATTTTCTACTAATTGAAAGTATAAATCAAATATTACCAAATAAACCCCCTAAACCAAAAAGAACTTATGATTCTCTTCTGCTGAACCTTTGTCTAATTAATGGGAATTAAATTCTTCAGTTTTGACAACATTCTGTAACATGTATATTTGGCTTATATATCTAAATCCATAGTTTTCAAATTTCTTAAGCTGTAGAATTCTCCCCTCATACAAAATCTTACCTGACAGTTTTTAATATATATTCTGATTGAAAGAGGATTACACTGAAAGCATTGGGCTAATGCTTTAACCTGGGCCTTTCCTTTGTGCCCCCAATTTTCCTCATTTCAGGCTGACTCTTTGAGCTAGGTGGCTTCCCCTACACTCTTGTTTGTAATACTCTAATTCCTCCTTCATTATTTACCTCTAAATTAAAACATTTAATAAGTTTATTATGAATGCAACTGGGTTTTTAGACTTGTGAAATAATGCTTTTTCAATTAAAATCACATCTTTGCTGTATTTCTCCCCTTCCCAATATCAACCTGTGGCTTTGGGGGGTGACTTTTCATCCCCTTCCTGAGAACACTCCTCAAATTATATACACATTAACCATCCTTCAAAATTCAACTCAAATTTTACCTATTTCATAAAGGATTACCTATTTAAGCCCCCTTACTGCAATTCTCTTAATAAAATACTGTAGAATCTTTCTTGAATGATTCCATTTATTCTCTGGATGAGCCAATGCTCTCTCCTATTTCATCTATAAAAGAAAACCACCAATGCCCTGGACACACTGATTCATGGCTAACAGTTTAGTTTCTGTTATGCTCTCATGTGTCTTATCTCAGTAGCTGAGTTTAATGCTAAGAGCTAGTTGTACTCATTCCCACTTACTTATACTGGCTGTACTTTTCACAGTAATTATTCAATTCATAAACTAATGAGTGTGGAAAAAAGAGTTGATATTTTTATAATTGAGGGGAAGACTCTAAATTTAATATATAAGACTTAGTAAAGGCAAAAAACTACTGAAATTTTGTCACTGTAAAATTAAATTATTGGTGTGATAAAAGAAAAAAACATTAAAATCTAGACATTCAAACTGTTTTACTGCTGACTTAAGTTCCCGGAAATAAGGGAACAAATGTACTAAGTATGATTTATTAAAGAAAGATGTCATGAAACTTCAATTTCCAACTATGACACTTATTTCCAAAGAAAAGACTTTGGCACTACATTAAAAGATCTGAATACTTGAAGTCTGAGTTAAAATAAAATGTTTAACATACACATTTTACAGAATACATAGAGTTTATGATGTCCTACTGAGTAACTACCCATAACCCAATCATGTTCAGGTAAATGGGCTTCTACTGTAATATTTTATAACCTGACAATATTTTCCAAGTGTCTAAACTCTTGAGGGTATGGTCAATTTTAAAGTCACTCAATCATTCAACAAATATTTTTCTGATGCTTTTAATATGCAGTTACTTTGCCAAGTGCTGAGGATATGAAGATAAAGAAGTGATCCTTTCTTCATTGCACCTAGCACAATCTCAGTTTGGAGCAAAGGACAATGAATACTTTCATTTCATTTACTTCTCATAAATCTTTTGAGTTTCAAAGTCAGAACAGTGGTTAAACGTCTGGCCTGCTATCCCTCTTAGGCAAGAAGAAAACATTTCTCTGTGTCTTTTGATGGCGAAATAAGCTCTAAGTTTTTATTTATCCAACTGCTTTCCCAAAAATTCAGAGGGGAGAAAAGGCCAGGTCCCCTAAAGGGAGTTAGGGAAGAAATGGTCTGTGGCAATGAGTTACTGATGGAGAAAGACTATTTTGAAATTTATTTGCCTTTATCTTATTTACTTGTGTTTCTATGTAAGTATACCTGCTTGGTTCTAGAAAGAATCTGAGAATGTGAGCTGGTTTCAAGAAGTATATGATAACTAGAACACAGCAGCAAAGAACACAGGTTTTAGAGTGACCTCTTCTTTACTGGGAAAAGGTCAAACATAAGGAATTTCACTATTAATTCAAACACAGCCTATAATCTACTCTATTCTTTATTTTAATCACAGAGAAAAGTATACAACCCTTGCGGCTGGGTGCTGGAAGGGAAAAGCTGTTTCTAGGTGAGAGGTTTCCCTGGAGGGACTAAACAGAATGAGGAAGAACAGAAAACTATAGTTTATAAATTCAACTTGAAAAGATGGAAAGTTGGGCAGTTTTAATGGAAAGAGTGGACTGTAAGGGTCGTCCCAGTGTCCTTCTGGAATATTCTCTCCTGCCCTCTGCAGCATACATGAAGTCTCTCATAGCAAGAGAGCTAGCCAACAGTAGGTGTCTCCTGCACAGCAACCTGCATCTCTTTTTTGGCCTGCAAATCATTCATGTGCATACACTACCTGAAGACCCAGGTTGTCCTGTCTGGACCACAGGCCAAACCTGGGTCTTCAGGGCAGCTGTGCTGACTAGAGGATGAGAAGAGACTGGTGCTCTCTTGTTCTGAGAATGACTGGGATAGATCAGGTGCTACCTCAAGATCCAGCTGCCTCAGCTGGGCTTCCTTTCCTATCTTATCATTCTATATATGTTCTCCCAGAGCAAACATGCTTGAGTAAGGAGGATAACCTTTCTCAAAGAGAACAAGTTTGGTGGTGCGTTCTTGAGTTACAGGGTTTTACAGGCTCCCTGGCAGGGGTACATAGAAGAGAGGCTGGTCTCTCTGAAATGACTCTAAAAACTAAAGAATTGTTTTAGGGTAGCCTCCAGTATATCAAGTGAGAAAAGATATTCCTTCATCGTGTCCTGAAATGACCTGCAGAACTGAGGCGTGAGTCCAGAAAGAGCTTGCATCCTGAAGGAGGGTGACAGTGGGAGGAGACAGAGGATAAAACTGTATATGACACCAACATATTCTGTTTTTGTAGAATTCATTTTTTGAAGCTTAGTTTGAAACTCAGGATGGATTTTCCAGAGCTTTCCAAATCCTTTCACGACTCTTTGCCCTTCCCCACCAGTTCTATGGGATGTTTTAAGAAAAGAAAAATGGGTTGATTACACAAGATAGAGAAAATTTTGAATACCTGCTGAAGATGTAAATCACTTATTTTGAATTACATAAAACTGCTAAACAGTTAATGTTGTGTATGCAACATTTTGTCCTAAAATAAGTCTAGCTTTTATTTTACAAACCAACATGTAAAGTCAAACCAGCCTCAAATGAAGATGACTTTGGAGACTGAGAGAACAGCATCCACCAAGGTCTCAGAGTTAAGACCTGGTTGGAATAGACAATGCAGCAAAACCATCAACATCTGAGTGCAAGCCTGGAAATCAGCTCAGCTGTGAGGACCTGTGTTGAGGTGAAGATCAGAACCAGGTCCAAAAAGCAGCAGAGTCATTCTAAATTCACATCAAAAGATTTTGCTCATAAGATGCTACAGGAGAAAAAAAAGTTACATATTAAAGAGGAAGTTCTGCTACATGAAGAGGGTACTTCTGATTTTAAAAAGGAAGCTGCCTGTTTCGAAAAACTTGAAAATGCTAAATCAAAAGCCTTTCTGTCTACATGAAAACTTGTATGTGAATGTTCATAGTAGTGTTATTCACAGTAGCCAAAAAGTGGAAACAACCCAAATGGCCATCAGTTGATTGATGGATAAACAGAATGTGGTATATTCCTACAATGGGACATTATTTAACCATAAAAAGGAATGAAATACTGACACATACTACATGATGAACCTTTAAAGCATTTGCTAAGTGAAAGAAGCCAGACACAAAAGACCACATATTGTATGATTCCATTTACATGAAATGTCCAAAATAGGCAAATTCATAGCGATGGAAAGATTAGTGATTGCCAGGGGCTGGTGGCTGGGGGGATGGGGAGTGACTGCTAATGAATACAAATTTTTTGTGAAGTGATGAAAATGTTCTGGAATTAGTGCTGATGGTTACGTAATCTTGTTGAATATACTAAAAACCACCCCAGTACTCTTGCCTGGAAAATCCCATGGACGGAGGAGCCTGGTGGGCTGCAGTCCATGGGGTTGCGAAGAGTCGGACTCGACTGAGCGACTTCACTTTGACTTTTTACTTTCATGCACTGGAGAAGGAAATGGCAACCCACTCCAGTGTTCTTGCCTGGAGAATCCCAGGGACGGGGGACCCTGGTGGGCTGCCGTCTATGGGGTCGCACAGAGTCAGACACAACTGAAGTGACTTAGCAGAGCAGATACTAAAAACCTATGAATTATGCACTTGGTATGGTTGTATTTTATTAATGTATAAACATAAAGTTATATAATAAACATGACAGGGCATATAGTTGGTTCAGCTGATGTACAATATTATATGTTACAGGTGTACAATGTAGTGATTCTTAATCAGGCACTTTATTTTTTTAACTTTTAATTTTTGTATTGGAGTATAGCCAATTAACAATGCTGTGATAGGTTTCAGGTGGACAGCAAAGGGACTCAGCCGTACATATTGAATTAAGCACTTTTAAAAGGGTAAATTTTATACTATTATATTTCAACTTTAAAAAGTCTTTCTCATCTTGGCTCTAACTGGCAAAGCAGTTATTAATTTAAAAAAAAGGTATAATAACTTGGAATCACAGACTTTGCTTAAAATATCATCATAAAGCTTTAACAGAGAAAACTGATTATAAGCCAATTAGTTAATTACTCTTAATCCTAAATTTTTATATCCTCATTTATGCTCCAACTTGGTGTCTTTGCATTATTTAATAGCTTGCTCTGTTTTGCCAGTAACATTATTTACTCTTAAGTAATGAAGCACTGGAGTGGGGAATGTAGGCTGGGTGGCTGTGGTGATCTGTGGCTTCTTTGCTCCTCTAGCCTTAACTTCACTGGTTGCAGAAAAACAGGAGCAGATCTGATAAGCATTTCTATGTCTTGCTTCAACTGCCATCGAAATGATAGGAACACATTCCATGACCCATAAGACAAAGAACCCACAAATCTAGTATTTTTACCTCTCAGTGTTCCTAACACTTGGAGTAGATGTTCTTCTGGGATCTGGGGCAGGGAGAGATAATTAAGAACCTAAAATTATTACGTATGATAATTCTTGGATGTCTACAACTTCTGGTTCCTAGAGTACTGTACTTTTTAGTCTGCCTTTCTTCTTCCTCAGTAATTACTTCAAGTAGAGACTGCTCATTACAGAGCATAAGAAATTCATTTTGGGCTCATAAATATGTCAGACAACTTAAGTTAGAAGGAATAGAGGGTTTCTAATCCACTGACACTGCCATGTTGAGTATCAGTGAACGCACAGTGGCAGTACTGTAACATACCTTGCCCCCCTAAATACCTTGCCCCGGTGTCTTTGTGGGGGGTGTGCATGTGTACGGTTTCTCAGTAATTTGGGGTGAATTAAGAGATGTCAGAAGAGAAGGCTAGAATTGATGGTCAAAGACCCTAGGGATGATCTTTATGTTGCAAATATAATAGCTGATGGAGCTGTATCTCCTGCATGCCAAAGTGTCTTTTGAATGCCTGGTTTTAAAGAGGAGAGAACTGCGCATGTTTATCAGTTGATGGAATGATCAAAGGGAAAAAACTGATGACTGCAGGGGAGAAAGGGGCCGGGGCCTGAGAATATGTATTTCTATCCAGTTCCCAGGTGATGCTAATGCTGTTAGTTGGGAACTACACTTCTAAAGCTACTGACATAAAAACAGGACCAGAGAAGGACTAGCTAAAGAAGGGCAGACGACAAGCTCACTGAAGGAGAGATCAAAGAACTGAGAAGCTCATGGATTGGATGCCTCATCTACTGAAAACTCACAAGAATCTTGGCAAGTAGTACTGAAAAGGGTCAAACAGCCAGGAGCTAAAATCATCAAGGAAGGGACGTGGGGTTGGCAGATGACTACAATCAAGGAAAGGTAGGGCTTCCCTTGTGGCTCAGCTGGTAAAGAATTTGCCTGCAATGCTGGAGACCTGGGTTTGAGCCCTGGGTTGGGAAGATCCCCTGGAGGAGGGCATGTCAACCCACTCTAGATTCTTGCCTGGAAAATCCGGTGGACAGAGGAGCCTGGTGCGCTACAGTCCATGGGGTTGCAAAGAGTCGGACACGACTGAACAACTAAGCATGGTGGATAGTGAGTCTGATGACATTAGCTCAAAGCCGGGGGATGGTAGTTTCAGAGAAGCGGGAAAAAGAATAGTCTGGAAGTTGCAATGAAATGCAAGAACATTTACTGCTTCCTCCAGATCCAGTGAGACAGGGGTAGAGTGGGAAAGAAAAGAGTCGCCATTTCACATGGCTATAGTACCCCTGGGTGCTAGTGGTAAAGAACCTGCTTGCCAATGCAGGAGACGTAAGAGATTATGTGTTCAGTCCTTGGGTCAGAAAGATACCCTGGAGGAGGGCATGGCAACCCATTCTAGTATTCTTGCCTGAAGAATCCCATGGACAGAGGAGCCTGGAGGGTTACAGTCCATGGGGCCACAAAGAGTCGGACACCATGGAAGCGACTTAGCACACACCCTTAGGGACAGATGGATTTCAGATAGAACAAGAGGGTAAAGGGAATGTTTAGAAGAGTTTGATGACCTAGGACATTTTGCCAGTGAATGATCAAGAGGGCACAGTGAAAGATTTCAGGGCTGGACTCAGAAACAGGATATACAAGAGCAGGGTGAGGAGGTGAGGTGAGTGGTTATGTGAACTCCTAGACTTCTGTGGTGACTGATGTAAACAGGGATGAAGGGCTATTGGATTAGTCCTGATCTTAAGGCAGAGAATAGTGAAGCTGTGTGCTGGGTAGGTCCATGAGGGGAACCACAGGCTGACCAGAAGCAATCTGAGTTCTGGGAGCTCCTTTCACTTCTGTTTTGGAGGCTGGGGAGGGCTATACATATCAGGAGTACCTGGATATCTGGGTCTCAGTCTTACTTCTATAAGAACATTTGTAATTTAGAGTGTATTTACCCCCCAATTTTTTGCATACACATAAACATACTAATTACAAAAAGGGATCACATTGGTATATTTGTTTTACAATTTATATCTTTATCTTGACAATTGATGTGAATAATTAGAAAGGATGGAGATGCAACAGGACCTGATCTCAAAAGACATTAAAGGTGGAGGGGAAATAGCTGTTGAACTCATCCTGTAAATTTATATGTGCCATTGGCCAGATCTCTTTACTTTTATTAATCTCTGTGGTGGTTAAATGAAGTAGAAGGGAGAATAGTTTCTTGCTGTATTGATGAGTGCTTTGATTTCTATTCAAATATTTGCAGCACTGAACCCAAGAAACCGTCAGCACCTAAAGCTGAGGGAGAAGAAACATTTTCCCTCAATGATATGACTGCTCAGTCTTAATGAAGGTATGATACAAACCTAGAAAGTAAAAGAAGAATGCTTCAGAAGAAGCTTTTAATAAGATTCCAAAAGTGTGTTCTTCTATAATTTCATTTTCGTAATTATTCTACATTTAAACATATATGAAATTATACAATATAGTATCTAAACTTTGAAAAGACTCATAATATTAGATCATTAACCAAGGAAGGCTCTTGATTCCCCCTGGAATGATATGTGAAACACATATTACTGATCAGGGTCAGAAAGAAACAAAGAAAGTTCTAGTAACGGTGCAAATCCTACCCACCTTGAAAGATTTCTCTGACCCTCTTGGGCATCCAAAAACAGACCCAGAGGAGGGAGGAGGGAGGGGGGTTCAGGATGGGGAACACGGGTATACCTGTGGCGGATTCATGTTGATGTATGGCAAGAGCAATACAATACTGTAAAGTAATTAACCTCCAATTAAAATAAATAGATTTAGATTTTTTTAAAAAATGCTATACTGAAGGTAAGTGGCCAGAAAAGTTCTTTTCCAAGCTAAATCTGTTGGGATGAAGGTGGGACTTCTAAGACGGGGAAAAGGAATTTTCAGGATTTAAATAAACAGCTCATATGTGGAGGTACTACAATAGGGCTTGAGGGTGAAGTGGTGAATAAGAGAGTGCCTACAGTCTACAATCAAAACACTTTCATCCTGTGATAAGGTAAAATGATCTATACTCTTAATGGGGTTCTCCCCTCTAGTCAGGGGAGGTGATAGGATTTTCCCCAGAACTCCATAGGTTTTTAGGTGTTACAAGCTAGAGGAATTAAGAGGCTACAGGTCTGGGTGAGATCTGAGTCTTGCTGAGGCACCAGCCTCAAGTCCTAGAAGGGAACCAGTTGTCAGGTTCTTTTGCGTGCATCTTTGAGAAGCCAAGGGCCAGGAAAGAGATGGCCTTCAGGCAAGAGAGCACAGTTTCTACTTGAGAAGCAGGCAAACCAGACAAGCAAAAATCCCTTCATTTGATTATCCATTCACTTATTTGTTTATTCATTCAATAAATACTTATTTAATGCTACCATTTGTTAAATAAAGGCCAATGGAGGATAGTGCCAGGCAAAGAAACTTGAAAGGGACTCATAAATCTCTCTGCATGTGCTTATTTTAATATTTCATTTTTATTAGGTAGGTTTGGGAGCTGGAGATTATAATTTTGGAGCCTGAAGTGGTAAAAGAGAAGATGATATGAATCAGGGTGTCAGATAAGACTGTCTGCTTGAAGTGTGACTTAAAACCTGCAAAAAACAATGGGAACTACCCATCCAACCCTTTACTTTATTAGCATGAGTCCTATCAACTATCAACTTAGAATTTTAAATAAGATAAGCAAAGCAGCCTGATATTTTCTTTTATACTCTCTAGGAAGGAGAGTTCTGTTAAGCCAATTTGACTTACTCTTAATCATCAAGATTAGACTACCAAAGAGCTTGGGTTTGAAATAATGGATTTATGATCTAGCCATCTAGCCTCCCTTACTGGATTCCCCAAGGACCAAAAACTTCTATTTGTAAGATAGATGGAGAAGGTTAACATGGACCACAGCCTTGTATAACTCAATGAAACTATGAGCCATGCCGTGTAGGGCCACCCAAGACAGATGGGTCATGGTGGAGAGTTCTGACAAAACACGGTCCACTGGAGAAGGGAATGGCAAACCACTTCAGTATTCTTGCCTTGAAGATCCCATGAACAGTATGAACAGGCAAAAAGATAGGACACTGAAAGATGAATTCCACAGCTTGGTAGGTGCCCAATATGCCACTGGAGAACAGTGGAGAAACAACTCCAGAATGAAGAGACAGAGCCAAAGCAAAAAGAACACCCAGTTGTGGATGTGACTGGTGATGGAAGTAAAGTCCGATGCTGTAAAGAACAATACTACATAGGAACCTGGAATGTTAGGTCCGTGAATCAAGGTAAATTGGAAGTAGTTAAACAGGAGATGGCAAGAGTGAATGTTGACATTCTAGGAATCAGCGAACTAAAATGGACTGGAATGTGTGAATTTAACTCAGATGACTGTTATATCTACTACTGTGGGTAAGAATCCCTTAGATGAAATGAAGTAGCCCTCATAACAACAGAAGAGTCTGGAATGCAGTACTTGGATGCAATCTCAAAAATGACAGAATGATCTCTGTTCCTTTCCAAGGCAAACTATTCAACATCATGGTAATCCAAGTCTATGCCCCAACGAGTAACGCTGAAGAAGCTGAATGGTTCTATGAAGACCTACAAGACCTTCTAGAACTAACACCCAAAAAAGACGTCCTTTTCATTATAGGGGGCTAGAATGCAAAAGTAGGAAGTCAAGAGATATCTGGAGTAACAGGCAAATTTGGCCTTGGAGTACAAAATGAAGCAGGGCAAAGGCTAACAGAGTTTGGCCAAGAAAATGCACTGGTCATAGCAGATGCCCTCTTCCAACAACACAAGAGAAAACTCTATACATGGACATCAACAGATGGTCAATACCAAAATCAGATTGATTATATTCTTTGCAGCCAAAGATGGAGAAGCTCTATACAGTCCGCAAAAACAAGACCGGGAGCTGACTGTGGTTCAGATCATGAACTCCTTATTGCCAAATTCAGACTTAAATTGAAGAAAGTAGGGAAAACCACTAGACCATTCAGGTATGACCTAAATCAAATCCCTTATGATTATACAGTGGAAGTGACAAATAGATTCAAGGGATTAGATCTGATAGAGTGCCTGAAGAACTATGGATGGAGGTTTGTGACATTGTACAGGAGGCAGTGATCAAGACAATCCTCAACAAAAAGAAATGCAAAAAGGCAAAATGGTTGTCTGAGGAGGCCTTACAAATAGCTGAGAAAAGAAGAGAAGCTAAAGGCAAAGGAGAAAAGGAAAGATATACCTATTTGAATGCAGAGTTCCAAAGAATATCAAGGAGAGATACGAAAGCCTTCCTCAGTGACCAATGCAAAGAAATAGAGGAAAACAACAGAATGGGGAAGATAACAGATCTCTTCAAGAAAATTAGAGATACCAAGGGGACATTTCAGGCAAAGATGGACACAATAAAGGACAGAAATGGTACTGACCTAACAGAAGCAGAAGATATTAAGAAGAGGTGGCAAGAATACATAGAAGAACTATACAAAAAAGATCTTCATGACCCAGATAACCACAATGGTGTCATCACTCACCTACAGCCAGACATGCTGGAATGTGAAGCCAAGTGGGCCTTAGAAAGCATCACTACGAACAAAGCTAGTGGAGGTGATGGAATTCCAGTTGAGCTATTTCAAATCCTGAAAGATAATGCTGTGAAAGTGCTGCACTCAATATGCCAGCAAATTTGGAAAGCTCAGCAGTGGCCACTGGACTGGAAAAGGTCAGTTTTCATTCCAATCCCAAAGAAAGGCAATGCCAAAGAATGTTCAAACTGCCACACAATTGCACACTCATCTCACATGCTAGCAAAGTAATGCTCAAAATTCTCCAAACCAGGTTTCAATAGTATGTGAACTGTGAACTTACAGATATTCAAGCTGGATTTAGAAAAAGCAGAGGAACCAGAGATCAAATTGCCAACATCCATTGGGTCATCAAAAAAGCAAGAGAGTTCTAGTAAAACATCTACTTCTGCTTTATTTACTAAGCCAAAGCCTTTGACTGTGTGGATCACAACCAACTGTGGAAAATTCTTCAACAGATGGGAATACCAGACAACCTGACCTGCCTCCTGAGAAATCTGTATGCAGGTCAAGAAGCAACAGTTAGAACTGAACATGCAACAACAGACTGGTTCCCAATTGGGAAAGGAGTATGTCATGGCTGTATATTGTCACCCTGCTTATTTAACTTATATGCAGAGTACATCATGCAAAATGGTGGGCTGGATGAAGCACAAGCTGGAATCAAGATTGCTGGGAGAAATATCAACAACTTCAGATACACACCGATGACACCACCCTTATGGCCAAAAGTGAAGAAAAACTAAAGAGCCTCTTGATGAAAGTGAAAGAGAAGAGTGAAAAATTTGGCTTAAGACTCACCATTCAGAAAACTAAGATTATGGCATCCAGTCCCATCACTTCATGGCAAATAGATGGGGAAACAATGAAAACAATGAGAGATTTTATTTTTGGGGGTTCCAAAATAACTGTGGATGGTGACTACAGCCATGAAATTAAAAGACTCTTGCTCCTGGGAAGAAAAGCTATGACCAACCTAGACAGCATAATAAAAACCAGAGACATTACTTTGCTGACGAAGGTCTGTCTAGGCAAAGCGATGGTTTTACCAGTAGTCATGTATGAATGTTAGAGTTCGACTATAAAGAAAGTTGAGTGCCGAAGAACTGATTTGAACCGTGGTGTTGGAGAAGACTCTTGAGAGTCCCTGGAACTGCTAGGAGATCTAACCAGTCCATCCTAAAGGAAATTAGTCCTGAATATTCATTGGAAGGACTGATGCTGAAGCTGAAACTCCAATATTTTGGCCACCTGATGTGAAGAACTGACTCATTTGAAAAGACCCTGATGCTGGGAAAGATTGAAGGTGGGAGAAGAAGAGTCAAAAGAGGATGAGATGGTTGGATGGCATCACAGACTCGATGGACATGAGTTTGTCCATGAGAAAGTAAGCTCTGGGAGTTGGTGATGGACAGGAATGCATGGCGTGCTGTAGTTCATGGGGTCGCAAAGATACACAACTGAGCAACTGAACTGAAATGGAGAAGATTAAGGTACATTTTTACATCTTAGAACAGAATGGAAATGGTCCAAGCCAATGAGATAAATAAACCTCTAACCTTAGTACCATTAACACTATAACAACACTAACATTTAGGACTTTAAGTAAATTCACTGAATAAGACGAGGGTATGCATATCCAAATGCTATTTTCTCCAGAGAAACTTCCCTGAATTTCACAAGCTGGGATCTCTCTCTCTCCATCCTCTGAACTCCTGTAGCATTTCATCTCTCTCTCATGGAATCCATTCTTTTCACTCTGTATCACAGTAAATAGCTCATCTCTTCTACTAGACTGTGGGCTCCAAAAAGGCTTATGATGTCTGATTCATCTTAATCCCCAATTGTGTGCTCTACACAGTACATGCGTAAGCTATTTAGAAATTATCCTTTTTAAATCATTTTGGCAACCTCCATTTTACATAATAATGTATTAACTATGCTGAAATAAACTTCCAGGCTCATGATGGAGCCGTTCCTGCCCAGAGCTCCTGCCAAATCACCAAACCAAAATCTGGATAACTTATATGTCCCTGTATATGGTCCACTTGACCAAAAATGTAGTATATTCAGTCAGCTAATCCCCAAGTGCCAAGCGAATTCTGGGCCTTCTCACCCCAAACAAGCTTGACTATGGGGCGCCAGCCATTCATATACTTTCTTCAATAATTTTTTAACAATCATAAAAGTGATCTTTATCCCATTTTTGAAATAGGTCCTGCTAAAGTTCACATCTGGCAATACTGTGACAACAGTTTTACTCTTAATAGTTTTTTTAGAAAATTAGAGTTTTAATTTGAACTTTCTAATAATTAGACACCTTTCCCTCTCAGTTAGTGGAGAAAGCAATGGCAACCCACTCCAGTACTCCTGCCTGGAAAATCCCATGGATGGAGGAGCCTGGTAGGCTGCAGTCCATGGGGTTGCACAGAGGTGGACACGACTGAAGCGACTCAGCAGCAGCAGCAGCCCCCTCAGTTAGTGAAATCTGTAAGGTTTCACTAGACTTAAGCATTACAGTATAGCTTAAAAAAATCTTCCTTTTTGTTTACCTTAACATTTTCCTCTTTCATTGACAAGTCCTTCCTGCCTGCCCTCCACTCTTTCAATGGAGACAAGCAATAATGGAAACTTTCTCCAGGCTTTGTTTTCACTAAATTAAGTAAAAGTAATAATTTTCAGGGGAGGCTAGGGTTTATTATTTTAATGTGTGAATAATAGCTAACAGGTTATTGTCCCATAAAGCTAAAAACAGACCAAAAATGACTGTAATATCATCTGTTAAAGGTAATAAAATGTAGAATTGAAACATCATTTATTACGTGAACTTCCAAAGCAGTATATTTTCCTAAGTGTTTTTTTAAAAAATTTTATGTCCATGTCACACTCATGGACATGTATGTAATTCACTCATTTGTTATTATGAAACCCTCTGAAACCTCAGCCACATCCTCTTTCTCTCCTCCACAAGCTGTTTCTATTTTTTTTTTTTAAACTGAAGTATAGTTGATTTACAATATTATATTAGTTTTAGGAGTACATTATAGTGGTTTGATATTTTTATAGATTTTACTCCATTCAATTATTATAAAATATTGACTGCATTCCCTATGCTGTACAATATATTTTGTAGTTTATTTTCCACCTAGTAGTTTGTATCGCTTAATGCCCTTCCCTATCCTGCCCTATGTCCCACCCCTCAACCTACTAGTAACCACTAGTTTGTCTGCTATATCTGTGAGTCTGTTTCTGTTTTGTTATATTCATTTGCTTTAACTTTTAAGATTCTATATATAAGTGAAAACATACCATTCTCTTTGTTCAACTCATTTCAGGCCTATGTGAGTAACGTCTGTTATTCCAGGACCTACAGGGTTGTTTCCTGTCACCTGTTGACCAATTATATAGAACTTGACACAGCGAGAGAGTTCATGAGCAAAGAAAGGAAAAAAGAGCAGAGAATAAGACATGGGATGAAAAGGAATCTGTTTTAAGTAGAAAAGTCAGAGATCGGGAAATGACTAGAGAGGAAAAGGGAGAAAGCTATATAGATAAGAACCCATGATGAAGAATTCTGAAACTCTGGGCTTACTTATTTTTCTACTTCTATTTGACTATCTGATTGCCACATTGGTAGTTTTTGCTACTGATGTCTTTGAAAAAATATCACACTGAACCTTATCAAAAATCTGTTTTGCTGATCTACACAAAATAATATCTAGACCAGGAAATTAGCTAACTTTTTTCTATAAATGGCCAAACAGTAAGTATATTAGGCTTTAAGGTCTCTGTTACAACTACTCAACCTAGTAGACAGGGCACAAGAGCAGTCACAGTTCATATGGAAATGAAGGACTGTAGCTGTGCTACAATAAAACGATTTACAAACACAGGTGGCCAATCAGATTTGGCCCACGGACCACAGGATTCTGACCCCTCATTTATTTAAGCTGTTTAAAGCTGATTTGTGTCTTTATTTTTAATTGGAGGATAATTGCTTTACAGTGTTGTGTTGGTTTCTGCCATACAGCAGTGTGAATCAGCCATAAATACACATGTATACCCTCCCTCTTGAAACTGCCTCCCACCACCGCCCCCAGGTAGTCACACAGCACCAGGGCTGAGCGCCTTATGCTACATAGCAACTTCCCACTAGTTATCTATTTTACATATGGTAACATACATGTTTCAATGCTACTGTCTGAATTCATCCCCCCCTCTCCTTATCCCACTTTGCCTATAAGCCTGTTCTCCATGTCTTCATCTCTATTCCTGCCCTGCAAATAGGTTCATCAGTACCATTTTTCTAGATTCCATATATACGTACTGCTGCTGCTGCTGCTTAGTCGCTTCAGTCATGCCCGACTCTGTGCGACCCCATAGACAGCAGCCCACCAGGCTCCCCCGTCCCTGGGATTCTCCAGGCAAGAACACTGGAGTGGGTTGCCATTTCCTTCTCCAATGCATGAAAGTGAAAAGTGAAAGTGAAGTCACTCAGTCGTGTCTGACTCTTAGTGACCCCATGGACTACAGCCTACCAGGCTCCTCTGTCCATGGGATTTTCCAGGCAAGAGTACTGGAGTGGGGTGCCATTGCCTTCTCTGACATATATGTGCTAATATACGATATTTGCTTTTCTCTTTCTGATTTACTTCACTCTGTATAATAGGCTATAGGTTCATCCACCTCAGTTCAGCTGACTCAAATCCATTCCTTTTTATGGTTGAGTAATATTCCATTGTATATAGGTACCACAACTTCTTTATCTGTTCATCTCACCCCTGATTTAGACCGATATCCTCTGTACCAATCTCTCAACATCCTTCTAGTATTTTTTATTTGATTCCCTCTCCAAATACAGATTTGAAATGTATTTCTGGAAAACAGATACTGTTCCTCTTGAGAAATTATTCTGAAATACATATTAAAATATTAATGATATATAATATTGTGAAGTAGATCTTTTCAGTGAAAATCATCAATGTCAAATAAAAGCAATTCCTATATGTCCCTTACATAAGTCTTTTAATTGAAATGTTTTGAACAACTGGAAACATTTTGACTGTTCAAAATGTTAAAAAATAAAAGCCTTAATTTAAAATTTATTATTCTTTAAAAAATTATTCTGAAAAAACTATACTGTGGGAGTCCTGTGCTTTAAAATCTTCGTTAGCTAGCCACTCCCTTAGAATGATCTCTTTTTTTAGAAAAAAATTGAAGTATAGTTGCTGCATAATATGTTAGAGGTATATGATACAGTGATCCACAATTTTTAAAGGTTTAGCTCCATCACGACTTCACTTTCACTTTTCACTTTCATGGATTGGAGATGGAAATGGCAACCCACTCCAGTATTCTTGCCTGGAGAATCCCAGGGATGGGAGAGCCTGGTGGGCTGCTGTCTATGGGGTCGCACAGAGTCGGACACGACTGAAGAGACTTAGCAGCAGCAGCACAGTTATTATAAACCACTGGCTGTATTCCCTGTGTTGCGTAATATGTCCTTGTAGCTTACTTTATACCTAGTAGTTTATACCTCTTACTCCCTAAGCCTATATTGGACCCCACCCACTCCCCTGTGCCCACTGACAACCACTAGTTTGTTCTCTGTATCTGTGAGTCTGCTGCTTTTTTGTGAAAGAAACACTTTAGCATAGCATACAGGGTCATTTGTAAGTTGGCCCCAACCTAACTCTCTGATTTTATTTGCTTTTGAACTGTGGTGTTGGAGAAGACTCTTGAGAGTCCCTCGGACTGCAAGGAGATCCACCCAGTCCATCCTAAAGGAAATCAGTCCTGAATATTCATTGGAAGGATTGATGCTGAAGCTGAAACTCCAATACTTTGGTCATCTGATGTGAAGGACTGACTCATTGGAAAAGACCCTGATGCTGGGAAAGATTGAAGGCGGGAGGAGAAGGGGACAACAGAGGATGAGATGGTTGGAAGACATCACTGACTTGATGGACATGAGCTTGAGTAAGCTCTGGGAGTTGCAGGGATGGACAGGGAAGCGTGGTGTGCTTCAGTCCATGGGGTTGCAAAGAGTCGGACACTACTGAGCGACTGAACCGAACTGAACTCTCTGTTCATTCTCTGTATACAAGAATAAAAACATGACTAGGAGATAAAAACACTGACATTTCAGGAAATGGTTACTTCTGGAAGAGGAGAGAATACTGGGGAGGGGAACCCTTGGGATTTCAACTATATCTGAGGTGACTTTTTTAAAAACGGTGATATTAATGAAAATATTAAATAAAGATCTGAAGCAAAGCTACAGCAAAGCATTAAGATTTGATAAAGCAAAGTGGTGAGTAATAAAAAAGCTTTTTCTGTCATTCACAATACTTTTGTCTTTGTTTAAGACAAACTACAATTTGGCCCACTGCCCATTTTTTAAGACTTATAGCTAAGAATGGTTTTACATTATTGAAAGGCTGTTTAAAAAAGAAAAAACAAAAATAAGACTATATGACAGAAACTTGTGACCTGCAAAGACTATAGTATTAACTATTTGGCCCTGTATAGAAAACATTTGCCAACTTCTGATTTTAAATATTTCGTAAAAAGAAAAGATTAAAAAAAAGAAGAGGTAAGGAGGCAACTGAGTCAAGGAAGGATGGGTTTGTTTTCTTACCTTATGTATCTTCCTGACACATTTTATATTGCTTGTTTCTTTAAATTAGCTTTTCATGAATTATTTTTTCAACTTTTATAAAGAAGAAGTCTCATCAAAGTAATAAGAATTCTAACTATGTATGGCAGTAGATAGTAACAAGACTTAACTGGGATTATATCCATGTATATAAATACCAGGTTATTGTACACCTGCAACTAATATGTCAATTATACCTCAATTAAAAAAAAATGATGTACCTCTGTGGGAAAAAAGAAATCTCATCAAATTTATTCTATGAGGTTGGAACTCATAGAAAATGAGTTCTATGAGGAACTCATTTAAAAGACCTATGGGAGAATCCTTTAATATGATTTTGATTTCAGTCAGTCCATACTTTGTCAAAAAACTGGGGAGCTCACTTAGAGCCCAGAGTGCCATTTTTATGTAGATGTATTTGCACTGGTGACCCACTTATGAGCTGTCAGCCGGGCACACAGGAGAGATGCTGCATGGGATCTATTCTTGGCTTCAGGTTCACATTTTCTGCTTTCTGCAGTCTACCTCTCCTAGAAGAATTTGTTTCCCTCTGCTCCCCGCCACAGATGATAATGGGGCAAGAGGGCTAAACAAATTTCAAAACACTGTATTACAGTAAGAGTTTCTGGCCATAGTAGTTGTGAAACATTGGAATATGTCATTA
This sequence comes from Bos indicus x Bos taurus, assembly GCF_003369695.1. Lineage (NCBI taxonomy): Eukaryota > Metazoa > Chordata > Mammalia > Artiodactyla > Bovidae > Bos > Bos indicus x Bos taurus. The sequence goes on from NC_040076.1 coordinate 132,712,056, forward strand.
GAGAAGGTAGACTTTTTTTTTTTAATGGGGAAAACAATACATTTAAATATTTTGGTACACCGCAGATCACAAGAACTGTTAGATCTTATGTTATTATCATTTTGGTTACTATACAGGTATTTTCTTTATAAAATAGTAAGCACATCAGTCTTGCCTATGTACATGAAAGGATTTTTAAAAATTTTTCTAATTAATTGACATAGTTTCTCCCCTTCAGCATTGACCCATGTTAACAAAGAGTATTACCAACTGTGAATCAAGGAATGAAGAGACTCAAGAGAGATTTCACAGTAACGCTCAGTGGACAACTGAGGATCTTTTAGACCTAAATTATTTAATACTTTAAATATGTACTGTTTTAAACTTTAGCATCACTGGTAACTAAAAATGTGTACAGGAGAACAACAGCCACAAAAAAATATGAGGTAAAAATTATTCATCTGATCATAATATGCATTTTTTCCTGTTCTAATGAAAATATTAATGTGAAAATAATAACTTGTTTTTTAACTGGGCCATATATATGCTGTCTCTAATATCCATTTGTCTTTTTAAAATTTATTATATTAAAGATATACAAAATGGCATGACAAAATAATGGTGATTCATTACCAGATTAAATATTACTGAGACCCTGTGTATTCTTCCTCAGTTCTCTCTCTCTTCCTTCTTCCATGGATTAATCACTGTTCTGAACACTGTACCTGATGTATCCATGTATTTATTCACACTTTTTATACAATACAAATACCCCAAATAATTCCTATCATTATTTTACAACTAGTTTTGTTGACTTTGCTTCATGTCTGAATTCATACATGTTGACACATATAGTGTATTCACATGGTAGAGACAGAGCTCACCAAATATTCTATGTGCTCCCATATGATTCTTAGACTTCAGGTTGGAATCACTGGGCTGTGAGCAGACGGGAATTATGTCAAGAGTGGGGCAAGGTGGCTAAAAGCTCCATTTCTTTCTTAGCCTTCTTCAGTGAACTCCTAAGCCACATCTTCCAGATGGGGCAATGGGGCAGCTGTAGGAACATGGAACATCCATCAGTCTGGGTCCCTGTGCGAGGTGGAGCAGAGCCTCTTACCAACTGTGTTGGACATGTAAAACGAATAAGAATAATCCTATTGGGCTAAGACACATATACATACCTACAAATGGGCAGATAACTTCCTTTCTGGTATTATTCAAAAGCAATGCTATCAGTAGCAGGGTAAATTCAAAGCTTTCTGAAAATACTTCTACCTTGGAACTCTAGACTGACATCCATTCTCACTTGCATGACGAAGGATATTTCATATACTCTAATCTTTACCTTCTTTGAAGATCTGCTGCACTAACAAAACTTTCAGAGATGTGCTTATATGTTCACATACTTTTTATGGTATGTTAGTTTTGTCTCCCCAATTAGATTTTAAGTTCTACACAGGCTTGTAGTCCACAAAGGCATGCAGTGAAGAGTGGCTTACTGGTTGAGGATGGTGAAACTAATATTAAATAACTCTTTGTGTAAGGCACCTTGCTTGTGCTTCACCTGACTTATCTTGATCATTATTACTCCCATTACAGATGAGGATATTAAGACCAAGTAAGTTTCCTTTGGTCACAGAGCTAGGAAGAAGATAAAGGGTGTCAGGAAGGAAATTGAAAGCAATCTGCTTAACTCTATAAAGACTTTGCTTTTTAGCTTTTTCCACTGAACTCAGTGAGACCATGCCTACTGTAGGGTAGGAGCTTTAGTGGAACATAAAACGACTGACAAAATTTTTTTGTTTCTAAATTTTGCAAACATTAGTACATTTCTTTGGAGACTTCTTGGGACTGAAGATTGTTAGGTCTTACCTTGATCACCTCTGGGGTCTGCTGAATCAAAACCACTGAGGTAGTATCTTTGACTTTATCACCAACAGGACTTCTGCAGACTGATAAATTGGCCTGGGAGGAAGTTGTCAAGGTTTCTTGTAGAATCTGCATCATCTCTTTTTCTTGTGATAGGCTCCCTCTGCCTGATTTGCATTCAACCAATTCTTGAGCAAAATCTTCAATGCTTTCTAGAATCCGCAGTAAGAGGGCTCGATCCTCTTCCTCTATTTTGTGTCCATTGGTTTCAATAATCCTTGTTAGACAGGAAGGTGACACTTTTTCCGTGGGTGAGGAGACTTTAGATTTAGGCTCAAGATCTGGGAGCTGATCAATCAACTGACTCTGACTATTTAGAGAGTTAGAGCTTTTACCTTTAGCAAGTGGCTCTCTTAGAGAGGTCTCCATCTTTTGTGAGAAAGATTCCAAGTCCATTAACAATTTATCTATCTCTTCCTGACTGTTAGAATTCATAAAATCTCTGTGGTTTTCCTCTTCAACTTTAGGAACTTTAGATTTAAGATCTTCCTCAGGTAGACTAACAACTGATTTCTCAAATATCTTACCAATTTCATTTTGCATTGAGGCAGGACATTTTTTAAGATGAGTACCATGGTCTGATAATTCTGCTCTATCTTCATTTACCTTTATCAACTCCTGAGAGGGTCCATTTTCTGTCTTCTGTTCATGATATAATGCTTTCTTTCCATCTGACTCTTCTTCAATATATAGGGTTTCCATGAGATTACCAGAAGAAACATTTTCTAAAGGATTTACAGTTAGTGGCTGTGATTGAAGCTGGACATCTTTTAGAGTTCTGGGATCACTTATCTCTAAATTATATAAGGAATTTGTAGAGTTATTTGGAATGGGTTTTATAGTGTCTGTTTTTCTAGAACTGTGCTGGTCATCTTGCAATTCTATAGTTTGAAACTGTCCAGAGTCAAGGGCTGAGAGCTGGACAACATCTTCATACTTGGGGGGCTGTTCAGTGCCAAATACTGGGGAAAAGGGAGTCAGCTGTAAATTAGGCATATTACTGACCAGTTCTGTTAAATCTATAGCCTCATTATTCCCAGATTGCATGAACTCAAATGGTAGCTTTTTCAGGTAGGATGCTAACCTGGTCATTACATTCATATAGACAGTTTCAGAGCTAGAAATTGCATCATTACCATTTCCTTCATTGATGCTACTCCCTGTCTTTTTCTTTATACACTGTTTTATGATGTCTGTGCATTTTTTCAAATCCTCGGAGCATTTTAGCAAGATGTCTAAGCACATCTTTATATCTGTACCAGAAGAAAAATTATCTATTTTATGTTTTTCTAAAATCTGAGTAACCAGGTCTTCTTCAGAGAAGTTGTGAAGAAACACTGAAGTCAGATTTGTATCGAGTGAGTTTCTACGGGATAAAGATTTTTCCTCAACTGAGGAACTCCGGAGTAAACCAAAGGATGGAGAGTTCCCATCATGGTTATAATGGCCACAGAGCAAGTCAAAATCAACTGACCTCCTGTTGAATGAGTCAGATTTAACTTTCCTTCCCTTTTTGTAAGCGGCATGGTTAGAGTTTTTGAGTTTTTCAAGGGAAAATTCTTTTATTTTCCCACTGGCAAAACTGATTGCTTCTCCTGCAATGTCCTTTAAATTACAGGTACTCTGAAATGTAGATCCTTTCCTGACCTTGGGTATGCCCGTGAGGGCTTGATGGGGATAGTCACCTTCAGCTGAGGAAAACCCATTTTCATGGGGTAGAAACAGAGAGTCCAGATCTGTATCTTTGAACTGAGACACAGGGATGTGTAAGAGGTCTGCACAAACACTATGATGTATCACAATGCAGTCAACTCCATGTGTGAAGGTGTGGCAGGTTCCAGTGCAATAATGTATCGCTTGCTCAAAACGCCGGTCTATCACCACACTGCTGTAGTGGTTCACAGTACTAACCACAAGTCTGTAAGTTGCTGCCATAATATCAAATCCACTGAGTGGTAGGATGTAGAATTTTCCAGAACTTGTTTCAAGTAAATTCTCCTAAATGACACTCAGCTAAAAATATATTTGACTGACAATGTTCAGTGGTTTCTTGCAAATATAATGACCTTTCCCGCAAAGGGAAATCATCAAAATTTGAGGTTTGGTAACTGTCAGATACAGTAGCTGTTGCACATGCGTGCTTGTATCAGTCTAATAATTTAATAATTGTGCTTGCTTTCTAGTTTCATTTAGTAATATCATAATACTATAGGATTATTTTTAGGAATAAATTTTAAGAAGAATAAGGAATATTCTCTTTTAGTTCTTCAGCAGTTCTATGATGCAGACATTTATGGTCATAAATGTACTGTCATAAATCTCAGTTGGTAGTATAGAAGTACTGTGATAACTGAGTCCTCCAAAGGCTTAAATGATCCATTTTTTTGTGAATGACAGGAAAACCTATAATGAAAAAAGAAAATAATTTAAAGGAAATACAGTCTCTTAATACTGACAGAATCTTTTATTTCCTCTTCTTTTGTATCCCACACGCAGTTAATTATCTTTTTCTTTGCCACATCACTGATGGCTTATTTTTGATTCAAGCCTTTGTTTCATTACACCCTACACTCCTTATTACCTAAAGTAGTATTACCAGCTTTCCTGGGGACTTGGTGATAAAGAATCCGCTTGATAATGCAGGAGATGCAGGTTTGATTCCTGAGTTGGGAAGATCCCCTGGAGGAGGAAATGGCAACCCACACCAGAATTCTTACCTGGAAAATCCCAAGAACAAAGGAGCCTGGTGGGCTACAGTCCATAGGGTCACAAAACAGTCAGATATGACTTAGTAACTTAACTACAGTAACAGTATTACCTCAACTCTGCCTTGTTACAGCTGCCTCTCAGTTGGCATTTCTAATCCCGCCCTCCTTGCTTCCTAACATGACACTGACTAGCTTAGACATAGAGAGCTTTCTCACCTCTTACAGATCAAGAATTCACACTACTGATCCCTAACATGCATCATGGCAGGCCTAGCTTTTTTGACTCATTTTCAACAACTATTCCCATCCACACATAACCTTATTTTCTGTTACTGTCCTGCATCAACAGGACAGGTTGATGTTGCTTCCATCAACCTAGGTTTCTTAAAGACGGCTGACACACAGTGCTTGCTCTTCACTGTACAATGTCCTCGACACTTGGAAATTATTCCCTTACCTTCATCTCTTTTCTTACTCTTTCTGAGAGAGAAAAACAACCTTTATTACTGATCTTGATCTCATCCTCTCAGACCCTGCCACATGCAGATCTCCCTCTCTTGTCATCAATGGATAGAATTTAATCATTCTCTTTTTTTTTAAAGGGCATTTAAATCATGTTGTAAGTTGCTGTCCAAAAAGGTTCAATCCAGTGCTGCCCAGTAGTCCTATCCATTACTGAAAGTGGGGAGGCGGGTACTGAATTCTCCAAATATTATTGTTGAGCTTTCTATTTCTCCCTTAATTTATTTTGCTTTCTGTATTTTAATATTCTGTTGTTAGATACGCATGTTTCTAACTGTTATATCTGCCAGATGGAGGGACACAAACTATCATAAATATATGTATATGTATAACTGACTCACTTTGCTGTATAGCAGAAACTAACACAGCACTATAAACCAATTATCCTCTAATAAAAATTAATTTAAAATAATAAAAAGAGAAAAAACATTAAAAAACAAAACAAAATAAAAAGGTTCAGTCAATGTTCTGACTTAACCAATAAATACTGAGTGCTTACTGTGTGACAGGCACCTGCCAAGTGCTAGAGATAGAGCAGTGAATAAAGTCCCTGTCCTGAATGAACTGACGATCTAGCTGGAAAAAGAAAAACAACATGTAAGTAAACCTAACTTAGATGGTGATATGTGCAATAGAGAAAGATGAAGCACAGCAAGGGTTTAGAAAGGATGAGAAGGTGCTGTGTTACAAGGGCAGTCAGGGAAGACCTCACTGATATCTGAACAGAGATCTGAAAGAAGAGAGGGAGCAGGTTGAGGAGGTATTTGGGGTTAAATCATCTCGGGCAGAATAACCAAAAGTAAAAAGGCTCTGCAGTATGAGCATGCTTGACTTACTAAAAGAATGACAAGGAGGCTAAAGTGACTGGAGTAGAGAAAGCAAGGTGGTAGGCAGTGTGGGAGAAGAGGCCAGAAAGGAAAGGTGGGAGTCTAAATCATGCAGAGCCTGCAGACTATTATGATGAATTTGGCTTTACTGTGAGTGAGCTGGGAAACAACTGATGTCTACTGAGCAGAGGAATGACATGATCAGACTTACGTTTTTAAATTGGTAATTTTGGCTTCTGTGTTCAGAGGAGACTGCAGAGGAGCAAGACAGGAAATAAGGAAACAAGGTAGGAGCTATATCAGTAAATGAGGTAAGAAGGCTGGGGGGCCTGAACCAGGAGAGGCAAAGTGAAAGTGAAAGTCACTCAGTCGTGTCTGACTCTTGGCAATCCCATGGCCTATACAGTCCATGGACTTCTCCAGGACAGAATACTGGAGTGGGTAGCCTTCCCCTCCTCCAGGGGATCTTAAACGCTGAATATATTTAAAAGGTAGAGCCAATATGACTTGCTGAATAAAAGTGTACAATACTACTGCATCAAGAAAGGCGGACTAAGACAAGGACAGGTAGGAGATGACAACAGCAGAGAAAGACAGCGTCAGTTTAACAATACCAAGAATTGCACTGGTATTTTAACAATAAAAACAGTTACCCATTTAATAATGAGAAACAGAACTTGACTGTTTTCATTTTTATTTCTTCAATCCCAGAAAATTCCGTTTATTTTGCTTATTTGTTATATTTCTTTTTTGGTAAAGTTTCTATTCAAATCTTTTGCTTATTTCTGTATTTGAGACAGTGAAATAAGATATGGTTAATAGTTAATACAATTAATTCATGAAAAACCCTTTGTTTTGTTGAATTCTTATACTGTTTAGGATATATTTCTTGGCTCTTTAGATTCAATGATTATTACTCTTTTATTATGCCAATCCTATACTATCATAATTACTATTGTCTTATTAAGTTTTATTATCTGACTTTTTCCCTCATATTTTGAATTATGATTCCTTTTTATGTTCCAACATTCTTTGATGGTCTTCCAGATGAATTTCTGCATTGTCAGGTTTTAAGAAAACTATGATAGGAATTTGATTATAATTACAGTAAACTTATGAATTATTTTGAAGGAACACTGATATCACTATAATATTCAGATTTTCCTTCCACAAACATATAAATCATAATTCCAACACTCCTTTCTTTCTTTCTTTCTTTCTTTGTGGTTTTTCTTCAGTGTTTCACCCTCATTCTTCTTTTCCTGCAGTGTCTCAACTTTATTGCTATGTGAATGGATCTTGAGCCATTGTTTTGTCCTCTACTGCCTTGCCTTCAAATCCAAGATGGTGGCTCATATAAAACTATAAAGCTGAATATCATGCAGGTTGGCTGAAGCTCAAGTATAAAGAAGATCCATAGTAAAGGGAGTGAGTCAAAGTCACTCAATCGTGTCTGACTCTTTGTGACCCCATGGACTATAATTTATGACCCCATGGGATTCTCTAGGCCAGAATACTGGAGTGGGTAGCTTTTCCCTTCTCCACAGGATCTTCCCAACCCAGGGATCGAACCCAGGTCTCTCACATTGCAGGCAGATTCTTTACCAGCTGAGCCACAAGGGAGTACCTACCCAATAATTCTTAAGTGAAAATACAAAAGTGCCTAAGAGGAATAAGTGTTATGGGGCAGAAGACTAGAATGTAGCAATGGAAGGAAATACATTTTTAAAAGATGTACATCCAGGAGACAGGGAAGAAATAGCACCAAACACAAAAAACTATGCACCTTTTCAGAAAACCATGATTTTGAAGAGTTTTTGGGTAAGGATAAAAGAGAAGGAAAATCAAAGGACACTATCAAGAAAGTATATTAGGATAATTGTATGAGAGCTAATAAGACTATATCATTTTTGTTTGTTTTGGCCATGCTATATGGCATGTGGGATCTTAGTTCCCCGACCAGGGATAGAACTTGTGCCCCCCTGCAGTGGAAGCATGGAGTCCTAATCATTGGATCTCCAGGGAAGTCCCAGGACTGTATCTTAATATGGGTGATAAAACTGGTCCTGAAGCAAAATACAGAACTGTTAGACAATTTAAATATCCAGATTAAATTGTATATTTAAATATTAAATTTAAACTATTACAACAGTTGTCAGATAAATTCCTAAAGTGACATAAGACTCTTATTTCTCTGAAATTTGAGAAACTAAAGAGAAATCTTTCTCTAGGTTTGAAAATGAGCAAAACAACCAGTTAATAAGGTAATATGACAGAAAATACAAGGAAGTATTGTTGTGGTGTTAGAATTTGAAGTAATCAAGGGAGAGAATACTGCCAGAGTCAGACATAGGCTTTTAGCCAGTGCTGCCTAGAAAAACTTTCTGTGTTGATGGAAACATTCCATGTCTGCCATGATATGGCTGCATCTGCCACATGTGGCTATTGAGCACTTTAAACGCAGCTACTGTAACTGAAGCACTGAATTTTAATTTTATTTAGTTAAACATTTTAAAATTTGAAATTATTTTAGACTCACAGAAAAGTTACAAAAATAATATACGGAGTTCCTGTGTGCCCTTCCCCCAGTTTCCTCCAATGGTAACATCCTATATCACCACACCACAAGGATCAAAAGCAGGAAGCCGACAATTAACAGACCTTATTTAGATTTCACCAGTTTTATATGACTCACTCCTTCCTTTTCTTTTCTTTCTCCCTTCCTTTTACAGTATGTACCACCACAATCAGGATCCAGAACTACCCCTTCGCTCTTCAGAACCTCTCACACCACTCTTTTGTAGTCATACAGTAAACTGTCCTGTATCATTGTGATTCTGTCATTTCAAGAACATTCATGCAAGGCACACAGTGTTTAAGCTTTTGATATTGGTTTCTCTCACTGAACTCAATGATTTTGAGAGTCATTCACTTTACTGAACATTTCAACAGTTCATCCCTTTTTATTGCTGAGTCTATTGACTGTATGGATATACCACAATTTGTTTGCCCATTCACCTGTTTAAGGATATTTATGTTGTTTACAGTTTGGGTTATTACAAATAAAGCTGCTGTTTTTGTATAAACATGATTTTCATTCCTCTATGGTAAATAACCACATTTACAAGTCTGATTGTTAGGTTGAATGTTAAGCATATTTTTAAAAGAAACTGCCAAACTATTTACCAGAGTGGCTACACCATTTTACATTCCCACCAGTAATGCATGAGAGAGATGGCTAATTCCACATCCTCTTCAACATTTGTGACGGCCAGTATTTTCTACTTTAGCCATTCTAATAGTGTACTGTATTATCTCAATGGAGCTTTAACCTACATCTCCCTTCTAGCTAATGATGTTGAACATCTTATCCTGTGCTACTGATCAGCCCCATATGTCCCTAGAGAAGTAGTGTTTAAATATTTTGTCTATTCTTATTAATTCCAATAATTTCTTTGAAACCCATATGTGGTTAGAGGCCACCATATTATGCAGTATAGTCCCAGTTAGTAGGAAGGCAGCTTTCAGAAATTCTGAGACTTTAAAAGAAAATATGAAGAAAAAAAAGAGAAGATATAAAAAAAATGAAGACTGACAGGTTTTAAAAATGAAATCTGATGACCCTGTCATAAGTAATCTTACTGAGAAAAAGTGGTGGGAGGAAGAGCTAAAGAACTAATTAAAAATTTAGGTCTTTGAGTTTAAATTTTGAAGGGACATGAATATCACAGAGAGGGAACATAAAACTAAATCCCAAGGGATGGGACCAATTTCAATAAGAAGTTTACAGTGTAAAATAATTTTTTTTTAAGGTAAAATAAATGAAGATTATTCTCCTGGTATTTGGTTCAGATTCTGTGGGTATCAAATTCTGCCTTTTTGTTTAGATCATGACTCAACTGATGCCCAATTGTACCTCTGGAATCCTAGACATGGAATCTAATCCAATTATTCTTAATCAGAGATACAATCTAACTCAGAACTATGATGCTATCTTATGTCTCTCAGTAAAAGCCAGTCTGCATGGGTTTGAATCCCAAGCCTGCCACCAACAGCTATGTGGCCTTACAGAAGTTGGTTAACTTTTATCAGCCTGTTTCACCTGCAAAACAGAGATAAAAATAGTAACCATCTCATGAGGATTAAGTGAATATGTTGAATGCTTAGAACAATGCCTAAGACACCGGAAATACTCAATAACTGTTAGCTGTTACTGGTATAACTCACTTATCCAGCATTTTCTACTCTGAGCCAGATGTTGGTGGGATGATGCTGAATAATTCTTGGTGATGGCCCTCAGCACACTCACTGTTTAATCAGGGCAACAGGGAGGCAAGTACAGCATGGATCAGGAGCACAAAGGTAGGGGTTCTCTTTTCCATATTGCTCTCATAGTAAAAACATGTGATCAGAAAAGTTAGAAAAACACTGTAATTACTCATATCACAATTCAGAAATAACCATTGTTAATATTTTTATGAATAAACATCATGAAATTTTGTGTAAGTATGCTTTACAAAAAAGTTATTTTCTTAGGATATATTCCAAGGTGTAAAATGCTAAGCCAAAAGGAGTGTGTGTATATGCCTATTATTTTTAATGGTTCTAGAAACATACTCTGCTCTCCAGAAAAATGGCAAATTTATATTTCCAATATCAGTGTAGGAGTAGGCCCATCTTTCCATGTTCCAATTTGATAAGATGAAGAAATGAAGTGCATATTTCAATCTGCACCTAAACATCTATTTAGCTAGTAGACATTTTGTGTTCATTCACAAATCCTTTCTTCAAGCCCTTTTGTCCATTTTAAAAGAGAGTATCTAAATCAGACCTCAAAGTCAGGAACGGCTTCCCCAAATAAGGGATGTATGTACCTATTCTTGAGTTCTAAATTCTAACTAATGAGAATTAGATAAGAAGGAGAGGGAGAATACTCTAGAGGGAAACATACATGTGAAGGCTCAGAGGCCTAACATGGCACGGTGAGTTCAGAACAATGATAGTTCCAGCTGATTTCACTGGGGGTGAGGTGGGATGGGGAGGGTACAGACAGGCAAGAGGGGAGGCAACCAGAGAGGAGCAGGAACTGGGCCACAGACTGTCTTGTGTGCTAACCTCAGCAGTCTGAACTTTATTCTGAAAACTATGGGAAAAGAAACAAAGACTTTTAAGCTGGGAAGTAACATGGTAAAGTTTATGTTTGAGAAAGACATTCCAGCAGTTGAGTGAAAGTGTGGAAATCAATTAGAAGGCTAATGTAATAATCCATGTAATAAGTGCTAAGACTCTAAACCAAGTAGGTGGCAGAAGTTAATAAACAGGAAGGCACTGATTAAATAGTCAGTGAGAAAGAATTCACAGAAGAGGAGGAGGAGGAGAGAGTAAAAAGGGAGGAATCTTGGGTTTCTGATTTAGGTACTTGGAGGACTAATGTTATCACTTCCAACATGTTTTTTGTTTTTGTTTCATGGGAGGTGGTCATAGAAAACATGAAGGGTTTTATTCTGAATGTGTTGTTTGAAGAGGTAACACACATGGATCATCCAAGTGGTGATGAGTGGATGAAATGTGAATGTAAAAACCTTCAGGTCAGCAGCAAGATCTGGGTGGGAGAGGCAGCTCTGAGAGGTCACTCAGAGTGTGTGCACATAAGTGAGAAGGGCTCTGGGCTGAGGACCATAGACATTTCTGGGTTAAAGAGAAGAACAGAATTCTTAGGAGGGATCCCAAGAAACAATTCTCAAGGATGTTGAAGGAGAAACTTTCAAAATGGACATCATTAGTGATTTGGTGCTGCCGAGAGATCAAGGAAAAACAAAAATTACCCACTGGACTTGCCAGTGTGAAGGTCACTGGTAACCTCAGTAAGTGAGATTTCAAAAACCAACAAACCCCAAAGACTATGGCATAGTTCCAAAGACTATGTATGCACAAGAGGTATGTATAATTAAAAATACCTGTCAATAGAAGTCCAAAAGAACTAAGCAAAAAGAGTCCTAAATGATAAGAAAGCATTGTATTCTAGTTTGAGATTTTCCTTTCTAAATGGCACATGAAACGAGTGTTTTACAATGTTCAATTTGATGTAATATCAGTCTAAACATGTTATATCAGGGGTAGAAAGCAGAGAGGGAGGGAAATTAAGAGATGATATTTTGAATATTTACATTTATTCCTCTTCAGGTCTTTTTGCGCATTGCCTGCCCACTTCCCCCAAGCCTTTCATCTTTTCTGTTCCTTCATCTCCACAATGGGCCAGAGTCTGTTTTCCCAATTTCTGTCTAAGTGGTTCATATGCACTCTAAGTGGTTCAGCGTTCACTCAACAATCCCTATTACTTCCATGTTAATTGGTGTATGACTATGTTAACAAGTACTCTCCAGTGGCTCCTGGTATTCCTTCAGCACAAACATCCCAATGAAGTGGATTTCTTGTGAAACAGAGGCAGCCAACAAGAAAAGTTAGGAGGGAGAACTGGATTTTGAAGGATGAGAGCCTTAGCAGGTGAAGATGGGATTTAACTGGTGGGGAAGATCCCCTAGAGAAGGAAATGGCAACCTACTCCAATATTCTTGCCTGGAAAATCCCATTGAGCCTGGCAGGCTATAGTCCATGGGGTCTTAAGGAGTCAGACACAACTGAGCACACACATGCATATAAGCAAAAAGGAATTCAACAAAGGTACAGAGATACAGCAGATATTCTACTATATAATTAAGAGAGAGCTTTGTGTGTTTGGAGAAGTAGCAGGACTTTGGTATTGGTAAGGCTGAAAATGTACAGTACGGATTTTACAGTTTTAAGGTCTCCTTCAAACATTAAGAACAAAAATAGGAATGTAAACTCGATCTTCAAAGAACCTAAGAGACGTCAGTAACCCCAAATCACTGTATATGAAGACAGAAAACTGCAGCGGGATAGTAAGTGACTTAGCAGAGTAGTGGAGGAAGGGATACTAATGACAAACACACCAACTCCCCCTGCACAACCCCAGAAGGCCCAGGTTAGGAGGTACCAAAAATCACAGAAAATGGGCTAGGGTAGAGGACAGACCACAAGGGGAGTGCTTATAAGTTTGAAAGGAATAGAGTTCTCCCGACCCTTACTCCACAAACTCAGAAAATCATCCCTCCTTTTCTACTAAGACAGGAATCCTATTTGTTGGTGAAAAAACCTGAACCAGAAAAACACCAACCTCAGGCCATCACACATAAAAAGGGTGGTAAAGGACTAAAAATTGAGTAAAGGTCTACTTTCTGAATAAGCCCACCAGCCTCCTTATCCCAGCTCAAGTCCAGGTCAGTCACCAAAACCAGGTTTATTATCTCCAGCTCCCAGCCCCCACTATTAAAGAATTCTTCTTCTGGAGATTAGAAAGCCCATCTGATCACATGATCACCTTACAGAGAAGCCCACTAATTGACAAAAGAATTCTATTCCTTTCAAACTTTCAAACACTCCCCGTCTTCACTAATTGACAAATGCTACTCCAAAACAGATCTTCCTCTCAGCTCTCTGAGTGCCTGCTAAGTCGCTTCAGTCATGTCTGACTCTTTGCGACCCTATGGACCGTAGCCTGCCAGGCTCCTCTGTCCATGGGATTCTCCAGGCAGTACTGGAGTGGGTTGCCACGCCCTCCTCCAGGGGATTTTCACAACCCAAGCATCAAACTCGCACCTCTTACACCTCCTGCATTGACAGGTGGGTTCTTTACCACTAGCTCTACCTGGGAAGCCACTCAGCTCTTAGAGTCTCACTTTTATTTTAAATCAGCTTTACCGATGTATAATTCGCAGAGTAAAAATGTTCATTTTAGATGAATAGTTCAAGGAAATTTAGCAAGAACCACTGTTCTAGAAGAGAGGGAAAATTTACATTGCCCTAAAACTATTTCTGTGCCCCTCCCAATCAATTGTGCCCTTGCAATATTTGACAACTGCTCATCTGAGTCCTATCACCATAGATGCGTTCTGCCAGTTCTAGACCTTCACATGACTGAAGATGTGTATATACGAGATGTACACACATTTTCAGTCTGGATTCCTTCATTTTGCATAATGGCTTTGAGATTCATCCATGTTATTGCATGCATCAATAGAATATACCTTTTTACTGCTTAGCAGATATCCTACTATATAATTAAATACACCCAAATTCATCTTATCTATTCAGTTAATGGACATCTGGGTTGTTTCTAGTTTGGACTATTATGAATTAAAACTGCTAAGAACTTTCAAGTAAAAGTCTTTTTTGTCAATAAGCATTCATTTCTTTTGGGTAACTAACAATGGAATTAACGAGTCATGAGAAGTGTACGTTATATAAAAACCTGTAAAATAGTTTTTCAAAGTGGTTCTGCCATTTTATGGTCCCATCAGCAACACTCTAGAGCTCTATTGCCCTACAACCTTTTGGATACTTGTCAGTTTCCTTAATTTTAGCCATTTTAGCAGGTGTGAAGTGGTATCCCACTGTGGTTTTAATTTGCATTTCCCTGATGACTAATGATGTTGAGCAATTTTTATAAGCTTTTCTAAAAATTGGGGTATAGTTGCTTTATAATGTGCTAGTTTCTGCTCTACAACAAAGTGTCATATGCTTATTATTAGCAATTCATATACAATTCTTTTTTTGGTTAAGTTTCTATTCAAATCTTTTGGGTTGCTTTTGACTACTGAGTTCTAAAAGCTCATTTACATATTTTAGATGTAGATATTGTCTCTTGGTCTGTGGCTTTCCTATCCAGTTTCTGAGCAGTAGCTTTTGAAGAATAGGAGATTTTAATTCCAATTTTAATTCTAATCATTTTATTAATCCAATTAATCAAAGTCTCTTGTGTAGTTAATAAATTTGTATCCTGTCTTAAGATTTCTGTCTATCTTAAGGTCATAGATGCCTTAAGGTTTTTAGGGGTTTCAAGTGTCTCTGATCTATTTTGAAATAATTTTCATGTATGGAATGAGGCTGAATTTCAACATTATCCTGCATCACTTGTTCAAAAGACTATCCTGTCCCTACTGAACTGTGTTGGAGCTTCTGTTGAAAAGCAAATCACCATATAGACTTATTTCTGGATTCTCTATTCTTTTGTCTTTGTATATACCAATACCATTCTGTTTTAATTATTGTAGCTTTATAGTAAGCCTTAAGATAATAATGTAAATGCACCATTTCTTCTTTTTCAGAATTGTTTCGGCTATTCTAGGTCCTCTGCACTTCCATAGTGATACTGGAATCACTGTGCCTATTTTCACAAAGAAATATGCAGGGGTATTGACTGGAATTTCATTTAATCTAAATCATTGGTGACAATGGAGACCTTAACAATATCAAGTCTCCAATCATTATAATCCATGAACATAAATGTATCTCTCCATGTATTTACATGCTCTTTCATTTCTCTAAGCAATGTCTATAGGCCTTTCATTAAATTTACTTCCAAATATTTCATGTTTTATGATGCTAATACAAATGGTAGTTATACTAATTTCATTTTCCACCGTGTTTGTTGTTGGTATAGAAAAATACAGTTGATTTATGTATATTGATCTTATCACTTGCCACTGGGCTAAATTCATTTATTAAAGAATTTGGGGGAGGGTAAATTCCTTGGGATTTTTCATATAGACTACCGTATTGTCTGATACTAGAGAGTTTTACTTTTTCCCTTTCCAATACTTACTGCCTTACTGACCATTGCACTGGTTAGAATCTTCAGAACAATACTGACTAGAAATATGAGTTCAGAAATCCTTGCCTTGTATCTGATCTTAGGGAAAAGTACTCAGTCTTTCACCATGATGAGAGCTGCAGATTTTTTAGTAGATATCCTTTATCAGATTGAGAAAGTTCTATTTCTAGTTTGTTGAGATTTTTAAAAAATCTCATGAGGTGATTTAGTTCTGTTAAATATCTTATTCTGAACCTGTTGAGATGGTCACATAATTTTTACCCTTTATTTAGCTAATGTGATGGAAGGGGGGTGAGAAAACTGAAATTCAGCTTCAGGCATGGGCTGTTTTCATAGGGCATCCCGAAGAGATACTTCCCATTCAGATGAATATACATGGCAGTAAAGAGACAGGAGTTGAAAATAAAAACTTGGGAGTAAGTGTCAGATAAAGGTTTTAAAGTCACAAGAGTGGACAAGACTGATCTGCACAGAATGAGAAATAAGACAAAGACAAAACTCTGAGGAAGGCTGATATGTATAGGGTGAAGAGAAGGATGCAAGGAAGGAGACAGAGACTGCATTTTCAAAAGGCAGGAAGAGAACCAGCCAAATGTGACATGGAAGTCAAGGGAGCAAAGTGCTACATTCTTCCAACATTCTCAATTCCGAAGAGTTTGTGTACCAATAAACATTAAAACTATACTTTTGTTTTGTACATGTTTCTCCCTAATTTCATGTAGAAATTTGAGGAGTTAATAAAACCTTAAACAGCATACATATAATGATGGAAAATAGAGAATGATGTTACACAATTTTTTATGTTGCTATTTGTGTGTTTTATTTCAGGAAACACCTGGAGCAGAGAGTATGAGGTAAAGAACTTCCACCACTTATCTCAGCTGATGAAAGGGTTCAAGAAGAAAATGATCTGCATAAATCATAGACGCAAGGGACGACTGTTTGAATATCCGTGTTATTTAAATAGGACATTCTGGAGACTAGATAAGGAAAAATTGTAGAAAAGTGCTTAAAACTTTTTTTTTTTTTTAAAAACACAGTACATAAGGTGTGATGATTCAGAAGGAATGAGTCATTTAGAAATAATAAGATAGTCTGCCTGGAAAACACCGGCACTCTGTAGTGGATGACTCAGTATGGAAACTGATCCCAAGAGAACAATTTAGAGGGATACAAAAACATATACTACAGAGCTACTTGTAGGCTAAAAAAAGGAGACCTGGAATATTTTATCTGTTGGGTTCACTTCAAAAATTGTTGAGAAAATAAGAAATCTCATAGAAGGCAATATTTTTCTGATGCTCAAAGAAATTATATATATGAACATGAAAGAACAATGTTCTAGGTTTAACGCTGATGTCTTTACTTTTAAGAGCATCTCAGCAGCAGGCCTAATTTGAGCATACAGGATCTAGGAAGTGCTTAAAGACTTACTTTTTTCTTTACTCCAGTGGAGGAGGAGGAAATGTGGCTGAGGGAAAAAGCACCAGGTGGGCAGGCAGGAGTTCCTCGTCCAGCTTCTACTTCTGCACTGACAAGCTCAGTAAGATGGTCAAGTCAATGCTCTCACTGGGATTCGCCTTCTCTTCTGGAAAAACAGGACAAGTGATGGTTCTGGGGTCTAGGGAACACAAGAAAAGCAAAACATTCTTTCTTGCCTTGAATTACAAAAAAGCAATATTTTACCTAAAAACTATTCTGTATTTTTTTGATAGGGGAAGCACAATGAACTGGGTATTAATTTTTTAAAAATATTTATTTATTAGGCTGTGCCGGTGTTTAGCTGAGGCACACAAGAGGTTTAGTTGTGGCATGTGAACTCTGAGTTGTAGCATGTGGGACCTAGTTCCCTGACCAGGGATCAAACCTGGGCCCCCTGCATTAGGAGTACGGAGTCTCAGCCACTGGACCACCAGGGAAGTCCCTGAACTGGCTATTAATTTTTAATGCATGTCATTTGCAAAACTACCGATTTCTGAGTATTGGCTCTAAGTGGCAAATCATGAAGTTAAACTTTGTGCATGTGAGCACGCTCACTCACTCAGTCCTGTCTGACTCTTTGCAATCCCATGGACTGTAACCTACCAGGCTCCTCTGCTCACGTGATTTGCCAGACAAGAATACTGGAGTGGGTTGCCATTTCCTTCTCCAGGGAATCTTCCTGACCCAGGGATCCAACTGGAGTTTCCTGCATCTCTTGCATTGGCAGGTGGACTCTTTACCTTTGAGCTACCTGGGAAGTCTGGTGGTTAAACTTTGACCATTGTATAATTAAAAAATTCTCTATAATACATTCCAAAACATCAACAATAGCTATCTCCATTGCTGCTAGTACTTTAAGTTACTCTGATTCATATATTTCCCTTTTCTAAGGCTTTTCTTATTTTGGAGCAGATCATATAAAGATAAAATCACATTCTGTAGATGAAAATCATTTGGATGATTTAGAAGAACATATATACAACCCAGTTTAATAAACATTTGATGCTACTACAAGCCAGGTACTCTTCAAGACAAGTAAACTACAAATCCTATAATTTTGCCTCAAGCGAGCTTACAGTGTAAGTAGGCAGAGAAAAGAATATTTTTTATATCAAGGAAGGCACCCCGGAGAGCAGGACTGCCAAGCCCAGTTTGGAATGGAGCAGAAGCAGTGGCTGCTGAAAGAAATGGAAGATGCCTTGTGGATAAAGAGGGCCAGGCAGGAAGTGGCCTGGGAGATATGAGGAGCTCCTGGGAGTTTGGTGTTATTTCAATGTCAAGTGTGAAGAGAGGCTTCTAGGTGCTACCACTAAAGGGGTGGGGAAGAGGCAACAGCATCAGAGACTCCCGAGCGGCTTCAGTGGGGGTGGGGGGACTCAGTCAGGTTTACACTGTGGGCGTATCACGGTGTAGCACTGCGGAGCACAGAGCTGGGGAAGCAAGACCAATGCCAGGCAGAGGAGGTAGAAGGGCTCTGCACAGAGATTTCAGAAGAGAATCAGTGAGGCTGTAAATGAAGGCAGCTCAAAGGCTTATGTGACTACCTGTGATCACAAATCTATGAGCACAATCTGAATGTAAGTTATCTTTATTTCTTTTTTAAAATTTCTTTCTTTTTGGTGCTGGGTCTCTGTTGCTGCGTGGACTTTTTCTAGGTATGGGGAGCAGGGGCTACTCACTGTTGTGGCTTCTCTTGCTGTGGAGCCTCCCATGGGCTCAGCAGTTGTGGCTCCCGGGCTCTAGAGCACAGGCTCAAAAGTTGTGGTGCACAGGCTTAGTTGCTCCACAGCATGTGGGATCTTTCCCGATTAGGGATTGAACCTGGCCTCCTGCACTGGCAGGCAGATTCTTTACCACTGAGTCACAGGGAAGTCCACAAGTTATCTTTAAATCCTGTTCTTTTCCGTATCCCTGTGCAAGTACAAATTCTGGCCAAAGCTGACAACAGATCCTACATTCAGTTTTATTAGGTAATTATGGATCTTTAAAAAGAAAAAAGGACTATTTGTTAATGTATACTAAGTACCTGAAATGTTTAGGGTATCACAGAAAACAAGCAAAGCTCCTGACTGTAGGAACTTACAAAATAAATGAGGCAAAGAAGAATAAATCAATCCATTCAACTGGGGTATACAGGGGTATACTGGGGGGCACTTCTGGGCCTTGATGGAAATCACATTCTCGTGACAGTTCCTTTTAGAACATAATTTTTACATCCATCTTTCTTTTTCTGACAAGTTTATTGCGGTACAAATGATCAGAGAAGCTCTCCAGAGGCAAGTGGACAATTCTAGGTGATGACCAGGAACCTGAGTAAAATAAATAGAAGCCTGAGTCAGGGGGAAACTTGCTTGAATGGGACGATAACAGACCAGGGAAAAATCCCCAAAGATGGCATGGATGGCAGTAGCTGAGGAGGAGTCTGAAACTGCTTTGAACATAGCTTGGATTTGACAGATTGAAGTTATAACTGCTTATTTCTTAAACAACAGTTTTAATCTTTGTAAAAGTAATGACTGAGATATAAGACATGACTGCTGGGAAAAAAAAGAGAAAGAGAAAATACAAAGAGGAAAATAAAGATCACACCCAGAGACAGTATCAATATGAAGATTTTTCCCCTTTTTGACTTTCAACACACACATAAACATACACATAAATAGACATGTGGAATTTTACAAATATTTATCAATTTTTAAAACAAAAGTGAGACAATTATAGTTTATCATCTGCCGTTTCCACTTAAGACAGGAAAACACCTTTTCATGAAAATTAAAATCATGGCATACATCCTAGATACAATCTGTGGACATACCAAATTTACTTGTTCAGCTCTTTACTAAGGCACATTAAAGCTCTATGATAAAGGTGCATAAAGGAAGCAAGCAGCAAGCAAATAATAAAACTGACTTCAGCTGTGACAGTATTTTCAATATTTTAAAGGTGGAAAGAGGTAAGACATGGAAGCTCATGAGATTTTAGTGTTCCAGACACAAGATGAATAATGTCTGATTCTGGAATTCTTTGTGGATGAAGAGTTTCCAACTGAAGCCGGAAAAAAAGGAAAAGACTGCAGCCCAACACACACTAAAAATGAAGTAATTTCAAATCTTAACATCTGCAGAACAGATAGAATGTCAAAGACAGCACCCAGACAACCAAAAGCAGTGGGTGGACTGCCAGGGAAAAACCAAGTGCCATTCTGGTGACCATCCATAACCACGGCTTTCCCAGGAAGTGACACACTGCTCTAGCACAAAGCACGCCGAACCTCTCTCATAAGGCGAGAGGCCACCTTCAGACTTGATGGACCTTCTTCAGGCCTCGCTTCCTCCAGCGCTTGGCTGGGCTCTGTGAATTACAAACAGCTCGTCAGAGTTCCCTTGGAAGCTGCCAATACTAGCCATTTCCCACTGCAATTAGAATAGCTCTGCTGTTATCTGCTTTACTGGGTTGGCCAAAAAGTTCCTTCCATTTTAAAATAAACATAAAAGACATATTTTTCATTTTCACCAAGCACTTCACTGAACAATGTATTCAATGTTTTGTTCCAGTATCTTCTGCCATTTTTCAGGCAACTTCATAATTCTATCTTCGCAAAACTTTTTCTCTTTTTGAGCAAAGAACTGTTCCAGGTGCTTTCTACAGTCTTTTAGGGAATTGAAATTTTTCCATTAAGAGAACTTTTTAAAGACTGAAATAAATGGAAATCTGAAGTTGGAATATCTGATGAATATGGTGGGTGAATCAGAATTTCCCAGTCAAGCTGTAACAGTTTTTGCCTGGTTATCAAAGAAACATGCAGTCTTGCTTATCCCGATGAAAGATTATGAGCTTCTATTCACAAATTTTGGACACTTAGCATCAACTGCTGCTTTCAGTTGGTCTAACTGGGAGCAGTACCTGCTGTAATCAATCGTTTGGTTTTCTGGAAGGAGCTCATAATAGAGGACTCCCTTCCAATCCCATCATATACACAACATCACCTTCATTGGATAAAGACTGGCCTTTGGTGTGGTTGGTGGTGGTTCATTTCACTTGCCCCATGATCTCTTCTGTTCCACATTATTGTACGGTATTTACTTTTCATCACCTATCACAATTTGTCTTAAAAAACTGAATGTTTTGGTTATGTTTCAGTAGAGAATCACATGTGTAAATATGGTTAAGAAGTTCTTTTTCGCTTAACTTACGCGGAATCCAAACATCAGAGCAATTTAACATAACCAAGCTGGTGTAAATGACTAAGTTGGGTCCCTTAGTGTAGTGTTGATTGTTCTTAATTAATGTCTCAGTTTGATCACTATCAACTTCAACTGTTCTACTATAAAGCATCGTCCAGCAAAGAATCTCTAGCATGCAACTTTGCAAACCACTTTTGACATGTTCAGGCTTCCCTCATAGCTCAGTTGGTAAAGAATCCACCTGCAATGAGGAGACCCCACTTCAATTCCTGGGTTGGGAAGATCTGCTGGAGAAGGGATAGGCTACCAACTCCAGTATTCTTTGGCTTTCCTTGTGGCTCAGCTAGTAAAGAATCCACCTGCAATGCAGGAGACCTGGGTTCAATCCCTGGGTTGGGAAGATCCCCTGGAGAAGGGAAAGGCTACCCACTCCAGTATTCTGGCCTGGAGAATTCCATGGACTACATAGTCCATGGGGTCGCAAAGAGTCAGACACGAACAACTGAGTGACTTTCACTTTCACTTTTCACTTGACATGTTCAATCAGTCACAGCACCTTCTCTATACACTGCAAAAATCTTTCCTTACATTTCAGTTGTGTTTTTACTTTTCTTGAAATAATAAAGCATAATATGCTGAAAATAACTGCTTCTTTTCTTCCATTTTCAATATTAAAATGGCTACACAAAAATTCACTTATTTTGGTGAGTTTTCTGAAAAATGAGCGCTGATACGACAGCTGTAACAATACAACCTAACAAAATTGTGTTGAATGAAGTTAAATACACTGAGCCCTACTAAAGCCATCTTACAGAAAAAAACTGAATGAACTCTTTGGCCAACCCAATATATATTGGATGGATCTCTAAAAAATATTTTATTTGAAAAAATACAAATAGCTCAAAATTATTCTTAAAAATCATGTGATTAAAAAAATAACATTCACCATTCAGATTGTTAATCACAAAGGTACAAATATAAATTTATAATGAAGGGATCTGAAAGTCACCACCGTAACACCTTAGTTAAACTTAGAATCACTAACGGTGGGATATCAGATAATACGTAGCTCCCAACTGGATGCATTATGAAACCTGAATATCACGCATGGACTTTTCTTGCCAAGAATATTTAGCTTTAATCAAATTTTCAGATTTAACATTCATTTATAGGAAATATAGGCAATAGAGAAATAAGTTTTAAACCACCATAGGTAAACAGAGAAGTTCATGATATGGCTCATTCTCTAAGACAACTGGCCAGGCCTCTTCAATAAGTCAGTATCATGAGGGAAAAAGCACATGTGTGGAGCTTGGTTGGAGGGAAGGGGCATGACAGAAAAAATATCAACTATAAAGGCTCTGAGGTGGGAACACATCTTCATATTTTAGCAAGGTGAGAATGCCAGTGTGACTAGACTTTGACTTTTACTGAATGAGATAGGAAGCTACTAAGGAATTTTAAGCAGAGAAATTACATGATCTGACTTACTTTTAAAACAAGATCATTTTAGTTGCTCTTATGGGAACAGACTACAGGGACGAGAGTAGAAGTAGGGAGCCCAAAAAAGGGGGCCAAATTTGCCTAGAATATTCCAGGCAAAAGATGATGTTGGCTTGAACCAAGTGACAGTAGAGGAAAGTTGAAAAGTCAGATTCTGGATATATTTTGAAACAAGAGCCAATGAGACACATGTGAGAGCTTTGTGGAAAAGAGAGAGGTCAAGGGTGAATCTAAGGGTTGATTTTTTTTTAAAACAGTTGTTTCTTTTCCTGAACAATTGGAAGAAGAAAACTGAGATAATTCAGACTGGGAAGACTGCAGGAAGAACCAATTCATTGGTGGGAGATGAATCAGTGGTGGCAAGGTGGTCAGTAACTCAATTTTGGCTGTTACTTTTGAGATGCCTACTAGACATTCAGATAAAGATGTGCAGAATGCTGTTAGAGAATTAAACCTAGACTTCTGGGGAGAGATTTAGGCTGGTATAAATCCGAGACTCATAGTTAAAGCCTTGAGACTAGATGAGATCACCAAGGGAGGGAATATAGAAAGAAAAGAAATACATATATATCCTATAATAAATCTTATTCTTTAAGATTCTACAGAAATCTATGTTTCTATATAGGAACAGAATAAGAAAGAAGCAACCAAGGCTAAGACTAGGTGCTGTTCAATAGAACTGTCTGAGATGATGAAATATTTTATATATCTGTGCCATTCATGTGGCTCTCAAACACCTGAAATATGGCTAATGCAACTGAATAGTTGAAAATTTAAATTAAGTAGCTACATGAGCTAATGGCTACAGTAGAGTAGTACCTACAGTACTGAGAGTCTGAGGGAATGAAGTGGAATCAGCAGAGAAGACAGAAAAGAAGTGGTCAGGAAGGGAGGAATTGTGAGACAGTTCTCCATGGGTCTCTCATGATTCTATACACATTGCAAGCAAGGCACTGCCTGTCTTGATAATCAGTGATAAGATATTTTATATAATATGACAGTTCCACATGATCTTTTTCAAGACTGTCTGTATAGCAAACGACCTTGGAACACTTGATACTGCCTCCCTCTGGAGCAAAGAGAAGGCATGCTAATTGCCCATCATAAAAGATTTGCCTTCTCTAAGATCAGGCTGCCTTTCTAATAACACAACCTACCATGCCAGTAGCTGTAGTTTGGCCCCTTTCACACTGCCTCAGAGTGACTGGGCTAAGGGAACCAGTACAAAAAGACTCCTACTGTGGCTACTGCTATTGCTGTGTTTATTACAGACAATTTACCTGTCTCTGATCCATAAGTCTTGTGCCTTCTACCACCATTCATGAAACTAATGGAGTTTCTGTAGTGTAGTGGTTATCACATTCACCTCACACCATTCATGAAACTGGCAAGCTAAACTGCTGGCTTACAAACAGGGTAAAATCTAAGATATTGCACAGTTCTTGACAAATATTTTAAAGTGAATAAGGTATTTCAAGGAGGAGAGAGTGGTTAACTCTGTTCCTGAACGTTAAACCAGGTAAGTATAGAAAAATGTGTTGATGAAATTTGGGAAGCAGAAATATGACTGGCAACCAGTCCATTCTGAAGGAGATCAGCCCTGGGATTTCTTTGGAAGGAATGATGCTAAAGCTGAAACTCCAGTACTTTGGCCACCTCATGTGAAGAGTTGACTCATTGGAAAAGACTCTGATGCTGGGAGGGATTGGCGGCAGGAGGAGTAGGGGATGACAGAGGATGAGATGGCTGGATGGCATCACTGACTTGATGGATGTGAGTCTGAGTGAACTCCGGGAGTTGGTGATGGACAGGGAGGCCTGGCATGCTGCGATTCATGGGGTTGCAAAGAGTCGGACACGACTGAGCGACTGATCTGATCTAATCTGAGTTAAAAAAACAAAAAAAAGAATGCGAAGACAGAAATTATTGATAGAATATAGACAAATTTTACAAGAAGTTTTGCTGTGAAGTTTAACTGAAATAAGGTCATAGGAAGGTGGAGTCAAGGAGAATTATTTTTTACATTGCATATTTTAAATATGCAATACAAGCATATTTTCATGTATAAAGCAATGACTCAGAGAGGGTAAAACTGATGTAAGAGAAAGAATTACAAAGCAATTAGGTTAATAGGAAAGAAAGCAGAGTATATGGATACTATGGCAAAGAGTGGGTAGGTATGGTGGTGAAAGCTTTTGAATGTATGCAAGGGAGAGATGCTGATGACGATGGACTCCAAGCTTCTATCCTACCTCCAGAAATTGTAACCCATCACTGGGCCCTACAGAACACATGTATGCTGCTGCTGCTGCTGCTAAGTCGCTTCAGTCATGTCCAACTCTATGCGACCCCACGGATGGAAGCCCACCAGGCTCCCCCGTCCCTGGGATTCTCCAGGCAAGAACACTGGAGTGGGTTGCCATTTCCTTCTCCAATGCGTGAAAGTGAAAAGTGAAAGTGAAGTCGCTCAGTCGTGTCTGACTCTCAGCAACCCCACGGACTGCAGCCTACCAGGCTCCTCCATCCATAGGATTTTCCAGGCAAGAGTACTGGAGTGGGATGCCATTGCCTTCTCCGAACACATGTATAGACATCAGCAAATTCCCCAGATCTTGGATCTCTTCTCTGACACTTTCTTCAACTCCCTCTACTTTCTTATTTAAATTGAATCTGTACTTTCCCCTGAGGATGCTGCTTTCCTTGTAGCCCTCTTAGATGATGACTCTTTTCCACACCCTTCAAACATGAGGCCTGGTAGAAGCCCTTCTTGTTCTGCATTGCTTCTCTGCCTGCCCTCCCCCTAAATCCCCTGCTCTGAGTCACATACCATTCAATTCTATCACCCACCTGCCTTCCTTATTGCAGGATTTAAGGCTCCCCAAAGTCACTCCCTTTCATTCCTTGATTTTAGCTTTTAGCTCACTGTCATCCAACAGTATTTCTAGTTTATTTCTTATTGATTTTGACAGTCAAATAGATAATCCATCTGATATCCTGGCCTCTTTGGTTCTTGACCTTTTCTCTACAATGTTAAATATACTGATCTTGTTCTCTAATCCGTCTCAGCCACTTTCTCCCATGATCTTACCCTAAGCCTTTAGAATATCCAGAAGTATATTTTAAGAGCCACACATATGAAGGAGTAGCATTTACCCAAAATGTGCTAGTGAGCTGAGAGTAAGTGGGCTTCCCTGGTGGCTCAGTTGGTAAAGAATCTGCCTGCAATGCAGAAGACCTGGGTTTGATCCCTGGGTTGGGAAGATCTCCTGGAGAAGGGAATGGCAATCCACTCCAGTATTCTTGCCTGGAGAATTACAAGGACAGAGGAGCCTGGAGAGCTACATTCCATAGGACCACAGAATCGAACATGACTGAAGTGACTTTCACTTTCAGAGTAAGAACATCCTCTCTAGGACTCCACTGGCAAAATCAAGATGGTCATTCATCAGGCAAAAGACCATCCTCTGCAGGGATTATGCTACCATCATCAGCAGATAATGAGACAGCAAGAAAGAGAACTAGGAATACTTCTTTGAGTACTCTTATCGTGGGCCTGTATTCCTTAGACACAGGGGAGAGGTATGTGTGAATACCTGGGAGGGAGAAGCAGAGGCATGCTGCTGTGTTGACTGATCCTTCTTGAACTGGACTTGCAAAGGGAAGATTAGTATTATCACTTCAAAAGTATTCATATGCTAGGTATTGTGTTGAACACTTAAATGCATTTTCTAATGTATTTTTATGCCAGCACTGAACACAGTGTTATCTCTATTTCACAGATGAGTAGACTGAGGCTAAGTTTAAAAAAAAAAAAAAAAAACTTGCTCATATTACATACTTAGAGGAAAAACTGACTGAGCATAATTTTCTCTAACATCAAAGCCCCTCTGTCTTACACCATGGCCATATTAAAGGCAAAGGAGGTGGGATAGACAGTACTTGAGTCCTTGCCATAATTTCAGATTTCTCAACATATAGGGAAGGAAATACCTCAAATCTCAGCAGGAACAAGAAAGGGAAAAAAAGGCTAGAAGGACAGAAAGATGGAAGGATGGCAAGAAGGAAGGAAGATCGGAAGGAGTGAAAAAGGAAGGATGGACATAAATCTACAGAACCCTGAAGTTCTTTGTAGTAACCTGGATACAAAGAACATAAAAGGTTCTTTTTTAATCTCAATTTTGTGTTTCAGAAACCGTGATAACTTAATAAGTTTATTAGTGAATAATGAAATTGTGCCACATAAAGTAGCCAAACAAAATACATAAGATACATTAATAAAGTAAAATGTAGACCCTTAAGGACCAATGAATAATGTTAATGCTACCTATCTGAACTTTAGACCACAAGTATATTACCAAATTTTATAACCATAATTAAGACAATGGGCTTGTTCAATAATAAAGCTGAGAAATAATTAAAGGCATATACATACATGGCATCATATCCAGAAGCAGAGCTATACATAAGACATGCCATAAAGTCAAGCGTGTAGTTTAATTTTTTTCTTTAGAACAAGAGACCTATAAGAGTAAATCAAGGAAGGAAATGAAAAATGCAGAAGACTGTAAACATGCAAGAGCGTCAAGCATCAGGGCAAGAAAAAAAATTAATGTATTAATAAGTGTGAAATACGAGATTTGATTTGGAGGAAAAGAAATACAAAAGTTTAGTGCAAAGATTTTCTGAATAAAAGAAGCTTGGAAATAATTTCCATTTATTCACAAGGCATTTATTAAGCATTTGCTGCTGCTAAGTCGCTTCAGTCGTGTTTGACTCTGTGCGACCCCACAGATGGCAGCCTACCAGGCTCCCCCGTCCCTGGGATTCTCCAGGCAAGAACATTGGAGTGGGTTGCCATTTCCTTCTCCAATGCATGAAAGTGAAAAGTGAAAGTGAAGTCGCTCAGTTGTGTCTGACTCTTAGCGACCCCATGAACTGCAGCCTACCAGGCTCCTCCATCCATGGGATTTTCCAGGCAAGAGTACTGGAGTGAGTTGCCATTGCCTTCTCCATTAAGCATTTATAGCACTGCTAAGTTTTTCAAGAACACAGATGATGGGATTCAGGTGGCAGTGTGATGGATCAGGGAAGCAGAAGTAGAAATAAGCCAGAAAGCCACTGCAATTTACTCATCCTCATATCCTCAATATGAAGCCAGTGCACAGCATAAAACAGGAATTCAGTGTTATTTTCTTAATATATTAACTGTTAGATGCTGCAGAGCACCCCAAAATTCAACTGAGGGAGAGAAACAGAGCAAATGGAAATATCTGGAACAGCCCAGTTGAAATTTCTACAGGCAAGAAGGAAATGCAGATTATTTTGAGCTGACAATTTTCAGTTTTCAAGTGTCTCTCAAAAGAACTCAGTGCTTCCCCATTTCTGTTTGTGCCCTGGATACAGTTTTGATATCTTATTTTTTGAGCCAATTGATGCCCTCTATTTAATCAACCTTAATGCATCTCAGTTGAAATCATACTATAAATAAGATCACTGGTTCACTTTTGCACAGATTCAGCAAATCTCTGAGCCTGCCCACTGGAAGAGTGCAGGAAGCACTTGTATATCTTTAAGTCAATTTCGGGCAAAAGGTTGTGGTCTTCTGGGCTGCATAGTAGTACCCAACTAAACAATTTGGGGCACAAGTCTCAGCCAGCACCTCTAGTGGGCCTCTGTGGCCACAATTTCAGCAGAAAAAATTTTAACAGGTTGTATTTGGGAGAGTAGGGAGCTGGGAAAGAGGATGCTGAGATCAGACAGGAAAGCAGAGGTGAGAACCAGGTTCTAGCGGGGAGACATAATGGGTGTCCAAACAATAAGGCTAGAAGTAGGTATAGAGGTTGACCACAGAGTCAGAAATCTGAGAGTAGGAGAGATGAGAATAAACAGAATTATTTGCTGTAACAGAACAAGTGAGATTGTTCAGGACTTGCTTTGTATTTTCTGGGCATACATATGGTTGTTAGACTGAGCTGACAAGTCCAAGTCTAGGGCCACCACCAAGCCTGCCTCACCACCCATTATTCAGCCTGAAGGACATGAGAACCTGAGACACTCTCAAAGTTCTTCATTCAGTTGGCATTCTACATGTGGGACTAAGGGTCCTCTGTTTCCCTGTAGATGAGGTCTAGCAAGGGTCAGAGTACATCATGAGAAACGCTGGACCGGAAGAGGCACAAGCTGGAATCAAGACTGCCGGGAGAAATATCAATAACTTCAGATATGCAGATGAAATCACCCTTATGGCAGAAAGTGAAGAGGAACTAAAAAGCCTCTTAATGAAAGTAAAAGAGGAGAGTGAAAAAGTTGGCTTAAAGCTCAACATTCAGAAAACTAAGATCATGGCATCCGGTCCCATCACTTCATGGCAAATAGATGGGGAAACAGTGCAAACAGTGTCAGACTTTATTTTTCTGGGCTCCAAAATCACTACAGATGGTGACTGCAGCCATGAAATTAAAAGACGCTTACTCCTTGGAAGGAAAGTTATGACCAACCTAGATAGCATATTCAAAAGCAGAAACATTACTCTGCGAACAAAGGTCCATCTAGTCAAGGCTATGGTTTTTCCAGTAGTCATGTATGGATGTGAGAGTTGGACTGTGAAGAAAGCTGAGCGCCGAAGAATTGATGCTTTTGAACTGTGGTGTTGGAGAAGACTCTTGAGAATCCCTTGGACTGCAAGGAGATCCAACCAGTCCATCCTAAAGGAGATCAGTCCTGGGTGTTCACTGGAAGGACTGATGCTAAAGCTGAAACTCCAATACTTTGGCCACCTCATGCAAAGAGCTGACTCATTGGAAAAGACTCTGATGCTGGGAGGGATTGGGGGCAGGAGGAGAAGGGGACGACAGGGGATGAGATGGCTGGATGGCATCACTGACTTGATGGACATGGGTTTGGGTGAACTCCGGGAGTTGGTGATGGACAGGGATGCCTGGCATGCTGCAATTCATAGGGTCACAAGGAGTCGGACACGACTAAGCAACTGAACTGAACTGAATTCCTTACTGTATACACAGACAACCCAGTATAGCTGGTAACACAACTGGAATAACTTATGGGGGCATTAGATCTTTTTACAGATAACTTGGTAGGTTGTAAGTCCAAAAAAGCACAATGGCCATCTTGACATATTTGTTGGCCATACCTAGGATATAAACTCACTGTGCTCAGTCGCTCAGTCATATCTGAATCTTTGCAACCCCATGGACTGTAGCCTGCCAGGCTTCTCTGTCCATGGGATTTTCTCGGCAAGAATACTGGAGTGGGTTGCCATTTCCTCCTCCAATAAGCTCACTAAGGCCTATCAACCCTATTGCCAAAACCTCTCTCAATTTTGACCACTTCTAATTAGAATCCTGCTACAATCTTGGCCCAAATTACCCAGCTCTATTACCTGCACTACCATTATGGCCTTCTAACTGGTCTCTCTGCTATGTTGCCTCTCCATACTTCAGTAATTTTTCAAACAGCACATTTACAGCAATACAAATCAGTGAATCACACTCCTATTTCAAATGCTCCAGTGGTTACCAGTTACCAAAAACAAGACGGGAGCTGACTACAAAATTCAGATGTAAATTGAAGAACATAGGGAAAACCACCAGGCCATTCAGGTATGACCTAAATCAAATCCCTTATGATTATACAGTGAAAGTGACAAACAGATTCAAGGGATTAAATCTGATAGAGTGCCTGAAGAACTATGGATGGAGGTTTGTAACACTGTCTAGGAGACAGTGATCATAACCATCCCCAAGAAAAAGAAATGCAAAAAGGCAAAATGGTTGTTTGAGGAGGCCTTACAAATAGCTGAGAAAAGAGAAGCAAAAGGCAAAGGATAAAAGGAAAGATATACTCATCTGAATGCATAATCCCAGAGAATTTCAAGGAGGCATAAGAAAGCCCTTTTAAGTGAACAATGCAAAGAAACAGAGGAAACCAACAGACTGGGTAAGACTAGACATGTCCTCAAGAAAATTAGAGATACCTAGGGAACTTTTCATGCAAAGATGGGCACAATAAAGGACAGAAATGGTATGGACCTAACAGAAGCAGAAGATATTATGAAGAGGTAGCAAGAATGCACTCTACAACTTTTTTGTATAGTTGCAAGAACTATACAAAAAAGATCTTCATGTCCCAGATAAGCACAATGATGTGATCGCTCACCTAGAGCCAGACATCCTGGAGTGTGAAGTCAAGTGGGCCTTAGGAAGCGTCACTACGAACAAAACTAGTGGAGGTGTTGGAATTCCAGCTGAGCTATTCCAATTCCTAAAGATGATGCTGTTAAAAGTGCTGCACTCAATATGTCAGCAAATCTGGAAAACTTAGCAGTGGCCACAGGACTGGAAAAGGTCAGTTTTCATTCCAATCCCAAAGAAAGGCAATGCCAAAGAATGTTCAAACTACCACACAACTTCACTCATTTCACATGCTATCAAGCTCATGCTCAAAATTCTCCAAGCCAGGCTTCAACAGTATATGAACCAAGAACTTTCAGATGTACAAGGCAGAGGAACCAGAGATCAAATTGCCAACATCCGTTGGATCACAGAAAAAGCTAGAGAATTCCAGAAAAACATCTACTTCTGCTTCATTGACTATGCTAAAGCCCGTGGCTGTGTGGATCACAACAAATTCTTAAAGAGATGGGAATACAGACCACTTGACCTGCCTCCTGAGAAACCTGTATTCAGGTCAAGATGCAACAGTTAGAACACTCAGAACAACAGACTGGTTCCAAATTGAGAGAGGAGTACGTCAAGGCTGTACATTGTCACCCTGCTTATTTAACTTACATGCAGAGTACATCATGTGAAATGCCAGGCTGGATGAAGCATAAACCGGAATGAACACTGCTGAGAGAAATACCAATAACCTCAGATATGCAGATGACACCACCCTTATGGCAGAAAGTGAAGAGGAATTAAAGAGCCTCTTGATGAAAGTAAAAAAGGAGAGTGAAAAAGCTGGCTTAAAACTCAACATTCAAAAAACAAAGATCATGGCATCTAGTCCAATCACTTCATGGCAAATAGATAGGGAAACAATGGAAAAGGTGACAGACTTTATTTTCCTGGGCTCCAAAATCAATGTGGACAATGACTGTAACCATGAAATTAAGATACTCACTCCTTGGAAGAAAAGCAATGACAAATCTAGACAGCGTATTAAAAAGCAAAGACATTATTTTGCCTACAAAGGTTCATATAGTCAAAGCTATGATTTTTAGAAAGCATCACTATGAACAAAGCTAGTGGAGGTGATGGAATTCCAGTTGAGCTATTCCAAATCCTGAAAGATGATGCTGTGAAAGTGCTGCACTCAATATGCCAGCAAATTTGGAAAATTCAGCAGTGGCCACAGGACTGGAAAAGGTCAGTTTTCATTCCAATCCCAAAGAAAGGCAATGCCAAAGAATGCTCAAACTACCGCACAATTGCACTCATCTCACATGCTAGTAAAGTAATGCTCAAAATTCTCCAAGCCAGGCTTCAGCAATATGTGAACCGTGAACTTCCTGATGTTCAAGCTGGTTTTAGAAAAGGCAGAGGAACCAGAGATCCAATTGCCAACATCCGCTGGATCATAGAAAAAGCAAGAGAGTTCCAGAAAAACATCTATTTCTGCTTTATTGACTATGCCAAAGCCTTTGACTGTGTGGATCACAATAAACTGTGGGAAAATCTGAAAGACATGGGAATACCAGCCCACCTGACCTGCCTCTTGAGAAATTTGTATGCAGGTCAGGAAGCAACAGTTAGAACTGGACATGGAACAACAGACTGGTTCCAAATAGGAAAAGGAGTTCATCAAGGCTGTATATTGTCACCCTGTTTATTTAACTTCTATGCAGAGTACATCATGAGAAACGCTGGACTGGAAGAAACACAAGCTGGAATCAAGATTGCTGGGAGAAATATCAATAACCTCAGATATGCAGATGACACCACCCTTATGGCAGAAGGTGAAGAGGAACTCAAAAGCCTCTTGATGAAAGTGAAAGAGGAGAGTGGAAAAGTTGGCTTAAAGCTCAACATTCAGAAAACGAAGATCATGGCATCTGGTCCCACCACTTCATGGGAAATAGATGGGGAAACAGTGGAAACAGTGTCAGACTTTATTTTTCTGGGCTCCAAAATCACTACAGATGGTGACTGCAGCCATGAAATTAAAAGACGCTTACTCCTTGGAAGGAAAGTTATGACCAACCTAGATAGCATATTCAAAAGCAGAGACATTACTTTGCCAACAAAGGTTCGTCTAGTCAAGGCTATGGTTTTTCCTGTGGTCATGTATGGATGTGGGAGTTGGACTGTGAAGAAGGCTGAGCGCCGAAGAATTGATGCTTTTGAACTGTGGTGTTGGAGAAGACTCTTGAGAGTCCCTTGGACTGCAAGGAAATCCAACCAGTCCATTCTGAAGGAGATTAGCCCTGGGATTTCTTTGGAAGGAATGATGCTAAAGCTGAAACTCCAGTACTTTGGCCACCTCATGCAAAGATTTGACTCATTGGAAAAGACTCTGATGCTGGGAGAGATTGAGGGCAGGAGGAGAAGGGGACGACAGAGGATGAGATGACTGGATGGCATCACTGACTCGATGGATGTGAGGCTGAGTGAACTCCAGGAGTTGGTGATGGACAGGGAGGCCTGGCGTGCTTCGATTCATGGGGTCACAAAGAGTCAGACATGACTGAATGACTGATCTGATCTGATGATTTTTCCAGTAGTCATGTACAGACGTCGAGAGCTGGACAATAAAATAGACTGAGTGCTAAAGAATTGATGTCCTCAAACTGGATTGCTGGAGAAGACTCTTGAGAATCCCTTGGATTGCAAGGAAATCAAACCAGTCAATCCTAATGGAAATCAACCCTGAATACTCATTGGAAGGACTGATGCTAAAGCTCCAGTACTTTGGCCACCTGATGGCAAGAGCTGACTCACTGGAAAAAAATCCTGATGCTGGGAAAGATGGAAGGCAGGAGAAGGGCTGACAGAGAATAAGATGGTTGGATGGCATTACCGACTCAATGGACATGAATTTGAGCAAACTTTGGGAGATGGTGAAGGACAGGGAAGTCTGGAGTGCTGCAATCCATGGGGTCGCACACTGTTAGACACTACTGAACAACTGAACAACAACAACAATGGTCACCTACTCCATTCTGAACAAAATCTAAACTCCTCTACCATGGCCAAATATAGGTCCAGAATCTACTTACCACTTTACTGGCCTCATTTTGTTCTGTTCTTCCTTGGCCTCTGTTTTGGTTCCTGCAATAAACACTTCTTCCTTGACCAAGGTCCCGTTTCATTACTCTCTACCCTTCCCTGATAGCTCAGTTGATAAAGAATCCACCTGCAATGCAGGAGACCCCAGTTCAATTCCTGGGTCAGGAAGATCCGCTGGAGAAGGGATAGGCTACCACTCCAGTGTGCTTGGGCTTCCCTTGTGGCTCAGCTGGTAAAGAATCTGTCCGCAATGCGGGAGACCTGGGTTCGATCCCTGGGTTGGGAAGATCCCCTGGAGAAGGGAAAGGTTACCCATTCCAGTATTCTGTCCTGGAGAATTCCATGGACTGCATAGTCCATTGGGTTTCTTTTTTTTATTATTATTATTTTTTAATATAAATTTATTTAAATTGGAGGTTAATTACTTTACAATATTGGTTTTGCCATACATCAACATGAATCCGCCATAGGTATAGACGTGTTCCCCATCCTGAACCCCCCTCCCAGCTCCCTCCCCATACTATCCCTCTGGGTCGTCCCAGTGCACCAGCCCCAAGCATCCAGTATCCTGCATCAAACCTGAACTGGCGATTCGTTTCTTATATGATATTATACATGTTTCAATGCCATTCTCCCAAATCATTCCCCCCGTCCCTCTCCCACAGAGTCCAAAAGACTATTCTATACATCTGTGTCTCTTTTGCTGTCTCGCATACAGGGTTATCGTTACCATCTTTCTAAATTCCATATATATGCGTTAGTATACTGTATTGGTGTTTTTCTTTCTGGCTTACTTCACTCTGTATAATAGGCTCCAGTTTCATCCACCTCATTAGAACTGATTCAAATGTATTCTTTTTAATGGCTGAGTAATACGTACTTCAATTGGGTTTCAAAGAGTCAGACACGACTGAGCAGCTTTCACTTTCACCCCATTACTCAGTTTATTGTCTGTTCAGCACTTATCAGTATCTATAATTATTTTGTTTATTGTTTACACATTTAATATATTTATCCCTGCAATAGAATGTAACCACCACAGAGGCAGGGATCTTGTTTGCTTGTTCATTACAGTATCCCTACACCAGTACAGTGCTTGGTATAGAGGAAGAACTTAATGAGGAAGTGAAGGAAGCAATCTGTTAATATACTACTATTTCTGATTTTTTGGATAAGACTTGGACTGGGAACAGAGTCACCTTTTAAAACTAGTTTTGTTATTTTGTTTTTTTAGAAAACTAGTTTCAGGAGGGACTGACTGACACCATCTAGAATGAGGTGGCCTAACCTTCATTTTACCTGATAAAGAGGTTTAGCACACGCCCTGAATCTAAGACCAGCATCCTGGCCCATATGACAAAATACTGAGAGACAATGTACAGAAGACAATCCACTAGAGCTGCATGACCCAGCACCATTCCCTCCCAATATACACTGAGAAAGACTGCCTGCCAAAAGCAGGATTGACTGTTCTCATACTATTGCTAGGAAAGCTCCTTCATAAAAGTCCACTCATCAATAGATTTCTGGTTAACCAATAAGGGGGCCATGTACCACCCTGATCTCCAAACTTAAGTAACACATGTCCAAATCCTACAGAATGCATTCCTGTACAGGTATTTTCTTACTGAAGCATCTGAAAACATTCTTCCAACTAGGTCTTGGTCCTTTAAGAAAAGTGACACATCCACACTGATAAATAGTACCATTAACCAGTACTTAACCAGTACTTCTGTTGCTTAGTACTGTCACTCTGTATATCTACCCCTGGCAGTGCTCCTCCTTATGAATGCCCTTGCTGCTACTCACCTATACTATGCACGAGGGGATCAAGACAATACCAACCCCATTACTTTGGAGTGGGAGGACCAGGACATTTGAATGCTGGTGCTTACCAAGCTTGGTGAGCTGGATGGAACTTAATGGAGCTTTCCAGTCTGATCTGTCATCTGCTTAAACAAACTTTTATCATGACTGTAGCTGGGAAACAGACTTTAGATCTAGGTATCTATCTACACCTTGACAGACATTATACTACAGGAAATTTTTGGTTATATTCCTAAAGTTTTAATCATTTACTTTATCTCATCTCCCAAGACCCTCATTCCTGTTGGATGGGAAGCAGCTGTAAAGATTATCGGGACAACAAAGTTGAATAGGGTTATAGAATGGACAGTGGGTGGTTCATTTTGTAAACTGACCTAATTGATCTTTTAAAAACTGAAGCAGAGGTGATTTACAATGTTGTGTTACTTTCAAGTGTACAGCAAAGTGATTCAGTTACACATACATGTGCATGTTGTCACTTTAGTCGTGTCTGACTCCTTGCGACCCTATGGACTGTAACCTGCCAGGCTCCTCTATCTATGGGATTCTCCAGGCAAGAATATGGAGTGGGTTGCCATGCCCTTTTCCAGGGAATATTTCCAACCTAGGGATCAAACCCACATCTCTCATTTCTCCTTCAATGGCAGGCGAGCTCTTTACCACTAGCACCACCTGGGAAACCCCTATATGTACATACAATACACAAACATAAATATTCTTTTTCAGATTCTTTCTCCTTATAGGTTACTACAAAATATTAAGTATAGTTCTCTGTGCTATACAGTAGGTGCTTGGTGGTTATGTATTTTATATATAGTAGTGTGTATATGTTAATTCCAAACTCCTAATTCATCCCTACTCTCTTTTCCTTTTGGTAACCATAAGTTTTTCTATGTCTGTGGGCCTATTTCTGTTCTGTATGTAAGTTCATTTAAATAATTTGTTTTTATTTTCTTTCTTTCTAAAAAATATTTTAAAATTTAAGTATACGTGGTTTACAACTTTGTGTTTGTTTCAGGTGTACAGCAAGGTGATTCAGTTACACATATATATTCATTGGTACCTTTTAGATTTCAAATATAAGTGATATCATGGACTATTTATCTTTCTCTGACTTACTTCACTTAGAATAATTCCTAGATCCATCCATGTTGCTGCAAATAACATTTAATTCTTTTTAATGCTGAGTAATATTTTGCTGTGGCTTCCCAGGTGGCTCAGAGGTAAAGAATGTGCCTGCCAATGTAGGAGACTTGGGTTGCATCCCTGGGTTGGGAAGATTCCCTGGAGAAGGAAATGGCAACTCACTCCAGTATTCTTGCCTGGAAAATCCCATGGACAGAGGAACCTGACAGGCTAGAGTCCATGGGGTCGCAAAGAGTTGGATATGACTTAGCAACTGAGTATGCATACAACATTCCACTGTATGTATATGTATGTGTGTATATATGCATATACACACATGTATATTATATCTCCTTTATTCATTCATCTCTTGATAGACATTTTGGTTGCTTCCATGTCTTGGCTATTGTAAAAAGTGCTGCAGTGAACACTGGGGTGCATGTATCTTTTCAAATTACAGTTTCTTTCTGGATATATGCCCAGAAGGGGGACTGCAGGATCATATGGCAGCTCTATTTTTAGTTTTTTAAGGAACCTCTGTACTGTTCTCTATAGTGGCTACATATTCGCATTCCCACCAACAGTGCAGGAGGGTTCCTTTTTCTCTACACTCTCCAGCATTTATTACTTGTAGACTTTTTGATGATGGTCATTTTGACTGGTGTGAGGTTATACCTTACTGCAGTTTTGATTTGCAATTTTCCAGTAATTAGCAATGTTCAGTATCTTTTCATGTGCTTTTTGGCCATCTGAATGTTCTCTTTGGTTAAATGTCTATTTAGATTTTCTATCCATTTTTTGACTGGGTTGCTTTGTTGTTTGAGTTTTTTGATATCAGGCCGTAAGTATATTTTGGAGGTTAAACCCTTGTCAGTTGCTTTGTTTGCAAATATTTTCTCCCATTCTGAGGGCTGTCTTTTGTTTTGTTTGTTTTCTTTTGCTGGGCAAAGCTTTTAAGTTTGAATAGGCCCCATTTTGTTTTGTTTTTGACTTCCATTACTCTAAGAGATGGATCCAGAAAGATACTGCTGAGATTTATGTAAACTGACCTAATCTTCCTAGGAAGATTACACTTAGGAGACTATTACACTCTTTTATTTATTTTTTGTGTGTGGGGGTGTATATATTTTATAATCCCCTCTTTTTCTCAGAGCTCAGGGCACTTATCCATTCCTTCTCGAACTGATCTTCTCTCCAATATACTGAACAAGAGATATAGGAGAGCATCCTGTAGATGTTATAGAACAGCCTACTTCTTAGAGACTTGCCTTCTTCACAGGCTAGGTGGGACAACTTTATGAGTCACATGCTATCCAATCTCTGGTCAAGTTTAGTTGGGACACTGACTCAAGGTAGGCCAACCTTGTTTTCTCTACTTGGGACTTGGAATTAGAGCACTGAAACATTGTCAATTAGCTGAGAGCTCTGGGTCTTAAAGTCTACAGAACTGAAGGCTATAACAAAAAGCCAGTTGGATAGAATAACCCTTATTTTACATTTTTCTTATTTTTGAGTGTTTAAATCTTTCCTTTTTAGACCACTGCTTGGGGGCATTCATAATGAGTAACACAGCAGAAGCTGGGGTTAAGAAAAAAGAGTACATATAATACAGAGAGAAAGAGTAGTATGCTCAGTTTCTAAAATAGTGAACTGATATGCTCTCTGTATATTTTTACTATAAATAACCTTTTTACTAATATATCTTTAAGTGGATATTTATTCCTTATAGCTAATCATTTTCTATGACATTCAAACATATACCTTCATTGATATTCTGACTCCATTTTTCTTTCAGCTCTTGCTTTCACAATACTCTACTGCCTTCCCTCTCCAAATCTTTCTTCATTTAATCTGTAACCAAAAAACTTCATACTGTGTAATGAATACTTAACATTTTTTTCTTTTTTTAAGCAGCCTAGAATCTTGTGGACATTGTAATCTTTGATTATAATGGGGCAGTTGTGCAATACATGTATCCATCTGCCCAGTTTTAAGATCAAAGTGACAACATGCATTGAAAGAGGGGAAACTATTACCCTTCTGAAAGTGAGCAGCAAGGCTGTGCTCTTCAGTTAAACAGCCACATCACGTGACACATCCTGTCCCTACATTTGGATGATGGTACATGTCTTTTCCACGCACAATTTGACATCAATCGGTACAATTTCAGTGACTGGGCCTACACATTATTTTGATAATTTGGAGGTTTTGTTTTTAAATATCAAGGTAGAAAATGGTTTCATGTACTCTTTGAGAGAAGTTCTCAGCAAACATATACTATAGATATTTGTCACCAATAAACAAAAAGTCAATTGGATAGAATAATCCTTTTTTTCACATTTTCAAGTGTTTAAATCTTTCCTTTTTAGAAGTTTAAGTATCTAAACAGAGTATGCTCAATTATTGATATAATAAACATCCAGCT
Organism: Bos indicus x Bos taurus; assembly: GCF_003369695.1. Taxonomy (NCBI): domain Eukaryota; kingdom Metazoa; phylum Chordata; class Mammalia; order Artiodactyla; family Bovidae; genus Bos; species Bos indicus x Bos taurus. The sequence goes on from NC_040076.1 coordinate 132,751,507, forward strand.
GTCTGTAACACTAGTTGTGTAGTAAGTTGAAGATGAATTCTTTTTAGGGCAACCTCTTCCTTATTTCATACAACATGGAATCCACAACTGACAATCCATTTTAGAAATGAAAGCATCTTAATTTGATTAGACCCTTTCTATGTCTCATAATATTCAATAAAGTATCTTTACCTTGCTATTAGTATTTGTACTTAGTTAACAATCCTGAATTATTTTTCTTTTCAGTAGCTTTAAGAATAGGAAATAGCAAATGTCAATTATATACATATATTAATGCATATATGATTTTAAACTAAGGCATGTTGGCTAATGTTTTTGTATTTAAAATGATTGAAAAACCTTTATATCTTGAAATAATTATAGATTTCCAGAAGAACTCCCAAAAGAACACAGAGAATTCCCTTATACCTTTCACCCAGCTTCTTTTAATCATAATTTTTTAAGTATTAGAAACATCTTGGTATTTCATACAAATTTTGATCAGATAAATGCAAATTACATATTCCATAAAAGCATCTTGAAACAGTTTTACAGAATTATCATTTTCATGTGCTTCATTAATTTACGATATTCTGACATGTGTTTCACACATGTTCCATCTTTAACCAACAGTCCACTATGAGTACAATTTAAACTATATTACAACCAAGACCAACACTTAAAAACACTATAATGGTCCTCCTTAAACTCTTCCAAAAAGCAGAAGAAAAGGGACTACTTCCAAACTCACTTTATTATTTAAAAAATTTTATTGCAATATAGTTGATCCACTTTGCTATACAACTGAAACAAATAGAAAAGTGAATCTGTTATAAATATATATACTTAAAAAAATGTCTTTTCCCATACAGGCCATTACAGAGTATGGAGTAGAGTTCCCTGTGCTATACAGTAAGTAGGTCCTTATTATGTATGCGTTAGTCGCTCAGTCATGTCTGGCTCTATGCAACTCCATGGACTGTAGCTTACCAGGCTTCTCTGTCCATGGGATACTCCAGGAAAGAAGCGGACTGCCAACCCTCCTCCATGGGATCTTCCCCACCCAGGGATTGAACCTGGGACTCCTGCGTTGCAGGCAGACTCTTTACCATCTGAGCCACAAGGGAAGCTCCAGGTCTTTATCAGTTATCTCTTTTATATACAGTAGTGTGTATATGTCAATCTCAATCTCCCAATTTATCCCTTCCCCCAATTCCCTAGTAACCGTAAGTTTGTTTTCCCCATCTGTGACTAGTACTTCTCTTTTACAAATAAGTTCATTTCTATCATTTTTTTAAGATTACACATATAAGTACTATCATATGGTATTTGTCTTTCTCTCCCTGACTTACTTCACTCGTATGACAATCTCTAAGTCCATTCATGTTGCTGCAAATGGCATTATTTTATTCATTTTTATGGCTGAGTAATATTCCACTGTAAATATGCACAACATTTACCTTATCCATTCCTCTGTCAATGACATTTAGGCTGCTTCCATGTCCTGGCTATTGTAAATAGTGCTTCAGTGAACACTGGGATGCATGTATTTTTTCAAATTATGGTTTTCTCCAGATATATGCCCAAGAGTGGGATTGCTGGGTCACATGATAGTTCTATTTTTAGTTTTTTAAAAGAATCTCCATTTTGTTCTTCAGTGGCTGTACCAATTTACATTCTCACCAACAGTGTAGGAGGAGGGTTCCCTTTTCTCACTCTTTCTAGCATTTATTTTTTGTAGATTTTTTTTTTTTTTTGATGATGGCCATTCTGATAAGTGTGAGGTGATACTCATTGTTGTTCTGATTTATATTTCTCTAACAATTAGCAATGCCAAACATCTTTTTGTGTGCTTCTTGACCATCTGTATATCTTTAAAGAAGTACCTATTTAAATCTTCTGCCCATTTTTGATTAGGTTATTTTGGTCTCTCTCTCTTTAAAAATATTTGAGCATCATGAGCTATTTGTACACTTTGGAGATTAATCCCTTGTTAGTAGTTTTGTTTGCAAATATTTTCTCCCATTCTGAGAGTTTTCTTTTTGTTTTGTTTATGGTTTCTTTGCTGTACAAAAGCTTTCAAGTTTAATTAGGTCCCATCTGTTTTTATTTTTTTTCCATTCCTCTGGGAGATAGATTAAAAAAGACTTTGCTGTGATTTATGTCAAGAGTGTTCTGTTTTCCTCTAAGAGTTTTATAGTGTCTAGCCTTACATTTAGGTCTTTAATCCATTTTGAGTTTATTTTTGTGTATGGTGTTAAAAGAGTGTTCTAACTTCATTCTTTAATATGGTTCAGTTTTCTCAGAAACACTTACTGAAGAGACTATATTCTTGCCTCCTTTGTCACAGATTAGGTGACCACAAGTGCATAGTCAAACTCATTTTACGAGGCCAGCATTACATGCAATTCAACTTGGCAACACCACTATAAAAAAAAAAAAGAAAATTAGAGACCAATATCCTTGATGAACAAATACAAGATGAAAATCCTCAACAAATGAGCAAACCAAAATCAACAATACAGCAAAAGAATCATATACCATGGTCAAGTGGAATCTATTCCAGGGATGTAAGGATGGTTTAACACCCACAAATCAACCAACATGACACACCACATTAACAAAATGAAGGATAAAAAGCATGTGATCATCTCAAAAAATGCAGAAAAAGCATTTGACAAAGTTCACGAGCCATTCATGATAAAAACTCTCAACAGACTGGGTAAAGAGGAAATATAAATCAAAATAAGAAAGGCCATATATGACAAACCCACAGTTTGTATGAGACTCAACGGTAAAAAGTTGAAAGCATCTCCTCTAATATCGGGAACAAGAAAAGGATGCCCACTCTTACCACATGCATTCAACATAGCATTTGAAGTCCTAGCCAGAGCAATTAGGAAGGAAAAGAAAGAAAGGAATCCAAATCAGAAAGGAAGAAATAAAACTGTTTCTATTATGGTATTATATGTAGAAAACCCTGAAAACTCTACCAAAAAACTGTTATGACTAATAAACAAATTTGGTAAACTTTGCATGATACACAAACAATATACAAAAATCAGTTGCATTTCTATATGCTAATAATGAACTATGAGAAAGAGAAATCAAGAAAACAATCAAATTTACACTTGCATTAAAAAGAATAAAATATCTAGGACTAAATTTTACCAAGGAGGTAAAAGAGGAGTACACTGAAATACTGTAAGACACTGATGAAAGAAACTGAAGACACAAATAGAAAGATATTCCATGCCCACGGATTAGAAGAATTAATATTGTTTAAATGTCCATATTACCCAAAGCAACTTACAGATTCATTGCAATCCTTATCAAAATTGCAATGGCATTTTTCACAGAAATAGAACAAAGTGAAAAGTAAAAGTGAAAGTCACTCAGTCATGTCTGACTCTTTGTGACCTCATGAACTGTAGCCTGTAAGGCTCCTCTGTCCATGGAATTCTCTAGGTAAGAATACTGGAGTGAGTAGCCATTCCCTTCTCCAGGGGATCTTCCCAACCAAGGGATTGAACCCAGGTCTTGTACATTGCAGGTGGATTTTTTTTTACCATCTTAGCCACCAGGGAAGCCCAAGAATACTGAAGTGGGTAGCCTATCTCTTCTCCAGGGTATCTTCCTGACCCAAGAATCGAACCAGGGTCTCCTGCATTGCAGGCAGATTCTTTACCAGCTGACAATCAATCTTGAAATTTGTATGAAACCGCAAAAGATCCTGGACAGCCAAAAGCAATCTTGAGAAAGAAGGACAAAACTGGAAGCACCGTACTACCTGATTTCAAAATATATTACAAAGCTGTAGTAATCAAAACAGTGTGGTACTGGAATAAAAACAGACACACAGATCAATGGAACAGAATAGAGCTCAGAAATAAGCCCATGTATATGTGGTCAATTAATTTACAACAAAAGAGCCAAGAACATGTAATGGGGAAAGAACAATCTTTTCAATAAATGATGTTGGGAAAACTGGACAGCCACAAGCCAGAGAGTGAAAAGAGACCACTATCTTATCCCATACACAAAAATTAAATCAAAATGGATAAAAGAGTTGAATGTAAGACCTGAAACCATAAAATTAATAGAAGAAAACACAAATGGTAAGTTCTGTGACACTGGTCTTGACAATGGTGTTTTGGATTTGACACCAAAAGTAAAGGTAACAAAAGCAAAAATAAAACAAATGGGATTACATCAAACTAAAAAGTGTCTGTACAGCAACAGAAACCATCAACCATCAACAATATGAAAAGGCAACCTCTGGCAGAATATATTTTCAAATCAGCTACCTAGTGAGCTGTTAATATATAAATATATAAAGAACTCACACAAGAGTAAAAAAGCATAAACAACCAGATTAAAAAAAGGGCAGAGGATCTGAACAGAGATTTTTTCCAATGAAGATACACAGATGGCCAATAGGTAGAGAGGAATTCACTCATCAGAGGAATACAAATCAAAACTACAATGAGTTATCACTTCACACCTGTTAGAATGGCTATTATCAAAAGACAACAAATAATAAGCATTGGCCAGGATGTAAAGATAAGGAACACTTGTGCACTGTTTGTAGGAAACTAAATTGGTGCAGCCACTATGGAAAACAACGTGGAGGTTCCTCGAAAGATTAAAAATAGAACTACTATATGATCCAGCAATTCCACTTCTGGGCATATATCTGAAAGACATGAAAACATTATCTTGAAGAGATAACCACATTCCCATGTTCACTGAAGCTTTATAATAGCTAACGCATGGAAACAACCCAAGTTTTTTTTCAATGGGAAAAACATTTAAATAGTTAGTTTATTAATTTCCAAAAGACATTATTGATACAGAAACTATTATTGCCTTCAATTATATGGATTGATTCTAAGATCAATATATAAGCTAGTTCTAAAATTTCACATGGAAGAGAAAATATGAAAGAAGAGTGCAGAGAAGCTTGGGGTCAGGGGACTAAGACAAAATAGTAATATTTTTCCTTTAAACTGAGCAGTGGGTAACGCTCATTGTACTGTTATGCTTTACACCTTCAGTTCAGTTGCTCAGTTGTGTCCGACTCTTTGCAACCCCATGAATTGCAGCACGCCAGGCCTCCCTGTCCATCACCAACTCCCGGAGTTCACTCAAACTCATGTCCATCGAGTTGGTGATGCCATCCAGCCATCTCATCCTCTGTCGTCCCCTTCTCCTCCTGACCCAAATCCCTTCCAGCATCAGAGTCTTTCCCAATGAGTCAACTCTTCGCATGAGGTGGCCAAAGTACTGGAGTTTCAGCTTTAGCATCATTCCTTCCAAAAAACATCCAGGACTGATTTCCTTTAGAATAGACTGGTTGGATCTCCTTGCAGTCCAAGGGACTCTCAAGAGTCTTCTCCAACACCACAGCTCAAAAGCATCAAATCTTCAGCGCTCAGCTTTCTTCACAGTCCAACTCTCACATCCATACATGACCACAGGAAAAACCACAGCCTTGACTAGATGAACCTTTGTTGGCAAAGCAATGTCTGCTTTTGAATATGCTATCTAGGTTGATCATAACTTTCCTTCCAAGGAGTAAGCGTCTTTTAATTTCATGGCTGCAGTCACCATCTGCAGTGATTTTGGAGCCCCAAAAAATAAAGTCTGACACTGTTTCCACATCTATTTCCCGGGAAGAGATGGGACCAGATGTCATGATCTTAGTTTTCTGAATGTTGAGCTTTAAGCCAACTTTTTCACTCTCCTCTTTCACTTTCATCAAGAGGCTTTTTAGTTCCTCTTCACTTTCTGCCATTAAGGGTGGTGTCATCTGCGTATCTGAGGTTATCGATATTTCTCCCCGGCAATCTTGATTCCAGCTGTGCTTCTTTCAGCCCAGTGTTTCTCATGATGTACTCTGCATATAAGTTTGTTTTATAAATATTGTGCTATAGCTATATTTTTTTTAAAAAGAACAAAGAAAGAAGATTGTGCCTACCAAAAATCAAAATATATTATCAAGATATAATAATTAAAAGCGTATTAATGGCACAGAAGTGAAGATCAATGGAACAAAATAGAGTACTAAAACCAATCTATACATATATAGATAAATTATTAATTAGTAATCTGACATGCCACTTACTAGAAAAATTATTCAAATGAATAGCCAACAAGATTTTTCCCTTACACTATTCACAAAAATAAATTTCAGATGAATTAAAGACCTAAATGTTATAAGAACATATACGAAAATGTAAGATTACTATGTTTTTATCTTCAGGACAGGAAAGACATCCATTAAAAAGTTAGTTAAAAAAAAAAACTTAGCAAAAAAAAAAAATTCAAATCAAAAAGCCATAAAAGCAAAGATAGGAAAATTTGACCCCAAAACTAAAAACTGACAATGGGAGAGGACTTACAGATTGGAAGAAAATGTACAATTTTCATAAATAAAGATTGAGTATCTAGAACCCAAAGAACTCCTGTAAATAAATAAAAAGCATTTTCTACATTGTATATAACAGAAAAAAAAAAAAGAGAGAGAATGTTTAAACAAAACAGAAGTTAAATTTCTCTCTTATGGGAAAGAAGTTGAGGTCTGGTGCAGCAGCTCCACCAAATGCTCAGAAACCCCGATTTTCTGGCTCATTGAGCTCACGGTCCTCTAGGATGGCTGTTAGAGCTCCAGTTATTACTTCTGTGTTCCAATATACAGATTGGGTGAAGGGATGAGGGAGTGCCTTCTCTCTTGAAAGAGGCTTCAGAAAGTTACATCGAGCCCTTCTGCTTATGTATTCTTAGCTAAAACTCACATAGTTATACTTAGCTCCAAGGAAGCCCAGAAATGTAATCTTCTGGATGCTGGCAGCAATGCACCTATGTAAAAGCTGGGGTTCCTATTACTAAAGATAAAGGAAGAATGGGTCATAGGAGGTAACCAGCAGTCTTTGTTATGCCATCCAAATAGAAAAAAAACAAGTAAAAATGGTCAAAAATTGAGGAAATGTGCTCAACCCCAGGGATATAAAAATTAAAACAAGGAGAGAGCTATGGCTGATTTATGTTGATATCTGAAACCAATGCAATACTGTAAAGCAATTATCCTTCCGTTAAAAATAAATAAATTAAAAAAAAAAAACTAGGAGAGAGGAGCTTTAAAAACTTTTGAGAGAGGCAAAAATTTGCAAGTTGGTGAATACATGAGGCTTTTTATCCTTTGTTAAATTTTTTCAACAAAGAGACCATATTCTATATTCCTAGTGTAACTAAAAGTAATACAAATATTTTATTAAAAACATAAATATATTACAGATTTTAATTATATTACATATACTATAATATTAGAATAGACACCTTGGGGACCAATTTGGCATTATCTGTTAAAATTTTGATTATATGGTTATATGACCTGGTAATTCCATCTTTCAGAATCTATACAATATAAACATTCATACATTTGCATAAGTACCAGAATGTTCACTGCAGTAATGCCTGAAAGGGGAAACACTGGAAACAACCCGAGGGTTCATCATTAGGGGAATAGCCCTACTTAATTTTCTTCATAGCACTATTACCACTATCTGAAATTACATTATTTATTTATCTACTTATTTGTCATCCAGGAAATTAGCTCATCTAGGGGCTTCCCTAGTGGCTCAGGAGGTAAAGAATCTGCCTGCAATGCGGGAGAGCTGGGTTTGATCCTTGAGTTGGGAAGATACCCTGGACACAGGAATGGCAACCCACTCCAGTATTCTTGCCTGGAGAATTCCATGGACAGAGGAGCCTGGCAGACCACAGTCCACTGGGTCACAAAGAGTCAGACACGACTGAAGTGACCTAGCACGTATGCACATAACTGCTTTTACGTGTGGATTCCAATACTGTGGAATGTGGATTCCAATACTGCTGCCAACACTGAATGAAACCCCACTCATAAGCAGAGCCTGCCATAGGAAAGAGGTCCCAACTAGAATGCCAGGAGAATGCCAAGATTGCTAAGACATACCATGCTGAGAGAAGACAAAATGCTGATATCTGAGCCACAGTGCTTGAGTGGGGCAATGGTAGAAATGCTGTAACCAGCATTACATCAGTCCTCACAGCAGGATTGCAACTCCATGGACTGCAGCACACCAGGCTTCCCTGTCCTTCACCATTTCCCGGAGCCTGCTCAAACTCATGTCTATCAAGTTGGTGATGCCATCCAACCATCTCATATTCTGTCGTCCCCTTCTCCTGCCTTCAATCTTTCCTACCATCAGGGTCTTCTAACGAGGCAGTTCTTAACATCAGGTGGCTAAAGTATTGGAGCTTCAGCATCATTCCTTTCAATGAATATTCAGGGTTGATTTCCTTTAGGACTGACTGCTTTGATCTCCTTGCAGTCTAAGGGACTCTCAAGAGTCTTCTCCAATACTACAGTTCAAAACACCAATTCTTCAGTGCTCAGCCTTCTTTAAGGTCCAACTCTCACATCCATACATGACTACTGGAAAAACCATAGCTTTGACTAGACAGACCTTTGTTGGCAAAGTAATGTCTCTGCTTTTAATGTGCTGTCCAGGTTTGTCATAGCTTTTCTTCCAAGAAGCAAGCGTCTTTTAATTTCATGGCTGTGGTCACCATCTGCAATGATTTTGGAGCCCAAGAAAATAAAGGGCTCCATCCTTAAGGCTGTGAAATAGGAAATATGTCTGTGATCATGAAATGGAAGGGCTCAGTGCTTTTGCTGTGATTTCTAAGTTCATAATGACAAACCCATTCACAGACACTAATCTCTGCTTTTTATTTCTAACCTCGTAGACAAGCAGTTTTCAAACTGCTTAAAAAAAACAATATAGAACTGGGGGACTTGTTCAAAAGATTAAAGATGGATCAAAAAACAGAAGGGAGAGAAATAGCCTCAGTGCTCGATCTTGAGGAACACTCGACTACTGAGGGCTCTGGGAAGAAGAATTTGAAAGGGAACTGAATGCTGGGGAAAATGAACTTAAGCAAAGACTCGAGAGAAGGAGCTTTGTAGACATTATGGGAGAGCAAAGGTCCTGAGGGAGGGATGTACCTGCTTTGTTGAAGGAAGTACAAGGTACATTGGTGACTGGGACAAAGTAAGCACAGGGGAGAGTAGTAGGAGATGATATCAGATAAGTAAAAGGGGGTTTAGATTATTCAGGGCCTTGTAGGTAAGTGTAAAACCTAATATCAGAGAACTTACTTTAAAAAGTTTTTTTTTAATTGAAGGATAATTGCTTTAAAGAACTTTGTTGTTTTCTGTCAAACCTCAACATGAATCAGCCATCAGTTCAGTTCAGTTGCTCAGTCGTGTCTGACTCTTTTCGACCCCATGAATCGCAGCACGTCAGGCCTTCCTGTCCCTCACCAACTCCCAGAGTTCACTCAAACTCATGTCCATCGAGTCAGTGATGCCTTCCAGCCATCTCATCCTCTGTCGTCCCCTTCTCCTCCTGCCCTCAATCTCTCCCAGCATCAGAGTCTTTTCCAATGAGTCAACTCTTTGCATGAGGTGGCCAAAGTACTGGAGTTTCAGCTTTAGCATCATTCCTTCCAAAGAAATCCCAGAGCTGATCTCCTTCAGAATGGACTGGTTGGATCTCTTTGCAGTCCAAGGGACTCACAAGAGTCTTCTCCAACACCACAGTTCAAAAGCATCAATTCTTCGGCGCTCAGCTTTCTTCACAGTCCAACTCTCACATCCATACATGACCACTGGAAAAACCATAGACTTGACTAGACGGACTTTTGTTGGCAAAGTAATGTCTCTGCTTTTGAATATGCTATCTAGGTTGGTCACAACTTTTCTTCCAAGGGGTAAGCGTCTTTTAATTTCATAGCTGCAGTCACCATCTGCAATGATTTTGGAGCCCCAAAAAATAAAGTCTGACACTGTTTCCACTGTTCCCCATCTATTTCCCATGAAGTGATGGGACCAGATGCCATGATCTTCGTTTTCTGAACATTGAGTTTTAGGCCAACTTTTTCACTCTCTCTTTCACCTTCATCAAGAGGCTTTTTAGTTCCTCTTCACTTTCTGCCATAAGGATGGTGTCATCTGCATATCTGAGGTTATTGATATTTCTCCTGGCAATCTTGATTCCAGCTTGTGCTTCTTCCAGCCCAGCATTTCTCATGATGTACTCTGCATATAAGTAATAAGCAGGGTGACAATATACATCCTTGACGAACTCCTTTTCCTATTTGGAACCAGTCTGTTGTTCCACGTCCAGTTCTAACTGTTGCTTCCTGACCTGCATACAAATTTCTCAAGAGGCAGGTCAGGTGGGCTGGTATTCCCATGTCTTTCTGAATTTTCCACAGTTTATTGTGATCCACACAGTCAAAGGCTTTGGCATAGTCAATAAAGCAGAAATAGATGTTTTTCTGGAACTCTCCTGCTTTTTTCCATGATCCAGTGCATGTTGGCAATTTGGTCTCTGGTGCCTCTGCCTTTTCTAAAACCAGCTTGAACAACTGGAAGTTCACGGTTCACGTATTGCTGAAGCCTGGCTTGGAGAATTTTGAGCATTACTTTACTAGCGTGTGAGATGAGTGCAATTGTACGGTAGTTTGAGCATTCTTTGGCATTGCCTTTCTTTGGGATTGGAATGAAAACTGACCTTTTCCAGTCCTGTGGCCACTGCTGAGTTTTCCACATTTGCTGGCATATTGAGTGCAGCACTTTCACAGCATCATCTTTCAGGATTTGAAATAGCTCAACTGGAATTCCATCACCTCCACTAGCTTTGTTCGTAGTGATGCTTTCTAAGGCCCACTTGACTTCACATTCCAGGATGTCTGGCTCTAGGTCAGTGATCACACCATCGTGATTATCTTGGTTGTAAAGATCTTTTTTGTACAGTTCTTCTGTGTATTCTTGGCATCACTTCTTAATATCTTCTGCTTCTGTTAGGTCCATACCATTTCTATCCTTTATCAAGCCCATATTTGCATGAAATGTTCCCTTGGTATCTCTAATTTTCTTGAAGAGATCTCTAGTCTTTCCCATTCTGTTTTTTCCCTCTATTTCTTTGCATTGATCACTGAGGAAGGCTTTCTTATCTCTTCTTGCTATTCTTTGGAACTCTGCATTCAGATGCTTATATCTTTTCTTTTCTCCTTTGCTTTTTGCTTCTCTTCTTTTCACAGCTATTTGTAAGGCCTCCCCAGACAGCCATTTTGCTTTCTTGCATTTCTTTACCATGGGGATGGTCTTGATCCCCGTCTCCTGTACAATGTCACGAACCTCAGTCCATAAATCATCAGGCACTCTATCTATCACAATCAGCCATACGTATACATATATCCCCTCCCTTATGAACCTCCCTCCCATCTTCTGCCCATCCCATCCCTCTAGATTGATATAGAGCCCGTTTGAGTTTCCTGAACCATACAGCAAATTCCCATTGGCTATCTTCTGAACCACCTGAGAAGCCCATCTATTTTACACATGGTAATGTAAGTTTCCATGTTACTCTTTCCATACATTTCATCCTCTCCTCCCCTCTTCCCATATCCATAAGTCTATTCCCTGTATCTGTTTCTCCATTGCCACTGTACATGAATTCTTTAGTACCATTTCTCTGCTGCTGCTGCTAAGTTGCTTCAGTTGTGTCCAACTCTGTGCGACACCATAGCCAGCAGCCCATCAGGCTCCCCCATCCCTGGGATTCTCCAGGCAAGAACACTGGGTTGCCATTTCCTTCTCCAGTGCATGAAAATGAAAAGTGAAAGTGAAGTAGCTCAGTTGTGTCTGACTCTTAGCGACCCCATGGACTGCAGCCTACCAGGCTCCTCCATCCATGGGATTTTCCAGGCAAGAGTAATGGAGTGGGGTGCCATTGCCTTCTCTGACCATTTCTCTAGATTCTGAATATGTGTGTTAGAATACGATGTTTATCTTTCTCTTTCTGACTCACTTCACTCTGTATAAAAGGTTCTAGGTTCATCTACCTCATTAGAACTGACTCAAGTGTGTTCCTTTTTATGGCTGAGTAATATTCCATTGTATATATGTACCACAAATTCTTTATCCATTCATCTGTTGATAGACATCTAGGTTGCTTCCATGTTCTAGCTATTGTAAATATTGCTGCAATGAACAATGGGATACATGTGTCTTTTTCAATTTTGATTTCCTCAGGGTATATGCCTACGAGTGGGATTGCTGGGTCATATGGTGGTTTATTCCTAGTTTTTTTAAGGAATCTCCATACCATCTTCCATAGTGGCTGTATCAATTTACATTCCCACCAACAGTGCGAGAGCATTCCCTTTTCTCCACACCCTCTCCAGCATTTATTGTTTGTAGACTTTTTGATGATGGCCATTCTAACTGGTATGAGGTGATTTCTCATTATAGTTTTTTTTTTTTTTTTTCTCATTATAGTTTTGATTTGCATTTCTCTAATAATGAGTGGTGTTGAACATCTTTTCATGTGTTTGTTAGCCATCTGTACGTCTTCTTAGGAGAAATGTATGTTTAGCTCTTTCCCCCACTTTTTGATTGGGTTGTTTGTTTTTCTGGCACTGAGTTGTATGAGTTTCTTGTATATTTTGGAAATTCATCCTTTGTCAGTTGTTTCATTTGCTATTATTTTCTCCCATTCTGAGGGCTATCTTTTCACCTTGCTTATAGTTTCCTTTACTATGCAAAAGCTTTTAAGTTTAATCAGGTCCCACTTGCTAACTTTTGTTTTTATTTCAATTACTCTAGCAGGTGGGTCATAGAGGATCTTGCTTTGATTTATGTCATTGCATGTTCTGCCTATGTTTTTCTCTAAGAGTTTTACAGTCTCTGGTCTTACATTTAGGTCTTTGATCTATTTTGAGTTTATCTTTGTGTATGGTGTTAGGAAGTGTTCTAATTTCATTCTTTTTTACATAGCTGTTTAGTTTTCCCAGCACCAGTTATTGAAGAGGTTGTCTTTGCCCCATTGTATATTCTTGCCTTCTTTGTCAAAAATAAGGTACCCATAGGTGCATGGGTTTATTTCTGGGCTTTCTATCTTTTTCCACTGGTCTGTATTTTTGTTTTTGTGCCAATTCCATACTGTCTTGATGACTGTAGCTTTGTAATATAATCTGAAGTCAGGAAGGTTGATTCCTCCATCTCCATTCTTCTTTCTCAAGACTTCTTTGGCTATTTGGGGGCTTTGTGTTTCCACATGAATTGTGAAATTTTTTGTTCTAGTTCTGTAAAAAATGCCATTGGTAATATGATAGGGATTGCACTGAATCTGTAGTTTGTTTGGTAGTGTAGTCATTTTCATAATATTGATTCTTCCTACCCAGGAACATGGAATAGCTCTCCATCCATTTATGTCATCTTTGATTTCTTTCATCAGTGTCTTATAATTTTATGTGTACAGTTCTTTTGTCTTCTTATGTAAGTATATTCCTAGATATTTAATTCTTTTTGTTGCAACAGTGAATGGGATTGTTTCCTTAATTTCTCTTTCTGAGTTTTCATTGTTAGTACATAAAAATGCAAGTGATTTCTGTGTATTGATCTTGTATCCTACAACTTTGCTAAATTCACTGATTAGGTCTAGTAATTTTCTGATACGATATTTAGGGTTTTCTATGTACAGTATCATGTCATGTGCAAACAGTGAGTGCTTTACTACTTCTTTCCTGATCTGGATTCCTTTTAATTCTTTTTCTTCTCTGATTGCTGTAGATAGGACTTCCAGAACTATGTTGAATAATAGTGGTGAAAGTGGACAGCCTTGTCTTCTTCCTGATCTTAGGGGGAATGCTTTCAGCTTTTCACTATTGAGAATGTTTGCTGTAGGCTTATCATATATGGCTTTTACTATGTTGAGGTAGGTTCCTTCTATGCCCATTTTTTGAAGAGTTTTAATCACAAATGGGTGCTGAATTTTGTCAAAGGCTTTTTCTGAATCTATTGAGATGATCATATGGTTTTTATCTTTCAATTGTTATCACCAATTGTTAATATGGTATACCACATTGATTGATTTACATACATTGAAGAATCCTTGCATTCCTGGAATAAACCCAAGTTGATCATGGTGTATGAGCTTTCTGATGTGTTGCTGAATTCTGTTTGCTAAAATTTTGTTGAGGATTTTTGCATCTATGTTCATCAGTGATATTGGCCTGTAGTTTTCTTTTTGTGTTGTCTTTGTCTGGTTCTGGTATCAGGGTGATGGTGGCCTCAAAGAATGAGTTTGGAAGTGTTCCTTCCTCTGCAATTTCTTGAAAGAGTTTTAGAAGGATAGGCATTAGCTTTTCTGTAAATGTTTGACAGAATTCTCCTGTGAAGCTATCTGGTCCTGGGCTTTTTTTTGGGAGATTTTTAATCACAGATTCAATTTTAATGCTTGTAACTGGGTTGTTCATAATTCTTACTTCTTCCTGGTTCAGTCTTGGAAGATTGAACTTTTCTAAGAATCTGTCCATTTCTTCCAGGTTATCCATTTTATTGCCATATAGCTGTTCATGATAGTCTCTTATAATCCTTTGTATTTCTGTATTGTCTGTTGTAACCTCTCCTTTTTCATTTCTAATTTTGTTGATCTGATTCTTTTTTTCTTGATGAGTCTGGCAAAGGGCCTGTCAATTTTGTTTATCTTCTCAAAGAACCAGCTTTTAGTTTTATTAATCTTTACTACTGTTTCTTTCTTTTTCATTTATTTCTGTTAGGATCTTTATGATTTCTTTCCTTCTACTAATTTTGGAGTTTTCTTTGTTCTTCTTTTTCCAGTTGTTTTAGGTGTAAAGTTAGGTTGTCTATTCGATGTTTTTCTTGTTTATTGAGGTAGGACTGTATTGCTGTAAACTTACCTCTTAGAACTGCCTTTGCTGCATTCCATAGGTTTTGAGTTGTCATGTTTTCATTGTTATTTGTTTCTAGAAAGTTTTTGATTTCCCCTTTGATTTCTTCAGTAACCTGTTGGTTATTTAGAAATGTGTTGTTTAATCTCCATGTGTTTTTGTTTCTTACAGTTTTTTCTTATAATTGATATCTAGTCTTATAGCTAGTCTCACTGTGGTCAGAGAATATGCTTGATATAATTTTAATTTTCTTAAATTTACTGAGGTTTGATTTGTGACTGAAGATGCGGTCTATCCTGGAGAATGTACCATGTGCAGTTGAGAAGAAGGTGTATTCTGCATTTGGATGGAATGTCCTGAAGATATCAATGAGACCCACCTCATCTAATGTAGCATTTAATACATGTCTCCTTATTAAATTTCTGTTTTGATGATCTGTCCATTGGTGTGAGTGGGGTGTTAAAGTCTCCTACCATTATTGTGTTATGGTCCATTTCTCCTTTTATGTCCATTAGTGTTTGTCTTATGTATTGAGGTGTTCCTATGTTGGGTGCATAGATATTTACAATTGTTACGTCTTCCTCCTGGATTGATCCCTTGATCATTATGTAGTGCCCTTCCTTATCTCTTGTAATGTTCTTTATTTTGTGATCTATTTTGTCTGATATAAGGATTGCTACTCCAGCTTTCTTTTGCTTCCCATTTGCATGGAATATATTTTTCCATCCTCTCACTTTCAGTCTATATGTGTCTTTAGGTCTGATGTGGGTCTCTTGTATACAGCATATATAGATGGGTCTTGTTTTTGTATCCATTCAGCCAGTCTGTGTCTTTTGGTTGGAGCATTTAATCCATTTACATTTAGAGTAATTATTGATATATATATATATCAATAATATATATATCAATAGGAATATATATATATTCCTATTGCCTTTTTGTAATTGTTTGGGGTTGATGTTGTAGATCTTTTCTCTTCTCTTGTATTTCTTGACTATATACAACCCTTTAACATTTGGTATAAAGCTGGCTTGGTGGTACTGAATTCTCTTAACTTTTGCTTGTCTGAAAAGCTTTTGATTTCTCCATCAATTCTGAATGAGGTCCTTGCTGGGTACAGTAATCTCGGTTGTAGATTTTTCCCTTTCAGTACTTTAAATATATCCTGCCATTCCCTTCTGGCCTGCAGAGTTTCTGCTCAAAGATCAGCTGTTAAGCATAAGTTAAGTATGTATGTTACTTGTTGCTTCATCCTTGCTGCTTTTAATATTCTTTCTTTGTGTTTAGTCTTTGTTAGTTTGGTTAGTATGTGTCTTGGCATGTTTCCCCTTGGGTTTATCCTGTATGGGCCTCTTTGTGCCTCTTGGACTTGATTGACTCCTTTGCCGTGTTGGGGAAATTTTCAACTATAATCTCTTCAAAAATTTTTTCATACCCTTTCTTTTTCTCTTCTCCTGCTGCTGCTGCTGCTGCTAAGTCGCTTCAGTCATATCTCTGTGCAACCCCATAGACGGCAGCCCACCAGGCTCCCCCGTCCCTGGGATTCTCCAGGCAAGAACACTGGAGTGGGTTGCCATTTCCTTCTCCAACGCATGAAAGTGAAAAGTGAAAGTGAAGTCGCTCAGTCGTGTCTGACTCCTAGCGACCCCATGGACTGCAGCCCACCAGGCCCCTCCGTCCATGGGATTTTCCAGGCAAGAGTACTGGAGTGGGTTGCCATTGCCTTCTCTGTTCTCCTTCTGGGACCCCTACAATTCAAATGTGGGTGTGTTTGATAGGGTCCCAGAAGTCTCTGAGACTATCCTCATTTCTTTTCATTCTTTTTAATTTATTCTGCTCTTCAGAAGTTATTTCCACCATTTTATCTTGCAGCTCACTGATTTGTTCTTCTGCTTCAGATATTTTGCTATTGATTCCTTCTAGAGTATTTTTAATTTCAGTAATTGTGTTGTCTCTGTATGTTTATTCTTTAATTCTTCTAGGTCTTTGTTAATTGATTCTTTCATTTTCTCCATTTTGTTTTCAAGGTTTTTGATCACCTTTACCATCATTATTCTGAATTCTTTTTCAGGTGGTTTGCCTATTTCCTCTTCATTTATTTGGACTTCTGTGTTTCTAGTTTGTTCCTTCATTTCTGTTAATATTTCTCTGCCTTTTCATTATTTTCTTTTAACTTATTGTGTTTGAGGTCTCCTTTTCCCAGGCTTCAAGGTTGAATTCTTTCTTCCTTTTGGTTTCTGCTCTCCTAAGGTTGGTCCAGTGGTTTCTGTAAGCTTTATATAGGGTAAGATTTGTGCTGAGTTTTTGTTTGTTTGTTTTTCCTCTGATGGGCAAGGCTGAGTGAGGTGCTAATCCTGTCTGCTGATGATTTGGTTTGTATTTTTGTTTTGTTTGTTGTTTAGATGAGGCATCCTGCACAGGGTGTCACTGGTGGTTAGGTGATGCTGGGTCTTGTATTCAAGTGGTTTCCTTTGTGTGAATTATCACTATTTGATACTCCACAGGGTTAGTTCTCTTGTAATCTAGGGTCTTGGAGCCAGTGCTCCCACTCCAAAGGCTCAGGGTTTGATCTCCTGCCTGTGTTCTTCTGTCTTCCAATAGGTGGCTCAGCAGTAAAGAATCCACTTGGTAGGGTTGTTGCACAGGTCTCATACTTTTATCCAGGAAAGCACCTGGAACAGTGCCTGGCAAGTAGTAACTATGCAAAAAACATTAGCCTTTATTAATATGTTAACATTCAGTCAACCTCAGATACCATAAGAGTCCTGACCAGGTCCAAGAACTTACTTTTAATGGGGTCCCTCTAGCTACCAGGAGAGCAAGGGTAGAAGGAGGGGAAAAGAGGCTGTGGCAATAATCCAGATGAGATACAATGGTGGTCTGGACAAGGTAGAAGCAGTAGAGATATTGGGATGTTACCAATTCTAGATGCATTCTCTTGGCAGAGCCAAGAGAGTTGGCTGATAGACTGAATGGGTGAAAGAGAAGCGAGTCAGAGATGATGCCAATATTTTTGGCCTGGGCTACTGGAATAATGGAGCTGCTATTTACTGAGACAGGACAGGCTGTGGGAAGAGTGGGTTTTATAGGGGAAGATTAGGAGTTCAGTTTTGAGATACCTGTCAGACAGCCAAATGGAGAGGTCAAGTAGGCACTTAGGTAACAGAATATGAGGTTCAGAGGAGAGGTGTAACTTGGAGAAGAAAACTGGTAGTCTTTGGTATGTATTTAACATCATGAGACTGGGTAAAATGAAAAGGAAATAGGGTTGATAAGGAAGATTGGAAGTTTCAGGAATAAGCAGCACTCCAACTCTCAGAGGTCAGGAAGATGATGAGGAATGAGCAAAAAGACTGAGAAAGAATCACCAGTAAGGTAGGAAGAAATCTAGAGAATGTAGTATTTTGGAAACTAAATGATGAAAGTATTTCAAAGAAAGTAATAAACAACTATGCAAAATGCTGTTGAAAGGTCAAGCAAGAAAAAGACTGAAAACTTACTCACTGGAGTCAGCACTGTTGAAGGTAAAGTCCTGACTCAAAGAGAGGGGGCTCAAGAGAGACTGGTGGAAAGGAACTTAACTGTCTCTCGGTAAGTGAGACAACAGAGAGGAACAGATGTGGAGAAGGATCAAGAGGAGGGTCAAGATAGAGTTTGGGTTTGTATCACAAGGCACTGTATCTCTAGTGTTTGGTAAAGTGCCAGGCACATAGTGATAACTCAATAAATATTTGTTGACTAAAGTGAATGAAATCACTAACCACGGATTCAGGAAATAGTCTTAGTTTTAGAAGTTTAAAGTTGGTACAATGAAATGTGAAATTCTTGGTCCAATAAAAAGAACTGCTTTCATTCTCCTTCAATGCCTGAAAACTCTTTCATATTGAAAACTATGACTCACATACCTAGAACAGCTATCCTTAAATTTGAGAGGAACAGTAACAGAATTTGACAAGTACATGCTCAACAAGAAAAAAATACTTTCAATTTTGTATGGGTACAACCTAACCAAATATCTTTTGCACCTGGGGTCCTGTGACTGGCTGAGTACTAGTCCTCTAGTTACATCATGACTCACTAGGCACTATTAATAGAATGGAAGACTCTTGGTAGTTGCTGAAGGATCATATATCTGACAAGGGTCTGGTAACCAGAATATATAAAGAACTCTTAACTACACAACAACAAAAGGACAGACAACCCAATTAAAAAACAGGCCAAGAACTTGAATAGACATCTCTCCAATAAAATGGCCAAAAAACACATTAAAAGATGCAAAGCATTAAAGTAATGCAAATCAAAATCACAGTGTGAAATATTTTCACAGTGTGAAATATCACTTCACACCCACTAGGATGGCTATGACCAAAACCAAAACAAACCCAGAAAATAACAAGTGTTGATGAGGACATGGAGAAACTGAAACTTTCAAACACTGATAGTGAAAATGTAAAATGGTGCAGTTGCTGTGGAAAACAGTATGGTGGCTACTCAAAAAGATAAATTTAGAATTACCAGATGGTCCACAATTCCACGCCAGGTATATACACAAAAGCACTGAAACAGATATTCAAGTAAAAACTGGTACACAAATGTTCTTGGTAGCACTATTTACAGTAGCCAGAAGGTATAAACAATGGAAATGCCCATCAATTGATAAATGGATAAACAAAATGTAGTATATCCATTCAATGGAATTATTATTCAAAGAAAGGAACACATGCTACAACATGAACGAACCTTATAAACTTCATGCTAAATGAAAGAAGCCAGACACAGGAAGTCACATATTCTGTGATTCCATTTATATGAAATGTCCAGGATAAACAACTTCATAGAGAAAGAAAGCAAACTGGTGGTCACCAGGAAATAGGGGGAGAAAGGGATGAGGAGCGACTGCTTAATGGGTACAGGGTTTCCCTCTGGGATGATAAAAATGTTCTGAAATTAGATAATGGTGATGGTTGTTCAACACTGTAGATGTATTGAGATTCACTGAATCGTACACTTTAAAATGACTGAAACAGTTAATTTTATGTTACATGAATTTTAACTCAATAAAAACAATAAATCACACAGCTCACACTTGACACATTAAGGCCATGCACCCAAGAACTGACTCAATTCTCTTACCATGTGCCATTTCCTCCTTTATAAACCAAAGGTACTCTGGACAACTTTGGCAGTGAACTTTTCCCTCCATCTAGCACCATCAGGCATAGTGGGTGTGTGTGTGTGCACGTGCATGCATTGTGTGTGTGTATGTGTGTGTACGTGCTCAGTCGTGTCTGACTCTTTGCAACCCCATGGACTGTAGCCCACCAGGCTCCTCTGTCCATGGAATTTTCCAGGCAAGAAACACTGGCGTGAATTGCCATTTTCTTTCTCCAGGGGATCTTCCCCACCCAGGGATTGAATCCACGTTTCTTGTGTCTCCTGCACTGGCAGGCAGAGTCTTTACCACTTGCGCCACATGGGGAACCAACAGGCATAGTACCTAACTGTATTTGTGATAACAGAATTCCTACAATTGACTAAGCACAAAAGTTTCTAAGTACAATATTTTCTTATCATAGACTCCCAATGTAAACCTTCTTAAACCAAGGCCTGCTATTCATATCACAAAGTCATCCTTCATTTAGAAGTTAACCATTATTCACATAACTGATGAATCAATGACAGCTGTGAAGGACAATCCCTTATGAGATGATACTGTTTGCAAAAAGAGTACAGCCAATGGGGTTTTTGCCTTCAACTAATAAATACCATTTTTTACTAACAATCCTCGGCATTTTCCAACCCCTGTGATTTCTATCCTGCTGGTAGATCACAACTCTTAGAAATATGATGTGTAAAACTGACCTTTAAACCTTCCTGTGTCAGATTACCATTGCCAATGAGGCAGAAATGGATAAAAGACAGATTGGTAGTGAACATCTGCATGACAACTCACTCCAGAGAGTCACTCTAACCTAAAGTCTTCAGGCAACAGCATTCAAACAGCCTTCTGGAAACCAGTTTGTTTGGTGTTCTCTTATTCTGAGCTCAATGAGGGCCTAATCCTCCATACCTTTTAATCACCATCAGCGATAAAGATTTCAAAGTATCAGAAATGTTACATGCACGCAACTGGAAAACCAAACTGCAAGATAAAGTTAATTAGGAGAAAATAATAGCTGCAAAGACTACTCCTAGGAATGACACATAGATACATATTCCCTGACCAAGCCAAGTGTTACATTTTCAACATGCTGACAATCTGGTCTTTGTTCATCAATTCACTGAAAAGATGATGTCAGGGTCACTGGAGTGCTGCTGGCCTTTAGGATCGATGGCTTTCCAGATAAGAAACAGACTAAGGGCATAATCACCAACATCTGAGTCTCAAGAGTCCTGGAAAAATACCTCCTCAGGGACAAGCACAAAGTCTCCAAAACAAATGCAAACAAGACCCCTTGGAATGGGGTAGAGGGGTAATCAGGCACCTCTGAGATACCTCCTTGAAAAGTCAGGAGAAGCATCTGGGTAACAACACAGGCTAAGTGCCTCCCATAGAGACATATAAGACACCTCCCTCTCTCTCATCACTCCTCTATTGGCTAAACTTCTCAAAAGATTTTTCCAACGTTCACAATTTCCATTTCCTTACTTTCTATTCACTTCAATCTGGTTTCTGCTTTTTTCAATCTAAAGCAGTTGTTACTGAGGTCAAAGACTCCATCTTGCTAAATTCAATATAGCATTTTCGGTCTACATCTTTACTTGAGGACTCCTCTTATTAAAATACTCTCTTACCTTGCCTTTCATGACACATCTTAAACTGGAATTAAATTTGAAAATGAGTTTCTAAGACAAAAATCAAATACAGTTTAAATTATTCTTGAAAATTCTTTAAATGGCCTACTAAGTAAAGCCTGTCTTTTGTATGTATAACTTTATGCAGTAATGAATAGAATATATGCATACATGCAAAACAAACAGTAAGTATACCTGCTGTTTGGAACACTTTCTTTCATCTAACTAGAAACAATTTCAATGTATTGGGTTAAGTTTGCACATCTTAACTGCAAGCAGGTTACCATCCACTGTACCTCTCTTGCCACTTCTCATCACTTTTCTGGGGCTACCCTCCTGGACTCAACTTTGAAATGGTAGGGCTGAGCCCTCCTCTCACTTGCACGATGGTTCTCAACTTCCACTGCTCAGTGGAAACACCTGAGGACTTTAAAAATCCAAGGCTGAAATTCAGAAAAAATAAACAGAAACAGGGGCTCCCCTAGAGGCCCAGATGTAAAGAATCTGCCTGCCACGCAGGCAGGAGATTCAGGTTTGATCCCTGAGTAGGGAAGATCCCCTGGAGAAGAAAATGGCAACCCATTCCAGTATGCTTTGCCTGGAAAATCCCAAGCATAGAAGAGCGTGGTGGGCTACAGTCTGGAAGGCTGCAGAGTTGGACAGGACCTAGCAACTAACAAACAGAAAAAGAAATTTCTGAGGTAGGCTCCAGCAACAGTATTTTTTAACCATTCAGTGTTTCCATGTGCCACGAAAATGAGAATCACTATTCCATACTTTCTCCCTACAGCAGGGATTCCACACTCAAGTGCCTATAGGGTCAGAAAAGAAAATAAACAAAGCAGGCCAGGAATAAGTCTTAGGTAGTGGTAGGCTCTTTGGTGGACTAGAAAGCAGCTGGGATCAGCTGTGCTCAATTGTTCCCACATGGGAAAGCCAGATCAGTAGTGCTACATCTTCATACTTTTAAAGAAAAGCCCTAAATCTAGATTTTCATGGGAAATTTTAACATTTTAAATTATTGGCAACTAGCTCAAAATTAAACCACCACTACCACCACTGTATGTGAAAAACAACACAAATCTGTAAAGCAGATTCAGCTGTGGGCTGAGGGTGTACAACCTCTCTGCTGGTTAATTCCATCTATGCCCTTCAATTTATACCTAAATATGTGTATCCCCTGTTCATCCCACTCTTCTGGGCTCTGGATTTGAATCAGCAAATGCTCATGTGACATCTCCGCTTCTCACCAGTCCCAAAGTGAACTGTAATTTAAACTACCTCAACCATTTGTCCTTCCAATGTTCTCTAGTTCAGGTACCAGAACCATTCACCTGGCTGGGCAAGCAAGAAACCTGGGCTTCATCCTATGCATGTATGTCTCTTTCTCACTGCTTGTACCATACCACTCATCAAATCCTATTGATTACACCTCCTAAATATATCCCTTGCATCTATCCACTTCCCTTCATTTCCTCTGTTATCAGCTCGGTCCCAGCTACCAGTTTTTCTCTACCTTTCCACAGTGTAGTTTCCCTCTGTATCCATGGATGAAAACCTGCAGATATGGAGGCCTGACTGTATTACACCATGTTATATAAGGGACTTGAGCATCCATGGATTTTGGTATCGAAGAGGGTCCCAGAACCAATCCCCAGTGGATCCTAAAGATTGACAGTATTAGCCAGCTCAAGTTGCCACAGTAAAATACCACAGACTGGACAGCTTAAACAACAGAAATTTGTTTTCTTACAGTTCTGGAGGATAGACCTCCCATATCAATGTCTGGCAAGGCTGGTTTCTGGTAAGGACTCTGCCTGGCATGTAAATGGCTACCTTCTCACTGTGTGCTCACATGGCCTTCCCTTCCTCCTCTTCTTGTAAAGCCACCAATTTTATTGGATTAGGGCCCCACCCTTATGACCTCATTTAACCTTAATTATCTCCTAAATACTACCTTCAAATATAGTCACATTAGGGAGTAGGGCTTCAAAAAGCAATTTTAGGGGGATGCAATTCACTCTATAGCACACTGTAATTTAGAATCATTTTTCTCCCAACATTCACTCATTCTCTCCAATTTGATAAGAATAATCTTTTACAACCACAAATATTTACAGATGTTTGTGTGTATACATATTTGACCCAACAATTGCACTTCTAGGAATTTATCCTACAAATATATTCACACACATATGAACTAGCATATGCATAATACTATTTCTTATAGTAAATTACTGGAAACAATTTAAATGTCCCTCATTAGAGGAACGGTTATATAATCTGTGGTGTATCTATACAATGGAATACTAGATAGTCATTCAAAAGAATAAGAACACTATGTACTAGAATGGAAAGATTTCCAGGACATCGTTAAGAGAACAAAACAAGAAACAGAACAGTGTATACCAGTATGCTGTTTGTGTAAACAACAGAAAGAATATGTGTTTGCTTGAATGTTAATGACATTTCTAGAATGACAATTCTAGAAAATGTCTAGAATGATACATAAAACTACTAACAGTGATGACCACTTTGGAAGGTATGGGAAAACTGGAAGCTGGGGGAGGGAGTAGGACCCGCTGCAGACATTCTGCAGACTGTCCCCCTAAGCTTCACCTTGTAACTTCTATTTTTTCTCGAGTCTACCTCACCTTAAAGGTTATTACCCAAGGAAACGTTCCCCAGTTTCCAAACTAGGTCAGTACCCCTTTTATAGGTACTCATAGTACCTGTACATGGTCCAAGAGTGCAGAGACAACATCCGTGGCTTTTACTGCTGTATTCCCAGACCTAAATTCATGTCTGCCTGGCAAACTGGGCCCTCCCTCACATGTTTGCTGAACAAATGACTGACTGCTCTTACCTTCAAACCTAGCAGAGTAAACTGACACAGAAGCAAATGATGACAATGCATTTGTCATTAGTGTTAAGACAGCAGTCCATTTAGAACAGTGATTCTCAAGTGGGGGTGATTTTGACCCTTCCAGGGGACATCAGGAAGTGTCTGGAAACATTTTTGAGTGTTACAACTGTGTGGGTTGTGTGACTGTTTGTCACAATTGTGTGTGTGTGGAGGGGGACTCCTGGTAACTATTAACTAGAGGTCAGGAATGCTGCTAAACAACCTATAATGCATAGGATAGCCTCCACAAAAAGAATTATCTGGTCCAAAATGTCAACCGTATCTCTAATTTAGAGTAAGGTCATAACCAAAACGGTGATCAGTTCTATTCTAGATGGTGGTGTTTTTTTGCAGGGGGAAGTGGGGTGGGGTTAGGATGTTAAGAAAAGCTTCAGAGAGGAAGTAAAGCTTTAAGCTGGTGTGTTGAAGGGTGGCAGGGACCATATCAGAGTAAATTGTCTGCCAGAGGTAATGTGAAGTGTTTAAAGGCAAAGTTATGGTTTGAACAGGTACCCACCCCCCGCCCCAAGTACCCCATACCCTGATATTACTCAACTTCTTTATTCCCTTCTTGCTGAAACAAAACTTTCATTCTCTTAGGGTAGTGGTTTCAGCTAAAAATATTAAGGCCAAATTAATTCAGACTAAGATAAAGTCAGATAGGCCATTCACTCTTCAAAATGTCAGCTGCATTTTAAAATTTGCAAATACGAATACAAAAAAATCTTTAACTCCTTAATGTTCAGATTACTTGTAATAAAGCTATTTTTGAACTCAATAGCCAGGTTGGTTCTGGTAAAGATTTCTCCAGTTTTTTTAAAAAAGGGCTTCTCCATTTTTTTTTTAAACTTTCTTTCCTCTGTACTCAGTTTCTGAGCTCCCAAGATCCAAGTTTTTCCACAAGCATCTCATGCTATTAAGTTCTTGTGCCAGAGAGGATAGGATGCAATAAATGTAAATGAATTGTACATGTAAATTAGGAGTAATCTGTAGATTTTTTTAAAGGCTTTCACTAAAAGTTATAGATACTCCTGGAAGAAATTAAGTTCAGATAATTTAAAATAGAAAGAAAGAAAGAAAACAGTGTTTTACTGTAACACAAGCCTGCTGCCTACTGAGCTGAAAGCACACACTCTACTCTAGTATGGCCATTCTCAGGGTCTCGGAGTGGGTGTTCTCTCCAGAAACTGAGGCCTGAGACTAACCAAGAACAAAGAAAAACGCCTGGCACAGAAGGTTTGGGCGAAGTTTTGTACATAAATGATTTGAGGAGGAACACTTCCTCAGATTTTGGAAGGCATACAAATCACTCTTTTTCTTGCTTACATGTTAAAAAACTTTTATTTCGTGTTTCCAGATCATTTCCTAATAAGAAAATACCTTATAATTTACAGACAGCAATTTATTCTCCCTTACATTTGCTGACCACTAAAACTGGATACAGTTTCCTTAAGCTTTACCAGAGTCAGAGGATTGGGAATGATGTGAGCACAGCAGAGTGCAGATGCAACATCAACTCCAACGTCGGCCAGCTGGTTTCCATCGAGAGGTCCCCCAGGAGAAAGCCCCTCCGAGGCGGCGGCCGGCGTCGGCGCGGAGTAAGACCCACCGGGGCGGCCCAGTGGCAGCCACGGGGCAGGGCCGAGGTCTGCCTGGCCCCCGTTTACCTTTGTTTCAGGTACTCCCGCTCCCAGCCGGGCCCGGGATCCCGCCCGAGGCCCCAAGCTGGTGACACATCCTTCTTTGGCCAAGTCGGGCCGAGGTTGGGCAGGGGGCGGGGAAGGAAATAAAGCCTCAGCGCCTAACGACGTGACTCTCAGTTCTTCCAAAACGTTGGCATTTGTTTCTCTGCCAAGCTTTCCTATTAACAAGTTCCCGAGGGCTGTACGGGTGAACTGGCCCCGGAGCCCCAAAAGTGGGAGGGACCAGGCCGTCCCCCGCCCGCTCGTCCGTGGGCGCCCCGGGGCAGGCCGTTTTCACACCTCCCGGGCTGACAAGGCCCGGGACCAAGCTGGGCATGAGGCGGCGCCCGTACCGCCTCGAACCCCGACCTCCGCGGCCGGGCCAGCCCAGCTGGCCCCTCGGGCCAGTCCGGTCCCCGCCCCCAGGCCCCGGCCCCGCCCGCCCGGGCCTCCGCGCACCGCCCCCCGGCCTCGCCACAACCCGCGGGCCGGACCCGGGGCGCTAGAGCGCCGGGCCGCGCGGCGGGCGGCCACACGCCTACCTCAGCACCCGCGGTTCCTCCTCCGGCTCCTGCCTCGGATCACGGACAGCGCTAGCCGCCGGGCCTCCCGGCGGCGCGGGACATGAGACTGCGAGTGCGGCGCGTGAGGAGCTGAGGCCCGAGCGCGCCCCGCCCAGCCGCCAGTCCACCTCCTCCTACCCCTCGGCCCCACCTTCTGCCGTGGGCTCGGCGCCCCGCCCCGCCCACCAGGCTCCGCCCCTCCCAGTGGGCCCCGCCCACCCTGCTGGCCCGAGAGTGACAAGGGGCGGTCAGGGGCGCTAGGAGAGCCGCGGCGTCCGCAGTCCCTGCAGTCCCTGCAGTCCCGCGTCTGAAGGCCATGCGGGAACGCGATTCCTAGTGCTTACTACGATTTGGCGGATGCGAATTTCACTCTCGGATATATTATTACAGTGGCTGGTATTATAACCTTATCGTTGTTATTGTCATTAGTAGTTTTGCCCTCTTGTAGCCGACTGGATGGTACCATCTGAGGCCAGAGGTGGCAGACAGGTAGCCCTCACCGCTGACCAGACATTCCTGGTCACTCCGATCCCGCCAGTGGCCAGCATCTGCGCCGTATTGTCGTTATAAATAGTGAACAATTGTGTGAATTTTGAAAGAGATATTTATTATTAACAGTTATTGTTAAATATAACACAAATGCAGAAAGTCGTATAAAACCAATATACAACTTATGAATTATCCAGAGACATACGCCCTTATAACAACTCCTGAAATTTAGCACCATGTAAAATGGTCTGGCTTGAAACATAAATCTCATCGATAGTTGGGAGGAGACAGCTCCGGAAGGTCCTCCCAAAATTGCCTTCCTTGTAAATGACACAGGAATTCACAGGTCACTTGCCCACAGTCGTGTGCTAAAAGCACATGTAGAAAACTTGAAAAAGTGAAATTCTTCATTAAAAAGATAAGTCAATAAATACACAAACATGTAAATAACTTAATAAATAAGTCAATCAGGAGAGTGAACAGCATGAATAAGGAGCACCTAGGGGTGGGAAGTATGTGGGTATGTGAAGACTTAAAAATAGCCTAGGATTAGGTGGTCTCCAAGGATAGGTCTTGGACACCTACCTGTCCTCACTGTGTCACTAGCACCTAGCACAAAACCAAGGGTATAATAGATGCTGTGTGTGTATTTATAATTCAAGAAAGGAAAAAAGATATTCATATATATATACAGTTGACCCCTGAACAAGGTTGGGTGGGTAAGGGGCGTCTATCACCCTCCCACCTCCCTTGCAGTGGAAAATCCTCTGTCATGCTATCTCTGACTCAAAAACAAAGAATTGATAAATGACTCACTCAAGGGCTGAAAAAGTTTGGATAGAATCAGGACTCAATTCCTAGTTCTTTTGATTCCACATATTGTAGTCTCTAATCAAGCACAGATTTTCCCCTGCGTTTAAAGATCTGAAATGTGAAAATACAAGTACCGTATTTATTGAAAAATATCTGCATATAAGTGGATCTGCAGTGTCTGAACATTTGTTGTTCAAGGATCAAATGTATAATCACCCCAAACATGCTTTGCCTACTGAACAGTTTCATCCAGGGTCACATCTTCCAATAGTTAAAATGATGTGCTCCCTAAGATGCCTTCGTGCCTTGGAGCTTTAAACTTTATGCTGCTTTCCAGTTTTTTTTTTTTTTTTTTTAAAGCTCTTTCAAGTGGATTATCCTATCTTGCTTGAGACTTAGAGCAGTCCTATGAGAAAGGCAGGGCAGGACAGGACTTTGCAAAGGTCAGTGTAATGCATACTTGTGAGGAAGGGAAGTACACAATGAACTTTACAACAATTTCAGTACTTCTGACCCTGCCAATCCCTGCTGGATTCCAGGTTTATTTTGACAGTTTCATTATCTGAGTTTTTACGTTAGAACTTTTTGGGCTCCTTTGCCATATGCAGTATGATTTGAATTTATAAAGCACATAAGATCTAACTTGAAATTTGATTCTGCACGACAGAGTCAGCATATCTGTCATAAGCACCTTGGCGAGTTAGGGTAGAGAGCTGCCAATTCACCACCATTTATTGAGCATCCCAACTCTGGGTTGGTGATAGGAATACAAAGAGTAGAAAATGTGTAAAACATAATCTTTGCTCCAAAGGGATTTATAGCCGAATTAGGGAGAACAACTTGAAAATAAACAAGTGTTTAATTTGTTTGGATGGTAGGAGAACAGTCTTGAGCATAATTAATTCTATTAGGTGTAGGGAGAGAATATGATAAGTCTTTTCAGAGAAGAGAATATCTGATTTTTCTTTAATTATGGGAAAAAAAAATCAACTTTTGCAAAAGTGGGGCTTCCTCAGTGGCTCAGCAGTAAAGAATTCACCGGTAATGCAGGAGACACAGGAGACTTGGATTCAATCCCTGGGTTGGGAAGGTCCCCCGGAGGAGGAAATGGAAATCCACTCCAATATTCCTGTTTGGGAAATTTCATGGACAGGAGCCTGGAGGGCCACAGTCCATAGGGCACAGAGTCAGACATGACTGAGCAACCGAACACAACACAACGACACTGCAAAAGCAGAGAGAATAGTATAATGAACTACTGTGCTCTCATTACTCAACTTTAACAGTTACCATCCCATGACCCATGTGTTCCTTCTGTATCCTCAACTTTTCTTTCCCTCCCTGGATTATTCTGAAGCAAATCACAGTAGCATATTATTTCAATCATAAATATTTTACTATGTATCTCTAAAATGTAAGTTCTGTTTTTAAGAACAACAAAATCATTTATCTTAAAAAAATTGACAGGCAATAATTTCCCTGCAAAGCAAGAGACCCGGTTTCATCCTTGGATCAGGAAGATCTCCTAGAGAAGGGAATGGCTATCCATTCCAGTATTTTTGCCTGGAGAATTCCATAGACAGAGGAGCCTGGTGGGCTACAGTCCATGCGGTCGCAAAGAGTCAGGATACAACTGAGTGAGTAACAGTTTCACTAACAAATTTCCCCAATTTTCTCACAAGCGTTTCATATAGTTTGTATCTTCAAGTCAGGATTCAGACCAAGTCCTCACATTGTACTTTTTAATGATTCTTCTTTATTTTTTAAGTTTATTTAGGAAGCATTACTATGAATAAAGCTAGTGCAGGTGATAGAATTCCAGCTGAGCTATTCCAAATCCTAAAAGATGATGTTGTTAGAGTGCTGCACTCAATATGCCAGCAAATTTGGAAAATTCAGCAGTGGCCACAGGACAGGAAAAGGGCAGTTTCATTCCAGTCCCAAAGAAAGGCAATGCCATAGAAAGTTCAAACTACCGCACAATTGTGCTCATTTCACATGCTAGCTCAAAATTCTTCAACCTAGGCTTCAACAGTACATGAATTGAGAACTTCCAGGTTTACAAGCTGGATTTAGAAAAGGCAGAAGAACCAGAGATCAAATTTCCAACATCTGCTGGAGCATAGAAAAAGCAAGAGAATTCCAGAAAAACATCTATTTCTGTTTCATTGCCTTTGACTGTGTGGATCATAGCAAACTGTAGAAAATTCTTAAAGAGATGGGAATACCAGACTACCTCACCTGCCTTCTGAGAAACCTGTGTGCAAATCAAGAAGCAACAGTTAAAACCAGACACGGAATAACTCACTAGTTCAAAATTGGGAAAGGAGTATGTCAAGGCTGTATATTGTCACCTTGCTTATTTAACTTCTTGGCAGAGTACATCATGTGAAATGCCAGGCTGGATGAAGCACAAGATGGAATCAAGATTGCTGGGAGAAATATCAATAACCTCAGATATGCAGATGACACCACCCTAATGGCAGAAAACAAATAAGAGCTAAAGAATCTCTTGATGAAGGTGAAAGAGGAGAGTGAAAAAGCTGGTTTAAAACTCAACATTCAAAAACAAAGATCACAGCATCTGGTCCCATCACTTCATGGCAAATAGATGGGGGGAAACGGGAACAGTGACAGACTTTATATTTTCTTGCGGATGGTGACTGCAGCCATGAAATTAAAAGACGCCTGCTCCTTGTCATAGCTATGAAAAACCTAGACAGTGTAATGAAAAGTAGAGACATTTTGCTGACAAAGGTCTGTACAGTCAAACCTATGGTTTTTCTAGTAGTCATGTATGGATGTAAGAATTGGACTACCTAACCAGACCACCTTACCTGCCTCCTGAGAAACCTCTATGCAAATCAAGAAGCAGTAGTTAGAACCGACACGGAACAACTCACTGGTTCAAAACTAAGAAAGGAATATGTCAAGGCTGTATATTGTCACCAAAGAACTGATGCTTTTGAACTGTGGTGCTGGAGAAGACTATTGAGAGTCCCTTGGACTGCAAGGAGATCCAACCAGTCAATCCTAAAGGAAATCAACCCTGAATATTCATTGGAAGAACTGATGCTGAAGCTCCAATACTTTGGCCACCTGATGTAAAGAGTAGACTCATTGAAAAAGACCCTGGTGCTGGGAAGGATTGAGGGGAGGAGGAGAAGGGATGAGAGGATGAGATGGTTGGATGGCATCATGGATTCAATGGACATGAGTTTGAGCAAACTCTGGGAGTTAGTGAAGGACAGGGAAGCCTGGCATGCTGTACATGGTGTCGCAAAGAGTCAGACACAACTGAGCAACTGAATGACAACAACACATTTTTATTTTGACTGCACCATGCAGCTTGCAGGATATCTTAGTTGCCTGCTGAGAGATTGAACCTATACTTTTGGCAGTGAAAGTGTGGAGTCCTAACCATTGCACTGCCAGGGAATTCCCATCACATTGTATTTGGTGAAAAATCTTAAAACATTTTTCTTTCCATGCACTTTATATGTTAAAGAAATTAATAGTTGGTCCTGGATTTTCCTACATTCTGTACTTTACTGATTATACCCTGAGGTATTATTTAATGTGTTCCTCTATCTCTGTGTTTCCCATAAACAGGTAATAGATAAAGACATTAAAACAGTTACTGTAATTGTATTCTAAATGTTCACTGGATGCTTGGGGCTAGTGCACTGGGACAACCCAGAGGGATGCTATGGGGAGGGAGGAGGGAGGAGGGTTCAGGATGGGGAGCACATGTATACCTGTGATGGATTCATTTTGATATTTGGCAAAACTAATACAATTATGTAAAGTTTAAAAAAAAATAAAATTAAAAAAATAATAATAAATGTTCAAAAAGCTAAGCAGAGAAATGAGATAAATAAAAAGACCCAAATTGTACTTCTAAAGAAGATGACAATGTTTGAATAAAGATATATTGGATAGGTTAGTGGCAAATTGGACATTGCCAAAGAAAAAATTAGTGAACTTGAAGTCACACCAATAGAAATTTCCAAAATGAAACATACATAGGGGAAAAAAAGATTTTGAAAATGTAGAGAATCAGTGAGTTCTGGGACAATTTCAAGTGGCCTAACATATGTAAATGAAGTCTCCAAAAGAGAGTTGGAGCCAAAAAGTATTTGGATAAATAATGGCCTAAAATATTCAACATAGATGAAAACTATATACTCACAGATCTAAGAATTTCAACACCCAAAGCACACAAAAAAATAAAGAAAGCTGTATGAAGGCATACCAAAATCAGATTGCTCATTAACACAACATTGTAAAGCAATTACACTTCAAATTAAAAAATAAAAGTAATAAATTAAAACTATCAAATTGCTCAAAATCTGTAATAAAGAGAAAAATCTTAAAAGTAGGGAGAGGAGAGACATGTTACATATAGAAGAAGAAAGAAAGGATGACAGCAGATCTCTTGTTAGGAACAATGCAAGCAAGAATATAGTGAAATAACATCTTTAAAATACTGAAAAACCTATCAATCTGGAATTCTATTCTCAAAAAAAGAAGCTTCAACAAATTAGGAAAAATAGAATTCTATTCTTATCTAAAAAGTTCTCAAAAATGAAGACAAAATAAAGACTTTTTCAGATATACAAAAGGTAAAAAAATTCATCATAGCAGACCTGTACTGCAATAAATGCTAAAGAAAGTCTTCCATACATAAGGAAAAATGGCACTGAAAGAAATTACAGATCTATGGAAATGAAGGAAGAGTGAAAATAGTAACTATGTATAAATATATAAAATTTTAAAATTATTAAAACCACTTTAAAAGATGCTTTATTACTTAAACAAATATATAATGTATTATGGTTATGATTGCCAGATAAAATATGAGATGCCCAATTAACTTTGAATTTCAAATAATTGTTACCTTATTAGTATATGTTCCTAAATATTGCATGAAACATATTTAATGAAGTTATTTGGTATTTACCTGAACTTCAGATTTTACCTGGTGCCCTTCATTTTTATTCGTTAGATCTGGCAGCCCAATTTTGAAGTTTATCAGTCAGTCAGTCAGTTCAGTCGCTCAGTCGTGTCCCACTCTTTGCGACCCCATGAATCGCAGCATGCCAGGCCTTCCTGTCCATCACCAACTCCTGGAGTTCACTCCAACTCATGTCCATCGAGTCGGTGATACCATCCAGCCATCTCATCCTCTGTCGTCCCCTTTTCCTCCTGCCCCCAATCCTTCCCAGCGTCAGAGTCTTTTCCAATAATGTATGACAAAAACAGCAAAAATTCTAAGAAAGGAAATAAAAGTATGTTGCTATAAGTTTCTTATACTGTACTGATACTTAAAGAAATCAAATTTCACTTGAATTTAAATTTTGATGTTAAAAATTCATATAAACCCTAAAGCAACTACTAAAATAACAAGATAGTAAAAGCTAAAAAAGCCACAAATGAGTTAAAATGTAAACATAAAAAATTTTAATTAACCCAAAAGCACATACAAAAGCAGGAGAAAGCAACAAAGAATCACTTGGAAAGGTAGAAGACAACAAGATGATCAACTTTAACCAAACCATATCAATAATCATACTAAATATAAATGGATTGAACACTTCCAATTAAAAGATAGAGACTGGATTAAAGAGAAGGCACACAGTATGCTGCTTACAAAGAATGCATTTTAAATCCACAGACACACATAGGTTAACACTAAAAGGATGGAAAAATATTTACTATGCAAACAAAAGGAAATTAATCAAAAGAAAGGATTTCAGAGCAAAGAATATTACAAAAAGTAAAGAAGATCAGTTCACAAGGATAAAGGGATCAATTCATCAAGAGGACATAACAATTCTAATGTTTATTTAATATAATAGAGCTTTGAAATACATGAAGCAGACATAGAAGTAGACAAATTCACAATCATACTTGTTTATTTCAAACCCTTTTCCTAGTAATTGATAGAATAAGTAGACAGAAAATTAGCAAGGATGTAGAAGACGTGGATAACACCATCAAGCAGCTTCACCTAACTGGCATTTGTAGGACACTCCATCCAATAAAATAATTCACATACGTTCTAGATACATATGGAATACTTAACCAAGGTAGACCAGATTTTGTGCTATAAAATAAAGTTCAATGCATTTAAAAGAATTTAAGTCATACACATTATCTTCTCTGACCACAATGGAATTAAATTAGAAGTCAGTAATATATCTAGAATTTAGGGTACTCCCTCCTCCTTCCCCTAAGTCTCAAAACTCCTCTTCCTCCCATGTTTGTCCTTTCTCCGCCAAGATCCCATTATCCATTCAGTTACATAAGGCAGGAATTTTTTCTTCTTTTTGAAAACTTTTTGTTGAAAAGAAATGAACTATTTTTGACTCTTCTGGGTCATCATGACTGTGTGGGCTTTTCTCTAGTTGTGGAGAGCAGGGGCCATTCTCTAGCTGTGGTGCATAGGCTTCTCACTGTGGTGACTTCTCTCGTTGCTGAGCACGGGCTCTTGGGCTTGTGGGCTTCAGTAGCTGTGGCACATAGGCACAATACTTGTGGCTCATGGGCTGTGGAACACAGACTCAGTAGTTGTGGCACACGGGCTTAGTTGCTCTGCAGCATGTGGGATCTTCCTGGATCAGGGATTGAACTCATGTCTTCTGCATTGGCAGGCATTCTTTACTTCTGAGCCACCAGAGAAGCCTAAACCAAAAAATTCTTAATTCCTCCTTCTTCCTCGTCTCTCTTGTGAAACAAATCTCCAAATTCTGCTGGCTTTTCTTTCAAATTGTTTCTCAAATCTGCTCCTCTCTGCTTCTATTACTGCAGCTTTAGTCATCAAAAGTTCAGATCATAACCATCCCTTTGTGG
Source organism: Bos indicus x Bos taurus (assembly GCF_003369695.1). Taxonomy (NCBI): domain Eukaryota; kingdom Metazoa; phylum Chordata; class Mammalia; order Artiodactyla; family Bovidae; genus Bos; species Bos indicus x Bos taurus. The sequence continues at coordinate 132,786,393 of NC_040076.1, forward strand.
GCCTGCACCAGGCACCTATATGGTCCCTCTGTCTCCCATCTTGTCCCCTTTTAACATAATTCACACACTTTCCAATGTGGCTGAGTATAGTGAACAATCTGGCACATTCTTACAGTTTCTTAGTATCTGTGAATATTTTTCCTTTATTTAGAAAGTCTCTACTGTTAGGCATCACCAGCTCAATGGACATGAGTTTAAGCAAGCTCCGGGAGATATTGAAGGACAGGGAAGCCTGGCGTGCTGCAGTCCATGGTGTCATGAAGAGTTGGGTACGACTGAAAGAGTGAACAACTACTGTTAGGAGTTCTGATTCCTAGGTTGAAACCAGAATTCAATTTCTCCACTTTTTTTGCAGCTATGGGAAGATATGTTTCTAGAGACATTGTTTCCTTACATTGGGAGTGTGATTACTTTGGGAAATCTGAAAAGTTTGAAGTTTGTGTTTAGTTTTCTTTCTTGTTTTTGTTTTCTTCCTTCTTCCCATCCACTTTTCCTCTTTTCCTTCCTTTCTGTGACATCTTTATTGAGACATAATTCACATACCATACAATTCACCTATTTAAAATATGAAATTCAGTGTTTTTTGTATATTCACAGATATGTGCAATCATCATCAAAATCAATATTAGAACATTTTCATCAACCCAAAGAGGAATGCTACACCCATTAAGCCACTCTCTGTTTTTACCCATCCTTCCAGCAACCACTGGTCTACTTTCTGTATTAATAACTATTCTGAAGATTTTATGTAAATAGAACCATCTAATATGTGGCTTTTACATCTTGTTTATTGCATATCTGTAGCATGTTTTCAAGGTTCATCTGTGTTAGTATTTTATTCCTTTTTTTTTTAGCTGAGCAATATTCTTAGTATGGCTATACTACAGTTCATTTATCCATTCATTTGCTAATGATCAGTATTAGGTTGATTTCAACTTTTTGCTATTACAAATAAGATTCATGTCTAAGTCTTTGTATGGACATATTTGAACTGTGGTGTTGGTGAAGACTCTTAAGAGTCCCTTGGACTGCAAGGAGATCCAACCAGTCCATTCTAAAGGAAATCAGCCCTGGGTGTTCTTTGGAAGGAATGATGCTAAAGCTGAAACTCCAGTACTTTGGCCACGTCATGCGAAGAGTTGACTCATTGGAAAAGACTCTGATGCTGGGAGGGATTGGGGGCAGGAGGAGAAGGGGATGACAGAGGATGAGATGGCTGGATGGCATCACCGACTCGATGGACATGAGTTTGAGTGAACTCTGGGAGTTGGTGATGGACAGGGAGGCCTGGTGTACTGTGATTCATGGGGTCGCAAAGAGTCGGACACGACTGAGCCACTGAACTGAACTGATGCCTTCATTTCTCTTAACCCTCAGCAGCAAGCTGTTCTCTCTTTATCTTCCCAAAACTTGTTGTGTTGGAAAAATGTTTTGCTTCAGACATTCTGAATCTGGACAGACCCTTTGAAATGTGTAAGAATTCAAATTGCTTTTCAGTTTCAACCTCTACAGACCCTAGAAGGCAAACTAGAGCCACATATTTAAATATCACCTTAATAAAGCACAATATTGAAGACTATGAAGACTAAGAAAAATGAGCACTCTAGTATATAAGCAATACATTGCCAGTACTGTGAAGCTAAACAATGAAGGCGATTATTTTATTAAAGCGGGGACAACTGTTTAGCCTCTGCAACATTCTTCTGTCTTTGGTTCCAGTGCCTGGAGACCGGCAGTACAGTCAGACTCTTAGTGGTGAGAACAAAATGTGTTTTCTGCCTTTGGTGACACTGCTGTTTTTACAGTATGTTCTGTGCTGTGGGACTCCTGTTGATTTCTGCTGTAGAGGTCAAGGGAAGACATGTTCCAGCTCTTTTGACGAGCTCCCAGAGGACTGGGAGTGGACTGGATTCTGGCCAGAGCCATTTATTCTTGAAGAAATTAGAAACCAGCGGGATATGGATCTGCTTATTCAGAAGAAGTAAGAAATAAACTAGTATGTGACAGGGCAAGGAAGTTTATCTCCATCTAGACACACTTTCATTTTTATAGGTCTATAGAGGTATAAAGGTGATCAAATGAAGACCAGGAGAGAAGATATGGCTGGTAGTAAACTGAGAAATGGGGATAGGGGGAGGGAAGAAGGAAGAAAGAAAGAGAGAGACTGATAAGGCAAGTTTCTATCCAATAAAGGTTGTTTTCATGTAGAGTTAGGATTCTTCCCCCTTATTCTCTTTCACAGTTCTTTTTCTTTTTAAATTAAGAAACTTCAGAATATATGAAGCATACAGAAAAGTAGAGTTATAATATACGTATTATATAACATCCATGTTGTCACCACCCAGGTGGGACAAGTGTTAGAGACACCTGAAAGGAGAGGGAAGCCCTGATGAGTCTGTGAAGATGACCCAAGAGAAGATGCCTGCTAACCATCTTCCTGGCTCAGAGAGTGTGAAGCCATCCAGTCAGGTAGGAACTGCTCTATCCCCTTCCTCCTCTTGCTGTCAAGCCCCTACCATTAGGGAGGAGAGTAAGACAGCAGATGTTAAGTGGTGAAGGAGGAAGACAAGTAGGAAGAGCTGAGAGCAGGAGAACCCATTCCCCTTTTCTACTGCAGGCTGCCAACCCCGCAGTTGGTGGAGGGGAGAAGGTTTACCACTAAGTGAAGTTGTGAGTTTTGATTATTTCAGGGGATTTTACATTCTGATGCTAAACTGAGACTGTGTTTGTGACTTAAAATAACTGTGGGATTGTTCCTTATTTAAGAGGGAACAGAAAAGGCGTGGGGCTCATTGAGTTTTTGTTCAGGAATGGGGAAGGTGACTTCCACTGAATAAATGTGTAAAGGAAACAGAGAGAGACAAAGCCAAGTTGAATTTCATTGCCAGGTGTCGTGCTTGTTCCACATACCATATGGAAAGCATTTCACTAAATCTAAGATGCCACTGATACTAAGGAAAACTATACTTTTAGATGCCGCTTAGAACAAAAAAAAAATTTCTATCCATGATACATCAAAATTAAGGCAAGGGGATATCCCTGGTGGTCCAGTGGTTAGGACTCTGTGCTCCCATTGTAGGGGGTGCTGGTTTAATCCCTGGTCAGGGAACTACATGCCTCAATGGAGACCCATTGCAGCCAAATATACATTGAAAAAATTAACAACGACAACAAACACCCCTCAATATTAAGGCAAAAATCAATAATGAACAATATACCAAGTTTTAAATAGGCAGGATCAGAAATATTGACTTTTCCTTTTGCTTTAGGCTTCAGTATATCTTGGATGGCACTGTTGCTCATCTTTATCTAAAATGTGACTTTCTTTCATTTTTTTGGCATTACTTCATTTTTGAAAAATATTCATTAAAATATATTTATCTTGGCATTTGAGGTTTCTTGTCACTCAATTAAAATTTTTGTCATAGACAAGTGCCTCACTCATCTACTTCTCTATCTCTGAGAGACAGAGATGGGGGAAGGAAAAAAAAAGAAAAAGGGAAGAAAGAAAGAAAAAAAGAATGAAAGATTCTTTTGCTTATTTTCTTGCCCATGTAATTACAAATGGAAGGAATAGTTTCCTTAATTTCTCAGAGATCTCATTAAAATTCTTGCTGGAAATTATTAGAGATGGTCTAACTGATAACCCCAGATAACAGTGAGTAGAGGAGCTCTAATCATTTTGAGAAGACTCCCATTTACTGCCTGGATGACCAAAGTCCACAATAACCCACTAAAATGGGGCTCTCACGGCTGCTGATGTTAAAGTAGGAAGCAAAATTTTTGTTGTTTATTTCCTCATTCCTGCCATTTAAGGAAATTCCCTCTAGCTCCAATGAGAGTGTAGAAGGAGATTTATGACACTTGTGTGTAATGAAAATACCTGGTTTACAGCCGTCTACCATTTCCATCACCTCACTTCATTCTCATCATATTTCTCATTCAATTCTCAAAACAACAGCAGGATGTAGGCAGGGAGGGTATTGCCCTATTTTATGGACAATGTATCAGTCTCGTTTTTCAGGTGAGGCTGACCCAAGTCACCTGATGAACTGCTACTGAATGGGAAGCAGAACCCTGATCTTTCTGCTTCAAGAAGGGTCCCTTTCCTTTACAGTGTTGTATGCCACTGAAGACAGGCAAATAGATATTCTTAAGTGGCTGTGTTTGAGGAATTGCAGCTATAATCTGAGCTGGTTAGCAGCTGATCTCCTTGAGGCTATATCCAGTCTCCTAATGCTGTTTCATATTAAACAGGTTTGAGAGTGAGTCATTTGGCTGGCACAAACCAGCCAAGCGATTGCTTCAGCCTGCTTGGAAACTCCACGTCCTCCCTTTGCCTGGGGGAAGCAAACTCTGTGCAAACCACAGCTGTAAAACTGCAGCTGCTCTGGGGCTGACTTTGTGTTTCACTTTTGTAATTTCAAGCTTCGTTGAGCATTCACCCATTTTCTCCTTCCATGCTTACGTGGTTTGGTACAGTGTTCTCTTTTGCTCACACCCCAGTCTACACGCATTTTCCTTTGCATAGGTGATACTGGAGTAGAAAGGCAAGCACACCCTCCCCACAGAGCTCTCAGTCAAAAAAGATACTCAAGTAGGCTGCTTGCTACCTGCCCCCTGGCTGGGTCCTGGAGGTGGTGGGATTTTGAGTAGTTCGAGGAGGGAATTTGTATCTTCTGCTTCTTCTTGTCTGGGACTGAGGCTTAGGTTGCTCTTGGTCATCAATTTGGGAGCTAGAAAATGTCCCCTCCTAAGCCCTACTGACCTTCCTGCTGAGACAGCACTTATCTGTCCTTGAGCAAGAGGTAAACTAGTGACCTCTCCCTCAGTTGCCACCCCATGCCTTACAGAGAGGTGTGACACAGCACTTGGCAAAGTTTTATTGTGCTAGTTTACGTTAAATGACTGTTTTCTCTATTGGACTGTGAGCATCTAGAGGGCAGGGACCATGTCTTATACTGTAATCCCCTTAGAGCCGGGCTACTTTGTGGCAGCCAGTTTTATCATAGTGTGGCATCCAAGGGTAAAACATGGTCCCAACTGCAAAGAAGTTCATCAAGTCTCCAAGAGACCATGGGCAGAAATTACTGTCACACACACACACACACACACCACCCCCCTGTGGTTTTATGTCCTTTGCAGGTCTGTTCATTGACCCACCTGCTACCATTTTTCTCACCACCTCAACTCCAGACTCACTCAGTTTCTCCCTCCTCTCTCTCTCCTTCCCCCCAGTCCCCTTCCTTGCTCCTGCAGATCTCTAATCTCCTCTGCCCCAGTTCTTTTTGGCTCAATTCTTTATTGTTTCCCCTGAATTCTTTCCATCTTCTTTGTCACCCATTTTCCTGATCAGCACAGCACAGCTCCAGAAGTATGTGAACAGAAACCTCCGTAAAAGGGCTGGAAGTGTTGATAGAGGCAGAGGAGGAGGCTGTGAAAACATGTTTGTTAGTATTTTTGTCCCTGTCATATTTACTTTTGTTTCCTCAGCATTTAGTTCCACATTTAGCACATATTAAGCTTTCAGTAAATGATCCATGAATGAATGAAGGATTGTTAGCCTTTACCCCAATGTATCATCAAAGCTGCTCATGAGTTCCACCCCTTAAAAGGAGACTTAAAAGGAGAGACTGGCAGATCAGTAGTTTTTGTCTCATAAATCAGTAGGGTTTGGCTATAACTTTTTGGCTGCTTTTAATCCTGCAGGCTTTGCTGGTAGTTCAGATGGTAAATAATCCATCTGCAATCCAGGAGACCTGAGTTTGATCCCTGGGTTGGGAAGATCCCCTGGAGGAGGGCATGGCAACCCACTCCAGTATTCTTGCCTGGAGAATCCCCATGGACAGAGGAGCCTGGTGGGCTACAGTCCATGGGGTCACAAAGAGTCGGATACGATTGAGTGACTAAACACAGGATCTTGTAGACAGAGGTGCCAGACTCCCTGGAGCCATCCTCCATCAGGAGGGCACTAATTCCTCCCAAGCCTTCTTATGCCTGGATGCCCAGGTCACTGGCTTCCCAGGTGGTGTGTGGAGGGTGAGGAGCCTTGTCCTGATATGTGGGTGGACAGGGTCTTGATCCTGCCAGCCCTGTTTCCTGAGACCAGGCCCATGCTCCCATATCCCCTGTGCCTCAGTGAGCAGAATGCTTCAACCTCATCTACCTGGTGCCCCTCACTCTTTGGACCCCAGTTCTTTGAATGAGTTCTTCCTGTGACCCCTCAACTCCTGGCCAGTAAGTGGGCAGAGTCTGTTGCATTAGGCTCAGATTTTTGTCTTTTTAAAAAAATATATTGTTTATTTTTTAAAAGGCTTTATTGAATTTGTTATAATATTATTTTTGTTTCATGGTTTTTGATTTTTGTCCACAAGTCATGTGCGATCTTAGCTCCCTGACCTGGGATTTAACCCACACCCCCTGTATAAGAAGTTGTAACCACTGGACCACCAGGGAAGTCTCAGATTTTTGTCTTTTATTGTTGATCTCTGCTGGACCCACCTCTACTCCCATCTCTGGCTTTTTTGCCCTACAATTTTTTTTCTTCCTGTTTTATAATCCCCTAGCAACCATTTTCCTAACTCTTTGCTGGATGCAAATGTTGATAGTCTTCTTATAAGATGGTGGGTTTCAACTCTAGAGAGCCATGGCTTGAAGTGGAGAAGGATGAGGAAAACAGTGTCTGCCATCTGAACAACAAGACCTATGTGCTATGGCCAAGGCTTCCTACAGAGACTTGATTTGAAGGTTAGCATTAATACATTTTGACAAGAATATTAGTTATGCTACTGCTAAGTCACTTCAGTTGTGTCCAACTCTGTGCAACCCCAGAGACAGCAGCCACCAGGCTCCCACGTCCCTGGGATTCTCCAGGCAAGAACACTGGAGTGGGTTGCCATTGCCTTATCCAATGCATGAAAGTGAAAAGTCAAAGTGAATTCGCTCAGTCGTGTCCGACTCTGTGCGACCCCATGGACTGCAACCTACCAGGCTCCTCCGTCTGTGGGATTCTCCAGGCAAGAGTACTGGAGTGGGATGCCATTGCCTTCTCTGATATTAGTTATAAGTGAGTTTTTATAGTTTGACATTAAGAAGTATTTCTACATTATGATAAAGGAAGAAAAGTGATATAAAATGGATGGAGAGTTAGGTCGAAGAGGAGATAATTCCCTTAAGACATTATGATGATTCTTTAAAAAAGACAAGACACCAGCATAGTACTGAGAGGAGAAACATTTGTTGGATAATAAAATTCTAAACTATTCCTGGATAGAGTCCTCTAAGTTCTACTGCTCCAACTCTGCTCCAAATCCAACTGGGAGGTGAATTGGCTCTATTTAAATCCAAGTAGAGTTTACTTATAGGGATGTGCTTTTGCTCAGTCATTAAATATTAGCCAGAACCCTGTGAAAAAGCTTAAGATTACCTGGATAATATCAATACTAGTAGAATTCTAATTTTATTAATATTTATTTTACACAAAACACTGTTCATTGTTTCCAGTGTTTCATTTGTAAAAGAGGTTGTCTGTTCTCCTCCTGAATGGATCTATAAAAGACAGTGGTAAAATACCAACTTAATGGGCAGCACATAGGGCCCAAGTAGGTGAGACAGTGAAAGCAGATGAGAAAGAGATTAGAATAAAATAGAGGGACCCAGGGGTTAGCACACTGAAGGAGGTCAAAGAGTAGTTGTTTTTGTTTGTTCTTCTTAAAAGAGAGAACTGGAAAATGGACAGGTAATGGGTTTTGGTGGGATATTAGACTTCAAGTTGGCAGAACTGAAATAGCTCTGAGTAATGATTATGTTCAGAGTGAAGCCACAGGAGTGACTGGTGAAGAGGAGAGAAGGTAGAAGTCACCTGTAACCTTGGCAAGACTTGGGGAAGAGAGAGTGAGGGCCAGGGAATGTAGAGGGAGTGACTGAGGGGAGGATAGATGACAACGATGACCACGACAAAGGCAGAGAGTGTTTCTAAATGAATGAAGAGTAAGTGTGTGGATATGTATATAGGGCACCAGAAGGATAAATAAGTTCCTTTCCCCAAATAGTAATGGGGCACGTGAAGAATGAAAGAATAAACATCCTCACTCTCAGGGGCCTGCAGGAATGGCAGTATCCTTCAACAAGTGTTATGTCTCAGGTAAGGCAGGAGGGCAAAGGAGCCCAAGGAAAGTCTTACGTTATAGAGAAGGGAGTTTGTGAATGAATGAGTGGTCCAGTGGGGCAGTAGGACGGGTAAGTTGTGGGGGAGGCAAAAGTGAGAGGATGAGCCAGAGAAGCATGGAGGTCATAGTAACAAAAAAGGCCATCAGAGGAGCTAGTCTTCAGGGTGGAAACAAAGCTTGCCAGTAGTGGAGAGACAGGTAAAGCTGAATTAGCTAGTGTGGATGATCTGTTTGGGCCTCTGGCATTTGGGACATTAGAGCGTGGCAGGTGGTATCTGAGGTTAGGTGCTGCCCACCCTCATGGTCTTGTCAGCAACAAGAGCCCTCTCTCTGCCCAGGGCACGAAAGGTTTGCAACATGGCTGTATGGTTGGCTGTATTTCAGCATGAACCAACCTCAAAAAGGAGGGTAGGGACTTCCCTGGTAGTCCAGTGTGTAAAACTCCATGCTCCAAATGCAGGGGGCCCAGGTTTGATCTCTGGTCAGGGAACTAGATCCCACATGTGTGTGTGCTAAGTTGCTTCAGTTGTGTCAGACTCTTTGAGAACCCATGAACTGTAGCCCTCCAGGCTCCTCTGTCCATGGGATTCTCCAGGCAAGAATAGTGGAGTGGGTTGCCATTTCTTTCTCCAAGATCCCACATGCCACAGCTAAAGATCCCACAAGCTACAATGAAGATTAAAGATTCTGCATGCTACAGCTAAGACCTGGCACAGCCCAATAAATAAATAACAAATAAATATTTAAATAAATAAATATTCAAATAAATAAATATTTAAAAAAATAAATATTAAAAAAAATGAAATAAAAAGAAGGTAGAATTGTCAGACCTGAATCAAAGGAACAGAACTATACATGCTCCCAGGCCTCCTGGGGAAGTGTATCTAATCGTGGGTCCTGACAAATTAGCTAAGCCACCTTCATGTTGCTGACACACCCTTATCCCTGGCATCCCCTCAGAACCATTTGGGCCTCAGCCACAGAGTCCTCAAGTTTAGGAGGCAGAAGAAATCAGCACCTAAACTCCTTGGCCTTCCCAACAAGTGACCAGGAAATAAAACTGCTCCCAAGAGTCTTCATCATGATGACAGTGAGTCTCCCCAACACTGCTTCCCTTTGCTAGGGTGACCACCCCTCACCTAACCCTCTACCGGACAGGGGGTGAGTTGCTGGAGATTTAGATATGAAACTGAGAATTTGGTCCAAGAGGGAAAAACTATAAATTCAAGTTTGGGGAAAATTGATATTAAATTAAGACAGGAAGAGCAGGAAGATAAACACCGTGCTGAATCAGCTAGTGGCTGATCTAATTTTTATGTAACTCAGATGTCAGCTGCAGTCACCCTGCCCTTAGTATCTGTTAGGTGGCTCCAGCCTATCCTGGTGGCTCAGCTGGTAAAGAATCTGCCTGTAATGCAGGAGACCTGGGTTTGATCCCTGGGTTGGGAAGATCCCCTGGAGGATGGCATGGCGACCCACTCCAGTATTCTTGCCTGGAGAATCCTCATGGACAGAGGAGCCTGGCGGGCTATAGTCCATGGGATTGCAAAGAGCTGGAAACGGCCAAGTGACTAAGCACATTCTGGGGAAGTTCCGCGCCCTCCTGGAGTTTCTGCACTGCCCCTCCTGCTGTGTGTCTGAGTTCTTCTCCACGCCCAAGTGGTTTACTGGTTACAGCATCTAGTTCTTTCTCCTTGGTTTCTTCCTAAAGCACCACTCATAGAAGTTAGCAGAGCATTGGAGAGTTTCTGCTGTTGGTGTTTCAGATACGCACTAGACAGTGGGTGACAAGAGTTAACATCAGATAATGGAAATACGAGAGCACCTGACCTGCCTCTTGAGAAATCTGTATGCAGGTCAGGAAGCAACAGTTAGAACTGGACATGGAACAACAGACTGGTTCCAAATAGGAAAAGGAGTACATCAAGGCTGTATATTGTCACCCTGCTTATTTAACTTCTATGCAGAGTACATCATGAGAAACGCTGGGCTGGAAGAAACACAAGCTGGAATCAAGATTGCCGGGAGAAATATCAATAACCTCAGATATGCAGATGACACCACCCTTGTGGCAGAAAGTGAAGAAGAACTCAAAAGCCTCTTGATGAAAGTGAAAGTGGAGAGTGAAAAAGTTGGCTTAAAGCTCAACATTCAGAAAACGAAGATCATGGCATCTGGTCCCATCACTTCATGGGAAATAGATGGGGAAACAGTGGAAACAGTGTCAGACTTTATTTTTCTGGGCTTCAAAATCACTGCAGATGTTGACTGCAGCCATGAAATTAAAAGATGCTTACTCCTTGGAAGGAAAGTTATGACCAACCTAGATAGCATATTCAAAAGCAGAGACATTACTTTGCCAACAAAGGTCCGTCTAGTCAAGGCTATGGTTTTTCCAATGTATGGATGTGAGAGTTGGACCGTGAAGAAGGCTGAGCGCGGAAGAATTGATGCTTTTGAACTGTGGTGTTGGAGAAGGCTCTTGAGAGTCCCTTGGACTGCAAGGAGATCCAACCAGTCCATTCTGAAGGAGATCAGCTCTGGGATTTCTTTGGAAGGAATGATGCTGAAGCTGAAACTCCAGTACTTTGGCCACCTCATGTGAAGAGTTGACTCATTGGAAAAGACTCTGATGCTGGGAGGGATTGGGGGCAGGAGGAGAAGGGGACGACAGAGGATGAGATGACTGGATGGCATCACTGACTTGATGGACGTGAATCTGAGTGAACTCTGGGAGTTGGTGATGGCCAGGGAGGCCTGGTGTGCTGCGATTCAAGGGGTCGCAGAGTCGGACACGACTGAGAGACTGAACTGAACTGAAACCTGTTTGAAAAACCCCCTATGCCATTTCTCCCAACTCCCAGTTTCCAGATTCCCACCACATTGCTTAAGTCTTTTTCTCCTCTCCTCTATCTGCCATCTTCTTCCTCTTTCACTCTCTCTTCTTCAAGTCCCTTTTCATTTTTTTGAGCAGAGGCATCTATCTGCTTCCTTGTTAACTCCTGGCAATCCCTGTCCCAGGGCTCACCCTTTATCTCCACCTGACTTTTCAAGATATTTTCCTATGCAGGGTAGTTGCTTCTCTAGGAGGAATTCTGGGGCAAGCTGGCTAGAAGGTTTTCCTTACTTCTCTATTTTTATTGCCCCAATTGGAATACAGCTGACTCCCAGAATCTGCCATGGGGCTTAACCTATAGGTACATTTTAAGTGGTTCCTGATTTGATGGGTTGGAGGAGGGGTCAGTAGACAGCACTGGGCTGTTGCCATGACCTTCTCAACCAGGGCTTGGTTCTCACACATTCTGAACTTTGTGGCCCCCTGAGCGACTTCTCTCATGGCAACTTTCAGACCACCTGTGTGTTTTTCTTAGAAAATGCATCAGCCTGCCTTTTATTCACTCTCTTTCAGGTAACACACTGGTCCTCCCTCAGTTTTCTCTCTCTCTCTCTCTTTTTGTGCACTCTTAGCTCAGAGATACCTTCCTCCTTTCTCTCCATAGAACAGACACAAAGCAATTCTTTGTTTAGGGCTTGAAAACTCAGTGTCTCTTTTCACCTAACTGGAAGGAAGTATTTTTCCATTCACTTCATTTTCTTATTGGAAATTTTGCTAACTGGATCGGAGAAGCTTAGTTTGCACACAAGGTTGTTCATTAATTAACAGCCTCCAGGCCAGGTTGTCCTTATCAGGACTTAATATCTAACTCAGCACTGGCTAAACCAGAAAGAGTGCTAGAAATTGCTGGTAGCTACTGCTCTGCTGGAAATGGACCTCCACAGTGGTAGCAACTCTTTTTCTGGGTTGGAAGCTATTTTGATGACGAAGACCCTCCAAGGACTGAAATGTTTGGGGATCCTTGACAGGGGTTGGGGATGGCGACCACTTTGCCAGTTGCTTGTCAAGGCAAAGTAAAACAAATGCCTCAAGTTTCTAAGAAGACAGAAAACAGTCAAAGAGGTTTTTTAAAAGTATTTTTTCCAAACAAATCTCTTTATTTTCTACTCAAGAAAGCACCAAGTAATTGCCAGCTATTGCCTCAGCGGTTTCTCCATCCTCTGCTATCTGGTTGTGATTATGTGATTTTGCTCCCTGATATTAATCCTGTGATTGTGCTGTATTAATTGGCAAAGGAGGCTTTGCAGATATAATTAAGGTTACTAATCAATTCACTCTAAAATAAGGATATTATCCGAGTGGGTTCAGAGTAATTATGTGAGCCCTTTAAAACCTGAAGGCGGAGCAGATTTCAAGCATGAGGATTTAATGTGTTGTTGCCGGCTCTGAGGTAGAGGAGCCATGTGCACGGACCAGGAAGAGGCCTTTTGGAGCTAAAGGCAGCCGATAGTCAGCAGAGAAACAGAGACTTTAGTCCTGCAACAGCAAGGGACTGAATTCTGCCAACAACCTGAATGAGCTTGGAAATGGATATTCCCCAGAGCCTGCAGAAAGGAATGCAGCCTGCCTGACACCTTGACTTGAGCCTTGTGAAACCCTAAGCAGAGAATTCAGTTGACTTCTGCCATGTGTGGACTTCTGACCTACAGAAACTGTGAGACAAATAGGTGTTGGTTTAACCTTCAAAGTTTGTGAACATTTGTTGCAGAAATACTAAATGATTATAAGGGTTTTTTTGTTGTTGTTGTTCAAAAGTTGTGAGCAGTGGAGGCCCTTCTTGCTTAGGAGCAGCTAAGTAAGGATCTTCACGGCAAAGTTCCAGATTGCTCACTGTGCTCAAGGGGGTGAGGTGGCTGGGCCTCTTGTTTTCTAATCTGGATCTGTGCAGTCCAATACGGTAGTCGTGAGCCATGGATGGTTTAAACTGAAATTTAAATGAATTGAAATTAAATAAAATTTTAAAGTTTTTTTCCTATGCTGTATTAGCTACGTTTTAAGTGTTCAACAACACTATGTGGCTAAGGGCCATTGAACTGGAAGGCACAAATACAGAACATTTCCTTCATTACAGAAAGTTCTGTTGGGCAGTTCTGGTCTAGATGATTAACAATGATAACACCCAATGACAACTGTGGTTTTTCTCATTTGGGGCACAGAGAGATAAGATTCCTGTACTGTCTCGTGGAATTATTACAGAGCAGAATGCAGGCAAATTTCTCTCAACTGCAGCAAGAAAATGTTTGAAGTTTGTGAAAACTTTCATGTCTCTACTTTCTTTCCTTATCACTTGCATAAATTTTCTCTTGGAGATATAAAGCCCTGAATTTGCAGTAGAATACTCTAGAAATACCAGTGACAGGTATTCACCCGATACCCTGGTCAGTCACATGTGTAGTCTTATCTCTGTTCCTGCCCTAAGCCTCACTCCTATGGCCAGAGCCTCACATGAGGCAATTCAACACTTGCACTCCCCACCAAGAATCCTACAATTTTAAACATCGCACTCACTCACCTCTACTCAGTACATTCCTCTGAACATATGATTCCTTATAGTCCTCCATATCACTAATACCTGCAGTCCATCATTTCGATAAGAAAACAGAAGCAGCCAGAATAGAACTTCCACAAGCTCTTACCACCATGTCTACCCGCCTCTGGCATCTGTGCACATAGATGCTGCCTTTCTTCCTGCCATGATGGGTGCACTGTCTGTTCTTCTGTGTAAGTCAGCCTTGCCACCTCTGCACTGGATCCAGCCCCTCTTCCCTACTCTAGAATTTCACTCCTGCAATTGCCCTTCTCCTGAACCTTTAAATTTTTTCTTTTTCACTGGATCATTTTCACTGCATCAAATATACCTTTAACATTTCTCATATATAAAAATCCTTCCTAGATCCCTATCCTTTTTCATCTGCTACCTCTTTTCTCCGCTCCCTTTATAGTGTCTTTCACTGGTGTTTTCTCATCACCCTGAATTCTAAATGTCAGAGCGTCTCAGGGTTTGCTTCTCAGAACTCCATTCTTCTCTGCCTACCCTCATTACCAGGGGATGGACACAGTTCCATGACTTTAAACAGCTTCATCTTGCTGCCAGATTTGTATGCCCTCCCTGGACCTCTCCCCTGAGTGGCAGAACACAAAACTAGGCACCTGCTTAACATCTCAACTGAATACCTGTCAGGCATCTTAACCTAAATATGTTCAAAAATGAACTACTGATTTTCAGCTCCCAACTCCCAAAACTGCTCCTTCCACAGTTGTCTCTGACTCAGTACATGGAACTCTGTTCTTTCACTTGTACATGCTAAAAAATTTCAGTTTCCCCTTGTCTCTCTTTTTCTCTCATATACCGCATCTAGTCCATCAGAAAGCAAAGCAAGATCAAGAATCCTGAAAGGCTGTTTCAACCAGGTCAGAGAAAATTCCTTGTTACCAAACAATATTCCCCTCCAGTGATGAGAATTATTACATAATGTAGGTGTGTTCAGTCTTAATTCAGCAAATATATTTGGAACATTTATCACACTCCAGGCAATGTTCTAGGTACTAGGGATATAACAATGAACAAAACATTTCATGGAGCTTACCTTCTGCCAAAGGGAGACAGAAAACTTGTCAGATGGTTAAGGAGAAACACTTTTAGGGTAAGGGGATGTAAAAGTGAAGGCAGGAGGCTGTTTCAGGTAGGGTGGTCGTCTGTGACTTCTGCAGTAAGATGCCAGTTAAGCATAGATATTTAAGGATTAAGCAGAGTGAGCCATGAAGATATCTGGGAATAAATGATTCAAGCAGGAAGGGGATGTGCAGAGGTCATAAGGCAAGAGCATTCTTGGGGTATCCCAGGAGTAGGATGAAAGAACCTGTAGAGTGAGTGAGGAGGGTATTGGGCTATGGTGAGATCAGAGAATAGGGGTAGAGCATGCAGCCCAAGAAAGACATCTGGGCTTTTATTCTAAGAAGTAGGAAGCCAATGGAGATACATCATGATCCTTTACATTTAAAAGAGTCAGCCTAATATCCTTATCATATTTACCAATTCTGGACTGTAGCAGGGAGACAGTGGAAACCAGGAGACCAGTTAGAGGGCCTAGTCCATTAGTCCAGGTGCAGGAAAATGGTACCCATTTTAAATGGTTACTGTGGATGTAGCAGGAAGTACTGAATTTAGAATTCATTTTGAAGGTAGAGCTGACAGGGTTTGGTAAGTATATGGTAATAGGTACACAATTTATATTTGTTGAGTGAATACACAAAGTATTTGGGGGGGCGGTGTGCATGCATGCATGCTCAGTTGTATATGACTCTTTGCAACCCCATGGACTGTAGCCTGCCAGGCTCCTCTGTTTCTTGGAGTTTTCCAGGCAAGAATACTGAAGTGCTTTGCCATTCTCTGGGGGTGAGGCAGGACATTTTCCTGACCTGGATGAAATATCCCAGCCATTGACACTCCACCCTCTGTTCTCTCTCATGCTTATTTGCAGCCGTCTGATGACTGATATACTCTGCATAGAAGTTAAATAAGCAGAGTAACAATATACAGCCTTGACGTACTCCTTTTCCTATTTGGAACCAGTCTGTTCCATGTCCAGTTCTAACTGTTGCTTCCTGACCTGCATACAGGTTTCTCAAGAGGCAGGTCAGGTGGTCTGGTATTCCTATCTCTTGAAGAATTTTCCACAGTTTATTGTGATCCACACAGTCAAAGGCTTTGGCATAGTCAATAAAACAGAAATAGACATTTTTCTGGAACTCTCTTGCTTTTTCGATGATCCAGCAGATGTTGGCAATTTGATTGGGGGCAGGAGGAGAAGGGGCCGACAGAAGATGAGATGGCTGGATGGCATCACTGACTCGATGGACATGAGTTTGGGTAAACTCTAGGAGTTGGTGATGGACAGGGAGGTCTGGCATGCTGCGATCCATGGGGTCGCAAAGAGTCGGACACGACTGAGCAACTGAACTGAACTGAACTGATGACAGATACTTTGTTCCATATCTAGGGAGGGATGTCTTGAACATTGAACACTGCGATATTGTCACTGGAAAATATCTACAACTCTTAGTAATTGGGATTCTGGATTATTTGTAATTCTTTTGCCAATTTCAGACCATTTTTCTTTATGCTGATAAAGTTGAGCTCCCGGCCTAAAAACCTGGAGCCCAAAGTCTGGAACATGGAGGTCCCACATGGTCCTTTCACACTGTTGACTCATTCCCATTAATTGGAATCTTTGTTGAGGGTTTTCTCTCATTTTAGCAATACGTGCTTCTCATTACTCTTCAAATTCACATTGTTAAATTTCTAATTTGTGGAATAATAAAATTGGGCAGAAACTCAGTTGTCATTGTCAGAGATTTATAGAGTTCTTCTTTACTTCCGCGCCCTTTTCTTCAATTCCGAGGGCAGCAATAATGCCTACTGTGGCCAGGACAAGGGTGAGGCAAGTGAAGTGCCCAGGGTGCAGCACTGGAGGTGTTCACTTTCAGAGCTGTGGATGTGCACGTGGGCACCTGGGAATGAGGGCCTCCTGAGACCTCCCTCCAGTCCTGGCCCTTCTACTCCCTGCAGAAAAGCATTTTGGTTTATTAACCGGGCAGCTGTAGCATCAGGAGCAAGACCAGTTCCCCACTGTTTGACCATGACTGTGCAAGAGGAAGCTGCTCTCAGAGAAAGCAAATGGCACGGAGAGGAGCCATGTTCTGGGAAGCTTTGCCAATTTAGAAATTAAAACCAGTGGGAAAATGGTGACAAACATCATGGAATTTTGCTTTGTAATCAAGTCAATCAGCAACTGGCATTCCTTTTGTTGAGGGCTATCTGAATCTAGTCATCCTATCTATAGCATTTCTATCCAGTTTGCAATTTCTTAGATACAGTACTTAAAAAATGTTTGTTCTCCACTACCTCCTGTGCCTTCTTTTTATATGTTCCAGAAGTTAACAGAACAAATAAATGGCTGCAGTGTAAATGCTTTGGACAGTCAGGTAAGGGCTTATTTTTAAGGTTGGCTTAACAAATTCCATTTTCAAAACAAACCCAAACTGAATGAGTGATTCTACATTAGCTCCTTAGTTTTCCCCCATACCCAGTGATAATGCCACTATTAATTTCAATTATTTAGAGGCAACATTAATGTGTGAAACAAGAACAGCGATCAAGACAGAAAGGAATAAATTACTCCCTGCAAGACAGAATGACATTTTGACTGGCATAGAGACTTTTTTTTTTCCTTCACACACTTTGTGCTTTGACATTTCACTTGGCACAAACATTTCACAAATTCTTGACCTATTCTGATGTACTGTTGTTTAGCAATTGCGGACATGACACATTTTAACCTCAAGCTCACTGGATTCCAAATGTTACCTTTTCCTGTCAATCAGGGTTGGATGACCTCCAAAAAACAGTGCAGGCAAAAGTCTGTGTACCTAGGAGGATAAGTGTTTGCTCAGAATAGAGAAAGAGTAGCTTGAAGTAGGATTTGGGGTAAAGGCAGGAAAGAAGGTGTCATTTAGGCAATTATGGGGTGAAAAGAGGAGAAAGACAGATCCCTAGGGAACCTCAACGTCTTGAGAGAGACAACAGCCCCAAACATAAAATACCTAGGAATAAACCTAACAAGAAATAGCTGGGGCAATATGACAAAAATATAAAACTTAGAAGAGATATAAATATTGGAAAAATACATAATCTTCCAACAGAGGAAAACTGTATCATATAAAGATGCCACTTCTCAAATTATCTTTTAAGTATGACTTGACTGCCTCTAAGCCTCACTGACTGTGGGTGCTGGAAAGAGGTCACATTCTTATTATTACTCGGATTTTGCTAGCTCATTAGGGGCTATTGACATCTTCTATCTCCCAGATCTTTACTGAAGAATAAACCAATTTACAATGCTCTGCTTGATATCCCTTTTTAAGGGTTCTATCATTTAAAAATGCTTTCAGCTGCAAGTAATAAAACACCAACAATGGTTCAAATAATAAAGATTTTCATCATCTCTATCATTAAACCAGTTTCAGGTATGGTGCATTGGCTTACTCAACAAATTCATCAAAGACCTAGGCTTTTTCTGTGTTTCCACTCTTGCCAACCTGAGAAAATTGCTTTTGTTGAAAGAATCACAGCTCCAAGTGTGATGTCCACACATAACCATGTTCAAGTCAGGAAGAAGGGGTGGGCAAAGGGATTTCATTTTGCAAGGCTGTGTCTTTTTATTAGACAAGACAAACTTTTCTAGAACCATTCCGAGCAGACTTCCCCTTAATCTCGTGGTCCAAAGCTGGGTCATGTTGCATGCCAACCTAGACCAATCATTCACCAAGGGGACTGCAACTGCCATGGCCGGCTTTGACCAAACATGATTCATTCACAGGTGCTGGGAACATGGCTATGGGAACCAAACTGTGGTTCTGTGGGCGTGGCTGTTGGGTAAGCAGCCACAGCATTTGCCCAAAGAGGCATCACCCATAGGCATTTGAGAGCCCCCTCACAAGAGCACTGCACTGCTGGCTTCTCCAGACTCTTCTTTGATCTGCAGGGCAAGCTCTCCTTAGTAGTTGCTCCCTGTCAGAGTCTCCAGGCTGCGTGGCCTCCTGCAGTAAGGAGGGGCAGAATGGCCTTCTCAGTAGGGTGCACTGTGTTACCTGGATCCCACGGCAACACTCCTGGAACCAGTCTTGCACAGGTGCTCCTGAAAACGGCTCCCACAGCTCCTGCCTCTGGTTCCTCCTCTATGGTGACTTCATGGGAGTCCCTGCAGGTGGGCTCAGTCAATATCCTTTCTCATCTCTCTTCTCCCATCTCCATTCTAGAGGCTGGAAACCAAACATTTTGTAGCCTCCTTTACAGGGAAATGTAGTCATGTGTGTGACAGTTTGGGGTAATGATACGGAAGCAGACATTTGCCAGGGGTTTCTGGAAAAACATTTGCTTTTCTGATAAAGGCCTTGGCTTTGCCTTGGATTATAAGGCTACTGAAGTTTAACATGACCGCAGTCAAAGTATTAATGGGATTTTTAAGTGGAGGGGAAAACAGCAAAATTATTCTACAGTTTGCCTGGAAAAAGACACAAGTGAGAACACCTAGAATATTAGCTTTATTGGAACAGAGATTATATCAAAGTAATTTCCTCATTATTTCTTCCAGTGCTTTTATGATATGAGACTTCCTAATTCTGATATTCATGAAATATTTACCTTATTTTTTCTGGTTTTATTTACTATATTCAAAATACTTATATATCAGAAATCACTATAAGCAAAGGTATGAGGCAAGCAACAAATGGGGAAAAGTCTTGCATGGTGACATGGGAGTGTGATATCGGGGATGGGGTGAGAGCTAGGGTTACTGGAGTCTGGGGTCTCCTTTTAGCACAGGCTTGTGGTATTATCATCCCCCGATACAACTGTTGTTCTTTATCTCCATTTTGTCTCCATTAAGAAATTAGGTAACTTGGGGCTTTCCTGGTGGTGCAGTGGTTAAGAATCTGCCTTGCAGTGCGGGGGACATGGGTTCAATCCCTGGTCAGGAACTAAGATCCCACAAACAGCAGGGTAACTAAGCCTGAGCATTGCAGCTGCTGCACTCAAGCGCTCTGGAACCCGTGGGCCACAACTAGAGAATCTGTGCCCTGCAGTGAAAGATCCTGTGTGCTGCAACTAAGACCAGATGTGTCTAAATAAATAAATATTTTTCTAATTTAAGATTAAGCTTATGATACTGCTAAAAACATTAAGAAAAAAAGAAGTTAGGTAACTTGTCCAATGTCAAGTGGGATGGACTGAAATCCAAATCCAGGTGGACTGAAATCCAAAGCCAAAGCCAAGGCTTGTGCTCTCTCTACTACACCCCACTGCCAATGAACTCAACTGAGAAAAGTTAACTTTTCAACAAAATAGAAATAATCAGAGGAGTGGCAGAAAAGGACTATTGGAGAGATATGGAAAGCAGCGAAAATGTATATTAATGGGAAAAGATGAAAATGAAACTTATCTAAACATATAGCACAAATTAGGTCTAGGATCATGAGGAACTGGTAGGTAGGAAGGATGGACCCCAAATCTGTGTTGCTTGTGACCTGGATTGAATTCTTGGTCACACATAGCCAAGCAGTGTATAATGGAAAGTCCAGACCTTTTATATCCAACAGATCTTTGTTGATCCCCCTTCATCACATACTAACCACATGTCAAAACAAGGATAAAACTAAATCCTTAAGTAATCCAACCATAGCCTCCATCAGATTGCAATTTTATCTTCTCCAAGGATACTGAGGTTGGGGCTGTTGCTCCTGGTGTTTGATTCCTGCTAGATTGCACTCCCAATCTAGTGCTATATCCCAGAGCCATAAAGCTGTAGGCATGACAGCTTTTGTTGCCAACAAGAACCCAATAAGCATAATCTACTATTTTCCCTGGCCTGATTCTGTATAAAGATTGCACCCATAGCCCTCTGGAGAATACTATTTTTTATAGGTATACCATATTTAAATGGGAGTGGCTATTGTGTATCGACAAAGGTAAATGCGATTAAATAAAAGCAATTGTGATCATGATGAATAATTTCTATTGGTCCTACTCATATAATAAATGTGAATAGTAAAATCTGTGATGGAATAGTTCCATTTAAAACTAATGTTGGTCAATTTATGGCCAGCTTTTCAAAATCTTAACTTCAATCATTTTCTTACTCAACACAATTATAATCATAAATAATTCAAATTGATTAAATTTGAAAATGAAAAATTCAATTTATGAAAAGTTACAAAGCATAGTCAAATGTGGCAGATCAGATAGCACATGAAAATTGGCATACATTGTCTGCAAAGAAATTCTTTTGTTTTTTTTGCAAAGAAATTCTTAATACAAAGAAATATGATTAATGTAATACTAGATTATCAAACTGATCAATAGAACTGAAGATTATCACAATAACTTCTAAAAATAAATAAAAGTGACTGATATGAGAATTTATATCCTCTTCTTATATTTAATAATAAATAAGAATACTCAAATAAAAATAGCCATATTCTTTTCCTAGTCTAGCGTATTTGCTTTTTATTGTACAATTGCTCTGAGCTACTGCTTTGATGTCTTTAAAAGCTTTAATTCTGCTACAGACCTTGAAATTAATTTAGAAACAATTTGATGTTCAATTTTTTCAGTAAACAAAGAAACAAGCTGGTAAAACTAATCACCGTGCAGCAGTATGAACATCTTTAATGAGTATGTATGGGTGGAAAAACATTTTCTTGCTTCAGATGGTTCTTAAATATTTATAGTACTGTAGTTAAATAGGAGCACACATATCAAGGCATTTCCTGGTACATTGTAGGTGGTTAGGAAATGTTTGTTGAGTAAGTGATTAATATACTTTATCACACAAGTTTACGTCATTGTGCCATATACATATTCTCCAAAAATCATGGACTTTTAAACATTAAAGAAGTATCCTAATGATGTGTGGCGTGTTTACACGAGGTGGTAGGGCACAAAGTCCTCAGACAAGTGTGAGCCTCGTGTTTGTTTTGTTTGCCACATAGCATGTCAATTCTAACCACCTCATCCAGATCCTCTCCCATTTCTGCACCTGTGAACTTGAACTGCACTATTATTAGAAAGGTTCCATCCTTCCCCTAGGGAAGCTGCGTTTTTCATTTCTTATTTTAGAAAGAATCTCTGTTGGATTAGATGCACTTGTACAATTTTCTTTGGCTTTGCAAAACTTCTTATAAAACTTTTTTCATTGTGTGCCCCCAGACCTGAGAAAAACCTTCTAAACTCAATTCTACTTTGGTTTTTCAATTTATCCTACTGCTTTTTAGTGGGTCATAACCTTTGTGTTTCCTACATTCATTTTAAGTCTCTCAAATCCATACAATTTTGTCTCACGCTTCCTCCAAATGTTTAGTGACCATCCATCACTCCAACTGCATGCTGGCATTTTTAGAGTTAAAAAGGACTTTATTTTACTAGTACATTGGCATAACAGATGTTCTTGCTTGAGGGCACAGAAGGCATCTCTCTTGCAAGTGGTGTCACTTAGGGACCATTAGGGACCATTAGGGACACTGAGCCAAAAGAGCTTCTGGTGGCTGGGATAGGAATGGGGTACAATGAGCGAGATCTACAGCATTCGAGGGGTCAGCCAGGAAGTCCCATCAGTTGCTGAAATAGAATTTGCTCAAGACTCCTTGTCGGGAAAAGGGAGGGTGGTCATGGGACATGACACATTATGGAGGACCCGGCTTCTGCCTCTCAGCTTCTCTCCTGAGGACTTTGGGAACACCCACACAAGTGCTCCACTCACATCTTATGTACTGGATGCTGAACTGTCCAACCATCTCCTCCTCCTCCTTTCCCACAGGTCCACTTGCCTTTCGGCACCAGTCTCTCCTCCCCATCGCCCCCCAAAGCTGGCTGCCTCAAGGAAGCTGAGCCTCTCTTGGTTCCAAGGCTGGGACTAATTGGCTCAATGGCTCACCCCTTTGTTAGGAAGTGGGTAGTGAATGTGCCCGTGGCCCAGTTTGAGCCAATAGGATTTTACTGTGTTTTGGGGAAAGGACTTCATCGATATCTAGGCGAGTTCCTAGTACCAGCTGACTTTCTCTTGCTATGGCTGTTGTTACTCACAGTCCTGAGGCCTCCTGCCTGAGGAAGAAGCCAAAGCACAGAGGAGGGCATTGTTGGAAGGCAGGGGAGGCTTTTTCACCTATAATTTGGGAAGGCAGTCTTTGTCCTTTCCCTACCTCCTTTCCTTCCATGAAGGGGGACCTAGAAAAAATTGTGCTAAAATACACACAACATAAAATTTTACCACAGTAACTATTTTAAGTGCACAATTCAGAGGAATCAAGTATACTTGCCTTGTAGGGCAACCATCATCACTACCCATCTCCAGAAATTTTTCATTACCCCAAGCTGAAATTCTATGTCTATTAAATATGAAAATGGACTTTTTAGTATGTGTGTATGTATGTATGTATTTTTATTAAAGTATAGTTGATTTATGATGTGATTGTTTCTGGTGTACAGCAAAATGATTCATTTATATACAGATTCTTTTTCAGGAGGCTTTCCTGGTGGTTCAGGATAAAGAATCTGCCTGCAACGCAGGAGACAGAGGTGATGTGGGTTTGATCCCTGGGTCAGGAAGAGCCCTTGGAGGAGGGCATGGAAACCCACTCCAGTATTCTTGCCTGGAGAATCCCATGGACTGAGGAACCTGGCGGGCTGCAGTCTATGGGGTTGCAAAGAGTCGGACACGACTGAAGCAACTGAGCATGCACACACGTATTCTTTTTCCGATTCTTTTCCATTATGGTTTATAACAAGATAGTGAATATAATTCCTTGTACTATACAGTAGGACTTTGTTGTTTTAATCTCTTTTATGTATAGTATTAAAGTGGAAGTGAAGTCACTCAGTCGTGTCTGACTCTTTGCGACCCCATGAACTGTAGCCTACCAGGCTCCTCCATCCATGGGATTTTCCAGGCATGAGTGCTGGAGTGGATTGCCATTGCCTTCTCCGGGGGAATTTTCCGCCCCAGGAATCGAACCTGGGTCTCCCACATTGCAGGCAGACGCTTTACCGTCTGAGCCACCAGGGAAGCTCATGTATAGTATTGCTGCTGCTGCGAAGTCGCTTCAGTCGTGTCCGACTCTGTGCGACCCCATAGATGGCAGCCCACCAGGCTCCCCCATCCCTGGGATTCTCCAGGCAAGAACACTGGGGTGGGTAGCCATTTCCTTCTCCAATGCATGAAAGTGAAAAGTGAAAGTGAAGTCATTCAGTCATGTCTGACTCTTAGCGACAACCATGGACTGCAGCCTACCAAGCTCCTCCATCCATGGAATTTTCCAGGCAAGAGTACTGGAGTGGGGGGTGCTATTGCCCTCTCCGAAGTATAGTATTGTATACCTGCTAATTCTGAACTCCTAATTTACCCACCTCCTCCTTTCCCTTTTGGTAACTGTAAAATTATTTTCTATGTCTATATCTGTTTCACTTTTCTGAAAAAGTTTGTGTTATATTTTAGATTCTACTTAGATTCCACTTACACAAGCGATATCATATGATATTTGTCTGACTTGACTTAATATGATAATCTCTAGGTCCGTCTGTGTTGCTGCTAATGGCTTTATTTTATTCTTTTCATGGCTGGGTAATATTCCATTGTACCACACTTCTTTATCTATTCTTCTGTCAACAGACATTTAGATTGCTGCCATGTTTTACCCATTGTAAATTGTGCTATTATGAACATTGGGGGATAGTTATCATTTTAAATTATGGTTTTCTCCAGATATATGCCCAGGAATGGGATTGCTGGATCATATGATAGCTCTATTTTTAGTTGTTAAAAAAACTTTCATACTGCTTCCCATAGTGGCTGCACCAATTTACATTCCCACCAGCACCAGTGTAGGAGGGTTCCTGAGAAGGCAATTTTAATTTGGCTGGATTCCAGGGTTCACACTGCACCCTTACTTCCTGGAGAAGGTGGTCACAATGTGTTTTAACGTCATACACATAGGGGTGGCTCTCTCTCTCTGGCTTTTCTTTCCACCCACAAAGCAGGAGGATGAGCTGAGTCAATGCCCTCTCCCTGGGGAAGGCCTGGACATCTTGGTCCCTCCACTTCTTCTTCCTTGAGAAAATACTGTGAGAAGGTTGGTGGTTGGTTGGACAAAAAAAAACCATTTGTTGTTTACCTGAAATTCTACTTTCACTGGGCATCCTGTATTTTTATTTGCTAAATCTGACATCACTATGTAAGGAGAATGAATCCTATTGAATGTGGTGAATGGAGACCTTGAAGGACCCCTGGCAGTAGCAGTGAACCCCAGTGCAGGGCAATAAGGATAAAGCAGGAAGCTGGCTCTCTCGGCAGAGACCAGCATGAAGAGAGGATTGTGGGCCCAGCTGACACTCTATATCTTCATTCCTGTTGTCTGGATGAAACATAAATTACGCCTCATACCCAACCCTGAACTTAGACTGTAGAGGTTGGTAGGGAGGAGAACAGAGACAGAATCCTTAATTGGTTTAGTATTAACCCAAAAAAGACAGATGTGAGGGTGTGTGTGTGCGGGGAAATGTGAAAGTGCCCGAGTTCTTCTGCACCAGTAAGACGGAGTTGAAATGAGAACTTAAGCACTAAGTTCAGTTACAGTGTAATAAAGTCACATTTTCATATTTGAGCCTGGGAGTGAAAATCTGAACCTGCTACAGATTGAAAATTCGGACTCACGAGCATGTCTCCAAGGTCCCTTCTGTACTGAAAATTCCATAGCTATAGAGATAAGGCTTGAGGACCTGAAAAGAAAAGTAAGACAGAAGCTAGATGGGGGTTGCAGTATTAGAAAAAAACCCTATTAAATGCCTGGTTACAGGAGACCTAGCAAATGAGCCTGGATGGGAAGAGGGGTAAGGAAAATCATAACTACTGTGCATTTAAGCTGTCCCTGTTTTGAGTTTGCTACTTTTTAAACATTTAAAGTTGAGAACTTGCTGGAGTTAATTATTATTAGCAGTGAGAGGCAGCTGATTTTTGTTGATTAAGCTGATTTAAGAGCTGTTTTATTAAGAGAAGTATGATCAGGCTTTCTAGGGAACCAACCGGTGAACAAACATGTTTTTACAGGGAGAGCCACAAAGGACTCTCCACCCAGGAAGTCTGAAAGCTGAAGGAATTGTTGCAGATTGCACCATGTTCAACTTCCTGCTTAAACAGGCAGCACGTGCTGCAAGCATAGGGTGTCCTCCCTGTTTCCAAAGAGGGTGAAAGGCTTCATCTGGAGCTCCCCGACCCCTGCAGAGGAAAATGGGTGCCTAGACAGTGGGAAAGACACATGCCAGTCAGGAAGCCAGAATGGAAACCTTCCTAAGAGAGATGGGAGTTTAGCTAATTTCAGGAGGCTTGAGAGTAAAAGTGATCCAGTGGAAGGGCTAGTGGAGGAGAAACATCTCTACCTGGGGCCAATAAGGTGGCTTTGTGCTCTCGCCTAGCAGTGCCCCACACTTACCTGAAGTCAGAAAGTAGACCATGCACTGGCAGGAGCAGCAACAAGCAAGCCTGTTCCTACCCAGGGAGGAGGAAGTGAGTCACAGAGGCTGGTGAGTAACTCCCTTTGGCAGAACCATGTGGCCTGACCCAGACAGCAGTGGTGAATTGTCATTCTGGAGGAGCATGGAGGCAAGGCTGCCACCCACCAGTATATGTTAGTCCTATCAATCAATACTCATCCCTATAAATTTATATATAAAGGAGTGAGTGAGGCAGAAGAACTCTGTCATGTATATCTTTTCTGGCTTTGAAATCCCTTATAAAATACATGGAAGGCTAAAGGTAGAGGTGGGCAGTGGTCATAATCATGTTGCCTTGTATTTTAAAGGTTGCCCCTAGTGAAGAATAATGAGGAGTGAAAATTGAAGTATTGGCTAATCCTGGTATTAAGTATCAGGCTTTAGTTTTCTAGATGGCGGTTTTTGATACCAGAGCTTCTGGCAGAGATTTTGCACTAAATCTGGGAAGACCTGTTTGACAGGAAACACCTATCTAATTGAGAGGTTTTACCCAAAATTGGAAGGAGTGGGGAGAAATTGGTCTAATAACACCATGAAACCAGGTGTCATGGCAGTAACCACTACAGCACAAAATGAATATGAAATTCATGTGGAAGCATCCAGTAAATGAGTTAGAAGCAGTGTCCATAGACATTGAGATCAAGTCTGTAAGGTGCAGAATCAGCGAAAAAAAAACAAAATGTATTCAACATCTTTGCACAATGAGGTAAATATAATCCCACAGATATGACGTGCAATGGGAAGAACAAATTGCTGGCCCAGGCCTGTCATATCCACGAGAAGGGTGTCAGAAAGGCTAAAGCCAAGAACAAGCCAAAACTTGTGGGGGGAAAAAAAAAACTAAAGACAAGCAAAAGGTTTTTTTTAAAAAAAACTCTGAAACAAGAAGTACATGGAGGGTGTAGTTCTGCTGTTCGGGAAATTTAGCACAATATTTGCAGACAATGAAGATCAAGGGAAAGTATATAACAAGGGTAATGGATTCAATCACTTATAAAGCAAACATGAAGGCTAAAAGATAAAAGTAGCAAAATCAACTAAAATGACAATAGTTAGTTAAAGGATGCATGAAATAAAAAGCTGCAAAATGTCATCAAAAGTATAAAATGTGGAGGTGGGTAAAATGATAAGCTTTGGGATGTGTTCAAATTTAAGTTGTACCAGCTTAAAATAGATGACTATTTACATAGAATGTTATATGTGCACCACACAATAACCACAAAGAAAAAAATTATAGTAGGTACACACAAAAAATGAGAAAGGAATCTAAACACAATGTTAAAGAAAATCACAGAAACACAAGGGAAGAGAAAAAGAGAATAAGAAAGGAACAGAGAAAAGCTAAAAAAACGGCCAGAAACCAAAATGGCAATAAACACATAACTGTCAATAATTACTTTAAAGGTAATTTAGACTAAGTTCACCAATCAAAAAACATAGAGTGGCTAAATGGATAAAAAAATAAGACCTATTTTATATAATAAAAAAACAAATATAATAAAAAATAAGATCTATATGCTGCCTCCAAGAGACTCACTTCAGAAGAATGGACACATGAAGCATGAAAGTGAAGCTGTGGGAAAAGATATTCTATGCAAATGCAAATAGAAAGGTGGAGTAGCTATACTCATATCAGACAAAATAGACTTAAAAATGGTTAATGATAAAGGGGTTAATCCATAAAGAACATATAACATTTATAAACATATATGCAACTAACAGATGAGCATCAAGATATAGAAAGCAAATATTACTGGATTTAAAGGGAGAAATTGAGAGCAATAAATAATAGTAGAGGACTATAACACCTTCACTTACACCCAATGAGTAGATCGTCCAGACAGAAAGTCAATAATGAAACATGGAATTTAAATGACACATAAGACCATATTGACTTTACACACACACACACACACACACACACACACACACACGCATGCACATGACATTCTATCCAAAAGCAGTGGATAGTGCACATGGAACATGCTCCAGGATAAATCACATTAGGGCACAAAATTACTCTCAAAGTCAAGACTGATATCATATAAAGCATTTTCCACAGAAGCTACAGACTAACAGATTGCAATGATATTAAACTAGAAATCAATCATAAGAAAAAGCACAAAAATGTGGAGATTAAGCAATATGTTACTGAACAACTAATGGGTCATCAAAGAAATAAAAGGAGAAATTAAAAAAAAAAACCCTAGAGACAAATGAAAACAGAAATATGGCATACCAAAAATCTAAGTGACGCAGCATAAGTGGTTCTAGAAGGGAAGTTAATAGCAATATAGACCCACCTCAAGAAACAAAAATCCCAAATAAGCAATCAAACTTTACACCTAAAGGAGCTAGAAAATGAAGAACAAATGAAGCCCAAAGTTAGTAGAAGGAAGGAAATCATGAAGATCAAAGTGGAAATAAATGAAATACATTAAGAAAACAAGAGATGATAATCAATAAAAGTAAGAGCCGGTTCTTCAAATTTTCTTTGAAAATTTATAAATTTTTAGCTATATCAACAAAGGGAGAGCGAGAGAGGAAAGAGATGGAGAGAGGAGACTCAAATGAATACAATCAGAAAAAAAAAGTAACAACATCAGAAATGCAAAGGATCATAAGAGACTACCATGAATTATATGTCAACACATTATAGAAGAAGTAGATAACTTCCTTAAAACATATAATCTCCCAAGATTGAATCATGAAGAAATAAAAAAAATCTGAATAGACTGCTTATTAGAAAGGAGATTGAAATAGTAATCAAAAATCTCCCAACAAACTAAAGCTCAGGACAGATGGCTTCACTGGAAAATTCTAGATTTATTCAAAGAAAACTTAATCTTTGTCAAACACTTTCAAAATATTTAAGAGGAGAGAAAACCTTCAAAACATTTTACAAAGCCCTGATACCAAAACCAGACATGGAAACCACATGAAAAAAATAACAGGCCAATATCCTTGATGAAGATAGATGCAAAATCCTCAACAAAACATTAGCAAACTGATGAGAAAATACATTAAAAAGATCATATCCCACAATCAAATGGTATTTATTCCAGGGATGCAAGGATATTCAACATCCACAAATTGATCAATGTGACATCATATTAATGAAATGAAGGATAAAAATCATATTATCACCTTATGAAAGAAATCAAAGATGACATAAACAGATGGAGAGATATTCCATGTTCCTGGGTAGGAAGAATCAATATTGTGAAAATGACTATATTACCAAACACAATCTACAGATTCAATGTGATCATTATCAAATTACAAATGGCATTTTTCACAGAACTAGAACAAAAAATTTCAAATTTCAAATGGAAACACAAAAGCCCCCAATAGCCAAAGCAGTCTTGAGAAAGAAGAATGGAGCTGGAGGAATCAACCTTCCTGACTTCAGATTATACTACAGAGCTACAGTCATCAAGACAGTATGCTACTGGCACAAAAATATAGACCAATGGAAAAAGATAGAAAGCCCTGAAATAAACCCATACAGCTATGGGTACCTTATTTTTGAGAAAGAAGGCAAGAACATACAATGGAGCAAAGACAGCCTCTTCAATAACTGGTGCTGGGAAAACTGGACAGCTACATGTAAAAGAATGAAATCAGAATACTTCCTAACACCATACACAAAGAAAAACTCAAAATGGCTTTAAGACCTAATGTAAGACCAGAAACTATAAAACTCTTAGAGGAAAACATAGGCAGAACATATGATGACATAAATCAAAGCAAGATCCTCTATGACTCACATCCTAGAGTAATGGAAATAAAAACAAAAATAAGCAGGTGGGACCTGATTAAACTTAAAAGCTTTTGCACAGCAAAGGAAACTCTAAGCAAGGTGAAAAGACAACCCTCAGAATGGGAGAAAATAATAGCAAATGAAACAACTGACAAAGGATGAATTTCCAAAACATACAAGCAGCTCATACAACTCAATACCAGGAAAACAAACAATCCAATCAAAAAGTGGGGAAAAGACCTAAACAGACATTTCTTCAAAGAAGACATACACATGGCTAACAAACACATGAAAAGATGCTCAATGTTGTTCATCATTAAAGAAATGCAAATCAAAACTACAATGATATATCAACGCACATTGGCCAGAATGGCCATCATCAAAAAGTCTAAAAACAATAAAGGCTAGAGAGGGTGTGGAGAAAAGGGAACCCTCTTGCACTGTTGTGAAGTGAAGTCACTCAGTCTTGTCCGACTCTTTTTGACCCCATGGACTGCAGCCTGCCAGGCTCCTCTCTCCATGGAATTCTCCAGGCAAGAATACTGGAGTGGGTTGCCATTTCCTTCTCCACTTTCACTCTTGGTGGGAATGTAAATTGATACAACCACTATGGAAGATACTGTTTTTTATTACTTAAAAAACTAGGAATAAAACCACCATATGACCCAGCAATCCCACTCTTATGCATGTATCTTTTGGAAACCAAAATTGAAAAGACACATGTATCCCATTGTTCACTGCAGCACTATTTACAATAGCTAGAACATCGATAGATGAATGGATAAAGAAATTGTGGTACGTATACACAATGGAATATTCAGTTCAGTTCAGTTCAATTCAGTTCAGTCTCAGACATAAAAAGGAACACATTTGAGTCTGTTCTAATGAGGTGGATGAACCTAGAGCCTATTACATAGAGTGAAGTAAGTCAGAAAGAGAAAGATAAATACTGTATACTAACGCATATATTGGAGAAAGCAATGGCACCCCACTCCAGTGTTCTTGCCTGGAAAATTCCATGGACGGAGGAGCCTGGTGGGCGGCCGACTATGGGGTCGCACAGAGTCAGACAAGACTGAAGCAACTTAGCAGCAGCAGCAGCAGCAACGCATATATACGGAATCTAGAAAGATGGTACCAAAGAATTTATTTGCAGGGCAGCAGTGGAGAAACAGACATAGAGAACAGACTTATGGACATGGGGAGAGGGGAGGAAAGGGTGAGATGTATGGAGAGAGTAACATGGAAACTTACAATACCATAAGTAAAATAAATAGCTAATGGGAATTTGCTGTATGTTCCAGGAAACTCAAACAGAGGCTCTGTATCAACCTAGAGGGGTGGAATGGGAAGGGAGATGAGAGGGAGGTTCACGAGGGAGGGGATATTATGTATACCTATGGCTGATTCATGTTGTGGTTTGACAGAAAACAACAAAATTCTGTAAAGCAATTATCCTTCAATAAATAAATTAAAAATGCCATATTGTCATCATCATCTAAATAGATGTAGAAAAAATATTTGACAAAACTGAACATTCATGATAAAACCCTTAACAAAGTAGATACAGAGGGTACCTCAATATAATAAGGGCCATGTATGGCGAGCCACAGCTAACATGATATCCAACAGGTATCCAACTATATCCAACTGATATTCAACTATCTAAGATCAAGAAGACAAGGATGCTTACTCACACAGCTTTTATTTGACAAAGTATTGGAAGTCCTAGCCAGGGCAATTAGGCAAGAAAAGGAATTAAAAGTCATTCAAACTGGAAAGCAAGAGGTAAAACTGTTGTTATTTGCATATGAAATGATATTATAGAGAGAGAACCTAAAGATTTCACTCAAAATTTGTTAGAACTAGTAAATGCATTCAGTAAAGACACAGGATACAAAATCAATATACAGAAATTTCTAGCATTTCTATACACTAATAAACTATCAGAAGGGGAAATTAAGAAAACTATCAAAAGGGGAAATAGAAAACTGCTATTTACAGTTACATCACAAGGAAAAAAATTCCTAAGGGTACACTTAACCAAGGAACTGAAAGACTTGTACACTGAACTCTGATATTGATGAAAGAAATTGAAGAAGACACAAATAAATGGAAAGACATTCTGTATTTATGGATTGGAATAATTAATATTGTTAAAATGTAATCTACACACTCAATGCAACCCCTATCAAAATTACAATGGCATATTTAACACAACTTGAACAAATAATTCTAAAATTTATATGGAACCTCAAAAGATCCTGAATAGCCAAAATCTTGAGAAAGAAGGATAAAGTTGGAAACATCATGCTCCTGATTTCAGACTATACTGCAAAGCTATAGTAACAAACAGTATGGTACTGGCACAAAATCCGATACATCTACCAAGGGGACAGAATTGAGAGCCCAGAAATAAACCCATGCACAAATGGTCATTTAATTTACCAAAAAGAGCAAAAAACATACAATGAGGAGAGGATATTCTCAATATGAAGTTGAGGAAATTCTCAATGAAGTTGGGAAAACTAGACAGACACATGCAAAAGAGAAAAAATAGACCACTGTCTTTCACCACACACAAAAATTAACTCAAAATGGATTAAATACTTGAAGGCAAAGACCTGAAACCATAAATCGCCTAGAAGAAAACATGTGCCTTGACAATAGTCATAGTGATGTTTTTGTGGACATAACTCCAAAGGCAAAGGTAACAGAAGCAAAAATAAACAAGCGGGACTACATCAAACTAAAAAGGTCCTGCATAACAAAGGAAACCATCATCAAAGCAAAAAGACAACCTATAGAATGGGAGAAAACATTTGCAGGTTATATATCCCATAAAGGATTAACATCTAAAATATATAATGAACTCATATGATCCAGCAACAACAGAAAACCCAATTAAAAAATGGGAAGAGGATTTGAATAGACACTTTTCAAAGACACACAGATGGCCAACAGATACAGACAAAGATGTTCAACATCACTGTTAGGGAAATACTAATCAAAACCCCAATGAGATATCACCTCACCTGTATTAAGAATGGTTATTGTCAAGAGGATAAGAAATGACAAATGTTGGAGAGGTTGTGGAGAAAATAGAACATTTGTACAATGATGGTGAGACTGTAAATTGTTGTAGCCACTATGGAAAACAATAGCGATTCCCCCAAAACTTAAGAAAAATCTGTCATATGACCCAGTTATTCCTTTTTTGGTTATTTGTTCACAGCATATGAAAACACTAATTTGAAAAGATATATGCACTCCTATGTTTATTGCAACATTATTTATAATAGTCAAGATAAGCAACCTAAATGTCTGTTAATAAGTGAATGGTAAAGAAAATGTGGTATATGTACAATGGAATAATACTTACCCATGGAAAAGAATTAGATCTTGCCATTTGTGACAACATGGATGGACTTTGAAGGTATTATGCTAAGTGAAATAAGACAGAGGGAGAAAGACAAATACCATATGATTTTGCTCATACATGTCTGAGCCACCAGGGAAATCTCATACATGGATTCAAAAAAATCCAAAATGAGTGAACAGAATAAAATCAAAACAAGTACATAGATACAGAGATCAGATTTGCAGGCACCAGAGGGAAAGGGGGTTGGGTGGATGAAACAGGGGAAGGGGGTCAACTGTAGTGTGTGTGTGTGTGTGTGTGTGTGTTAGTCGCTCAGCTGTGTCAAACTCTTTGTGATCCCATGGACTGTAGCCCACCATGCTCCTCTGTCCATGGAATTCTCCAGGCAAGAATACTGGAGAGGGTAGCCATCCCTGGAGATCGAACACTTCCCTTCTTCCTGAAGTAGGGATCAAACCCGGATCTCCTACATTGCAGGTGGATTCTTTACCATCTGAGCCACCAGGGAAGCCCCAACTGTTGGGTGACTTGTGGTGATCACTTTGTAGGGTATGCGGATGTTGAATTTTAATGCTGCACACCTGAAATTAACATAGTAAAAAAGTGTTTAATCCCAGGGAAAGAAGTTGAATTGGAAGATGAAGGATATGGGAAGGTTTTCACTTTACATATTTCTGTATTACTTTTTTCACAAGTTTTATGTATTACTTAACAGAAAGAAACATTTGAAAACACATTTAAAAAATCAATCAGGCAAAGCACAATGAATTTAATGGCTCACTTAAAAAATACTGAAATGAACTAGTTCTTAGTTTAAAAAAGACCAAGAGAGAATATACTGTCTGAATATTGCTTCTGTCTCCTCCAAGAAGTGTATGCTTTTCAAGCTCCATAGAGCTTGAAAATACATAGAGGAAAAGGAAAGATAGAAGAAGAGATCCAGGCTTCAAATACTTACCTGTCAGGGAAGTGCTTGTTAAAAAATTGTTGTTAATTAACTTGGTGCAAAAAATGAAGAATGGTGAGGAGATAAAAGAGACCTTTATACAAAGGAATTTGAGTACTTGTTTTAGAAGATTCCCTTTATGTAGATTATCCTCTCCAAGAACTCTGGGGAGTATCTGCCAAGCTTAATGACTGTCCTTACCCCCACTACTGCATACCCTCTTAATGCATGGTACAGAGAAAGGGCATAACAGAGAGAAACCTTTACATTACTACAGATCAAGGTCAAAAGCCCTACCAACTTCCCATTCTCAAAGGTAGAAGCAGAAAAAGTGGGAGGGCAATAGGAGGTTCTCTGGTCCTGGTGGCAGGAGAGAGAGCCACCCTGTCATTCTCTGCTAAACTGACACCTGTTTTCAGCAGGGGACTTAATCACGAATCCCCTAAAATAGCAGCTCATTCCCTAAGCATTCTGGGTTTCTAGTTTTAAAAAGATGCTCTTTAATGATTTGTTTTAAAGAGCCATACATTTTCATAGTATGAAATTTGGAAAACATTTTGGAAAACACACAGAATTAAGAAATGGGATGACCCAGAGGGATGGTATGGGGAGGGAGGAGAGAGGAGCGTTCAGGATGGGGAACACATGTATACCTGTGGCGGATTCATTTTGATATTTGGCAAAACTAATACAATATTGTAAAGTTTAAAAATAAAATAAAATTAAGAAAATTTCTAGAAATAGCCTCTGTTAATATTTTCTGTTAGAGTGTTTATTATTTTTCTCTAATAATAGTGGGGTATGGATGTGAGAGTTGGACTGTGAAGAAAGCTGAGCGTCGAAGAATTGATGCTTTTGAACTGTGGTGTTGGAGAAGACTCTTGAGAGTCCCTTGGACTGCAAGGAGATCCAACTGGTCCATTCTGAAGGAGATCAGCCCTGGGATTTCTTTGGAAGGAATGATGCTAAAGCTGAAACTCCAGTACTTTGGCCACCTCACGCAAAGAGTTGACACATTGGAAAAGACTGTGATGCTGGGAGGGATTGAGGGCAGGAGGAGAAGGGGACGACAGAGGATGAGACGGCTGGATGGCATCACCGACTCGATGGATGTGAGTTTGAGTGAACTCCGGGAGTTGGTGATGGACAGGGAGGCCTGGCGTGCTGCGGTTCATGAGGTTACAAAGAGTTGGACACAACTGAGCGACTGAACTGAACTGATGCATAGGATTAAATTTTGAAAAATAGAGACAAACTTACAGAATAAAAGAAAACTGCCTGTAATTTCACTATTGCTGATATCTTTTTACACACACACACACACACACACAGGTAAATTTTAAATAAAATGTAAATCATATAGTATATGTAGTTTTGTATCCTATTTTTTATACTTAATGTTATATCGAGCATTTTCTTGTCATTAAGTATTATTCAAGAACATGATTATAATTGGTCATCAACTATTTTATTAGGTAAATTAGCCACAGTTCATATAACCTGTATCTCAGTGAAGTTTGGCTTGTTTCCACTTCTTTACCATTTGAAAATAATGCCATTTTAAACATCCTTGTATGGAAATCTTCATCAAGGATCAATTTCTGAAGGTTGAGTTTCTAGGTCAAAGACCATGGACATTTTTAAGGGTTTCAGTACATACTGCAGCCTGTCCTACAGGAAGGCCGTGCCCTTTCACACTCCCCCAGTGAGCAAGCCAGTGCGCATCTCTTGTCAACTTCTATTAGATTTGTAGTTTCTGTCTGAGAGGCCTTCCTGCTTTGTGCAATCCCATCGCACCACTGCCATCTTGTGTTCTCCCTCTGTGGCTTTTCTGGGTGAGAAAGTCCTTGTACTCTTTGAAACACTCTTCCTGTATTCCTCTAAAGACCTTCGGTGCTCTGAGGTTATCCCTAAGTTTGCTTGGAGGTGATGTGGATTCCCCTCATTTGACCAGCTTGACAATTCCTGTCCTGCACTCAGTTTATAACTTGTCTCCTCTGCAAAGCTTCCACTGACACTTCAGGCTTGTTTAAGACCCTCTCCTTGGTACTCCCCTCAGTCCTTCCCCTGTCAAAGTTCTTGTCACATTGTACTGTGTGCTCATTTGTCTTCCCTCCAGATGTGAGCTCTCTG
Source organism: Bos indicus x Bos taurus (assembly GCF_003369695.1). NCBI lineage: Eukaryota > Metazoa > Chordata > Mammalia > Artiodactyla > Bovidae > Bos > Bos indicus x Bos taurus. The sequence continues at coordinate 132,822,778 of NC_040076.1, forward strand.
AGGATAGAGATGTGTGTCTTTTCCCACTGTTCTCAGTGCCTGACGCTGCACTTGGCAGATGTGGATATTCCAGAGATACTGAATAAATGCTTACTTTATTTTAAAAATTCTTGAATGTTCATCTCTATTTCCTTACCATGTATTCTATTCTAAACCCCATAAATATTTACTGAGAACTTTTCTGATTATATAAGCATCTTGTAGTTCTATTTATTTAATCTTATTTTTTCTAGCTTTATTTATGTATAATTCACATATAACATTGTGTAAGTGTAAGGTGCACAGCATGATGATTTGATATATATATATATATGTATGTATATGTAGTAAATGATTGTCACAATAAGCTTAGTTAATACATCTATCACTTCACATAGCTACTATGGTAAGGTTTCTTTGTTTTTTTGCTATGAGAACTTTAAAGGTCTACTTTCTTAGTACTTTTCATGTATGCATTAAAGTACTGTTAACTATAATCGCCAGGCTGTATATTAGAGCCTCAGAACTTATCCTAGTACAAACTTGAAATTTCTACCTTTGACTAACAATATCTAATTTCCTCACCAACCTCACCTGCCCCCCCAACAATGGCGACCACCATTCTCGTCTTTGTTTCATAGAGTTTATCTTTTCTAGACTCCATATAAAATGTGAGATTATACATTATTTGTCTTTCTCTGTCTTACTTATTTCACTTAGCACATGCTCTTAGTTTTCATCCATGTTGTTGCAAATGGTAGGGTTCCTTTATTTCTTATGACTGAATAATATTCTATTAAATATATATGTATATATTTTTTCTTGTTTTAATCCATTTATTCATTAGTGGGCCTTTAGGTTGCTTCCCATATTGGCTATTGTAAATAATGCTGTTTTGAACATGAAACAGTAGGTATCTATTTGAAATAGTGATTTCATTTCCTTCCACTATATACTCAGAGTGGAATTGCTGGATCATATGGCTGTTTGTAATTTTTTGAGGAAATCTCATACTGTTTTTCACAGTGGCTGTGCCAGTTTACATTCCCATGAACTGTACACAAGAGTTCTCCTTTTGCGACATCTTTACCAATACTTGTTATTTGCTATCTTCTGGATAATAATCATTCTGGCAGGTGTAAGGTGTTATCTCATTGTGCTTTTGATTTGCATTTCCCTAAGCATTAATGGTGAGCACCTTCTAATGTGCTTGTTGGCTATATATCTTCTTTGGAAAAAATGTCTATTTAGGCCCTTTGCACATTTTAAAATTAGATTATGTGAGGGTTGGTTTTCGTTTTTGCTCTTTTTTTGCTATCAAGTTATGTATTAACAATATATGTGAATTAACTTATCATATATATGATTTAAATTGTTTTCTTCTATTCTGTAGATTACTTTTCATTTTGTCAATTAACCTCTCTTTTTGCTGTTCAAACTAAAGAAGCTTTTAGTTTGATGTGGTCCCGCTGGTTCACTTTTGCTTTCATTGCTTGTGCTTTAAGTGTCATATCCAAAAACGCCTTGCCAAAATCAATATCAAGGAAATTTCCCTCTATGTTTTCTCCTAGGAGTTTTATGATTTTAGGTTTGACATTCAAGTCTTTAATCCATTTTGAGTTAAATTCTTGATATGTTGCAAGATAGTGGTCTAGTTTCATTCTTTTGCATGTGGCTATCTAGTTTTTCCAACTAGATTTACTGAAGAGACTGTTCCTTTCTCCACTGTATGTTCTTTGTGTATTTTTTGTAAATTAATTAATCATGTGTGCATGGGTTTATTTCTGGGATCTCAATTCTGTTCTATTGATCTGTGTGTCTTTTTTTTTTTTTTTTTTTACTAGTACTTTACTGCTTTGATTTCTGTACCTTTGTAGTATAATTTGAAATCAGGAAATGTGATGCCCCCATCTGTGTTCTTCTTTCCCCAAATTGTTTTGGCTATTTAAAATCTTTGTGATTCTATAGGATTTTTAGGATTGTTTTTCTACTTCTGTAAAAGATGTCATTGGAATTTTGATAGAGACTCCAGTACTCTTGCCTGGAAAATCCCATGGATGGAGGTCCTGGTGGGCTGTAGTCCATGGGGTCACTAAGAGTCAGACACGACTGAGCGACTGCACTTTCACTTTTCACTTTCATGCATTGGAGAAGGAAATGGCAACCCACTCCAGTGTTCTTGCCTGGAGAATCCCAGGGACGGGGGAGCCTGGGGGGCTGCCGTCTATGGGGTCGCATAGAGTCAGACATGACTGAAGCGACTTAGCAGCAGCACCATTGAATCTATGGATGGGCTTGGACACCTAGCAATTTTTAATCATCCTTCGATAACCTTAAATTGACCTAAGAGACTGAAAAGGGAAGAAGGAAAGGGAAAAGAATGAGGAAAAGAAAGAGAAGGAGGAAATATATATTATAATATAAATTATACTTTATATTTCTGTATGACTTTATAGTTTACAGTGTTCTTTCATATGCCTGTGGAAATTCTAAGCCCCCTTCCAGAAAGGATAGATCTTTATGATGAATGCTGTGATGTACTCTGTATCTTCTATAGTACCTCTTGGATTGTTGGTATATCATTGTTAGTGTTCACTGATGTATCCCCAATACCTAGTACAGTGCTTAATGTACTGTGGCTATTTAGTAAATATTTATGAACAAAGAAAAAGCATTATTATTTCCATCTATCTCTAATGATAGATATATCATTATATAGAAGAGAGGAGGAGGAATTCATAGAGATGAGGAGAAGTGATCTGAAATTGATGCCTGATGATGAAGGGAGGATAAATGCTAAGTGCTTTGATGCACTTAGGATGTGACATTTGTGGCTCCACCAAACTTAGTAAACCAAGATTCCAGTCAGAACTGGAGTATTTTTAAAACAAGCCAAACATGAAAATTCAATATTACTCTCCCCCATAGTAGCTTTTTATACTCTCAGGCCAATCAATGGATAAATTACCACAGCTTTGAGACCACACTAAATGGTAGTAGTGGGAGAAAAGATTATCCTGGTGATGTCCTCCAGAAAATCATGGGAAGGATCTAGTTGCCTCCTCCTGGCTTCATACAACTGAGTGTAGAGGGTTAAATGAAGCTTTTCTGTACACAGAAAGACACGCCCTCTGGAGTGTTACAGATGAAGACCAAAGAATACTATGACACAGATGACACTACTTTCCATTTGACTACACCAAAGCCTTTGACTGTGTGGATCACAACAAACTGTGGAAAATTCTTAAAGAGATGGGAATACAGACCACCTTATGTGCCCCCTGAGAAATCTGTATGCAGGTCAAGAAGCAAGAGTTAGAACTGGACATGGAACAACAGACTGGTTCCAAATTGAGAAAGGAGTATGTCAAGGCTGTATATTGTCACCCTGCTTATTTAACTTATATGCAGAGTACATCATGCAAAATGCTGGACTGGATGAAGCACAAGATGGAATCAAGATTGCTGGGAGAAATATCAATAACCTCAGATATGCAGATGACACCACCCTTATGGCAGAAAGCAAAGAGTAACTAAAGAGCCTCTTGATGAAAGTGAAAGAGGAGAGTGAAAAGGCTGGCTTAAAACTGAACATTAAAATGAAGATCATGAAAGGTTGTTGCTGAATGGAAAGATGCTGGAATTCTTTTCCTCATATTCCCTACCATAATAGACTGTCTAAGCCAGTTGTAACAGAGTATTTAAAGACGGATTTGGTCCATAAGCCTGTTTTAATAGCTTACGGTGGATATCTTGAGCTGACTGAGTGAGAAATCTATCCTTTAAGATCACTTTTCTCTTGTTTTCTACAGAACCAGTCTAATTGTAAAACAGTATTATATTTTAGAGATCCTCCAACTGGCCACTGTTTGCCGTCCTCCAATGGATACTGTGGCCACGCGTATCACATAGGAAGACTAGGTGTGTCTTCTTTAAGCCCTAGGGATCAAATCTATCCCAGTTTTTCAGGATACACTTTAAAGGAGTGAGGCTGGAATTGTTAGCTCCCATCTGTAAGAGAGGAAAAAAAAGAGACCAGCATCATCTTTCTACTGGAGGCGTCCCTCACTGCTCTAGATGGGGGTGTAGACAGATTTTACACCAAAGCTTTTCTTTCCTGGTTGGACTTAATCTGTCCCTTACCAACGCAGGCACCGTACTTGTCCCTCCCGGTTCTACCACTGAGACAGGGTGGGGATGTACCAGGGGTAGACCTGATGGCATCCCTACCTGAAGTCCAGCTCTTCACCATTAAGCTTGCTTGCCTCTGATGCCACCCGGGGTGCAATTAGAGTAATCTTCCGGAATGCCTCCCAAGCTAAGACCGCTGGGGGAAACATTCATCACCTGAGTGCCTGTGCATGACCCTGAGTATATTCCTGACCACAATAAGACAGATACGAACATAAAACTGAGATGTTCCTTCCAAGCATCACCACACCAGTATACGAGCCTCCTCTGGTCCACTAAGAGCCAGCGTTACCAAAGGAAAAAAACCCATTGTGGTCCCAATCTGAGTAACCTTTAACCTCAGAGATGTTCTTGGAGCTAGAGCTCCAGCTAGCTTCCAAACTTTTGATTCCTAGCGAGGCTAGGCGCTTTCCTGACTGCCAATCCAAGTTTGGGACCTAAGCCAATGTACACAGTAACAGTATAGATCACAAGTCCCTTGAAAGTCTATGATCCGATAGATTAGGTTAGTATTTCTAATTCCCAAGGAGTTATGAAATGGTCAAAGAGACTGAAAAGTCTGATGGAGAAAGGGGAGTTTGGTCCACATGCTTTGCCCATTTCTGGTTGGTTCCCGAAGGAGACATTGGGTGCCTCTTGGCATTGGCAGGTCGGTATAAACCTCTGACAGGTTTCTGCCATAAGCCTTATGAGATCACTGTGGAACCACAGAGCAGGGCTCCTCACTTGCTTTGCGCAGGGCATTTCATTCATTCACACAAGCACACCGTAGAGTTAGTAAAGTACACCAGAAAACGTGTTCACTAGGAGAACAAAGAACTAGAGCTCCAAGCATTCTTTCTTTGTCCTGAAGGATCCCAGATGAGCCCCCAAGATGAAAGGTTGTTGCTGAACGAAAAGACGCCAGGATTCTTGGCCTCCAGAGGAGAATTCAATCCAGTGCCCGAGATGAGGCTTGATTGCTCAGAGCTTTTGTGTAATGAAGTTTTATTAAAGTATAAAGGAGATAGAGAAAGCTTCTGACATAAGCATCAGAAGGGGGCAGAAAGAGTACCCCCCTGCTAGTCTTCAGCTGGATGTTATATAGTCACTAACAGTCTGTTAATGAAAGAAAGGAATGTCTTAAAACTCAGAATGGCACCAGGCCCCTCACCCATAAGATGCATTTTGGGATAATCTTGGCACCAAAAGGTTCATCCCGGGCCATAAAATGATTAACTTGAATCTTGTAGAAGGACAGATTACCATACAAATAGTTTTGTTTACATAGATTAGGGGAACAATATCTGAGTCTAACATACTGGTTTGTCAAGTAGGTTCTGAGCCATTAGGCGGAACCGACTTGAAGACAGAATTTGCGGTAAATGCATAGTACATTAACATAGCTTAAGACAAATATTTTCATAAGAAAAATGCATTGGTTATCTCAAGGTCTGGAATAGTTAACTTCAGGTGAAACCAGGTGTCATTGTGGCAACACAGTATTATAAGAGAAACCTCCTTTTAAATTTGTATAGAGAAGAAAAAAATATCACTAGTTTGTTTCCTCCTGCCGCTTAAGAGAGATAAAAATGTCTGACACTTGCAGGCTATTTCCTCCGTTTGGAGACCCTTGGCCTTCCTGCCTGTTACCCTCCCAATCACAGCATCTGGTCCCATCTCTTCATGGCAAATAGATGGGAAAACAATGGAAACAGTGAGAGACTTTTTTCTTGGGCTCCAAAATCCCTGAGATTTCATGTCTGCCGCCATAAAATTAAAAAACGCTTGCTCCTTGGAAGAAAAGCTATGACAAACCTAGATAGCATATTAAAAAGCAGAGACATTACTTTGCCTACAAAGGTCCATCTAGTCAAAAGTATGATTTTTCCAGTAGTCATGTATGGATGTGAGAGTTGGACCATTAGGAAAGCTGAACACCTAAAAATTGATGCTTTAGAACTCTTGTGTTGGAGAAGATTCTTGAGAGTTCCTTGGATAGCAAGTAGATCAAATCAGTCAATCCTGAAGGAAATCAGTCCTGAATGTTCATTGGAAGGACTGACGCTGAAGCTCCAATACTTTGGCCACCTGATGTGAAGTGCTGACTCCTTAGAAAAGACCCTGATGCTGGGCAAGATTGAAGGCAGAAGGAAGAGGGGATGACAGAGGATGAATGGTTGGATGGCATTACCAACTCACTGGACATGAGTTTGAGCAAGCTCCAGGAGTTGGTGATGGACAGGGAAGACTGGCATGCTGCAGTCCATGGGGTCACAAAGAGTCAGACATGACTGAGTGATTGAACTGAACTGAACTTTCCATTTATAGCGTTTTTGAACTCTTGGAAAGCAACAGAGCATAGAAATTAAGAGTATGGGCTGTGGAGCCAGACTGCTTGGGCTGGAATCTTGATTCAATCACTTCCATTTTGTGTGATCTTGGGCAAGTTTCTCAACCTGTCTACAATCTAGTTTCCTCATTTGCAAATTGGGAATAATAAAAGTACTTAACCCAGTGGGATATTGTGAAGATATAATGGGATAATGCATATAAAGGGCATATAACAGAGTCTGGCCCACAGCCAACACTTAATAAATATTGACTCTCTTTTCTAGTATTGCCTTCTAGTTGCAGACATGGAGGAAAATGTCTGCAGATCTGTTCAGTAAGCAATGAGCATGGTGCCATTTTCAATTGCCTGGGATCCTCTAAGAATTCCTAAGTACCTGAAGTCACACACAAGAACATACCTTATGGTGTCCCACCCTTGGCCAAAGTTTCTGGGAAAGTGAGTAGACTCCTCAGGAGCCACTGGCAGTCAACCCCTTTGAGTACTTCACCCTTTACCCACACCTCAGCTAGGTTCCAGAGGTTACATAACATTCTCTTCCCTTAAGTTGCCTTTGATATTTACTTTAAGGTGATTTCAGACATAAGACTAGAGTTGGATGTCAAGAAAACTACTGCAGATACTCCCAAAAGTTAGTCCTAGAAAACTCAGCAATTGGAATTCAGTATTTCCTGAGACACACTAATTACAAAGGATCTAGGTAAGAGCCAGTAAATGATTTGTTTGGGTAGCATGTTATCCATTTGGTGGTATCTACCTACCTACATACCTACCTACTTATCCATCTACCTATCTGATTTTCAATACCTTCAGTCAGGGCATGTATCCTCTAAGGGCTTCCCTGGTGGCTCAGAGGGTAAAGCATCTGCCTGCAATGTGGAAGACCTGGGTTCAATCCCCAGGTTGGGAAGATCCCCTGGAGAAGGAAATGGCAACCCACTCCAGTACACTTTCTTGGAGAATGCCATGGATGGACGAGCTTGGTAGGCTACAGTCAATGGGATCGCAAAGAGTCATACACGGTTGAGCAACTTCACTTTGTACTCTCCAATCTGTTGACATACTTTTGTTACTAGCCTTAGCAGACAGATGCCCCTATACTAGATTCAACTTGCCAACAATAGCTAGTACTGATATTTATTTGTTACTGATAATTTTTTTTGTATGGTGGGCCATATACTCCTCTTTCCTAAATCTAGGTCCCCATTGAATACCTAATACTGTCTGAGTTTCTCTCTAGTGCTTACCAGGTCCTTCATGATCTGGCCTCTGATCACACATCCATTTTCTTCTCTTGATCCTGCCCACTCTTCCATCTATTCTAGCATCAAAATTTTAAGCTCCAGTCATAGGAGCCAAGATGGTTCTTGGCACTCTTTATGCATATATTCACCTTCTTGCCTTTACTAATTTGTCTCTTATCATATAACCTGCCTAATATCTCCCAATATATTTTGACTTAGTTCAGTCCTTACATTATTTTGGAATCTTTCTCGAATCCCCTTGCACGGGATTAGATTCTGCCTTCAGTTTTCTCATAATACTCTAACCAAATGTCTATTTTAGTCCTTACACACTGTGTCATAATTTATGTGCTGTGTTTTTGTCCTTATACCTACTTGGCAATAGAAACCATGTCTTACCCACTTTTCAATGCCCATTGTAACTAGTATACATGAGGCTGTCAACAAGTATTTGTTGAATGAATTCATGGATGATTATGATTAAGATATAAAAACAAGCAATAAAGAACATGAAAAATTTATGAGACACTATTAAAAAATAGATAAAACCAAAAGGCAGAATTAAATATACTTTCTAGAAACAGCAGTATAGTTATTAAAATAAAAACCTAATCTATGAAATAAATAGCAAATCAGACAGAATTGAAAGGAAATTGATAAACTGAATTGCAGGAGAGAGAAGCTAAGACATAGAAAACATGAAAGAGAGCTTAAAACACACATGCAAACACATACACACATGCATACCACATACAATGAGAAAGACTAAAGTAAAATGAAGGCAAATTGGAAGTGGTCAAACAGGAGATGACAAGAGTGAACATTGATATTCTGGGAATCAGTGAACTAAGATGGACGGGAATGGGTGAATTTAACTCAGATGACCATTATATCTACTACTGTGGGTAGGAATCCCTTAGAAGAAATGGAGTAGCCATCATAGTCAACAAAAGAGTCCGAAATGCAGTACTTGGAGGCAATCTCAAAAACGACAGAATGATCTCTGTTTCCAAGGCAAACGATTCACTATCATGGTAATCCAAATCTATGCCCTGATGAGTAACATTGAAGAAGCTGAAGTTGAACAGTTCTATGAAGACCTACAAGACCTTTTAGAACTAACACCCAAAAAATATGTCCTTTTCATTATAGGGGACTGGAATGCAAAAGTAGGAAGTCAAGAAACACCTGGAGTAACAGGCAAATTTGGCCTTGGAGTACAGAATGAAGCAGGGCAAAGGCTAACAGAGTTCTGCCAAGAGAACCCACTGGTAATAGCAAACACCCTCTTCCAACAACATAAGAGAAGACACTACACACAGACATCACCAGATAGTCAACACCAAAATCAGACTGATTATATTCTTTGCAGCCAAACATGGGTAAGCTCTATACAGTCAGCAAAAACAAGACTGGGAGCTAACTGTGGCCCAGATCATGAACTCCTTATTACCAAATTCAGACTGAAATTGAAGAAAGTGGAGAAAACCACTAGACCATTCAGGTATGAACTAAATCAAATCTGTTATGACTATACAGTGGAAGTGAGAAATAGATTTAAGGGAGTTGATCTGATAGACAGAATGCCAAAGAACTATGGATGGAGGTTCATGACATTGTATAGGAGACAGAATCAAGACCATCTCCAAGAAAAAGAAATGCAAAAAATCAAAATGGCTGTCTGAGGAGGTCTTACAAATAGCTGTGAAAAGAAGAGAAGCTAAAGGCAAAGGAAAAAGGGAAAATATACCCATTTGAATTCAGAGTTCCAAAGAATATCAAGGAGATTTAAGAAAGCCTTCCTCAGTGATCAATGCAAAGAAATAGAGGAAAACAATAGAATGGGAAAGACTAGAGATCTCTTCAAGAAAATTAAAGATACCAAGAGAATATTTCATGCAAGATCAGATCAGATCAGTCGCTCAGTCGTGTCCGACTCTTTGTGACCCCATGAATCACAGCATGCCAGGTCTCCCTGTCCCTCACCAACTCCCAGAGTTCGCTGAGACTCACGTCCATCGAGTCAGTGATGCCATCCAGCCATCTCATCCTCTGTTGGCCCCTTCTCCTCCTGCCCCCAATCCCTCCCAGCATCAGAGTCTTTTCCAATGAGTCAACTCTTCACATGAGGTGGCCAAAGTACTGGAGTTTCAGCTTTAGCATCATTCCTTCCAAAGAAATCCTGGGGCTGATCTCCTTCAGAATGGACCGGTTGGATCTCCTTGCACTCCAAGGGACTCTCAAGAGTCTTCTCCAACACCACAGTTCAAAAGCATTAATTCTTCATCGCTCAGCCTTCTTCACAGTCCAACTCTCACATCCATACATGACCACAGGAAAAACCATAGCCTTGACTAGACGAACCTTTGTTGGCAAAGTAATGTCTCTGCTTTTGAATATGCTATCTAGGTTGGTCATAACTTGCCTTCCAAGGAGTAAGCGTCTTTTAATTTCATGGCTGCAGTCACCATCTGCAGTGATTTGGGAGCCCAGAAAAATAAAGTCAGCAACTGTTTCCACTGTTTCCCCATCTATTCTCTACTTTCTTCCGTTTAAGTCTGAATTTGGTAATAAGGAGTTCATGATCTGAGCCACAGTCAGCTCCTGGTCTTGTTTTGGTTGACTGTATAGAGCTTCTCCATCTTTGGCTGCAAAGAATATAATCAATATGATTTTGGTGTTGACCATCTGGTGATGTCCATGTGTAGAGTCTTCTCTTGTGTTGTTGGAAGAGGGTGTTTGTTATGACCAGTGCATTTTCTTGGCAAAACTCTATCAGTCTTTGCCCTGCTTCATTCCGTATTCCAAGGTCAAATGTGCCTGTTACTCCAGGTGTTTCTTGACTTCCTACTTTTGCATTCCAGTCCCCTATAATGAAAAGGACATATTTTTTGGGTGTTAGTTCTAAAAGGTCTTGTAGGTCTTCATAGAACCGTTCAACTTCAGCTTCTTCAGCGTTACTGGTTGGGGCATAGACTTGGATTACTGTGATATTGAATGGTTTGCCTTGGAAATGAACAGAGATCATTCTGTCATTTTTGAGATTGCCTCCAAGTACTGCATTTCAGACTCTTTTGTTGACCATGAGGGCTACTCCATTTCTTCTAAGGGATTCCTACCCACAGTAGTAGATATAATGGTCATCTGAGTTAAATTCACCCATTCCAGTCCATTTCAGTTTGCTGATTCCTAGAATGTCGACATTCACTCTTGCCATCTCTTGTTTGACCACTTCCAATTTGCCTTGATTCATGGACCTGACATTCCAGATTCCTATGCAATATTGCTCTTTACAGCATCGGACCTTGCTTCTATCACCAGTCACATCCACAGCTGGGTATTCTTTTTGCTTTGGCTCTATTCCTTCATTCTTTCTGGAGTTATTTCTCCACTGATCTCCAGTAGCATATTGGGCACCTACTGACCTGGGGAGTTTCTCTTTCAGTATCCTATCATTTTGCCTTTTCATACTGTTCATGGGGTTTTCTCAAGGCAAGAATACTGAAGTGGTTTGCCATTCTCTTCTCCAGTGGACCACATTCTGTCAGATCTCTCCACCATGACCCGCCCATCTTGGGTTGTCCCACGGGCATGGCTTAGTTTCTTTGAGTTAGACAAGGCTGTGGTCCTGGTGTGATTAGATTGACTAGTTTTCTGTGAGTATGGTTTCAGTGTGTTTGCCTTCTGATGCCCTCTTGCAACACCTACCATCTTACTCAGGTTTCTCTTACCTTGGGTGTGGGGTATCTCTTCACGGCTGCTCCAGCAAAGCGCAGCCACTGCTCCTTACCTTGGACAAGGGGTATCTCCTCACTGCCAACCTTCCTGACCTTCAACGTGGGATAGCTCCTCTATGCCCTCCTGTGCCCGCGTAGCCATGGCTCCTTGGACATGGGGTTGGTCCTCCCGGCCACTGCCCCTGGCCTTGGGCGTGGGGGCGTGGGGTAGCTCCTCCCGGCCGCCGCCCCTGACCCCCCTGACCTCGGACGCGGGTTAACTGCTCTTGTCGCCGCCTCTGACCTTGGACGCTGGGTATCTCCTCTCGGCCGCCCCCCCCGACCTCCTCTGGGCTGTTCTTGCGCCATCACAGTCTGGTACTCTTGGCTGCTGCCCCTGACCTGGGACGTGGGTAACTCCTCTTGGCTGCTGCCCTTCTGGCATGGGGTCCTCTTGGCTTCTGCCCCTGACCTCGGACGTGGGGTGGCTCCTCTCGGCCACACTTAGTGCACCGGTCGCAGCTGCCTGCACTTTTTCATGCAAAGATGGGCTCAATAAAGGACAGAGATGGTATGGACCTAACAGAAGCAGAAGATTTTAAGAAGACGTGGCAAGAATACACAGAAGAACTGTACAAAAAAGATCTTCACGACCCAGACAATCACGATGGTGTGATCACTCACCTAGAGTCAGACATCTTGGAATGTGAAGTCAAGTGGGCCTTAGGAAGAATCACTACGAACAAAGCTAGTGGAGGTGGTGGAATTCCAGTTGAGCTATTCCAAATCCTGAAAGATGATGCTGTGAAAGTGCTGCACTCAATATGCCAGCAAATGTGGAAAACTCAGCAGTGGCCACAGGACTGGAAAAGGTCAGTTTTCATTCCAATCCCAAAGAAAGGCAATGCCAAAGAATGCTCAAACTACCGCACAATTGCACTCATCTTACACGCTAGTAAAGTAATGCTCAAAATTCTCCAAGCCAGGCTTCAGCAATACATGAACTGTGAACTTCCAGATGTTCAAGCTGGTTTTAGAAAAGGCGGAGGAACCAGAGATCAAATTGCCAATATCTGCTGGATCATGGAAAAAGCAAGAGTTCCAGGAAAACATCTATTTCTGCTTTATTGACTATGCCAAAGCCTTTGACTGTGTGGATCACAATACACTGGAAAATTCTGAAAGAGATGAGAGTACCAGTCCACCTGATCTGCCTCTTGAGAAACCTGTATGCAGGTCAGGAAGCAGCAGTTAGAACTGGACATGAAACAAACTGGTTCCAAATAGGAAAAGGAGTACGCCAATGCTGTATATTGTCACCCTGCTCATTTAACTTATATGCAGAGTACATTATGAGAAAAGCTGTGCTGAAGGAAGTATAAGCTGGAATCAAGATTGCCCGGAGAAATATCAATAACCTCAGATATGCAGATGACACCACCCTTATGACAGAAAGTGAAGAAGAACTAAAGAGCCTCTTGATGAAAGTGAAAGAGGAGACTGAAAGAAAAGTTGGCTTAAAACTCAGCATTCAGAAAACGAAGATCATGGCATCCAGTCCCATTACTTCATGGCAAATAGATGGGGAAACAGTGGAAACAGTTGCTGACTTTATTTTTCTGGGCTCCAAAATCACTGCAGATGGTGATTGCAGCCATGAAATTAAAAGACGCTTACTCTTTGGAAGGAAAGTTATGACCAACCTAGATAGCATATTCAAAAGCAGAGACATTACTTTGCCAACAAAGGTCCATCTAGTCAAGGCTATGGTTTTTCCAGTGGTCGTGTATGGATGTAAGAGTTGGACTATAAAGAAAGCTGAATGCCAAAGATTGATGCTTTTGAACTGTGATGTTGGAGAAGACTCTTGAGAGTCCCTTGGACTGCAAGGAGATCCAACCAGTCCATTCTAAAGGAGATCAGTCCTGGATGTTCCTTGGAAAGACTGATGCTGAAGCCGAACTCCAATACTTTGGCCACTTGATGCGAAGAGCTGACTCATTGGAAAAGACCCTGATGCTGGGAAAGATTGAGGGCAGGAGGAGAAGGAGATGACAGAGGATGAGATGGTTGGATGGCATCACCGACTCAATGGACATGGGTTTGGGTAATCTCTGGGGGTTGGTGATGGACAGGGAGGCCTGGGTGATGTGATTCATGGGGTCGCAGAGTCAGACACAGCTGAGCAACTGAACTGAACTGAGCTGAAGATAGTATGGTTGATAATTGCCTAGTGTTGATAAAAGATAGACTTTCTTTTCAGGAATCACGAGTTTTTTGTTTATCTGACAGAAAGAAAAAGGGAAATGCGCACCTAGACATATGAAAATGCCAAAACATTAGAGAAGAAAATGTCATAAAGGCAGAAAATAGACTTCACCTATAAAAAAATGATAATTAGAATGACAGCAGACTTCTCAACCTTTACAATGGGAAGTAAAACTCATTGATAGACTAACAGTTTATGTGGAATGAGGTTAGGTATTGAAGCACAGACCTGAGATCCTGGGGCTATATTTAGAAACAGAAAGTGATATGGGTATGGCTTCACCCATAACTTAGAGGAAATCCTCAAATGAGCTCACATTTGGAGGAAAGGAGCAGATTATGATATCAACATCCAAGGACTCCCTCTCTCTCACTTCAGAGGCAGCTTAAGATCCAAAATAGAAATTGCATCCTTCTAACGTGCTGCTTATATGGTGGAGTGAGCCACCAGCAGGACTGTAATTTTGCCTCACACTCTTGGTGTTTCAGGGCCCCAGTATGGGTGATCTGGAGCCCAATGTTGGCTGTAAGTAGATAGCCTCACATTCACTTCCTTTAAGGCAAACAGGGAAATCTTATGATTGCTTATCTCTAGGCATCCTGTCCTATAGTCCAGAGTTGGGCCCCTTTGCTGGAGATCACTTTATGTTCATTTAGTGTGACTCTAAATCTTTTCATTTTCCTCATAAGCCATGATGTGCAAGAGGTTATGAAATACTACTAGAGCTAATACTCTTGTAGGGAGGGAGGATTAGGTGTGAATATGGATATATCTCCGCCTGGGAAATTTCCCATTACCTAGTCCAGCAATTTATTAGAAAGGTCTGATAAGTCCAGACAAGTTCACTCAGCAGCAGTTCACAGATCCACGAGAGCAATGGCTCTCAACTCTGTTAGATCAGATTCCTAAAATTGAATGTGATAAGACTCTCCCTGGCAGGCACATTAAAACAGTTTCCTGGGCCCTTTCCCCAGAGATTGTAATTCAATAGATTGGAGTGGGGCTCATGAATTTGCATTTTTGATTGGCTCCCAGCTGATACAATGCTGCTGGTCTAAGGCATTGAAATTACCATAGAAAAAGATGGGGAAAACTTTGGGGAGGGGATGTGGAGGGAGGAAAACACTGAAATGCCAGAGTCCCTACAGCATGTATTTGTATATGACATAGGTTTTTTGGGGAGATGGGATGGGTGAACCTATGAAAATTCCTAGCCTTTACTCACTCTCCCCTGCCACCTAAAGATTGTTCTGGTTTTGCATTCTGGTTCCTGCCCTCCTCTGCACAGTGAGAGGACTAATTCCTGAGTTTCGAGGGGCAGAAATTGGAGACCAGGAGATAGAGAGCCAGAGAGAAGAAAAGAAAGGGAAAGAGTGGAAAGACAGGAAGCTCAGGGCCCAATGATGGAGGACTTTTCCAGGCAGTTTAGGGGAGGGAGGTGGAAGCAGCTGTGAGGCATGAGGGAAGTGGATGAGAGAAGAAAGGGAATTTCTTTGAGTGCCATGAACTCAGGGTGCCAGAATGTGGTCTGGGGCAAGCTACAGGTATTTGAGAAATGCAGGAAATAGCTCAAGTTATTTTGAAGTTACTTTTGATTGTTTGATGGTGTGTCTTGGGATGCACCACTGCTCTGAGACTCTGGTCTTGGCTTCATTAGAGTTACAATAACATGACAGTTCTGATGCATCCCTCATCCTTTTTAAGACCCTCCATGTTTCTCACTGGGCCAGCTTTGCAATGGTTTCCTCCTGTTACCCTGCCTTGAGGCATTCTTCCTCCTTCCCTCCACACACAGCCACTAGGCTAGTCCGCTAGATCAGAATTCTGATAACAGTCACTAGCATTCAGTGGCTTCTGCCACAAAACCCTTGGCCCCCTGGAGTGTTAGATTCCTTAGTGTTATAACAGGCTCTTATGTTCCCTCTAAGACTCTTCTAGTAGAAGGATTGTTACAGATTCTACTGACTGTTGGTTTTAACCAAAATACTTTTCAAGGCATTCAAGGCTTCATACACTATGCTTCTAATGCTCTATCCAGATGCATGTATCTCATTCTCCAATACCTCTGTTCTTTGAGTATTTACTTAGTTTCTCACCTCCATGCCTTTGGACATGCTGTTCTTGCCACCTGGAATGCTGTCTTTATCGCTTCTGCCTAATGAGATGAACCTATGCTTCAAGGCCTTGCTCAAATACCTCCTCTTTAGGAGCCTCCTCTGGTCATCTCTACGCATCCTTCCCACTATGGAACTTTATTTGTACTTCCCTGTGCTATAAACTCTGCTGATAGTTGTCTGTGTTTTAGTCTTATCTATCTTTCAAGACCTGTGCTGTCCAGTGTGGTAGCCAGTAGCCATGTGTGGCTATTTAAATTAATTAAAATGAAATAAAATTCTAGATTTAGTTCCTCACATTTAAAGTGTCCAATAGCCCATGTAGCTAGTAACCACTGTACTGGGCAGTATGGATAGAAGACATTTTGAAAGTTGTAGTGGACAATGATCAGACCATATATCATTTACTTCTCTTATTCTCATTGACTAAAAGTCAGTTTGAATCAACGAGAATCTTACTGGTTGTTTTATATTGATTTCTTAACCAGAATGACAGCTTTATATTTCTATAATTATACCTGTTCCTTCCTCTCTCTTTTTATACCTGTTCCTTGCTCTTTTTTATAATTCGTATTTCTTAAAAATAATTTTATTTTTATTTATTCATTAATATTTATAGACTGTGCTGGATCTTTGTTGCTGCACAGGTTTTTCGCTATTTGCTGGGAGGAGGGTCTGCTCTCCAATCGTGGTGTGAGGGCTTCTCACTGTGGTGCCTTCTCGTTTTGTGGAGCACAGGATCTAGGGCACTCAGGCTTCAGGAGCTGTGGCACGTGGGCTCCATGTGGGCTCAGTAGTTGTGGTTTCCAGGCTCTAGAGCCCAGGCGTAATAATTGTGGTGCATGGGCTTAGCTGCCCTGTGGCATGTGTGATCTTCCTGGACCAGGGATCGAATCTGCGTCTCTTGCATTGGCAGGTGGAGGGAAGCCCCTATATTTCATGTTTTATACAGATTTCCTGCTCTTTTTCTTTTTACAACTTTCTCATAGTCTTTATTTGACCTCTACAACTTCTTCAAGCTTATTTTTATTTATTTATTTTTTATAATGTTGTGTTGGTGTTTGCTGTACAACAACGCAAATCAGCCATACATCAGCCAAATCACACGTATATTGCTCTCTTTTTTATACCTTTTCCTTACTCTACATTCTGATGAAATGAAGCCCTGTCTCCTTTTTCTGTGAGTTGCCTTCATTACAAGGCCATTCCGAGAGTTGTTTGCTGCTTCATCTTTCTCCAAGGTGTCCCAGGTCACTTCCCAAGGCTTCCCCCTTTAACAGTATTCTTCAGTAATGAGGCCTCTGCCTCGGAAGAAAAGAACAGCTTCCGTAACTCTCATGGTTACACTAAGCTGCCTGTCCTTCTCGACAGTCCCTCATGCCTGCAGCGTGAGAAAGACATGGTCATGAGGGCACCTACTACAATTAGCAATGGCATTTGACTTTCTGATTACCATCTTGTAAAATCTGTTGTCTGTAGAAGGCTTCTGGGAAGAAACCACAAAACCAGAATGACCACCAGAGGGCACCAACACACCTTCAACAATATTTACCTCCAAAAACCCCGGGAAGATTTCTGCTGCAAGGGCAGGGTAGAATGAATCACATAGAATCTGAAAGGAATAGAAAAAGAAAAGAGAAAAAAAAAATTTCATCATATTATGTCTAACTGGAAGACCCGCTTGCCAGGCTTTTATTTATGCATCCAGAACCTCCTTATATATAGGAATAACAGTCACATTATACAATAATAGCCAGACAAGGGATTAGATTGAAAATATTCCAAATGGGGATATGAATAGGTCAGTAGACTTTAAAACAGAATAAACCTCACTTCGAAGCAAGGTAGCTATGGAAACATTACCAAAATCATTCTCTAACTTCATGGCTGCTGTGGTTTCTGCAGCCAGGAAATGCTGTCAAGGGACGACAGAATATTATTTTCTTAGAAATAATACAACATAGAATCCTATATGGAAAGTTGCAAGAAATTAGATTTCAGAGGTAGAGATGTTTCAACAAAAATACCCAACAGCTTTAATTTGGTTTCTGATAACTGGGCTCTGGATTTGCAGTTGTTAAGTTTTTCTCTGTTTCTGTTTTCTGTTGCAGAAAGAAAGGGTGCCTTTGAGAGATTTATTATTTCCATGTCTCTGGATATATTATATACATACAAATATGTGCATAGTTAGCATGGCTGATAGAAGTCACCTGTTCACCTCTGGTGTGACCCATGTGAGGGTAAGTGACCTATATTTAGACCTTAGACAAGGGGTTTACTTTTCTGTAGGGGATGGGCCTGGAGTTATGTGGCTTAAGGTGACAGAGTCCTGCCATTGGCTCTCTGAGACACTACACCAACTATCCATTCCCTTGAGATTCCTAGCAAACTTTAATGAACACATGAAGGCCATTATATGTGTCTGTTCTCTGACCATGTTTAACCCTTTGAGTTTTTTTTTTTCTTCTTCTTCTTTTTTAAATTTAAGTCTTACCTGACACTTTTGTGACCCCATGGACCATAGCTGGTCAGGCTCCTCATCCCACGGGATTTCCCAAGTAAGAATACTGGAGTGGGTTACGATTTCCTTCTCCAGGAGATCTTCTGGGCCCAGGGATCCAAGGATCCAACTCACGGTTCCTTCACTGGCAGGCAGATTCTTCACCACTGAGCCACCAGGGAAGCCCCAGACCATTCTGATCATGTAGTTGGAGGTGTGGGTAAACAAAGTAGGTAGGCACTTCCTTGGTGGTCCAGTGGTTAAGAAAGCACCTGCCAATGCAAGGGACATTGGTTCGATCTCTGCTCTGGGAGGATCCCACATGCCACAGGGTGACTGAGCCTGTGCGCCACGGCTACTGAAGCCCGTGTGCCTAGGGCCTGTGCGCCACAACAAGAGAAGCCACCGCAATGAGAAACCCACACACCACAACCAAAGAGTAGCCCCGCTAGAGAAACAGGGGTTTCTACATGGTCTCTAGCCCAGCTAGAGAAAACCCATGTGTAGCACAGAAGACCAAGCATAGCCAAAAATAAATAAATAAATAAAATTTAAAAAGAAAAAAAAAAAACCCAAAACCAAAGTAGTGAGGGGGTAGATGTTTAGTAAATTAGGAAATGTGGTACCTGCCCTGGAAATCTGGTAAATGTCATGCTGGTAGGTGCCATCTCCTTTTCCCCATTCCTTCCAACTCCTCAAGCCATAGGCCACTACTAAATGCTTTCTTCTGGAGGTTTTGTGTAAATGGAATCATGCGATATATTGTTTTCTTATGATTGGCTTCTTTCACTTAGCATAATATTTTCAAAGTTCATTCACACTGTACCATGTACGAGTACTTCATTTCTTTATATTGCCAAGTAATATTTGATTGTGTGTGGGTGTACCACATTTGATTTATCCATTCATTAGTGGATGGACATTTGGATCATTTCTATTTTTTGCCTATTGTAAGTAATGCTACTATGAACATTCATGTGCACATTTTGTGTGGATAAATAACCTTATCTTTCTTGGATATATACTTAGGAATGGGTTTGCTGGGTTATAGGATAACTCTATGTTTAGCATTTTGAAGAATTGCCAAATTGTTTTCCAAAGTGACTGAAATTTTACATTTAATAAGGGTCCAATTTCTCCATATCCTCACCAACTCTTGTTTTTTGATTAAAGCCATTCTAGTGGGCCTTAAGTGATGGTAGCTCATGTTGTCTTCATTTGTGTTTCCATGATTGCTAATGATGTTGAGCATCTTTTCATGTGCTTATCAGTGATTTGTGTATCTTCTTTGGAGAAATGTCTATTCTGATTCTTCAACCATTTTCAGTTGGGTTATTAGTCTTTTTATTGTTGAGTTGTAAGAGTTCTCCATCGTCTATTTAAAGTCCTTTATCAGAGATACAATTCAAAACCATTTTTTGTCCTGTGTGTATTGTCTTTTCACTGCCCTAATAATGATGCCTTTGGAGAAGGCAATGGCAACCCACTCCAGTACTCTTGCCTGGAAAATCCCATGAATGGAGGAGCCTGGTAGGCTGTAGTCCATGGGGTCTCTAAGGGTCGGGCACGACTTCACTTTCACTTTCACTTTTCACTTTCATGCATTGGAGAAGGAAATGGCAACCCACTCCAGTGTTCTTGCCTGGAGAGTCCCAGGGATGGGGGAGCCTGGTGGGCTGCCGTCTATGGGGTTGCACAGAGTCGGACATGACTGAGGCAACTTAGCAGCAGCACGCAATGATGCCTTTTGAAAAACAAAGTTTTTAAAAAAATTTGATGATGTCCAGTGTAACCTGTTTTCTTTTATTACTTATGCTTTTGGTGTCATATCTAAGAAACCATTGCCTAATTCAACATCATAAAGATTTATTTCTATGTTTTCTTCTAAGAGTCTTCTATTTTAGCTCTTACATTTATGTCTATGATCAATTTGGAGTTAGTTTCATGTATTGTATAAGGAAGGAGTCCAAATTCATTCTTTTCCCTGTGAATATCCAATTGTCACCCACTTAAAATATGGTTGATAAAAAAACTAGAGCAAAAAGAAAACACCTTTTTTTTTTTTCCCTTTGGGAAAGTTTTGAATATTGATGTGATTTAAAGACTCTTGAGAGTCCCTTGGACTGCAAGGAGATCCAACCAGTCCATCCTAAAGAAGATCAGTCCTGGGTGTTCATTGGAAGGACTGATGCTGAGGCTGAAACTCCAATACTTTGGCCACCTCATGCGAAGAACTGACTCATTGGAAAAGACCCTGATGCTGGGAAAGATTGAGGGCAGGAAGAGAAGGAGACGACAAGGATGAGATAGTTGGATGGCATCACCGACTCGATGGACATGGCTCTGGGTGGACTTTGGGAGTTGGTGATGGACAGGGAGGCCTGGCATGCTGTGGCTCATGGGATTGCAAAAAGTCAGATATGACTGAGCAACTGAACTGAACAGTATTATTTTTGTGGATTTGCTCATACCTGATCAAATACACTCATTCTTCCAATAAATATTTTCAGAGCACCTACTTTCTGCTAAAGATGTTTAAGTTGCTAGTGATACAGCAACAAATAGGACAAAGATCTTGCCTACATGTTGCTTATATGATAGTGATGAAGATGGGTATAAACAAAATAAATGAATAAATATATAGTATACTGCAGTAGTGCTAAGAATTATGAAGAAAAAGCAGAGTGAAAGGATGGAGGAGGTGTGGGGACTGTGGAAAGAATGCTATTTTATATTGCATAGGATAGTCAGAGAATGCCTCTCCAGAGTGGTCACATTTGTTCAGTGACCTGAATTACATAAGGAGGTAAGACATGTAAATACCTGGAAGAAGTGTTCCAGGCAAGGGAAGAGAAAATACAATTATCATGGAGTAAGAATATGTGCAGAAGAGCACCGGCTGTGACGGACCTTGCAGAAGTACAGCCAAGAGGAGCTACCCCTCGCCCAAGGTCAGGGGCGGTGGCCGAGAGGAGAAATCCCATGTCCAAGGAGCGGTGGCTCTGCGGGCTCAGGAGGGCTGAGAGGACCTATTCCATGTTCAAGGTCAGGAGGGGCGGCCAGGAGGAGATACCACTCGTCCAAGGTAAGAAGCAGCATCTGCACTTTGCTGGAGCAGCTGTGAAGAGATACCCCACGTCTAAGGTGAGAGAAACCCAATTAAGATGGTAGGTGTTGCAAGAAGGCATCAGAGGGCAGACGCACTGAAAGCATAAACACAGAAATCTAGTCAATCTATTCACACTAGGACCACAGCCTTGTCTAACTCAATGAAACTAAGCCATGCCCTGTGGGGCCACCCAAGACGGGCGGGTCATGGTGGAGAGATCTGACAGAATGTGGTCCACTGGAGAAGGGAATGGCAAACCACTTCAGTATTCTTGCCTTGAGAACCCCATGAACAGTATGAAAAGGCAAAAAGATAGGACACTGAAAGATGAACTCCCTAGGTCAGTAGGTGCCCAATATGCTACTGCAGATCAGTGGAGAAATAACTCCAGAAAGAATGAAGGGAAGGAGCCAAAGCAAAAACAATACCCAGCTGTGGATGTGACTGGTGATAGAAGCAAGGTCTGATGCTGTAAAGAGCAATATTTCATAGGAACCTGGAATGTCAGGTCCATGTATCAAGGCAAATTGGAAGTGGTCAAACAGGAAATGGCAAGAATGAACATTGAAATTCTAGGAATCAGCAAACTAAAATAGACTGAATGGGTGAGTTTAACTCAGATGACCATTATATCTACTACTGTGGGCAGGAATACCTTAGAAGAAATGGAGTAGCCATCATGGTCAACAAAAGAGTCCGAAATGCAGTATTTGGATGCAATCTCAAAAATGAGAGAATGATCTCTGTTCGTTTCCAAGGCAAACCATTCAATATCACAGTAATCCAAGTCTATGCCCCAACCAGTAACACTGAAGAAGCTGAAGTTGAATGGTTCTACGAAGACCTACAAGACCTTTTAGAACTAACATCCAAAAAAGATGTCCTTTTCACTATAGGGGACTGAAATGCAAAAGTAGGAAGTCAAGAAACACCTGGGGTAATAGGCAAATTTGGCCTTGCAATACAGAATGAAGCAGGGCAAAGGCTAATAGAATTTTGCCAAGAGAATGCACTGGTCATAGCAAACACCATCTTCCAACAACACAAGAGAAGACTCTACACATGGGCATCACCAGATGGTCAACACCAAAATCAGATTGATTATATTCTTTGCAGCCAAAGATGGAGAAACTCTATACAGTCAGCAAAAACAAGACTGGGAGCTGACTGTGGCTCAGATCATGAACTTCTTATTGCCAAATTCAGACTTAAATTGAAGAAAGTAGGGAAAACCACTAGACCATTCAGGTATGATCTAAATCAAATCCCTTGTGATTATGCAGTGGAGGTGAGAAATAGATTTAAGGGCGTAGATATGATAGATAGAGTGCCCGATGAACTATGGAATGAGGTTCGTAACATTGTACAGGAAACAGGGATCAGGACCATCTCCATGGAAAAGAAATACAAAAAAGCAAAATGGCTGTCTGGGGAGGCCTTACAAATAGCTGTGAAAAGAAGAGAAGCGAAAAGCAAAGGAGAAAAGGAAAGATATAAGCATTTGAATGCAGAGTTCCAAAGAATAGCAAGGAGATAAGAAAGCTTTGCTATTTTCCTCATTGGAAAAGACTCTGATGCTGGGAGGGATTAGGGGCAGGAGGAGAAGGGAACAACAGAGGATGAGATTGCTGGATGGCATCACTGACTCAATGGGTGTGAGTTTGAGTGAACTTTGGGAGTTGGTAATGGACAGGGGGGTCTGGCGTGCTGCAATTCATGGGTCGCAAAGAGTTGGACACGACTGAGCGACTGAACTGAACTGAACTGAAGAAACCCTTCCTCAGCAATCAATGCAAAGAAATAGAGGATAACAACAGAATGGGATAGACTAGAGATCTCTTCAAGAAAATTAGAGATACCAAAGGAACATTTCATGCAAACATGGGCTCGATAAAGGACAGAAATGGTATGGACCTAACAGAAGCAGAAGATATTAAGAAGAGGCCGCAAGAATACACAGAAGAACTGTACAAAAAAGATCTTCATGACCCAGATAATCACGATGGTGTGACCACTCACCTAGAGCCAGACATCCTGGAATGTGAAGTCAAGTGGGCCTTAGAAAGCATCATTATGAACAAAGCTAGTGGAGGTGATGGAATTCCAGTGGAGCTATTTCAAATCCTGAAAGATGATGCTGTGAAAGTGTTGCACTCAGTATGCCAGCAAATGTGGAAAACTCAGCAGTGGCCACAGGACTAGAAAAGGTCAGTTTTGATTCCAATCCTAAAGAAAGACAATGCCAAAGAATGCTCAAACTACCACAGAATTGCACTCATCTCACACGCTAGTAAAGTAATGCTCAAAATTCTCCAAGCCAGACTTTAGCAATACGTGAACTGTGAACTTCCAGATGTTACAGCTGGTTTTAGTAAAGGCAAAGGAACCAGAGACCAAATTGCCAACATCTGCTGGATCATGGAAAAAGCAAGAGAGTTCCAGAAAAACATCTATTTCTGCTTTATTGACTATGCCAAAGCCTTTGACTGTGTGGATCACAATAAACTGTGGAAAATTCTGAAAGAGATGGGCATACCAGACCACCTGATCTGCCTCTTGAGATACCTGTATGCAGGTCAGGAAGCAGCAGTTAGAACTGGAAGTGGAACAACAGTCTGGTTCCAAATAGGAAAAGGAGTACATCAAGGCTGTATATTGTCACCCTGGTCATTTAACTTATATGCAGAGTACATCATGAGAAACGCTGGGCTGGAAGAAGCACAAGCTGCAATCAAGATTGCCGGGAGAAATATCAATAACCCAAATATGCAGATGACACCACCCTTATGGCAGAAAGTGAAGAAGAACTAAAAAGCCTCTTGATGAAAGTGAAAGAGGAGGGTGAAAAAGTTGGCTTAAAACTCAACATTCAGAAAACAAAAATCATGGCATCTGGTCCCATCACTTCATGGCAAATAGATGGAGAAACAGTGGAAACAGTGTCAGACTTTAATTTTCTGGGCTCCAAAATCACCGCAGACGGTGATTGCAACCATGAAATTAAAAGACATTTACTCCTTGGAAGGAAAGTTATGACCAACCTAGATAGCATATTCAAAAGCAGAGACATTACTTTGCCAACAAAGTTTCGTCTCGTCAAGGCTATGGTTTTTCCAGTGGTCATGTATGGATGTGAGAGTTGGACTGTGAAGAAGGCTGAGCACCGAAGAATTGATGCTTTTGAACTGTGGTGTTGGAGAAGACTCTTGAGAGTCCCTTGGACTGCAAGGAGATCCAACCAGTCCATTCTAAAGGAAATCAGTCCTGGTGGAAGGACTGATGCTAAAGCTGAAACTCCAATACTTTGGCCACCTCATGCGAAGAGTTGACTCATTGGAAAAGACTCTGATGCTGGGAGGGATTGGGGGCAGGAGGAGAAGGGGATGACAGAGGATGAAATGGTTGGCTCATTGGAAAAGACTCTGATGCTGGGAGGGATTGGGGGCAGGAGGAGAAGGGGACGACAGAGGATGAAATGGTTGGATGGCATCACCGACTTGATGGATATGAGTTTGAGTGAACTCCGGGAGTTGGTGATGGACAGGGAGGCCTGGCATGCTGCAATTCATGGGGTCACAAAGAGTCGGACATAACTGAGGGTCTGAACTGAACTGAACTGAAGAATATGCTTGGATTCTTCTAGGACCAGTACAGAAGGCAATGAGGTTAGAGTATGACACATGAGAGGCAGATGGATGGAAAATGATGTTGGAGAGGTGGTCTTGGGGAAAACCAGACTCCCCTAAATTTACTAATATTTTGCCTGGCAATGCATTTTGACCAACTACTTCAATGTGGTATGGGAATTGTAGTCTCTGTCTGGGCAGCTGCTTCCTGTTATGGAGTTTAGAGAGATTTTCATGGGGAGCTGCAGGACTTGAACAAAAATCAGTATCATTCTTTCTCCTCCTGTGAATCTAGTGCTTGCTTCAAAACTTTTAGTAAACAAATTAAAAATAAACAATACAAATAATCATATGAACAAAATTCTAAGACATATATTTCCTTGAAAATAAATAAACATCCAAATAAGTCAAAGGAAAAAGGAATGGAAACTTTGACAATCTTTCTTTGTTTTTCAATGTGATTTCCATTAATAAAACCTTCCTCCTTTTCTTTGTTTAAATTCCATGGTCAGGTCTGCAGCTGTCCATGAAAATCTCTTCCCTATCACTTAGTAATAGGAAATAGCTGCCCAGAAGGGGACTACAATTCCCATACCCTCTTGCAGTAATTGGGGCCATGTGATCAGTTCTTAGCGATGCCATATGAGTGGAAGTGATGTGTAACACTTCCTGCCCTTAAGGGGCAGGTGGAGCTTCTCTATATTCTTTCCCTTTTCATCAGCTGAATGCAGGAGTTGTAGAGAATGATGGGGCTCCAGAGGATGGTGTAGCCACAAATTGGCAGGAGCCCGTGTCCCTGAGTCAGTATGTGATGAAAAGCTTCCTGCTGATTCAGAAACGCTTGCCATGGATTGTTACGTGATTTGAGCTATTACTTTTGTGAATACATTTGCTAAAGCAATTTAGCCTACCATAACTAATATAAATTCAATTTAGACAGAAAGGCAGAAAAATAGACTACTTGAAAAGCCAGACTTAAAGGGGCTAGGGAGAACAATGAGAACAATAACATTGAGAACAGTGTTAGATTGGGATCTGAGAAAGAGGTATCTGGGCCGAGGAGGTTTGGGATTGAATGGATTCCCCTTTCTGGTCATATGCATTGCTATTGCATGTCTAAAGATCTTTCCATTTTGTGCCCTTGGCAGAAGAGGTGAAAGGGTGGGTGTGGGTGGTAGTGGAGGGTAGCAGAGGTAATAGGGTAGGAGATAAGCACTTGAATGTGTCTTCAGGAGTACCTGGACAAGTGGGCTGAGATGGTACCTGATCCTGGGAGGGTCACTGGGCCCTGAGTATGTCTGTCATCTCTGTTTTGCCAGTGTGCTCAGGGCTTCAGACTCCTCACTATACCATAAATGGGAACTTATTGGTTCAATAGCACACTGACTTTTAAAACTAAAGAATAAAGGTTTTTTTTTCTTTAGGCACAGTAAGGAGCATTCAATAATCTTCAAATTTACCTCATCAAAATCAAGCCACAATCAATCAAACAGAACAGTAGTTCATTCTCACACAATTCATGAGTTAGAGCAAAACTCCCATCACCTCACATTAGGACATTAAGATAATTACTTATCTCTTGAGGGCAGGGAGTGAAGTGCTATACCTCATTTCTGATCACATAAACCAACTGTTATGGGAAGAGAGGTCATTTGTAAGAGAGAAATCTGGATTGATGGCACCAGCCACAAAGGTCAAATGGTCACTAGTGAATCTGGGCCCAAACTTAGCTGAGAAAAATAGATGAAGGCACATTAACTTTGGGCAAATGAAATAAGTTAGAGGTTAGGTGAATTTATGGGCTTCCCTGGTGACTCAGCAGTAAAGAAAGTAAAGAATCTGCCTGCCAATGCAGGAGACTTGGGCTTGATCTCTGGGTTGGGAGGATCCCCTGGAGAAGGAAAGGGCAACCCATTCCAATAGTCTTGCTTGGGAAATCCCATGGACAGAGGAGCCTGGTGGGCTACAGTCCATGGGATCGCAAAGAGTTGGACATGACTTATCAACTAAACAACAACAAGAAAGTAAATTTAGGTGAGTGTAGTAAATGGTGACATACAAATTTTGACAAGCATTTGGTAGTTTAAAATGAGACATCTGCCTGTAACTTCACCTGTTTGTACTTGTGTTTTCTATTATTTTTCTTTTTCCCTAGAATTTTTTTGAAGACAAAAATTCAAAACACCTTTTCACTTTTGTCTCAGCTGGACCAAGAGAAGAAAGACATCAACACTTATCAAAATCTAAGTTAAGATTGGTAAGGAGAGCAAACTACCCCCCAGAACAGTTATGGTGACCATAGTCTTCTCTCTTAGAGGAGGGAGGGGGATGGGTTAAGTGAGGACAGGCTTTCTCCCTGGGAGAAGGCTAAGGATGAGATGATTGGTCCTCTTTGCCTCCTTGAGTTTTTCCCTCATGAGATTTTCCCGTGTGTGTGTGTGTGTGTGTGTGGTTGTTAACTTTTATGCAGAAATAATTTAGAACATGTAGTCAAGTTGCAAGAATAAGGGTAGAACACAGGACACCCATGTACTCTTTCCCCATATTCATGTATCTTAACATTTTGCTGGATTTATCGTTTGTAAGTGCTCGTCTGCTGTCTATTTAACACACAAATACACACACATAATTTTTTTCTGAGCAATTTGCAGGAAGATGGTATACCTCATTGCCTTTTATGACGAGATACTTCAGTGTGTATTTCCTAAGACTAAGGAAATGTGCCTCTTAACCACAGCACAATTATTAATTTCACTACATTTAACATTAATACAATATTCTGATCTATCTACGATATTACAATTTTTTCAGTTGACCCAATAATGTCCCTTGTAGCATTTTCTACCCATAGATTGGGTATAGCATTCCCATTAGTTATGTTTTTAGTCTCTCTATCTGAAGCATTTCTATAGCCTTTCTTTGTCTTTGAAAACATTGGCCTTTATGAAGAATTCAATTCTTTTTCGTTTTTAATATATAGAATGTTCTTCACTTTTGGTTTGTCTGATGTTTCTTGATGGTCAGCTTTAGGTTATAATCCTGGCATAATCTTTAGATAGCATCATGTCTGGAGGCACACAAAGTCCATCTGCCTCTCATTGGCGATGCTAATTTTGTTCCCCATCCACTTTCAGGAGACCCTTTAAGACCATGAAGACATTCTATGCCTCATCAACAATTCCCTCCAGATTTAGCAACCATCGATGATTCTTGCTTGGACTGACCTTTGCTCTGGCACTTACAAAATGATGATTTCCCATCTCCAGCCCTCCCCTCATTTACCTGTCAGCCTTTGGCACACCTGTGATTCTGTCAGAAGAGTGCTTTTCTTTACAGAACTCAGAACTGATTCTCATGATGTATAAATTTGAATTCTATTTTCGTATGTAGGAATAGTATGTTTTACCCTTATATCTGACAGCTTACTAAAATAAGATATTAAAGAAAACTCATTTCCATCTTGGTTTAAAAAATATTATGTTCTCTTAAATACAGTTTAGGTAGAATGAGGCTGGAGCATGAGTTGGAGGTCTTTAGCCATTGTTAAACAAGGAAGTAAGAAAACAAACATTTGACTCTCATGGACAGAGGGCTGGTTGAAGAAGGACTTCCTCTTTTTTTTAAGTCTTTATTGGATTTGTTACAATATTGCTTCTGTTTTCTGTTTTGGCTGGGAACCATGTGGGATCTTAGCTTACCAACCAGGGATTGAAACTGCTTTGGAAGGCGTTTTCCACTGGACTACAAGAGAAGTCCTTTTTAAAAGAGGATTTCCTCTTTGTGTTAAATCATCCCCTTTTACTAGGTAAAAAGAAAATATACTCTGTATGTGTGTGTGTATATGGTCACACCATGGGTAGTATGTGGCACGATTCTAATCACTTTCCCTTCCTGGCTGTTGACAAATGGTGTGGATTAGAAGATCAGCCTCTCACAAAAGAAGACAGAGTGATTAGACAGCAAGACTGTTAATTAGAATGTTAGGACCCAGCAGGGCCCCATCTCACTGAGAAGCTGAATGAAGGCAGCTAAGATTGTGAAAAGCAGGAGAGAAACCACGTGAAATATTTATTGGTGCCCAAATCTCTAATATCCGGAGGGAAAAAAAAATGCCAAGTCCCAACCCCAAACAGGACTTAAACTCTTAGGGAAGAGAGTGAATTCTAGCTGAGGTTTTGGGCAAGTACCAAGATTAGATTAAGCAGTGAATGATGGCTGTTAACAGTAACAACGAGGTATATGTATTTCTTTAAACCTTGCTCTAAGTGCTATAATCAATTTTTATCTATAATAATTTGGAATGAATTATCATGCTTTGTTAACTTAATAAAGTATTCTATTTCTATAGAAAAAGCACAGAGGCACAGAAGAGCGTATTAAAGTCTTTCTCCAATGGGAAGCCTTTTGCTCCAATTTATGGTCACGGTCCAAGGCCAGGTCTACCCAGGAGCAGCCAGTTCATATTGGTGTAAGAGGGAAGAGTCCATATGTGCAAACTCCCAAACCCAAACCTTCAAAAGAAGGTGGCAACCAATTTTTTTTTGGAGGAATGAGATGATGAGAGGGTCCATGAAGGTGCCAGGAACCAGGAATCCTGCCCTGCATGGGTGTTTGTGGCTCCACAGTCTGGGAGATGACTTTTGGCATAAGAGTCAATTGAAAAACTGGTGAGGCCTTGAATACAACATGGACGTGGAACAACAGACTGGTTCCAAAGAGGAAAAGGAGGATGTCAAGGCTGTATACTGTCACCCTGCTTATTTAACTTATATGCAGAGTACATCATGAGAAATGCTGGGCTGGATGAAGCACAAGCTGGAATCAAGATTGCCGGTAGAAATATCAATAACCTCAGATATGCAGATGACACCACCCTTATGCAGAAAGTGAAGAAGAACTAAAAAGCCTCTTGATGAAAGTGAAAGAAGAGAGTGAAAAAGTTGGCTTAAAGCTCAACATTCAGAAAACTAAGATCATGGCATCTGGTCTCATCACTTCATGGCAAATAGATGGGGAAACAGGGGAAACAGTGTCAGACTTTATTTTTCGGGGCTCCAAAACCACTGCTGATGGTGATTGCAGCCATGAAATTAAAAGACGCTTACTCCTTGGAAGGAAAGTTATGACCAACCTAGACAGCATATTAAAAAGCAGAGAGATTACTTTGCCAACAAAGGTCCGTCTAGTCAAGGCTATGGTTTTTCCAGTGGTCATGTATGGATGTGAGAGTTGGACTGTGAAGAAGGCTGAGTGCCGAAGAATTGATGCTTTTGAACTGTGGTGTTGGAGAAGACTCTTGAGAGTCCCTTGGACTGCAAGGAGATCCAACCAGTCCATCCTAAAGGAGATCAGTCCTGGGTGTTCATTGGAAAGACTGATGCTAAAGCTGAAACTCCAGTACTTTGGCCACTTGATGTGAAGAGCTGACTCATTGGAAAAGACCCTGATGCTGGGAAAGATTGAGGGCAGGAGGAGAAGGGGACGACAAAGGATGAGATGGTTGGATGGCATCACTGACTCAATGGACATGGGTTTGGGTGGACCCTGGGAGTTGGTGATGGACAGGGAGGCCTGGCGTGCTGTGGTTCATGGGGTTGGAAAGAATCGGACACCACTGAGCAACTGAACTGAACTGAATGCAGCAACTTCTTTTTCTAGATGCCTCTTATCCTCACCGTGAGGCCCATCTCTGCCATTTTCTAAACTCCTTTTGCCATGTTTCTGTTCTTGCTGATGCCACACAGTCTAAACTGCTAAGGATGGGGGGCCTGTTAAAGTATTTCCCTCTGTTAGAAAAAGTAAAGGGACTTCCAGAAGAGATGCCTTGGAAACTGGTGATATACACTGCCAAGGGTGGAGGCAAAAGCCCTTCTTAATTAAAAAGAAAGATGTTTGGAAGCTGGAGAGTAGACTGAAAGCACTGGCCATAGAGCAGTTTTGTGTATTTTATTTTTTTGGTAGTATCTTTTTATAATAGGACATAGTGCTTTACACTTCAAAGCAGTTATTTATTTATTTAGCTGTGTTAGGTCTTAGTTGCAGCACGTGAGGTCTTCTGATGCCGCACACGGACTCTCTCACTGTGGGCTCCAGAGCGCATGGGCTTCAGTAGATGCTGCACGCAGGCTCAGTAGCTGTGGCTCTCAGACTCAGTTGCCCTGCAGCATGTGGGATCTTAGTTCTCTGACCAGGTCTCGAACCCATGTTCTCTGCATTGCAAGGCGGATTCATTACCACTGGGCCACCAGGGAAATCCCACGAAGAAAATTATTTGAATTGCAGCCCACCATTTCCAAGCTTTGTGATCTCTGGTATTAGTTACCTAAACTCTCTAATCATCGGTTTTGCCATTCTTATCATAGAGTTAATAGCACTTACCTCTTGGTGTTGTGAGGAGTAAATTTAATAATTTTTATAAATCTCTTACTACAAAGCTTGAAACACAATGAGCATTAAATAAATGGTGGCCAGTGTTGGGAGCTATTACTGTCAGGCCTAAATTACAGTGCCTGGTATTGAAATGCCTGTGCAATCTGCCTCCAGCTTGCCTACTTATCTTGTTTCCTACCATTCATCTGTTCATTCCTGCTACAGCAGGAATGTTCATCATCAGCCTGAACCAGGCTCTAGCCTGGCCTGGGCCCATTTCATCTCCCTGTTCTCACCTCCTTCTTACTACAACTTCGGGGGAAATGCCCCTGCCTGTGCTTTCATCTCA
Source organism: Bos indicus x Bos taurus (assembly GCF_003369695.1). Taxonomy (NCBI): domain Eukaryota; kingdom Metazoa; phylum Chordata; class Mammalia; order Artiodactyla; family Bovidae; genus Bos; species Bos indicus x Bos taurus. The sequence continues at coordinate 132,854,576 of NC_040076.1, forward strand.
TCCCCTGAGGCTCAATGTTAGTCCCATTTCCTCCCTGAAGCCCTTTATAGCTATTTCTGCTCACTTTAGGCTCTACTCGGCAACCCACTCCAGTACTCTTGCCTGGAAAATCCCATGGACGGAGGAGCCTGGAGGGCTGCAGTCCATGGGGTTGCTGAGGGTCGGACATGACTGAGCGACTTCCCTTTCACTTTTCACTGTCATGCATTGGAGGAGGAAATGGCAGCCCACTCCAGTGTTCTTGCCTGGAGAATCCCAGGGACAGGGGAGCCTGGTGGGCTGCCGTCTCTGGGGTCGCACAGAGTCGGAGACGACTGAAGTGACTTAGCAGTAGGCTCTACTGTTCTCTGAGTCACTATTGTAATTACTGTTTGTGTTGCAGAGTTTAGTGCTGCATTATATAGAGAAGAGTTTTCTGTGATGGTAGAAATACTCTTGAGCTGGGTTGTCCAAAAAAGCAGCCACTACCTTTATGTGACTATTGAGAATTTTAAATGCAGCTGCCAGAGAAGGCGATGGCACCCACTCCAGTGCTCTTGCCTGGAGAATCCCATGGACAGAGGAGCCTGGTGGGCTGCAGTCCTGGTGGGCTGCAGTCCATGGGGTCGCTAGGAGTCAGACACGACTGAGTGACTTCACTTTCACTTTCATGCATTGGAGAAGGAAATGGCAACCCACTCCAGTGTTCTTGCCTAGAGAATCCCAGGGACGGCGGAGCCTGTTGGGCCTCCATCTATGGGGTTGCACAGAGTCAGACACAACTGATGTGACTTAGCAGCAGCAGCAGCAGCAGCAAAGTGATTAAAGTAGTTAATTTTAAATTCGTTTTCATTTTAATTAATTCAACTTTACATTACGATTTTTAAAATTGGAGTATAGTTAATATACACTGTTGTGTCAGTTTCTGCTGTGCAGCAAAGTGAATCAGTCATACATATCTCCACTCTTTTTTAGATTCTTTTCCCATATAGATCATTACAGAGTATTGAGAAGAGGTCTCCGTGAGAAGTAGGTCTTTATTAATTGTCTATTTTAAATACAGCAGTGTGTATGTGTCAATCCCAATCTCCAATGTATCCATCCCACCTTCTCCCCTGTAAGGTAAGTTTGTTTTCTATGCCTCTATTTCTGTTTCATAAGTTCATTTGTGCCGTTTTTTTAGATCCCACATATAAACAGTATCGTATAATTTAACACCCTTTGCAGCAACACGGATGGACCTAAAGGTTGTCATACTGAGTGAAGTAAGTCAGCTTTACATTTGAATGGCCCCTTGGCTCCTTGTGTGGACCATCTCCTCTGACAAAAGCTCTTGTAAGAGGTAGTACTCCTGTGTTCCCATTGGCCTCATAAAGCCAAACCTATCTTCTCTTTCTATGGTAACCCCTTTGCCCATAGAGAAATCAAGGGTGGACTTAGGGAAAAAAGGAAGACATGGGATAGAGGGGCAGTGCTCAATCAGAGGAGGTGGGTGTGAGCTAGATGGAAGTTGGGGTGAATGGGACCTAGTCAGATGCCTCCCATCTGTTCGTGAGTCTTCCTATAGAATTGGCCTCAGTGTCCAGCAGGATTTAGAGGAGCCCTGTTACCCACAGGGCTTACACCCTCACAAGTGAGTGAAGTCTCTCATGGTGGCCCCTGAGTCATGGTGTCCGACCCTTTCAGGGATCCCTGGAGATGGTGCTGTAGCAGCCCAGTTGGCCTAGACCAAGCCTCTGCTTGACTCTTCCTTCCAAACTTGACCTTTCTGAGAGAATCCTCTCCCTGTCCCTCAGCTCTGGTTCCTGATTTCAGACTCTTCAGAGCTGCCCCAGCCTCCTCCCTGTCTGTCTTGAGTCTATTTGTTTATATTTCCCAATAGTTTATGAACTTTTAGAGATCACAGACCTCTTTGAGAAGCCAACTAATGCTATGGACACACTTCTTAGGAAAATGCACATGGCCATATTCATACACAATTTTGCAAATTGTTTTGGGGAGGTCACAGATCCCTTGAAGCCCAGGCTCAAGTCTGAGACCCTTGGCTAGGAACATGTTCTTTAATCTGACTTCAGTGGTTTCATATGCTATTCCTTCCTCTCTCAGCACCAGCTCAGCTCTAACTAATTCTGTACTCATTGGGCAATGTTTTGATGACTGGTTGAGGGCTCTAGTTACCTACTGACAGCAACAGTAACTCTAAATAGCTATGAGAACATTTCAGTTGCTATAAATATCTATCCTTATTGGTAGGTTAATAGATTGGCATTATGGCTTCTAAATCCATTCCCCAGCTTGCAAAAGAGTTTTTAGAGCCTGATATCTGGGTGAAATAATACGATTCATAAAACAGCAGTACTGAGCTACAGTCTCGGGCTGACAGTACACTCTCCCCCCCACCCCCGCCCCCGCTCATCACCTGTAGTTAATTAGAGGTTTGCAGCCCTGGATCTGTCATGTAGTATCATTCATATCCTCAACTGAACTTTGAATGTGCACTTCTCTAACTTGGTTGGGCTTTCTTCTGTTCTCACCTGAGCCTCTGTTTCACAGACCACAAACATTGAGTTAGTGGACATGCTGAGATCATTTCTTGCAGAGCCCATGGAGGGAAGGGGCTGGTCCAAGTTTCCACAGCTGGTTCCACAAGGCAGGGCTAGAACCCAACTGCCTTCTATACCAGCTCAGTCTCTCAATTTCTCTATGCTGTATGAGCAATTTGTTCTGGAACTTTGGCTAAAATGACTTAAGAAGTAGAGTCTGTACCATATGTATAGAGACACCTCATTGCCTGCTTTGGATAGATTCTTGCAAATTTGATAATAGAGTGAATTTCAGTAAGTTATATATCCTATCATGTCTTTCAAAGACTACAGATGTATTCCTTCTGTAAAAGCTTTCAGCCTTGGGTATATACGTGGATACAACTGAGAAAACCATGTGCTTAGAGGGAAAATAATTTTCTGATGAAATATTCAACTAATGTTTGGAATAAACCAACAAATACTAAAGTGTGAGATAACAATCTTTTTGTCTAGACGAAGATATAGCCAGTCTATTTCTTTAAACTTAATATGCATTTTCCTCTACCCACAGGTAAATATTCCTTTTGAAAAGCTTTCTTCTTTCTGAGGGGTTTATCTTGCATGATTACTTTTAATTGTTTATTTAACAGCCTGGATTAGCTTGCTGCAATGTTTGCTCAGCATCTTGTGTAAATTCTTTATCATTAAAAGTCAGTTTTCCTGATGGCGTTATTGAAATTTATTATTTCTATAAGTATGCCTTTCTCTGTAGTGGAGATTCTGTAAGTGGAATAGACAAAGGAAGAAACAATTATTTTGGTTTTTACTAGCCATGGGATAGTCTATTTTACTTCTAATTAGAAAAACTCTGAAAGGTTATATGAGATAACATTACGTTTTGGATGCTTTAGAAAGAAAGTCTGGTGTCAGTTTTCCCTTGGTTACTTGCCATGATTATCTTTGCTGGGGCCAACATGATCAGAATAACTTTCTTTAGCCTGATCCTGTAACCAGTACATTTTGTAATATAGATGCTTTCAGGAGGAAGAACTTGAACAATAATCATTTCAGCCTGCTTCCCGCTAAACTTTTAACTAGAGCAGCTAATAGGAAGCAAACGCTTGGGTTTGAATTTCATCTCCTTTTGTTTTCCCTGCTCACTCTCTGGAAAAGGGGCTAATGAACAGTGAAACCGCTGAGTTTGAGCCGCAGAGGAGAGGACACTCTTTCTGGGGAGGCTGGTGCTGTGTAATCAGCTCCTGAATTGTCGCAAGATGCCCCAGGTTTTTATGAAGGTGTCTGAAATAGCCAGGATCCAGCACTGAGGGGAGTAAGGAGAAGAAAAGATGGGGTTCCAATGGGCACGATGTCTACTCTGTCCTTTGGATTGAAGCTGTACTACTCCCAAAGAAGGCTCCTTAGAGAAAAAAAATGTGAAAGGCAAATACTGGTGTGCAAATTGTAACAAACTTGTTAGTGTTTACAGTACAGATGCTGACACTGTTTAACCTAATAGCAAGCTGTTTTCTAAGCATCTTTCAGAGAGTAATTAAAAGGTTCCTACACACACTGAAACCAATTATAATAAAATTTTATTTGTAGGGAGTGCTCAAGACTTAAGGTAAAAAAAAAAATCAGGATTCATAACCCAACTGAAGATGTCTTCCTGCCACAGGCAACAGGGATGCTGCCGAGAAGAACCCAATTAAAGACCAGAACTTGGTTACGAAGGCGGAGACCTCAAATCAGCTTTTCTTTGACCCAACCCAGTGCTACTTTAATGAGGGAAAGAAAAAGTTCACTCCTGCCACATTATTAAGTAGAAATTGGAAGAAAGAACAGGTTATTCCTTTGGAAAAAAAAGACCGAGGGAATGATGTGAGCCTGCTTGAAGAAGTTGCAGTAGCAGCAGGGTTTGAAAAAAATCAATGTTGAGAGGGTTCTAAGAAGATGCTTTTTTTCTGGAGAAAAAAGCATTCTTTGGGCATAATAAATGGTTTATATTTATATTTGTGGGTTGTTGTCAAACAAAACAAAACGAAACAACACCATCCAGCAGGTTAATCTGCATACCCCAGCTGAATTCCAGGAGAGAAGCATTAGGAGATTCATCTCCTCATTCTGAGACCCTCACTGACTGGCTGTGTGACCTCAGAGAAGTCACTTTCCTGCTCTGAGTCTCAGGATCCTAGGATCTGTAAAGTGAAAGGAACACTTCTGGTTCTAGAAAGCCTCAATCTTGCTATAATAATACTCTGGATTCACAAAATGTCTGCTCCTCTAACCCCTAAATAATTTGGAAAATGCTGTCAGCCCTTAACACCGCTCTATAATCCACAGGCATTAGTTTCTTTATTGCAGTTGGAGTTATGGAGAGTCAGTGAAGTTATGTGGCAGGCACAAGGTGACCTTGTCATTTTTCAGAGGAGGATAAAGAACTGTACTCCTGACTTCAGCCCAGAACTTAAGCCGTTCAGGCCAGAATTGTATGGAAAATGATAAAGATTCTGATGGAATTTGATGTATGGTGCTGTCCTTAATTAACTACATCGAATCAACTCAGTCCTATGAGTCTTCCCATTTTTTCCTCAGGCCTCTGTCCTTTTTGTTCTCTGACCAGAGCTCATCAACAGCAGCTATAGCTAAAGATACCAGGATGCCAGTGATGTCGTCTTTTTACATAGTCTTTGCTACACCTGTGGGGTGAGGGATGTGACCTGAGCACCTGCATGTGTGGGAACAGCTAATATATCACCAACTTCCTTCCAGGATGTTCTGACATTCATTCTCCACTTTCGCAGCCAGTTCTGTCTTCAGTGTCTACTGGAAGAGATGTCCTGGGCTGAAAATTTGGGGCCCTTTGCAAGGATGTATCTTTGGCTGGCAGCTCTCACCCATGTTTCTTGGCCCCATCAGTCAGCATGCTCCAGCTCCCTGCCACAGTCCCTGCTCCTGTCTCTGGGAGCTCCTGGGGGGATGTCAGCTATGACTGGCACATGGGCATATGATACTTTCACCCTCTCTCCAGCGAGAGAGACTCATAGGATGCTGACAATCGTCGCTGCTGCTCAAGGGCCTGGTGTAAGTCCCTGGGCCTAGAACTGAGGCTGTTTGAGTGTGTCATCTCTGGTTGTGGCCTGTTATGCTTGAACCAAACTTTTGTACTTCCTTGCTGTCTTTTCTCAAGATAGGACTTCTTTATTTTTGTCATCCTTAATTATAGTTTACATTAGTGTTTATATTGATTGTTTTCATATTGTTTTTATTGGAGTATAGTTGAGTTATAATATTGTGTTTTAGTTTCAGCTGTGCAGCAAAAAGTATATCAGTTATATATATACAGTGTGTATATATCCACTCTCTTTTAGATTCGTTTCCCATATAGGCCATTACAGAGTATTGAGTCCCAGAGTTCCCTGTGCTATATATTAGGTCCTTATTTTATATATATAGTAGTGTGCATATGTCAATCCCAAGTTCCCAATTTATTCCTACCCCCTTACCCTCTGGTAACCATATATTTGTTTTTTTCTATGTCTGTGACTGTACTTCTGTTTTGTAAATAAATTCATTTGTACTCTTAAAAAATCATTTATTCATTTATGTATTTTTGGCCGTGCTAGGTCTTCATTGCTGCATTGGCTTTTCTCTAGTTCCAGAGAGTGGGGGCTGCTCTCTAGCTGTGGTGCAAGGACGTCTCACTGTGGTGATTCTCTTATTGTGGAGCATGGGCTCTAGGGCACGTGGGCTTCAGTAGTTACAGCTCCTGGACTCTACAGCACAGGCTCAATAGTGGTGGTGCATGGGCTTAGCCTGCTTCTGGGCATGTGAGGTCCTTCCAGATCAGGGATTGAACCAGTGTCCTCCGTACTGGCAGGCGAACTCTTCACGACCGAGCCACCAGGGAAGCCCTGTATCCTTTTCTTTTTGATTCCTCACCTAAATGATATCATATGGTACTTGTCTATCTGACTTATAACTCAGTTTGACAATCTTTAGAACAAGACTCACTTTGGAGGGTCCTTAGTTTCTTCACATGAAGAGACTCATCATGTCTGATTCTTCAGGCTCAAGCTGAAGTGCTCACCTCCTTGGATTCTAAAGGTAGTCAAAGCTGCCCTTGGGCGCTTGATATCTTGGTCCATGATGTTAAAAGACAGAAGGAAGAGCCCTCAGTTAGCTTGCTTCTTCCTCTGGTGGGAGGTCTCATACTAGGGGATAGGAGGAGAGAATAGTATTTGGTGCTCCAGTTCAGTATTCCTGAAGCCCTCTCAGCATGCATCCCAGGCTCCCTTTGACCAAAGTAAAAGGTGGAGAACTTGCTTCTGTAATGACCGTCTCTTCTTTCTCTGCTTCTTCAAGTCTTCAATGCCTGTCACTGGAAGTGTGATGTGTCCTTAAGCTCCACCTGCTTGCTAGGAATCTCCATGGGGCTGTCTGTCTTGGCCTGACCCTCATAGATTGGGCCTTGTGCTGTGAGCCCCTCCTCTTTCTTTCCTCCCCATCTATCCAAGGTGCCACTCCATCAAGAGCTGATCTTTTCTAAAAATGATAAGCTGAGGTGTTGCGTAAGGATCATGACTTTGCCCTGCCTCTTTCAGCTGGCTGTTCCTGATGGAATGTGATTAGATCTGAGAGCTGATACCCACTTTTTGGGTTTTGGGACAAAAGACCAAAAGCCTTGCCATGAACGTGATGACGAGAGGTCACCTGAGAGTGGATGGGGACTGCCTGTGAGACAGTCCGCACGTGTGGCCCTTCACTCACCTCTTTACCATCCTTCAAGATTGTTATAAGTAAAACTTATGACTGTCTAGACCCGGAGCATGTGGTCTCTCTGAAAGGCACTTCTACCTGTTACTGTTTAAGATAATGCGTGTTGCCTGTCTGTTAGAGTAAGGAAGGCTGACAGAAGAGAGAAAGTCTGGGGCTTCAATCATTAGGCAACAGAGGAGTTGGAGGTGGATATAAGAGAATTAAAATGGTGACCAATGGAAGCCATGGAGGAAGAGAAGTGAGTGAGGATACAGAGAGAAGAGGGCATTGGAAATATTTGATCCATTATTTCAGGGAGATCTTGGTTATTAACACAGAGGTTAAAGGAGGAATAGGGTAAATAGGTGGAGGGAAATGTACTGAGTAGGATGGAACGGACATTCTCCTTGGAGGAGTCAAGGTGAAGGTCATTGTTAGATTTAAGGACAAGGGCAACGGGACTGCTCTGGATGTTCTGGAATACTCACACTCCCAGCAGTCCATGCTGAGCAGATGGGCGGAAGGATGACTGAAAGAATGAATGAACACTGCCAGTATACTCCCTGAGCCTACAAAAACTTGCTGGGTGAGTCAGAGTTATTAATATAAATAGTTACGGTGGCAACAATATGTCCCAGTGACGGTCCTATTTTAAAAATTAACTTTAAAAGCTATTTTAAAATGTTGTTCTAAATCCTACGTGCATTCTCTTTTGCATTCTTTTGAGGACTCGAGTCTGTTATTTACAGTGTTTATTACTTTTAAGCATATGGGTGTACATATGAAGTCTGTCCACTTTTTTCCAGAACTAGTAAACAGACTGAGAACAGGACCAATATAATCATATTCATTCTGCCATTGACCTTGTGCAGGCTTTCCAAGGTCAGGAATGGTAGTTGGATTTTTGTCAGAATTGACTTGTTTTCAGCAGGAGCTGGGTCTCCCGCCTACTAACATTTGTAATCTTTCCTTACTATCTAGCCTGCTGTAAAATTACTAGTACAGTTTCCCCAGGCAATGACTTTGTGATTTTCTACTCTTTTATTGATCAATAAACAGTTTTAAACCAAAAGCCCCACAGTGAGAATAGAAACTTATTTGGTACTTGTAACTACCTGCCTTGGAGAAGAAAGAGGGATTGGAGAGATAAGAGCCTTAGGCTCCTGCGGTCTTCTTGATGCCAACACCAATAGATAAAACTAGAAAAATACAGCCATGGGTTAACAAAACAACAATTGACTACACTATGCTAAATAACCCATTGTTTTGCATGGAATTAACCCATTGTTTCCTTGTCCCATGGTTATATGTATCACTTTCTGTAAACTTCAAGGAGGCAGGCTTTGGTTTTTCACTTGTGCCAAAAACAGTGTCTAACTCAGAGTTCGTATTTAGGAAAAAATAATGGAGCTATTGGAATTGAGAATAAGAGGGTGGATTTATGTCTCTGGTATACTGAGATTGGTTTCCAGTAATTTCCTTGCATAAATCTGATCTCTCCAGCTAGATTTAAGGAGAGACCCTAGGCCCTGTCTGTTTTTCGCTTCCTATGGGAGCAAATTTAGTATGACCATAGAAATACCTCTAGGTAGTAATGACTGTGTTTCCAATGGTTATGGCTTCCCATCAACCTATTTGTTTTCGTTTGGCTTTGTTTTTGGGTAAATAGAATTTTGAAAATAAGTCTAGTAAATAAGGTATCATTTTCTTTTAAAGTAAAACCAAATCAATAACCAGCTAAGGATAACAGAAAATTTGTGATTTGAATTGAAAACTGTTCACGTGGGTGCATTTTGAAGGATGACAGAGTTTTCTTCTCACATTTGTTGATGTCGTTTGTTTTATCCAAGGAGAATTTGAAGATAGGATGAAGTGAAAGTGTATTGTTTTCTGGAGCAATGTTGAGTCATTTGCTTTTCTGATAAGAAATGTTGAAAAACTGTTGACTTTTGGTTTTCTTGTTTTCCATGGGGACATCACTGGCAAATACCTGTTGTCTGTGTAATGCTTAGAATTCAGAAATGGAAAATTCAGTGATAACACGGCAGGGTATCAAGAAACAGGGAAGGATAAAAGAGCTTTTATAAATTCATCAAAAAGTAAGAACATTCTTTCCACAAATATTCCTTGAATAAAACACGTGTTTTAATTCACCCAACATGGAATCCGGATACTGGACCTGGAAGGGCCTTGTATGTCAGTCGCTCGGTTGTGTCTGACTCTTTGCAACCCCATGGACTGTAGCCTGCAAGTTCCTCTGTCATGAAATTCTGCAGGCAAGAATACTGAGGTGAGTTGCCATTTCCTTCTCCAGTGGATCTTCCTGACCCAGGGACTGAACCTGGATCTCCCTTATTGAAGGCAGATGCTTTACTGTCTGAGCTACTAGGGAAGCCCACTAGGGAAGCTACTAGGGAAGGGCCTTGGGAGCCTTTATTTCAGTCTGCTCATTCACATGAAAGGGAATGGATTCAGAGCAGCTCAGGGCTGTTTGAAGTCACATAGTGAGTCAGTGGCAGAGCCTCCCACTCTGGGGCTTCCCTGGTGGGTCAGTCGGTAAAGAATCTGCCTGCAATGCAGGAGACCCAGGTTCCATCTCTGGGTAGGGAAGATCCCCTGGAGAAGGGGATGGCTACCTGCTCCAGTGTTCTTGCCTGGAAAATTCCATGGACAGAGTAGCCTGGCAGGCTACAGTCCGTAGGGTCGCTAAATAGTCGAACATGACTGAGCAACTAACACTTTTCCTCTCACTTTACTCCTATTCTGGCCCCCAGCCATGGGTTATAAAGAGTGATTGCCACCCTTGATGGCCCTCTACCGTGGCACCCGCAGAAACAAATCTGTGCTCCGGTTACAGATGGATGCTCAAGTGGCCTTTGCCTGTCTGTTTTCTCCAGGTGGCCTCCTCAGGTTGCTGGGTACCTTGGGGCCCAAGGGTCCCTTTCCAGGGCATGGACAGGAATCCTGGGGATGGAACGAGGAGTGAAGTTTATTGTTTTGAGATCCTCAACCCACTTCTCCGCACCCAGAAGTTGTCTCACGCCCATGGGCTCCGTGTGTCACGGCTGCAGCCTAGCAGACCTAGTAGCCTTGAGGCAGAAGGCCTTTCACTCAGCCAACTGATGAAAACTCTGTCCTTTTCAAAATGTCCCAGAAAGCCAAAATAACTCATATATCCCACGCAACTGTAGAGCAGATTTATGTCCCTTTAAGAACACATGTGGTGTAAAAAGATGAAGGGAGAGAGGGCCTAAAGTTTTACATATGGCACCAAGGTAATCCTAGCCGAGTTGGCTCCTCTCCGGAGCCCGCCTGCAGGGTATAATTAGAATGGAGATAGCCATCCCAACAGATCTATACTTGAGCAAGTCGTGGCTGTGACAAAATTGGAACCAAGGCTAAATTTATCAATAACAGGGTTTAAAAAAAGGAAAAGAAGACAAATGAATTTGAAATTTCTCCTTGTTTATTTTAATGTGCAGAACATTTTCTAGCTGATTTATGCCACAGCTTCAGTGTATTTTTCATTTTTTATTTATTTTGCAGTTAATTGGATTTCCAGGCTTTGCAGCCAGTCACTGCAATTGATCCCTGAAAAGATGGATTTATTGCTTAGACAGGCAGAATTCTGACAATCTTCAGAGGCTGGAAAATGAAAGAAAACAGCCCATATATAGAATATTGTGGGTCACCATTGGGTCAGATCAGGGAAATATGTTACAGCTGGCAGGTTTATGCCAGAACTTCAATACAAGTAATCTTCTTGAATGGGCAGCTCCAGGATCCAGTGGAATATTTTGTAGGATATTGTCAGTGATCCATGCTTAGGAGGAAATGTAGCTTAAGATGGAGACACCAAAGTAGATGTCAGATCCTGGATAGGTTGGATCTATGGTTGCAGAATTTTTGATAACTAAACTGGACACAGCTCACACGTTTGATGGCTCCATAAGGAAGAGGACCTTATTTTTCCTGTTGGATGACTTTGTTGAAATGACATAATGGGTCAAGAGGCAGAACCAATATGGAACTCACGCCTTTAACTACTCTTCCAGAAGTTTCTGGAAATTTGTCAGCTGATAAGCAGCAGAATGTTGCCCTTCGTTCTGTAAAAGTCTGACATCCATTTAACCATTCCTCTAGCCATGCATCCATTTATCCATATAATAATATTTTTTATTGAGCTCCTACTATATACTAAATCCTTTGCTTGATGCTAAGCATAGAAAATGAATATTTAAAAAATATAGTCTCTACCTTCGCAGAGATTGTAATCTACTGGGCAAGTGCTAATTACAAATTTGCTGAGAATTAGAGAAATTCAGGAAGCTGCATGTTCATATTACAAGTGGACCTACCCTGATCTGGGGGTTGGGGAAGACTTTCATGAGAAGATGCTGTGAGCTGAGACCTGAAGGACTGAGTAGACAATGGTCAGATCATATGTAAAATAGAACTCTCACCCATAATCTGCAGCAATCGGCCCCCAAAACTAAATTGTTATCTATAGTAACCAGCCTGGGCTGCCGGCCTGTTGTCTATATAAGTCAGATGTGTAGGAAGTCAAAACAGTCTCTGTAGCAACCAGCCCAGGAGGCCAAACAATAACTCCTGTAACAATTGGTTCTAAACAGCCAGGACTTGATTAATAACTGACAGCTTCCCTAATTTTTGTTCTTACTTCCAACTTAGTTCACCAAAGAAAGCCAGATCTGTACCCCTAACCAGTCACGTAGAATGTCCTGCTCCTAGTTTTCCCACCTACAGCTTTCCTCTGCCTACAATCCCCGATCAGGGCCCACATGAAACCTTCCCTTTCTCTGCTATAAAGCAGTCTTCCTCCTCTGCCTGCCTGTGAGGTGCTGCCCAAACTCAAGCAGGAGGGGCTGACTTTCTTGCTGTACCAAGTTCTGGATACATAGCCTTTGCTTGTTCTCACTTGGCTGGGTTTTGTTTTTCCCACAGAGCTGAAGAATGAGCATATGTGGGCCAGACAGTGGTGGGAAAAGACTGTTTCAGAAGATGGAACAGCACATGCAAAGACTTTAAGAAGGTAAGAAAGACTAAGGCACACCCTTCAAACTGGAGTCGAACATGACTGAAACATGGAGGGTGAGGGCAAGACTGTCATGAGATACGGCAGGGCATAGGGTTTTGGGGAGAAGGGTTGGGGTCCTGCAGGGCTTTTTGAGTTGTGTTGATGATTTTGGCCTTTATCCTAACCAGAGCTTCACTTATGGCCGATGTCTTGGCAGTTTTCTCCTTAACTAGCGTTTCTGCTCTGACCGGTCTCCAGCTGCTGTCTGCTGCTCTTCGTGTGAGCCACTTACATCCTGTTGTTGTAGTGAGGGCCTCCTGTTGTTTTAGTGAGGCAGACACACAGGCAAAGGTGACTTGCTGTGTGAGTCCTGCTGTATGCCAGGACCAGCTTCCCTGTCCTTCTGGGCAATGATGAGGTGAGCCCTGACTTGCCCTCTCTAATCCTGAGTCCAGCCGAGCCTAGGGGAAAGGGTCAGTGTAGCAGAGATTGGGACTTATTCCCGTATCTGTTCTCACCTTCTACGGTGATAGAACACGCTGTCAACTAGATGAGAGATATTTCCCAGTCTCCTTTGCAGTTCAGTAATAGGCTTTTATCCAAGATCTGGCCAATGGGATTTGAGGGGAAGTGATACACACAAACCCTCCCCTTCCTGCTGTCTGGAGTGTAGAGGTTGGTACCAAGGATGGCAGAATAGCCAGAAGGAACGTCATGACCTGTGCGGACTGCTTACATTCGTAAAGTTAAGCGAGAGAGAAACATATTTTTATCTCATTCAAGTCACTGTTATTTTAGTCTCTGCAATAACAGATGACCTATACTGTATCTTAATTCAGCAGTTTTCAAAGTGTGGTCCCTTAACCCCTGGAATGGGGGACTGTGTCTCTGAGACTCTTTCATGAGGCTTACTGCAGTACCGACACTTGATTCACCTTTTTTATTCTCATTTTCCCATGATTATATAGCTGAATTTTCCTGAGGCTACATGATGAGTGACATCACAGTAGATTGAATGCAGAAGCTGATACATGAATACAACTGTCTTCTATTAAGCCAGATATTAAAGAGCTTTGCAGAAGTGAAAAACAATGTCACTCTTCTCAGTAAAATTTTTCAGAAAATATAAAAATATTTGTTTACATCTTTATTTTTGCTATTTTAAAACAAATGCACGAAGAAACATTAAATTTTCTTCCATTTTAATTTCTAATGGTAAATATGGACAGATGTAACCCTGTCCATATTTTATGGAACATACATAAAAGCACTTTGGAATAGCTGATAACAAAATCCAAATGTTTGAGAGCCACTGTCTTAACTAATCCATGCAGCTAGACCTTCTCTGTTGATAAGCAGTTACCAGCTGCAGGTCCCACTGTTTTGGGGATCAGCTGGGGCAGCTGCCACTCCTTTCTGCACCCTGTTTTCTGATTTCTTCTCTCTTGGTGTCCTTTGATTCTCTAGGAATTGACTTCAGTTGGTAGAATCCACTGACTATTTCTCCCTCCTCCATCCTTCGTTGCTTCATCCATTCAGTCAATAATAAAGCCTCCTAATATGGGCTAGGACTGTGCTTGGTGAAGGTTAAAGATGACCCAAACATGGTGGCGACTTTGGTTTGGCTCACAGTCGAGCTCTGGAGAGAGGCTGTGAACGAACAGTGGCAGCTCAGGCACTCAGCGCATTAGTGATTGTGGAGAGTGTGGAGGTGATGCAGAGAAGGGGCTCATCAGCTCTGCACCGGGGGACGTGGGAGCAGTGGGTCAGGAAGGCTTTAAGGTAGAGGTGACTTGGAGGGAAACTGAAAAATAAATATAAATTAACGAACTTCTGTGCAAGGAGTGCTACGAGGGGGAAGGGCACCCAGGCAAAGGACAATGCCGGGGGAAGGGCAGGGTGACGTCATAGGGCAGGGTGTTTTTGGAAAAGTCTAAGTGGTTCATTATGGGCTGAGAAGCTGGAAAGGAGCCAGGACCCATTAAGTAATGATAAACAATCTGACTTTTATTCTTAGGGTGTGTGTTAGTCACTCAGTTGTGTCTGACACTTTGTGACCTCATGTATTGTGGCCTACCAGGCTCCTCTATCCATGGAATTCTCCAGGTAAGAATATTGGAGTGGGCTGACGTTCCCTTCTCCAGGAGATTTTCCCTGCCCAGGGTTGGAACCCGGGTCTCGTGCATTGCAGGCAAATTCATTGCTGTCTGAGCCACTAGGGAAGGCAGTTAAAAATTACAGAATAATTTTAAGCAGAGAGTGATGTGATAATATTTGATTCTAGAACTGAATCGGGGGTTTCCTTCACCCTGTTTAGGGACTGTCTTCTTGGCTTCCAAAAGACGTTGATATATTTCAGCATGACTGGTGGGTGGGGCCTCTCTGGAGAGAAACTTTCATTCAACTTATAGTTGCTGATTACCGGCCCCTCCATTTTTGAGGGGAGGAGAAGGACAAATGATTTTGAGTAAGGCTGGGAAAGTCTGTGTCCTTTGACTCGTCTGTCTGCAGAGACCCCTAGGCATTGGTGTCTAGATTCTAGGGAGGGAGGGGCTATATAATAACTAGAAAGAACTATTTTGGTCTGCAATTAGGACTACTTAACAGTTATAACTAATTATGCCTTTATAAGTTTGTGACTAATTATAAACACTTTTGAGCACTTCAGTGTGTGCTAGGCACCTTTTATGCTACACGTATTAATGCATAGAATCCTCATAGCAACCCTTTCAAGTAGGTCCTATATTATCTCCCTTCTTCTGAATAGGGAACTGAAACATGGACAGTTTATTGAATTAAACAAACACTGCAGCCTGAGGCTGCACTCTTTCTATAAATTTTAATTAAGTTAATTTAGTAATTAGGGTGCACTGGGTCTTTGTCGCCTTGTCGGCTTTCTCTAGTTGCCGCTAGTGGGGGCTGTGCTCTAGCTGTGGTGTGCAGGCTTCTCATCATGGTGGCTTCTCTTGTGGAGCGTGGGCGTCAGTGGTTGCAGCATGTGGGCTCGGTAGCTGGGGTTCTCAGACTCTAGACTGTGGGCTCAGTTGTTTGGCGCACAGGTTTACTTGCCCCACAGCACATGGAATCTTCCTGTACCAGGAATTGCACCTGTGTCCCCTGCATTGGCAGGTGGATTTTTCAACCACTGGACCAGGGAAGTCCTGAGACTTCTTCGACTGTACTCTTGACTGCCACCCTGCACTGCCTTCCAGAGCAGAGCAGGAGACTCCATACAGCAGGCTGGGCAATCTGCAGAGGATGGAGGTCCTGAGGGTAAGTTCATTACCATCATTTTTCTTTTTTCATCAAGGTCAGAGTGACTGGAGAACACATGGATAGAGGTCCAATGAGCAGCTTCAGCATCACCTGGGAATTTGTTTGGAAGGCAAATTCTGGGGCCCTTCCTCAGACCTCCTGAATCAGATACTTCCAAATTGTGGCCCAGGAAACTGTTTTTCATAATCCTGCCTGGGTGATTTTGATGCATAGTAAATAGTAAAGTTTTAGAATTACTGAATTAGAGATGAATTCTGGTGTGCCTGTGTGTGTGTGTGTGCGTGTGTGTGTGTGTGAATGTGTGTGTGTAGGGGTGGAGAGCAGATTGGAGGGAAAGACTGGAAGCCAACAGCCTACTTCTGAGGTTGTTGCCATTGTCAGAGTGAGAACTCTGAAGTTCTGAAGAGACTGAAATCAGAATCTCCAACCTGGGCTGCTCTTTAGAATCATCTAGGGAGTGTTTGAAATATACCACTGCATTGGCTTCAGCCCAGATCTATTAGATCCGAATGTCTGGGGGATAGAACCCTGGCATCAGGTTTATAAGAAAATTCCCCTCAGTGATACTAATATCCCTATAGGCTTAAAAATTAGTGGTTCTCAAACTTGAAGATGCATCCAAATCTCCTGGGGGGTTTGTTAAACAGAGGTCTGGGCTGGAGCCTGAAAATCTGTATTGCTAAGCTCCCAGATGATGTTGGTCAAGGGGCCACACTTAGGGAATCACTGCCTTGCATGTTCACCCCCTTAGTTCTGGCAGGTTAAGTGGAGGCTGTGGAACCAAACCTGGAGGGCCCCTTCCTCTGCAGTTAACTGGGTTGAGCTGATATATTAATGTGCCTATGACATGATTTATCTTGTTGAAGATGTGAAAAATTCTAGTTAGCTATCTAGATATTTTTACCTTCCAGATATGTTTATTAGTTAAATTCATAGACCTAAAGTTTGCCTTTCCTCAGGACAGTGGCTGCTTGAGATTTGATAAAGAAAGTCTAATTTTCAGTTTTTCTCGGTTTCCCCCCTTAGAGGATTTCTCCTACCTATGGACTTGTAGAATGCAAGTACTCTGAGGGAAATGCTAAGATTTGAGTTATGATTTCAGATCTATCGTCAGAAATCAGGCTTTTAAAACACTCACAGTTATGGGGCATTCGATATAACACTCATTGCTCAAACAACTCCTGAAAATAGTCCAAGGCAATTTAACTTTTATTTCCTCTATAGAGCTTGTCACCATTTATTAATCTTAATTTACCTCAACATCACATATCAGATAAGAGACCAATTTTTCTCCTCTGTTTCCATAGCATTAATATTTAAATGGCAAAGTATGACACTCATAAACAGCTCAGGAGGAGAGGAATATTTCTAGGAAGAAAAACCTGGATCAAATGCCACCTCAAGGCGATTTCCTTAAAAACCGCCCCAAATGAAGCCAGGCAAACATGCCCAGTATACCTTGCAGTACAGAATAGAAGGATGAAGAGGCATTGCCTGTGCAAAGAACAGCATTAAGTAAAACGAATAACATTGTTTCAGAGACTTCCCGTATAAGACTGAAGAAACATTTGGGGAGGTGGAGGCGGAAGGTGGTGCAGGTGGAGATGCTGGCAGAAGTCCTTCTACTCTGAATGCTAACACAGCTCACTGAAGAATCCAAAGCACATTTGCTGGTTGCTCTGTGGCTCCAGGAGGGAATTTAGTTTTATTACTTTAGATATCTATTTGGCATCACTCATGTGTCAGGCTCTGGATTACAGGTGGCATGGATACCAAGACAGTTGAGGCACAGCAGCAGTCTTCAAATAGCTGATTGAGAGGATCAGACAAAAGCCCAAGTTGGGTGGGACATGCGCCAGGGAAAGATGTAGATATAATGGTGGGTGTGGAGAAAAGGGCACCCTCCTATATTCTTGCCATGCCATGCCATGCTCATGCTCAGTTGTCGTGTCTGACTCCCTGGGACCACATGGACGGTACTGTAGCCCTCCAGGCTCCTCTGTCCATGGAATTTTCCAGGTGAGAAAACTGGAGAGGGTTGCCATTTCCTCCTCCAGAGGCTCTTCCTGACCCAGGGACTGAACCCGCAACTCCTGTGTCTCCTGCATTGCAGGCAAATTCATTACTGCTGAGTCACCGGGGAAGCCCTTACAGTCTTAGTGGGAATGTAAATTGGTGCTGCCACTATGAAGAAGTCTATAAAGGTTCCTTAAAAGACTAAAAATAGAGCTACCATATGATCCAGCAATCCCATTCCTGGGCTTATATCTGGAGAAAACCACAATTCGAAAAAATCCTTGTACCCTAATGTTCATAGCAGCACTGTTCACAACAGCCAGCATATGGAAGCAACCTAAATGTCTATCAACAGAAAATGGATAAAGGAGATGTGGTATAAATATACAACAGAATTACTCAGACATAAAAAAATGAAATAATGCTATTTTCAGCAACAGCAGTAGATCTAGAGATTGTCATACTGAGTAAAGTAAGTCAGAAAGAGAAAGAAAAATACCAGGTGATATTGCTTATATGTGGAATCTAGAAAAAGGGTACAAATGAACTTATCTACAAAACACAAAAAGAGTTACAGATGTAGAGAACAAACTATGGTTACCCCAGGGGTTAAAGGAGGAGAGGGAAAGATTTGGAGATGGAAACTGACATATGCACACTGCTATACATAAAATAAGTAACTTATAAGAACCTACTGTGTAGCACAGGGAACTCTTCTCAATATGCTGTAATTACCTGTATTGAAAAAGAATCTGAAAAAGAGTGGATATATGTATAACTGATTCACTTTGCTGTCAGTTCAGTTTACTTCAGTTCAGTTGCTCAGTCGTGTCCGACTCTTTGCGACCCCATGAATCACAGCACACCAGGCCTCTTTGTCCATCACCAACTCCCGGACTTCACTCAAACTCATGTCCATCAGGTCGGTGATGCCATCCAGCCATCTCATGCTCTGTCGTCCCCTTCTCCTCCTGCTTCCAATCCCTCCCAGCATCAGAGCCTTTTCCAATGAGTCAACACTTCACATGAGGTGGCCAAAGTATTGGAGTTTCAGCTTCAGCATCAGTCCTTCCAATGAACACCCAGGACTGATCTCCTTTAGGATGGACTGGTTGGATCTCCTTGCAGTCCAAGGGACTCTCAAGAGTCTTCTCCAACATACAGCTGAAAAGCATCAATTCTTCGGTGCTCAGCTTCCTTCACAGTCCAACTCTCACATCCATACATTACCACTGGAAAAACCATAGCCTGGACTAGACGGACCTTTGTTGGTAAAGTAATATCTCTGCTTTTCAAATGCTATCTAGGTTGGTCATAACTTTCCTTCCAAGGAATAAGCATATTTTAATTTCATGGCTGCAATCACCATCTGCAGTGATTTAGGAGCCCAAAAAAATAGTCTGACACTGTTTCCACTGTTTCCCCATCTATTTCCCATGAAGTGATGGGACCAGATGCCATGATCTTAGTTTTCTGAATGTTGAGCTTTAAGCCAACTTTTTCACTCTCCACTTTCACTTTCATCAAGAGGCTTTTTAGTTCCTCTTCACTTTCTGCCATAAGGGTGGTGTCATCTGCATATCTGAGGTTATTGATATTTCTCCTGGCAATCTTGATTCCAGCTTGTGCTTCTTCCAGGCCAGCGTTTCTCATGATGTACTCTGCATATAAGTTAAATAATCAGGGTGACAATATATAGCCCTGATGTACTCCTTTTCCTATTTGGAACCAGTCTGTTGTTCCATGTCCAGTTCTAACTGTTGCTTCCTGACCTGCATACAGGTTTCTCAAGAGGCAGATCAGGTGGTCTGGTATGCACATCTCTTTCAGAATTTTCTACAGTTTATTGTGATCCACACAGTCAAAGGCTTTGGCATAGTCAATAAAGCAGAAATAGATGTTTTTCTGGAACTCTCTTGCTTTTTCCATGATCCAGCGGATGTTGGCAATTTGATCTCTGGTTCCTCTGCCTTTTCTAAAACCAGCTTGAACATCTGGATCTTCACGGTTCACGTATTGCTGAAGCCTGGCTTGGAGAATTTTGAGCATTACTTTACTAGCATGTGAGATGAGTGCAGTTGTGCGGTAGTTTGAGCATTCTTTGGCATTGCCTTTCTTTGGAATTGGAATGAAAACTGACCTTTTCCAGTCCTGTGGCCACTGCTGAGTTTTCCACATTTGCTGGCATATTGAGTGCAGCACTTTCACAGCATCATCTTTCAGGATTTGAAATAGCTCAACTGGAATTCCATCACCTCCACTAGCTTTGTTCATAGTGATGCTTTCTAAGGCCCACTTGACTTCATGTTCCAGGATGTCTGGCTCTAGGTCAGTGATCACACCATTGTGATTATCTTGGTTGTGAAGATCTTTTTTGTACAGTTCTTCTGTGTATTCTTGGCACCACTTCTTAATATCTTCTGCTTCTGTTAGGTCCATACCATTTCAGTCCTTTATCGAGCCCATGTTTGCATAAAGTGTTCCCTTGGTATCTCTGATTTTCTTGACGAGATCTCTAGTCTTTCCCATTCTATTGTTTTCCTCTATTTCTTTGCATTGATCACTGAGGAAGGCTTTCTTATCTCTCCTTGCTATTCTTTGGAACTCTGCATTCAGATGCTTATATCTTTCCTTTTCTCCTTTGCTTTTCACTTCTCTTCTTTTCACAGCTATTTGTAAGGCCTCCCTAGACAGCCATTTTGCTTTTTTGCATTTCTTTCCATGGGGGTGGTCTTGATCCCTGTCTCCTGTACAATGTCACAAACCTCCGTCCATAGATCATCAGGCGCTCTATCTATCAGATCTAGTCCCTTAAATCTATTTCTCACTTCCACTGTATAATCATAAGGGATTTGATTTAGGTCATACCTGAACGGTCTAGTGGTTTTCTCTACTTTCTTCAATTTCAGTCTGAATTTGGCAATAAGGAGTTCATGATATGAGCCACAGTAAGCTTCTGGTCTTGGTTTTGCTGACTATATACAGCTTCTCCATCTTTGTCTGCAAAGAATATAATCAGTCTGATTTTGGTGTTGATCATCTGGTGATGTCCATGTGTAGAGTCGTCTCCTGTGTTGTTGGAAGAGGGTGTCTGTTATGACCAGGGTGTTCTCTTGGCAAAACTCTATTAGTCTTTGCCCTGCTTCATTCCATATTCCAAGGCCAAATTTGCCTGTTACTCCAGGTGTTTCTTGACTTCCTACTTTTGCATTCCAGTCCCCTATAATGAAAAGGACATCTTTTTTGGGGTATTAGTTCTAAAAGGTCTTGTAGGTCTTCATAGAACTGTTCAACTTCAGCTTCTTCAGCGTTACTGGTTGGGGCATAGGCTTGGATTACAGTGATATTGAATGGCTTGCCTTGGAAACAAATAGGGATCATTCTATTGTTTTCGAGATTGCATCCAAGTACTGCATTCTGGACTCTTTTGTTGACGATGATGGCTACTTCTTTTCTTCTAAGGTATTCCTGCCCACAGTAGTAGATATAATGGTCATCTGAGCTAAATTCACCCATTCCAGTCCATTTTAGTTTGCTGATTCCTAGAATGTCAACGTTCACTCTTGTCATCTCCTGTTGAGCACTTCCAATTTGCCTTGATTCATGGACCTGACATTCCAGGTTCCTATGCAATATTGCTGTTTACAGCATCAGACCTTGCTTCTGTCAACAGTCGCATCCACTGTTGGGTATTCTTTTTGCTTTGGCTCCATCCCTTTATTCTTTCTCGAGTTATTTCTCCACTGATCTCCAGTGGCATATTGGGCACCTACTGACCTGGGGAGTTCCTCTTTCAGTATCCTATCATTTTGCCTTTTCATACTGTTCATGGGGTTCTCAAGGTAAGAATACTGAAGTGGTTTGCCATTCTCTTCTCCAGTGGACCACATTCTGTCAGACCTCTCCACCATGACCCGTCCGTCTTGGGTGGCCCCACAGGGCATGGCTTAGTTTCATTGAGTTAGACAAGGCTGTGGTCCTGGTGTGATCAGATTGGCTAGTTTTCTGTGAGTATGGTTTCAGTGTGTCTGCCCTCTGATGCCCTCTTGCAACACCTACTGTCTCACTTGGGTTTCTCTTACCTTGGACGTGGGGTATCTCGTCATGGCTGCTCCAGCAAAGCGCAGCAGGAGGGCTGACAGGAGCTACTGCACGTTCAAGGTCAGGAGAGGGTCTGTGAGGAGATATCCCTCGTCCATTTTGCTGTACACCTGAAATTAATACAACATTGTAAATCAACTATACTCCAACAAAAATTAAAAAAAATAAGGATATCATATCTTCTCAATATTTTGAGTATATTTAATAAAGTTTTTTAAGTTCTTTGCTAAAAATGAAACCAAAACAATGACAAAGTGGTGGGCATGTCATGGGGATGGTGGGTGGGTGGGGGGAGATTTGGAAGGCATTGGAAAGAGTTTTGGATGAGAGGATTCTTGCAAATAAGAGATCAGAAATTTGGGTAAAGGGAGCAGAACTGATTCACTACATGTTTCCAAAGCATTCATTGGGCTCTTACCTTATGTAAAGCACTACATTGGATTCTGGTGATGTGAATGTAAATAAGATTCTTTCCAGCTCTCAAGGAGTGGGAAAACAGGCAGGGTCAATTCCAGTGTAGCAAAGGCTTCTTGGAAGAAGTCTTAAGCTGATTCCTAAAAGTGAATGAGACTTATTCAGAAGAAGATGGAAGAAGTGAGGAAAGGAAAGCATACTATTAAGAGAGGAGGTGGCAGGTACAAAAACCTTGAGGAGTGAGAGAACCAGGTGATTGTGGAACTGCAAGGGCCCATGATGGCTGGAGCATGGAGTGTTAGGACAGGCCAAACGGGAGGTGATACTGAGGTGGCATGGTGGCCAGGTCAAGGAGTGTTAGGACAGGCCAAATGGGAGGTGATACTGAGGTGGCATGGTGGCCAGGTCAGAAAGGGCCTATCTTTTAGACATCTGTCCATAAAGAGGATTTAGACTTTTTCTACAAATTCTGGGGAACCACTAAGGGATTTTAACATGGGTACTGTATGAGAATATTTAAAGTTTAGACAGACTCTTCTGGTTACTGCCTGTAAGAGGGTTTGGTAGAAGGCAAGGTAGAATCAGACGGTGGTTTAAGAACCTATGACAGTCAGAGAGGAGATACAAGATGGGAGCTGGTAAAGTGGATGGAAAGAAGGGTTGGATTAAAGTAATATCAATGAACTAGAATCAGTAGGCTTGATCGGCTGAGAGGATGTGTGGTAGGAGAGGGGGAGTTAAAAATGACTCCACATTTTTTGGGTTGGGCCACATTGATGGTGGTACCATTTATAAAGTCAGAAAATAAAGTAGGAATGGGTGTAAGTTGAGGGAGGAGACTAGATGGTGTTGAGTTTTGGAACATTCAGATCAAGAGATTCAATAACCACAGTTGGACACATGACTTCGGATAGAGATCTAGATGGTGACTGAAGCTTTGCAGCCAGAAGAGATCATCCAGGATGAGTGTAGGATGAGAAGAAATAAGAAAAGCATGCTTTCTATTACCACTTCTCTATAACACTGTATAGAATGATGGTTCTAGGTGGTTCAATAAAGTAAGAAAAGGTATTAGAAACATAGGGATTGGAAAAGAGGAAATAAAACAGTTTTTATTTGCAGATTATATAATAATTTACATATAAAACCACAATTACTCTAAAGATAAATTTTTAGAAATAATAGGGGAGTTTAGTAAGGTATAAGATTAATATAAAAATCAGATGCATTTCTCTATACCAGTGAAATTTATAATACACAATTAAAGACAAAATAACATCTACAAAATTATCATAGAATATGGAGAATGTAGGAATAATCTAACATAATGATGTAAAAGACTTCTACTGGGAAAATTATTATGTAAAATTTTCTTCAGCACTGTTAAAGAAGTCTTAAAATAGAGGAAGATATTGTATGGTGGCTAAGACAATGTCATAAAGATTTCAATTAGTTTCTATAGATTCAGTATATTTCTGATCAAAATCTCAGGCCTTTTTTCATGGTATTTGATAAAATTATTTCAAAATTCACAAGAAGGGGTAGAGGGCCAAGAGTAGTCAGGATATTTCTGAAAAGAAAGAGCAGAGAAAGGACTGTGAATTGGTACAGGAATAGACAATAGATCAGAGGATTAGATTAGAGAATCACAGGTGAAACTACAGTTTCACGTGACAGAGGAGACATATCAGATTAGTAAGAAAGCAAGAATGATCAATAAATGGAGCTGGGAAACATTAGTTATCCATTATCAATATGGGAAAAGATAAAATTGAATCCTTGTCTCACACTGTATCAACTCCAAATGGGTTAAAGATTTAAAGATACTTTAAATAAACTGAAAGATGAGCTATAAAATTGGGTAAATATTCATAATAGACAGAACTGCAAAGGACTGACATCAAAATATGTAATGAAGTGAGTGAAAGTCTCTCAGTTGTGTCCAACTCTTTGCAATCCCATAGTCTATACAGTCCATGGAATTCTCCAGGCCAGAATACTGGAATGGGTAGCCTTTCCCTTCTCCAGAGGATCTTCTTAACCCAGGGATTGAACCCAGGTCCCCCATGTGGCAGGCAGATTCTTTACCAGCTGAGCCACAAGGGAAGCCCAAGAATACCGAAGTGGGTAGCCTATCCCTTCTCCAGCGGATCTTCCAGACCCAAGAATCCAACAGTGGTCTCCTGCACTGTAGGTGGATTCTTTACCAACTGAGCTACCAGGGAAGCCTTCAAAAAAATGTGTAAACAACTCCTACAAATTAATAAGAAAAGCATACAAACACATATCCCTCAATAGAAAAATGGGAAGAATACACAAACAGTAAAATTACTACGTGACCAATAAACTTGTGAAGATTAGTGACCAAGGAAATGCAAATCACAACTACTATGAGTTATCATTTTACATTTTTTGAATTAGGTAAAAATGAAAATGTCTGATAATGCCTAGTAAGAGTACAATAACTTTGGAAAAGAGTTTGACATTATTAAAGTGAAACATGTGATCAGTTTAGAAAAGAGTATACCATTATCTTCTAAATTTGATTTTTCACATATCCTGTAGCTCCAGCAATTCAACTCATAGGCATATACTCTAGAAAAACTCTTGTACATGTACAGCAGGATACATGTAGAAGAATGAGCATGGCCTCATTGTTCACAACAGGAAAAACCCAGAAACAATTTAAACGCCCAGCATTAGGAGAGTGGGAGAATAAATGGTAGTGTATTTACACAGCAGATTATTATATGTTATTATCCAAAAAGAAACGAACAGTATCTTACAACAATATGGATGAATCTAGATAACACCGCATTAAAGAAAAAAAGTAATTCTCCAAAGGTTACTTACAGTATGATACCTCTTTAAAAAAGTAAAGTAAAAATACAGATACATATATACATCTATGTATATAAAACATGTATATATATGTATATGCACTTGTGTATATAGTATACGTTTTACATATAATATATATTATATATGTACATATATAATGTATATAAAGGTAGTGAAACCATATACAAAGAAAGCAAAGGGAATGAACCTGGGATTTCAAAGGATGCTTATCTCAGGTGGGGAAAGGAAGGAGGTGGTTGGAATGCAGGGGAAATCACCTGCTTAGATGTAGATCCTTGTCGAGGTTCTAATACTATTTGTGCATTTGTGAATGCTTAATACATTATTAAAAATAACCAAATAAAGATACCTCAGGCTTGGACCAATGACGAGAGGATCATCAATCAAGGGTTATGATGAATCCAGTACCGTGCATCTGAAGTCCAATTAGAGAAAAATAATTTTCTTGAATGAATGAATGAATCGAAAATCATCAGTGACAGTGATCAGAGACAAACCTGATATAGGCAGACCTTTATCACGCTACTGAATTGTATAATAGAATGTACTTGCTAGGGCATCTCTTTAGGGGATTATAAATAAACACAAGGAAATTTAGGAAGAAAAAGTTATTAGGGTAAGCCATGCTTTGTCTAAAAATGTCCCTGGGTCATTTCTAAAAATGATACTGCTTGCCATTCCTTTATAGCTTCAGTGATACAGTCCTTTCACCCTTCCTCTTGTGTGTTTTTCCCCTGCAATTAAAAGTGAGCTGTGGGACATCCCTGGTGGTCCAGTGATTAAGAATCCACCTGCCAGTGCAGAGGACGTGGGCTCAGTCTCTGGTTGGGGAACTAAGATCCCACCCACATGCCTTGTGGATAACTGAGCCCTTGGCTGCAACTATGGAGCCCCTGCACCACAACTACACAGAAGTCCACATGCCGCAACTACAAAAGCCCACGTGCTGCAACAGAGAGCTCGCCACAACGAGAGATCCCATACGCTGCAACTGAGACCCAACGCAGCCAAGCAAATAAATGAATATTTTATAAAGTGAGCTGCTATTGGATGATTTGCAGTTGAATTACATGATCTAAGTCATGTGGACCAAAGGAGACATATTTAAAGTACAGCCTTTCTATTTCAGATTGTTTTAAATAGTGAGAGCATCCAGAGAATGAACAACTCCCAAATTTCTAATATGGTACTTTCAGAGTAAATATTTAAAATTTTATACAATTAATTTTCCTTCTCACCATAGTTAACAACTAAAATTTAAGCCAACTTAGATTCTACCCCCAGTGTTTTATTAGATTGTTTTTCTCTCATCCTGAATCTTGTCATGTTGTAGTTGGGCTGCTTCATTTGAACGGCACCCTCCTCGCCCCCCGCCGTGGCCTGCCCACTTCATGTGACTAGCATGGACCCTAGTAATGGGATTTTCTCAGCTCGTGGAAGTGGAGGCTACCTATGGTTGACTGTTGACCCAACTTTATGAGAACAATTCAGAAACAGTTTTCCTGTTACACAGCAACACCTGTCTTTTATGCCCTAGAGAGTTGTTCCAAGGAATAAGGAACTAGAAAGGAAAGCTCTTCAGAAAGAAACAGTCTTAAACATCCATCAAGTCGTTTGTCCCCATGGCTTCCTTTCAAGAAGGAGCTTTTCTCCTTATGGCTAAGATGAACTCTAATGGCTTTATTCACACGTGTTTGCCTCTACTCTCCTGTTTTGAGGCAGAAGTGTGCTGGGGAGTAGGGACGTGTGTGGTGGGAATCAGAACACCTTCCTGGGTCCAGGCTTTCTCATGGCAAAACACTCTTTGGTTCTGAACCATTCTTTTCTTCCATCAAAAAAAGCCAGCCAACCACCAACTGGTAGTTTCCATTTCTCCAAACTTGTGCTTGGACATTTTGGGTTTGAGGTAGAATTATGTCTTTTAGTTGCTTATTTAATTTCTTGCTTTTTTCTAGTTAGTAAAGTATCTGTGTGGGTATGTATGTGTGCTCAGTCAGTCGTTGCCTAACTTTGCAACCCGGTGGACTGTAGCCTGCCAGGCTTCTCTGTCCATGGGATTTTCCCAGCAAGAATACTGGAGTACGTTGCCATTTCCTTCTCCAGGGGATCTTCTCCATCCAGGGATCGAACCCATGTCTCCTGCATTTGCAGGTGTATTTTTTACCTGCCCTTGTAAAGGATCTGAGGCAGCATCGAAAAATAAAAGAATGCTAACCATGTATGACACAGATGCCCAACTTTGCTGTTGTAAATCCCCAAATTTCTGCTGTGAAATCCCTTCATTTATTTATTAAACCTGTTTTTTTTTTTTTTTTTTAATGTGAGTCATTTTAAAAGTCTTTATTGGATTTGTTACAATATTGTTTCTGTTGTATGTTCTGGCCTTTTGGCCACAAGGCATATGGGATCTTGGCTCCCTGACTAGGGATTGAACCCATACCCTCTGCTTTTACAGCAAAGTCTTAACCATGGACTACCAGGGAATTCCTTATGAAATCCATTTTAGATCTTACTTAGATTTCATTTTAAATGTCTCTTGAAAAGGATAAATGTTTGTTCAGATATTGACCATGGAAACGTCATTTCCAAGCAGATAAAATGTTCCACCAGATTGCAAGCCCCTGGAGGAGAGGGTTGTGCTTTATATGACTATCTCCTTGGCACCTAGCTCCAGGCATGATATCTAGTAAATTTTAGAGACTGGAGGTGAAATTGTTGAGTAATGTGGTGACCTCATAGCCTGGATATTTGAATCATACTCTGCCAATCTTCTCTGTCTTCCAAAAGTCTTCTTGGGGATGTTAATTGAAAGTACTACTTGGGTAAGCAACTTAAGTCCCAGTTGATAAAACTGGGGAGTTTTATCTTGATAAAACTGGGGAGGAAAAAGTGGGGGCTCTCACCTCTCCAATGCTCCCTACCCTGAATCTTGGGACTATAATGCTCAGGCATGCCTGTGAAGAGATAGACAAAGAGCAGAGAGAAGTGGCTTATCCCAAGAGAGTCTTTGGAAACATTTTCCAGCCAGCCCTCAGAGTAGAAGAGGAAGAATAATAAGGCTGGTTGACCCATGCAGACCTACTGGGGTCTGAGGCAGAAAGGTAAGCAGTATACCTAGGTGCTGACTTTTACAGCAAAGTAATCTTGCCTGTCAGAAAAAAAGTGGTCTCACCAAATGTTCCAATCAATCAAGATGAGCAATTCCTCCTCTTTAAGGGAAGAGCTAACAAGAGAAGCCATCCAAAGGGAGCAAAGGTGGTGGAGAGCCCACTCCCAGGGTGAGCACTCAATACATGTTTGTTAAAAGAACGAATGAAGTCAGGCAGTGTTGCTAGGGAGTTGTTACTATGAGAAATACCATTTGCACGCAAATTTTACATTATTAGCAATGAGGAGCCTCTAGCAAGTAGCCTGATGGAAGGGCCAATATGTTGCTTTTCTGAATAAGACATGGATGGAGAGGAATACTGCTGGTATTCTGCAGAGCCCGAAGGAGAAACTTGGCTTTAGTTATGTTACATTAAGACTGTGAGGTCAAGTAGGTAAGTTCTGGAGGCACTATAGAAACAGGAATGGATTTCATGTGGAAGCTCAGAATATTGGATTTCCAATTCTCTTCTCCAATTCAGTCTCTTTTTCCTCACACATGGAAAAAAGAATATTTAGGTCCCAGTTCCTATAAGATGCCAAATTGAGCCAGAGCTAGTTGTGATGCTAGGCTTATACATTTAAAAGCTAATGGAAACTGAAGACAGATTAGGAAAAAATATGCAAATGATTAAAAAGTTTAGAAATACTTGGAGTGGAAGTTATGCTATACAAAGGAGATACATATTTATTTGGGAAATATATATTTGGGAAAGTGTTTATTTCAGCTAAAACACAGCCAAAGAAAGGTCTGACATCAAGGTAAATTTAGGATTGGGAGAACTTTCTGATAAGGATTATAAAAAAAATCAGAGGTGATAAAAAATTATTTTTTGAATAAATGATCAGTCATGGAATTATTCTTAAAAACTTTTTACAGTACATATTGCTTTGCATTTTTGATATTTAGGAATCATGAAAATTGACCAGATGATTTCTCATCTCCCTTCGAGCTCTTTAATTCTACAAATGGCCCAGAGTGGTTGATTATTTATCCCATACTCTAAAGAGTACGTAGAGGCCACAGGTAATCTCATCTTTGCAGCATGCATCCACACTCACTCCCTGGTTTTCCACCAGAAACATTTAGACTTTTTCTCCATTGGAAAATTGCTATCATTGTTTGCTCTCTATAGTGCTATTATTTATTCTAATCACTGAGGCTGTGTTACGCAGGTCCCTCTGATACACATCAGTGTGAGTTATACATGTGCTGTAAGGAGGGGAAAATGAACCTCTAAGCCATAGTCAAATTGGTTTCCTAAATGATGCCGCACGTTTTAACTGGAATTTGTGTAGTATTCTAGTGGAAAAAAGAAGCTGGGGGTGGAGGGAAGGATTCTTTTAGTTTTCAGGCTGTTAACTGTAATTAGCCTGGTTTCTGAGATGTAATTATCTTGCAATCTCAAAGCAAACACCCTGGAGGAAATTGCACTGTTAAAGACAGCATGGCATTAAAAATAAATTATTACCCTGGTGCCTGCTATTGCTGCTTATGCTTTGTGATTTGTCGGGGTTTCCGTTAGCAAGTGCTTGTTTAGGGCTGGAGTTCTGCAGCCATGTTGCCACTGTTTGTGCTAGAGAGGTGGGAGGCGTGGTTTGCTTCATTGTAATAATGCTGTGAAAACTTATATGGTGGCGAAGGCTGGTGTGGTACCATCCATGTTTCCTTACTGATCACCAGTCACCAAAAGACCCCAGGATCAGGGAGAAGGAGCACTAGGAGTCCTCTTAACCTGCTGGCGTGGATGGATGAGCAGAGAGGAGCATCTTAATCCAAAGGTCAGGCAATTCAAATTATCCGCCTGGAAAAAATTCAAATTCTTTGGAGATAACTGAGAGGAAGCACGGAGAAGGCAATGGCACCCCACTCCAGTACTCTTGCCTGGAAAATCCCATATACGGAGGAACCTGGTAGGCTGCAGTCCATGGGGTCGCTAGGAGTTGGACACGACTGAGTGACTTCACTTTCACTTTTCACTTTCATGCATTGGAGAAGGAAATGGCAACTCACTCCAGTGTTCTTGCCTAGAGAATCCCAGGGATGGGGAAGCCTGGTGGGCTGCGGTCTGTAGGGTCACACAGAATCGGACACGACTGAAGCGACTTAGCAGCAGCAGCAGAGAGGAAGCAAGAATCATCCTTCCTATTTTAGTACCAAGCATGGAGGGGTCATGAATCATCATCACTGACCAATGAGGCTGGAAAGACCACGCATGTCATGGGGTTTGAAATCAAAGACTTGTAGGTTTGAACATAGGATTGTGCAGCTTGTATACTGCCCAGAGTGTCCCCACTGTGCAGACAGGTGAAGGTTGACATCTCACCAGTGCCCCCTGACCAAGCTGTGTGCTCATAGGGCTTCATCCACTCAGGGGAAGGGTCAGATCAGATCAGATCAGTTGCTCAGTCGTGTCCAACTCTTTGCGACCCCATGAATCACAGCACGCCAGGCCTCCCTGTCCATCACCAACTCCAGGAGTTCACTGAAACTCACATCCATCGAGTCAGTGATGCCATCCAGCCATCTCATCCTCTGTTGTCCCCTTCTCCTCCTGCCCCCAATCCCTCCCAGCATCAGAGTCTTTTCCAATGAGTCAACTTTTAGCATGAGATGGCCAAAGTACTGAAGTTTCAGCTTTAGCATCATTCCTTCCAAAGAAATCCCAGGGCTGATCTCCTTCAGAATGGACTGGTTGGATCTCCTTGCAGACCAAGGGACTCTCAAGAGTCTTCTCCAACACCACAGCTCAAAAGCATCAATTCTTTGGTGCTCAGCCTTCTTCACAGTCCAACTCTCACATCCATACATGACCACAGGAAAAACCATAGCCTTGACTAGATGGACCTTTGTTGGCAAAGTAATGTCTCTGCTTTTGAATATGCTATCTAGGTTGGTCATAACTTTCCTTCCAAGGAGTAAGCGTCTTTTAATTTCATGGCTGCAGTCACCATCTGTAGTGATCTTGGAGCCCAGAAAAATAAAGTCTGACACAGTTTCCACTGTTTCCCCATCTATTTCCCATGAAGTGGTGGGACCGGATGCCATGACCTTCGTTTTCTGAATGTTGAACTTTAAGCCAACTTTTTCACTCTCCTCTTTCACTTTCATCAAGAGGCTTTTGAGTTCCTCTTCACTTTCTGCCATAAGGGTGGTGTCATCTGCATATCTGAGGTTATTGATATTTCTTCCAGCAATCTTGATTCCAGCTTGTGTTTCTTCCAGTCCAGCGTTTCTCATGATGTACTCTGCATATAAGTTAAATAAGCAGGGTGACAATATACAGCCTTGACGAACTCCTTTTCCTATTTGGAACCAGTCTGTTGTTCCATGTCCAGTTCTAACTGTTGCTTCCTGACCTGCATACAAATTTCTCAAGAGGCAGATCAGGTGGTCTGGTATTCCCATCTCTTTCAGAATTTTCCACAGTTTATTGTGATCCACACAGTCAAAGGCTTTGGCATAGAAAAACAGGGGAAGGGTACTTTTTTGCAATTTGCCTATTCCGTGGGGAATGCTGTATAAAATTTATCTGTCCAGGATATTTTACAAAGATACTATATAAGCCACTATTTATGCTCTGTGTGACTTTGATAAAATTACTTATTCTCTCTGAAACTCAGCTTTCCCAAGTTAAAAAAAGATATTCGTCCTCCTCCTCTTCCTTCTGAGGATTATTCTGTGGACTCAAAACTGACTCTGAAAAGCTTGTGCTCAATAGGTGGCAGGAGTTTTGATGATAATGATTATGACCACAACGATCATTATCATCGAGTGTTCTCTAGATTGGAGCTTGAACCAAGTCCTGGGTCAGGCACAGGGAACTACAAGAGACATGAAAACTTGGCTTCCTCTCTCATAGAGCTGAGGGTTTGGTTGGAGGGGCAAAGAGAGCGATAGGGATTTCACTGTGCCATGATTTTGTGTGGGTTCTATTGGGTAAAATTCCACAACCCCTGTAACAATTAATCTTTGCTATTAACTCTCTGCTGAGGCTAGCATTTTTTTTTTTTCTTTTGGTAACAGAGGGGGAAAAATGGGGAAACCCTATAGAATTTGAAGTTGAAGATAGTGTATAGTGAAGTTGCTCAGTCGTGTCTGACTCTTTGCGACCCCGTGGGCTGTAGCCTACCAGGCTTCTCTGTCTGTGGGATTCTCCAGGCAAGAATACTGGAGTGGGTTACCATTTCCCTTCTCCAGGGGATCTTCCTGACCCAGGGATCTGTCTCTCGCATTGGGTGCAGACGCTTTAACCTCTGAGCCACCAGGGAAGTTATGCAAAAAGGGAAGATATGGGAGAGGAATAGGGGAAGAGGGAGCTATCAATAATTCAAAGAAGGCTTTGACTAACTAGAATATTTTCCTTTTCTTCCAATAGGCCAGGTTGAAATGTATTACATGTTTTTATTAGAAGGACTTCAGTTTTGCTCACATCACTACTTTTTCCCTTAAATTTTATTTGTACCTCTGATGTTTCATTAAATGAATTATGAAATAGAAGGCAATTAAGTCCATCCAGGTTTATGTCTCACCATCAGCAATATTAGGTTAAATTTTCGCAGAGCTATTCAGTTCAGTTGGAGAAGGCAATGGCACCCCACTCCAGTACTCTTGCCTAGAAAATCCCATGGATGGAGGAGCCTGGTAGGCTGAAGTCCATGGGGTCGCTAAGAGTCGGATATGACTGAGCGACTTCACTTTCACTTTTCACTTTCATACATTGGAGAAGGAAATGGCAACCCACTCCAGTGTTCTTGCCTGGAGAATCCCAGGGACGGGGGAGCCTGGTGAGCTGCCATCTCTTGGGCCATACATAGTCAGATACGACTGAAGTGACTTAGGAGCAGCATTCAGTTCAGTTCAGTCGCTCAGTCGTGTCCGACTCTTTGCGACCCCATGAATCGCAGCATGCCAGGCCTCCCTGTCCATCACCAACTCCCGGAGTTCACACAAACTCATGTCCATCGAGTCAGTGATGACATCCAGCTGCGCAGAGCTATTAATCACGGCTTATTAACAAAATATACAAAAACCCTACCCTGGTTTTATGAGTTTTAAGACTAGAATAGAATGTATGCTCAAAGGTCATTTCCTAGGTTGCTTTAACTTTGAGAGTGACTTTACCACATTGGTCCTATAGATGCCTTGTTTGATTGTTAAAGAATAAAGGGCAAGAAGAAAGTTCACAATTTCCCTTTCAGATAAATCTGTCAGTATTTAATTGAGTTTGAAAAGAACCTTTGGAGTCAAGATTAAAATTTATTCTTTGATAGATTCTTAAAAAAAAAAGAGAAATACTTTGTAAATAAATAATATCCTTACTCATTTATTTAACTAGTATCAATTAATAAGATTCATGTCCAATAATATGAGCAACAGTGCAAATTACAATCCATTCCTTCCAGAAGTTAGACGGAATATGCGTGGGGATTTCCATTTATAGCAAGATGGTGAGCTAATTGCCTTGAAAAGCCTCTTCTGACAACAACAAAACTAGGAAAGTGAATAAAATGAAACAAACATTCTTTTAAATGCATAGCAGGTTAGGAAAGAAAAGACTCATAGACCAAAACATGAAAATAAAACTGAAAATCAGAGAGGCATGTAGGCACTCACGTCAGCTGCCGTGGGATGTGTTGTTAGTAAGCAGATGACTTCAGTTTAAAGACCACAGGTTCAATGCACAATACTGGATGCTTGGGGCTAGTGCACTGGGACGACCCAGAGGGATGGTATGGGGAGGGAGGAGGGAGGAGGGTTCAGGATGGGGAGCACATGTATACCTGTGATGGATTCATTTTGATATTTGGCAAAACTAATACAATTATATAAAGTTTAAAAAAAAATAAATAAAGACCACAGGAATTAAGGCCTTGGACGTTCCTATAGCAGGATGTTTGAACTGAGACCCCTGTCCCCTGTTCAAAGCCTGCAAAGGGCTACACTCTCAGTGAAATGGTGGTTGAAAATACTCACTTACTGGCAAAGCAAAATAAAAAACGCAAGAAAGCGAAATAAAAAACTTACAGAGGATTTCCTTGGTGGTTCAGTGGTTAAGAATCTGCCTGCCAAGGCAACCCACTCCAGTATTCTTGGACAGAGGAGCGTGGCAGGTCGCAAAAGAGTTGGACACAACTGAGGGACTGTGCCCACACACACTCCAATGGAGGGGACACAGGTTTGATCACGGATCTGGGAAGATTCCACGTGCTGCAGGGCAGCTAAGCACACACATGGCAACTGCTGAAGCACGCAGAAGCCACCTCAGTGAGAAGCCTGTGCACGGCAACTGGAGAGTAGCCTCTGCTCACTGCAACTACAGAAAGCCCGCGTGCAGCAGTGGAGACCCTGCACAGTCAAAAATAAGCAAAAATAAATAAGAAAAAACTTGTAGGAATACTTGGTTTGTTTTGCCTAGGGAAAAAATATCTCATGAGAATTCATAAGGCCATCCTATTATCCTTACCTGCATGATCCAGGGAATCCAAGCAAAAATGTTAACATGAAATTGATGTCACACTAGTAAAACCTAAGGGGCACCATTCTGGAAGGACAGCATTTCAGTCCAGATTGCACAAGATTCCTACAGCTAAAGCCCTGCCAAACTCAAGATTATGATTCAATATGACAACATACATGGGGAACCAGTCCATCACAAGTGGAAAACTCACTACAAGGGACAAAAGAATTAAGTCCCTAAAATTTCAGGTAACAGAATTATTGGATGCATTCTCTAAATGAAGTTATTTAAATTGACTAAACACACACAAAAAAGAAATAAAAATATAATAAATAAATAGTACCTATATAATTATCAGACAGTTTTGTAAAGAATAGAATAGGACTTCTGGAGGTTAACACATAAAATAATTGCATATAAAAATTCAAAAGACTAGGTAAGTACAGATTAGGCAGGGATGAAGAGTGAACAAGTGAATTGGAAGATATTTGAAGAGAGATAAAAAGAAGGAAAATATGAAAGAAAGATAAAGAGATGGAGAGTAGAGTGAGAAAGACTGAGAAGCATAATGTAGAATTTTTTAAGAATATAATAGAAATACTGAGGGAGAAACAATATTAGAAGAAATAATGCCCTGAGAATTTTCTAAAATGATGAAAGACACGAATTTTCAGACTTAGGAAATACAGAAAATTCCAAAACATTTATATTTTTTAGTAAACTAATTTCCTATTCAGATATATATTAATGAAATTTGAATACCTCAAAGACAAAGAGAAAATGGTAAAAGCAGTCATAAAACTAATAAAGATTACCTACTAAAGAAGAAAACTAGACTGACTGCAGGCCTCACTATAGGGACTATAGAAACCAGAAGACAGTGGAATAAGGTCTTCTGTGTGTTAAATGAAAGTAACTATTTAGAATTTTATGTTCAGCTTAATAATTCCATAATGAAGGTGGATGTCTTTATATAGATTTCCAGACAAAAGCAGAGATTATTTACTGTTAAGAAAACTTTGCTAAAGGATTTTTTAAGATAAGGTGCTCAATCTGGTTGCATATTAGCATCATTAGGAGAGACTTATGAAGTACTAATACCTGTCTTATACCCTCAAGGATTTATAGGTCATTGTTCTGTGGCACACACTGGGAACTGGAATTTTCAAACTATTCCTACATAATTCTGGTGTGTATCAAGTTTGAGAACCACTGGTATAAAAAGGATGCACTTTGTGAATAATGAAATTGGACCCAAGAAGTAATAATCAACAAATAATTGTTAAGTATGTGAATAAACCTAAATGTTCATTGACTGAATAAATAAACAGTGATATTGGTAAAGAGAATATGAAAGCATCATCAAGGTAGATTACTGGACAGAAATAACATGTAAGAAGAGAGGGAGGTGATAGGAAATTCAAGGCATTTAAGGCCTTTCATTAGTCAGAAGGAGGGTTGGTATACTAATTAACTTTTAAGTAAGCATGTTAAAAAGTTAAGGGTAATACTAATATTGTAAAGTTAAATAAAATAAAATAAAAAAAAGAAACGTAATATGTGATTTCTAAATTGGAAGAAGCATTAATTTGGCAGGATTTTGAGAAGGGGATGTAGAATGCAGGGAGGAACTTGGTGACAAGGGCAGTGGAAATAGGAGGGGATGAGGCAGTTGCAGGAGAAGTTAGGAGCTAATGCGACCTCATGACTAATGTGCTAAAGGTATGTATTAGGAGGAACGGAGGGAGAACAACTCCACTCTCAACGTAGCACTCTAGGACATGTAGTCAGGCCAATAAGGAAAATGAGGGTGAGAAGATTCAAAGTCAAAGGGCTGGACAGACTTTGTGAGTAGTTGGTAAACTGGCTTCACATATTTAGGAATAGTGTTTAGTAGTAATGTTTGGTGGCTGACGGCTGAAAGTGGGAGGGAATCAGACCATCTATCTAGGAAGAGGGCAGAAAAAGCAGAAGAAAGGGCAGAGGACTGAAGGTGGGTATCCACGTCTACGGAACATAGGGAGCAAAGAGACTAACTCTGCGTCATATAAGGGGGATTGTTTGCACTGAGACCATATTCAAAGCAAACTTTTAAGACGGAGAAGACAGAACTTCCTTCCAAAGATCACTGCTTGTCTTCTTATTGATGGATATTAATGCTTAGGGTGTCAGCACTTATACTATTTTAACTTTATTTTCTAAGTAAAAAAAGAGGTTTGAACTGTTAACACAAAAGAAAACAAAAGGCTATCAGGTGAGAACTCCTTTATTCTTTTTCTCCTCTATTTTAAGTATTATATTGCTTCATTCAGAGTCATGGGTGGACTTGTAGAGGATGAAAAATTGGCTGCAACTTTTTGATAAATCCTCACAGTAAGAGGTGAAGTCCTTCTCCTTCCCCTTGAATCTGGGCTGGTTTGTGATAGCCTTGACCAAAAGAGAGGGCATAAAAGATGCTACCCCAGTTCTAGATCTAGAGTTTAAGGACCATGCAAGGTGGAGGTCACCATGTTGTGAGAAGTTCAGACCAGGTCCATGGAGAAGTCCTGTAGGGGTGAAACTCCATGTAGAGCGAGGCCAAGGAGCACAGAGGGGCCACCCATGTGAGTGAAGTAACTGTCTTCTAAGTAAGTGATTCTGTTCCAGCTGTTCCAGCTGAAAATATGTGGACCTGAGGAGGATAGCCAAGCTCACTCTCACTGTATTTCTCAGTCACAGCATCGGAAAAGAAGAGAACAAGAAGATTGTTTTAGGCCACTCGGTTTTGGGATAATTTGTTACCTAGCAATAGAGAACCAGGAAACGACTGCCTCTTTCAAATACTAATCACTACAGGGACCCTAGAGCCACTGTTAAGGCCTCCCACCACCACTTGTCTTCCTTTGTCTTTTCAAGTATTTTAAAAATCCTCTCTCTCTTTACTCTTCACACCTTTACCCTTAAATTACAAACACAGCCCCAAACATTCCCCCCATGGTTTTGTTTTTGCCTCAGTCTCTGGAATGTCTTTTATTCTTCTCTTTGCCTTTCTTATCAAGTCTTATTTACTAAGATCTTATTATATCACCATAGTGGAATGACTCAGAATTTGTGAAAAATAAATTACAGACTTTCTTGCTTATAATATAGACATTTTTAAAGGGATGCGGTTTTTACTTGCAGATAACACAGCAATATATACTAACTGCTAAGTGCTTTTAAGCTGACGTTCATCTAAGCCTGCTTTAATGAACAGATAACTCATTTATAATTAGCAGTGCCAATTAATTGGCATGCAAACAATTAAAGTGATTAAAGTGCTAAAGTTCTTAAGAACAGTTTTTCCTAAGTAGGTTGTAGACAAACCCTCCTTGACCCTGAATTTTGTTTACATGATTAAATTGCTGAGGAAGCCTGATTTGGAATAAGTGAACCCCATTTATGCAGAACTTATTATACTCTGATCTTCTAAATCAACACTCTAAAATTTTTTTTAAATTACATATGTTTGTCATCCTCTTGCCGTTATCTCCCATCCCTAACTTCATCCTCCACCCAGGACCTTGGTAGATTTGACACTGTCAAAATCCTATCCAGATCACTTTTCTTTCCAAGGCATCTATCTTAGAGCCTAGAAACTGGATAGAAGGCTGTGGTTTTTATTTTAAATGGCTATGACTCGCTTCTAACAGATGGAATGTACCAGAAATGACATTGTGTGATCTCTGAGGTTAAACCCAAAACAGACATTGCAGTTCCTGTCTTGGCCATTGGGAATCTGCTTTTGAGGCCCTGGGCTGCCATGTAAAACTGTCAGCCCCCTTGAGACCACCACGCCATGAGGAAGCCCAGGTCATGTGAGTAGATGTGTATAGGTGCTCCGGTTGACAGATCCAGCTGCGATCCCAGGTTGCAGCCAGCATCCACACCAGACATGAGTGAAAGTGCCTGTAGATGGTTCTAGACCCCAGCCACTGAGTCACCTCCAGCCTGCAAGCCTTCCCAGTGGAGGGCCCAGACATGCTGGGGCACAGACAAGCCACCTCTGCTGTGCCCTTTCCAGATTTCTGGCCCACAAGTACTGTGAGCATAATAAAGTGGTTGCTGCTCTATTCTGCTAAATTTGGTTTGCTTTATGATATAGCAACAGTAATTGGAAAAAGGCTTTCTCCTTCTTGTCTTAAGGCTCTATAAAACGTCCACCTCTTATTTTTTTCCCTTTCACATACTTTTCTGGTTTCTGTTTTATCCTTAAATGTCTTACTCAACACTCTGTGTGTTTACTGGTTTTTAATAAAATTTCCCTTAATCTCAGTTGAAAGTGACTGGGATTCAAATCCTCTTTGGCAGGTTATTAATCCTCTGAGTCTCAGCTGCCTTGATGATGAGAGAGTCATACCTGCCTTATAGGGCTGTTGTGAGGATTAGAAATATTGCAGGGAGAGTACCTGGCACTACTGGTAATTAGTGGTAGGAGTCTTTGGATTCAGGTTATTTAACCCCAAACCTCAATTTCCCATTTGTCCAAAGCACATTGCTCTAATTGGGAGCAGCGTTGTATTCTAAGAGGGAGTTTGGTGTGTCTGTGGGTGCACGCCTATCGTCTGTTCTCTGCTGGATGAATGACTGTGTCCTTATAGCCCACCCGTCACTGCATGAGGTTGGAAAACAACAGCAACAACCGAATGAAAGCAAGCCAACCAAAACCAGCTCCCAATTAGGAGTTGAAATTAGGAGGGAAGTGGGAGTGGATTTAAAAGGGTATCATGAGGGAGCCTTTCGGGGATGAAATGTTAAGTACCTCAACTGTGTGACGTCAGTATTTTCGCTGTGTTATTGTATTGTTGTTTTGTAAGATGTGACCTTTGGGAAAACTGGGTGAAGGGTAAAAGAGAGGGCTCTGTATTATTTCTTTTTAAAAATATTTACTTGTCTGCAACAAGTCTTAGTTGCAGCATGTGGAATCTGGTTCCCAGACTAGAAATTGAACTCGCCACTCCCAACCCCCCGTCAATGGGAACACGATTCTCAGCCACTGGACCATTAGAGAAGTCCCTATATTATTTCTTGCTACTGTGTTTGAATAAATAATTATCTCAAAATTAACAAAAAGTATTAAAAAAACCCCAGCTCTGAACTCTCACCATGATTATATTTGTCTAAGGAAATTTGCAAAGCATAGAGATCAGATAATTAAACAGAACCCGCTGGGTGCCCTCTCTATGGCAGAGCCTCAAGTTTGGAGAGAAAGGTCCACACCTTCCTTGGCTGGAGCTGTATTTGCTTTTTGGAAGGGACATTCTTTGTAGCACAGATTCTGGACATTTTGATGGGTAATTTTAAAAGCTATGGACCTCGTCTCTGGAAAAGTGAACCTACCCATCCTCCCGCAAGGTTTTGCCTGCCATTTTAGTGTTCATTGTTGCTATAAACAATAGATGTTGAAGTCTGTTAAAGAGGCCTGTAGGAATTCAAGTGCTTGGCTTTGTGATCCTGGGATGGTGACTTTAGTTCTGACTAAAACAGGGAGGGCTGCCTGTGAATGTTGCCTTGTAAGGCAGGAAGCCACCGTCTATTGAGCATCTACTGTTGATCAGGAGCTTCACACTATTGCTGTTCAGTCGCTAAGTCGTGTCTGACTCTTTATGACCCCATGGGCTGCAGCATGCCAGGCTTCCCTGTCCTTCACTATCTCCCTGAGTTTGCTCAAATTCATGTCCATTGAATCGGTGATGACATCCAATTATCTCATCTTCTGTCACCGCCTTCTGCTCCTGCCTTCAATCTTTCCCAGCATCAGGGCCTTTTCCAGTAAGTCAGCTTTTCGCATGAGGTGGCCAAGTATTAGAGCTTCAGCTTCAGCATCAGCCCTTCCAATGAATATTCAGGGTTGATTACCTTTAGGATTCCCTGGTAGCTCAGCTGGTAAAGCATCATCCTGCAATGCCGGAGACTCTGGTTTGATTTCCGGGTCTGAAATTTCCCCTGGAGAAGGGATAGGCTACTCAATCCAGTATTCTAGGGCTTCCCTGGTGGCTTAGATAATGAAGACTCCCTCTGCAATGCAGGAGCCTTGGGTTCAATCCCTGGGTTAGAAAGATCCCCTGGAGGAGGGCATGGCAACCCACTGCAATATTCTTTCCTGGAGAATCCCCATGGACAGAGGAGCCTGGTAGGCTGTAGTCCTTGAGGTCACAGAGTTGGACATGACTGAGTGACTAAACACGTACAGCATTTATGATTGACTGGTTTGATCTCCTTGCTGACAAAGGGACTCTCAAGGGTCTTCTCCAGCACCACAATCCGAAAGCATCAATTCTTCAGTGCTCAGCCTTCCTTATGGTCCAACTCTCACATCTGTACTAGAAAAAGCATAGTTTTTAATTTCATTGCTGCAGTCACTGTCTGCAGTGATTTTGGAGCCCAAGAAAATAAAATGTATCACTGCTTCTAATTTTTCCCTGTCTATTTGCCATAAAGTCATGGGACCGGACACCATGATCTCAGTTTTTTTTAGTGTTGAGTTTTAAACCAGCTTTTCACTCTCCTCTTTCACCTTCATCAAAAGATTCTTTAGTTCCTTTTCGCTTTCTGCCATTAGGGTGGTATCATCTGCATGTCTGAAGTTTTTGATATTTCTCCCAGCTATCTTAACACCAGCTTGTGGTTCATCCAGCCTGGTATTTCACCTGATGTACTCTGCATGTAAATTAAATAAGCAGGGTGACAGTATATAGCCTTGATGTACTCCTTTCCCAGTTTTCAACCAGTCCATTGTTCCATGTCTGGTTCTAACTGTTGCTTCTTGTCCTGCACCCAGGTTTCTCTGGAGACAGATAAGGTGGTCTGGCATTCCCGTCTCTTTAAGAATTTTCCACAGTTCATTGTGATCCACACAGTCAAAGGCTTTAGCGAAGTCAATGATGCAAGAATAGATAATCTTTTTGGAATTCCCTTGCTTTTTCTGTGATCCAGTGAATGCTGGCAATTTGATTTCTGGTTCCTTTGCCTTTTCTAAATCCAGCTTGTACATCTGGAAGTTCTTGGTTCACATACTGTTGAAGCCTAGCTGGAAGGATTTTGAGCATGACCTTGCTAGCATATGAAATTAATACAATTGTATAGTAGTTCGAACATTCTTTGGCATTGCTTTTCTTTGGAATTGGAATGAAAACTGACCTTTTCCAGTCTTGTGGCCACTGCTGAGTTTTCCAAATTTGCTGCCATATACAGTGCAGCACTTTAACAGCATCATCTTTTAGGACTTGAAATAGTTCAGCTGTAATTTCATCACCTCTGCTAGCTTTGTTCATAATAATACTTCCTAAGGCCCACTTGACTTAGCACTCCAGCATGTCTGGCTCAAGAGCCTGGATAGGGGTCCAGATGCCAACATCCCATGGTCTTCTCTTAGTTTCTGTTTGTGTCTTGGGTTGCTAGCTGAGACCTGCATCTCTCAAAAGATCATGACTGGAGAACATGTTAGCCCTGGGCTTGCTGTTTTACTTTGTATGTCCTCTATGCCCCCTCTTCCATCCCTGCCTCTCTCTGGCCCTCTTAATGACTATGGTGTGGGCTGGCTGTGAAGTTCATGCTTTGTTGCTGGCAAGGCTTGAGAGAGCAGTAAAAGATAGTGATATGAACCAGGGCCCCAGAGTCTGTGTGCTAGACCTGGAATCCATTGAGCCTCCCCAGCATTTATCTAGCATATTTGTTTTACAAAGAGCTTTTTCATTTGATAATAAGCTAGGCATGCCAGACATTTTTATGCCCATTTACAACTGTGGACACAGAACTTTTTCAAGGAAAATTGTCTTACCAGGTCTTCCAATTCTGGTTCCCAGTCTCTTTCCATTACCTTCTAGCTGCCTCTTTTGGATAATAAGGTTAAGCACTGCCATTCTGGGAAACTGAAGCTATAAGAATGAAAACATGATGGCTTGGAGCAGTAAGTCATGAGTCATGGTGATTGGTAGATGGCTTTCCTTGCTCAAGTTCTGGGAAGCAGCCATCACAAATGTAGCTAATGTATAACAAGCAGTAATCTGGGAAATTGTAACATGAGATCACATAATGGCAGTGGCTTTTGAAAGATAAGGAAACTGATAAGGAATATTGAGAAAGGAACACAGGAGACTAAGACTTTGAAAGATTTCCTCTAATGCTGCCTGGGGAGAGCGTGATCTGACTTCAGATGCCCTGTACTGATTCTTCAGACTCCAGTGAGGAAGGGCAATCCATCAAGCAACCAGTGCTGGAAAGTAATTCTCTGAAAGAACAGTGGCCATGGCTCATGTTCTCTGCTTTCCAGCAGAGAACTTGCAATTTGGCGTCCTGAGTGCTGATGACTGGCGTGAGTTTTCTCAGTGAGAACCCTCCTGCCAGGAACTAATAAGGGATATTAGTCTATCAATCACTCTCTGGTGATTTCAGTTTCCACGATTCAGTCTCTTGTTGTCTGATCCCCTCTGTGGGAACTGGTAAGACCTTGAGTCTACTCAGATGTTGAGCAGATTTTGGGCTTTGGGAACCTACTTCAGTTGTAGCCATGCTGGAGAGGTTCTCACCTGAAGAAGACAGAATCTTTCTCATGATGTGGCCTCGGTAGCCTCAGAAGCTAGCAAATCTTGTTTTGTCCAGGAATTCAGCATGTCCATCTAGTCGTAAAGCTTCAAAGAGCAGATGTTTTGAAGAACATGGGTATGTGTTTGAGCAAGAATCTTGCAGAAGTATTCCTAAACACAGCCTCCTGTGAGGGTCTCAAACTCAGGTTAGTACCCCAAATAGAGATGTACTCTTTACTACTAGGCTAAGTGCCTGGGAGGGCCACTTTGAACTTTTGTTGCCCTATGGTTTTGAAG
The DNA here is from genome assembly GCF_003369695.1 of Bos indicus x Bos taurus. Taxonomy (NCBI): domain Eukaryota; kingdom Metazoa; phylum Chordata; class Mammalia; order Artiodactyla; family Bovidae; genus Bos; species Bos indicus x Bos taurus. Next base: position 132,897,990 of record NC_040076.1, read on the forward strand.
AAAGGAGCTCACATAGGAAGCCTAAAGGGACAGAGCAGCATCTCAGGATGCAACCTGGTAGTATATCTTTTGGGCAACAGCTGGTCAGCCCTGGGACAGATGGAGAGGAGGCAGCACAGGGGAGAAGGAGAATCTCCCACTGGTCTGGAAGCTGGGAAGTTGGCTGGTGAGGATGCCAGTCAGATGTGGCTCCTGGATGCTTCTTGCAGAAATCCTTCCCATGGTGTCCTCATCTCTCCTTGGTAGTGCCCCCACTCCACCCCACCCTCATTGTGGTCAACACCCTGAGATAGGTTGGCTTGGAGGGGTAGATCCCTAATCAATGGATGGAATACTCTGAGATTCCATCATGAAGAGGTCACTCAGTGAGCCACTGAGTGGACTCAGGATTCTGGTTTGCTGGGACTCAGTAATTCAGACAGGTGGGGAGGGGGCAGAAATCGGATGGCCTGGCTGTTAAGGCAGTGCATTACATAGTGTCCTATTGGTGTGGCAGATTTGGTGAGCCCTAGTACAGTGTGGGGAGGGAGTGTCACATCTGATGGCTGAAGTTGAGTGAAAGTAGGTGGACACTCAAGTCAGATGGCATCTATGTCAGGGTTCCACACCATTTATCAGGAGCAAACACTATAATATACAGTACAGTCTTTATACTATGCCTGATAAGAGCTTAACAGTGGCAACCACTGCCATTAACATCATTATCATTGTCATCATCATCGTCTTCATAGTACTTTACACCTCTTCATGTGGCACTCAATAAGACTGATAGTTGGCTATAGAAATTATAGTAAATTATTCTACAATTATACTTAGTCCACTGTTGATTCACGGTAGAGGCTGGGTCCTTAGTGGCTTCCCAGAGTTTTGGAAGAGCCCATGAGGAACGAAGGTCATATACTCAAGATCAGGGCCAGGCAGGTAGGATGCTTATGTTAATTAGGTTGATGTAGAATTATAGGGAAGGGTGGGAACTGTGGGGACCTGGAGAACGTACACCTCTTCAAAAGGCAGTGACTCATCAACTCTAGTTGGTTGTTGCCAGGCAGATATATGGGTCCAGGGATTCTAGCTCTTCTGATCATTCATGAAAGATAGAAATCCAGATTTGAAGGTAGGATTTTACAGTTTTAGAAATATAGTGAGCCAAACAAAATGTGTCTGTTGGCTGTATGGGATCTGTTCATTGTCAACTAGGATCTCTCCTTTGAAGCAAGAATGCCCTCTAGGGCCCTCCTGCCACATGGCCAACCAGTGAAAGCCCTGCAGGATGGCCTGATTGTCCTTTCTAAGTCCTACTTGCATGGCAGTGTGACAAGTCTCTGAAGTGCAAATCTGGAAAGGGCCAGGTCAATAGGTCCGTAAATGCAGCCACCTACTATTGCTTACCTGCCGTTTCAACAATAATTGGATTGGACACAGATTCTTATCCCTCACCCAACATCACTCACCCCAGGTTCAAACTCACATTGGAGCAATCTGGAGAGTCAGTGTTCCTCTTGTTTACAACCTTGCCGGTGATACAAGCCCGGGCTTAACCTCTTAAAAGCTGCAGAAAACAGGAGTCAACTTGAAGAAATGAAACCTGGGTGATGCTAAAACATAACTGCAGGACCAGCTGCCTGGTTGTGTAACCTATGCATTTGCACAAGGCTGCATGCTAAGAAGGGCCCACACTTGATTTAATGTTCTGTTCTGGTTGTTTTGAAATGCTTAACATTTTTTGAACAACAGTCCTGTGTTTTCATTTTGCACAGGGCCTCACAAATTATGTAGCCATCCTGCATAAATATGATGAGAGCTGGAACCATATCACATAAGTGGAATTCTTTTTTGGCAGGGGGGTTGGAACTTCCTACAGATAGATAAGTTTGTACTTAATGTGAGTTGAGGAAATACCCACAGAAACCAGGGAGCAGGAAAATGCATTCCTGATCATTATAAAAGATGAGGATGTTCTCTTCTGCTTTGTCATGAGTAGAGTGGGGGAAAGAGTCAATTCCCCATGATCTGACCATTTTCCAGGGCTTTTTCCTCTTGTCTTGGGTCCTGGATCAGCATTAGCTGTTAGGCATAGGAGATGCAAGCAGACATGGAATTAATTGTGGGGATAGTTTCCATGTTAGCATTAGAGGATATTGAAGAAAAGACAACACCCTATGGATAGGAGAGCCACGAGATTCCAATGTTCCTTTGATCATTTCCAGCTCAGTTCTGGAGTTATCGAGGAGCTGGGTGTGCACTGGGCATCAGAACAGTTTTACTGATGCATTTCATTTGGCACTATAGATCAAAACAGAGGATGCTGCGAAGCTACCAAAAGGCCCTCACTGAACCTCTGCGAGAGATTCATTGGTGCTGGACCTATAATTAACTCCATTTCTACTGCTCTCTTATTCATTATAAATACGGTCTGCTGCAGAGGTCTCAACTGTGGGACTCTGGGTACAATGGGAGGGTCCAACAGAGCAGACTTTAAAACTGAGGGCTTTGTCTTTGCACTTTGGCGTAGTCGATGAAACAGAGGTAGGTTTTTTTCTGAAATTCCCTAGCTTTCCCTATGATCCAGTGAATGTTGGCAACTTGATCTCTGGTTCCTTGGACAGCAGAGGAACAGAGTCCCTTGGACAGCAAGGAGATCAAACTAGTCAATCCTAAGGGAAATCAACCCCGAATACTCATTGGAAGGACTGATGCCGAAGTTGAAACTTCATTATTTTGGTAAGCTGATGCGAACAGCTGACTCACTGGAAATTTCCCTGATCCTGGGAAAGATGGAGGGCAGAAGGAGAAGAGGGCATCTGAGGATGAGATGGCTGGATGGCATCACTGATGCAATGGGCACGAACTTGGGCAAACTTCGGGAGATGGAGAGGGACAGAGAGGTCTGGCGTGCTGCAGTCTGTGGGGTCGCAAAGAATCGGACACGACTGGGTGACTGCACTTGAACTTTGCACTTTGGTCTTTTAGCAAAGAATTCAGAGACTGCAGTTATAGAGCTTGCTTTTAGTGAGAAGAGGAAGCAAAACTTGAGGGAATCTATCGTATTAATGCCCTCTCTAAGTCGTGGAGATTTGTAGATCAAGAAATTGCTTGCAAACTCAGCAAACTATAGTAGCTAGGATGACCAACTAATGATGATTAGAACAACTCACCAATCTAGGACTCATGTGACAAAAGCAAGTATTTTCTCGGATAATCACCTTTTCCCTTTGCAAACTCTAATCCCCAGATCTTTGGGACAAGAATTCCATTAACTGTATAAATGAATTTTGGGGAAGAATTGACATTTTTACTACAGCAAATTCTACCTGGCACACAGGATGCTTCTCAGCTGATTCAATTCGAATTTTTATGCCCTTTAGTGAAAATTTATGGCCCTTTTTATCTAGTCCTGCATATTTCTTATTAACTCTGCCCCTGGATATTTCACATTTTTCAATGCTATTTTGAATGTCATCTTTTTTACTATAATTTCAAATGAATTAACTCATTCTTACTGGTATATTAGGAACTAATATTTTTATTGAATGAAAGAATCTTTAACTTCTACAGTGCTTTACAATATTCACAAGTTTCCCATGATTTCATATATACTTATTTTTTCATATTACTACTGAACTCTCTTACAGTTCTTTTAGATTTATACCTTTTTTGGTAACTAAAATGCAAATATGCAATATGTGGCATAAACACTGCAGGTACTTTCTCCAGGGTCAGTGTCGGAAATCATTAATTGGTCATCTGATCGAGGCTGGGTGCTGTAAATCCTTCTCAATTTGCATCTATTGGGAGACAATTCTCTATGGCTTTGTCTTGTGCCTGCACATATTCCGAGCAAGGCACTTGCTGCCCATTATTCTGACCTATCTTTTCAAGATTGTTTGTGTAGCAAACAGCCTTGGAAGATGGAGACAGCATCTCCCTCAGGAGCAAAAGGAAGATACGCTAGGAACGATAGAAGACTCAGATTTTTAAAGGTCAGAGTTCTTCTGTAACATATCTCATTGCATGCGCTGGTGTCCTCTGGCTCTCTTCAAATCACCTGGTAAAAATTGGGATCCAGGAACTGGTGTAAAAATGCTGATTTGCTTTGGATGCTGCTATTGATGTGAGTAATAAATGGGCTTTTATCTCTGACCCAGGAGTCTCTTATCTTTTATCAGCATCTATAAGATCATGTCAGGCTAACTTGTTAGCTTATAAGTAGGAGAAAATCTTAGACACTCTTATTTTTTGACAGTGTTGGTGATGAGGATGGGATGCTCCAGAAACATGGTTTTCTGGAAGAGGAAAGATGAGAGACCTGTGGGTTTTAGAGTGGGATCTGAGTAAGTCCATGAAATTGGTAGCAAAGATGCTCGTTTAAATTGTATGAGCAACTGGGTGGTAAATAGTCTTCCATTTTATTTTTCCTTAGTGAGAAGAAACTGGGGAAGTGGTGTGGACTAAGTACCAGGAAATAAATTCAAAGATAGCAGCCCGAATGGTGCTAATTCTCCCCCAAGACTTTGTCACCAAAGCCAGTGGTCGGTCTCAAGTCCACCTTATTTAGCAGCTAGTACTAAGGTTTGTTTTGAGCGGGGAAAGGTTTCATTCATTTCAGACAATAGTTACAGAGATACACATCTACCCTGAGTAAGAAAGGAGGAATGTTTATGACTGGTATGGGTGGAAATCACAGAAACTTTGGCTGGCCGCTGGGAGAGGAGGGTTGCCGTGTATTAGGCAAAATGGCTATAGTAGAGATCCTAGGGCTCAGCTTCTACTGGCCGTGCATCAGACGGATCCGCTGGAGACGAGGGTTAAAGGTCTCAGGGTTTGTGTTAGTTTATTTATCTATTTTTTCAGTAGATTCTGGCTGCTTTAAGGGAGCTTTTGCCCTCTATGGAGAATTCCCTGAGAAAGACAAATTGCTATGGGAAACCATAGTTGAGACATTGACTAGTATTTGGGCTTTTTCTGTCCTATGATTTGGGCTTACAATGCTAATGAGGATGATCCATTGGTGAATGAAAAACTGAGCCAGAGAAATCTAGATAGAGTCTTGTGACCAGCCCCAGCACCCCCGAAAAATCTCCCTAGCCCTTTTTGTTGAAACTGGGCAAGATCTTTAGGGATATTATCCTGGTAATGATGTGGCACAGGAAACAGCAAACCTTTTCTGTAAAAGGCCAAACAGTAAATATTTTAGTATCAGTTTAGATTCCCACCAATAGGGCAGGAGAGTTTGATACAGGGCCTTTAAAGAAGTAATAAAAAGTTAAATGAGGCATAAAGGTATGGCCCTGATCTAATAGGATTGTTGTATTTATAAGAAGAGGAAGAGACCCCATGGGTCTTTATTTTGACCAGAGTTGAAAGGTTAACACAAAAGTTTACAGAGAAAGTCACTCAGTTCTCTAAGGTAGACCCTGCTGGTTTATGGGATTTGTTCAGCTGGCTAGGCCTGTTTCTAGGAGTCCTTTGGATACTGGCCTTAATTAAATGCTGTGTGAGACAAATGGAATGGATTTGGAATCAGCTTCATTTCATCTGATTGACTGAAGTGGTAACAGAGTGGGAAGCTTCTCCAGAAGATAAGACATTGTATAAATGAGGATATTGTTTTGAGACAATCCTCCATGGGTCTCTTGTATTTCTGCATGTCTCCTGAGTAAGACACTCACCACCCTTTGTTTTGGACTGTCTTTTCAAGGATGCTTGTATGGTGACCAACCTTGGAATATACAATGTCTCCTTCCAAGCAAAGGACAATTTTGCTTACAGTCTTGGAAGGTAGAGAAGAGACTGTCTCTCTCTACAGCCAAGAGCAGGCATGCTTAAATTCATTATAAAAGATTTGGGTTTCCCTAAGTTCAGGGTTCCTCTTCTGTAATGCAACCTATTATGTCTGCAGTGGTCACCTGACATGAACATGCTGTGGAAATTGAGGTTTGGGGAACTGGTGCAAAATGCCAATACTTTGGTTATAATCATTGAATGAGTAATAAATGATCCTTCATCTCTGACCCAGGAGTGTCATGTTTTCTACCAACTTCCATAAAACTGTGGTAGGCAACCTTATTATCTTGCAAGAAAAAGAAAATTGCAGACCTTGTTCAATTCTTGACACACTCCAAGGAGTCACTACCAAGCTGTTGGAGTTGAGACATAAGATGAAACCAATTTTCCATCCTTGACCCAGAGGGTGTGAAGAAGGCAGTGGGCCTCTGATAGATCAGAAACAGCCTGGACCAACAGGTCAAAACAGCGGGGGAAGACAGATGAGCACTGCAGCATGGCCATGCCAGAACACCGTGTCTTTAGGTGTTACAAGAAAGTGTTTCCATTTAATATGAAACAGGATTTAGCCCTGACTTCTTGCTTTATTTAATAGGGTGGTTTTGCTTGACCTGTCTCAGTCTTGCTAGGGACAGGTCAGGCTGACGTGGGGGTTTGTGGGGGTGTGGATTCAGGAAAACTTGTCATCTCCTCTCAACTCTTATTTTTTGTGTCCTTTTCTCCTTCCTGGGTGTGCATGAGTGCTAAGTTGCTTCAGTTGTGTCCGACTCTTTGCAACCTCATGGATTGTAGCCCCCCAGGCTCCTCTGTCGATAGGCAAGAGTACTGTCTCTGTCTCCAGGCAAGAATACTGGAGTGGGTTGCCGTGCCCTCCTCCGGGGGATCTTCCTGACCCCATGTCTCTTATGTCTCCTGCCCGGCAGGCAGGTGGGTCCTTTACCACTAGCACCAACTGGAGAGCCCTTTCTCCTTCCTAGATACGCCCTTTCCACAATGAAAACCTGTTTGCCTGAAAGAGCCCATCAATGGTCTGTTACATCATAGTGTTAATTTACATTATTGGAGTATTTTATATCTCTTGGTGAACAATGTTTGAACCTTAGCTCCTTTTTTGGGGAAAATGACTCTTCTACATGGAAGACAGTTGTTGCATTTTAGAGCAGACAGAATTTGGAAGGATTTTCTGGTGCTCTTGGCATTGTGCCATGTCAACCACAACTCTTTTCCATCTATCTGACCAGCAGAGGTGCGGATGGCTGGCTCCATGGCACCCTTCCCCACTCTAAACAATCCTTAGTCTCTTAAAGTTGTACCAACCTAAAACTAAAGAAAATAAATCTAAGTATGTATCACCTTTTAGAGTCCTTTGCAAATCTCCACCAGCTGGGAAACCTCAGCTCTTCATTTTCATGCTAAGGGGCTCTTTTCAGAAACTTGTAGAGCATCTGAAGGGAGACAGAATTTTAAAGTGAACTTCATGCCAATTAACTTGGCCCATTTTTAAGAAATGGGAATGATTACCTCAGAGATTAATTAAGATTGCTAAAGGTGATGGTGGACTAGAACCCAAGTGGTCCCATAAATTCTTCTGCCTTGGTTGAGAGTGCACACACCACGGGCAAAGGGTAGAGGTTATTAAAGTGAATGAGGTCGTTGCCTTTTACAGGTCGATGGCGCCCTTTCATTTTGCAGTAGCAGGTAAGAGAGAGGAGGAGAAATTTTCTTCACCTTCACATTCGGATTATATAGTGCATTCTCTAATGTAATATGAAATATCATCCTAATGAATTAGTCTTAAATATGATGTCTATCAGAGTAATGAAGAGAGTGCTTGGAAGTGCAGGATTGCTCTTACCAGTGACGTCAGATAGCATCCAGGGAAAGCAGTTATCATCCAGTGCCTCATCACTGAGGATTTAATGGCTCTGAAAGACGTGCGGAAGAATGAGTTCAGGCCTGAATAAGAACTGTCTCTGAAACTACTGAATCTTTACTTTCAATTGTGGAGCAAAATATACTGTATGCTTGCCCTTAAAAGCTCTCAGACATTTTGACTTGAAATGATGGATCCTGGAAGAACCCAGGGACTGAGTCTTTCTAGATGACTGAGAAATCATACAGTATCTCAAATCATACAGTACCTGGGACAGTGTCCAAGGGATGGGCTTGTGAAGAATCAGTTTCCACCCTGGTTTCTGCCCTGAAGGAACATTTCAGAAAGGGTTTTGTTCCTCTGTAGTGACTTTATAGAAGGAGCCATGCTCCAATAGGGAGTACCATCTTTCTCTGGCTTTCTTCCCTGGCTTGGACTGCTTGAAAGTACATTCCTTGCCTTATGACAGAACCGATTTTGTTTAGGTACCCAGCTGTCACCTACTGGACCTCATCTCAGTCCCAGGAGGTAAATCTCTCTTCGTATGAATTGACCTTGTTAATTACATTCTGCTTACCAATGACAGAATTCTGGCCAATGAGTTAGAAGTAAAGTGAGGAGTGGTGCTTCTGGGAATGTTTTCCTTACTTTTAAAAGGAGACACAAGAAAAGAATGTTCTCTCAAGGTCTTTGAATATTTTTGTGTCCGAATGTGATGCTTGGAGCTGCTGCAGCCATCTTGCCACTGTAAGAGTTCAAACCTGAAGACAAGGAACAATGAGCTGAGGATGGCTGAGCCAAAAGATAGAAAGAACCCGGGTCCCCAGTGACATAGTCGAGCCACTGAATTAAGCCGAATATGCCCGAATTCTAAACTGCTTATTATCTGAGGTAAGTGCCCTTATTTAATTTGCTCTTACTTTATTCACAAGTGTTTTTGAGTTGTGTCTTCTATTACAGGCAGCTGAAAGGATTCCAACCTTTGCCTCCAACATCCTTGCTCCTCCTTTCCCCTTTCAACTTACCTTCTTTTATGAAGACTTCTTTATTTTATTTTAAATTTATTTTATTGAAGTATAGTTGATTTATAGTGTATTAATTTGTTCTGTACAGCAAAGTGATTCAGTTATGCATCTATATGTATACATTTGTTTTATATTCTTTCCCATTATGGTTTATCATAGGGTATTGAATATAGTTCCCTGTCCTATACACTTGTTGCTTATCCATTCTGTATATAATAGTTTGCATCTGCTAATCCCAAACTCCCAATCCATCCCTCCCTACCTCTTGGCAACCACAACTCTGTTCTCTATGTCTGTGAGTTTGTTTCTGTTTCATAAATAAGTTTATTTGTGTTATATTTTGGATTTCACATGTATGTGATATCATATGGTATTTGTCTTTCTTTTTTCTAACTTACAATCTCTAGGTCCATCTTACTGCATACAAAGATTTATTTCTTAATAGATAGTTGTCACTTATAAGCTCAGGTGTCCACATAGATCTCACAACAGTGGTCCCCTCTGAGAACATGTATGGGACAGCAGTTCTCTAAACCTTCTTTGTGCGCACGCTCAGTCACTAAGTTGTGTCTGACTCTTTGAGACCCCATAGACTATAGGTCGGAGAAGGCAATGGCACCCCACTCCAGTACTCTTGCCTGGAAAATCCCATGGATGGAGGAGCCTGGTAGGCTGCAGTCCATGGGGTCGCTAAGAGTCGGGCATGATGGAGCAACTTCACTTTGACTTTTCACTTTAATGCATTGGAGAAGGAAATGGCACCCCACTCCAGTATTCTTGCCTGGAGAATCCCATGGACGGAGGAGCCTGGTAGGCTGCTGTCTATGGGGTCACACAGAGTCGGACACGACTGAAGCCACTTAGCAGACTATAGCTGGTAGGCTTCTTTGTCCATGGTATTTCCCAGGCAAGAATACTGGAGTGGGTTGGCATTTCCTTCTCCAGGGGATCTTCCTGATCCAGAGATCAAACCTGTGTCTCCCACATAGGTAGGCAGATTCTTTACCACTGAGACACCTGGGAAGTCAAACTTTCACTGAAACCTCTTCAATGCCTCCAAAAGGAACACTTTCAAAGCAGCAATCTGATAAATGCCAGATCCATCCTTAGTCTAGACTGGAGCGAGACATCATGAAACATCAGAGGAATGACAAGGTCTTGGGCTCTTTGGCAGAACACTTTATGGTGGTCCATTTCCTCTTGTGTACCCATCTGGTCCTCTGAATGGGGGCACATTGTCTCACACTGCAGGATTCTGCTTGCCTGGGAAAGGGTAGTCAGGTCGCTGTAAGGATGAAATGATCTCAATAGTTTTTATTTCTTAAAACTTTTTTTTTGTCCAAACTGAGAATAAACAGGAAAACAAATCCCCCACATATTTCTGAATTTCTTTCCCAGTCCTCACATCTCTAAATATATCAAACATGATAATTTTATGAGCAACCAAGTTTATACATAATACATTTTATGTTCTTAAATGTATCAAGTGATTTTAGATCTGCACAGGATGCTAAAAAACAAGAACACACAGTGCCCAATTTGTACATTAATTTGGGAATATAACTTTTTTAAGTGGGTTGCTTGAACTCAAAATGTTTTTTCTTATGGAAACAATGGTGGTTGAGTTCCAGGTCTACACTACAAAAGCCCACATGCTTTTGTACGCTGCAGTCTCGTCATTTACTAAACATGCCAGTACATTTAAAATGCCTCTCCTGTATGGCTGACTCTTTACTCCATCTTTATATATGTTAGCTCGATGATCTAATTCTCACAACAACTCTGTGTCAAAAGGAACCAAATCTCTGATAGCTTAAGTAGCTTGCCCAAGTACACAGCATGGATGTGGTTAAAAAAAAAAGGACCCCTGTGGTCTCTCTGGCCCCAGAGTTGATTGTTTTCACACTCACCCTGCCCTCCTGATGGGTCTCAATCACCATCTACATTAACATTTTTATGAAAAAATGCATTCCAACTTCTAATGGCCTTGCCAAGATCACATCTCTCAGCTCTGGCAGCTAAAGTCCTCTTTGCCCTTCCAATGTTTCTGCTTTATTCTGCAATTGGAAAGAGAAAAAGAGAGAGAGATTGGTAGGTCAGCCTGGCATGAAAGCCCCATTCTGTCATTTGCCAGGTAGCCTGTCTCCGTCTCTGGCCTTGAGCATCCACTGGCTGCCCATGGGTAGCTGAGCTGGAGATAATCCACACACTACTCCTTACATTTCTGTTACTTTTACTGACTCTTTACAGCCCAACCACTGATCTGAGTTTGAGAAAAGGGCCTGGGATCATTCGGATCCCAGCTCGAGCCAGAACTTTACTTTGAAAGCATTCAATAAAATGTGGCTTTGAAACAAACAGAGTGAGATTTCTGCCCCCATATTCCCCATTGGTATCTCACCCAGTGAGGACCATCATAATCTTCTTCATACCTCATCCCATAGACCTGTCATCCCTCTTCTCACCAGATTAATCTCTTCTTTCTCTAATGCTTCTGAAAGTGTTGTGAATCCTGTAAAATCAACCAAGCTGTCTCAGTTGGCCTGCATCTCATCCAATGTATTATCACTTTATTTCTTATATTAAACTTATCTCCCAGTTAGGTTTTGTAGTCTTTCTTGATAACAAGTTCCATCCTACCCCCTTTCTTTTAAAAACTTTTTAAAAAATTTTATTGTAGTTGATTTACAATGTCATGTTAGTTTCGGGTGTACAGCAAAGTGGTTCAGTTATACATATGCATATATCCATTCTTGTTTTAGATTCTTTTCTCATCAGGATTGTCAAAGAATAATGGACAGAGTTTCCTGTGCTATATAGCAGGCCCCCATTAGTTATCTATATTATGTGTAGAAGTGTGCATGTGTTCATCCCAATTCCTGATTTATTCCCTCCCCCCCTAACTTTTCCCTTTTGGTAACCGTAAGTTTATTTTCAGTATCTATAAGTCTGCTTCTGTTTTGTAAATAAGTTCATTTCTACATGCTTTAAAAATGAGATCTCACATCTAAGTGATATCATATGATATTTGTGTTCTTTGTCTGACCTACTTCACTTGGGAGATAATCTCTAGGTCCATCCATGTTGCTGCAAATGGCATTATTTCATTCTTTCTTAAGGCTGAGAAGTATTCCATTGTATAAATGTACTGCATCTTCTTTAGCCATTCTTCTGTTGACGGACATTTAGGTTGCTTCCTTGTCTTGACTATTGTAAATAATGCTGCATTGAATATTGGGGTGCATGAATCCTTTAGAATCCTTTAGACACATGTCCAGGCGTGAGATTGTTGGATCATACGGTAGTTCTATTGAAGTTTTCTTTTATTGCAGGATAATTGCTTTACAATGCTGTGGTGGTCTCTGCTATAGATCAATGCAAATCAGTCATAATTATATATATCCTTTACCTCTTGAGCTTCCCTCTCCCTCACTATTCCACTCCTCTAGGTCATCATACAGCACCATGCTAGGCTTCCTATGTAATACAGCACCTTCCCACGAGCTATCTATTTAAAACATGGCAGTGTATTTAATAAATGCTAGAGAGGATGTAGAGAAAAGGGAACCCTACTGCATTAGCTATCTATTTAAAACATGGCAGTGCATTTAATAAATGCTAGAGAGGATGTGGAGAAAAGGGAACCCTACTGCATTAGCTATCTATTTAAAACATGGCAGTACATTTAATAAATACTAGAGAGGATGTGGAGAAAAGGGAACCCTACTGCACTGTTGGTGAGAATGGAAATTGGTATGGTCACTATGGAGAATAGTATGGAGATTCCTTAACAAACTAGGGATAAAACTACCACATGACCCAGCAATCCCACTACTAGGCATCTATTCTGAGAAAACTACAATTCAAAAAGACACATGCACCCCAGTGTTCATTGCAGCACTATTTACAATAGCCAGGACATGGAAGCAACCTGGATGCCCATCGGGAGATGAATGGATAAAGAAGTTGTGGTACATATATACAATGGGATATGTTTTTTTAAGGAACCTCTATATTGTTATTCATATTTGTTGTACCAATTTACATCCCCACCAAAAATGTAGGAGGATTCCCCACTCTTTTTCCTTAAAAGAAATTTCTCATTTCTCTTATAACTCTGTAACTAATTTCTTGTGTCTCCCGTTCTTAGGAAGACCTTAAAGCTACCTTCATTGCCTCTGGTTATTATTAATATTATATCGAGAATTCATAATTTAGTATGTGGAGTATTTTGGACCTGGTTCCCTAAGTCTTTTCCTTCTGTTTCCTGGATTTCTCTGACCCATGTTGCTGCTACCCAAGGGAAAAGAGAATCCAGGGAAGAGACACAGTACAATGTCTTGGCCAAGGGAAAGTTGTTACCTCTGACTGGCTAAAACAAGGTATTTTCATTCTCTGTGGAATCACATTCTTCTGCTTCCACAGATGATTGGGAGTTGGCTTTATAAAGTGGAAATGACAAGAAAAACAAAAAAGATATTATCAACATAATCGACACTGAAAATAGGCAGTCTAATGTGTTTTTGGCTAAGAAATTATCCAGGATTATTAGGAAATAAAGAACGATTTAAAATTATCTCCAGTATGAGTGAAAAGTACTCCCTTTGGGAGCTGAACCTCCATGGTCTCTGAAGACCTTCACTGCCATTAGTTGATTAATTAATTCATTAACACCTCATAGAGCACAGGATATTGACTCCATATGGCATTGAGCAGGCAGTTTTATTTCTTTAGAAAATTTCTCTTACACGAAAGCACAGAAATAGTAAATAATTAAGCTCGAAGCTGCCTCGTTGTGATCTTTTATTGATCAAGGCAGAGATTTGAGAGGAGGAAGGCTTCAGGCGCTCACTCCAGCTAGACCACATTTGCCCCACGATGACATGTTACTGAGAGAGGCTTGTTCCTTTTATAAAATCTTTAAGGAACAAAACAAGCCCACAATGTGTCTATGGCTCGCGATACTTCTGTCTGAGGTTAATCACCCAGGTCTTGAAGATGGAAGCATTTTCTTATGGACTCCCGAGAGACCAAAGGAAATGAGAGATGAGAGTGGACTGCCTGCTGCCTTCTGAGTCCTCTCTTCATTAAGCTGGGTTTTAATGCCTTTTTTTCCCCCTCCTAATAAAGCTATTAGAACAATGACTTATGATTGTGTGGCTCAGTGAGACCTCCAGGGAGCGAAGGTGGGGGCAGGGGCAGAAGTGCTGAACTTGGATCAGTGGCAGAGAAGGTGGTCCGAGCCATTCTGCCAGTGGGCTTTCTGCTGCTGCCTTCCTGGGTCTCCGTGTTGCCCCTGCTTTTGTCCCCACTTACCAACCAGCCAACCGCCCCCTCCCCCAAGGTCTCCAGGTGGACCTAAGTGGTGGGAGGAGAGCCATCGACGGGGGCTGAGTAGCTGCATCCAAGTCCCAAACCTTTCTGATCTCTTGTCCTGCTGCAGTCCCCTCCCTGCCATGTGTACCTTCAGATACCACCCCCCTTTTCTCCCTCTCTTCTGCTCAAAGCTCTTTGGAGGGCTCATCTACTCCTTCCATCTCTACCTTCCCCCCATGCCGCAGCATCTCCACATCCAGGCTTTCATGCTTCACTTGTCGATGCTTCTTGGTGACAAAGCTCATCTCACTCCTCTGAGGTTAAATCTAATGTGCAATCACGTGATACACCTTCCTGCAGGAAGCTTTGGAAGTTGTCCATAACTCCTTCCTTCAAATCCCCTCCTTTGGCTTTTGTGGCAAATCTTTTTCTTTAAAAAAAAAATTATTTTGTATTGGAGTACAGTTGATTTACAATGTTGTGTTAGTTTCAGGTGTACAGCAAAACGATTCATTTATACATACGCATATATCCATTCTTTTCCAGACTCTTTTCCCATATAGGCTATTACAGAATACTGAGTATAGCTCCCCCTGCTACACAGTACATTCCTATTGCTTATCTAGTTTATGTGTGATCGTGTGTACAGATTAATCCCAAACTCCAAGTTTTTCCCTCCCTCCACCCTTCCCCTTTAATAACCATAAGTTTGTTTTCAAAGTCTGTGAGTCTGTTTCTCTTTTGTAAATAAGTTAATTAACTTCCCAACTCCTCCCTTCAGCTTTTGTGACAATTCTTGGTAGTTGCTTTCCCACTTTCTCTCTTTCTCTTGTGACTGTCATGGACATGCAGTGCTCAGACCTCACCTTTGAGAAAGGACTTCCTGCCTTTCTCAGGACATTCCTGCCTTCCTCAGGACATTCTTGAGGATTCCCCTCAGCCATGGGTCAAGGTCTTCTTGGATGGCCCCAGTCAATGACTGAGCAAGGCTTGGAAGGGCCCAACCACTGGGACTCTCTAACAGGAATCTTTGCCCCAGAACTCCCAGCTGGATGGCTTAGGTCTGCACTGGTCTGACCACTGCGCTTCCCAATCCTGCCTCTTTTCTTTCCATGTGTGGCTCTGAGTAAACCTTTTGTCTCCTGACTCTATCTCAGTGTCTGTCTCCTGGAGGACCCAAAGCACAGATTCCTTACACTCCTCTATTGCTTTCCTTTTTGACAGCCTCTTAAATGATGATGTTTCAAAGGTGTTGATCTCGGCCTTCTTCCTTTCTCAATTTACCCACTATTATTTTTTTCCCTTTGTACCAGCACATGGATCTTTATTTTATTATCATTATTTTTATTGGAGTATAGTTGCCTTACAATGTTGTGTTAGTTTCTGCTGTACATTGAAGTGAATCAGTCATATGTATCCATATATCCACTCCTTGAACTCCCACCCCCAAATCCCACCCATCTGGGTCACTACAGAGTAGCGAGATGAGCTCCCTGTGCTACACTGCAGGTTCCCACTAGCTAGCTATTTTACACAGGACAGGGCATGTATGTCAATCCCAACCTCCCAATTCATTCCCCTCCGCCACGTCCACCTAACTGTTCTCTACATGGGCATCTTTACTCCTGCCCCACAAATAGGTTCATCTGTACCGTTTTTCTAGATTCTACACATATGCATTAATATACAATATTTGTTTTTCTGTTTCCGACTTACTTTGCTCTGTATGACAGACTCTAGCTCCATCCACACCTCTACAAATGACCTAATATTTTTCCTTTATATGGCTGAGTAATATTCCACTGTATATATGTACCATATCTTAAAAAAAATTAATTAATTTACTTTAATTGGAGGCTAATTACTTTATAATATTGTGGTGTTTTTTGCCATACTTCTACGTGAATCAGCCACAAGTGTACATGTGTCCCCCAACCTGAACCCCCCTCCCCACCCTATCCCTCTGGGTTGTCCCAGAGCACCAGCTTTGAGTGCCCCAATTCATGCATTGAAATTGCACTGGTCATCTATTTTACATAAGGCAATATACATGTTTCAATGCTATTCTCTCAAATCATCCCTCCCTTGCCTTCTCCTACATAGACCAGAAGTCTGTTCTTTACATCTGTGTCTCTTTTGTTGTCTTGTATATAGGGTCATTGTTACCATCTTTCTAAACTCCATATAGATGTGTTAATATACTGTATTGCTGTTTGTCTTTCTGACTTACTTCACTCTGTATAATAGGCTCCAGTTTCATCCACCTCATTAGAACTGATTCAAATGCATTCTTTTGTATAGCTGAGTAATATTCCATTATGTATATGTACCACTACTTCCTTATCCATTCATCTGCTGATGGACATCTAGGTTGCTTCCATGTCCTAGCTATTGTAAAAAGTGCTGCAATGAACTTTGGCGTACATGTGTCTCTTTCAGTTCTGGTTTCCTCAGTGTGTATGCCCAGTAGTGGGATTGCTGGGTCATATGGAAGTTCTATTTCCAGTTTTTTAACGAATCTCCATGCTGTCCTCCACAGTGGCTGTACTAGTTTGCATTCCCACCAACAGTGTAATAGTGTTCCCTTTTCTCCATATCCTCTCCAGCATTTATTGTTTATAGACTTTTTGATGGCAGCCATTCTGACTTGTGTGAAACGGTATCTCATTGTGGTTTTGATTTGCATTTCTCTGATAATGACCCATGTTGAGCATCTTTCATTGTCACTGTCTTATTCTCCATGTCTTTCACTCTGTCCCCCCCCACCCCCCCGCAAGAGTGAAGAATTGCATCTCTCTCTCAGATCATATCTCTCCCCAGTCTCCAAGACTCTGTATCTCTGCTTTGCTGCTGTCTCCCCTTGGATGTCTTACAGGCATCTCAAACTTAGCATGTGAAAAAATCCCTCATCAGCCCCAAATCTGTAGCCCCCAAAATGGTCCTCTTGTATTTTCTGTCTTAGGGAGCGGTACCTAACTGTGGATTAAATCTCTGTGTCAGAAACCTTGGTTTTGTTCTTGATTCTTCTGTTGCCCTCTGTTGCCCTGCCAGTCTCCAGTCTCATATGATCGCTGACTCCATTCTTGCTGGAGCTGCCTTCATTCTGTCTTGGGTCACTACAGCCACCTCATGACTGTCTTTCTTTCTCTAATCCTGCCACATTTAATCCATCCTTGAATGCACTGTCAGAGTGATCCTGAAATACAAATCAGTATCATTCTGCTGATCAGTCCCTTTTAATAGCTTTCCTTCCACCTTCAATCCAAGCATCTCCAAATGGTTTGGGGAAGAGGAGTCCCTAGGACAGCAGCATCAGCATCACTTGGAAACTTACTAGAAATGCAAATTCTCAGGCGCCAGCCCAGACCTGAGTCAGAAACTCTGGGGTTGGGGCCTAGCAATCTGTTTAACAAGCTCTCCAGGTGATGCAGGATAAAGTGTGATTATCAGCGACTCAGGAAGCCATTCACATCTCTGGTTCCATTGTTATGATAAAACATCTGTCTCTTCCCTGCTCTGACCACACTGAACAATTTGCCTGGTCAACACAGGGCTCCTTCTGCTAATTCCTGAATCAGTGCCTCACCTCCTCCAGGAAGCCTTCCCTGACAGTTCTCTAGCTGAGATAGGCATCCCCTCCTCTGTGCTCTCAAGTCCCCTGTGCTTCAGTCTATCACAGCTCTTTTCTCGCTGTGGTGTAATTGCCTTTTTACCAGGCTGCATCTCCCACTAGACTGTGAGCTAGTTCAAAAGACAGATTGTCTTTCATCTCTGAGTCTCTGGGGCCTGGCTCTCTGCCAGGCCTGGAGAAAGGGTGTAGTCATGACGTCCTGATGGGGGAGTATCAGGCCTGCCTTTACTGGGGTTGCTGGGCTACAGCACCACTGTCAGCTGTCGGAGCAAGTGCACTCTGCCTCCTCGTGTGCCTCTGGACGGCTATTTTAAAAGTAGTGGGGCTGGGGTTTGATCTCATCCTGCTTGTTTCATTTCAGCCCTGGGGAGCTGGAGGCTGGCATGTGCTAATTGGATGACGGCATTGGGTCTGACTGGCCTTGTAAATGTGTACACAGGCAGTGAGCGGAGCACAATTCAAACAGAATCATCTTGAAGATGCTTTGATTCCCACAGCTAAGCAGTCTGACCCTGCACTCCTGGGATCTTGGCAGAACTCTGCTGTACTGCTATCGGTGAAAGCTGGACTTGGGAATCAACTCTGCGGGGAAATGTTGCTGTCACTGCTCTGTCTTTCCAGACTTCCCAGACTCCATGAACCCTGCAAGGTCTTAATTTGTCCATCTTCACAGTGAGCATCATCCAGACTAGTCACGTGTTCTGCCAAGTGCTTCAGGTATAAAGCTTTCCAAGTGAGTGACTCTCAGGTGAGTCAGTGGTCCTGACATGACAGCACAGGGCATTAGGTATGCACCTGGAAGCTCATCAAAGCAGAGGGGGAGGTTGAGGGGTGCCCTGGTCTTAGGCAATCTGGGAGCCCAGAGGAAGAACTGTCCAGGTTGTAGATGCTGAGAGAAAACAGCAGAGAAAGGCTGGTTGCTTATCTGAAAGGAGCTATGCTCCTCCACCCTGCTTCCTCTTTCAGTGGCAGCTTCTACACCCCTTCCACAGTGGTTTAGGAAGTGGAGGTCCAAGAGACAGACAGGGCAACATTTGAGCTTCATGGAGCAATTCCGTTGCTGTTGATCCCTTGTGAAGCCACAACCCTATACTGCATCTGTCAAATAGTCAGCGTTCTCTCACCAGCTACCCCTCAGACCAAAACTGTCACTTTAAGGCAGTGGTCCTTCATCTATTTTGGGTGGTCAGGGACCCTTTGGAGAATCCTAGAAAATGATAGCATTTCTCCCCAGAAAAAGTTGGTCTCATTTCAGGTGGTTTGTGATATTGCCGAGGTCTAACCCATAGGAGCCTGTGGACAGCTGAGAAGGAGTCCCCACTGCTAGTTGCTCCCGGTCTTTCCTGCACCAAGGTCCCCTCTTGGATCAACTCACTCCTGAAGCCCCAGGCAGAACGGCTCCCTCCTCAGCACTCACAGGTAGGGAGCTGACTGCAGAGCAAAGCACAGCAGGGGACTCGGCTCTGGAGTCAGGCTCCCAGCTGCTGCCCGGGCTCCTGTTCTGGCCTACTGCTTACCCAGCTGCTGCCCAGGTTCCTGTCCTGACTCACCTGCTTACCCGCCGTGTGGAGCCCCTGCCAGTTGTGGTTTCCAGGAATACACACACACTCTCCTATGCAGGGGAGATTCATCTCAGGCTACTTGAAGCAGAGGCCACATGGATCCAAGGCTCTCTGTAACCCAGCTCCTCCAGGCCCCAGGGGGCTGCCGAGCTTCGTTCATATTCATCATTGCTGGGAGCTGCACCTTTCCTCCAGGCTGTGTGGGGATGTGCATCACCATGGAAACGCTAGAGGTGAAATCACTCAAGTGTTGGCAAGCGGAGTTTCTCTTTGGAGCTTGAAAAAATGGAGATCAGGCTCACCGTGTCACAGAAAGGAAAGATGCCCTCAAAACAACCTGCACACTCTCGATTTCCATTTGAGGACTTCCTCTTTAAATAAAAGCTGAACAGTAAATGAAAGATAAATGTTTTCAGTCTCTAGCTTGGCGGCCCCAGAGAGTCCACTTGGAATGGACAGGCCAATTCTTTCTGGCTTTGCTAACCTGCTACATCTTGTAGAGTGGATAACACATTCTGTCTGAAAAGAAATGGGGTGACATCTCAGAACTGATATTTCAAATAGATGAAGTTGGAGCCCAGAATAGACCCTTGTGCTTCTTGGCCACTTCTGGTCCTTTGCCTGCTTTTTGTGCCCAGGATACATTTTCTAAATGAGGATCTGATAGGCTCCTGGTGGCTAAGCTTCTTAAGGATGTATTTGCTCACCTGGGCAGGCTCCAAGATCCCTGTGGTCATAACTACTCACAGGTCGCCCTGCCCTCAGATTTTTGAGAGCTGTATGCCAGCTCCCAAGCGCTAATTTGGGCAGTGAGAGACCACATTTGGGCTGCCTGGACTGGGGTGGGGAGGAGAACCAGGGAAATCAGGGAATGGAGAGAGTGTGGGAGGTGCTGGAGTGGAGCTGGGCACTAGGTGAGCTCACAGGAGACTTTGGCTAGCAGGGGATCTGGGCACATCCGTGGCTTGGAGGAGGCCATCAGTGTGGGCTACTTGAACTCTAGTTCATCCTCAGTGGACAACAATCTTTCTTGTATTCTTTTTCTCCACTGGGCAGAAAGAGCACTGACAATACTTCCTCTCCTTCCATCAGGGGTGGGTCTGGACATATTGTGTCCAATATGGACACATATTTTTTAAGGTTTTAAAGCTTGGCTTTGCTTGTTCATTCATCAACAGGAGTGTGTCAGGTAGGGCCTAAGGAAACACCCTTCTCGCAAATAGTTATGGACCAGGATGGCAGACTGAATATATGGTTATAGATAAAGACACAAATAAAGTAAGTGCTTTCAGCAAATGCCTCTATTGTGACAGTTATAACTTTTCTGTTTCTATCAGAGGTTTTGATTACTATGTCAAAGGTGGATGAGAGACGGACAGACACCCACAGAAATTGGTTTTGAGACTAAGATCAGTGTTTCACTTTCCCAGGTGAGAACAGACAGGTCAGTTGAAATGCAGTCTAGGGGAGGGATAAATTAGGAGCTTGAGATTGACATAGACACACTACTATATATAAGATAGATAACCAACAAGCACCTACTGTATAGCACAGGGAACCATACTCAGTATTGCATGATAACCTATATGGGAAGAGAATCTGAAAAGAATGAATATTTGTAAATATGTAACTGAATCACTTTGTTGTACACCAGAAACTAGCCAACACTGGAAATCAACTATACTCCAATAAAATGACAAAAAAAAAAAAAAAAGAAATGAATCTAACCTAATCCATTCTGTGCTTGTACGGTTATATCTTAGTTTTCTCCATATTAAACTTTAGTCAGAAAAATTAGAACATACTATGTTTCTGAGTCCCTGATGTAGGAAGAGCTGAGGTTTTGGAGAAGTTGGCACATGGGGTCAATGATTCTTCTCCTGGTATCTGACTTAGGGCTGCTCAGGGCACAACTCAGGAGGCATCATTTATGTAGATTATGTTGTGCGTGGTGCTTCTGAACTGTGCAGCTAGACAGCCCTGGTATAGGGGGCTCTGAGGGTTGTTTCTAGAGACAAGTGGGGACTAAACTCTGGGAGGCAAGCAGGAGAGGAAGAGGTGCTCCAAGGAGTATAGGAACTCCAGAACAAGTCGGTGCAGGTGGGGTGGGTGGTGTGCCATTGACATGGCAGAATGGCATTGCCAGACATCAATGTGACAAGTAGGGTGATGGTGGGTGAAGCCAACAGGAGAAAGAACAAGAACTCATGGAGCCAAGACCAGTTGCTTTAGGAGGCTTCCAGAAAAGCATCAAAATAGAGACATCTGAAGTGCTACCATTTTGTAGGTGGGGGCTATTGGTCTACAGCTTTGGGGACTAACTTGTGAAATGGCCATAGTATGATTCACTATTTAGTGGGGCCCTGGGTCATGTGGGCTTCCTGTTTGGTACATAGCTCTCAGGAGGATTATTGTTTTAGAAAAGGAATGCTTGTTTCCTTCTTGAGGTCCTCAGGGAGAGAATTACAAGTGAGAGGACTAGAAATAATGTTGCAACTGCACCTGTGTTAAGTGTCTAGCTTCTCTTTCCTTCTAGCAGAGCTGATAAAGGTTTAGCTGATTTCTTCTTCTTCCAGGGCACAGGCCTAGACTGCATCTCCCAGCTTCCTTTGTAGCTAGGGGCAACCATGTGACCAAGTTCCTGCCAATGGCATGTGAACTGAAGTGGTGTGAGCTGTTTCCAGGCCTGGCATAAAACATCTCAAGTACCATGTTCCACAATCTTTCCATTTCTTCTGGCTTGATATGGATCAGCATGGTGACCTGGGAAGCTGCATGTTGAAAGTAGTGGAAGCACAGGATGGAAACAGTCTTGAGTCCCTAAATCACCACTCACAGAAGACCTGTTTGCCAATAAGGAACCTCCACTTGGGACTTTACACAAGTAAGATAAGTCTATATCAGGTCTGAGCCATCATACAAGTTAGGGTTTGCGTGTTTCAGCAGCAAGTAGTACTTTCACTAAAGCACTGTTAGTCTTGAGTTTCCCCAGAGTCGGGTCCGACTGCTCTGAATCTGGAGTCTACTTCTGGTCCGATCAGTGTGGTAAAGGGGCTACAAAGAGCAAACCATGGTTATCTCTGTTCACAAAATAGCCTCTCTCAGCAGGGGCTACAGTGGGGAAATTTTTCCTGGAAGGGGACCAAGAGCGTGGCAGTTAACTTGACTTAGGGTCTAATGCTGTTGTGGGAAAAATCCCAGTAGAACTCCACAATCTGAAATCTGCCTTCTAGCTACTTCCCTTCTTACTCCCAGTTCTTCTCTTTGCAGCAATAGTTAAGTCCCTTCTCAGTTGTCCTGTTTCCAGGGGTTCTCTTCTCCCATCTCCCTACCCTGCCACCCCTAGTTCTGACTTGGTTCCTTTGATGGCCTGGTCCCTGAAGCACAGGCTTTGAAGTTACATGGACATCAGCTCAAATCCAACCATCTCCACAAACTGGCCTGGTGATGATAAACACCTTCTCTCTCTGAATCCCAACCTCTTCATCTGTACAGTGACGATGGAGACACTTCTTACGGTTGTTGGTGTAAATATTTACTGAGATCCCATGCCTGAAGCACCTAACACTGTGCCTGGTAGCGGTGTCTGTGATTTCTGTGTGTTTGATGTTGTGATTTAGCCCTCTCACCATCCTGGTGGGGGCTTCCCAGGTGGCGCTAGTAAAGGATCTTCTTGCCAATGCAGGAGACACAAGAGACGTGGGTTCGATCCCTGGATCAGGAAGGTCCCTTGGAGGAGGGCATGGCAACTCACTCTAGTATTCTTGCCTGGAGAATCCCATGCACAGAGGAACCTGTGGGCTATATAGTACATGGGGTTGTGAAGAGTTGGACATGACTGAACAAGTGAGCACCAGCACAACAACCATTCTGGCCAGTGGCTCTGAATATGCTGCGGTTGGTCCAAATCCTGTGGAACTTGGATCTGAATACAATTCTTCTGCAGCTGGTATTCAGCTGACATCAGTACAGGGTACGTCTTCTTCTCATGATGCTGGTACTGTGTTCATGCTCCTTTCCTCTGGTTAGTGGGCCCGCCAAAAACTTGTTCTCAGCTTGACCCTCACACTGTCAGGGCAGTAGCTTTCTACCAACACACCTGGTCCATTGAAGACATCACTCTTGGGACTTACCTGGTGGTCCAGTGGTTAAGAATCCACCTGCTGATGCAGGGGACCCAGGTTCTAGCTCTGGTCTGGGAAGATTCCACATACCATATGGCAACTAAGCCCATGTACCGCAACTACTGAACCTGTGCTCTAGAGCCTGTGAGCTGTAACTGCTGAGCCGCAACAAGAGAAGCCATTGAAATAAGAAGCTTGAGCACCGCAATGAAGGGTAGCTCCCTCGCTGCAACTAGAGAAAGCCTGCTTGCAGCAACAAAGACCCAGCAGTCATTAGAGAAAAAAAAAATCCCTCTTTGTTCTGGGCCTTGACATCTCAGGGCACTGCCAACTGGGAGATGTTTTGGGGGAGCCTGGAACATTCTAAAAGATCTTTGAAAGGATTTTATAGAACTATCATTCTTCACCTTTCTTGGATTATGGGTCCTCTGGAGATTTTGATGAACATTCTGGATATTCTCTTTACAAAGATATCCAGACACACATAGACAAAGAGTTTTGCTACTACCTGGAGGGCCTCCAGGGAGTCAGCCCTTGGCTGGCAGGTTGGGCTGGTACACGCCTGCCCTTCCTGGGGAGTGGTGTGCTCTCCCTGGAGAGGGCGCTCCAGGCAGCCTCCCCACCGGTGGCCTCAGTAAAGTGAGGATGATTCAGGCATTTTTCTCATCAAGTTTAAATCAGCTGTGTGAAACCTCAGTGGAGCCTTCTCTCTGCCCTCCTAGTCATCTGTCTGAACAACCCTACAGATTCTGAACGTTAATCAGTGTCATTGGGAGTCTGCTGATGTTACGTGCAACTTAATTGGTTCTTTGGAGGAAAGAGAGTCACCGTCTAGGAGTGTAGGCTGGGGGCAGGAAGGCACAGAGGGAAAGGAAAATGACACTGAGCTGGGAAAAGATCAAGTGTGCCCTTATTGCTTCTCCGAGATTGCAACCCGAGAGGAGCCTGCTTCTGCTGATGGGGCTTAAAGAGGTTTTCCGAAGCACTGAGACAAGGCGGCCGCCTCCCCCTCCCGCATCTTTGTTTCTCTCCCCGCTTTTCCGCGTGTGGAACCACATCCAGCGGGGAGCTGGGGGTAGTGGGGGGAAGGGAGAGCCCATCCACTTGACTGTCAGAGCTGATCACTGCTGACCTTATCAAAACGCAGAATCAATACACTCTCCTCCCAGCAGCCCAGAAAAATCACAAGGAGTTTGAATCGAAGCAATTTGAAGTGCAGAATTGTCCTAAGCAGAAGACAAGCTGGTAAATGGTTGGGGCTCTGAGTTCTCCCGCTCGCAGAGTCAGGCGAGGCCAGTAGCCTCACTAGAATTTTGGTGAAGGATGGGCACCCAAGGAGGGGAGAATCCACAGCAGTCTTTGTGCCCTGTGCCCCTTGCTGGCTGACCCTCTGGGATCAGAGTACTACCTGTGCTGGGAAGGAGGCGTTGGGGATTGGGGCACAGAATGCAAGAAAGTGACCTTGGCTCCCCAGGACCCTTCAGCAGGCTCTGGGGGAGGCCCTCTCCCCGCCAGACCCTGGAGCAGAGGCCTCTAGGGTCTACTGCACCCTTAGAAAAGCCACACTGTGTCACCGGTTTAGTGCTAAGGGGCCTTCATGATGCTACCACCTTCAACTTTCCTCTCATTTCTTTCTCCTCTTTCTCTTTTCTATAGTCTTGCTTTCTAGTCCTTGTCTCTTTCTACTTTGCCTCTTTTTTCAGGAGGGAGAAGACCAGAAGGAAGGAATGGAATAGAAGCCATCGTGGGTGGAAGGAGATAGATGAGGTCCCCGGTGCTGGCGGAAGTCTCTGCCTTCTTGCAGAATCTGTATTCTGCGGGTCACTGTGTGTGGCAGGTTTGGTATTGGGGTGAGCGTTGGGAGTGCAGGCTCTCCAGGACACCAGAGGCTATCTCCCTGGGGCCAGCTGACCGGAGCTAGATGTCCTCCATCCCTTCCCTGGCCTTCTAACAACAAACCAGTGTCTTGAGTATATTTCCCAAAGGCATCAACTCCTTAAACATGTCTCCATCTCTTGTTTCTGGCCATTCCTGCCATTTCAGAGCTCACAGTGGCTGGAGCCAGCATGGCTCATGTGCCCCGGGCTGGCAGAACCATCAGGCGTTACTGTACTACACACACTGGACAACAGTTGCCCACCCTGTCTCTCTCTTACTTGGCGCTGACCTCCTTGAGGGCAGCAGCAGATCTGAATTATCCTGGTGTCCCCAGAGCCCACCCCAGGAGACTGCACAGAGAAGAGCCCAGACCCTGGCATTCCCGAGGGACCAGAGCTCATCAGGAAGGCAGGGCTACCTTCACCAGAATCCACACAGAGGAGTCTAGATCAGCCCTTTTGTGGCCTCATGGCTTTGTTGTTGAGCAAGTACACAACAGCAGGGCTGGCTACCTTACCTTGCCAGCCTCATGACACTAATGTGTTTTCATTCCTTTGCGTGTTCGGTGGCCTCTGCCTGGAAAGCATCCTACAAATGCAGAATTAATTGCTCTCTTTTCTGAGTTCCTAAAGGATGTTGTACTCAAGGTTTTTAGAGCACTGATCACATTGTGCTTTATTGGTTGTTTGCATGACTGTCTCCTCCTATGTAGGCATTCATCCCACAAATACTCATTGAGCATCTTTGGTGTGGGGATATGTGAGGAACAGCACAGGCAGGGCTCTGGCCCTCATGGAGCCAAGTGGGAGGATGAATGGCCATGGCAGTGCCAGGTGTAGAGTAAGCCCACATCAAATGTTCATTGAATGGAAATGAGGGTGTGGTATTTGGAGAGGCTGGATGGAGAAAGGGGCCAGGAACACAAGAGGGAAGCACATTTAGGGAGATGATGTCTTACTGTTATCATCCAGAGAATTTAGTAGTGGGAGGGGAGAAAAGGGAGCAGAAACAAGGAAATCTTGTCGACTGAAACGGGCTGGGGAGGGAGTCCAGCAGGTTAGGCTGCTGCAAGGACAGCATTAATCAGGAGCCTCTGGGCTACGGGGTTCACCCAATGTTGTGGCTGCAAGGATTCTGCCAGCCCTTTAAACCAGCCACCACTCCCACCACTGTGCCACCACCCAGGTCTTCAGATACTGGGGATAGGAGAATGGTTATCAGGAGGGTATACATGAAGCAGCAGGGGCAAGTGGGCCTGGTGCTGACTTTGTTCATTGAGGGGAGTGTGAGGCACCTGATTTTTTAATATCACATTGACAAATGGAGGGAAACCATCCCTGAGCAAACAATAAAACAGCAAGGATGAAGCATCACTGGCTTGCATCCTCCCCTTGAGGGAAGGAGAAAGTAAGGTGGGGGACAGATGGGAGTGGTATCCTGGGCCTCTTAGGTCCCTGGCATGCAGAGCCCATGCCTATGACTGGTGTTGGAATGAGGCTTCCAGCTCCCTGTGCAGTTTAACACACCCGGTGGCAGGTGAGGCTGCCAGCCTGCCAGCTGTCAGGGTCTCTTGACAGAGCAGCTGGGAGTCAGCCCCATTGGAGCAGAGGAGCACTGGTGCCTGACCTTTCTTCCCAGCGAATGCCTTCCCACACAACTGGGCATCTGCGGCCTGAGCATCCTGGGAAATTCCCAGTGCCCTAGAAACTCATCAACCCGCGGGCAGGGAGCAGAAATGAACACAGCAGCACCAGCCGCAGATGGCCATAGCTTCTAAATAAGCATTTCATTAGTTTGGAACCCGGGGAAAACACGGTTCAAGATATAGAGAAAAATAAATGACTAAGGAGAGCCTGATTTTAAATCCTGCTAGTTATGTTCAGCACGTCCATAAAAGTAAGCAGAGCTCTCTTTTTTAAAGGGGCCACTGTTAATTAGCCGAGGCGCCATTCGAGCACTTTGTCTAGTTGCAGCCTGGTTCTGCCATGCCGGGGAGGAGGCATACGGTTCCACATATCCTTTTAATGCCAGCTCCTGTCAGGCGGAAATTGGCTCCTTCACTCTGTAACTGTGCTTTATGGAGGAGCGGAGCGGGAGTAGCAGTCTGGGTGCTTACTTGCTGCCTGCCCCTCCCCCCAGCACTGCCCCTGAAGGCCAGTTCTTCCTCATTCCTCCTTCCCGAGGTTGGTGCTCCATCCCTATCCAAGTGGACACCCGAATCCATTTCTGCAAGCTGTGTGTTCCGTTTCTCTTTCTCTTTAGCCAGTAAGTGATGCCTGGGGGTGCTTTTCATGTTCTTTAACCTCTGATGGCTTGTTCTGATTCTCCGTGCTTCCTGGGGATAACAGGAGTCCTGCTGCTCTCTCCTCCAAGACCAGGAGTCTAGTCTCATCTCCCCTTGTCTCCCCAACAGGCTTGTCCTGCCCAAGGAGGGGTTCAGACTGGGGCTTACAAAACCTCCAGAATGCCACCGTCATAGGACATTTTAGCAGGTGGCAGGAGATTGTGGGGTACCTGAGACTTGGGTTTGAGACCTAAGCTGCACCACTGATAACCTTGCTGAACCCCAGTCCCCCATCTGCAGGTTGGGGGCAGGAGGCTGTGCTGTGGGGAGGGATGATGGCCACAGAGCTCCCAGGCACCTTCCTACCTGCTTCTTTCAGTATTCATGTGCTTGGGTTTATATTAGGTTGAGATCAGGTGACCTTGCAAAAAGCCAGAGAATTTTTTAGTTTTAGGCTGATCCTGGGTGCTGAGGGTCCTGGTTTCTGAGTAGGTCTGATTGGTTTGGATATTCTGAAATGCTCTTGGATGGACCCCATGGATCCTCATTAGTATGATAGCTTTTTGAACACCTTCTTGTGTAATCACTGAAGTATTGTATTCTTTATGTTCTGTAATTTTAAAAAGTGTTTTAAATTAACAATTTGTTGTGATAGTTTAACACAATTAGCTGTGTTGTGATAGTTTTAGGTGAACAGCAAAGGGGCTGAGCCATACATATACATGTATCCATTCTCCCCTAAACTCCCCTCCCATCCATGCTGCCACATAAGATTGGCAGTTTAATGTGTTATACAGTAGATCCTTGTTGGTTACCCATTTTAAATATAGCAGTGTGTTCATGTCTCTCCCAAACTCCCTAACTATCCCTTCCCCCATCCTTCCCCAATTTTTATCATGGCACTATAAGCAGATGCTGTTATTCCCATTTGATGGATAAAGAAACCGAGACTCAGGGAGGTTAATAATGGGTCCAAAATATCACATTTGATAAGTGTGAGAGCTGAGTTTCTACTGGCCTGCTGACTTTCAATTCTATCCTTCCACCATGCATTGCTATGTCTGCAGAAATCAAAGAATCCAAGTTAAACGATTCCTTAGAGTAGTGCTGTCCACTAGAAAGTTTTCTGTGACGATGGAAAAATCCTACTCTGCTGTGTCCAATATGATAACTGTTAACCACTTGAAATGTGGCCAATGTGGCAGAATTGAGTTTTACATTTTATTTCATTTTAATTTCTAAATTTAAATAGCTCATGTGGGTAGTGCTTGCCATATCAGACAGTGCGGTGCTACAGTTTGTATTTTGCTAATGCGAGTCCTCAGGAGACCCAGGGGGCTTGTAGCCAGTGGCTCCCACTCAAGCTCCTCCCACTTTCCCACCCTTGTAGGCACACTGAATGACTACCTTCTTATAGTTCTGTAATAAATTGTATGCCACCTTCTGCCCGTAATGGGCCCTGGGGGCTTTTGTTGGACAGGATGGTTCTCCATCTGGTAGTTTCTTTTCCCAGCTTCCCTTTAACTTCTGGTTTCTGGTCTTCAATCTCAGTCTCCAGTTTGCTGGGTCAGTTCTATCAGTAGCTATGATTGGCAATCCTATTAGTTTTCTAAGTCACTGGCACGGGGGTACACAGGCTCTTTTTACATTCTTGGCAATTTGAGCATCACATTTCTTCTTCTGTCTCTTTCAGTTCAGTTCAGTTCAGTCACTCAGTCGTGTCCGACTCTCCGCGACCCCATGAATCGCAGCACGCCAGGCCTCCCTGTCCATCACCAACTCCCGGAGTTCAGCCAAACTCATGTGCATCGAATCGGTGATGCCATCCAGCCATCTCATCCTCTGTCATCCCCTTCTCCTTCTGCCCCCAATCCCTCCCAGCATCTGTCTCTTTGGAATATCTTTTATTTAAATTATAGAAGTAGTGCTTGTTGATAATAGAAAATGTAGAAAATATGGGAAAAAATAAGTAAAAACTGGGAGCAATGCCAGTATTCAGACCTTATCACTTTTATAATTTGAGATTTTTTTTCCTATCAAATAAATGTAGTTTTAACATAAGGAAGATTCCATTGGTAGTCTCAGTTTTTATTTACCAATAGATCATGAGTGTTTTATCATCAAATATACTTCAAAAACATAATTTTAAACAGGTGTACAGTATTTTCTTGTGTGAATATGTTAAACTTATGTAACCATATTTCAGTGGAATATTCAGGTTATTACCAATGTTTTGCTATTTTAGGTAGCAAGAATGAACATCCATACGACTGATTCAGATAATTTCTTGTGTATACTTGTAATCAGTCTAGAGCAGACTTCTAAATTGCAGTTGAGAGGTCAAAGGAGATGTGTCTTTTAAACTTCTCACTTCTTGAGTGGTTTCTGGCTTCCCCCAGAGTGAGTGTTCCAAGAGATCCAAGTTGAAGTTGTATGGCCTTTTCTGACCTAAGCTGGGAGTCATAGAGCACCACTTGTACCATACCCTGCTGGCTGAAGCACTCATACATTTGTGCAGATTATGTGGAGGTGACTGACTCTAATTTTTAATGGGAGAAATGTCAAAGATTTGGGGCCATTTTCAAAAACTGTCAAAAGATAGTGTACATGTATGCATGGTTTGTATGGTATTAGTGACCTATCACCATCAGAGT
The DNA here is from genome assembly GCF_003369695.1 of Bos indicus x Bos taurus. Taxonomy (NCBI): domain Eukaryota; kingdom Metazoa; phylum Chordata; class Mammalia; order Artiodactyla; family Bovidae; genus Bos; species Bos indicus x Bos taurus. The sequence goes on from NC_040076.1 coordinate 132,928,121, forward strand.
CATTCGTGTTTAAGGGACATGTATCTGAGAAGGTGTTTAAAGACATCACTGGATAGATGTGATGGCTGCTAAGGCCTTGTGTTGGGTTGATGCACATGTGAATGCAGGTGACCATGATCGGGCCGGGGATTTATTAGTCAACGTGAACAGCAGTCAGGAGTCCAGAGTCTGAGGTTAGAGCCCAGCCAAGTAGGACTGGACAGCATGGAACAGGGAATCTTCTGTGGACCTTTCCAGAATACATACAGTCAGGGTGAGGAAGTGATTTTGGCATGTCTGTTTAGAGACAATTCTCTGACAATTATGATGCTGCCCTCCCCAAAGAGCCTTGGTTTACAAGGTGTTTTATTTTGCATCTGTCACCTTAGTTGATTCTTTTTTTTTTTTTTTTACCTTAGTTGATTCTTGCAAAAGACAAGGCAGGTGTTGGTACTCCTGTTTCACAGAGAATGAATCTGAAGCACAGAGAGGTTAAGTCACTAGACAGACAGACTCACACTGAACCAAAAATTTCTGACTCCTCAGCAGGTTCCTTTCTGTGAAGAATTTCTGGCCACAACCTTCACTGTGCCACTCTTTGTGTGTGTGGGTGGGTTTTTTTGGAAGCACTGGGTCTCCACTACTGCGTGAAGGCATTCTCTAGTTGCGGTAAGCAGGGCTACTGTTTGTTGTGGTGCATGGGCTTCTTATTGTGGTGGCTTCTCTTGCTGCGGAGCACAGGTTCTACGTACACGGGCTTTAGTGGTTGTGGCTCGTGGGCTCAGTAGTTGCAGCTCTCAGGCCCTAGAACACAGGCTTCGTAGTAGTGGCACATGGGTTTAGTTGCCCTGCAGCATGTGAGATCTTTCCGGACCAGGGACTGAACATGTGTCCCCTGCATTGGTAGGACTTTTTACCACTGAGCCACCAGGGAAGTCCCACTGTGGCATCCTTGAGGCTGTGACTGGCATATGTTTGGTTGAACTGTATTGGTAGCTTTATGGCCCAGAGGGTCTGGGACAGGGAGACTCTGGGGCTTGGACCTTCTGTGTGCACAGGAATATTGTCCTTCTGATTAGCTTGCAAGTTCCAGCTGGATTTGGGTTGTGAAGGTGACACCTCTGCTGGTGGGAATGCTGAGGCCATTAAGCATGCACAGCACATCTCCAACCATAACAGTCAGGCTCCACGCCTCCAAATGTAGGTCGGTGGTGAAAAAAACAAAAAAACAAACCTTTATTTTACATTTCAAAGTGCTGTTGGGGGAGAAAGGCTGGCCTGCTGCTTGGAAGTGAGTTAATCTGGCAGGAGCCAACTTTTAAAGACCAGGATGTATCTTTTTGATAGAAAGGACAAGGGAAAATCTGGAGTGACAGACATCAAGCTCAGTCAGCCGGAACAGTGACTGCTAACAGAGTGCCCCCAGGCCTGCAGCGCTTTGATGACAATCGACAGTATAATCTTTTCACGTGGGAACAGATAAGTGAAGGTTAGAACCACAACTTGTAAGAGTTAGAGACCCCCTGGTTCGCTCCCAGGATCGACAACAGAAACTCCAGGCTCTGAGAAAAGATGCTTGTCTGGAGTCACTCAGGGCATCGGTGGCAGCAATTGAATTAGAACCCGGGGTTCCTCCTGTTCAGCTTGGGCTTGTGCCATCATGCCACCTTGCAGCTCCCTGGAACAGGGGACCCAGAATGCAAATAGGAACTAGGCATTTTCTCACTTCCAATGTGACAAGTTTTCAGATTTGAACCTCTTTTTAATCCCATCCCACCCCTCTTCCATTGGTGGGAGGATGAGCTGTTAGTTAAAATAGGTTGCCTTACAGTTGGTCTGGTGAGCTTTGAGTGCTTAGAGAAACACCAAACCATTTTCCTGCCACATAGCTAAAATGACCTCTGTTTGTAACGTCCCAAGGTTTCTCAGTTAGAATATAAAGCAATAAACTGTTATTGGCCATATATATTTCCAGCTTTGTATTCCTGATGAATCTGAATCACCAAGCAGATCTTCTGATAGTGCTAGAGGGATAGGTTAGTTTGCTGGCTGGAGGGGGATTGTGAAATATGTGAGCAGTGAACATTGCCTGGAGAAGACTAACTTATTTGGGAGTTTTTGCGTGAACCGTGAGCTTCCAGATGTTCAAGCTGAATTTAGAAAAGGCAGAGGCACCAGAGATCAAATTGCCAACATCTGTTGGATCATCGAAAAAGCAAGAAAGTTCCAGAAAAACATTGACTTTGCCAAAGCCTTTGACTGTGTGGATCACAACAAACTGTGGAAAATTCTTTAAGAGATAGGAATACAAGATCACCTGACCTGCCTCCTGAGAAATCTGTATGAAGGTCAAGAAGCAACAGTTAGAACTGGACATGGAACAACAGACTGGTTCCAAATCGGGAAAGGAGTATGTCAAGGCTGTATTTTGTCACCCTGATTATTTAACTTATAAGTAGAGCACATCATGTGAAATGTCATGCTGGATGAAGCACAAGCTGGAATCAAGATTGCTGGGAGAATGTCAATAACCTCAGATACACAGAGGATACCACCCTTATGGCAGAAAGTAAGAAAGAACTAAAGAGCCTCATGATGAAAGTGAAAGAGGAGAGTGAAAATGTTGGCTTAAAACTCAACATTCAGAAAACTAAGATCATGGCATCTGGTCCCATCACTTCATGGCAAATAGATGGGGAGACAAGGGAAACAGTGAGAGACTTTTTTTGGGAGGATCCAAAATTACTGGAAATGGTGACTTCAGCCATGAAATTAAAAGATGCTTGCTCCTTGGAAGAAAAGCTATGACCATCCTAGACACCATATTAAAAAGTAGAGACATTAGTTTGCCGATAAAGGTCCATCTAGTCAAAGCTATGGTTTTTCAAGTAGTCATGTATGGATATGAGAGTTGGACTATAAAGAAAATTGAGTGCCAAAGAATTGATGCTTTTGAATTGTGATGTTGGAGAAGACTCTTGAGAATCTCTTGGACTGCAAAGAGATCAAACCAGTCAATCCTAAAGGAAATTTGTCCTGAATATTCATTGGAAGGACTGATGCTGAAGCCGATACTTTGGCCACCTGATTCGAAGAACTGAGTCACTGGAAAAGACCCTAATGTTGGGAAAGATTGAAGGCAGAAGGAGAAGGGGACAACAGAGGATGAGATGGTTAGATGACATCACTGACTCGATGGACATGAGTTTGAGCAAGCTTCAGGAGTTGGTGATGGACACGGAAGCCTGGTGTGCTGCAGTCCATGGGGTTGCAAAGAGTTGGACATGACTGAGCGACTGAACTGAACTGATGGGCCATCAGTAATAGAAAGGCATCAAGAGCCTAAAGTGAGAAGGAAGGAGAGAACCACTGAAGGATGGACATGGCAGGGAGCAGCAGTACCAAAGACCTCCACTGAAAGTGAAAGTTGCACACTTGTGTCCAACTTTTTGTGACCCCATGGACTGTATTTCTCCAGGCCAGACTACTGGAGTGGGTAGCTATTCCCTTCTCCAGGGGATCTTCCCAACCTAGGAATCTAACTGGGGTCTCCTGCATTGCAGAGGGACCTCCATTGCCTAGTTCAAAATTTTGTGGGTTTAATCCTTGCTGTTATGCTTGGTATTAATCCATGGGGTTTCTCACAGGCACCATGGCCATTAGGCTTTTAGGTCAGTGCTCAGAGAATCTGGTTTTCCTTTGGTCTAAGATAGTATCTTCCATGTTTGTGTTCTAAGAATCTGATATCAAGCAGAACTACTCCCTGGAAAGATTCCCTGAAGACCTCTCGTCAAGTCCCTTCCTTGGACAGGTGAGATGCTGAGAGACTCTATGACCTCCTCCAACCAGCCCATAGGGCATTGAGACTGAAACTTGCCTTGACTTTTATCTCCTTCTTTTATTAAAAAAAAACAAAAACAAAAAACACAACAAAAAACAACCCCCAATCAGTGCCACAAACTGCTGTCAGTGGTTATTAATGGGGACTTCAGGTTCTGACCTTGGTTTCTAGCATCTCTGAATTGGATGCTAGGTTTTGGTATAAGGTAAAAATGTCTCATCTTTCCTGGATTAATGATCAGGTGTGTTCTAATGTACGTTCACTCTGAATGAATATTTCCTGGACAGGTGCATTACCTGGTGGACCAAAGGAGTGAGTGGAAGAGGGAAGGAAGAAGAGAAAGAGGCTAACCTAGGCAGAGTAGATGAGGATAAGGATAATTTTTACAGTTCCTGTTCCCAAAGAAAGTTCTCTGTGAGTGGGATATTCTGCTCAAAGGGAGAGCCCAACCTGTCCACTCATTCTCATGCCTCATCATCTGACACCTTTGATAGAGACCACCAATAATAGTTCACATTTACTTAGCACACATTGCCAAGAAACTCAAAAACGTATTATAAATGTCATGTGCTGTGACAGGCACTATTATCCTATGAGAGATATTACAACAAATCATTCAATAATTAATTTACAAATACCAGAGAACCAGAGGATACTGGATGAAAACCAGCGTGATTGTGCAGGGGACCAATCACATCAGACCAATTTAATTTCCTCCAATGTCAGAATGACAGGTCTGGAAGATAAGGCAAAAGCAATAGACGTAAAATATCCTGACTTCAGTAAGCCCTTTAGTTCTGTTCCATATGATGTCCTCATAAACATGCTAGGAAAATATGGTGTAGCCTCTGCTATTGTTATTTAGTCTTGATTTATCATGGCTCCGTTTCCCTAAAGAGTTGGAGTGGAGTTCTCTGTAGAAAAATGTCTGCCTCCTTGGAGAGCACTGGGAGGCCCTGGCTCAGGACCCAGGCTTGGAATGAGTCTGCTTCAGAAATACGATTACAGAGATAATTCATGATGACATACACACTTGAACATTTACAAAAAGCTTTGCATTGGATCTCAAACCTGAGTCTTTTGATTCCAAATGCAGATCACTTCCTGCTCTCCCACAACTGCCTTTAAAGGAACTATTCACTCAGCCATCCCAGAGGAAGTCTGGTTCCTTCTGGGACAGTGACGAGGAGGTCTTAGAATAGTAATGCTTACAGTGAAGGCAGGCAAGCTGCCCTTGTGAGGACAGCCCCAGCCCTGTGGAGTGTTGGGTGGGCCCGCTGGTGAACCCAAACAGATATGGTGCTGGGCATTTGGCTCAAATGAAGTCAGAGTGACCAGGGTAGAGAAGACTCTCCATTCTCAGAGTGAAAACGGATTTCATAAATCTCTGAAAGGTGCAACAACTAATAGGGCCCAATGGGCCTGCAGAAACCTCCTGAACTGGTTGCTAGAAATGCTGCCTGAGCCTGCTGACTGGTGCGGTGGGGTAGGAGAGGACCACCTCTCTACCCTGTAAGAGGAGACATGTGGGCGGGGCTGCTTCCTGCAGAGAGGGAGCTGGTCATCATCTGGTAGCTCCCTCACTGCCAGCCCACTGGCTCCAGAGACCTTCAACAGCTCCAGCTGTCTGAATGTCCAGGAAACATACAGTAATGAATAGAAGAAGAAAACTCATCACCCACTTAGGGGAATCTAGTAAACAACTAGAACAGGTGGCTTTTACTGAGGTAGAACGAAATAATGAGGCAGACAAGAACTTCAGTAGAAAAGAAAGAAGAACTCTGGAGGAAAATTAGAGAAAACATTCATTTTCTAAAACAACAAAGAGCAGTTGCTGAATTAAAAAAATTTATAGGCAAACTGTAAAAGAGAATGGTCACTGCTGAGAACCAAATTCATGTCCTGGATGAATATGGGAGAAATGGCTCGCAAACAAAATAAAACCACAAAGATGTTGAAATCAGGAGCAAAAAAGCTAAGAAATACAGAAACGAATATATTAAAAAAAAACCCAAACAAACCAAGCATTCTAGAAGGGTAGATGGAGAAATAATAATAAAAGAAATCACAGAAAAAAGCATTTCTTGATTGAAAAAAGACAAGGTCTTGAGTGTGGAAGGGCTCACAGATGGTTCCAGGATAGTTGCAAATAGAAGTACCCTAAAACATCGTCAGGGGGCATTACTGAGCCCCGAAGAAAAATAAAAAAACACTTTACAAGCTGTTGATGGAAAAAGTGGGTTATTTTCAAAGGAAAGAACTTTACTTTTTTTAAAAATTTTGAACTCATACTTTATTTTTTTCCCAAAGCAAAGAACTTTATTGTTATTTTTTAACTGTAGGAAAACTGTTATATGGTGTCTGCCATATAACAATGAGAATCAGTCATAATTATATGTATGGGGGTGCAGTTAATCATTAAGTCATATTGGACTCTTGCAACCCATGGATTGTAGCCCACCAGGCTCCTCTGTCCATGGGATTTCCCAGGCAAGAATACTGGAGTGTGTTGCTATTTCCTTCTCCAGAGAATCTTCCCCACCCAAGGATCAAATCCAAGTTTCCTGCTTTGCAAGAGGATTCTTTACCACCGAGCCAACAGGGATATGTATATCCTTTCCCTCTTGATCTTCCCTCCCCTCCCCCATGCCACCCTTCTAGGTCATCACAGTCCAAAGGAAAGAACTTTAGACTCATTCACAAACAGAAGCCAGAAGACTGGAACAATATTTACTCACATTGAAAGAAAAGAATTATGATCTAAGAATTCGATTCCCAGTGAAGGTAATTATCACCTCTCAGGGCATTTGTGGACACACAAAGTACCAGTGAACATCCCACCCACATTCTACATGCAAGGTCAAAAATTGGAAAGGAAGATAAAGATTACTGCAGCCACTTCTTTCCTCCCCATCCATCATATCTATTTTTTCTTCGTGTGTGTTCCCAGTGTGATAAAAGCAGGGATGGGAGTGGAGAGAAAGTCAGAAAGGCTGTGAAAACCACTGTATGAGATGTAATGCTTATTCACATTTGGAAGTGAAGAATCAAGTTGGCTGTAGTGAACATGACCCCAGGTCTGTATGAGAGGTCCCGGGGAAACCAATTTGGTTGCAGTGCAATTTCCCAATGGGAGAAATGAGACAGCACTGCGTGGCTGGAGGTCCCTGAGAAGTTCCCACCTATGGTTGACCGATTTAGCAAATAAAAATAAAAGACAACCTGTTAAATTTGAATTCATGTAAACAATGACTTTGGCCACCTCATGCAAAGAGTTGACTCATTGGAAAAGACCCTGATGCTGGGAGGGATTGGGGGCAGGAGGAGAAGGGGATGACAGAGGATGAGATGGCTGGATGGCATCACTGACTCGATGGACATGAGTTTCAGTAAACTCCGGGAGTTGGTGATGGACAGGGAGGCCTGGCGTGCTGCGATTCATGGGGTCGCAAAGAGTCAGACACGACTGAGCAACTGAACTGAAACAATGACTTTTTTTTTTTTCAGTATAAGTATGTCCCCTTAGTGTCTCAGATGGTAAAGAATCCACCTGCAATATGGGAGACGCAGGTTCAATCCCTGGGTCAGGAAGATCCCCTGGAGAAGGGAAAGGCAACCCACTTCTGTATTCTTGCCTGGAGAATCTCATGGACAGGGGAGCCTGGCAGGCTACAGTCCATGGGATCACAAAAAGTTGGACTGACGTGACTGAGCGACTAACACACACTAATATTGCGTGAACACATTGTGTTCTACCTGGCAACTCTGTTCTTACCTCCATGCTTGTCCTGGACCCATAGAGAAGTGTAGTTGTCAGGGGGCTTGGGACATGGGCCCTAGATGAACACTTGAGACCAGAGTTTCAGTGGAAGGAAAAAAAAAGAAAACTTTGAAGTGAAAGATGGAGTGAATGCCAACATGGGAGCCAGAGGAAGTTTCGGAAAGATAGCTTGTCTCTGTAGAGATGTGAAATGTATTTGATTGAGTCCTTGCCTTTGTGGCATTTAGAATCTCATTATAAAGAGAGTGTGTGTGTGTGTGATAATAAAGTCGAGTTCTTGTTGAGCATTTCCTACATCAAGTATTATGTTAAGCGCTTTTGCCCATTTATTCTTCAGAACAATGGCCCCCATTTTACAGATGTGGAAAAAGGTGCAAAGACTTTAAGTCATTTGCTTAGGGTCATACAGCCAGCAAGTGCAGAGTCAGGACTGAACCTAGGGTGGCCTGAGTCTGGCAGCAGGCTCAGGGGCAGGGGCAGGGCAGCTTGCCCCTGCCCTCTACGCCATGTTACCTCACAGCAAGCAAAAACCAAAAACAAGCAAAGCAAAGCAAGCAAACAAACCAACAAAATGCTGTATGCAGGCACTGAGTACTGGAGGTGGTCAAGGAGAGATCAGCATGGGCCAGATCAATGAGGGAACCTTCTTGGGAAAAGAAACTCTGAAACTGGGTTCTCACTGGTGGGTTTGGACTCAGGATGGTGAAAGGAGTGAGTTATGAGATCATCAGCCTGGGCTAGTGGAAGGAGGGAGGCTGATGGGGCGGGCTGCAAGGGTAAGAATGGGGAGGGTTAGTGAGCTGCTGGCCCAACAGTTCAGAAGAGATAGAAGTGTTGAGTCAGCCTAGCAGGAGAGTGTGTCCATTTTGACTCACAGAGTGACCAAGAGGGAGATGTAGCAAGTAAGGCCAAAGTAAGGCCAAAGAGGAGGGCAGGGGCCATGTCACCTTGTGGGTGAGGGGATGGGTGAATTGTCCAGTTTTGACAATGTATGGGCAAGGGCGTGATTGACTTACTATTTTCTGTCAGCTTTTGGTCTTTCTCTTAAGGTCAATGGGAAGCTATGAAAGGGAGTAGAGGAGGTCGGTTAAGATGAGGAGTGGAGGGGTGGGCTCCAGCAATGTTTAGAAGGTAACTAGACAGGACTTGGTGATAGAACTGGATGTGGGCAGGGGAGGATGGGAGCACGCTGAGCAGGGCCACAGGGCATTGCCCTGGGGTGGAAGGAACCCAGAAAGTTGTCTGGAATAGGGGCAAATGGAGTAGCTTTGTTGATATTGATGCTGGGGAAGCTGTTGCCTCCAGGAGAGGAGGGGATGTGGTGCCTCTCCTTGTTCAGGGCATGGACAGGTGGTGGGTTAGATCTGACTCCACGCCGGTCTTGAGAGTCCACTTGCAGCAGCGACAGGCAGTGATGGCATGCCTGGGTGCCTTGGGATCTCCCGGCCAGCCCCAGAGCCTGTCACTGGATCTTCCCAGAGGCTTTTCCCTCTCCCTGATCATGTAGAAGCCAAGCTGAGACCTGACATGGATGAGGCTAGTTGAGGACCGGCTGCTTTGAGGGCAACATGCGTGACATTATGCCTCTCAGGCAGTGTCTGCCCCACTGGTTTTACATAAAACCCATGCAGCCTTCCAGATCACCCACCACCATGAGCCCAGCACTGTCTTCAATGCCGAGTATGGGCAAGCCAAGCCATCGCTGTGCAAGGCGACGGAAATAAAATGTGTAATTGTGCTCCAAGACACCTTAATTGTTTATTAATTACTCCATAAATCATAATGACACCTGTGTTTGTGCTCCTGTTAATTCGCTCTCACAAGATGGGGGATGGAAACTCATAGCCGAAGAATAACTGGGCTCATAGCTGTGGGATGGAGGGACCTGAAATGGCACAGGGACACCAGGGCTCATGGTGCTTCTCCCCTACAGTTGGCCTCAGCTCCATTACCATCCACTTCTGGCCAAGACTAGCCCTGGAAGGGGCTGCTAATAATTGGTACTATTAACACTCATTAAAGGAGCCTTGGTGGGGCACGGGTGGGGCCAAGCACTTCATCTCTTCCCTCCAGATGACAGTGGAGAGAGGGGTTACTGTATTATTCATTTTACAGGTGAGAAACTGAGGCTCAGAGATTTTTTTGTAAATCCCAAGGTTACACAGCTGGTTACCTGTCCTTGCCAGAGTTTGAATTTGGGTTTGAATGACTCCCAATGATGTAGCCCTTGTGGGAGAGTCAGAGAACAGCCTGGGGACGAGGAGGGAGCTTTCCTGTTAATTATCCTTGGCATCTCATATGTGTTTTTCACATTTATCCAAGGAAAGGCAAGCTGTTTTCTAAATAACAACACTCTTAATGTTTCTTGAGGATCATATCTAAAATGGAAACAATTTATTTGGGGGTTTTGGTCAGAATGTTCTGGTGCCCTGCTGCTTAGACTGGCCACTGCTGGCATCCCCCTCTAACTGACCTCCATCCCAGACAGTCACCCGCCCCGTCCCTCGGAGCCCCTCTCTGCCCGCATCTGTTGGCAGCCATCAGCTACTGAGTGCCGGCCCTGGAGAGCACGCCATTGCTCCAGATGGCTAATAGAACTTTATTGCTGCAATCATTCTTAATGTGACCATTCCAGAGTCCCTGTCTGGAAGCTCAGCTCCCGAGACGGGGTGGCCGTCCCTGGATGCAGGGAGCAGGGCCACTGGCATTTAGCCCTCTCTCCGGGACCTGACAGCACACTTCTGTGGGTACCATAAACCAGCTCGGTAGAAGATAAGTAATGCCATAAAACCCAGTGTGAAGCTAATTCGTTTCCCCTGGGTTGAGATCAGGACTTTGAGGGGAGGGAGGGACACTCCAGGCAGTGGCCATAGGAGACTGTCTGCTCTGAGTCCTGAGTGCTGTGGAAGAAGGGAGCTTTGCCAGGGCTGCAGGGAGAGATGAGGGGGAGAGGCCACCCTGCTCCTGCCCCTCTCAGTCCGGCTCCTCCCTTGGACCTCAACTGCAAGAGACCTTCCCTGCCCAGCCAGTCCTGTTACTCTCTCTTTCTCTCAACCTGTTATTATCCTTCCAAGTGCTTTTCTCCATTTGTGATGATAAACTTATTTATGGATCTATTTGTTTAATGTCTCTCTCAGACCTGAGACTATGGAGGGGTGATATTTGTTTTATGGGGCAGTATTCCAGGTGTGGAGAAGGCAATGGCACCCCACTCCAGTACTCTTGCCTGGAAAATCCTATGGACTGAGGAGCCTGGTAGGCTGCAGTCCATGGGCTCGCTAAGAGTCGGACATGACTGAGCGACTTCACATTCACTTTTCACTTTCATGCATTGGAGAAGGAAATGGCAACCCACTCCAGTGTTCTTGCCTGGAGAATCCCAGGGACGGGGGAGCCTGGTGGGCTGTCATCTCTGGGGTTGCACAGAGTCAGACATGACTGAAGTGACCTAGCAGCAGCATTCCAGGTGTCAGTCAGCACAGTGACTGGCACATAACAAACACCCAATAAATATTTGTTGAGTGAACGAAACAAATGAATGAATATTACTATAGAGTGATGGTCCCTCTTGCCTCAAAAACAGTTCTCTCAGGTTCTACTCAGAGATGTCTCATAATGGGCTTGCTATTTGGTGATTTAGGTTTGGAAAGAGGAAAGAAGGACCCCAGATGCTTTCAGAGGTCAACAGAATAGATTCTGGGTCTTGAAGCCTGGATGCCCATTTCTGTGCTGGGCACATGGAGGGCACTGCACACTTACACAATAAGTGAATGAGACAAGGTTAGAAAGGCTGGAATGTTTCTGCAGATGACAAAGTAGATGAGGCTGGGAGAAGAGTTGCCAGAACCTGCCAAAAAGAGAGTGGGAGAGTTTGATCTCTGCTCCCATGCTCATGAGGTCATTTCACACCTCAGGAAGTAGAGCATTCGACTCCCAGCTAGCCTTCTTCCTGCTGTACTCTGGCCTGAGGTGATTGGCTAATGGCTCAGAAACATACAAAAGGAAGCAGCCAGGGCACCCAGCCATCACTCTGGGCTCCAGGTGCGGTGGGACTGGACGACATTAAGGGTCAGTACCAGGGTATGGAGAGGGAAACCCAGAGTCTTGGAGGAGCCATCTGCAGAACTACCCTCCCTCCAGAAAAGGAACTTACAGGGAGCTTAGGAGCAGGAAAGCTTCCTCCATCTGCTGGACCACTCTTCCACTGGGGCTAGCTGTATCCACGGACTGTCTGGTCTCTGAGGGCAGGGCCCCAGATGGACAGAAGCCTATTGGGAGTCTAAGGAACACAGGTGGGAGTGGTCACACACAGAGGATGTGTAGCCTAAAGAGAAGGGCTTGGGGAGTTTGCCGGACTAGGTTCTGTTGTATTTCATCACTGTGGCTGTTGTGGGGGAGGAGAAGGCCTCAAGAGGAGGAGTGATGCTCGACCTTGAGGAGGGCCCTGAGAGAAGCCTGGGTGATCAGAGGGGTGGGGGAACGTGGAGGGGGAGGTGGACTGTGAGGATGGGTTGGAGGGGGAACCACAGGAGCTCAGGGGAAAGGAGGCAGAGATGATTCCTTAAGAGGAGGCCTGCTGTACCTGAGGAAGAGACTGTAGAGATGGACTGTGAGTCTAGAGGCTTGGGACTGGCAGTCCTCCCTGCAGGCTGGAAACGCAGGGCCTTGAAGATGAAGGCATGAAGCTGCACTGAGGACTGAGGGGACAAGGAGGTGGTGGGAGCCTGCATCTAGGAGGAAGGCGGATGTGAACTAAGGTCACAAATCCAGAAGCCCGAAAAAAATCCTACAATAAAGTCCTAGATGTTTGGTTGATTAAAACTTAGGAAGGATGTTGTGATTATTTGAACTTATTATGGACTCACTGAATTTTGTCAATTAACCCTTGTTCTGGCCAGAGCTAGGTGTTCCATCTTCCAGAGAGATGTGTGCTGTGTGCTTAGTCACTCAGTTGTGCCTGACTCTTTGTGACCCCATGGTCTGTAGCCCGCCAGGCTCCTCTGTCCATGGGGATTCTCCAGAAAAGAATATTACATCAGGAGAAATGACATCCCTACGTTACTCTGTCTTGAGCAAGTCAGAGATCTTGCCATCTCCTGTTGCATCTGTGATTAAGATGATAAAATGTATGCTGCGTGTAAGTGTATCATTGAAGAAGCCATGATGGTTGAAGCAGGATGGAGGCAAAGTTAAGGCAAGCATATAACTCATCATCTAAATGGACTCACTTTTGAAAGAGGAAGATTCAGCTGGTCCTCTGAGAAGCAGACACTGAGAAGGAATTAGGAGGGCAAACGTTTATTGGTGAGGAACAGCTGTGAAAGAAGACAGGAGGAGGAAGTAGGATTGGATAGAAGGAGCTGGGAAACCATCATGCAGACCTGCCAGAGTCTGTCAGTACATCAGGGAGACATAATGACCATTGGAAGGGTTCTGGGTGGGGTGGAGGTGGCTAGGTCCTGTACCGCTGCCTGGCTCAGTTATCATTTGGGACGACTTGGGCTCAAAAGCTGAAGTGGTCTTGAGGATGTAAGAGATGCAGGCTGTCAGTAACCATACTCCTCACAGGGGGACAGCACATCCTTCTGTGAGTGGGCATCTGGGGAGCACGCCTCTGTTTCTGGCTCAGAGAACTGGTATGATTGTACTGGGACCACAGGAGTAAACCAGGACCATCCCTCCAAAACCAGGACATCAGCTATTGTATTTCCAGAGAACTTCTATAGGATTCTGTCTTTGATTCTATCTTATTCTATCCTAGTCCTTTCCTATTAACTTCTTTTTCTGTCTTGAATAAACTAACATGCACTGAGCACTTATTTACATGCCAACCATGAGCTGAGCACTTTATACGAATCCATTATTTACTTCTAACAACCTCACGATATAGTATATTATAATTACTATATATTTATACTTATTTATTATAAAATATCTATATATAATATATAACTATATATTCATATAGTATAGTTATATACTTATATAATTCTAATATACTAATATTATAATATCACCCATTGTACAGGTGAGGGAACTGACCTGTACATAGGAGGTTATGTGGTTTGTATCAAGGTCATACGTCATGTAAGTGGCAGAGCTGGGCCACAGAAGTTTGCTTCCAGGGCTAGAACTCTTAAGCGCTTCACTAGTTGTAGTATTTAGAGCTAGCAGAGACTATTTTTGTGTTTAGTGGCTAAGTCATGTCTGACTTTTTTTTGACCCCAGGCTCTTCTGTCAGTGGGATTTGTCAGAAATACTAGAGTGGGTTGCCATTTCCTCCTCTGGGGGATCTTCCTGACCCAGGGATTGAACCCAAGTCTCTTGTGTCTCCTGCATTAGCAGGCTGATGCTTTACTGCTGAGCCACCTGGGAAGCCCAGTATGGACTACAGAGGTCATCTTATTGAGATCCAGAGAAGTAACAGGACTTTCCCATAGTCATGTCCAAGGTTAGGACTCGTGTCTAGCTCCCTGACTCCTGAGTCAAGATTTTCTTCCCTGTTGCATGTCTCAGACTTGCTTATTAAATTTGTAGATAATAGAAAGTTGGAAGGGAAAATTCTACCAAAAAAAAAAAAAAAATACAACAGTGGATCAAAGAGATTTTGACAGGTTAGAATGCTGGTTGAAACCAATAAGATGAAAGTTAATAGAGATGTATGTAAGCTTACATACGTCTCTATTCAGATTTGAAAGCCTCAATTGTACAAGTGCTAGGTGGGGAAGACTTTGTCTTAATGCAATTTATTGGTAACAAGATCAGTCAGAAGTGGCAGAAGGTGAGAACAAGGGGACACAATTTAGGCTGTGTTAATATGATAGCTAAATCCCTAAAGGATGATGCCATCAAGGTTTTGCATTCATTATGTCAGCAAATATGGAAGAGCCAGCAGTGGCCACAGGACTGGAAAAGAGCAATCCTCATTCTAGTTCCCAAGAAGGGTAGTACCAAAGAATGTGGTAGCCATTGGACAATCACACTAATTTCCCACGCTAATAAGGTTATGCTTAAAATCTTCCATGCTAGGCTTCAGCATTATGCTAACCAAGAACTACCAGAGGTCCAAGCTGGGTTTAGAAAAGGAAGAGGAATTAGAGATCAAATTGCTAACATTTGCTGGATTATAGAGAAAGCAAGGGAATTCCAGAAAAACATCTTTCTCTGTTTCATCAACTATGCTAAAACTTTTGACTGTGTGGATCATGACAAACTGTGGAAAGCTCTTAGAGAGATGGGAACACCAGACCATCTTACTTGTCTCCTGAGAAGCCTGTATGAGAGTCAAGAAGCAACAGTTCCATACAGTTAGATCCCTGTATGGAACAAGTGATTGGTTCAGGACTGAGAAAGGAGTAAAACAAGGCTGTCTGCTGTCACCCTGTTTGTTTAACCTATACACTGAGCATATCATGAGAAATTCTGGGATGGATGAGTTACAAGCTGGAATCAAGATAGATGGGAGAAACATCAACAACCTCAGATATGCAGATGATACCACTCTAATGGCAGAAAGTGAAGATGACCTAAAGAGCCTCTTGATGAAGGTGAAGGAGGAGCGTGAAAGAGCTGGCCTAAAACTAAATATTAAAAAGAATTAAGATCATGGAATCTGGCTCCATTACTTCATGGCAAATAAAAGGGGAAAATATGGAAGTAGTGACAGATTTCCTTTTCTTGGGCTCTAAAATCACTGTGGATGGTGACTGCAGCCATGAAATCAGAAGACGATTGCTTCATGGCAGGTAAGTAATGATGAACCTAGACAGTGTGTTGAAAAGCAGAGACATTACTCTACTGACAAAGGTCCGTATAGTCAAGGCTATGGTCTTCCCAGTGGTCATTTTACGGTTGTGAGAGCTGGATCATAAAGAAGGTAGAATGCCAAAGAATTGATGCCTTCGAACTGTGATACTGGAGAAGACTCCTGCAAGTCCCTTGGATGGCAAGGAGATCAAACCAGTCAGTCTTAAGGGAGATCAGCCCTGAACATTCACTGGAAGGACTGATGCTGAAGCTGAAACTCCAGTATTTTGGTCATCTGATGGGAATAGATGACTCCTTGGAAAAGTCCCTGATGCTGGGAAAGATTGAGGGCAGAAGGAGAGAGGGTGTCAGAGAATCAGATGGCTGGATAGCATCACCAATGCAGTGAACATGAACTTGGGCAAACTCCAGGAGATGGTGATAGACCGGGAGGCCTGGCACGCAGCAGTCCATGGGGTTGCAGAAAGTCGGACATGACTGGGCAACTGAACAACAACAACAGATAGCATTCAGGTCACAGGAAGTGAAGATCCTCCCTGCGGACCCCTTTACCCTTGTCTGGGAAGTGGGGTATCGAGCTTTCTTCTGGTCACCATGTTTTAACAAAAATGGAGACTGCTTAGGGTTGAATTGTGCCCCCCCAAAATTTGTTCAAGTCCTGACCTCTAGAATGTATGAATGTGTCCTGACATGGAAATAGGGTCATTGTGGATGTAATTAAGAATCTTAAGACAAAATCATCCTTGGTTTAGAGTGGTCTCTAAATTTAATGACAGGTATCCTTCTAAGGGCAGAGAAGGCAATGGCAACCCACTCCAGTACTCTTGCCTGGAAAATCCCATGGATGGAGGAGCCTGGTGGGCTGCAGTCCATGGGGTTGCTAAGAGTTGGACAGGACTGGGCGACTTCACTTTCACTTTTCACTTTTATGCATTGGAGAAGGAAATGGCAACCCACTCCAGTGTTCTTGCCTGGAGAATCTCAGGGATGCGGGAGCCTGGTGGGCTGCCGTCTATGGGGTCTCACAGAGTCGGACACGACTGAAGCGACTTAGCAGCAGCAGCAGCAGCATCTTTCTAAGGGAAAGGAAAGGAAAATTTGAGAGACAGGCAAGGGAAGAAGGCCGTGTGAGAAGGGAGACAGAGGCTGAAGTAAAGCCACCATATCCAAGAAAGCCCAGGAGTCACCAGGGCTGAAAGAAGCAAGCAAGGATTCTCCCCTACAGCCTTTGGAGAAGTGTGGTCTGGCAGACACCTTGGTTTTGGACTTGTGGCTTCCAAAACAGTGAGGTAATAAATTTGTGTTGTTTTAGGCCACCCTGTTTGTGTAATTTGTTACAACAGACCTAGGAAGTGAACAGAGACTAAGTCAAGAAGAGGCTCTGAGGATGAGCCTTTAACCACATGCGTAAAGAGCACTGAGAAGTCCTGGCCGGAACTAGGGCCACTTAACTGACACTGCTGCTCGCTCAGAATTGCCAGGGTCTGGGCTGGTGAGGCCCCCTGCAGGTCACCCTCAGAAATCCCACAGAGCCAGAGAGTCTCTGGAAGGATGGAGGATGATTAAGTTAGAGAGTTGTAATTGCCAACTTCCCCCAAAGTCTCCTGGGATCCTTCTGCTCTCCCAACCAGTGACCTTTTGACTTGTCATCACCATGAGCAGTGGCAGAGCCCCCCTCCACCCCAGGGCTCAGCAGAGCACATCCAAAGCCTCTCTTAAACCAGCCCCCCCAAATAAAAGAGAGGGGGTCCTTTGCAAGGGACTAGAGTTTCCAGGTAAGGGGATGGGACAGGTGCCTGGGCATTTTTTTCTTAAAACTTTGCCCTATTTTGGCTTCAGGACATGGTCTTGCCTGGTTTCGATGACCCGACTGATTCATTGAGACAGTGACCATAGAGGGTAAGTAGAGCTTTGGTGGACAGGACAAGGTTAGTTTGGAAAGTGTTGAACTTGGCTGGAAATCTTTCTTATAGGCTAGGATGTCGAGACTGGGGGGACTAGATATGTGTGTGTGTGTGTATGTGTGTGTGTGTGTATGCGTGTGCGCTTGGGGGGGGGTGTTATTAACACACAGGTGGTAGTTGAAGCTGATAGTTCAGAGCCTGGGGAGGTAAACCCTCCTTAAAGACCCCAAAGTGTGGTCTGTGCACCAGCACTACTGGCCCCTCCTTATTAGATAAAGTGGAATCTTGGGCCCTACCCAGGCCTGGGGCATCACAATCTGCATTTAAATAAGGCCCCAGGGGGTTTCTCTGCATATTATAGCCAGAGAAGCACTGCTCTAGGTCAGTGATTCTCTCTCCATGCTCGTGCTCTTTAGAACCCTCTGTCCCTGGGCTGTGATTCAATTGGTCTGTGGTGTGGCCCAGGCTTGATTATTTTTGGATTGGCCAGAAAGTTCATCTGGGTTTTTCCATAAACTGTTATGAAAAACCTGAATGGACTTTATGGCCAATCCAATATAATTTTTAAACAGTTCCCCAGGTGATTGTCATGTGCAGCCATGGTTGTATAAATTGGTCCTCAAATTTGAATGACACTAGAACTGCATGGAGGGCTGGTCACACAAGTTGCTGGGTCCCACACCCAGAGTTTCTGATTCAGTAGGCCTGGGGTGGGGCTTACAACTTTAAAATTTCCAACAAGTTCCCAGCTCCTGCTGTTGGTCCCAGAATGGTAGTTTGAGAACCACTGGCCAGACTTGAAGCCCAAGAAAATCACCAGTTAGAGGTCAGGAGAGGAAGTAAAGAAAGGGAAGAAAAGGCTTCAGATGTGGGAGGGAAACCAGGGAAGTGGTGTCAACAAAAAAAATTAATAGTCAATCTAAGAAGAGCTTCCCAGGTGGCACAATGGTAAGGAACCCATCTGCCAATACAGAAGATACAAGAGAGTTGGGTTTGATTCCTGGGTTGGGAAGATCCCTTGGAGAAGGAAATGGAAACCTACTCCAGTATTCTTGTCTGGAAAATCCCATGGACAGAGGAGCCTGGTGGGCTATAGTCCATGGAGTCAGAGTCAGACACAACTGAGCGACTGAGCATGCACACGTGCAATGTAAGAAAGAAATGGAAAATTTTATTTGAGCTGACCTGAGTATTATAACCTGGGAAACATCTCTCAGAGAGCTCTGAGGATTGTTCTGAGGAGAAGAGGGGAGGCTAGTACATGTGCTTTTGGAGAAGGGGGATGTGCAGTCAAGCACACATCTTGGTAGAAGGTTACTGTGACCCGCGAGGACCAGATCTCTTAGTTAACAGTTTCAATGCTTCCTGAGTCTGGGAAGCTGCAAGAAGCTGGGTTCATAAAACTTCCTCTTGAATATGTTGAACTATCTGTGGGCCAGTTCTTTCAGTTTTCATAGAACACTGAGTGTCATGTCTTGCTCTTTGCCCTGCTGTGTTGTGGGTCAGTAACTGCAGTGTCTGGTGACTTGATTCTTGTAGAACTGGATGGTGGACAATGTTCCTTATTGTACAATCACTCTCCTTTCCATCTTAGTTTTGACCAAGGTTTGGGAGGCATGTTGTGACCAATTTGTCCCACGGTGCTGGGAATGCTCATTCCCAGGTCAGGTGAGCATTACATGGATAGGCCACTCAGTGTGCCTGTTAACAGTAGCCCAAGGGCTCTGAAGAATCCCATGGACAGAGGACCCTGGTAGGTTACAGTTCATGGAGTTGCAAAGAGTCAAACACAATTGAGCCACTAATACTTAAGGGCTCTGGACCAGCTGTCTTAGTCTGTGATGGTCCAGGAAATGGTTCCCTCTTGTTGCTTCTTTCCATATCTAGAGTTACACTATGACAATCATTGTTCTTACAGGGGTATATATTTGGTCAATCACTTCAAGTCATCATTAATTTTATCAGAGACTCAGTCACACATTTGCTAAAGAAGGAAACAATCTTATAAAATAGGCAGAATACAAGTAACATAGCTAGGAACATTAATCCTTGGAAGGAAAGTTATGACCAACCTAGATAGCATATTCAAAAGCAGAGACATTACTTTGCCAACAAAGGTCTGTCTAGTCAAGGCTATAGTTTTTCCTGTGGTCATGTATGGATGTGAGAGTTGGACTGTGAAGAAGGTTGAGCGCTGAAGAATTGATGCTTTTGAACTGTGGTGTTGGAGAAGACTCTTGAGAGTCCCTTGGACTGCAAGGAGATCCAACCAGTCCATTTTCAAGGAGATCAGCCCTGGGATTTCTTTGGAAGGAATGATGCTAAAGCTGAAACTCCAGTACTTTGGCCACCTCATGCGAAGAGTTAACTCATTGGAAAAGACTCTGATGCTGGGAGGGATTGGGGGCAGAAGGAGAAGGGGACGACAGAGGATAAGATGGCTGGATGGCATCACTGACTCGATGGACGTGAGTCTGAGTGAACTCCTGGAGTTGATGATGGAAAGGGAGGCCTGGTGTGCTGCGATTCATGGGGTCGCAAAGAGTCAGACACGACTGAGTGACTGAACTGAACTGAACTGAACTGAAGGAAGTATTTAAACTAAGGACGACCACTAGGTGTGGCCCAGTATCTCTCCAGGTTGTCTGACTCAGTTTGTTTTGCACTGGTGCTGGCGGTGGTTTAGTTGCTAAGTCATGTCCGACACTTTGCGACCCCATGGGCTGTATGTAGCCAGCCAGGCTCTTCTGTCCATGGGATTCTCCAGGCACGAATACTGGAGTGGGGTTGCCATTTCTTTTTCCAGGGGATCTTCCCAAACCAGGAGTTGAACCCGAGTCTTCTGCATTGCAGGCAGATTCTTTACCAACTGAGCTATAAGGAAAGTCTTCGTGTTCTGCACTAATTTCTATCTTTAAAGGAAATTGTATATTGGCATTGTACACATAGTTCACCAAAGGTGTCTGCACATACAAGGTGAGTGGTGGGTCATTATGATCCCTTACAGGATTGAGAAGGGAATGTTACCTTCTGAAAAGTTACACGTTTGGTGCCAGAAGAAGAAAACTTACCTTTATGGTTGAGCAGGTATTTCTGCCTTTGGGGAGGTCTGGTAAATGCAGATGCAAATGCACACTAGAGGGAAGTGAGGGGGCCCAAATGGGCAGTGATAAATGTTATGTTAAAATTTTTCTTCTCTTGCCTTAAAATATGAGTTTTTATTTCATCAGTTGGTTCTCCTTAGGGTCTTTTCCCCAGATTATTAAAACCTTACAGATTTATCTCATTCTATTCTTATCTCCCTCTTTGATGAATTCTCATAACACCTCTGATTATCAGCAACCACTACTTGGAAATTTTACATCTGCTCACTCATGCCCACCCTTCTTTGCATTCAGGATAAAGCCCAAACTCCTTAGCTCAGCACACAAGGCCCTGCGGGGTAGGGGTAGGGCCTCTGGCCTCCTTCCTCCCATCTCCCATGGGATCCTTTGCTCCAGGCATCACAACCTACTTGCTGGATCCTCAATTAATTTTGCTGTCTTGTACCTCGCTGCCTCTGCTCAGGAGTCAGGCCTCCTCCTCTTCCTCATTTCACAGCTCTTACTCAGCAAGATTAGATTAGAATTCCCTCAGGGAAGGATTCTCTTTTAATTTATTTTTTATCTTTTTCCACTCTACCCTTGATACCTTCAACTCCTAGCTCAGTTCAAACCTTCCCTCCCTCCCCAAGCCTCCCAAGCCTGCCCTGAATCCCTGAGGCTAGGGTAGCACCCTCTCCCTTCCCCAGGTTCCTACTTTCTGGACATAATACTCATTCCTTCCCTTCACAGTTGTTGATTTAATTATCTGCCTCCTTCACTATATGTGGATTTTCTTTGAATAGAGAACTGAGTCTTTTTTTTTTTTATTTTTGTCCCCTGAGCTCCTTGTACAATGCTGGCACAGAGTAGGCACTGGATACTCATTTATCATGTGAAAAGATACAGGAACTAGTGAGTGAATGGCCATGAATGCAGACACACTTGAGAACCAGGGCCCCTTTCCCCCAGCCCAGGGTATCAACTGACCCTTCCTGGAGGTGGTCTGTTCCTTTCCCAGAAGGGAGATGAAGAAATGTCCTCTGCTCACTGTCCCATGGGAAAGCATTGCTGGTCACTTCCACAATAACCCCAGTAGATCACTGGTGTCTTCATCTCCTTGGTCAGCAGTGTAAACACCTCTCTTCAGGCAATGTCATGGGGAACAAGTGCTCTCTCTTCATGTGGACAATTCTACTTTCTTCATGGAGAGCTAGCAGGTGATGGGCAGAAGGCAGAAGTATCTCTTTCTGGTTCTTGTGTGTCTTCCATGCCCCAAGGACCCAACCCCAGTGAGTTTGAGAGGGAAGCTCAGCCTTCCAGCTCTACCTGGTGCCTGCTCCCTGGGCCCTCCAGGCTCACAGAGTATGGTGGTGAGCCAGCCCTTAACCAGGCAGCCTCCTGATGGGCTCCTTAATGCACCTAACAGAGTACAGTTTTGGAGAGGGGCAGGGTGAAGGGGCTGGGAGAGAATCCCAAGAAGGTCACAGTCCTGCCACACAGCCAGACACTCATTGGTCCTCATGATTCACGTGGCAGCTCTACTCTGTTTGACAAGAGCTTCCACACATTCTCTTTCTTGGTTGGGAGCTCAGAAGGATGGAGAGTGGGAAGTGGTCAGGTCTCCAAGGGTCAGAGGGTCAGAGCACAGGAATAACTTGCTGAGCATCCCATGGTGTGTAAAGGTAGAGTTGGATTTGAACCCAGCCTGGTCCGCCTCCAGCCTCTTCACCCCCCTCAACATGCTGCAGCTAAAATAATGTTAAAATACGTATCAACCATACAGGGTGCAAGTGCAAATTATTCCTTCTGTGGAAGTGCAAAATAGCCAAGTGGTGACGGGAACTTGGCAGGACAGAGTGGGATGAGTCAGGGACAGCTTTCTGAGGTAGAAGAGCTGTTCTGCGGGGCTGAGAGAGGGAGGCACGGCAGGCAGGGAGTGAGGGGGGAGAGCTGTAGGCAGAGGCGGTGGGCACACTGTGTTGCCTCTGCAGTGGTGGGCTGTGGATGGGAGCAAGGAGACAGAGCAGGATGGAGCTGGAGAGGCCTTGTCCTGATTAGCTGTCTCCAGGGCCAGAGCTGTGCACGCATGTTTATGTGCATGTATGTGTGTGTGTATGTGAACTGTGGGATGTGTGCTGTACATTGTGCATGCAATGTATGTTTGTGTATATGTAGGGTCTGGGTGTGTATGTATATGGTATATGTGTGTGTGTGGCGTATATGTATGTATGTTAGTGTGTGTGTATGTGTATGAAGTGTGGGTATATGTGCTATACATGTGTGTATGTGATGTATATGTGTGTGTATATGTGGGGTCTGGGCATGTGTGTCTATAGTATATGTGTGTATATGTATGTATGTTAGTGTGTATGTATATACGAAGTGTGGGTATATGTGCTATACACGTGTGTATGTGATGAACATGTGCGTATATGTGGGGTCTGGGTGTGTATATGTATAGTATATGTGTGTATGTGGTGTATCTGTGTATTTGAAGTGTGAGTGTATGTGCTATACATGTGTATATGCAATGTATGTGCATGTATATGTGGGCTCTGGGTGTGTATTGTTTGTGTGTATATGGTGTATATGAGTGTCTGTGTGTGAGTGTGTGTGTATGTATATGTCTGGTCTGGTTTTGTATGTGTATGGTATATGTGTAAGTGGTATATGTGTGTATGTGTGTGTGTGTGTGTGGGGTGTGGGTGTATATGAATGTATGTGTGTGTGTATGTGGGGTCTGGGTGTATATGTTTATAGCGTATGTGTGTATATGGTATATATGTGTGTGTGGAGTGTGTGTGCATGTATACATGTGGTCTGGTTTTGTATGTGTATGGTGTGTGTAAGTGGTATATGTTTGTGTGTGTATATGTGGGGTACGAGTGTATGTGATGTATGTGTGGATGTATATGCAATGAATGTGTGCGAATGTGTATACATGGGGGTCTGGGCGTGTATGTGCATGAAGTGTGTTTGTATTTGGAACAAGAGTGTGTGGTGTTTGTGGATGGAAGAGAGTCTGGTGTGTGTGTGTGTGTGTGTGTGTGTGTGTGTGTGTGTGTATGTTCAGGTAGAGTACTAGGCACATCAGAAAATTGCTAACTTCAGGTTTATAATATTCTTTCTTTACTTACCTGTGGATAGTAACCTGGGCTTCCCTGGTGGCATCAACAGTAAAGAATCTGCCTGTGAAGCAGAAGACACAGGAGATATGGGTTCTATCCCTGGGTCTGAAAGATCACCTGGAAGAGGGCATGGCAACCCACTCCAGTGTTCTTGCCTGGAGAATCCCAGGGATGGGGGAGCCTGGTGGGCTGCCGTCTATGGAGTCGCACAGAGTCGGACAGGACTGAAGTGACTTAGCGGCAGCAGCAGGTATAGCTGTATTTAGGAATTTATGGTGCTGCCTTTTTGGTCTTCCAGATCTGTCTTCCATGCTGTTGCAGGCTCTGTCCATGTGGTGGTGTCTGAAGATTTTTAGGAGGCTATGCCCAGGTTTATACTTTCTCAGCTTTAAGCCCAGTAGAAGGAGAACTTTGGACCTATAGTTTCAACACAAAACTCCAAATGAATCTCACTGGCTGGGTTTGGGTCATGGGTCTGTCTCCGAATCAGTCACTGTGGCCTTGAGATAGAAAGCTTTGTTTGGCTGACCAGGTCACACGCTCAGTTCCTATCTGGCGTGTGAGGTTCAGGACTGCTGAAAGTGGACCAGTACCCAGAGCACCTCTGGGATGCTGGTGCCAGAGGGGTCACTAGAGGCTGAGGAGACACAGCCCCTGCCTCTTCCTGTTGATTGAGGGCTTCCCGTTTGTGTGCAGATGGCCTTAACTCAGAGAGGGAATGAAGCTGTGCATGATTACTGTGTATGTCATATCCTGGGCCAGGGGCAGTCCTGAAATGATCTCCTTAATCTTCACAACCTCCTCATGAGTTGGGTACCCGTGCACATTTCTGTGACAGGTGGTGCATCTTGATGGTTAGGAGCACAGGGCTGGGAACCAGACTCCATGGAATAAATTGTGCTCCTTCGTCGTGATCTTGGGCAAGTTACTAATGCTACTGCCTGCACTTTGGTTTTTTCATTCATGAAATGGGGATGTTAATGGGGCCTATCTCAAGGGATGATGAGAGGATTAAACAAAGGCTGTTTGTGGATCACTTAGAATAGTGTCTGCCTTGTAGTTTGCTACTGTTAATATTTTAAATTTATTTTTGATAATACCTATTATTATTCCATGGAATGAGTATTATGTAAATGCATTTTTTGGAAATGTTGCTGTGGAGGAATCGGCAAGAGGAAGGAAGTATGGGGTGTGTCCAGTATACACATCCATAGTTGCAAATAGTTCTCTTGTGACTAATTCATTCATGGGTTTTGGCTCAGACATTTTTGATTGTCACCCACTTAGGACATGAACAACTCTCAAATAATCTGCTGTCTAGGCAATTCTTACCAAGTTATTCCTTCTCTGAAGAACCTGCCGTGGCTGTCTGTTCCTTTTTCTGCTGGGCTCCCTCCGGCATTCAGTTCCCCCATGTGCCTCCTGCCAGGCTTGTGTCATCAAGATTCTCTCACATCTAGCACCAGAATAGACTCTCTGTTACATCCCAGAATAGGGCTCAGGTCTTGTCTTCATCTGGCTCATTCCCATTCCCACCTGTGATGTCCTCCCACCTGTTCTTATGAAAGCCAGGTTCTCACTTTCAAAAGCAGATTCGGAGCTCCTCCATAGAGCATCACCCAGGTGTCCTGGGAAGGACAGAGCTCAGCATTGTGGGCACCACTTGGAATGTGTTCACAAGCTGCCAGGTGATTTTGTAGCATTTTCAGCAGATATTCTTCTCTCATTTAGACAATACGTCTCTTACCCGTGCCCCTCTCCAACCCACAAGAGCAGGGTCCAGGCCTTCTGTTGATTTTAGAGCCTGCTCAACTCTCTGAACCCAGTAGGTGCTGCTCAGGGCACGTGTGAGGAGCTGCTGCAAAGTTGAGGATGCAGGCCCAGAGTCAGATGAGTTTTCCAAGGCCAGAGCTCATCAGGCCTGTCGTCAGAAAGCATATAAAGCAATCAGAAATTGCTTTTTTTGTAGGATAAACAGTGAGGCTTTTGGAAACTATCTTTTTTTTTTCTTGTTCTGCAGGAGCAGAAATTATAGCCTAGAAAAACTGACCCTGACATCACACAGTGGGAACTCAGGGGTGCGGTTGACCCTGCTCCTGGTGCTCCTCTCTGACAGCGTGTCTGGCCACAACCCACCTGCCACCTAGACTCTTGGCAGGGACCACACCTACCTTCTAGGGCTGACTCAGCACACCCCATCTTTCCTCAGTCTCACTAGGAGATGCCAGGGTGTGGTAGGGTGATGGGGCAGTGGTTTCTGGCGAAGGCTTTCGTTAGGTTTCAGCTCTGTAACCCAGTTATGTGCTTTGGGTAACCACTCAACCTCTTTAAACCTCAGTTGTGCATCCAGAAAAGAAAGGGAGCTGATGATAATGGTACCTACCATGTAAGGATGTTGGGTATTGTTGGGTCAACTATATGGAGGGCTGAGCACAGTGCCTGGCAGTAAGGGCTCATCACGTGGACCATTATTATTTTACACATGACTGGACTCAAGGTCATGGGTTCTGGAAAGATCTCAGCTTAGAAATACTCTCTCTGTGGAGCCTCTCACCCTTCTCTATGTGCACAACTTCCCCTGTTCTCCTCAGGGCCTGTGCAGCACATTGTACTTATGTGTACGGACATTTATCACCTGCCTGTGAGCCTGCTTCGCCATGGTCATGTCGGGTCTAAAGAGTAGGACTCTGTTCTTTTCCATTCAGCAAATGCTTGAAATAAATATATTGGAAATGGCATCTCCTGCCCTGTTCCCCTATTTTTAAATTTTAATTTAATATATTCATTTTTAAAATAGGCACTGCTTTCCCATGGTTCAAACTCCACAGTAAACATACAGTAAAAATCTCCCTTCTTTGCCTTTCCTTCCCCAGAGGCAAACAATGTTATAAGTTTTAAATTGTGTTTCCTTTCAGAACTATTATTTGTATCTGTGTGTATGCAATGATAGGTAAATAGTCTGTCAATATTCCTTTTGTTTCTCCATTATTTTTCTAATTTTATTTTATTTTTTAAGAAACTTTTTATGTTGGAGTATAGCCAATCAACAATGTTGTGATAATTTCAGATGGACAGCAAAGGGACTCAGTCATACATATATGCTCCTCATTTTCTAAAAAATGAATTAATTTTGTTATTGAAGGATAATGGCTTTACAGAATTTTGCTATTTTCTGTCAAACCTCAACATGAATCAGCCATAGAGGAGAGTGAAAAAGTTGGCTTAAAGCTCAACATTCAGAAAACTAAGATCATGGTATCTGGTCCCATCACTTCATGGCAAATAGATGGGGCACAGTGGAAACAGTGGCTGACTTTATTTTTTGGGGCTCCAAAATCACTGTAGATAGTGATTGCAGCCATGAAATTAAAAGACACTGACTCCTTGGAAGGAAAGTTATGACCAACCTAGATAGCATATTGAAAAGCAGAGATATTACTTTGCCAACAAAGGTCTGTCTAGTCAAGGCTATGGTTTTTCCTGTGGTCATGTATGGATGTAAGAGTTGGACTATAAAGAAAGCTGAGTGCTGAAGAATTGATGCTCTTGAACTGTGGTGTTGGAGAAGACTCTTGAGAGTCCCTTGGATGTCAAGGAGATCCAACCAGTCCATCCTAAAGGAGATCAGTGCTGGGTGTTCATTGAAAGGACTGATGTTGAAGCTGAAACTCCAGTACTTTGGCCACCTAATGCAAAGAGCTGACTCATTTGAAAAGACCCTGATACTGGGAAAGATTGAAGGCAGGAGGAGAAGGGGATGACAGAGGATGAGATGGTTAGATGGCATCACCGACTCAATGCACATGGGTTTAAATATACTCTGGCAGTTGGTGATGGACAGGGAGGCCTGGCATGCTGCAGTTCATGGGGTCCCAAAGAGTCAGACATGACTGAGCAACTGAACTGAACTGAACTGATACATATATCGCCTCCCTTTTGAACCTCCCTCCCGTCTCCCTTCCCATCCCACCCCTCTAGGTTGGTACAGAGCCCCTATTTGTGTTTCCTGAGCCACACAGCAAATTCCCATTGGCTATCTATTTTACATATGGTAATTTACATGTGGTAAAAAAAATACATATGGTATTTTACATATGTTGCTCTTTCCATATATCTCACTCTCTCCTCCCCTCTCCCCATGTCTGTAAGTCTATTCTCTATGTCTGTTTCTCTACTGTTGCCCTGTAAGTAAATTCTTCAGTATCATTTTTCTAGATTCCGTATATATGTGTTAGAACATGGTATTTATCTTTCTCTTTCTGACTCACTTCACTCTGTATCATAGGTTCTAGGTTCATACACCTCATCAGAACTGACTCAAATGCGTTCCTTTTTATGGCTGAGTAATGTTCCATTGTGTATATATACCACAACTTCTTTATCCATTCATGTGTTGATGGACATCTAGGTTGCTTCCATATACTAGCTATTGTAAATAGTGCTTCAGTGAACAATGGGATACATGTGTCTCTTTCAATTTTGATTTCCTCAGGGCATATGCATGGAGGAGGCAATGGCACCCCACTCCAGTACTCTTGCCTGGAAAATCCCATGGATGGAGGAGCCTGGTAGGCTGCAGTCCATGGGGTCGCTAAGAGTCGGACACGACTGAATGACCACTTTCACTTTTCACTTTCATGCATTGGAGAAGGAAATGGCAACCCACTCCAGTATTCTTGCCTGGAGAATCCCAGGGATTGGGGAGCCTGTTGGGCTGCCATCTATGGGGTCACACAGAATCGGACACGACTGAAGTGACTTAGCAGCAGCAGCAGGGTATATGCGTAGAAGTGGGATTGCTGGGTCATATGGTGGTTTTATTCCTAGCATTTGGAATCTCCATACCATCTTCCATAGTGGCTGTATCAATTTACATTCCCACCAACAGTGTAAGAGTGTTCTTTTTCCTCCAAACCCTTTCCAGGATTTATTGTTTGTAGACTTTTTGATGAGGGCCATTCTGGTGTGAGGTGATATCTCATTGTGGTTTTGATTTGCATTTCTCTAATAGTGAGTGATGTTGAGCATCTTTTCATGTGTTTGTTAGCCAACTGTATGTCTTCTTTGGAGAAATGTCTGTTTAGGTCTTTTTCCCACTTTTTGATTAGGTTGTATTTCTGTTATTGAGTTGTATGAGCTGCTTGTATATTTTGGAAATTAATCCTTTGTCAGTTGTTTCATTTGCTATTATTTTCTTCCATTCTGAGGATTGTCTTTTCATCCTGCTTATAGTTTCCTTTGCTGTGCAAAAGCTTTTAAGTTTAATCAGGTCCCACTTGTTTATTTTTGTTTTTATTTCCATTACTCTAGTAGGTGGGTCATAGAGGATCTTGCTTTGATTTGTGTCATCAAGTGTTCTGCCTATGTTTTCCTCTAAGAGTTTTATAGTTTCTGGTCTTACATTTAGGTCTTCAATCCTTTTTGAGTTTATCTTTGTGTATGGTGTTAGGAAGTGTTCTAATTTCATTCTTTTACATGTAGCTGTCCAGTTTTCCCAGCACCATTTATTGAAGAGGCTGTCTTTGCCACATTGTATATTCTTGCCTTCTTTGTCAAAAATAAGGTACCCATAAGTACATGGGTTTATTTCTGGGCTTTCTATCTTGTTCCATTGGTCTATATGTCTGTTTTTGTGCCAGTAGCATACTGTCTTGATGACTGTAGCTTTGTAGTGTAACCTGAAGTCAGGAAGGCTGATTCCTCCAGCTCCATACTTCTTTCTCAAGATTGCTTTGGCTATTCAGGGTCTTTTGTGTTTCCATATGAATTGTGAATTTTTTTGTTCTAGTTCTGTGAAAAATGCAATTGGTAATTTGATAGGGATTGCATTGAATCTGTAGATTGCATTTGGTAGTATAGTCATTTCACAATATTGATTCTCTCCATTCCATATTCTCAACATGGAATATCTCTCCATCTGTTTATGTCATCTTTGATTTCTTTCATCAGTGTCTTATAATTGTCTGTGTACAGTTTTTTTTTTTTTTTTGTCTCCTTAGGTAAGTTTATTCCTAGATATTTAATTCTTTTTGTTGCAATGGTGAATGGGATTGATTCTTTAATTGCTCTTTCTGATTTTTCATTGTTAGTATATAGAAAAGCAAGTGATTTCTGTGTATTGATTTTGTATCCTGCTGCTGCTGCTAAATTCACTGATTAGCTCTAGTAATTTTCTGATACTATCTTTAGGGTTTTCTATGTACAGTATCATGTCATCTGCAAACAGTGAGAGCTTTACTACTTCTTGTCCAATCTGGATTCCTTTTATTTCTTTTTCTTCTCTGATTGCTGTAGCCAGGACTTCCAGAACTATGTTGAATAATAGTGGTGAAAGTGGACACCCTTGTCTTATCCCTGATGTTAGGGGGAATATTTTCAGTTTTTCACCATTGAAAATAATGTTTGCTGTGAACGTGAAGTCGCTCAGCTGTGTCCAACTCTTTGCGACCCCATGGACTGTAGCCTACCAGGCTCCTCTGTCCATGGGGTTTTCCAGGCAATAGTACTGGAATGGATTGCCATTTCCTTCTCCAAGGGATCTTCCCAACCCAGGGATCAAACCCGGGTCTCCTGCATTGTAGACAGACACTTTACCATCTGAGCCACCATTGAGAATAATGTTTGCTGTAGGCTTCTCATATATGGCCTTTACTATGTTGAGGTAGGTTCCTTCTATGCTCATTTTTTGAAGAGTTTTAATCATAAATAGGTGCTGAATTTTGTCAAAGGCTTTTCCTGAATCTGTTGAGATGATCATATGGTTTTTATCTTTCAATTTGTTAATATGGTATATCACATTGATTGATTTGCATATATGGAAGAATCCTTGCATCCCTGGAATAAACCCAACTTGATCATGGTGCATGAGCTTTTTGATGCATTGCTGAATTCTGTTTGCTAAAATTTTGTTGAGGATTTTTGCATCTGTGTTCGTCAGTGATACTGGCATCTAGTTTTCTTTTTTTGTGTTGTCTTTGTCTGGGTTTGGCATCAGGCTGATGGTGGCCTCGTAGAATGAGTTTGGAAGTGTTCCTTCCTCTGCAATTTTTTGAAAGAGTTTTAGGATAGGCATTAGATTTTCTCTAAATGTTTGATAGAATTCTCTTGTGAAGCCATCTGGTCCTGGGCTTTTGTTTTTTGGGAGATTTTTGATCACAGCTTCAATTTCAGTGCTTGTAATTGGGTTGTTCATAATTTCTATTTCTTACTGGTTCAGTCTTGGAAGATTGAACTTTTCTAAGAATCTGTCCATTTCTTCCAGTTATCTACTTTATTGGCATATAGTTGTCCATAATAGTCTCTTATAATCCTTCTTATTTCTCAATTTTCTGTTGTAACCTCTCCTTTTTCATTTCTAATTTTGTTGATTTGATTCTTCTTTTTCTCTTGATGAGTCTGGCAAAGGGCTTGTCAATTTTGTTTATCTTCTCAAAGAACCAGCTTTTAGTTTCATTAATGTTTACTATTGTTTCTTTCATTTCTTTTTCATTTATTTCTGCTAGCATCTTTATGATTTATTTCCTTCTACTAATTTTGTTTTTTTTTTTTCTTCTTCTTTTTCAGTTGTTTTAGGTGTAAAGTTAGGATGTCTATTTGATGTTTTTCTTATTTCTTGAGGTAGGATTGTATTTCTATAAACTTCCCTCTTAGAACTGCTTTTGCTGCATCCCATAGGCTTTGAGTTTTTGTGTTTTCATTGTCATTTTTTTAAAGAAATCTTTTAATTTCCCTTTTTATTTCTTCAGTAATCTGTAGTTATTTAGAAACGTGTTGTTTAATCTCCATGTGTTTGTGTTCCTTACAGTTTTTTCTTGTAATTGATTTCTAGTCTCATAGCATTGTGGTTGGACAAGATGCTTGATACAATTTAAATTTTCTTAAATTTACTGAGGCTTGATTTGTGACCCAAGATGTGGTCTATCCTGGAGAATGTTCCATGTGCACTTGAGAAGAAGGTGTATTCTTCTGTATTTGGATGGAATGTCCTAAAGATATCAATGAGATCCATCTCATCTAATGTATCATTTAAGACTTGTGTTTCCTTATTAAATTTCTGTTTTAATGATCTGTCCATTGGTGTGAGTGGGGTGTTAAAGTCTCCTAATATTATTGTGTGACTGTCCATTTCTCCTTTTATGTCTATTAGTGTTTGTCTTATGTATTGAGGTGCTCCTATGTTGGGTGTATAGATATTTACAATTGTTATGTCTTCCTCTTGGATTAACCCCTTGATCCTTATGTAGTGTCCTTCCTTATCACTTGTAATCTTCTTTATTTTAAGGTCTATTTTGTCTGATATAAGGATTGCTACTCCAGCTTTCTTTTGCTTCCAATTGGTATGGAATATATTTTTCCATCCTCTCACTTTCAGTCAATATGTGTCTTGAAGTCTGAAGTGGGTTTCTTGTAGACAGCATATATGTGGGTCTTATTTTTGTATCTATTCAGCCCGTCTGTGACTTTGGTTGGAGCATTTAATCCACTTACATTTAAGGTAATTATTGATATATATATTCCTATTGCCATTTTCTAATTATTTGGGGTTGATTTTGTAGCTCTTTTTTCTTCTATTGTATTTCTTGACTATATAAGTCCATTTAACATTTGTTGTAAAGCTGGTTTGGTGGTACTGGATTCTCTTAACTTTTACTTGTCTGAAAAGTTTTTGATTTCTCCATCAATTTTGAATGAGACCCTTGCTGGGTACAGTAATCTTGGTTGTAGATTTTTCCCTTTCAGTATTTTAAATATATCCTGCCATTCCCTTCTGGCCTGCAGAGTTTCTGCTGAAAGATCAGCTGTTAAGCGTATGGGGTTTCCCTTGTATGTTACTTGTTGTTTTTCCCTTGCTGCTTTTAATATTCTTTCTTTGTGTTTAGTTTGATTAGTATGTGTCTTGAAGTGTTTCTCATTGGATTTATCCTGTTTGGGACTCTTTGTGCTTCTTGAACTTGATTGGCTATTTCCTTTTCCACGTTGGGGAAATTTTCAACTATAATCTCTTCAAAATTTTTCTCATACCCTTTCTTTTTGTATTCTTCTCCTGGGACCCCTGTAATTTGAATGTTGGTGTATTTGATATGGTCCCAGAGGTCTCTGAGACTGTCCTCAGCTCTTTTCATTCTTTTTACTTTATTCTGCTCTTCAGAAGTTATTTCCATCATTTATCTTCCAGCTCACTGATTCATTCTTCTGCTTCAGATATTCTGCTATTGATCCCTTCTAGAGTATTTTTAATTTCAATAATTGTGTTCTTTGTCTCTCTATGCTTATTTAATTCTTCCAGGCCTTTGTTAATTGATTCTTGCATTTTCTCCATTTTGCTTTCAAGGTTTTTGATCATCTTTAGTATAATTATTCTGAATTCTTTTTCAGATAATTTTCCTATTTCCTCTTCATTTATTTGGACTTCTGTGTTTCTAGTTTGTTCCTTCATTCGTGCAGTATTTCTCTGCCTTTTCTTTTTTTTTTAAGTTATTGTGTTTGAGGTCTCCTTTTCCTAGGCTTCAAAGAAAGTTGAATTGTTTCCTTGAAGAAGGTTGAATTCTTTCTTGCTTTTGGTTTCTGCCTTCCTCAGGCTGGGTCAGTTTTGTGTGAGCTTCGTATAGGGTGAGATTTGTGCTGAGTTTTTGTTTGTTTGTTTTTCCTCTGATGGGCAACTCCTGTCTGCTGATGATTGGGCTTGTATTTTTGTTATGTTTGTTCTTTAGATGAGGCATCCTGCACAGGGTGCTACTCATGGTTGGGTGATGCTGGGTCTTGTGTTCAAGTGGTTTCCTTTATGTGAGTTCTCAGTATTTGATACTCCCTAGGGTTAGTTTTCTGGTAGTCTAGGGTCTTGGAGTCAGTGCTCCCACTCCAAAGGCTCAGGGTTTGATCTCTGGTCAGGAATGAAGATTCCACAAGTGGTTTGTTATGGCATTAAAGGAGAATAAAACAAATATCCAAAAACAAGAAACCAAAGATGAACCCCAGACAAATGGCAGTTACAAAACCAGGCAAATAATAATTAAAATAATGGAATATACACACAAGCATATATACCCATGAGCAAAGTGAAAATAGTTCAACCAAAATAAAGTACCTTAGGTAGATCTGGCAAACAAAGGAAATCAAAAATTATATTTACCAGTTAAGAAGAAAACTAACTTAAGCACAAACTGGAAAACTGGAAAACTAAAGCAAGGTGCCAAGTGGGGAATAAAGCAATGAAAACAAAACTAGCAAATATGTTGAGAGGAAAGGAAAGAAAGAAAAGAAAGAAAGAATAGATATGCAAAGTTAAATAGAGGTAAATGAAGATTTATATACATTAAAGATAAACTGCAAGGGGAAAGAACAGTAGGAAGGGCAAATGAAGGAATAAATGAAGAAAAATATAATAGGCTTACAAAAATTAAAAATTAAAATTATAAAAAAAGAGAAAAGAGAAAAAAGGGAAGAAGAAAAAAAGGGGGGTGGGGAGGGAAAACTCCACAGAACTGCAAAAGTCCAATATAGAGGCAGAGGTTTATAATAACAATAAAAACGTGACTGAAGAAAAAGAAAAAAAAAGTTTAAAAACTTAATTGGATTTCTTAGTGCCAATAAAATTGACAACTACAACTGAGTGGGGAAAAAAGAAAAAGAAAAAAAAATCCAAAAGATTCTACAGAACAAGTCAGAATATAAGAATAATAAATGTTTTTCTTGAGTCTCTGCTGTCAGAGTCCTCTCCTGCGCTGGGAATCACAGTCCGCCTTACCTCCCTAGGATGCCCTCCAGCACTGTGCTGATCTCTGGACCTGCTGTGGGGGCAGCTCAGATTCTAATCTGGTCCTACTCCTGTGTGTTCTTGCCTCCGATGTCCACAGCTATCAGAGCTAGCGCGTGGCCTTTTATATATTCCATAGACACAGAGTCTGCTTAGTTGATCAAGTGGATTTAATCTGCAGCTTGTACAGCTGGTGGGAAGGTTTTGGGTCTTCTTCTTTAGCCACATTGCCCCTGGGTTTCAATTATGGTTTTATTTTCACCTCTACATGTGGGTCGTTCGCTGGGGTTTAGCTCCTGAGCCTGCCCTGGAGGGCTTGGGTTTGCCCCTGTGAGGGCCAGGTGTGGAAGTGGTGCAGCTGCTTGGGTTGCAGGGGTTCTGGCAGCACCAGGTACTCAGGGGGGTTGGCAGGTAGGGCAGCAGGAAATATAGTGCTCTAGATGGGTATGGCAACCAGTATTGGCCAATATGCTCCAGTATTTTTGCCTGGAGAACCCCGTCTCTGACAGAGAAGCCTGGCAAGCCACAGTCTATAGGGTCGCAAAGAGTCAGACAGGACCGAAGTGACCCTGCACGCATAAACACAAGACCTAATTTTTTTTTTTTTTTGTCTGTGGCAGCTCTACCCCAGTGAAAGCTGAGCGTGAGGGTGGTGCAGCTGCTTGGCTTGCAGGGACCCTGGTGGCGCCAAGTGTGCAGGGACATGGACTGCCTCTGTGGCAGGAATTATGGCCCTATCAGAGCCTCTTGTAGCTGGCGATCAGAAGGCCTCTTTGGCCAGTCTTTCTCCGTAGCTCCATAGATGAAGCGCTTAGAGGGATCCTTTGCTTGGGGTCCTTCTCTGTTGTTCAGTGCATCAGGCACATAGAGGGGGTCCCCCTGGCTGGAGTCCTACTCTGTAGATTGGTGCATCAGTCACTGAAAGGAGCACCCTGGGTGGGGTCCTACTCTGTAGTTCAATGCATTAGGCATTTGATGGGCCAGCCTCTCTGTGGTTTAGCTGCCAATGCTGGTGTGTGGGGAGAGAGAGGCTATGGTGATGGCTCCACCCCCTACACATGACTTAGCAGTATTGCCTTGCTTCTATGGCTGCCTGACTTTCTGCCACAGGCACTTCCCACCACGATCTCCTCCCTCACCTCCCCTCAATCTGTCTTTCCGCAGTCAACAGCAGCCCTCGCCCTGGGATTGCTCCATAATCCCTAAATTCCAGCTCCCAGCCACTGCCCCTTCCAGGAGACCCGTGTTCCTGCCTGGCATATGTATGGCTGTGGCAAGGACTGTCTGATTCTCATTCCATTTAGGCTGCCACAGACCAGCTGTTTCACTCTCAGCCTTAATGTTTCTCCTCTGACTCAGACAATTGCACCTCCATGGGGATCAGACCCCTGCTTCAGTTCCCCCACCTGCTGAGGGTAGGTCCAGTCCTACTAATACTCCAGTTTCCCCCCCTTGTTCCTTTGTCCTACAGAGTTTTGTGTGGTTCTATATATTCTTTACAAGCTGGAATCAAGATTGTCGGGAGAAATATCAATAACCTCAGATATGCAGATGACACCATCCTTATGGCAGAAAGTGAAGAGGAACTCAAAAGCCTCTTGATGAAAGTGAAAGTGGAGAGTGAAAAAGTTGGCTTAAAGCTCAACATTCAGAAAACAAAGTTCATGGCATCCGGTCCCATCACTTCATGGGAAATAGATGGGGAAATAGTGGAAACAGTGTCAGACTTTATACTTTGGGCTCCAAAATCACTACAGATGGTGACTGCAGTCATGAAATGAAAAGACACTTACTCCTTGGAAGGAAAGTTATGACCAACCTAGATAGCATACTCAAAAGCAGAGACATTACTTTGCCAACAAAGTTTCGTCTAGTCAAGGCTATGGTTTTTCCTGTGGCCATGTATGGATGTGAGAGTTGGACTGTGAAGAAGGCTGAGTGCCGAAGAATTGATGCTTTTGAACTGTGGTGTTGGAGAAGACTCTTGAGCGTCCCTCGGACTGCAAGGAGATCCAACCAGTCCATTCTGAAGGAGATCAGCCCTGGGATTTCTTTGGAAGGAATGATGCTAAAGCTGAAACTCCAGTACTTTGGCCACCTCATGCGAAGAGTTGACTCATTGGAAAAGACTCTGATTCTGGGAGGGATTGGGGGCAAGAGGAGAAGGGGACGACAGAGGATGAGATGGCTGGATGGCATCACTGACTCGATGGACGTGAGTCTGAGTGAACTCCGGGAGTTGGTGATGGACAGGGAGGCCTGGTGTGCTGTGATTCATGGGGTCGCAAAGAGTCGGGCACGACTGAGCGACTGATCTGATCTGACATATTCTTTTCCACTGGTCAGGTCCTCCTGTCCACTCTCAGCTGGTGTTCTGTATGCATTTCTGTGTCTGAAGTGTATCTGTAGAGAGAGATGTACTCCATGTCCACCTACTCCTCTACCATCTTGTTCTCCTTGCTCCTTATTTTTGATGACTCATCTTCCCTGGTGGCTCAGGCAGTAAAGGAATGCACTGCAATGCTGGAGACCTGGGTTCGATCCCTGGGTTGGGAAGATTCCTTGGAGGAGGACATGGCAACCCCCTCCAGTATTTTTGCCTGGAGAATCCCCATAGACAGAGGAGCCTGGTGGGCTACAGTCCATGGGGTTGCAAAGAGATGGACACGACTGAGCAACTAAGAACACGTCCGTATTGTGGATGTGGTTGTATAGCCCAGGTTCTGGAGCTAGATGGCCTGGGTGCCAGCCCTGGCTCGACTACTTATCACCCATGTCGTCTTGGGCAGGTTACTTAACCTCTCTGTGCCTTGTGTCATCATTTGTAAATTGAGTATGCAGCAGGCACTGTTCCTGAAGGCCTGCTAGGAGGAAATGGGTATAAAGCCTTGAGAATGCTGCTTGCATGGACTGAAGGCGTATGATGGCAGCTATCATTATGGGTTGCTATTCATTCAGTGCTTATCCCAAGCCAGGGTGACTTTACCCTCATGATCTCCTGGACCACCCCACAACCTTGTGAAGCAAGGGCTAAATTCACTGCACCTCAGACTTAGGGCTGGTCTCTGGCACAAAGCCCCAGGTTCCTAGGATAGTAAATGTTATAGGTGAGATTTAAGGCCGAACAGGCAGAGCCTATTCTATCTCTTGAAGCTTCCTGTTTATATCTCCTTCCCAGAGCTATAGTCTACACACAGTAAGTGCTCAGAAAAAGCTTGGGTCTTTCCTCCCCCATATCTTTGTTTGTGTTTGAGAGCATCATTTCTGAGCAGACTCTTCGAGTATCTAGTTGTGTCCTGGTTTGACCCTCAGTTCAGCTCAGGGCCTTATGCTTAGAATCTGCAATTTCTGCCTGGCACATCTCTAAGGGAATCTGCCTCCCAATTATCTTTTTCTTTTCTCCCTCATGTTTATATCAGCAGAAATGAAGGAGAGAAAAACCAGCCTTTAACTAGGATTTTATTACCCATTGACCTCAGCCATCTCCATCTATCTCTCCCGAGCTCTGCCCATTAGTTGTCAGGGCAACGTGGTGTAACTCCTGGCCTGCTACAGTTGGCTGAGTTTAATTCTCCCTGCTGCCCCCGCTGGCTGGGCATGGCCACCCCAAGTACTGGCTTCGGAAGCATTGTCAGGCACAGCCCTGGAAAAGTAAATCAGGAGAATGAGATGTGTTTGAGTGAGCCGGATAGCTGACTAGCTCTTTATTCTCAGAGAGTAATTGCAGTTTTAAGTATGGTTCATGGGTCATTGCTGGAAATCATGAGGTTGAATTTGGTGCAGAATTGTACATGTGAGAATGGCTGACTTTGAAGTTGCTCATTTGGGCCCAAGCTTTGTTCTATTGTATCTTAAACCCCTGTAGCTCCTCTGAACCTGATGTCCTCACCCCAGACCCTCCCCTCTGTCTTCCTCTCCCTGTCTCTGCTTCCTTGGAAGAAGGAGCATCAATTTCCATATTCCCTCCCTCCCTTGGCACATTTTTTTGTTTCCATGCCCAGATGAATTCTCATCAGTTCAGTTCAGTCAGTCAATCGTGTCTGACTCTTTGCAACCCCATGAATTGCAGCACTCCAGGCCTCCCTGTCCATCACCAATTCCTGGAGTTTACTCAAACTCATGTCCATCGAGTTGGTGATGCCATTCAGCCATCTCATCCTCTGTTGTCCCCTTCTCCTCCTGCCCCCAATCCCTCCCAGCATCAGAGTCTTTTCCACTGAGTCAACTCTTTGCATGAGGTGGCCAAAGTATTGGAGTTTCAGCTTTAGCATCAGTCCTTCCAATGAACACTCAGGACTGATCTCATTTAGGATGGACTGGTTGAACCTCCTTGCAGTCCAAGGGACTCTCAAGAGTCTTCTCCAACACCACACTTCAAAAGCATCATGTCCAACTCTTTGCAACCCCATGGACTGTATCCCACCAGGCTCCTCTGTCCATGGAGTGGGTTGCAGTTCCCTTCTCCAGGGATCGAACCCAGGTGTCCTGCACTGCAGGCAGATTCTTTACCATCTGAGCCACAAGGGAAGCCCATGATACCCTAGAGGTATGCTAGGGTACAAAAGCATCAATTCTTCATCACTTCCTCCCAAGTTGCCTATCTTGCCTCTTCCTATTGCCCCTCTCAATCTCTGAAGCACGTTGCTTCCTTCTTTTCCAAAGTTTGAGGATGTTTCCTAATATTTCTTTCTTCACTAGCAGTCCCTCTGCCTTCAGATATGCACAGGCTTTGTCCACCTTTTCATTGGCTTTTTTGTCACTAGAGCCACTTTCTCATTCCACAAGTATTCCTGACACCTGCTGGAAGTCCAGCTCTAAGAAGACAAGGATGAAGCAGACACACTTCCCATCATTGAGGGACTCCCACTTGGGCACTGGGACAAAAATGTGACCAATAGGTGTGATGCACAGGGTGTGCTTACTGGAATAGCATCAGACACTGTCCCAGAAGAGCAGAGGTGAGGTGGGTGGAAGGACAGATCAATTGAGAAAACTCAACAAGGGCAAGTGGGCTTTGTCATTCAGGACATGGAGACTTTTGCACTGAGTGTGTACTGTCAAGGTCAGGCAACTTCTTATACTGCCACCCTATATCCAGTTCTGCCATCAGGACCTGGAGATGTGACCCAGTTTACTCTGATTCTGTCCATATTTTCTCAAATCTGTGTTCAGTAACTTCATGTTGGTTGCTTGAA
The DNA here is from genome assembly GCF_003369695.1 of Bos indicus x Bos taurus. NCBI lineage: Eukaryota > Metazoa > Chordata > Mammalia > Artiodactyla > Bovidae > Bos > Bos indicus x Bos taurus. The sequence continues at coordinate 132,967,552 of NC_040076.1, forward strand.
ATTAGCCACAGTGTGAGTATTTACATCATAAAAATCAGCAAACACTACAAAAACTGAGTTTGTTTCCTTTCTTTCTTTCTTTCTTGAGTCAGTTTACTAGCATACCTCTAGGGCATCATGGGCTTCCCTTGTGGCTCAGATGGTAAAGAATCCGCCTGCAGTGCAGGAGACCTGGGTTCGATCCCTGGAGAAGGGAACTGCAACCCACTCCATGGACAGAGGAGCCTGGTGGGATACAGTCCATGGGGATGCAAAGAGTTGGACATGACTGAGTGACTTTCATTTTCAGGGCATCAAAGACAAAGCAGAATTTTTCTTTGAACTTGAAAGATAGGCAGCAGATTTCTAAGTAATGAAAGTGGGGAGAGGAAAGAGTGAAGGACATTTGGTTGTTTGGGCTTTTTCAGTTGCAAGTGATATAAACTTAATTCAAACTAACTCAAGGGAAAAAGGATGGTATTAGCTCATGTCATAAGGAAGAGGGGGCAGTTGTTGCATGCATGGATGGAACAAGGGGTTCAACTAAGTTATTGAGAATTTCTATCTTTCTTTTAAAAGTGCCTCTCTCTCCATCTCCATCCTCTTTCTCTCTCTCCCTTTTTTCATCTCCATCTCCTTCTCTGTCTTAGCTCTACTTTAAGTCTCACAAGATAAGATGCCCTCTTCCAAATTTTCAATCCATCTGCCAATTGACTCTATATGTAGTCATGTGCCCACCCCTGGACACCTACTCTGTCCAGGAGGATGGATGAGTGCTAATAAAAAACATATCTGTTCTGAAGGGGAAAAGATTACTAAGTAGGGAAAGAACATTAATTTCTCCTAAGATTACAGGCAGTGGGAAGAGGGGGAGAAGTAAAAGGACCTGATTTGTTCAAGGACTGCTGAGATGCCTGGCGTGTTTGACATGCAGGATTCTTCCATGCCTTTTCAAACTTCCAGAAAGGATGACCCACACCTGTGGCTTCAATCTTCTTTCCTCTTGTACCAGCCCTCTGTATTTTGGAGTTCACACCTCTTTATTGAGGCTGATCTCCTGAAAGGACACAGAAAACTCTGGTCCCAAAGCCAGTGGTTTTCTTTACTTTCACTTTCTTGAACTGTGTTATCTGATATTGACCCACACATTGACCAACTTTTTTTCTTTTAAAACTCTTATCTTTATCTTTGGCCATCACAAAAACACCATCTGCCTGTCTCCTACCTCCTTGAATCTTCTTCTTTGACCACAGCTGTGGTTGGATGTCTTTATCATAACTTGGCCCATTTCTCTTCTCTCCCTATTGTTTTCCTCTGGGCCACTCCTTGTTCCCAGAGCTTAAACCACACTAATAACTTTCATATTTAAAATTCTGGACCTTATCTCTGAGTCTCTAGTTGTAACCCTTTATCAGTCTGTGATACTTCCTTTTAAAGACTTCATGATTACTTAGACTCAAACTGACTCAATCTATTCCCAATATCCTTATAATTTCCCTGCCTCTCTGGATAATGCCCTACTTACAGGTTTCCAGTCATGACAATCTCTGGTGACTGTTTCCTTTTTAGCTTTCCCGCTCCAGCCTTTGACCTCAGACCTACTATTTGTCTTGGTGGGCATACTGAATAATTATACAAAGATTTTTAATTTAATTCCAGTGTGTTTAGACAACATGCTTTGTATAAGTCTAATCTTTTAAAATGTTTTGAGGCCTATCTATGGCCTATAAAATGGTCTGTCTTAGTAATTTTTGTGTGTATGCATTCAAAAAGTGTGTCCTCTGTTGTTGCTTGAAGAGTTCTATAAAAGTCAATTAGGTCAAGTTCATTGATAATATTGTTCAAATTTGTATATCCTTACCAATTATTGAGACAGAGCTGTTAAAATCTTGGACTCTAATTGTAGATTTATCTATTTCTTTTTGCTTTTCTATCATTTTTTTTGCTTTATATATTTTGAAGCTATGTTATCAGGTGCATAAATGTTTAGGCTTGTTAATTCTTGATGAAGTAAATCCTTGTTATTATGAAATGACTGTATTTGCCTCTGGTTATATTATTTGCTCTAAAATATGCTTATGGATATTGTTACTCCAACTTTCTATTAGTTTTAGTATATCTTTTTCCTTAAAATTTTTTTTAAACCTATTTGTGTATTTAAACGGAGAAGGCAATGGCACCCCACTCCAGTACTCTTGCCTGGAAAATCCCATGGATGGAGGAGCCTGGTAGGCTGCAGTCCATGGGGTCGCTAAGAGTCGGACACGACTCAGCAACTTCACTTTGACTTTTCACTTTCATGCATTGGAGAAGGAAATGGCAACCCACTCCAGTGTTCTTGCCTGGAGAATCTCAGGGATGGGGGAGCCTGGTGGGCTGCCGTCTATGGGGTCGCACAGAGTCGGACAAGACTGAAGTGACTTAGCCGCAGCAGTGTATTTAAATTTAAAATGGTTTTTTTTTTTTTGTTGGTAGTTATGGGTCAGTCTTGATATTTTTATCTGATCTGACAATCTTTGCCTTTTGTTTGAGATTTTCAGCCCATCCACATTTAACATGATTAGTGAAATAGTTTTTCTTTTTTGTCTGGGTTTCATTTCAGATAGTTTCTATTTCTATATCTTCAAGTTAACTATTAATAATATCTTCTTCTGCCACATCTAATCTGCCATTGATCCCATCCAGTATTATTAGTTTTTAAAATCTGAGACATTGATGTTTTTAATCTCTAAAAGTTTTATTTGAGTCTGTTAAACTATCTTCCATACTTAATCTTTTCTTTAGCTATTGAATACATGGAATACTGTTTTAACAACTGTTTTAATGACCCTCTAAGGTAATTCAATTCTGTTTTAGTTCTTGGCCATTTCAATGAACTGTTTTCTCTCATTATTATAAGTCATATTTTCTTGCTTCTTTGCATGCATGGTTATTTTTTATTGGATTTTAGACAATGTAAGTTTTACTTTGTTAAGGTGTTGCTATTTTTATGCTTCTGTAAATATTCTTATTTTTATTTGAGATGCAGTTAAATTACTTGGAAACAGTATTGATCATTCTCGCTTTTAAGATTTGTCAGAAAAAAAAAAAAAAAAAAATCAGAGCATCATTTCCTAGGGCTAACTTTCCTCCCCTACTGAGGTAAGATATTTCTGAGCACTCTACCAAATATTTCATGAATGATGAGTTTTTCAGTCTGACTGGTGGCAACAGGCACCATTTCTGACTCTGTGTGACCACCAAATACTGTCCACTCTAATTTTTGAAAGTCTCTTTTCCTGGCCTCAGATAGTTTCTTCATTGCTGATTAGTACTCTGGTGAACACTCACAGGGAACTTCTGCATATTTCCAGTGGTTTTTTTTTTTTTTTTGCTCTTCTTTCCACTCTGATACTATAAACTCTCACTGCCCTTGTCTCCTGGACTTCCAACTCTGTGTTCTCAACTTACATAGTCCAGCAGACTTTGCCTGTGTTCTCTTGCAGTGTCTATCATTACCTTTTCTTGCTCAGTCTACCCTATAGGTCCTTAGGTGACTATAGGCAATTTGAAGTAGCATCTCCATAAGATGATCTCTCTCTACATGGTGAAGGTCTTAATGTCCCTCCTCAAGTCTTGGCTACTGCATTTCAAAAATAACTCTGGTTAGAGCCACTCTTTGATTTTATATATTACAAAGAAGAGTGAAAAACTATAGATTAAACAATGCTTATATGAGGCACACTTGGCATGAAATACCGTGTAGGAATTAGACACCATCAATTTCTGCACTTTTGTCATATTATCTCCTTGGCATACTGGCTCTCTATTTAGACTTTAACCCTGTTTGCCAACCTGAGTTAAATTTCTCTTTCCCTGCCAGCCCCTAGCCTTAACCCACATTCAAAACCAGGAGTCTTCAAGAACTCTCCTCATGCATTTCTCTCTCTCTCTCTTTTTTTTTTTTGGCTCTTTTATTCGCCAGAAATGAAGCATATTGGTTCAATGTCCTTTAAATAAACTCTCTACTCTGCCTAGCTGACCTCTCAGGGAAATGTTTCCATCCCATACAGAGGGAGATGGAGCAAAACCTTTTCCTTCAGACTTTTCTTAGGCTCAGCAACCCACCTACACACACACAACAAAAAAAAAGGTCAAATAGGGCAGCTTTTCAGTCCTGCTCTTCTGTTACTAAAGCCCCCAGTCAGTGAAAGTAGAACTGAGTGCAGTTGAATCTGCCTGAGTTTGGGGTTATCTCCCAGTGATGGGTTGACCCAGATACCCAGATGATGACAATCTAATTTCTTCTTCCTCTTTTGGGAAAATCACAGCCAAAGGAGAAAGCAGCAGTTCTCAAGAGCTCCACTTTCTATACTAGGTGGGTTTCAGAAGGATGTCTCCATAGAAGGGATGCCAGTTCTTCCAGATCATGTATTTAAAAACATATAGAAGAGAGAACACATCTTTAAAGAAAATTCATAGTAGGTTCCAGACAGTGGCTCCTTCCATCTAGCTGAACATTATAAAATAGACCTCTGGTTTAGCTTGAAACTTATCATTTATTTTCTTGCCCAAGGATCGTCTGCTCAGCTCCCAAGTAAGGCTGAATTTCTCTTTGGTGTTTAAAATCATTCCTTTAGTGTTCTTTTCATTCATTGGAAAATGGATTCTTTTCCCTCCAGAGTTTGAAGGTAAATGCCTGGGTGGGACAGTGATGCGAGGCTGTCAGTTGAGAGGCAATAAGAATTCCAGAGAGGAGCATGAGCTGGATTCAATCAGATATTGATTTTTCAGCCCAGTAAATTGTGGCTGCTTCATAGCAAGGGTAACAAGTACGCTGTGCTTTTCAGAAAGAGATGTGATCAGCTTTTAAACAATAAAGAGGAGCACTGCTGGGCAGAGTGATTCGATTTAAATCCGCATGAAAGCTGGTTGTGAGTTTAAAATAGACAAAGCAACATTAAAAGCCACCACCACACCCAGAACCCCACATCAACAGTAAACAGATAGGGGGATTTAAGCCATCCAAGGTGATGTTTAAAGAAATTGAATTCCATTGAGGATAACAGGCTAGATTTAGCTGAAATATCTCAGTGGCTATGCATTTAGTCATCCCTTTTGTAGGCATGCAGGAAGAATTCAGTACCCAAAAGACCCTCTGATGGGCATCCAGGGACCACTCTGGGCAGGAGTGTGGGTACCTCCTTCTCTTAGGGACCAAACTGGCATAAGGTTTTCTGGCTGGGACTCCTTCCCTCCTGACCCTGTGCCTTGCCTCCTATATCCTAGCTGCTCATTAGTCCCCTCCTCTGCGGGGTTCTCGTGTTGTGTGTCTCAGCTAAAACCTCACTCTTTCTGAGCAGAGGAGCTGGGTCCACACCCTGAGATCTCTATGTGTGATTTTTGCTGCTAGCGATGCTGCTGGGAGAATGTGACTGTGTGCTCCCAGCCCCAGGGCTTAGTTTTGTGTGTTTCATGTTCTATCCATGGATAATGGAGAGCTCTCTCTCTCTCTCTCTGTGTGCCTGCTCAGTCGTGTCCAACTCTTTGCACCCCATGGATTTATAATCCCCATGGGATTATCCAGGCTGGAATACTAGAGTGGGTTGCCATTTCCTACTCCAGAGGATCTTCATGACACAAGGGTTGAACCCAATCTCTTGCATCTCCTACATTGGCAGGTGGGTTCTTTACCACTGCACCACCTGGGTAGTCCGATGGAGAGCTCTGAGCTTCCCGTTATTTGAGGGTCTAAGACTGCCCTGGAATCACCCCAGTCAAATGCACCTCTGACCACTGCTGGACTGGACAGATGTAGAGGTAGATGGCATATACTCATCATCTCCTAAGATCAAGGCTGATGCAAGGGGTGTGTGGCAGTGCTTCTCTTTCTCAAGCCCAGGAAGGGGCTATTTGTGTGTGGATAAGGTTTTGAGATTTTTTTTTTTCTTTCTTGAAATCCCCTGCCCTTCATCTCTTCTCTCTATTCATACTAGCTCTATGTTGATTGCCTCAAGGAAAGTTTCAGTTCAGCTCAGTTCAGTTGCTCAGTCGTGTCTGACTCTTTGCGACCCCATGAATCACAGCACGCCAGGCCTCCTTGTCCATCACCAACTCCCAGAGTTTACTCAAACTCATGTCCATCGAGTTGGTGATGCCATCCAGCCATCTCATCCTCTGTCGTCCCCTTCTCCTCCTGCCCCCAATCCCTCCCAGCATCAGGGTCTGTTCCAATGAGTCAATTCTTCTCATGAGGTGGTTTAGAGTAGAGTAAAATGCAGATGGCAGCAAAACAGCTCTACTAGGATGTTGTTCTAAAAACTAATTCTTAAAAGGAGAGAATAGACTAAAAAGTCTCTTGAACGAACACAAAGGGAAGAGCTTCTCATCCCCAATCTTAGTCTAGAATTTGTTTCCTCAGGTTGGAGTATAGCGGGGAAAGAGGCTTATGGAGCCAAGGGCTAGAATCAACTTGTTGCCCATGCCTTGGAGAGATGTCTTAACAAAAGCAGCCCCATGGTACAGATGAGATCACTGGTCACATTTAAGGAAGAGGCTCATGCACCACGTGTTGAATAGAAATAGGGAGCTGCACGTCATGAAGGGACACATGGACGGGGCCAATAACCATCTCGCTGCTGACCAATGTGTACAGAAGATCAAGGGCCAATGAGAATCTACCTCTTCAGTATCTTGGCAAGGGGAAAGAAAAGAAAGATAAATATGCCACAGTCTATGTTTGAAATGGGGCTTCCCTCGTAGCTCAGCTGGTAAAGAATCCACTTGCAATGTGGGAGACCACAGTTCAAGTCCTGGGACAGGAAGATCCCATGGAGAAGGGATAGAATACCCACTCCAATACTGTTGGGTTTCCCTAGTGGCTCAGATGGTAAAGAGTCCACCTGCAGTGTAGGAGGCCTGGGTTCGATCCCTGGGTTAGGAAGATTCCCCTGGATGAGGGCATGGCAGCCCATTCTAATATTCTTGGCTGGAGAATCTCCATGGAAAGAGGTCTACAGTCCATGGGGTCACAAAGAGTTGGACATGACTGAGTGACTAGGCACAGCAAATATTTGAAATAGTCGCAGGGCCTGAGGTGTAATTAGAGTTTGAGAGGCCAAGTCCTGTCTCATTACTCTCCCTAGCACATAGGAAGACCACACTTCTAAGCCTCTTGCGTTTAAGGCTGGACGAATGACTAGTTCTGACCAATAAGCTGCAAGTGGAGTGACAGGCAACACTTCTGTGCAAAGGCAGCAGAAAACCCCTACGTTACCTTCCAGCTTTTTACTTCTTCCATTGCATGCTGAGATGACAATGTCACGTGACACAGCCTTCCATAGTCTGGGTCCCTGAGTGATCATGTAAAGCACATTCTCCAATTGACCTGTGCTGGTCATGTAGCATAAAAAAGAAATAAGCCAGTGGTGGGTCAAGTCACTGAGATTTCAGGCTTACTTTGTTCCTTGCAGCAAAACCCTACCTGGAACAGTTAGAGATTATGTTGTATCACAGAAAATAGAGTACAATTTTTAATACCCCCAAATTTGTGGACTAGATTTATACTTGCCAGAAGGATATTTGCTATCCGTGCATCTTCTCTGGTCATACTGTAGGTTTTAAACTCTAGGTAAGGGACTATAGAAGTCATCAGTCATGAGTCCCTTCAACCTGGCATGGAGCAAGACAAAGTGCAGGAATGCATCAAGTTAGTACACGTCTTGCCTATGGAAGATAGACAACTAAAATGCCAGTACTTCCTCCTCCGAGACCTTCACCTTCCTCTGATATGATAACTAGAGAAGCAGGTGCAAAGCCAGACAGGCTTAAGAAAAAGCATCTATAATTGCTGAGCCTTGTGCTGGACCTGAGACTCAGAGAGGAGCCAGGAGCTGCCCTTGACCTTCAGTCTAAGGGCCCTGAAGGGGAGCTTGATGCTGTCACAACAGCAGTACAACACACAAAGAGGACCAAGAGTGTTGGGATGAACAGAGAGGAATTGGAGAAAGTGTGTCTTGGAAATGAAATTGTGGAGGGAAGTGATCAGAGCTAATGTTTGCTGATCATTCACAATGAGCACAATGCTTTGCACACAGTATCATATTTAACCTTTGCAATAACTCTGTAAGGCAAATGCTACTGACCCTGTGATATTTCCTGTCTAGAGTCCGGGTGCCTAGATACGATGGGAATGAAGCCGCCTGAGAGTTGTTCCGATCATTCAACCCAGGGGCACATGAAAAATTCATCTCGTAGCTGCTGTATTGGAGGTTCCACCACCACCCCCCCCCCCCCCCCGCCTTAGCTCCCATAACTTCAGAAAGGTCTCAGCTCAGCTTCTGTGGCCAGTTTCTACTTGTCAACTCATGACCAGTGATGAGCCCTGAGATGGGGAATAGAAAAAGGTGTTCAACCTCCAAAATAGGAAGGTCTGAGAAAGGACCGGAGAAGGCAATGGCACCCCACTCCAGTACTCTTGCCTGGAAAATCCCATGGATGGAGGAGCCTGGTGGGCTACAGTCCATGGGGTCGATAAAGTCAGACACGACTGCGCGACTTCACTTTCACTTTTCACTTTCATGCATTGGAGAAGGAAATGGCAACCCACTCCAGTGTTCTTGCCTGGAGAATCCCAGGGACGGGGGAGCCCGGTGGGCTGCCGTCTATGGGGTCGAACAGAGTCGGACACGACTGAAGTGACTTAGCAGCAGCAGCAGCAGCAGAGAAAGGACCAGACATGAGTGGGGTACTTGCAGTGTATCAGGAATTGTAGAAACGGTATATCTCATTCCAGTTTATAGGTGAGAAGCTTGAGGCTCAGAGTGTGGCAGTGACTTGCTCAGGTTCAAACAGGGAGTGAGAGGCAGTATCAGGATTAGAAACCAGGTTCTCTGATTCCCCCTTGGCCCCCAATCCATGTTCTCTAGTCATGAAGGCCTTGTGGGATTCCTTGTGGTGTGAGAATCACTAACCATTGATGCATCTGACCTCAGGAACATCCTTACCAGGGATAAGCAGGTAAGAGTGTATGGATAAGAGATGGTAGCCAGATGGCTATTTCAACTACCCATTCACTCACTGGGCATTTATTAAGGTTCCCCGTAGGTGCCATTCCCTGAGCCAAGGTCTGAAGCTACTGCCAGGAATTGACTAGGTCAGCTCCTGCTGGAGAGGTGACCACAAGCATATTGCAGGAGAGACCCAGGAACTTAATGGGTAGTTTCAGATGAAATGACAGTCTCCTGTCAGGGATCTTGTAGAGCCTAGCCAGGTGGAGGTGAAACAGATGAGGCTGGTGGCTCTGCAATGAGGTGGCCATTTTGAACCCACTCTCACTTCCAGGGTTGAAGATGCCGTGAAACTATGACTCATTCCATGCAGCACCCAGGGCTCAAAGTCACTTTCCTTTCATACCCCAGGGAAAGCTGATGCCTGCTACTCCAGGTCCTCTGCTTCTTCTGCTGGCCCTGGCTTGACCTGGGGCAGCACTGCCAAAGGCTACCTTCTGACCTGGGTGCAGACATCCCTATGGGATCAGTGTGCTTCAAGGGACTAATATTTCTGACTGTAATTGATTCTGTTGCCCAGCTGGCTCCATGGGACCCTCATTAGGGTCTGCAGCAGATTTTCTGGAGTCCCAGAGCTCACCATAGAGGTTAGCTATTCTGAAACTGAGAATTCTGGTAAAACCCTCTCCCTGATTTGCCTCCAACTTTACAGAGGATGCTGGAGGAGACACGCAGACCCAGCCTATGTGAGGGGATGTCCTGGCCTTAGAAGACGCTCCATGCAGAACACAGGCTGCTTCTCTCAGTTTCTTACAGATCCAATGCAAATCCTGGCACAGATTTTTGAGGAACCATGAAATTCAACATTAACTCACAAAGCTGCTATCTGAAAATATAAAGCTGGTACAAATCTGGATGTTTAGAATAGCACTGGGGTCCTGGCCGTACAGTCTCAAGTTCCTATTTGAATTAGACCTCGAAGAGATCTGTGAGACCCCGAACTGTGAGAAAGCCTGATGGGGTTGATCACCTAAGCTGTGTCATCAGCCCAGGTGCCGACTTGATGGGATGGGGCCTGGGTCTGCTGAGACAACCAGGTGGGGGCCAAACCCAAGGCAAAGGACTCGGTTCTGTGACCTTGGTTGGACCATGGCAGCCTGTTTCTCTTCTCCAAAATGTGGACTGAGATATTTGTTAAGCTGCCACTGTTATCACAAAAATAATGTGATGTGATCTTGGACAGCTTCTCCTATGCAAAAATGTTGACAGAATTTTAGGAACTTCCCAGGTGGTGCTGGTGGTAAAGAACCTGACCGCCAATACAGGAGACATAGGAGACACAGATTCGATCCCTGGGTTGGGAAGATCCCCTGGAGAGGGAAATGGCAACCTACTCCTGTGTTCATGCCTGGAAATCCCATGGACAGAGGGGCCTGGGGGACTGCAGTCCATTGGGTTGCAAAGAGACACGACTGAAGCGACTTAGGACGCATGCATGTATAAAGTAACGCAGTGGGATGCACAGGCTCAAAGCTTCTTTCTACTCTGACATCCTAGGATTCTGAGCGGAACTGAAGCTTCAGACCTTCTCTGTTACAGTTTCCGCCCACAAGCTGCCACTGGTGCAGACCCAGACAGAGATCCAGCTGGAAGTCATAAATCTGGGTGGCCGAAGCTGCTGGGGAAATAAACACAGTACCAGCGCTCTTATTTGCATACAGTCATATCTGTTTGCATCTAGCCATCACATTCATTTTCTTGCAGTGGGAAAAAAGGTAGTTTAAGAAGCGCAGTGAGTCTCTAGACCTCGTCTCCCCAACCTGCCCTTTTGTGGGGGTCGGTGTCCACTTGAGTGTGTGCTTCTGTGGCCCCTGCTCTCATGCTATCGATCAGGTCTGAGGCAAAAGTGAGGAGGTCATGACCGGTGGTGCGGTGGTAGTGGGGGCGGGGTGGGGTGAGAAGGACCCGGATGCAGGCTGCTCAGAGGGGAAGCCGGTGGGAACTGCGCCAGTGAAACTCAGTGGAGGGGTAGCCCCAAGGGAGAGGTGCTGTCTGCCAAGCTGAATGAAGTTCCTCCGCTGGTACTAAATATTTCCTTCCCTTGGTTATTTGTCATGGAGAGATCTCAGCGGGTCATTTTGTGTTACCACTTAGCCATCAATTAGCAAAAGTCTACCCCTTTGGGTCGTTTCTCATAAATCAATCCCCCCACTTCCCTCATTATTTGGTTGTTTTCTTTTAACAGCCTCTCCTGCGCTGTAATTTATGGATCCCTATCATCCAAGGGCAAGCATCACGCTTGCTCTGAATCCTGGGAAAGACTTTTGTGGAATTTTAAAGGACCAGTGAAAGAAAATGGTACAAGTGAGGAATACTTTGTGAGATGAAACCTTTCTGAATTATGGTTATATTCTTTTTCTTCGCTGCTGCAACCTATCAACGCAAGGGGCAAAGAGCTCTGGGGTGGAAGTGGGCGAGTTCCTGCACTGGGCATGCTTTGCATTTTCCAACTTGAATCTCACTGTGTTGTTTCCTCTTCATATTTATTACCACTTAACGTTCATTTACATTCCCTCTCTGTCCACAGTGATCAGAGCAACACCTCCCAAATTAGCATCATTTGCAAGTTTCATTAACATGCTGTTTACTCTGCTTCTTTTAGATCATTAATAAAGATGACCCCCATGTACCTCCCCTCCCCCCTCAATGCCATACATTTCCATTTGTCATCATCCTTTGTTTGCAGACTTCAAGCCAGTTTTAAATTTATGTGGCAGCACTCCTTACTAAGCCAATTTGAATTAATTTTGAGTGTAACACTTTATACCACTATATCAAATGCTTTTCTTATGGCTGCATGCATTCCATCAATAGCAGTCCCACCATTTTTCTATTTGGTATTCAGGTTGAAAGCTCTCAATTCTGCCTGGCATTTTAGTTTTTTAAGTCACTGTATCCTCTGTACTGACTAGGGACTTTCTCTTAATTTTTCGCTTATTTTGAAATGATTGATGTTACGAAAGAAAGGATTTGGAGAGCTATTTATGGCAATCGATAGCTTTCATCTTTCTTCCCCACATCTGCTATTGTGGTTGAGTAAGTAATTTTGGTGAAATCCCTTCACATTCCAGGATGCAAAACCTTCTGTTTTGAAGGCTATGGATTTCCCAAATATTCCTTCCCCTTGCTTGAAACCATCTGAATGATTTTTTAACCTGTGTACACATTTTGAAGATATTTTACGTGCCTGGTATATCATAGGTTTTCAAGGATTTTTTTTCAAGGGGGTGTTGGTGAAATGAATAGAATACATAAATCTATCAGTCATTCATACTTTCCCCTAATCTGCAACCTTTCCTCATTCTGTGAAGTAGTGAACAGGTTAAAAACAGACAAGGAAGATAGGTATACTATTGTCATTCATTCATCTCTTCTAAATATATTTATTGAGATCAGACTCTGTTCTAGGCTCTGAGACTATTACAACGAACAGAAAGAATCTTTTTCCTACTACACAATTGAGCAAATGTGGGCAATGGCACCCCACTCCAGTACTCTTGCCTGGAAAATCCCATGGACAGAGGAGCCTGGTAGGCTGCAGTCCATGGGGTCACTAAGAGACGGACACGACTGAGCGACCTCACTTTCACTTTTCACTTTCATGCGTTGGAGAAGGAAATGGCAACCTACTCCATTACTCTTGCCTGGAGAGTCCCAGGGACGGGGGAGCCTGGTGGGCTGCCGTCTATGGGGTCGCACAGAGCCGGACACGATTGAAGCGACTTAGCAGCAGCAGAAGCTGATACAGACGTATTATCAGATTTAGATGAGTGCTATGAAGAAAAATAGAGACTGAGATTTTGTAACATTCAGAAGCTGTTTTTTGTGTGATTGATCTATTTTTCGGCTCTGAATGTTGTTATCTGGGAAGATGTACAATTTCTACAAGCTTCATGGGCAGAAATAATGACTACCAAAGAACTTAGAATTTCATTATAACAAGTGGCTAGCCATGCCCTATTTAAGACCTATGGTGTGTGCATCTAAAGACATGTCCGTGCTGGGCCAGAATTTTGACTTTGATAGCTCCAGGGACCCTCCCCATACAGGTGTCTGTGACAGGATCCGAGGAATGTTATCATTCTGAATTTTATGAATCTGGGCGAAGAATTGGTGGAGAACATTCAATTCACCCTATGAACTGCACCAGGAACAGATTACCAAGCGATCAACTAGATATGAAGAGGCCACATGCAAGAGGCCACAGTATTCAGACCCAGCAAAGAACATGCAGGCATGAGTCTGCAGGAGATCTGCAGTGGCTGAGGACAGAGGTGCTGGGAGGACCTCAACTTTTTTCCCAGTCCAGAGTTACTCTCTGGGCCACCACTAACAGGGATCATTGTCCTTAAGTGAGGCCACTTATGCAGTAAATTTCATGATGGCTCTTTATTGTTTTTAGGTTCATCCTTTCCTCCCCTATTTATTTCATTTTATTTTCATTTATATTCTTTTGTGGAAAAATGATTATTCCAAAATGCCAAAATGACTAGGTCATTTTCATATTGGAAACTCTAAGATGGTGCTTCTCCACCCGCAGACTCAGTTACAAATGCTGAGCCCAGTTCTCACAACCTCCTGGTCTTCTGCCTTCCCAGCTGTCAAGTCTTATGGCCTGCCCCTTCCTACCGCTCTGATCTTGAAGTCTAAGAGGACCAAATTACCCATGCCCCTTTATTGCATTAGATTATGTCCTACCTCTCTGTCTTCCCAGTGTTCCTTCTGGGTGGGATGTCCTCCTCCCTCCTCTTTACCTTCCAACTTCTGTTTAGCCCTTAGACTTGTCTTAGGTGCCACTTCTTCCAAGGATCAGGCTGGGGGAGTCGGGGTGGTATCTTACTTCAGCAGCCTGGACATCTCCCTAGCCTCACTCTTACACTTTGCTGGTGGGATTCCAGCATCACAGGAACAATGTCTTAGTAGTTTTGAATCTGTATCACCTAGCACAGTCCTAGGCACAGAGCAGGTATTCAGGAAATATTTGTTAAACTGAATTGCAGATGGAAGGAAATGAGGCATTATCAGTCCCATTTTGCTGTTGAGGAGACTGAGGAAGGTGAAGACCTGCTGGACAGGTGGGTGGCGTGACTGAGATTATCTAGGAAGAGCTGGGGTGAGGCTGGCATCAGAGGGCAAGGTGATGGGCACCTCACTCCGCTGATCTGGACCGATTTCCTAGGTGATTTCAAAGCACTGTGAAATTTCAGCGCTCAGCCAAGTCTGTTGCCCACAGGCATACTTTTTGTTCAAAATACTTCTGATTTGCAACTAATGATTTTTGGTGGTTATCACAGTCATCAGATGGCCTATTTTTGTTGGTGCAGTTTATTCTTTCCATGAAAGTTCTTATTCATTTTCAAGTTAAATAAGATCTGACTTTTATCCCCATAGGAACTTATATTTCAAACTCCTGATTTGAGCAGGATTTTGGTTTGAGTTTGGGTTTGATTCATCTCTTTGATTAAAGGCTTATCTTCTAAATAACATGTCTTAATAGTTACTCTTTCCCTTTCTAGACCTTCTAAATTTAGATAAATGAGACCAATTATCGCTTCCAGAATGTTCAGTTTATACTCTGGTCCTAGAATTTGGTCTCTAAGAGATGTTGATTTTCTTCCTGTGGGATCACTTAAATTCTGCATTTTCTCAGTTGCTGTCCTTACCCGAAGGGGAAAGACTGTGGGAGGAGCCTGTTGGCTGCTGATTCACCAGGAGCTGTAAAAGGATGGGCATTTGGCCTCCTGAGAGCTTGGGCATGACCCACAGGGACCTCATTATCTGTGAACAGAGGGCTGTCCTGCAGCAAGTCAGCTGGTGCATGAACAAGTCCACTTAGAGCATCGTGTTTGTGGACACCCAGGTAAGGAAGAGGAACCTCTGAAGATGTGCTGTGGTGACATGTAACCTGCAAGGAAAGGTTTTTTTTTTTTTTTTCCAATTCCTTTTCTTCTTTGTCATTTCCAAAGATGATCTTCAGTTTATGATGGGAAGATATGGAATATCATTCATGCATTACTTCAGTATATATTTAGTAAGTACTTCATGTGGGCCAGATATCAAGCCATACTTTGTATATGGGGTGGGCAGGAGATGTGTCCCTGTTCTGACCTTGCAATCAGAATGGGGAGGAGGGTTTGCTGCTAGCTGTCAGGGGTGAGGGGGACAGACTGTTATACTCAACGATTTTTGATTATACTCAATTTATACTCGATTTTTGGTATATATGTACCATAGATTCCTTATCCATTTCACCTATCAATGGACATCTAGGTTGGTTCCATGTCCTAGCTGTTCTAAATAGCAATGAACATTGGGGTGTATGTGTCTTTTTCAATTTTGCTTTCTTTAGGGTATATGCCTAGTAGTGGGATTTCTGTTTTTTTTTTTTTTTTTAAGTTGCTCAGTTGTGTCTGACTCTTCGTGACCCCATGGACTATTCAGTCTATGGAATTCTCCAGGCCAGAATACTGCAGTGGGTAGCCTTTCCCTTCTCCAGGGGATCTTCCCAACCCAGGGATTGAACCCAGGTCTCCTGCATTGCGGGCAGATTGTTTACCAGCTGAGCCACAAGGGAAGCCCAAGAATAGTGGAGTGGGTAGCCTATCCCTTCTCCAGAGGATCTTCCTGACCCAGGTATCTGACTGGGGTCTCCTGCCTTGCAGGGCAATTCTCTAGGTTGTTTCCATGTCCTAGGTATTGTAAATAGTGCTGCAATGAACATTGGGGTACATGTATCTTTTTCAATTTTATTTTCCTCAGGGTATATGCCTATTAGTGGGATTACTGGGTCATATGGTAGTTTTACTCCTAGTTTTTAAAGGAATCTCCATACTATCTTCCATAGTGGCTATATCAATTTACATTCCCACAAAATCTAATTCTCTTTTGCTGCTAAGAGAACTTTTCCCCTCAGGGTCTCAGAGCTTGGCACTCTGAAACCCTCTAAAGGGTTGCACAGCCTGGGAACTGCTTCCAATATTATAAAATCTGGAATTGGGGAGAAGGAACTAAGGGGTTTCTTTCCTCAGATGTCTGCCTACCTCTTTCACTGAATTCCAGTCCTGTCAACCCTGACTTTTTCAGACCTTCCTGTCAAAATGTGAACTTGGAACTGGCTCCCCAGGGCCCCTGTAGACAAAATCCATCTGGAGACGACATAGCATAAGATATGACCCACCCTCCCCCATCCAAGTCCTGTTGAATCTGTGATTGTTGTGATGTTGCAGGGCTGGAAGTTTCCTTGGCTTGATCCACAGACATGAGGCTCACTAGCACTAGGGTAAACAGCTTTACAAGAGTAGTAACCCTTTATCTGCTTAGAAGTAGAATCATCAGGGGGGCCTAGAAATCTGCACTGACTTGCAAACGAGGTGGGGGTGATTACAGTGTAAGCACAGACTAGCTCTGCTCAGAGAAGAAGCTTTTAGCTGGGATCCTTGGGCTGATCCCAGCTTTAGAGGGTTTCTGAGTGCCATCCAATTGCACGTGAATTTTCTTTTTGTAAGTGTGAGCATATGTGCATTTTTTTTTTTTTTTAAGAGGGTCTGTGGTTTTTATCATATTCCTGTAAGGGTGCAGAGTCTGGAGTGCAGGGGACTTGATTCCATTCCTTGCTTCCTCTTTTTGTCAGCTAGGTTGGAGGGAGTCAATGGGGCTCTGTCTTCATCTCTGATGGGCTGTTCTGAAGTCAGAATGAGAAACATAGGTAAACAATAAGGTTTGCAAACCGCAGGCTACTATGTGAGCCCACCCCTTTCCCTTCTGCCTTCCCCCTTCCCCTTATCTCCCTGCTTCCTGGTTGATTTCTAACTGTCCTTTAAGACCCTCTTCCAGGAGCACTTCCAAAAAGCCTTACCCTGGGTAAGGAGCCCCTGTCTGTGCTCCATCACTGACCTCTAATAAGATACACTTTGCTCTGTGGCCATCACTGACTTACTGCCCTGGGTACTGACCTCGTACCCAGATGGCACACTCCTTGGAGGACACAGATGGCAACCTGGTTGTTTTCTCTGCCTGGCACAGTGTAGTTGTACTGTAATTTTGTTCAACTGATAAAATGTTAGTTAATTTATTTCTAAATCCTGCCTTAATGAGCTAACTACGAATCATTTTTATCTATTCATCCAAGGCAGACTCAGCTCCTTTCACTATGTTTAAATGGAAGTGCTAAAATGGAATCCTTTAAGAGCATCTTAGTACTGTCTATTCGGTTGGCCTTCTAGCAAATTAGTCTGAATTAATGAGGGCTCATCTCCCTCTGTGGAGAGAAGGAGGGCACAGGCAGTTGCTTGCTGCAGTGTCTGACCAGGCTCTGTGCCCGCCACAGTGATTCCATCCTCACTGCCAAAGCAGCTCACGCCTCTCCAGCCTGTCATCTGTGACACGTGCTGCCCATCAAGATGGATAGATCTGGGGCCAGGAGCCATACAATAGGAGAAAGTGGCCTCGCTGGCCTCGCCCAGGCAGCACTTGACTGGAGCATCAGGCTGTCCCCAGGCTGGCTCCCCAGTGGTCCTCCTCTCTTTTTCTTTGCTACTTGCTGGCAGGTTATTCCCAGGAGCTGTGAAGTTCCATCTTCTGAGGCTCTTCCTGCTGGTCTCTCCAGGGCTTTCCTCTATTTTATCTCCTGCTTCTGTCCTAGGAAGTGCCCACATTTTCCATCCCGTCTGCTTTTATTTCTATGACTGGAAGGGGAAAAGGAATTATGTGCTTCCCGCTGGCTCCAGCTCAGCTGGTATCAGACATTGCGTAGACTGATGCGATCTTACCAAGGAGGAAATTATTAACAGGGCGAGGCTAATTTTCTAATTCACACCTGGAAAGTGAATCCGATGGCGCTGGCACAGATCTTTAATGAAATAACATTGTTTAAGAAGTTTCCAGAGAAATTCATCACTAATTGATTTTTGAACTGTGGGAAAAGATAACAGAGAGATGAGATATGAGCCTCTGTCTGGCCTGCCTTCCCCGCAAGCTTTTTGTTCCCTTAGTTTTTCTTTCTCATGGAAAATCAATCCCAGCGGCTTCCTGAATTGGCACTGCGGATGGTAGGGCCCACAGAAAGGCCCCCATTTGGATATAATATTTTCTTTCTGTTTCAGTTTTCTTGTGTTTGGACTCTGCTGTGAGGTCTTGGTGAAAACCATAGGCTTCCACAGTGGAGCTGGGAGATTCTTTGTGACTCAAGTCAAAAGCATTGAGTGGGAGAGAAGGACTTGGGAGCAGGTTGGGTGTCCTTGGAAGTGGCAGTTTTGTAGCGGGGACAGCACCGGGGCACAGTCCTCCCTTTATCCCCAGGGGCCTCCCAGACTCTCTCCATCCTTAAATAGGCATCATATCTATCTATCTATATATATATATGATCTTTTTTTTTTGTTCATCATGCAGCATGTGGGATATTAGTTTCCCAACCAGGGATCGAACACCACCCCCGCCCCTCCACACCTCCAACCCCTTACCCCTGCGCTGGAAGCACATATTCTTAACCACTGGATCACCAGGGAAGTCCCAACATATATATTCATGTTATAGTCATATATATGAACATATATTCATATACTCATATTTCATATATGAGAGGTACTGCTGACATTTCCTGGTCTTCCATTAAGCATTAATAAAAAGAACCTTAAGATTTTGTTTACATAAATTGATCTGAAACATGTGATTCCATTAAACACTGAATGCCAGAAATGCAAAGCCAGCTCCATAAGTAGCCCAGCCCCTCTCCACACAAGTTGCCTCACTTTGCTATCCCTTCTCTGTTTAAAATTTTAGAGTTCTGCCACTGAGCCTTAGGCTCCTGGACTGACCAGAGAAGCTGGCTTCTGGTCTTTTCATCTTCCTGCTGATGTACTCTATGAATTTGTCTTTTTAGAAATTTTGAGGACTAGTGGGGGCCTAGATCTCAGGAGGAATAGTTGGCTTAAAGGACCTTATTCCAAATCTGGCTTGTGAATGTATTAAGGTAGGTAGATTGGACTTGAGGTGCCCTCCATAAAAGCAGTCAGTAGTCTTTGCCAGGCCCTCACACTGGGGATGAAACAGAATGCAATTTTGCCCTCAAAGAACTCACAGCTAGTGAGATGGAAGCACATGATGATGAGGCTCAGAATATTATGAAATCCATAAAGAAGGTTTCTCATTCAGTCTTGGGAGTGCCCAGGAGGACTTCCTGACAGGGACTGTAGGGACTGAGCCTGGGAGAGGGAGACAGCTATGGGTAACACTCTTTAACTCTTCCCCTCACAGAGCCTCGTGCATCCCTTACTGGCTACTACTCTAGCCTTTGATAGGAAAAACAATATCCTGTTTATCAAGGAAGTATTCTTTGCATGATTTTTCTGCCCTTGTTGTCAATGTATATTAACTCTATTCAGTTCCCATACCCCATAGAAACTCCCATCTTAGCTCTTACTCGGGATCTGCTGAGCTAGTTCTCAGCATGGTGTTGATTATAATAACAGTCCCAAAGTTTCCATTAAAAAATTTCCTAAAGGGTTTAATACAAGGGAAAGGGACTTCAGACCCAGAGGCAGGTGGATGGGGGAGGCACTGTTGGTGTGAACATTTCTTTTGCTCTTCAAATAATGTTTTAGAGAACCACCAACCCTGGCTCCTGAAAGGTTGGCTTTTCTGGGTGGTTTGGATGGTTGGGGTGTGGAAGTGGGGCTGGGGAGCCCTGTCTGGTCCATGAAGGCCAGTGTGGAAGTCTTGTTCTGCCAAGGTGACTCATGGTGACTGAGCTGGGAGCACTAGATTCAATGTTCATTTCTGCCACTATCTATTTGGGTCAAGGTCTTGTCCCCTCAGTCCTTATCTCTGTAAATTGCAAGGGTAGCTCAACAATTCTGGGAATGTCTGAAATGGATGTATACTCACCATATTAGTCAAGGTTCTCTGGAGAAACAGAACCAATAGAAGACTATATATATATATATATATATACACACACACACTGGGGTTGACTCATGCAATTATGAAGGCCAAGAAGTCCTACCACCTACTGTCTGCAGGCTGGAGGACCAATAAAGCCTATGGTGTAATTCAAGTTGAGTCTGAAGGCCTGAGTACTTGGAGCTCTGATGTCTGAGAGCACGAAAAGACGGACATCTCAGATCAAGAAGAGAGAGAGGGACTTCCCTGGTGGTCCAGTGGTTAAGAATCTGCTTGCCAGTGCAGGGTACACAGTTTAATATCTGGTCCGGGAAGATTCCACATGCTGCAGGGCAACTAAGTCGCGGGCCACATCTTCTGAGCCCACACTCTAGAGCCTGTGTGGGGCAACTGCTGAGCCTGTGAGGTACTACTGAAGCCTCTGCCTTTGTTTCATTTGCTCCATGAGTGGATTGGCCACACTGATGAGGGCAAATCTTCTTATTCAGTCTACTGAATCAAATGTTAATCTCTTCCAGGAACACTTTCATAGACACACTCAAGAATAATGTTTACTAGTTATGAGGGCTTCCCTTAGGCCAGACAAGTTGACACATAAAATTAACTCTCATGCTCATTCATCCTTTGTTGAGAAA
The DNA here is from genome assembly GCF_003369695.1 of Bos indicus x Bos taurus. Lineage (NCBI taxonomy): Eukaryota > Metazoa > Chordata > Mammalia > Artiodactyla > Bovidae > Bos > Bos indicus x Bos taurus. Next base: position 132,988,109 of record NC_040076.1, read on the forward strand.
TTTATAGAAACCCATTGGCATCCTCCCAGAAGGAACATTTTATTAAGGCTATACCCATACCTTTTAGCTTAGTTTGTGAAAATAATCATTGTGTTTATGTCAATAACACTCTGAAATTGTATAGGATTTTTCTAGTTCAAAGTGTTTTTACACCCATGGTCACTTTGGGTCTCCAAGTCATCTCTATGAGGTTGCATATATTGAATACTTACTGCATGTACTTTAGATACTTCACCCCATTTAACCCTCTCAACAATTCTGTAAGGCAAATACTATTATTATCTAAGCATCTCAGATGAGGAGTCTGAAGGTCAGAAATGTAGAGTGCTTTGCCTGAGGTCACACAGCTAGTCTAAGTCTGTGGGGGAGAGTTCAGTTCTATAGCAGTAGTGTGCCCACTTGCGTCTTTGAGCCTCAATTATGCTAGTGACCTCTGAGCTGGGCATGCATTTTTGCTATGCAATGACAAGAGGGTAGGTGGGCTGCTGAGCTTTTAGCTCTGGACACCCCATAATACCAGAATGTCACAGCAAAATTCCTTTGTGTTTCAGCCACAGGACAGCATATCCTTGCAGCACTGGATGAGCCTGAGGAACATGAGATGCTGTTAATTGGAGCAGGTAGCTCAGGGTCTGAACTTGGGAGACAGCAAGAAGAGAGAAAATAAGACAAGTTGTGTAATTAAGTGGAGAACAGAACAAGGAATGAAACTTTTAGAGCATTGGAGAGAGGTCTGAATATTTGAGAGGATGGTTTTAGAGGCAACTAAAGCACCGAGGAGTCATAAGGAAGAGAAGGAGAAAATGATTGTAGCGTCTTAACCAGCATAAGAGGAAACTGCGGGGGACTTAGTCAGTGTTCAAACATTTGGAAGGTGATGGCAAGCTCTTGTAGAATTCCACTGAAGACAACATACAGAGGACTCTGGTTAAATAGGGCTCTGCAGCAAGTGGGAGTTTGGTTAGCCTCTAGGGAGGATTTCTTGGATGCAAGGTGTTTCTAACACTGTAACAGATGTAGTCAAGCTACTTGTAGGATAGCTGTCAAGCCACTTGGGCACCCAGCCCTCTTGGACACCCTTTCCTATTTTTGGAGAATTTCTCACCTCTGAATCTATGCCTCTCCAAGAGAGAAGCCAGAAATGGGCTTTCCCAGCTTCTCTTGAGCAGAGTACAGGCTTAAGGTCCTTCCAAATAGATGAACCCGTGTCAGGCTTCAGTTAGGAAGCCAGTGATGCTAGAGAGTAGATGTCCAAAGGAGTCCACTCTGATCAGGGAAAAAGTAGAGCCATTCAGCATCCAGAGATGGATATGGCAGAGACTGGTGGAAACACATGGTATGCAGTAGCGTTGCTGGGACATGTGGTTTCTGTGCCAGTGGGGATGCTGGCGGGACCCTATGGGGATAATGTGGAGGGTGGCATGATTGGTCTATTGTTCCTGGCTTTGGGACCTCCCAGAGATGCTAATGGAGAAGGCAATGGCATCCCACTCCAGTACTCTTGCCTGGAAAATCCTATGGATGGAGGAGCCAGGAAGGCTGCAGTTCATGGGGTCGCTGAGGGTCAGACACGACTGAGCGACTTCACTTTCACTTTTCACTGTTATGTATTGGAGAAGGAAATGGCAACCCACTCCAGTGTTCTTGCCTGGAGAATCCCAGGGACGGAGGAGCCTGGTGGGCTGCCGTCTATGGGATCACACAGAGTCGGACACGACTGAAGTGACTTAGCAGCAGCAGAGATGCTAAAAGCTAGCAGTACCCTTTCATAAATGTCTTTTTCACTTAAATCAGCTAGGGAGAGTTCTTTTGTTTGCAACTAAGAACCTTAACTGGTATAACAGGTTACTGAGTGAACTTTTAGAAATAGGAAAAATGCTCAGCTGTCTACTCAGCACGATCAGGATTTGTATCAGTTAAGGTTCTTGGTTGCGAACAACGGGAACCAACTCTGGGCATTTTGAGCAGAAAACGAATCTATTGAAGGTTCTGAGATTCAACAGGAGGCTAGAGAACCAGCTTTCAATATGGACAGGAACTAGTGCTTTAGTTAAGAACTCTGCTAAAACAAGAAACAGTCTTTGCTGCTCCAGAATACCACTTGACCTGCCATTAGACACCAGGAATGAGACACCCCTGTGGCTGCCAGCAATAAACCTGACTGTCTTAGAGCCATATACCACTTACTCCAGCTTCTGAATAGGAGAATCTAACCATCTGAGCTTCCAGAGAATAGAGGCAGACAGAATCTTCACCCTGTGGACTTCTGAAGTGAGAGGCTGGGCACGGTGCTCCACCAGTATTAGACACAAAGCAGCATTACCTCAAAGAGAAGGGGCATTCAATACATAGATGTCCACATCCAGACACACATCCTTGACTCCTGCTGCCGTGGGGTGTTGAGCTGCAAGAGATAAATGGAATACAAATGCCTAGCAGATGACAGGTTTTCATGCTGCACAAGTCAATGAAGGGACAAAAACTCATTTCTTTTTCATCAGTTTCATTGTTTATTTGCATACTATATCCCTTTTATTGCAGTCTATTTCTTTTGCCTAATTCTAAAGCAACTGCCAGGACAATAGAATTGGGTGCTTTAAGATATATTTCTCCATCCATCCATCCATCCATCCTCCAGCAAGCATTTCCTAAGCACCTTCTCTGGGCATGCCCCAGACAGGCTCTAGTGATGCAGAAATGAATCAATAAGGCAGTTTCCACTTTAAGAGCTCAGTGAATGGGTGAGTTGCTATATAATGGGCAATTACAGTACAAGTTGTGTTAGTTTCTTTTTGTTGTTGTTGCTGTGTAACAAATTACCCCAGATTCAGTGGCATAAAGGTAGCTCACAGTTTCACAGATCAGAAGTCCAGCAAGGCTGAAATCAAGGAGTTGGCTGGACTCAGTTCTTATCTGGGGGCTCTGAGGGTAAATCCACTTCTGAGCTCATCTTCATTGTAGGCAGAATTCAGCTCCTTGAGGTTGTAGAACTGGAGTCCTTATTCCAATGTTGGCTGTCAGCTGGAGACTGCTCTTAGCAACTAGAGCTGCTCCTCAGTCCGTGCCACAGGCCCCCTCCATTTGGGCAATGGAGAACCTCCTTGGGGTTGAGTTCTCTCATGCTTTAATCTCTCTGACTTCCTCTTTTCTGGCCAGTTGAAGAGAACTCTGCTTTTAAAGGGCTCTTGTAATTAGGTTAGGACTACCTGATTAATCTTCCTACTTTAAGGTCAATGGTATAGTGTACAAAATACAGCATTATGGGAATAAAATCCATCATACTCACTGTCCCAGAGACTATGCAGGGTGTGTACATGGACAGCTGAGTGGGTAGGAAACCTTAGGGGACATCTTAGAATCTGATCTACTACACTATGTGACATGTGCAAAGTATGGAGGTGTACACAAGGAGTGGTGGGAGTACAAAGGAGGGATACTGATCCTACCTTTTGAGGTGCGATAAGAAGTCAGGGAAGTCTTTGTGCAGGGGTATCATCTGCATTATATTAAAGGTTGAGAAAGACTTAGTTCTGCAACGTGAGGATCATCTATCTATAGGACCAGTCCAGCTAGTGAGGCTGGGGTTATGACACAGCACAGTATATTTGGAAATAGAAAGTTTGGGGCTGCCCAGGTGGTGGTAGTGGCAAAGAACCCACCTGCCAATGCAGGAGACCTAAGAGACGTGGGTTCGATCTCTGGGTCAGGAAGACCTCCCTGGAGAAGAGAACGGCAACCTGTTCCAGTATTCTTGCCTGGAAATCCCATGGATAGAAGAGCCTGGCGGCTGCAGTCCATGGGGTCACACAGAGTCAGACATGACTAAAGCAACTTAGCACTCACACATGCACCGGGCTGCTAGAGAGTAAATTTTAGGGGAAGGAGTGGTCAGACAAAGACATGGTGAAGCCCAGAAGGGTTAAGTCAAAGAGGACTTTACCATCCCAACCTATGGGAGTTAGATCTGTGGGCTCAGCCTGGAATTTCCGATTTGGGGTGGGTCCTAAGAATTTACATTTCTAACAAGTTCCCAAGTGATGCTGGTCCTGCTGGCTGGGACCACACTTTGAGAGATCTCCTCTGGAAAATGAATGTAGAAGAGTAAGACCGTGTGCCTGAAGGGGGCCCTGGCTTGAGTCTAATAGGAGTTATTAAGGCTCTGGCCAGGCTCAAGCAGGGTCGTCAGGGTGGAAATAGCATGGAGTGGATGCGATTTTGGGAAAGACGTAGGATGTAGCACTGGGGTGTGGGTGTACAAGGCAGGACAGCTTTAGGGTGACCAGCCATGACAGACCTGCGAGAGACCTCAGCCACTGATTAGTCCAGACTTCTCATTCCTCTGATGGACAGAGTGAGGCCCAAGAGATCAAATGACACCTTCAAAATCACAGACTTGGTGTCAGCAGCAAAACATGGGGCTCAGATTCTGGGGTATCCAGGACACAGCATTTGTAAGTTAATTTGAAAAGAAGGAAACAATATAAAAACAAGGCAGCCCCCAGCCCTCCCACAAACTACTTGTCAGTTTCATCTCTGCAGCTCCCAGCTTCCCCTGCCCATTCCTTGGGCAAGCCTGCTGCAGCCTGTGTACAAGAGCAACAGCGTCCCCTCCCTGGACAGTGACCTGTAAGGGCTCCTAAAAGAGAGGTCAACCTTATCAAAGGTGTTTTAAGTCCCCTAACCCATCTCCTTTCAGCCCCCAGCTCTCGGTTGTGGAAGAATTTTCATGGCTGAGAGAACCTGCTTGTGACAAATCTGCTGAAGCGTGGAGACAAGATTGGGAAATTAGAGGATGCTCTTGGATTTCCAAAGGGACAGATACGGAACGTGGACATTCCTTTTCACATACACAGACGTCAGTGCACACACGCCTGCGAGGGAGATCAATTCTAACCCCCAAAGACCCCTTTGTCTCACTGAAGCGCTTATTAAATGAATCTGTGTTTTCCACCGGCAGCCCAGAGTCATCTAGAAAGGGAACACAATGCGATGTCAGTCAGTATTTGTTACTGTCAGAGCCTTGCTCACAGTCTGCCTGGCGTTTATTGTCTTTTTGGGGCCCGTTTTATCCATTTTCTGTGGGCAAAGTCATTAATCTTCCTCCAGGCTCGGGTGCTGTGTATCCCTGACAGCCAGGGTTCCGGCTTCTTGGGCGGCTGAGTAGGGGCACCTCCTGGCCTTGTGGTGCCCGAGCTTTGATTAGAAAGAGTGAGGAGCGAGTGGAGCCATAAAAAAGACCGAGAGGGGAGGGGTGCCAACGTCTGGGGTCCCAGGAGGAACAGGGGATCTGTGGAAAAGGTCACTCTGTTTTTGAATCATCTCCAGTGCACCCTGACACCAAAATACGCTTAGTCTTATGCAGAGTCACTTGATAAAGAGGCTAATGAAGTGGAAAGATGTCAGCAGAACTAAGCGGGCCAGGCTCTGGGGGATACGCCATGATTCACCCTTTCGTTTCCATGGAAACCAGAGAGGCTTGGCTTCTTTCTTCCTTTCCTTCCTTTTGCAATGTCTTTCCTTGGTAACCTTGACCCTTTCACATTGGCAGCCAGAGATAAGGAATTCCATTTTGCCTTATCTGGTCATGGTTGGCTGGTAGACACTGATGGGTCTGCGATGGGGGCGGGGTACTGGCCAGGGGCTCTGGCGTGCCTTAATTCAAATGCATGAAGTGGAGGGTGGGAGGGGATAGAAAAAGAACACAGTTAATTAAGGTTGATATTGCAGAGAAGGTTGTTTTCTGAATAATAAATTCTATGGGCTTCAAAAACAAGTGCAATTAAAGGAGTGCAAAAAGGAGAGACAGTTGAAGGGCAGAGGAGGACCACTTTGGTCAGAGGATGTTTTTGGAGGGTTGGGGTGAGGGATAGAGGCTACATCTAAGGAGCCCTCACTATGCTAGGATCTTGATACACAGAACCAACACTGTGTTCAATGATAGCTTGTGATATTACTGTCCTTACAAGCACACTTTGCTTTGAGCAGTGAGGTCATTTGTGGCCTCAGCTAATGGGGAACGGCTTTGAAATTGATCCAGACAGGAGAGTTGCCTTTGGATTATTATCAAGGAGAAGAATTTTTCTTCAATTTGGGCTCAGAAATGTTGCTTCTCGGCAGATGCCTTCCCCAGACATGTTGTATATCACTTTTCAGTTCAAATGCCCACTATACTCTTATGTTTTCTGTGTCTTCTGATTAAATTATTCCAATTAGAGTTTTTATTTTTTCTAGATACTCAGGACTAGAATTGGTAGGTCATATGGTAGTTCTGGGCTTCCCTGGAAGCTCAGATGGTAAAGAATCTGCTGGAGACCTGGGTTAAATCTCTGGGTCTGGAAAGCGCCCTGGAGAAGGGAATGACAACCCACATCAGTATTCTTGCCTGGAGAATCCCATGGACAGAGGAGCCTGGTGGGCTACTGTCCATTGGGTCTCAAAGAGTAGGACAAGACTGAGAGACTTTCACTTTCACAGTAGTTCTATTTTAAATTTTTAAAGGAACTTCTATACTGTTTTTCCCCCAGAAAGGGCTAGCAGAGTTATGCCAAGAGAATGCACTGGTCATAGCAAGGACCCTCTTCCAACAACACAAGCGACGACTCTACACATGGATGGACATCACCAGATGGTCAATACCGAAATCAGATTGAGTATATTATTTGCAGCTAAAGATGGAGAAGCTCTATAAAGTCAGCAAAAACAAGACCAGGAGCTATCTGTGGCTCAGATCATGAACTCCTTATTGCCAAATTCAGACTTAAATTGAAGAAAGTAGGGAAAACCACTAGACCATTCAGGGATGACCTAAATCAAATCCCTTATGATTATACAGTAGAAGTGAGAAACAGATTCAAGGGGTTAGATCTGATAGAGTGCCTAAAGAAATATGGACTGAGGTTTGTGACATTGTATAGGAGGCAGTGATCAAGACCATCCCCAAGAAAAAGAAGTGCAAAAAGGCAAAATGGTTGTCTGAGGAGGCCTTATGAATAGCTGAGAAAAGAAAAGAAGCTGAAGGCAAAGGAGAAAAGGAAAGATATACCCATCTGAATGCAGAGTTCCAAAGAATAGCAAGGAAAGATAACAAAGCCTTCCTCAGTGATCAGTGCAAAGAGATAGAGGAAAATAATAGATGGGAAAGACTAGAGATCTCGTCAAGAAAATTAGAGGTACCAAGGGAACATTTCATGCAAAGATGGGCACAATAAAGGACAGAAATGGTATGGACCTAACAGAAGCAGAAGATATTAAGAAGAGAAGGTAAGAATAAACAGAACTATATAGAAAAGATCTTAATGACCCAGATAACCACCATGGTGTGATCACTAACCTAGAGCCAGACATCCTGGAGTGCAAAGTCAAGTGGGTCTTAGGAAGCATCACTATGAACGAAGCTAGTGGAAGTGATGGAATTCCAGTTGAACTATTTCAAATCCTGAAAGATGATGCTGTGAAAGTGCTGCACTCAATATGCCAGCAAATTTGGAAAACTCAGCAGTGGCCACAGGACTGGAAAAGTCAGTTTTCATTCCAATCTCAAAGAAGGGCAATGTCAAAGAATGCTCAAACTATCTCACAATTGCTTTCATCTCACAAACTAGCAAAGTAATGCTCAAAATTCTCCAATACAGGCTTCAACAGTATGTGAACTGAGAACTTCCAGATTTTCAAGCTGGATTTAGAAAAGGCAGAGGAATCAGAGATGAAATTACCAACATCCATTGGATCATAGAAAAATCGAGAGAATTCCAGATAAACATCTACTTCTGTTTCACTGACTATGCCAAAGCCTTTGACTGTGTGGTTCACAGCAAACTATGGACAATTTTTGAAGAGATGGGAGTACCAGACCACTTTACCTGCCTTGTGAGGAACCTGTGTGCAGGCCAAAAAGCAGCAGTTAGAACCAGACATGGAACAACAGACTGGTTCTAAATTGGAAAAGGAATACATCAAGGCTGTATATTTTCATCCTGCTTATTTAACTTATATGCAGAAATAATGCATGTGAAATGCCAGGTTGGACGAAGCACAAGCTGGAATCAAGATTGCTTGGAGAAATACCAATAACCTCAGATATGCAGATGACACCATCCTTATGGCAGAAAGAAAAGAGGAACTAAAGAACTTATTGATGAAAGTGAAAGAGGAGAGTGAAAAAGCTGGCTTAAAACTCAACATTCAAAAAACTAAGATCATGGCATCTGGTCCCATCGCTTCATGGTAAACAGATGGGGAAACAATGGAAACAGTGAAAGACTTTATTTGCTTGGGCTCCAAAATCACTGCAGATGATGACTGCAACCATGAAATTAAAAAACACTTGCTCCTTGGAAGAAAAGTTATGACAAACCTAGACAGTGTATTCAGTTCAGTTCAGTTCAGTCGCTCAGTCCTGTCCGACTCTTTGCGACCCCAAGAATCGCAGCACGCCAGGCCTCCCTGTCCATCATCAACTCCCAGAGTTCACTCAGACTCACATCCATCGAGTCAGTGATGCCTTCCAGCCATCTCATCCTCTGTCATCCCCTTCTCCTCCTGCCCCTAGTCCCTCCCAGCATCAGAATCTTTTCCAATGAGTCAACCCTTCACATGAGGTGGCCAAAGTATTGGAGTTTCAGCTTTAGCATCATCACTTCCAAAGAAATCCTAGGGCTGATCTCCTTCAGAATGGACTGGTTGGATCTCCTTGAAGTCCAAGGGACTCTCAAGAGTCTTCTCCAACAGACAGTGTATTAAATTATTAAAAAGCAGAAACATCATTTTGCCATCAAAGGTCTGTCTAGTCAAAGGTATGATATTTCCAGTAGTCATGTATGAATCTAAGAGTTGGACCACAAAGAAAGCTTAGCACCGAAGAACTGATGCTTCTGAACTGTGGTGCTGGGGAAGACTCTTGAGAGTTCTTTGGACAGTGAGGAGATCCAACCAGTCCATTCTAAAGGTGATCAGTCCTGGGTGTTCATTGGAAGGACTGATGCTGAGGCTGAAACTTCAATACATTGGCCACCTCATACGAAGAGTTGGCTCATTGGAAAAGACCCTGATGCTGAGAAGGATTGGGGGCAGGAGCAGAAGGGAACGACAGAGGATGATATGGATGGAAGGCATCACTGACTCCATGGACGTGAGTCTGAGTGAACTCTGGGAGTTGATGATGGACAGGGAGGCCTGGCGTGCTGCGATTCATGGGGTTGCAAAGAGTCGGACACGACTGAGCGACTGAGCTGAACTGAACTGAACTGTTTGTTTTTCCTTTTATTTCTTTTGCCCTGGAAGACTGATCTAAGAAAATATTGTTATAATTTATGTCAAAGAATGTTTTGCCTATATCCTGTTCTAGGAATTTTATTGTGTTATGTCTTACATGTAGGTCTTCAAACCATTTTGAGTTTATTTCTGTATATGATGTGAAGGAATGTTCTAATTTCATTGTTTTATATGAGGCTGTCCAGATTTCCCAACGTTCAAGAGATTATCTTTTCTCTATTGTATATTCTTGCCTCTTTTTTCATAGATTATTTGATGGTAGGTATGTAGCTTTATTTCTGGCCCCTCTGTTCTGTTCCATTGATCCATGTATCTGTTTTCATGTCAGTACTGCACTCTTTTGATTACTGTAGCTTTGTAGTGTAGTTTGAAGCCTGGAAAGATTATATCTTCAGTTTTGTTCTTTTTTCTCAGGATTGTTTTGGCAACTGTGGGTATTTTGTGATTCCATATGAATTTTGGGATTAGTTGTTCTAATTCTGTGAAAAATGTTATGGGTATTTTGATAGGGGTTGCATTAAATCTGTAGATTGCTTAGGCAGTATGGCCTGGAGTAAATTACTGATTGAGAAAAATTTACTTGCCCCTGGCCAAGCAAACCCCACCTCCCAGCAGCAGTGGCTGCACGGGCACAGGAGGGCCTAGAGGAGATATTCCACGTTCAAGGCCAGAAGGGGCTGTGGTGAGGAGATACCCCTCATCCAAGGTAAGGAGCAGCGGCTGTGCTTTGCTGGAGCAGCTGTGAAGAGATACCCCACGTCCAAGGTAAGAGAAACCCAAGTAAGATGGTAGGTGTTGCAAGAGGGCATCAGAGGGCAGACACACTGAAAGTATACTCACAGAAAACTAGTCAATCTAATCACCCTAGGACCACAGGCATGTCTAACTCAATGAAACTAAGCCATGCCCTTGGGGCCATGAAAGATGGGTGGGCCATGGTGGAGAGGTCTGACAGAATGTGGTCCACTGGAGAAGGGAATGGCAAACCACTTCAGTATTCTTGCCTTGAGAACCCCATGAACAGTATGAAAAGGCAAAATGACAGGATACTGAAAGAGGAACTCCACAGGTCGGTAGATGCCCAATATGCTACTGGAGATCAGTGGAGAAATAACTCCAGAAAGAATGAAGGGATGGAGCCAAAGCAAAAACAATACCCAGTAATGGATGTGACTGGTGATAGAAGCAAGGTCCGATGCTGTAAAGAGCAATATTGCATAGGAACCTGGAATGTCAGGTCCATGTATCAAGGCAAATTGGAAGTGGTCAAACAGGAGATGGCAAGAATGAACGTCAACATTCTAGGAATCAGTGAACTAAAATGGACTGGAAAGGGTGAATTTAACTCAGATGACCATTATATCTACTACTGCAGGCAGGGATCCCTCAGAAGAAATGGAGTAGCCATCATGGTCAACAAAAGAGTTCAAAATGCAGTACTTGGATGCAATCTCAAAAACAAAAGAATGATCTCTGTTCATTTCCAAGGCAAACCATTCAATATCACAGTAATCCAAGTCTATGCCCCAACCAGTAATGCTGAAGAAGCTGAAGTTGAACGTTTCTATGAAGACCTCCAAGACCTTTTAGAACTAACACCCAAAAAAGATGTCCTTTTCGTTATAAGGGACTGGAATGCAAAAATAGGAAGTCAAGAAACACCTGGAGTAACAGGCACATTTGACCTTGGAATACGGAATGAAGCAGGGCAAAGACTAATAGAGTTTTGCCAAGAAAATGCACTGGTCATAGCAAACACCCTCTTCCAACAACACAGGAGAAGACTCTACATCTGGACATCACCAGATGGTCAACACTGAAATCAGATTGATTATATTCTTTGCAGACAAAGATGGAGAAGCTCTATACAGCTCTATACAAAAACAAGACTGGGAGCTGATTGTGGCTCAGATAATGAGCTCCTTACTGCCAAATTCAGACTTAAATTGAAGAAAATCGGGAAAACCACTAGACCATTCAGGTATGACCTAAATCAAATCCCTTATGATTATACAGTGGAAGTGAAAAATAGATTTAAGGGCCTAGATCTGATAGATAGAGTGCCTGATGAACTATGGAATGAGGTTCATGACATTGTACAGGAGACAGGGATCAAGACCATTCCCATGGAAAAGAAATGCAAAAAAGCAAAATGGTTGTCTGGGGAGGCCTTACAAATAGCTGTGAAAAGAAGAGAAGTGAAAAGCAAAGGAGAAAAGGAAAGATATACCCATCTGAATGCAGAGTTCCAACGAATAGCAAGAAGAGATAAGAAAGCCTTCCTCAGCGATCAATGCAAAGAAATAGAGGAAAACAACAGAATGGGAAATACTAGAGATCTCTTCAAGAAAATTAGAGATACCAAGGGAACATTTCATGCAAAGATGGGCTCGATAAAGGACAAAAATTGTATGGACCTAACAGAAGCAGAAAATACTAAGAAGAGGTGGCAAGAATACACAGAAGAACTGTACAAAAAAGATCTTCACAACCCAGATAATCACGATGGTGTGATCACTCACCTAGAGCCAGACATCCTGGAATGTGAAATCAAGTGGGCCTTAGAAAGCATCACTATGAACAAAGCTAGTGGAGGTGATAGAATTCCAGTTGAACTATTTCAAATCCTGAAAGATGATGCTGTGAAAGTGCTGCACTCAATATGCCAGCTAATTCGGAAAACTCAGCAGTGGCCACAGGACTGGAAAAGGTCAGTTTTCATTCCAATCCCAAAGAAAGGCAATGCCAAAGAATGCTCAAACTACTGCACAATTGCACTCATCTCACATGCTAGTAAAGTAATGCTCAAAATTCTCCAAGCCAGGCATCAGCCATATGTGAACCGTGAACCTCCAGATGTTCAAGCTGGTTTTAGAATAAGGCATAGGAAGCAGAGTCCAAATTGCCAACATCCACTGGATCATGGAAAAAGCAAGAGAGTTCCAGAAAATCATCTATTTCTGCTTTATTGACTATGCCAAAGCCTTTGACTGTGTGAATCACAATAAACTGTGGAAAATTCTGAAAGAGATGGGAATACCAGACCACCTGACTTGCATCTTGAGAAATTTGTATGTAGGTCAGGAAGCAACAGTTAGAACTGGACATGGAACAACAGACTGGTTCCAAATAGGAAAAGGAGTATGCCAAGGCTGTATATTGTCACTCCGCTTATTTAACTCATATGCAGAGTACATCATGAGAAACGCTGGGCTGGAAGAAGCACAAGCTGGAATCAAGATTACCAGGAGAAATATCAATTACCTCAGATATGCAGATGACAGCACCCTTATGGCAGAAAGTGAAGAGGAACTAAAAAGCCTCTTGATGAAGGTGAAAGAGGAGAGTGAAAAAGTTGGCTTAAAACTCAACATTCAGAAAACGAAGATCATGGAATCCGGTCCCATCACTTCATGGGAAATAGATGGGGAAACAGTGGAAACAGTGTCAGACTTTATTTTTTGGGGCTCCAAAATCACTGCAGATGGTGACTGCAGCCATGAAATTAAAAGACGTTTACACTTGGATGAAAAATTATGACCAACTTAGATAGCATATTGAAAAGCAGAAACATTATTTTGCCAACAAAGGTCCATCTAGTCAAGGCTATGGTTTTTCCTGTGGTCATGTATGAATGTGAGAGTTGGACTGTGAAGAAAGCTGAGTGCCAAAGAATTGATGCTTTTGAGCTGTGGTGTTGGAGAAGACTCTTGAGAGTCCCTTGGACTGCAAGGAGATCCAACCAGTCCATTCTGAAGGAGATCAGCCCTGGGATTTCTTTGGAAGGACTGATGCTAAAGCTGAAACTCCAGTACTTTGGCCACCTCATGCGAAGAGTTGACTCATTGGAAAAGACTCTGAAGCTGGGAGGGATTGGGGGCAGGAGTAGAAGGGGACGACAGAGCATTTGATGGCTGGATGGCATCACTGACTCGATAGATGTGAGTCTGAGTGAACTCTGGGAGTTGGTGATGGACAGGGAGGCCTGGCGTGCTGTGATTCATGGGGTCACAAAAAGTTGGACCCGACTGAGCTAATGAACTGAGCTTAACTGGCCAATCAAAGCTTGGTTATTTTTGATCTTTGGGTTGATCATCCATTCTTGGATCAGATAATGGGTGCGTGGCTGAATACATGTGGTACTAACCTGACTCCTTACCCATCCCCTCAATGGCAGCTATGGATTGGGATAAAATCTTAGCGAAAGAGATACTGTGTTATGCTACTCCAAATGCCTTTGTTATAAGACCTCTATCTTAACCTCTAATGTAAAACCTCAGGGAAGAAACGTATATTTTTAAAAATTATTATTATAAAGATAAAAATTGTAACATGTCTTCTTCCTTTATAATATGACCCTTATTTTTTTATAATTGGGAATCTGGAAATGTATTCACAGGTGTGTGCAAGAACTGGAAGATCTCAAACTTGGTTGGCTACCAAGGAGGAAGTGCTCCATGGTTGGATAATATAGGTTTACAGAATTCTTCTAATCCATTCTTCATCATTATGGATGATGATCTAAGATGATCATAGAGGCTGAGGTAAATTTATTGGGAAAAATAGTGGAGGGTGTGATGCTCCCTCTTCCATATCATTGAGCTATGGCTTAGGGGAATATTGGAAGCAGAAGAGCTTTTGCTTAGCTTCACATAGATTGTGGACAGAGATTTCTTGTGTATGATTCATCAGTAAAGGATTGGCCAGATCAGTCATGCTACACATATAATGAAGTACAATGCAGCTATATAAGATCATGAGGAAACTCTGGAATGATATGAAAGCTTTCCCAGATCTATTATTAAGTTAAAAAAAAACCAAGAGCAGAGCAGTGTGAATATTACATTTGACTTCTATTAGAAAAAGGAGAAAAATATATTTTCATGTATGCTTGTAATTACATAAAGGAACTCAGGAAACACACACAATACATAATAATAAAAGTAAATTACTGATAGAAGGATGGAGTAAGAATTGAATGAATGCATTGAAAGACTGAAAGGGAGATTATGAACCTTAATTTTTCTGAAAACAAGGCAACCATAATAGACTTGATATGTTCTTCACATACCCCAGTTGACTGTGAGTATGAACAGAAGACACACACCACACATCTCTTGTCAATAGAGACTGTGCTCATGCACAGAAGAGTATGTGAAAGTAAACTCAGTAGTTTACTTGGCAGAAATTAAACTCCTGGAGCAACTTGAAAATGGCCTAAATTTTGAATGCGCTCCTTAGTCTACATTAGCAGAGACTATAAGAATCCCTGGTTCAAGGTCTGAAGCACAACCTCCAACTAATATTTGGTTGAACATTAAGGTATATAGACATTAGGGTGAACTTTAGGACGCTAGGCTTGAAACTTAAACTGAGCAGAGACAGAAGCATCCAGACACTGTGCAGGAGACAGAGTTCACAGATTTGGTCCAGGCAAGTTACTCAATGGACAAGTAAACAAATAAAAAGTAACAACAATAATTCTTGGGGAAAGGGTGGAGTCAGAATCCAGAATTGCTAAAATATATGGTCTAAAATGTCCAGGATTCAATAAAAACTATAAGACATGAAAAAAAAAGTCTGATTTATACTACGGGAAAAAAAGAAGTCAGCAGAAATTGTCTCTGACTTCCCCCAGATGTTGGAATTAACAGATGAATATTTCAAATTAGTTATTATAAATGTGTTAAAATAGCTAAAGGAAATTATGTTTAAAGAAGGGAACAAAAGTTGAATATCAAATATTCAGTGAATAGCAAATCTCTAGAAGAAGATAACATTTTTAAAAAGGAAATTCTGGAATTGAAAAGTATAATAACTTGGTAGATTTTAGATCACAGGAGAAAGAAGAAATGAATTTGAAGATGAATCAATGTAAATTACCTCAACTGAGTAACAGAGAGAAAAAATGTTTGAAAAAAAATGAGCAGAACCTCAGAACTCTGTGGGCCAATACAAGTATATTAACATATATGTAATAGCTGTTTCAGAAAGAGGGGCAAGAATGGTAAATACAACTCCAAAAATTTGATTAAAAAATTAATTTACAGATTCAAGGAGCTCAGCAAATCCCAAGATGGATAAACACAGAGAAATATACAACAAGACATGTCATTTTGATACTGTTGAAAGCCAAAGGGAAAGAGAAAATCCTTTTGTATGGAGAAACAATATAATTGCTGACTTCTAATCAGAAACAATACAGTTTGAAGGCAATAGAATGACATCTTCAAAGTGTTGAAAGAAAGAAAAAAATTCCTAAATACAACAAAGCTAGTCTTCAAAAATAAAGGTGAAATAAAACCATACCCAGATAAACAAATATCAAGAGACTTTGTTCCTAGCAGACTCGTCTTACAAGAAATACTAAAAGTTCTTCAGGTTGAATAGAAGTGATGGCAGATTGTCACTTGAATTCACAAAAAGAAATGAAGATAAACTGGCAAACCTCTTTAAGAAAGCATCAAAGAATATTTTAATGATGTTGGGTTAGGAGAAGAGTTTGGGGATATGACATCAAAAGCTTAAGACAAAAAAGAACAAAAATGACATACTGAGTTTTATGAATATTACAACCTTTTTCACTTCAAAAGACATCATTAAGAGAATGTAAGGACAAGTTATAGACTTGGAGAAAGTATTTACATATTTTATTTTTGATAAAAGATTTCTATTCAGAATATGTAAACAATAATTAATACTTTATAATCAGAAAACAAGACAATTATAGAATGGACAAAAGACTTACATATTTCACTAAAAATTACATACATAAGTGGCTATTAAGTATAAGAAAAAGTGATCAGCATTATTAATATTTCAGTTCAGTTACTCAGTCATGTCTGATTCTGTGCAACCCTATGAATTGCAGCATGCCAGGCCCCCCTGTCCATCACCAACTCTGGGAGTTCACCCAAACTCATGTGTATTGAGTTGGTGATGCCATCCAGCCATCTCATCCTCTGTCATCCCCTTCTCCTCCTGCCCGCAATCCCTCCCAGCATCAGGGTCTTTTCCAATGAGTCAATTCTTCGCATGAGGTGGCCAAAGTATTGGAGTTTCAGCATCAGTCCTTCCAATGAACACCCAGGAAAGGTCTCCTTTAGGATGAACTAGATGGATCTCCTTGCAGTCCAAGGGACTCTCAAGAGTCTTCTCCAGCACCACAGTTCAAAAGCATCAATTCTTCGGGGCTCAGCTTTCTTCACAGTCCAACTCTCACATCCATACATGACCACTGGAAAAACCATACCCTTGACTAGACGGACCATTGTTAGCAAAGTAATGTCTCTGCTTTTTAATATGCTATCTAGGTTGGCCATAACTTTCCTTCCAAGGAGTAAGCGTCTTTTAATTTCATGGCTGCAATCACCATCTGCAGTGATTTTGGACCCCCCCAAAAATAAAGTCTGACACAGTTTCCACTGTTTCCCCATCTATTTGCCATGAAGTGATGGGACCAGATGCCATGATCTTCGTTTTCTGAATGTTGAGCTTTAAGCCAACTTTTTCACTCTCTCCTTTCACTTTCATCAAGAGGCTTTTTAGTTCCTCTTCACTTTCTGCCATAAGGGTGGTGTCATCTGCATATCTGAGGTTATTGATATTTCATCCAGCAATCTTGATTCCAGCTTGTGCTTCTTTCAGCCCCGTGTTTCTCATGATGTAGTCTGCATATGAGTTAAATAAGCAGGGTGACAATATACAGCCTTGACATCCTCCTTTTCCCATTTTGGAACCAGTCTGTTGTTTCATGTCCAGTTCTAACTGTTGCTTCCTGACCTGCATACAGGTTTCTCAAGAGGCAGATCAGGTGGTCTGGCATGCCCATCTCTTCAGAATTTTCCAGTTTATTGTGATCCACACAATCAAAGGGTTTGGCATAGTCAATAAAGCAGAAATAGATGTTTTTCTGGAACTCTGTTGCTTTTTCCATGATCCGGTGGATGCTGGCAATTTGATCTCTGGTTCCTCTGCCTTTTCTAAAACCAGGTTGAATATCTGGAAGTTCACGGTTCACGTATTGCTGAAGCCTGGCTTGGAGAATTTTGAACATTACTTTATTAGCATGTGAGATGAGTGCAATTGTGCAGTAGTTTGAGCATTCTTTGGCATTGCCTTTCTTTGGGATTGGAATTAAAACTGACCTTTTCCAGTCCTGTGGCCACTGCTGAGTTTTCCGAATTAGCTGGCATATTGAGTGCAGCACTTTCACAGCATCATCTTTCAGGATTTGAAATAGTTCAACTGGAATTCTATCACCTCCACTAGCTTTGTTTGTAGTGATGCTTTCTAAGGCCCACTTGACTTCACATTCCAGGATGTCAGGCTCTAGGTAAGTGATTCCCACCATCGTGATTATCATGGTTGTGGAGATCTTTTTTGTACAGTTCTTCTGTGTATTCTTGCCACCTCTTCTTAATATTTTCTGCTTCTGTTAAGTTCATACCATTTCTGTCCTTTATCGAGCCCATCTTTGCATGAAATGTTCCCTTGGTGTGTCTAATTTTCTTGCAGAGATCTCTAGTCTTTCCCATTCTGTTGTTTCCCTCTATTTCTTTGCATTGATCACTGAGGAAGGCTATCTTATCTTATCTTTCTTATCTTATCATTGGAACTCTGCATTCACATGCTTATATCTTTCCTTTTCTCCTTTGCTTTTCACTTCTTTTCACAACTATTTGCAAAGCCTCCTCAGACAGCCATTTTGCTTTTTTGCATTTCTTTTCCACGGGGATGGTCTTGATCCCTGTCTCCCATACAATGTCAGGAACCTCTGTCCATAGTTCATCAGGTACTCTATTAGATCTAGTCCCTTAAATCTATTTCTCACTTCCACTGTATAATCATAAGGGATTTGATTTAGATCATACCTGAATGGTCTAGTGGTTTTCCCTACTTTCTTCAATTTAAGTCTGAATTTGGCAATAAAGAGTTCATGATCTGAGCCACAGTCAGCTCCCAGTCTTGTTTTTGCTGTATAGAGCTTCTCCATCTTTGTCTGCAAAGAATATAATCAATCTGATTTCAGTGTTGACCATCTGGTGATGTCCATGTGTAGAGTCTTCTCTTGTGTTGTTGAAAGAGGGTGTTTGCTATGACCAGTGTGTTCTCTTGGCAAGACTATATTAGTCTTTGCCCTGCTTCATTCCGTATTCCAAGGCCAAATTTGCCTGTTACTCCAGGTGTTTCTTGACTTCCTATTTTTGCATTCCAGTCCCCTATAATGAAAAGGACATTTTTTTGGGGGGTGTTAGCTCCAAAAGGTCTTGTAGATCTTCATAGAACCATTCAACTTCAGCTTCTTTAGCATTACTGGTTGGGTCATAGGCTTGGATTACCATAGTATTGAATGGTTTGCCTTTGGAAACAAAGAGATCACTGTCGTTTTTGAGATTGCATTCAGGTACTGCATTTCGGACTCTTTTGTTGACCATGATGGCTACTTCATTTCTTCTAAGGGATTCCCTGCCCACAGTAGTAGATATAATGGTCATCTGAGTTAAATTCACCCTTTCCAGTCCATTTTAGTTCGCTGGTTCCTAGAATGTCGACGGTCACACTTGCCATCTCCTGTTTGACCACTTCCAGTTTGCTTTGATTCATGGACCTAACATTCCAGGTTCCTATGCAATATTGCTCTTTACAGCATTGGACCTTGCTTCTATCACCAGTCACATCCATTACTGGGTATTGTTTTTGCTTTGGCTCCATCCCTTCATTCTTTCTGGAGTTATTTCTCCACTGATCTCCAGTAGCATATTGGGCATCTACCGACCTGTGGAGTTCCTCTTTCAGTATCCTGTCATTTTGCCTTTTCATACTGTTCATGGGGTTCTCAAGGCAAGAATACTGAAGTGGTTTGCCATTCCCTTCTCCAGTAGACTACATTCTGTCAGACCTCTCCACCATGACTCGTCCATCTTGGGTGGCCCCCTACCGCATGGCTTAGTTTCACTGAGTTAGACAAGGCTGTGGTTCGTGTGAACAGATTGGCTAGTTTTCTGTGATTATGGTTCCAGTGCATTTGCCCTCTGATGCCTTCTCGCAATGCCTACCATCTCACTTGGGTTTCTCTTACCTTGGACGTGGGGTATCTCTTCATGGCTGCTCCAGCAAAGCATAGCTGCTGCTCCTTATCTTTGACGAGGTCACCCCTCCTGAACTTGAACATGGAGTAGCTCCTCTCGGCCCTCCTGTGCCTGCACAGCTGCTGCTCCTTGGACATAGGGTTGCTCCTCTTGGCCCAGACTTCCCTGGTGGCTCAGATGGTAAAAGCATCTGCCTACAATGTGGGAGACCCAGGTTCAATCCCTGGCTTGGGAAGATCCCCTGGAGAAGGAAATGGCAACCCACTCCAGTATTCTTGCATGGAAAATCCCATGGACAGAGGAGCCTGGCAGGCTACAGTCCATGGGGTCGCACAGAGTCAGACACGACTGAGTGACTTCACTTCACTTCACTTCACTCCATTACAGAAGTGCAAATTAGAAACACAATGTTATACCTCTACTACCCTCTAGAATGGCTAAAGTCAAGAAAGCGGGTTCTATGAAGTATCGGCTGGAATGTGGAGAAATTGGAACCCTCATATATTGCTGGTAGGAATGCAAAGTGGTACCACCACTTTGAAAACACTTTTGCGTTTTTTAAAAGTTAAACAAAGCTTACCTTTTGACGCAGCACTTCTACTTCTAGCACCATTTCTTGAGTAGACTCAAGAGAAATGAAAAAATGTGTTCACACAAAGACCTATATGAGAATGTTTATAGCAATATTATTCATAATGGAAAGTGGCCATTATGGATGGTCTCAAACTGGAAACAATCCAAATATCCATCAACTGGGTAGCAAGCAATGGGTAAGCAAAATGTGAGATTATCCACACAATTCATAAGAAATAATGCTGTAATGTAGATGAACCTCCAAAATATTATGTGAAAGAAGCCAGTTGCCAAGGACTTTGCACTGTATGACCTCATTTATACAAAATGTCCAGTGAAGGCACCTTTATCTAGGCAGACAGCTGATCAGTGGTTGTGTGGAACTTGATATACGAAAGGGAATTGACTGCAAATGAACTTGAAGGAATTGATTTTGGGTGATGGAAATGTTTTACAACTGGGTTGTGGTGATGCTTGTATAACTCATTTAAAGCTACAAAATATTATTGAATGGTACACTTAAAATAGGTGAATTATATAGGATGCAAATTATTCCTCAATAAAGGTGTTTTAAAATATTCCTGTCAAAGAATAAATAAGGGTAGCAGAAATGAAATGAAAGAAAGTGAAGTGAAAGTGTTGGTCGCTCAGCTGTGTCTGACTCTATGAAATCCCATGGACTGTAGCCACTAGAGTCCTCTGTCCATGGAATTCTTCAGGCAAGAATACTGGAGTGGGTAGCCATTCCCTTTTCCAGGGCATCTTCCTGACCCAAGGATCAAACCTGGGTCTCCAGCATTGCAGGTGGATTCTTTACCATCTGAGACAATAAGGAAGCCCAGGGGAAGTGAGATAGTGATATACAAAATGTGTTCTTGAAAGCCTGTATCTCTGTTAGACAAAATTGTGGGTGTCTGCTAGCCAAAGCACACTTGAGGATCTCTAAAATCACTCACTCAGAAATGCAACTGTTCCTTTTGTTGAATCCTGAGATGAATGTCTTTTGCTGAATTAATTTTATTCATTTATTCATAAATATTCAATGTGCATCTGTTATGTGTCAAGCACTGTGTTAGGTTCTGGTTGCATAGGGATGAACAAAACAGTCATGATTCTTGCCCTCTTGGAGCTTTGAGTCTACAGTTCTTGGGTGTAGTTCTTGTGCATTTTGAAAATGCAATTGAGATCTTGCTGCATGTTTAATTCTATATTTTGGCTTTTTACTTAATACTATATCATAGGTATCTAATCATATTATTACAAGCTCTCCACAAACCTTAATTTTATTTGCTGCAAACTTTACTGCAACATGCCTCCATGTTGGACATTTAAATTATTTACAGTTTATTGCTGTTATGTATAATGCTCCAAATAATTTCCTTGCAAATGAATCTTTATTTCCTTTTCTTTTTTTCCCAACTAGAATCTAAGAAGAAACATTATTGGGTCAAAGTTGTAAATATAGATCTTAATAAATGAATTCTTGATTGTTGTTGTTTAGTTGCTAAGTTGTGTCTGACTCTTTCACAACGCTATGGACTATAGTCCGCCAGGTTCCTCTGTCCATGGAATTCTCCAGGCAAGACTACTGGAGTGGTTGCCATTTCCTTCTCCAGGAGATCTTCCTGACCCAGGGATTGAACCTGTGTTTCCTGCATTGGCAGGTGGATTCTTTACCACTGAGCCACCAGGGAAGCCCAAAGTCTTCATCAATTCAGTTCAGTTCAGCTCAGTCACTCAGTCATGTCCAACTCTTTGCGACCCCATGGACTGCAGCACTCCAGGCTTCCCTGTCCATCACCAACTCCTGGAGCTTGCTCAAACTCATGTCCATTGAGTCGGTGATGGTGATGCCATCCAACCATCTCATCCTCTGTCGTCCGTCCCCTTCTCCTGCCTTCAATCTTTCCCAGCATCAGGGTCTTTTCAAATGAGTCAATTCTTCCCATCAGGTGGCTAAAGTATTAGAGTTTCAGCTTCAGCATCAGTCCTTCTAATGAATATTCATGACTGATTTCCTTTAGTATTGACTGGTTGGATCTCCCTGGAGTCCAAGGGACACTCAAGAGTCTTCTCCAGCACCGCAGTTCAAAAGCATCAGTTCTTTGGTGCTTAGCTTTCTTCATAGTCTAACTCTCACATCTATACTTGACTACTGGAAAAACCATAACTTTGACTAGATGGAACTTTGGCAAAGTAATGTCTCTGCTTTTTAATGTGCTGTCTAGGTTGGTCATAGCTTTTCTTCCAAGGAGCAAGTGTTTTTTAATTTCATGGCTGCAGTCACCATCTGCAGTGGTTTTGGAGTCCAAGAAAATAAAGTCTTTCACTGTTGCCATTGTTTCCCCATCTATTGCCATGAAGTGATGGGACCAGATGCCATGATCTTAGTTTTCGGAATGTTGAGTTTTAAGCCAACTTTTTCACTCTCTTCTTTCATTTTCATCAAGAAGCTCTTTAGTTCTTTTCCGCTTTCTGCCATAAGGGTGGTGTCATCTGCATATCTGAGGTTATTAATATTTCTTCTGGCAATCTTGATTCTAGCTTGTGCTTCATCCAGCTTGGCATTTTGCATGATGTACTCTGCTTATAAGTTAAATAAGCAGGGTGACAATATACAGCCTTGACGAACTTCTTTCCCAGTTTGGAACTAGTCTGTTGTTCCATGTCCAGTTCTGCTGCTTCTTGACCTGCATACAGATTTCTCAGGAGACAGGTCAGATGGTCTGGTATTCCCATCTCTTTAAGAATTTTCGAGTTAGTTGCGGTCCACACAGTCAAAGGATTTGACATAGTCAATAAAGCAGAAGTAGATATTTTTCTGGAACTCTCTCACGTTTTTGATGATTCAATGGATGTTGGCACTTTGATCTCTGGTTTCTCTGCTTTTTCTAAACCAGCTTGAACAGCTGGAAGTTCATGGTTCATGTACTGTTGAAGCCTGGCTTGGAGAATTTTGAGCATTTCTTTACTAGCATGTGAGATGAGTGCAACTGTGGTGGTAGTTTGAACATTCCTTAGCATTGTCTTTCTTTGGGATTGGAATGAAAACTGACCTTTTCCAGTCCTGTGGCCACTGCTGAGTTTTCCAAATTTGCTGGCATATTGAGTGCAGCACTTTCACAGCATCATCTTTCAGGATTTGAAATAGTTCAACTGGAATTCCATCACCTCCACTAGTTTTGTTCATAGTGATGCTTCTTAAGGCCTACTTAACTTCACATTCCAGGATGTCTGGCTCTAGGTGAATGATTATACCATTGTGGTTATCTGGATACCTATTACCAAATTGTTTTCTGGAAAGGTGACATGGGCTTACAGTCCCATCAGTAGGGTAAAGTGCTTGTTATCTTCCAAGACCTTGGATTGAGTTGGAGGATGAACCTTAGCCCACAAAAGTGGGCCATGCTCTCGGCTGCGGGGGTTGGGCCCTGGTCTTAGGCATTAATGTTTTCTCAGAAGAAATTTTGGAGCAAAGTTTCATCAACAAGGACTGAACTAACTTCTGGCTGAGTTCTGTCCTCTCTTAGGCTACAGAAAAGTGGCTAGACCAACAATACCCAGGTCTCAAAATGAAACTGAGTTGGAAAAGGCAAACTGGCTCCAGGTACAAAGGGAAGGGTATTATGGATTGAGTTGCTGACATTAGGCACAAACTAGATGAAAAGAAATCACAAAGCAACTAAGGAAATGGAAACTAAGTATCACAGGAAAATCAATTAGTCAAAAAGTCAGGTGAAGAGCCCAGTCTGGAAGAAACACAAGTCAGGTGGGAGAAGTGGCTTCCTCACCAACGTTTTCATTAGAGAATAAATTCAGTTCAGTTTAGTTGCTCAGTCGTGTCTGACTCTTTGCGGACACTCTTTGTGGAGCATAAATTAGTAGGATTATAAATGTGAAAGAACAAAATCTGAAAGATGAGATGATAATACAACAGGATGAGCTATAAAAGGATATTGCAGACCTAAGGAAGGACTGATGCTAAAGCTAAAACTCCAGTACTTTGGCCACCTCATACAGAGTTGACTCATTGGAAAAGACTCTAATGCTGGGAGGGATTGAGGGCAGGAGGAGAAGGGGACGACAGAGGATGAGATGGCTGGATGGCATCACCGACTTGATGGACGTGAGTTTGGGTGAACTCCAGGAGTTGGTGATGGACAGGGAGGCCTGGCGTGCTGCAATTCATGGGGTCTCAAAGAGACGGACACAACTGAGCGACTGAACTGAACTGAACTGAAGGAAATGAATTAAACAGAGTGATCCCCTGAAGATGGGAATGGCTTCCTGATCCAGTTTTCTGGCCTGGGGAATTCCATGGATGGGGGAGTCTGGCAGACTACAGTCCATGGGGTTGCAAAGAGCTGGACATGACTGAGCTATTAACGTTTTCACTTTTTACAACATGAAATAGCAAAGAACAGAATAGACAGAGCTAAAAACTGAATTAATGGTATGAAGTGAAAGCTAGAGATAATCACATTGAATATAGAGGAAGAAGAAAAAAAAAGAATAAATAGTTAGAAGGAAGAGGAAGTGAAACAAAAGTGATTCAAAATAAGGTAATGGGTGTTCTTGTAATAGAGAATCCTACAAAGAGGAAGAATTCAGAGAATATTCAAACTTGCAAACCCACATGTGGAAGGGTACCCCACAAATGAAAAAAAAAAAAAAAAAGAGAGAGAATGACTGATTTTTCTAGGTTAAATGATTGAATTTAAAGAATAAAGAAGGCATTCCTCAGACATGTAGGCACAAAGCAATTCCTGACAGTGGGAAAAATGAGTCTATCCTGCTATATTCTATGATAACTTCCTATGTTCAAAGATGATGGCACACTGTTTATAAAGTTCTGAGGTTTGGAAAGTAAGACTAAGAAAACTATATGCAGCCAAGCAGTTGCCCACGTAAGAAGGCAACAGACAGCAGTCTTAAATATGACCCGCTTACATAAACCAGAGCTCTTTGGCAATGAGATCAGGTTTGACAAAGCTATAAAAAAGGGTTAGTGGTGAGCAATGAATTCATTTGAATAAAAAACTATTTTTTTTCTCAGCAAAGTGTGGTTGCAGCATAGAATGCTACTATTATAACTCTGGCAAAATGAACCAGCCTAATCAGTAGACATTGAAGGGTAGAGGAGTGGGAGGAAGTATGAGAGTATTATCACCTCCATGCTACTTGAAGCAGCAAGTTAGTCAATACTATTTAAAATTCTAGTTAAAAAATGTAACTACAACTTGCCATGGTTCTCATAACATTTAAAAATTTTCTTTAACCTTAATTTTTAAGTTAATGAAACATTTAATGTACTATGAGTCAAATTTCCTTCAGTTTCTTTGTTGTTTAGTCACTAAGTCATGTCCAACTCTTTGTGACATTATGGACTGTAAACTTCTAGGCTTCTCTGTCCATGGGATTTTCCAGGCAAGAACACTGGAGTGGGTTGCCATTTCTTTCTCCAGGGGTTCTTCCTGACTCAGGAATTGAGCTTGCTTCTCTTGCATTGGCAGGTGGATTCTTTACCACTGAGCTCCCTGGGAAACCCTTAATTTCTTTATCTTCTGTTAAATTCAAGAAAAAAAATTAAATTTATAAATAGCATTCATAGAATCTTCTCATTTTTAGAAATGTTTCTCTGTGTCTCTCTCCCCAGCTTTCTTTTCTCTCTTTTTCTTAACATCTGTGTAAATATCAGAACAGATCAGATCAGATCAGATCAGTCGCTCAGCTGTGTCCGACTCTTTGCAACCCCATGAATCGCAGCACGCCAGACCTCCCTGTCCATCACCAACTCCCGGAGTTCACTCAGGCTCATGTCCATTGAGTCAGTGATGTCATCCAGCCATCTCATCCTCTGTCGTCCCCTTCTCCTCCTGCCCCCAATCCCTCCCAGCATCAGAGTCTTTTCCAATGAGTCAACTCTTCGCATGAGGTGGCCAAAGTACTGGAGTTTCAGCTATAGCATCATTCCTTCCAAAGAAATCCCAGGGCTGATCTCCTTCAGAATGGACTGGTTGGATCTCCTTGCAGTCCAAGGGACTCTCAAGAGTCTTCTCCAACACCACAGTTCAAAAGCATCAATTCTTCAGCGCTCAGCCTTCTTCACAGTCCAACTCTCACATCCATACATGACCACAGGAAAAACCATAGCCTTAACTAGACGAACCTTTGTTGGCAAAGTAATGTCTCTGTTTTGAACATGTTATCTAGGTTGGTCATAACTTTCCTTCCAAGGAGTAAGCGTCTTTTAATTTCATGGCTGCAGTCACCATCTGCAGTGATTCTGGAGCCCAGAAAAATAAATTCTGACACTGTTTCCACTGTTTCCCCATCTATTTCCCAAGAAGTGGTGGGACCGGATGCCATGATCTTCGTTTTCTGAATGTTGAGCTTTAAGCCACCACAAAGATGATCACAAAATGATAACACAGATTATTTCTGTGTGGTAAGATCTCCAGTGACATGATTTCTTTTTTGTACTTTTCTGTGTGTCTTGCATTTTAAAATAATGAGTATGAATCATTATAAAACATTTGTTATTTTTATAAGACGTTATACATGCTTTTTGCAGAAATTTTCAAACATACACAAAAAGAGGAAAGAACCCTGCCTTCTAGATATATCTACCATGGTAACCTATTCTGTTGGTGGCTCCCAATGAACAATGCTTCTGGGTTTTCATGCTCCATGCAGTCCCCCTCCCACACTGACTCTGAGCTTGGCCACAAGTGATGGTTAATTTTATGTGCCTCCTTAGCTAGGCTATCATGCCAAGTTATTATTTTGTTGTTGTTGTTGAATACAAGTCTAGGTGTTGTTGTGAAGGTATTTTTTAAAGATGTGATTAATAGTCAAATCAGTCAACTTATGAGTAAAGCAGATTACATTTCATATTGTGGGTGGGCCTCATTCAATCAGTTGTAGGCTTAAGAACAAAGACTAAGATTTTCTGAGGAAGAAGGAATTCTCCTCAAGACTGTAACATAGAAACCCTGCCTGAGTTTCCAGCCTGCTGCCCTGTGGCATTCATACTCAAGACTGCATCATCAACTCTTACCTTGATTTCCAGTCTATCAGCCTGCCCTACCATTTCAGACTTGCTATATTTGGCTAATGGGGCATAAGCAAATGTAACACAAGCACAGACTTAATACAGTCTTGCACATTAGGGGTTACTATTTTGGAACGGTTCCTCTTGGAGCCCAGAACCACTGTGTGAAGATCTGGCTGTCCTTCTGGAAGATCATGGTGAAAGAAAGAGGAGGGGAAAGAGAGAGAGGTTCAGGCAGCCCCTAACTGTTCTGCTCCCTTCAGATGAGGGACCAGACAGTCTCAGTCAGGCCACGAGGTCATTGCAGCTGTTATCAGTGACCCAGGAGAGACCAGGAAAAGAACGACCCAGACTGTAGAATCATAAACAAATAAGTGGTTATAGTTTTAAGCCACTAATTTTGGGGGTGGTCCTTTGCTTTGTAAAATGTAACAGAACTATATTGGTATATGCACTTTTTGTCTTTCTATGTAATTTAAATATTTTAATGAAACTGAAATCATACTCCATAATTTTACATCATGCTTTTTGGGTGACATTATGGGTCATTTCTTATGTTATTAAAGTTTTTCTTAAACCTCATTTTTAATGGATATATATATATATCCATTTCCTATTGCACATCTAGATTGTTTCTAATATTTTCTATTAGACAACAGTATGATAATTGTTCTTATGTGTATTACCAGAATCAGCCAGCCAAGCATCTTCTATATTCCAGACTCATTGAAACTGTGTAATATAATAAATGTTTATTATTTTAAACCACTAAATAATGGGTAATTTCTTATGCAGCAATTAGTAGCTAATTCAGGACCCCTTGTGACTTTTGGATTTTTAACCTTTAAACTAGGAAAACCTACCACAAGTTTGATTCCTTGTAACTCAGCTCTTAGCATTGACTAATTCTACCACTTTATGGAGGGAGAATATGAACAATCTGTACCACATCGACTCTTCTTGGGCCTTTCTCTTCACAACAGGTCTTCAATGACCTCTGTATCTTGACAACTTATTGGAGCTCTAGCCTTAGTTTCTTCCCTGCATAGACATCAGGGAAGATGATGCCTATTATCACTGCCTATTATCTCCTTCTGGATGTTACTCAGAGTGTGTAAAATGAAGTTCATCATCTTCTGTTACAATTCTTTCCTTCTTTCTTATTTGCCTTGATACAGAGGTGGGACTAGGCTGGGTGGAAAGTGGGAATGTGACACTGCATTAGTTATCTATTGTTGGGAAACAACTTACCCCAAAACTTAGTGGCATAAAACAAGAAGCATCTGCTATCTTGCACAGCTTCTGAGATTCAGGAAGGTGGAAGTAGGTTATCTGGGTGGCTCTTGATTGAAGTCACTTATGAAGTTACCATCAAGATGTTTTCTGGGGACTTCCCTGGCATTTCAGTGGCTGGAAATCCACCTGCCAATGCAGGGGACATGGGTTCAGTCCCAGGTCTGGGAGGATTCCACATACCACTGGGCAGCCAAGCCAGTGCAGCACAGCTACTGAGCTCTGGAGCTGCTGAGCAGCAGTTACTGGAGTCTGTGCTGTCTACAGCCTGTGCTCCACCACAGTGTGCACACCACAGCTAGAGGGTAGCCCTTGCTCGCCACAACTAGAGAAAGTCTGCATGTAGTAATGCAGACCCAGCACAGCCAAAAAATAGATATATAATTTTTGGGGAAAAAAGATTGCAGTATTCTAGATATCTTCCTGGGGCTGAAGGGTCTGCTTGCAAGATGGCTCACTTACACAGTTGTTGGTTAGAGGTCTCAGGTTTTTGCTGGATGTTGGAAGAAGGTCTCCATTCCTCACCACATGGACCTCTCCAGAGAGCTGCTTGAGCATCCTCACAGTATGGCAGCTAGCTTTCCCTGGAGGGAGCAATCTAAGAGCAAGGGAGAAACTGCCATGTCTTTGATGACCTAGCCTTGAAAGTCACATACCGTCACTTCTCCCATATTCTTTGGGTCATGCAGATCAACCTTGAAACAAAGTGCACACAAAATCTTGAAACAATCACATACAAAGCTGTGACTGTGGGGATGGAGGGGGGGTGTCATTTGGAGCCATCCTAGAGCAGACACCATTCTTGTGCCCATGGTTTTAGAACTGAGACAACTGCTATAGGAAGTATATTATACAGCTTCCAGGTCAGTTGTGCTAGGATAAGGTACTTGGAGTTATATCACTTAATTGAGAGAGGACAAAATGAGAGAGGCAAGCCGAAACGAGACTCAGAGTGGTACATGGGACAAAGTAAGTTACTGTATATTTATCTTGAATGTATGTGTGTGAGTATTCCTTGTGGAGAGGTGCAAACACAAAAAGACCTTAAGAGGGATCTGTAAACTTGATTGTCATCACTGCAGGGACAAGCTCTTTCCTCACTCACCTCTGTGCTTCAACCTGACCTAGCCAACTATTCACAGTAGGTAAGTGTCTTGCCTCCTCTGTCTGAACTTTTCCCATGTTTCTGTAACTGAGCACTGTCTTAGTTTGATGCCCATGAGAAAAGGCTTGTTAGTGCAAGCAGTTCATTTGGAAGGCAATCCCAGGAGATTCTGGCAGAAGATGAGGGAATTGCACTGGTTAGAGATAGGGAAGGTGGTCAAGCAAACAGGCTAGTCCCATGGGCAATTAGCTTAGTCCCTCTGGAGAACACTGGGAGATAGAGTAGAGGAGTGAAAAGCTGGCCTCTGAGTTATCCCATCTGCGAGATGAGATTCCTGGAGGACCTATTCACCAACTCCAATCGTTTGTTGGTTGAGGACTCTCCCAGGAGGAGTTAATTCTCTGGCATGCTGGCCTGCCACTCAAACAGGCAGAGTTGATACAGCAGCTGGGTGAAGCTCTCAGCCTTGGAGTTGCAGGTGCTGACAGTTGGAAGTCAGAAGTTAGAAGTTGGGCCTGCAGGGATGTGTTAAGTGCCAAGGAGATATGGGAGGGGCACCAGTAGCATTTTCTGTGAGCACCATTAGAATTCAAGTCAAGCCTCACCTCTCATGAGAAGCTCTCCAAGACTCCTCTTTCTCTCCCCCAGTGGGTTGGGTGCCTCCCTGCTTTGCTCTCATCCCAACTGCCCTTTACTTTATTGTAACTCTCTGCATCTTTCCCTCTGAACTGAGAAAACTGAAGATTTGGAGTCTTTCTTCTCACTATCCCTGTGGTGCCTAGAAAAAGTCCTGGCTCAGTGACTTCTCTGGTGGTTCAGTGGTTAAGACTTCACCTTCTAATGAAGGGGGTGTGTGTTCAATCTTCAGTCTGGGAGCTAAGACTGTGTATGCCTCAAGGTCAAAAAGCCAAAATGCAAAACAGAAAAAAATATTGTAACAAATTCAATGAAGACTTTGAAAATAGTCCACATTAAAAAAAAAAAAAAGGCCTGGCCTGGCACATGGCGGATGTTCGATAAATCTTGAGCGAATGAGTGAATGAAGACTTCATCATTTGGAGTAGCATGGGAAATGCTCTATGTGTTCCTGTGTCTGAAAGCTTTAACATAAGTTATTACCATTTCTACTCTTGTGGGCTTATTTTATGGGAATAATTTCCTACAGAGGGGTCTTCCAGGTGCAGGAAAAGCACTAACATGTTTATGGTGTACCAGCTGGCACATCAAGCCCTGGCTGATTCACTGCTGAAGCTCTCCCTGGATTCTTGGGGGATGAGCTGGGGAGGGGGCACGGGCGGCTGCCATGCAGCAGCTCTCTGCCTAGAAAACCCTCACAGTGGGTGAGGCTGGGGCATGAGGAATGGCAAGGTTTGTGCATAGTCCGAGAATGGCCCCAGAAATCCCGTCTAGTCCCATTTTAGGTAGTCATGATTTACTCATTGTCACAGCCACTGAGCACTCCGAGAAGGATGCGTTGTCTCTGAGTAGACAGCAGTAGTGATGATTTGGCCGTTATTATGGATAATAATTGTGTTTGCTGTCTGTGCTGCCTGGGCATCTTTGGGAGCTTTGTTACCACTGCTGTAATTTTAAATATTTTAATTAATGATACTTTGCTGTGCTTATGCCTTGAGGCTCCTTAAGCAAAATGAGCAATTAAAAAAAAAACACACAGAAAGCAAACGAATGAAAATAAAAGAAAGGGCACTTAAAAAAATCATTCTGTTTCTATGATGTTTCAGGCTTGAAAAATGTATTCAACTGCCTGCTGCAGGCAAGAGAAAATTCTCCGGGCTTCTGCCTGTTATCTTTTGCTTCCATAGTCATCCATCTCCTGTAGCTGCTGAGTGACATGGAATATACATAAAGGATCATCAAAAAGAGCAAGAGCGGAGGAAAAGGGTAAAATGGAGGCTTAAAGTGTCCATCAAAATTGGAGTCCATGCTTTTAAAAGTATATCATCATCATTGATCATCATCATCAATTGTTACTGTTAGTTATTTTCACACTTCCCCGATATTGGGATACCATTGAGGAGATACCAGACAACGGGTCTCTATCTGAGCTCTTTCAATGTATTGGGTTGGCCAAAAAGTTCGCTTGGGTTTTTACATAACATCTTATGAAAAAAACCCCAACAAACATTTTGGCCAACCCAATAGTAACTGAAAATGTCCTGGCTGAGCAATCACGAGCCTCAGAATGTTCCTGGAGGAATGCACGGGAGAGGTCGGTAGGGTAGGTGATCTTCTGACTTGTGAATGTTTTAGTTTCATTATGTAGGAGATATGAAGACATGGAGGCCTAAGAGGCAAAATTTCCCTCCACATCTCACCACAACAAGGGTTATCTGGCCCAGGCCAGGATTCCAAACTCAGGGACTCATGGGCCTGCACAACTTTAAAACGGAAACGCCAAACAGGAAAATCTAACTTCCAAACTCTTGAAAGTTCAGAAGCTCTGCCAAGCCCAGTCCACATGGCAACACGGGGCTGGAGCCAGTGCTGGCCCCACTGTGGTGTGCTGGAATGGGCTCTCACCAGTTCAGGAGGGGGACTGTGTGCTTATCTTCTCAACTGTGATGAGGACCATTTTAAAAGTCTTTATTGAAATTTTTACAATTGCTTCTTCTTCTTTTTTTTCATGCTTTGTTATTTTTTTTGGGGGGGGGGGGAGCGGTGGGGCACAAGGCATGTTTTAGCTCCCTGACTAGGAATCAAATCCTCCTGCATTGGAAGGCAAAGTCTTAACCACTGGACTGCCAGGGAAGTCCCTTTATCAATTCTGATCAGTGACTTCATGGTGGTAGCTTGAGATCATTGAGATCAGTCACAGTGGGAGTATTTATATCATGAAGACTGGCAAATACTACAAGTCATTAATAGTTTAGTTTTTTTTCTTTCAAAGAACTCATTGTTAAACATTTAACACACCACTGTGGCTGCCCCTGCAGATAGGTTTGTTGAGTGTGCATTTTCACACCTGCAAGCACCCCATCATCTCTCTACAATGAGATTGGGTTGTCCACCTTGCCCCTGGGGTTTAGATCCTGGGTTTAGGATATTCTTAGATTACTCTTTTGTGTTCCAGGGGCCTCCACGGAAAAGAAATCCCCTACTCTAGACCTGCATTTGGAAGGATAGGCTTATCAAAATTGTCACTGATAAGGGAGAAAGGGAAAATCAGCTTTGAGCTAGGAGAAGGGCTGGCTGAATCTTTGGGGGTGAAAGACTCCTGTAAGCCAGGGAGGGGAAGAGTTCATTTTAGGAAGCAAAAGATATGAATTTTTTGTGTGGCAGACACCCAGCCCCTAGGTATACAGTGTCCCTATTGTATGCTGTGGGGTGGACCCTGGAAAAGTTAGGCCAAGACATACAGAAGTCACTACTGAGCAGACCGCTTGTGCTTTGGTGATGGGAGCATGGGAGAAACACCATGGGCAGGACTGATGTCATTGACTTGTGCTTTGTACTTGCTTTAATGCTGTTTTCCCTGCTTGAAATTCTTTTTTTTTTTTTTTTTTCCTGCTTGAAATTCTTAAAAAAAAATTCCAATGAATTAAAAAAATTTTATTATTGAAGTATAATTGCTTTACAATGTTGTGTTAGTTTCTGCCATAAAACAAAGTGAGTTAGCTATATGTATACATATATCCAGGCTTCCTATATGGCTCTAGTGGTAAAGAATCCACTGGCAATGAAGGAGCCTCAAGAGACATGGGTTCAATCCCTGGGTCGGGAAGATCCCCTGGAGGAGGAAATGGCAACCTGCTCCAATATTCTTGCCTGGAAAATCCCATGGACAGAGGAGCCTGGTGGGCTACAGTTCATGGGGTTGCAAAGAGTTGGACACGACTGAAGAGACTTAGCACAACACACACATACATATATCACCTCCCTTGTGAGCCTCCCTCCTACCACCACTTCCATCCGACCCCTCTGGGTCATCACAGAGCACTGAACTGAGCTCCCTGTGCTATACAGCAGGTTCCCACTCTCTCTGTCTCTTTAGCCACTAAGTTGTGTCCGACTCTTGCGACCCCATGGACTGTAGTCTGCCAGGCTCCTCTGTCCATGGGATTCTCCAGGCAAGAATATTGGAGTGGGTTGCTATTTCCTTCTCCAGGGGATTTTCCTGACCCAGGAATCGAAACTGGGTCTCCTGCACTGCAGGCAGATTCTTTACTGACTGAGTTATGAGGGAAGCTCAAGCTAGCTATTTTATACAAAGTAGTGTACATGTGTCAGTGTTCTCATTTTGCACTGACTGGGCTGTACAAATGATGCAGCTGATCCTGTCCATTGGGAACTGACAACCAGAGAGCTGCCCAATTGTTTTGGGCTCCATAGTCCCTCACAGGGCTTCCTGTGCAATCTCAAGAACCAGGGGGAGGGGTTCTTCAAAATGTCCTACCGACTCCTGGGAGTGGGGCTGACTCAGAGCCACATGGTCAGAAACACTAGGAAATGTGTTACTTTTGGATAGATGTAGAGCTGTCTTCTTGCCTGGAAAATCCATGGGCAGAGAAGCCATCCATGGGGCTGCAGTCCATGGGGTCGCTAAGAGTCAGGCATGACTGAGTGACTTCACTTTCACTTTTCACTTTCATGCATTGGAGAAGGAAAGGCAACCCACTCCAGTATTCTTGCCTGGAGAATCCCAAGGACAGCGGAGCCTGGTGGGCTGCCGTCTCTGAGGTCGCATAGAGTCAGACATGACTGAAGCGACTTAGCAGCAGCAGCAGCAGAGCTGTCTTACTGCACTAGGTTGACTGTGTTTTTATTTTTTAGCCCTAGAATGAACTGGTGGTTCAGATGGTAAAGACTCTGCCTGCGACGTGGGAGACTGGGCTTCGATCCCTGGGTCAGGAAGATTCCTGAAGAAGGGAATGGCTACCCATTCCAGTATTCTTGCCTTGAGAATTCCATGGACAGAGGAGCCTGGTGGGCTAAAGGTCATGGGGTCTCGAAGAGTTGGTCATGACTGAGCGACTAACACTATCAGTATCAGAGCGGTCTTATTTATTGCACTAGGTTGATGGTTTTACTTTTTTAGCCCTTGGATTAACTGAAGACACTGTGCCAGATTTTGGTAATATAGGACTGAATGTGACAAGGCCTCTTCCCAGAGGAAGCTCAGAGTCCAGTGGTACCTGTGTAGGTAACCCACAACTCTTAGCCTATGTGGTACGTTAGAATTGCAATCTGTAAAATGTACCATGGAGATGAAGTTGTTTTTTAGTTTGCAACTCTATGCGACCCCATGGACTGCAGCATGCCAGGCTCTCCTGTCCATCACCAGTTCCCAGAGTTTGCTCAAACTTGTGTCCAACTCATCACCAACTCATCAAGTTGGTGATGTCATCCAACCATCTCATCCTCTGTTGTCACCTTCTCCTCCTACCTTCAATCTTTTACAGCATCCGGGTCTTTCCCAATGAGTCAGCTCTTCACATCAGGTGGCCAAAGTATTGGAGCTTCAGCTTCAGCATCAGTCCTTCCAATGAATATTCAGAGTTGGTTTCCTTTAGGATTGACTGGTTTGATCTCCTTCAGGAGCTATCTATCGGTTCTGTACAAACAGGATGAGGGCATTTATGGCAAAGCCCTGAAGGTGAGTAGAGCTCTCTGGGTGGAGAGGGTGGCAAGGTGTAAAGCAGATGCTTGACTAGAATCCTCTTACTTAGGGGTCTGCTGTGTTTTGATGATGCTGTAGCTTTGAGCAATAGTGAGTTCCACCTAACAGCTTTGTACACCCTGGAATGACTGCCTTGTGCTATGGTTTATGATGGTTATGATAGCAAAAGCATTCTGGAGGCTGCTTCAAATGACCACTTGGTAAGTGGGTCTTTCTTGATAGTGTGCTGAGGTAGCACATGGGAAGTACTGTGGATGTGTTTCCCCTAATACATCCCTTACTTGGTGACCCTTATCCATCTGGACAGCTGGACTCTGGAACATGCTTGCTGCAGGAAGGGATATGACAACAGAAGCTTTAGCCAGGCTTTGAAAAATCTGAGACTCAGGGGTCTTGGGGAGTATCAATGTCAAAGGAAGTCACTGAGAGCTTTTCTGAACCTGAGGAATGGACAACATTTTCCCAAACAGGGAGAAGGTGGTGTCAGATGGGCAGGAGGAGGGAAGAGATGAGGGTCCCAATGATAACACTATATTCTGCAGCCATGCTTCTTCAGCTCATCCTGAGAAGCGGAAGGGAAGAGAGGCAGTTGATGGCAGTGATCCTCAGTTCTATTAAAACTAATGACTGCTTTATGTAGTAAATATTTTGTGAAGTCTTCTTTACTGTCCTGAAATAAAGTGAAATTCATGGGTAATATAACTCCTGTCATATGACAACCAATTAATATGTTCACAAAATTTCTGAAGTACCCCTTGGGGAATAGGACCAATACTGGTTGAGAATTACTGGTTTAGGGATTCCCCCCCAGCACCCCCGGGTAGGAACCAGGAAAAGGAAAGATCCCATTAGTGGTGGGATGGGTCAGGAAGGGACCAGGGAAGCCTGCAGAAAGCATCCATTCATGGGAGTCTTCAGAGGTGCCAACTGCAGAGCTGGGGAGTGGCTGGGTCACACTGAGTCCTGGACATCATTGTGAAGGAGGTGGCTGTGGTGCTGGAAGGTAGAAGAGAGAAGTCAGATCCAAAAAGGCCTCATGTTGGGAGGGAAGAATGGCCCAGCAGTGACTTGTGTGGCCTGACCACCCAAACTGGAATGAGGCTGAGGCTGTCTCAGCAGATGCTGGTGAAGATACAGAACTGCACCCCAGCCCTACCATGCTCAGAGCTCAGCGATAGAAATGGAGTCATTTTTACTTGCTGCAATTATGTTCAGAAGATTCCCTCACTTGACTGAGTTTGGCCTCTCTCCCACCTCCTCTGATGTAGAGGGTGGACCACGGCTGAAGATCCATCATCCAATCATAGATCCCTGCTGCTTATAATCTAACTATGCCCATCTCCTGGAAGATGAAGGTTCTGGGGCTGTCTGAAGATAGTCTGTGGGTTTTATGAAACAGAAAATCTTTGCGAAGATATATCAGGTGTAAATCCCTGGGAGGTAAGAAGTAACTACCCCTGTGGGGGCAATAATCATACAATCTTGCTTTCCATCTTTGCTGAGAATGAAGGTGGTGATGGACATATTTGTTCTAGTGAGAAAATAATGGGATTTAGAGGGTAAGAGCTCTTGAATCTTGATTTACTTTGTGGGACCATTTATTTACCTTCTTTGAAACTCATCTTTTTCTCATCTGTAGAATGGGTGTGAGAATCACACGGAATAATGTATAGAGAGTATAGAGAGCTCCTTCTCATCTGTAAAGTCATGATGGTTAATTATTGCCATGAAAATCACATTAGGAACAACTGATTTTTGCCATCCAGTGGCCAGATGGGGGTAAATAGATTTCCTCTGGGCTCAATAGTTTCTGCCTCAGATAATCACCTCTTAAGAGTTCTTTGGTTGGCACTTGAAGATCAGAAATTTCTTTGAAAGCAATTTAATAACTCTGTGAATAAACTGAAAAATATATTTCATTTTACAGATGAGTGAAATGTAAATTACTAATAGCATATGGGCTATATCTGTAAGAGTTTAATTTTGATCACTAATGCTTTCACATTGGCCTTTGGTTAGTTTTTGGATTGGAGATGTATTTATTTAAGGCTTGTTTGAAACCTGTGTATCAGTGCATGCATCCTTTTATCCAGCCAGTAAAAGCATACTCACTGAAGTGTTTAATTTGTTCAAGTGTCTGGGAAAAGTCCTGGGGGCTGTAGCCCTGAATCTCAGGTAAGCCCTATTTAAGTATTAACTCTTGACCGTTCACTTTTTCTATTCTTGATATTACTTCTTGCATCTTCATTAGAGATTATACACTTTATTTAGTTCAACTGTTTTATTGATAATTCTTAGCTGATTCCTTTTTTTTTTTTTTTTTTGAGGCATAGAAGAATCATTTGTTTGGGCTGAAAGAGATCAAGTTATGGGAGACTGATATCAAGAAGCCCTGTCTCCAAGAGTAAAGTAATTGATCATGTTCAGTACATGCTACTTTTCCATTTGATAAATTTGCTAAAGTAAAATTAAGAATTAAAACAACAACAATACCCAGTGTCAGAAGAGTATATACTCTTGGGATGGGACAGACCTAAAATAAGCTAGGAAAGCCATCATCCAAAGAAGAAAACTTTGACGTATTCATTCATTCATTTTCATTCATTTCAGTCGCTCAGTCGTGTCCGACTCTTTGGGACTCCATGAATCGCAGCACGCCAGGCCTTCCTGTCCATCACCAACTCCTGGAGTTCACTCACACTCACATCATTCGAGTCAGTGATGCCATCCAGCCATCTCATCCTCTGTCGTCCCCTTCTGTTCCTGCTCCCAATCCCTCCCAGCATCAGAGTCTTTTCCAATGAGTCAACTCTTCGCATGAGGTGGCCAAAGTACTGGAGTTTCAGCTTTAGCATCATTCCTTCCAAAGAAATCCCAGGGCTGATCTCCTTCAGAATGGACTGGTTGGATCTCCTTGCAGTCCAAGGGACTCTTAAGAGTCTTCTCCAACACCATAGTTCAAAAGCATCAATTCTTCGGCACTCAGCCTTCTTCACAGTCTAACTCTTACATCCATACATGACCACAGGAAAAATCATAGCCTTGACTAGACGGACCTTTGTTGGCAAAATAATGTCTCTGCTTTTGAATGTGCTATCTAGGTTGGTCATAACTTTCCTTCCAGGGAGTAAGCATCTTTTAATTTCATGGCTGCAGTCACCATCTGCAGTGATTTTGGAGCCCCCAAAAATAAAGTCTGACACTGTTTCCACTGTTTCCCCATCTATTTCCCATGAAGTGATGGGACCGGATGCCATGATATTCATTTTCTGAATGTTGAGCTTTAAGCCAACTTTTTCACTCTCCTCTTTCACTTTCATCAAGAGGCTTTTGAGTTCCTCTTCACTTTCTGCCATAAGGGTGGTGTCATCTGCATATCTGAGGTTACTGATATTTCTCCCGGCAATCTTGATTCCAGCTTGTGCTTCTTCCAGTCCAGCATTTCTCATGATGTACTCTGCATATAAGTTAAATAAGCAAGGTGACAATATACAGCCTTGGCGTACTCCTTTTCCTATTTGGAACCAGTCTGTTGTTCCATGTCCAGTTCTAACTGTTGCTTCCTGACCTGCATACAGATTTCTTAAGAGGTAGGTCAGGTGGTCTGGTATACCCATCTCTTTCAGAATTCTCCACAGTTTATTGTGATCCACACAGTCAAAGGCTTTGGCATAGTCAATAAAGAAGAAATAGATGTTTTTCTGGAACTCTTTTGCTTTTTCCATGATCCAGTGGATGTTGGCAACTTGATCTCTGGTTCCTCTGCCTTTTCTAAAACCAGCTTGAACATCAGGAAGTTCACAGTTCACGTATTGCTGAAGTCTGGCTTGGAGAATTTTGAGCATTACTTTACTAGCATGTGAGATGAGTGCAATTGTGAGGTAGTTTGAGCATTCTTTGGCATTGCCTTTCTTTGGAATTGGAATGAAAACTGATCTTTTCCAGTCCTGTGGCCGCTGCTGAGTTTTCCAAATTTGCTGGCATAGTGAGTGCAGCACTTTCACAGCATCATCTTTCAGGATTTGAAATAGCTCCACTGGAATTCCATCACCTTCACTAGCTTTGTTTGTAGTGATGCTTTCTAAGGCCCACTTGACTTCACATTCCAGGATGTCTGGCTCTAGATGAGTGATTACACCATTGTGATTATCATGGTCATGGAGATCTTTTTTGTACAGTTCTTCTGTGTATTCTTGCCACCTCTTCTTAGATGAGATAAATATTTGAAACTTCTATGTCAAATGATATCATAAACAAAATCTAAAGGCAAACAAAACATTGGGGGAAATACCCACAACCCGTATGAAAGACAAAAGTTCCTATCTCAAGAGCTCTATAGCATGTTAAGAAAAAGCGTTCCAGCTGTTAGAAGGAAGCACAAAGGCAGGTCATACCTGAGAAAACAAAAGTGATAAGTAAACCTATATGCAGGTCAGGAAGCAACAGTTAGAACTGGAACTGGAACAACAGACTGGTTCCAAATAGGAAAAGGAGTACGCCAAGGCTGTATATTGTCACTCTGCTTATTTAACTTATATACAGAGTACATCATGAGAAATGCTGGACTGGAAGAAGCACAAGCTGGAATCAAGATTGCCGGGAGAAATATCAGTAACCTCAGATATGCAGATGACACCACCCTTTTGGCAGAAAGTAAAGAGGAACTCAAAAGCCTCTTGATGAAAGTGAAAGAGGAGAGTGAAAAAGTTGGCTTAAAGCTCAACATTCAGAAAATGAATATCATGGCATCCGGTCCCATCACTTCATGGGAAATAGATGGGGAAACAGTGGAAACAGTGTCAGACTTTATTTTTGGGGGCTCCAAAATCACTGCAGATGGTGACTGCAGCCATGAAATTAAAAGATGCTTACTCCTTGGAAGGAAAGTTATGACCAACCTAGATAGCATATTCAAAAGCAGAGACGTTATTTTGCCAACAAAGGTTCGTCTAGTCAAGGCTATGGTTTTTCCTGTGGTCATGTATGGATGTGAGAGTTGGACTGTGAAGAAAGCTGGGTGCTGAAGAGTTGATGCTTTTGAACTATGGTGTTGGAGAAGACTCTTGAGAGTCTCTTGGACTGCAAGGGTTCCAACCAGTCTTCTAAGGGAGATCAGCCCTGGGATTTCTTTGGAAGGAATGATGCTAAAGCTGAAACTCCAGTACTTTGGCCACCTCATGCGAAGAGTTGACTCATTGGAAGAGACTCTGATGCTGGGAGGGATTGGGGGCAGGAGGAGAAGGGGACGACAGAGGATGAGATGGCTGGATGGCATCACTGACTTGATGGACGTGAGTCTGGGTGACTCCGGGAGTTGGTGATGGACAGGGAGGCCTGGTGTGCTGCGATTCATGGGGTCGCAAAGAGTCGGACAGGACTGAGCGACTGAACTGAACTGAACTGAAGCATATGAAACAATATACAGCCTCTCACAATGTCAGGAAAATATAACTTAAAAGAATGGATTAGCATCTTTATTCAGTCATCAGCAAAACAGGAAATGATAGAGGATTGCCAAGGCTTGAGTGGTATGGGAAAATGGGCTCTTTCATCCATTATTTGTGGGAATGTAAGTAGGTGTAACATTTTGGATAAGTAATTTAAACATATTTTTTAAAATATAAGATAGACATCACAACAACACAAATTGACCTAGAGATTGTCATATTTAGTGAGGTAACTAAGAAAAAGAGAAATATCATATATCACTTATATGTGGAATCTAAAAAGAAATGATGCAAATGAAGTTATTTACAAAACAAACAGGTTCACAAACTTATGAATGACCTTATGGTTATTAGGGAGGAAAGGAGGGTGCAGGGATAGTTAAGAGAGTTTAGGATGACATGTACTTGCTGCTATATTTAAAATGGATAATCAACAGGGACCTAGTGTATAGCACAGGGAACTCCATTCAGTGTTATGCATCAGCCTAAATTGGAAGAGGGTTTCGGGGGGGAATGGTTACATGTACATATATGGCTGAGTCCCTTCCCTGTTCATCTGAAACTGTTACAACATTGTTAATTGTTTATACCCTAATACAAAAAAAATGTTTAAAAAATAAAATAAAATGAAAAAATAGAATTTATAACCAACAAAGACCTACTGTATAGCACAGGAAAGACTGCTTAATATGTGACAGCTTACCTGCAATTACACACTTTCTCAGAGCTGCTGGATTTGTGGTTTTGGTCTCAGTGTTTATGCCTCACAAAAGCAAACAATCATTAATGTGTAGAAAGTACGAATCTAAACCTCATAAACAGGAACAAGTTCATTTTTTTAAAAAAGTTGAATAAAAAATGATGCCAGCACAACACACACACACACACACAAAGTGTGGTGGCCTGAATGGGAAGGTAGTGGGGGAGAATGGATACGTGTCCATATGTGGCTGAGTTGCTCTGCTGTGCACCTAAAATTCATAATATTGTTAACCAGCTATACTCCAACAAATAGTAAAAAGTTAAAAAAATTTTTAAAAAATAAAATAGATGAAAAAATAGACATATTCTTTGATGCAATAAATCCAGATTTCAGCAAATAAGGTGCTTAATACAAAAGGAGAAATATATAAAAATAGTTATTGCAGCAGTGATTGTAAAAAATAGGGATGAGGGAGTAGGAAATGTGAATGTTCATCAAGTCAGGAATAACCGAATAACCTGCTCTCTATATCATATGAAATATTATAAAGCCATTAAAAAGCATGACTTGGATTTATATTTATTGCCTTGAAAGAATCCACACCATGGCTGTCAGACAAAATGTGTGTGTATTATTAAGGCCTAGGAAAAGCTATGGAAACAAATACCTCAAATTACTGAGGTTGATTAATCCAAAGGGGTGCATTTGAGGATAGGAGACTAATAATTGTCATTGTTACAGATTTCTGTTTTGTTTGAAAGCATTGCAAGCAATATCTTCATGACTTCATGATTTCATTGGGTTGAAGTGAAGTTATAAAAACAAAAATGAAAAGAGAGAGGAAGGGGGAAGGGCAAGGAATAAAGAGCTGTTAGCCTGACGCCATCTTGGGCCCTTGCAGTTTCTCCTGTCCTTCCTCTGACCCTACCCAAGACTGTAGTGTGCCGTGAATCACTTCTCTGTCATTAAGGGCTTTGTAGTTAATAGATATTATTTAATAATCATTAGGACCAGGTGGCCTCTATGCCCTGTTAGTCCCCAAACAATGATGGAAACCTTCCCTGACATATTCTCAGCACCCACAAGACTAGTTACCCATTCATAAATCTTGACTTAGGAATGCATGTCCTGTTTCCAAGCACTTACCCTCACGCCCTAGGTTAACTATAAAATTTTCACAGTGGCCCTTTGGCAGTGCGGAATGCAGCTTCAAATGATTCTCAGTCATTGTCTGCCCCATCCCACCCTGTAAATGTTACCCAATAATAAATGGATCCTCTGATTATATGGAGGTGCCTGTCTCATTTTTGGTCTCAAGATGCCGCCTTAGTTTAGTGGGCATTTTTCATTCCTTCTGTGCTCCAAAGGGGAAGGAGGAAGACAGGGATGGAGGGAGGGGCGGGTAGAGAGAAAGAGGAAGTGAGTTAGAACATTAACATTGTAGAACATTAACGGAGGAAAGAAAAAAAAAAAAAAATTCCCAACCACAGAAAAGCAGTCATAAGTCAAAGGGAGTTAGAGCTAACAGAAATACCACTATAGAGTGAGTTCTTTAACCTGACATTGTTATTCTTATAAATCACACAAATGGACTATTTGGGGGTTAATGTTCAGTGTTAGGGTAGTGAGGCTCTTTCTAGTCTCTCTTTTATATTGAAGTATTTGTGCCTTGATTGTTGTTGTTAACATCTTAGTTTTGTTTGTTGGAAGTTTATTTGAGATCTTGGTTGTTTAAAAAGAACAGG
Source organism: Bos indicus x Bos taurus (assembly GCF_003369695.1). Taxonomy (NCBI): domain Eukaryota; kingdom Metazoa; phylum Chordata; class Mammalia; order Artiodactyla; family Bovidae; genus Bos; species Bos indicus x Bos taurus. Next base: position 133,031,028 of record NC_040076.1, read on the forward strand.
AAATCAGAAAAGATAAATAAGATTGAGAATGGGGAAAAGAAAAAAAAAATTACTTGTGCCCCTCAGTGGTTTGAAAGTAGCTGTAGTTCATCTTCAAATACAGAGTCATGAAAGATTTATTTACCTGCGGTTCTCTTAAGGTCGAAGGAGTTGAGATTATCACTCTCTCGTCCAAGCTCCCTTTCTTCACCCGGGTTCTCTTATTTATTTCCCTCTGCTCCTGAGCCAAAATGTGAGCTTCTGAAAGAGATTCTTAGTTGGTTCCCAATATTTGAAACCACTTTCAACAATACCATCCATCTCCTCCCCGAGCAAGAGGCATTATTTCCACGCTCCTGGAGATGAGCCTCCTCCTCCTGCTTTTATCACTCAGAGCTGCACAGTTTGGTTACAAACACCCTCATACTGTTCCTATTGGTATCTCACGAGTGAAATAACAGATAACCGTTCTCCCAGTGATGACAATGCTGTCTCCCCACACCCAGATAACTAGGAGGGGAGGTTTCCATTCCCATTGCATGCTGTGATTAAGATCTCACCGGCAAAGATACAAGTGAGATTGCCTATATAAAATAATATCTGTGCTCATATCATTTTACTCAGCTCAGATAGCTGCTCACATCATTTCTTGGGGCCCTCCCCCATATCAATCTGCATTGGCTTTCAAACATGTATACTACCACCTGCCCTCCTGGTGAGATAAGAATAAAAGCACGAGATGGCATATTAAATTGTGCAGCGTTTTTCATATTACTCATACAAATGAGATAACAGCTGCAGGATAGTTGTTTCATTCTTGGCAGAACTCCCAATCATTGTGCTGCTGAAATAGGGCTAGCCTTACTTCTCAGCAGTGGGGGCTTTGGTTCATGGGCACAATTCAGTAGGGCCAGAAGGCCACCCTCCCCTCTGATCACCTTCCCAGCCTGCTTGATGTGAATTCATAAAGGACAAATCCTTTTATTCCCAGCCAGATTTAGGTTCAATGTGCAGTTACTTAAAGGAAGTCATCCGTAGAGTATTTTCCAAATTTCACTTATCAAGTTCCAATTTTTAAATATTTAAAAAAATTATTTAACTACCCGTCTTCAGTTCAGTTCAGTTTAGTCGCTCATTTGTGTCTGACTCTTTGCAACCCCATGGACTGCAGAATGCCAGGCCTCCCTGTCCATCGGACACTCCCGGAGTTTAATCAAACTCATGTCCATTGAGACGGTGATGCCATCCAACCACTTTGTCCTTTGTCGTCCCCTTCTCCTCCTGCCTTCAATCTTTCCCAGCATCAAGGTCTTTTCCAATGAGTCAGTTCTTCGCATCAGGTGGCCGAAGTATTGGAGTTTCAACTTCAGCATCAGTCCTTCCAATGAATATTCAGGACTGATTTCCTTTAAGATGGACTGGTTGGATCTCCTTGCAGTCCAAGGGACTCTCAAGAGTCTTCTCCAACACCACAGTTCAAAAGCATCAATTCTTCGGCACTCAACTATCTTTATAATCCAACTGTGACATCCATACATGACCACTGGAAAAACCATCGCCTTGACTAGACAGACCTTTGTTTGCAAAGTAATGTCTCTGCTTTTTAATGTGCTGTCTAGGTTTGTCATAGCTTTTCTTCCAAGGAACAGGCATCTTTTAATTTCATGGCTGCAGTCACCATCTGCAGTGGTTTTGGAGCCCCCCAAAATAAAGTCTGTCACTGTTTCCACTGTTTCTCCATCTATTTGCCGTGAAGTGATGGGACCAGATGCCATGATCTTAGTTTTCTGCATGTTGAGTTTTAAGGCAACTTTATCAAGAGGCTCTTTAGTTCTTCTTCGCTTTCGGCCATAAGCGTGGTGTCATCTGCATATCTGGGGTTATTGATATTTTCCCTGGCAATCTTGATTCCAGCTTCCTCCAGCCCAGTGTTTCTCATGATGTACTCTGCACATAAGTTAAATAAGCAGGGTTATAATATACAGTTGTGACATACTCCTTTCCCAATTTGGAACCAGTCTGCTGTTCCATGTCCAGTTCTAACTATTGCTTCCTGTCCTGAATAGAGATTTTTCAACAGGCAGGTCAGGTGGTCTTGTATTCCCATCTCTTTAAGAATTTTCCAGAGTTTGTTGTGGTCCACACAGTCAAAGGCTTTGGCATAGTCAATAAAGCAGAAGTATATAGTTTTCTAGAATTATCTTGCTTTTTCGATCATCCAACAAATGTTGGCAATTTGATCTCTGGTTCCTCTGCCTTTTCTAAATCCAGCTTGAACATCTGCAAGTTCATGGTTCATGAACTGTTGAAGCCTGGCTTGGAGAATTTTAAGCATTACTTTGCTAGCGTGTGAGATGACTCCAATTGTGTGATAGTTGAAGCATTCTTTGGCATTGCTTTTCTTCGGGATTGGAATGAAAACTGACCTTTTCCAGTCCTGTGGCCACTGCTGAGTTTTCCAAATTAGCTGGCATATTGAGTGCAGCACTTTCACAGCATCATCTTTCAGGATTTGAAATAGTTCAACTGGAATTCCATCACCTCCACTAGCTTTGTTCATAATGATGCTTCCTAAGGCCCACTTGACTTCACATTCCCGGATGTCTGGCTCTAGGTTGATCACACCATCGTGATTATCTGGGTCGTGAAGATCTTTTTGGTACAGTTCTTCTGTGTATTCTTGCTACCTCTTCTTACTATTTTCTGCTTCTGTTAGGTCCATACCATTTCTGTCCTTAATCGAGCCCATCTTTGCATGAAATGTTCCCTTGGTATCTCTAATTTTCTTGAAGAGATCTCTAGTCTTTCTCATTCCTTTGTTTTCCTCTATTTCTTTGCATTGATTGCTGAGGAAGGCTTTCTTATCTCTCCTTGCTCTTCTTTGGAACTCTGCATTCAAATGGGTATATCTTTCTTTTTCTCCTTTGCCTTTCACTTCTCTTCTCTTCATGGCTATTTGTAAGGCCTCCTCAGACCACTATTTTGCCTTTTTGAATTTCTTTTCCTTGGGGATGGTTTTGATCCCTGCCTCCCGTACAATGTCAGGAACCTCCATCCATAGTTTTCAGCCTTATCTTAACTAATAAGAATGATAAAATAATCAGAAGTTTGTTATGCTGGTTTTATTTCATTATTTCTAATTGGTATTAAAATATATAATTATTAATGTTTTCTGCATAGCATCTAAAATAATTTTGAGTGATAACCTATAGTTATTTTTGAAACCCTGTGTTTCAGAAACACCAGTAGAATAGTCCTCACTGAAGTATACATTGCTAATACACATCATTTCCTGGTGGCCACTTTTGATAGATGATCCCATACCTGGAAAGGGTGGGGAAGAAAATCTATGGATATAAAAAGTGTTTAGAAAGGAGAAATTAGAGGGAAGTGAGGAGCAGTCCTGTCCAAGGCATTATCTCATCCTGGCCAGCCTTAGATGAGTGAGATGGAGCCAGAGGTATTATGACTATTAACTTTCTGGGTGGGATCTAGGAATGGAGGATCACAGGGCTCTCTTTGAGGTCCTGAACCATATGTTCAGACACCCAAAATTTTAGCCACTCATGACTCCAGGATGAGGGTTCTACTTGCCTCCTCTAGGCTGGCTCACAGCATAGACCCCCCTCAGAGAGAACCAACCCTCATGGGGCATTTCCCAGTAGACACCACACACAGGATTGTGTTCAACCCTGTAGTGTCCATACTGGTTGGAAACACAAATTAACTAGCACCATGAAGACGGGGTAAGGATGACACAAGATGGCAAGTGCCAGGTGTTAGAGAAGCAAACTTTCTGTCAAGACTATCTTATTCACCCAAGAAAAGTGGCTCCATGATAAAGTCACTTCATATGTGCTTATATATGTTATTTTAAATGCAAAAACAAAACCCCACAACCAAAATCAGATTAATGAAAGTGAGTGTTTAGGGTTGGAAAGCATTGATTTAGAGGTAGCAGAGGTCCCTGAGAGCTGTCAGAGAAAATTCTGTTCCGAGCTTTTCTAGGTATCTGTAACCTCAGGCACCCAGAGCTCTGCCATAGTGATGCTTTCCCTGCCAGTCTTTGGCTCTGTCCTTCCTGGTCATTATCCTAAACAAAGCCTGCCAGAGATCATGATGATGATCTCTCCTGCTCTGGCCAACTCCTAAGTTCTATCATCTCATGTCCAGGTCATGACCTCAGGACAACTATCCCAAACATGGCCCTGAATGCCTGTAGAAGAGCTGTCTTGAGCATGTGGCCTCTTCTCTTGCAGAGCTTTCAGGAAACCTGTGTGGATCCAGAGCTGAATAGGACATACAGGTTATTGATAGGCAGCTGGGCAGGAAGGATTTAATCTCCAAACCCACCATGGGTTAGTTGTGGGCCTGCCAAGCATCCAGGCTGAGCTTGTGGGAGCACCACAGGGCAGCAGTTAATCAGAGATCTGCTTCTAGGAGTGTGAATGACCTGACTGATGACCCAAGATGAGCTAAGTGTCTGGGACGGTTCACATGTACAGGCCTGAGACACAGAGGAGACAATGATCAATCCCTGCTTCATCCTTTAATCCACATTGGTTGATAACAATAATCCAGCAAAATTCAACGGGGCTGGGGAGGGGTTCTTTTGCACTCTGATTAAATGAAGCAGGAAGGCATCCTCCGCGTTTTGTAAATTGTATTTTTCCTAGTTGGTCAGTGATGATTAGCTCATGTTTACCCCGAATTAACTTTTGCCATCGTCTTGCATACCCATGAAACTTGGTTTCCTGCAAGATGACTGGTCAGTAAATCTCCCTATTGTGCCCTCTGGCCACTCCCCGAACAATCTTGCCTCTGATCCTTTCAGTGCCGATTTCCCTCTAGGTTCCTTTCTCACCTTTGTTAATAGAAAAGGGAAAAAGAATTATTCCAAGAATTTAGACTTTTAGTAACTTAGAATATTCTTTTTCCTGATTCTATAAAACCCAAATTTTTCCTCTTTGTCCCTTGAAAGAAAGAAAAAAGGAAGAAAAGAAGGAAGGAGAGAAAGAAGAGTGAGAACAGAGGAACACATTTCTTCTCTTCACAAGAAGTAAATCTTTTCCCAAGTAAAAGAAATAAATGTACATTTGTATGTAATTTAGCTCATTACAAAGGTAATAGAATCACGTTACAGAAAAGTAGGAAAAAGAAAAAGAAAAAAAAAAAAACCCATAATAGTAACAACATAACAGAATTGCTGTTAGCAGGCTGGGATGTTTTCTGCTAGTCTTTCTGCTAAGCACCACTTTTAAAATCTAGCTATAATTCTATGGTATATACATTTTTTTCCTCTTTATTTAATGTTAAGCCATGAGATTTTTCATTGTGCTATGTGGCCTTTAAAACCATAGTTTTTAATGATTGTATAATGTTTCCTCCAGTGGAAAAAAATGCCAATTAAAAAAGCCAATCTTTGTTTTCATATCTAGATTGATGGTAATTTAAAAAGGAATCACCGTATCACTGAAATGATACTGTTCAAGCAAATGCTCCCACTTACCCCTACTTTTGCATTCTTTTATGAGGATCTCATCAGAAATCTGATGACCAAACAAAGCCCATGGACATTTTAAGGTGCCTGATTCACCATTTGAACTAAAAGCACCTGTGGCCATGAAGTCCTCACCATGGGTGTTGGAGGGACCACAGCACACCCTCACTATGCTTCTCCCTCATTTTTTCTCCTTCCACAAAGGTGGAAAAGAGCTGCCTGTCACAGATTTCTTATTATTTGCCCCCAGTCTAAAGCCAGAAAAGCTTCATTTATCTTGCAAGTGGTTTTCATTCTGTTCTCATCGTTCAATTGCTCAGTCATGTCCAACTCTGTGACCCCCATGGACTGCAGCATGCCAGGCTCCCCTGTGCTCCACTATATCCCAAAGTCTGCTCAAACTCATGTTTATTGAGTCGGTGATGCCATCCAAACATCTCATTCTCTGTTGTCCCCTTCTCGTCCTGCCTTCAATCTTTCTCAGCATCAGGGTCTTTACCAATGAGTTGGCTCTTCCCAAAAGGTGGCCGAAGTATTGGGTGTTTCAACTTCAGTATCAGTCCTTTCAAATAAGGGTTGATTTCCTTTATGACTGACTGATTTGATCTCCTTGCAGTCCGAGGGGCTCTCAAGAGTCTTCTCCAGTACCACAGTTCAAAAGCATCAATTCTTTGGCGCTCAGCCTTCTTTATGATCTAACTCTCACATCTGTACATGACTACTGGAAAAATCATAGCTTTGACTATATGGACCTTTGTCAGCAAAGTGATATCTCTGCCTTTTAATGTGCTGTCTAGGTTTGCCATAGCTTTTCTTCCAACGAGAAGCATCTGTTGTTCATGGCTGCAGTCACCATCTGCAGTGATTTTGGAGCCCAAGAAAATAAAATCTGTTGCTGTTTCTGTTTTCCTCCCATCTATTTGCTATGGAGTGATGGGACTGAATGCTATGATCTTAGTTTTCTGAATGTTGTGTTTAAGCCAGATTTTCTACTCTTGTCTTTCACCATCATGAAGAGGCTCTTTAGTTCCTCTTTGCCTTTCTGCCATAAGGGTGGTATCACCTGCATATCTGAGGTTGTTGATATTTCTCCTGGCAATCTTGATTCCAGCTTGTGCTTCATCTAGCCTGACATTTCATATGATGTATTTTGCATATAAGTTAAATAAGCAGGGTGACAACATACAGCTTTGATGTACTCCTTTCCCAATTTTGAACCAGTCCATTGTTCCATGTCCAGTTTTAACTGTTGCGTCTTGACTTGCATACAGGTTTCTGAGGAGACAGGTAAGGTGGTCTGGTATTCCCATCTCTAAGAATTTTCTACAGTTTGTTGTGGTCCACACAGTCAAATGCTTTAGTGTAGTCAATGAAGTAGAAGTAGATTTTTTTTTACATTCTATCACTTTTTCTATGATACAGCAAATGTTGGCAATTTGATCTCCTGTTCCTCTGTCTTTTCTACATCCTGTACATCTGGAAGTTCTGAGTTCACGTACTGTTGAAGCGTAGCTTGAAGGATTTTGAGCATTACCTTGCTAGTGTGTACCAGCACTGGAGTGACTGTGAGGAGATACCCCACATCCAAGGGCAAAGAAGAAGCCCCACAAAGATGGTAGGAGAGGCAAAATCACATTTAGAATAAAACCACATACCCATCAGAGATGCTCAGAGGGCTCAAACAAACGTTGTGTGCACCAGAACCCAGAGAATCCACAGAGACTAAGACAGAACTGTGTTTGAATGTCTCCTTCAGAGGTATGGGTCAGCAGTGGACTGCTGTAGGGGCAGAGGCTCTGGGTGCAGCAGACCTGGGTATGGCATAAGCCTTCTTGAAGGTGGTCACCATTAACCCCACCATAGAGCCGCCAGAACTTACACAGGACTGGGGAAACAGACTCTTGGAGGGCATAAATAGAACCTTGTATGCACCAGGACTCAGGAGAAAGAAGCAGTGACCCTACAAGAGACTTACCCAGACTTGCCTGTGAGTGTCCAAGAGTCTCTGTCAGAGGTTTGGATCGGTGGTGGCCTGCTGCAGGGTCAGGGACACTGAGTGTAGCAGTGCATGCATGAGACCTTTTGAAGGAGGTCCTTATTATATTCATTACCTCCACCATAGTTTGGCCCCAGGTAAACAACAGGGAGGGAACACAACCCCACCCTTCAACAGAAAATTGTATTAAAATTTTTCGGAGCATGGCCCCACCCATCTGAATAAGACCCAGTTTCTCCCTCAGTCAGTCTCTCCCATCAGGAAACTTCCACAAGCCTCTTATCCTTCTCCATCAGAGTGCAGACAGATTAAAAATGACAATCACAGAAAACTAACCAATGTGATCACATGGACCACAGCCTTGTCTAACTCAGTGAAACTACGAGCCATGCCGTGTAGGGCCACCCAAGACGGATAGGTCATGGTGGAGAGTTCTGACAAAATGTGGTCCCATGGAGAAGGGAATGGCAAACCACTTCTGTATTCTTGCCTTGAAAACCCCATGAACAGTATGAAAATGCAAAAAGATAAGACCCTGAAAGATGAACTCCCCAGGTCAGTAGGTGTCCAATATGCTACTGGAGATCAGTGGAGAAATAACTCTAGAAAGAATGAAAGGACAGAGCCAAAGCAAAAACAACACCCAGTTGTGGATGTTACTGGAAATGGAAGTAAAGTCCTATGCTGTAAAGAGCAATATTGCACAAGAACCTGGAATGTTAGGTCCATGAATCAAGGCAGATTGGAAGTGGTCAAACAGGAGATGGCGGGAGTGAACACCAACATTTTAGGAATCAGGGAACTAAAATGGACTGGAATGGGTGAATTTAACTCAGATGACCATTATATCTACTACTGTGGTAAGAATCCCTTAGAAGAAATGGAGTAGCCTTCATAGTCAACAAGAGTCCAAAATACAGTTCAGTTCAGTTCAGTTCCTCAGTCGTGTCTGACTCTTTGCAACCCCATGAACCGCAGCATGCCAGGCCTCCCCGTCCATCACCAACTCGTGAAGTCTACCCAAACCCATGTCCATTGAGTCGGTGATGCCATCCAACCATCTCATCCTGTGTCGTCCCCTTCTCCTCCTGCCTTCAATAATTCCCAGCATCAAGGTCTTTTCCAATGAGTCAGCTCTTCACATCAGGTGGCCAAAGTATTGGAGTTTCAGCCTTAGCCTCAGTCCTTCCAATGAACACCCAGGGCCGATCTCCTTTAGGATGGACTGGTTTGATCTTCTTGCAGTCCAAGGGACTCTCAAGAGTCTTTTCCAACACCACAGTTCAAAAGCATCAATTCTTTGGAGCTCAGCTTTCTTTATAGTCCAACTCTCACACCCATACATGACTACTGAAAAAAACCATAGCCTTGACTAGACGGAACTTTGTTGGCAAAGTAATGTCTCTGCTTTTTAATATGCTTTCTAGGTTGGTCATAACTTTTCTTCCAAGGAGTAAGCATCTTTTAATTTCATGGCTGCAGTCACCATCTGCAGTGATTTTGGAGCCCCCAAAAATAAAGTCAGCCACTGTTTCCCCTGTTTCCCCATCTATTTGCCATGAAGTGATGGGAATGGATGCCATGTTCTTAGTTTTCTGAATGTTGAGCTTTAAGCCAACTTTTTCACTCTCCTCCTTCACTTTCATCAACAGGCTTTTTAGTCCCTGTTCACTTTCTGCCATAAGGGTGGTGTCATCTGCATATCTGAGGTTATTGATATTTCTATCAGCAATCTTGATTCCAGCTTGTGCTTCCTCCAGCCCTGTGTTTCTCATGATTTATTCTGCATATAAGTTAAATAAGCAGGGTGACATTATACAGCCTTGACATACTCTTTTTCCTATTTGGAACCAGACTGTTGTTCCATGTCCAGTCTAACTGCTGCTAACAACAGTTCTAACTGTTGCTTCCTGACCTGCATACAGATTTCTCAAGAGGCAGGTCAGGTTGTCTGGTATTCCCATCTCCTTCAGAATTTTCCACAGTTTATTGTGATCCATGCAGTGCTTGGATGCAATCTCAAAAATGACGGAATGATCTCTGTTCATTTCCAAGGCAAACCATTCAATATCACAGTAATCCAAGACTATTCCATGACCAGTAATGCTAAAGAAACTGAAGTTGAACGGTTCTATGAAGACCTACAAAACTTTCTAGAACTAACACCCCCAAAAGGTGCTATTTTCATTATAGGGAACTGGAATGCAAAAGTAGGAAGTCCAGAAATACCTGGAGTAACAGGCAAATTTGGCCTTGGAGTACAGAATGAAGCAGGGCAAAGGCTAATAAAGTTTTGCCAAGAGAACACACTGGTCATAGCAGACACCCTTTTCCAACAACACAAGAAAAGACTCTACACATGGACATCACCAGATGGTCAATATTGAAATCAGATTGACTATATTATTTGTAGCCAAAGATGGAGAAGCTCTATACAGTCAGCAAAAACAAGACCAGGAGCTGACTGTGGCTCAGATCATGAACTCCTTATTGCCAAATTCAGACTTACATTGAAGAAAGTAGGGAAAACCAATAGACCATTCAGGTATGACCTAAATCAAATCCCTTATGATTATACAGTGGAAGTGACAAATAAATTCAAGGGATTAGATCTGACAGACAGAGTGCATGAAGAACTATGGATGGAGGTTCATGACATTGTAAAGGAGGCAATGATCAAGGTCATCCCCAAGAAAAAGAGATGCAAAAAGGCAAAATGCTTGTCTGAGGAGGCCTTACAAAAAGCTGTTTAAAGAAGGGAAACTAAAGGCAAAGGAGAAAAAGAAAGATATACCTATTTGAATGCAGAGTTCCAAAGAAGAGCAAGGAAAGATAAGAAAGCCTTCCTCAGTGATCACTGCAAAGAGATAGAGGAAAATAATAGAATGGGAAAGACTAGAGATCTCTTCAAGAAAATTAGAGATACCAAGGGAACATTTCATGCAAAGATGGGCTCAATAAAGGACAGAAATGGTATGGACCTAACAGAAGCAGAAGATATTAAGAAGAGGTGGCAAGAATACACAGAAAAACTATACAAAAAGATCTTCATGACCCAGATAATCAAGATGGTGTGATCACTCACCTAGAGCCATCCATCCTGGAATGTGAAGTCAAGTGGGCCTTAGGAAGCATCACTATGAACAAAGCTAGTGGAGGTGATGGAATCTTGGTTGAGTTATTTCAAATCCTAAAAGATGATGCTGTGAAAGTATGCCAGCATATTTGGAAAACTCAGCAGTGGCCACAGGACTGGAAAAGGTCAGTTTTCATTCCAATCCCAAAGAAAAGCAATGCCAAAGAATGCTCAAACTATCAAACAATTGCTCTCATCTCACACTGTGATAGTCAGTGTGATATCTCATTACTATGATAATCACACACTAGCAAAGTAATGCTCAAATTTGCCAAGCCAGGCTTCAATAGTACATGAAGCATGAACTTCCAGATGTTCAAGCTGGATTTATAAAAGGCAGAGAAACCAGAGACAAAATTGCCAACATCTGTTGTATCATTGAAAAAGCGAGAGAGTTCCAGAAAAACATCTACTTCTGCTTTATTGACTATGTCAAAGGCTTTGACTGTGTGGATAGCAACAAACTGGAAAATTCTTAAAGAGATGGGAATACCAGACCACCTGACCTGCCTCTTGAGAAATCTGTATTCAGGTTAGGAAGCAACAGTTAAAAGTGGACATGGAACAACAGACTCGTTCCAAATTGGGAAAGGAGTACATCAAGGCTGTATATTGTCACCCTGCTTATTTAACTTATATACAGAGTACATCATTGAAATGCTGGGCTGGATGAAGCACAAGCTGGAATCAAGATTGCCAGGAGAAATATCAATAACTTCAAATATGCAGATGACACCACCCTGAAAGTGAAGAACTAAAGATCCTCTTTATGAAAGTGAAAGAAGAGAGTGAAAAAGTTGGCTTAAAACTAAATATTCAGAAAACTAAGATCATGGCCTCTGGTTCCATCACTTAATGGCAAATAGATGGGAAAACAATGGAAACAGTGACAGACTTAATTTTTGGGGGGCTCCAAAACCACTGCAGATGGTAACTGCAGCCATGAAATTAAAAGATGCTTGCTCCTTGGAAGAAAAGTTGTGACCAACCTAGACAGCATATTAAAAAGCAGAGGCCAACAAAGATCCATCTAGTCAAAAGTGTGATTTTTCCAGTAGTCATGTATGGATGTATGAGTTGGACTATGAAGAAAGCAGACTGCCAAAGAATTGATGCTTTTGAACTATGGTGTTGGAGGAGACTCTTGAGAGTCTCTTAGACTACAAGGAGATCCAACAAGTAAATTCTAAAGGAAATCAGTCCTGAATACTCATTGTAAGTACTGATGCTGAAATTGAAACTCCAATACTTTGGCCACCTTATGTGAAGAATTGACTCATTGGAAAAGACCCTGATGCTTGGAAAGACTGAAAGCAGGAGGAGAAGGGGATGACAGAATGAGATTCTTGGATGGCACTACTGACTCAATGGACATGAGTGAGTAAACTCCAGGAGTTGGTGATGGACAGGTAGGCCTGGCATGCTGCAGTCCATGGGGTCACAAAGAGTCAGACATGACTGAGCAACTGAACTGAACTGAACTTGCTAGTGTGTGAAATTAGTGAAATTGTACAGTACATTGAACCTTTTTTGGCATTGCCTTTCTTTGGGATTGGATTGACCATTTCCAGTCCTGTGGCCACTGCTGAGTTTCCCAAATTTGCTGGCATATTGAGTGCAGCACTTTCACAGCATCATCTTTTAGGATTTGATGTAGCTCAGCTGAAGTTCCATTACCTCCACTAGCTTTGTTTATAGTGATGCTTCCTAAGACCCACTTTATTTCACACTCCAGGATGTCTGGCTCTTACTTAGTGACCACACCATCGTTATCTGGGTCATTAAGACCTTTTTTTGTATAGTTTTTCTGTGTATTCTTGTCAACTCTTCATGCTGTTTAGTTCAGTTCAGTTGCTCATTCATGTCCGACCCTTTGCGATCCCATGGACTACAGCATGCCAGGCTTCCCTGTCCATCTCCAACTCCCAGAGCTTGCTGAAACTCATGTCCATCGAGTCGGTGATGTCATTCAACCATTTCATCCTGTGTTGTCCCCTTCTCCTCCTGCCTTCAATCTTGCCCAGCATCAGGGTCTTTTCCAATGAGTTAGTTCTTTTCATCATGTGGCCAAAGTATGGAGCTTCAGCGTCAGCATCAGTCCTTCCAATGAATATGCAGGACTGATTTCCTTTAGGATTGATTGGTTTGATCTCCTTGCAGTCCAAGGGACTCTCAAAAGTCTTATCCAACACCACAGTTCAAAAACATCAGTTCTTTGGTGCTCAGCTTTCTTTCTGGTCCAACTCTTAGATTCATGCATGACTACTGGAAAAACCATAGCTTTGACTATCTGGACCTTTGTTGGCAAAATGATATTTCTGCTTTTTAAAAATTTAATACCCTGTCTAGGTTTGTCATAGCTTTCCTTCCAAGGAGCAAGCGTCTTTTAATTTCATGGCTGCAGTCACCATCTGCAGTGATTTTGGAGCCCAGGAAAATAAAGCATGTCAGTGCTTCCGTATCTATATACCATGAAGTGATGGGACCAAGGCCATGATCTTCATTTTTTGAATGTTGAGTTTTAAGCCAGCTCTTTCATTTTTCTCTTTCACTTTCATCAAGAGGTTTTTCAGTTCCACTTTCACTTCATGCTGTAGCAGATGTATTTAAAAGTGATGGTCTTTGGTCCTTCACCTCAGCTGAAGTTCAGCAGGTGTGGAACACAAAAGGTTAATGATGAGATAAAGGGCTGTGGGCCAGCTAGGAGGGGGATTTGGAACATAGATCAGCACAACTGTTGGTGTCAGAATGACTATAATAGATCCAGGAGAATTTTATTGAGTAGTTATGTGTATTAGCCACTGTGATGGGTTTGATTGGATACACAGAGGTATCCCATCAAATAGATACTTGCATGAATGTCTATTTTTCCAGTAGTCAAGTACTTAAAACTACCTTTCAAAAAATGAAGATCATGGCATCTGATCCTATCACTTCATGGCAAATAGATGGGGAAACAATGGAAACAGTGACACTACTTTGCTGACAAAGCTCCATTTAGTCAAATCTATGGTTTTCCAGTAGTCGTGTATGGATGTGAGAGTTGGACCATTAAGAAAGCTGAATGCAGAAGAATTGATGTTTTTGAACTGTGGTGTTGGAGAAGACTTTTGAGAGTCCCTTGGACTGCAAGGAGATCAAATCAGTCAGTCCTAAGGGAAATCAGTCCTGCATATTCATTGGAAGAACTGATGCTGAAGCTGAAGCTCCAGTACCTTGGCCACCTGATGAAAATTATTGACTTGTTGGAAAAGACCCTGATGTTGGGAAAGACTGAAGGCAGGACGAGAAGGCGACAACAGAGGATGAGATAGTTGAAGGGCATCACTGACTCAATGGACATAAGTTTGAGCAAGCTCTGGGAGTTGGTGATGGACAAGGAAGCCCAGGGTGCAGCATTCCATGGGGTCACAAAGAGTCGGGCACGACTGAGTGACTGAACTGGGCTGAACTGATGAGTGTCTATAATCATCTATAGTAAGTATAGAGCTACTATAGAAGGGTTTTGCAGCTTGTTGGGAAATGAGAGTCCTTTGAATAAATGTTACAAAGACAGAAGAAGGGGAACAAAGGGGTCAGGATGAGCCAGCAGTTTATACCCTCAGAGAAGAATCTCTGTACTTTAGGCACATGCTTTCAATGTTCATTTTGATATGATCATGTGATTGTGGAAGATGGAGTAGGAAGTGAATTGTGGCACCTTCACTTCTGCTTGTGTGAGTGCTAGGTTGCTTCATTCAAGTCGGACTCTTTGTGACCCCATGATCTATAGCTGGCCAGGCTCCTCTATCCATGGGATGCTCCAGGCAAGAATACTGGAGTGGGTTCCCATTTCTTCTTCCATGGGTTCTTCCCCACCCTCCTGCATTGGCAGACAGGTTGTTTACATCTAGCACCACTTGGGAAGCCCATGGCACCTTCACTAACATAAGATTAATTCTGATTGCAGAAGAAGGTAAGGTCTGTATACAGGTGTCTGAGTAAAGCATTTACATACTCACTGACCATTCACTGACATATGAGAGTGAGCATATGTATTGATTGGGGGGGTGGGGAGGTGACAGATGCAGGGAGCACAAGATGTTAGCTTTTGCTCTGTAGCATCCCTATGGTTCCAAAGACTGAAGAATCAAGAAATGCCTGCCCTCGAAAATCTTCTGACCTAACAGTAGGTTTACAATGAAGGGCTGAATATCAGATTAAGTAACAGATGACAGGAGTGGAATATTAAGGGAAATTAGGTACTGTACATACCGAGGTATATGTGGTTCTTTAGATCTTGCCACATAATATATCTATTCTTTCACATGTCTCTTATAAAATGATTAATTTAATTGTGGGGTTTTAAAATAGAAACTGGCCTTTATCATTTGAGAGGACTTAGTAACATGTTAGACTATGATACGGAGAAGGCAATGGAACCCCACTCCAGTACTTTTGCCTGGAAAATCTCATGGATGGAGGAGCCTGGTAGGCTGCAGTCCATGGGGTCGCTAGAGTCAGACATGACTGAGCGACTTCACTTTCACTTTTCACCACCATGCATTGGAGAAGGAAATGGCAACCCACTCCAGTGTTCTTGCCTGTAGAATCCCAGGGATGGGGAAGCCTGGTGGGCTGCCGTCTATGGGGTTGCACAGAGTCGGACATGACTGAAGCAACTTAGCAGCAGCAGCAGCAGACTATGATAATGGAATCAAACATCCTCCTTTAATTTAAAATGCATAAAAATTCTAGATTTAAAAACAACAAAAACAAAATTTTGGTGAAATTGCATTTGCTGGCTTGAAAGAAGGAAGAACTAATCTGAGATGTAAGGGGAAAGAAAGGGAAATGAAAGCTACTGTGAGTGAATGGATAATGGGGAGCCCATGCCCAGGAACTCATGGGAGTTCAGGTTTCACATGGCCTGGGCTTATGGTATCTGCATGAGGATCAGTTATATGGTTTCCAAACCATGGATGATGGAGGGAGGAGGAGTTCTATATAAAGCCTGAAAAAGTCAAAGAGCATCCCTGCTCATAAAATATAGACCAGAAAATTTCACCCTTTTGCCAAAGAAAGCAACATGGAAGCCTGTCATATATCCAGAGACTTAAGCAGATAGGAACAAAAATCATTTGAGAAACCTAATCCTTAAGCCTGAACTGCATAGAAGTATGTGATCCAAATTTACACTACCTGTCTGATGTGGGACGTCCAAGCTGAGAATTTATCATAAACCAGGTCAAGGACCATTGAAACTCTATAGGCTACAGTAAAAGCAAATATAAAACTTCTCAGCAGGAATCCTTTCATAATCCAGGGCACACAGAATTCCAGAGACCTAACATCCCTGATGAAGAGGGACTCATAATAAAAAACAGACAAACATCATAAATCAAACTACCACACATCAGGCTCAGGAGACACCACAAACAGGAATTCCTATCTGCTACTGGCTGGAGTGTCAAAAGATAAAACTACACCAGAAAAATTTAGCAAGACCCAGTACATTTGAGTATGGGCACATGGTGTACCCAGAAAACTGTACAAGGCATATGCTCTTGAAAATTCTCTTACATGTATATAAGAAGATGTGGCCAAAGATGTTCACTGCCCCATTGTTTGTAAAAATAAATTACAACAATAACAGAAAACTCCAAAAGGTCAGAATGGGAATGAATTTAAGTAAAGTGTGATTTATGTACATTAGGATAAAAGTGAAAGTCAAAGTGTTAGTTGCTCAGTCGTGTCTGACTCTTTGCGACCCCACAGACTGTAGCCCGCTAGGCTCCTTTGTCCATGAGATTCTCTAGGCAAGAATACTGGAATGCATTGCCGTTTTCTTCTGCAGGGGATGTTCCCAACCCAGGGATCAAACTCAGGTCTCCCTCAATGCGGGCAGATTCTTTACCTTCTGAGCCACCAAGAATGCTTATGTTAGGATACTGTCAAGTCATTAAAATGAATGAGCATATCCAAATGTATAAATCTTAAAAACATGATGTCAAGTGAACATGGCAAGTTCTCAAGTTTCTCAAGGATAAGCATAACATACTATTAATATAAATTAAAAGTTAATAAATACTGTATACTGATATGAACATGTGCAAATATAGTAAAAGCATAAAACAGAAAAAATATATCAGTCTAAGAAAAGTAATTTCCTTTTGTGTGGTATGGAAGGTGAAAGACTTGATTCAAATCTAGGTCTGACTTTGAAACTAAATACTAAAAATATAGGATAGGAGCTCCCTGCAAACCAATACATTTTGTTTTTAACAGTAAAAACAAAAACCCTCTCCAAATATTGTTTTTTTCCTGCATAATTTTTAAAAAGAAATAATGCATTATAGAGTCCTTTGACGCTCCATTTACATATCAATTCCATCCACCCCCATATCCTTGTATTTCTATGCTCTCTGTTTCCTTTTCAAATGTAAACCAAGGTCAAATCATACATTTAATCACTCCCACCACACCAGGAAAGAATAAAGCATAATAAGATATTTCTTTTTTGGAAAAAAAGTAGGGACTGGGGAAATAATGCTGTTGGCATTAGTGAATGTCATGTACCATACCCTCCTGGGTGAACATTCCAAGGACGCTCTGATAGAGGAGGGAGTTCCTTACTGGGTCAAAATGGCTGTCTTTGATCTGATTTGAAAGCATTTCCCTTATCTAATGTTCTCCACAACCACGTGTAAGCTGGGCAGGGGCTATATTTCTTTTCTAGGAGCTGTATTTATGGTCATAGATCATTTCCTGTTTTAGGGAGTCTAGGGCATTGGGGCGGACCTTAGGGACTGAGCAATTACGAGCTTTTGTTTTCAGGTTTTGAAGTTGGACTAATTAGCCAGTCAGTTAGATTTCTAGAAACTTCAAGGGATATTAAGCAAAGCTAGAGATGTTATGGAGTCATGGTCTATGAAGTTTGACCATTTTTTCATAGTGTCTATCTCTTAGCAACAAGCTCAAGAGCTCTGTGCATGCTCCCAGCCCTGGGCTTAACTGCTTCCATTTTATCCCCTCAAATAATGAATCAAGGCAAAGCTAATATGATCCTTACTCTGGAGCTGTTTACAATGGGGGCAACTGTATGTTTTGAGCAGCAAGTGAACCACTGGAGGTGTTGCTGGGCTCACTCCACAATTCTGATTTTTTCTAGGTCTCAATCTTAATTGCCTCTGCATTTCCCACCTAATTACCTTGACTTAAACTAACTTCAGCTTTGGGAAGACAGTATCTGACTCTTAGCCCTCTTATATTGCTGGCCTCTGTCTCTAAGCAAGGCTCTGTAAGCTTCCATTTCTGCTTGTAGATTGGCGAGCCTGTGTTGAAATAGAAACTCACTCTAATATCATGATAGTGTTTTCTTCTAAGCTGAATCTCAAAGCATAACATGTGATGGTTTAACTAGCTCTTTTGCAAGCCCATAAAAGGATTACCAACTTGAATACAGGAGCAGGAATCTTCACTATATCTTAGTCCACCTAAATTTAGCCACTTCCAAGTAGGTCTGTTGCTCATAGCATCCCATACCTAGTATCAATGTATTGGTTATACCCTTTAAGAGAAAGGAAAAGAATTCAAACTATTTTAAAAAAGAGCCCAGGAATGAAACTGACCCATGTTTAGTAAGTAAAAGAAGTATGGATATGAAAACAAGCTAGACCCTGTGGGGCTCCTGGGCACAGGAGCCTTTCTGTATCCCCCATTTCTTATTTGTGGCTTCTCTGGTGGCTCAGCAGTAAAGAATCTGCCTGCCAATGCAGGAGACTTGGGTTCCCAACCTTAGGGTCTGGAAGATATCCTGTAGAAGGAAATGACAACCAACTCCAGTATTCTTGCCATGGACAGAGGAGCCTTGTGGGCTACAGTCCGTCCATGGGCAGCCAAGACACAACTTAGGGGCTAAACAACAACAACAGCATTTCTTGTTTGTAGAGAACAAACTCCAGGCTCCATGACATTCCCTAAGTTCCAAAGGACAGAAAGTAGGGAAAATCACTAGGCCATTCAGGTATGATCTAAGTTAAATCCCTTATGATTATGCAATGGAAGTGACAAATAGATTCAAGAGATTAAATCTGATAGAGTGCCTGAGGAATTATGGATGGAGGTCTGTAACACTGTACAGGAGGCAGGGATCAAAACCATCCCTAAGAAAAAGAAATGCAAAAAAGGCAAAGCGGTTGTCTGAGGAGGCCTTACAAACAGCTGAGAAAAGAAGAGAAGCAAAAAGCAAAGAGAAAAGGAAAGATATACCCATCTGAATGCAGAGTTCCAAAGAAAGCAAGCAGAGACAAGAAAGTCTTCTTAAGTGAACAATGCAGAGAAATAGAGGAAAATAATAAAATGGGAAAGACTAGAGATCTCTTCAAGAAAATTAGAGATATCCAGGGAACATTTCATGTAAAGATAGGCACAATAAAGGACAGAAATGGTATGGACCTAATGGAAAGAGAAAATATTAAGAAGAGGTGGCAAGAATACACAGAAAAACTACACAAAAAAGTCTTAATGACCTGGACACCATGATGGTGTGATCACTCGCCTAGAGCCAGATATCCTGGAGAGTGAAGTCAAGTGGGCCTTAGGACGCATCACTACAAACAAAGCTAGTAGAGGTGATGGAATTCCAGCTGAGCTATTTTAAATCCTAAAAGACAATGCTGTGAAAGTGCTGCACTCAATACGCCAGCAAATTTGGAAAACTCAGCAGTGGCCACAGGACTAGAAGATGTCAGTTTTCATTCCAGTCCAGAAGAAGGGCAATGCCAATCTACTGCACAATTGCACTAATTTCACATGCTAGCAAGGTAATGCTCAAAATCCTTCAAGCTGGGCTTCAACAGCATGTGAACTGAGAACTTCTATATGTAGAAGCTGGATTTAGAAAAGGCAGAGGAACCCAAGATCAAATTACCAATATTCACTGAATCATAGAAAAAATGAGGGAATTCCAGAAAAGTATCTGCTCTGCTTCATTGACTATGATAAGTACTTTGACTGTGTAGATCACAATAAACTGTGAAAAATTCTTCAAGTGATGGGAATACAAAACCACCTTATCTACCTCCTGAGAAACCTGTATGGAGGTCAAGAAGCAGTAGTTAGAACCAGACATGAAATAATGTACTCGTTCAAAATTGGGAAAGGAGTACGTCAAGGCTGTATGTTGTCATCCTGCTTATTTAACTTATATTCAGAGTACATCATGTGAAATGCTGGGCTGGATGAAGCTCAAGCTGAAATTAAGATTGCCAGGAGAAATAACAATAACTGCAGATATGCAGATGGCATCACCCCAGTGGCAGAAAGTAAAGGGAAACTAAAGAGCCTATTGATGAAAATGAAAGAGGGATTGAAACACCTGGCTTTAAGTTCAACATTCTAAAAACTAAGATCATGGCCTCTGGTCCCAATCACTGTGGTCAGTGACTGCACCCATGAAATTAAAAGATGCTTGCTCCTTGGAAGAAAGGCTATGACAAACCTAGACACCATATTAAAAAGCAGAGCCATCACTTTGCTGAAAAAAGTCCATATAGTCAGAGCTATGGTTTTTCCAGTGGTCATGTATGGATGTGAGAGCTGGACTATAAAGAAGGCTGAGCACCGAAGAATTGATGCTTTTGAACAGTGGTGCTGAGGGGACAACAGAGGATGAGATATTTGGATGGCATCACCAATTCAGTGGACATGCTACTGCTAAGTTGCTTCAGTCGTGTCTGACTCCGTGTGACCCCATAGACAGCAGCCCACCAGGCTCCCCCGTCCCTGGGATTCTCCAGGCAAGAGTACTGGAGTGGGGTGCCATTGCTGACATGAGTTTGAGCCAACTCTGAGAGATAGTGGATGACAAGGAAACCTGGCATGCTGCAGTCCATGGGATGGCAAAAAGGCAGACTGGACTGAGCTTTGAACAACAACAAATAGGGAAAGGAGTGGATGTAGAGACAAGGGAAGAGCAGTGAAGAAACAGTATTACAGCCTTGGGATAGGGTCCTGGTTATTCCTCAAGGATACACATAACAAGACCTTTACATTCTTTACAGAACTAAAATCCCCCCAAAATGGAAGATGTTAGCATTTTTCACTCCAGAGAAAACCTTTTGAGACCAGATTAAGAAGTACAGACCTTACATATACCCTAATCTTATCAGCAACCCTACATTTGAACCAATGCTATAACTCCTTGCCATATCTTTCTAGACTGGGACATATAGATTTAAGGAGTGAACCCACTATGTCCCTTTTGCCTGGCAAAGTGATAAAGCTATTCTTTTCTACTCGACCCCAAAACTCTGCCTCTGAGATTCAATTTGGCACTGGTGCATAAGGGCCAAGGTTTTGGCATCAAGTAGTCTTAGGTAGGAGAAGGCAATGGCACCCTACTCCAGTACTCTTGCCTGGAAAATCCCATGGACAGAGGAGCCTGGTGGGCTGCAGTCCATGGAGTCGCTAAGAGTTGGACACGACTGAGCGACTTCACTTTCACTTTTCACTTTCATGCATTGGAGAAGGAAATGGCAACCCACTCCAGTGTTCTTGCCTGGAGAATCCCAGGGACAGCAGAGCCTGGTGGGCTGCTGTCTCTGGAGTCGCACAGAGTCAGACATGACTGAAGCGATTTAGCAGCAGCAGCAGCAGCCTTAGGTAGCCTGGATCCAAAAGTTCAAATAGCCTCATCAGGAACCTGCATATTTTTCTCTATCTCTTTGCTCATTTGTCCTCAGTGTTGGCTTCATTCTCAAGCAGACCCTCCATTCTCAAGCAGACCCTTTCTACCCTCCATGGGGTAGAAAGATGCTCATCTGTATTTCTTGGCTTATGTGTATGTTCAGTTCAGTTCAGTTCAGTCACTTAGTCGTGTCTGACTCTTTGCAACCCCATGAACTGCAGCATACCAGGCCTCCCTGTCCATCACCAACTCCTAGAGTCTACCCAAACCCATGTCCATTGAGTCGGTGATGCCATCCAACCATCTCATCCTCTGTCGTCTCCTTCTCCTCCTGCCATCAACCTTTTCCAGCATCAGGGTCTTTTCAAAAGTCAGTTCTTCGCATCAGGTGGCCAAAGTATTGGAGTTGCAGCTTCAAAATCAGTCCTACCAATGAACACCCAGGACTGATCTCCTTTAGGATGGACTGGTTGGATCTCCTTGCAGTCCAAGGGACTCTCAAGAGTCTTTTCCAGCACCACAGTTCAAAAGCATCAATTCTTCTGTGCTCAGCTTTCTTTATAATCCAACTCTCACACCCATACATGACCACTGGAAAAACCATAGCCTTGACTAGACCTTTGTTGGCAAAGTAATGTCTCTGCTTTTTAATATGCTGTCTAATAATAGTTGGTATTACAGCAAAAACAGAATACCTGTTTCTAACAAGACTGCAAGGAGATCCAACCAGTCCATCCTAAAGGAAATCAGTCCTGAATATTCATTGGAAAGACTGATGCTGAAGCTGAAACTTCAATACTGTGGCCACCTGATGTGAAGAACTGACTCATTTGAAAAGACCCTGATGCTGGGAAAGATTGAAGGTGGGAAAAGAAGGGGATGACAGAGGATGAGATGGTTGGATGGCATCACTGACTCAATGGACATGAGTTTGAGTAAACTCCAGGAGTCGGTAATGGACTGGGAGACCTGGTGTGTTGCTGTCCCTGGGGTTGCCAAGAGTCGGACACAACTGAGCAACTGAACTGAACTGAACAATTGCATTGGAAGCCCTGGGAAAGGCTCTGATTATCTTGGCTCAGCTTGACCATATGCCTGTTCTTGAATGAAACACTGTGGTTAGAGTCTGGGGTTCAGGTTCTCTGATTGAACTGGTTGGGCCCATAAGCCCAAACCTGAAATTTAGGGTGGTGTCAGTGCCACTTGAAGCAACAAGGGCAATAAGTAAAGGATGACTCCTCAAACAGTTCCTAGGCAGAAACAAGGGTTTTGCAATAGGAATGTCCTGAATCATTTGCATAGTATCTTTGTCAGAAACTTCAGGTACTTTTTAAAGTGGATTTTTAGTGGAAATACATTTGGTAGTTATATTTAAAATCAAATTGTCACCCAGTGGCCCCATTAAATGAAGGTGTTTAATTTTTAACGCAATGCCTCTCAAATTAGATTTTGAGAGTATACATACCCTTTTGTTTACTTTAATGGAGATTAAGTCACATATTATTCAAATAAGGAAAGGACTCCAGACCCTTTCAGTGTTGTGTGGTATAGTGCCATATGGAAACATATGGTTCTCAATGTTTCCTAGTAAGAGTAATCTTTGACAGCCCCACATTTTATGATTTTCCACAAAATAGAAACTACACTCGTAGTATCTTTAGAAAAATAAAAATGACAACAATGACTATGTAACCAGTATTTTATTAAGTGCAATAGCATTAATTACACTTCAAAAGTAACAGTATACATAAGAGCTGGGCCTGTAATTTGATCAGGCTGCAGAAAATGCTTGGGCGCTTGTGAATTTATCTGAACTCCTTTTGGGATGGCACTTGAGCTAATTGGATGCATAGGGTAGGGACTAGCGCTGGAATGATTAAGAACATGGTTCAATCCCAGCTTTACCACTTGTGAGCTGTGTATCTTTGGGTGAGTTATTTAACCTCTTCACGTCTTCAGCTTCCTCAAACGTTACCTGACGCTAGCACCACCTGTGCCTCTAAGGTTGCTGAGAAGATTAGAGATATAGGTAACGCATTTGACAGAGTCCTTGACACACAATTAGCATTCAATGCCTGATGCATGATGTCACCTCAGTTGTGTCCCGACTCTTTGGGACCCCATAAACTTTAGCCCCCAAGGCACCTCTGTTCATGTGATTTTTCCAGCAAGAATACTGTTGTGGGTTGCCGTGTCCTCCTCCAGGGGATCTTCCCAACCCAGGGATTGAACCCTTGTCTTCTGCATTGGCAGGTGGATTCTTTACCACTAGCACCTCCTGGGAAGCCTTAGCACTCAATATATGGTAACGATTTTTGTTACCACCTTACAATTATTGATTTACTATAAGTCTCCTTGAAGGTAGGTGTTGTGCTTTATGGATCTTTATATTTCCAGTCCCTAACAACATCTTGACTTATGAAGGATATGTTTATTGAGTGAATAAATAAATTATTGGAAAATTAAATGCAACATATATCTAGAGTGTTTGGTCCTGTGGCCACAGCCTGATCAGTATGCCTTAAATATGTCTTTCTCTTTGTGTCCATCATCCAGGCTAAGGCATGGTCTAGCTCAGCAGTCCTCAAACTTTAGTGTCCTTGAGAATAATGCGGGGCTTGTTGAACCAGATAGGTAATCACACACCAAGTTTCTGATTCAGTAGTTCTGGTGAGACCTGGACAATAGTATTTAGTATTATTTTAAAGCCTCTTCCACGAAGTCTCTCTAATATGAAGTACAAATCACTAGCATTACAGTTGGACTTACACAACCCAACTCAGGCTACCATTATCATCTGGCTGTTGTCAGCTGGCAGCACTAAAGGAATTATCTCTAATAGGAAATAACCAACATCAGTAAGTCTGGTATAGTATTGCTAAATTGATTATGTAGATATAACATACCACTCAAACCAGTTAGTAAACTGAGATTCTACACAGGTTCAGTGTTGTTTCTCGCAGACCAGTGAGTACTTGCAAATCTCTTGGACAGAACCTTTTTGTTTATTCACTCTATGTGTGTGTGTGTGTCCCACATGCAGTGACCTTATATTGAGTGTTTTCTATAACTCATTTTATAAGCAAAGGATTAACTCAATGGAATCATAAGGGTAGAGAGAGCTGCTTTCGTTTTTAGAAATCAACAACCTATTTTCAGTTATAAAATCCTTCCAAGATCCTAAATCTGCAGTCATGGGCTTATTAAAAGCAAGTTACAATTACAAGTGTGTTTGCCTGCTTCCTTCCCTCTTAGTGCTTGTGTCTGGAGCTCATTTTTTTTTTCTTATGAACTTTAATACATGTTTAATGTGAAACTTAATGATTTGATTACAATGGCATAATTACATAATTGGAATGTATTGTGCATGCTGGCGGGAAGGAGTCTGGAAGGTGCTCAGTGAGTGATGTTACATAAACAGAATAATAATGATAGTGCGATGGAGAATGAGACTAATGAGAAAATGATTAGAAAACCTTGGAAGAAATGGACACTTGTGGAAATGAGAGGGGAGCATTTCTTTTGCTTTAATGATTGAGAGTTATTTCACCTCTGAGACTGAGGCTTCTGAGAATTGGTGCTATTGAATGAGATGGGTTCGGGACTACCCTGGTGGTACAGTGGATAAGAATCTGCCTGCCATGGTAGGGGGAGCAAACTAAAGCCCGTGTGCCACAACTACTGAGCTGGTGCTCGAGCTTGCAAGCTACAGCTACTGAGACCGTGAGTTGCGACTACTGAAGCCTATGTGTGTAGAGCTTGTGCCCCACAACAAAAGAAGCCACTGCAATGAGGAGCCCTCACACGGCAACAGAGATTCAGCACAACCAAAAAAATAAAATAAAATAAAATCCCTCCCACTCACAGCCATGGGGGGAAAATAAATGAATGAGGTGGGTTCAGATGATGGATATTTTGGGGACTACTTTGGAGATGTGTGATGGGCCCAAACCCTACTCATCTGGGCATAAAACAAGCCAGACTCATCAGCAAGCTCTGATGATACTGCTTCTTAAGATCCTTAAAACAGGACAAGTTCAGGTGTCTTTCTCTCCAATGTCCTTGCTTTGTAATGCTTTATGTGGCACATTTGCACATTGTCAGAACATCGAGAGAGCTCTGTTAATGTGGAATGGAGCTACCTTCCCCTCCCTAGTGCAATTCAACCATCTCTCACTGGTGACATATTGCTACTGAAGAGGAATGGCCCTTAGCCAATCATGTTGTGCTCCCAGTTAATGACCACCATTACTGTGTCATTTGGTCTAGAGAAACATGTGCACTGCCTAGAGCTCTTCTCTTAGTAATTGGCCTGTGCAGTGTCGCTCTTACTTGATGGTCACTGTGTGTTTCTATAATCACAATGATTCCTTCCCAACTTATTTTACTATAAATGTGAATCAATTCTACTCATTGATTTAGCAAACACTTATATTTATTAAGGGCTTCCCTGGTGGCTCAGATGGTAAAGAATCCTCCTGAAACGCAGGAAACCCGGGTTCGATCCCAGGATCAGGAAGATCCCCTGGAGAAGGGAATGGCTACCCATTCTGGTATTCTTGCCTGGAAAATTCCATGGATGCAGGAGCCTGGGGGGACTACAGTCCATGGGATTTCAAAGTGTTAGACTGAGAGACTAACACTTTCACTTATTAACTAACTAGGTGTTAGTTGCTATGTGTGATGCCGAAGAATAGAAGACATAGCATTTATGGCTTAGGAGTTGAAGCCTAGACAAGGCATTCATAAAAAGTTAAATACTGGAGCCTATTATACAGAGTGAAGTAAGCCAGAAAGAAAAACACCAATACAGTATACTAACACATATATTTGGAATTTAGAAAGATGGTAATGATAACCCTGTATGCGAAACAGGAAAAGAGACACAGATGTATAGAACAGTCTTTTGGACTCTGTGGGAGAGTGAGAGGGTGGGATGATTTGGGAGAATGGCATTGAAACATGTATAACATCATATATGAAACGAATTGCCAGTCCAGGTTTGATGCAGGATACAGGATGCTTGGGGCTGGTGCACTGGGATGACCCAGAGGGATGGTACCGGGAGGGAGGTGGGAGGGGTGTTCAGGATGGGGAACACGTGTATACCTGTGGCAGATTCATGTTGATGTATGGCAAAACCAATACAATATTGTAAAGTAATTAACCTCCAATTAAAATAAATAAATTTATATTAAAAAAAAGTTAAATACTGTAAGTCCTTACATGGTGAGTTAGAAGAATAGTTCAGAATATTTTCAGAATAACCATGCATTCTTTCATCCATCAATATAAAAGTACTTACTGAATGCCTACTGGGTGAATAGCTCAGAGCTAGAGTTAGAATGTTGAGATGAACTTGACCAGGATCCTGCCTTCAAGGCAGTTTTGGAAGGCAATCTAGCAATATCTAGTATGAACAAGTGGACGTACTCTGATCCAGAATGTTCATTTCTTGGTTTCTGCCCCAGATGGACATTCATTCGTGTGCACAGAAAGGGCATGTACAATGATGGTAGTTGCAGTATTGTTCATAATATCATAATACTGCAAATAATCAATACTGTAAATGTTCAACAGAAAGTGCAAGTGGCTCAATCATGTTCGACTCTTTGTAACCTCATGGACTATACAGTCCATGGGATTCTCCAGGCCAGAATACTGGAGTGGGTATCCTTTCCCTTCTCCAGGAGATCTTCCCAACCCAGGGATCAAACCCAGGTCTCCCGCATTGCAGACGGATTCTTTACCAGCTGAACCAGAAGGGACACCCAAGAATACCGGAGTGGGTAGGCTGTCCCTTCTCCTGTGGATCTTCCCGACGCAGGAATCGAACCAGGGTCTCCTGCATTGCAGGCAGATTCTTTATCAACTGAGCTATCAGGGAAGCCCCAATGTCCAACAGGGAAGTATCCAAATAAAGAGGTTAAAGCCATACAATGAAAATTACACAAAGGTTAAGAAGAGATTAGACCTTCAGTACATCTTTAGGATACCTTTTTGAATTGGGTAAGTAGCAAGTAATTATGTATGGTGTCTTTTCTTATATGAAAAACATAAAGTGAAGGAAAAAATAACACACGGTAATTTTATTCATCTTCTAAGGAACAAAAATATTTATGTAAAATATGAAACAATGGAAGACTAGAAGTTCAGAAGGCTATAAACTGAAGTGATAACAGTTGCTACCTCTGGGTAGGTTTGGAGGATCTGGGACAGGATATTTGTGAAAGGAAATCTTAGCTTAACTTTGATTTTTTTTGATTTTAAAAAAGGAAATGTATCTATATTTTGTTTATTCTCTTGAGTGATAAGTGCCACAGAAATGGGTAAGTAAAATTCTATGGGAATCCCCAGTGCCCAGTACACTACTTACTGAATTGAACTAAAGGGGCTTCCCTGGTGGCTCAGATGGTAAAGAATCAGTTGGCAATGCAGGAGCCAAGGGTTCAATGCCTGGGTAGGGAAGATCCCCTGGAGAAGGAAATGGCAACCCACTCCAGTATTCTTGCCTGGAGAGTTTCATGGACAGAGAAGCCTGGTGGGCCACAGTTCATGGGGTTGCAAAGAGTCAGACATGACTGAGTGATTAACATTAACATTAAAGTACAAACTTAGAGAAAGGAGAGAGAGTTTGAGGCTGAAAGCATCAGGGCAGGCTTTAATGAAGCAGATACATTTGAGCTGGTCCTTAAAAAGGAGAGGTATTGGAGGTGTGGAGGAAAAAAGTGCCATGCAGGTTCAATTCCATAGTGTGAACATGAGTGGAGAAATTCCTACTAAATAATTATGTCATTTGTGAATAAATATTTGCTTCCTTTCCAATATGTATGCCATTTATTTATTTATCTTGCCTTATTGCACTGGCCAGGACACCTAGTTCTATATTAAAAGACACGGAAGTGGGGATGGGATGGGAGGGAGGCTCAAGAGGGAGAGGATATATGTACACATATAGCTGATTCATGTTGTTGTACAGCAGAAACTAATACAACATTGTAAAGCTATTATGCTTCAGATAAAAAAAGAAGCAAAAGCAGACACTCTTACTTTGTTCCCAATTATAGGAGAAAGCTTTTTTTCTTTGGGTGGGGGCAAAGAGGGGTGGTGATAAGAGTACATTTTCATTTGTTTGTGAATTAGTGATGAATTTTTTCAAATACTTTTTCTGTATCTCTTGAGATGAGCCTATGGGTTTCCTTTTTATTCTGTTAGTGTGGTGAATAATAAATATTTATTTCACTTTCTGTATTTTCTCTTTTTTATCTCTTTCTGTATTTTCAATATTTTCAACTGATCTGTCTTTTAGATTATGAATTCTTCTTTCGTCAATGTGGAAGGCTGAAACCAAACCTCTAAACAGCCTAATTCCTGACTGTATTGGCCCCTAGGACTTAATCCTTCATGCATCTGAAGTGAGAGGAGCTTCCTTTATGAGAAATCTTCCCCCCACCTCCCTCCCTGATGAGTCTGCCCAAGCTCTGTGTATCCTCCGAGATGCTCCTTTCTGCCCAGTTGGACTTCTATAGGAATTAGCAAAGCCTTGAGTGGAAAAGTTGTGCCTGATGTTGGGCTCTCTCTGCATTTCTTTTCTCTCTGAGCTTCTGGAGCCGTATGTCCTGCCTGTCTTGGTAGTCTTGAACTCCCATCGTTATTTCCACATATCCACGGCACTGCCTAAAGGTCTATTCAGGTTCTCAGGTGCTTACCCTTCGCTTTCTGCTTGACTTACCACATCACTTAAGAAATGGCAAATGCCTTGAAGGAAAAAGTGGAATAGAATATTAGAACTCATCTCAGTGAATTTCTCTTCTCGCCGTAATCTTGAGCCTTTAAGTCCTAGGGCCTGATAGGTCTCTGGTGTCTTAAAATCCATTTTAAGAGTAGCTAAAAATCCCATTATTTTTAGCTACTCTTGGCAGGAAAGTCACTATGCTACAACAGAGGATATGTCTCTCAGTATCTATCTAATGTAGTTTTAAGATAAAGCCTGGAATTCTGAGTAAGGACTAGCTGAGGGAGTCTCCTACTCCAGCTGAGGGAGTAATATAGGTCCCAGCTGTATCCCACGATAGCCATGGCTGTGTTGTCAGCTAGTCAAGTTCCTTTCAGAGTAAGTATTTCTAGACCTTTCTCAAAGACCAGGACTTGGCTCAAGGCACTGAGGGACTTACTCTTCTGAGAAGAGAATGTGGTTCACATGTGCTCATATCTGAGTTTTGTGCTAGAGTCTTAGGGTCTGAAGCCTCCTTTAGTCCAGCTTTAGGGCAAAGCTTGGGTATATCTTAGAAAAAAGTCTACATATGGGGTGAATTCTCTTTAGTTCCAAGGTATATCTCTTTAAGAGTAACTGTTAAGAATTAATCTATCAAGTTTTAAAATTTATCATGATTTTATTCTCTTCTACTCTTGAGTGTCAGATTTTAGTTGATATCATTTTCTAAGTCATAGTCATTTAATTCAGTCCTTGGACTTTTACTTCCTGCTAATTCAGACTCACTACTTTTTTGGGGGGGGGGCTTTGCTGAGTCTTTGTTGCTGCTCATGGGCTTTCTCTAACTGATGTTAGTGGGGACGACTTTCTCGTTGTGGTGTGTGGGTTTCTCACTGTGGTGGTTCTCTTGTTGCAGAGCATGGGCTCCATAGCACACGGGCTTCAGTAGTGGCAGCCTGTGGGTTTGGTTGCCCTGTGGCATGTGGGATCTTCCTGGACCAGGGATTGAGCCGATCTCCAGCACTGGCAAGCCGATTCTCTACCAGGGAAGCCCAGACTTACTTTTTTGGTCCTCAGAGAATGACAATTATGTGGAAGGTAGGGTGAATATGAACGTGGCCAGAAGAGGGCCAGTTGAGGTCATGGGCTTGCAAACCAGTTGTGCAAGAAGGCGATGTTTGATGTACTCAGTAGTGGAAGAGTGGAGTCTCTCCTAGTAGGTGGTGTTAGCAACTAAGGGCAAGAAATGAGGGGCAGATCTACACACTCTTTTCAAGATGAGGAAATTTAGAGATACAGCAGAAGACCTCTATTTTGAAAATGGTTTCCTCTAGAGTTGAGAGAGCAACCCTGGGCCTGGCTGGGTCTGAGGCAAGAGCTTCTGCAAGTTGAAGACCTTGTCCATCCTTAGCTCTTGCACTTTCTTTTCATCTTAAAAACCATCCTTGGATAACATGTAGCCTACTCTTTGAGGAAGGTTCACTCCCCAACCCTGCCCAGCCCACCCCAGTTGACATGCAAGATACATATGATTCTGAGCATTTGACATTTTGAGAATGGATGTGAGAGGTTAAAGAACTTTGTATTGAATGTCACAGGCACTTAAAGCTCACAAACAAAGAGGACCACCCCAGAAAAACATTTCTTTCTGGGGCTGGTGGTGGTGGTAATGACCTAGTTGTGTTTCAAGGGGTCTAAATTGAAAGAGGACCAATAAATGACCTAAGGAAAGAGTGTTTCTTTTTTCAAAGAAGCTTTTTTTTGCCCTGTTGTGCAATATGTGGGATCTTAGTTCCCCAACCAGAGACTGAACCCACACTACCTGTAGTGGAAGTGCAGAGTCTTAACCACTGGGCTGCCAGGGAAGTCTCAGGAAAATGTCTATTTCCTATGGAAGCCTCATCTGGAATATCTATTTTGGAGTTCAACTACACCCACCCAGTGCCTTGTTTCCTATGTCAACCAGATGAACACCTTGACAGTAATAAAATCTCCAACAATCTGAGAAGTCAGACATGCTATTTCCTTTAAAAAACTTATTTCAGGATCCCAAGTCTATCACTCCTGAAAACAGGGTGCTGGAATTAATAAAACTCAGGAGGCTAGGTAGGCACCAACATTTATTTAATGCTGCCTATGTGCCAGGTGTATATTAGCCAGTTTGTATGAGCTGCCTTGTTGAACAAGATGAGGTCTTTGACGTGTATGTTTTGCATCTGTATCATCTTGCCTTACACTTGTCTTAAGCATTGGCTTTAAAGAGCTCTGTGTTCTGCTCTTTTCAAAACTATGTGTTTCAAATACACATGTTTGCAAAACTGTAAGCTGGCTTCTGCTGTCTTCTTGCCCCTCAGGAGCCTGGCATGGATGAGGTACTCTGTGAGCCTCAAATGAATGCTTCATGAATGAATGGATCTCCATGGAAATGGAACCGACAGTGACAGAGAACTCTGTCCTTCTGCCTCCAAAAGTTCCCTGGCCCTTCTGATCCCAATTGGGTTGTGTCTGCAAAGATAAGGATACTGGGAAGGATCTCAGCCAAGTTTCTCCCAGGCACATTCTACTTGTGCTGATAATTGGAGCCACCATGGAAAAGTTATCCTATTCATGTGAAAAATCACAAGCATTTAGAAGATAGTTAAATGTCAGCAAAATTTGGACCTTGTCATTAAATACTTCAGTGGCTTCTATTGTTTTAAGAAGGGATTATC
This sequence comes from Bos indicus x Bos taurus, assembly GCF_003369695.1. Classification (NCBI taxonomy): domain Eukaryota; kingdom Metazoa; phylum Chordata; class Mammalia; order Artiodactyla; family Bovidae; genus Bos; species Bos indicus x Bos taurus. Next base: position 133,062,733 of record NC_040076.1, read on the forward strand.
AAACCTAGTGATCATATTGGGGGACAAAATGGGAACTTTTAACAATACAAGTTTTTGCTTTAACCTGATTAAATTGGGTCTTGGAGGTGGCCAAAATACATGTTTTTAAAAACAATGCCTAGGAGATTCTAGATGATTCTGAGTGTAAAGTAAAGCTCCTCAACATGGCAGGGAAGACCTTCCTCAACTCTGTAGACTCAGCTGCTGCTGCCTTTGGCATAATTTTGCTTCTGTGTATTTCCTCTGCACTTCTACCAACACACACATGTACACACCGATGCACATATACACAGAAAAATTCATACACACATAGACCCACTTACTTATGCATACACACTCAGACACACACAGACACACATACATCCCAACACACACAGTTCTATAGCTTCCCTCTGTGTCTTTGCATCCAAGTCCCTTTGCTTCTTTTCCTCCAGCCCAACTGTGATGGTTAGTTTATGTGTCAACTGTGTTGTTCTTTAGTTACTAAGTTGTGTTTGAATCTTTTTTGACGCCATGGACTGTAGTCTGCCAGGCTCCTCTGTCCTTGGGATTTCCCAGGCAAGAATACTGGAGAGGGCTGCCAGTTCCTTCTCTAGGGCATGTTTTCTCTAGGGAATCGGACCCACATCTCATGCACTGGCAGGCTGATTATTTACCACTGAGCCATCAGGGAAGCCTGTGTCAACTATAGTACCTAGTTATTTGATTAAACTGACCTATTATTTTCTAGTTGTGGTTAACATCTCCAGGCAATTGACTTTTAGGAGATTATCCTCAATGGCCTGAGTGGGTCTCTTCCAATCAGTAGAAAGGCCTTATGAGCAAAACTGAGGTTTTGTTTCATGAACAAAAGTACTGCTGTGGACTTCAGTTTGTGCATTAGGTTGTAACTTTTATTTAATAAAAAAGATTTAAGTTATACATATATATAATTTATTCTATCAAATATAGTTAAGTGCCAATAATAATGACTAATAACTAACATTTATTACCATATGCCAAGTTTTCTTCTAATGACATTAACTAATTTAAAGTTTAAACAACTTTATGAATAGATATCTTTACTTCTGTTTTATAGATGAGAAAACTTGAGGCATCGATATATCAGCTAAGATCAGGATTTATACCAAATCAGTCTGACTCCAGAGCCCATGGTCTTAGCCACTCAGTTATAATTTTAAATAATATTTTATTCCTTTATTTCTTATCGCATCTTTTTCTTTAGTATTTTTGAGAATAATTTCAACTATCATCCTTTCTAGAACAACTTTGGATAAGACAGAAAATCCATTTGCTTTACATCTTCAAAATTCTAAACTAAACATTAGTTAACATGATAGTGATATATGGTTTTAATGTTTCTGTTTGTGAAAATTGCTTAAAAAGTTCTGCATAATCCTGTACTTAGAAACTTGTCTTATTTTATCTTCAAAATTTGCTGGAAAAAGTATATTACATTTACTTTTTGCATTTTATATACATTTCATAGTAGTATTTGGTTGAAAGCAATACAATTCTGGTCTGACCTTATTAATTTATATTTTGTGCCCCTAAATGAGAGAGGTCCCAGTGGAAATGTACCAGTCTACAGAGCAACATGGCACCCACCACAGTTGTTAGTTAATCCCCAAAGACCACGTGTGAGAGCCATACCCCAAGGTGACTTGCCCTTAAACACCTAAAAGAAGAAGCAATGAACACCTCAGATGTCTCTGTGCCAACTCAACCTGTGGACTTGGAAGCCAGTCCCACCTGAACTCGGTGCTCAGGAAGTGGGACTCACGTGCAGCCTGCCCTGTGCTTCCCTCTCCATTCAGGGTGGGGCAAAGGCCTGAGGTACCCTCTGCATCAGTCTCCCAGCCCAGCCTTGTTCTACTTTCCATGACCTGTGAGCTGGCCTTTGTAAGTTTGCCAACCTTACCACCCCAGCTTGGGGTGTTGGGGCATCATCCCAACTGTGTCCCAGCCTTATGACACAGAAGCCACAAAGGTAGCCAGAGCACACACACCAGGTTTGATTTTCAGGTTTGATATTTCATGGTGTGCAGTGCTGGATGCGTTCCTCCATCTCACTGAGTCTTAATTTCCACATCTGTGAAAACAGAGCTAATGTTCGCTTACTGGGATGTTAGGTTTAAATTAGATTAGTGCTGTGGTCCATCATGGGGCCCCTCAGGCAGCAGAGAGAAACACAGAATCTGGGGAGGGGGCATCAGAAAGGTCTTCCTGGAGGAAATTACACCTAAACAGAGTCTTAAAAATAACAAATATAATTAGCCTGGCCAAAAATGCACTTGTGTGTATGTGTGTGTGTGTGTGTGTGTGTGTGTGTGTACATGTTCGTGGGTGGTCAGAAAGAGGATGGTGCAGCCTGAGATAAGGAAGGAGTTGGATTCAGAAAACATAAAGACATTTATATAAGAAAGTCATGCCTGGGTCTGTGGGCTAGAGGGGGAAAGTATAAGGTGAACGATCTGAACGGTGCCAAGGGCCCTGAAAGACATGCGTAAGTAGAGAGGTTGTATAGAAGCTGTTGCCATTTCCTTCCTCAGGGGATCTTCCTGACCTAGGAGTCAAACTTGCCTCTCCCACATTGGCAGGCAGATTCTTTACCATTGAGCCACCTGGGAAGCCCAGCAGAGAGGCTGGAAACACTAAAAGTTAAGTTTTTAGTTCTGATAAAGGTGAGTTTCCTATTTATTTGGAATCTTGGAAATCAGTGTTAGTGAGACCATAGAGATAACCTTATTTTACTAATAAATACACTGAAGCCCACAGAGGTCCACTTGTGAAAGTAACACCTTTTGTTAGTGGCAGGTCATGAGCCACAGCTTTTTGCTTCCTCTAGCTGGTCTTGCCATGGCCACAGTCTCCACTCCCTTCCTTGCCCACTGTCTCTACCACTTTCCCAATCTCTGTTTTATCTATGTAGTTTTTTGACTGCTCCAACATACAGCCCATATTCCTCAAAAAAACGCAAAAATCTTTTCTCTTTTGGCTGTGCTGGGTCTTCTTGCTGTGCGTGGGCTTTCTCTAGTTGCGGCAAGCAGGGGCGACTCTCTAGTTGTGGTGAGTGGGTGTCTCACTGCGGTGGTTTCTCTTGTTGCAGAACTCGGGCTCTAGGGTGAGTGCAGAGCTTCAGAAGTTGGGGCATATGGGCTTAGTTGTCTAGTGGCATGTGGGATCCTCCTGGACCAGGCGTCGAACCTGTGTCCCGTGCATTAACAAGTGGGGTCTTTACCACTGGACCAACAGGAAAAACAGTCCGTATTCTGTATTCTTCTTTTTATTTCTCTTCTCATTTCATCAAAGTAATACTTGGTCTTGGTTTTAAGAGTCAAGTGTGCCATGATTCATGTCATGAAATACAGCAGTGGAAGCACTCCAAGGGCATAAATTGGCTAGTGATCTGTCTTCCTCCTAGGAAGAGGATGCTTGGCAGGAAGTTGGCGAATGACGCCTCAGATCTGAGTGGCAGATGGCATTAGGGTGCAGTCTCTGGGGCCACACTTCTTGGGCTGAAGTCCTGACGTGCCACTTCCTAGTCGCATGATCTTGGGAAGGTTGCCACGAATCTATGCTCACAGTGTTTGGTGTTCTCTGCACAGTGCAAGGTGCTATAGAGGACCCAAAGGGGGTTTCAGAGCAACCCTGGCTCCTCAAGGAGCTCTCAGGCTGCAGGAAGAAGGAAGTAAGGGGCAAATTTAGGAAGATCTCTGACAAGTGGTGAGAATGCATATAATTACAACCTGGAGTCAGGGTTCAAGTTCCAGTACCATCAAGTTCTAGCTGTGACACCTCAGAGAAGTTACCTCTCTGAGCCCCAGTTCTCCTTCTGAAAAATAAGATCATTATGAATACCTCTTTGACTGAGTTATTGTGAGTGTTAAATAGGATAGATGAATAAAAGCAGGAGGAGGTAAAGGAATCCACCATGGCAAGAATAGGATCTATCCTTAGACAGATTTTGAAAAATTCTTGGAAGATGGAAAGCAGATGGGATCAGATTGCAGAAACATAAGGGCAGAAAAAAAGCTATGGCTCACAACACAGACAACAGAAATCTACCAGGGAAGTAACAGACATTCCAGAAATATTTTAAGCTCAGAGTCAACAAATAGAGAGACCAGGAGGGGTTTGGGGGGCAACCATCAGGTTAATTAACAAATCTTAGTATTCAGAACAGCTGAGCCCACCAAGCCCCTTCCCTTCCCTACACCTACTGAGCAGAGAGCATGGGTGACGTTTAGACCCAGGATAAAATCTCCAGAAGGGGAGAAACAACCCAAGGAGGCAACACAGAGCTAGAACTAACCCCAGACATCCAAAGAACAAAGAAAGGAAAAAAATAGGATGACTGATTCACGCATTTGTCCCTAGAATAAACTCTGAGCATAGCTGTCTGAAGCAGGAAGAGTCCTGACCCAGGAAACTTAGATGGACAGTTAGGCCAGAATAGTAGAGAAATGACTCCAGAAGACTTACACTCCTGGAGGGGTTAGCCCCCATCCCAGAAAGCAAGCTACTAGTTTGCAGTTCCTTTCCTTCACTTTCCAGCCTGCACCACCTTCCTCCCCGCCCCCCAAGTCACCCAAGACAGCTGGAGTCAGCACTTATGTACTCAGGCAAACAGGAGTTTCAAATTCAAGTGCAAACAATAGTTAAGAATGTCCAAACATTTAAGGAAAACAGACATCATTAAAAAGAAGAACCAAAGTCAACAAATAAAATAGCTAATGTCTATGGGAAGGAAGAAATAACTTTAAAATAAGTGTAATTAATATTCAGATGTGAGATGCTGGTACACCATCAATTAACAATGAGTGCTGTGAAATAAAACTAATTAGGATTCCATGATCACCAACTAGTTTAGGAAAATTTACCAGATGTGCTGAATAGCAGCATGAAAGTGAAAGCTGCTCAGTTATGTCTGACTCTTTGAGGCCCCATGGACTGTATAGTCCATGGAATTCTCCAGGCCAGAATACTGGAGTGGGTAGCCTTTCCCTTCTCCAGAGGATCTTCCCAACCCAGGGATCAAACCGAGGTCTCCTGAATTACAGGTGGATTCTTTACCAGCTGAGTCACAAGGGAAGCCCAAGTAGCAGCATGGGCACAGATAAAGACAGAATTCATCAATCAGAGAGTTAAAAAAGAGAAAAAAAAAATGAAAGAGGGGGAAAGAGAGAGAGAGAGAGAGACCAGAGATCAAGGAAGAGAGAAAATAAAGAATATGAGCAAACTTAGAACTAAAAAGTCTCTATTCAGATTGGAAAAGGGTCACAGAGAGACAGCAAAATGAAGGACCCCAAACTCACAACGTGATACATCAAGAATATCAGGAACAAAAGAAAATACTAAAAGCTTCTGCAGAGAAAAATAACAATCTGCCTATGATGACAGGTGGGCACTGCATTTCTTTGCTAATCCTGGAAGCTCAAAGTCAGTGGTATCATACCTTCTAGTTTCTAAGAAGAAATCATTTTCCTCTACCTGTGCAGGTGCTGTGGTCATGTCGTCTCTGCCCACCTCTGGTTTCCCCACCAAGCTGCAGTGGAAGTGTCTCATGAGCTCTCTGAGCTCCTTCTGTCAGCCTTCCTCCTCAAGCTCAAGGTGTGAACCTGCTTTCTGCTCCAGGATCTTCTCCGATGGCCATCCTCAAGCTCAACCAGGCGTGGGACAACTTAACTGCCCCTGGGGGCAACCCTCTAACTCTGAACCTATTGGTGATGGGAGCTGGGAGAAAGCCACCCACCCTGGTGTTCTTCAGGGGGATAATTCTAGAAGGGTATTCTACACACTTCTCAGAGGGTCATGGCAGCATGGAGCCACCAATTTGTGGGAACTTCCTTCACATCACCCACTTTTATTGACTCCTCCCCCAACCCTGTCTGAGATCTCTCCACCTCCATCCTGCTGCCCGGGATCACCTCACAAATAAACTACTTACATGCAGGTCCTTATCTCAGGGTCACCTGTTGGAGGAACCTGGTCACACACATCCACTGCTTGTGTGTGTGTTAGTCATTCAGGCATGTCTGACTCTGCGACCCCATGGACTGTAGCCCATCAGGCTCCTCTGTCCATGGAATTCTCCAGGCAAGAATACTGGAGTGGGCTGCCATTCCCTTCTCCAGGGGATCTTTCTGACCCAGGGATCAAACCCGGTCTCCTGCACTGCAGGCAGATTCTTTAACGACTGAGCCACCAGGGAACCGCCACCATCCACCCCCCACTCCTCACCCCCCCCTCCCCCCCCCCCGCCATTCAAGTGTAAGGTCAACATGAAGACACACTCAGCCTTGCAAGGACTCTGTTTTTTCACTCATGGCAGGTGAATCATCTTTCTCCACACCCACAGGTTCACCAAGCCTTCTTTCTACATACAGGCACCACTTTGGAGAAGAGAAGGAGAAGGGGAAGAAATGTTAAAGTGAAGCATGTATTTCCCCAAAGAGAGGTGTGCAAGGTAGCACAGGTGGTAGAAAATACATAAATTGGCAAATACTGGGTTTGGATTTTCCTCCTCCCCTCAACCCCCTTTGCCCTGCAGTGAGGAGAACTTTGTGGTGGTTCAGACAGCACCCCTATTTTTTTCAATATTTATTTGGCTGCATAGGCTCTTAGTTGCGGGATGTGGGATCTAGTTCTTCGTTGTTGTATAGTCATTCAGTTGTGTCCAACTCTGTGACCCCATGGACTATAGCCTGTCAGGTGCTTCTCCATGGGCTTTCTCAGGCAAGAATGCTGGAGTGGGTTGCTATTTCCTTCTCCAGGGGATCTTCCCTACCCAGGGATTGAACCTGTGTCTCCTGCATTGGGAGCACAGAATCTTAGCCACTGGATCACCAGGGAAGTCCAGAGAGCACTTCCTTAAGGCAGACCTATCAACCTTTTGGACAAACCACCTCCCAGGTCCCATCTCCCAAGAATGACAATTTAAATAATTATTCAAATTATTTAATTCAAATAATTAAAATTATCTAAATTTCAAATTATTAAAAGAATGCTAATTTAAGTCATAATTCAAAAGAAATAGCTGGAGTGCCTGAGGATGGCAGCCTTTCCTGAGAGAGGACAGGAATCAGAGACTGACACGTGTTTGCGGTTGGGCTATGAACACAGCAACAGAAGAGGCTTGGTTCTGAATGCATAGCCAGACTGAGGGAGCTCTGTCTGAGAGCAAGTTTTGCAGTGTTCCTTTACGAGCAGACAGGGCATGGGAGGTGGGGGTGGGGATGCAGATGATTCTAGCTGTGGTCTTTCTTTCATTCAAGGGAACAGGGCAAGTGTGGGAGAGAGTTTCTTACTGTGAAAGAGGCAGGTATCATTATCTCCAGCTAGTTCATTTCTTGTCCTCCAGATTGTAATAAACATTTCACTATGCAATCATTCAACAGATAATTTTGTTCTTACCTTGTGTAAGTTATCGTGACACACTGCATTCCTGGAAGTGCTGGCAGTTGAGGGGTTCTGGGTAAGAAATCATCCCACCTAATGGAAAGTTCAGTTCTGGGGTAGATTTAAAACCTGTTCACAAATTTTGAAACTCTCTTCCTCTTGAAAGGTGGGTTCTGTGTTCTCTTCCCCATAGTCTGGTTCTTTCAACCTATAGAGTACAGTGACAGAGACACTCTGTGACCTCTGAGCCTAGCTCAGAGAGGGCCATTCACCTTCTGCACAGTCGGAAGCTGTCTTCTGACTCTGGAACTGCCAAGCTGAGGGTCACATGTGGACCCTCAGGCCAGTTTTCCCAACTGAGCCCAGCTTTCCATTCATCCATAACAAGGTGCCAGGGCTGGTGACTAAACTGTCTTGGACTGTCCAAACCATCCCCTAGCTGATATCACCAAGGGACCAGTCAATGCCTTGTGCAACAGAACAATCACCCAGCAAACCTTTCCCCAAACTCTACCCTTCAAAGTCATTAGAGATCAAAACATGATACTTGTTTCAAGCTTTGGGATAATTTGTTAGGCAGCAAGAAAGTTGGAACAACTGTGGAAATAGGTTTTAGATATTTACCTAGAAACGACGTAACTTTTGGCCCTTCCTTGTCTGAGGTTGAGACCTTCCTTGACAGAGGATGAGATGGTTGGATGGCATCACTGACTCGATGGACATGAGTTTGAGCAGGCTCTGGGAGTTGGTGATGGACAGGGAAGCATGGTGTGCTGCAGTCCCCAGGGTTGCAAAGAGTCAGACACAACTGAGCCAGTGAACTGAACTCAACTGTCTGAGGTGGTCATGAAGGTGCACCCCTTGGACTCCCTTCAAAAGAACCTGCTGCAGGAGTGTGGCTGAGTGGCAGGCTCAGCTGCCTCCCTGCGGGTGCAGAGTTAGCAGTCTGGATGACGGGACCCCCTCCTCAGGATGCACGGCACGTATTAAATCAGTGACCCCTATGTGGAGCTGTGTCCTCAAGGGATACCTTAACCTTAGTTATGTATCCAACACCCCAAAGCATGGGTGGCTCCATTCACCATCACTCTCAGCGACCCTGTGAGGACTTTGTGCTTCAGGTGCCTGGAACTATGGGCGCTGCAGGAGTAGAGTTTTTCTCCCCAGGGGAGATAGTAAGTTTTGTTGGTAGACAGAGTAAGAATCCCATTAAACTATAGGTTATATTGTAGCCAGAGCGCTCTGGACTCCTGTACTCAGGGATGAGTAGGCAGGAATGGGAGTCTGAGATATTTGGTTCTGATCCACAGAAAGCCTGCTTTTACATGATAGGGACAAGGGTGGCTACTTGTGTAACTCAGCTGATTCAACTAGGTTCATCCTGGTACTTTCCATTAAATGGACCTGTGAAGCAACTCCAGCTTGAGAAGGGTATGGCCACCAGTGGTTTGTTCAGGCCTCTCCAGCACGAAGGTTTGAGTCATATTACTCCATAAGCCACCAAGGCTTTCTAAGGCAATATGGTGAAGATGAGGAGACTAGAATGAAACTGCAGTATCGGGGGTGATGTTTCATCTCACTTACTCTATCTTCTAAGTTTTCTCTTATAGAGAGTTAATGGGACCATGGGGTAGCTGTTCCTTGAACATGAGTGGACAAATGTATCTGTGTTGTATAAGTTATGGATGTAGTGGCCATGGGAAAAGGCATTCAGATTTCCTTTGTGTGAGCCTGCTGTAGGGACAGACTGACAGCCTCTAGCTGCTGCCCAAGGAATACTGATTCCATGCTTCCCCTGAACCATTTCTAGCCAATGAATGAGCACGGTAGGCTCCTTCCTATCCAATGTGGAATTCTGGGACAGGAATTCCTGGAATAGTGCCAACCCATTCCTGTCCAACATGTAACTTTGCCTGGAAATGCTACGGGCCTGTAAGAGATCTCAGAAACGTGCTTTAGTGTGGGACTCTTGCAACTCAATACTTCCATCACTTTCTCCTTAGGCAGGGGTTAGATCTGCTTCATAGTCTAAAGTTCTCTCTGACTTCTGCTCCTCCTCCCTTTTATGCTTCACAAGTATTTCTTCTGGTGAGTCTTTATACATGTGATTCCATCTTGGTGTCTGCTTCTTGGAGGAGCTGAATTAACACAAAAGTGAAAAGTTTTTATAAACATTTTTTATTCTTTTCTTGATGACAATGATATTGGTATGCTATCAAATAAAATATCAAAAAAAAAATAAACAAAATAAAGCAGCACAATAATGCCTGCAATCAGGTGTGGCAGGTACTTCTCCAGCTCTTTTGAACCTTCCCATATTTCTAATGTGTTAAACCTCCCTCCACTCCAACCAATAAGATTTTTTTTAAAAGAGCCTGGGAATCTGTTAGTGGTTATACGTGAAAGGTTATATTGTAAAAAAGTCTGGAAAGGCAATCTGGGGACATGTTATAATGGTTAGTAAGAACTGATTTGAATTAAAGAACAACAAAATGGAGTAGTAGGCAGTGGTGATGGAGAGGATCTGAGACTGATGGTTATGTAGGGAAATCAGCTTTTTTTCACTAGTATGATGATATTTGCTCATCTTCTATCCATTTAGAAACTTTACAATTTCTTATCTTTATGTTTTGTGTGCCAGGTGAAAAGGCACAGAACTAATTTAAAAAATCCACTTTGATAATTTTTTCCCTTTAACTGATACATTTAATCTGATAACATCTGTAGTCATCACTGCTATGTTCAGATTCATTTTTATATTCCATTTATCATGATATTTCTTTGCATCTTTTTTTCCCCTTTCTTTCCTTATTTAATACTGATGAATTTTTTAATTCCTTACCTCACCAAATTTATATAGCCTATTTCTATTCTTTTAGGGGTTACTCAAATTTTAACATGCATTCTTGCCTTAATAAAGCCTTATATTAATAGTTAATCAGGATTCTTCCTTAATGCAGGGGTCATTGAATATTTGACCTAATCTTTCTCCTCTGATCTTACATATTGTTCAGAATTGTGGTCCAATCTTATTCTTTAGCCCCTCCCATCACTATTGTTATTATTGTTTAATACTGTTAATGTGAGGTTTGATTTATAGCCATAAGTATCAATTCCTTTGCTCACTATTCTTTCTATTCTTTCTCATATCCCATTCCTTCTGGGTTCAATTTCCTACTTCCTGAAGTTATACCCTTTAGAATTACCTTCAGTGAGGGACTGTGAGTGTCAAATTCTCTAATTCAATCTTATTTATTTCATCTTCATTTATGAATAGAAGTTAAGGATAAAAAAGCAGATCTCGACATCTGGGACTGATCTAAAGTTAGAGTTAGGTCTCAGTATTATTGTAGACTGATCTGATGCTGACTGCGAAGCCATGCTGTTCTCTTGTTGGTCAAAAAGCCACAGACACTCCACTCAGACAAGTTCACTGCATAGCTCACAAAACTCCAAGAATCTCCCTCTCTTGCTAAATGAGTGACTGCAACTTTTAACCTATAACAGCTTTTCCTCACTCTAGTCTTCCCTCCTGATAGGTAATTTTTGAGATTCACAGCCGCAGAATTGCTCTCACTTTCTGGTTACCCTTCAGTCCAAAATGAGTTCCTTGATTCCTCAGACTCTCCCCAAGATTACCTGATCATAGTCAAGACCCTATACTGGATTATTTCTAGCACCTTCTTACTGAGATGCACCATTGTTACAACAAGTGATAAACCCAACTTTCTCTGTTTTTCTTCAGTCCCTAATCTAGATTGTTGTGTCCCACTCTTTGTGACCCTGTGGACTGCAGCATGCAAGTCTTCCCCGTTCTTCTCTATCTCCTGGAGTTTGCTCAGATTCATGCCCTTTGAGTTGGTATAGTTATTCTACTACAGCTTTATTCCTTAAGTTGGCTGAAGAGCATTAACGAACTTTAACATGGTCCAAAATTTTAGATGATAGTTATTTCCCTCTAGAACTTTGAAAATAGTATTTTATTGTCTCTGACTTCTATTGCTGCCGGTAAATCAGTCCTTTTTTGCTTTCTTATGGATGTAACCTGCTTTCTCTCTCTTTTTGTTTTAGGACAATTTTTCTATTTTTCTACAATTTCCCCTTGATAAGACTACCTGTTGATTCACTGTTATTCATTTTACTTGAAATAAATTATGCTCCTTGAATTTGAGGTTTAAAGTCTTTCTTCAGTTCTAGAAAAATTTAAGCTATTATCTCCTCGAATATTGCCTTCTCTCATTTTCTTTCTTCTCAGATATGATATTCTTGGAACTATGTTAAATCTTTTTGTTCGATCCCCCATTTCTCTTAACTTCATTTGTTTTATTTTCACTTGTCAATTCCTCTGTGGTAGCTTCTGGGTGATTTTTGTAGATTTATCTTTCACTTCACTAATTCTCTCTTTGTTTAATTTGTGGTTTAACCCATGCTTAAAATTTTAGATTAAGTGATATTTTTATTTTCAAAATTTCCTTTTAATTATTTTTTAGAATTAGTATTTCATAGTGTTTTGTTTTTTAAATCTCTTCTTAAAAGTTTCTGCTTTTATTTCATTTCAGCCATGCTTATTCTATAAGTGTAAGTAGTCCACAATTCTTAGTTATTAATGCCTGTATTAATAGTCTGTCTAATTCTACTGCTTTTATTTCTTTGGATTATTTCAAATTGTGGCTTGTATGAACTTATATTTGGCAGCACTTTATATGTGGGACTCCAACAGTGCTACCTGGGTTAACAATGTGTTTTTCCAGACAGGACTATTTCTTGCTTCTTTAATCCAGGGTCATATTTTCCCCTGCTGACTCTTCAGCAGGAATCTAGAAGAAATTTCTTTACTATTTCTTTTAGTGCAAGTTTGATAACCATGATTCCTCTTACTTTTGGTTTATTCTAAAACACTTTAGTTTATATTTATTCTTGAAGAATTTCTCAAGGTTTAGAATTCTAGGCTGGCTATTATTTATTCACATTTTTCTTGGTATAATTGAAAATCATTCTATTGTTCTTTTTCCTTTATCATTTCTATTATAAAATCAAATGCTCATCTTACTGTTTCTCCTTTGAAGGTAATTTTCCCCCAGGTCATTCTTTCTTTTTTATTTAAGTATAATTGACTTACAATATTATATTATATTACCATTTGCACAGCATAGTGATTTGATATTTTTATACATTATGAGATGATCATCATAAGTCTAGTTATCATCTGTCACCATGCAAAGTTATGACAATATTATTGACTATATTCCTTATGTTGTACAGTTCATTACTGTGATTTATTTATTTTATAATTGGAAGTTTGTACTTCGTAATTCCCTTCACCTATTTCATCCATATTCATTTCCCCTGCTTGCTGCCCTCGATGAGTTTGTTCTCTGTATCTATGAGTCTGTTACTATTTTGTTATGTTTGTTTATTTGTTTTGTGTTTAGATTCCACATATAAGTGAAATCTGTGGTATATGTCTTTTTCTTTATGACTTATTTTATTTTGTTTAATACACTTTAGGTACATCCGTATTGTCATTTATGGTAAGATTTCACTCTTTTCTGCGGTTGAGTAATATTCCATTGAATACACACACACACACACACACACACACTTACAAAATACACATTCTTGCCGACACTTGTTTTTTGTTGTCTTTTTGATAATATCAATTCTGACGGATGTGAAGTGATATCTTATAGTGGTTTTGATTTGCATTTATGTGATGATTAATGATGTTAAGAATCTTTTCATGTGTCTGTTGGACAACTGTATGCTTTCTTTGGAAAAAAATGTCTATTCAGGTCCATTTAAAATAAGATTTATTTATTTTTTTGGTATTGATTTATGTGAGTTATTTATATATTTTGTATATTAACTTCTTATTTGGGGCTTCCCTAGTGGTTCAGACAGTAAAGAATCTGCCTCCAATGTGAGGGACCCAGGTTCGATCCCTAGGTCAGGAAGATTCCCTGGAGAAAGGAATGGCAACCCACTTCAGTATTCTTGCCTGGAGAATTCCATGGACAGAGGAGCCTGATGGGCTATATTCAGTCCATGGGATTGCAAAAAGACAGACATGACTGTGTGACTAACATGCCCTATGACTAATCTCTTATTGGACATATCATTTGCAGGTATCTTTTCCCATTCAGTAAGTTGCTTTTTTTTGTTTTGTTCATGATGTCCTTTGCTGTGCAAAAATTTTTAGTTTGATACAGTCTCATTTGTTAATTTTTAAAATTTTCTTTTTCTTTTATTTTTCTTGCTTGAGGAAACACATCCCCCCGAATACTTCTAAGACTGATGTCAAGGAACATACTTCCTATGTTTTCTTCTATGAGTTTTATGGTTTCAAGTCCTACATTTGTCCTTAGTCTATTTTGAGTTTATTTTTGTATATGCTATAAGAAAGTGGTCTAGTTTCATTTTTTTTTTTTTTTGTCTGTAGCTGTCCAGTGTTCCCAACACTATTTATTGAAGAGACTACCTTTTCCCCTTGTATAGTATTTTCTTGTCTTCTTTGTCAAATGTTAATCAGCCATATAAGCATGGGTTTATTTCTGGGTTCTCTATTTGTTTCCATTGAGCTATGCTCTGTTTTTGTGCCAGTACCATACTGTTTTTATTACTATAGTTTTACAGCATAATTTGAAATCAGGCGAGCTTAATACCTTCAGATTGTTCTTCTTTTTCAATATTGCTTTGGCTATTAGAGATATTTTGTTGTTCCATTCACATTTTAAAATTATTTGTTCTAGTTCTGTGTACAAGGTATCTTGACAAGGATAGCACTGAGCCTATAGATTACTTTGTGTTATGGGCATTTTAACCAAGAATCTGTGCTCTGCAAATCATAAGGCATTGATGAAAGAAAATGAAGATGACACAAATAAATGGAAATCTATGTTGTGCTCATGGATCAGGCCATTCTTAAGATGTTTTCTCTCTCTCTCTTTATCTCTTCAGCAGTCCTACTGTGATGTGCCTGTATGCACTTTCCTTTGACTTTTTTATATTAAGAATTAATAATGTTAGAAACTGTGAATTTTTCTCTTTCATCATTGTGGAAGCATTTTGGTCATTGCCTCTTACATAGCTCTGTCTCATCCTCTCCCTCCTTTTCCTTCCATTTGCAAGCGTGTGGAACATTTTCACCATTTCTCTAAAGGTATTATCTGTATTTTCCTAGCTTTTGCATTTATGTACTTGCAGATTTTCTATGGACCTGTATTTTATTTTTTAAAGTCAATGTTCTTTCTTTCTCTTCAAGTACTAGTCTTATTTTATACTATTTTATTAGTTCAGTAATATACTCTTCTGTTGTGTTTAATTTTTAGTAAGTCCATTTAATGTGCTACTCATTTTGTGATATTATATATTCTGATTTTGCAAGTAATTTCTATTTAATTTTTATTAATAGATTACAATATTCTGAGGAATGTATATCGATGTTGTAATTCTCCAGAGGATTTACCTTCTTTTCTGATAGGAGATAAAGCCAGGCACTGCACCGAGTTGCAACCAAATTACATGTATTTTATATTAAAAGTGAACTTAAATAAGTATATTAACCACAAATTGGTTATTAATATGTTAAATTATTTAAAAAATACAATTTTAAACAAAATTAAAGAAATACACTAAATATTTAAGTACAGATTGTCTTTTCATCCAGTCCCAAGCACATTCATTGTCTGTATAACGAGGTTTTCTATCATGTTAATAGTAATTAATTTATATTTGCTTAGACTATTTATTTATTCAGTCATTCAATCAAGTATATACTAAACTCTAGTGTCATACACTCTTCAAGGTACTCAAAATTTAGAGAGGAAAATAACATATACGCAATCACATTTTAAGGTAAAATTCAGCTGGTGCCAAAAGGTAGGGCTTTCAATTCTCTCCTTTTGTTTACCCACCATTGGCATTTTACCTGGACATATATAAGGCAGATCGAAGCATAAGGGCAATTCCATAGTAGCTGGCTGCCAGTCCACCATTGCTCTTGTTCTTATGAGCGTGTTCAGTTCAGTTCAGTCGCTCAGTCATGTCCGACTCTTTGCGACCACATGAATTGCAGCACGGCAGGCCTCCCTGTCCATCACCAACTCCCGGAGTGCACCCAAACTCATGTCTATCGAGTTGGTGATGCCATCCAGCCATCTCATCTTCTGTCATCCCCTGCTCCTCTTGCCCCCAATCCCTCCCAGCATCAGAGTCTTTTCCAATGAGTCAACTCTTCACATGAGGTGGCCAAAGTATTGGAGTTTCAGCTTTAGCATCAGCCCTTCCAACGAACACCTAGGACTGATCTCCTTTAGAATGGACTGGCTGGATTTCCTTGCAGTCCAAGGGACTCTCAAGAGTCTTCTCCAACACCACAGTTCAAAAGCATCAATTCTTTGGCACTCAATTTTCTTTATAGTCCAACTCTCACATCCATACATGACCACTGGAAAAACCATATCCTTGACTAGACGGACCTTTGTTGGCAAAGTGATGTCTTTGCTTTTCAATATGCTATCTAGGTTGGTCATAACTTTCCTTCCAAGGAGTATGTGTCTTTTAATTTCATGGCCACAGTCACCATCTGCAGTGATTTTGGAGCCCCCAAAAATAAAGTCTGACACTGTTTCCACTGTTTCCCCATCTATTTCCCATGAAGTGATGGGACCAGATGCCATGATCTTAGTTTTATGTATGTAGGAGCATGTACTAGATCACAAATATTGCCGATGTTGCTTATCTCAGAATGGGGTTCTCGCCTCTGGGAATGGCTTCAAAAGATAAAATGGACCTCCAGGGGCCAGGTCTGTGCTTTGTGACTCTGGATGTCCACCTCTTACTTCCTGGATGAAGTCAGCTTGCAATAAGAGAGAAGAAAGCCAAAGAATTCATCATGCAAAGAGAAGCAGAGAGTCCTGGCAGTGTTTGAGTTCCTGCTTCTCACAGTTACACAAGATAGTTCAGTGTGGTGGTTTAAAAACATGTCTACAAATTATTTTGATGCTCTTCCTACTGAGAAGTGTGATATATTTCCCCTACCCTTGAATCTGAATGGGCCTGTGACTTGCTTGTAACCAGCAGAATACAGCAGATGAGATCTTCTGAGAGTAGGTCAGCCAGTCCAGGTTCAATGCATGAGACAGGGTGCTCAGGGCCAGTGTACTGGGATGACCCTGAGGGATGGGATGGGGAGGGAGGTGGGGAGGTGGTTCAGGATGGGGAACACGTGTACAACCATGGCTGATTCATGTCAATGAATGGCAAAACCACTACAATATTGTAAAGTAATTAGCCTCCAATAAAATAAATAAGTACATTAAAAAAATAAGGTGATACATTTGTTAGCTGGAAAATTTGCACTGGAACCCTGAGCCACCATGTAGCCCCATTATTCTGGGACTGCCATGCTGTGAGGCAGCTTAGGCCATGTGGAAAGGAAATGTGTAGAAGTTCTGATTGACAGCCCCAGATGGAGTCTTATATGACAGCTAACATCAGCTACCCAAACATGTGAGAAAAGTTCTGACCCAAATTTGTGAGCATGATCCCCAAACTTAGTGACTTAAAACAGCAGTTTTATCATGCTCACAAATTTGGGTCAGAACTTCCGGGTCAGGACTACGGACAGGGCACAGTGAGGATGACTCGGCTCCATGATTTCTGGGGACCTTGGCTAGGAAGGCCCTCTGAAAGGGAGGGGTGTGGGGTGGACAATTATCCCCAGCTTATAGGAGAAAAAGCAGAAGGCCAGACAAATGAGCAGGTGTGTCCCTGCTTACAGTGTTACAGAAAAAAAATTAGTGTAAGTCCTCCAGATTTTTGATTCAGCTTTGATTAAAATTAAGTTGCTGCTAGTGGAGAGAATTTTTTAATAGGGACTTTGAGAAGATGAGAAGTTCTTGATATAAGTGTTTTTGAAAAGGTAAATCAACGGATAGACTATGACTCTTCATTCAGAAAGGTCAGGTGATTAGTGAATATTTACATACCATTTACCAAGATTTTTAAGGTAATCTGTTCTTATTCTATATCTCATCATAAACTTGAGTTTCTAAAGAAGTTTATTTACTAAAAGAGGCAAAGAGTAGCTTTCCTATCATATTAAAAAATTTGTTCAATAGCTGTAAGGCCTGCTGACTTGTAACTGATTACCTTAAAAAATAGATATGTTCATTTAGAATGTTAAAGCATTTACTGTAAAATACTGAATTTGTTTTTTAGAGTTGTAATTTATGATCGCTATAGGAAGTTGATTTTATTCACCAACCTTGTGATAATTAACCTTTGACCATGACCTTATTGATCAAATTATAATGAACTTAGCCATTATAAAAGGTTCTCTTAGAATCAGGAATGTGCCTAAGGGCTTTTCTCTTTTGAAACATCTTACAAGCAAAACAAGAAGAATGTCTGCTAGGTTAATTTTCAGACACACATACAATGTTGATTTTTCCATAAGACCATGAACTGTCCCACCTCTGGGCCTGGGGATGTTTGGTTTCCTCCTTCTTGTCTGGCTTGTCCTTACAGGTCTGCAGGCTGAAGGGTTCCAGTCCCTTCAGTATGTCATTCCAGATCTCTGCTCCAGAGGCCTGGGGCCCCGCCTCCACATCCCACAGTGCTCTGCCCTCCCTCTGTCGTTTCTTATATGAGGTCAGACTGAGAGGGGCTATTGATCTGAATATCTTCCCCACCTCACTTTGGGGCCCCAGCAGACCGGGCAGGGTCCTGGTCCTCAGCTTTGGATCCTGTGTACATCCTACAGCCAAAATATTTATGGAACAGCCGCGGGAGCAGAACTGGGGCTTCCCGGGGTGATGCTCTTCCCATCTCAGCTGCCAACTGTCTTTTGAGTTTACAACCAGGGGGAGAAGTATGTGTGTGTGTGTGTGTGAGTGTTGGAGAGAGAGGCAGAGACAGACACAGAGACAGAGAGCTGGGGACACAGACAGGTGATAAGACAGGTGAGCTGGGCTATGTCAGGTGACTCTCAGTGCCTGGTGTGATGGGTCTTCCTTACTATCTTGCTACTCCTTTAACCGGTCTCAAGGCCACTGCCATCCAACACGTACTGAGTACCTACTGTGTTCCAACCACACACTAGGTGACTTGCACATCTGTATGTTAACCTAAAGCTCTCTTCTCTGCTAATAAGAAGACTAGGAAATTGGGCCTTCAATGAAATCTCCCAGCTGACTCCAGAGCCATTCATTTCTTCTTCCATCCAACCTACTCCCAGTGACTAATACACCCTTCCTCTCCCCACACCAATTTGTCTTTTTGTGGCCCTGCTAATGAGTAGGGAGAGGCCATAGGAGGTTCTTGAGGAGGAATGGGAGAGGAAGAGGGGGAAGTGACCGGGGGTGGGGCAAGCAAAGGGCATGGGTACTCTATAAACCAGGTCATTTATTTTGTATGTCCCTGAGTGGGTGTCCCAATTATTTAAGGTATTTTAGGTTCAAAGATCTGTCAAGACACGTTTTTCTAAAGGACCTGCCTTTTGCCCTATATCTGTCTTGTTTCTCAGCAGGAGATATTGATATATGGAGCATAAGTCTTCCCGAGTGCCAATTAATGCCCGGGCTGCTTCTTTGAAGTCATGTGAAGACTGACTCCCCAGGCTGGATTGTTTGGCAGACAGAGGAGGACCTGCTTTTTTTGGTCACGTGAATTCCAATCAGCTTAGAGAGAGAGAGCTGCAGATATGCTGTGTTTTTGGGGTGACTGGCCTGAAGAGTGCATGTGCCTGGTCAATAGCAGGGGAAGTCATGCTGGGCTTTAGTTATAGTCATGGAGAAGGACCCCATTAATCAAGAGCCTAATCAGCTGGCTCTGTGATACGATGGTGAGGGTGACCATATAATTTATTGTCCAATCTAAGATAATTTGAGACTGAAAAGTGAGTGCTATTAATAATGATGTTGGGAGAACAGGTGTAAATCGGGATTGTCCCAGGAAAACCAGGACATATGGTTACCCTAAGGTAATATATTAGCTTTACCAATTAATTCTTAGAAGCCCATGGAATAAGCTCACTCCATATATCATTCTTCCAAGGAAAGCAGGTGTCAGTTGAGTGTGACCTCCTACGTGTTTCTGTTCTCTGTGTTGAACACAAACACAGTATTTTGCAGGCTGATGCTTTGAAAGAACAAAGGTGTAGATGCTGGGTAGGTCTGCATTTGCACCCAGCTCTGACTTCATAGGGTAACCAACATCCTGATTTGCCCAGGACTGTCCTAGTTTTTGCACCGAAAGTCTCATGACCCAGGAAGCCCTTTATTCCCAGGCAAACCGGGACAGTTGGTCACCCTCTTGGCAACCTCACTGAATCTAGTATGGGCATGGAGAGCTCACAGCAGTCAGAGCTGTGTGCCAGCCACCGTGTGGGCTACCTGAATAGAGCAGTGATGACGCACAAGTAGTGGACGCCTTAGAGTGGTGACAATCCGTGACTGGTGCAGAGGGACCTCCAGGTGGGAGCCATGAGAAGAGAGATGGCCCCAAGTTTGTATGGGTCAAGGCGGGCATTGATAGTGTAGTGGACAAGTGTAGGCTGGGTCAAAGCAGAGAGGAGGGTGACTCCAGCAAAGGCCAAGAAGGAGGGTAGCAGCTGGAGTGAAGGGCAGGGCTGTGCATAAACAGCAGGGTGTATTATATGTGAGAATCCCCCTCCCCACATGCAGATCACCAAAGACCTTTCTATAGGCTGAGTGAGCATATTTCAGGGTCAAGAGCTTCCTTGCAGAAAGAGATAGTTTCTGCCAAGGCCCTGATTCAGTGATCTCCTCTTGTTGCATCTCTTTTGGACATCAGAGGTAGGAACAGAAAGGGAGAGGAAGACAGCTCGAGAACTTGAGTAAATCACAAGCTCTAGGAACTCTGGGTTTAGCTTCTGCCAAATGAGACCACACTAAATCACTTGTTCTTAACTCTTTTATTTCTTTTTTGTTATAAATCCCTCTGAAAAGTTATTGAAAACTGTAGACACCCGTCCCAGAACAGTACACACCTGTGTGTGTGTGTGTGTGTAAGTAGGTAGGTTTTGAGAAACTCATGAACTACTAGAATCCATGCCTGGATCTTACATTCAAAATCCCAGCATTAGGTGATGTCTACATTCCTTCCAAATTTCAGCTTCTCTGATTCTCCTTTAGAGAAAGGGAGGGAAGGATGGAGGAGGGGAGAACTGGTAGCTGGTGGTTGGCGGGGCGGGGGGTAGATCCACCTGATGATGGAAGCCAGTGTCTGTAGCCAGAACCCCAAGAACTTGGCCCTGGCAGCCAAGCCACCTCACATGAGCTACTGGAATGTGAGAATGCAGATTGATGACAGCAATAAACCATTTTCAGATTCTCTGGGCATGGAGACAGCAGGTGTGCAGAACCGGCAGCATTCTTTGCCAGTTTTAGAGGAAGAACGCCCCAGAGACTGGGCCTGTATCAGTGCTGGTTGCAGCCAGTTGGGGGGAGACTGCCTGCCTCTAGTCAAAAATCTCTGCTGCCTGCACTGCGGGCCCATGAGGCTCCTGCATGTTTTGCACCTAGCAGCTGACATCCTGGGATTCCATGTGACGTTCCTTGGACAAAGCTGCTGGAGTGAGACTAGGAGGACATGGAGGACATGTTCAGGGCCATTGTCACCAGGGTCGTGTTCATACAGGCCATGGGAGGCTTGATGGCTGAACATGGGTGGCAGCAGTGAGAAGGACCCCTGGGAAGCAGAAGGTTTCTCAGATGTACTTCCTCAGGGCTGGCACGAGTTATGCTCCTGTGTTGTTCATCTTGCTCAGAAAGTCAGAGAAGGATGGGTCAAATTAGGACGGAACCTGCTTCCCAACCTGCCAGATGCTTGCCAGCCGGGCTGGGAGAACCTCACAAGGCTGCATCCCAGATGGGTTTCCTGGGGTGAGACTCTGGCTCCTTCCTTCTTCTAGAAATGTAGAAAGAGGGCGTGTTCCATTGCCTTCCCCCACATTGGCAGCCTCTGTCATTGGGGCAGTGGCCTGGTGCTCTGCTGAGCAGCTCTGCCTGGTTGACCTAAAGGTACCCACTTCCTTGAGGAGCAAGACCAGGAGTGACGGAAGCGTGGAGTGGGAGAGGAGTGCAGGGTAAAGATGATGCTGGGCCAGACACTGGCAAGGAAAGCAGGGGTCAATGTCAGGTCATCTGGGACAGACTCAGACATGGGGGTGGAAGATAGATACTGCACCAGACTATGACAGAAACTCCAGCTAGTGTTGCCCTAGCAGGATGAGAGCTGGATGAGCCACTCCACTTCTCCAAGCCTCAGTTTCTCCATATGCAACATGGGATGAATAACTTCTACCCAGAAAAGTAGTTGTCAGGATAGGAAATGAGTGTACAGATAGTTCTTGACTCACAATGATTCAGGTTATGATTTTTTGACCTTATGATGGTGGAAAAGCAATCCCCGTTGGGTAGAAACTTTGAAGCTTTGAATCTTTGAATATTGATCTTTATCCCGGGTGATACGCAGTACGATCCTCTTGTGATGCTGGGCAGTGGCAGCTGAGGCTCACAGTCACAGTGGTTCATGAGGGTAAACAACCGTCTCCTTGCAACCCTTCTATACCCAGACAACCATTCTGTTTTTCACTTTCAGTATAGTTTTCAACAAATTCCATGTGATAGTCCACATTTTATGATAAAACAGGCCATGTGTTAGGTAATTTTGCCCTACTGTAGGCTAATGTAAGTATTCTGAGCATGTTTAAAGCAGGCTAGGCCAAGTTATAATGTTCAGTAGGTTAGATGTATTACATGCATATTCCACTTACAATATTTTTAACTTATGATGCATTTATTGGAATGTAGCTCCGTTGTTTGTCAAGGAAGATCTAGAAATCATTTAACATATTCATGGTATAAGGAATCATCTGTAATTAACAGCAGATCATTATCAATATGTGTTGGCCACCTGGCAAGATCCTTGGACAGGTTGGGTGGGGTGGTTATGAAAATGAGTAAGATAAACTCTCAGTTCTCATTTTGCTTATAACTTCACAATTATCACAGAAGTCAGACTATGATGAGTGCTATACTAAATGAAAGCATTCTTGCTGAATTTCTCCTGTGACCCCATAATTGCTCACTTGTGGAAAACCTCTCAAGTGACCAGAAACCTCCCAGACGAAGATATTACAGGATCCTGCTTCCAATTAATGTCCCTTAACTTGGATTACAAACGTGGGCTAGAATTTCTCGGGGTCACTGCTGACTGTTTCTCAGGTAACTGGAACTGAAGACTGTGCACAATGACATTCTTCAAGGATGGTTTTAAAACTATAAGGATATGTGTGTGGGAGGAACTATTTCTACTGTGAACCATTGAATCAAAATGGGGAAAAAAATGAGAACCATGGAACTAAAGAGCAATTAGATTTTTTTCCTCAGAGAAATACAAAGTTCCTACTCATTCACTTTCATAATTAGAGCTGGTCCCTAAATAAGTTCAACAGATGAGAAAACAACACCCCTTTGTTTATATATAACAGTTATTGATGGAAATGGATAAGGCAAGTAGAAACTGACCCAAGGGAGGGCCAGAGATGGAAAAGTAAAGACTGTCAGAGACACACGAGGACCAGGAGACACAGAGAGAGATCCGGACTAGAAGCAAAGGTAAGCAATGGCCCAGAGGTGAGAGGACAGGAATCTCTCTCTCTGTCTGTGTGATGGGGAAGGAAGATATTCTAATCCATTCCCTCTAAACGAGTCAGCAAACTTTTTCTGTAAGGGGTCAGATAGTAAATATTTTAGGCTTTGTGTGCTACATGGCTTCTGAAAAAACTACTCAACTCTGGAGAAGGGAATAGCTACCCACTCCAGTATTCTTGCCTGAAGAACCCCATAGACAGAGGAGTCTGGTGGGCTACAAGTCCATGGTATTGCAAAGAGTCAGACATGACTGAATAACTAACACTTTCACTTTCTGCCCTTTAGAGCAAAAGCACCCATGGACAATATATATAAGGATGGGCAGACTGTATTTCAATAAAACTTTATTTATAAAAGCAGGTAGCAGGCCAGATTTGGCCCAGTGGCCTTAGTTTGTGACCCCTGCTCTAAATAGTCAATAAACAGTGATATCTCTTCTGGATCTTCAAGGTTCAGTACCTCTAAATAGCTCTCGAAGTCTGACAAGGATCTTGGCTGCTGGCAGGTCCTTTCCTCCAGACTACAAAAGCTGGCACCACTTCTACCAGAAAGAAGGAGGTGCCAGGAAGGACTACTTCATCTTGGGTAGGTGATGGAGTGAGGTGGGTGGTGAATACATGCAGGCCACCCAGACCCAGCCAGTCAGCAAGGAGCAGGGTGCAGACCCTACCGGAAGCTTGCCAGGGCTTCCTGGGGAACAACTCCCTCCAGGTGCAAGGCTTCCCCTCCGGCCCCCAGCCCTGTCTTTCGTCCCAGCACATAATGACTCTGACCTCTGGCATTTCAAGCGTCTGCTGTTAAAAAAATGTGGTACTCTAATCCATCTGTTGTTGAAATTCTGGAAAGAGAAATAAATAATTTGAGGCACATGGTGGATTCATCAAGGAAAGCCCTTGGAGAGAAGAGACTGAAAGCAGAAGAGGAGAAGGTAGGAATGCTCTCAAGGAGTTATTTATCTCTCTGCTCCTCTTCCTGAGAGGCTGGGGGTGGGGGTTGGGGGCATGGGTAGCTGCTCCCGGAGGCTCGGAGATGGACCAGATGTGTGCTGACCTCATGGTGGCTTCAGGCTCCAGCTGTCCAGGCTGTTTAGCATTCCTGACATGTGGATTTATATGACTCTGTTCCCCTGCAGAGTTCAAGGCGTTCAGTGTGATATATTGGAAAAATGCTGTGTTCGGGAGACCTGGGACGTCAGTCTGGTTCTGCTGGGCTGAACCAGTGTTTCTGATTGTGCTCTGAGAATCCTGGAAGGAGATGACTGTGTCCAGTGAGCTTGGGGAAAGCCATGCTAAACTAAGTTAAATGAGTTCTTTCACTGCAGAACCACTCACATCCCTTAGATGTGAATGTATTTTGTGAATGACGAGGGGCTGCAACCACAGTAGTACCTGAGGTCATCTCCCATCCTGTCCTTCTTGCACTTTTTTTTCTTCCTGGGTTTCAGATCCACAACCATGACCTAGTTCTTCTGCTCTCAGACCATAGTTTGCATCTTCTTTCCCTCCTCTCAGCTTCTATCTGTCGGAGGGTCAAAGGGTCTGAACAAGGTCCTCACTCTTTACCATGGGCCCTCTGTGTGCTCATCATTCTCAGGCTTAGATGGGGACTTTCACACAGCTTAGTTTACATCTTTAGCCTGGACCTCTTGCTGGGACCTAGATTTCCAGAAGCCTTTATCCTGTGGACATCTTTCTATCCTTTCAACAATGAAATGTGCAACCCTGACTCATCCTCTGCCCTTCTTCCTCTCCATCCGGTCTTACACTTCAGTTCCAGGTTCTGGCTGCATCATTCACACATCTGCCCCTCCCTGGATGAGCCCTTTATTTCTAGAATTTCTAGCATTTGTCTACTATTCTCATCTTTGTTACAATCTCCTTCATTACATTCCTTCAAAATACACCATGTCTTCCGTGTGCCCGTGGAACCAAGAGCAAACTCCATGCTTAGACTCACATCACCCAAATCTCCACATGGCCTCCAGACTGAGAGGCCTTGGTTTAGGGCTTCAAAGCCCAGTGTAAATCCTTCTGAGGGATTCATACGGGATTTCCCCTTCTTCCCCAGATGTTCACACCACTCCACACCTGGCCAGTTCAGTTCACCCACAGTGCTCTTGGCCCCTAACTATCTAACTAGATTACAAGCCTTTGGGAAAAGGGTGCCATGTATTCCACAGATCTTTCGTGTCTAGCAGGGACAGGAAAATTGGGGGAATATTTTGAGGTTGACTGATATTCTTGGGTTTGCCAATTATGCCTAAACAATAGTGAGTGCTACAAAATTGACAGCAGACATTACCAATGGCATTCTAGGCTTAACTCATTGAGCAGTTACTGTCCTGTCCTTCTAGGAAGGGTGGTATATTAGGGTTCTCCAGAGAAAAAGTCTGTCTGTCTGTCTTTTTATTTAGAGAGAAAGAGATTTATTCTAAGGAATTGGCTTATGTGATTGTGGAATCTGGCAAGTCTAAAGTCTGTATGACAGACCCTCAGGCTGGAAATTCAGGGAAGAACTGATGACATGGTCTTGAGTTGGAATTCTGCAGGGAGCAGGCTGGCAACTAAGTCAGGGTTCCTCTGCTGCAGTCTTGAGGAGAACTCCTTCTTTTATAGGAAACCTCAGTCTGCTCTTAAGACCTTCAACTGATTGCCTAAGACCCACCCACATTATGGAGGGTAATTAATCTACTAAATTAAATGCTAATCGCATCTAAAAAATACTTCACAGCAACACATGAATTGGTTTTTGACCAAGAAAATGGGACTATATTAGTCATCTTAGCCTGACTAAGATGACAGATACAATTAACCATTTCAGGAAATTTTGGCAATCTGCAGGTTGCTTGAAGGTGCATCATATATCTTTCTTTTGGTTTGGAGAGAACTTTAGGACACCTGATCAGAGGGAACAGACTGCATTTCTAGGCCTGCAGCTTATCATCCTGAGGAAAAGAACACTGGCCCCTGATGAATGATGTGTCCATAAAAATTTCTTTGTCCATAAAAGATGACAACTGAGTTTCCTTTAGCTCTAATGTTCTACCCTGAGCATCACATAGGGTCTTCATCTAGAAAATGGGAGTGTTAACAACACAGCCAAAGTTGACTGTGTACCAGGCACTGTTGAACATGCTTTATGCAGAATAACCAACTGAACCCTCCCAACAATCCAATTAGATAGCAGCTGTTTCTGTTCTCATTCTACAGATGAGGAAACTGAGGCATAGAGAGATTAAATAACTTCGGGCAAAGTCAAACAGCTAGTCAGTGGCAGAGCCAGGCTTTGAACCCGTGCAGCCTGGATCACAAGTCTAAGCTTCAGCAACCACATAAGCTGCTGTCTCAGCCTACCTCACAGTGCTGTGGTACAGGATGAATGGCGTAAAGGATTTGCAAACATTCTGTGCACACTGAAGACCTATATGGCCCTGAGGTATCATTACTATTAATGGTTTGTCTCTTGGGTACTTCCATAAGGAATCCTTTTGGGATGGAGTCTCATAACTGAACTCCATCTGGCAGCCCCTAGCATATTGTCAAGAACACAGCAAGCTCAGTCGATGGCAGTGAACACAAGGGCAGTGGAATGAATCACAGATGTGCAAACAAACCACCGATTGATGAGATCTCAGTCTTAACTCCATTCCCAGGTGAGTGTGGTGGAGGCGGCCTTGAGCTACCCTCATCTTTATGGAAAGAATCAGAAGAACATCTCCCAGCAGGGCATACTGACCTCTTTATGCCCCTTTATCAAGTTCTTGGAAAATAAATCACTCCCTGTGTTTTCTTTTTTCCAGGCACAAGCACTCAAGGTAGGTCAGGCCACAGACCCTCTTATGACAGGAGCCTCGAGTGCTGTTGGAGCTGCTGGGCATGAGAGTGTGTGACTGTCCAGTTGCCGCCACTCCAAGAGAGGGGCTGGAGGATCTACTGTAAAGGCCACCATGGCCCTTACAACTCCAAGACCACCACGAGAGCCTGTTCCTGGACTGGCAGACCCTCAGTTTCAGGCCTTATTCTGGCCCACTGGGTACCTTGGTGCTCGAGGAGGTCAAGGAGAGGTTAGGGGATTTTGGAGGCCTTTGTTTGCTGGTTCTCTCTGCTTTGGTTTTCCTGTGTGCTTTCCGCTATCATTTCTATCCACCAGGTGATGCCCTTCCAGGCTCGCAGCGCAGCCCCAGTGGCACTCTCTAGTGAAAGGGGAAGTTCCCGAGGCATGGGCTGTTGCTGTGACACTCTAGCTCAGTCAGGCTCTTTACCATCTCTTGTGTCTTCCCCACCTCTGTGTGCTGATGTGGTTGGCTGGGGAGCAGGATGTCCAGGATACAGTCCATGTTGCTTGTGACTAAGGTAGGCCTCTATGTCATGTGCAGTGATCCAGGCTTCCAGATGCAGTGCTCACCTCACAGCCTTGGTTTCCACATCCGCTCACTCCTTGCTCCTAGTAGACAAGACCCTAGAAGCCCACTTGGGCCCAAAGAGACAGATCATCGTTTTCCTTATTTCTCAATTCCTGAGGCACTTTGGCCTGCTCGTTCAGTGCCAGACACTGCTAGTCATCTGCTCAACATCTGTGCTCTTCTTCTTTAATTTAATGTTTATTTTATGTTATAGTTGATTTACAATGTTATGTTAGTTTCAGGTATAAAGTGAAATGATTTGGTTATATACATACTGAATATGTATATCCATTCTTTTTCAGCTTCTTCTCCCATATAGGTTATTATAGAATATTGAGTAGAGTTCCCTGTGCTATGCGATAGGTCCTTGTTGGTTATTTTAAATATAGCCGTGTGTACCTGTCAATCCCAAACTCCCAATCTATTCCTCCCCCATCCCCTCCCTCTTCCCACCCCAGTAACCATAAGTTTGTTCACTAAGTCAGGGAGTCTCTTTCTGTCTTGTTAGGTTCATTTGTATCATATTTTTAAGTGCAACATATCAGATCAGATCAGATCAGATCAGTCGCTCAGTTGTGTCCGACTGTGGTATCATATGCTATTTGTCTTTCTCTGTCTGACTTACTTGACTTAGAAGGATAATCTCTAGGTCTATCCATGTTGCTGCTGGCATTATTTCATTCATTTTTATTCCTGTGTTCGTACCACATCTTCTTTATCCATTCCTCCAGTCATTGGACATTTAGGTTGCTTCCACATCTTGGCTATTGTAAATATTAATGTTTTTCGTGCTCTTCTTTTTTCCCTTACCTTGATCCTTGATTAGTGCAGGACAGCAATGTGCCTAATCAGACAGGTCACCGGAAGTAAAGGTGACCCTGGGACCCAGTTCTTGTTGATGGGATGCAAACAGAATCCACTACCTGGGACTTTCAGAAGAGCTCTTTTATTCTGACCAGTGGGGCCAACAATTGACTTTGTCCCTTTGCCCTTCCCCTTCTTTCTGCCTGGAACATGTAGGTTGCACTGCTCCTTGTGACTGTGAAGAACTGGAAGAGCAAGGAGGTGGAAGGAGCTTGAGTCCTTGAACATTTATTCGAGCTGTCACAGCAGCATTGGATTGTCTCCTTTTGGACTCTTGTTGCCTGCTAGAGGGTAACCCCATTGCATGTAGCCAAATGTAGTCCAGACTAATACAACCACCTAAGAAGGAGAGTTTAAGAAAAATTCTCATCTTTCTTGATCATGTGTGTGAGCCAGGTTGCTTCAGTTGTGTCTGGCTCCATGCAACCCTGTGGACTATAGTCTGCCAGGCTCCTTTGTCCGTGGGATTCTCCAGGCAAGAATACTGGAGTGGGTTGCCATGCCCTCCTCCAGGGGATCTTCCTGACCCAGGGATCAAACCATGGGTCTTATGTCTCCTGTATTGACAGGCAGGTTCTTTACAACTAGCACCACCTGGAAAGCCCCTTCTTGAAAACAGTGATGAATTTCTTGCCTATCTGCCCTTCCCTGGCTCTTTGTCTTCCCATCACACTGTCTTCCCACCACCATTGAACAAGCCAAGACACCCCTAAAGCCACCCTTAAAGCCCTGGTGGCTCAGTGGTAAAGAATTTGCCTGACCATGTAGCAGACAAGGGTTCGATCCTTGGGTCAGGAAAATCCCCTGGAGATGGAAAGGGCACCCCACTCCAGTATTCTTGTGGGACAATCCCATGGACAGAGGAGCCTGGCAGGGTACAGTCCATAAGTTGCAAAAAGAGTCAGACATGACTTAGCAACTAAAGCAACAAAGACAAAAGCCACCGCAGGTTACCTTTTCTGGGCTTTAATGGTGCGCTCTCATCTAGGAGGTGATTCGCTGTGGTTCAAGTATGTCAGAGATGACTACATTCTGTGGAGAGAAATAGCATTTAAGTTCCATGAAAGCCAAGAACCTCTACACAGTTTGTCTGGCTCCTTTGCTGTACCTGGTAATGGAAAAGCCAACAAAGGGCCTTATTTTATTAGCTAAATTTAAAATTTTGAAGACATCTTTTCCGTGTCACTCTCTCATAGCTTGCATCTTGGATGTGATCATACATTTCTGGCCAATCAAAGACAGAAATGGCAGGTATCTTTTTTTTCCTTTGAGACCATGTTGCATTCTCCCGCCTGTGGGAAGTCATGACATGATCCACATTATTCTTTAGTTTGTTCATTTTAAGCCCAAAGCACTTCAGAAACTGGGTAGAAATCTTGCTCAAGGAAGCCATTCTTACATCTCTAAATTGATTTGCAAAACAAACACTTGAGTGCAGGTTTCTGTGTTTCTTCTAAAGGGTCTTGGGGCTTCTTTAGGTCTGGAATTCAAGGATACTAAGCTTTAGGGGCACCCGCATTACTTCATTTGGGATAAGACTGAGACAAAGTTGCTCAGGCAGACCAAAGGAAATGAGGAGATAATGATATTCTCTTTTCCAACTGTCCCTTTTAATCTTTGTATCTAATCCTGCTAAACCCTCAAATGAAAGCGCCTGTGTCCACTGTCCTGAGCCGAGGTAGGGAGATGAGTGGGATGGAGCAGAGAGGAAGCTCATAGAGACAGCACCTTCTGAAGAGCAGCAAAAGGGAAGTGTGACAGCCAACTTCTTGGAAGGGGATGGCAAAACTGTAATTAAATTTTCTGATCTTGTTAGCCAATTTCTTCACTCACTGCCCCTGAACCAGAGAACGGGGAGGGGGAAGGACACTGTTGCATCGGTGGCGGCGGGGAGGGAAATGAGCTTTTCACGGATTATTGGGTTAGTTCCACTTCTCCCACTTTTTAATTTATTTGTCTGCATGTTCTCCAGAGCTGAAAAGGCTCCAAGTCCTTTCCCATTTTCTTTTAATTAGATCTGATTTGGGAGTCTGAAAACTTGGAGGTGCTCAGGTTACAATAGGAGGATGACAACAGTTGGAAAGCCTGCTCCCTGCTAGATCTTTCTGAACTCTCGTTTTTTTTTCTCTCAGAATTTAAGGCTCCCAGTATTGAGTGTCTCTTTTCTTTCCATTTCTTTCGTTCTTGTTTCTTGGACACTTACAGTACTGTTTGTATTGTTTATCCCCGTATCCCATTTTGCCATCTTACAGGTAAAAACCATGAACATTCTCATGAATTTCAAAAGGAAAGTATGCATTTATTTTTACAGTTCTTGCCTTCTTATTCCTTTTTTGGATAATGGAACGCAGACCAAGAAAGCTGGTTGTGGTCCCCTGGGTGTTTAGGAGGAGTAATTCTGACTCTACATACTCTCTTCTTTGAAGCAAAAAGAAAGAAAGAAAGAAACTGGCCAGAAAAAAAGAGCCAAATGTGGCCATGTTGGATAACATGGTTTATCATTTAAAACCACTTGTGGCTACATCCTGGGCTTAAGAGCATCTAAGACCCCAGGTGAGAAAGCTAAACACAGAATACTTGATGGCCTGTAACGTAGCAAGATTCCATCTCTATTCTGCAGCCTCATTTTACAGGTCTCCCAGGCAAGAGGCACCCTCTAAAGTTCCTCCTGGTGGCTCAGAATTTATGATGCTACAGGGCATGTTGGGATGGTCTGACTTAACACTGAGACTACAGAATATATGCAAAGTGCATGTTGGGAATCCAGATTTGGGTCCTTCAAATTGATGGGCAGCCACCTTCCAGAGAAGCTGAAATTGAGGTTCCAAAGAGTCCCCTATGACCGCCAACTGGGAGCAACAAGACATTTGTATTCAGCGATTGTGGACCAAGGAAAATGACTCCAATATGAGCCCACAGTGAAACCTACAAAGGCTAAAGCTGAATTTGGGTTTTGTTTTGAAGTCAAGCTACTTTGCACATGGACAACCCAAAGAAGCTGCTCCAGTATTAGTAGAACATGGATGTAATTTAAAAAAAAAATCTTTTTATAGATACTTCAGGGGCTCCTGAGATGCCCAGAGAGTCCAGCTGGCATTTCTTATAAACTATCATGAAAATGAGAACATGTCACATATGAGGACAGCATGCAGTTCAGCTCTGGATCCACCAGCCTAGCACAGGCCTGGCACATGTCGAAGGAAGAGCTGTTCCTAGGGGATCTGGAGGGACACAGATGGCCTATGGAAGACAAAGCATTTGCTCTGGACCTTGAGGGATGGACCAAGTTGAAATTTGAGGCTGTGGGGAAGGAGGAAAGGCATTTTCAGCAGAAGAAAATTTGTAAGTGATAGCATGAAAGGAGATAAATATGATGGATGTATGAGGAATAGAAAGATAGCTTGGGAAACGTAAGGGTACATGATGGGCTGCAGTTGGGGAAAGGCCTGGAAAGGGAGTTTGCAGCTGAATAACAGGGGCCCACTAATGTGTTACTTGCAATTGTGCTTTATTGCATCTGTAGGAAGTGTGGACACAGGGGGCTGGTGAGCAGGAGAGGACAGTAATAGAGCTTGAGGAAGAATAAACTCTCTGAGACTCAGTTTCTTTGTAAAATGAGGGTGCTGGTCAAATTTTTGTCTCAGATCCTTTTCTCTAAGCTTCATCTCAGCTGCTACAGAAAGAGAGAGCACATAACTTACAAATTTTGGCAATCTCTCTTCCAGGCAGCTCTCTCTTCAGAATGAACAGTAGGGGAGAGGGGCGACCATCAGTGAGAGAGAGAGAGAGGGAGGGAGGGAGAGATTTAAAAACAAAGTGGTTCTAGAATCCACAGATCATAGACTCATCAAGGACAAAAATTGTTTAAAAATTCTATGGATAATACATGCTGGATTATTATTATTGGTGTTGTTATTTTTACTGTTGATAAAAGTGATGCCGCTGAAGCTCTCTTGCTGAAAGAAAGCAAAAGGAATTCTGGCATTTTGAAGTAAACTTTTGGAGAGCTGTCAGAGTTAGAAAACAGTTGGGAAACAGATCTTCTGCAACTTCAGTCCACAGGAACATCTGATGTGGTTTGGTGAAGACGCACATAAGATAACATACCAGCACACACCACGTGTCAAACCCCGCACTCTCCTGCCTCACTGAAGCTGCCACTGCAGCTTCTCCTGGCTGCCTTGGCCCCAGTCTGCTCTCCATCTGCCCTCTCCTCCCTGAAAGAGAGGAAATGACAGAAAAACCTCTCCATCTCCCCTCGAATCACAGAATCATAGCATTTTAAGGCTAAGAGGATACTTTGGAGGGCCTTCACGCTATTTTACAGATAACAAAATGTTCCTATGAATTCAAACTATGCTAAGAAAAATGGGACAGTGAGACCCATATAGGTGGGTTATGTAACCAATGTGTGAGGCAGGAATAATGTCCAGATTCTTGCCTGGGAAATCCCATGCACAGAGTACCCTGGAGGGGTCACAAAGAGTCGGACACCACTTAACGACTAAGCAACAACAAATCCATAATGATGGATAAATCTTCCCCAGAATGTTTTTCTGTGTGATGCTGACCCTAACTTCCCACAACCTCTGTGGATGTAAACAGGTTTTAGGACTCAGAAACTGAGCAGATCTGAGACTCTGGCGTGAGCTGAGATGAAAAATTACCGGAGTTGCTGGAGCACATTCACTTACTTTAATCTGCCCAATTCCATGTGGTCACCGTTAGGCCTGGACTACTGTGAGGGCAATGAACTTGAAGGACAGTCTCAGAGCCTTCTCTCAGAGCACCGAGCTCCTCAGGTGGCTTCACCAGTTTTACCCCCATTGCTCTGCCTGCCCTAGACTTTATCTGCCCCTTCAGGACAAAGATCAGGGAGGAAATGGCCAGCATCTTCAGCCCCATCAGCCCTGGCAACAGAGAGATGGCTGAACAGAGCCCCAGGGCCACCTGCCCATGGCTCCAGCTCTTCACAAAATCAGCCCAAAAACAGTAGAGAAAAACTCCTTGAAACCAAAGTGTGTAGGTATTTCTGACTGTGGATATCAATCACCTACTATGGACATTAAGCTGAATAAAAGCACAAATGAAAACAGCAATGATTTTTGAATAAATATTAAATATGTAGCTTCTGATTTCAGATTGATATTTCACAGTGGCAGGGCTCAAACACCCCAGAGCTAATAAAGACACATCGTGCTTTCATTAGAACAGATATTAGGATGAAAGTACCGCTTCGACACATCTTTATACAGTGAAATATAGTATGAGCAGTTCTTTCATTAGGGATGGGAAAATCAAATTTTAAAACCAATGTCTACTTAGAAGTTTTTCTACTGATCATCAATTCAGCACTCATTTCCAATATTAATAACTCAGCTAAGCACCTGGCAGGAGGCTTTTCTCTGCTGAGTTAATAAATTTTTTCTGTGAGCCTTCATTTGATTGATTACCTCATCATAAGGGTGACCACATAAGTTGTCCTGGAAATATGATTCTCTGAAACAACAGTTAAAGAACAAAGAATTACTGAGAATAACAAGTTCTATTTAAAATTTTTTATGACTATGCTAAGAAAAGTGGAATCAAAATAGATATAGGAGAAGTGAGATTGTTGACAAAATTTAAACCAAAAAAAAAAAAAAAAAAGAAAGGCTTTTTGCATCATATATATGCACTTTTGGGGGAATAGTTTAACCTTAAAAATTCCTAAAGGGTTTTCTTATCCAGCAGGAAAAATAATTAAAATAAATGAATATCGGCAGCAAAGTCAAAGGTAAAGTAGATCAACTTTGTTTTCCACTCAAACCTATGGGTTTGAGGCTGAAAATGACGCCAGGGATCAGCTTCCTAAATGCCTGAGGGAGGAAGGGGCTGCTGAGCTGCGGATGTCCCCTAGAGGACACCTGCATTTGTTCTTAGGAAGTCAGTGAAGGCAACGGACTCTAGGAACGTTCCTGTTGGGCAGAAAATTAGCATTACACCCTTCCCCAACCCCTCCCCCAGACCTTCCCATGTTATACTATAAAGAGACCAGCTCCATAGTTTACAAAGGCTCCCAGAATGAAACTGCAAGCAGGACTCCCTTATTAAAACATTACTGATAATTTCAAGAAGACAACACAGAGCATTAAGCCAAGCATGGGGCCCTGTGTTACTGCCCATGAAACCAGTGTAACTGTAAAGAAGGCAAGAACCACAGTGGCTCTGATCCTCCACTAGACCTCCTTACTCTTCTTACTTGTTACTACTAACCCTTAGGCACCAAAGAGGTTGAGCAAAGGGAAACGAGGGGGAAAGCTCATGCAGAAATCATATGATACCTGCTTTGTCCTCAGTTATCCCTTAGTCAGCTATGCACACAGGGGTCTCCTATGACCCCAGGATCCTTTTCTTACACATGTGATCTCAAACACTGAATGCATACAGTGGCAAGCCCTATGCCAGACACCAGAAACACAGAGATAAACAGAACAAGATATTCATCCTTGAGATGAGAGAACTTGACTTTTATCTGAGAAGTGGCATAGTTATATTTTATGCATGAAAGTAGGGGAATGTGAGTTGTGTCATATTCAGATAGAATAAAATATCAGCTCAGTTGACATGAGTTTATCATTTTTCAGGGAGGAAGAACACATGAAAAGGTACCAACTCTTTAGTAAAAGAGCTGTCTTTATTTCTCAATGATTTGGGACAGGCAGGGAAAGGTGAATTGATCTTAACAGGTCAAGAATAGGACCTGCAGAAGGAGGAAGGCTTTGCTGGGGAAGAGGCTCAGTGATTTCCTAGAACACTCCTAGCAGTTGTGCACAATGCCATTTGTGAAACAATGGCCACCAAGTGGGTTCTTTGGGGTGACCTCCTACAGGGTGGGGCGGCATATGGGGAGGGTGGTTTTATGGACACAGGCCTGTACAGAGAAATGCGCAGTCAATTATATCACAGTCTGTGTTTTACCAGACAAGTCTCAGAAGGGAAAGTGAGCCCATTTAATACCTGTAATCATGGCCACGGTTGTTTTCTCCTCAAAAAAGCTTTCCTGACAAAAGAATGCTTCTCTAGGTCCATGAGGAATTGATCTTGTAGTTTCTGGCTTCCAAACAGTGTTTTTTTTTTTTTTCCCCCTCTTTGAATTTAATTGTGACAGACTTTTTCTTTCCCCGTCTGTAAATCTTAACTAGAACAGAGCAGATTTCTTTTGGATATGGTTGAAAACATTCTGATTTTCATCATTTCTGTAAATATTTTGAGGATGGGTGAAGACAATCTTTAAAGACTGCTCTTTGTAATATTTTTTTCTCAACCTGTGTTTACACCATATTAAACTAAAGAAACATTCTAAGGACAAGAACAAAAGATGTTGGTTTTTCCATATGAATAATGTAAAATAAATGGTTAAATGGCCAGTTGGAGTATAGCACCTGGGATTGGTTTGCTGCCTGACCTGAATTTGTTGGGGATTCCAGAAGGAAACTCCTTCTTCCATGGCATGTTACAATGTGACATGAAGATTTGGTCTTAGATGAAATTTGGAATAAATTCATACTCCTTTTAAGGTCACTCTTCAATGACAACATGTCTTCTGCCCAGTTTAAGGAAATCTTCATTTCAGTAATTAAAATGGCCCATTCAGTACCACAATCATGTTAAGGCTTACTGACTTGAAAGCATCTCCCCTCTGTGGATATTCCCAGGCTTCTTTGAGCTGGGGAGCCTGGCGTGGGGTTGGGGATGTCACCTCTTTCTTCTCTCTGTGGTTGTTGGGTTTTTATTGTACTATGATTACTTGGATTGGCTGCTGATCACAATTCTGCATTTCCTCCTTCTGCCTTGTGTTCCTTCAGTGTGTTAGAGTAGCAGCGAGGCCTTTGCTTCCCTGTTGATACTGGATTTAACAATGGAACAATAGTAGTTATGACACAAGCAGGGCTTGATAGGTGTCTGAATGATTGGTTCCACTTCTGTGATCACAGGGAGAAGGCCATCCCTTGGCAGTCCACTGTCCCTGTATCTAGAGTGCAGGTAGATCTCATTAATGATAGTTTAGCCTAGTACAGCCCCTATTGTGGTTATTAGGATTATTAGCTGACTTTTTTTTTTCCTATAGGAACTGAAGTAACCAAGGACTTCAAAATTACAGTTTGTGAGTAAAGAAGATTACTAGGAGCTTCCTAGCTTTGAAAACTCTTCTGGGCAACTCAAATGATGTTAATTGCACTTCTCACTGGATTTTAATTCAGAATTCAGGACTGGAGAGATGGGAGGTGTACAGCCTACCTGTGGTTAGTACTACTACTCTAAAGGTTTATGTGTTTTATCTGTGGGCTCTTAATTTATTTCCAGGACATGCATTAAGTGCCTGAGTTGGATATTGTCCCTTTGCCCCTTCAAATCCACTCTCCATCCTTATCAGTCTTGCTCTTGATCCAGGGAGGGTGACCTGGATGTGCTGTATCAGCTCAGCTCCCCTGTCATTTGGCTGTCAATTGTGTTCAGACAGTGGGGATAACCAGTGGGGGATCCAGGCAGGAGGAGAGTGGGATCTGAATGTTTATTGCCCTGGATTCCTCCCTCTTGAACCCCATTCCTCCATGAAAGACCAGCTCCTGCCGGGTAGTTCTCTTCACAGAATTACCCTTCCAGTATTCCTGTAATCACCCCCTCCCCTTGCCAGTGCAAACTAAACATTCCCTGCTATTGCTAGTCACAGGCTACTGCACTGTCTCTTATGATTTCTCTGAGCCACTGTTTCTTAATCTTGGTTGCACATTAGAGTCACCTGAGGAGTTCTAAAAAAATTCCAGCCTGGTGCCCAGGCTGTGTTCCGGACCAGTGCTGCCCATCAGAAATAGAATTTGAGCTACACACATAATCTTAGATTTTCTAGTAGCTATGCTATTACAAGTCAAAAGAAACATACAATTAATTTCCATATTTTTGACATTTCGATAAGAAATCATTCTCAAAATTATTAAAGCAAATATTTCGCTTTCACTTTTTTTCTACTAAGCCTTCAAAACCTGGTGCATAACTTATACTTAAAACACATCTCAGCCTGGACAGTGCAGCTCTACACCAGTTGGATCAGATTTTCTAGGGATGAGACCTGGACAGCAGTACAATTTAAGATTCTCCAGGATATTGAATGTGTAGCAGAATCAAGAACCACTATCCATACCTTTGTAAATAACCTTTTATTAAACTCTCTTCAAATTGCCTCGTTGGAGAACACCGTCTACTTGATGTTTGTGCTCAGCCCTGGCTGGGACTACGAAGGGAATTTAGGTGGATTGCCTGCCTTGTGGGAGCATCCAGTGTCGAGCAGAAGACACCCAGGTCAGCAGGCCATTATGCTGTGAGGAGTAGGCCTGGATGACCCTGTGGGCAAGTCTGT
Source organism: Bos indicus x Bos taurus (assembly GCF_003369695.1). Classification (NCBI taxonomy): domain Eukaryota; kingdom Metazoa; phylum Chordata; class Mammalia; order Artiodactyla; family Bovidae; genus Bos; species Bos indicus x Bos taurus. The sequence continues at coordinate 133,100,477 of NC_040076.1, forward strand.
TACGCCTTTAGAACACCAAGAAATGGGCTATCAACAAAGTGAGAAAGTGGGGAAAATGCAAATTTCATTGGAATTCCTTGCACTTTATTTTTTGAATCATATATTGTGTGTGGATGTGTGCAGAGGAGGGTGGAAGGCTGGATACCATAATCATTTTAGTGTCTAAATCCTCTGACAGCTGTCAGAACTCTGGGGAAGAGAAGCCATGGGAACTTGGAGGAGGGAGAGCACCTCGTCTCTATCGTCTGTTCACACCAGTCATCAGTCAGTTTGGGCCCATGAATTTCTTTCTGTTCCTGTTGGCCACTGTGCCTCAATTTTCTCCAAAACAGACCCTTCCCACCCTTCCCCACAATCTTGCTGTGCTTTCTGTGCTTATCAATTTCCTAAAAATCACTCTGAGTTCTCCCAATCTCTTAGGTCAGTTATTTTCAGCCTGGCTCACTGGATCACCTCTGGGCATTGCTCTTGGTTGCTGAGCATCACGTGTGTCAAAGCTAAAGTGACTTGTTGGGGTGATATATTTATCGAGGTTTGCTGGGAACTTTCTTGGTTTTAGTACTGACAGTCCTATGTCCAGAGCGATCTCATCAGTCCTGGGTGAGCTGGGATACTTGGTCACCCTATAAGGTATCTCCTTCCTGGCTGCTTTCTCCTGCTTCTCCTACTGAAGTATAGAAGGACACAAGGTCGCTGGGGCAGCGAGCATGGAACAGAGGCCCCAGTGCAGCTTGAGAATGAAACCCAGATAGCAGATGCCAGAGCTGAAAGGTAGGACAACCCAAGCAAGAAACCATGATTTGAGTGCCTGGGTCAAGATGGAACCTACAGCCAGACCCACACAACTGTACTGTGTAGTCCATACTTTCTCTTTCAGTCCATTTGAGCTGGTTTTTCTACAATGGCCCTACTTGATACAAAGAACAGCCTTCTGGTTCTGATTTGTGCTCCCAAGTCCTTGCTTATAGGAAAAGAATGCTGATCTGAATGTCTGGACAGCTGGTTACATGTTCTGTGTAAAGGAATTGATCAGCCGTTGGTTGGTAAGAACCGAGGCTTTTGTGAGTTGATTGGTGTCATCCCAGCCTAAGATTACCTTTGCATTGCTGGCAAGATTGAGATTCTGGTCCTAGAAACAAGGTGCAGACTCTGGGATGTGAGAATTAATTCAGGCCCATGGATGCATGGCACAAGGGGAGGCCTTGAATGGCCTTCTCTGAGGCACTGGCACCTGGAATACACAGATGGTGTGTAGACCGAGGCCAGGTTGCCTGTGTTAGTCTCACCAGGGAAGATGTGTAGCAGATTGATTGCAAAAATGTCCTCAGTTTTCATCCCTCCCACACCCACACTTCCTGCAGTGGGACTTTGGGCTTCTCCCATGAAGACTCTGATAAGGAGGTGGGCTACATGTTATATTAAGCTGGTTACCCGAGTCCCTTCCCTTTCTCTATGAATCTAGACTGGCCTTACGGTTTGCTTTGACCAAATAGACTGAGGTGGGAGTGGCAGTGTACCCGTTCCAAGCTTAAGCCTTAAGGAGTCTTGTTTGCTTTTGCTCTCTCTCTGAACCCTGAACAAGGCCGGGCCAGCCTGTTGGAAGAGGAGAGACTAAGTGGATGGGAGCTCAGTTGTCCCAGTCAATGTCATCATAGACCAGCCTTAGCCAGCCCATCCCCCTCAAATGAGAGGGCCCAGCCTACGTCAGTAGAACCACCTACCCAAACTACAGATGACCACAGATAAATGATGAGCAAGGCTGAGACCAGCTGGCCTGTAGATTTATGAGATAAAAAAATGCTTACTACTTTAAGCCACTGGGTTTCAGGTGGTTTGTTATACAGTAATAGCTAACTAATATTACTTGTTAAAAACTTTCATTCCCAGGCTCTATTATCTTGAGATTCTAATTGCTTTAGCCTGGGATGGGACTTTTGAATCTGTATTTTCTTAAAATCTCAATGCTATTGTTCCAGAGCTTCCACAAGCTCTGGAAGCAATTACAAACACACCTTCTGCCTGCAAGTGTGACGTTTTATATCTCTATTTATCTATATCTATATCTGTATCTATATCTATCTATCTCTCTATATATTTCCCTAATGTTTTCAGCCAGCTTTTCAACAACTCATCCTGGCACTGTTTCCTAAACAATTGGTAAGCTTCAGTAGCGGCAGCCTTCTCTGGTGAGGAGGTCCTGTGATGTGGCTGGGAAGGCAGCCCGGGAATCCCTGCAGACATCAAGGAAGTAAAAAAGCATCAAGGTTTCTGGACACTCAATTTGAACTCTATTAAGTGAAACACGGGGCCTCGGAGAGAGGTGTTTGTTCTGGATTCAGCTGCACTCTGCTCAGAGAATGGCCTGTGGGGCCATATCTGTCACAGGCAGGCAGGTGTCTGGTTTGAGACAGAGGATTCCTTCCTGCATGTTTGAGGCAGCCAGCTTTGTAATCGAAGGTGAGCCTGACTGGAGCACTTGTGGACTCTGCGGGGAAGGCACTCGGCCCAGCTTTTGCATGAGTTCATCGTCCACTGTGTGTCTGCTTTCCTGCCCACGGGCAGTGCTACTGTCGTTTCGGCCCTTTCCATTAGGCTCACAGGGAGCAGTGGGATGATGTCCCGGCCTCCCACACCTGTACAATGACAAACCAAACTCAAGCTCTAGTTCACAGAGGCTCGCTGCCTGTCTTTCCAAGTGGTTGAGTCATCCTGAGACTCTTCTGACCACGAAAAAGTTGTTTACACATTTACTGGAGGAACACTGCACAGGCGATCCATGAGTGGTGTTGAACAAAGAAAATCAGTTATTTCAGCATTGATCTAGAAGCATCAGTGAATGCAATTATAAGAAAAAAGAAATAAGTATTAATGTTAGAAAGGCTACAAAATTTTTCATTGTATGCAGTTGATACTATCATATACAAACCAAAAGAATTTGTGGGAAAGTATTGGAAATAAAAAAAGAATAATAAGATGGCTAGTTATAAAATCAATATATAAAAATCAATATCAATTGATTAATATCTTTTACTTTTATTATGAAATGTATTATATATACAAACTGTATGTATGCATGTATATAATTTAAAATATATACATTATTTGAAAATAAGGAAGTAACCAATACTCTCTGATCACATCCCTGTCTTTCTTCCAGAAATATCCATTGTTAATCATTTCCTTCCTTTGTTACAATTTTGCTACAATTACATGTGTCCCTAATTAATATACTGTTAGTCTTGCTATTTTTGATTAGTTTCTCCTACTTGTTATTATATTTCTGAATCATCCCTGCTGATCATGGGCTGTGCTTAGCTGCTCAGTCATGTCTGACACTTTGTAACCCAATGGGTTGTAGCCTGTCAGGCTCCTCTGTCCATGGAATTCTTCAGGCAAGAATACTGGAGTGAGTAGCCGTTCCCTTCTCCAGCGGATCTTCCCAATCCAGGGATTCAACCCAGGTCTGATCATGTAGCTATAGTTTATTCATTTTCTTTGCTCTATGGAATTTCGTCATGTGAATGTATACCATCCATTTTCTCAAATTCTGAAAGTAAAAAACTTGAACTGATGTTTGGGGTATTTTTTTGATCCAATTTATTGTGAAAATTCATTTTTTGGCTTCAGCTAGTAGCAAATTTAAATAAGCATTGTTGATTGCCCATATAAATGACTGGATTTTGGCTTTGCCTTTCAATTAGCTGTAATATCTCATTTGTTATTGCTGTTGTTTAGTCTCTAAGCCCTGTCTGACTCTTTTGAGACCCCACAGACTGTACCTAGCCAGGTTCCTCTGTCCATGGGATTTCCCAGGCAAAAATACTCGAGTGGATTGCCATTTCCTTTTCCAGGACATCTTTCTGACCCAGGGATTAAATTAACATCTCCTGCTTAGAAGGTAGGTTCTTTACCACTGAGCCACAAGGGAAGCCCTGTGTTTTTGCTTCAGAAAATGTTTTATATTTGAATTTGGAGTGTTGCATCATATATCTGGGTATCTATGTGTGGGTGTGTTGTTTTATATATATATATATATATATATACATGCACACATATTCTATTGTCTTTATAAAATTTAAAAAACTCACTGTATTTTGTATAAAAGGTTAGTGACTTGTATCATAATTTATTCATTCATTCCCATGTTGGTTAATATTTTTGAATGGATGTCTTTTGGTACATGTGTGCATGAGTTTCTCTAGGGTATGCATGACTTTTGCACAGGTCCAGGGTGAAACCCCATCGTCAAAGATGGAAGAGCCAATTTATATGTTTACTGAGAGTATATGGGAGTTCCCTTTGCTCCACATCCTAGTGGCATCTAGTGCTGTTAGACTTTAAAATTTTCTTCAATCTGTTGAATGAAAATTTGTATGGCCATGTGGTTTAAATTTCTATTTCTCTGGTTACTAATGAGGGTGAGCATCTTTCTGTGTGCTCATTGACCACTGAGATTTCATCCTTTGTCAAGTGTCTGATACATCTGTTGCTTATTTTTCCATCCTTTTTTTGTCTTTTTCTTGTTTATTTGTAAGAGTACTTTATATATTGAATACACATGTTCTCTATTGGTTATACATATTACCTTTCTTCTTCTGTTTGTGGGTTCTCTTTTTCTCTTTCTCAATGCTCTTTCAGTTAACAAAATTTATTTATTTTAATTTAATTGAATTTAACTTTGTTTTGTTTTCTTTTGTTCATAAATTAATTCCTAAGCTGAGGTAATAAAGACATTTTTAAAGTTTTATAGTTTAACTTTTATAGCTGGGATTTTAATTCACTTGAAAATAAGTTTCATATATGGTATAAGTTTGGATTTAATTTCTTTCTTTTTTTTTCAGTAAGAATAACTGACTGGTTCAGTCTTATTTATTGAAAAATTCTTTCCTTTCTCCATTGATTTACAGATTCTCTCTGTCATAAAGCAAATACACATATATGAATGGCTCTATTTCTGGGTTTTTGAACTGTTTCATTAGCCTAATTTGTCTCTCCCTGAATCAAACCATGTTGATATAATGACTGTGTTTAAAAATAAATCCTGATTTTGATTCATCTTTAAGCATGTCTTAGATATTCTTGATTATTTGATTATTTGTACATTTGTATAAACTTTAGAGCCATTTGTCAATTTACATACACACACACAAACATAATGGGGAGAACTGACATCTCTGTAACACTGAGTCTTCCAAAGTATGAGTAAAATATCTTTCTTAATTACTTAAAATCTTATACTATCTTTCCATAAAGTTCTATAATATTCAACACAGAGGCCTTAACACATTTTGTTAGGGACCTGAGTTTTTTAAATGCTATCATAAATGTTTAGGGTCATTAAAAATTTTTGATTCCTAAGAGTTTATTGCTTATGTACAGACATGAAATTGATTTTGTAAATTGTTCTCTAAACAATAGAGTTAATAGATTTGATTTAATTATATTTAGAAACCTTTATCAAAAATTCTAGATGTTATTTTTCTCAAGTGTACACAGAGTACTTACAAACATTGATACCGTGTTCTGGGTTGCAAAACAACTCAGAAATACCAATGAATCTGTATTATACACACTACATCATGTGCCCACAATTTAAACTTAGGATAAAAACGTCTGTCTTTGGAAATATAAGACATTTATAAATTGATCAGAGGAATAATGTAAGGGGAAACAAAAACAGTACTACATTGTTTAGAGTGAAGCAGTGTTGTAGTGAAATGCTACATGTTAATATAAAATAGGAAAACATTCAAACAGTACTTAAAGAGAAATTATATAAATATTTAAAAAGACCTTACGTTAGTAAAAGGTCTTCACAGGGGGCACTAGTGGTGAAGAGCCCGCCTGCCAATGTGAGAGATGTAAAATATATGGGTTTGATCCCTGGGTTGGGAAAATCCCTGGAGGAGGGCATGGCAACCTGGCGACCCACTCCAGTACCCTTGCCTCGAGAATTCCAAGGACGGAGAGGCCTGGCAGGCTGCAGTCCACGGGGCCACAGAGTCAGACACAACTGAAGTGACTGAGCCCCAGCCCATGTTAGAAGAAAGGCTTAAGTCAAAGTTCTACAAAGTTAAGGAGGTAAGGAAGAAAAACCAGAATAAACACAAAATAATAGAAAGTAATAAGATAATAAAAAGCAGACACTAAAGAAGCAGAAAACAAATATATGAGAAAGAAGATCAACAGAGCCAAAAGTTTGTTTCCTGAAATGGATCCAGAAAATTATAAGATACATACACACAAAAACAAATTTAGAATTGAAAACAGAGACAATTTAAAGATATAGTACATATATGAAAAGATAGTAAGATATGGATGGCTAATGGCTATCATATTAAAAACTTTCTTAAAACACCTAGAAGATATAATTAAACAAAACAGAATCAGTGACAACAGAAACTGCAGATCCAAATGATTTTATAGGTGAATTCTTATAAATTTTAAAAGTAACAGATAAAATTGATTTTGTAAAATTTTCTAGATAACTGAAAACTATGAAACACTCCTTGAATGTTTTTAATGCTGGGATTTCCATTTGGCTTTTCACTATAGTTTCTAGTCCTCTTCTGAAATTCTCAGTTTTGCGTTTTATTTCCTTGAGCACAAGTATAGCTATTTTAAAATAGGTGTCTGGTAACCCCAATATTTGTATCCCTTACTATTATGTCAGGGAAAAATGAGCATAGAGAACAAGACTAGTCTCCCTGGGCCACTATTTCCCCCTAATTCTTCCCTATTTTATTAATTTCCTAATTCTTTTAATCAGTTTAAAACCATGTTTGATGCAATTATTAAAGTATCTTAGGGAGGGATTAATTTGAATTACCTAGTCTATCATTTGGGAGAAGGCAATGGCACCCCACTCCAGTACTGTTGTCTGGAAAATCCCATGGATGGAGGAGCCTGGTGGGCTGCAGTCCCTGGGGTCGCTAAGAGTCAGACACGACTGAGTGACTTCACTTTCACTTTCCACTTTCATGCGTTGGAGAAGGAAATGGCAACCCACTCCAGTGTTCTTGTGTGGAGAATCCCAGGGACGGGGGAGCCTGGTAGACTGCAGTCCATGGGGTCGCACAGAGTCGGACACGACTGAAGCGACATGGCAGCAGTCTATCATTTAAGCAAGTGAAAGTCAGTAAATTCTTACTATTCTGTTTATTTTTTATGATGTACATTTACTTTTTTATAGTTTAAAAAGTTTACATTAAAAAAGTCAGGTCGATCTATACATTGCGACATGGAATGCTTTCTGTGGCAAGAAATACTAAATAAGGCACAGAATAACATGTATATAATAATATCAATACTATTACTTAACATTTAGTGAATGCTTATGATATATTAAGAATTGTTCTAAGGGCTTTAAATATATTGGATAATTTACTTCTCAAAAGACCCTAGTAGATAATTATCAGATTTAGTCCCATTTTACATATGAGGAAGCTGAGAGGCTAATAAACTTGCTTCAGATCATGCATGTTCTGTTGGATGGTATGCTACAGACTCAGAATTTGAGTACAGGCTGCCTCCAGAGGCCATACTGTAAACCTCTGTATTCATTATACATGACATATAGCATACTTCCTCCCACAAAATCCTCCTAAGAATATACCAAACCATTAATAATGGTTTCTTAAGGGCTTTGAAGATGCATGTGATATTTTTTAATTCTTTATCTGGGCTGTCCAATGTGGTAGCTGCAAGGTGCACGTAAGTATTTAAACTGTGGTTAACTACAATTAAATAAATATTAAAATGAGTTCCTCAGTCTCAGTAGCTCATTTCTAGTATGCTCAGTAGCCACAGGTGGCTAATGGCTACTTTATTGAACAGCATAGATATAGAACATTTCCATCATGACAGAAAGTTCTATTGGACAGTTGCTCTGTAGGGTTCAATAGCGCTTGAATTTTTTATATGTCTGTATTCATGATTTACTTTTGTAATTAAATAAGAAGGATCAATAATATAAAAAGAAAACTGTTTATTCAAAGTGGAAATAGTTTTTAACCCTGCTAATTCACTGTAGTGTTATTTTCTTCTAACTTCCATGGTTGCTCAGAGTCTATTTCTCCTAACAATTGCCTTTTTGGTTATTTAAAAGCAATACAGTGACAGGCTCATTAGATAAAACCACGATGGGTTTCTTGTAAACGTAGTGGCATCTATGTAGGGCTAAATTCATCTCTTGATTCTTTGGAGGCATTTAAAATGCACATTGTTTTTAAGACCTGTTAACCAAACTATGTGTATTTTAAAAAGGTTTTCTTGGCAGCAAGCTGGCAAAATATTGATAATATATTTTTACTAAAGGGTCAAGCTCATGGACTGAAAGTTTCTGTTCATTTTAAAGATGTTTAAAATAGGAAAATTTGTTTAAAAAGTACCATTTCCATTTGTGGAATATACAAAGAATTAGAGTACCTTTGGACTAGAAAAAATGCCTTTATTTATCATAAAGAGTCAGAATAGCTTCAGTCTCATCTTCCAAGTCTTACAATAAAGTAAGAACTGGCAATGTTTAGTTTGGACACGACTAAGCATCTAATAGATCAAGTTTTGCCTTGTGGAATACAGGATGGATTGATCTGAGTGGCTACAGGTGCAGGACTAGAACCAGTGGAGGAAAACCAACTGAAAAATATTTGGACAATTTGAATTCCAACAATGATATGAGTTGACACGCAGTCTAATGAGTTCCTTTCCCTGTCACCAAAGGAATTTGGGTAGAGTTTCAAAGACCCAGGGTTCTGGGCAGAGGATTTTTCTGTTGGAGAGGAGGCTAATAGGATGACCTTCTGATGGTTATATTCTCAAGTCCTATGACTCTTCTTGCATCGTATAGCATGGGATTGTCACCAGTTGTCCTTATCATTCAGCTTAGGCTAACTTCTCGACTAACAATAAACAACCTTCAATCAGCGATTTACAACAACAAAGATTAATTTTTCCATCCACCTGGAGGTCAGTTCCATTGTATGTTAGCTACTTCTATGCTTCACGTTGTCTTCATTTGGGGATCCAGGAAGAAGAAGCAGCTCCTAAATGAGACATCACTGATTTTGTGGCAAAATAAATGCAAATATGGCTGAACTGCAAAATAACTTTGAATTTTCAGCTCTAAAATGTCACAATATCCCTTTCACTCAATTTGAATGGACAAGGCAAGTCATGTGGCCAAATCTGATGTTAATGAAGTGGGAGTTATAATGATCCTCTAAGGGTGAACAGCATACACTTGAGAGAAATAATAAAGTCTACCACATAATTTAATGGAAAAAAGAAATCAAATATTAGTGAAAATGAGTTGTGATGAAGGCATAGGTCAAATGGAAGTATATGCCAGAATTTATTCTTGTCACTCTTTCTACCTTTTCTTTCCATCTTTATTTTTTTTTAATACTTCTTCATTCTTCACTCACCCCCTCAAAATATATCCAATTCTAGACATTGAAATTGGTCTTGAGAAAATGGAGGTAAATAATATGAATACTCCTCCTGGATGAATTCTTGGTATAGTGCAGAAAAAAGAGTAAATATATATTTATAACAACCATGTTAAGTGTTATAAAAGGATAAATTCATAGTTCTCTGAGAGTACAAAGGAATGACATCTAACCCAGAATTTTGAAAAGGAATGGGTGATTTATAGAAGGCCTTCCAGGAAAGACTTTAATTTCAAACTAAGAGTGCAGAAAAAGATCATGTTCCACCTGAAGAAATTCTGAGAATACAGGATTACAGGTCCCCAGATAGCTGAGGGGGTATACACTAAGGAAGTAATTTTAATGAGCCATGACTCTTTCCCCATACATAGAAAAGGGCTAATTTCTTTAAGTTGAGATGCTGCTTCAAACCCAGATGCTGGGTTTGAAGTTAAATATTTCTAAGTTGAAAGATGTAAAGTAGACACTTTCCACCTTTCAACTTAGAAATATTGAACTTAAATTGAGTTTAAAACTCAAAAAACTTAAGATCATGGCATCTGGTCCCATCACTTCATGGCAAGTAGATGGGGAAACAATGGGAACAGTGACAGACTTTATTTTCTTGGGCTCCAAAATCACTGCAGATGGTGAGTGCAGCCATGAAATTAAAAGACACCTGCTCCTCGGAAGGAAAGCTATGATCAACCTAGACAGCATATTAAAAAGCAGAGACATTACTTTGCCAACAAAGGTTCATCTAGTCAAAGCTATGGTTTTTCCAGTTGTCATGTATGGATGTGAGAGACCATAAAGAAGTCTGAGAGCTGAAGAATTGATGCTTTTGAACTGTAGTTTTGGAGAAGACTCTTGGGAGTCCCTTGGACAGCAAGGAGATAAAATCAGTTAATCCTAAAGGAAATCAGTTCTGAATATTCATTGGAAAGACTGGTGCTGAAGCTGAAGCTCCAATACTTTTGCCACCTGATGCAAATACTGACTCATTGGAAAAGACTCTGCTGCTGAGCAAGATTGAAGGCAGGAGGAGAAGGGGACGACAGAGGATGAGATGGTTGAATGGCATCACCAACTCAATGGACATGAGTTTGAGCAAGCTCTGGGAGTTGGTGATGGACAGGGAAGGCTGGTGTGCTCCAGTCCATGGGGTCGCAAAGAGTTGGACAAGACTGAGTGACTGAATTGAACTGAGACACTTTCCAAGAGGAACAAAGAAAGACTAATCTCAACATTTGAAATACTGGTACCAATGACAGACACTCCCAGAAAGATCCTTCTGATGCAGCAATTAGAAGAGTCATTGCCTTTTTTTTCTATGAGATTGTGAAATGGACTTTGACCGTGGACAACTGTTGTAGGGAGAAGTTAATTCTGACTCCCTGTTGGAAGTGTTTCTTTGACTTGCTTTTCGTTGCTGATGTTACTATAATCATACATATTGACCTGCCTCAAAGGACCCTGACCCTCTGCCTGACTGTCAGACTGAAGTGCCTTTGTTACACTCATAGAGAGATAATCTGATCCTGGCCACCTGTGAAGACTACAAAAACAGAGAAGAGGTTAACACAACCCTTCCAAAGTCTGACCATTTCTGGAGATATTTTGCAAAATTGAAGATCCTTTCACTTTAGTTCCCCACTGCCTTTCCTTCTGTATTCTGCCTTTTGACTTCAGATACTTGTTGCTTCTCTCTGACTCTACAAAAGAACCTGGCATTCAGACCTCAACAAGATGGTTACTTTGAGACTCCTGGTGAGCAGAACTAACTTGGACTTTGTAACATGCTGATAAACATCTATTTAATGTACATTTTGTTACCTTATTTGGGTCTGTGGTCAACACAGTCTGGAGCATGTTGATGTTGGATATGATGAGGGTTGCATAATTCTGTGAATATACCAAGACCTACTGAATTGTAAATTTTTAAAAGAGTGAGTTGTATGGCATGCAAGTTATATTTCAATAAAACCCATAAGCAAAAAACAAAAACAAAAAATCACATTCCAGGTAGAAGGAACAACATATGTAAAACAGACATGTGGGAATGTGGGAGAGAGTAGGGCTCTATCTGGAGACATATCACTAAACATATATGGCCAGTGGCTTCCATACTGGCAACACAGAGGCAAGTTCAGTGTGGATGGAACCTGGACTTGCAAAAGGAAGATTGAAGAAGGGGAAAGTCAGGTGAGGTTTTAAATGATGACAATGTAGCCAAGATGGCAGGGTAGGAAGACCCTGAGCTCACTTCTTCCCATGGGCACACCAAAATTACAACTATTTACAGAGCAAATATTGCTAGTAATGATCTAAAAACTAGCAGAAAAGATTTTCCATCACTAACTGTTTAAAGAAGGAAGCATACAAGACATGTAAGAGGGATGTAGATGTGGGATAGTCAGGACCCACACCCCTGGGTAGGTGACCCACAAATGGGAAGACAGAGGCAATAAAATTGTACAGATTCTCCCCAAGGAAGAAGGAGTCTGAGCCCTGCATGGGTCTCTGTAGCCTAGGGGTCCTGCACCAGAAAGATGAGCCCCCAGAATATCTGGCTTTGAAAGCCATGGGGCTTATGTATGGGGGAGCTAGAGGTCTGCAGGAAACAGAGACTCCATTCTTAAAAGGCACAGGCAGAATCTCACATACCTCAAGTCCCAGTGCAGAGACAGTAAACTGAAAGCACCTGGTCATACCAACTTACTTATCTTAGAGAACCTTCCAGAGAGGTAGGAGGTGAATAGGACTATCCCTGGAGACATAGATGCTGGTAGCGCCCATTACGCCACTAAGACACTGGTACTAAGTCCTCCCTACACTTTATTAGCACTGGGTATGTGCCCACTCACCATCTGGTTGGCAGGAGTCTTGGGACCCTACACCCCCGATAGCCAGCCACCCTGGGACCTGGCCCTGTCACACAGTAGGCTGGCACCAGTCCCAGGACACCCTGGGTACTACTGCTAGATGCCCTGGGACCCATCCTTTCCTATCCATGGGTTGGTACCATCCCAGGACCCCTCTGGATCCCATGTCTAGATTTCCCAAGAAATGACCCTGCCCATTAGTGGACCAGCACCAGCCTTAGGACCCCTCTCCCTCTGGCTCTGCATGCAGCCACCCCAGGACATGGTCCCACCCAGCAGCCTATGCATGGGCAGGGCCAAGAAGTGAACCTGGCTGGGGTCCAGTCCTGCCTACCGGTGTCCCCACAGTAGTCATCCCCACCACAACAGAAGGACAACACAGTCCACATGGGGGCACCCTAGACTATATAACTTTGGTGACCAGAGGAGTGTGCTGCTAGGCCCCATAGGACATAGGACCACTTTTCCAAGATCTGTAAACATAATCAACCTATCTAATACATAGAAATAAACATAGCCAACATCAACAGTGAAAACCTGAAACCTTTTCCTCTAAGACCAGGAACAAAACAAGGATGCCCACTCTCATCATTTTCATTCAACATATTGTTGGAAGTCCTAGTCACAGCAATTAGACAATGAAAAGAAATAAAAGGGATCCGAATTGGAAAGAAAGAAATGAAACTGTCATGTTTTGCAGATGACATATATTATAGAAAATGCTAAATGCACTATCAAAACTATTGGAACTAGTCAATGAATTTAGCAAATTTGTAGGATACAAAATTACAGAAACTTGTTGTGTTTCTATACACTAACAATGAGCTATCAGGAAGAGAAGAAAGCAATCTCATTCATAATTGCATTAAAAGACTACAATATCTAAAAATAAATCTAACCAAAGAGGTAAAAGACTTGTAAAATACTCAAAAAGCTATAAGACATTGATTAAAGAAACTGAAGATGACACAAACAAAATGTAAGATATACTGTCCTTCCAATATACTGGATTGGAAGGGTTATTATTGTTAAAATCACCATAGTACCCAAGGCAATCTACAGGTCCAGTGCAACCCCTATCAAAATACCAGTGATGTTTTTTTCATAGAACTAGAACAGATAATTCTCAAATGTGTATGAAAACACAAAAGTATCAAAATAGTCAAAGAAATCTTGAGAAAAAAACAAAGCTGGATGTATCATGGTCTATGATTTCAAACTCTTCTACAAAGCTACAGTAATCAGAATAGTATGGTACAGGCATAAAACAGCCACATATATCAGTGGAATAGAACAGAGCCCAGAAATGAACTCGTAATTATACAGTCAACTAACCTATGACAAAGGAGGCAAGAATATACAATGGGGAAAAGTTAGCCTCTTCAATAAATGGTTTTGGGAAAACTGGACAGCTACATACAAAAGAATCAAACTGGATTACTTTCTGATGCCACATACAAAAATTAACTCAAAATGGATTAAAGATTTAAATGTAAGACTTGAAACCATAGATTGCCTAGAATAAAACAAAGGCAGTATGCCCTTTGACATGGATCTTAGCAATAGTTTTTGGATGTTGTTTCCTCAACATCCAAAGGTAGCAAAAGCAAGGTAAACAAAAGCAAAAATACACAAATGGGACTGCATCCAACTAAAAAGTTTTGCACAGCAATGGAAGCTATCAACAAAATGAAAAGGCCACCTACTGAAAGGGAGCAGGTATTTGCAGAAAATATACCCCCAGTATACAAGGAGCTCGTACAATTCAACAGCAAAATAAGCAAGCAGCCCAATTTAAAAATGCACAGGGCACTTGAATAGATATTTTTCACAGAAGACATACAAATGGGCAACAGGCACATGAAAAGATGCTCAACAGCACTCATCATCAAGGAAATGCAAATATAAACGACATGATACCACCTCACACCTGCCAAACTGGCTATTAAGGACTCCAAGTAACAAGTGTTGGTGAAGATGTGGAGAAAAGGGAACTCCTTTGTCCTGTTGCTGGAATGTTCATTGGTATAGTCACTATGGAAAACATTATGGAAGTTTCTCAAACAATTAAGAATAGAACTACCATATGGTCCAGTAATTCTACTTATAGGAAATTTTTCTGATGAAAACAAAAGCACTAATATGAAAAGATATGTGCAACTCTATACTCACAACACCTTTATTTACAAAAGCCAAGATTTGGAAACAACCTAAGTGTCCGTGGAATGATGAATGGATAAAAAAGATGCAATATCAATATCTGTCTATCTATCTACCTATATACATATAATGGAATACAACTCAGCCATAAAAAAGAATGAAATCTTGCCATTTGAGACAATGGATGGACTTGGAGAGTGTTTTGCTAAGTGAAATAAGTGTGATAGAGAAAGACAAATGTCATGGGATTTTACTTATGTGTAGAATTTACTTAGGTGGAGAAGGAAATGGCAACCCACTCCAGTGTTCTTGCCTGGAGAATCCTAGGGACGGGGAAGCCTGGTGGGCTGTTGTCTCTGGGGTCGCACAGAGTCGGACACGACTGAAGCAACTTAACAGCAGCAGCATAATTTAAAAAACAAAACAAATATAACAAGACAGAAACAGACTTAAAGATACAGAAAACAAGTGGTTTCCAGAGGAGAGGGAGTTGATGGATGAGTGAAGTATGTGAGGGATATTAAGAGGTATAAACTTCCAGTTATAAAGTAAATGTTACAGGAATGAAACATACAATGTAGGGAACACAGTCGATAATATTGTAATAACTTTGTATGTTGACAGACAGCAGCTTGACTTATCATGATTATCATTTTGTAATGTACAGAAATATCAAATCACTATGTTGTGCACCTGGAAAAAATAATAAAATAAAATAAAGCAAAGACTTAAAATTGTTTAAAAAATAACGAGAATGTGAGGATATTTATCAGCTATTCCAAAAATGTACCTTAAGTGCTAATTTTGGGCCAGGCAAGCATTTGCTAAGTAGTTGCTATGAGCATGGTGTGGAATAAGGTCTGGTAGGAAACACCAATGACACGGAGAAAGGTATGGAATTCATGCATTTTATACTGAGAGACTTCTTTGAAAGGTGCAGATTGAATATAAGCAGCTAGTTTTTTTTTTTTATCTAACCTGAAACATCATTCAAAAGCCACTAAAGGGATCCTCAAGAGGACAAAATAAAATTCTTGTGAAGAAAAGGAGAACAGGAGAACTGCCTATAGTGTGGCAGCTGGGAAGACTGCATTAGTGATAACTGGCTTAGCAGCTACAATAAAGCAAAATCCTCAGTTAGAAGTAGGGAAAGTCAAGAAGTAAATCAACTGTTGTCCCAGAATCCACAAAGTCCCCATAATTGGGGACATAATATACCCCTGGAAATGGAGCTTCAGGTAGGGTTAAATAGAACTGGTTGAATCTCTAGGTTAAGATGAGATTGGAAGCTGCACACCTCTCCCCCTGCTTAATCCTCTTTACCATTGCACACAGTCAGACAGTAGAATGGCAGATCATGGATTTGGGGGTATCATTGTGAATACAGGACAGTTAATTGAATATTTCCATACTATTAATATCTCAGCCTCCCTTCCCACTGGCATCCAGATTCTTCCCTGCCCTCTCTGTAGGTTTTGCTTATTTTCTTATCCAAAAAGAAAAGGCCAAAAGATATCAATATCAGAAGCGCCTCTAGAAATGATCCTGTCACCCTGTCATGGTGGCTGGGCTCACTGAGAGCTTCCGTTGGTTTCTGAATGTTCCTTTTCCATTGAAATTTTAGTTTTGCTGTCACTGTGCTGTTGTTATACTCTCTGAACATCATTTTTTCATGGCCTCCTATTCTTTTCGTATCTCTTTGAGAATACCAATAATAATTTCCCCCAAGTTTTCATTTTTCAAATATTCTGCTTCTTCTTTTGGTCCCATCTGTCATATTAGACTTACTCAACTGACTGGTGTTTCTTACCTGCCCATTCATGTTCAATTCCCGGAACAAGGGACTAAACACAAGATAGAAAATAAGAAAGAAAAAAATGAGGATCAGTCATAAAAATAACTTGAGTTCCAGAAAGGAAAAATGGAGAATTGATGGGAAGGAAATAATCAAAGGAATAATTTAAACATTTTCCAGAATGAAAGGAGGTGAATTTCCAGACTGCAGGGGCCTGCCTAGCACCTTGCCCACGTGATAGAAATTGATGAAGTCACATTGAGAAACCTGAAAACACCAGTGAATTAATTACTCCCAAGAGAGAAACATACAAAACCCCCAAATGATCAGAAGTCAATGTGGCATCAGACTTTTCAATAGCAAGACTGATAGAAGACTGGAAAATGTCCTCTGACTTCCAAGGGAAGATGATTTTGATTTTCACCCATTAATTCAATTTTAAGCCTAACAATAAATTATTAACAGGATAGAATAAAGACATTTTCAGAGATGTGAAGACTCAAAAAGTGTACCACCTCTGTATTTTTTCTCAAGATCATAATGAAGTATGAGTTCTTTTAAAATTGGATTAAATCAAGAAAATGAAAGACATAGATTCTGGAAATAAGGGATTAAGCATAGCATAGATGCAAAAGGACTGCCCCTTTTGCAGCAGGATGGTGGGTGTGCAGCAGGCATTTCAGAGTAACCAGTCTAGATTGGAGCAGGTCAACTGGCTCCTAGAGCAATACCTCCAACTGGATAAGACCAATACTTTAATATGTTCAACCATATTTACACACCTGATGAAGAGTTTGTGGAATTAGTATTAAGTGTAAAGAAATGAAAGCAAAGAAACAAAAAAAGGCAATTATGCAGGCAAGTGAAAATAAAATGTACAGGGAGAAAAAGTACTCGCAGTGCACTACTTGGCTCATCTGAGCACCACATTTAGATGGTTTTTATGAGGGAAACCCTGGATGTTGATCTGTAACCAGAATTCAATGGAACTGTTAGGCAAAGGCTAACAGAGATTGATAAATGTTTTTGTAAAGAGCTAGATAATAAGTATTTTAGGCTCTCTGGGCCAGATGGTCTTTGTGGAAACTGCTAAGTTTTAAGCAGCCATGGACAATGAACAGCGGGCATGGTCATCTTCCAATAACACTATTTACAAGAACAGGGGGCAGGCCAAGGGCCACTGTGTACTGACTCTTGGACTAGAAATATTTGTGCAGAGGAGATGAAGTGAAAGAGAACTAAGATATCATATTTTACAGGGGAAGCCAAGAGTTTATACCTGAAATGGAAAGAAAACACTCCAAAGGAATGATCTAAATATATTTTTTGAGGATACAGAGATAAGTACCAAATAAAAATAGAGGTGAAGGTAGCTTTTATTTTATGAATACAATCTTTGTAGAACTGTTTGTTTCTTTAACCCATGTATTTGCATAATTTGGGTAAAAATAGCTAAATTAAAAAATTAAAATTCACGTAGGCAGCAAACTGTAGTCGTGTTTGCTTAGGTGATAAAGAAAGATAAGGTCGCTGAGGATACCAGGAGGAGGGGACTTGGGACACTGAAGCTCAGGCAGAGTTTTTGCTAGCTCCAGTGGCCCTTCTGCATCCCCAGGGGCACATCCTGAGGCACATGGACAGGTGCACCACTGGCAGCTGGAAAACATCTCCACCTGTTAATTTACTACAGTTGGGCTTGTGCCAGCAGCTTCCAAGTCTGCGACTGGTCATGGTGCCAATGGTGACTGGCACAAACCCCAGTGTGGGGTGAGGGGGCATCTGTGGTGAGGCTCCCAGGAAAGTCTGGCTGTGGACGCTCTTTTTCAGTCCCACACAGATAGGCCTGGTGCACCGCAGGTTGGGGAGGTTCCTGCAGAACAGAGCCGGCAGCCCAGAGGGCAGGATGGGGGAGGCGGCCAAGCATGTCTGGGTGATGGGAAGCAGCTGCTGCATGTGGCTGGGAACGAAGGACCACGATGCAAGGTGACTGTGCTACAGCCTCACCTGAGCTGGCCTCATGTAAGAGTGACACAAATGCTGAGGAGATTGGTGGGTCTGAGGTACGCTTGAGGCTCTAAATCAAAGCAGAGCACTCACAGAAAATTAACAAAACTAATGTCTGACTGGAATCATTTGCGAACTCATCGTGCTCAACTGTCTGTGCTCATTAAATAAATTATCAGTGTCTTCCCTGGCATTACGAATGCATCGTAAATATGGGCTCCTCATAAATAATTTGCTTCTGCTTGTGTTTAAAGGCAGCTGGTATGGAGAGAAGGAGGAGAGGACCAATGGGGAAAGGAGTCTGGACTCTGAAGAAGGAGAAGGTTGAGGTGGAAGGAGCAGGGTTGAGGGGTCAGGCCTGAGCAGAGGGCCATCTGAATCTGTCCTGGTCCCCAGGTGAGCAAGGCCCAGCACTGTGCCCTGATGCCCTTGCTGCTGAATTCAGTGTGTGGAGTATATGAGGTCCTTTAGATCTGTCATCTGCCACGAGTAGGCAAGGCCCCATCAAGATGGGACCTAAGACCCAACGTCTGCCGTTTCTGATCCCTCTCTCCCAGGCTTTTGCTTCAGGCCCACTGGCAGCTAGAATCTGTTAGGTAAGGATACCCAGAGGCCAATTTGCTAATCTCAGGGTCTTACAATGGCTGTGAAAAGACCAGCGGAAGTGCTGAGGGTGGATGAGGAGGGAGTAAAACGTGAGTCAAAGCAAGGAAGAGGGGAAAGGGCAAGATAGGAATAGGGGACTAAGAAGTACAAGCTATTATGTATAAAATAAGCAATAATGGGCTTCCCTGATGGTCCAGTGGTTAAGAATCTGCCTTGCAATGCACAGGACTTGGATTTGATCCTTGGTTGGGGAAATAAGATCGCACATGCTAGAGCAACTAAGCCCACATTCCAGAGCCCACGCGCCATAATAAAAGAGCCTGTACGCTGGAAGGGAAGATCCGGCATGAGCAAGGAAGATCCTGCAAGCTGCAAGAAAGACTTGAGGCAGCCAAATACATATGTAACTAAAATAAGCTATAGGTTGGTAATATCTCTTCGAGGAGGGCATGGCAACCAACTTCAGTATTCTTGTCTGGAGAATCCCATGGACAGAAGAACCTGGCAGGTTACAGTCCATAGGGTCACAGTCCGAAGGGTCGGATACAACTGAAGTGACTTACCATGCGTAAGCGTATATCAGATTTATTGTACGACACAAGCAATATAAGGCAATATTTTACAACAACTATAAATGGAGCATAACCTTTAAAACTTGGGAATCACTATGTTGTACACCTGTTACTTATACAATATTGGACATCAACTGCACTTCAATTAAATAGTGAACCACTAAAAAAAAGCAAGGAAGGCCAGAGGATGTAGAAGACATTCTCAGATTGGTTCTGATCACAAGTGAGAAAACACTTGCAATGTGGACAATTACTGCCAGATATCTAGTGATGGGCCACCTCACACCTGGGAAGCTCCCCAGGGGTTGAGAGCCAGGAGCTGGAGCAGGTACAGGATGGCACTTTCTCACTTTGTTTTGGAGATCTCCTCTCCTGCAGCCTCCTTCTCCCACTGTTCCAGTGGATATTCCAATAGATGGGGGATAATTCTAAAGAGTGGAGGAGAGGCAGGGGCTGAGCAGATACCTCCAAAGTATGTACTTCACAAGATAAGAGCCTGGAAAGGAGAAAGAGCTGAAGGAAGGGAAATGGATTTGTACACACTGTTGAAGACAATAGTAACTATGAAAAGAGATGACAGGAAGGATGCTTAATGGAAGGAGGAAAAGGTGGAAAGGATGCTTAGTGGAAGGTGGAGGACGAAAAAGCCCCACAGCACTTCTGCCTCTGAGAAACACTATTAGCAGGTATGGCAAGAGTACAGAAGCCCCACAATTTATCCTGTCCATGGATTTTTGTGAAGCCAGAGTCCTTGCTCCCATAAAAATAATGTGACAAGTGGAGGATGTGTTCCCAGCTCAGCCTACAAAAGACCAGTGGCCCCATCATGACCCAGGTAACTGGCTGGTCCTGGGATACAGCAAGGTGTCCTCCCGAGCATAGAAGCAGGGCTACAAGGCTATCCTTGGGGTGGTGCCTGAGGTCCGCAGGGGAGACCTGTGTAGGAAATAGTTGGCAAATAATCTTCCTGACCTGGCAGCTAGGTTAAACATATCGAACCTGTGTCTAGAAAATGACCCTGCAGTTATGTGGGCTCCTGGTTACAGTGCACTCTCAAATGGAGAGGGGTCACCCACTGGGCTGCATCCCAGCACTGAGCAGTGCAGCTGGAGGCGGGGCTGGGCTCTGCCCCCTGACAGTCATCCCATCTGCCTGTCAGTCATTCACACCTGCATGTGGGGTGTGTATGTGTGGACGGAGGGCGTTGTGTCCATAAAGCCTTTCTTTGGACTTCCCACAGAGCACACACACTTTCAGTAATGTGGCCCCCCACAAAAGATTCTGCTTGAGCAGGTGTTCATGAGCATATGATGGTTTAACAAATTGATATCTGGCAACTTTATGAATCTCTGGATGAGTGGTTGGCATCCTTGAGTCAGACCCACTCTAGGACCTGTCACTGGTGGGGTTTTCACGCCCTCAGACAAGCCTGCCCTCATGGGCCTTCTACAAATTTCTTGACACTTGAACATCCATAGTATGAATAACAGGGGTGTGTCCTGAGGGAGTGGGGACAGGCCACAGAGTGTGGGGAGCAGAATAAGGAACAGAATAAAGAGCAGAATAAGAGGATTCTTTTTCCTTTTCAGATGCAGGGCTGAGCTTCGTGGTGGTGGGTGGTGAAGCACCATGCAATCACCTTCATGCACATTCGCATTTGCCCCACAATGTTCACTGAGCACTTACTCTGGGTCAGGTACCACTCTGGGTGCTGACACAAGCTGTTCTGATGGAGTGTACATCTAGTTTGTGTCTATGGATGTGTGTGTGTGTGTGTGTGTGTGTGTGTGTGAGGTGTGCAGAAAGTAAATAAATAAGTCTGGCAAGTTCAAATCGTGATGATGACTATGAAGAGAAGCAAGAGATGGGATAGAATGGTCATGTGGGTCTGATCAGCAATGGCCTCTCCGAAAGAACAAGGTGTAAGTGTAGACTGAGTGGTGAGGAGGATGAGGAACTGGTCAAGGAAGATCCAGGTCAGAGAGCTCCAGGCAGAGGGAAGAGTAAGTACAGAACCTAAAGGCAGAGGAAGCTTGGAGGCAGGAGGCTGGCCAGCGGGGCTGGGCTTGGGAGCAAAGGAGTGGGATTCAGCTAGGCTGGGGGAGATTTTCCTGGGTCTTCTGTTGCATGTCAGATGCAGTGGGAAGGGAAATCCACAACCTGATCTGCAATTTTTTTTTTTTTAGTTTTATTTATTTATTTATTTTACTTTACAATATTGTATTGGTTTTGCCTGCATTGACTTGAATCTGCCATGACTGTACAAGTGTTCCCCATCCTGAACCCTCCTCCCACCTCCCTCCCCGTCCCATCCCTCTGGGTCATCCCAGTGCACCAGCTCCGAGCACCCTGTCTCATGCATCAAACCTGGACTGGCGATTTGGTTCACATATGATAATTTACACGTTTCAATGCCATTCTCCCATATCATCCTGCCCTCGCCATCTCCCACAAAGTCGAAAAGACTGTTCTATACACCTGTGTCTATTTTGCTGTCTTGCATACAGGGTTATCATTACCATCTTTCTAAATTCCATATATATGCATTAGTATACTGTATTGGTGTTTTTCTTTCTGACTTACTTCACTCTGTATAATCAGCTCCAGTTTCACCCACCTCATTAGAACTGATTCAAATGTATTCCTTTTAATTGCTGAGTAATATTCCATTACATATATGTACCACATCTTTCTTATCCATTTGTCTGCTGATGGACATCTGGGTTGCTTCCATGTCCTGGCTATTATAAACAGTGTTGCGATGAACATTGGGGTACACGTGTCTCTTTCAATTCTGGTTTCCTTGGTGTGTATGCCCAGCAGTGGGATTGCTGGGTCATATGGCAGTTCTATTTCCAGTTTTTTAAGGAATCTCCACACTGTTATCCATAGTGGCTGTACTAGTTTGCATTCCCACCAACAGCGTAAGAGGGTTCCCTTTTCTCCACACCCTCTCCAGAATTTATTGCTTGTAAACTTTTGGATCGCAACCATTCTGACTGGGGTGAAATGGTACCTCATTGTGGTTTTGATTTGCATTTCTCTGATAATGAGTGACGTTGAGCATCTTTTCATGTGTTTGTTAGCCATCTGTACGTCTTCTTTGGAGAAATGTCTGTTTAGTTCTTTGGCCCACTTTTTTGACTGGGTCGTTTATTTTTCTGGAATTGAGCTACAGGAGTTGCTTGTATATTTTTAAGATTAATTCTTTGTCCATTGCTTCATTTGCAATTTTTAATGTTCCTCTAGCTGACTAGGGGGTGTGGGAGGAAGTGAAAAGCAGGTTAGAAGGTTATTGCAATGATCCTGGGGAGAGGCAGGTCTCTCCTCCCTTTTACTTTCCCCTGTCTTTTCCCAATAAAACCTCTACTCTGTAAGCACTGTGCAACTCAGATAAAGGTTCTAAGGAAAGAGAGCAATCTCCTTGAACAAATTCTCCATAGGGCTGGGCCATTAACCCCTCAGAGGTATTTTCCTTTGTAAAGGCTTGTTAATCACAGTGGATTTCTGATTGATAGAATTTCACTCGGGGAAGGAAAAGCGCTCTCACTAACTGGGGGATATTTTGGTCAGGGATGACATTTATAGCAATTCTTCTTAACCTTCATGTGTTACAATGCAGATTCCTTGTCAGTTTGTCTGTGAAGGGACCTAAAGTTTTGCCTTTCTGACATTTCCCCATGGACTTCTTTGAGTTGTAAGCTTTTTATTAATTATTATTTTAAATTTTATTTACTTATTTATTTTTAGGTGCACAGCACATGGGATCTTTGTTCCCTGACCAAGGACTGAACTTGTGTCTCCAGCACTGGAAGTATGGAGTCTTAACCACTGGATTGCCGTGGAAGTCCCGAGTTGTAAGGTTTTAAAGGACTTTGTTTGACATATTAAAGACAGGTCAGAATATTAAAAATTGCTTTCTGGATATTCATTTGGTCATTTGTTAATTTCTTCTGAAGGGTATCAGAATATGTCATGCCAATTGATGCCACTTTGGCATAAGAATTATTTTGACTGGAGGCAATTGAAAAAAAGACACAGGAAGATTTCTCTGCCCTCCCTATATATGTCTAAAAGCTGGCCATAAATTTTCCTTTGCGGAGATGGCATAAATTCTGTACTCTGACCTCTCCTTCCTCCCCTATTCCTGTATCACAATGAGAGAGCGACGCTTATCACTAAAGACAGAGGGCCAGCACTGAGATGAGTCTGCATAAGCAAACCTTACTAAATAAACCTTATCTACTGTTAGTGTCCCTTATATATTTACCACTTCTAGGTGCTTTCACCAGAAGCATCTTTGTCATTAGACATTTTTGTTGCAAGCATTTTTGCAACAAACATTTTCACTGCATAACTAATTGGTCATAAGGCAATTTTGCTGTAAAAAATAAAATGATGAAAAAGAAAAGAGGGACACTGAAAAAGGGTGTAACAAAACATGAAAATTGATAACAAAATAAAAAGACTTTATTGTGAAATACAAAATATTTGAGTCCATTAAAAATGTGTGTAGATTCATGGCCATACTGCAGAAATAACTGCTTTTATTTCATGGGTTGGTCCTAAGAACTTGTCTTTTGAGTCTCTCATTCTTAGTATTACGCATTTTTAAAATTGATTTTTTCTTCCAGTTTGGCATCACACTTTTTCTTTCTTGCTAAAATTTCTTCCTTCATTAAAAAATGTATCTGTTTCCAAACACTAAGATGCATCTTTGTTACTGAGCTTTCTATTGCATTGTGAAAGCCTCCACACTTTATCCTTGGCATATTGTCACATGTCTGTTGATAGATATTCCCAAGCTCTGTGGGAAATATGAGTTCAATTGTGTGCCTTTGAGGTCCTTTGCCTCTTTTTTTCTGCAATGTAGTATGTTTTAAAATAAGAAACCAACTCTTGGGGCAAATCATTGTCTGTCAACTCAACAAAGCTATCAATAACATCACTAACTGGAAGAAATGCTAACATTGAAACCAAACTGTCAAACCAAACTGTCAACCAGTTATTTTATCCTTGACTGCAAAATTGCCTTACAGCCAATTAGTTATGTGGTAGAAATGTCTGTGGCAAAAATGTTTACAGCAAAGAAGCTAATGTGAAAATAACAGAGACAATATTTATCCTGCCACTATTTGCGTCCCCTAGAAAACCCAGATCCCCCTCCTCTGTATAATCCCTTCTCCACAATTTATCATCCTTTGCTAAAGTGGCACATAAGCCCTTGAGTATTTCTTTTGGTTTTTCATTTTTTTCTCTGAAACCTCTGTGCATATAAAAATATTAACATCAAATGAAATTGGTATGCTTTTCTTCTGCTGGTCTTTTGTCAATTTAATCTGTAGTCTCCAGTTTCAGTACCTAATAAGGTAGAGGGAAAAAGTTACAGTTAATTCATTCAAATGTTTGTTGGTTACTAGGGATCATCATTTTTAAGGATATGAAACAGTTTTCTGAGGAGGTTGCCAAGACATATATTTTTACTGAGCCTTTGAAAGCTGAACACATCTGGATTCTGGTGTTCCTGATCCCATCCAGTGGTGTGCTGGTAAACGTCTTAAAACTGTCTCTGAGGGAAAATCTTGATTTACAGCTTTTGTTAATTTCTGTGATGTAAATCTTTCCCCAATTCTGACTTTCAGCTTTCAAAATGATATTACTTAATGATGTTGTTGTTGTTCAGTTGCTAAGTCATGTCCGACTCTTTGTGACCCCATGAACTGTACCTTGCCAGGCTTCTGTGTCCTCCACTATCTCCCCGAGTTTGCTCAAATTCATGTCCATTGAGTCGGTGATGCCATTCAACCATCTCATGCTCTGTTGTCCCCTTCTCCTCCTTACTTCAATCTTTCTGAGCATCAGAGTTTTTTCCAGTGTGTCAGCTCTTTGAATCAGGTGGCCAAAGTATTGGAGCTTCAGCTTTAGCACCAATCCTTCCAATGAATATTCAGGGTTGATTTCCTTTAGGATTGACTGGTTTGATCACCTTGCTGTTCAAGGGACTCTCAAGAGTCTTCTACAGCACCACAGTTCAAAAGTATCAATTCTTTGGAGCTCAGCCTTCTTTATGGTCCAACTCTCACATCCATACATGACTGCTGGAAAAACCATAGCTTTGACTATCCAGACCTTTGTCAGGAAAGTGATGTCTCTGCTTTTTAATACACTATGTTTGTCACAGCTATTCTTCCAAGGAGCAAGTGTCCATTAATTTCATGGCTGCAGTCACCATCCACATTGATTTTGGAGCCTGAGAAAATGAAATTTGACACCGTTTCCACATTTTCCCCATCTATTTGCCATGAAGTGATGGGACTGGGTACTATGATCTTCGTTTTTTTGAATGCTGAGTTTTAAGCCAGCTTTTGCACTCTCCTCTTTCACGTTCATCAAGGGACTCTTTAGTTCCTCTTCACTTTCTGCCATTAAAGTGGTATCATCTGCATATCTGAGGTTGTTGATATTTCTCCTGGAAATCTTGATTTCAGCTTGTGATTCATCCAGCCCAGCATTTAGCATGATATTCTCTGCATATAAGTTAAATAAGTAGGGTGATAATACAGTCTTGAAGCACTCTTTCCCAATTTTGAACTAGTTCATTGTCCCATGTTCAGTTTTAACTGTTGCTTCTTGACCTGCATACAGGTTTCTCAGGAGGCAGGTAAGATTGTCTGGTATTCCAGTCTCTAAGAATTTTCCACAGTTTGTTGTGATCCTGTGGCTCAGCTGGTAAAGAATCCACCTGCAATACGGGAGACTTGGGTTGGATCCCTGGGTTGGGAAGATCCCCTGGAGAAGAGAAATGTTACCAATTCCAGTATTCTGGCCTGGAGAATTCCATGGATTGTATAGTCCATGGGTTGCAAAGAGTCGGACATGACTGAGTGACTTTCACTTTCACACAGTCAAAGGCTTTAGTGTAGATATGATACTACATTTTACTTAATGTAGATATAGATAATAATGGATACAAGAGATAACATTAAGGACATAGATAATAGTCAAATATAGCCAAACATTTAGGAAGTGAGGCATTTATTATTTTTTAATTCAATTTAATTTATTACTTTTTAATTTTTTTGATGTAGACCACTTAAAAATCCTTTATTGAATTTTTTGCAATATTGCTTCTGTTTTATGTTTTGGTTTTCTGCCCACCAGGCATGTGGGACCTTAGCTCTCTGCCCAGGATAGAACTCTCACCCTCTGCTTTGGAAGGCAAAGTTTTAACCACTTCGACTGCCAGGGAAGTCCCTGTACTTTCAGTTCAGTTCAGTTCAGTCACTCAGTCGTGTCCGACTCTTTGCGACCCCATGAATCGCAGCACGCTAGGCCTCCTTCTCCATCACCAACTCCCGGAGTTCACTCAGACTCATGTCCATCGAGTCAGTCATGCCATCCAGCCATCTCATCCTCTGTCATCCCCTTCTCCTCTTGCCCCCAATCCCTCCCAGCATCAGAGTCTTTTCCAATGAGTCAACTTTTCGCATGAAGTGGCCAAAGTACTGGAGTTTCAGCTTTAGCATCATTCCTTCCAAAGAAATCCCAGGGCTGATCTCCTTCAGAATGGACTGGTTGGATCTCCTTGCAGTCCAGGGGACTCTCAAGAGTCTTCTCCAACACAGTTGGAGTTCAAAAACATCAATTCTTCGGCGCTCAGCCTTCTTCACAGTCCAACTCTCACATCCATACATGACCACAGGAAAAACCATAGCCTTGACTGCCCTGTACTTTAGTGTATAATATAATTTATTTCATTGTAAGTTTTGAAATTAAACAACTGGCTCACAAATTTCTTAAAAATTTAGCAATTTCTTCCTCAAGCTTCTTCTTAGCCTTAGGTTCCAAATAAAATCCCTGTGTTGTAAACACTTTGCACCTTAAGTTAACTGTTTCCAAGAGAAGGAAGGAATCTCCTTGAACGAATTCTCTACCACTGCATCAGAACCCATTCATGCTCAGCCCATCCTTTAATTCTTGTTATCAGGTGAGTTTTTGGTCTCAGAATTCCGATGCATTTCCAAATTCTGTGGTAGGTGCTGGAAGTGATGGCAGATGTGTTAGAGGTGATAGGTGATAAGAGGATGTGAGGATGACAGTAATGAAGGTAAATAAGGTGGGGAGAAGGAACAACCTGAGAGGCTTCAGGCCTTGTACCCCTTATCATCTTATCTAGAATTTAGATACAAATCCAGTTGTCTCTAACACCAAACTGACCTGCTCAACAAAAATGTTATGGATATATCTATAAGACTACTTATATATGTATGTATGTGTGTGTGCATGCTCAGTCATGTCCGACTCTGCAACCCCATGGACTTTGGCCTGCCAGGCTCCTCTGTTCATGGGATTTTCCTGGCAAGAAAACTGGAGTGTGTTGCCATTTCCTCCACCAGGGAATCTTTCTGACCTAGGGATCAAATCCATGTCTCCTGCATTTTCAGGTGGATTCTTTACCACTGAGCCACTTGGGAATTGATACTTATATAAAAGACTACTTATATGGGATATATACAGGCTGATTCATGCTGATGTTTGGTAGAAACCAATGCAAAATTGTAAAGTAATTACCCTTCAATTACAAATTAAAAAACAAAAGAAAATATATCTACAAGCATAGTGTAGTGTCTTATCCCTTCCCATTCCATTCCTATTCCCTAGAGACAAGCAGTTTCAATTTCAAATTTCAAATACTACTCCTATATTTGCTTCAGTTCAGTTCAGTCCAGTCACTCAGTCTTCTCTTACTCTTTGTGACCCCATGGGCTGCAACATGCAAGCCTTCCCTGTCCATCACCAACTCCCAAAGCTTGCTCAAACTCATGTCCATTGAGTCAGTGATGTCATCCAACCATCTCATCCTCTGTTGTCCCCTTCTCCTCCTGCCTTCAGTCTTTCCCAGCATCAGGATCTTTTCCAATGAGTCAGTTCTTTGCATCAGGTGGCCAAAGTATTGGAGTTTCAGCTTCAGCACCAGTCCTTCCAGTGAATATTCAGGACTGATTTCCTTTAGGATTGACTGGCTTGATCTCCTTGCTGTCCAAGGGACTCTCAAGAGTCTTCTCCAAAACCAAAGTTCAGAAGCATCAGTTCTTCGGTGCTCAGCTTTCTTTATAGTCCAAATCTCACATCCATACATGACTACTGGAAAAATCATAGCTTTGACTAGTTTTGTTGGTAATGTCTCTGCTTTTTAATATGCTGTCTAGGTTTGTCATAGCTTTTCTTCCAAGGAGTAAGCGTCTTTTATTTTCATGGCTGCAGTTGCCATCTGCAGTGATTTTGGAGCCCAGGAAAATAAAGTCTGTTACTGTTTCCATTGTTTCCCTATCTATTTACCATGAGGCGATGCGACCAGATGCCATGATCTTAGTTTTTTGAATGTTGAATTTTAAGCCAACGTTTTCACTCTCTTCTTTCAATTTCATCAAGAGGCTCTTCAGTTCCTCTTCACTTTCTTCCATAGTGGTGGTGTCATCTGCACACCTGAAGTTATTGATATTTCTCCCAGCAATCTTGATTTCAGCTTGTGTTTCATCCAGCCCACCATTTTGCATGATGTACACTGCATATAAGTTAAATAAGCATGGTGACAATATACAGCCTTGACATACTCCTTTCCCAGTTTGGAACCAGTTTGTTCTATGTCCAGTTCTAACTGCTGCTTCCTGACCTGCATACAGATTACTCAGGAGGCAGGTAAGGTGGTCTGGTATTACCATGTCTTTCAGAATTTTCCACAGTTTATTGTGATCCACACAGTCAAAGGCTTTGGTGTAGTCAATAAAGCAGAGGTAAATGTTTTTCTGGAACTCTCTTACTTTTTTGATGATCCAACGGATGTTGGCAATTTGATCTCTGGTTCCTCTACCTTTTCTAAATCCAGCTTGCACATCAGGAAGTTCATGGTTCATGTACTGTTGAAGCCTGGCTTGGAGAATTTGGGGCATTACTTTGCTAGCGTGTGAGATGAGGGCGATTGTGCAGTAGTTTGAATATCTTTGGGCTTTGCCTTTCTTTGAGATTGGAATGAAAACTGACCTTTGCCAGTCCTGTGGCCACTGCTGAGTTTTCCAAATTTGCTGGCATATTGAGTGAAGCACTGTAACAGCATCATCTTTCAGGACTTGAAATAGCTCACCTGGAATTCCATCATCTCCACTGGCTTTGTTCCTAAGGCCCACTTGACTTTGCGTTCCAGGATGTCTGGATCTAGGTGAGTGATCACACCATCGTGGTTATCTGGATCATGAAGATCTTTTTTGTATAGCTCTTCTGTGTATTCTTGCCATCTCTTCTTAATATCTTTGCTTCTCTTAGGTCCATACCGTTTCTGTCCTTCCCTGTGCCCATCTTTGCAAGAAATGTTCCCTTGATATCTCTAATTTTCTTAAAGAGATCTCTAGTCTTCCCCATTCTATTGTTTGCCTCTATTTCTTTGCATTGATCACTGAGGAAGTCTTTCTTATCTCTCCTTGCTCTTCTTTGGAACACCACATTCAAATAGGTGTACCTTTCCTTTTCTCCTTTGCTTTTAGCTTCTCTTCTTTTCTCAGCTATTTGTAAGGCCTCCTCAGACAACCATTTTGCCCCTTTTGCATTTCTTTTTCTTGGGGATGGTCTTGATCACTGCCTCCTGTACAATATCATGAACCTCTGTCCATAGTTCTTCAGGCACTCTATCAGATCTAATCTCTTGAATTTATTTGTTACTTCCACTGTATAATCATAAGGGATTTGATTCGGGTCATATCTGAATGGCCTAGTGGTTTTCCCTACTTTCTTCAATTTAAGTCTGAATTTTGCAATAAGGAGTTCATGATCTGAGCCACAGTCTGCTCCCAGTCTTGTTTTTGCTGACTGTATAGTGCTTCTCCATCTTTTGCTGCAAAGAATATAATCAATCTGATTTCTGTATTGACTATCTGTTCATGTCCATGTTTAGAGTCTTCTCTTGTATTGTTGGAAGGGGGTGTTTTCTATGACCAGTGCATTCTCTTGGAAAAATTCTATTAGCCTTTACCCTGCTTCATTTTTCACTCCAAGGTCAAATTTGCCTGTTACTCCAGGTATCTCTTCACTTCCTACTTTTGTATTCCAGTCCCCCATGATGAAAATGACATCTTTTTTAGGTATTCGTTCTAGAAGGTTTTGTAGGTCTACAAAGAACCATTCACCTTCAGCTTCTTAAGCAGCCTTATTGGTTGGGGCATAGACTTGGATTAATGTGATATTAAATGATTTGCCTTAGAAGTGAACAGAGATCATTGTCCTTTTTGAGACTGCACCCAAACTACATTTCAGGCTCTTTTGTTGACTATTAGGGCTCCTTCATTTCTCCTAGGGATTCTTTCCCACAGCAGTAGATATAATGGTCATCTGATTGAAATTCACCCATTCCAGTCCATTTTAGTTCACTGATTCCTAAAATGTCAATTTTTACTCTTGCCGATGTTCATTCAAGGTAAATTGGAAGTGGTCAGACAGGAGACGGCAAGAATGAACATTGACATTTGCTTCAATACATTGAAATAAAATAGTTATACTGTGATTTCTTGATTCTACAGTTTTAGATATTATCTATTGATCTCTAAATATGGGGGATTAACATTTAATTTCCTTATATTGCAGTCTTTTCTGTCTTCCTTCTGATTGACATATACCTGAATGCATGTGTGTACACACACACACACACACACACACACACACACACACATTCTGCCTCTCCCTTAACTACCAGTATATTTTATCATGCTTTTGGTGCAGTCTTTATTCATCGTGTATATCAGCACTGTGTAAATACTAGTAACAGCTGAGTCATGTAATGTACTATAATTGAATTTACTTTCAGGAACAAGTATTTATTTTTCCCAGAGTTAATAATGCTTTTGCTTCCCTTGTTTGCTTAGTTTTCTAGTATCAATCTAGTATCAATGAACAGGAATTTGAGCAAACTCCAGGAGATAGTGAAGGACAGGGAAGCCTGGCATGCAATCCACAGGGTTGCAAAGAGTTGGACATGACTTAGTGACTAAACAACAATAACTCATATCAATCACTAATCCACCCCACAATTCTTTTAACAATTTCTTATTTTCCTAGGGGATACCATCCTGGATTTCTCTATCCTTTTGCTCAGATCTGGGCTAACTTTTTTTAAGCCTATTTGCAGCAAATGTCCTGGGACCTCTTTTCACCATTTTCCTGGGAATTTCCTTCACTTTTTTCCTGTGTTGAATTCCTTGTTTCTTGAATAACATCTTTTCCTCTGGTTCATTCTCATTGTATTGGAGTACATTCCCCGTAACTTCCTGAAAATAAGCACGAGGTAAATATAAATTTGGAGACCTGGTGTGTCTGAAAGTGCTTAAGTTCTGTTTTTATAATTAATATTTTGGCTGGGCATAGAATTCCAGCTTGGAAATTATTTCCCTGAAGTATTCTGAAGACATTACCCTCTGGTTTTCTAGCCTTGAGAAATTGATTGATGCCTTCCCCACAGAACTATTCCCGCCCCCCCTTTCCATAGACTCTTTTAGAATATCTACCCCCCATGACTTACCCTCCCATATTTATTTTAATTTAAAACTTTTAATTCCTTATTGTTCTTAATTTACAGTCCAAATACTCCACTGAAATTTTTTTTTTCATTTCTGCCATTGTATTTGTAATTTCCAAGAGCTCATCATCTGTTTTGTAGGTATTTCTTACTGGGGCCTCCTGTTATTATTTCATGGATGCAGTATACTTTTACTCCCAGAGCCTCAGTTAGTTCATTATCCCCTCTGAATTCTTTCCTCTTTACTTCAGTTTGTTTCTTTTGGATGATGGAAGGCTTCTCAAATGTTTGCTGATCTTTGGTTGTCAGATGGTATTTAAGCATGGGTCACTGAAAAGTTGGCCTGAAACTATGTTTGCCAGGGCTATATGTGTTGGTAGTGGGCTTCACTGTAGGGAAAACAAGCTTGGCCCTTCCACTGGGGACCCAACTCTCAGTATTTGTTGGCCTGGTTGCTTTTTCCTGTGAGACACCTGTCAACATTTTGCCCAGGATGCTTCAGCCAGGTTACCTGCATTCTGGGAGCTGAATATGGGAGCATGGGAGCAGGGCCTGGGGGCTCATGGTTCAGTGTATCAGCTCTCACTTAGTTCTCCTGCTTTTGCTCAGGTACTCAGGCTCTGTCATTCCAGCCCGTCAGTTCAGAAGCTTTGAACTCTGCATATGAACATCACCAGATGGTCCTAGGGTAAACACCAGCTTTCTGCTACAGCAGAGGCAGGGATGTGAGTGTTTAAATGCTTCTTATAAAGATATTTAGCCCATTTACTGTTTTCTATTCCACCTGCATGCCCATTTTCAGGGCTAGGTACTGTCTCCAGTTCCTGAAACTCCATGGTCCTTCAGGGAAATCAGCCGCCCATGAACTTTCTTAGTCACTGGTGTACATTTGTGTCTTCTCAGTCACCATTCATCTGTCTCCTCCCCAGCTGTCCAGCTCTGAAAGGCATCCTGAACACATCCTCTCTCCATTCCCACTGTTCCTGAAGAGTATCCTCATCTCTGGGCTCCTGAGGCTTGCTGTTCTGGAGGTTCTCAAGGATCATCTGTAAACTCAGTCTTTGTTTTTTGGCTTAAGCTGGTTTAGAGTTGGGCTTCTCTCACGACTTGAAAAGCCCTGATACATAGGGCTAGTGAAACTGACCATTTGATTAGATAGGCAATCTAATATTACTTGATCTTTTTCCTTAGAGTAAATATTGCAAAACTGCATTAAAGTCTGTTCTCGGAACTAGACACGAGGGCCCTGAGTTGATCTCTAGTTTGGATCATCAGAACTTTCCTGACAAGTTCAGATGGAGCCCCCACCCCTACCTCCCCACCTTCTCCGGGCTCAATTCTCAGTCTGCATCCTTCCTCTTGCCACTTTTTGGGCATTTAGCTGACTCCACCCACTGTGCTCTCCTAATGATGTGTTGTTTAACTCAATATGAGAATATTTCATCTCCTCAGTTAATTCTTCCTTGGATTCAGCAGACTGCTGCAAATGTATCTAGCTGGTTCTAGATCTAGACTGCTAGTGTCTAGCTTGCTGCAGATGTATTGAGGACAAGTGAATGAATGAAGAAATCAATTTTGTTCGTGGTTTTTCCCTGGATGTGGATGAGTTAATCTAACTTCTTGTTCTTAAATACTTTCAGCGTTTAAGCTACCTTTTTAAAAATTGATTTTTAAAATTGAAGTATAGTTGATTTACAATGTTTTGGGTATACAGGAAAGTGATTCAGTTATATATATATATACACACACACACACATATATGTATGTATTATTTTTCAGATTCTTTTCCATTATAGGTTATTACGTGATACTGAATATAGCTCATTGTGCTATACAGCAGGTCCTTATTGTTTACCCACTTTATACATAGTTGCTAAGTCACGTCAGTCGTGTCCGACTCTGTGCGACCCCATAGACAGCAGCCCACCAGGCTCCTCCGTCCATCCCTGGGATTCTCCAGGCAAGAACACTGGAGTGGGTTGCCATTTCCTTCTCCAATGCATGAAAGTGGAAAGTGAAAGGGAAGTTGCTCAGTCGTGTCCGACTCCCAGCTACCCCATGGACTGCAGCCTACCAGGCTCCTCTGTCCATGGGATTTTCCAGGCAAGAGTAGTGGAGTGGGGTGCCATTGCCTTCTCCTTATACATAGTTAAACCACTTTTTAAAATATTGTATTTATTTGTATATTTTTGGCTGTGCTGGGTCTTTGCCGCTGGGCATGGGTTTTCTCTAAATGCAGCGGGCGGGGCTGCTCTCTGGTTACGGTGCAGGGACTTCTCACTGCGGTGCTTCTCCTGTTGTGGAGCACGTGTTCTAAAGCATAGGCTCAGTAGTTGTGGTGCATGGGCTTAGTTACCCTGCGGCATGTGGGATCTTCCCAGACCAGGGATGGAACCTGTGTTCCCTGCATTGTCAGGCAGATTCTTAACCACTGGACCACCAGGGAAGTTCTAGCCACTTTTATAGTAGAAAATAATAATGAGTAAGTGTAATTATATGTTCCATCCCTGAACTTTTAGCTATGATATATAACAGTGCTCTTAGGTAGGCAGTATTATCCCCATTTTATAGATGAAGAAAGGAAAGTTAAGAGAGGTTATCACACTTCAAGGTCATACTCGTAGTGAGCGGCAGAGCTGGGATTTGAACCTGACTTGGTCAGACTTCAAAGATCACCCTTGCACCTATACTCGGCACTGTCTCTCAGGCTCCCAATTTATCTGCTATCTGCGACAGTTTTACCCTTTGATTTCTAATTGGTTTTACCATAAAGCAAACTAGACTGTATATTTTTCAATCATACAGACACTTAGCAAATTTAAAATATATCCATCAGCCTCTTCTCCAAAATAAGAAAAGGTGACGACTACATGAGGACAAGGCCGCTCCAGACAAGTGCCTCACAGACAGAATACAGCAAGAGCTGCTGGAGTCATTTTTGATGCTACAAGGAGCAGCTTATGAAATGGAGAAATTAGGATGGATCTTGGGTACACTTCCAAAGAATGAGATCCATTAGAACAGTCTCTCCTGGGGAGTCTTGTGATGGAAAACTCATTGCTGGAATTATTTAAAATGAACTATCAAAACTCTTCAGGGGCAAATCCCACGCTGATAGGGGGTGGACAAGATACCTTAATAGTTCATTTTAGTCTCTGATTTCTGTAAAAACCTCTGTTCTTATGGTACATTGAGATTTTTGATGAATTTCAGTTTCTGCCTAAGTGCCCAAGAAGTTGCTCAGACAGAGTTGAAAGGAAACAGTGTGTCAGACTCGGGGTAACCAGAGGAAACATCTCCTTGTCCTCCTTGTCTGGGTTCACTGGATGGCCAGCAGCCTGAGTCCCCACTGGGGTACCATCTGGGTGTGTGGTACCATGAGAGCAAGCGCAGCCCCACCTGACTCCAAATGCTGTCCCTTGAGTACACAAGTCTGTGGTCCCCAGCCAAGGCCCCAGGGTGGCTAGGAATAGTGACATATGCTAAATAATGTGGTTCCTAAAAAGCCAGAGCAGGCCTGCTGAGAGGCCCATAAAATCCCTGCCTGCAATTCCCTGCCTCCATATGCTCTGAGAGGTGTTTGTTCGGCTTAGGGCTGGTGGGTACAGAGGGAGTTCTGCCCTGGTATTGTTTGCTGAGTTAATTGTTCTGTTTGATCTGAGGCTCTCCTAGGTTGCACAGGGAAATGAGGTGTTTGGTCAGGGTTTTTCTCAAGCAAAGTTAACCTAACAACTTGGACAGGGGAAGAAAGGAAACAGGAGTTGGAGAAAAGGAAAGAGAGAAGGTCCATGAGAGCTTTGCTAGGTTCTGTCTGGCGCTGAGAGCTCACAAGTTATGAACAAACTGGCCGAGGTAATAGGGATGGTCTGTGGCCAGGTTACAGCAGAGGTCTTCTTTGACTGGAGAATTTGGGAAAAATAAAACATCACATACTTCTGTTTATCTATAATATTTACATATAGATTATAACAAAAAGTACATATCAAGTAAGACTATTAAAACAAAAGATCAGACCCTATGCTGAGAAGGGGAAATGCAATCATGCCCAAACCCTAACGTAATTTGGCTGCAAAAAAGTAAGGGTTGGTAGCATTGACATATATAGACTATCATGTATAAAATAGACAGCTAGTGGGAAGCTGCTGCATAGCACAGGAGCTCTGTGATGACCTAGAAGGGTGGGAGGGGATACATGTATACTTATGGGTGATTCACTAAACCAACACAACCTTGTAAAGCAATTATCCTCCAATTAAAAACAAACAAACAAAAAAAGCCCTAAGGGTTGAGTTAGCCCCTGGATATTTGGAAATTATCCAAGATGTAAGACGGAGCGACCTAGGGGATCTGATTTTCACTGTCTAATAAGGAGACCCATATCAGATCAGGAGGAGAGTGACATCATTTCCTAAGGCTAAATTCTGAGGAGACTTATTGAAGGGATACTTTTCATGTCATCCTCTCCTTGTGGTGGTGTAAAATAAGTAAACTTTTTCAGGAAAAAACTATTGTCCAAAATATAACACAATGGCCACACATGTTGTGATCTTGTTGTTGTGGGTGACAATTTCTTCAAAAGCCGTATGGGTTTGGGACTAGCTTTCCCAAGTAAGTGAGGCAGGGCAGGGCATACCTGGAGCATCCACACCACACAAAGAATCCCATCAGCAAATCTAGTTTCATATACGTTCAAACTAAATGGTTGGTGGTGGAGGCTTTTGAAGAGGCTAACATCAAAGAACATATTTCTGAAAGATTCATGCACAGAGGGAATTCCAAGAGGGTGGGAGACTGGGACAGACAGCCCTTAGCTCTAATAACAATTGCTCTCACTAAATGGCTTCATTCATAACGTCAAACCCTCATCATGTTGCTTCTTATCCTTTGTCCAGGGTAAATGGGAGCCAATGAGTCAGTTACAAACTCTGCAAATAACATATGTGCCTTGGTGTTCCTGCTGATTTTACTAAACCTGGACCACGAGTTCTCGAGACAGACATACTGAATCTGAATCTCCAGAAGGTAGGGTCTAGTTTGTATGTGTTAATAAAACTCACTAGTGGTTCTGATGGACAGATAGGTTGAGGATCACTACACTAGGCTCCACCATTTGGATGTACTTTTAGGGATGAAGGATGGTGATGCTAAAAGGGAAGTTAGTTAGAGACTGGAATTGATGTATTGTGGCTCTGTGTTTATGTCTCATCACATTCATGTTCTTTTTTCAGGATTATAGGAGAACCAAAGCCAGTGTAACTTGCTACATTACTACCCTAAATTGTGAGCTTCTAACCATTGCTGGGGTCACCTGTTTGCATGAATCATGTTCGGAAAGTAAAGCATGAGGAAGAAGAGAGAGACTCTTGTCCTGGTCCTCACTGTGTACCCAGTATCTGTTTCAGGAGCCCTTGTCATTCCTACTCTGCATCCATATGCAGTGGGAGGAGTTGAGTCATCTCTCAGCTCCAGGAGTGAGCTTTCTATTCTATGGGCAATCAGGAGTTTTATGTGGCACTTGTGTGTTTTGCATAGTTTTATTGTACAAATCTTGTTTCAAAAAGCCCCCATGAGGTGGAGAAGATAAAGTGGCAAGAGGAAAAACTAAATGACAGGCAGAGAAACTGCCATAGGTGCTGAGGTTGTAGGTGGACATCTGTGAGCCCACAGGGTGGCAGTGAGTCTAAGGGAAAACTTGGGCTGGTAGAGGGGAGGGCAGGGAGGCTGAATAGAGAAGGGAGCCCCTGTCCTCTGTGCAATCTAGCCTCCTTTCCTTTTAGATTCTGCTTCCCCTCATCTCCACCTGAGCTTATGCTGTTTCTGGTGTGAATGTCAGAACACTTTCTGTGCACAAGTGTCAGAAATGCTGTTAACCTGCCCTAACCAAAGTGGAAATTTACTAACTCATGTAACTAAAAGGTTTTAGGGTAGAGTTGAGTCAGTGCAGGTTTTGCCCCCAGTTGGGAATTTGAGTCTCTAACTCTTTCACTTTGCTTTCCTCTCTTTGGGGCTCCTTGTATGCAGTGGCACAAGCCACCTGCAGCTCTGAGCCTTCTCACCCTGCTCCTTAATCCCAGCAGAAGGAGAGCTTTCCCTGCTAATTCCTGCTGTTCATTGGCTTAGGATGGGCCATGTGCTTCTCTCTGCACCAGTCACCATAGCTAGGGCTGTGGAGCACCCTGGAGAGACTTGGGCTGAGTGCCAACCATACAGGTGGAGGTGCGAGGGGGCAGTAGCCGAAGGAGAAAGTAGGCTAGGCTGCACACACCATGGGCTACCTTCTCTGGCTTGGCTTCCCCTCTCCTCCTCTCCACCAGCCGAGTCTTCCCTTAGACTCACTACTGCCTGGTGGGCTCTGCAGACATCCACCTACCACCTCAGTACCTATGGCAGCTTCTGGATCTGTCATTTAGTTTTTCCTGGTGCTGCTCTATCTTGTCCACCTTATGGGTTTTTTTGAGGCAGGATTCATACAAGAAAACTGAAGAATACACAAATGCCTCATAAAACTCCTGATTGTCCACAGAAGCACTGAGGCTTGAGCCAGCTACTTACCCTTCTGGGGTCAATTCCTTTGTTTTTACATAAAGAAATCAGGGGCAATAGAACCCCTGGGCTGTGGCTCCTCTTTCTTGTGTTCCTGTGCAGGTGGAAAACCTCAGAATCCTTTCATACCCAGGAATCCAGGGAGCCTCCCCTACCACTTAAAATGTTGAGACTTAAGGAATCTTGTCACATCTCTAAATCCTCCTACAAGAACTTTCTACATCTCAGCATGATTTCTTTAGTAAAGAATCTGCTGTCAGACACCACATATAAGATGTTCCACAAATCTCTAATTTTGCATGAAAACCAGTTATTATTTATTCTTAGAGTATCTCAGTAGCAAAAATTCATTTGAAGAACTCCACTGAAGCAAGTTACTCTGAGGCAAGGACTTTGAATACCCAGCAAATGAATCTGAATGCAAAGCTTGTTAGAGGTACTATGGGGAAGGAACTGGGGACACCAACCCACTCCAGCGAGTCACAGTAGAGATCTTCTTCAACTTATGATGGGGTTATGCTCTGATAAACCCGTCATAAGTTGAAAATATCCTGAGTTGAATGTACATTTACTACACCTAACCTTGGAGAAGGAAATGGCAACCCACTCCACTATTCTTGCAAGAGAACCCATGGACAGAGGAGCCTGGAGGCTACCATCTATAGGGTCACAAAGAATTGGACACAACTGAAGCGACTTAGCACACACACATGCATACCCAACCTACCATCATAGCTTAGCCTAGCCTACTTTAAACAAACTCAGAGCACTTACATTAGACTACAGTTGGGTAAAATCAACTAAAGCAAAGCTTCTTTTTCTTTTTTTTTTGCTTTTGAAAAAATATTGTAGTGTATTTACAATGCTGTGTTAATTTCTGCTGTACAGCAAAGTGATTCAGTTATACATATTCTATTAAAGCAAAACCTATTTTATATAAAAAAGTTGAATCTCATATGTAACTCATTGGCTGTTGTACTGAAAGTGAAAAACAGAAAGTTTGCGAGTGTATCTGTTGTTTACTCTTACAATCACATGGCTGATTGGGATCTTGGCTCCTGATGCTGCCTAGCATCCCCAGAGAGGGTGGTGCTGCAAATCACCAGCTCAGGAACAGATTAAAATCAAAAATTTGAAGTATAATTCCTACTGAATGTATATAGCTTTTGTACCATGGTAAAGCCAAAGATCACAGGTTGAACCATGGTAGGTTAGAACCATCAGTAATACTATCTTTTTTTTTAAGTCTTTTTTTTTTTGGTGTGGACTGTTTTTAAAGTCTTTATTGAATTTGTTACAATATTGCTTCTGTTTTATGCTTTGAATTTTTGGTCATGAGGCATATAGGATCTTATGATCTCTGACCAGTGATTGAACTTGCACCCCCTCCATTGGAAGGCAAATTCTTAATCACTGGACCACCAGGGAAGTCCCTGTAATTTTATCTTTTGAGTCTATTCCAGCCCTTTCTCCAGAGATGCAAACCCAAAGGCTTGAACTGACTTGGCACAACCTCAGAAGGCTTGGGCAGAATTTCCCTTTACATGTGTTATTCAAGAGCTTGGACATAGGCCATATCTGCCTGATGCTGGGAAAGACTGAAGGCAGGAGAACGGGATGACAGAGGGCAAGATGGTTGGAATGCATCACTGTCTCAATGGACATGAGTTTGAGCAAGCTCCAGGAGATGGTGATGGACAGGGGAGTCTGGCATGGTGCAGTCCATGGGGTCGCAAAGAGTTGGACACAACTGAGCGACTGAACAACAACAACAACAACATCTGCCAAGGGGAAATGAGTATGTTTCCTCTCTGCTCTCTCATCTTTGTTAACTTCTCTCCTAGTAATGGAATGGAAAACCTTGAGTTACTGTGAAGGACCATGAGGCCATGAAGCCAACCTGAGGAGAACAAAGCTTGCACAGAAGTCATTTCCCACCACTCCGAGTGGCAGCTGTGGCCTGGCCTTATTCAGAGAGTGGGCAAAGTCCCCACTTTGCATTTCAGGTGGCAGGATAGAGAATTCCAGAGCTCTCTTTGGCCTGTGCCTGAAGCTTCCATTAATCTTGGTGGCTGGTGGTTGTTCACAAAGCCTCTTATGTTATTTTCATGGTTCCCCAGCCCTCATCCAAGCCTACCTCATATATCTGGATGCCTACTGCTTATCTAGAAGTTTCTGCCTGAGCCCATTCTGGGCCTGAACTAGCTGCAGATGCCAGAGAGGACATAGTCCCTCAGCGGATATCTGTCCTCATCTGTCTCCTGTCACAGAGGCCCACAGGTGACCTGGGATCACAGATGAGACTTACGCCCCATGCCTCTGCTTCCCGCAGTCCTCTGCCCTATCTGGGCCTTTAGGGAAAACATAGTCCTTCCTGTGCAGGCATTGCTGAGGTGAGCATCAGGCAGCATCTGAGCTTAGTGATGACAGGAGACATTAACACCAGGACCAGGGGTCCTTCTTTCAACACACTCAGTGTCCCTTGGGGGCTGGAGGGCGGGCTGTTGGACAGTGAGTGTACCCGCCAAGCTGCTGCCCATGAGGAAGTCCAGGGCCCACCCCTGCACTCTGCAGGATACAGGCTGCCCCTTGTACAGCAGGCTCTGACTCTGCAGTGGGTCCATTTCCCCAGATACTTTACTTATACTAGGCTGGTTTTGTTTTTGTGTATTTTTAAAAAAATATTTTTCAGGTATAATTGCAATGCCCTGTAGTCTTTCAGATCATTGATCATCATGTTTTCTCCTTAAATATTCTTCTCCTGTGGCTCTATCCCTTTCCCCCTGGTGGCTGGGCTGGGTGGCCCCAGGATCTGTCCTTGGACTTCATCTCTTCCTCTTACCACTGCTTTCATGTTTCCCTCCTCAGGGCAGCGTCTTAAATTCTCAGACTCCACTCTGCATCCTAACAGCCTGTGGACAATCTATCTCTAAATGCAAGTGTCTGAAGCCAGACACAAGCCTCTCCCCTGGACCTGCCTCTGTCCCTGCAGTGCTCATCTCTCCAATGTGAGACCTGGGAAAGGCTGGTCTCATTCTTTCCCTTCATGCTCGCTGCTTTGCTCTGTCCTCTGCATCCAATCTCAGCAGTGTGGCTAGAATTGCCCTCCTGTCCCTCACTCTCAGTGTGCCTGTCCTGCTTTGGGCTGCACTTCTCCTTCCCCTGGACTTCCCTGGTGACTCAGATGGTAAAGCGCCTGTCTACAATGCGCCAGGTTCAATCCCTGTGTCGGGAAGATCCTCTGGAGAAGGAAATGGCAACCCACTCCAGTACTCTTGCCTGGAATAAAATCTGAACTCCTGACATGCAGCAGAAGATCCAGGAAAATCTCCCCCAGCCTAGCTGAATTCCACTGCTTTGCTCCCAAGCCCAGCCCTGCTGGCCAGCCTGCTGCCTCCAAGCTTCCTCTGCCTTTAGGTTCTGTACTTACTCTTCCCTCTGCCTGGAGCTCTCTGCCCTGGATCTTCCTTGACCAGCTCCTCATCCTCCTCACCCTC
Source organism: Bos indicus x Bos taurus (assembly GCF_003369695.1). Taxonomy (NCBI): domain Eukaryota; kingdom Metazoa; phylum Chordata; class Mammalia; order Artiodactyla; family Bovidae; genus Bos; species Bos indicus x Bos taurus. Next base: position 133,142,526 of record NC_040076.1, read on the forward strand.
AGTCCACACTTATACCTTGTCCTTTTAGAGAGGCCATTGCTGACCAGACCCACACGACCATTCTATCCCATCTCTTGCTTCTCTTCATAGTCATCATCACGATTTGAACTTGCCAGACTTATTTATTTACTTTCTGCACACCTCACACACACACACACACACACACACACACATAGACACAAACTAGATGTACACTCCATCAGAACAGCTTGTGTCAGCACCCAGAGTGGTACCTGACCCAGGGTAAGTGCTCAGTGAACATTGCGGGGCAAATGCGAATGTGCATGAAGGTGATTGCATGGTGCTTCACCACCCACCACCACAAAGCTCAGCCCTGCATCTGAAAAGGAAAAAGAATCCTCTTATTCTGCTCTTTATTCTGCTCCTTATTCTGCCCCCACACTCTGTGGCCTGTCCCAGTCCCTCAGGACACACCCCTGTTATTCATACTATGGGTATTCAAGTATCAAGAAATTTGTAGAAGGCCCATGAGGGCAGGCTGGTCTGAGGGCTTGGAAACCCCACCAGTGACAGGTCCTAGAGTGGGTCTGACTCGAGGATGCCAACCACTTATCCAGAGATTCATAAAGTTGCCAGATATCAATTTGTTAAACCATCATATGCTCATGAACACCTGCTCAAGCAGAACCTTTTGTGGGGGGCCACATTACTGAAAGTGTGCGTGCTCTGTGGGAAGTCCAAAGAAGGAGTGTAGTAGGCTACAGTCCATGGGGTCTCAAAGAGTCAGACATGACTGAGCGACTTCACTTTCTTTCATTTTTCACTTTCTTTTCCCCTGATGTAAGCTGTTGGCCACCTGATGCAAAGAGCTGACTCACTGGAAAAGACCCTAATGGTGGGAACAATTGAGGGCAGGAGGAGAAGGGGATGACAGAGGATGAGATGGTTGGATGGCATCACCGACTCAATGGACATGGGTTTGGGTGGGCTCCAGGAGTTGGTGATGGACAGGGAGGCCTGGCATGCTGTGGTTCATGGGGTCGCAAAGAGTCGGACATGACTGAGTGACTGAACTGAACTGACTGAAGCTGCTGGCTGGTCTAAACCCTCACACTGCCTTCTCTGTCTTCATTCTCCTCCCTCTTCATCGCCTTGTTCACGTGTTCCCAGGTCCATTTCTCTAATACTCAGCTTTGAGCATTCTCACTGCCCAGTGCCAACAGGATGACGCTTCTGTGGCGTGAGATCTCTGGAAGCCAGTTGCATGAGTTGTGTCTCAAGCTGTCTTTGTACACCTTGTACATGCACTCTGTGATCCTCAAAGTGTGATCCCTCACCAGCAATGGCAGTATCACCTGGGAACTTGTTGAAAATGTAAATTCTTGGGCCCTGCCCCAGGCAGAAACTCTTGGCCCAGTGATGTGTATCTCAACAGGCTTCCTGGGTGACACTGATACAGCTAAAGTTTGAGACCTACTGCTCTAGCCTGGAGGTCTTTAAACCCACTGCATATTAGTTTCATCAGGGAAACTGTTTGAAAAATCATTCATGTCCAGGTTTCACCCAAGACCAATGATTCAGAATGTCTCAGAGTGGGACTTGAGTATCAAGATTTTATTTAAAAATTTTTGGGGGAGGACCTCTCTGAATGGTGTATGGAATCTTAGTTCCCAAACCAGGATAGAACCCATGCCCCCTGAATTGGAAGTGCAGAATCTTAACCACTGGACCACCAGGGAAAACCATCAGTATCTTTGGAAGTTCCCCAGGTGATTCTGTGACATAGTCAAGACATAGACCCTTTCCAAAGCCCAATTCAATGGCTGGAAGTTCCCAGAGCATGTTCTGCTGGAAGAACCCCTCCATGGTTTTATTCACATGCCTCACTTTGCCTTTCATTCCAGCAGTTCAAATCTTATTCTTCTTTCAAGGTCCAGGATACATATCAACTCCTTTCATTTTCCTGGGTAGTAAGCAGTCATTTTTGCTTTAGGGTCCATTGGCACTTTCAGAAAATAAATGTGTGAATGCTCTGTAAACTGTCAAATATTAGTTACCATAATCATATGGAATATAATGTAAGGAATATTGAAGAATGTGGTTGAAATGGACTGAATGTTTGTGTCCACGCCCTCATGCCATGTCACATCACCCCAAATTCCTGTGCAGAAGTCCTAATACCTGATGTGATGGGATTTGGAGATGGGAGCCTTTAGGTGGTGATTAGATCATGAGGGTGGAGCTGTTATGAAGGGGATGAGCATGCTTGTAAGAGAGACCCCAGAGAGCTTTCTGCTGTCTGCTGTGAGGATGCAATGAGACAATGACTATCTGCAGCCAGGGAGAGAGCTCCCTCCAGAACCTGACCTCCGTGATACCCTGATCTTAGTCCTCCAGCCTCCAGAGTTGTGAGCAATCTGTGATATTTTGTTATAGCACACAGAACTAAAACAATAATATACTAATCTTTTGACTCCTTTATTAGTCATAGGTGGCACTTGTGGAATGCTGACTGTGTGCCTGGTGCTGTTCTAAGTGCTTTAAGTGGATTAATCCATTTACTCTTCCTCAAATACTATGTATGAACAAACTAAACTAAGGCACAGAGAAATTAAACTGGTCCAGTGTTTCACAGCTAGTAAGTGGCAAAGCTGAGGCTTGAACCTTGGTCCACTTGGCTCTAGAACTCAAGTCTTAATCTTTGAGTGCCAACATCTCAATGTATACTATTGTAAGTATTAATAATATTGTAGCTATGTGAGTATCTCAAACATGTATACCAGGCACTTTCTTGTTTACAAAGCACTTTTTCTTTGTGGGCAGTATCTCATTTTTCCTCAACAATTTCGTGAAGTGGGAGCTGTTATTACCACCCCCACGTTCTGGATGAGGAGGTCCAGGCTTTGAAGGTTCTGTCCCTCATCCAGGGCAAACACCAGCACGGGCTGGCACTGGGGTGTGAGTCCAGGCATCTGGTTCCAAATCCAAGTGTGCTAGGCTGGGTGGCCTCTCCCAGGACTTCACTCATCTTCCGTAGGCCTTCCTTGCTTGGGTGTACCTTTCCCCAGCTCTGCTGAGGGGTAAAGAGGGATGGTGAGGAGAAGTGGTCTCAGTCAACAGCTGAACAGAGCAGCAGGCATCTTGGACCTGGCAGGGCACATGGTGAGTGGGCCTCTGTTCAGAGCCAGTCCTAGCTGAGCCATCTGGTGGTCAGTGAAATGCTATGAGCTGGCTGTCCTGTGGTTCTCCCATGAAGGGGACCACAGAAGTGGGCAGGACACAGGTGAGGAGGAGCAGAGAGGCCTGCCAAGGGGTTAAGGCTGAGCTGGTCTGTGGTGACAATTAGGGCCTTGACACCTAGCATCGTATCTTTACACGGGTGCTCTGGGGATGGCATAGTCTGATGGGAGACTATGGTTCAAGGTCTGTTTCTTAGGCTCATGTGTCACTACACGGTGACATGTCACTGCACCTCCCTCACGGGGCCATGGTGAGAAATAAATAAGTTAACATCTATAAAGTGTTAACAAGAATCCCTTGTACATAGGAACTGCCCAAAAAGGAAGGGAAAGACAGAGAGAAGAAAGGAGTTTGGGTAGGGTGGGAGGTGCAAAGTAGGCAGTCAAAGAAGATGGCACAAGGGAGTTGACATTTGACAGGCTTTAGCAGGGTGGAAAGGAGTTTGCTGTTGGATAAGCAGGTGAGGAGTGGGATGGTTTCCAGGGACAAATGTGTAAATGTTCTGGAAGCTCTCAAATATATTTCTTAGTATGATCATTAGATGAGAGCACAGATGATACCCCTTTCTAAGTTGTAATAATTTGCTTGCTTACATGCAGTGTTCCCTGTGTTAGACGTCCTGTCTCTTTCACCCCTTCAAGTTGGTCCTAGTTCCTTGCATGTAGTAAGTATTCAATAAATATATGCTGAAAGAATAAGTTACCTTCTTTGAAAGGTAACATCTCGACTATGAATTGTGCTGCACATGAATAGATTGTGTAAATTCCTTCTTATGATAAGCACTGAGTGGGGCAGCTTTCTCCGGGGAAAGATAGAAGACTGCCTCACTCACAGTGATGCTACTTCTTAACCTCTCTCTGGACCCATTCGATGCCTCTCTGATATCCCAAGCATGACAGATGTGGCTATCACAAAATGCCACCAAGGAAGAAGCTAGCTGTTCATTCTAGGACGTGGACTTTGAGCAATATTTTTCATTGTAATGATGGGTTGTAGCATGAAGCTCAGAGGAGATCAATTTGCATTCAGTTTTTTATCAATTACCAGCTGGAAAAGCCTGAATGCAAATCCATGTGTCCCTTGTCCCCATGGTCTCTTCACAGTTAAGCCAGCCTATGTCCAGTTTATTTTCTAAAGGGGCGAGTTTTATAATGTCAAGAGAGAAAACAAGACCCACTTTTGGTTTTTAGATTTTCAAAAGCATTGTCCTCAGAGTGGCCCAGAAAAAAACTCTAGGAGGCTCTGATTTATAGCAAGCATTGCCCCCAACAGAGGGCAATAAGACTTCCCATCCTGGACTAGGAGGAGCTGAGGAGAAGTGAAGAGCAGGCACATGTGGAGCTCACTGCTGGGCTCTCTCTTTTGGAAAGAACCTGCTGTTCTTTGGAGTGCAGTGACTGAGAGCCTGTAGCTGTACCACCTTTAGGATTCGACACAGTGACTAAGATGAGCCCACACCCTCCTTTGGTGGCTCCAACCAACAATGACAGGGCTGGGGTTCTAGGGCTGGTGATTTGGACTCAGTGCAAGACCCCTCTAATGTGCTCTGAAGCTCCCTGGGGGGAGGACTTAATAAATCTTCAGTGGATGCTCTCCTGCCCAATTCTGCTTCCTCCCCCTTTACACTTCACTAGAGTTCACACTCCCCTCACCCCACTCTGACAAGCCTCTTCTACTCTAACTTAGTGTCACTTCCCAGGGGACCAACTGACACAGCCCTTGAGAAAGGTGTGGCCCAAAAGGAAATATAAGTCCCCCCAAAATAGGTTTGAGGAATCCAAGGCACAGGGAACTTGTATCCTACATCTAAGTCCAAACTCTCTCTGCTTGCCGCATGACAGGCCAATGAATCAGAGACGAGGTGTTGAACCAAGGAATACAACTTTATTCAGGAAGCCGGCAGACTGAGAAGAGGGCAAACTAATGTCTCAAAATAACCATCTTGTTGTGGTCTGGATGCCAGATTCTTTTATAGAACACAGGGACGGGGGAAGCAAAGTAAAAAGGCCATTAATCTTGCAAATATCTCCTGGAATGGCTAGCCTCGGGGATGGGATGTATTAATTTCTTCCTTCCTGTAGCCTTCCAAAGGTGAACAGGTCCTGAACTGAGGCATTTTGGTTTAACATTCAGGTAGAAAGGCAGGGTTCCACCAGGTAGTCCATTATGTATAAACAGTGTCCTTTTAGTGAACAAAGAAAGTGAAGTTGCTCAGTCCTGTCTGACTCTTTGTGACCCCACGGATTGTAGCCTACCAGGCTTCTCTGTCCATGGGATTTTCCAGGCAAGAGTAGTGGAGTGGGTTGTTATTTTCTTCTTCAGGGGATCTTCCCGACCCAGGGATTGAACCCAGGTCACCCGCATTGTAGGCAGACCCTTTTACCATCTGAACTACCAGGGAAGTCTCGGGAAACAAAGGTTAAAGTAAAAGAAACAGATCCAACGTGGAGTCAGTTCTTCCCTCTAACACATTTAGGCAGGACCTCATTGAGGCAGCCAGACCCTGGAGAAAAAGTAGCTTCCTGGTATACCCTGGTGCTTGTGGACTCAGTTTCAGGGATCTGGTGTAGAGGAGTGTGGCAGTAGCTGAGACAGAGCCCGATCTATAGAGACCTTAAGACAAGGAATGGAGGTGGAGGGCGACCTGAAGGAACCTACATGAACAAGTGACCAAAGACCAGATGGTACAAGCTTAGCAGAGGCCAGCAAGAATGCAGGAGGACTTCCCATCCACTGTTACCCTGGCACTAGGCAAGGAAACTACACAGCCTGGTTAGGGTGAGGTGGGAAGGGGTCCATTTTAGCTAAGATGCTAAAATGTATCTATGCTCCAGAGGTCTAGAGGTTTGAAATAGGAATGAAATTCTGTTTCAGAAAAATAAAGGAGATGAAGAGATTAAATCTCTCTCAGCATGAGATTTTTCTCTCAGTCCAAGTAATGTCATTCAAGGGCAAGAGGCAAAACCTGAAGAGCTGGGAGGATTTTCAGGATCAAGGGCCCCCATCTCTCCTTTCTTTCCCATTCATGATGCATGACACTCACCCCAAGCAGCTTCACCCACCCCCACCCCCAGCTGGCCCTGGAGAGGCCCCATCCATGCTGAGCTGTAGGATAGAAATGGCTGGTGCTGGGATGCAGGTTTGTGCCATGGCAGACTGCAAGCAGGTAAGCCAAAACCTGGGCCGGCAGGAGACTCAAGGACGCAGCAGCAGGACCGGAAGCAGAGTGACTTTATCCAGGAACCAAGGGGAGTGGCGGGCAGCCAGGAGAAGAATGTGGGAGTGGGAGGCAGCTTCTGCAGGTCTTGTCTGGCAGCCAGACCAGAGCAGGGATGCACCAACGGCTAATGAGGATGCGTGTCCCTGGCCCACTTGAGGATTTAATTGGCTCTGTGGCTCCTCCCACCACAGGCAGAAAGCATCTGGATACAGAAGCGATGGAGGGCATGTGCTCGTCTTCTGACCCCTGGACCAGAACAGCAGCTTTGGAGCCCTCAATTTCTCTGTGAAAGGAGATGGGGTGAAAATCTGACAGGTGAATCTATGAACTATATGCCTTTCTATTTATCCTTCTCTTTACCACACAGATAATCCTCCTAAATCTCTACTTTCATTGTGTCACACTGCTGTTTGAACAATTCGAACGCTTCTATTGGCTTTAAAGATAAAAGTCCAGGCTGAACTCAAGGACATACAGGGTCCGGCCCCGACTTCCACTCTCTCCTGTCAGAACAATCTATGAGTCAATCTTCAAACAGGCCCGACTCAGGCCTAACCCTGTGTTCTCCATCATGGTGTTCTCCAAAGACTGCCTCCCCCAGCTCCACCAAACCCACTGTCTCTAATGTTCATGATTAGCTGGCATTTCAGGTTCTCTGTGAAGTTCTGTTCCATCATCTGTCATCCTGTGCTCCTTCTCATGCCTTCTACCCCTGCTGCTAGGCATACAGGAGCAAACTGCAGCTCTTCATTGATCCCTAAAGAGTGGGAAGATAATTACTCTTCTCCCCTTATTTCCTCCACACTTCGCTATGCTTCCATGTTTATTTTTAAAGATTTTTTGTTTTTGATGTGGACCATTTTAAAATTGCTTATTGAATTTGTTACAATATTGCTTTCTGTTTTGTTTTTTTTTTTTTTTTTGGCTGAGAGGCATGGTGGATCTTAGCTCCCTTACCAGGGATTGAACCCTTACTCCCTGAATTGGAAGGCAAAGTTTTAACTACTGGACTGCCAGGGAAGAACTTCCTTCTCTTCTTTCCCCCCAAAACTAATAACAATTAAATAACCACCAAATATCAATCTTTGAAGAAAATTCAAATTTTGAATATTTAAGATTTTTAAACAGTGAAATTCTAGCCACGGGGGTAAAGAAAAATCCCTTTCATCAGGAATTAGTGTGCACTGGGTCTTTTTTTTTTTTTTTTTTTCTGGTCTCATTTGCAGACACTCACTCCCATGTGAGGAGAGGAGATTTTCTTTGCATTTGCATCTTGCTGGCCATTTGTAACATCTGCAAAGACATCTGGATAATTTCATTTTCATATGCTTTGAGATGTTTGGGGCTCTTTAGATAAATTCAAGATGAGAGAGGAAGGCACATCACCACAAGTTCATGTAAAGACAATCTGTATGAATGGCAAGGGGTGGGCAGATGTTCTTTTGGATTCCCAGGCCAGGGCTGGGCAGGGATGACCAAGCTGAGTGTAGAGCTTGGGGGCTGCTGTAAAAGGCACTAAAGAGCGAGCTGAATTCTAGGGATGAGGCATTTGTTCTGCATCTTATTTTATCCATTGTGATAGATGTAGACAGCCTTAGCTTCCATATTATAGTGTGGGGCCAGGGCTCTACAGGAGACTCTGCTTGACAGGAGGTGACAGGGGCTTCACCCACACAGAGACCCTGTAGCTTCTAGAAACAATGCTGCTTGGTGGAGGGGGCAGTGTGTAGAGTTTGGAGCTGGGCAGAGATAGGTTGGAATTAGATTCTGCTCTGCCAGTTGGTACAGTTTGAGGCAAGTCACTTCGTCTTTTGGAGGACCAGCTTGGTTTCCTTGACTCTAAGAGAACAATCATGTTTTCTACTATGCCTAGTGCAGTACAAGATGCTTAGTTGAAACTCACTAACAGACCCAGCCTCTGGCAGCAGGACTGGGTCGTGACATGGGTTGTGGAACCCTGCTGCCCATGGCCAGGTCAGCCCATGGCACATGCGCTGTTGGCTGAAGGAAAGGCAGACTTGATGAGAGGAGGGACGGGAACGTGAACGTCCGTCTAGGCAGGGGCATGGTGGGCCTCTGGCTCTAGCAAAACTTTGTTATTTGGAAACCAGAACCTTCCTGCCATTCTGCCAAGAGACGTGCTGGGTTCCTAGATAGAGTTGTCTAGTTCCTTGCCTATGAGTGTGTTGTTTGTCAGCGTGGGGCCGAGGTAGCAGAATCCAGCGACAGCTTTTGCCTCCTGACTGCCAGGAAAGGCAGCCGCCTCACCTGCATGTGCCCTGTAGCCAGCTTGGAGGCAGCCTGCTCACATTCGCCGCAGGAGATGTTGGAATCTTCACCAAGAGCCTGCAGGCTGAGACTGTTCCCAGTGCTGGTCAGTAAAAGCTAGCTTTATTTCATCCAGATGAGAAGAAAAAAATCACTGGGTAACGTGTATACAGCTCCCAAGTCTCTCAGTGGTCTCATTTTTATGGTATAACTTTGACCCAGGAAAGTTAAATCTGAAAAAAATCCATATTTTAAATTCAGAATGTTGATTCATTTTTAAATTATAAAACTAGAATCATTCCTATGGGGGAAATGACCCCAAGGCATAATAAAAACACATTAAAAATGTAGTAAAACTAGAGAATTAATCTAATTAAAGTGAAAAGTTTCAGCCTCCAATAAAATATCAATGAACTTATTCAGTGTTTCTGGAATCAGTATTGCTGAATAGGGATTCTGGTGTGTCAGACTGTTGGCTGTGTGGCTGAATGTCTCCTTCTTCAGTCTGGAGCACAGCACTGCTCACACACCGCACTCTCCACCAGGCCTGCCAACAGCCTCTCTCTGGCATTCCAGCCATCTCCGGCACCTTCCTTCCCTGTTCCCAAAGCATTCCAGGTGTGGATTCAGCCTCTTTCCGGCTATGATGTTTGGGCTCCGCATCCCATCCCTGTCCCAGTTTTCTTGGTCTTTTTGTCGTCCCGCTGGAGTTTTGCCCCCGCTTCCTGATGAGATCCAGCTCCTTGCTGGGCTTCTTATGCACCTGTGTGGTCACCAGCGGTGCTCCCTTTGGCACTTATTACTCCCCCTCCGCCCACTCTTAGAACAGTCTGTTTATGTGGCCGCACCAAGTCTTAGCTGTGGCCTGTGGGATCGGCAGTCCTCATTGCAGCAGCGGGCTCTTTAATTGCAGCCCGTGAACTCTTATTTGCTGCCTATGGGGTCTAGTTCCCTGACCAGGGTTCCAATCCAGGCCTGCTGCATTGGGACCACAGAGTCGTAGCCTCTGGAATACCAGAGAAGGCCCAACACTCACCTCCCTTGATACACTTAAATGTGTCTTAAATATAAGTGCTTTAAGATAAAATTACATTGGAGGAACCAGGGCTTCTTGGTCATTGTATCTGGTATCAGGGCCTGGTATCAGTAGATGCGAGGGTCAAGGAAAAGAGCAGCAGACGCTAAGGGCCTAATGAGGGGCATGAGTGGCAGGCAGCAGGATGTCTGCAGGGCTGTGAGCCTGGGAGGGCTGTGACCCCTGACTAAGGGGGAAACTGGCAGTCACTACCTTGGAACTGAGGAGGAAGAGCTGGGATCGAGGAGCCAAGAGTGGATCTTGAGGCATTCTTGGGTTCCTGGTTTTAGCTCTTCCAGGACTCCTCTGAACAGAGAAAGTTCTGAAAGGCTAGTCTGGGCTTGGCCCTGGGACAGATTCACAGCCTGGGAAGGGGAGTCTGGGCCACCAGTCAATAGTTGCTTTTGGTGATGCTCAGTTTCCAAGGAATACAACAGAAGCAAAGAGACAAGCTTTGAATGCTAACAAGGTATGCATTAATGTTGCAAGCAAAAGACAGGTGAATATGAGTCTTCTAAAACTTCTAGGTCTAAGATTCTAAAAGCCCATACTATGCTGAGCCCTTAGAATCTCATATGAAAACAAACTGATCTTAAAAATAAACTTCATGAATTTACACTGATATGTAGGTAATTTCTTATAATATGAAATAAATTATTGAAGAACTAACAGTGTCAAGAATTATTTTGTTGTTCCAGGGCTTTATCTCATTCATTTCTGACTTCTAAAATTTTAATATTTATCATTCCTTGAAGATTCTCTGAAGATAAATAGTCTACAAGCTCATATAAGCAAAACGTGTGACAGGGTTTAAAGCAATATTTTAGGGGGATAAGCACGAGCCTGACTCTCATACATCAGCAGAACTTCTTGAAAATTATTTTACATCTATAGAAAGAAGTGAAGTTATTCTTAAACACTCCCCTGGTAACCTATAAAAATCACCCTTGCTGTTCCTGTTTAGGATCAAAGCCACAAGGGGGGAATATTTTAAATCTCTCCTGCCTTGGAGCTTCCCTCATGATGACATAAAAGTGGCCTGCAATGCTCCCTAATTCTTCGTGTTCTCAAGTGGAGCCCTGGAGGCAAAGGTCATGTGGCAGTGACCTTTTCCCACAAATGGGAAGGTTATGGGGGAAGAAGAGAGGTCGCTCTGCTTTTGGCACCCCAACATTGTTAGCAAGGAAGGGAGAAGCCAGGGTACAGTTTCAAATATGCCCAGTTCCATTTTATTGCACAGCGAATGTTTGGTTGAGAAAAAGGCCAGTTTAAGAATTAGTAGCAACTGCCTAGTAAATTCTAGGATTTACAGTAACAGAAAGGAGGGAATGTAGTAAAAGAGAATTGATGTGAATTAGCTATTTTGCCAATGCTGATTCCAAAGGGAGAAGACAAGCAAGGAGAGTGGCTTTGATGGGGAGAAATACAGTGGGGGAGATCTTAAGGGGGTTTTCTCATGCTAGATACGTAACAAGTGTCTTCCTTCCTCCTGCCAGCAGAAATGGAGTAAATGGATTCTTGCAGGAGAGTAGATGTAGAAGCCGTCCCACAAAAAAGGCCACTCTAGTGTGTCCTTGGCTCCAGTTGACTCTGTCTGGCTCAGCAGAGCCCCTGAGTTTGCTTAAGTTTGCTGAGGTGGCTGCCTGGTTCTGAACAGACAGCAGAATCTGCTCTTCAGGCCAAATGTAGTGGGTGGGACGAGATTTTTTTCCCTGGGTATTTACCTAGAAGAAGGCAACAGAGCTCCTGAGGCATCTGAACCTACCAATCCCTGCAAACCACCCCTGCTGGCATCCTACTTCTATGGGTGGGCTGGATTATTTGGATTCAGAATAGTTTTCTTTCTCCTCCACTGCTTTTATCTCCAGCTTAAAACAATAATGTCATTGCTCTCAGCAGGAGAGCCTTACCTCCAGCTACCCATTTGAACTGAAGAATCTGACGATTACAGTTGTGCTTTTTTTCTGAGTTGATAATTTAAGGCCATTGAAATAGTTTTGAATCTAGACCTATAATCCAATGATCATAAAGCCCTCTTAGCTTTGTGTCATCCACAAACAGGCCTATTCTTAGGGTTCATTTGGTAATGAATCCATAACAAGCACTTCCCAGTGACAATAGTGGTAAAGAACCCTCCTGCCAATGCAGCTAGACCTAAGAGATGCTGGTTTGATGCCTTGGTTGGGAAAATCCCCAAGAGGAGGTCATGGCAACCCACACCATTGCAGTACTCTTGCCTGGGACATGGGCAGAGGAGCCTGGTGGTCTGCAGTCCATAGGGTCACAAAGAGTCGGACACAACTGAAGCGACTTAGCACACACGCCTTACCAAGCACACTGAAGATGCTGTCGCAGGATCCCTGGAGGCTTTTCTCCATGGATCTTAGGGAGGCTTTCCCCTGGTTGCTATTAGGCAGACTTCATTTCTCCATATTTACAAGAGTCGTAGTTAGGGTCCATTGAAGAAAGCAATGTACATCAGATATCTTCCTTGTTGAACTTTGCTCAGTTTTGGAGTTTGTATTAAACACCAGTGACCACTGCCTTGATCACCCTCACTAGGGATGCTTAGCAAGTTCCCTGACTGTTTACTCTCCTTTAGACCATTCAGTCCCCTAGGTTCTGGGTATGGTTTCCAGCTGTTGATTGTTGAGCATCAGCTATAGTCTCTACAGTTTACACATCTTATCTCTGTTCAGTTCAGTTCAGTGGCTCAGTTGTGTCCGACTCTTTGCGACCCCATGAATTGTAGCATGCCAGGCCTCCCTGTCCATCACCAACTCCCGGAGTTCACTCAGGCTCATGTCCATCGAGTAGGTGACGCCATCCAGCCATCTCATCCTCTGTCGTCCCCTTCTCCTCCTGCCCCCAATCCCTCCCAGCATCAGAGTCTTTTCCAATGAGTCAACTCTTCGCAACTCTTCACATTCCAGCTTGTGCTTCTTCCAGCCCAGCGTTTCTCATGATGTACTCCAAAGTAGTGGAGTTTCAGCTTTAGTATCAGTCCTTCCAAAGAGCACCCAGGACTGATCTCCTTTAGAATGGACTGGTTGGATCTCATTGCAGTCCAAGGGACTTTCAAGAGTCTTCTCCAACACCACAGTTCAAAAGCATCAATTCTTCTACACTCAGCTTTCTTCACAGTCCAACTCTCACATCCATACATGACCACTGGAAAAACCATAGCCTTGACTAGATGGACCTTTGTTGGCAAAGTAATGTCTCTGCTTTCTAGGTTGGTCATAGCTTTCCTTCCAAGGAGTAAGCATCTTTTAATTTCATGGCTGCAGTCACCATCTGCAGTGATTTTGGAGCCCCCCAAAATAAAGTCTGACACTGTTTCCACTGTTTCCCCATCTATTTGCTATGAAGTGATGGGACCAGATGCCATGATCTTCGTTTTCTGAATGTTGAGCTTTAGGCCAACTTTTTCACTCTCCTCTTTTACTTTCATCAAGAGGCTTTTTAGTTCCTCCTCACTTTCTTCCATGATGGTGATGTCATCTGCATATCTGAGGTTATTGATATTTCTCCTGGAAATCTTGATTCCAGCTTGTGCTTCTTCCAGCCCGGCGTTTCTCATGATGTACTCTGCATATAAGTTAAATAAGCAGGGTGACAATATATAGTCTTGATGTACTCCTTTTCCTATTTGGAACCAGTCTGTTGTTCCATGTCCAGTTCTAACTGTTGCTTCCTGGCCTGCATATAGGTTTCTCAAGAGGCAGATCAGGTGATCTGGTATTCCCATCTCTTTCAGAATTTTCCACAGTTTATTGTGATCCACACAGTCAAAAGCTTTGGCATAGTCAATAAAGCAGAAATAGATGTTTTTCTGGAACTCTCTTGCTTTTTTGATGATCCAGCGGATGTTGGCAATTTGATCTCTGGTTCCTCTGCCTTGAGGAAAAATACTAAGTCCCATCTCCTTCTCCCTCTATCCCAACACCTAATTTTTCATACTAGGAAATGAGACAAAATAGTTAAGTGACTTTCCCCAAACCACACAGCTGACCCATGGTTATACCACGATTTGAACCCAGGACTGTCAGATTTCAAGTGTATACCACAATGCTTTCCATTTTCTGTGTGTACTCAAACTTCATGATCTTGTTCTTCATGATTTTGTTCTGTATGTTCTCTCAGGACTTTTGGGTTTGATTCTTCTGTTTCTGAATATCTGACCTCATATGATGGAAGCAGCTGTTACTTGAGTAGCTCTTATTTCAGTTTATGTCATTAAGACCCTCTTGACCAGTAAGCATGTTTCCCTGGTGGCTCAAACGATAAAGAATCTGCCTGCAATGCAGGAGACCTGGGTTTGATCCCTGGGTTGGGAAGATCCCCTGGAGAAGAAAAATGGCAACCCAATACAGTACTGGAAGTGGGATCTAACTGCTTGCTGCTCAAAAGCGAATAAAGAGGGGAGGTTAGTTGAAAGGAAAGCTTGCTTTATTTCAGAGGCTGGCAACTTGGGAGGGGAGAGGGGAGGGTAGACTCATGTCCAAAGGCCAATTCCTGCCCCTCCAGCCCCCACCTGACCCCACTGACAAAAAGGAGGCAAGAGCTTTAATAGGTGGAGTGAGGGGACTACATGCAGAAACAGCACAGTCATTCTGACAGTCATCTTGAAATTGGTTATGCGGTGGTCATTTTGATCAGCTTCACTTTGTTTTAAGTACTGTTAATCTTCTGTTCCATGGTCAGTTCATTATCATTTTTTGAGGCTAATTCTTGGAATTGTAGCAGTTTATGTCAAGGCTACAATCTGGTTATCATGTAGTTAACTTCTTCCACCTGGTGGGGATCTCAGTATCTACAAGACACCTCGAAGGATTGTATTTGTTTAGTGATAAAACTGTTTGGTCTTGTTTGACTATTTTCCTTTGCTTCTGCATTTTCTCACTTCTCTGATTGGGCTTATTTTTTGACTGAAATTTTTCTATAGACAAAGGCGGGTGGAGGATATGGAGATAGGGAAGAAGTATAGCGTCCTGCTCTGTTTCAAGTACATCCTCTGGTGCTCACGGCAGACCAGGGCTGCTGAATGCATGCTGCTCTGGGGGAGGTGGTGCCCAAAAGGCTTGTGTCTGCAAAGCCTGGGGTCAAGACCACAGCAGAGGCACTGAGAGGGCTGTGGCCCCCAGAAGCCTACACCATCCTCTGCAGCTGATGCTGTGGGCTCCAGGGGCCTTCCCATGCTTCCTTCAGCCTGGAACACCCTTCTTTTTCCTTCTCTGAGGAAGGTTCATGTCAAGAGCCATTGCAGCTCAGTTAACGCCTCATGAGGGCTTTTCCTCTAACTGAGCCAGTGAGTGAAATGATCACAGCTCTCCTCTAAGTGGGTGAAACAGAGTTTCAAATTTCTCAGCTGTTTCCAGAACCCTAGCATATTTTACTGCTGGGAGGACAGATGCCTGCTCAAGTGTCTGATGAAAACACTTAACTTTTATCGTTGTTTGACATTCATTAGGGAACCGTCTTCTGTAGGCAAAATACAAGACAATTCTTTAGGCAAGAGACATAAAAGGGCTAATGGTGGGTCATAGGCCAGATGGTATGGAAACAAGATGAGCTGAGCCCTGGAGCCACACCAGCTTTGTCCTCCACTGCCTCGGAGAAATGAGTGGGTGTGGAGAAGAGAGAAAGAGATGACTCCAGGGCACCAGTGAGGGTGCCATTGAGCAAACATGGAGGCCCATATGTGGGGAGGTGGGTCACACAGTCCCCTTTCCCAGCTGAGATTTGAAGAAACAGTTGTTGAATTAATGATCAGGAAATGAGGACCAGTGTTTATTGGAGCCCAAAGCTATGTCTGCAAATTCCTTGGGTTCTCACAGTAAACCTGAAGAATGCAGCTAGTTCCAGATCCTGGGATAGGGAGATGAGGGTGAGATAAATGAAATTGACCAAAGACACATGGTTCATTAGTGGTGCTGCTGGAGTTCAAACCCAGATCTACCTGGGTGTCAAGTCCCCTTTTATTAATATTTCCCTACACTTTAAGAATCCTGAAACCAAATACTTATTTTTTACCTCCAAAGAAAGAGCAGAAAGGGGATGAGGGAGGGAAATCAACAACCGAGGGCTATAGGGTAAGGAAGTAAAGTCTGAAATCTCCCTCACTTTGCTATAGGCATCTCAAGACTCTTCTGTTACTGTTTCCTAGCTGACTCTTGAGGTGCAGATGGAGGACTAATGGGAGTTTGTGATGGCACAGCATTGGCTCAGCGTCCAGGCAGCAGTGCCTCCTCCACAACTGCCCCTCAGAGGAAGGAAGAAGAAATGATTGACTTGCCACAGGGTATTTTTAAATTAGATATATAGATGGGAGGCTTTACTGTGAAGACTTCTTCCTGATTAAATGTTTCTGGTTCCTTTGATCACATCTCCTCAGAAAGTTTCTCTTGCTTTCCCCAATGAGGTCACGGAATTTCACAAAAGGAAAGTCCCTATTAATCAGCCTAATGTAATTTGGGGGCAATCTGGCTTGAAAGTGGGGTCATCTCTGCAAATTTCTCCAGATGTACATATGCAGAGATGCCAACATTTTCTGTACCGAACCAAGTATTCTCTAACTATTTAGCTTAGTTACTGCTGCCTACTTATATATTTTAAAAATTTATTTAAAAAATTTTAATGGAGTATAATTGCTTTATGATGTGCTAGTTTCTGCTGTACAACAAAGTGAATCAGCTATATATATATATATATATATATATATACACACACACACACACACACATATCCCCTCCCTCTTGAGCCTCCTTCCCACCCTCCTATCCTACCCCTCTAGGTCATCACAAAGCACTGAACTGAGCTCCTTTTAACCTGAATTTTCTTTTCCTTCCCCAACCCCAGTGCCTTCTTTCCTATCAACCCAACTATATGTTCTTAAAGGAAAGGAATCTCCCTCTTGCTTGGAAATTCATCTCAAGTTGCTGGGGCTGGGCTATTTCCTTGATTGTGAAGTAGTGAAGGAAAGCATCCCCTTGGCCCCCTTCTAGGGAGAGGGCTGCCATATACTAAGACTGATTAAACTCCATCTGGTGGGTATGTTCTGATGAGTTTTTCCTCGAGGAAGTTTTAAGTTGATACCAGTTGTGGGTTTCCCATGTTTTAGGGGTCCAAGCAATCTAAAATGTGGGAGTCACCTACTGCTCTCTGTCCATAAAGCCATGCTGTCAATTGAAGGAACTAAGCAAAGCAGATGCATGTGAACTCACAACCTCAGCATGGTTTCATTTTAACGCTAGCTGTCCTATTTGGAGCAAGAGTAATTAGAAAATCAGCAGCAAGTTAGGGGAAAAAAATGCTGAGGTTTATAATGACCTGGGCAGGGAGAGAGAATCTGGGATCCATTTACTGAAGGTCTCATTAAATTCTCCACCAGGAGAGTCAAGCTGCTACTGCAGAACTGTGGAAGAAGCAGTGGAGGCAGCTGTGAAGGAAGGAGGCCAGGAATGGGGCTGGGGGCCACGTTCACCTTGTCCTGAAGCCTGGGGCTCTCTGTGCTTTTTGCGTCCTACTAACTGTCACCTCCATGTTGTGCTTGGTCAGAGGGTCTCCAGGTCAGTGTTCTCACATAGTCTCTCTCCTTCTGTCCAGCCCTCCCCTTCCTTTCCTCATTGATCACTCCATGTAGCGCCCCAACCCCGACCCTGACTCATTTCTCTCTCTCCCTCCTCCTTGGCTGTGGCTGGGTTTATGTGTGCGTGTTGGGTTTGAACATTTGTAACTCTCAAGCAGTCATCAGGGATGCAATGCCCTTTCCACATGTATCTAGTGGTAGGTTGAATTGTGCCCCCGTCCTCTAAAGAGATATGTTGAAATCCTAACCCCCCAAACCCCACCTTTTGGGAAATAATCATTGCAAATGTAATGTAAGGATTAAATCACACTCAGTCAGAGTGGGCTCTAATACAATATAACTAGTGTCCTTGTGAGAGAAAACACAGAGACACAGACAAAAAGGGAGGGTGCCACATGATGATGGAAACAAAGGCTGAGGTCCTGCAGGGCAAGCCAAGGGATACTCAGGGCTGCCCACCACGATGGCGTGAACACTCACCTAGAGCCAGACATCCTTGAATGTGAAGCCATGTAGGCCTTAGGAAGCATCACTATGAACAAAGTTAGTGGAGGTGATGGGATTCCAGTTGAGCTATTTCAAATCCTAAAAGATGATGCTGTGAAAGTGCTGCACTCAATATGCCAGCAAATTTGGAAAACTCAGCAGTGGCCACAGAACTGGAAAAGGTCAGTTTTCATTCCAGTCCCAAAGAAAGGCAATGCCAAAGAATGCTCAAACTACCAAACAATTGCACTCATCTCACATGCTAGTAAAGTAATGCTCAAAATTCTCCAAGCCATGCTTCAGCAATACATCAACTGTGAACGAAAAGGCAGAGGAACCAGAGATCAAATTGCCAACATCTGATGGATCATTGAAAAAGGAAAAGAGTTCCAGAAAAACATCTATTTATGCTTCATTGACTATGCCAAAGCCTTTGACTGTGTGGATCACAATAAACTGTGGAAAATTCTGAAAGAGATGGGACTATCAGACCACCTGACCTGCCTCTTGAGAAACCTGTATGCAGGTCAGGAGGCAACAGTTAGAACTGGACATGGAACAACAGACTGGTTCCAAATAGGAAAAGGAGTACGTCAAGGCTGTATATTGTCACCCTGCTTATTTAACTTATATGCAGAGTACATCATGAGAAATGCTGGACTGGAAGAAACACAAGCTGGAATCAAGATTGCTGGGAGAAATATCAGTAACCTCAGATATGCAGATGACACCACCCTTGTGGCAGAAAGTGAAGAACTAAAGAGTCTCTTGATGAAAGTGAAAGAGGAGAGTGAAAAGATTGGCTTAAAGCTCAACATTCAGAAAACTAAGATCATGGCATTCAGTCCCATCACTTCATGGCAAATAGATGGGGAAACAATGGAAACAGCAGCTGACTTTATTTTTGGGGGCTCCAAAATCACTGCAAATGGTGATTGCAGCCATGAAATTAAAAGATGCTTACTCCTTGGAAGGAAAGTTATGGTCAATCTGCTGCCAAGTCGCTTCAGTCGTGTCTGACTCTGTGTGACCCCATGGACTGCAGCCTACCAGGCTTCTCCGTCCATGGGATTCTCCAGGCAAGAACATTGGAGTGGGTTGCCATTTTCTTCTCCAATGCATGAAAGTGGAAAGTGAAAGTGAAGTCACTCAGTTGTGTCTGACTCTTAGCGACCCCATGGACCGCAGCCTACCAGGCTCCTCCATCCATGGGATTTTCTGGGCCACGGTACTGGAGTGGGGCGTCATTGCCTTCTCCCATGACCAATCTAGACAGCATATTAAAAAGCAGAGACATTACATTGTCAACAAAGATCCGTCTAGTCAAGGCTATGATTTTTCCAGTAGTAATGTATGGATATGAGAGTTGGACTATAAAGAAAGCTGAGTGCCAAAGAATTGATGCTTTTGAACTGTGGTGTTGGAGAAGACTCTTGAGAGTCCCTTGGACTGCAAGGAGATCCAACCAGTCCATCCTAAAGGAGACCAGTCCTGGCTATTCATTGGAAGGACTGATGTTGAAGCTGTAACTCCATTACTCTGGCCATCTGATGCGAAGAGCTGACTCATTTGAAAACTCCCTGATGCTAGGAGGGATTGAGGGCAGGAGGAGAAGGGGATGACAGAGGATGAGATGGTTGGATGGCATCACCAACTCAACGGACATGAATTTGGGTAGACTCCGGGAGTTGGTGATGGACAGGGAGGCCTGGCGTGCTGTGGTACATGGGGTTGCAGAGTCAGACATGACTAAGTGATTGAATTGACTGACTGACCAGAGGGAAAAAGCAAGGAAGTAAGCTTTCTCAAGTCTCAGAGGTAGCATGGCTCTACTGACTTTTGAATTCTAGCTTCCAAAACCTAGAGACAATACGTTTCTGTTGTTTTGAGACATTTTTTCTTGGTGGTTCTTTATTACAAAGCCCTAAGATACTAATTTACTCCTCCAACAAGCAAACATCAAGTAGAGGACTTGTACGGAAGGGTACTGGATTACACGCTGGGAGGACCAGGATGAGCTAGGTTGGGCTCCTGCCCTTTCCGTGACTCTTGGCTTCATGGGGGAGATTGACGACCATGATTCATACTCATCCATGGTAATGTGAGCATACAGTGTAACAGAGGGACAAATAGACTAAATGAGAGGGATTTTGGAGGTCTCTGGGGAGAAGTTAGGATCTGAGTTGGGCTTTGCGGACAGAGGGCGGATAACATTAGGGGGTGGAATAGCTTGTCCAAAGGACTGGGGTCTGGGAGCCATAGAGCATGCTTTGATCGGTGGTTGGAGTATGTGGTGAGGACCTGAACATAGACTTAAGCAGGAAAAGTGAACAAGACAAGGGTAGTATGGGCTTGGCACACAGTACCCATCTGCTTGCAGAGTGAGGGATCTGGAGAAGCCATTAATGGCTAGAAGGATCTCCATGATTATCTTTCCAGAAAGAAAGAGAGAAGCCCAGAACACAGAGTGCTGTCCAGATCTTTGAAGCAAGTCATGCAGTATGTACCCGAGGGTGAGCTCAAGATGTGCATATCCACTGCATATTCACTGCCATCACTTGGCCCAACCCAGGAAGGAAAGCGATCTTCTTCCTAATCTGGAAGTCTCTCTTCACCCTGGTTCTTTGCCAAGCCACAATTTCATGTTGGGTGTTGGCTTAGGGCAGGAGTCAGTATTCTGCCATCTGGTCTCCATCCAGGCACCACCCAGTCCCTCCAGAGACAGGCCTGACTTCTGGCCTTTCTGGTGATTCTCTCCCATCCTTCTAGTTCTCTCCTGTACTTGTTTTCTGTTTGACAACTAAGTTTTGGTCTCGATTGTCCACACCTTCCTGTCACTTTGGAATTTCCTGCTTTGTAATCACATCTCTCATTGCTCTGTAGCTGCCTTGTCCAGATCTTTTAATCTGAAGGGCTGCTCCACTCATCCTTAGCCCTAGATCTTGTGTTTCTCTCCAAGGCCCAGTCTAAGTATTATTCATTCATTAGGTCATTCAGTGTCGAGCACGTACTGTTATATAAGCCCTATGCCAAGAACTGGGGATACAATAGTAAACACAACAGCTGTTCCAGCTTGTGTATAGTTTACAGTCTGGTGTGGATCCAGAAGAGTCAGTTGTCACCTGATTAATGAAGACTTGTGGTAAGTTCTGAGAAGGAAGTGAACAGGGAACCGTGAAAGGGAATGGTGAGGAAGGGAGATTTAGACTAGAGACTTAGGAAAGCTGGTGAAATATGGGAAGGAGCCTGTCTTGAAAATCGTCTAGAAAGACAGTGACAGCATGTGCAAAGGCCCTAGGACAGGGAGGACTTTTTTAAGTTCAAGAAACTGAAAGTGTGGCTGAGGCCCAGTGAGAAAGATAGAGCATTAATGAAAGGTAGATGGATGTAGGAACATGTTTTGGACCATTAAAAAAAAAAATTGGTAGGGTTTTGCTCTAAAAACAATGGGGAATCATCTGAAGGTTCTAAATAACTGTTTGGAGAATTGCCTGTTGGAGTCACAGGGGAAGCCAGTAATGAGTCAGAGAGTTCTGGCAGAAGCCTGGTCCAGAGGAAGGACATGGCTAGAGATGGAGATCAGTGGATGAGAAAGAGGTGGGTTTGGAGGTAGACCAAGAGGCCTTGCGTATGGGTTGTTGGGCAGGGTGCTGACAAAGAAAGAGAAACAAAGGAGTATGGCTTTAATGATAATTTAGGTGGGAACTTCAAAGGGAAGAATGAGTTTAGGGATGTAATCTTAGAATTGAGGATTGGGCATAGAGATTTGGAGATTCCTGAGAGATTTTTGAGTTCAGATGTGTGGCATGCAGTTGAATTTATGAGTCTGGAACTCTAAGGAGAGATCTCCTTAAGAAGTGACAACCAAAGAGGTAGAGTGTTAATGAGAATAATGTCCTGTTGTAGAATTAGAGGGAAGAGATTATTTTGAGAAGGGAGTACCAAGATTATCAAATACTGCTGAAAAGCCCAGGGAGATGAAGACTTCCAATGTCTGTGGGATCTGGCAATATGGCAACATTCACAAGAACTATTTCTTCTGCTTCATTTTCATCACCCTTCTTTTCATCTTGACTCATATTTATTGAAACTTACCAACATGTATACAACACATTCGTTAATCTTCAAAACAACCTTGTCAGGCTGATACTGTTATTGTCAACCCAATTGTATAGAAAAAGAGATAAATTAAAAGACACTTACTCTTTGGAAGGAAAGTTATGACCAACCTAGATAGCATATTGAAAAGCAGAGACATCACTTTGCCAACAAAGGTCTGTCTAGTCAAGGCTATGGTTTTTCCAGTGGTCATGTATGGATGGAGAGTTGGACTGTGAAGAAAGCCGAGCACCGAAGAATTGATGATTTTGAACTGTGGTGTTGGAGAAGACTCTTGAGAGTTCCTTGGACTGCAAGGAGATCCAACCAGTCCATTCTGAAGATCAGCCCTGGGATTTCTTTGGAAGGAATGATGCTAAAGCTGACATTCCAGTACTTTGGCCACCTCACGCAAAGAGTTGACTCAATGGAAAAGACTCTGATGCTGGGAGGGATTGGGGGCAGGAGGAGAAGAGGATGACAGAGGATGAGATGGCTGGATGCATCACTCACTCAATGGACGTGAGTCTGAGTGAACTCCGGGAGTTGGTGATGGACAGGGAGGCCTGGCGTGCTGCGATTCATGAGGTCACAAAGAGTCAGACACGACTGAGTGACTGAACTGAACTGAAACATCTTACTTTAGATCTTACATTCTCATTTTACAAATCTTTCCCCTAGTATTCTGTTATGGAAGCAGGGGAGTTTATAGCTTGGAGAGAACTTAAAAATTTTCTAGTTTCCTCTCATCTTGTCATCAAGAAACTGACCCTGTAGGTGAGAAGAATTCATGTTTCTTGTTGCCTCTTATCCGTATACTAGAAGCCATGTGCATTCTCTCTTGTGGTCCTCCAAGAACCTCAAGAGGTTTTTCCATTGAGGGCTCTGAAAAGTGAGGCCCATGTCTGAATTGTGCTACTAATTGACAGTACGGTCAGGATTTGAACCTAGGGTTTGCTGACTCCAAAGTGTCTCACTTCCTAAGCCACATGACCTCCCAGGTCATGGCAGAATCAAGACTGGAGTCAAGCTCCCTGTTCCTTACTCCCCAGCACACATGGCACCATCAAAGCCCCACACTACCTGTATTTCAACACAGGCAGTTTAGGGCCCTGTCTACATCATTTCTTCAAAGTGTGTAGCCCCTCTCCAAAGTGGGAGCATTGCACACAGAGACAGACCTTCACTGTTGTCTGATTTTGACCTGGATTCCCAGCTCCACCTTAGGTGGCCGAGTTCTCAGCTGTCTCATTCCACGGCCCAGGTCTCATCTCCAAGTTGTAATCATGCCTCCTAACTCTCCTGCCTCCCTCCTCCCTCATTTTCTGGTTTAGACTGTTCCTCATTATAGCTCATGTTTGCTTAAGATCATCCTTAAGTTCCTTTTATCTCTGCTGTGAGCTCCTTAAAAAATCCTCCTAGAACTTTGATTGGTTGCTGTTTGATGCTTTTTTTTCAAAGGTAGCTTTACTAAGTCTTTCCTAAGCTTTTTTGGTTTCGTTCAATTAGAGCTAAGGATTCAGCCAGCTGTCTCATTTCTGATTTGAGGTCACTCCTTGTGTGCATTTAGAGTCTTAACTCATACATTTCTTTACTCTTGGCTTATTAAGTCTTCTCGCCTCAGAAATATAGCATTCACCTTATTTCCCCCGCCCCACCCTCCCAGAGGAAAAACTGCATCTTTAATATCATAAGGGTGAGCATTGTTGGAGGCTCACAATGACAGGTTCTAGGCAGCCCAGGGGTCTCTGATGTCTTGACTGGTTCCAATGTCACCTGGGCCCCCTGAAGAGGTGATTGTGGGGTCAGGATTCTGGGTGTCGACCGTCTTCCTTGATTCCCTCTGCTCTAACACTTCTCCTTTCGGGGTCTCACTCTTTCCCTACTCTCCCTGAGGTTTGCCCTCATTCCTCTAGCTCCTCATCCTCCACATCTACACTTTCTAGTGTCACCCAAACAAGGTGATACAGTGGGCGTGGAGTTGCCTTAGTCTCACTGTAGCTGTTCCCTGGGTGGGAGGATGGGGGGGTTAAGGCCTGGAATTCTGGTCTGGAACTGATTCCTGCCTTCATCTTCCACCTCCGTAACTAAGACAAAATAGATGCTTCCAGTGTGAGGATTCATTTCTTTCTGAAACCTCTCCCTGACCTTCTTGGGTCTATAACAAAATTCATATTCTACGTATTAACCCAAATTTGGTTCTACTTCTTGCCGACTAATACACTGGCTTTACTATGCAAATAATGTCCAGCCCTTCCTTACCTGGGTTATGTCATAATGAATTCTGCACTAACTTGACAAGAAACAGCTTAGAGCCCAAATTTCCTTCTTCTTAATTCTTGGGTGAGGGTGTGGGAGTGTATAATAAAGCTTGATTTTATCTTGCCATATAATCAAATGAAGTTGGTATAGATACAATGAAGTCAATTCAAATAACATATTGTGTGCGTGCCAAGCCTGAGCTAGATAAAGGAAGACGTAGAAAAAAGATCTAATTCCTGTGTTAAAGAAGCTCAGAACTACTGAAAAACAAAACAAAACAACAAAAACTGGATGAGTCCTAGCAGGATCCCTGCTGAGGCTCCGATGCACCAGCCAGTGGGGCTGGAGAACTTTCTACAACCCAGCGCTCTCCTCTGACCTGCAGGTGACTCAGAAGCACAAAACTTGAATCTCATCCACATTACAGTTCAGACACCTGCACCCATGCTTGTCTGGGCCCCAGTGGGTGCCACGTGTGGACAATAAGCCCCTGAACCAGGGGAGTGACCAGCTCAGGTGTCAGGGGCAGCAGCGGAGCCTGAATATGGGTGGGGGGGCGCAAACTGTTCAGGTACAGGAGAAGCTGTATTTGAAGTCATCCCAATCCACTTCCTGGGTGAGGAGGGGAGGACTGGGCAGCAAAACTGAAAACTGTATTATATTCTCATCATAGAACTAAATTATGTTGTAAGTGATGTGAATGATGTGTAAACTAACAATTAGGAGACATTTATACAAATATCCATAATAGGCCTGGTGATCAAAATTTTCAGCAAGGCAAGGGAGATGAAACAGATCAGTGTGAAAGGAGGAGGTGATTCGGTGCCCGACAGAGTGTCAGGGATGTATCGTTCCCCTAAAAAACCTATGAGAGTTTCCAGTTTGCAAATATGAAGCTAATGTTAAAAAAGACCACCAGAGAAGTGAACAGTATGACTTGTACCACATTTAACTGGAATGTTTTGCTTAGAGAGAAAAGAGATTTTGCTAGTTAAATATAGTATAAGTCATATTATTCACTTCTCTAGTGGCCTTTTTTTTTTCTCTCACATTAGCTTCATATTTGCAAACTGAAAACTCCCATAGGTTTTTTAGGGGAATGATATATCCTTGACCCAGATTTAACTAGAATATGTATATCTGTGGGCTTCCCAGGTGGTGTTAGTGATATAGATCCTGCTTGCCAATGCAGAAGACATAAAAGATGTGGGTTCGATACCTGGGTCAAGAAGATCTGGTATGGCAACCTGCTCCAGTATTCTTGCTTGGAGAATACCATGGACAGAGGAGCCTGGTGGGCTACAGCCCATAGGGTCGCAAAGAGTAGGACATGACTGAGGTGACTTGGTGCACACATGCATGTATATTTGTACCTCCTAAATCCAGAGCTACAGTTGACTGACTTGAGTTCTCAGAAAAAAAATTTTGCATTAGAAGTTTGCAGTTAGCTTCTATAGAGCATAAGACAAAAAGAAATATTTGTCCATCAGCACAGAACTAATTGAAGGGATATGTAAATTTAAAAATAGGGAAGTGACTGCATACTTTTCAGGTTGCTTGCTTTTTTATTGGGCAAACATATTAAATTAATAGAAAAAGTCCCTTTAGAGAGAAAAAAGGGAAAGAAAGAAAATTAGAATTACCCAAGCAGGTATATCCTCTGTTGGTACCCTCTGCCCCTAAAACCAGTGCTTAGGACTCAAAAAGAAGGAGCGTTTTCTCTAGTGGATAAGTGTGAACCCAGGAAATCATGAGGTCAGTAATGTAGTTTCATAGGCAGAGTTGCTTATGCCTTGGGGATCAAGAAGGGACATCTAAGAGGATGATGGGCAGGACATGGCAGGCAGAGTTGGCTAGAGGATCAGTGGGCTAGGAAAGATGGGCTGCAGAGGAAGAAGCAGAAGCCTGAACTACCCCTGAGATACATATTTCCCCATCCACCAGAGCCTTCCGGAAAGATTCTGGAAAGAGAAGGACTGAGGGGGGCTAACATTTGGTGAGTGGGGTCCACTTACTTAGCATATCATGAGACACACTGTTTAAGTGACCTTGGCCAGAATCTGCAAGTGGTGAGCCTAAGGGACACTTAGGTTACAAAAAATATGTGAGTGAAATAATAGCATTATTGTTACAGCTTAATGATAATAAATAGCTTCAGACATGAGAGAGGTCTAAGCCAGCTCAGGAGTAAATGTTCTAATAGATCATAAAATAAGGGCTCAGAGCAGGTGAAGGCCCTGTGGTTGCCATGACCATGTTGGATGAGAGAATGGAGGAGGTGGGGCTTGCAGTTTGGGAGACTAGGAAGGTGAAAGGATGAGGAAAAGCAAGATCTTGATGAAAAGAAGGAATTTCCAGGTCCAACCCTGGCCTTTAAAGAGCTTGGACAGCCTCCTCCCATCGTTATGGGACAAGAAAAGCCTGGACAAAGATCAGCTTTTCTTGAATTCATCAGAGAACGTGTTTCAGGGCAAATTGCTGCTTTAAAATCTGCAGACACAAGAGCATCCAGAGAGAGTTCTTTATCAGAGAAGCTACTGGAGCCATAAACTAGTGAGAACATTAATGGTAATTGGGTGAATGCCTGGATGTTGAGTGTGTCCTAGCGTGACAGTGACAGACCTCTGTGGGCCATCATCTTAGGTGGTCCCCCACATTTTTATAGACTTTCACTCCAGTAATCGCAACATATTTTCACAGTGAGGATCCTAGAAAGATCTCCTATGGTTCTGGCAGAGGAGAGTCATCATTGTGAAGCAGGCACATTGCGAAGCATGGTTCTCATAGCATTTTCTCTCTCCAGGAAGAAGGACTTGGCTAGAGCACAATATCACAACTTTACAAGTAAGGAAGAGGACTTTCCCTCTGCCTTCCTATATCACCTAAGGGAGAAAAAAAGACAAAGTCAAATGTGGACACAGCCAAGGAAATATATTCCCAATGCTGTACCAGCAAGTGTGTATGGGAAAAGATGCTGACTTGAGTAACCTTTGAAATGAATGAACGCTCTCAGACTAAAGACAAGAGGAGCTGTTTGTAAACATGATGCAGCTGGTAAAGTTGTTTCCCACGGGGATGCAGGTTAACAATTCTGAAACTAATCTACATGTATGCTGGAAAGGAAGAATGGAATAAATGGAAGGTGGATGGTGGGAGTCAGGCTTCTCACTGATAGAGCCATAGGTCATAGACAAGCAAGGGGAGGAGGCTTGAATAAACCAAGTGACCCTATATTAGCATCAGACAAACTGATCTGTGATCTCATGTTTAGCTTAATGTGCAGACCAATGAATAACAGAGAAAAGTTTTTAGATATGTATATATATATTAAAGGCTTGATATACACACATGTATTTCCTTACTCTGTCAGTGAGAAAGGCTGAGACATAACAATACTCCAGGAGCAATGAGTACACCCAGCATCCAATCTTGGTTTCTAATACCATCTTCTGAAAAAAGGAACCAGGCTTCTGGAGAAGTGGTTTATTTTAGGATGGGGGCAGGGAATAGACAGGATGGATCTGGGAATCATGTAGTGTCAGAAAGTTAGGAAGTGTTCAAGAGCACACAATGATGAGGCATATCAGAGGGACACAGGGGCCAGCTAGAAGAATCCCCCATGGCAAAAAGAGGAACAAATTGAGCGAGAAAAGAATATTGGATTCTAACCTACAATATAAAATAAATATCTAGAAGTCCATACTGATATAAATAACGGTTGAATAAATAAATGTTGAAGAACAGATGAAACCTCTATGCAGAAGAATTCCAAATAATTCTTGTGGTTATTCCTCCTTCAAGGAGGTGAAAGCTAACCCCCCCCTCTCTTCAGGTGTGGGCTGTGCACAGCTACTTCCTACCCCAGAGCATAGGGTGGAAAGCATGAAAGAGCTGGTTTACAGTGGAGACCCCTGACCACACTGTTGTAGCCATATGATCAAGGTATCAGCAGTGACTACTGCTGGCTTTGACTCTTGACTTGATGCACCAAGAATGACCCTTTACCTCTGAAAAGACCTTCCTCCCTCAAACTCCAGAACCCCAGTTAATCATGAGAAAAATATCAGATAAACCTAAATTGAAAGACAGTCTACAAAATACATTAAGTTTTGATGTTAGACTCATCGGAAACAAGTGATATCTGAGAAGCCGTCATTTTCTAGAGATCCTAAGGAAACTAGATGACTAATCATAATGTAGTTTTGATGATGTCCTGGGACACAAAAATGACATTAAGGAAAACTGATGGTATCTGAGTAAAGAATGGATTTGGTTTGTAAAAATGTGTCAATATTGGCTCATTAGTTGTGAGCAGTGGACCATATTAATGTGAATTGTTACTAGTGGAGACAGTGGGGTATATGAGAACTCACTGAGCTATCTGTGCAACTTTACTGTAAATCTAAAACTATAGGGTTGGCCAAAAATTTGTTTGGGTTTTTCCATAGCATCTTATGGGAAAACTTTTTGGCTAACCCAATATTCTAAACTGAAAAGTTAATGAAAAAGAGAAACTTGAATTTTGTTAAAGTTTTTACATCTTTATTTTATTCACTTTTCATTAAAATCTGATTTTCCCCCAACTCACATACTTGATCTTTAAAATAAATGAAATATTTCAACCATTCAGAAAAAATAAGACAAAGTAAAAAGCATTCAAATTTGTCAAATCATAATATTTGTCATATGTGCTTTTTGTCATTTTAAAAGAAATAAAACATTATTGACACAGTAAATCCTCTCTCTAAACCCATTCCTTTGCTCCTAACCCATTTAATTTCTTATACTATTGCATAAAATGTGTCTATAAATAATCTGTATACAACAGTATTTGAAGGGAAACATTTTTTTAAAGGAAGGGTGAGGGGTGGAATTAAGGGAAGGAGCTCCATCCTAGAGGAGAAGCTGGTCAGAGGTGGATATACAAGCACCCTGAAGAGAGGCAGATCTGGCCATTGGAGCCTGGCCACCACCAAAGATTCTGTGTAAAATAAAACTTGGTCCCTAAGAGCAGGTGGGCCTCCCTGGTGGCTCAGTGGTAAAGAATCTGCCTACAATGCAGGAGATGCAGGTTCAATTTCTAGGTCTGGAGAAGGAAATGGTGACCTGTTACAGTATTCTTAACTGGGAAATCCCATGGACAGAGTTGCCTGGTGGGCTACAGGCTATGGGGTCACAAAGAGTCAGACACAACTGAGCGGCTAAGCAACAACAGTGTGCAGGCTCAGCCCTGGAAGGCAGCTGGGTCGAGTTCCGAAGGATTATTACACTCTGTTCAATGAGTGTCAGCCTCAGGCCAAGTATTTTATGAGCATCATCTCATTGAATCCTCTGACAAGCCTGTGAAGCAATGATTCCTCTTGTCTTTCCTGCAGATGACGACACTGAGATTCAGGGAGGCATCATGTTGGAAGCTTCAGTGGAGAGAAAGTGGCTGGAGTTGGAGCTCAGCTCTGTATAAATCTGCACTCTTCGTCCTACCTAATTACTCCCTTTTCCTGAGTGCAGAAACCACCGGTAAGGCCCTGTGACAAGGGCTTTAAATGCACCATCATACAAAATTCTCAGTTTGGATAGCAGGTTCTATCATGATCCCAATTTCACAGATGAAGGAGTGATCTTAGAGGATTTAACAGGATGGTTTGTAATTCCCACAGATAGGAAGTGGTGTAGAGATATTTAAATAGAGATTTTGAGAGCCCAAATGTTAAAGCACTAGCTTGTCTCACTTTCTGTGGTCATGACAAGAGTGGTTGTCTCTGCATGGCATGTAATCTAGTAGGCCTCTCCCCTGCCCTGTGTCCCCTAAATCTGGGATCAGTCGAAGTGACTGAATGACCACTGAGGCCCTGCTCACTAGCCTCAGCTCTCATTGCCCAGATCTGCATTTTACCCTGGAAGGCCAGCCTGCTGAGAGCATTGCCACCACTGACAATGAAGCACTGTTGCCTCAGCTTAACAAAGGAGCAGCGTGGCCTCTCCTGCCAGCTGCAGGCCTCTGTAATGGATCCATGATAAATCTTTCTAGCAGCATCTCAACTCAACCAAAGTGCCAATCTCATGGTACCTTTAGGTGCTCATTGTCTGGCCTGCAGTGCAAATAAGGTCCATGACCCATAGGGTGACAGCTGCTAGCAGTGGCCTCTGATAAACAGGGGAGCTGGTAGCTACATGAACTGCAGGCTATTTAAGACATACCAATGGGTCTTGAGCTGCAGGGCCCCATGGCTTGCATTGCATGATTCAAGAAGTAGATTCATTAGCAGAAGGGATATATCAAGAGTCAAATGCAAAACCCATGAGGATGATGCCCAGAGTCTTCTGTGCCCATGTACCTCAGTAAGCTTTAGGATACAGCTAGGAATTGCTAGATGGCCTGGGGGAAGATGTTTCTGGAAGCACTACCACCCACAGCATGGCCAGAGCTCCAGGGAGCAGTTAACTCTGGCAAAAGTCTGCCAGGATGTCTTCAAATTTCTTTGTTCAAAGGGTCTCTGGGCCAGCTCTACCATGAGCAGACGGTTAGCCCCGTGTTGTGAACCTGCTGTGTGGTAGCGGCATGTAATTCTAGGTTGCAGAAGACGTGTTATAACCCAGAGACATTTTCAGGATTCCTTGGGAAATGCTATTGCATAGAAGTTTGGGGGATTAAACTGTGAGCTGTGGCAGCAACCACATTTAATATGACGATTTGCTTTTGGTATTACAGTCTTGTGGGGTGGAACTGGCAAATTGGGATGTGTATCCTGTTCATTTCCTTGTGTTTTGATGAAATAGGACACTCGTGAGACTGAGTGGGAATGTGGGGAAGGAAAAGTGTCCTCACTCGCAGGGGCAGGTGGAGCAGGTCACAGCCACTGAAGAAGGGACCCAGAGATGCTTCTGCCTTGAGAGTGGCCCCTCACCCCTCACCGGGGTAAGCTGAGAGGAAAGCAAAAGGTAAAAGGAAGGTGTTTGCATATAGTTTAGAATTGGACCTATGACCACTGGGAATAGGACATTGATTTCTTGATCATTTGGAATTTTCTGCATCAACCAGGGATGGACTTGGAAGAAAGAGAAGGAAAACAATATTAAATTTTATGGGCCAGTTTGGGGCATTATATTTTGCAGGCACTGTGTTCTTTGGACTATGTGGTTATCATCTGCTGCATATTGTTTACTACTGTCTGGCAAGCTCTGCTGGAAGACATCGCTGGGCATCATTTAAGATGGGAAGTTGGATATCAGTGACCTCCTGGCCCACTGCCTGATGGTGTCATTGGGGATCCTTGGCATGACCGGCAAATTGGAGGAGCTCTTCTGCTAGACAGCCGTGTGTAAGGGAGACTGACAAGTCTCCTGTGTGAGCTTATCTGATGGGAGAAGGCGCCAGGCACAGTTCATGTGTCCAGAACAAAAGCCATGGTTGTTGGCAGAGAGTCCTCCTATTTCCTCACAGTCCCGTTCCCAGTGGACTCATCCATTCATCCAAAACACCTTTACTGAGGCCTTAATATGTACCAATCACTGTGCTATGTATGGAATTTCAACAGGGAACAGAGCAGAGACACAGTATTCACGTCCTATGGACGTGAGGATGGCTGACAGTAAAGTTTGATAGAGCTGGTGTTGCAAACAGCCTGGCAGACATCAGAGCATAAGCAGTTCACTTTCTCTATAACCAGTTCTTGAGCAGAGAATGACCTTCCTGTCATTTGGAGTTGAGCATGGTGGCACTTTGTTACCCTGGGGGCTTTAGGAGTGTTGGTGATGTTTTCTGGGGAGGCACAGGGGGAGATTCTGTCCAACAAAGCAGGCCTCTCGGGCCTAGAACAGCAGAACTGAGACCATAGTGCCTTCTGTGGCAGTGATAGAGATCATAATGCTCAGCAAAGGTGGAGATGAAACCATAGGCCCAGCAGAGCACTGACGGGCAGATGCGGTGTCTAGGATGTCCAAATGAGTAGGGATGAAGAACCTGGATGAACAGTGGGGGAAGGACTGTTCTAGTGGGATAATACTTCCTTGTGAGTATGTTCCTGAAATCTCCTGGGGCAACCCAGAAATACTGGAGAGATTTGTAGGACAGAAATTTTGCTTTTTGCTACTACTATGACCTCACATACGCTCACAGACTGTTGAGTTCTGTGGAAATTTAATTCCAATAATCATAATAAGGACATTAATACAAACACTACTCTACCACCACCACAATTATTGGCATTACTGAATGCTTACCAGAAGCCAAGTACTGGGCTAGGAGCTTCAAATATATTACAGCTAATTCTTAGAAGAATTACAAAGAACTTCCACTTTGCATCAACATGGTATAATAGGGACTAGATTTACCCTGTTGTCTGAAATAACCAAAACATGGAAAAAACTTCAAGATATGGATGTCAAGCAACAGAGAACAGTGATCCCTGAAAGATGAGAAATGAACAAGGTGAGTCTGTGATCGCCCCAGGTTGTGGGCCACGGTGCAGGGGAGCGGTTCTTAGGTAGAGCCAAGCAGGCTCCCTGTGTTGGAGAAGCTGATAGTCTGGAGTGGCCAGGGGCCAATAGGGAGAGACATGCACAGACAAAGAAGCCCAGACATGTGCAGAGGGGCTGTCTCGACTACTCATCAGCACGTGAGTGTAAGGAAAACAACCAAGGCCAGGGAAAGAGTCACCCTGGAGGATTAGAGTTAACTGCCTAGTGCTCATACAGGACTGGGAATGTGCCTGTTCCCAGTGGTCAGACTAGAAAATACATGATGCCCGTGGTATTAGGTAGAGATGTCAGAAGGATCGTTCCTCAGCAGTGGAATAATTAATCCTAGGCAGCTATGGTCCCACTCAACAAAGCTTTAAAACAAAAGGATTAAATAATTTCTAAGTGACTTAATCGTATTCTAGAGCAAATCTCAAGAATATTTATAGAAATACAAAAGCATACAGCAGCCAACAAGGTAAAGGTACCATGTTTGGCCTCAAATTAAAAGTTATCAGACATATAAAGAAGCAGAAAAATACAAACCCTAATAAGAAGAAAAATGTATCGACTGCCACCAATTCAGAACTAACACAGAAGGACAAAACATTAAGAAGAGAGAGAGACAAGAAAATATTAAAAAGCTTGAAATTGAACTAAAGACAAAAACTGTAGTGTGTGAGATGGAAAAATACACTGGTGGGATTAAGGGCTGATTGGATGTTGCAGGAGAAAAGATCAGTGAACTTGAACACTAGAAATGATCTAAAATGAAACACAGAGATTCTTGGAGCATGACACTATTGATACACACTGCAATATGATGAATCTCGAAATGGTATACTGAGTGAAAGAAATCACGCATATACCCACACACACTCACACGTACATATTGTATAATTCCTTTCATAAAGTTCTGGAAAATGCAAATACTCTGTAGTAATGGAAGGCAGATCACTAGTTACCTGGGGATGAGGAGGGCAGGAAAGGGTGGGAGAGAAAGGGGGATAGGAAATGTTTGGATTCATTATCTTTATTTGGATGATAATATCTTGTATACATTTGTCAAAACTCATCAAACTATACACAAATATTTAAAGTTTATTGTATATTAATTATACCTTGATGAAAGCTGTCAAAAAAGACCACACTAGAAAGTATTGCCACACTTCTTTTTACAAATTTTATTATTATTAAAAAAAAAAATTTTGGCCACACCCTGCAGCATCTGGGATCTTAGTGTCCTGATCAGGGATTGAACCTGCACTCCATGCATTGGAAGGCAGAGTCTTAACCACTGGACTGCCAGGGAAGTCCCCCACACCTATGTTAAAGATGAGAAAACTGATAGGGAAGTTAATGGACTTGCCTAAGATCAAACATCGGAGAAGGCAATGGCACCCCACTACAGTACTGTTGTCCGGAAAATCCCATGGATGGAGGAGCCTGGTAGGCTGCAGTCCATGGGGTCGCTAAGAGTTGGACCTGACCGAGCACCTTCACTTTGACATTCCACTTTCATGCATTGGAGAAGGAAATGGCAACCCACTCCAGTGTTCTTGCCTGGAGAATCCCATGGACGGAGAAGCCTGGTAGGCTGCAGTCCATGGGGTTGCACAGAGTTGGACATGACTAAAGTGACTTAGTAGTAGTAGTAGTAGTAAGATCAAACAGTTCATAGGTAACCCAGGGTTTTGAATTCTGTAGGCCTTCTAAGTGGCATCAGATGGCAACATCATAGCTAATATTACTTAAATCTACTTTTTGAAAGGATTGTATTTTCAAAAATCTCTACAATAACAGTGAGCATTTGCTTACAGACCCCCTTTAATACACAGACCTTATCACAATCTTATATATCATAAACATATTAATTTAGTTACAAAATGTCAGTCTTTCTACCCTTCCTGCTAAGCTGCTGCTAAGTCGCTTCAGTCGTGTCTGACTCTGTTTGACCCCATAGACTGCAGCCCACCAGGCTCCCCCGTCCCTGGGATTCTCCAGGCAAGAACACTGGAGTGGGTTGCCATTCCTTCTCTAATGCATGAAAGTGAAAAGTGAAAGTGAAGTCGCTCAGTCGTATCTGACTCTTAGCGACCCATGGACTGTAGCCCGCCAGGCTCCTCCATCCATGGGATTCTCCAGGCAAGAGTACTGGAGTGGGGTGCCATTGCCTTCTTCATCTACCCTTCCTAGGCCAGGATCAAGTAAGCTTGTGAGGACAGGGACTTTGTTTCATATGCTATGTGTATTGAATACCTTTTCTAGCTCTCTCTGACCTCTTTGTCTATTGTTTTAGCTGTCAGTCTGGTAACCAAATGTGCGTGCACTCCACTGGATATCAGAGACATAATCTGTCAGTGCCCTGCCTCACCCCTGCCTCTGGTCTCATGCCCCAGGGTTTTACTATTGATGCTGTAGCAAAACCCCACTAGAGCAGCATGTGTTACCTGGAAGTGTGGGTTTCCCTCATGGAACGAAATTTTCTAATGGAAGGAGGGATCTGGAAGACAAATTCTGCCTCCTTTCACCTCCTGATGATGGTCCATATGTGACTTCTCAGGGATGGTGCAGCAAGATCGGTCAGGCTCACTTAGTGCTGGCAGGTGTGAAGCTCCTTACTCACCCTTCCTCCTTCCCCATCTTACTTATTTTGACTCTCACTCCTATCTCTATGGATTGAGTTCCCTTTAAGTAAAACACATAAGCCCCTTGCCTCAGGCTGTTCTCTGGTACCAGCAGTGGTCTCAGAAAGCAGACCTCTGAATGGTGTTTTGGAGCTATGTTATAAGAGCTTTTATGCCAGTGATGAGTGGGAAAGCACAACTTCAGGGAGATGGTGGCATTCTAATGATTAACATTTTCACCAAGGTTTACTTGGGATGAAGTGCAGGTAGAAGGTGATGTGTATGTGGTGACTGTGGCTCTTGAATAGTATGGAGACAATGATCATTATAAATTATCAATTGTAATAGGACTTGTAGAGTGGGCTGACCCTTTGAAACTTCACTAAAGCCTTACAAAAATGTCAAGCTCAGAACTGACAGCACACAAATTATGTTGTGAAAACTAGACATTTCTAAGGCAGCTTTTAAGAAGATGCTCATCTCTGTAGCCATAGGGCAGATCAGACCTAATGTTTAGTTGAAAGCGTATCAGAGCTGCAAAGAGACGGATGTACAGCAGGATAAGCATCTCATGTCGCGGTCATATCTTGAATAGGAAAATAATGAAATCCTGAGACTCAGGACTAGAGTAATTTGGGTAGAAGAGCCAGAGTAACTTGAATCCCCTGCAGCTTCTGAACACTTCAGAACCACAGAGGATCTTCATCCCTTTGTCAGAGGAGAGCTGGAGATTGCAGTGACCTCACCTTAGGGAAGTGTCTCACAAGGTTTTGCTTGTTTTCCACAGGACCTTCCCTCATGCCCCCTCATTCATCCAGGCTGATAACAAAAGCCAGATTTCAACAAAGCCTGAGTAGAGAAGTACAGCCCTGCTACAGGAGAAAATAGCTTAAAATATGAAAGAATCAAAGGACCTTTTGAGTATATAACAGCATACACTAGAACGCATGTGTGCATAGATCTCGTGGGTATTGAACCAGAGAGGAATATAAGACTAGAAAGGAGAGAATTTATTTTTGAGGCACCTGCCCATGAATTAGGATTCAATGGTCTGCTGGGGACATTTGTGTTTGAAGTTAGTCCTAACAGTTTTCTGAGATGGCTATTTGAAGCTTATTTCTGACAATGGATTATAGTTAACAGTGTTTTTTTTTCCCCTAAAGTGTGGTCCCTGGAACAAAAGAATCAGCATCACCTGGGGAAATGAAAACTTCTCCTAGGGAATCAAAAGCTGCTATGTGGGCTCTAGCAATCTCTGTTTTAGTAAGTCTTCCTTGAGAACCACTGGCCTGCAGTAATGAGGTGGAGAAGCCGGACTTTCTCTGATGCAGTATTTAAGGAAGGGATCAGAGGGCTCAGAGAAATGGGAAGGTTAGAATGGATTTATCATGCAAGACATGAAGACCACTTTGAGTATGATTCCTCTGAAGGCCCTATGGGCACCCCTGCATTAAGGCAATAAAGAAGACACAGATGAGGGGGATACTGGCACCTTTAAGTAACTTGGCGATGGCCACCCTCTAGAGGATTGGGATAACCATGGGAGATGTTGCTATGAACCTGGGCTTCCTAATGTCAGTCAGATGATGGGATTCTAGAGTGACAGTATTCGGGGGGTAGCACTTAGGGTCAGAGGCAAGATGGTGTCATGAAATAATTGACAATTGGGGTGCATTGATCTGCAGGGATTTGTGGAAATGCTAAAGAGATCCAGGCAATGGAGGGGTGTCTGATGATGCATAGATGACTGATTGGAGTGTGGCTTGGCTTGAAAATAACACAAAAGGTTCATCTCAGTTGCCACAATGGAAAACATCTCCCCTCAACTGGTTTCATTTGGTCTCAGAGTCCATTCTTTGAATAGAAGGCCAGCCCCTCAGGAGGGACCATGTAGTAGATTGCATGAAAGTATGGTCCATATATCACAGACTCTTCCCCCATAGCACCTGGGGCCATTGACAAGGTTGACTTCATGCTGGGAAAAGAGGGATACCCAGATATGGGGGGACGGGGGTCTGGGGTCTGGGGACCAATGCACCATCATGGTCTTTGAACCTAGGAAACTTTCACCACGCCAGCCCCATCCTGATAAGTTTTGACTTCCTTACATTTAGACCTCTCTTCATTTCCTGGCCCACATTCCCAAGACAATTATTGGGAAAAAACAAAAAACAAAAAGACACATACTTTACCTTACTTGGAGAAACAGAGTGCTAAAGTGTTAGAAACTGAAGCCTCTCTTTGACAAGTTTGAGCTGACCAGGACAAAGTGATCTTCTTCTCAATGTTGAACTTAAGCGTGACCTCAGATTCTCTTTTTTCTAAGTATAGGAAATTTTAATTGCCCATATTACACTCTTATTTCTCTCTGGATAGGTCACAGAAATCAGGACTAGGAGAAACATCCAAGTAATAGGCTGCCTGGATGGTGCAGGTCCATGCATGCCCACAACCCCAGCTTTAGGAGAGGGCGCTCTCTCCTCTGCCAGCCCATGGCTTCTTGAATGTGGCCATGAGGACTGGTTGGCAGAAAGTCAAAGCAGAAAGGGGGACCCATGACTGTTAACCTACACTGAGCTCGCTAGGATCAGCAAGAGAAGTGGCTAATCTGCAGAGCTCCAGCAGCTCTAAATCACACAACACAAAATCAAATCCTCTCCTCTCCAGGGCCTCCCTCCAGGGCCTGCTCTGCTTTCTTGCCATCACTTGGGGGTGGGCACTGATGCTCTCAGCATCCTTTTTTGCATATGCCTTCTGAAGCACTGAGCCTGGGTGGTCATCTTGAATATGTGTAATCTAAAAAGGCTTGATGGATCTCTGTGATCTAAAAAGCCCCTCCTCATGGTCGCTCTCTCACACCAGCTGATGTTAAACCAACCTGTGTTGTTTTCCATTGTCTTCATACTTTTCATTCTGTGGCAGAAGCCTGTTTTCTTGGTTTATATCTCCCTATAGCTATGGGGCTTCCCTGGATGCTCAGTGTGTAAAGAATCCACCTACAATGAGGGAGACCTGGATTCAATCCTTGGGTTGGGAAGATCCCCTGGAAGAGGGCATGGCAATCCACTCCAGTATTCTTGCCTGCAGAATCCCCTTGGATAGAGGAGCCTGGTGGGCTACAGTCCATGGGGTCGGACACAACTGAGCAACTAAGCCCACATAGCTAAAGTGCTTTTAAGAGACTTTTAGATTTCCTTTTCTTCCTCATCGATTGAAGTATTATGAAGGACAAGTCCTCTACACAGACAGACCCTTCTGCACATTTTCTGATCCTCCATGTCAGGCTGGTCACAAGTGGAGTTTTCAGAGATCGCCTATATATACAGTGAGATGGAGGATTTACAGACTGGACAAAAGAGCAGTGTGGATAATGGGCCACGCAGACTTGTTGGACCAGTTTTCCTGGGTAAGTACAGAAATACAAGCGTTGGTTGAGCATCTTTTGGCTATTGGCAGCAGCAAAGCCAAGGGAATGAGTCTATCCTCAAGGATCTTATAGTTTAGTTAGGAAGGGATTGAGGATGTATAAAAACAGAAGGAGATTTGACCCATACATGAGGCACGTGACAGGGGGGCAAATGAAGACCTCACCAATGATGACATCACTGAGGCCATGGTGCCAAAGCAAGGTTTTAAAGTCAGACTTGGTGGAAAAGCAAATTGCTAGCAAGAAGAATGAGATGCGACAGCCATAAGAAACAGCATTATGTCTGCTGGAAAATGCAAGTAAATGGTGGTTCTGTTGGAGTTTCATCAGGGGAAAAGTGAAAGGAAATGAAGCTGGAGAAATAGGCAGGGCTGGGCCACACAGCATCTGTCATTCCTAGAAGTGCAGGCTTTATTCTCTAGGCCTCAGCTTGTGTAAGTATGACCCCTGGGCCAGCCACATCATCACCACCAGAGAACTGGTTAGAAATGTAGATTCTCAGGTCCCACTTCAGCAACCCAGTGAGGCACACAGGGGCTGGGCTGGCGATTTTAATTTTAACAAGCTGTTCAGGTGATCCTGAGGCACATAGAGGTTAGCACCTCTGCTTTCAAGGCTGAGAAGCCATGGCAGGTTCTGAGCATTGCGAAGCTGGGGCCTTAAAAAGATCCTCTTACAGCTGCTTGGAAGTAGCCTTGGAAAGGACAGGCCTCATGGCAGAGTCACCAACTGGAAGACTATTCCAACTATCCAAATGAGAAATTAGGATGAGAACAAAGACACAAGTGGTTCATGAATGGAGGGAAGGAGAGAAGGGGAGAGAGTGGGAGGTGTGAGAGTCACCCCCAGGTGAGGGCTGGATCTGGGCTGGGGGTTTCTACTGCTGAGCCTGAAGTTGCTGGAGGGTGGCCAGAGTGTTCACGCCAGCTACCTGAGAGGGAGGCCTTCTAGGTTCACTTCAGCATCCTTGGTGATGCTCCTCAGCTGCATCTTCCTGTGACCTTCATGGTGACAAAGCCAAGTTCTTTCTGAGCCAGCAGAACTACAGATGTGAGAATGGCTGATTATTCTATGTAAAGAAAACTCCTCAAAGCCAGTCTTGCTAATGGAGAGAATGTGCCGAGTGCACACATGTGGGCCAGTGGATGTGCCATGTTTGTCTTTTGACTTCTCATATTTCACATCTTCCACGTGCCTGCTTTTGCGTGCAGCAGGAGGTAGAATGGGGTGAGCTCCATACCTATCAGTACTTCATTACATCTACGTTGATATTGTCTCGGTCTCTGTACATTTGGACTCCAGTAAACAAAACACATAGGAAAGCTTGAGTGCTTTAGCAGGGGTGAGGGGTAGGGAGATTACCTTCAGACTTAAGTTTCGCTTATAAAAATATTATAAAATCCAGGCTATAAGCCACAGGAGTATGATTGTGTTGCTTCACTGTCCTAGAACAGGGCATTTGAGAGTCACATTAGTGTATTATTTTATTTCCACCAGATGCCCTATCGTGTATTGAATCGTGTCCCCTTACAAGACATGTTCAGGTCCTAGCCCCAGTACCTGTGAATGTGACCTTATTTGGAAACAGGATCTTTGCAGATGTAATCAGGTGAAGATGAAGTCATACTCATTGGTGGTGGTGGTGCTGTTACTCACTCATATTCGACTCTTTGTGACTTCGTGGCCCAAATCCAGTGACTGTGTCTTTATAAGAAGAGGGAATTTGGACGCAGACATCGACCGAAGGAGAATGAAATGTGACCATGGGGACAAAGATGGGCATGATGCATCTCTAAGCTGAGGGTTGCAACCACCAGAAGCTAGGTAGAGGTGGGAAGGATTGTCGCTTAGAAACTCTGGAGAGAGCCTTGATTTGGGACTTCTGGGCTCCAGAACTGGAGACAAAAAAATGTCTGTTGCTTTAAGCTATCCAAGTTTGTGATCATTTGTTATGGCAGCCCAAGAAATGAATGCACGCTCCAAGCCTTCAGCAGGTTTAAGATCTGCAATCCCAACACAAAAATGGAAATGTAAAGCAACAAACAAAAATCAACATAAAAATACGAACAGTCAGAGACGATTTGAAACTTATACAATTCAGAGTTGGTAATCACAGAGATTGAAGAGATGGAAGGAGAGCCTCCTGTGTGTGAAATATGAAGAAAAAAGATAATGTGCTTTTTATCAACCTATCTGAAAGTGCAACAGACTGCCTTCTAAGATGGAAGGGAAAATTCTCCATAACTTTCAGGGAAAATAAGGACAGCCAGATAACTTCCCCATTCTGTGACAGCCTATCACCAAATGAGAGATGGAAAATAATAGGAAAGGCAGAAATGATATAAAACGGGCCCAGACATGGAGCACTGTTGGATTAACTCCAGCAGCATTTGTGTATGTTGTCATGTCAATAAAATTACGGAAATTGAAACTTGAAATTGAACAGAGTGTGAAAGAAAGAAGATATTCCTCAAGGGACGCAGGCAGTAAATATTCACATTAAGGGGATGTGATATCACAGAAAGGTTCTGTGGCTTGGGATGCCACCGAAGTCCAAACAAAGCCATCTAATTTCACTGTTTTTCTCCGTGGCATTTCTGCAGAATCGAGCACTTGGTTATAATGAAATTGGGCTCCTGATAAGTGAAATCAAAGTTCAGAGATGCGTCAGTAGGTTGGAGTGCACATCCCTTTATTCACAAGCCTGATGGGGCTGCTTTCTCTCAATTAGGAGCCATGAGTTTGCTTTATTCAGCAGTAGGGATTTGATATAAAGAATAGGCTGTAGGTTCTTGGACAAAGGAGAAAGCTGAGACTCAAGTCAGTTTGGTAGTGTAGCTGGAAAGCTCCCTCTCCACTCTCTGTGCTTGCTTAATTGTGGAATGTTTCCTTTTTAAGCCTCCACAGCAACATCCATGGAGCCCTCCCTACATGGCCCTTGCGACCGCCCTCTTCTTTTGCCATCTTAGGCAAAGGTCAAGATATACTGAGTCTGAGAACTGCTACAGATCAGTTTGTTCCCTTCCTCTATCTAAGAAAACTCTTCTGCTATCTGTTTTCATCCATCTGAGCGCCCAATGGGAGGTCTCACATTCCCATGCCCTATGTAGCAGGGCATTGGGTATTCCACTGATGATCTCTCCACAAAGTAAGCTCCTGACCCAAAATATATAGACAGTTTTTTCCTGACACTCATACAACTGCCAGTATTTCCCCCTGAGGATAATTTTCTACTGAAAGGGTCTGTAGCTGCTTTGAGTTCTTATGCTCTTATAAAAACAAAACAAGTCATTGCACCTAATCCATCACTGCATACATCTAAGAAAGGTCCATAGTTGTTGAAGTGGTAAGAAAGATCTGTTTTTGTCTTTCCTGGGGATGTTATTAATATGCTGAGCTCAAGATAATTTAACTGGATTTTTACAAAGCAGTTGAAGAAAATTACTTTTATGATCCTTATTTTGTAAATGAAAACTGAACCTTAGAGGGGTTAGAAATTTTGACCAAGTTTACAGAGTTAGAGTTGAAATCCAGGTATACATCTCTCCCAAACCATTCTCTTGGCCACTAAGCCCCACTGCTGCTCATGAGCTGCAATTTTTAGGGAAGCACAGAATGTGAGCATTGAGTGATCTTAGAGGTCATCCAAGCCAACACATAAACCCCACTGCTGAAAAGTGATTGGATTCTGCCTGCACATCACTGCTGCTAAGTCACTTCAGTTGTGTCCGACTCTGTGCAACCCCATAGACAGCAGCCCACCAGGCTCCCCCGTCCCTGGGATTCTCCAGGCAAGAACACTGGAGTGGGTTGCCATTTCCTTCTCCAATGCGTGAAAGTGAAAAGCAAAAGTGAAATCTCTCAGTTGTGTCCAACCCTCAGCAACCCTAGTGTCTAAGAATTCACCACCTCTCCAGATCCTATGTTTTGGTTTAGATTTAAGCATTAATACACACACACACACACACATAGGTAGCTCAGACAGTAAAGAATCTGACTGCAATGCAGGAGACCTGGGTTCGATCCCCAGGTCGGGAAGATCCCCTGGAGAAGAGAATGGCAACCCACTCCAGGATTCTTGCCTGGAGGATCCATGAACAGAGGAGCCTGGTGGGTTATAGTCCATGGGGTCACAAAGAGTCGGACACAACTGAGAGACTAAAACTACTACTCCTCTGTGTGTGTGTGTGTGTCATATATATATATATATATATATATATATATATGTATGATTTGTGTGTGTCATACATATATATATGTATGATTTGAGGTTTTCCCACATGTAACCTTTACCCATTCATCCTAGCTCCTTCCTCTGGCATTACACAAAATAATTCCAATGTGTTGGCAGCCTGTGGAACAAAAAAGGACAGGCTTTGCATCTATAAATCGTTTACTTTTTATTTAGTCTTTCAAAAAGACCTCACCCATGATGATTTCCAGAAATTTTGCTTTCCTTGGAACATACTATAGTTTGCTAAATTTCCTTTGTAATTGTAGGAAGCTGAGTTTAGAAACAATAGTCTAAAAAGAATTTAGAAACAAATGGCCAGAAAATAAAAAGTTAGACTCTTTCCTCCTGTACTTTTACCACCTTTGGGTCCAGGGAAGTAGCCTGGTATTGACCAAGTTTCACACAAGATTAACTTGGACTCTGCTCTGAGTTACAGTTGGAGACGACCCAGGCATACCTCTACACCTCTATTAACAAATAGAGCAATTTTATGAACACAGGCCATGGTGGAAATTCTTAGCCCTTTGTGTATTCCACTGATCAACCTTTGTAAAGTTATAAACATAGACCTAGGTCCAAATTGAACTCATTA
This sequence comes from Bos indicus x Bos taurus, assembly GCF_003369695.1. Classification (NCBI taxonomy): domain Eukaryota; kingdom Metazoa; phylum Chordata; class Mammalia; order Artiodactyla; family Bovidae; genus Bos; species Bos indicus x Bos taurus. Next base: position 133,186,064 of record NC_040076.1, read on the forward strand.
AAATCTAACACTGCCATTGGTGTTGTTATAAATGTTTCTGTCTAGATATGTTCCCCATGGCTATTTGCCAAAGACATTTATGTAAATCTATAGATAACATGGTCTTATCAGTTCCAATACATTGATTATGGCAAAAATTCCAAGTAGGTATATACATTTTGGATGAAGCCTGAAATTTTCTATAAATCATCCAGTTTAGGAGCAAGACCTCTGGAGAAGCTCAGAAACTTGCCAGAAATGTGTTAAGTCTCTATCTTAGTTCACTTGAGCTGCTAAAACAAAATACCCTAGATGGGTGGCTTAACAAGCAGAAGTTTATTTCTCACAATTCTAGAGGCTGATAAGTATAAGACCAAGGTTCTGAATGATTAAGTTTCTCGTGAGGATTCTCTCTGTTTGTGGATGGACACCTTCTTGCTATATTTTCACATAATGAAGAAGGAGACTCTCTCTCTGTCTCTTCTTGAAAGGGCACTAATCCCACCATGGGGGCTTCACCCTCGTGATCTATTTACCTCCCAAAGAACCTCCTCCCAATACCATCCCACTGGGCATTATGTGTTCAATATATCCTTTTTGGCAGGGGAAATAATATTGTTGAAGAAGACTCTTCAGAGTCCCTTAGACTACAAGAAGATCAAACCAGTCGATCCTAAAGGAAATCAACCCTGAATATTTATTGGAAGGACTGTTGCTGAAGCTGAATATCCAATACTTTGGCCATCTCATGCTAAGAAAAGATGTTAAGAAAGGACTCATTGGAAAAGACCTTGATTCTGGGAAAGATTGAGGGCAGGAGGAGAAGGGGGTGGCAGAGGATGAGATGGATGGATAGCATCACCAACTGAATGAAAATGAGTTTAAGCAAACTCCAGTAGATAGTGGAAGACAGAGGAGTCTGGTGTGCTTGTGCTACAGTCGATGGGATTGCCAAGAGGTGGTCATGACAGTGACTGAACAACAACAAAACAATATTTAGTCTATAGCAATCTTCAATTCAGCATTACCTTCATGTTATTCTAAATGGCAAATAATCCTTTCCCCTGACTCAGGAAGACAGTATCTTTTCAAAGTTATTGTCTCCTCTATGCTGGGTCTACTCAGTTTTCTCTAACCTCTATCTGTGAATTCTAAAGCACAAACCAGATTCCTTTTTTGGCTCAGATATGGTCTCAGCTGACTTTCATGTAACAAAGCGGAAGCAATAACTGAACATCTGCTATTTTCCAGGCGCTCCCTCACATTCATGATCTTATTTAATTCTCCAATAGCCCTATAAAGTAGAAAAAAACAATATTCCCACTTCATAGAGAAATCTGAGAAACCGAGGCTCAGAGAGGTGAAATGACATGCCCAAGGCGGGAAACTGGCAGAATCAGTCTTCAAACTCTTGGAAGCTTATTCTAGGCCTAACTCATTGCACGACACCCAGATTGTTTTCCTGTTCCAAATCATAGTCCTCTAAGGTGATTTGAAAGCATGTCAATCATTTTCTCCTCAGAGGCAGGGTTTCCCTACTGAATGATCCTATTGTGATATTCCTAAACAAATTCTAGTTTCATCTTAAAGTTCATCAAAGAGGGCAAACACGAAGTTACTCATTCTACTGCAATTGCTTTATCTAAATGAGATAGGCTACTTTGGCTTGACTTTTCTCACCGGATCAAACCCACTCAATGATTTTTAAGCATCCAAATGTGTTTTTGTCTAGAAAACAGGAAGTGGAGATTTTGTTGAGCTATAGGAAGACATTTTTGTCAATAAATTCATATTACTAGAAGTCTTTGGGATTCAAGATTTAAAGGTAGAGGCAGAATGGGTGAAAGAAAGGGTGGGTACTGAATTTGACTGAACTGTACACTAGCAGCATCTGAATGGCTTTGTGGTAGTGTTTTTAAGTGCTATAGGATAAGGAAAATGTCTAAATCTTTGAGGCAGAATTCTTTTAGAATTTAGGGTATGGGCCAGAGTTTCCCAGGCTCCCAGGGGCAGGCAGGTAATGTCAGTGTGAGATAGATAGAGCTGGGTATGGGTTTACAAAGAATCATGGTACACACTTTGATCAAAGGCACTGAAAAAATTAAATGGTCTAGTGTACAAACAAGCAAGACCCTCGACTCCTGGGGTTCTAATTAATGACCCCTGGTTCACTAATGCCGCTAAGTCACTTCAGTCGTGTCAGACTCTGTGTGACCCCATAGACGGCAGCCCACCAGGCTCCCCCGTCCCTGGGATTCTCCAGGCAAGAACACTGGAGTGGGTTGCCATTTCCTTCTCCGATGCATGAAAGTGAAAAGTGAAAGTGAAGTCGCTCAGTCATGTCCGACTCTTAGCGACCCCATGGACTGCAGCCTACCAGGCTCCTTCACCCATGGGCTTTTCCAGGCAAGAGTACTGGAGTGGGGTGCTATTGCTTTCTCCGGGTCCACTAATGACTCCCCCCGCCTCCAGTTTTGCTAATTAGTGGCCAACTCTTTGTAACTTACAGAATTAAACTCCTCCTCATGGCACTGGTTTCAGATTGGCCAGCTCTGGAGGACTGAGAGGACCACTCTCTACATGGGAAAATAAATGTACTTATGAAAGGAGAAGATGTCTGAGATTGTAGTCACAATACAACCCATGTAGGATGATAATAAAAATGAAGAAATTCTCTCTTTATGGAGAATTCTCCCTGCTTCAAAGTTTCAAGTTCTACAGCTTTCTGGGATGATCCCATTGATGACTTTTTAAAAAGATTTTTTTTTTTGCTGTGCTGGGTCTGCATTGCTGCACAGGCTTTTCTCTAGTTGCAGTGAGTGGAGGCTACTCTCCAGCTGCGGTGTGCAGGCTTCTTATTGCAGTGGCTTCTCTTGTTGCCAAGCACAGACTGTAGGGCACACAGGCTTCAGTAGTTGTGGCATGGGCTCAGCAGTTGTGGTTTCCAGGCTCTAGAGCACAGGCTCAATAGCTGTGGTGCATGGGCTTAGGTGCTCCATGCCATGTGGGATCTTCCCAGATCAGGGACCAAACCTATGTTTCTTGCATTGGCAAGTGGATTCTTTACCACTGAGCCAACAGGAAAACTCCCTTTGATGACTTTTTAAATGATTCAGGTATTTCTCTTATGCCAACATCCTCTTCTCTTTCCTCTTTTTTAAAATTAAAACACTTTTATTATGGGGAAAAAAATGAACATACAAAAGGGGAGAGAATAATGTACAAAGCCCTAGGTGTCCATCATCCAGCTTCAGTATATTAGTAAGCTCACAGCCAAACTTGTTTCCTTTATATTCCTACTCACTGACCTTTCCCTCTCCACCATCCCCATTTCTTGAAGTAAATTTCATCCGGTATGTCCATTCATACATAAACATGTGCATGTGTGTGTGCTAAGTCACTTCAGTTGTGTCCAACTCTTGGCTACGCTATGGACTGTAGCCTGCCAGACTCCTCTGTCCATGGGAATCTCCAGGCAGGAATACTGGAGTGGGTGGCCCTGCTCTCCTTCAAGGGATCTTTCTGACCTAGGGATTGAACTGGTGCCTGCTGGGTCTCCTGCATTGGCAGGCGGGTTCTTTACCACTAGCCCCACCTGGGAAGCCCATATAAATATGTGTGTATCTCTAAAAGTTAGGATTTTTTTTTTTTTTTTTTTAGAATTCCTAAGCATAACCACAATACCATTCATTATTACAGAAGAAAAATCCTTTGATATTGTTAAATATCCAATCAGTGTTCACATTTTCTCGATTGTCTCATTCTTTTTACATTTTATAGTTTGCTTCAACCCAGATATAAACAAGGTCCACACATTGCAATTGTTGTTATCTATCATAAGTCTCTTTTAACCTAAATGTTCCCATTTTCACTTTTTCTTTTAATTTAGTTGTTGAAGAAACTGAATTGTCTGTCCTAAAGGGTTTTCCACTGTCTGGATTTTACTAATTGGATCCCATTGTGTCATTTAATGAGTTCTTCTGTTCCTCTAAATTGCTAGTTAAATCTAGGCTTGATTAGATTCAGGTTTTTTTTTTTCCTTTTTTTTAGCAAGACCACTCCATTGGAGGAGTTCTGTACTTTTATCAGGAAACTTGCTATGTCCATTCAGGTGTCACTCTTCATGATGTAATCAACATTGGAAATAACTGTCTAGATCCATCAGTTCATTTGTAGTTTCCAAATATTGATTTCCTAGCTCTATCATTTCTTCTTCCCTTGGAACCTAGAAAACTTCTATAAAGAAAAAACTTCCCTCAGCATCAATTTGTTTACTCTGAGGTACATCTTTTTGTAGGGAAAGAAAGAAAATTTCTTGATACTTTCTTTATATTTACCAATCTTTGGAAGAGTGAACTGATTTTCTAATTCTCCAAAAAGTTACTTTTTTGCTGTTGTTATTTTTCTTTAGCATCATTTGGGCTTATGAATTCAAGCATATTTGATATGATATCAAGCCATCAAAACTTATCCTTATCAATGGCCAAATTATCCCAGCTTTAGATAGTGGGAGACTTTTCAATTTGGATCCTGATTCCTTTTGACAAAATCCTAGTATTTCTCATTTACTTCCTACATTTATAGTATAATAAGATATTTTGAGTTTTCTTTATTCATTTCTTGTCCCAGATCTGGAGTCAGCCATTCTTCAAGGAGAGTCCTTTTTGGAGAAATATTTAGAAACCATAGTCTGGATACTAGAAGTGCTCACTGCTATTGGATTGGTTACTGTTTCTGTACTTTTCAGCAGATTGAGCCAGGAAATATTTACATTTTCAAAATATAAAATTCCTCATGATTTCATTCTGGTACTTGTACTCCAAATTCAGGATTATGAGGTTTTATTTAACCTCATTATTTTTATGCCTGTAACTCCTTCTTCTACACTGAAAATCCTAGTTCTTAAAAATGTCAACATAAGCATTCATTTATTCATTCAAATAAATATTTGTTTATTCCCACAATACACACAAAACAACCAAAGAATAATAAAACTCGTAATGCAAATAACAATATGATAATTGGATACATATAGTTTACAATATTTTTGCAGTTCTTTTATCTTTAGAGCTTATTCTACTTAGGATGGAAAGTCAACTGATGTGTTTTATAATATCTTGGAATAATTCATGTGCTTATGCCATCAATTTAGGTTCATTTACCGTTTTTCTTTATAATTTTAGAGAATTCTTTTTTGTTAAATTTAATTGTGGTTTATACTAGTATCTCCTATTTATATTAGTTTATCTGGAAGCTGTTCTTTTTCCTAGTTAAATTTTGATTTAGTGTTTTAGTTTCTGAATTCTGGATTCAGCTCTTGTCTTGCTTCCTTTACCATCATTAATTTTCTACACATCTTTGCTTCAAGTTGAAGACCTCCTAGTTCCTTAAATCTATCCCAAATTATCACTAACACATTTGATGTGCACAGGACACTTTTAATTAAGGATCATCTGTGGGTAATGTTAGGGCTGATAGGCAACTGCTTAAAATTGAGTGTAGGCATTATACTCGAAAATTAGACAAAATCCCCCACAGGCCTTGGCTTGCTGCCATCTTTTTCCCTCTTGAGCCCCCTCTTCCATTTTCTGACTCAAACCACAGACGCAGTTGTTCATTTATTCTCTCTGCTCACAACCCCAGGAGAAATAGTTTTATTGGGATTAGCATCTGGAAAAAGAAAGTAGTAGTATCTGATACATCATAACAGGTTGAGGAATGCAGATAAGGCAGATATCATTGCTAGCGGACCCTGCGGTAAGTATAGGCAACACAAGCCTGTTGGGAAAAGAGTTTTCGCTCCTTCAAAACACTCAGCTAAGCAACCATTAAGAAAAATGGAACAATGTTCTTAATATACTTTTGTCACCTCAATTATCACCAATTACCAAAATGTGATACATCACAGTTTATTAATTTAAAATTTGTCATAGCTCAAAGGTTCACTATTTTCAAAAATTGCTAATCTTCTGAACCTGGCAGCTACAAGGTCAACTGAGAAGAGAGAGGATAATCATACTGGCCCAGTGGCCTTTTTTTTTTTTTCCACCACAGGTATACATGTGTTCCCCATCCTGAACCCTCCTCCCTCCTCCCTCCCCATACCATCCCTCTGGGTCGTCCCAGTGCACTAGCCCCAAGCATCCAGTATCGTGCATTGAACCTGGACTGGCAACTCGTTTCTTACATGATATTTTACATGTTTCAATATCATTCTTCCAAATCTTCCCACCCTCTCCCTCTGTGGCCTTTTTCCATTTTTTTCCTCTTCAGTTATGACCAGGTAACAATAAGTGTTTCAGGCTTGGGGAATAGGGTTATTTCCCCCAGCACAATATTGCATGAAAGCATCAGAAGCATGTTGGAGAGACAGATTGGTTGGACATGCGGGCAGGAAGGCATAGCCCTGTAGTTGGTGCAGGAAGCAAAGGAATGCTTACTGCCTTGGGTGCCTTGTGTGTCTATGAACTTTCTTTGCCTTCTGCCTTTGCCTTCATCTTTTCTTCCAATCCTGGCCCTGATTCCAGGTATCCAGGAATTGGCAGAAGGCTTGCCAGGGCCGGTGGTGGGTGTGGAGAGGAGAAGGGAGTGGTGGGTGTTTAGGGTGGAAGGTTAGTAGCCTGGATACCCTGGCTGCAGGCCAGAGCAAGGGGGAGACTTGAATGGTGGGGGTAGGATTTCCATGGCGAGAGGAGCTCTGGGGAGTATGTTTATGGGGAGGGGAGGATTAACAGGATTGTGGCCTTCAGGAAATTCAGAGTTGGGGGAATATGAAGGACCCCCACAGGGCATGGAGTGCCTCAGTGAGTGAAAGTCACTAAGTCATATCCCACTCTTTGCAACCCCATGGATATAGTCCATAGAATTCTCCAGGACAGAACAGTGGAGTGGGTATCCGTTCCCTTCTCCAATGGATCTTCCCAACTCAGGGATAGAACCCAGGTCTCCTACATTTCAGGTGGATTCTTTACCAGCTGAGCTACCAGGGAAGCCCAAGAATACTGGAATGGGTAGCCTATTCCTTCTCCAGTGGGTCTTTCTGACCCAGGAATTGAACAGTGGTCTCCTGCATTGCAGGTAGATTCTTTACCAATTGAGCTGTAGCTTCCCTTGTAAGGGAAGCCCAAGAATCAGTGCTTCAGTATTCTTTGCTAAATCCATGGCTGTAATCAATCCATTCTTATCCTCTGACTACATTCTTAAATAGAGCAATTCAACCTCCCTCTCCAACCCAAACCAAGTTCTTGACCCAGGTTCCTATATCCAATTACCCACTGAAGAGTCATAAAACACAGGGCCATATACTTAGGTCTCCATACTTTCATAGTTCAAAATATCAATAGTAACTTAAAAATCACATATTTCCTGATTACCTGATTATGGTCTAGTCTGTCTCTTCCTGTACTTCTTTCCAGAGCCAAAACCCAGGGCATGGGATTTTTTTTTTTTTTACTCTTTATTCAAATTATATAAGCATCTATAAAAGTAGAAGCTAATGTATGATCCAGAAAATATGACAATATCCCATGTGACAAATGTTAGACTCAGTGAATTTTTCTTTTTTCATTTCCTTTCTGAGTTCCTTCTCTGAGAAAGATGAGTTTTATATCCATAGAAAACTGTAATAGAGGGTCGTATAATAGCTAGCACAGTCCTGCTGTAGTCTTTTCTCTTGCTCCCAAGGTCTTTCTGCTTTCTGCAAACCAACAAGAACAAAGAGATCCCAGAGCCTCTTAGACTGGCAGTTTATTTCTCAGTTTGAAATCTGAAGGACTTCCCCACCACCAATAAATTCACTCCCAAATTAAATACCATGAAAAAGAGGAATTGTAATCTGGATGCACTATTAAATAGATAACAAATACAATCAGATTTGTTCTTCCCTATGAAGAGTGTAAATATTTCTCTAAGGATCACACAGCTAAGCCCCAGGGAGGAAGACCTGCTTCAGTCCTGAATATTGGATAGGCAGAGGCTCCAGCCTGGACCCACTCTGTGCAGCTATTAACCCATCTTTCTTCCCCTCCTATCACCTCCCAGCAGCCTGCAATCCCAGACCAGTGAACACTCAGCCATGCTTGGGAATCGCTGTCATCACAGTGACAAAGGATCACAAGACAGATCCACAAACACCAGTTGATGAACCCTGTGTGGCCCATGTCTTCTCCCAACAGTCATTAGATTCCCAGAGCCCTGGGCACGGTGGCCATTCCTGCTCAGTGCATTCTTTGAGTCTTGCTTGGTGGGAATCATTGCCTGACTGCAGGGTAGACTTCTATACAGATGAATCTCTTTTAAGATTCAGATCCTCACTGTATCCTGTTCTCTCTAACCATACCCTCTTCGCCTCCCCCAGCTCCAGAAGAGGGTGGTTCTACGAGGGCAGAGGAGGCACTATTGGGTGGTGGAAGGGTGAGCATGTGGAGAAGCCATCACCTGCAGCCTGTCTTCTTTAGACATCTCACAGTCTAGCCAGTGATGGTCAATCTGATAGTTCAAGCCTACTTTCTACAATGCCTTTCCCTGCCACTGTCATAACCTACTATTTTGAGAACTGTTGAGAAATGCCACTTTGGAGACTGTGCTCAGGGGGTGCTCCCAGCCAATGAGGGGCAACCCAAACATTTTAGCTTTCATGGTTTCTAGACTGATAATGATGGGTGCCAACTTTACCTTGGGCTTTTCTGTGCCTTTTTCTTCTTCTGTCAGAGGACCCACCTATCTAGAGCACTTTAAGGCCTGGGCTCATCGCGCTCTGGATCTCTGAGTCCTGGTCAGAGTCTGGGCTCTGGGCTCCTAAGATTCTTGGCAAGACCTCATATTTTACCTCTATAGGTTTTGAGCAATTTTAGTGACTGTATTTTGGCAACCCCAAATCAGAGTAAAAGTAAGATATGTTTAAATAGACGTATGGAATCTATAGAGTAGAAGATTTCAAATGAGCACAGACCAGGAGAATGTGTACCATGTGATTACTCCGGTGGGTCACTGGCAGCTGAATGATAATCACAAACTTAGCCACAGGGGCTCTGCCAACAAAAGCACTCCTTGATGTTTTTGGGGACCTAAGTAGGCTGCCATTTCTGGACTTTGCACAGCTACTCTTGGGCCATATGTTCCCAGGCAGGCTTTACTCTTTATATGACCACATATCTCACCCATAAAACAAAAGAGAGAGTTTTAGTAGAAAATCCCTAAGATCTTTTCCAACTTTAGCAACTGTATGGTATTATGATCTCTACTTTTGATTTATCTTTCCTCTCTCCCATATATCCTTGAGAAATCCCAAGAATGAAGAAACTGGACCATAGCTGATCACTGCAACTTACCAGAATATAAAGTGTTCCACCCTCTTCTCTCCTAAGCCAAATGAAGACGATTTGCAAAACTCCATTGGGGCAAACTGTCTCTGAGTTGCTCACTCTGTTTATTTATTTGCATTAAAAATTAGCACTGCAGTGAATTTATAGAAACAATATTTACAGGTTTAGCATGGATCCTAACCATTAATGGAAAAATAAATTAAAATCCTTCCAGCCTCAAGCTGAAGAATCTTGGCACACATATGGGGAGACTAATGTTATTAAACAAGGTTTTAGAGGAGATACAGGAGACTGTGTCCTTGACATAGATGAGCTGAATGTATTTTATCATGAAATTCCCAGGGAACTGACTTGCAAATCAGAGCTCAGAAGCTCACAATGGTGGACAACAGAGCTGTCTGGTGAGCAAGTCTGGGAGGTGATGAAGTGGGGTGGGATGAGAGTTCTTCAGACATCCATCCCCCAGGAATTTCTAAGAGCTGTTTCTTCCATAAGATGTTTTTGCAGGGTTTCAGTTGGTGGTTCCCTCTGAGAGGGTATCTTACCTTTCTATCAGATTTTCTGCTCTGGGAATACATGGGGCAGCGGAGAGTTGAGGACTTGAAAGAAATCAACACTCCAGCCAGTACACATTTCTCAAGATTTTGCCCTGAGAGAAAGCAGTGCTTGGGGTTTCCCAGGTGGCTCAGTGGTAAAGAATCTGCCTGACAAAGCGGCAGATGCTGGAAATGCAGGTTTGATCCCTGAGTCTGGAAGATCCCCTGCAGAAGGAAATGGCAACCCACTCCAGTATTCTTGCCTGGGAAATTCATGGACAGAGGAGCCTGGTGGGCTACAGTCCATGGGGTGACAACAAGTCAGGCACAGCTTTTTTCTTTTTAAACAAAAAAGGGTAGAGTCCATATAACACTCTCTTTTAACCCATATCAACTGAGCTCTGACTCAGTGCTACCTTTGTTGGCATCACAACTAGTGGGGCCACAGACCCATCAACAGGGAATTATAATACTGTGTGGTTAGGGCCATGACCCGTTACATACAGGGGGATATAGGAGCACAGAGTGGGGACCTACCTTGACCTTGCATGGCCCTTAGGGAACATCTGAGCAGAATCTTCCAGGGCAAACACTGGCTCAGTTTCTAAGGATGGAGACTGTTTGAGTGAGAAAGAGCAAGAGGAAGTGAGCAAGAGAGATCATTTATGATTCTATCATTCATAAATTTGTCCAAAGCTTTTGGAAGGCATTTATATTTCCTGCCAGCACTGCCTCTTGGGAATGATGAATTCCAATAAGTTCCAATCCGTTTATTACTCAGTGTAAGAGAAATTGCTTCCTTTTATGTCTGGAGCTAAACCTGGATCACATTTCATAGGACATCTCCTAGTTATAGAGTTTTGGAATCTGGTAAGAAGTCAGTGCCCCAATGGGTTCCAGGTTCTGTGAATCCAAATCCCTTCCCTTCCCAACCTTCAGAATGAAGACCCTAACCTTTCAGCCTGTCTGATATTTTCGTTTTATTTACCCATCTACAAGCTCTAATTGCTATGCTTTTCTGGGTTTCAGTGGCCAGAATATCCCTTAATCATCTTGTTTTATGTAAAAACAAAAAAGCCACCTTGTGTAAAGGAAGAAAATTATTTTTGCTTTGTGTTTGTGATAATACAACATGGGAACACAGAGCACTGACTGGGAAACACTTCCGGGGCAGGGCCTTCTACATCTGATGCATCTTTCTGTCCCTGGAGTCTTGCCCAGAGCCCATTGTATAATCAGCTGGATGGGTGTTTGCAGAGGAATGGAGTGTTCAGATATCCCCTAGTGCTGGTAGGTCCCTGAAGCTTGACTACTGAGAACCCAGAATCCTTCACGTGACTATTAGTGTTCTGATTTTTTATTTAAAAATCTTCTTTCCAAGCTTCCTAATGTCTCATTGGAATTATAAATACTTCCTTAGTGTCACCACTTTTTACTGCCTGGTGGAGTTATTTGTTTATACTGATTTATTTACAAAACTATTGTGTTTTTGTGATTATAAAGTGGAAAGCATTCACGTTGAGCATTTGCAAGATACTAAAAGGATACAGTAGAAATATGAAATTATCTGCAATTTAACCACCTCTCAATAAATTTCTTCCAGATTTTTCTGTGATATATATATATATATATATATATACACACACAAAACTGGAATCTTTCTCAGTGTTATATATTGATTTTTCTCATGTAACACCACATCATGAATATTTTTACATGTTCGGGAATATTCTTTGAAAACATCATTTTAAACAGTTGTTTAATAGTCTGTCAAATGTGTATAAATTTGACTAGTTATTCTCCTTTGGCTAGTCCAATCTCTTCCACTGTTTTGCTATCACAAATATTTATATTTTTCTTATTGTCACAGTCTACCACATCAGATTATTCCCTGTCCACTAGACATGACTGTGTGCTTAATTGTTCAGTGGTGTTTGACTCTTTGCAACCCCATGGACTGTAGCCCACCAGGCTCCTCTGTCCATGTGGATTCTCCAGGCAAGAATACCAGAGTGGGTTGCTATGCCTTCCTCCAGGGATCTTCCCAACCCAGGGATGGAGCCCAGGTCTCTTGCATTGCAGGTGGATTCTTCACCATCTGAGCCACCAGGAAAGCCCAGACATGACTAGAATGCTTAATCTAACTCTGTGGTCTCCTAACTGAGGTGTGATTCCCTGGTATGCAAGATGATCTGGAATGTGAAATAAAATATTATAATTCTTATTTTTGGTTTTGCTTTTTACTTCTTATATTTCTACTTTTTTTAATGTATTTTTATTGGAGTATAGTTGCCTTACAATTTGTGTTAGTTTATACTGTACAATAAAGTTAATTGTCTATACATATACTTTTATTCCCTCTATTTTGGATGTCCTTTAGGGTTAAAGCGTCTGCCTGCAATGCGGGAGACTAGGGTTAGACCCCTGGGTTGGGAAGATCTCCTGGAGAAGGAAATGGCAACCCACTCCAGTATTCTTGCCTGGAGAATCCCAAGGAGAGAGGAGCCTGGTAGGCTACAGTCCACAGGGTTGCAAAGAGTTGGACACAACTGAGCGACTTCACTTTCACTTTGGGTCAGCACAGAGCACTGAGTAGACTTCCCTGAGCCATTTGTATATTTCTACTTATTAATGCCCATTTGAAAATCAACAATATACTATTATAGGAGTACATGGATGCAATCTACTAGTAAGCAGCCCTATTCAGTAGGCACAGCTCAGACATTTTTCTTTCCAAAAGGGGATTACAATAAAAATCATTTGTAGATATTGATCTCACTCACTCAGGAAATTTATAGGTGCGTGGATTTATCTCTGGGATTTCTATTTTGTTCCATTGATCTATATTTCTGTCTTTGTGCTAGTACCATACTGTCTTGATGACTGTGGCTTTGTAGTAGAGCCTGAAGTCAGGCAGGTTGATTCCTCCAGTTCCATTCCTCTTTCTCAAGATTGCTTTGGCTATTCGAGGTTTTTTGTATTTCCATACAAATTGTGAAATTATTTGTTCTAGCTCTGTAAAAAATATCATTGATAGCTTGATTGATTGCATTGAAATAGATTGCTTTGGGTAGTATACTCATTTTCATTATATTGATTCTTCTGATCCATGAACATGGTATATTTCTCCATCTATTAGTGTCCCCTTTGATTTCTTTCACCAGTGTTTTATAGTTTTCTATATATAGGTCTTTAGTTTCTTTAGGTAGATATATTCCTAAGTATTTTATTCTTTTCGTTGCAATGGTGAATGGAATTGTTTCCTTAATTTCTCTTTCTGTTTTCTCATTATTAGTGTAAAGGAATGCAAGGGATTTATGTGTGTTGATTTTGTATCCTGCAAATTTACTATATTCATTGATTAGCTCTAGTAATTTTCTGGTGGAGTCTTTAGGGTTTTCTATGTAGAGGACCATGTCATCTGCAAACAGTGAGAGTTTTACTTCTTCTTTTCCAATTTGGATTCCTTTTATTTCTTTTTCTGCTCGCACTTATGGACACCTTATCTTTGACAAAGGAGGCAAGAATATACAATGGATTAAAGACAATCTCTTTAACAAGTGCTGCTGGGAAAACTGGTCAACCACTTGTAAAAGAATGAAACTAGAACAATTTCTAACACCATACACAAAAATAAACTCAAAATGGATTAAAGATCTAAATGTAAGACCAGAAACTATAAAACTCCTAGAGGAGAACATAGGCAAAACACTCTCTGACATAAATCACAGTAGGATCCTCTATGACCCACCTCCCAGAATATTGGAAATAAAAACAAAAATAAACAAATGGGACCTAATTAAACTTAAAAGCTTCTGCACAACAAAGGAAACTATGCTGCTGCTGCTGCTAAGTCACTTCAGTCATGTCCGACTCTGTGTGACCCCATAGATGGCAGCCCACCAGGCTCCCCCGTCCCTGGGATTCTCCAGGCAAGAACACTGGAGTGGGTTGCCATTTCCTTCTCCAATGCATGAAAGTGAAAAGTGAAAGTGAAGTCACTCAGTCATGTCTGACTCTTAGCGACCCCATGGACTGAAGCCTACCAGGCTCCTCTGTCCATGGGATTTTCCAGGCAAGAGTACTAGAGTGGAGTGTCATTGCCTTCTCCATAAGCAAGGTGAAAAGACAGCCTTCAGAATAGGAGAAAATAATAGCAAGTGAAGCAACTGACAAACAACTAATCTCAAAATATACAAGCAACTCCTGCAGCTCAATTCCAGGAAAATAAATGACCCAATCAAAAATGGGCCAAAGAACTAAATAGACGTTTCTCCAAAGAAGACATACAGATGGCTAACAAACACATGAAAAGATGCTCAACATCACTCATTATCAGAGAAATGCAAATCAAAACCACTATGAGGTACCATTTCACGCCAGTCAGAATGGCTGCGATCCAAAAGTCCAGCAATAAATGCTGGAGAGGGTGTGGAGAAAAGGGAACCCTCTTACACTGTTGGTGGGAATGCAAACTAGTACAGCCACTATGGAGAACAGTGTGGAGATTCCTTAAAAAACTGGAAATAGAACTGCTTTATGACCCAGCAGTCCCACTGCTGAGCATACACACTGAGGAAACCAGAACTGAAAGAGACACGTGTACCCCAATGTTCATCACAGCACTGTTTATAATAGCCAGGACATGGAAGCAACCTAGATGTCCATCAGCAGATGAATGGATAAGAAAGCTGTGGTACATATACACAATGGAATATTACTCAGCCATTAAAAAGAATACATTTGAATCAGTTCTAATGAGGTGGATGAAACTGGAGCCTATTATACAGAGTGAAGTAAGCCAGAAAGAAAAACACCAATACGGTATACTAATGCATATATATGGAATTTAGAAAGATGGTAACGATAACCCTGTATGGGAGACAGCAAAAGAGACACAGATGTATAGAACAGTCTTTTGGACTCTGTGGGAGAGGGACAGAGTGGGATGATTTGAGAGAATGGCATTGAAACATGTATAATATCATATTATATTATGATGAATGGACTGAAACGAATTGCCAGTCCAAGTTTGATGCATGATACTGGTTTCTTGGGGCTGGTGCGCTGGGACGACCCAGAGGGATGGTATGGGGAGGGAGGAGGGAGGGGGAACACATGTATACCTGTGGCGGATTCATGTTGATGTATGGCAAAACCAATACAATATTGTAAAGTAATTAACCTCCAATTAAAATAAATAAATTTATATTAGAAGAAAGAAGGTTTATAAAACTTTGTTTCTCTTGGAGTTTTCCCAAAGCCCTGGGATTTTAGGGTAAGCTGGATTAGTAAACTCCTGGTAGCTTTTCTCTGTCACTGTTCACCAAGGGGTCTCTTCTTAGGCTGTGAGAGTTGATGGCAGGCTTTCCTTGGTTGATCTTCCTCCCTTTCTGAACAACCATCAAATCCCATCCATTCTTGACTTCTTTTGCCATCTTTTGCCTCCACATGAACCCAAAGAAGAAACCTGTCTTATTTCCTCCAATCCCTGGCTTCCTCCCACCTAGCTTTGAAGCCCTAACTTGCTTTTTACACCATTCACTGAAACTTCTTTCATGATTCCTTCACTGTTATAAATATCTTTTAAAAAATTATTTTATTATTATTATTTTTTATTTTACAATATTGTATTGGTTTTGCCATACATCAACATGCATCCATCACAGGTATACACGTGTTCCCCATCCTGAACCCCCACCCACTTCCCTCCCCATACCATCCTTCTGGATCATCCCAGTGCACCATTTAAAAAGTTCCTAACATAACATAAAACACACCATGACATGACATGACAACAATTAAGAGCAAAATACACTGTTTCTTTAAACTGTTTCTGGTCCCGTACTTTTATAACTTTTGTTTTCTTTTCTAGCCGCTTTATTGAGTTACCCTTGAAGCACATTTTAAATAAGTACAATTTGGTAAGTTTTGATAAATGTATACTCCTGTGAAACGATCACCATGATAAAAATAATGAACATATCCATCACCACCAAAAGTTTCCCCAAAGGGTTGTAAATCTATCCTTCCACCCCCTTTACCTACTCCTATTGTCCCCAGGCAATCACTGATGTGCTTAATGTCATTATAGATTAATTTGCATTTTCTAAAATTTATGTGAATAGAATAATACAGCATGTGTTCTTTTTTGCCTGTCTTTAACTCAGCATTAGTATTTTGAAATGCATCTATGTTATTGTACCAATATTTTATCCCTTCTCATTGTTCAATAAGTATGGTACAAATGTTATGCAATTTGTTTATCCATTTGCCCATCGATGGACATTTGTTTTTGTTTTTTCCAATTTCTGGCTTTTACAAATAAAATTGCTATGAATATTTGGTTTCATATGTTTTCATTCCTCTTGGGTAACTATCTAGGTAAAGAATGAATGGATCCCTAATCTGTTTTCCAAAGTGGTTGTACCATATTACGTTCCTGTTTGTGATATATGTGAGTTCTGTGTGTTCCAAATCCACATGGATCATCACCACTTGGTATGGTCAGTGTTCCCAATTTCAGCCATTCTAATAGACACATAGAAGTATCTCACTGTAGTTTAGATACATGTTTTTAGAATGGCAGATGATGCTGAGCATCTTTTCAGTTGCTTACCTGTTATCTATATATCTTCTTTGTTGAAGTGTCTTTTCAAATCTTTTGGACATTTAAAAATAGTTTTTTCTTATTGAGTTTTGATAGCTGTTTATATTTTCTGCGTATGCTTGCAAAGATTTTCTTTTAGTCTGTCCCTTGCCTTTTCATCCTCTGAACAGTGTACTTTGAAGAATAAGAGCATCAATTTTGATGAAAAAAAAATTTTTTTATGAGCTTTTTCTTTTATCAATTGGGGTTTTGTTGTCATATTTAAGAAAACATTGACCAATCCAAAGCTGCAAAGATTTTCTCTTATATTTTGTTATAAAAATTTGTAGTTTTAAGTTTTAAATTCTGGGTTCACCTTTGTATATGGCACTTTTTTTGCGTATTGACATCCAACTGTTCCAACACTATCTTGGAAAGACTATTCTCTCCCTATTGAATTGCTCTTGTACTTTTGTTGAAAATCTATTGTCCATATATGTGATATATGTGTCTATTTTTGAACTCCATATTGTGTTCTGCTGATATTGCCTACTTGAGGCCAATATCACACTGTTTTGATTATTGTAGCTTTGTGTTAAGTTTTAAAATGAGGTCGTTTTAGTTCTATATTCTTTTACAAAGTTGTTTCAGTTATTTTTGATTTGTTATGCTTCTATATGATTTTCCCCTAGCTTACATAGACATAGAAAAATTATATGTACTTAGGGCATGCAACATGATGATTTAATGTACATGTACACTATGAAATTATTACCCCAATTAGATTAATTAACACATCCAACACCTCACTATTTTTTGCTGTGCAAACAAGTAAGATCTACACTTAAGATTTTATCAAAACTAAAGTATATAATACAGTGTTTTTTATTTTTAACTTTAAAATTTACTTTAATTGGAGGCTAATTACTTTACAATATTGTGGTGGTTTTTGCCATACATTCACATGAATCAGCCATGGGTGTACCTGTGTTCCCCATCCTGACCCTCCCTCCCAGCTTTTCTCCATCCCACCCCTCAGGGTCATCCCAGTGCACCAGCCCTGAGCACCCTGTCTCATGCATCGAACCTGACTGTATTATATATAATACAGTGTTTTTAACTGTATTAATCTAGTCACCATGGTATACATTAGAATCCAAGAACTTATTCATCTTATAACTGAAAGTTTGTACTCTTTGACCAATATTTCCCCATTTCCCCCACCCTTTGGCCCCTGACAACCATTGTTCAACTGTAAGTTCTATGAATTTGATTTTCAAATTCTACATATGAGTGAGTCATATAACAATTGTCTTACTGTATCAGGGTTACAGTATTTCACTTACACAGGTGTCCTCCAGGCTCATACATGTTGTTGCAAATGGCAGGATTTCTTTCTTTTTTATGACTTAATGATGCCTGTCAATGCAGGATACACAAGAGAAGGAGGTTTTATCCCTAGGTCAGGAAGATCCTCTGGAGTAAGAAATGGCAACCCACTCCAGTATTCTTGCCTGGAAAATTCCATGGATAAAGGAGCCTGGCTGGCTACAGTCCACAGGATCACAAGAGTTGGACATGACTGAGTGTCATGCACTTGGCATGCACCCAAATGATAGTCTATTAGGTATGTACATATATATTTGTTAATGTATATATGTATAAGCATATACATGATACTTTATATATAATACATAGCTCTTTGAAGTATTGATTTCATTTCCTTTGGATATATATTAAGAAGTAGAATTTCAGTATCATATGGTAGTTCTATTTTTAATTTTTGAGAATCCATCATACTGCTTTCTATAATAGATGTACCAATTTATAATCCTATGGACAGTGTACAAGAGCTCATTTTTCTCCACACCCTCAACAACACTTGATATCTTTTTTTTTTTTTTGAGGATATCCATGCTAATAGGTAAAAGGTAATATATCATTGTGGCTTTTATTTGCATTTCCCTGATGATTAGTGCTGTTGAGCATTTTTTCATATACCTGTTGGCTAATTGTAAATCTTCTTTGCAAAAATGTCTGTTCAGGTTCTTTGCCCATTTTAATTAGATTATTTCTTTTTTTTTTGCTATTTTTTCACAGAGATAGGAAAAACAGCCCTAAAATTTATATGGAACCACAAAAGACCCTGAATAGCCAAAGAATTTTGAGAAAGAACAAAGTGGGAGGTATCACACTTCCTGATTTCAAATTATATTATAAAACTATAGTAACGGAAACAGTATGGCTTAAAACAAGACACATAGACTAATGGAACAGAATCAAGAGTCCAGAAATAAACCCATGTATACACACTCAACTAATCTGTGACAAGGCTGCCAAGGATATACAATGCAGGAAAAGACAGTCTCCTCAATAAGTAGTGTTGGGGAGACTATATATACATGTGCAAAATAATGAAATTGGACCCTTATCTTACTCCACACATAATAATTTATTTGAAATGGATTAAAAACTTAAATGGAAAAGATGAAACTATTAAATGCCTGTAAGAAAACATAAGGAAAAATCATGACAATGATTTTTTTTTAATATGACACCAAAACACAGGCAACAAAAGCAAAAATAAACAAGTGGGATGACATCAAAGTAAAAAGCTTCTATAAATAAAAGGAAACAACAAAATGAAAAGACAATCTACAGAATGGGAGAAAAATATTTGCAAACTCTTTATCTGATAAGGGGTTAATATGATATGAATTTTTATAATCAGTTTGTCAGTTTCTATGAAAAGGCTGATGGAATTTTGATTGGAATCTTTAGATCAATTTAGGAGATTTAACATCTTAGCAATATTGAGTCTTCTGATTCATGAACACAGAATCACTCTATTTTATTTGGGTCATCTTTAGTTTCTCTCAGCAATGTTTTCTTAGTTTTAATCATATAGGTTTCCCATATCTTTTGTGAAATTTATGCCTAGCAGCTAATTGTGCTATTCTAAATGGTATGGATTTTAAAATTTCAATTTCCAGTTGTTTATTGCTAATATATAGAAATACAATTGAGTTTTGTATATTGATCTTATATCCTGAAGACTTTCTAAACATACTCATTAGTTCTAAAAGCTTTTATGTAGATTTCATTGAATTTTCTACATAGTTGATTATTTTTTTTCTATGAATAAATACACTCTTAATTCTTTTTCCATCTAGATGATTTATTTCTTCTTCTTACCTTATTCAACTGTCTAGAACTATGGGAAACTTTTAAATAGATGAAATGAGACTGGATAGATTATCTTATCTTGATATTAGGCAAAAAATACTCAGTCTTTTGCAAATAAGTATGATATTAACTGTAGATTTTCCAAATTTGCCCTTTATAGTATTGAATGCTTATGGAATTTTGATTGGAATCTTTAGATCAATTTAGGATCATCTTAACAATATTGAGTCTTCTGATTCATGAACACAGAATCACTCTATTTTGTGTTGATTTTGTCAAATGCTTTTTCTCCATTAATTTAGAATGATCATATAGTTTTCTTTTTGGTTTGTTAATATGGTGAATTTCAGTGTCTTTTTTTTTTTTTTTTTTTAAGTTAAAAGATCAGCCTTGCCCTCCTGGGATAGGATCTACTTAGTAGTGATGTAGTATGCTTTTTGTATATTGTTGGATTTGACTTGCTAAAGTTTTGTGAAAATGATTGCATGTATAGTCATGAGGTCACCTACTCTAATTTTCCTGTAATATCTTTGTCTGCTCTTATTATCAGTGTAGTGCTGGACTCATGAAATGAGTTAGGAAGTGTTTCTCCTTTTTGGTTTACTCAATGATTGGTGTAGAATTGATATTATTTTTTCCCTAAATGTATGGTGGAATTCAGCAGTAAAGTTCCTGGGAAAGTTTTTAACTACAAACTGAATTCTTTATATATCTGAGACTATTCAAGTCATTTTTTTCTTGAGTGAATTTTGGTAGTTTTCATCATGCAAGGGTTTTGTCCATTTTATTTAAATTGTCAAATTAATTTTTAATAAAGGTGTTTATAATGCTCCCTATGATCCTTTTAATATATGTAGAATTTATGGTGATTTCTCTCTGTCATGCTTAATATTACTAATTTGTGTCTTCTCTCTTTCCCTCTTTTTTACTGATTAGTCTGCCCAGAGGTTTATAGGTCTTCTCAAAGTACCAGATTTTAGTTTCATTGATATTTTCTATCATGTGTTTGTTTTCTTATACTTTAATACATACTCTGATCATTATTATTCCTTTCTTTGGCTTACACTGGGTTTTATGTCTTTTTTTTCTCAGTTTATTATAATGGAAGTTGAGGTCAGGGACTGAAACATTCTTTATTCTAACGTAGGTTATGTACAGTTCTGTAAAATTTCCCATAAGTTTACTTCCAGTTGAATTAACTTCTTAATTAACTTCTTTGACCCATGGGTTATTTGGAGATATGTTGTTTATATTTCAAATATTTGGTAATTTTTTTCAGAGCTCTTTCTATTTTTGACTTATTTAAGTTAATTTTTGCAGGAAAATGTGCATTGTATGAATTAATGTTTTTAACTTCGAGATTTTAAAAAAATTTAAATCTAAGACATTTTATATTCCAGACATAATTTAAGACATTTTATTTAAAGGGTTTATGTACATTTGAAAAAAAAAAGTGTATTCTACTGCTGAATAAGGAGTATTCCACAAATGTCAGTTAGGTCAAGTTGGTTCATAGCGTTGTTCAAATTGTGTGCATTCTTACTGATTTTCTATCTCCTTGTTCTATCAGTTATTGAGAGAGGGGTATTAAAATCTCCAACAATAAATTGTGACTTTTCTCCAGTACTTCTCAGTTTTTGTTTCATGTTTTTTGAAGTTCCATTGTTTGGAACATGGAAACTCAGGATTGTTACGTCCTCTTGATGAATTGACCTCTTTATTACTATGAAATAAACTTCCTTATCCTTTGTTGGATGCTGAATATTTCTGTATTTCTATAAATATTCTTGAATTTTGTTCTGGGGTACAGTTAAATGACTTGAAAACAGTTTGATCCTTTAGGTTCTTTGCTTTTCATATTTGTTAACTGAGAGCAAAGTTGCATTTTGTTTGGGGCTAACTATTCCCCCACCACTAAGGCACGGTTTTTGTGAGAACTCTGTCTCACACTCTGTAAATGATGGGTTTTCCAGTTTTGCTGGTGAGAACAGGCACTGCCCTCGGCCCTTTGTGAACACCAGACAGTTATCATGAATCCTTTTGGTGGTTCTCTTCTCAGATTCAGATAGCTTCCTCACATGCATGTGCTGTATTGAATACTCAAGCAGAATCCTTACCCATCCCCTGGGTTTTCTCTCTGTTCAGCCTTCTTCTCTCTGTCCTGAAAACTCTAGCTGCCTCGATCTCCTCAAGCTCTCAGCTCTGCCCCCTAAACTCAAGTCCACTGGGCTCTGCCTGGTTCCCTCTTCCTACTCCATGGTCTGGGAACATTCTCCAGGCAGTAAGCTGGGGCAGTCAAAACTCATCCCAGAGGGATGGTACGGGGAGGGAGGAAGAAGGAGGGTTCAGGATGGGGAACACATGTATACCTGTGGTGGATTCATGTTGATATATGGCAAAACCAATACAATATTGTAAAGTTAAAAAATGAAATAAAATAAATAAAATAATCAATCATTAAAAAAAAAACCTTATCTCATCTCTTTACTATCTCTCAAGCATCACTCTCTTGATATCCAATGTCTTGAAAACTAGTCTTTCACTTTCTAAAAAAATGTTGGTTATTTCAGACAGGTTTAATCTAGCCCCTGCTATTCCATCTTGGCCAGAAGTGGAAGAACTATAAATACTTTTAGATTCAACTTAATTTTGCCAGCTTGCTTTCAGATAAAATCGGTTTTCTAGAATAAAAAAATTAAAAATATAGTAAAATGATTCTCTACAGGTTGTATTTTTTCATCAACTTTATTGATGAATAAGTCACATACAATAAAATGTACATATTTTAAGTGACCATTTTAATGAGTTTGACAGATGTACAGACCTGTTTGACCCATTTCAAAATGTAGATTATCTCTCTCATGCCATAAAATTCCTTTCAATAAGGTTTTAATTGCAGTTAGGAGACATCAGTTGAACCCTTGGCATTGCCCTTTAAGCTAAGAAAAGAAGCCCATCAAATGCTTGCCCCTCTTGCTTTGACTCTAGATCCTACCTTCTTAGATCTGTTGCCTTCTTAGCCCAGGTATACATACCCATATGTGATGTGCCACAGAATGAATTGTTGGATCATCGGACCTGGGTGATTTTGTAAGCAGTCAGAGTTCATGGATCAATGAGATGAGGAATTATTTTGGGAACTCAGTACTCCTCTTTGACATTCATGGGATGCTTTAGGCTATATACAGTTTCCATCTTGAACCCCTGAAAAACTTTATTTCTGAGATTTTTTAGGTCATTTGTTACACAGTATTATTGCCACAATAACTAATTGATACATGGTGCTTGATAAATATTGCTGGATTGCTTTCCAAAAATATTGTACTTATATTTATACTGTACCAAGCTTGCCAAACTGAACATTATTTTTATTTAACTTATTTAATTGAAATGTAATTGCTGTACATCACTGTATAAATTTAAGGTGTGCAGCATAATGTATTTCTGTTTTTAACTTCTAAAATTTTAATAAGCTTAGTCATATTTTTGTTATTGTCTTGTTTTTCAGAAACATTTCTAAACTTCCCAGGCACCTGTGAGCCATGCTGGCAAGAAGCATTAATGGGTCTCATTTCCCTTCTGGTGGGTGCACCAGAGGGAACCCTGCTTGGCAGCTGGTTGTAGAAGAAGCCAAAATTAAAGTTGACAGCAAATCATGAAACCGCTGGGATGGTGTCCTATTTAAAGAGATCACCTTGTTTCCAAACATTCATTTATTTCCTTTCTGACTCTTAATCCTCCATTTGCAATCTTGTATTTTCAGATTACTCCTATTTATCATGTGCTGGGCATGGTATAAGCCATATTAGGCATTGCACCCATAAGAAGCAAATTTGCTTCTGTGCCGTTGCAACCCTCTTGCTTCTAGTTGCTATTTGCCCCATTGTCAGCTGGCTCTGAATTCACATTCTGGCCCTGGGCACTGTGTTGCTCCCTGCATTTCTCCTAGCCTACTAAGAATTTGAGGGCTCTTACTCAAACACATCTCACCTAGCACATTGAAATACAGCAGCAGCAGCAAGTAAGTTTTCTGGTGAGTGAGTGAGGTGGGTGAGGGGGCAAGTGATCTTTTCTCATTTCTGGACTCAGGTCCTACATGTCAATCTGTTTTAATTGACAAGGATGACTATCTTTCTAGTTAAGGTTTTCCTTATATGCATTTTCTGTTCCTGTCTGTTGTCTACTTATCTATTGAGGTCTTGATTTTTAAATAAATCAATTTATATGCATTCTTTATGTAGCAGAGGTATTAAACCATTTCTGCAATGTTTGTTGCAAAATTCTTTCTCTGCCCAGTATTTGTTACCTTGGCTTTCACTATATAGAAGATATGTTTTCTGAGTGTAAAGTTTATGCCCACAAATAAGAAGGGGCATATTTAAATGTGTGTACCTTTCTCTTATCTTTACATAGCCTATAATATGTTTTCTTAGGCAGTTTAAGTCTTCCTCTGGAATGCTCAGATTAGCAGCTGGGGATGTATTCAGAAGGATGGAGAAATTGGATCCTTCTGTGACAGGAATGGCTAATGACATTTTCTCTCTGATGAGGCTCGTGGGCCATTCTTCATTTATGCATTCTAAAATATTTATTGAGCATCTACTCTATGCCAGGCACCACCGCCTGGGACATTCTGGGCCTTGGCTTAATGGTCACTGAGATTTAATTGAGGTTTAATGAGATGGATGAACCATACACCATATCAATAAAGTTGAGTATTACCTTAATCGCATTCTTAAGAGTTATTAACTTCAGGGCCTATGGAGACAATTTTGAGTGAGCAAGAAAGATAAAGTCTCTGCTCTCCAGAGGGTCACAGAAGATTGAAGAAGGCAGACAAGTAAAAGACAATTACAGTGAACTGTGGTGGGAGCCATGACGGAGGACATGGGGTGGGAGCTGGGGCTTTGCAAATATACAGCAAGGCACTTAGCTAAGATTTGAGGGACCAGGGGAAGCTTCTTGGAGATGATGTCCCAGTTGAGACCTGGAGAATGAGTAAGAATGACTCAGAAGAGGGTTGGACGTGAGAGTATGTTTGCAAAGGCAACAGCTCAAAGCAGTCCTGGAGATGAGAAAGGAAACGTGTGCCTTTGAGTAGCTAGGGTGCTGAAGACTGTCTCCTACAGATGGTGTTTGAGAATGGGTCATTGTTATTCCTTGAGGTATTTGACCCCATTTCTTGTTACTCTCTACCCCTTTGTAAAAGATGCTACCATTATCCCTTACCACTGCAAAGGGGGTTGGCTTGAAAATCAAGACACTTCAAGCTGTGAGAGAGTGAGGTAATTTTGGTGAGTTTAAGTTCCTACCCTGGATCTCTGTCTTTTGTCCTGTTAAATCAGGGCTAGAACAGAATTATGTTCCAGCAAAACATCCCGTGGCTGCCCCTACTGTGTTTGAGGTATGGGTGCTAAGTGGCCTCTGGTCTGCTCTTCTTTGTATTCATCATGTCTATGTCTAATGCTCAAGGGAGGCTCCAAATCCTGAGTGAGAACACGCTCAAGGAGCTAGAGTTCAGGAAGAGGTTGTTGTTTTTTTTATTTTCCCCCAAACCCAGTGAACCAAATCCACTGGCTGGAGTCAGAACAGTCTCTATGCCCAATTCCATCAAGCATTGCCCTGTGGGCTATCGGTTTCCTCAACAGGAGTCAGGCAGATAAGAAAGAGTTCCTGGGAGGTGGACAGGACTGCTTTGGGGATTCTCCAGGCAGTGCCTAGTATATTATGGGTCCTCAGTTAATATTCATTGAAGTTTCATTGAGGTTTGATGAGATGGATGAACCATACAATATGTCAATAAAGTTAAGTATTACCCTAACCACATTCTTAAAGTTATTAAAAATGTCAAGAGCAGGGTGATTTATTTGCTCATTCTATGGAAGTATTGCAAAGACAGTATGTATAAAAACGTTCAGTGCTTAAATGATAATGATTTATCTTTCTGGCTCCATCTCAAACTTAGTGTCAGTGACTGTTTCTGATGTTGCTTGTCTCTTCTAGGTCTTTGGCCTTTCGACACCGTTTTTGGCTCTAAGAGGGATGGGAGATTGTAGGACAGGCTGGAGGTTCAGGGGCTGATGCAAATTCCTTCCCCAGCCGTCTCCCATCTGTGGATGATGCCAAGCAGCTGCCTCAGGGTGACCTTTCACATTTGACATCATGGCCCCTGAGTACATAATAGGCACTGCAGCAGGGGGATAACAAAGCTCTGGCCTGGATCCGACACCTGAAAAATGTGGTTCCTGCTCTGACAAAGCGTGTCTCCCTAGAGAATTATAAGCAATAGCAACTGTGGTAGTTCAGGAAGGAGTGAGAATCAGAGTTACTTGCTTTGGGAGAATGTGTTCACGTTGTATCACTTGCATTCGACTTGCAGCACAGCCTGCTGAAGAGTAAAGCTCCTGGCAGTGCCAGCTTTAGGATTTGTCATCCTGGGTCTCGGGCTTCCCTGGTGGCTCAGATGGTAAAGAATCTGCCTGCAATGCTGGAGACCTGGGTTTGATCCCTGGGTCAGGAAGATACCCTGGAGAAGGGAACAGCAACCCACTCCAGTGTTCTTGCCTGGAGAACTCCATTGACAGAGGAGCCTGGTAGACTACAGTCCATGGGATTGCAGAGTCGGATATGACTGAGCAACTTTCACTTGCTTCCTGGGTCTCAGCCATAACTTCTCCAGGGCGTGGAGAGACCCTGGAGCCTCAAGGTGGGTGTTTGAACTTCTAAGATGGCACATTTCACAGGGCACGTCTGCACAAACAGCTTCACACAGCCACGTCCAAACACCCTGTACGGACACACGCTCGGTAAAAAATGATCTTGAGGCTTTGTATTAACTATGTGATTAAAAACCACGTGAAAAATGACAACAGTTAGAACAAAAATCAGCCTTGCAAGCTGCTGTGCTGCTCTGGCAAAGCCCCTATCCCCCACACCCTCTCCAGCTGCTCTCAGGTGCCCACCCTCTCAGGAGCGCCCCTCTTAGACATATTGCAGGGGTGGGGCTTTGTGTGAGAGAACCCCCTCCGAGCCTTCCTCCAGCCCTACATTCTTAGGACCATCCCAGCGGTCGGTACCGTTCTCAGCCTCTGGGGGGCACCAGAGCTTGCGCATAGCAAGGTGGATGCATCCCAAGACAAAAGAGGAGGATTTTGGCTGCCAGTCTGTCTGAACATTGTGTAAGGTCTGTCTTGAAGCAGAGGAGGCCATATACAGACCCGAATTGGGGTGCACACTGTTCTGGGTGTTGTGACACAACGGGGCTGGGGTCTGAGAGTGGTCCAAGCTCCGAGGTGATGGAAAGCCAGATTCTGGTGCCTTCTGAATCTGAATCCAGCCTGGGGGCCAGTGGCTGGGAGAAGAGGTGTCCCCGGAGTAAGACCTCGCAGGACAGGAGGCTTCCTTCACCCTTTCCCCATGCTGCCCTCTCGGGAGCCGCACTCATCCGAGAAACAAAAGATGCCAGAGACACAAGGCAAGTGAGGCTGGTAGGGGGAAACGAAACGGCAAAGGGAAAGGAGCAGGAAGAGAGAAAGAGAACACGAGCTGGGGGCAAAATCAGAACAAGACGGAGGAAAGCTAATGTATGGTGATTGTTCTAACCAGTGTTATGGGTTTTGGAGCAAAACAATTTGTAGGAAGCAAACTTCCCAAATGTGAGTACTTAATAAAGAAGAAAACAGAAGGATTGATAATGGGAATTAGGCTAATGAATAAACAAGCTGCTTAAAAAATGGGCTCCTCTCGCAGTCCGTTATTTTTAACTTAGTGGCAATTTGCATACTAGTTAATTTGCATATATTAAATACTGTTCCCCTTCTCCTCCTTCCCACCTCCTCCACTTCAGAATAACATTTCATTACGGTGCTGCTGGGCCCGAGGACTCGGAGGCTCTGGAGAGTTTATTAATTTATCCAACACATGCTGTGTACATTTTTATCACTTGCCGCACAGTGGACCCAGTATCTTTGAAGTCATTAACAACACAAGGGGTGTTCTGCTCGAGGTATTCAAAGGAGAGTGAGAAAAGTCAGCCTGCAAAAATGTACCCCAAACCAGGAAGAGATCATGTTTGGTTTATGTTCTTTCTAGGAAGACAAAAATGAGCAATGGATGACTCTCTCATCTGCATAAGAGAACCTCTGTTTTGTTTAATTTTTTTGAATTTCGAAGTGAAATAGAACTGATTCCCAGTGGGGCACAGATGCCCAAAAGGAACTAGCCACACATGACATTTCTCCTTCTGCTGCTCATGAGGGAAGGCAGAGGAGACCATGGCTCTTTGGGAGCTCCCTTATTGCTGATGGGGATGATGAACCAGGAAGAGAGTCAGGCAGGCCCCCTCCTCTGAGCTCCCTGGACTCATCTCCTCTGCACTGCCCTCTCCCAGGGAGCCCTCCCTCTGCTGCCCCTTCCCTTCCTGGCTTCTAACTGCTGAGAACTTCTTGCTTGAGCTTCTGGTGGCTTAGTTAGTTGCTCTGTAGAGGATCCTGGCATCACCCATGGGACCAGAAGAAAGCTACCATGCCTACAAGGGAACTTTTAGAAACTGTCTGGATCCAACCCACTTGGATTAACCCTGTTGTCATTTTCCAATGTCATCCTATCAGTTTGGCTATTAGACCCCCTTTCTATTGTCCCAGTTACTTAAGCTGAAGAGAAGCCTGTGTATTTGCTGAGAGCTTGTAGAGTTTTCCCCAGGTGCTGATGCAAATTTAAATTAAAATAACTAATTTATTCAGTCATTCACTCATCAATTATTTACTGTCTACTATGTGCCAGACATTCTAGGCACCAGAGATGTGGAACTTACATTCTAGTGGGCAGAGACAGACAATAAACATATAAATGATAACTAAATGATACTACCCAGGTTATAAACACTAAAGGGAAGAATAGGGAGAATGATGGGGTAGCAAGTGGCATGAGGAAGGCACATGACCTAGGCTCATTAGGGATGCTGATCTTTGAGCTATGACTAGAGGGAGGCAGGATTCATTCAAGGTCTCGTGGCCATCTCAGTGCTTGGCTTGGCCCTAGATGAGTTTTTGGCCTAGTGACTTTGCACTTGGCTAAAATAATCTGCCCATCCCAATGTTCTTATTACCACTTGGTCCCACGGTGTGGCTTGCAGTTCTAGGCTTGGTGAAGCAGCAGCCTTGAAAGTTCACACCATTCAGGTGACCTGTGGTGTAGGTTCAGATCCTGTCTCCAGGAACTAACTTCTTTGGAGGAAACAGCGATGAAACACCTCAGGCACTCTGGGTTTGAATCTCACTAGGTTTGTGACTTCGCGTAAGTAACCTAACCTCCTTGCACTGTACTTTCCCAATCTGCAAAGTGGGTATAATAAACGTAAAAGGCCTGGTATGAAGTTTCAATAAATGTTGCCAAGCTTTATTGTGCTCAAAATACAGACTTTCTTCACTCCGTTACTGCAGAGGATAAGGATTAGTCCATGAATGGAGTGTGGAGGCTTTTTATGTGAGGCACTAAATGTATAGGGAGTAGAAAATCATCCCAGAGTAGTTTCTGTATGGAAACTACAAGCTATATAAGTCCTGTACAGCTTGTAGTTTCTAAGTTCCCCGTGGCTTGAGTCAAGAAATCAGGCAACCTTGGGTTTGAAATCCAGCTCCACTATCTTACTAACAATATTTTCCCTAAGCAAGTTACTTAATCTGATTATGACTCCTTTTGCTCATTTATAATATGGGGATAATAATAATGTATACTTATAGGGCCATTATAAGGATTAATGAGACAATGCCTATAAAGTGTGTAACACATAAAACGTTAACTGATATATTTAATATTATTTCACTGACCTGGTCTGTGGCAGTAAGTAGTTTGATCCTCTTGATTAACAAGATATTGTTACATTCTTCACATATTTTACTGACTGGGTATTTTGGGGGCCAAATTATTCTCAAACTGACTGCCCCACTGCTACTTCAGTGCAATTTTCTCCATCACCAAAGCCTTTACCCCAGTCAAAGTCACCATCATGTCTCCCTGGAAAACTGTGATGACCCTTAGTCCTGCCCTCCTCGAAGCCCTTCATCACATGGCAGAGGATCTGTGGAATACACATGAGCTATCAGCTGGTTTCCATTCACCCTGAAAATAAAATTCAGATTCCTTACCTGGGTCTGTGAGGCTTTAATTGACCTGTCCCTTGCTTCTTTCTCTAATCTTAGCTGCCTTCACTTTCCTCCATGTCTGCTATACTTCATCCACACTGGCCTTCCCTCTGTTCCTAAACATGCCAAGCTCATTCCTGTCTTAATGTCTTTGGGCATGTCATTTCTTCTGCCTGAAATTCCCTTCTGTCTGTGCTTTACTTGGCTGGTATAACAGTGAGGGATTTCATTTGACCCTGAGTAACAGAAAATTGATGCTTTTGAACTGTGGTGTTGGAGAAGACTCTTGAGAGTCCCTTGGACTGCAAGGAGATCCAACCAGTCCATTCTAAATGAGGTCAGTCCTGGGTGTTCTTTGGAAGGAATGATGCTAAAGCTGAAACTCCAGTACTTTGGCCACCTCATGTGAAGAGCTGACTCATTGGAAAAGACTTTGATGCTGGGAGGGATTGGGGGCAGGAGGAGAAGGGGACGACAGAGGATGAGATGGCTGGATGGCATCACCAACTCGATGGATGTGAGTCTGAGTGAACTCTGGGAGTTGGTGATGGACAGGGAGGCCTGGCGTGCTGTGGTTCATGGGGTAGCAAAGAGTCAGACACAACTGAGTGACTGAACTGAACTGAACAGAAAATTCTGATATAGTGACTTCAGTATATATAAGGGTTTTTGTTTGTTTGTTTGTTTTGTTATTTAATTAGAAGTCTGGAAAAAGGTAGCATTGGTCATGGCTCAAAAACATCATGGACGAGTTTCCTGAGATTTTCTGTTTTGGCTTTTTCCTCGTGGTTGCAATATAGTTGCCATAGCACCAGGCACCCTATCTGTATTACAGATAAGAAGAAGGAGCTTAAGGAAGCAAAAAAGGCAGTATTTACATTAGAGGAGAAACACTCTCCTCGAAGTCCCAGCCAGTATCTCATCGGTCAGAACACTGTCACTTTGGCTACCCTTTGCTACCAAGAAGGCTGGGACAGGTGTTTTAGCTAGTTGCCCTGTGCTGTGGCCCTCTGTAAAACTGAGGCTGGATACTTTTAGATGGGTTCATTGTGACCCTAAACAACCAGGAAGCAGTGAGAAACTGTTGGGTAGGCAACCAGTGGTGCCCGTCACAGCTGGCCTCTAACAATTTTAGGTCTGACCTGACCTAGTTTCTTCTCAAAAAGGCATTCTCTGAACTTCTTATCTAAGTATCACCTCTCTGCCACCATTATTTTATGTCATAAGCCCCTCCTGTTTGCTTCACAACACTTTTTATGATGTAATTGTTTAATTCTTTGTTTACTTGTTTTTCATATATCTCACCATAAGGGCAGGGAGCCTTTCTTCTTATCTAGCCACTGAACTCCTTGCATCCAACTCAGAGTTGAGCATGTAATTGTTTCTTAAGAAATTATTCACCCAGTGAATGAGTGAAAGTGTTAGTCACTCAGCGAATGAATGAATCAGCTTGTAAACGAATATAGGATACCTCTAGGATGTTGGAAAAGTTCTCTGTTCCTTTCCTAGGCTTCCCTAATCAAGGGGATCAGACCCAAAGCAATTGCTAAATAGAAGGGAACACAGTCAGCTAATGTTAATAGTGACTTTGTCAAATTAACAAATGATTGAATGTCCAGAAGATAAATCGCTGGGTTCTTATTCTCACATGTTATCACCAGCACTCAGCTCTCATCGGTTATTTCCACAGATGCAGACGAATTGAGTGCAGCAAGTTGTAGAGATATTCCGAGTAATGTAGGGGATGTTGAGTCTAAACTCAGAGCTGTCCTTTGAGACTATTAACTGTTTCAATTCCCAGCACTTGGGGTGGGAACATTCTACACAATGACTGTGTTTTTTCTTCTCTTTAAAAAACCAAACTAAAGCACAATAAATCACTTACTTTGTGTTATATATATTAACTAATCAAATCCTCAAACCAATCCAAAGAAAGATGCTGCAGCCCAGGGAAGTTCGTGGTTAGGGAGAAGTGATGGTACCTGGGTTAACAGTTGATGGAGCAGACAGGCTCCAAAACCTGTACTGTCAGCCAATATTATACTACAATGCTTACTGTTTTAATTTAATGCAAGATTTATTTGGGGAAAATTGGTATTATCAAATGAAAGCCCATATTTTAGTATACCTATGACCCTTCTATAAATGTCAGTGATTGGGCAAAAGTTAAAAAAAAAAATGACTTTTTGGTGTATCACAGCAAGAGACAAGTGGCCCACTGGACCACAGGGAATGGGGATGGTTCTGCAGGAGTCTATACCCACGCCTCCATCCTCTTCCAGCCCTTGTATCTGTAATTGGAGCGCTATCACCCTGAATCTAATTTCAGGGCCAGCTTCCCTGCATTGCTCTAATCTGTTTTTTCTAAAGAAATGTTAATGTTGCTAGTCAAAACCATGTGGAGCGACTTTTTTTTTTTTTTCCTTACTGTTGCTAAAAGCAAACATTTTGGAAGAATGAAATTCTACATTAATTTAAGAATGGGTGCAGGGCATAAGCCTGGTAGATTCCAATTTCTCAAATCAGAAGAGCCCTCCAGTGAGGACTAGAACAGGCTGTAGAGTTCTGCAGATCTGAAATCAGATCTTGACACTGCAGCTTGCTGGCTATGTTGCCTGAGTAGGTCATGTAAGCCTCTCAATCTCAGTTTCATCCCATTTAAAAAGAATTAATAGACCTAAGTAGATCTCACTAATCATGAGGAATGCTTGTGATAATGTGTGTCAAGAACCCTGTTTCAGGGACAGTCACAGGGTGGGGTTCAACTGGGACTGACACTTTCACCTCCTCTTTCAGACACCATCTGGTTCACTCGCTGCCCCTCTCTGATAAATCTTTACAAAGGAGGCTCCAGTTTCAGAATAGCTTCAGGTAGGAGATTTGCAGAGCACTCTTGGTCACCCAGCCCACTGTCATTAGCATCCCTAATTTTCTAGCTTTCACTAAAGCACTAGGCTCAATGGGGAGCCTCACAGCTGAATGAACAGGCAATGCTGGGCCAGGGAGCCAAGACAGCCAGAGAGAAACCGAAAAGGTTGGTTAAGAAGACCCTTGAGAAAAACAGGAGATACTGAAACCACTCAGCCTGAAACCTTCAGGCCTGGCTTAAAGGATTTATTAACAGTCCTAGGGCTGTGTGTTTAGTGCAGGCACTGGTCAGGGGCCAGAAGGGGCAAGGATGAGTGGACCAACCATAAATATAACCCTCAGTGCAAGAGAGAGCTGGTCAGCCCCACTGCCACTGTGCTAATGGGCCACCCTCAGGGGAAGCCTGGTGTCCTTGCTGTGTCTTGACTCAGAGCACTCAGATCCCAGAAACCTGCCCATGTGACAGCTTCTCTCAATTGTGGGCCTGTCTCATCCTTGGTTCTGTGCTTCTTTGAGTCAGGTAGCCTTATCTGGAAAACTACAATTCTTAGAGTCCTCCTCTTAAAGTTGAACAAAAATCTGCTTCCTTTTAACTTCCCACTGCCTCCCACCCTACAGTTTACATGGTAATAATATTCTTCTTTCCAAGAGGTAATCTTTCAGATATTCAAAGACAGTCTTCATCAGGCTAAACAGCTCTATGCCTTCATTTGTGATTCTGTTAACATGGATTCCAGCTGCTTTTCCACAGTATTCTTCTGACCTGCACATCTTAGGGCCACGGGGAGAGGTAGGCTGTACCTTGAAAACTACTCTCTAAGCTCCTGTTAGCCTCCTGGGCCAGAGCTCCCCAAGACCAATTGAAGTTGAGCCTGCATCTGAATTCAATCCCAAGGTCTTTGCTTTGTGAGTTACTATCTAGGCACATCCCTCCATCCTCTATTTGTATACTTTCCTCTTTGAATAAAACCCCAAGGCTTTTGAAGTAGTTGAAATATCATCTCATTGGAATTGAACCAATATATTGGCCTGTCAAGACAGTTTTTGGCTTGTTGATCCTGCCACTCCACCCCTCAGCTCCTCCTGTCAGCCTTAAGCCATGCAGATGTCCCCTAGGCAGGCTCTAGGGGACAAAAATTCAATAACACTTGCTAAAAATTTTGGACTGGAAAAGGCAGGGGGTCAACATTCTTCATCATATCATCCAGGCCATTCTGTAGGATCACATCACCCATTAATCATCATCTCAGAATTCATTCAACCAGTTATAAATCCACTGAATGGTATTATCATGAGGTCCATATCTCTGTAATTTGTTCACAACAATATTATAGGAAACTCTAATATTATGGGAAAAGAAATTGCTAAAATCAATAGGCACTCTATCTACTGCATCTCTTTAATTCTCTATTATGGTTGTCCCACCAACAAGTCTGTCTAACATGGCTAGCTCTGAGTCTAAGTCAGTCTCAGTAATGAGTAGGCTCCCCCTTCTAAGAGTTCACATTCCTTCTATTATGCAGTCTGCCCAAGGGTCTGATTGGGACCATCTTACTGTCTTAAAAATCAAGGCTTGGGACCCTTCCAAAGGATATTAAACAGATGGGAAAGGGACTAAGGAGACTGAGATTAAACTTTGTACAAATAATTTCAATTAGGTAATAAGAATAGGTGGCTCAGATGATAAAGAATATGCCTGCAGTAAGGGAGACTTGGGTTCAGTCCCTGGGTCTGGAAGATCCCCTGAGAAGGAAATGGCAACCCATTCCAGTATTCCTGCCTGGAGAATTCCATGGACAGAAGAGCCTGATGGGCTACAATCCATGGGATCACAAAGAGTTGAACATGACTGAGTGACTAACACTTTCAGGTATTTAGAATAGTTCCAGACATTGTGCTGAAATTCTAAGCAATGGCTATGATGTCATTTACTCAAATTATTAATAAATCGACTATCCATGTGATTATTTTCCTTTGTAGACCTAGAGGCAAAGGCATGGATGAGGTCATGAACAGCAAGGGGACTGCTGCTGTGAAGGAGTCAAAGCCAAGCTTATGCTTCTGGCTCTGCTATTACCCACTAGCTTTGTTGATATGTTATTTTGGGATAGTCTTTTCTCTCATAGGCCCTATTGCCTGGGTTTCAAAGGGGGGTGGGAATACTTTCCATCCCTGTCTCATGGAGTTATTATGAAAACTCAGATGAAATGCAGCATCACCAAGAGGAAGTAGTTATTATTAAGGCTTCTGGAGGAGTTTGTGTCTCCAAGTAGGATCCATGGCTGTCAGATACATGATTGCAGCTGTAAATACTGTGGGATGTGGAAGCACATTGTTTGGGGTTGATCATATTCTCTAATTGGGTGTCACCTTTCATGAGCCAAGCAGCTGCCAAAACTGATTGCCTCTGATTTAGATTCTTGGAACTGATCAGCATACTGTTTTTGTTAACAACTATCTGAGGTTCAAGAAGTCTTCTGAGTGGCACTACTTGAAATATAACAGCTGGCTGGGGGGCTGTATTGTGGTACATTCAAAGGGGATTTATATGCTATATAAATGCTAAATAAATAAATTCTGATGAGCAAATGTGGTAACAAGCTTGAAAAAGGGGCTCAGTGATTCCCCACTGCCTTTGGTACTCAGTAAGTAATTTTCATATTTCAATACAGAAAATGCATCTTCAGTTCTTTTTTGATCAATCTGCCTCTTGTCATAAACTAAATGGGGTACATAGAGCCAAGGAACAGAGTGGACACAAGATTCAACATTGCCTCAATAGTAAGATGTCTATTCAGGACACTCTTGTCTACACATCCATTTTTCCATCCATTCATTCATCCATCCATCCACGCATCCGTCCATCCATCCATTCACTCATCTATCCAACAAATATTCAGCATGTATTTATTATGTACAAGGCACTGAATGAGACTTAAATTTTGCCCTCAAGTAGTTTATAGTGTAGTATATGACATAAATTGTATACAGTTCATATTTTAAAATGTTATTACAAGATTAGAGAGAGATTACTTCTACTTAGATGGAGCTGGGGAAGCATTTGAGCTGAACCAAGAAAGTTGGCTACGATTTAGGTAAGTGGGGATGGGAGATAGATATGGTTTTTCCAGGTAGAGGGGATGACCAGTGGCAAAGACCTGAAGGAAGTGAACTGTGGACACTGCCTGGGAAATTCTGTTCCGTACTGGGCTTTGTAGGAAAGTAATGGGAGGTAAGCTGGAAAGGCAGCCTGAAATAGCTGGTGAGGGGCTTAGAATCCCAGGCTGAGAAGTCTGAACTTCATTCAAAGGGAAATGGGGGCCATTGAAGATTTAGTAAAGGTGACCAGAACTGTTTCAGAAAGATCACCCTTTGACCATTGTGAAAAGTTGTAAGGAACATGTAAAAGCCTTGCCTCTGAGTCTTGCTTTCTGATTTTCATGCGGCCATCACTGCTGCCAGTGGCAGGGAAGAAGGTGGCTCTATTTAACCCTGAAGGGAGAAGCTGGATGCAGTAGATCTGTGTGTTCCAGTCACTCACTGGCTTTGGCTGCTGAAGGCTTACCTCTGCATCCTTCTCTGGGAATTGCTTTCTCCCTCAAGGTTAGTGTCCCTCCTTCTGTGACTGGTTGATACAGGAGCTACAAAGGCCTGAGACCTGCCTCAATATGAAAAAGAATTCTGAAGGCCCCTGTAAGATCATCTGAGGCCTCTCTGTTCCTGGTGCACACTCGCACAGAATTCCTACACACGCATCTCCATCTCAGAGTCTGTTTGCAGAATCTGGGCTGAAGGCAATGGGTCCTCCTTCTCCCCAGCTCCATCTGCTTTGACCTGTCCAGTGGATGGCTTTTGTTTCAGGCACATGGCATCTATTCTTAATAGGGGGGCTGGAAGTGGGCAGTGCTCCTCCAATTCCAGAGATTCCCTCTGTGAATGCAGGGTTTTGTCTAGGTTCTGAGGGACTCTGGCCTTCGCAGACTATGGTCTCAAGATGTCCTCAATGGGATGTTTAATGGGGGTGGTCCTTGCAAAAGTGGAGGTCAAACCAGCACTGAATATCCAGAGGTTAGAATTGTAGAAAGTGCCCAAATGTATTTGATTATAAGACCCTCTTTCTTTAAAAAAAAAAAAAAGAAAGAAAGAAAAACCATATCAGGGATAAAGGAACTGTTGCTCTGTTCCTTTGAGGAGTTGTTTGGGGCTGAAATAGTCATTAATGAAGGATGAGGCCAAGATCTGCTTGAGATGATGGTTTTAGAACAGAGGCTGATAACTCAGGTGATTCAGCATACATTCAACATAAATAATGAGACAACCAGGTGGGGACTGTGGAGACCTGGAAATCAGACATATGACCATCAGAAGGGGGCTGCTGCCTCACGGCCCAGATAATACTGTTGGCACATGGGAGCACTGGGCCTTGTGGCCAGGCCTCAGATTTTGCAAGAGAAGCCAGATATTTGCATTTTTAAATCTCCTGAGTTTTAATTCACATTTTAGAAAACATTGTGTTTGTGGAGCAAGATAGATATGTGAGCCAGATGTGGCCCAAGGGCTGTGGTTGTCTGCCTGTTTTAATCCACTGATGTGCTGCAGAGAGTACCAGAGACAAAAAAAGAAAAAAGTGAGCACAATCGTATGCTCTTCTCTAGAGGGGTCTCTATCTGGGAACAGCCTACTGGGGGCCAGGGTGGGCTAGAGAAATGGAGGGAGGGCTGCTGCAACTTTGTGTGAGCGGGGCTAGGAGCAGACAGCTGAGAACACACTTCTGAGTGCATATTGGCCTCTTGCCTTCATGGAGACTGGGGAAATCTGCAGGTTTTAAAAAAATCTTATTTGCAAATTTACTTATTCCTTAAATTCCTTCTTAAAACATTACTTTCTGTTATTTAATCTTCACAAAATCCTTCAAGGATTCCCAGTTGTACACAAGGTAACCATTGGCATTATGTCTTTCTGTATTAAGACTACACATGCAGTTTATTCATTCAAAATAAAGGTGTGAATTCCTTTATTTGACACATAAATGAATAATCATCCAATAATTATTGAATGCTGTATTGCACAGGCCACTGTATGAAATGCTCTGGGAACAAGTGAGTAAGATACAGCCTCTGCCCTGCGGGGACTCAGGTGCCAGCACAGCAAGATAGAATGATGGTGACAGTGACAAGTCTCATTTACTGACTACCTACTAAGTGCCTGGTGGGATTCTTAATATTATTCCTAAATGATAGTTGAAGTTATTTAATCCTCATACCAGTTTGCCAAAGAAGAAACACTTTCCTAACCTAACTCCACCAGTTGCCCTCAAGAGGGACTCCGAGTACCTCACAGCTCCAGTGGAAAGCATAGGAGAGGAAGATGGATGCTGGGCTCTGAAGATATGCCTGCGACACAGGTGGAGAGAGGTGCACAGGGAGAAAGGTCAGACAAAGGCAGGAAGAAAAGACTCAGGACTGGAGAGGTCCAGGTGGGTCCTGGAACCACAGGGAGCAAGTGGAAGCAGCAGCAGCCAGCTGGACAGCTCCTGGGGCAACAGAGCTGACTGCACTGGAGCTGGTCAGAATAGACCCAGTCAGGAAAGAAGAAACCAAAGGATACCCAAAATTTCATTCTCCTAATAGACGCAAAGCCACTCATTCTCCTTAAGAAGGGAAAAAGGTGAATCACAATGAAATGCTATGTTTTCCATCTCATATTAAAACACATTCAAAAACTTTAAATACTAAACACTACTTTGTGTTGGTCAGGGCTCTCCTTTTTTACAACATTGATGGGAGAGTCAATTGGAAAAGTATTTTTGACTGTGGTTTAGCTATAGGTGTGTATCTATTTTTTAAAATATTTATTCATTTATTTGGCTCCACTGGATCTTAGTTGAGACACTCAGGATCTTAGATCTTTGTTGCAACATGCAAACTCTTAGTTGTGACATGTGGGATCTTGTTACCTGACCAGGGATTGAACTCAGGCCCCTGGCAATGAGAGTTCTGAGTCTTAACCACTGGACTACCAGGGAAGTCCCAATATATTTTTAAATGCACATACATTTTGGCCCAGAAAAATCCCTTAGGATACACTAATAATTTACTTACTTGACTCTGCAGTGGCGAAGATCACATCTAATTTTCTGTCTCTAAAAATGCCACACCCTAACATATATGTATGTGCAAGAATGCATTTTTACAGGTGTTCATATAGAATACATGCACATATGTGTGTATATGTGTGTGTGTGTGTGTGTGTGTGCTGCGTGCTAAGTTGCTTTAGTCGTCTCCAACTCTGTGCAACCCTATGGACTGTAGTCCACCAGCCTCCTCTGTTTGTAGGATTCTACATGTAACAATATTGGAATTGGTTGCTGTGCCCTTCTCCAGGGGATCTTCCTGACCCAGGGATCAAACCTGCATCTCTTACATCTCCTGCACTGGCAGGCAGGTTCTTTGTCACTGAGGCCACCTGGGAAGCCTATGTGTATGGGGCTTTTTTGGTGGCTCAGTTGGTAAAGAATCTGCCTGTGATACAGGAGACCTGGGTTCAATCCCTGAGTCGGAAAGATCCCCTGGAGATGGGAATGACTACCTACTCCAGTATTCCTGTCTGGAGGATCCCATGGACAGAGGAGCCTGGTGAGCTAAAGTTCATAGGGGCACAAAATGCTGGATGTGACTGAGCATCTAACATACACACACACATACCCACATATACATATGAGCATGAATCCTGTATAAACACCTTCACAAATGCATTCCTGCACATACACATATGTTAGGGTGTGTGAAACACAAAATTAGAAATTTTTAGAAACAGAAAATTAGAAATGATCTTCACCACTAAAGAGTCAGGTAGGTAAATTATTATAATGCAAACTATGGGAATATTGAAAATAAAACCCCAATTCTTTCCATGGCCTACAAGGCCTGTCATGATCTTGCCACTTCGTTCCTCTTCAACCTCATTCCCACATCTCTTTCCCTCTCAACTTAAGTTCTCAAGTTGTGTGAGGCTTCTTGGCTATTCCTCGTTCAGACCAAGGCTTTGCTCTTACTGTTCTTCTTCTTGGATGGTTCTTTCCCCAGACAATCACATAACTCACTCCCTCACTTCATTTATTCCTCTGCTCGAATATCAACCTGTAGTAGGCAGTTTCTAGGATGGACCCAGTGATCCCTCCTTCTGGAATTTCCATGCTGTGTGATCCCCTCCCTTTAAGTGTTGGCTGAGCCTGGTGACTCACTATTAATGAAGACAGTGTAACAAAGATGAAGGGGTGTCCCTTCTGAGATGAGATAAAATACTGTGATTTCCAACTTGCTGGATTGTTCTCTCTCTCTCTCAGTTTTTCTCTCTGACTCTTCTCTCTTGCTTTCTGTGGTGAAGCCAGCTGCCATGTTGTGAGCTGTCCTATGGAGAGGCCCACATAATGAGGAACTGAAGGAAATTTTCAGCAAACAACCAATAAGGAGCTGAAGTCCTCAGAGAATGGCCTGTGAGAAACTAATTCTTGTTAACAACCTTGTGAGTTTGGAAGTGGATCCTTCCCCAGTTGAGCCTTCAGATGATGACAGCCCTGACTGATACCTTGACCATAGCCTGTGAGAGACACTGAAGCAGAGAATGCAGTTAAGCCACTCTGGCCTCCTGTCTTATAGAATCTGTGAGTTAATAAATATTGTTTAAACTATTAAGTTTTGGGAAATTTTGTTACACAGCTAAAGCTAACTGATACAGACCACTTGGGAAAGTCTTCCAAGATGAAACAAAATGGCAACCTACTCCAGTACTCTTGCCTGGAAAATCCCATGGACGGAGGAGCATAGTAGTCTACAGTCCATGGGGTCACAAAGAGTCGGACACGACGGAGCGACTTCACTTCACTTCAAACAACAACAGTGTCCTTTGTTGTGCAGTGTTACCTTAACTTGCTTTGTTTTTCTTTATTGCATTTATCCCTTGGATAGTTTACATGTTACTTATATATTTGTAGATATATTGCTTCACTACTAGAGCCAGACATCCTGGAATGTGAAGTCAAGTGGGTCTTAGAAAGCATCACTATGAACAAAGCTAGTGGAGGTGATGGAATTCCAGTTGAGCTATTTCAAATCCTGAAAGATGATGCTGTGAAAGTGCTGCACTCAATTGGCC
Organism: Bos indicus x Bos taurus; assembly: GCF_003369695.1. Taxonomy (NCBI): domain Eukaryota; kingdom Metazoa; phylum Chordata; class Mammalia; order Artiodactyla; family Bovidae; genus Bos; species Bos indicus x Bos taurus. The sequence continues at coordinate 133,226,841 of NC_040076.1, forward strand.
AGCAAATTTGGAAAACTCAGCAGTGGCCACAGGACTGGAAAAAGTCAGCTTTCATTCCAATCCCAAAGAAAGGCAATGCCAAAGAATGCTCAAACTACCTCACAATTGCACTCGTCTCACACGCTAGTAAAGTAATGCTCAAAATTCTCCAAGCCAGGCTTCAGCAATACGTGAACTGTGAATTTCCAGATGTTCAAGCTGGTTTTAGAAAAGGCAGGGGAACCAGAGATCAAATTGCCAACATCCTCTGGATCATGGAAAAAGCAAGAGAGTTCCAGAAAAACATCTATTTCTGCTTTATTGACTATGCCAAAGCCTTTGACTATGTGGATCACAATAAACTGGAAAATTCTGAAAGAGATGGGAATACCAGACCACCTGACCTGCCTCTTGAGAAACCTATATGCAGGTCAGGAAGCAATAGTTAGAACTGGACATGGAACAACAGACTGGTTCCAAACAGGAAAAGGAGTACGTCAAGGCTGCATATTGTCACCCTGCTTATTTAACTTATATGCAGAATGTATCATGAGAAACGCTGGGCTGGAAGAAGCACAAGCTGGAATCAAGACTGCGGGAGAAATACCAATAACTTCAGATATGCAGATGACACCACCCTTATGGCAGAAAGTGAAGAGGAACTAAAGAGCCTCTTGATGAAAGTGAAAGAGGAGAGTGAAAAAGTTAGCTTAAAGCTCAACATTCAGAAAACGAAGATCATGGCATCTGGTCCCATCACTTCATGGGAAATAGATGGGGAAACAGTGGAAACAGTGTCAGACTTTATTTTTTGGGGCTCCAAAATCACCGCAGATGGTGATTGCAGCCATGAAATTAAAAGACGCTTACTCATGGGAAGGATAGTTATGATCAACCTAGATAGCATATTGAAAAGCAGAGACATTACTGTGCCAACAAAGGTTCATCTAGTCAAGGCTATGGTTTTTCCTGTGGCCATGTATGGATGTGAGAGTTGGACTGTGAAGAAGGCTGAGCACCGAAGAATTGATGCTTTTGAACTGTGGTGTTGGAGAAGACTCTTGAGAGTCCCTTGGACTGCAAGGAGATCCAACCAGTACATCCTAAAGGAGATCAGTCTTGGGTGTTCATTGGAAGGACTGATGCTGAAGCTGAAACTCCAATACTTTGGCCACCTCATGTGAAGAGTTGACTCATTGGAAAAGACCCTGATGCTGGAAGGGATTGGGGACAAGAGGAAAAGGGGAAGACAGAGGATGAGTTGGCTGGATGGCAGCACCGACTCAATGGACATGAGTTTGGGTAAACTCCAGGAGTTGGTGATGGACAGGGAGGCCTGGCGTGCTGCTATTCATAGGGTCGCGAAAGTCGGACACGACTGAGCAACTGAACTGAACTGAGGGTGTAAAATCTCATGAGGGCAAAATCTTTGTTTTGTTTACAGTTGTGGTCAGTAGTGCCTACAACACTGCCCGACATGAATTGTCCTCTTATGTTCAGTATTCAGCATTAGTGGCTGAATGAATAATGCAACCCTAAAGAGAATGAGCTAGTCATGCACATCCAGACATGGGGAAAGCTTCCAAAGTGTAAATTGTTGAGGAGATTGGGAAGTGGAGAATTATAAGGCAAGCTACTTACAGTGCTAACCCCCTTTCATATCTAAAAGTGTTTATATCCATTGAAAAACATCTGAAAAAACCCATATCAAAGTACTAATAGTTATGATTTTCTCTGAAAGAGAAGGTTACAAGGCTACACTGTCTTCTTAAATATTTATATAATTTTAAAATGTTTTACAGTGATTATTTGCTATCACAAAAATGAAGGCATTTGGTATAGTTTGTAAGGCCAACCAGCCACTTGCTTTGTGGTGTTCTTGTGTAGTCTCTGGGGACGCCTGGGGAGTGAGTCCACTGCTGCTCTGGACAGAGCAGCCTTAGAGTTCTTCCTCAGGGGGAACGAAAACCCCTCTCCCTGCACCTCCCCCAGTTAGACTGCAGCCTCTGGGCAGTGCCCAGGAAGAGCTCTTCTCTCTTCCACATGACAGACTGTCAGAAATCTAGCAGGTTTTCTGCGAACATTTCTTGGCAATAATTACAGAATAGGAAATGGGAGGTTGAAAAGAAAGAATAAGACAGTACAGTAAAAATAACTGTTTTTGCACTTTAGCCTTGAGGGGATCAAGGCCTCTGAGGAGCTGGTGGATGGAGCAGAGGGCTCTCATCCTCTGTTCTGCTTGGGGGTATAGTTCCCATGGGAGTGCTAAAACTGGGTTTTGGAAAAGAGACACGGGCTGGTTTCTCCTTGCCTATGGTGAGTGTGTCTGTGCAGGAAGGTACCCAGAGTTGCTCCATCTAAAGCTTCAGGATTCCCTGTAGACTCAGCCAGTGTGGCAGGGGGAGGTGGGAGGCAGCCTTGACATCACATCATACCACACTTAACTTGGCCTGGGTACAGTTTTTCACCAACCACTACGCAATCAACTCTCCACCATACCCGCTGTATCCCAGGTCCTAAGGTTATTGTGTGCAGTGGCCGGGATAGAACTTGAACGTCTGAGAACAGGGACTCAGGTCCTCTGTGGTAAGCTCAGTGCCTGGTACAGTGATGGCCAAGTAGGTGCTCCAGTGGTGTGGTTGACTGAATGAATGGCCACATGCACTTTTGTGTATGTCCTTCCCAAAGTGTGCTCAGGGACCATCTGACCACTAGATACAGAGCAGGAATGTGGATGCCTTCTTTGTACATTATATACTTCCATGAATCTGACCAAAAATGACATTTTTTTGGCAGCCGAATTAAGCAGTTATATAACTTAATTCTCTTGTTCCTCCAACTTTTTCTCCTTATTTTAAAGAAGATATTATATATTCTTTCTTTAAATGTTGCTTTAATTATGAAATACTTTAAATGTACACTACTCCACATATCTCAAACAGCAAATGCTCATGAACCTCTCTCTTAAATTTAACTAATATTCTGTCATAGTTACTCTGCTTTTTGAGAAGTAAAATACAAGATAAAATTGTAGCCTACTTTTTCATTCTTTGCTCTTCATCTCTTTACCCAATAGATAAGTATTATTATTATTTTGAAGTTGGCATGTACCCTTACCATCCGTTTTTTAATTTTACTATATATATATATATATATATATATATATCTCTCCATAGGAATAAAATGTCATATAAATTGTATCACATTATTTTGTCTGATGATTCTATAACTCAGAATTGTGTATTCAATATTGACTCATTGAAACTTAATTTAATCTTTTTAATTACTGGATTCTATGAGTATGACATAGTTTGCCTACTTATCTCTAGTGATATTGGACATCTTTTGGTGCATCTATTTGCCATTCAGATTTTCTTGTTTACCAAATACCTGTTCTTATACTGAGATAGATTATAAAAATAATGAAAATTTCCCACCTTGAATCCACACCCTTGGGTAGTTCTTATCAGATTGCCTCTGGGTTTAGACATGTGACTTGCTTTGGGCAATGAAATAAGAAAATGTGAGGCTTGAGATCCAACAGACTTGAAAAGTGCATGTGCATTGTGTATGTGTGTGTTAGTTACTCAGTCATGTCCGAGTCTTTGCAACTCCATGGACTGTAGCCCGCCAGCCTCCTCTGTCCATGGAATTCTCCAGGCAAGAATTCTGGAGTGGGTTGCCATTTCCTAATGTGTGTGCATTAGTGCTTGCTTTTTCTGGCTGCTCTTGGGAACACTGAAGCTACTATCATATGAAAGAGCCCAGACTAGCCTGCTGAGTGATGAGAACCTTGCAACCCAGTAACCTCCATGCCTCCTGCCAACTGCTAAACATAAGAGTGAGGCAATGAATCATGAGCTGAATGCAAACGTGAGCAGGAGCCCAGCTCATGCCTTGAGGAGGAGGAGAGCCATTCCCACTGTGCTCAGCCCAGCCTCCCAACTGTGAGAAAATAGGTGACTGTTGTTTTAAACCAATAAATACTGGGTGATTTGTTAGGAGATAAAGCTCATTTACATAACATTCTGTCCATTTGTGTTTCTGTGTCCTTTTTTTGAGAAGGCAATGGCACCCCACTCCAGTACTCTTGCCTGGAAAATCCCATGGATGGAGGGGCCTGGTAGGCTGCAGTCCATGGGGTCGCTAAGTCCGACACAACTGAGCGACTTCACTTTCACTTTCCACTTTCATGCATTGGAGAAGGAGATGGCAGCCCACTCCAGTATTCTTGCCTGGAGAATCCCAGGGACGGGGGAGCCTGTTGGGCTGCCGTCTGTGGGGTCGCACAGGGTCGGACACGACTGAAGCAACTTAGCAGCAGCAGCAGCAGTCCTTTTTTTATTGCTAAACTTTTTCTTAACATGCCATTTCTCATGTAACGCTATGAGCAAACTTATGAAATAGACATTTCCATCATCTTCACCACTTTACAGATGAGAAAATTTGTTAAGAATCTTCCTCAGAGGTAGGAGATCCTGGTTAGATCCTTGGGTTGGGAAAAGTCCCTGGAGAAGGAAATGACAGCCCACTCTAATATTCTTGCCTGGAAAATCCCAAGGACAGAGGAGCCTGGAGGGCTACAGTCCAGTCCAGTTCAGTTCAGTTCAGTCGCTCAGTCGTGTCCGACTCTTTGCAACCCAATGAATCACAGCACGCCAGCCCTCCCTGTCCATCACCAACTCCCGGAGTTCACTCAAACTCACATCCATCGAGTTGGTGATGCCATCCAGCCATCTCATCCTCTGTCATCCCCTTCTCCTCCTGCCCCCAATCCCTCCCAGCATCAGGGTCTTTTCCAATGAGTCAACTCTTTGCATGAGGTGGTCAAAGTATTGGAGTTTCAGCTTTAGCATCATTCCTTCCAAAGAACACCCAGGGCTGATCTCCTTCAGAATGGACTGCTTGGATCTCCTTGCAGTCCAAGGGACTCTCAAGAGTCTTCTCCAACACCACGGTTCAAAAGCATCAATTCTTTGGCACTCAGCTTTCTCCACAGTCCAACTCTCATATCCATACATGACCACTGGAAAAACAATAGCCTTGACTAGATGGAGCTTTGTTGGCAAAGTAATGTCTCTGCTTTTGAATATTTTGAATATCTAGGTTGGTCATAACTTTTCTTCCATGGAGTAAGCGTCTTTTAATTTCATGGCTGCAATCACCATCTGCAGTGATTTTGGAGCCCAAAGAAATGAAGTCTGACACTGTTTCCACTGTTTCCCCATCTATTTCCCATGAAGTGATGGGACCAAATACCATGATCTTCGTTTTCTGAATGTTGAGCTTTAAGCCAACTTTTTCACTCTCCTCGTTCATTTGATCACAAAGAGTCAGACACTACTGAGTGACTTTTAGTCATTCAGTGACTTACAAAGGATCATGCAACTAGCAAGTAGAGAATGTGAGATTTGAATCCATGACTATCTGACCACAGAGCCCAGGGTCTTAAGGTATTTCACTGCCCTGCTTCTCTCACACTCTTAATTCACTCACTCAGTCAATGGAACGGCTTTATGGTAAGGCACTGGCCACATCTCTCCTCATGCTATTTTGCCTTTTACTAACTCTGCTTTAGAACTTTCTGTTCTCAGTTTTCAATGGTATACTGGAACGAGTTCATACTGGCTCATAAGGGCCATTTCTGAGTTCAGTGACTTTACTTTGGTAGCTTGACATTAGTGTGATCGGAATATTTGTTCCATAGGTTTCAGCAAAAGCTAAAATTAGGGTGTTTTTTTTTTTTTTTTTTCTTCCAGAGAGCTGGTTCACCAGCACACCAAACACTGGGCTGAGTATCATCCTATTCTGTATATCTTGTTACAGCTGTTTCTTTCATGTTGCATCTTGGCATAGTTTTGGAATATGATTCTGACATCTGACAGATATGCTATGCTGTACTAAGTCACTTCAGTCGTGTCTGACTCTACACGACCCTGTGGAAGTGTAGCCTGCCAGGTTCCTCTGTCCATGGGATTCTCCAGGCAAGAATACTGGAGTGGGTTGCTGTGCTCTCCTTCAGGGGACCTTCCCGACCCATGGATTGTACCTGCGTCGCTTATGTCTCCTGCGATGGCAGGTGGGTTCTTTACCACTAGCACCACTTGTGAAGCCCAACATATATGCTGGCCCTCCCCAATTTATACTATCTGTGGAAGAGAAAAGTGTGACCTCCACATGTACATGGGCCTGTCGAGTCAGCTTAAAGGGTTGGGAGTGGAGACCCACTCCTGGTTCACTTGCTCCACTAATCAACATTTATATTCCTTTACTAATAGCCACCATTTATTGAGCATTTACTATGTGCTAAGCAGTATCCTAAGCCTTTTGATTGCATTATGTTCTAATTCCCTCAGAAACCTTGTGAGGTGTGGATCTGAGGCATAAAGAAGCTTGAACTATGTTCCTTTGAGGTCTATATAGCTAGTTGGTGGCTGAGTTGTGATTCAAACCCAGTTTGCTACCTCCCTTTATCCAGCTGCACTTTAATCCAAACCTGGAGGCATTCTCTGATCTACAAGGATACTGGAGGATGGAGGGAGCTGGATTCAGTGACCAGTGGGGTTCAGCAGGCAGCAGAGAGGCATCAAAAATTTTTGAGTTGGAGAGTGACTATTTTTCACATGATATTTAGGTTATTTTTTCAGACTAGAGTGTGACAGATTGGTCACATAGAAGAAAGACCATAAACAGGGAAAATGCTTGGGGCATTATAGTGATCATTTACAGCCTGATGATATCTGTGGAAACGAAATGATTCGTGCATGTGTGGCTTTCCTTTCAAGGGGATTAGACTCCTCACTGGCTCAGTCTGGTCACCAAGGCTGTGTTCATGCTATTTCCCTGGTCCAGGATATACTCCTCCATCTGCTTATTTCTTTATGTATAAAAATAGTTTAAAAATAATGACAGATTTACTATATTATTATTACTACCTTATTACTAAGTTTACCCACATCATTCCACTTAAATATTCACCATCTGATTCAGAGTTTTGATTTGATCATTTCCCACATATTTATTATTTCTCACCAGTGAGCCTTCAGGTTCCTCTAGGGCAGGGAAGGCATGTTATTCTCTGGCATGCTCTGCAGTGCTGAGATCATCAGAGCTACCCTGTAAATGCTTGTGGAATATAAAGATACATAAATAACTCTGCTTTTCTTTTTTCCCCCACTGGCAAGCTCATTGACAATAGGTGCCCAGAGTAATATAATTAGAAAGCTCCAAAATAAAACTGTGTTAAGGAACTACTTAAACACTGTAAAGGAAAGTAGAGAAGACAGCCAATTAGTACCTACAAGCACCGATGATTTCTACATAATAGAAGAAGTCATTTATTGGATTTAGTTGCCTTAGGTTCCTGGCTGCAGACTGTCCCCTGAGTCCTTAATTGCTTCATCCAAAAGGAAGAAGGAAAGGGTCCCATCAGAGCCAGGTTATATGGCATACAGACTGAGAAACCCTGAACCCACTGGCAGATTTGAGAGTGCAGCTCGAAAATCAGGGAGCCTATATGAGAGGAACAGAGCTCCCAGCTGCTGAGCACCCAGTGTGGGCAGACACTATACTAAACACTTTCTTTTGGCCTTAATTAGAAACTAGCTAGGTATGTTTTGTTATCCTCTTTGGAAGATGAGAAAACTAAGCTTTAAAATGATGTACAACTTGCTTACAGTTCAAAGCTGGTGAGAAGCAGATTCAAATCCACTCTCTTCTATCTAGCTTAAAAACAATGTTATACTGTTTACATACAGGATTAGACTGGTGATGTAAATGTGCAAAGTGGGTTGGATTTAAGAAAATTGAGAGAAATATGCATGTTCTACTTAAAGACAATCAGAATCAAACTTTTAAAAACTGCTAACCAAGAAAACAACAGAAAAGCCACGTTTGCAGAGTGGATTTACTGTTTACAAGTTTTATTTGAATAAGGCACTGCATGCAATCCGAGTGGGAAATGTAGATCCATCTCTCCTGCGTTTTCTATGATGGGCTGCTGTTAGCTGGTGAGGCCAGTCTGAACCCTCCACCCAGGAAGGGGAGAGCATGCTATGCAGAGGTTGTGAGAGCAAAGAGGTTGCCCAGGGATCCAGCTTAGGTGACACCCCTAAAAACAACCAGAGCTGGGATGTCAGCCAACAGGCCTCAACGGAGAGAACAAGGTACAGTGACAGCCTGGTGTGTAGCAAGAGATCTGGGGGCCCTGGCAAAGAGACTGTCAGGAAAGTATAGGGACACACAGGTCACTGATTCCAGAGAAAAGTACAGGTGGCCCCAGAGAGGCCAGCAGGTGATGGAGAAGGTGTGGGGAGGATGTTATGGAGAAGGATCCCCAAAATCAACTCTGAGGTGGAGTGTTCAAGACTGGCCTTTGCTTTCTGGAGGCCAGGGGAGTGGATGCAGGCCCTTTCTGGGGGTACCAGTTGGGACTTAGACTTAGGAGAAAAAAAACAGATCTCTGGAAGTTGTATTTGAGATCTTGCCCTGGGCTAGAGAGGTCCCTATCCCAATCCTTACAGTGTAGAGGGATGTATGAGTGTCACAAACACACGCACACACTTTACAATTTACATAAGAGCACATGGTAGCCTATGTAACTTGAGATACAGCTGTTGGAGCTGGTCTGTCACAACCTGCAACCCTGAACATCAGCTCTCAGGGCCATCACCATTCAGACCCCAGGGAAACGCTTCTCCTTGCTTCCTCCTCTACATCCTGGAAACACAAGTCATTTCCTTCAGGTGTATGGGTGTATGGCTGTTGTCACTAGAGTAAGACTAGGGAGAATTGGAGCAGTGGAAGTACTCAAGTAACAGAAAAGACAAATTAGTGTGTCAACTCCTTTCTCTCAAGCAACCTGAGTGTAGCAAATTCTGCCATAATACAGTGCAATTTTTTAGAAATGCCACATATCTTATTATTTTTATTATTTTTTGGCTTCTCTTCATGGTTCATCTTGTGGTTCTGGAGATATATTCAGAATTAATACGGTATTGACAACTGTTACGTATAATGAATGGTGAATATTTTGCAATACTAGATATTTTATATTACTCAAATTTGTATATATGTAGCTCTAGACTTAACAAACTTCTGATATAATGTCAGTAACAATGGATTATTGACATAGTCAATTAAATGCTCAAATTGCAAAATAACCTTATTTTATAAAATGTTTATGAAGGTATAATTATATTTTCAAAAATTTTAATCAAAAATTAGGATGATTTAAATAATTTTTAAAATAGTTGATATTCTCTAATTACAATGTATGTTTTACATTTTAAATTTGCAGCAAAATGGAGTACCTAGAGATTGTCATACTGAGTGAAGTAAGTCAGACAGAGAAGGAGAAATATCGGATGACATCCCTTGTATGTGGAATCTAAGAAGAAATGATACAAATAAACTTACAAAACAGGAAGACTCACAGCTTTAGAGAATGAACTTAGATTGCTGAGAGGAAGGATGGGAGGAAACGAGAGTTAGGGTATTTGTGATGGACGTGTACACACTGCTATATTTTAAATTGGTAACTGACAAGGACCTACTCTACAGCACATGGAACTCTACTCAACGTTACGTGGCAAGCTGGATGGGAGGGGAGTTCAGTGGAGAATGGGTATATGCACATGTATGCCTGAGTCCCTTCGCTGTTCACCTGAAACTGTCACAACTATAGTTAACAATTGTTAACTAGCTATACAAATACAATGCAAAATAAAAAGTTAAAAAAATAAATTTAACAGATAACTGATATTTATAATTATTTGAGAAATTAATATTACAAGTTTTAGACTCAATTTGCACTCTAAGTGAAAATGTATTCCAGTTTTATACATGCTGAATACAATTTATATTTTATTTTTTGCAATCTGGACCCATTTTACCCTCACAACAGGCCTGTGAGGTGAACCTTGCCATTATCCTAATTTGTGCCAATTGAACACAAATTACATAAAATTCTTGATTATATGAACATACATAGTGATTTCACTTAACTGAAGCAAGAGAAATAAATTTCATGGAATACATGTATAATAATTTATGAATTATTTATGTATTTATCACTTAGCCAAATGCCATCAGCCCATCAATAGTTCATCACACATAAGCAGTGATGATTAAAGTTGGTCAACCTTGATATATTATCTTTGATCATGTGAAACTATATGCATATATTTTAAAAATTTTGTTGTCATGATGGTGTAAATGTCAAGGTAAGAAGATGCAATATGTTATTTGCCAGTTTGTTAATTTTATTTGTAACTTTTTAAAAAGATTTTTTTGAAGTGGACCATTTTAAAGTCTCAATTCATTATAATATTGCTTCTGTTTTTATGTTTCAGATTTGTAACCAAAAGTCATATGGGAGCTAAGATCCCATAAGTTTGACCATAAGTTTGACCATAAGATCCCATAAGTTTGACCACAGGTCAAACTTATATCTTCCTGCATTTGAAGGGGAAGTTTAGCTATTGGACCACCAGGGTTATTTGTAATTTTTAAATATTTAGACATGATATGTGGGCTTAGTGGGTTGAATTGTAGCCCCCCAAAATATGTCCAAGTCCTAATCCTTGGAATGAGGGAATATGAACTTATATGGGAAAAGGGTCTTTGCAGATCTAATTAAGGGAATGGTCTTGAGATAAGATCATTCTGGATTAACAATTGGGCCATAAGTCCAAGGACGGGCGTCCTTATAAGAGAGGAGAAGACATAGAAACACAGGGGAGCAGACCATATGCTGGCAGAGGCTGCCCTAAGCCCAGGACACCTGGCTCTCCTGGAAGCTGGAAGAGGTAGTAGGGATTCTCTGCTAATGTTTTCAGAGGGAACAGGACTTTGGTGACACCTTGATTTCAGATTTCTTGGATCCAGAACTGAGTGAGAATAGATTCTTTTTGTTTAGAGCCCCCAGATTGGTGGTAGTTTGTTCTGACAGCTGTTCCATCTGTACTTTTGTCCTGGGCCCTGCAAATACTAGAAGTGGGCCTGGCTGCTGGGTAAGCCAGGCACGAGGGGCAATACCAGCGCCCAGGTTTCAAGTCTGGCCCCTGTTCCAGGCCCCCATGCCTTTTGTGAAGTACTGGGAGCTCCCTGGAGGCAAGTAGGTCTTGGTCTTCTTTATCCCTGTACGTTTTAGCTAGGCACTCTGTATGAGTTAATGAATGAATGAACAAATGAATGTTGGTCATTAGAGTGTAGGCTCCTGGGCCAGGCTTGGCTGAATTAAAATTCGGTTACTATCGGCCGTGTGACTGGGGCGAGGTTATATAACGTGACTCAGTTCCAAAGTCTCAGTTCATCCTTTGTAAATAGGAATAATAATGCCATTTGCAGCAACATAGATGGCCCTATAGACTGTCATACTGAGTGAAGTAAGTCAGACACAGAAAGACAAATATCACATGATATTGCTTATATGTGAAATCTAAAAAAAGGGTACAAATCAAATTTGTTTATTTACAAAACAAATGTAGAGTCATGGATGTAGAAAACAAACTTATGGTTTATGCACTACTGTATATAAAATAGATAATTAATAAGAACCTGCTCTATAGCACAGGGAACTCAGTACTCTGTAGTAGCCTATATGGGAAAAGAATATTATAAAAAACGGGATTCACTTTGCTGTGAACACAGCATTGTAAATCGACTATACTCCAATAAAAGCTTTTCGAAAAAAGAAAAAAATTTCACTGACTTCACATGAGTGTTACAAGAATCAAATGAGTCAATCTATATAAAGCAACCAACATATAATGAGCACTAAATAAATAGTATCTGCCATCATCATCATTAATATTTTATAATGTCCCACCTTAAGGCATTCACATTCTTCCCCCAGCTTCTTCCTACCAATGGTTCTGGTCTCAGCTTAAACCTCATTTCAAGGTTGTCTTCCCTGACCTCTGGGTTTAGATCAGGTATATGCGCCAGGATTTCTGTCCATATTTCCTGAAAGTCTGTGAGCTCTGGAAAGGTAGAGATTTTTGTTGTTTTGAGCACTAATATAATGCTGTATCTAGCAAAGGACCTGACACCTAGTAAACAAAGTTATTGAATGAAAGGTTCAATCTAGTTCAAGATCTGATGGGAGGAAGTCTCGAAGGGAGAAGATGCTGTCTCTGGGAAGAAGATTAATTTGATTCAATTTCTTTACAGGTCATTTTGGACCTCTCTCACCTCCATCAGATTTGAAAACTGAATTCAGGCTTTTTCATCTCTCATAGTTTCCCAGCAACCTGACACTGGTTTTGGTGAGGTGTAAGATATGTGATCCAGGATACTCGGGATGTACGTGGGCTCTGTTTTGAGTGTGAACTGTTTGAGCCTGGCCATGATCTCATCCTGACCCCCAGGGCATTCATGTCAGTGCCTGGCAGGGGTTCTGCTACAGAACTGGTGCCTGTTTGGACTGGAAATAAAAACCCCTGTATTTGACTTACAAAGTGGTTTATACCCATTAGTAGTGCTCCCTGCCAGAAGCCAAAATAAATGAAATATAGCATCAATATGGCCGGGGTCCTAGATCTAAGTTGGGCCCCTTAGGACCTTGTCAGGGACTAAGACGGGGTGGTCATGATACACTTATGATTAGATGACTGGACGGTGTTTGTGAGACACTAGATAGGCCACAGTATGCAGAGGTCTGTACTGTTACATTTCGGGAATTGATGCCAGGGACGTGGTCCCCTCCCTTCTGGACCCACCTTCTTACCTAATCAGAAATTATGATCTGCTTTGCCTACTCCGGTGAGCGCTGGACATCAGCCATCTGCTGCAGGACACCGCTGCAGAGCTAGGCTGGGAGCCACTGGCTTTCTTTCCTTGCTACCAAGCCAGCAAAGGCAAGCTGCATGCATACACCATCAAGCAGTAATTGGGGGCTGGGGCAGCTGGATTGCAGATTTCAGGGCAGATTTCAGAATCTAAACTGAGATGGAGTTTGCATGTCCACATCTTGAAACAGTAATTATTCAGATACAAGTGAACTTACAAAATGGGCTTCCCTGGTGACTCAGTGGTAAAAAAAATTTGCCTGCCAATGCAGGAGATGCAGGAGAGGTGGGTTCAATCTCCAGGTTGAAACGATACCCTGGAGGAGGAAATGACAGTATTCTTGCCTGGAGAATCCCATGGACAGAGAAACTTGGTGGGCTACAGTTCACAGGGTCGCAAACAGTCAGACATGACAGTGATTGAGCACATTTGCACGAACTTAAAACAGAAAGAGACTCACAGATTTAGAGAATGAACTTATGATTGCCTATACACGATTCTATATTTAAGGTGGATAACCAACAAGGATCTACTGTATAGCACATGGAACTCTGCTCAATGTTATATGGCAGTCTGGATGGGAGGGGAGTTTGGGAGAGAATGGATACATGTATATGTATGATTGAGTCCCTTCACTGTTCACCCGAAACTATCACAACGTTGTTAATCAGCTATACTCCCAAACAAAATAAAAAGTTAAAAAACAATGCAAAAAAAAATCATTTAGACGCCTGCTTATCTTGGCCGATTTAGAACTTTTTTCACAGAGACTTGAAGATTTGTACAAAGATGGATTCAGAGGGATGAGACCTGCATTCCTCCCCCTTCTCCTAGATCTCCTAGCGTGATAGATAACATGTTCTTTAATATCTCATCCCATTTTAATATTTTATTATTATATGTTATTTAGTCCTGTGATCTGGAACCTAGTAGAGTATGGCACATAGTATGCCCTTAACAAGAATGTGCATTGAGTAATTTTTGCACTGTGTACTATGCTAAGCACTTTACAAACATGATCATCTCAGGGCACCCTCACAAACACATAGGAAATGGGGGCTCAGACGGATTACATTACCAGTCCAAGCTCACTCTGCCATGAAGGGACAGAAAAGCAACTTGAAATCAGTTATTTCTGGCTCTGAAGTTCATGGTTTTTTTTTACCACCAAACTGAGCTTTCTTTCAATAAACAGCCTGAATAAGAGCATGAATGTTTCTTCTTAAGCTAACCTAGATTTTTTGGTGAACTAATAGATTTACATGGACAATTGCCTTGATTGATTCCTTTGGATTATCCAGGGACTGGTCTAGACAAGCGTCACTGAAAAGCAGGAAGTGCACCATAGATACTGAGTATATTCTGCTGTAACATCTCCCGAACTTCCCAACAGGAACAGTGACTAAAAATTTCCTTCTTGGCCCTTCTGGGAAATATAATACCTTCAAGCCACTCTTTCATCATACCAGCAATTAACAGTGTCCTGTTCTCTTCATCTGGGAGCATGACTCATAAGAAAGAAAATAAATGGAGGCATTGATTTTTCTGAAGCAGGACCCCAGTCTGGTCTGAAGGGCAGGGTTTGGCCTATTCAGTTTCCTTTATGCTGAGCCTGGCATGAGACCCCCTCCTAAGTTCTTCCACGGTGCTCAGATAAGCCATAGAGAAGGAATCAGCTTTGATGTAAGTTAAGTGAAGCAACAGGCAGGACCAACCTTCAGTGAAGGTCTCTGCAAAGCTAATAAGGAAAGAAGGTGGATTGGGCCTCAGAACACAAAATGGGTCACCACAGACTGGTGTGGCCAGAGCAGCAGAGCAGGAATTCCTCCAGGGGTGTTGATCTGAAGATAGAAATGATCTGATCACTGACTTGTGTCATCAGGAACCTGGATTTCCCTCATTGTAACAGACTTGGGCCCGAATGTGTGTACACACCTGACTAGGATGGACACTTGGTGCATTTCCCTCTCAGCATCACTCTCCCTTCTTGGGACAAATGAAACCTTGGTTGCATTGAGGGGTATTAATCCTTGCCTCTGTTCAGCTCAAGATCTTCTGACAATGGAGGTCACCCCCTAGAGTAGAACACAAGACATGATCAGATCATTTGGGGAGGGACACTCTTTCCCCTACTCCGTGTGTGCATGCTAAGTTGCTTCAGTCGTGTCTGACTCTTTGCCACCCTATGGACTGTAGCCCACCAGACTCCTCTGTCTATGGGATTCTCCAGGCAATAATATTGGAATGGGCTGCCATTTTCTTCTCCAGGGGCTCTTCCCAACCCAGGGATTGAATCTGAAGCCCCTGCACTGGCAGGCAGGTTCCTTACAACTAGGGCTACCTGGGAAGTCTGTGCTACCCCACCCCAACCTCTATTGTTTACAGAGATGAACCCATAACCCAGGTCCTGCCAGATAGGATCAATGGACTCTCACCCAGGTTTCGGGGTTGCCCTCTAGGGGAGGTGGACTCCCCCAGTGAGTGAATTACTGTGATATACAAGATTGAAATTGCTATAGGGGACCCAATATAGAGCCTGGATTTGGAGGCAACCCTGAGGCAGCAAAGTTGTGAGACAAATTTGGGATATTGTTTAAACCCTAAATTGTACCCCATCCAGGGGCATTTAGGGGATGCCAGCAAACAAATTTGCTTTTATTTATGCTGATGTGGATGAAGTTCTATGTGACTTTCACTGAAAGAGAGTTGACTGATTCACTGACCTTTTGCTGCTAGTCTGCTCCCCTTTCCCATGGGCCGAGTTCCTTTAACAGGCGGGTTGGGATAGCATAAAAACTGAGCTACGAAATATGTTTGGGGTGAACTGCTATGGACGTTCACTTTATGGGAAAAGGCCTACCTCATCCATTTTGTCCAAAATATTATCCCTTTGGTTCCTTTGATAATTTCTTTTTAAAGGTTAATACTGCCTCTGACATCCTGTGTCTCCATATCCATGGTGGTGCCATTTAATGACAGCCAGCATGGCATTTTATATTCCAGTGCTATGCCACACACAGTCTCTTTGGTCATGTCCAGCTCTTTTTGTGACTCCATGGACTGTAGCCCACCAGGCTCCTCTGTCCATGGGATTTTCCCAGCAAGAATACCAGAACGCCATTTCCTTCTCCAGGGGATCTTCCCAACCTGGGGATCGAATCCACATCTCCTGTGTCTCCTGCATTGCAGGTCAGTCCTTCACCTGCTAAGCCACTGGGGAAGACCTTCTATTTCAGGGTAGATGCTTAATCACTTTTTAAAATTGAGATATAGGTAGATGATTAGGATTGAGATTATTTACTTTCCCCAAGTTTGTTTTGTGGGATGTATGTGTTTGGTCTGGTGCCCCTGCTGCCTGTGGGAAAAGGTCACTGGGGTGTCCCTCTCTGAGAAGTATCTTTTTTTCAGAGAAGGATTTCTGATCCAGGTAGTTGTTTATAAATCCATAAATTTGAAATTTCTGAGGTTACTGGGTGAAAACATATCTCCCTATGACTAATATCAAAAGCTCTCTTTTTATACTTGTCAGCGGTGGCACATGAACAGTTCTGTTGGTGATTGAGGGTTTGGTGGTGGTACTGAATTCAGAAGGAAATGAGGAAAATTCTGTAATGTGGAGAGTATTTGTGTGTGGGTGGGGAGGTACAAGGCCTTTTAGGAATGTCAGCTCCCAGGTTCTAGGTCTGGTTTGGTATCTGCTTTGGTCCCATTGCACAGATGTGTATCATGAAGTCAAAAAGTTCTACAGTTTCAGAAGTCACCCTGGTCTCTGGAGTCATAATATTACCCAGGAACCAAGAGGAGTCATGAATGCTGGGTGATTGTTTGGGATGATCTACATCTTGTTACTCAAAGTGAGGTCCACAGACCAGATCCATCATCAACACCCTCATTAGAAATGCAGGATCTTAGGTCTCCCCCAGACCTTACTGGACCAGAATCCCCAGGTGATTTGTAAAGCACAATAAGGTTTGAGAAGTGCTGGTCTATACCCACTGACTCCCATGCTTCACTCAAGTCAGCATTTAATGAGCACCCTCTGTGCTCCAGGCATTGTGCTGAATATTGGATATAATGATGAATAATGCACAGTCTTTTCTAATAGTTTGCTCACAGCTTATTTACTTCTTAATTCTTTCTCTAGTCTCTCTCCAACACTCTGCATTCCAGCTTTTGCCCTATCTCTTCATTTAAATACTTCCTTTAAAGTCCACTAATGACCTGCTTGTTGTCAAATTCAATTTTTTCCTCTCTTTAGCATTTAATGCTTCTGACCAACACCTACCACTTAAAAGCTGTCCTTTCTTGGTTTTGCTGATGTTACACCATCTTTGTTTTACTTTTCTCTCACTCCTTCCTCTTGCCTCATTTACTAACTTGTCTTCTTTCCCAGGTTTCCCTCCCACCTCACTTCTTACTCTCTCACCAGGTTATCTGATGACATGAGTTTCTTTTATTATAGCATCCTTGGCCCTCTAGGAATCCCAGGACTGTCGATATGAAAGGGGGATCTTGGATATCTCCTTCCTATAATCTCTTTTTGAAAAAGTTTCAATTGCTTTCAATAGGAATTTAAATTTGAAAAATGTCCTGAAATGAAATGTGTAGATTTTTGTAAGCATCACTGCTGTGACAAATGATCACAACCTTGGTGGCTTAAAACTAATTTATTATCTTAACCATTCTACAGGTCAGAAATCTGATGTGGTCTCATGGGGCTAAACTCAAGGTGTCAGGAGTGCTGTGTTCTTTTCTGGAGACTCTAGGGGAGAATTTGTTCCCTTGCCATTTCCAGCTTCTAGAGGATGTCTGCATTTTTTTGGCTCATTGCTCCTCCTCCATCTTTCAAGCCAGCAATAGCAAGGTAAGTCCTCCTCATACTGCCACGCTCTGGTTTACTGCAGCCTGCAAAGTTTCCATGCTTTTAAGAATTTGTGTGATTGGGTCAGACTCACCTGGATAAATTAGGATAATCTTCCATCTTAAGGTTCTTAGCCTTAATCACATTGCAGAGTCCTTGTTATGTAAGGTAACATGGTCACCTTAGGTGCCAGGGATGAGAGCTTCTTTGGGAGTCTATTATTCTGCCAACACACTGAGCCTGAGGACAGCAACGGTTAGAGAAAGGAGAATGGGAGAGTGGCATGTTCCCTGCATGCCTGTATGGTTTCCAGATGAGTTAACAAGACACCTCAGCACGTGCATTGGAAAAGGGGGCTGGAAATGAGAAAAAGGGATGGGCTAAGGCACGGAACACAGGAATCTCAGGCACGGAACACAGTGATCTGATGGCTACAAAGTCTATCCCCTGTCATATGACAGAACAGCACTTTGCACCCATCAAGTTCAAAATTAAACTCATTGTCTCCCTCCTGTCAGTTTTCCTGTGTCTCTGAATGAGATCACTACTTAACTTGTTATTCAAGGCATAAATATTCAGTCATTCTGATTTCTTCTTCCCCATCCACATATAAACAGGTCATGGACTCCTGTCAAGTCTTCTTTGCCTGTATTTCTTAAATACAGTATACAGTTTCTTCAGTACAGACCTAGTTCAGGTACCCACCTTCCACCAAGACCAGAGGTAAGCCTCAATCCAGCTTTCTTACCTCTGTAACTGATTTCAGTTCATCTTCCTCTCTGAGGTCAGGTGATTTTCCACTGGTCTCTTAAGAACCACATCAAATACTTTGAATCCTTCCCACTGCCTTGAGAATCAAGTCTAAACTTGGCATGGTTTTCAAAGCCAGTTTGGCAACAACTTCCATATTTTGCCTTGTTTTTACCTGATTTCATCCTGTTCTTTATACTCCAGCCTAACCAAATTTTTGCTTTTCTTCAACTATGACCTTTCGTTCTTTCATATTTTCGCAAATGCTACTCCCTCCATCTGATCCTACCTCCCAATCCCACAGGACTCAGATCAGCCATTGCCCCCCTTCACCCTCCTGGTAGACTAGACTATAGGCGTTCACCTTGTTTTGCATACATCACTACTATAGCATCTGTCATACTGCCTCGTACTTGTTTGTGTGTCTCCCCTTCTACACTCATCAGGCAGTATTGGTAGGGTTCTTCTCTGTCACCATGGAACTTTATTCACATATTTTGAATCATATAAAGATTTATTGGGGCTTACAGCTATGCCTATTTCTTCACTAGGCCATATCATTCTTTAGAATGATGAGACATCTACACAACATGTACTGCTATTGCTCTGCACAGTGCATGGTGTACTCTAGGTGCTCATGAAGAAATGCTCATGGAGAAATGAATGCTATTTCCTTATCTAAATCTGAGAGCTAAGAAATGAAAGCACTACTTACCCACCCAAGGGAGAAAGACTCACTCTACACTCGCAATCCTGAAAACCTATCGTCCTTGGTCATGAAGATTTTTGCATGCCTCTCTCTGTGCCAAGAAAGATGTAAATGTTGGTTTAAGGGAGGATGAAGGGTCAGCCTAAAAGTGGTGGTCTTTGGGGTCTCTGCCTAACTTAGAGTTCTAGAGAGTTATGCTTCTAGGAGAAGCTGATATTGGTTTCTGGTTACTCCTGCTCAGAAGTAATCTGGGATGAATCCTCTATGTCCCCTGCAGTTTTCTATTTGGATGCCCTTAACTTTAATTGCCTTTTGTTCATTTAGTTGATCAATAGTATCTCTTGAGTGCCAAGGCCCATGCAAGGCCAAGCAGAGAAGGGAAGGGAATCAGAGAGGATTCTGACCTTATGGATCAAGGCTACAAGAGGGGAAGACTGTACACAAGAGGTAGCTATGATGAAATGTCATCAAGGTTAACACTGTGCTAGAGAATAAATGGAACTGTGGGGGTCCAGGAGGACTTGGGGTATAATCTGAAGGCAGCTAAGAGCCACTGGAAGATTATAAATAGTATGGTGACATATTGTGGTCAGATGAAGACTGAGGGAAGCTTAGCAATGAGTTGGTATTTCATTTATGCTGGGAAGTGGGGGGTTGGGTTTTATAGCTGGGGAGGTAGTAAGGGCAGGATATTCCAGGAGGAAAGAATGAGAAGAGGAAACATCTAGATGTGGGAAGGCAAGACACTGTGTTAAGAGAACAGCTAATTTCTTATGGGAATTTGCTGCAACCCTTTCACAACCAGTGTAGAAGCCACCCAGATGTGCCCATGGAGCAATAGCACAGTTTTTTTCCAGTTACATGGTCTATACCTTGAGGGGTTCCTCCCAGGTGAATTTACTGAAGGTGACTCTTACCTAGAGAATTGAGAACTTTTGGTTCTGTGCAATATGCTTTGTATGCTGCTCTGTCACCACAGCATTCTGCTTCTCTAGGCCTGGCTTCCCTGGAGGTAGCCCAATAATGGTGATACATTTATCTCATGCTTAAGTTCCAGGTTCCAGCATCTGTACAACCAAGGGTTCTATTTTCATCCAAATGCCTTGACTGCTTGGGAGAGTCAATTTTAGGAGAAGGAAAACTTCTCATGAAGATGCCATGTAGTTGGTACAGGATTTCTGATTTGCAAATCCTCTGATGATCATGAGGCCCATTTATGGTAAGTATCTTCATTTCAGAAGTCACCCCACGCTTTCATTATTCATACATATAGTGCCTCTCTCTCTTCTGTTCCAGGAGCCATGGTGCTGGCTCAGGGATGTATTCCAGACAGAACTCAGACCTGCCAGATACCCAACTAGCAAAGAGAGATGATGAGCTTTCTGGAGGTTTTAACCAAGGGCCTGGCTGATGAAGACACTGTGGCTAGCAAATGAGGAGAAGGCAGGAGGAAATCCCAAATTTTCAGCACAAGGGGACAGACGGTGGTTGTTTTTGTTCAGTCATTAAGCTGTGTCCAGCTCTTGGTGATCCCATGGACTGCAGCACTCCGGGCTTCCCTGTCCTTCACTATCTCCACAATTTGCTCAAATTCATGTCCATTAAATCAATAATGCCAACCAATCATCTCAGCCTGTGTCAGCCCTTCTTATCCTACCCTCAATCCTTTCAAACATCAGGGTCCTTTCCAATGAGTTGGCACTTCACATCAGGTGGCCAAAGTATTGGAGCTTTAGCTTCAGCATCAGTCCTTCCAATGAATAGCCAGGATTGATTTTCTTTAGGATTGACTGGTTTGATCTCCTCACTGTCCAAAGGACTCTCAAGAGTCTTCTCCAGCGCCACAGTTCAAAAGCATCAGTTCTTTAGCACTCAGCTTTCTTTCTGGTTCAACTCTTAGATTCATACATGACTACTGGAAAAACCATAGCTTTGACTATGTGGACCTTTGTTGGCAAATGTTTCCACTTTTTAATAATTTAATATGCTGTCTAGGTTTATCATAGCTTTTCTTCCAAGGAGCAAGCATCTTTTAATTTCATGGCTGCAGTCATCATCCACAGTTATTTTGGAGCCCAAGAAAATAAAGTCTGTCACTGTTTCCATTGTTTCCCCATCTATTTGCCATGAAGTGATGGGACCGGATGCCATGATTTTTGTTTTCTGAATATTGAGTTTTAAGCCAACTTTTTCACTCTCCTCTTTTACTTTCATCAAGAGGCTTTTTAGTTCCTCTTCACTTTCTGCCATAAGGGTGGTGTCATCTGCATATCTGAGGTTATTGGTATTTCTCCTGGCAAACTTTATTCCAGCTTGTGTTTCATCCAGCCCAGCATTTCACATGATGTACTCTGTATATAAGTTAAATAAGCAGGGTGATAATATACAGCCTTGATGTATTCTTTTTGCAATTTGGAACCAGTGTGTTGTTCCATGTCTGCTTCTAACTGCTGCTTTTTGACCTGCATACAGGTTTCTCACAAGGCAGGTAAGGTGGTCTGGTATTCCTATCTCTGGAAAAATTTTCCATAATTTGTTGTGATTCACACAGTCAAAGGCCTCAGTGTAGTCAGTGAAACAGAAGTAGATGTTTATCTGGAATTCTCTTGCTTTTTCTATGATTCAGTGGATGTTGGTAGTTTGATCTCTAGCTCCTCTGCCTTTTCCAAATCCAGCTTGAGCATCTGGAAGTTCTTGGTTAATGTACTGTTGAAGTCTGAATTGGAGAATTTTGAGCATTACTTTGCTAGCATGTGAAATGAGTGCAATTGTGTGATAGTTTGAACATTCTTTGGCATTGCCCTTCTTTCGGATTGGAATGAACACTGACCTTTTCCAGTCCTGTGGCCACTGCTGAGTTTTCCATATTTGCTGGCATATTGTGTGCAGCAGTTTAATAGCATCATCTTTTAGGATTTTACATAGCTCAGCTGGACTTTCATCACTTTCACTAGCCTTGTTTGTAGTTATGCTTCCTAAGGCCCACTTGACTTCACACTCCAAGATGTCTGGATCTAGGTGAGTGTTCACTCCATTGTGGTTATCTGGGTCATGAAGATCTTTTTTGTAAAGTTCTTTTGTGTATTCTTGCCACCTCTTCTTAATATCTTCTGCTTCTGTTAGGTCCCTGCCATTTCTGTCCTTTTTGTGCCCATCTTTGAATGAAATGTTCCCTTGATATCTCTAATTTTCTTGAAGAGATCTCTAGCCTTTCCCATTCTATTGTTTCCTCTAATTCTTTGCACTGATCACTGAGGAAGGCTTTCTTATCTCTCCTTGCTATTCTTTGGAACTCTGCATTCAGAGGGATATATCTTTCCTTTTCTCCTTTGCCTTTAGCTTCTCTTCTTTTCTCAGCTATTCATAAGGCCTCCTCAGGCAGCCATTTCCCTTTTTGCATTTCTTTTTCTTGGAGATGGTTTTGATCACTGCTTCTTGTATGATGTCATGTACTTCTGTCCGCAATTCTTCAGGCATTCTGTCTATCAGATCTAATCTCTTGAATCTATTTTTCACTTTCACTGTATACTTGTAAGGCATTTTATTTAGGTCATACCTGAATGGTCTAGTGGTTTTCCCTATTTTCTTTAATTTAAGTCTGAATTTTGCAATAAGGAGTTCATGATCTGAGCCACAGTCAAACCCTGGTCTTGTTTTTGCTGAACATATAGGGCTTCTCCATCTTCGAATGCAAGGATTATAATCAATCTGATTTCAACATTGACCATCTGGTGATGTCCATGTGTAGTCATATCTCGCATTGTTGGAAGAGATTGTTTGCTATAATCAGTGCACTCTCTTGGCAAAACTCTGTTAGCCTTTGCCCTGCTTCATTTTGAATTAAAAGGCCAGACTTACTATAGAGTAAGAATAATGGATTAAAGATCTCAACGTAAGACCAGAAACTATAAAACTCCTAGAGGAGAACATAGGCAAAACACTCTCCGACATACATCACAGCAGGATCCTCTATGATCCACCTCCCAGAATATTGGAAATAAAAGCAAAAATAAACAAATGGGACCTAATTAAACTTAAAAGCTTCTGCACAACAAAGGAAACTATAAACAAGGTGAAAAGGCAGCCTTCAGAATGGGAGAAAATAATAGCAAATGAAGCAACCGACAAACAACTAATCTCAAAAATATACAAGCAACTCCTACAGCTCAACTCCAGAAAAATAAATGACCCAATCAAAAAATGGGCCAAAGAACTAAATAGACATTTCTCCAAAGAAGACATACAGATGGTTAACAAACACATGAAAAGATGCTCAACATCACTCATTATCAGAGAAATGCAAATCAAAACCACTATGAGGTACCATTTCACGCCAGTCAGAATGGCTGCAATCCATAAGTCTACAAGCAATAAATGCTGGAGAGGGTGTGGAGAAAAGGGAACTCTCTTACACTGTTGGTGGGAATGCAAACTAGTACAGCCACTATGGAGAACAGTGTGGAGATTCCTTAAAAAACTGGAAATAGAACTGCCTTATGATCCAGCAATTCCACTGCTGGGCATACACATTGAGGGAACCAGAATGGAAAGAGACACGTGTACCCCAATGTTCATAGTAGCACTGTTTATAATAGCCAGGACATGGAAGCAACCTAGATGCCCATCAGCAGATGAATGGATAAGAAAGCTGTGGTACATATACACAATGGAGTATTACTCAGCCATTAAAAAGAATACATTTGAATCAGTTCTAATGAGATGGATGAAACTGGAACCTATTATACAGAGTGAAGTAAGCCAGAAAGAAAAACACCAATACAGTATACTAACACATATATATGGAATTTAGAAAGATGGTAACAATAACCCTGTGTACGAGACAGCAAAAGAGACACCGATGTATAGATCAGTCTTATGGACTCTGTAGGAGAGGGAGAGGGTGGGGAGATTTGGGAGAATAGCATTGAAACATGTATAATATCATGTATGAAATGAGTTGCCAGTCCAGGTTCGATGCACGGTACTGGATGCTTGGGGCTGGTGCACTGGGACGACCCAGAGGGAGGGTAGGGGAGGGAGGAGGGAGGAGGGTTCAGGATGGGGAATGCGGGTATACCTGTGGCAGATTCATTTTGATATTTGGAAAAACTAATACAATATTGTAAAGTTTAAAAATAAAATCAAATTAAAAAAAAAAGAATAATGGCTTATACTAAGAATGAAATGTCTGGCTTCAGCGGCATATTAGACATAATAGAACAAATAAATAATTAACTGGAAATAGGACAATAGATATATACAAACTGAAACAGAGAGAAAAAAAATGGTAAATATGAAAAAGAGAGTCTGAGCCATTTGGAGCAAGTGAAAAGTGCATCCCATGGGTATAAGTGAGATCCCAAAAAGAGAATGAGATTGAAGCAATATTTGAGGAAAGATGACCAAGACTTGTTAAAAGACATCAATCCATTTATCTAAGAATCTCTATAAACCCCACACAGATTAAAAGTATGTATATATAAAAGTATGCTTATGCACAAAATTATTATAAACTCAAGTCAGAAGAAAATCTGGATAAGCAATTAGAGGAAAGCAATGCAATAAAATAGGAAGATTACTTTTAAAAGAAATGATGAAAGAAGGTGACTGAAATGTCATCTTTCAGTGATGAAAGAAATTAAGTTCCAACACAGTATTATGTGCACAATAAATATAACCTCAAAAAAGGAACAAAGTCATTTAATAGAGACAAAAATTGAGCAAATATGTCATCAGAAGGTTCACATTAAAAGAAATAAATACTAAAGGAAGTTCTACAGCAGAAGGAAAATTATCTCATATAGAAACAGGTGAAATGGAGAGAAATAAAGAAGATTCAAAAGAATAAATAAGTGGGAAGACAGTGAATACAACTTAATAAAAAATACATCTTGGGTGGGTTTAATAGAAAAGTAAAAATTTAGTGCATTTTTCTGAAAATTGGCAAGCTGAATCTAAAATATATATATAAATGTAAAGAACCAGAAATAGCCAAAACAAGAAAAGTTGGAGTACTTCCACCACTAGCTAGCAAGATTTTCATGAAGCTAACATATTTAAGATTTCATGGAATGGTGCCAGTAAACACAAATAGATCAATGGTACAAAATAGAGAGACTAGAAACAGATTCATTCATATACAGTCACTTGATTTATGACAAAGGTGCAACTGTTGTTTCTGTGGGAAAATAGTTGCCTTATAAATTGCCAGATCAGTTGGATATCCATATAAGGTGAAAAAAGAACCCCCACCCTAATTTACACCATTTACCAAAAAAAAAAAAAAAATTCAGATAAATCATGAACCTAAATCTGAAAGACACAACAAGAAGCCTTCTCAAGGAGAAAACATAGAACATATTCACGACCTTGAGGCAGGCAAATCCTTCTGAAACAAAACACACTGAAAAAATTAACCATAAAGGAAAAAGTTAATAAATTTGACTTCATTAAAATTAAACACTTCTACTCATCTAAATGTATACTTTACAGCATGAAAAATAAGCCTTAGAGTGGGAAAAGATATTTTCAATATGCTTATCTGATAAGTGTAATATATCACATACAGACAGTATATGTGTAATTATACCACATATCTGATGTAAATGTATGTGCATATAATCAGTCATCTCTCAGTATCCATAAGAGATTGGTTCCAGGACCCACCATGGATTCCAAAATTTGGGATGCTTAAGCTCCATAATCAGCCTTTCATACCCACAGATTCCACATCTGCAAATTAACTAACTGCAGATCATAAATATAATATTACATGATCCATAGGCAGTCGGATCTGTGGATATGGAACCCATGAATATGAATATCTGACTGTAATTTTTTTAAGTCAGACCACTAAGCAAGAAGTAAGCGATAAATATGAACAGGATAGTCAGTATCCAAGAGGCTAACAAACCTGAAAAGTTGCTCAGCATTAGTAGTGGGTAGAAAATGCAAATTAAAGTCACAATGAGTTGATACTCTATTCCCATCAGAATGGCAAAAAATGACAAGGACTGACAATGCCAAGTGTTGGCAAGGATGTGGAGCAACTGGAACTCTCACAAGCTTCTATTGGAAGTATATGGAAGTATGTGTTGTTACAACTATTTTGCAGAAATGTTTGTCAATATACACTAAAGCAGAATATATTCATGACAGTAATTTAACTTCTATGAATTTAACAGAAATTGGATATGTACATTTGATAAATGACTGATAGAGGGCAAAAGAGAAACTTTTAGAGTCCTGTTATGGTATGTCTTCATCATGGTGGTAGATGTATGTGTGTTCACTCTATAAAAATTGGTCAGCTCTATTCTTATGATTTTTCTCTGTTATAATTTAGTAAGTCATACTTCAAAAAAGTTTTACTTCGAGACAAAGAACTAGCACCCAAAGTCTTATATGCATTAAAAACAACAAAACAAAACTCAAAACTACTCACTTGTGGAATTCAGATGACTAGAAGCTAGAGAGATGACACAAAACAGACTCATCCACGTTTAGTCATTTGATTTATGACAAAGGTATAACTGTGGTTTCTGTGTGAGAAGTCATGATCTTTTCAGTTAAAATTGCAAAACTGGGGTAAAAAAGCATAGGATGATATTTAGGGCCAGAGCTTTCCTCAGGTCTTATCTATCACCCAGACATTATGGGGAGAAGGCAATGGCACCCCACTCCAGTGCTCTTGCCTGGAAAATCCCATGGATGGAGGAGCCTGGTAGGCTGCAGTCCATGGGGTCGCTAAGAGTCAGACCTGACCGAGCGACTTCACTTTCACTTTTCACTTTCATGCGTTGGAGAAGGAAATGGCAACCCACTCCAGTGTTCTTGCCTGGAGGATCCCAGGGACAGGGGAGCCTGGTGGGCTGCCATCTATGGGGT
Source organism: Bos indicus x Bos taurus (assembly GCF_003369695.1). NCBI lineage: Eukaryota > Metazoa > Chordata > Mammalia > Artiodactyla > Bovidae > Bos > Bos indicus x Bos taurus. Next base: position 133,253,819 of record NC_040076.1, read on the forward strand.
CGCACAGAGTCGGACACGACTGAAGTGACTTAGCAGCAGCAGCAGCAGACATTATGATTTTCCAAAGCCTCAATCTATAACCTTCTGGGGGAACAAAAGACCAGGGTTGTTAAGGGAAAGGACCATCCAATTGATAAGAACTGCACCAAAAAATGTCTTAATGACCCAGATAACCACAATGTTGTGGTCACTCAACTAGAGCCAGACATCCTGGAGTGTGACATCAAATGGACCTTAGGAAGCATTACTATGAACAAAGCTAGTGGAGGTGATGGAATTCCAGCTGAGCTACTTCAAATCCTAAAATATGCTGCTGTGAAAAAAAAGCTATGGCAAACCAAGATAGCATATTAAAAAGCAGAGACATTAGTTTGCTGACAAAGGTCCAGATAGTCAAAGCTATAGTTTTTCCAGTAGTCATGTATGGATGTGAGAGCTGGACCATAAAGAAGGCTGACCACTGAAGACTTGATGCTTTTGAGCTGTTGTGTTTAAGACTCTTGAGAGTCCCTTGGACTGCAAGGAGATCAAACCCCTCAATCCTAAAGGAAATCAGTCTTGAATATTCATTGGAAGGACTGATGCTGAAAGTGAAACTCCAGTACTTTGGGCACCTGATGCAAAGAGCCGACTCATTAGAAAAGACCCTGATTCTGGGAAAGATTGAAGGCAGGAGGAGAAGGGGATGACAGAAGATGAGATGATTAGATGGAATCAGTGACCTGATGGAGATGAGTTTGAGTAAGCTCCGGGAGATGGTGAAAGACAGGGAAGCGTGGCGTGCTGCAGTCCAACAATAGCGTAAATCACTAAATCACTGTAGTTTTCAGTTTTAAATTTGTCATTTGATTCCTTTCTATAGGTTCTGGTAAAATTGTCCGTGTTACATCTATTTTCTTGATCATATTGACATCAATTATTCACAAATCTCCATTCACAATGTTCATATGCAGGTTTGCTTCACGTTTTTTTTTTTTCCTCTTGGTTTTGGTAATTTCATCCTGACTCTTGTCATGTCTGATTGTATTTTATGGAGTGATGGGAAATGTATGAAAATTTTTGTTTTATTTTACAAGTCAAATATTTTAGTGGTTTTGTTGGTGCTATTTTTCAACAGAAGATTCAGTGTTCTTCTGTCAGTAGTTAAGGGTAGATCACTTCTCTCTAATAATAGATAAAATGCTTCCAAGCTTAGTTACACACTTTGGAGGGCTCATCTATTTTCATTTGTTTTTAACTTGAAGGCAGAGCATTTTAGAGGACTCAACTGAAAACATGCATTGTTTATCAGGACTCTTTGGTGGGCTCTAAACTTTGACATAAACTAACACCAGTAAGGCAATGGCAACCCACTCCAGTACTCTTGCCTGGAAAATCCCATGGATGCAGGAGCCTGATAGGCTGCAGTCCATGGGGTCGCTAAGAGTTGGGCACGACTGAGCGACTTCACTTTCACTTTTCACTTTTATGCATTGGAGAAGGAAATGGCAACCCACTCTAGTATTCCTGCCTGGAGAATCCCAGGGACGGAGGAGCCTGGTGGGCTGCCGTCTATGGGGTCGCACAGAGTCGGACACGACTGAAGCGACTTAGCAGCAGTAACAGTAGCAGCAACACCAGTACACAAAAAAGCATTCTGTGTTATCCATCACAATAAGAGATGCTAACCATCCTTCAGCCTCCACACTGGCCATACTCCTCTGAGGATGGATAACCAATTACCATACATAGGAAACTCACCTGCTAATGGACCTATGTCCAAATATGGAAATTACATCTCTTCCTTCACTAACACAGTCTACTTTCATTCCTATATCCATCCACTTCTATGGAAATATATTTTCCTTCTCATCTAGGTACGGGGATGCTCTCCTTCTATCTCACCTCCATTTCATACCTGTTCCTGTGCTATAGTCTGTGAATAGATATTGAATATCACTTCATTTAGTCTTTCTCTGTGAGCATTAGTAGGTTCAAGGAATCACAGAGTTCTGTCTTCTAGATACATAGAGAATTTACCACTGAGGGATGTACTTGGGACCACAACAAAATCTGTTGTTATCATCCTCCTCCAAGAACTATTAGTACCAGTTCCATAATCTCCACCATTCTACACATCTTTCGTTATAGCAGTCACTAGTGAAAATCAAACCTTCCCAGGGCATCCACAATCTCCTATGTTCTCATCTTTGACTTATTTTGTACATCTCCTAATCTGGTCCACATCTCTTCCTCTGCTTCATTCCTTCTCTGTTTTCTGGCTCTGTAAAATTATACTGTCTTGTAGCCCCAAATTTTCTCAGAGCGTTTCTTGTATTTAGGAAACCAGGGAGTCTTCTCAGACATTGAGAAGCAAAAATACATCATACTTGAAAAATTTATTGGCATATAGTTGATTTACAATGTTGTTTTAGATTCAAGTGTGAGCAAAGTGAATCAGTCATATATACACATATATCCATGCTCTTTTAAAGATTCTTTTTCCATATAGGCCACTATAGAATGTTGGGTAGAGTTCCCTATGCTATACAGTAGGTTTTTACTAGTTATCTGGCCACAGGACTGGAAAAGGTCAGTTTTCATTCCAGTCCCAAAGAAGGCAATGCCAAAGAATGCTCAAGCTACCGCACAATTGCACTCATCTCACACGCTAGTAAAGTAATGCTCAAAATTCTCCAAGCCAGGCTTCAGCAATATGTGAACCATGAACTTCCTGATGTTCAAGCTGGTTTTAGAAAAGGCAGAGGAACCAGAGATCAAATTGCCAACATCCTCTGGATCCTGGAAAAAGCAAGAGAGTTTCAGAAAAACATCTATTTCTGCTTTATTGACTATGCCAAAGCCTTTGACTGTGTGGATCACAATAAACTGTGGAAAATTCTGAAAGAAATGGGAATACCAGACCACCTGATCTGCCTCTTGAGAAATCTGTATGCAGGTCAGGAAGCAACAGTTAGAACTGGACATGGAACAACAGATTGGTTCCAAATAGGAAAAGGAGTTCGTCAAGGCTGTATATTGTCACCCTGTTTATTTAACTTATATGCAGAGTACATCATGAGAAACACTGGACGGGAAGAAACACAAGCTGGAGTCAAGATTGCCGGGAGAAATATCAATAACCTCAGATATGCAGATGACACCACCCTTATGGCAGAAAGTGAAGAGGAACTCAAAAGCCTCTTGATGAAAGTGACAGAGGAGAGTGAAAAAGTTGGCTTAAAGCTCAACATTCATAAAACGAAGATCATGGCATCTGGTCCCACCACTTCATGGGAAATAGATGGGGAAACAGTGGAAACAGTGTCAGACTTTATTTTTCTGGGCTCCAAAATCACTGCAGATGGTGACTGCAGCCATGAAATTAAAAGACACTTACTCCTTGGAAGGAAAGTTATGACCAACCTAGACAGCATATTCAAAAGCAGAGACATTACTTTGCCAACAAAGCTTCGTCTAGTCAAGGCTATGGTTTTTCCTGTGGTCATGTATGGATGTAAGAGTTGGACTGTGAAGAAAGCTGAGCACCGAAGAATTGATGCTTTTGAACTGTGGTGTTGGAGAAGACTCTTGAGAGTCCCTTGGACTGCAAGGAGATCCAAGCAGTCCATTCTGAAGGAGATCAGCCCTGGGATTTCTTTGGAAGGAATGATGCTAAAGCTGAAACTCCAGTACTTTGGCCACCTCATGTGAAGAGTTGACTCATTGGAAAAGACTCTGATGCTGGGAGGGATTGGGGGCAGGAGGAGAAGGGGAGGACAGAGGATGAGATGGCTGGATGGCATCACTGACTCAGTGGACGTGAGTCTGAGTGAACTCCGGGAGTTGGTGATGGACAGGGAGTGCTGCAATTCATGGGGTCGCAAAGAGTTGGACACGACTGAGCGACTAATGTGATCTGGTTTTATATATAGTAGTGTGCATATGTCAACCTCTCTCAACTGCACACCCCTACCCCATTCTCTGATAACCAAAGTTTGTCTTCTACATCCATGACTCTACCTCTGTTTTGTAAATAAGTTTATTTGTACACTTTTCTTTTTTTTTTTTTTTTTTAGATTTCACCTATAACTGATATCATCTGATATTTGTCTGTGTCTGACTTAATTCACTCAATGGCAAACTCTACGTCCATCCATGGTGATGCAAATGGCACTATTTTGTTTAGGCTGTATCCGTGTCCTGGCTATTGTAAATAGTGCCGTGGTGAACACTGGGGTGCGTGTATCTTTTTGAATTAGAGTTGCCTCCATATATATGTCCAGAAGTGCAATTGCTGGATCATATGGTAAGTTCTATTTCTAGTTTTTACAGAATTTCCATACTGTTCTCCATAGTCACTGTACCAATTTACATTCCCACCAACAGTATAGGAGGGTACACCCTTTCTAGCACTTATTGTTTGTAGATTTTCTGATGATAGTCATTCTGATCAGTGTGAAGCAAAGCCTCATTTTAGCTTTGATTTGCATTTCTCTAATAATGAGTCAAGGCTATTGTTTTTCCCGTGGTCATGTATGGATGCAAGAGTTGGACTGTGAAGAAAGCTGAGTGCCGAAGAATTGATGCTTTTGAACTGTCGTGTTGGAGAAGACTCTTGAGAGTCACTTGGACTGCAAGGAGGTCCAACCAGTCCATTCTAAAAGAGATCAGCCCTGGATGTTCTTTGGAAGGAATGATACTAAAGCTGAAACTCCAGTACTTTGGCCACCTCATGCGAAGAGTTGACTCATTGGAAAAGACTCTGATGCTGGGAGGGATTGGGGGCAGGAGGAGAAGGGGAAGACAGAGGATGAGATGGCTGGATGGCATCACCGACTCGATGGATGTGAGTTTGAGTGAACTTGGGGAGATGGTGATGGACAGGGAGACCTGGCATGCTGCAATTCATGGGGTCACAAAGAGTCGAACACGACTGAGTGACTGAACTGAACTGAACAGAATAATTAGTGATGTTGATTATCTTTTTATGTGCCTGTTTTCCATCTATGTATCTTCTTTGGAGAAATGTCTATTTTGATCTTCTGCTCAGTTTTTGAATGGGTTATTTCTGTTTTTTGATATTGTGTTGTGTGAGATGTTTGTATATTTTTGAGATTAATCCTTTGTCAGTTGTTTCATTTGCAAATATTTTCTCCCATTCTGAGGGCTGTCTTTTTGTTTTACTTTTGGTTTCCTTTGCGTGCAAAAGCTTGTAAGTTTAATTAGGTGCCATTTGTTTATTATTGCTTTTATTACACTAGAAGGTGGATCAAAAAATCTTGCTGCAATTTATGTCAAAGAGTGTTCTATGTTTTCCTTTAAGAATTTTATAGTGCCCAGCCTTACATTAAGTCTTTAACCCATTTTGAGTTTATTTTTGTCTATGGAATTAGGGTGGAGAAGGCAATGGCAACCCACTCCAGTACTCTTGCCTGGAAAATCCCATGGACAGAGGACCCAAGTAGGCTATAATCCATGGGGTCGAAAAGAGTCAGACACAACTGAGTAACTTTACTTTCACTTTTCACTTTAATGCACTGGAGAAGGAAATCGAAACCCACTCCAGTATTCTTGCTTGGAGAATCCCAGGGACGGGAGTCTGGTGGGCCGCTGTCTGTGGGGTCACACAGAGTTGGACATGACTGATGAGACTTAGCAGCTGCATGGAATTAGGGAGTGCTCAAGTTTCATTTTTTTTACATGTAGTTGTCCAGTTTTCCCAGGACCACTTATTGAAGAAACTGTATTTTTCCATTGTATATTTTTGTCATAGATGTTTGTCATTAGATTAGGTGACCATAGGTGTGTGGGTTTATAACTAGGCTTTCTATCTTGTTCCATTGATCTATATTTCTGTTCTTGTACCAGTACCATACTGTCTTGCTTACCATAGCTTTGTAGTATAGTCTGAAGTCAGGGAGCCTGATTCCTCCAGTTCTGCTTTTGTTTCTCAAGATTTCTTTGGCTATTTGGGGTCTTTTGTATTTCTATACAAATTATACATTTTTTTTTTTGTCCTAGTGTTGTGAAAAATGCCATTGGTAATTTGATACAAATTGCATTGAGTTGGTGTATTGTTTTGGGTAGTATAGTCATTTCCACAATATTGATTCTTCCAGTCCAAAAACATGATATATCTCTCCATCTATTTGTGTCATTTTTTATTTCTTTCATCAGTATCTTACAGTTTTCTGAGTACAGGTCTTTTGCTTCTTATGTAGGTATATTCCTAGTTATTTTATTCTTTTTGTTGCAATGGTAAGTGTTGTTTCCTTAATTTCTCTTTCTGGTTTTTCATTGTTAGCATATAGAAATGCAAGATATTTCTATGTATTAATTTTTTATTTTTCAATTTTAGCAAATTCATCAATAAGCTCTTGTAGTTTTCTGGTGGCATCTTTAGGATATTCTATGTATAGTATCATGTCATCGGCAAACAGCGGCAGTTTTACTTATTGTTTTCCAATTTGGATTCTTTTATTTCTTTTTGTCTCTAACTACTATGACCAGGACTTCCAAAAGTATGTTGAATAACAGAGAGTGGGCAGCTTTGCCTTGTTCCTAATCTTAGAGGAAATGCTTTCAGCTTTTTACTATTGAGAATAACATTTGTTGTGGGTTTGTCATATATGGTCTTTATTATGTTCAGGTAAGTTCTCTCTAGCCCACTTTCTAGAGAGTTTTTATCATAAATGGGTGTTGAATTTTGTTGAAAGCTTTTTCTGCATCTATTGAGATGATCATATGGTTTTTAATTTGTTAATATTGTGTACACATTGATTTGTGTATAAGGAAAATCTTTGAATTCCTGTGATGCTGTTGCTACTGCTGCTAAGTTGCTTCAGTCGTGTCTGACTCTGTGACCCCATAGACGGCAGCCCACCAGGCTCCACCATCCCCGGAATTCTCCAGGCAAGAACACTGGAGTGGGTTGCCATTTCCTTCTCCAATGCAGGAAGGTGAAAAGTGAAAGTGAAGTCGCTGAGTCTTGTCCGACTCTTAGCGACCCCATGGACTTCAGCCCACCAGGCTCCTCCGTCCATGGGATTTTCCAGGCAAGAGTACTGGAGTGGGGTGCCATTGCCTTCTCCGGTGATAAATCCCACTTAATAATGGTGTATGAACCCTTTTTAAGTGTTGTTGGATTCTGTTTACTAGCATTTTGTTGAGGATCTTTGTGTCTATGTTCATCAGTGCTACTGGCCTATAATTTTCTTTCTTTCTTTTTATTCTATCTTTGTCTGATTTTGGTATCAGGGTGATGGTGGCCTTGTAGAATGAGCTTGGGAGTGTTCCTTCCTCTGAACTTTTTTGAAAGACTTTAAGAAGGATAGGTATTAGCTGTTCTCTAGAATATTTGATAGAATTTGCTTGTGACCTGGACTTTTGTTTGTTGGAAGATTCTTAATTACATTTTCAATTTCATTACTTGTGACTGATTTGTCTATATTTTCTATTTCTTCCTAGTTCAGCCTTGGAAGTTTGTACCTTTCTAAGAATTTGTCCATTTCTTCCATCTTGTCCATCTTCTTGCCCTGTAGTAGGCCCTATAGTATGCTTGTAGTAGTTTTTTATGATCCTTTGTATTTCTGTGGCATCAGCTGTAATTCCTCTTTTTTCATTTCTAATTTTGTTGATTTGATTCCTCTCCTGTTTTTCCTTGAATGAGTCTGGTCAAAGGTTTATCAATTTTGTTTATTTTCTCAAACAACCAGCTTTTAGTTTCACTGATACTTGCTGTTGTTTTCTTTGAAATGTATGCTATTTTTGCTACACTTTTCCTGAATTCCTGTTCTACAGAACTCAGTATATCAACAATTTTTATTTTATACTCTGAAGTTATGGGTGGCTTGTTACATAGAATTAGGTAACTAGAACAGAGCCCATCAGGCCCTAGGATTTAAATAACATTTTTATTCTGATGACTCCCACCTTTACACAATTAAGCCTAAAGTTGGCTTCTAAGCCATAGATTCAAGTATCCAACTACCTCCTTGACCTTTGCACTTGAATTCCTAAGAGACATCTCAAGCTAATGTTGAATAATCTTGAATTTCTGATTCATAAACCTGCCCCTGTCCCCAGTCACAGTCGCTTCATTTTAGTAAGTGGCAGGGCCAGTCCATCTGCAGGGCCTGTAGAGTCTGCACCTTGTCTCCACCTCCACAGTCACTTCCTGAGTCCAGGGACCTCTCATCTTGACTCCATGCTTCTGTAAGAATCTCCAACTGATCACTGGCCTACACAGTTCAGTCATTCTAACCTCTCCACTTTGCTGCTCACTGAGTGATTATTTTAAGATACAAGCCTGTTTGGCTCACTGTCCAGGCTTTCCTGGTAGCTCAGCTGGTAAAGAATCCACCTGCAATGCAGGAGACCCCGGTTCAATTCCTGGGTCAGGAAGACCCCCTGAAGAAGGGATAGGCTACCCACTCCAGCATTCATAGACTTCCCTGGTGGCTCAGATGATAAATAATCCAACTGCAATGTGGGAGAACTTGGTTCGATCCCTGGGCTGAGTAGATCCCCTGGAGGAGGACAAGGCAACCCACTCCAGTATACTTGCCTGGAGAATCCCCATGAACAAAGGAGCCTGGTGGGCTACAGTCTACGGGGTCACAAAGAGTTGGATGACCAAGGTGTTGCACAACTGAGTGACTAATCACAGCACAGCACACAGGCTCACTGCCCAGTTCAAAACTTTGTTGATTCCTCGGTACTTGGTAAGATAAAACTCAAAGTTCCTATATTCGTATATAGGGGAACTTCATAATGTGGAGACTTCATGCTCTGATCCATCCTATATAGCTAACACAGAATCACTGGGTTCCCTTCACATGCTGCCCTCTTTCATGCTGCTGTGCCCTTGTTTATGTTGTTCCTTTGGCCTGGCATTTACCCTTTCCCTCATCTCCTGCCATTAACCTGGAAAACGGCTTCCTTTCAGATCCTGCTCAGGTGCTACCTTTTTGTCATGCAGATTCTGATTTCTATTTCCTGAAAGCTACATGCTTATTTCCATATGAGTTGCATGCATGTGTGTGTGTGAGGTCAAGTCTAGCTCTCTGTACTATAGCTTGCCAAGCTCCTCTGTCCATGGGATTCTCCAGGCAAGAATACTGGAGTGGGTTGCCATGCCCTCCTCCAGAGGTCTTCCTGACCCAGGGATCAAACCTGCATCTCGTATGTCTCCCTCACTGGCAGTCAGGTTCTTTACCAGTAGTACCACCTGGGAAGCCCCAGGTGAGTTGCATACTTGTATCACAATACATTTAGAAAGCAGAGAGGGAAAAATAAATCAGCTGTAATATACCTCCCTGATCAGTTATTTTCAATATTTTCCTTCTATTTCATTCCTATATCTATTTAATATGTTTGTGTATATATGTCCATGTACACATATATTTTATAATTATGACCTTTATGTCATGTTGTACCCTGCTTCTTTCACTTAACACGATATCAACAAAGCATTATTAAAAAAATGAAAACTTGAAAATAATACAAAGATCCAACAAGAGGGAATGGTTGAGTAAGTTACATACCATCTTTGTTATGAAGTCACTAAAATTTATGATAATAATCATATTCAGGGGCCAAAAGACATAATATTGTTAAAATGTTAATTATTGCCAAATTGACCCATTGATTCAACAAAATCCCTATCAAAATTCCAGCAGACTTTTTGTTGAAATTGTCAAGTTGATTCTAAAATTTATATGAAAAGGCAAAGGACCTAGAACAACCAAAACATTTTGAAATAGAACACAATTAAAGACTTATATGATTTCAAAGCTTGCTAGAAAGCTATGTAATCAAGATGATGGGGTATTGTAGAAGAAGAGGTGTACAGATCAGTGAAACACAAGAGAGTTAAAAAAGAATCCCACACATACTTAGTTGTCAACAAAAGTGTTAATTCAATGGAGAAAGAATAGTCTTTTAAAATAAATGATCTTGGAACAACTGAGTATCCATATGCAAAACAATTAATCTTGACCCTTAACTTATATATGAACATTAATTCAAGATGCACCAGGGATTTAAATGTTGGAGCTAAAACTATAAAACTTTTAGAAGAAAACAAGAGAAAATATCTAACCTTGAGTTACACTCTGGCATAAAAAGCATGAATCATAAAATTAAATTGGACTTCTTCAGCATTATAAACTTTTTCCTTTGAAACTCAATATTAACAGAATGAATAGGCAAGCCATAGACTCGGAGAAATCCCAAACTGATATTTGATAAAGTACATATATTCAGAATATATTAAAAACTCTCACCATCTAATAGTAGGAAGACAAATAAACTGATTGAAGAATAAGCAAAATATTGGAACAGCTATTTCACCAAAGAGGCACATGGAAAATATGCTAAACATAATTAGTAACTATAAATCAAAACCACAAGGAGATGTCACAACACATTTATGAAAATGACTAAAATGAAAGATACTGACCCTTCCAAGTACTGGTAAGGATAGAGGACAACTGGAGTTCTCATTCACTGCTGGCAGCTTGCAAAATAGTACAGTCATTTTGGAAAACAGTTTGGTAATTTATTATAAAATTACAGAATGGCAGAAAGTATTTGAAAATGGAGCAACTGACAAAGGATTCATCTCCAAAATATGCAAACAACTCATGCTACCCAATATCAAAAGAAAAAAAACAACAAGCCAATCAAAAAATGGGCAGAATACCTAAATAGACATTTCTCCAAAGAAGAAATACAGAGAGTCAACAAACACATGAAAAGTTGATCAACCTCACTAATTACTAGAGAAATCCAAATTAAAAGTACAGTGAGGTATCACCTCACACTGGTCAGAATGGCCATCATCACAAAGTCTACAAATAATAAGTGCTGAAGATGGTGTGGAGAAATGGGAACCCTCTTCCACTGTTGGCGGGAATGTAAATTGGCACAGCCATTATGGGGAACAGTATGGAGGTTCCTTAAAAATCTAAACATATAAGTACCATGCGATCCAGCAATCACACTAATGGCATATACCCAGAGAAGACCATAATGCAAAAAGATACATGTGCCCAGTGTCCATTACAGCCCTAATTACAATAGCCAGGACATGGAAGCAGCTTAAATGTCCATCACCAGAGGAATGGATAAAGAAAGCATGGTACATATATACAGTGAAATATTATTCAGACATAAAAAAGAATGAAACTTTTGTGGAGATGTGACCTAGAGAGTGAAGAGAAAAAAAAATATCGTATATTAACACATATGTGTGGAATCTGAAAAATTGGTATAGACAATCTTATTTACAAAGCAGAAATAGAGACACAGTTTTAGAAAACAAATGTATGGATACCAAGAGGGATAGGAGGAGCAGGATGAATTGGGAGATTGGGATTTACATATATACATTACTAATGTGCTTATGTGCTCAGTCGTGGTCAACTCTTTGTGACTCCATTGGACTGTAGCCCACCAGGTTCTTCTGTCCATGGAATTTTCCATGCAAGAATACTGGAGTGGGTGGCCATTTCCTTCTCCAATACACTATTGATACTGTGTATGAAATAGATAACTGATGAGAACCTACTGTATAGCACAGAGAACTCTACTAAATGCTCTGTGGTGACCTAAATGGAAACGAAATAAAAAAATAGGGGTTATTCACTGTGCAGTAGAAAGTAACACAGCATTGTAAAGCAACTAAACTCCAATAAAAAAATTTTTTTAATGAAAAAATTAAATAAACACTCACAATATGACCTATTGTAAGAGTAGCACTCCTACTCCTAGGCATTTATTCAAAAGAAATGAAGACATATGCCCTTTTAAAGTCTTTTATGTTAATGTTTATAATAGCTTTCTCTGTACTATCCAAAAATTAGAAGCTGTCTAAATGTCTATCATCCAGTAAATGAACACCAGGGCGCATCCACACAATGGAATTCTACTCAGCAATAGAAAGGAACAAACTATTGCCACACACAATAGCATGAACGAATCCCCAAAACATTATGCTGTATGAGCATACAGTGTGTGATCCAACTTGTAGAAGATTGTAGAAATAGCCAAACTGTAGCGACAGAAAGAAGATCAGAAGTTACCAGGGCTGTGGTTAGAGAAAGTGACTATGAAGGAGTATGAGGGACGTTTTGGGGTGATGCAAGTGTTCTATATTGTGATTATGATGGTACTTATGTGACTATATCGGAGAAGGCGATGGCACCCCACTCCAGTACTCTTGCCTGGAAAATCCTATGGATGTAGGAGCTTGGTAGGCTGCAGTCCATGGGGTCTCGAAGAGTCGGACACGACTGAGTGACTTCACTTTCACTTTTCATTTTCATGCATTGGAGAAGGAAATGGCAACCCACTCCAGTGTTCTTGCCTGGAGAATCCCAGGGATGGTGGAGCCTGGTGGGCTGCCATCTATGGGGTCACACAGAGTCGGACACGACTGAAATGACTTAGCAGCAGCAGCATGTGACTATTTATGTTTGTAAAGTTGATTATGTTGTGTGCTTTAAGTTAGTGAATTTTATGGATCATAAAGCATACTTTGATTAAGCTGATTAAAATCTCTGAAATCCCTTAAAATCTATGGTTACAAATGTGAATTGGTAGATATGGAAACCACAGATTTCTGTGCTAGCCCTATTTCCTCTTTTGTGACCTGTCTGTACACAGTTTTATTTTTTTTCACGCAACTATTAGTTTGCATGTCTACTTCTGCTGACTGTGGGTTCTTCAAGGCTGGAGCTTTGTTTTTTTGTGTTTGTATTCCCCCAGGACCTGGTCAGGGCCTAACACAGAGTATGTGCTCTGTAAATGTTCCATCCTTTCAATCACAAATATTTATTGCAACAAATGTTTAATGATCTTCAGTTCAATAATCACTAAAGAAGTTGACCTACATTGCTACTCTCCTCTTTTGGTCTGATGGGAGCCTGTTCCTTGCAGCTTCTGTTCTTGTCTTGGTTAAAAGCTGAAAGAAGAAATTTTATTTACTAAAACAAATGTAGTGCCTGTTCCAGAGGTTTTAAAAATATTAATTCAATCTTTACAAAATCTTAGACTGTAGGAAATATTATTCTTTCCATTTCAGAAGAGGTAACTGAAGAACAGGGATGTTAAGAATTGCCAGACCAGGCTCGATGCATGATACAGGATGCTTGGGGCTGGTGCACTGGTATGACCCAGAGGGATGGTATGGGGAGGGAGGTGGGAGGGGGGTTCGGGATGGGGAACATGTGTACAGCTGTGGCAGATTCATGTTGATGTATGGCAAAACCAATACAATATTGTAAAGTAATTAGCCTCCAATTAAAATAAATAAATTTATATTAAAAAATAAAATAAAATGCTAATGTTAAGAAAAAAAGAATTTACTCCATTTGCACCTTGAGTAAGTGGGTTGGAGCCAGGATTTGAATCCAGATTCAGGGTCCAGGGTCTAACCCAGGATGCTTGGGCATGGCATGAACCCACATCAGTGAAGTGTGTCCTAGCGGAGCCCCTCCATGGGCATACCTCTGTGCCTCTTCCTGGCAGTGCCCACTGTGGTCACCCGCTTACCTCACCCTACTGCCTTCTGACTTTGCGGAACTTAAAGTCCTCCTCATTCCTGCTTTCTGGCCTCTGGCCCTCCTTATGTGGTCCAGTTCTCTGAGAGTTTAGCCCCTCCAGGGATTACTGGAGTCTGAGGCTTGGTATGTTCTCTGGCTTGGCCTCAGAACCCTGTCTGGGGGACCTGCCTCAATGGATGGGCGCAGCCAACCTTCCACAGACTGGCCATCTCCCTTGGTCCATCCAGGAGTCTGAGGTCAGGCAGGTATGACTGTCCACTGAAGATCTGGAGCCTTATTACCTACTGCTCCTCAGGCCTGCTCTGGGGAGGGTGACAGCTGTCGCCCACAGGCTGGGTTGATACTGAGACTGTTGTCCCAGTGACCAGAACAGCATCTCCGTCCTCCCAGTCATTCAGAACTCAGGGGATGGTGGGGCTGTTCCCTTCAGCATTTGTGGATTTGAGGAGGCAGTTAAGAACCTGTCTGTGGGGAGGATAATGCAATGCTCATGCTCTCCTTTTAACCAAAGCTTTAACATTCATTCAAAAGGAAACCCAGCCCCTTTCTCACACTGCAAGCATTTGCCACCTCCCCACTGCCCAATTTGGAGTGTTTGCATGTTTGGGAGTGAGTGGGTGTTGGAAGGAGGCTGAGAGTGTAGAGCTGACAATCTCGCTGTGTAATAATGGAGTAGGCAGATTCAATGACGCCCAATTCAAATTAGTCATGAGTGAATGCAGCATCACCAGCGCTCCAGCACTGGGGAATTCCTCCCAGCTTAGCGAAGTAAAGTGTCACAAACAACAGCTAAGAGAGCATTGTGTGTTTCAAGTTGTGGGTGTGCTGATTTCTTAATTTTTTTCCTAGGAAAGGATTATAGAAACATAAAACAAAAATATTTCGACTTGAAAAATACTTCGTAATTGTATGTCATAAAATAATTAGGTCATGGCAAATTAGCACAAATGTTTACAGCAAAATTGCCATGTAAAACATTATCGGTAATATTATGCTAATTGCTGCAGAAGCAAAAGCTGATTATGTTTCAGCAGGATGAAAATTTGCCGTGTCTGCATTTCTCTCTAGCTTCACTAGTTTTCCATGAGGGTACCAAGCCTGTGAATACTGTAGGGGCTGAACTGCCCATCTTTGAGGCACTGAACATGAAAAGGGATCTTTCTGAAGATGAAGCTAAGATCATCAGTATAAGAGAGAATTCCTGAAGGTATCCTCACCCTCTGGTGGAAAGTCAGCAAGACTTGTACCCAGAAAGATCCAGTTTGGGATGGAGCATGGAGAAGCATGGAAGGGGTACACAGTGTGTTCTGAAGGGCAGACAGGACATGAGATTGGGCTACAAAGAATCTCAGAGGGGAACCCCTGCACCAGCTCGCACAGGCATCATTTAAAATAAATGCACACTCTGTTTCATCAGTTCTGGAAAGGGGCCTGGGAGTCTGCGATCCTGGGAAATGCCAGTGCTACTCGTCTGTAGACTGCCTTTAGAGTAGTAAAACCTTAGAGGAAATCCTTCCTAAGATTACTAATTCAAATGTATATGGGGCCAGGTGGGCAATGGGTCATGATGCTGACGAGAGGGAGAATTTGAGATGGGAGAACCTGAGATGGACTGGAGAGGACAAGCTGGTCCATTAAGGGTATTCAAGAGCCATGGAAAGGAAGAGAAGAAGGAGGAAGGGACCCTAGGCAGGCACCACCCACTAGCTAAGCCTATTAGTGTGAGACTCTGGTTCTAATTCAAGCCAATCCTGATGAGACAAGGCTGAGAGGGGCAGAAGGGACTTGCTGCAGGTATATAGATGGCTCGTGGGCAGCCAGGGCCCAACTTTTCCCTCCTCCCTCCTGCCTTCTGCGATGGCATCTGTGTTAACTCCACACCATGGGGAGACAAAGCCATCAACACTTAAGGAACACAGCCTTCTGTGCCCTGTGCCCTCAAGGGGGCCAAAACTTCTTGCTGTGTGTGCAATAGCACCTCAGCTTCACCCAGGAGGCTCCCATCACCCCTGTTGCCTCAAATGTGTTCGTATCCATCCAAACAATGGGCAGAGGTCCACCCTATCTTGCTGGCTTCCTTGAAGGGCCTTGAGCCACTTTCCTGTGGGCCTCAGCTTTTCATCTGTGAAATGGTACCACATGAAACACCAGGACAGCAGCATCCTTCAGACCTCCTAGGGGTGGTTCTGGTCACAGCCTCAGCAGCAGAGGTCCCCTCACCACCACATTGTCTGGGTGGAGGAAGTTTCACTATCTACTGGGGCAGGGCACTGGGTTAGACCTCATGTTGAAGTTTCCCAGTCTTGCTTTAGCCAGTGTCTAGGGTACTACATGGGGCTTCCCTGGGGGCTCAGTGGTAAAGAATGAACCTGTCAGTGCAGGAGATGTGGGCCTGATCCCTGGGTTGGGAAGATCCCCTAGAGAAGGAAACGGCAACCCACGACAGTATTCTTGTCTGGGAAATCCCATGGACAGAGGAGCAAGTGGGCTACAAGTCCATGGGATTGCAAAGAGTCGGACATGACTGAGTAACTAAATGATGGCAGCAGGGTCCTATGTAATATCCCATGCCCCTCAATTTATCACCCTTCTCGAAAACTTGCCTTCAGGCTCCACAGGGCTTCATGTTTTAGTTTATAAGGCCTATTCATTCTCAACATAGGGTTACTCAAAATGGAGTGGTCACTCTGCCCAGCCGCTGGGCTTGGGTCTCTATAGAGTGAATACCCTGTCAATCTCACAACAATAGGAGATTCTCTTATTACCCCCATTCTACAGATAAGGAAACCAAGGCCTGGAGAGGTTAAGCAACTCACTGAAAATCACATAGACAGAGGCAGGGCTGCAATCGAATGTCTCTAATTTGGGTTCATGCCTGTGCCAGCCTTAAAGTCTAGTGCTCCTTAATCCTTTCAGCACAAGATGACAAGGCCCACAGGAGCAGGGGGTGTTCTGTGTTTGTCCTTTGGAAACCCAATGTGCAGTATGGAGCCTGGCACTAAGGATTTGTTAACTTTGCACAAAACTTTTCTTTTTTGGCTGTGCCATGTGGCTTGTGGAATTTTTGTTCCCCAATTATGGATGGAAATTATGTCCCCTGCTTTGAAAGTACAGAGCCTTAGCCACTGGACCTCCAGAAAATTCCTTTGCAAGCCTTCTTTTACACTGGGTTCCTTCTTTCTACAAGACTGACTCCTAACATCTTGCAAAGGGTAGGTCTCTGTGAGAAGAGATGTTTAGTTTCCTAAGATCAGTGTCCTCAACAAAGTTAATGTTCAGAGTTTCCAGAACTGTCGAGGGCTTTTGGAGCCAAGCTCCTGCCTACCACCTCCCCTCATTTTTGCATTTTGATCATAAGATTCACAAAATGTAGTTCAACTGCTTCACATTATTTCCTTCTGCTCAGAATCATAGCCCTTGCAATTATGTTATTCTTTTTTATTATTTATTGTGTGCCCTGGGAAATTTTCATTTTAACCAAGACACTGGTTCAATTGCAAAATGGCAAAGAATGATTTGTAAGGAGATCAGTGTTGGGAGCTTATTAAAATAAGAATTTAGGGGATGGTTTGGAAGTAGAAGAGGGAAATCTCTTGGGAGAGGAGGTATTTCCAAGAGTTGAGATGAAATTGTGGAATATGAGGAAGAGGAAATAAGGGGAGGGGAGACAGAGAGAGAAAGATAAGCAAGAAATAGAATTAATGGGAAAATAGGAGGTAAATGGTGGACATAAATGTGAAAAAGTCACAAAGAGAACAATAAACAAAAGTCCTCAGAAATGAAAGATGATACATTTACCATCATTTGAAACAGAATGAAGATTGTCCCCACTCCATCCTGTAGGCTCCCAGATGGGTTTAGGCTGTCAGCTGGGTTATTTGAATGTTTTCTTGAAAGCATTATTGAAAATCACAGCCTCAGGAGGTGTCTTTGTTCTCACTGCACAAGTGCTGGGTAGACCAGGGACCCAGAGAAGCCTGCAGCCGCCCTTCTGGAGCTGGGGCCAGGACCTTACCTGCTCTGGAACCTGACCAGATGGCTCTAGAAAAAGAGCTGTGTTATGTGGGCCTCACGGAGGCCTCTTCTGTCCCTCCAGGCCCCCACAATGTCAGTGGTGTCTCCTGGAGTTGGGCCTGTGGCGGGTGGAGTCCCTTCTCTCTGAGATGCTCCTGCTTTCCTCCCTTGCTGTGGTCCTCAGGCCTCACCCCTGCAGGGCCCTGGAGGCCTCCACCGAGCCTGGAGGAATTAATGACTCACCCCTGCAGAGGCTTTCCCATCTGTGTGCTCAGAGAGAGATGTTCCACACATTGAGCGAAACAGCCTGTTTGCAAAGGCCTGGGCTATTCGGGGTCTGATCAGCAAATCTGTGTCCAGAGGCTGAGGGTCAGGCTGTGGAGGCAACAGCTGACCACGTCCGCCTCCCAATGCAGCCCGAGACAGCAGAAGGCAATTTGCTCTCCTCAGACCTGTTTTTCTGAAATGAGCACTAGAGCATTCTTGAATTCTTCGGCTTCTGTGGAGAAATGAATTCGGCAGTGAGGAGTCTTGGGAATTTGAGATGCACGTTCTTCCATGCCATTTAATTAGAGAATGCTGCCAAGCCGCCTTCTCCTTACTCTTTCTCTGGGTTGCTGTTTTCAGCACTTACTGCCTTCAGAGCCTCAAATAACTGCTTTTCTGACCCATGTATACACATGTGCACACAGGTGTGTGTATATACATGCATGTGCATACATCTGCTCCTCACAGCACACCCCCATCCTCCCTGGGTGTCTCACTTGGTGGAGTCTCGGTCCAGGAATAGCTTGGGCTCTGCTCCTGGGCAGGGTAACCTTCCCAAGTGTGTGCCCCATTCTCAAAGCCTAGGCCTCTACTTCATGTGCTGACCCAGGGCAAGGTGATATGCACGTTATTAACCTGTGGTAGAAAATACGAACATGTCCACAACGAATCCTCAGAATCTGTGCATATGTCACCTTCCGTGGCAAAGGGGACATTGCAGCTGTGATTAAGGATCTTTTTTCTTTTTTAAATATGGAATGCTTCATGAATTTCCATGTCATACTTGTGCAGGGGCCATGCTAATCTCTGTGTCATTCCAATTTTATTATATGTGCTGCTGAAGCAAGCACTAAATTAAGGATATTTAGATGGGGCAGTGATCCTGAACCATCTGAATGGGTCCAGTATAATCACAAGGATCATGACAGGAAGAAGGTAGGAGGGTCAGGGGGAGAGAAAATATAAAAATGGGAGCAAAGGTGAGAGCAGTGCATGGCCACAAGCCAAGGAATACGGGGGCCTCTAGAAGCTGGCAAAGGGAAAGCAAGGATCCTCCTGCAGAGCCTCCAGAAGGAATGCAGAGCAGCTGACACCTTGATTTTAATCCAGTAAGACCCACTTCAGAGTTCTGACCTCCAAAACCTTAGGATAATAAATTTGTACATTAAGTCACTAAGGTTTTGGAAATTAGTTATAGCAACAATAACAACCAGCACACATTAGTATAACTCAGGGCATGGTCTTCCTGACAGGCAAAGGGAAAAACTCTTCTGTCTTGGAGCTAGCAGTAGGTGGCCTCTGTGTCTGGCATCTAGGCATCCAGGCAGCAGAGGGCAGTAGATGCATCATGGGGCTCAATCACGCATCACGATGTTCTAAGAATTGGGGGCAGATTGCATGCCAGGTACTAGGACTGTGGCAGAAAGCACAAGAAATTTCAAATTTAAACTTTGCCGGATTCAGGATTCTGGGGAAACCAATTATTAAAGCCCTGAACTCAGAGAGTGAGCAGACTGCCTGTGTGGGTGGGTCAAGGAAGGAGCTGGTATTGCACTCACCTGCTAGTGGCAGAAAACATGGCTGGGGCAGGCAGACCGGGGAGTGGCAAAAGGAAGAATGAAGCTCTTTCAGACCTTCACATTTTTACCTCTGAAGTTTCCATGCCCGTCTGATGACCAGAACCATCTGAGGTGCTTGATAAAAATACATTTGGGGTCCTGCCCTGGGGTGCTTCCAGGAGCTCAACTGTAGGTCTGTTCACAGTAGCATTTGTTGCACTGGATGTGGTATCTTGTTCCCTTGGAACCCTATGCACAGGGTTCCCAAGTCTGGTCCTGCCTAGATTTCCACGCTGCCTTCCAGTCACCCATTCCCACCCCAGGCCAGAGTGCCTCACTGGGTGGCGTTCCAACTTGTCCAGGCTCCTGGTTGTCCATCTGAGGCTTGCACAGCCTGCGCTTCACTCCTGTGTCAGTTGCTGACCTGGCCAGGTCATAGCACAGCAGTGAGCACAGAGGGTCTGGACAGCTCCTGTTTCTACAGATATACCATATTCCGATGACACAGACTCAGAACTTCAGCCCCTTTAATTATTTCTGTTCCTTCCCCACCTTTTCAAACTGGACCCTAGGGTAGCTGAACCATTCCACCTCCAACAGACAAGGACAACTGGGATTCTTGTACCACCCTCATACATATACATATATATATATGAATCTATTTTCTATCTATGTATCCATCTATCATCTAATTTATTGCTATCATCTCTCTATCTACCTGTTTGTTTTAGGTCTCCATCTTTGAGCTCAGGGAAGCATGACATACAGATTAAGATGGCTGGCTGTATATTGAAATCGTGTTCTTTAATAGTTCTTAACTGTTTGACCTCGAACAAGTTTCTTAGCATTCCTTGTTATCAGCGCCCCATCTAAGAGGTGGCAGTAAGTAATAGTACCTAGCACATAGTGTTCTTACAAAAATAAAATGAAATCATTTATGTAAAAATTTTAGAACAGCTCCTGCAAAGTTGTAAGGTCTCAATAATATACAAGCAACTCCTACAGCTCAATTCCAGAAAAATAAATGACCCAATCAAAAAACGGGCCAAAGAGCTAAATAGACATTTCTCCAAAGAAGACATATAGATGGCTAACAAACACATGAAAAGATGCTCAACATCACTCATTATCAGAGAAATGCAAATCAAAACCACTATGAGGTATCATTTCACGCCAGTCAGAATGGCTGTGATCCAAAAGTCTACAAGCAATAAATGCTGGAGAGGGTGTGGAGAAAAGGGAACTCTCTTACACTGTTGGTGGGAATGCAAACTAGTACAGCCACTATGGAGAACAGTGTGGAGATTCCTTAAAAAACTGGAAATAGAACTGCCTTATGATCCAGCAATCCCACTGCTGGGCATACACATTGAGGAAACCAGAATTGAAAGAGACACGTGTACCCCAATGTTCATTGCAGCACTGTTTATAATAGCCAGGACATGGAAGCAACCTAGATGTCCATCAGCAGATGAATGGATAAGAAAGCTGTGGTACATATACACAATGGAATATTACTCAGCCATTAAAAAGAATACATTTGAATCAGTTCTAATGAGGTGGATGAAACTGGAGCCTATTATAAAAAGTGAAGTAAGCCAGAAAGAAAAATACCAATACAGTATACTAACGCCTATATATGGAATTTAGAAAGATGGTAACAATAACCCTGTATACGAGACAGCAAAAGAGACACTGATGTATAGAACAGTCTTTTGGACTCTGTGGGAGAGGGAGAGGGTGGGATGATTTGGGAGAACGCATTGAACCATGTATAATATCATATATGAAACGAGTCGCCAGTCCAGGTTCGATGTGTGATACTGGATGCTTGGGGCTGGTGCACTGGGACGACCCAAAGGGATGGTATGGGGAGGGAGGAGGGAGGAAGGTTCAGGATGGGGAACACATGTATACCTGTGGCGGATTCGTTTTGATATATGGCAAAACCAATACAATATTGTAAAGTTAAAAAATAAAATAAAAAAAATAAATGTTAGGTGTTAACTATCATTTGGGTTAGCCTTTTATGAGATATTTATTTGAGAAAAGGAAGATTTAAAAATTCCCCAAGTCAGGTTGCTCCTTTATTGTAAAACTCTCCTTTTGCCAGCTTGCCTCTTGGCAGGCCTTCAAACAAGGAGGGAAAGAGTGATTGCAAACTCAGCCCACCTTTCTGGCCCTGCATCCTTTTTACAGTTGAGCAAACAAGCAGGAATAAGCTCAGAAGGCAGAGAGCAGAGGGCTGGAGAATCCCAGGTTGCTCAAGCCGAGATAACAGAGTCGTCCGAGGGTGGCCCATGTGAATCTAATCCCCACACCATCTGTTTGCTGATTTTCCCCTCTGTCCTCCTCTTTGAGGCGCAAGACATTCTGAGCAGGTGGAATTGAGGGCCCTGCATAAAGGTGGCCCCGACCCTTCATGCCAGAGTTTTCAATTATGATGCCAGTCAATGGGAGAGAGAGGAGGGCGAAAATGAAAATGGAATATTTGGTTAGTGCTTTGACAAGCCATGAATCAAAACCAAGTGAAATTGCTCTGGGGTCTCCGGGCCTGTCAGACTCCCCCATCCATTCTGCTTGCCCCTCGGCAGTGTAAT
This sequence comes from Bos indicus x Bos taurus, assembly GCF_003369695.1. NCBI lineage: Eukaryota > Metazoa > Chordata > Mammalia > Artiodactyla > Bovidae > Bos > Bos indicus x Bos taurus. The sequence goes on from NC_040076.1 coordinate 133,275,809, forward strand.
TCTGTGTGCAGCCAACACTATTTGCAGGAAAGCAGGCCTCCTGTGCCGCATCAGTGGGTTCTTCCGCTGTGCTCTGCCAGGGGCATGGTGGGTTGGTGAGGGGTGGAAGGGTGGGCGGCGGAGGTCAGAGGTCAGGTGTAGAGGGCCAAAGGAGGGGCGGTCAGCAGTGTGGGTACTAAAGTGTGTCTGACCCATGTCACAGGACTGGGATGCCTGCTTCCCTCTTAGGGCTCTTCTCTGGGCTCATTGATTCCCTGGCAAGTGATCATTCATTCTTATTTGAGGAGCTGTCTGTGCACAGCTGTCTGTGCAGGGTCAAGGCCAAAAAGTGCATTGGGTCAGCAGGAGAAAGGGAAAATCTACAAAGGAAGAGTGTCTTCTCCATTAGGAAGGGGGGACCATCTCCGCCTTCTCCTCTCCAGTAACAGCCCAGGTTGATTTAATGTGCATCAAGGCGGAAGCAGAAAGCGCTGGACAGGGAATCCTTAAAAGGGGGCGTTTTGATGGAACAGAGGAGTGAAGAAACTCTTGCTGAAGAGGCAGGGCTGACTTACCAGCAAATGCTCACTGACCCAAGGTCCTATGGTGCTATCCAGGGGGTGAAAAGTGAGTTTCTTCTTTTTTCCTTCTTGTCACTCGTCTTTTGGCTTGGTAGGCATTTATTGAGCCAAGTGAGCATTAATGAGATGATTTTAGCTCTCAGGAACCTCAAGTTTGGGGTGACTTGGACAGTGATGTGGACTAAAGGCTGCAGGGAGGTCAGCTCTGGGTTCAAGCAGGTCCTATGGGGAAAGCCTGGACCCTTATGTGGTCAGTGCCAATCAGGGCGATGTCAGACAGGGCTGGTGCTCACTGCTGTGCAAGTTGTCCTCTGCCAAGGGGCAAAGCGTGTGGGAGCACTAAGGTCCTGTTAACTTTCCACTCACCAAGTCATGTGTCTTGGCGTGCCTGTGTCTATCCAGAACGTGAGCCTTCAGATTCACACAGAGGCATGAATGAGTCAGAGGAAGCCCTGTCATCAGATGGCAGAGAAGTCTGCTCCTGACTGGAGCAGTGAGTGATCAGGAGCCTCTGTAGCTACAGAACAAGGCAGGATTAGGTCCAGGGATGCCAGAATAGAGCCAACAGCTGCTGAGGTCAAGTTGGAAACTCAGAGTAGAATCAGATTTCAAGAGGCCAATCAAGATCTAAACTGTCAGCAGTAACCAGAAGGTGAGGAAAAGCCAAAGGTCTGTTCTGGGTCCCGGTCGGTCTGTGACCAGTTTCTCTGGAAGGCCCAGAGTCAAGCCTAATGCCATTTACAAGTGTCTGCCTGGATGCCACTGTTTATTTCTGTCTCAGTAGCACCTGCACCAGAGGTGGAGTGGGGAATTACTGCAAGCCCAGAGGACTCAGGCCATGCTGGGGGAAGAACCAAGATCAGTGTTAGGAGTTTCTGGGTGATAGATCTTGGCTCAAGATAAGCTGCTGTGAAAAAGTTGCTTTGGAGGTGGTGAGCCCTCTGTCACTGGAAGTGTTCCAGGCCCCATCAGGAAGCCTGCTGAGGGGATTCCGTATGCCAGGTAGAAGGTTGGGCAGGACATATTGAAGGTCCTCTTTCAGTCCCACATCATCTATGAGTTTGTGAGACTTCAGTCAGCTGGCTTTCCTCCCTGTCAGAGAGAATGGATTGCACAAAAATTTGAAATTAATGATTAGCACAGGCTTTTAGGTTTTTGTTGCATTTACTTTCCTCCCTCTTTCTGGCCCCCTCCCGCATCCCAAGCGCCAAATCTATTCCATGGATACTTGCTGGTAAATTGCCCAGACAGGAAGTTGGGAAGAAACTTGTGGACATTATTCAGGCAGCTCCTGGTCATCTCCCCATTGGGTGTTTCTTTAGTGCAGCAGGATAGATGACCAGCTTGGCTGGGAGTGACATGAAATGTAGGGGCTAGCCACACTGGACATGGTACAAGAAGGAATGGGTCCCAGTGAAGGGCTTTTTCTAGCATGTCTTCCAGACTCTCCAGAACAGGCCCTATAAGCTGTGTCAGTAAAGAGTGTTTGTGGGATGTTTCTGTAAGTTCAGCATCCATTTCCCCTCCTGAGGTTGGATCCTGAATTTCCTTTGGGGAACTGTTTTTCCACTCACTGCCAGGCCATGTAGTTTGGAAAGAGTGACACCCTCCTTCTTCCTCAGTATACACTGAAAACCCAAACAATCAATGTGTTCCATCCCCATGACATCAGTTGATTCAGGGCTGGGTAGGTGACGTCCATAAAGCCAATGAGGTGCAAATTTATGATTTCATTAGCAATATGAAAAAGTAGAAGCCCCATATTTATTAATGGGGATTATTAAAATGGAAGAATATAAGCCTGGAGCTGCCAAGAGGCACTGCAAAGAAAGAACATGCATAAGAATTCAGCTAGCACAGGGGAAAGCAGAGCTAAAAGATTGAAAAAGAGCAAAGCCCTGGATCCAGCTTTTCCTGAAGATCTCTAGACTCATCTCTGGACTTTTCAATTATATAAGCCATTAAAATCCTTATCCTGTTTTTCTTCTTGAATCAGTATGAGTAGTGGTTCAATCCTTATCACCTGATAGCATCCTGGCCAATTCAGGAATGTGCCTGGGGAAGTACCATCCAGGCAGCCATGTTCTGAATCTTAGAAAGTCAGTGACACAGATGACCTTTTGGACTTGAGACCTAAAATGTACTCTGCAGAGTAGTGATCCCAAGGGATGATCCACAATAAAGGAGGGTGTATACATAGGAGTTTGGGAAATGATGTGTTCAAGGACATGCCCTTTGGCTCAGTTCAATGGCTGATGCAGGAGCATAATGGTTTGGATATGGGGGAAATGCCACTGTGTTATTTTAACTTCAGAGGTCTCCGTGGTATTGGCTGAGGCTGTTGTTGGGCCTGTATCACTGAGTCATGACTCAATTTTCCCCTCTGCCCAACCCACTTATGTCCTCTCCCTCCCAGGGCAGTTCCTTACTGAATGCTGCCTGATGATTCCATCACAGATTCTGCTTCCCAAGTTGCCCAGCCTGCGTAGTATCCCACTGGGTCAGGTAGCCTTCCCAGCCTCTACGCTTCCCTCTTATTTTTTACTCCGTACCCATCTCGACACTGTGAGTGGGTTGATTCAGGTGCTCTGCTTTGTTCATTTTCCAAATGCCTAGTGCCTGGCACTGAGCCTGAGAATAGTGGGTACTCAACAGGTCAAGGCTGGGGATATGAGTGGATGTGTTACTACTCAGTTGGAGGAGCCATGGGGTTTTCAAAGACCTCTTAGCTTCTTTCTCATCTTATTGGAGGCAGTGATTCTGTGAGCAACAAGGTCAGGTCAGGGAGATAGCAGGCAGCAGTGATCTGAGAAGGACCAGGGCAGGAGCCTGAGAAGGCTGTTCTTCTAAAGAGAGTGAACCTGGCTCACCCCAGCATGGGGACAGAGGGACCCTAAAACAGGGGCACTGTGGAGGGGAGAGGAACAAGTGCACCCAACTGTGCCACATCCCAGGCAGCTCAAATTTAGTGGTCGGTAGTGGGCAGGAGTGGGCCTGACTCTTGCAGGGGAGCCCCCAGTCCTGGTTTCTTGAGGCTGGATCATAGAGTGTCACCTCCTGGTGTGGCTTTCAGGGGCATTACCTTGTTCCACTATGCTATTCCCCATTTAAGAAGTCCTCTTTGTAGCTAGGAAGCCCAGAAAATCCTTTCAAGTGCCCTTCCCAGGAGACAGGACTAGGACACAGGACCTTTTTAAGTTCCTTCCCATCTCAGGATATGGATGCTTCTGGATGCATTTTTAAGTTAAGAGCATTTGAATATTTTTGCTTTATTGCTTCCAAAGTCCATAGATAAGCAGTGAGAGATGCTGATGGGGATGAAATATGCATCAGCAGGGATGACAGTTTGCAGGCTTGGGCCCTTCCCTTCCAACTGGAACACCAAGACTGGAGAGCAACCTTCAGGAGCAACATGCTCAACAACTGCAAAATGACGAACATTGATCATACTGCAATCCATTATGTAATTCTTTATGTTATTTACTTATAATCCTTGGCCTTTCTGAATACATCTGTCCAACAGGCATGAAGCAAGGTGCCTCGTGTACCTAAGAACCTAAAAGGCTTGAACCTAAGAACTAAAACATGATGATAATGAAAATAATAAATATAACATCACCCTAGTTCTGTTCAAAAGCTTTGCCCACATTATCTGCTTAATTCTCACCACAGCCCTATGAAATAACATTATTATTTTGCCAGATGATGGAACAGATGCTTGAGAAGTGAAATTGCTTCCTCACCACTGGTTAGTGGCAGAGACAGAGTAACTAGCTCCCCCTGGCCTCATGCCTGAGGCCTTCATCTTGCTCTAACTACTGTGAGTTAAAGCTAAAGAGGAAGGATGGAGACTGGTCCTGTCTACAAAGCTGGACTTCAGTGCCGTGAGTGAGTTGTGCCATGAGTGAGTTCCAGCAGGCAAGGGACCACTTCAAACTCCACCCAGAGCCTTCTAGGGCAGGTGATGGCTGCGGATGTTGTGCATGGTAAGGCCATTGTTTTCAGATTATGATTTCTTTTGGCAGTGGAATTCATTATTTTCCTCAAATTATAAAAGAACTCTGACTTGAAACAGACCAGGTTTATTTGATTGGAATGAACTGATTCTTATACGTTCACATGTATAACATTTGAAACTAGCTATTAAGAAAAATGAGGCATTTTAGAGCAACACAGCCTTCAAAATAAGCTTTTTGACTAATATTTACAGTCAAATATGCTAAGAGTAGTCTCAGCATTCCACTTATGTCTGCATCTTGCTAGGTCATATAATACGGGAGGAAAAACTTGTGATTCACACAGGTAACAGTGGCATATATAAATTCCTGAAATCTGACTTCATGATATCAGTATTCTCTTAAATGCAACTCATCCAGAGGTTTGAAAGAGAAGGGGCAAGATATTTTTATTCTAAAGTTGAATTACTCTCCATGTCTAAGAACTGTCCCTGTTCCTTAAGTAGTAAATGTATAAGCTGGAGGGAGTTGATGAATGGGTTCTTCAGCTGATATAAAACCACAATTGTATTATAGAAAACACTTTTCAAGTTTATGTTCTAACATTATGAGATGTTTGGCAATATCATTAAAAAAAAAAAACTCTCATGCATCTTAGTACCTGTCTCTGTCACATAGTCACTTAAAATCTCAAAGTAGTTAAATTAATTTTCATTCATTCATCTATTCTTCTATTCATGCATTCAGAAAAAATTTGTTGAGTGTCTACTGTATTCTGGACAGTAGTCTAAGCGCTCTGATGTAGCCATAAACAGAACAAAGTCCCTTCCTTCCTGGAGTCTACACTTGGAGGGTGGGAGGGAGATGAGAATTGTGATAATAGACAATAAACTCACAGAGACTAAATACATTAGTGAGGCAGTGATATGTGATTTTAATAAAAGGGCAGTACTATTTAGGCTATCCTGAAAAGATGTTCAAGGAAGCTGAGTAAAAAGTACAATTGAAATATAAATGGTGAGAACATGAAACACAGAGTAGAGAGTGGAGTAGAGAGTAGTCCTTTTTTTTTTTTTCAATTTTCAGTTTTCCCCAACAAATTGGCATAGATGTCCCATCTTACCTTACTGGTAAAATATATCAAAACTTTGTCACTTCCATGATGTAATGACCTTGCCCCATATCTGTTCATTTTTATACAAAGAAGGTAAATATATTAATGAGATAATGTGGAAATTTAGAAATTTCCATTTTCATAAGACAATAAGGAAAGTTTATTTTGAGGTCTACATGCACCAACTCAGTAGCACAGGTTACCCAAATTTGATATAAAACAGACTGACTGTGTGTGTGTGTGTGTGTGTACAAAAGTAGCTCAGTTGTGTCCGACTCTTTGCGACCCCATGGACTATACAGTCCATGGAATTCTCCAGGCCACAATACTGGAGTGGGTAGCCTTTCCTTTCTCTAGGAGATATTCCAAACCCAGGGATCAAACCCAATCTCCTGCATTGCAGGCAGATTCTTTACCAGCTGAGCCACAAGGGAACTTTGTATGTTGCTTTAATTTGTATAGTTTTATAAAAATGCTTAAGATATGTTAAAGTGCAAAAGTGCACAAAATAATTGTGATTTTTTATTTTTTTTTTATTTTTTTTTTTAACTTTACAATATTGTATTGGTTTTGCCATATATCAACGTGAATCTGCCACAGGTATACATGTGTTCCCCATCCTGAACCCTCCTCCCTCCTCCCTCCCCATACCATCCCTCTGGGTCGTCCCAGTGCACCAGCCCCAAGCATCCAGTATCATGCATTGAACCTGGACTGGCGACTCATTTCATATATGATATTATACATGTTTCAATGCCATTCTCCCAAATCATCCCACCCTCTCCCTCTCCCAGAGAGTCCAAAAGACTGTTCTATACATCAGTGTCTCTTTTGCTGTCTCGTATACAGGGAAATAGAACTGCCTTATGATCCAGCAATCCCACTTCTGGGCATACACATTGAAGAAACCAGAAGGGAAAGAGACACGTGTACCCCAATGTTCATCACAGCACTGTTTATAATAGCCAGGACATGGAAGCAACCTAGATGTCCATCAGCAGATGAATGGATAAGAAAGCTGTGGTACACATACACAATGGAGTATTACTCAGCCATTAAAAAGAATACATTTGAATCAGTTCTAATGAGGTGGATGAAACTGGAGCCTATTATAAAAAGTGAAGTAAGCCAGAAAAAAACACCAATTGTGATGTTTTAAAATCACCTGCTCTGGACTTTAAATTCCTGGGGAATAGTCTGAAAACCACAAGTACAGTGGGTACAGGTGAGTGTTAAGGTCGGACAGATCTGTCTTTGGCCTTGCCAAGTCTGGTTTGAAATTTGATTCTGTACTTGTAAGCTGTGTGGCCTTAGGTTTGTGTCTAGGCCTCAGCATCTTCACCTGTGAGGGAGAGAACTGACTTCCCACATATCCCAGATGCCTGAAGGATCAACAATCAAGATGTAGAAGAGTCCTTTTCTTCCCCCCAAAGCCCAGACTGTATCAGTTTTGGGGATGCCAGTTAGCAAACAGCAGGGCTGTGGCCAGAGGAATTGGTTTGTGCTGGGACTCCAGTCTCTGGGGACAGAGGCTAGGGGCCAAGAGTCATTTGGAGGATGGGCAAGGGGTGGGAACAGGGACTTGGGTGCAGAAAGCAAACAAACTAGGGACACAGTGACCAGAAACAGGCATGCTGTGCTCAGCAGCTTTTAGCAGTGAATTAGAAGCCAAGGCATCTAACCTGAGGCATTTGGTCCAGGATGTCAGGTGGGGCCAAGTGTGGCCAGGTGTTGCCACCAATGAGCTAACAAGTCTCCAGCACCAGCTTCTAGAATGAGGTCTGAAATATGGCTCCTGCTGACACACCCTCCCACCTCTCCAGGAGAGTCTCCTAGAAGCAGCAGTGGCAGTGTGAACCAGGACCCAGGAGAAAGGAGCAGTGACCCTGCAAGAGACTGAGCCAGACTTGCCTGTGCATGTCCAGGAGTTTCTGGCAGAGGTGAGGGTTGGCGGTGGCCTGCTGCAGGGTCAGAGGCACTGAGTGTAGCACTGTGTGCATGGAACCTTTTGAAGGAGGTCACCATTATCTTCATTACCTCCACCATAGTTTCAAACAACAGGGACAGAACACAGCCCTGCCAATCAATAGGAAAGTGGATTAAAGATTTACTGAACATGGCCCCACCCATCAGAAAAAGACCCAGTTTCCCCCTCAGTCAGTCTCTCCCATCAGGAAGCTTCCATAAGCCTCTTATCTGTCAGACTGTGGACAGAATGAAATCCACAATCATGGAAAACTAATCAAACTGATCACACGGACCACAGTTCAGTTCAGTTCAGTTCAGTAGCTCAGTTGGGTCTGACTCTTTGCGACCCCATGAATCGCAGCATGCCAGGCCTCCTTCTCTATCACCAACTCCCGGAGTTCCCCCAGACTCACGTCCATTGAGTCAGTGATGCCATCCAGCCATCTCATCCTCTGTCGTTCCCTTCTCCTCCTGCCCCCAATCCCTCCCAGCATCAGAGTCTTTCCAATGAGTCAACTCTTCGCATGAGGTGGCCAAAGTACTAGAGTTTCAGCTTCAGCATCATTCCTTCCAAAGAAATCCCAGGGCTGATCTCCTTCAGAATGGACTGGGTGGATCTCCTTGCAGTCCAAGGGACTCTCAAGAGTCTTCTCCAACACCACAGTTCAAAAGCATCAATTTTTTGGCACTCAGCCTTCTTCACAGTCCAACTCTCACATCCATACATGACCACAGGAAAAACCATAGCCTTGACTAGGACGAACCTTTGTTGGCAAAGTAATGTCTCTGCTTTTGAATATGCTATCTAGGTTGGTCATAACTTTCCTTCCAAGGAGTAAGCGTCTTTTAATTTCATGGCTGCAGTCACCATCTGCAGTGATTTTGGAGCCCCCCAAAAATAAAGTCTGACACTGTTTCCACTGTTTCCCCATCTATTTCCCATGAAGTGATGGGACCAGATGCCATGATCTTCGTTTTCTGAATGTTGAGCTTTAAGCCAACTTTTTCACTCTCCACTTTCACTTTCATCAAGAGGCTTTTGAATTCCTCTTCACTTTCTGCCACAAGGGTGGTGTCATCTGCATATCTGAGGTTATTGATATTTCTCCCGCCAATCTTGATTCCAGCTTGTGCTTCTTCCAATCCAGCGTTTCTCATTATATACTCTGCATATAAGTTAAATAAGCAGGGTGACAATATACAGTCTTGATGAACTCCTTTTCCTATTTGGAACCAGTCTGTTGTTCCATGTCCAGTTCTAACTGTTGCTTCTTGACCTGCATACAGATTTCTCAAGATGCAGGTCAGGTGGTCTGGTATTCCCATCTCTTTCAGACTTTTCCACAGTTTATTGTGATCCACACAGTCAAAGGCTTTGGCATAGTCAATAAAGCAGAAATAGATGTTTTTTCTGGAACTCTCTTGCTTTTTCCATGATCCAGCGGATGTTGGCAATTTGATCTCTGGTTCCTCTGCCTTTTCTGAAACCAGCTTGAACATCAGGAAGTTCATGGTTCACATATTGCTGACGCTTGGCTTGGAGAATTTTGAGCATTACTTTACTAGCATGTGAGATGAGTGCAATTGTGTGGTAGTTTGAGCATTCTTTGGCATTGCCTTTCTTTGGGATTGGAATGAAAACTGCCCTTTTCCAGTCCTGTGGCCACTGCTGAGTTTTCCAAATTTGCTGGCATATTGAATGCAGCACTTTCACAGCATCATCTTTCAGGATTTCAAAGAGCTCAACTGGAATTCCATCACCTCCACTAGCCTTGTTCATAGTGATGCTTTCTAAGGCCCACTTGACTTCACATTCCAGGATGTGATCACAGGTGAGTGATCACACCATTGTGATTATCTGGGTCGTGAAGATCTTTTTTGTACAGTTCTTCTGTGTATTCTTGCCACCTCTTCTTACTATCTTCTGCTTCTGTTAGGTCCATACCATTTCTGCCCTTTATTGAGCCCATCTTTGCATGAAATGTTCCCTTGGTATCTCTAGTTTTCTTGAAGAGATCTCTAGTCTTTCCCATTCTGTTGATTTCCTCTATTTCTTTGCATTGATCGCTGAGGAAGGCTTTCTTATCTCTTCTTGCTATTCTTTGGAACTCTGCATTCAGATGCTTATATCTTTCCTTTTCTCCTTTGCTTTTCACTTCTCTTCACAGCTATGTGTAAGGCCTCCTCAGACAACCATTTTGCTTTTCTGCATTTCTTTTCCATGGGGATGGTTGATCCCTGTTTCCTGTACAATGTCATGAACCTCATTCCATAGTTCATCAGGCACTCTATGTATCAGATCTAGGCCCTTAAATCTATGTCTTACTTCCACTGTATAATCATAAAGGGTTTGGTTGAATGGTCTAGTGGTTTTCCCTACTTTCTTCATTTTAAGTCTGAATTTGGTAATCAGTAGTTCATGATCTGAGCCACAGTCAGCTCCTGGCCTTGTTTTTGTTGACTGTATAGACCTTCTCCATCTCTGGCTGCAAAGAACATAATCAATCTGATTTCGGTGTTGACCATAGTGTGCCAGTCGCAGCCGCTGCCACGCTTAGTGCCCACATGGACCACAGCCTTGTCTAACTTAGTGAAATGATGAGCCATGCCATATAGGGCCACCCAAGATGCATGGGTCATGGTGAAGAGTTCTGACGAAACGTAGTTCACTGGAGAAGGGAATGGCAAACCACATTAGTATTCTTGCCTTGAGAACCCCATGAACAATATGAAAAGGCAAAAAGATAGGACCCTGAAAGATGAACTCCCCAGGTTGGTAGGTGCCCAATATGCTATGGGAGATCAGTGGAGAAATAACTCCAGAATGAAGAGACAGAGCCTGAGACAAAACAACACCCAGTTGTAGATGTGACTGGTGATGGAAGTAAACTCCAATGCATTAAAGAACAATATTGCATAGGAACCTGGGATGTTAGGTTCATGAATCAGGGTAAATTGGAAGTGGTCAGACAGGAGATGGCAAGAGCAAACATCAACATTTTAGGAATCAGTGAACTAAAGTGGACTAGAATGGGTGAATTTAACTCAGATAACCATTATATCTACTACTGTGGGCAAGAATCCCTTAGAAGAAAAGGAGTAGCCTTCATAGTCAACAGAAGACTCTGAATAGCAGTACTTGGATGCAATCTCAAAAATGACAGAATGATCGATGTTTGTTTCCAAGGCAAACCATTCAATATCACAGTAATCCAAGTCTATGCCCCAACCAGTAATGCTGAAGAACCTGAATGGTTCTATGAAGACCTACAAAACTTTCTAGAACTAACACCCCAAAAAGATGTCTATTTCATTATAGGGGACTGACAATGCAAAAGTAGGAAGTCAAGAGATACCTGGAGTAACAGGCAAATTTGGCCTTGGAGTATAAAATGAAGCAGGGCAAAGGCTAATAAAGTTTTGCCAGGAGAATGTACTGGGCATAGTAAACACCGTCTTTCAACAACACAAAAGAAGACTCTACAGATGGACATCACCAGATGGTCAATACCGAAATCAGACTGATTGTATTTTTTGCAGCCAAAGATGGAGAAGCTCTATACAGTCAGTAGAAACAAGACTGGGAGCTGACTGTGGCTCAGATCATGAACTCGTTATTGCAAAATTCAGACTTAAATTGAAGAAAGTAAGTGAAACTACTAGACTATTCATGTATGACCTAAATCAAATCCTTATGATAATACAGTGAAAGTGACAAATAGATTCAAGGGATTAGATCTGAGAGATAGAGTGCCTGAAGAACTATGAATGGAGATTCGTGATATTGTACAGGAGGCAGTGATCAAAACCATCCCTAGAAAAAGAAATGCAAAAAAGCAAAATGGTTGTCTGAGGCGGCCTTACAAATAGCTGAGAAAAGAAGAGAAGCTAAAGGCAAAGAAGAAAAGGAAAGATATACCCATCTGAATGCAGAGTTCCAAAGAATAGCAAGAAGAGATAAGAAAGCCTTCCTCAATGATCAACGCAAAGAAATAGAGGAAAACAACAGAATGGGAAAGACTAGAGATCTCTTCAAGAAAACTGGAGATATCAAGGGAACATTTCAGGCAAAGATGGGCACATAAAGGACAGAATGGTATGGACCTAACAGAAGCAGAAGATAGTAAGAAGAGGTGGCAAGAATACACAGAGGAATTATACAAAAAAGATCCTCATGACCTAGATAACCACGATGGTGTGATCACTCATCTAGAGCCAGACATCCTGAAATGCAAAGTCAAGTGGGCCTTAGGTATTATCACTATGAACAAAGCTAGTGGAGGTGATGGAATTCCAGTTGAGCTATTTCAAATCCTAAAAGATGATGCTGTTAAAGTGCTGTACTAAATATGCCAACAAATCTGGAAAACTCAGCAGAGGCCACAAAACTGGAAAAGGTCAGTTTTCATTCCAATCCCAAAGAAAGTCAATGCCAAAGAATGTTCAAAGTACAGCACAATTGCACTCATCTCACACACTAGCAAAGTAATGCTCAAAATTCTCAAAGCAAGTCTTCAACAGTACGTGAACTGAGAATTTCCAGATGTTCAAGCTTGTTTTAGAAAAGGCAGAGGAACCAGAGAACAAATTGCCAACATTCAGTGAATCATCAAAAAAGCAAGAGAGTTCCAGAAAAACAACTACTTCTGCTTTATTGACTATGCCAAAGCCTTTGACTGTGTGGATGACAACAAACTGTGGAAAATTCTTAAAGTGATGGGAATACCAGACCACCTGACTTGCCTCCTGAGAAATCTGTTTGCAGGTCAAGAAGCAACAGTTAGAATTGGACATGGAACAACAGACTGGTTCCAAATAGGAAAAGGAGTACGTCAAGGCTGTATGTTGTCACCCTGCTTATTTACTTATATGCAGAGTACATCATGTGAAATGCCAGGCTGGATGAAGCATCTGGAATCAAGATTGCTGGGAGAAATATTAATAACCTCCGATACGCAGATAACACCACTCTTATGGCAGAAAGCAAAGAATTAAAGAGCCTCTTGATGAAAGTGAAAGAGGAGAGTGAAAAATATAGCCCAATACTCAACATTCAGAACACTAAGATCATGGTATCAAGTCCCATCACTTCATCACAAATAGATGGGGAAACAATGGAAACAGTGGCAGACTTTATTTTGGGGGGCTCCTAAATCACTGCAGATGGTGACTGCAGCCATGAAATTCAAAGACGTTTGCTCCTTGGAAGAAAAGCTATGACCAACCTAGGCATCATATTAAAAAGCAGAGACATTACTTGCCAACAAAGGTCTATCTAGTCAAAGATATGATTTTTCCAGTAGTCATGTATGAATGTGAGAGTTGGACTATAAAGAAAGCTGAGCTCCAAAGAATTGATGCTTTTGAACTGTGGTGTTGGAGAAGACTCTTGAGAGTCCTTTGTACTGCAAGGAGATCCAACCGGTTCATCCTAAAGGAAATCGGTCCTGAATATTCATTGGAAGGAACGATGCTGAAGTTGAAACTCCAATACTTTGGCTACCTGATGTGAAGAACATACTCATTGGAAAAGAAGCTGATGCTGGGAAAGATTGAAGGTGGAAAGATAAAGGGATGACAGAGGATGAGATGGTTGGATGGCATCACCGACTCGATGGACATGAGTTTGAGTAAGCTCCAGGAGTTGGTGATGGACAGGGAAGCCTGGCGTGCTGCAGTCCATGGGTTTCCAAAGAGTTGGACACGACTGAGTGACTGAACTGAACTGAACTAGAAGCGAAGATGTTCCAGGTGGATGGGAGGAATGGACTTTAGGGACAGAAAACTGAGCAGATATGCATGGATAAAGGAAGGATGGTATCTTTTGGACTTGAGTGATCAGTCTCCTCTTAACAATTACCCCCAGGGTTCACCCCATCTCTGATTTGACTTGGCTGGTTGAATTTGGAAGTAGGGTGTGGTGGTCATAGGTGCTGGCCCTGGTGGCTGGAGCTGGATCCTGATGAGTCAGGAGAGATGACTGTGCACATCACTTCCCAGCTCTAGTTCAGTGATGGCACCTTGGTAGCTTGCATGGTTTTTTTTTCTCTTTTGACTGTGTCAGGTCTTCACTGTGGCCTGCTGGCTTTCTCTAGTTGCAGGATACTCTCTAGTTGCAATGCTCAGGCTTCTCATTGCAGTGGCTTCTCTTGTTGTGGAGAATGGGCTCTAGAGCGTGGGGCTTTGTTGTTGTGGTGTTCAGGCTTAGGTTCCCTTCAGCATGTGGGAACTTATTTCCCTGACCAGGGATCAAATCCACCTCCCCTGCATTGGCAGGTGGATTCTTAACCATTGGGCCACCAGGGAAGTCTCCGCACATTGGTATCTTAAAGTCAGAGACAGTGGGAGCATTTACCCCATAGAGCTTGGCAAAGGCTATGAACAGGGCCCTTCCTCTAGAGAGATGGTTATTAAATGCTGGGTTTGGAACTATATGATCTGTTGACTTCATCCCTGTGATAAAAATTACATGTGAAATTCTCAATTTACAAACTACCCAAACATGGATGAATTTACCCCAATACTTACCCCAATGCCATCACCAACTCTCTTGCTCCTGCCTTCTCCAAGGAGCTAAAGAAAATCCACAGATTTAGGAGAGGCAGAGCCAGAATTCTGGAAGGAAGGCTGTTCTGCCTCCTGGCTGGTTTTCCTGGTCATTTTCTCTTCATGTTGACAAGCAGTCTGAAATCTCAGTAATGTACATTAAAGCAGAAAGAGCCAATTGATCTTTTATTTATTAATGAGAATGTGTTTCCCAGGAGAGTGGAGGCAAGAAATTGGATAAATGATATTACAGCATGATCACAGAGGCAGGAGGTGCTGGAGTTAAGGGCAGATCTGCATGTGATTCCACCATTAGGGAGTGACCTGGGGGCCCCCAGGAACCTGTGAGAAGTGATTCTAAGGTACCAGAGGACTGAAGACAAAGCTACACCTTCTTACATTTCTTCTGGGGCTGGTTTTGCTCCTAGGGAAGAGAGCAAGAATTCTTTCATCATCCTTCTTCCCCTTCATTAGCTTGTGATCCTGGCCCATGAGGTTCACAGATTAGATTAGAATTATTAGGACTCATGCCTAGATATTTGTGGGGAAATATATTCTAAGTTATAAATCAGCATTCAGATGACTTAGAGTTGATAACTGTCTTTAGCTCTCTTTAATCAGTCAAGATATTTCTGAAGTTTCATGTAGCACAAGATAGGTTTATTCACATGACAATTTCAGAAATATTTTAATTTCTGATTCCTCCTCTGTGGGTAGAAATGTTTATTCTGTTAGGACCCTCTGTACTCCAAGCATCCCTGTCAAATGGTTAATGATGTGAAAACAAGTACCTAAATAAGCCAGGGTCACTTGGCATTTAAATAAACACTTTCATAGAGATTTATCATCCCACATTGCCAGAGAGCAGATCATGTTCATTTACATAGAGATTTTGTGGAAGAGAACATGGCCATGGTTGTAGATGGGTCCACAGGGGTTTTTGCAATGCTGTTGGCAACATCTGCCTGAAAGTTTTGGCTGCATAAAAAAGCTACTATAAAACTAGTGGCTTAAAACAATAACCAGTTTTATGATATCTCATTTGGTGGGTTTAATATTTAGGCAGGATTTGACTGATTTATTCTTCTGTTCTCCATGACATAGACTGAGGTCACTCAGTGGTTCTCAGCTGGTGGGTTGTTATTCTGGAAAGTCTAAGACAACTTATATATCTGACATCTTGATGGGATAAATGTAATATTGTGATCTATAACAAACATATATTTGGTCTTTGTACTTGTTTCTGGCACAAAGCTCCTGAAACCATTGGAATTTCCCAAGTGATAAGAGCAATAAAGATGTCTTTTGTTTAGTTAGTAAGGTAACTTTTGGAAAGTACCTAGGTTACCTAGGGGTGGGTGCTGGTTGCCTGAGTACCCAACCATGTGATTAGATGGGGAACTTTCAGTTCCATCCAGAACCCATCCTCCAATTCCGGGTAAGGAAGAGGTTGGAGGGCGAATCAATTGTCAATTATTTAATCAATTATAGATAATAAAACCTCCATAAAAAGCCCAACGATGGGGTTTGGAGAGCTTCTTGGTTGGTTAAGAGGTGACGATTGAGGAGAGTTGCAAGCTTATAGAGCATGGAAACTCTGTGCTTTTCCCTTGTACCTTACCCTAAGCATCTTGTCTACCTGGCTGTTCCTGAGTTATACTTGCATATAATAAACCAGTCATCTAGGAAGTAAAAATGTTTCTCCTAGTTCTGTGAGCTCATTAAATTAGTACTTAAGATGACTAAATCTTAGCAATTTAACAAAACCCAAGGATCAGGTTAAGGAAACTTCCCACATATAGCCTATTGGTCAAAATTGTAGGTTACAAGCTAGATTTTCCATTGGCACTGAAAGTTGGGGTGTGTGTGGGGAGTAGTCTTTTAGGACTGAGCCCTTATCCTGTGGTATCTGATGCTATCTCTAGGGAGGTAGTGTCACAGTTAAGTTAAATTATAGAATTACCTGGTGGTGTAGAAAATCTCTCATGTATTGGAATTGGGTGCAGAATCAGAATACGTGAAAGCTGGGCTCAGCTGGGACTTTCTAAGGGAACACCTACTTATGGCCTTTTCAAGTGGTGGCCTCACAGTAATTGGATTTCTTCCATGGCAGATAGCTTCTCCCAGAGTGAATGTTGCATGAGAACAAGGTAGAAGCTTCATGGCCTTTTCTGACTTTGTCACAGAACTAAGCAGTATCGTTCAATTCACTCAATTGATAGCAGGTGGGTCATCAGGACAGAACAGATTTAGGAGAGGGCAATTAGACTCCATCTCTTGATGGAGGCGTGGCATGGTGCCACTGTGGAAAAGCATGTGGCATGTGAGCTAATGATATGGCCATTCTTGGGGAAACCCATCTGCTGCACTGTGTATCCTAAAACTGGCCACCTTTACTGCCCCATTACACCATACAGTAGCCAAAGTCTTGATTGACAGCATTTTCTGTTGAATTAGCTAAGTGATGCTGAGCTTTGTTCAGGGTGTGGATTAATTTCAACTTGATCTTAAATCCTTACCACTACTCTATATCATGAAATCCAAATCCTGGTTTTGCTGTACCCCCAACATGTCAATCAACTTAAGACTTGTCATAAACATCCTAAAATATTAACATTAATTAAGTGATAAATATTTACCATTTATGCCTTTGAGGATTTCAACATTGTTACAGCTGCAATCAGACAAGCTATGACAGGGTATCAGTCTCAACTCTTAAAAAATAAAAGAAATCTGAGAATCACAGACGTGTACCCTAAGTACTATGAAAGGATAGAATTCAGAGGAATGATTTTTTTTTTTTTTAGGGGCTGGGTGAGCATGTGGATAAGTTTCTCTAAATGCAACTAGTTATAGTTCTTTAATTGTTTTTTTTTTTTTTTGCTCAGAATTGACCTTTTTTTTTTTTGTGCTCAATGACTTCTGTGCAAGCTGTTGCCATTCTATTGTTTCTCTCCCACAAGCAGAGATCATGCTGTTCACGTGTGTGTTGATGAGTGTGAACGCTGCTATCA
The DNA here is from genome assembly GCF_003369695.1 of Bos indicus x Bos taurus. Classification (NCBI taxonomy): domain Eukaryota; kingdom Metazoa; phylum Chordata; class Mammalia; order Artiodactyla; family Bovidae; genus Bos; species Bos indicus x Bos taurus. The sequence goes on from NC_040076.1 coordinate 133,292,967, forward strand.
CTGGCTGACACTGCACTGCATGCCTTGCTCCTGGGGTGGTTAATAAATCGTCTTTGATGATTTGCTGACATAACCTTTAGATCTGAAATTGCAGTTGTACTGGACTGTCAGGAAAAGCTCCTTTGTCATACATTGCATGGATTTATTAGAAAACATATACTACTCTGGTTTTGAAGTCTTTCTGGTGTATTTAAATAATTTCTTGAGCACTTGAATTGTTCCTATGGTCTTGACTAAGGTTTTTCCCTTTTAAAATTGACTTCAAGTTGTTTGAAATCTCAAAGAAGAATAGATTGAACATTTAAATATCTGGTTCATTTAGATGGTCCTTTGTCTCTTTTTTGGGGTAAATATAAATCTTTTATAAATTTCCTTCCAAAATCTGCCAAATATAGTACTTCTCTAAAAAGTACAGATTTTTTTGTAATGAAATGACTCTTTGTGGCCCAAAAGTATAAATTTGGTAGTATTTTGACATTTCTTTGTTCTTACTACCCTCTTGTTGCCTCTTGATTAGAGCCAGAGTGGGTTTATATGGGAATCATCCTAAGGATGACACTTGAGTGCCAATTTCCTGATTGGTTCAGTCAGATTTGGAAGATGAGCTAGTGGAATATTTTCCAGTCCAGTACAGCTTGGAAACATTAGTAAGCACTTGTCCACCAGGAGAACACTGTGAACTTAGGTCCTAAGGGAAGAAGGCATTCAGGTCAAAAGGGACAGACAGAGTGTACTCATGCTCAAAAAGTTTCTCTTTCCCCAGCTTTATTGAGACATAATTGACATATAACATAATGTATTTTCAAGGTGTACCGTGTATTGCTTTGAAACATGTATATTTGTGAAATGATTACCACAATTAAGTTAGCTATTAATAAAACTTCCATCACCTCACATAATTACCTTTTTTTCTTTTTCAGTGAGAACTTCTCAAATGACCCTGAACCCAGGATATCCAAGGGAAGATCTCTTTCAGTTGGCCTTGTCGGATAAAACTGAGGTTCTCTTACATAGCAAAGCAACAGCAACACACTGTTGCTGTTTGGTGTGAGGTGTGAGGTTTGTCCCCTAAGTCATGCATGGACCCTGGGACTCTTCTAACTCACAGGTTTCCCCTTTTTGGTGAAGTGGAGCAGGGGCGGAAGTTGGACAGCTTGGTTCTATAACTTGTGTTCCATCTGGGTAGGTGGGTAGTAGGCCTTGCTACATATGTTGGATTCTAACCACATTCTTTTCCAAAATTTTCCTTTGTTCAGACTTTCCTATATGATCTCTGTGTGTAAATCCTCTCAAAAACACTTTCAAATGGGCTAAGTTATAAAGAAGGAAATTGTGGTCTTTGTTAGTGTTTTTGGTTTGAGTAATATTAAGTATGGGAGAAAATGGGAGGGGTGAATTAGGAGGTGTAGGAAGAGTGGGGTGAACTACAGCTCAGCAGGATTAATTCCTAGGGGGTACACGGCTGCAGAGTGACGAAATTTCAGGACTAGTTGATCTGCATGTTGGGCACTCCAAGGACAGGAGATTTACTTCTGTGTGGTGTTCATTGAGTCTCTTGGGTGAAAGTAAGGAATCCTCTTCTCATTTTCACTTTTATTCATTTCTTTTTGTTTTCAAATAGTACCTATTGCATAAATATTAGACAATATAGATAAGAAAATGGGAAAAATCTATAACCCCAGTTCTTACATAACCCTTTGGATAGGATCTTCATTTGAGTAGAAACTTCTTTTTTCTTTCTACAAATTATTTTTCCTTGAATTCTGTATTGCTTCCTGCTTTAGTTTGCTTGTATTTGCCCAGAATGTTTGTCCATCCCTCTATTTATTTCATTATTTTTATGATAATAGCAATATCAGTCCCCCCAAATAAAAAAATCTACATTGTACAGGCTATGAAGTGAAAGAAAAAAAAAAGCTTTTCCTTCCCACCTCTGATCCTAGCATTATATTTTGAAGAAAAAGTTCTGAGTTTAAAAAAAAAAATTAGTTCTTATTCCATAATTCTAAATAATAGACTTTGCTTCTATTTCTTGGTTTGTCGATGTTAAGTGACTTATTAATTTTAAGCATATTTATTGATTCCTCATGATGAAAAATAATAAATTTCACTCAGTTTCTACCCTTCTCTTGCTCCTTTTCTATTTTCTCTTTTTTGTACTTTATTTATTTCTTCTATCTGATACTTTACAAACTCTTAAATAATGTACCTCTCTCTTTTACTTCTTGATTCGTCTGTTTAGACAGTGTCTTGACTCTTAACAATAGAATATGAGGAAATTAATGCTCCTCCATCCCTTCCCCCTCTTCTCTGCTTCAGTTCTCTACTGCTGTTGTTGTACTACTATTTTTACATTGTTAAGGTTTCTGCAATAGGAGTAATTAAGCCTTTCACATTTTGTTTAGGTTGATTCCTAAATTCAAATATCCTAAAATTCTCTTTGTTATTTGTTAAACATCTTGGCTGATAGGTATACTATTGTTGTTGTTGTTTAGTTGCTAAGTCGTGTCCGACTCTGCAACTCCATGGACTATAGCCCACTAGACTCCTCTGTCCACGGGATTTCCCAGGCAAGGATGCTGGAATGGGTTGCCATTTCTTTCTTGAAGGGGTCTTCCTGACCCAGAAATCAAATCTGAGTCTCCTGCATTGGCAGGTGGATTCTTTACCCCTGAGCCACCAGGGAAGACCATACTATTCACTTTGGAGTCATTTAATGAGACTGTATCCATGGAGAAAGAGAAGTAATTTTCTTCAAATCTGTACCTCTCAAAGGAGAATGTTGCAAGTGCCAAGGTCAAATAGATCCTCAAAACTATAGCACATGATTTCTTTATATTTAACTTTGTCATTTCATATATAGATTTTTCTTTATTCTGAAATTTCTAATAACCATTCTCTCTTCTTTTTGATAGAAATGTTTTTAAAACAAGAGCAAAAACACACCTTGAACACAGTTTTGGGGTGGTAAATAAGTGCTTTCTAAGACTGTTTCACAGAGATCATTCTTTCTTGTCACTGCACTCTATGAGTTTTGTTTGTTTACTTTTTTCTTTTATAAATTAAAACGTAGTAAAATGGCTTCCTTTCCTTTTCTTTTCTCTTCTGATGTACAATTTTATATGTTTTCATGCATGTATGAATTTGTATAGCCACTGCCACAATCAAGATAGAAAGCACTTCTCTTGCCCCCAAAACTCTCTGTGTTGCTCCTTTGTAGCCTACACTGGCAACTATGGATCTCCGTTTAACAGCAGCTGCCATTTAAAACTTTTAGTGTTTATGAATGCAGCCGCTACAAAAATTTGTGTATGGATTTTTGTGTAAATGTTAAGTTGTCATTTATCTAAGTTAAATATCAGAGTGGGTTTGGTGTATCATATGATGTTTTAGTTTAACTTTATAAAAAACTGCCAAAGTGTTTTCTAAAGTGTTGTACTATTGCATCATCACCAGAAGTGTATGAGAGTTGATTCACATTCTTGCCGGCATATGGTATTGCTAATTTTAATATTATTAGTTTTAGATATACTGATAAATATAGAGTAATATCTCACTGTCATTTTAAGTAGCATCTCCCTACATGGCTAATGATGTTGAACTTCTTTTCATGTGCTCTTTGCCAGTCACGTCTTCTTGATGAAATTTTGGTTCAAGTATTTTGTTTACTTTTCCTGGTTTTTTCCTTACTGGTGAGTTTGGAGAGATCTTTATATAGTTTGGATATGCAAATATTTTCTGTCTATAGTTTGTTTTTTATTTTCTTAAAAGTATTTTTTTTAGAGCAAAGGTTTTTAACTTTTATGAAGGCTAATTTATCTTTTTTAAAAACATTAAATTGTTTTTTTCGTAGCAAAGAACTCTTTGGCTAAATCCAGCTCATAAACATGGCATGATTCTCCACTTATTTATATCAGATTTCATTTCTTCCATCAATGTTTTATTGTTTTTAGCATATAGACTCTGTACATGGTTTGATGGATTTCAATAGACTAAACTACAAAATTAACCCATTTAAAGTGTACTATTTGCTGGATTTTAGTGTATTCACAAAATTGTGCAAGTATCCACACAATTTAGGGTTGTTACATTTTCATTACACTAGGCAGTAACACTTCATTTTGCCTACCCCCACTGCCAAGTCATAGAAAAGCATTAATTTGATTTTTGCCTCCTCTATAATTTTAGTGTAAACAGGCTAAGTGTATTCTTTCCTCTGGTTTCTTGGCTTAGCATATTTTTTTAAAAAAAATTAATTTATTTTAATTGGAGGCTAAATACTTTACATATTGTAGTGGTTTTTGCCATACATTGACATGAATCAGCATGGGTGTACATGTGTTCCCCATCCTGAACCCCCTCCCACATCCCTCCCCATCCCATCCCTCAGGGTCATCCCAGTGCACCAGCCCTGAGCACTCTATCTCATGAATCAAACCTGGACTATTTATTTATTTTATGAATCAAACCCGGCGATCTATTTCACATATGATAATATACATGTTTCAATGCTATTCTCTCAAATAATCCCACCCTCACCTTCCCCCACAGAGTCCAAAAGTCTGTTCTTTACATCTGTGTCTCTTTTGCTGTCTCGTATATAGGGTCATCATTACCATCTTTCTAAATTCCATATGTATGCATTAATATACTGTATTGGTGTTTTTCTTTCTGACTTACTTCGCTCTGTATAATAGGTTCCAGTTTTATCCACCTCAATAGAACTGATTCAAATGCATTCTTTTTAACAGCTGAATAATATTCTATTGTGTATATGTACCACAGCTTTCTTATTCATTCATCTGCTGATGGACATCTAGGTTGCTTCCATGTCCTGGCTATTGTAAACAGTGTTGTGATGAACACTGGGGTACACATGTCTCTTTCAATTCTGATTTCCTCAGTGTGTATGCCTAACAGTGGAATTGCTGGGTCGTATGGCACTTCTATTTCCAGTTTTTTAGGGAATCTCCACACTGTTGCGACCCCATGGACTGTAGCCTACCATGCTCTTCCATCCATGGGATTTTCCAGGCAAGAGTACTGGAGTGGGTTGCCATTGCCTTCTCCAGGAGATCTTCCTAACCCAGGGATCAAACCCGGGCCTCCCACGTTGTAGGCAGACGCTTTACCATCTGAGCTACCAGGGAAGCTCCTGTTCTCCATAGTGACTGTACTAGTTTGCATTCCCACCAACAGTGTAAGAGGGTTCCCTTTTCTCCACACCCTCTCCAGCATTTATTGCTTGTAGACTTTTGGATAGCAGCCCTTCTGCCTGGTGTGAGATGGTACCTCATTGTGGTTTTGATGTGCATTTCTCTAATAGTGATGTTGAGCATCTTTTCATGTGTTTGTTAGCCATCTGTATGTCTTCTTTGGAGAAATGTCTGTTTAGTTCTTTGGCCCATTTTTTGATTGGGTCGTTTATTTTTCTGGAATTGATCTGAAGGAGCTGCTTGTATATTTTTGAGATTAATTCTTTGTCAGTTGCATTGTTGCTATTATTTTCTCCCATTCTGAAGGCTGTCTTTTTACCTTGCTTATAGTTTCCTTCGTTGTGCAAAAGCTGTTAAGTTTAATTAGGTTCCATTTGTTTGTTTTTGCTTTTATTTCCATTACTCTTGGAGGTGGGTCATAGAGGATCCAGCTGTGATTCATGTCAGAGAGTGTTTTGCCTATGTTCTCCTCTGGAGTTTTATAGTTTCTGGTCTTACATGTAGATCTTTAATCCATTTTGAGTTTATTTTTGTGTATGGTATTAGAAAGTGTCCTAGTTTCATGCTTTTACAAGTGGTTGACCAGTTTCCCCAGCACCATTTGTTAAAGAGATTGTCTTTTCTCCATTGTGTATTCTTGCCTCCTTTGTCAAAGATAAGGTATCCATGGGTACATGGATTTATCTCTGGGCTTTCTATTTTGTTCCATTGATCTATATTTCTGTCTTTGTGCCAGTACCATACTGTCTTGATGACTGTAGCTTTGTAGTATAATCTGAAGTCAGGCAGGTTGATTCCTTCAGTTCCATCTTCTTTCTCGAGATTGCTTTGGCTATTTGAGTTTTTTTGTATTTCCATACAAATTGTGAAATTATTTGTTCTAGTTCTGTGAAAAATACCATTGATAGCTTGATAGGGATTGCATTGAATCTATATATTGCTTTGGGTAGTATACTCATTTTCACTATATTGACTCTTCCAATCCATGAACATGGTATATTTCTCCATCTATTTGTGTCATCTTTGATTTCTTTCATCAGTGTTTTATAGTATTCTATATATAGGTCTTTTGTTTCTTTAGGTAGATATATTCCTAAGTATTTTATTCTTTTCATTGCAGTGGTGAATGGAATTGTTTCCTTAATTTCCCTTTCTGTTTTCTCATTGTTAGTTTATAGGAATGCAAGGGATTTCTGTATGTTAATTTTATATCCTACCACTTTACTGTATTCATTGATTAGCTCTAGTAATTTTCTGGAGGTGTCTTTAGGATTTTCTGTATAGAGGATCATGTCATCTGCAAACAGTGAGAGTTTTACTTCTTTTCCTATCTGGATTCCTTTTATTTCTTTTTCTTCTCTGATTGCTGTGGCTAAAACTTCCAAAACTATGTTGAATAGTAGTGGTGAGAGTGGACACCCTTGTCTTGTTCCTGACTTTAGGGGAAATGCTTTCAATTTTTCACCATTGAAGATAATGTTTGCTGTGGGTTTATCATATATGGCTTTTATTATGTTGAGGTATGTTCCTTCTATGCCTGCTTTCTGGAGGGTTTTTATCATAAATGGATGTTGAATTTTGTCAAAGGCTTTCTCTGCATCTATTGAGATAATCATATGTTTTTTATCTTTCAATTTGTTAATGTGGTATATCACATTGATTTGCAAATATTGAAGAATCCTTGCATCCCTGGGATAAAACCCAATTGGCCATGATGTATGATCTTTTTAATATGTTGTTGGATTCTGATTGCTAGAATTTTGTTAAGGATTTTTGCATCTGTGTTCATCAGTGATATTGGCCTTTAGTTTTCCTTTTGTGTGTCATCTTTGGTTTTGGTATTACCGTGATGTGGCCTCATAGAATGAGTTTGGGAGTTTACCTTCCTCTGCAATTTTCTGGAAGAGTTTGAGTAGGATAAGTATTAGCTCTTCTTTAAATTTTTGGTAGAACTCACCTGTGAAGCCATCTGGTCCTGGGCTTTTGTTTGTTGGGAGATTTCTGATTACAGTTTCGATTTCTGTGCTTGTGATGGGTGTGTTAAGATTTTCTATTTCTTCCTGGTTCAGTTTTGGAAAGTTATACTTTTCTAAGAATTTGTCCATTTCTTCCAAGTTGTTCATTTTATTGGTATATAGTTGCTGATAGTAGTCTCTTATGATCCTTTGTTTTTCTGTGTTGTCTGTTGTGATTTCTTCATTTTCATTTCTAATTTTGTGGATTTGATTCTTCTCCCTTTTTTTCCTGATGAGTCTGTCTAATGGCTTGTCTATTTTATTTATCTTCTCAAAGAACCACCTTTTAACTTTGTTGATTTTTGCTATGGTCTCCTTTTTCTTTTACATTTATTTCTTCCCTAATTTTTATGATTTCTTTCCTTCAACTAACCCTGGGGCTCTTCATTTCTTCCTTTTCTAGTTGCTTAGGTGTAGAGTTATGTTATTTATTTGACTTTTCTCTTGTTTCTTGAGGTAAGCTTGTTTTGCTATGAACTTTCCCCTTAGCACTGCTTTTACTGAATGCCATAGGTTTTGGGTTGTTGTGTTTTCCTTTTGTTTCATCTCTATGCATATTTTGATTTCTGTTTTGATTTCTTCTGTGATTTGTTGGTTATTCAGAAGTGTGTTGTTTAGCCTCCATGTGATTGTATTTTTAATAGTTTTTTTTCCTGTAGTTGCCATCTAATCTTACCATACTGTGATTAGAAAAGATACTTGGAGTGATTTCAATTTTTTTGAATTTACCAAGGCTAGACTTATGGCCCAGGATGTGATCTATCCTGGAGAAGGTCCCATGTGCCCTTAAAAAAAAGGTGAAATTCATTGTTTGGGGGTGAAATGTCCTATAGATATCAATTAAGTCTAACTGGTCCATTGTATCATTTAAAGTTTGTGTTTCCTTGCTAATTTTCTGTTTAGTTGATCTATCCATAGGTGTGAGTGGGGTATTAAAGTCTCCCACTATTATTGTGTTACTGTTAATTTCCCCTTTCATACTTGTTAGCATTTCCCTTACATATTGTGGTGCTCCTATGTTGGGTGCATATATATTTATAATTGTTATATCTTCTTGGATTGACCCATTGATCATTATGTAGTGTCCTTCTTTGTCTGTTTTCATGGCCTTTATTTCAAAGTCTATTTTATCTGATATGAATATTGCTACTCCTGCTTTCCTTTGGTCTCCATTTGCATGAAATATCTTTTTCTATCTCCTCACTTTCAGTCTGTATGTGTCCCTTGTTTTGAGGTGGGTCTCTTGTAGAGAGCATATATAGGGGTCTTATTTTTGTATCCTTTCAGCCAGTCTTTATTGATTGGGGCATTCAACCCATTTACATTTAAAATAATTATTGATAAGTATGATCCTGTTGCCATTTACATTTTTGTTTTGGGCTTGAGTTTATAAACCTTTTTTGTGTTTCCTGTCTAGAGAAGATCCTTTAGCATTTGTTGAAGAGCTGGTTTGTTGGTGCTGAATTCTCTCAGTTTTTGCTTGTCTATAATGCTTTTGATTTCTCCTTCATATTTGAATGAGATCCTTGCTGGGTATCATAATCTGGATTGTAGGTTTTTCACTTTGATCACTTTAAGTATGTCCTGCCATTCCCTTCTGGCCTGAAGAGTTTCTATTGAAAGATCAGCTGTTATCCTTATGGGAATCCCCTTGTGTGTTATTTGTTGTTTTTCCCTGCTGGTTTTAATATTCGTTCTTTGTGTTTGATCTCCATTAATTTGATTAATATGTGTCTTGGGGTGTTTCACCTTGGGTTTATCCTGTATAGGACTCTCTGGGTTTCTTGGACTCTGCTGGCTATTTCCTTCCCCATTTTAGTTAAGTTTTCAACTATTATCTCCTCAAGTATTTTCTCAGGGCCTTTCTTTTTGTCTTCTTCTGGGACTCCTATGATTCGAATGTTGGGGTGTTTAACATTGTCCTAGAGGTCTCTGAGGTTGTCCTCATTTCTTTTATCTTTTTTCCACTCTGCTTCATTTATTTCCACCATTCTATCTTCTACCTCACTTATCCTATCTTCTGCCTCAGTTATTCTATTGTTGGTTCCCTCCAGAGTGCTTTTGATCTCAGTTATTAAATTATTCATTATTGATTGACTCTTTTTTATTTCTTCTAGATCCTTGTTAAACTTTTCTTGCATCTTCTCAATCCTTGTCTCCAGACTATTTATCTGTAACTCCATTTTGTCTTCAAGATTTTGGATCATTTTTACTATCGTTATTTTGAATTCTTTTTTAGGTAGACTCCCTATCTCCTCCTCTTTTGTTTGGTTTGGTGGGCTTTTATCATGTTCCTTTCCTGCTGAATATTTATCTGCCTTTTCATCTTGTTTAGATTGCTGTGTTTGGGGTGGTCTTTCTGTATGCTGGAAATTTGTGGCTCCTCTTTATTGTGGAGTTTCCTCCCTGTGGGTGGGGTTGGACGAGTGACTTGTCAAGGTTTCCTGATTAAGGTATGTTGCATCGGTGTTCTGGTGGGTGGAGCTGGAGCTCTTCTCTCTGGAGTGTAATGAAGTGTCCAGTAGTGAGTTTCGAGGTGTCTATGGGTTTAGTGTGACTTGTGGCCACCTGTATTTTAATGCTCAGGGTTATGTCCCTATGTTGTTGGAGAATTAGCTTGGTATGTTTTGCTCTGAAACTTGTTGGCTCTTGGATGGAGCTTGGTTTCAGTGTAGGTGTGGAGGCTTTTGGATGAGCTCTTGTTGATGTTCCCTGGAGTCAGGAGTTTTCTGATGTTCTCAAGTTTTGGATTTAAGCCTCCTGCCTCTGGCTTTCAGTCTTATTCTTACAGTAGCCTCAAGACTTCTCCATCCATATAGCACTGATGATAAAACATCTAGGTAAAAGGTGAAAAGATCCTCCACAGTGAGGGACACCGAGAGAAGTTCACAGAGTTACATGGAGAGGAGAAGAGGGAGGAGGGAGATAGAGGTGACCAGGAGGAGAAGAGGGGGAATCAAAAAGGGAGAGAGCAATCTAGTCTGTAATCAATTCCCTATGTGCTTTCCACAGTCTGGAACACTCAGAGAGGTTCATGGAGTTACACAGAGAAGAGAAGAGGGAGGAAGGAGATAGAGGTGACCAGGAGAAGAAGGGGGGGGTGTTAAACGGAGAGAGACAGATCTAGCCACTAATCAGTTCCCTAAGTGTTCTCCATAGTCCAGAACACCCAAAGAGATTCACAGAGTTAAGTAGAGAAGAGAAGGGGGAGGGAGGAGGTAGAGGTGACCCATGGGAGAGAAAGGAGAGTCAAAAGAGGAGAGAGCAATCAAGCCATTCATCACACTCCTAAGTAAAAATGGGTACTGAAGATTAGATTCTTAAACGTACAAAATTGATAACAAATACCAAAAAACAAAGATTAAAAATCTAGAGTAGAGGTTAGACTCTCAAAAATACAATACTAAAAAGACAAAACAAAAACACAAAAATTATAAAATATATATAATGAAATTTGCTTTCAAAATAGGGTCTTTTTTTTTTGCAAGGTAATAGGTTTCAAAAATGAATATTAAAGGAATAATAAAGAACTTAAAAAAATTATAATCAGATCAGATCAGTCGCTCAGTCGTGTCTGACTCTTTGCGACCCCATGAATCGCAGCATGTCAGGCCTCCCTGTCCATCACCAACTCCCAGAGTTCACTCAAACTCACATCCATCGAGTCAGTGATGCCATCCAGCCATCTCAACCTCTGTCGTCCCCTTCTCCTCTTGCCCCCAATCCCTCCTAGCATCAGAGTATTTTCCAATGAGTCAACTCTTTGCATGAGGTGGCCAAAGTACTGGAGTTTCAGCTTTAGCATCATTCCTTCCAAAGAAATCCCAGGGCTGATCTCCTTCAGAATGGACTGGGTGGATCTCCTTGCAGTCCAAGGGACTCTCAACAGTCTTCTCCAACACCACAGTTCAAAAGCATCAATTCTTCAGTGCTCAGCCTTCTTCACAGTCCAACTCTCACATCCATACCTGACCACAGGAAAAACCATAGCCTTGACTAGACGAACCTTTGTTGGCAAAGTAATGTCTCTGTTTTTGAATATGCTATCTAGGTTGGTCTTAACTTTCCTTCCAAGGAGTAAGCGTCTTCTAATTTCATGGCTGCAGTCACCATCTGCAGTGATTTTGGAGCCCAGAAAAATAAAGTCTGACACTGTTTGCACTGTTTCCCCATCTATTTCCCATGAAGTGATGGGACCAGATGCTATGGTCTTCCTTTTCTGAATGTCGAGATTTAAGCCAACTTTTTCACTGTCCTCTTTCACTTTCATCAAGAGGCTTTTGAGTTCCTCTTCACTTTCTGCCATAAGGGTGGTGTCATCTGCATATCTGAGGTTATTGATATTTCTCCCGGCAATCTTGATTCCAGCTTGTGCTTCTTCCAGTCTAGCGTTTCTCATGATGTACTCTGCATATAAGTTAAATAAGCAGGGTGACAATATACAGCCTTGACGTACTCCTTTTCCTATTTGGAACCAGTCTGTTGTTCTATGTCCAGTTCTAACTGTTGCTTCCTGACCTGCATACAAATTTCTCAAGAGACAGATCAATTGGTCTGGTATTCCCATCTCTTGAAGAATTTTCCACAGTTGATTGTGATCCACACAGTCAAAGGCTTTGGCATAGTCAATAAAGCAGAAATAGATGTTTTTCTGGAACTCTCTTGCTTTTTCCAGGATCCAGAGGATGTTGGCAATTTGATCTCTGGTTCCTCTGCCTTTTCTAAAACCAGCTTGAACATCTGGAAGTTCATGGTTCACATATTGCTGAAGCCTGGCTTGGAGAATTTTGAGCATGACTTTACTAGCGTGTGAGATGAGTGCAATTGTGCGGTAGTTTGAGCATTCTTTGGCATTGCCTTTCTTTGGAATTGAAATGAAAACTGACCTTTTCCAGTCCTGTGGCCACTGCTGAGTTTTCCAAATTTGCTGGCATATTGAGTGCAGCACTTTCACAGCATCATCTTTCAGGATTTGAAAGAGCTCAACTGGAATTCTATCACCTCCACTAACTTTGTTCGTAGTGATGCTTTCTAAGGCCCACTTGACTTCACATTCCAGGATGTCTGGCTCTAGGTGAGTGATCACACCATCGTGATTATCTGGTTTGTGAAGATCTTTTTTGTACAGTTCTTCTGTGTATTCTTGCCACCTCTTCTTAATATCTTCTGCTTCTGTTAGGTCCATACCATTTCTGTCCTTTATCGAGCCCATCTTTGCATGAAATGTTCCTTTGGTATCTCTGATTTTCTTGAAGAGATCTCTAGTCTTTCCCATTCTGTTGTTTTCCTCTATTTCTTTGCATTGATCGCTAAGGAAGGCTTTCTTATCTCTTCTTGCTATTCTTTGGAACTCTGCATTCACATGCTTATATCTTTCCTTTTCTCCTTTACTTTTCGCTTCTCTTCTTTTCACAGCTATTTGTAAGGCCTCCCCAGACAGCCATTTTGCTTTTCTGCATTTCTTTTCCGTGGGAATGGTCTTGATCCCTGTCTCCTGTACAATGTCACGAACCTCATTCCATCGTTCATCAGGCACTCTATGTATCAGATCTAGGCCCTTAAATCTATGTCTCACTTCCACTGTATAATCATAAAGAATTTGATTTAGGTCATACCTGAATGGTCTAGTGGTTTCCCCTACTTTCTTCAATTTAAGTCTGAATTTGGCAAAAAGGTGTTCATGGTCTCAGCCACAGTCAGCTCCTGGTCTTGTTTTTGCTGACTGTATAGAGCTTCTCCATCTTTGGCTGCAAAAAATTAGGAATGTCTCTGGAGCTATTGAGGGCAGTTATGGGCTCAGTTCAGTTTCAGATAGTTCCTTGTTTCAGCTTATACTTCTCAAGGTCTATAGGCTCCTTTCAATGTAGTCAATGCTAACTGCTGCTGCTCCTAAGTCACTTCAGTCGTGTTCGACTCTGTGCAACTCCGTAGACGGCAGCCCACTAGGCTCCTCTGTCCCTGGGATTCTCCAGGCCAGAATACTGGAGTGGGTTGCCATTTCTTTCTCCAATGTATGAAAGTGAAATGTGAAAGTGAAGTCGCTCAGTCGTGCCCGACTCTTAGCGACCCCATGGACTGCATGCAGCGTACCAGGCTCCTCTGTCCATGGGATTTTCCAGGCAAGAGTACTGGAGTGGGGTGCCATTGCCTTCTCCGAGTCAATGCTAACTACAGGGTTTTAATCTGTTCCACCTGTCACTTCCAAAGAAGTTCCCTCTTCTTTGTTTATTTTGGCTTCCTCTGTTTGCAAGTCTCTTCAGTATCTGATTTCCACCCTGACATAAGGGGGCGAAGGTGGTCATTTATTTAGGCTCACTTGTTCAGTTGTGCTGTGGAGAGGGAGGAACACTGCAAACAAATATCACTGGCATGTGTGGGGAGTTCTCACAGTGTCTGGGCCACACAGGGTTTGGCCCCGCTCACAGCGTTTGTGCTTTCCAAGCCTACATTGCTCCAACTCCAGGTTGCTCTGCAGGGGAACTGTCTAAAGCCAGCCCTGGGTTGCATGCACTTCCCAGGTCAAAGCTGCTCGGGTTCAGGTTCTTGGGTACTCCACAAAGGCACAGACTCAGTTGGGCCTGCATTTTGTGCCCTCCCCAGGTCCGAGCAGCTCAGGCGACCAGGTGCTTGACGAGCACACTATCCCAGGTGTGTGGTGCATCTTATCACCTCCCTGGTCCCAGTCACTCGGTTTCCTGGGTGCACAGCAGGAGTGCTGTCTCAGGTGTGGCATGTGTCTCCTCTGGGGAGCTGATCTCTGACTGTGACCTTCCTGGCAGATGTCAACTCTCAAGGATCCTGGGAAGACTTGCTTAGCAACTGGGAGCCTGCTTAGAGTTTGGTAGAGGATGCTGTCTCTGGGGCTGAGATTGCCTCTTGCCTTCCAGCTCTGGCTGTCCCCGCCTGCCTCTCTGCCTCCAGCACGGGGAGGGGCCGGTCTGCAGTGGGCCTGGTCTCCTCTGGTATTAGCTCAGTCCTTTGTTCTGTAAGCAGGCTGGCTGTGCCTTGTGAAAGTGAAGTTGCTCAGTCATGTCTGACTCTTTGCGACCCCATGGACTGTAGCCTATTAGGTTCCTCTGTCCATGGAATTTTCCAGGCAAGAGTACTGGAGTGAGTTGTCATATCCTTCTCCAGGGGGTCTTCCCGACCCAAGGGAACCCAGGTCTCCCGCATTGCAGGCAGACACTTTACCATCTGAGCCACCAAGGAAGCCCCAAAAGAACATGGAAGGAGAGATTAGAGCAGAAGTAAGACTATGGAGGAGGGATTTTTTTTTTTTTTTTTTTTTTTTTGACATCAGCGCAGTCCCAAAGTGGAAGGTTAGGGCTTTTTATAGGAAAGTTCTCTCTCTCTCTCTTTTTTTGTCTCTCTCTGGCTATCCCATAGTTTGGGTTGCTATCTCACATTAGCTCCCTCAAATTGCCCTCAGGGCATTCAGGCTTGGTCCTTACCCTAAGCATGTAACCCCCCGCTTCCCTGTTCAGCCCTTGCTGGCTGCTGGCCGATGTGAGCTGTCTAGGCTACTTCTCCACTGGGAGTTGCAGTTAGGAGAGTGATCTGTGGGTTGTTTTGTTTTGTTTTTCCTCTCAGTTATGTTGCCCTCTGAGATTTCAAAACTCCCCACAGACCCGCCAGTTGAGAGGGTTTCCTGGTGTTTGGAAACTTCTCCTCCTTCATGACTTCCTTTTGTCCTACCTCCTTTTAAAGAGAATAGGCTTCCTTTCTGGGTGCCTGGTGTCCTCCGCCAGTGTTCATACTTTTTTTGTGGAATTTTCTCAGCGTTCAAATGATCTTATGATGAATTTGTGGGGGAGAAAGTCCTATTCCGCCGCCATCTGAGGACCACCCCACAGCGTAAATTTTCCAGTTATGTCCATATTATTGCATACATCAATTTTTTCTTGTGTGTGTGTTAAGTCACTTCAGTCGTGTCCGACTCTTTGCAACTCCATGGACTGTAGCCTGCCAGGCTCCTCTTTCCATGGTATTCTCCAGGCAAGAATACTGGAGTGGGTTGCCATTTCCTTCTCCAAACATTTTTTCTTATTGTCAAGTAATTATTCCCTTTTATAGATATATCACATTTCATTTATTCATTTATCAGTTGATGGATGCATGAGTTATTTTACATATGGCCATTATGAAAAATGCTGCTAAAATTAGTATACAAGTTTTTATGCAAACACAGTTTCTTTTGTCTTGGGCATATATCTAGGAGTTAAATTTCTGAGAGATATGGGAAGTCTGTTGAGCAATTTGAAAAACAGTCAAACTGTTTTCCAAACTACAGCACCGTTTTGCATTCCTACCAATAGTATATGAGGGTTTCTATTTGCTCACATCCCTGACAACACTTATATTTGACTTTTGATTCTAGCTGTCCTAGTAGGTGTGAAGTGGTATCTCATTGTGGTTTTGATTTCCATTTCACTGATGACTAGTGATGTGGAGCATCTTTTCAAGTGCTTATTGGCCATGTGTTTTTTCCTTCATTTTATTAATATGATGTATTACACTGGTTGATTTTCACGAGTTGAAAAGACCTTGCAGTCCTGGGGTAATTCCCTTTTGATTATGATGGGTAATCTCTTGTATATACTGTTGGATTCAATTTTGCTAGTGTTTTGTTGAGGATTTTTGCATTTGTATCTATAAAGGATATTAGTCTATAGATTTCTTTTGTGATATCTTTTGTCTTGTTTTGTACCAGGATGGTATTAGTCTAGAAGAATAAGTTGGAATGTGTGTCCAACGTGTCCATTTTTTGGATTAATTTGTGAAAGATTGGTACACATTATGCCTTAAAAATTTGGTTAATTCATCACGGAAGCTATCTGAGACTGGGCTTATTTTATGCCTAGCTTTTAAATTATTAATTCAACATCCTTACTTTTTATAGGTCTAGTCAGTTTCTTTTTTGTTGTTGTTGAGTCAATTTTGATCTTCCTAATTATTTTTCCATTTCATTTAAGTTATCAAATTTGTTGGCATATCATTATTCAAAAAATTCCCTCACAGTCTGCTGTGTTTCTCTGTTTAATTCTTGATTTTAGTAACTGTATCTTCTCTATCGTTTCTTAGTAAGTCTAGTAAAATTTGCAAATATTGTGGATTGTTTCAAAGAATCAGCTTTTGGTTTTATTGTTTTTCTCTTTCTATTTTCTACTTAATTAATTTCTTCTTCAGTTCACTTCAGTTCAGTTCAGTTGCTTAGGCGTGTCCGACTCTTTGCAACCCCAAGAACTGCAGCACGCCAGGCTTCCCTGTCCATCACCAACTCCCGGAGTTCACTCAAACTCATGTCCATCAAGTCAGTGATGCCATCTAGCCATCTCATCCTCTGTCGTCCCCTTCTCCTCCTGCCCCCAATCCCTCCCAGCATCAGGGTCTTTTCCAATGAGTCAACTCTTCGCATGAGGTAGCCAAAGTACTGGAGTTTCAGCTTTAGCATCATTCCTTCCAAAGAACACCCAGGACTGACCTCCATTAGGGTGGACTGGTTGGATCTCCTTGCAGTCCAAGGGACTCTCAAGAGTCTTCTCCAACACCACAGTTCAAAAGCATCAATTCTTTGGAGCTCAGCTTTCTTTATAGTCCAACTCTCACATCCATACATGACCACTGGAAAAACCATAGCCTTGACTAGATGGGCCTTTGTTGGCAAAGTAATGTCTCTGCTTTTGAATATGCTATCTAGGTTGGTCTTAACTTTCCTTTCAAGGAGTAAGCGTCTTTTAATTTCATGGCTGAAGTCACCATCTGCAGTGATTTTGGAGCCCCAAAAAATAAAGTCTGACACTGTTTCTCCATCTATTTACCATGAAGTGATGGGACTAGATGCCATGATCTTCGTTTTCTGAATGTTGAGGTTTAAGCCAACTTTTTAACTCTCCACTTTCACTTTCATTAGGTTTTTTAGTTCCTCTTCACTTTCTGCCATAAGGGTGGTGTCATCTGCATATCTGAGGTTATTGATATTTCTCCCACCAATCTTGATTCCAGCTTGTGTTTCTTCCAGTCCAGCGTTTCTCATGATGTACTCTGCATGTAAGTTAAATAAGCAGGGTGACAATATACAGCCTTGACTCCTTTTCCTATTTGGAACCAGTCTGTTGTTCCATGTCCAGTTCTAACTGTTGCTTCCTGACCTGCATATAGGTTTCTCAAGAGGCAGGTCAGGTGCTCTGGTATTCCCATTTCTTTCAGGATTCTCCACAATTTATTGTGATCCACATAAAGGCTTTGGCATAGTCAACAAAGCAGAAATAGATGTTTTTCTGGAACTCTTTTGCTTTTCCATGATCCAGAGGATGTTGGCAATTTGATCTCTGGTTCCCCTGCCTTTTCTAAAACCAGCTTGAACATCTGGAAGTTGACAGTTCGCATATTGCTGAAGCCTGGCTTGGAGAATTTTGAGCATGACTTTACTAGTGTGTGAGATGAGTGCAATTGTGCGGTAGTTTGAGCATTCTTTGGCATTGCCTTTCTTTGGGATTGGAATGAAAACTGACCTTTTCCAGTCCTGTGGCCACTGCTGAGTTTTCCAAATTTGCTGGCATATTGAGTGCAGCACTTTCACAGCATCATCTTTTAGGATTTGAAATAGCTCAACTGGAATTCCATCACCTCCACTAGCTTTGTTCGTAGTGACGCTTTCTTTTTTTTTTTTTTTTTTTTTTTTTTTGAGGATAGGAAATCTTTTGCTTTTATTTTTTTTTTAATTAATTTTATTTTATTTTTAAACCTTACATAATTGTATTAGTTTTGCCAAATATCAAAATGAATCCACCACAGGTATACATGTGTTCCCCATCCTGAACCCTCCTCCCTCCTCCCTCCCCATACCATCCCTCTAGGTCGTCCCAGTGCACCAGCCCCAAGCATCCAGCATCGTGCATTGAACCTGGACTGGCATCTCGTTTCATACATGACATTTCACATGTTTCAATGCCATTCTCCCAAATCTTCCCACCCTCTCCCTCTCCCACAGAGTCCATAAGACTGTTCTATACATCAGTGTCTCTTTTGCTGTCTCGTATACAAGGTTATCGTTACCATCTTTCTAAATTCCATATATAGGTGTTAGTATACTGTATTGGTGTTTTTCCTTCTGGCTTACTTCACTCTGTATAATAGGCTCCAGTTTCATCCACCTCATTAGAACTGATTCAAATGTATTCTTTTTAATGGCTGAGTAATACTCCATTGTGTATATGTACCACAGCTTTCTTATCCATTCATCTGCTGATGGACATCTAGGTTGCTTCCATGTCCTGGCTATTATAAACAGTGCTGCGATGAACATTGTGGGTACACGTGTCTCTTTCCCTTCTGGTTTCCTCAGTGTGTATGCCCACCAGTGGGATTGCTGGATCATAAGGCAGTTCTATTTCCAGTTTTTTAAGGAATCTCCACACTGTTCTCCATAGTGGCTGTACTAGTTTGCATTCCCACCAACAGTGTAAGAGGGTTCCCTTTTCTCCACACCCTCTCCAGCATTTATTATTTGTAGACTTTTGGATCACAGCCATTCTGACTGGCGTGAAATGGTACCTCATAGTGGTTTTGATTTGCATTTCTCTGATAATGAGTGATGTTGAGCATCTTTTCATGTGTTTGTTAGCCATCTGTATGTCTTCTTTGGAGAAATGTCTATTTAGATCTTTGGCCCATTTTTTGATTGGGTCATTTATTTTTCTGGAGTTGAGCTGTAGGAGTTGCTTGTATATTTTTGAGATTAGTTGTTTGTCAGTTGCTTCATTTGCTATTATTTTCTCCCATTCTGAAGGCTGTCTTTTCACCTTGCTAATAGTTTCCTTTGATGTGCAGAAGCTTTTAAGTTTAATTAGGTCCCATTTGTTTATTTTTGCTTTTATTTCCAATATTCTGGGAGGTGGGTCATAGAGGATCCTGCTGTGATGTATGTCAGAGAGTGTTTTGCCTATGTTCTCCTCTAGGAGTTTTATAGTTTCTGGTCTTATGTTGAGATCTTTAATCCATTTTGAGTTTATTTTTGTATATGGTGTTAGAAAGTGTTCTAGTTTCATTCTTTTACAAGTGGTTGACCAGATTTCCCAGCACCACTTGTTAAAGAGATTGTCTTTTCTCCATTGTATATTCTTGCCTCCTTTGTCAAAGATAAGGTGTCCATATGTGCGTGGATTTATCTCTGGGCTTTCTATTTTGTTCCATTGATCTATATTTCTGTCTTTGTGCCAGTACCATACTGTCTTGATAACTGTGGCTTTGTAGTAGAGCCTGAAGTCAGGTAGGTTGATTCCTCCAGTTCCATTTTTCTTTCTCAAGATCGCTTTGGCTATTCGAGGTTTTTTGTATTTCCATACAAATTGTGAAATTATTTGTTCTAGCTCTGTGAAGAATACTGTTGGTAGCTTGATAGGGATTGCTATCCCTATCAAAATAGAAATCATTCCAAGCATCTTTTCTGACCACAATGCAGTAAGATTAGATCTCAGTTACAGGAGAAAAACTATTAAAAATTCCAACATATGGAGGCTGAACAACACGCTGCTGAATAACCAACAAATCACAGAAGAAATCAAAAAAGAAATCAAAATTTGCATAGAAACGAATGAAAATGAAAACACAACAACCCAAAACCTGTGGGACACAGTAAAAGCAGTCCTAAGGGGAAAGTTCATAGCAATACAGGCACACCTCAAGAAACAAGAAAAAAGTCAAATAAATAACCTAACTCTACACCTAAAGCAACTAGAAAAGGGAGAAATGAAGAACCCCAGGGTTAGTAGAAGGAAAGAAATCTTAAAAATTAGAGCAGAAATAAATGCAAAAGAAACAAAAGAGACCATAGCAAAAATCAACAAAGCCAAAAGCTGGTTCTTTGAAAAGATAAATAAAATTGACAAGCCATTAGCCAGACTCATCAAGAAACAAAGGGAGAAAAATCAAATCAATAAAATTAGAAATGAAAATGGAGAGATCACAACAGACAACACAGAAATACAAAGGATCATAAGAGACTATTATCAACAATTATATGCCAATAAAATGGACAACGAGGAAGAAATGGACAAATTCTTAGAAAAGTACAACTTTCCAAAACTCGACCAGGAAGAAATAGAAAACCTTAACAGACCCATCACAAGCACGGAAATTGAAACTGTAATCAAAAATCTTCCAGCAAACAAAAGCCCAGGTCCAGACAGCTTCACAGCTGAATTCTACCAAAAATTTAGAGAAGAGCTAACACCTATCCTGCTCAAACTCTTCCAGAAAATTGCAGAGGAAGGTAAACTTCCAAACTCATTCTATGAGGCCACCATCACCCTAATACCAAAACCTGACAAAGATCCCACAAAAAAAGAAAACTTCAGGCCAATATCACTGATGAACGTAGATGCAAAAATCCTAAACAAAATTCTAGCAATCAGAATCCAACAACACATTAAAAAGATCATACACCATGACCAAGTGGGCTTTATCCCAGGGATGCAAGGATTCTTCAATATCCGCAAATCAATCAATGTAATACACCACATTAACAAATTGAAAAACAAAAACCATATGATTATCTCAATAGATGCAGAGAAAGCCTTTGACAAAATTCAACACCCATTTATGATAAAAACTCTCTAGAAAGCAGGAATAGAAGGAACATACCTCAACATAATAAAAGCTATATATGACAAACCCACAGCAAACATTATCCTCAATGGTGAAAAATTGAAAGCATTTCCTCTAAAGTCAGGAACAAGACAAGGGTGCCCACTTTCACCATTACTATTCAACATAGTTTTGGAAGTTTTGGCCACAGCAATCAGAGCAGAAAAAGAAATAAAAGGAATCCAAATTGGAAAAGAAGAAGTAAAACTCTCACTATTTGCAGATGACATGATCCTCTACATAGAAAACCCTAAAGACTCCACCAGAAAATTACTAGAACTAATCAATGATTATAGTAAAGTTGCAGGATATAAAATCAACACACAGAAATCCCTTGCATTCCTATACACTAATAATGAGAAAACAGAAAGAGAAATTAAGGAAACAATTCCATTCACCATTGCAACGAAAAGAATAAAATACTTAGGAATATATCTACCTAAAGAAACTAAAGACCTATATATAGAAAACTATAAAACACTGGTGAAAGAAATCAAAGATGACACAAATAGATGGAGAAATATACCATGTTCATGGATTGGAAGAATCAATATAGTGAAAATGAGTATACTACCCAAAGCAACTTATAGATTCAACGTAGTGATGCTTTCTAAGGCCCACTTGACTTCCCATTCCAGGATGTCTGGCTCTAGGTCAGTGATCACACCATCATGATTATCTGGGTCGTGAAGATCTTTTTTGGACAGTTCTTCTGTGTATTCTTGCCATCTCTTCTTAATATCTTCTGCTTCTGTTAGGTCCATACCATTTCTGTCCTTTACTGAGCCCATCTTTGCATGAAAGTTTCCCTTGGTAGCTCTAATTTTCTTGAAGAGATCTCTAGTCTTTCCCATTCTATTGTTTTCCTCTATTTCTTTGCATTGATCGCTGAGGAAGGCTTTCTTATCTCTTCTTGCTATTCTTTGGAACTCTGCATTCAGATGTTTATATCTTTCCTTTTCTCCTTTACTTTTCGCTTCTCTTCTTTTCACAGCTATTTGTAAGGCCTCCCCAGACAGCCATTTTGCTTTTCTGTATTTCTTTTCCATGGGGATGGTCTTGATCCCTGTCTCCTGTACAATGTCATGAACCTCCATCCATAGTTCATCAGCCACTCTATCAGATCTTGGCCCTTAAATCTATGTCTCACTTCCACTGTATAATCATAAAGAATTTGATTTAGGTCATACCTGAATGGTCTAGTGGTTTTCCCCACTTTCTTCAATTTAAGTCTGAATTTGTCAATAAGGAGTTCAGGATCTGAGCCACAGTCAGCCTCTGGTCTTGTTTTTGCTGACTGTATAGAGCTTCTCCATCTTTGGCTGCAAAGAATATAATCAATCTGATTTCGGTGTTGACCATCTGGTGATGTCCATGTGTAGTGTCTTCTCTTGTGTTGTAATTTCTTTCTTTTGTTGGCTTTGGGTTTAGTTTACTCCTCTTTTTATGGATTCTAAAGGTAGAAAGTTAGATATTGACTTGATGTCTTTCTACCTTTTTAATATAGGTATTTACAGCTATAAATTTCATTCTGTGCACTGCTTTAGCTGTATCTCCTAAATTTGGGGATGTTCTTTTTTGTTGTTCTCACACATATCAAGGTATTTTCTTTTAAAAATAATTTTTAATGTGGACCTTTTTAAAGTCTTTATTGAATTCGATAAAATATTGCTTCTGCTTTATAACTTGTTTTTTAGCTGTGAGGCATGTGGGATCTTAGCTCCCTGATCAGAGACTGAAGCCATACCTTCTGCATTGGAAGATGAAATCTTAACCATTGGACCATCAGGGAAATCCCTATCAAGATATTTTCTAATTTCCCTTGCAATTGATTTTTTGACCCACTTGTGATTTAGGTGGATATTGTTTAATTTACACATAATTGTGATTTCGCAAATTTCCTTATATAGTTACTTTTTAATTTAATTCTATTTCATTGGAGGAAATCTTTTTAATTATTTTATTCCTTTTAAATTCATTTGAGACTTGTTTTATGGCTTCATATGGTCTAATCTGGAGAATGTCCCTGTGTAGTTGAGAAGAATGTCTGTTTTACTGTTAGTTGGTGAAATATTCTACAGATATCTGTTAATATAGTTGATTTATAGTATTGTTCAAAATTTCTACTTCCTTCTTGATCTTCTACCTACTTGTTCTATCTATTAGTGAAAGTATGGCATTGAAATCTCCAACTATTATTATTGAATTGCCTATTTGTACCTTCAATTCTGTCAGTTTTTGCTTCATATATTTTAGGGCCGTTGGTAAGTGCTATGTGGCTCTTTTTAGTTAGTGCTTTATTTTTCCTGATTAGTTTCCAATATTTGTCATGTTTTTAATCATCTAAATCATACTCAGTACATCATTTCCATACCATACTTGTATTATCTGATGATTTTGGCATCTAACCCTACTGTTCATCATATCTACTAATCTCATGAAGCTGAATAGTTTCCTCACATGTTTTACAATTTTTTAAATTATAATTTTTAAGTTTTCCATTGTAAGTACATGTTAATTTGTAGGAAACCTTTACAACCTGAAGTTTTGTCTCTCCAAATAGATTTTTCTTTTACCTCTGGCAGATGCTCTAAGGGTATCACCAAGTTGAGACCATTGTTTTATGTATATTTGTGATGTGAAAATGTCCTGGGGAAAACTTAAATTTTATGTGTAATGCTGAGTAGGCACAGGCCCATAGATAGTGCTTTTTAATTTTTTTCCCATTGAGAGGACAGACCAGGCAAGAAAACTTTCTGTTTACCATGTGCTCTTGGGTTATCATTCCTAGTCTACTTTTTTGGAGAATGTGGAGCCTTTCTAGGAACCTGGTTTTTTAATACAGAAGTCTGAGTTCTGTTCCTATCATAAGGAGGATCAAGACCTAATTTCATTTCCCTATGAGTTCGTTAAAACCTAAATCCCTTAGTTATAGAAACCAAAAACCACCCCTAGGGCTGCTACAGAATTTGCTAAGGTCCTTACCTCTTTTGATGTTAGTTTTCCCTTTGTTTTTGACATGTGGAAATTTCCTTTCTTAGGACTGTGGCTATGCATATAATAAAATGTTTGTAATAGTTTAACCAGAATCTGTATTCAGGCTATCTAGTTTAGACTATTGCCAAAAATAAAACTCAAGTCACTTTCTTTTTATTTTTGAAAATAAAATTGTTTAATAGATAAATTAAAATTAGCATGAGAGAAGTAGAAAAAATACTTATCGCTACATTAGTAATTGCTACAGGCAAGATCAACTGATGCATACCTACTGATGAATATCTACGTAGAGCCAGAGGGACCTACTGACACATCCTTTGCTGACAAGGAATAGACTCATTTTCCCTTCTAAGTAGCCTCCACTGCAAACTCATGACTCTTGAGAAGTGGGTCAAGTATCACGTTTTTTGCCTTGACAGCGAATATTTATATTCTCTCATCGCCAACAGAAAATTTACTGTGATTATAGACACAGCCAAGGTTATTTTCTTATTCTTATCAGAGCAATATTCATACTTAACTCTTAATCCAAAATTCCTGTCCCATCTGCGAGCAAGATGCCATTCATGACAATGGCACAAGATACTTCCTTGGTGGTTATGGAGGTGGGCCTCATGATCCAGGTAATCTAAGTCCATGAATATAGTACAGAGCTATTTCTCAGAAAGCTGAATATGACCACTGCTGATAAGAATGTACAGTATATGTCTGAAGAGACGCTGAGGATCAGTCTGCTCCATAGCCATTGACTTCAGGGAATTCAGATGTAAGACACAGTGTGTCTTCCTGAGGAAATGCCCATTGTAGACAAAGCCCACCATCAACAGGGCCTGGCAGTAGTCAGTGATATTTTGGAAGGTCACCAGGATCTGGTCAGAGCCATAGTTTCCCAGGCAACAGTGAAGCTGAAGTTGTATTTGAAGGCTTTGTCCCACAGTGCTCTACTCAGCTGAGATGGTTTTCTCAGCAAGATCAATGAATTCTAGAACTCCTATGAGGAATCCTCAGTCTGGGACCAGCAATGATATATAAGGCTGATTGATGAGTATGATGTTAACACTGTACAGTGAATGTATACCTTTTTCAGGCTAAATATATTCCTTATATTCCATATTTGTAATAATTCCCTCCCACCCCTTGTTTTGGTTGTTGAAGCTTGCTGAATTTCATCAAATGTTTTATCTTGTGTTGAGATGACCTTGTGGCCATTCTTTCCTTTATTTTCTTATCAAATGTGCATTTCTGGAGTAAAATCAAACTGATCATAATGTCATTATCTTTTCAATACAGTTCTATAATAGTGTTATTAATACTTTGTTTAGTATTTTTGCATCTATCTTTGTGAGTGATATTGGTAAAGATTGATAAAGATTTACTTTCTTGGACTGTCCTAGTCTGGATTTGATGTTAAGCTTTTACTAGTCTCATAAAAAATGAGTTATGAAAAACCATTTTCTGAAAAAGTTGTGTGTGCATATATACATACCTAATCTTACCAGAGGTTTGTCAGTTGTATTTGTCTTTTCATTGAGTTTGCTGAAAGTATCTAATGCATCTTTTTTTTCCATTGTATGCATTTCTACTCATGTTTGTTATTTCCTTCCTTTTGACTTTTTCCAGTTTATCCTGCTGTTCTTTTTCTGATATCTTAAATGGATATTTAGCTCATTTATTTTCATTATATCTTCTTTTCTAATATCTGTATTTAAGACCTCTTCCTGTCAGTACTGCATTGGCAGCATCCCCAAAGTCTAGCATGTGATATTTTCTTGATAGTGATCCAACAGTCACTGAGAGACTTACTATTAAATGTCCCATAATTTTAGTGTCTTTGTTAATTTATCCCATGATTCTGCCCTATTTTGCTTTATATATCTATTAGTATGCAGTTAAATTGTTTTATCTTCCTTATGAAGTGAAACTTTTGTCAATGTACTGATATAATGGCTTCCCAGATGGCTTCACCACTCAATTGTGCCAAACATTTAAAATTACTACCAATTCTTCACAAACTCTTCCAAAAAACAGAAGAGGAGGTAACACTTCCCCACTAATTTTATGAAACCAATATTACCCTGATATCCAAATCAGACAAAAGTTCTTGACATCATTAGTCACCAGGAAATATAAACCACAACCACAGTAAGATACAGCTTCCCACCCTTAGGATGGCTAGAATAAAAAATTCAGATATTAATAAATTGTGACAGAGATGGGGAGAAATTGAAACCCCCACAAACTGTGGGTAAGAATGTGAAATGATTCAGCCACTCTGAAAAACAGTTTGGCAGTTTCTCAAATGTTTAAACACTCCTAGCTATATGTCCAAGAGATATGAAGGCATATGTTTACATAAAAAACATGTACACTAATGTTTATAGCAGCATTATTCATAGCCAAAAGATGGGAAAATGTATATGCCCATCAATGTATAAATGTGAAAGTTAAATGTCATGTATTTATATGATGGAATATAATTCATCCATAAAAAGGAATGAAGTACCAATACATGCCACAGCTTGGATGAACCTTGAAAAAACAGTAAGCAAAAGAAACTAATTGTAAAAGTCCATATATTATGTGAAAGTCCACATAGTATTTAAAATTTAGAATAAGGAAATATAATAAAATAGAAAGTAGATTTTGGTTGCTTAGATTTGAGTAAGGGGGTAAAGAGTTAAGCTAAAAGGTATGGGGTTTTCTTCTCAGGTGACAAACTATTCTAAAATTGTGACAATATTCACTTTTCTGCAAATAAACTGAAAGTCATTAAATTGTACACCTTAAATAGTGAATTGTGTATGTGAATCATATTTCAATAAAGCTGTTAAAAAAGAACCTATAAATATGCATTGTCCCTCATATCTTAAAATGCTTCTTTAAAGCAATTTTGTCTAATATTAATATATGTACAATATGAAATGAGTCGCCAGTCCAGGTTCAATGCATGATACTGGATGCTTGGGGCTGGTGCACTGGGACGACCCAGAGGGATGGTATGGGGAGGGAGGAGGGAGGAGGGTTCAGGATGGGGAACACATGTATACTTGTGGTGGATTCATTTCGATATTTGGCAAAACTAATACAATATTGTAAAGTTTAAAAATAAAATAAAATTAAAAAAATATGTACAATAATGTTCTTTCAGTTTGAATTTCCTGATCTATATTTTTCAATGCTTTATTTTCAACCTTTCCATTGTTCTTGTATCTTATCTGTGTCTTTTGTTTTTTAAATGTGGTTAGTAATTTTGTAAGTCCGGTCTGACAATTTTTTTATTTAATTGGAAAATGTATTCATATTATTAATTATGATTGTGTGTGTGTATGAATATTTTTTACTATCTTATTTTGGGCTAGTTGTACAAGTTTTCTGTTTCTCCCTGTTCTTTTTCTTTTAGATTTATTTGTTCCCCAAAGCTATGTCATGTTTTTTTTTTTTTTTTTTCTTTCACTAATTTGATGTTTTACATTCTAATTCTATTCTTTCAGTAGTAACTTTAGACATTTTCAACATGTATATTTAAGTTAACAAAATCATTAATCATATCCTTGTCTGTATCTTGAACAGTATGAAGATGTGAATACTTTAACTTGAGGATAACCCCTATTATATCTATTGCTCATTATTTTAGTTTTTTAAAATTCTGCATCCTGGATGTTTCTAAAAATATGGTATTTGATTATATTTAGCTTGTTTGCCATATCTTTTAAAAAATTTATTTGTATTTATTTATATGAGTGTGCTGAGTCTTAGGTGTAGCACATGGGGTCTTCACTGTGGCACCCAGGATCTCTAGTTGTGGCATGCCAACTCTTAGCTGCAGCATGTGGGATCTAGTTCTCCAACCAGGGATTGAACTCAGGCCCCCTGCACTGGGAGTATGGAGTCGTAGCCACTGCACCACCAGGCAAATCCCTACCATTTCTTGTTTACTTGTCTTTCTGGCATCTCACACCTTCTGTGATCATTTACATTTTTCTTGAAGTTCATTCTTCTCTCTTGTTTGTATCAATAGTTAACCTTTTCTCATTGGTATTTGTCTCAAAACACCTTAATTTCACCTTTGTATTTGAAAGGTAGTTCTACTGAGTATGATGGTCCACAGTTAGTACTGTTTCCTCCCTGCACTTTGAAAATATTGGTTCACACTCTTACAACTTTTTTGCTTGCATGTAATCTATCTGTTTTGTCTGGTTAATATTAATATCCTTGTCTTTTTTCTTGAAATTATGCTAAAATTTTCTAAATGTTTTTTGGTTCATCCTTTTGGGAATTGTTGGACTTCCTGAATCCTGAGTCCAAGGATGGTGACTTTCAACAATTTGAGGGAAGCCTCAGCCATTCTTTGAATAATGCTTCTCCTTTATTATCTTTATAAGTTCTATTATAAACTGTAATTAGATATATATTGGAACATATCACTTCATATTTTACATCCCCTCAATTTTTTGCATATTTCCACTATCTTGATGTAAAATTTGGGAAACAAATTTTTGTGCACAATGTAGTTCACAATGTATCTCAGCTGTGTCTAAGTTTGAACATAGCCTCTATGTAGCTTTTAACTTTATCTATTTGCACTTAATATTTTTTATTATTAGAAGTTCTACTTGATACAGTTTCAAGCTCAACGTTTTGATAATCTTTTTTCATTCAATTGTACCTTTAAAATATTTAAAAAATATACTTTCTATTCCATCTCTGATAATTTTTATATCTCCTCCCCTTGCAGATATTGTTATGCAGGTTTTCTCTTTCCTGAAGATTTTGCTCATGGAAACATTCTTCTTATGCGTTGTGTGTTTTGATTATAAATACATGTTGCACAAAATTCTTTTTAAAGTTTTTTTCTAAAATAATCTAGTAGCCTACATTTGATATATTTTGTCTGCTACCTAGTGTTAAATATTGTCAGAAACATAAGTCCAATCATCCTTTTATTTTATATTTCCTATCTTATTTTGTTCCAGGTATGTCTCATTAAATAGTAGTCATTTGCATTTTGTTTATCAATCAAATTTGAGATGCCTTAATAGATGAGCTTGAAGTGAAGAAGAACTAAAGAGCCTCTTGATGAAAGTGAAAGTGGAGAGTGAAAAAGTTGGTTTAAAGCTCAACATTCAGAAAACGAAGGTCATGGCATCTAGTCCCATCACTTCATGGGAAACAGATGGGGAAACAGTGGAAACAGTGGCAGACTTTATTTTTTTGGGGGGGGGCTCCAAAATCACTGCAGATGGTGACTGCAGCCATGAAATTATGATACACTTACTCCTTGGAAGGAATGTTATGACCAACCTAGACAGCATATTAAAAGGCAGAGACATTACTTTGCCAACAAAAGTCCATCTAGTCAAGGCTATGGTTTTTCCTGTGGTCATGTATGGATTGTAAGAGTTGGACTATAAAGAAAGCTGAGTGCAGAAGAATTGATGCTTTTGAACTATGGTGTTGGAGAAGACTCTTGAGAGTCCTTTGGACTGCAAGGAGATCCAACCAGTCCATCCTAAAGGAAATCAGTCCTGAATATTCACTGGAAGGACTGATGTTGAAGCTGAAACTCCAATACTTTGGTGACCTGATGTGAAGAGCTGACTCATTTGAAAAGCCCCTGATGCTAGGAAAGATTGAAGGCGGGAGGAGAAGGGACGACAGAGGATGAGATGGTTGGATGGCATCACTGACTCAATAGACACGAGTTTAAGTAAACTCCAGGAGTTGGTGATAGACAGGGAGACCTGGCGTGCTACAGTCCATGGGGTTGCAAAGAGTCAGACATAAGTGAATGACTGAACTGAACTGATCTGAACTTAATAGATGAGCTTACTTGATACAACATTGTAAATCAACTATACTTCAGTGCTGCTGCTGCTGCTAAGTCACTTCAGTCGTGTCTGACTCTGTGTGATCCCATAGACGGCAGCCCACTAGGCTCCCCCGTCCCTGGGATTCTCCAGGCAAGAACACTGGAGTGGGTTGCCATTTCTTTCTCCAACGCATGAAAGTGAAAAGTGAAGTGAAGTCACGCAGTCGTGTCAGACTCTTAGCGACCCCATGGACTGCAGCCCACCAGGCTACTCTGTCCATGGGGTTTTCCAGGCAAGAGTGCTGGAGTGGGGTGCCATTGCCTTCTCCTGATACTTCAGTAAATGTTTTAAAAAATAGATGAGCTTAAATTTGATATATTCAATGTATATCTAAAATATCTTGTTCTACTTCTGTTATTAATTAAACTGTCATTTTTATGCTTCCTTATTTTTCTTTGGCTGCCTTCTGCAGTATTTCTGTGACCTGCCTTGACTTTTTTGGTAATGTGTCTTGTTTCACAATTACTTTTATTCTACTGATATTTAATTAAAACCCATGTCTTTTCTGAATATATTTACGCTCTTCCTATATAAAGCAAGAAATGTTTTATATTTATGACTACTTCTATTAGTGACCACCATACACTAAATTTTCATGGAATAATCTGGCCTTTTAGATGAAGCATTTTTGTGATATTTTATATATTATGAACTCTCTCTTTAGAATTATTTTTAAATTTGTATTGAATATTATAATACATTATATTTGTTTAGGCATCTTTTCTAAAGTTTACTGGATTTATTTACTCACTATTGAGTGTCATTCTCAAGAGGCACTTTTCAGTAAACCACTGGCATACAAACCTCCATCTCAGACCTACAACTTCCAAGCTATCTTTAAGCTGTGCAGGGTCCTGGGCAAAAACTGTTTATGTAAGAATTGGTTAAAATTTATATTATAAATCCATGGGCCCATGTAAGGTATACTGAATTGTCAGTGAAGATTCAGAACAGTGGCTAAAGAAGAGATACTTACATGTTTGTTTATTGTCCATCAGTGCATATGAAAGCTCTCTCTAGCACCCAGGCACCATTTCTTCCTATTTAGTTCCAGGAATCGTCTTGTTCTTTTTTTTTTAATAATGCTCTACTTATTGTCAAGTATACAATCCCTGAGTAATGTCTTATGCCTTTACCCTGAGAAAAAGCTAGTAATTATGTGTAAAGCCATGCCATAAACAAAATGAAAAGACAACCTGCAGACTGGAAGAAAATATTTGCAAACGATGCTACTGACAAGGAATTAATTTCCAAAACATACAAACAGCTTAATATCAAAACCCCAAACAACCCAGTCAAAAAATAGGCAGAGGACTTAATAGATATTTCTCCAAAGAGGACATACAGATGGCCAACAGGTACTTGAAAAGATGCTCAGTATCACTAATTATTAGAAAAATGCAAATCAAAAAACAATGAGGTATCGGATGTGACATTGGTCAGAATCAGTTCAATTCAGTTGCTCAGTCATGTCCGACTATTTGTGACCCCATGGACTGTAGCACACCAGGCTTCCCTGTCCATCACCAACTCCTTCCTGGAACTTATTCAAACTCACGTCTATCAGTCAGTGATGCCATCCAACCATCTTATCCTCTGTGATTGCCTTCTCCTGCCTTCAGTCTTTCCCAACATCAGGGTCTTTTCCAATGAGTCAGTTCTTCACATCAGGTGGCCAAAGCATGGAGCTTCAGCTTTAGTATCATTCCTTCTAATGAATATTTAGGACTGATTTCCTTTAGGATGGACTGGTTGGATCTCCTTGCAGTCCAAGGGACTCTAGAGTCTTCTCCAGCAGCACAGTTCAAAAGCATCATTCATATAAGATCAGATCAGATCAGTCGCTCAGTCATGTCCGACTCTTTTCGACTCCATGAATCACAGCATGCCAGGCCTCCCTGTCCATCACCAACTCCCAGAGTTCACTCAGACTCACGTCCATCAAGTCAGTGATGCCATCCAGCCATCTCATCCTCTGTCCTCCCCTTCTCCTCCTGCCCCCAATCCCTCCCAGCATCAGAGTCTTTTCCAATGAGTCAACTCTTCGCATGAGGTGGCCAAAGTACTGGAGTTTCAGCTTTAGCATTATTCCTTCCAAAGAACACCCAGGGCTGATCTCCTTCAGAATGGACTGGGTGGAACTCCTTGCAGTCCAAGGGACTCTCAAGAGTCTTCTCCAACACCACAGTTCAAAAGCATCAATTCTTCGGTGCTCAGCCTTCTTCACAGTCCAACTCTCACATCCATACATGACCACAGGAAAAACCATAGCCTTGACTAGATGAACCTTTGCTGGCAAAGTAATGTCTCTGCTTTTGAATATGCCATCTAGGTTGGTCATAACTTTCCTTCCAAGGAGTAAGTGTCTTTTAATTTCATGGCTGCAGTCACCATCTGCAGTGATTTTGGAGCCCAGAAAAATAAAGTCTGACACTGTTTGCACTGTTTCCCCATCTATTTCCCATGAAGTGATGGGACCAGATGCCATGATCTTCGTTTTCTGAATGTTGAGCTTTAAGCCAACTTTTTCACTCTCCACTTTCACTTTCATCAAGAGGCTTTTGAGTTCCTCTTCACTTTCTGCCATAAGGGTGGTGTCATCTGCATAGCTGAGGTTATTGATATTTCTCCCGCCAATCTTGATTCCAGCTTGTGTTTCTTCCAGTCCAGCGTTTCTCATGATGTACTCTGCATATAAGTTAAATAAACAGGATGACAATATACAGCCTTGACGTACTCCTTTTCCTATTTGGAACCAGTCTGTTGTTCCATGTCCAGTTCTAACTGTTGCTTCCTGACCTGCATACAAATCTCTCAAGAGGCAGATCAGGTGGTCTGGTATTCCCATCTCTTGAAGAATTTTCCACAGTTGATTGTGATCCACAGAGTCAAAGGCTTTGGCATAGTCAATAAAGCAGAAATAGATGTTTTTCTGGAACTCTCTTGCTTTTTCCATGATCCAGCGGATGTTGGCAATTTGATCTCTGGTTCCTCTGCCTTTTCTAAAACCAGCTTGAACATCAGGAAGTTCACGGTTCACATATTGCTGAAGCCTGGCTTGGAGAATTTTGAGCATTACTTTACTAGCATGTGAGATGAGTGCAATTGTGCAGTAGTTTGAGCATTCATTGGCATTGCCTTTCTTTGGGATTGGAATGAAAATTGACCTTTTCCAGTCCTGTGGCCACTGCTGAGTTTTCCAAATTTGCTGGCATATTGAGTGCAGCACTTTCACAGCATCATCTTTCAGGATTTGAAATAGCTCAACTGGAATTCCATCACCTCCACTAGCTTTGTTCATAGTGATGCTTTCTAAGGCCCACTTGACTTCCCATTCCAGGATGTCTGGCTCTAGGTCAGTGATCACACCATTGTGATTATCTGGATCATGAAGATCTTTTTTGTACAGTTCTTCTGTGTATTCTTGCCACCTCTTCTTAATATCTTCTGCTTCTGTTAGGTCCATACCATTTCTGTCCTTTATTGAGCTCATCTTTGCATGAAATGTTCCTTTGGTATCTCCAATTTTCTTGAAGAGATCCCTAGTCTTTCCCATTCTGTTGTTTTCCTCTATTTCTTTGCATTGATCACTGAAGAAGGCTTTCTTATCTCTTCTTGCTATTCTTTGGAACTCTGCATTTAGATGTTTATATCTTTCCTTTTCTCCTTTGCTTTTCGCTTCTCTTCTTTTCACAGCTATTTGTAAGGCCTCCCCAGACAGCTATTTTGCTTTTTTGCATTTCTTTTCTATGAGAATGGTCTTGATCCCTGTCTCCTGTACAATGTCACAAACCTCATTCCATAGTTCATCAGGCACTCTATCTATCAGATCTAGGCCCTTAAATCTATTTCTCACTTCCACTGCATAATCATAAGGGATTTGATTTAGGTCATACCTGAATGGTCTAGTGGTTTTCCCTACTTTCTTCAATTTAAGTCTGAATTTGGCAATAAGGAGTTCATGATCTGAGCCACAGTCAGCCTCTGGTCTTGTTTTTGCTGACTGTATAGAGCTTCTCCATCTTTGGCTGCAAAGAATATAATCAATCTGATTTTGGTGTTGACCATCTGGTGATGTCCATGTATAGAGTCTTCTCTTGTGTTGTTGGAAGATGGTGTTTGTTATGACCAGTGCATTTTCTTGGCAAAATTTTATCAGTCTTTGCCCTGCTTCATTCCCTATTCCAAGGCCAAATGTGCCTGTTACTCCAGGTGTTTCTTGACTTCCTACTTTTGCATTCCAGTCCCCTATAATGAAAAGGACATCTCTTTTAGGTGTTAGTTCTAAAAGATCTTGTAGGTCTTCATAGAACCGTTCAACTTCAGCTTCTTCAGCGTTACTGGTTGGGGCATAGACTTGGATTACTGTGATATTGAATGGTTTGCCTTGGAAATGAACAGAGATCATTCTGTCGTTTTTGAGATTGCATCCAAGTACTGCATTCTGGACTCTTTTGTTGACCATGATGGCCACTCCATTTCTTCTGAGGGATTCCTGCCTTCAGTAGTAGATATAATGGTCATCTGAGTTAAATTCACCCATTCCAGTCCATTTCAGTTCGCTGATTCCTAGAATGTCGACATTCACTCTTGCCATCTCTTGTTTGGCCACTTCCAATTTGCCTTGATTCATAGACCTGACATTCCAGGTTCCTATGCAATATTGCTCTTTACAGCATCGGACCTTGCTTCTATCACCAGTCACATCCACAGCTGGGTATTGTTTTTGCTTTGACTGCATCCCTTCATTCTTTCTGGAGTTATTTCTCCACTGATCTCCAGTAGCATATTGGGCACCTACTGACCTGGGGAGTTTCTCTTTCAGTATCCTATCATTTTGCATTTTCATACTGTTCATGGGGTTCTCAAGGCAAGAATACTGAAGTGGTTTGCCATTCCCTTCTCCAGTGGACCACCTTCTGTCAAATCTCTCCACCGTGACCCGCCCATCTTGGGTTGCCCCACGGGCATGGCTTAGTTTCATTGAGTTAGACAAGGCTGTGGTCCTACTGTGATTAGATTGACTAGTTTTCTGTGAGTATGGTTTCAGTGGCTGCGCGGGTGCAGGAGGGCCTAGAGGAGCTATCCCACGTTGAAGGTCAGGAAGGGCGGCGGTGAGGAGATACCCCTCGTCCAAGGTAAGGAGCAATGGCTGCGCTTTGCTGGAGCAGCCGTGAAGAGATACCCCACGCCTAAGGTAAGAGAAACCCAAGTAAGATGGTAAGTGTTGCAAGAGGGCATCAGAGGGCAAACACACTGAAATCATACTCACAGAAAGCATCAATAGCCATCATCAAAAAGTCTACAAACAATAAATGCTAGAGAGAGTGTGGAGAAAAAGGAACCCTTCTATACCATTAAGTGAAAATGTAAGTTGAAACAGCCACTATGGAGAACAGTATGACGTTTCCTTAAAAATCTAAAAATAAAGTTACAATATAATCTAGATATCCCACTCCTAGGAATATATCTGGAAAAAATTCTGATTTGAAAAGATACATGTACTCCAATGTTCACTGCGGCACTGTTTACAATAGCCAAGACGTGGAAGCAACCTAAATGGCCATCACAGAGGAATGGATAAAGAAGATGTGGTATGTATATACAATGGAATATATCATTATATATACAGAGATTATCATATTAAGTGAAGTAAGTCAGGCAGAAAGACAATTATCCTATAACATCACTTATATATGGAATCTAAAAAATGATACAAATGAACTTATTTACAAAACAGAAATAGACTCACAAACACAAATTTGTCAGAAGACAAATTTATGGTTACTAAAGGAGATAATAGGGTGAGGGGAGAGATAAATTAAGAGTTTGGAATTCACATATACCCAGCACTGTATATAACACAGATAAACAAGGACCTACTGAACAGTACAGGGAGCCATATTCAATATCTTATAATAACCTATAATGGAAAAGAATCTGAAAAAGTATATACATGATATATCTCTATATCTATATCTGAATTATTTTGCTATACACTTGAAATTAACACATGATAGGTTAATTATACATACTTAAATTTAAAATGGTTTAAAAATGTTTTTCAAAAACAGGTTTTTTCTGAACCTGTTTGCATTGAAACAATATAGATTTTCTTGACTATGAAGTTCCTTAATATCTTATGTAATGCTGGTTATATTGTTCCCTGTGATGCCACATTATTCAAAGCTGCCTGTGAATACAAGTTTCCAAGGACTCCCAAACACTGTTACTGTGCTTTGTTTTAGTTGCCCTCAATGCAAGTCTTTGTCAGAGTGTGAAGGCAAATGTGAATGATAATTGATTTTCTGGTCATGTTAAATTTACACCTTGAAATTTTGTAGCATAAATGTAGAATGACACATCTTCCACACCTTCCAACAGCACCTTCCTTTGAACTCTTAACACAGTAATCCTGTTTTTAGAACATGATGTCTTTCAATGTCTACAGCACCCCTGTTGTAAACAGAAAGGATAGTTGAGAGGCCTATAGGCCAAACAAGAAAAATGGTCCTGTTTCCCCAAAGAATGGCTGTCTCTCATCCAGCACAGATTAAGACTGATCCAGAAGAACATGTTGCCACAGATTGTATTAGCCAAAAAAGGACATGAGTTGTAAGGGCTATCTGGCATTTTAGAACAAGGATCTCATTGGATGAGCTTGGTCTGGTCATGCCCAGAGGACTACCTGGCACCTCATGCAGAAGCTGGAGAAGGAGCAGCATGGCCACTCTGGTAGTGGGCACACAGGCTGCCTGCCTCCACTCCAGCACCCTTTGATGCTAGAGACTGGTGGCAGCACGTGGTTGGAACCTTGATGGGTGAACACCTGCACAGTTCCTTACCTATCGTCCAAGCCAGCCCAGAGCCCAGAACTCATGTGGATCCAACATAAGTGACAGTCACCCCAAATCTGTGTGTTAGCACAATTCTGGTGATTCAGTCTCACATCATGCCATGAAAACAGTACTGTGCTGGCCAGTGGGAGAGATCTGCTTACCAGGTCACTCTCTGGGAACCAGGGCCCAGCTTCAAGGCCCAGGACAGCTCTGTTGGCCTGCGGGCATTGCATGGACATTCTAGGAAGATGCTCTCTGGGGTTGTTCAGTGATTCAAGAGTAAGGTTTCCTCCTCTAACTGCTCCTTCACTCCACCTTAGCTTTAAGCTATTTCTATGAGTTTAAGTATTAGAAATGGGACATTTGGCTGAGGAACTTCCCCTAACTTGGACTTCCAAGGAGTCTTTCCCTTAATGTTTTTGCAACAGAAACTGGTATGTGATTCCTCCATCTGGGGGGTTAAATTACTAATTTGTTCAAAGATCTTTCCTATTTTCTTATAAAGTTTTTTTTCATGTTTTTGTTTCTCTTTATTTTGACCACTGCAAAGGGAATTTGGGGAAAGGCGGAATTAAATTCATGAGCTTTAGAGGCAATTACCCATTAATTAATGGTGAGCCCATTCTATCTATATTCCTGTCTCACTTTTAAAAAATATATACTTTTAAATTTATCTTTTATTTTTAAATTAATTTTTATTGGCATATAGCTGCTTTACTATGTTGTGTTAGTTCCTGCTGTACAGCAAAGTCAATCAGCTATACACTGTACACCACAGAGGACTGAGTAGATGTTTTCAAGGGGTATAGTGCTTGCCATTTGGCACTGGGTACCAGACAGGTCTTCAAACTTCAGCAGAAAATCTGTATAGATAGATTTTGTCTCTAGGTAAACATGGGTGCCTTCTCATACTAAAGGATTCAAACTGGCATTTGATGTGTATATCTAAGAGTTTTAGGATAATTTCCTTGCTGGTCACCATAACAAGATATTCAGAGCTCAAGGTGAATCCGGATTCTCATGCTCCAAATTGCTGAGGGTCCTTCTTTGAATATACTTCCTCTAAATATACTTTTCCTCATTTAATTCCAGGGGCATCTTTTACTACCCTCCAACCTATGGTGCTCTCAGAGCTCAGACAACCTCTGTGGGTTTACATTAACCATTTCATGAGAGAACCAGGCCATAGTAAATATGCTTGAGTCTCTGCTGTGATGCACAAGATAGCCCCCATGCAATGTGCTCCCAGGCCTCCTTCTACACTGTGGGGGATGGAGTTTCCTCTGGGGAAAGGCCTACCTTTGCTTTCTGGACCTACCTAAGCATGCACAGCCAGTCCAGTCAGACTCCTCCCCTCTTAGCCCTGCTTGGACCACGTGGCCATCAGCCCCCTGATAAGCATTGCAACAGAGGGTCCAGTTATGCCTTTGGGCCATTGTCACTGTCCTTGCCTTGTGGCTGTGCTCAATCCTCACATTCTGACAGTCTCCCCACTTTCTCTTTCAAGTTCTCTGACATTTAAAGAAATTGCCTTCCTTTTTTAACATTAGTATACTTACTAGCATCTTGATTAAAAATTGAATGAAACCTGCGTGGGCTCCCCCACTGGGCCTACCAGTGGGACCAGGCAGCATCAAGGGATGCTCTAAAGCTGTCCAGGCTGGGAGGCAAGGGTGGATCAGTCAGCAATGCAGATACGACACAGTGGGCAACCAGCAGTCACCTGATTCTGGACTGTGCAGCACTGTGAGAGGGGTCCTTCTGTGACGTCCAGGCATTGACACCAAATAATCACTCTAAAATCTTCCCTTTTTGTGGGTGTTTATTGGGCAGGGCATGTCTAAGCTGGCAGGTCTAGGCAATTCTCTGCTGAATCTCCTTTGAAGTTAAAGAAAGACTTTCAGATCAGATCAGTCGCTCAGTCGTGTCTGACTCTTTGCGACGCCATGAATCGCAGCATGCCAGGCCTCTCTGTCCATCACCAACTCCTGGAGCTCACTCAGACTCATGTCCATTGAGTCAGTGATGCCATCCGGCCATCTCATCCTCTGTCCTCCCCTTCTCCTCTTGCCCCCAATCCCTCCCAGCATCAGAGTCTTTTCCAATGAGTCAACTCTTCGCATGAGGTGGCCAAAGTACTGGAGTTTCAGCTTTAGCATCATTCCTTCCAAAGAAATCCCAGGGCTGATCTCCTTCATAATGGACTGGTTGGATCTCCTTGCAGTCCAAGGGACTCTCAAGAGTCTTCTCCAACACCACAGTTCAAAAGCATCAATTCTTCGGTGCTCAGCTTTCTTCACAGTCCAACTCTCACATCCATACATGACCACAGGAAAAACCATAGCCTTGACTAGACGAACCTTTGTTGGCAAAGTAATGTCTCTGCTTTTGAATATGCTGTCTAGGTTGGTCATAACTTTCCTTCCAAGGAGTAAGCGTCTTTTAATTTCATGGCCGCAGTCACCATCTGCAGTGATTTTGGAGGAAAGGCTTAAGCCACTCAAACTGAGAGCCTTTTTGCTAGTAATATCCAAGTTTAAGCAATCTGGTTATCTCTGCTCCATGGCCTTACATTTCTTACTTGGAGTTCAGGAAAGAGAACTCAAACAATACTCACAGTCCTTTCCCCATCTTCTCATGTGTCTCCTGCATGGCTTTGTAGATGTGGCCATCTTGAACAGTCCACAGCATCTCAGGAATTTCCAGAAGGCACTTTCATTCTCTCCTTAAGTGTTAAAAACCTGTCTGTAAGTTTTCTAGTTACAAATATTACAAATTCCTTTTGTAGGGAATTAGAAATTATGTATAAACAATAAACAAAAGAAAAATTACCTGAATCCCTCTATTCAAAGACAATTGCTGTCAATGTTTTAGTATATCTTTTTAGCTGCTTTTCCATGTTTATATTTATTTTTTACCTGTATAATACCACTCAATAAAATATTTTATACCCTGTGATTGTCACTTAACAGCATGCCCTGGGTATTTCATCATGTTATTAAATATTCCTTGGTAACTCTATTTTTACTGGCTCTATATATTCTATTTCATAGAGGTATTGCTGGTTGTTGAATATTTTGGTCTTGTTTTCCCTCCTTCTCTTCCTCCTTTTTATATTTTAATATTATAAACAGCACTGGGGTAGTTTAAGCCCCACTCTGCATCATTCCTTAATTATGTCCTTAGTAGTATAACTTCATAGTAGAAATGTTGGCTCCTGATATGTAAATTCTGTTGTTTTTTTTTTTTTTTTTTTAAAACGCAAAATTGTCTTTCAAAAAGGTATATGAACTTATATCTCCTCTTCGAGGTGTGAGAGTTCATGGTGCCAAAGTTGAATTTTCTTATATGTTAATATAGATTAAATTATTGTATATATTTAATATACAATTACATATATTAATATATACAAATTTTCTAGAAAAACTTCCAGAAGCTTATATTTTAATTTATATTTCTTTGATACAATGAAATATTGAATATTTTTCACATGATCGTTTCTCATCTTTTGTCATGCTTCTCCATATCCTTTGATTTTACTAGTCACATTTTCCTTATTGATTTAGAAGAGCTTCTATATATTGATGGTATTGCTCTCTTGTCCATTTCTAAGGTTTTCTGTACAGGTTTTTTGAAATGTCAATTCTCATTTTGATAGCATTAAGCTCATTCCTGCATTTGCATCATAGAAAATTTGTAGATTCTATCATGAGCCAGGGGTTGTTCTAGCCCACAGGGTTGTAGCAGTGACAAATGAGACAATAACCTTCCTCCTGGACTTATGTTCTCCTGAAAAGTGGAGAAGTCTCACAATGAACAAATAAGATATGCAAAATACCAAATAATGATAAACCTTGAGGGGAAAACACAGCCATGCAAGGGTATAGACAGAGGCAAAAGGGCTGCCATAACTGGGTGGCCAGGGAATGCATGGCCACTTTTGAGCACTGGAATGAAGGAGGGTGAGCAAGGCAGGGGAAACAGCAAGTGCCACAGCCCTGAGGGAAAAGAGAGCTGGGGTGTGGAAGGGGCCCCAAGCCTGTTGTAGCCAGAGCAGATTGAGGTAAGGACTGAGTAATGGGAGTGGGGTGCATGCCAGGTGCTGGTATGCTGCACGCTGCTCTCACCTGCTCAAAAGAGCCAGTGTAAAACTTTCAAGAATTCTGATAACCAATTGTTAAACAAAGCCATTATTAAAAAATAGATTATTCCTTCTAAACTTACACTCTGGTATGAACAGTTCCCATGGCGCTGGTTGTGGGGAACCTACTTGCCAGTGAAGGAGATGGAAGAGACATGGGTTTGATCCTTGGGTTGGAGGAATCCCCTGGAGAGGAGTGTGATGGCCTACTCTGGTATTCTTGCCTGGAGAGTCCCATGGACGAAGGAGCCTGGAGGGCTTCAGTCCGTGGGATCACAGGGAGTTGGACACGACTGAGCCAACGCAGCCATGAAATTAAAAGACTCTTAGGTGATGGCACCCCACTCCAGTACTCTTGCCTGGAAAATCCCATGGACGGAGGGGCCTGGTGGGCTGCAGTCCATGGGGTCGCTAGGAGTAGGACACGACTGAGCGACTTCACTTTCACTTTTCACTTTCATGCATTGGAGAAGGAAATGGCAACCCACTCCAGTGTTCTTGCCTGGAGAATCCCAGGGACGGGGGAGCCTGGTGGGCTGCCGTCTATGGGGTTGCACAGAGTCGGACATGACTGAAGCGACTTAGGAGCAGTAGCAGCAATACTCCTTGGAAGGAAAGTTATGACCAACCTAGATAGCATATTCAAAAGCAGAGACATTACTTTGTCAACAAAGTTCTGTCTAGTCAAGACTATGGTTTTTCCAGTAGTCATGTATGGATGTGAGAGTTGGACTGTGAAGAAAGCTGAGCACCGAAGAATTGATGCTTTTGAACTGTGGTGTTGGAGAAGACTCTTAAGAGTCCCTTGGACTGCAAGGAGATCCAACCAGTCCATCCTAAAGGAGATCAGTCCTGAGTGTTCTTTGGAAGGAATGATGCTAAAGCTGAAACTCCAGTACTTTGGCCACCTCATGCGAAAAGTTGAGTCATTGGAAAAGACTCTGATTCTGGGAGGAATTGGGGGCAGGAGAAGGGGACGGCAGAGGATGAGATGGCTGGATGGCATCACTGACTCGATGGATGTGAGTCTGAGTGAACTCCGGGAGTTGGTGATGGACAGGGAGGCCTGGCGTGCTGCGATTCATGGGGTCACAAAGAGTCGTACATGATTGAACAACTGAACTGAACTGAGCCAACTTAGCATGCATAAACAGTCGCCATAGCTTAAGAGTGCCAAGCTATATTAAGATCTGAACTACCTGTGACATGATATGGGGGATACTGGAAATAAGTTGTGATAAGAGGAAGTTGCACAACAAAATTCTCAAATAAAATGGAATTCGTGTCCTGAGAAGTGTCTCTGTGGACTTATATCACATGGCAGGCAGCATGTCTGCTTTTGGACTAATTCAAGTTCGCTTCTATTGCTGAACTGTCTAAACCTCATGACTCTGTCCACTAAAATGAGACAGCTTTCTTACTTTATCCATAAGAGGCCCTGAATAGCAGAAACGCCAATATAAAAACCAGCTACTGTTTGTTTTATAGACAATAAAAATGTCGGATAACGTGAAGGTAAGTTCAAGCAATGGGCCAAATTGAGACCATACAAGACAGTGGAGGGAGAACTTAGTTCTTTGCCTCGGGCAATGTTTGGACATCTTAAAAAGAGATATAGGCAATAACGAATAAGGGGAATCTGGGTGGTTACTTAAATTGAAGAAAGTAGGGAAAACCACTAGACCATTCAGGTATGACCTAAATCAAATCCCTTATGATTATACAGTGCAAGTGAGAAATAGATTTAAGGGCCTAGATCTGATAGAGTGCCTGATGAACTATGGAATGAGGTTCGTGACATTGTACAGGAGAAGGGATCAAGACCATCCCCATGGAAAAGAAATGCAGAAAAGCAAAATGGCTGTCTGGGGAGGCCTTACAAATAGCTGTGAAAAGAAGAGAAGCGGAAAGCAAAGAAGAAAAGGAAAGATATAAGCATCTGAATGCAGAGTTCCAAAGAATAGAAAGAAGAGATAAGAAAGCCTTCTTCAGCAACCGAT
Organism: Bos indicus x Bos taurus; assembly: GCF_003369695.1. Classification (NCBI taxonomy): domain Eukaryota; kingdom Metazoa; phylum Chordata; class Mammalia; order Artiodactyla; family Bovidae; genus Bos; species Bos indicus x Bos taurus. The sequence continues at coordinate 133,335,689 of NC_040076.1, forward strand.
GCAAAAAAATACAGGAAAACAACAGAATTGGAAAGACTAGGGATCTCTTCAAGAAAATTAGAGATACCAAGGGAACATTTCATGCAAAGATGGGCTCGATAAAGGACAGAAATGGTATGGACCTAACAGAAGCAGAAGATATTAAGAAGAGGTGGCAAGAATACACAAAAGAACTGTACAAAAAAGATCTTCATGACCCAGATAATCACGATGGTGTGATCACTGACCTAGAGCCAGACATCCTGGAATGTGAAGTCAAGTGGGTCTTAGAAAGCATCACTACGAACAAAGCTAGTGGAGGTGATGGAATTCCAGTTGAGGTATTTCAAATCCTGAAAGATGATGCTTTGAAAGTGCTGCACTCAATATGCCAGCAAATTTGGAAAACTCAGCAGTGGCCACAGGACTGGAAAAGGTCAGTTTTCATTCCAATCCCAAAGAAAAGGAATGCCAAAGAATGCTCAAACTACTGCACAATTGCACTCATCTCACACATTAGTAAAGTAATGCTCAAAATTCTCCAAGCCAAGCTTCAGCACTATGTGAACCGTGAACTTCCTGATGTTCAAGCTGGTTTTAGAAAAGGCAGAGGAACCAGAGATCAAATTGCCAACATCCACTGGATCATGGAAAAAGCAAGAGAGTTCCAGAAAAACATCTATTTCTGCTTTATTGACTATGCCAAAGCCTTTGACTGTGTGGATCACAATCAACTGTGGAAAATTCTTCAAGAGATGGGAATACCAGAGCACCTGATCTGCCTCTTGAGAAATTTGTATGCAGGTCAGGAAGCAACAGTTAAAACTGGACATGGAACAACAGATTGGTTCCAAATAGGAAAAGGAGTTCGTCAAGGCTGTATATTGTCACCCTGTTTATTTAACTTATATGCAGAGTACATCATGAGAAAGGCTGGACTGGAAGAAACACAAGCTGGAATCAAGATTGCTGGGAGAAATATCAATAACCTCAGATATGCAGATGACATCACCCTTATGGCAGAAAGTGAAGAGGAACTAAAAAGCCTCTTGATGAAAGTAAAAGAGGAAAGTGAAAAAGTTGGCTTAAAGCTCAACATTCAGAAAACGAAGATCATGGCATCTGGTCCCATCACTTCATGGGAAATAGATGGGGAAACAGTGGAAACAGTGGCTGACTTTATTTTTTGGGGCTCCAAAATCACTGCAGATGGTGACTGCAGCATGAAGTTAAAAGACACTTACTCCTTGGAAGGAAAGTTATGACCAACCTAGATAGCATATTCAAAAGCAGAGACGTTACTTTGCCAACAAAGGTCCATCTAGTCAAGGCTATGGTTTTTCCAGTGGTCATGTATGGATGTGAGAGTTGGACTATGAAGAAGGCTGAGCACCGAAGAATTGTTGCTTTTGAACTGTGGTATTGGACAAGACTGTTGAGAGTCCCTTGGACTGCAAGGAGATCCAACCAGTCCATTCTGAAGGAGATCAGCCCTGGGATTTCTTTGGAAGGAATGATGCTAAAGCTGAAACTCCAGTACTTTGGCCACCTCATGCGAAGCGTTGACTCATTGGAAAAGACTCTGATGCTGGAAGGGATTGGGGGCAGGAGGAGAAGGGGAGGACAGAGGATGAGATGGCTGGATGGCTTCACCGACTCGATGGACGTGAGTCTGAGTGAACTCCGGGAACTGGTGATGGACAGGGAGACCTGGCGTGCTGCAATTCATGGGGTCGAAAAGAGTCGGACACGACTGAGCGACTGAACTGAACTGAACTGGGTGGTTACTGCCTGAAAGTTATATTGTACATTAACTATACATGAATGAAAAAAAAAGGGTTTATTCTGGTCCCAGTTTCTTCTCCAATCCCCCAGTAAAGTGGAAAGTGAAAGTGAAAGTCGCTCAGTCGCTTCCCACTTTTGAAGTGAAGTGAAGTGGCTTAGTCGTGCCAACTCTTTGTGACCCCATGGACTGTAGCCTACAAGGCTCCCTGTGCATTGAATTTTCCAGGCAAGAGTACTGAAGTGGGTTGCCATTTCCTTCTCCAGGGGATCTTCCTGACCCAGGGACCGAACCCAGGTTTCCCGCATTGCGGGCAGACGCTCTACAGTCTGAGCCACCAAGGAATTCTTAGGGACTATACAGTCCATGGAATTATCCAGGCCAGAATACTGGAATGGGTATTTCCCTTCTCCAGGGGATCTTCCCAACCCCGGTCTCCCGCATTGCAGGCAGATTCCTTACCAGCTGAGCCACAAGGGAAGCCACAAGCGAAGCCCAAAACCCAAGAGCAGAAGGGAGCCACACCATGGAAGGGCCTGGAGTCCCAAGCGGTCACACAGAAAATTTCTGCTCAATCGGACATTACTTGAGCAAGAACAAAACCTCTATCATATTAATCCATGGAGGTTTAGAAGTTCATTTGTTCCTGGAACTGATTGTACTTTAATTAATCAGTTGTTAATATGTTTAAATCATCATTCTGAAGTAAATAAATAGTGAATATGAAAAATGAAGATAAAATCTACTTAGATTTCATCCCTTCCTAACTGTTTTTTCTACAGTTGACAGTTTTCTTAGCTCTTGAAGTTCATGGTGTGTGTATGTTGGAAATGCTGCATGGAGGAGGGCTACTGCACATCTCTTCACAACTCAATGATGTCATGTTGGTAGCATGAAGTCAGCCATGATGTGACTACTTCCAGCACAGAAACCAGAAAATTGTACAAATCAAGGTCTCATTTACCATTTTGTTGATTGTCTAGACTTAAAGTGATGGAGAAAAATGTTTGTAATGCAAATTAAAAGTGTGTGTTTCTAGCTGCTACATTGTGAATTCCCAAAACATCAAGGAAATATTCCTCCAGTTTTTAAAATTTATAATGCAGTTCAGCAAAGAAACTATTTGTTTCACTGATGAGCAGGTGGAAGTCCAGCATGTATTTCCATTGTTTCAACTTCTTTTTACTCATTGATATAAAGAAATTCATCAACCAACCTTCATTTTGAAACTGTGTTGATTCCTCAGTTGCAGCTATACTTTTGCTAAGGCTCCAAGAGTTTGGCACACACACACACACACACACACACAAACAATATGAGCAATCTGTGAGTATCAATTTGATACATGGGATTTGCAATGAAGGATACTGTATAGTTATTACATTCACAAATGTACACTATACATTTTTATATCACTAAAATTTATAATAAAATTATGAATGTATGTGCATACATTTGTTTCCTTTGGTTGTTGAACATTTGCCTGCACACCAGTAGAGACAGCTCCAGAGCATCTGGGAGCCATGGTGAACTAAGGGAAAGATATTTATTCTAAATGTGATTGGAAGGTATCAGTAGGTTCTGAGCAGAAGAATCAAGTGGCCAGTTATTGGGTTTATAAGACTCATTCTGGCTGCTGTGTAGGAAACCAACTGAAGGAATTAAGAGGGGACACAGGCAGAGCACTGTGGAGGCTCTTGCAATGATCCAGGTAAGAGAAGACAGGGCTTAGAATAGAGTGGTAACAGTAATGAGAAGTGGTTATATTCAAGATATATTTTGAAGGTAGGTGCACCAGATTTCCTAATGGACCCGTATGGGGTTTTAGAGAAAGAGAGGGATCAAAATAGCTCTCTAGATCTTTTAAAGTGAGCAACTAAAGGATGGGTGACTATTTCTAAGATTGGGGAATTAGAGGAGAACCAATTTTAGTGGAAAAATAAGTATTTGGATTTGAATGAGCAACATTTGTGATGCTGACAAAACACCCAAGGGGGAAGGTGAGCAGGCAAATGGAAATAGGAACCTGGAGTTTTAGGAGAGCAAGTGTAAGAAATAAAAATTTACTGTTCAAAAGTGCAGAAGTACTTGAAGCCATGAAAACAAATGAAGTTCCCCCAGGGATGAGTGTAACAGAGAGGAGAGAGTTTCAAGATGGAGCACTGGATACTCCAGCTTTTAGAGACTGCAGCCCTGAAGGTGATCAGAAGGGAACCTGGAAAGCACGGTAGTCTTCATTCTATTATTTAAATTGTCTTTGGTGTCTAAATTTTCCAACTATTTCCACACCAATAATGAGTAATTTTAATTCCTGTAGCTCTATGTTAGATTTTAATATTGGGTAGATGAATCCCTTGCCATTAGTTTCCATAATTTTTAAACTAGTCTTTCGTGTTCATTTTTCTTTATAGTAATTTTTATGGCTAGACTTATGTGTTTATGTTTTTCTAGGTATTTTTAGACAATAGTGTTTGAGTTTTAAAAATTTGATGGCCAAATTCTAAATCATTTATGGGTTAATTGGTATTTTATGATATTAAGTCTTTCTTTCTAAGAAAATGTTATTTCTCTCTGTTTGTTCAAATATACTTTTATGTGCCTTTGTAAAGTTTTAAAGTCTTTTTTACAACGACTCTAAACAATTTTTGAAAAGTTTATTCCTATACATCTATTTCTTCCATTGTAAATTGAGTCTTTTTCCCCCATTGTTTCTAACTAGTTGCTAGTATATAAGAAAGTCATTTTTGTATACCCCATTTTTATCCAGCCAAATTACTACTTGCTCTTATTCATTATAAAGAATCTTTAGTTTATTGGAGTTTACCAGATGATAATTATTCAAACATAATAAAATTAGATCTCATTGTCAAATATTTATATGTTATTTCTTAATTTGTCTCCCTTATTACAATAACCAAACTTTTCAGAGTTGAGATAATTAATTGAACTGAAAGCAGACACACTTATATTTTTCTTGACTTTAATGGGGAAGGCCTTTATTATTTCAGTGTTAACTATGACATTAGCTAATTTGGTTTAGATTAGTGGTTCTCAAACTTCAGTGTACGTAACAATTTTTTGTGTTCTTGTTAAAAATGCATAATCTGGGAATTCATTTCCACAGTGCAAATGTTTAGGATGAGGCTCAGGATTCTACAGTTTTGGTGAGAAACTTATTCTGATCCTTTTGCTAGAACATCTGTCTACAAGATACTCTCTCTCTCTTTTTTTATGTTTGATAATTCTCCTTTAATTGGTTGAATTTCATCAAATGTTTTCTTATCTTTCATCAAATGTGAATTTTAGTTTTTGATGAAACAAAGTGATACATACTAATATGGAAATAAATTCAACTGAATTGTTGAAATGATCCTTCAAAATGTTTTTTGCATATATATTCAAAAAGTTTTGTTTAAAGTTTATTTTGGAGGTTAACAGGGGCTTCCCTGGTGGCTCAAATGGTAAAGAATATTCCTGCAATACAGGAGACCTGGGTTCAATCCCTGGGTCAGGAAGATTCCCTGGAAAATGGAATGGAAAGCCACTCCAGTATTCTTGTCTGTAGAATTTCATGGACAGAGGAGGCTGGTGGGCTACAGTCCATGGGATTGCAGAGTCGGACATGCATGAGCACTTTTCACTTTCATTCAGAGATTAACTTTGTTGGACTATTTTTCAAAATCAGGCTTACTCTAGCTTTTTAAAATGAATCAGAAATCACAAAATGTTACATCTCATGTAACATGGAAGTTTTCTGTCTCTTAAAAGTTTAACTTTCCTTAGCCTATAAAATGCTCTAGGCCTGATGCTATTTCTAGCTTTTTTTTTTCTGGATTATTTATCTATTTGGGGTTTTTTTTTTTTTTTTTTTCATTCTTGAATTTTGATTTATTTAGGATTTTCCATTTTTATTCTTTAATTAAAGGGGATAGTATCATTTATTTCCATTCATTTGTGTTTAATGCTTAAAGAACTTGAGATTCATTAGTTTTTCTATGAGATCAATTTTGGACTCACCCAATATGTATTTGCCTAGAGTCTTCTACTATTGTTCTTTTCTAAACCATATACTAAGGAAAATTTTATTTCTTCTTTGATCTAAGAGTTACTTATGAGGGTAGATTTTTAAAATCACTTCGAAGTGGTTGGAGCATTTCAAAATAAATTATAGAATTAAATTTTAGCATATTCACTGTAGCTTGTACAGAGTATTTATTTAGCTCTTTTAGTTCTTTTTTCAGAGTCTTTTAATGAATTTGTTATAATACGGCTTCTGGTTTTTTTTCTTTTATGTCTTTGTGTATTAGCTGTGAGGCATGTGGGATCTCATCTCTCCAATTAGGGATTGAATTTTTACCCCCTTCATTGGAAGGTGAAATCTCAACCACTGGACTGGCAGGGAAGTTTCTAGTTCTCTTTTATTTAGTTCTTTTATGATATATAATCAGTATTTTTGAAGTGTGACATAGCCCATGAAAAAGAATCATGTTACTTATGCTTTTGGAGTACAGAGTTCAGCTATATACATATGCACATGTATACACGAATACATATGTATAGATAAATGTATGAAATTAAAGTTCCCCTGTAAAGTATTATTCGTAGCACCAATGTTCTTGTTTTGCTCTTATTTGACGGTCAAGTATTTATAAAGAATTGTGATAGTTAATTTCATGTGTTCAATTACTTGGTTAGGCCATGGTACCCAGATATTTGGTCAAACCTTATTCTAGATATTTATTTGAAGGTATTTTTCAGATGACAATAATATGTAAATCAATAGACTTTGAGTAAAACAGATTGTCCTCCATAATGTGGGTGGGCCTCAACCAATCAGTTGAAGGCCTTAATGGAAGAAAAAAACAAACTGTCATACCCCAAGGAGAAGGATATTCCACTAACATATTGCCTCTGGACATGAACTTCAACTCTTCCCTGAGTCTACAGATTGCTGGTCCACCCTTAAGATTTTCAACTCGTCAGCCTCTACAATGCCATGAACAAATTCCTAAAAAGAAATCTTTCTATATATATATTTACATACTTTTAGTTTTGTTTCCTGGAAAACCATAACTAATACAGGTATATTCAAATCTGCATACTCCATTGTGCTTTTATAAATTTATTCTTCTGCAAATTGTATTTTTTATTGAAGTATATTTGATTTACATCATATTAGTTTTATGTATACAGCACAGTGTTTCAGACACACACACACACACACACACACACAACACATATTCTTTTTTAGATTATTTTCTCTTGTAGGTTATTAAGCCATATCATATATATATATATTTGAGATTAATTCTTTGTCAGTTGCTTCATTTGTTATTATTTTCTCCCACTCTGAAGGCTGTCTTTTCACTTTGCTTATAGTTTCTTTCATTGTGCAAAATACTTTTAAGTTTAATTAGGTCTGATTTTTTAATTTTTGCTTTTATTTCCATTACTCTGGATGGTGGGTCATAGAGGATCTTGCTGTGATTTATGTCAGAGAGTGCTTTGCCTATGTTTTCCTTTAGGAGTTTTATAGTTTCTGGTCTTACATTTAGATCTTTAATCCATTTTGAGTTTATTTTTGTGTATGGTATTAGAAAGTGTTCTACTTTCATTCTTTTACAGGCAGTTGACCAGTTTTCCCAGCACCACTTGTTAAAGAGACTGTCTTTTCTTCATGGTATATTTTTACCTCCTTTGTCAAAGATAAGGTGTCCGTAGCTGCATGAATTTATCTCTGGGCTTTCTATTTTGTTCTACTGATCTATATTTCTGTCTTTGTGCCAGGACCATACTGTCTTGATGAGTGTAGCTTTGTAGTACAGTCTGAAGTCAGGCAGGTTGATTCCTCCAGTTCCATTGTTCTTTTTCAAGATTGCTTTGGCTATTCGAGGTTTTTTGTATTTCCATACAAATTGTGAAATTATTTATTCTAGTTCTGTGAAAAATACCATTGTTAGCTTGATAGGGATTGCATTGAATCTATAGGTTGTTTGAGTAGAATATTCATTTTCACTATACTGATTCTTCCAATCCATGAACATGGTATACTTCTCCATCTGTTTGTGTCATATTTGATTTCTTTTATCAGTGTTTTATAGTTTTCTATATATAGGTCTTTTGTTTCTTTAGGTGGAGTTATTCCTAAGTATTTTATTCTTTTCATCACAATGGTGAATGGGATGATTTCCTTAATTTCTCTGTTTTCTCATTGTTAGTATATAGGAATGCAAGGGATTTCTGTGTGTTAATTTTATATCTTGCAACTTTACTATATTCATTGATTAGCTCTAGTAATTTTCTGGTGGTGTCTTTAGGATTTTCTATGTAGAGGATCATGTCATCTGCAAACAGTGAGAGTTTTACTTCTTCTTTTCCAAACTGGATTTCTTTTATTTCTTTTTCTTCTCTGATTGCTGGGGCTAAAACTTCCAAAACTATGTTGAATAGTGGTGGTGAGAGTGGGTACCTCTGTCTTGTTCCTGACTTTAGGGGAAATGCTTTCAATTTTTCACCATTGAAGATAATGTTTGTTGTGGGTTTATCATATGGCTTTTATTATGATGAGGTATGTTCCTTCTATGCCTGCTTTCTAGAGAGTTTTTATCATAAATGGATGTTGAATTTTGTCAAAGGCTTTCCATGCATCTATTGAGATACTCATATGTTTTTATCTTTCAATTTATTAATATGATGTATCACATTGATTGATTTATGAATACTGAAGAATCCTTGCATCCCTGGGATAAAGCCCACTTGGTCATGATATATGATCTTTTCAATATGTTATTGCTTTCTCTTGCTAGAATTTTGTTAAGGATTTTTGCATCTATGTTCATCAGTAATATTGGCCTGTAGTTTTCTTTTTTTTGTGGCATCTTTGTCCAGTTTTGGTATTAAGGTAATGGTGGCCTCATAGAATGAGTTTGGGTGTTTACCTTCCTCTGCAATTTTCTGAAAGTGTTTGAGTAGGATAGGTGTTAACTCTTTAAATTTTTGGTAGAATTCACCTGTGAAGCCATCTGATCCTGTGCTTTTGTTTGTTGGAAGATTTTTGAATAAGATTTTCTATTTCTTCCTGGTTCAGTTTTGGAAGGTTATACTTTTCTAAGAGTTTGTTGATTTCTTCCAAGTTGTCCATTTTATTAGCATATAGTTGCTGATAGTAGTCTCTTATGATCCTTTGTTTTTCTGTGTTGTCTGTTGTGATTTCTTCATTTTCACTTCTAATTTTTGGATTTGATCCTTCTCCCTTTTTTTCTTGATGAGTCTGGCTAATGGTTTGTCTATTTTATTTATCTTCTCAAAGAACCAACTTTTTGTTTTGTTTATTTTTACTATAGTCTCCTTTGTTTCTTTCACATTTATTTCTGCCATAATTTTTATGATTTCTTTCCTTAGCTATCCCTGGGGTTCTTCATGTCTTCTTTTTCTAGTTGCTTTAAGTGTAAAGTTAGGTTATTTATTTGATTTTCCTCTTGTTTCTTGAGATAAGCTTGTAATGCTGTGAACCTTCCCCTTAGCACTGCTTTTACTGAATCTCATAGGTTTTGGCTTGATGTGTTTTCATTTTTATTTGTTTCTAAGCATATTTTGGTTTCCTTTTTGATTTCTTCCATGATTTGTTGGTTATTCAGAAGCATGTTATTTAGCCTCCATATGTTTGCATTTTTAATAGTTTTATTCCCCTGTAGTTGACATCTAATCTTACTGCATTGTGATCAGAAAAGATGCTTGAATTGATTTCAATTTTTTTGAATTTACTAAGGCTAGATTTATGGCCCAGGATGTGATCTATCCTGGAGTATGTTCCATGTGCACTTGAGAAAAATGTGAAATTCATTGTTTTGGGGTGAAATGTTCTATAGATATCAATTAGGATTAACTGGTCCATTGTATCATTTAAAGTTTGTGTTCCTTGCTAATTTTCTGTTTGGTTGATCTATCCATAGGTGTAAGTGGGGTATTGAAGTCTCCCACTATTCTTCAGATCAGATCAGTCCCTCAGTTGTGTCCAACTCTTTGTGACCCCATGAATCGCAGCATGCCAGGCCTCCCGGTCCATCACCAACTCCCGGAGTTCACTCAGACCCACGTCCATTGAGTCAGTGATGCCATCAAGCCATCTCATCCTCTGTCATCCCCTTCTCCTCCTGCCCCCAATCCCTCCCAGCATCAGAGTCTTTTCCAATGAGTCAACGCTTCGCATGAGGTGGCCAAAGTACTGGAGTTTCAGCTTTAGCATCATTCCTTCCAAAGAAATCCCAGGGCTGATCTCCTTCAGAATGTACTGGGTGGAACTCCTTGCAGTCCAAGGGACTCTCAAGAGTCTTCTCCAACACCACAGTTCAAAAGCATCAATTCTTCGGCACTCAGCCTTCTTCACAGTCCAACTCTCACATCCATATATGACCACAGGAAAAACCATAGCCTTGACTAAATGAACCTTTGTTGGCAAAGTAATGTCTCTGCTTTTCAATATGCTATCTAGGTTGGTCATAACTTTCCTTTCAAGGAGTAAGCATCTTTTAATTTCATGCTGCAGTCACCATCTGTAGTGATTTTGAAGCCCAGAAAAATAAAGTCTGACACTGTTTCCCCATCTATTTCCCATGAAGTGGTGGGACCAGATGCCATGATCTTCGTTTTCTGAATGTTGAGCTTTAAGCCAACTTTTTCACTCTCCACTTTCACTTTCATCAAGAGGCTTTTGAATTCCTCTTCACTTTCTGCCATGAGGGTGGTGTCATCTGCATATCTGAGATTATTGATATTTCTCCCGGCAATCTTGATTCCAGCTTGTGTTTCTTCCAGTCCAGTGTTTCTCATGATGTACTCTGCATATAAGTTAAATAAACAGGGTGACAATATACAGCCTTGATGTACTCCTTTTCCTATTTGGAACCAGTTTGTTGTTCCATGTCCAGTTCTAACTGTTGCTTCCTGACCGGCGTACAAATTTCTCAAGAGGCAGATCAGGTGTTCTGGTATTCCCATCTCTTGAAGAATTTTCCACAGTTGATTGTGATCCACACAGTCAAAGGCTTTGGCATAGTCAATAAAGCAGAAATAGATGTTTTTCTGGAACTCTCTTGCTTTTTCCATGATCCAGCAGATGCTGGCAATTTGATCTCTTGTTCCTCTGCCTTTTCTAAAACCAGCTTGAACATCAGGAAGTTCACGGTTCACATATTGCTGAAGCCTGGCTTGGAGAATTTTGAGCATGACTTTACTAGTGTGTGAGATGAGTGCAATTGTGCGGTAGTTTGAGCATTCTTTGGCATTGCCTTTCTTTGGGATTGGAATGAAAACTGACCTTTTCCAGTCCTGTGGCCACTGCTGAGTTTTCCAAATTTGCTGACATATTGAGTGCAGCACTTTCACAGCATCATCTTTCAGGATTTGGAATAGCTCAACTGGAATTCCATCACCTCCACTAGCTTTGTTCATAGTGATGCTTTCTAAGGCCCACTTGACTTCCCATTCCAGGATGTCTGGCTCTAGGTCAGTGATCACACCATCGTGATTATCTGGGTCATGAAGATCTTTTTTGTACAGTTCTTCTGTGTATTCTTGCCATCTCTTCGTAATATCTTCTGCTTCTGTTAGGTCCATACCATTTCTGTCCTTTATTGAGCTCATCTTTGCATGAAACGTTCCTCTGGTATCTCTGATTTTCTTGAAGAGATCCCTAGTCTTTCCCATTCTGTTGTTTTCCTCTATTTCTTTGCATTGATCGCTGATGTTACTGTTAATTTCCCTTTTCATACTTGTTAGCATTTACCTTACATATTGCAGTGCTCCAATGTTGGGTGCATATATATTTATAATTGCTATATCATCTTCTTGGAGTGATCCTTTGATCATTATGTAGTGCTCATGCAGCTCAATACCAGAAAAATAAACGACCATATCAAAAAACTGGCCAAAGAACTAAACAGACATTTTTCAAATAAGACATACAGATGCCTAACAAACACATGAAAAGATGCTAAATGTCACTCATTATCAGAGAAATGCACATCAAAACCACAATGAGGTACCATCTCACACCTGTTAGAATGGCTGCTATTCAAAAGTCTACAAACAATAAATGCTGGAGAGGGTGTGGAGAAAAGGGAACCCTCTTACACTGTTGGTAGGAATGCAAACTAGTACAGCCACTATGGAGAGCAGTGTGGAGATTCCTTAAAAAACTGAAAATAGAACTTTCATAGGACCAACCCTGCAAACTCACTGCCTGGCATACACACTGAGGAAACCAGAACTGAAAGAGACTCATGTACCCCAATGTTCATTACATCACTGTTTACAATAGCTAGGACATGGAAGCAACCTAGATGTCCATCAGCAGATGAATGGATAAGAAAGTTGTGATACATATACACAATGGAATATTACTCAGCTATTATAAAAGAACACATTTGAATCAGTTCTAATGAGATAGATGAAATTGGAGCCTATTATACAGAGGGAAGTAATTCAGAAAGAAAAACACCAATACAGTATATTAATGCATATATATGGGATTTGGAAAGATGGTAATGATGACCCTATATGCGAGACAGCAAAAGAGACACAGATATAAAGAACAGACTTTTGGACTCTGGGAGAAGGTGAGGGTGGGATAATTTGAGAGAATAGCATTGAAACATGTATGTTACCATATGTGAAATAGTTGACCAGTCCAAGTTTGATGCATGAGGCAGGGCACTCAAAGCTGGTGCACTGGGACAACCCAGAGGGATGGGATGGGGAGAGAGATGGGAGGGGGGTTAGGGATGGGGGACACATGTACATCTGTGGCTGATTCATTGTCAATGTATGGCAAAAACCACCACAATATTGTAAAGTAATTAGCCTCTAATTAAAATAAATAAATTAATTTAAAAATATCAAATATAGTACCTCTGCTATACAGTAGGTCTTTGTTGCAAATTGTATTTTTAGTAGTATATGCTTGACATATTTTGATACAATATTTTTTAGTAAAGAAAGATTGATGACTACTTTTATTGTAAATTATGTTTATTAATATTAAAATAATATTTTTGCATATTGTATAATATTAAATTCTTATCCTTAAGGTTAAACTTATATTTTTAAATGCCTTTTTGGCCTATTTTGTCCATTATTGATCTCTACTTTGTTAAATATTAATATTACAGTATTTCTTTAAGATTTGAATTTACATGTATATACATATATAGATAGATAGATAGATAGATCTTTGCCCACTTTTCTGCTCTTCAGCTTTCTATAACTTTTGTTTTAAGGATGATTCTCAAAAGCATAGTATTTTGTTTACTCATTTTTTAAATTAATTTATTTTATTGAAGGATAATTGTTTTACAGAATTTTGTTGCTTTCTGTCATACCTCAGTACGAATCACCCATAGGTATACATATATACCCTCCCTTTTGAAACTCCCTAACATCTCCTTCCCCATCCCACCCCTCTAGGTTGATACAGAGCCCCTGTTTGAGTTTCCTGAACCATACAGGAAATCCCTGTTGGCTATCTATTTTATATATGGTAATGCAAGTTTCCATGTTATTCTTTCCATACATCTCACTCTCTCCTCCCCTCTCCCCATGTCCATAAGTCTATTCTCTATGTCTGTTTCTTCACTGGAGCCCTACAAATAAATTCTTCAGTACCATTTTTCTATATTTCATATATATGCATAGAATATGGTATTTATCTTTCTCTTTCTGATACACTTCACTCAGTTTAATAGGTTCTAGGTTCATCCACCTCATAAGAACTGACTCAAATGTGTTCTTTTTTTATGGCTGAGTAATATTTAATTGTGTATATGTACAACTTCTTTATCCATTCATCTGTCGATGGACATCTAGGTTGCTTCCATGTTCTAGCTATCATAAATAGTTTTGCAATGAACAACAGGATACCTGTGTCATTTTCAACTTTGGTTTCCTCAGGGTATATGCATAGAAGTGGGATTGCTGGGTCATATGGTGGTTTTATTCCTAGTTTTTTTTTTTTTTAAGGAATCTCCATACTATCTTCCATAGTGGTGGTATCAATTTACATTCCCACCAACAGTGCAAGAGCATTCCCTTTTCTCCACATCTTCTCCGGGATTTATTGTTTGTAGACTTTTTGATGAGGGCTGTTCTGACCAGTGTGAGGTGATATCTCATTCTAGTTTTTATTTGCATTTCTCTAATAATGAGCGATGTTGAGCATCTTTTCATGTGCTTGTTAGCCATCTGTATGTCTTCTGTGGAGAAATGTCTGTTTAGGTCTTTTCCCCGCTTTTTGATTGGGTTGTTTGTTTTTCTAGTGTTGAATTGTATGAGCTGCTTGTAGATTTTGGAAATTAATCCTTTGTTAGTTGTTTCACTTGCTATTATTTTCTCCCATTCTGAGGGTTGTCTTTTTCACCTTGCATATAGTTTCCTTTGCTGTGCAAAAGCTTTTAAGTTTAATCAGGTCCCATTTGTTTTCTTTTTTTTTTTTTGTAATCGTTACTCTAAGAGGTGGGTCATAGAGGATCTTGCTTTGATTTATGTCATTGAGTTTTCTGCCTATGTTTTCCTCTAAGAGTTTTATAGTTTCTGGTCTTACATTTAGGTCTTTAATCCATTTTAAGTTTATCTTTGTTTATAGTGTTAGGAAGTGTTCTAATTTCATTCTTTTACATGAAGCTGTCCAGTTTTCACAGCACTATTTATTGAAAAGGCTGTCTTTGCCCCATTATATATTCTTGCCTCCTTTGTCAAAAATAAGGTACCCATAGGTTCATGGGTTTATTTCTGGGCTTTCTATCTTGTTTCATTGACCTGTATTTCTGTTTTTGTGTCAGTACCATTCTGTCTTGATGACTGTAGCTTTGTAGTGTAACCTGAAGTCAGGAAGCTTGATTCTTCCAGTTCCATACCTCTTTCTCAAGACTGCTTTGGCTATTCAAGGTCTTTTGTGTTTCTATATGAATTTTAAAATTTTTTGTTCTAGTTCTGTGAAAAATGCCATTTGTAATTTGATAGGGATCACATTGAATCTGTAGATTGTGTTTGGTAGTATAGTCAGTTTCACAATATTGATTCTTCCTACCCAGGAACATGAAATATCTCTCCATCTGTTTTTGTCATCTTTGATTTCTTTCATTAGTATCTTATAATTTTCTGTGTACAGTTATTTTGTCTCCTTAGGTAAGTTTATTCCTAGATATTTAGTTCTCTCTGTTGCAATGGTGAATGTGTTTACTCATTTTTTAAACAGAATCTTAATGTCCTTTTCTAATAAGAAATTAATATGTGTACAACTGTGGGCAATTACTTAACTTCTTATGTTTATATTTTCTTACCCATAAAGTAGGGTTAATAGAGATATTTTCTTTAATGGATTAAGTGCATGTGCAAGGGGGTCCATGTGTGTGCATGCATGAGCATGTTTGTGCATGAGTGTATTCATGTATGTGATGCAGTATATTTGTGTATACGTGTGCGCTTGTGTGTATGTGTGCATGTTCACATATTTTCATGTGCTCATGTATATGAATGTGCATTCACACAAGTATGTTTGTGTGTGCATGAATGTGCAAGTGTGTATGTGTGAGAGAGAGAGAGAGATGCAGCTCAAGAGTTACCTGCTGTTGGCCAGGAGACTACATGAAGGCACTTGCAGAGAAGCCTCTACAGGGACCATTTTACAATGCTACAGACCAATCTGGACTGTTCAGCTGGTTCCTTCTGTTTGTTCCTCTATTTAGTGGTCTTATTTTGGCTACTTATTTTAATTTTTCTAATTTGAAAGACATTATTCCATTCCTATACAGTTCCTTCATCATCTCTTACCTTAGTTAAGATACAGGCTTATTAACTTATCTCCCTGCCTCCAGCTGTGATCACCTCCAATTGTCTGCAGTGTCAAGGGTGATCATTCTAAAGTCCAGAGCTCACAGAACACGCTTACTCCAAACTACCTATTGATTTTCCTTTGCCTACATATGATGTTCCAGTCCCTCAGTATCTCCTCACACCTATACACTCTCCCCAACTCCCAGGTCCCCTTGCACATGTCTGTGTTTCATGGACACTGTCTTTCCCCTCTCCCAAATTCTGGTTCATTTGGATAAAATTCAGTCAGTCTTCTCTGAAGCCGCTCAACCCCCCTGCTCTGTCTTAATGAGGGAACCCTCCTCTTTATTGGCTCACAGGATGCCTACCCTCATTCCTAATGGACACTTGCCCTAGAGTGTACATGGTTTGCTAAATTCCATAGAACTAATAATTGGCAGAAGGGGATTGGAATCTGGGCTTCTAACCTGGAGCCCCAGTGATGGTTAATTCAAAAGTTGGCACCTTCTCTGACGGGTTGTGACATTAAAAAGCTGGATTTTGAGGTTCTAGTGCTCAGGTGCAGAGAGTATTGTCTAGTGCCCCACTCCTCCTACCTGTTCACTAAATGCTCTGCCAGGTTCCAGTGGAAGAAGGAGACTCTCACGCTCATAAGAGGAGGTGGGAGGAGGTGACAGGGTCCCCACTGTAATGAACAGTGGGCTGGGATGCACACTGGGGAGAGTTAAAGGTGATATCTCAGATGGTTCCACTGAAAACTACAATTCGCCCACTTAATTCAGGGAGCTCTACAGGCTGAGTCAGACTGGAGCAATTAGAGCCAAGGGTGTCCCTTAGGAGAATGTTAACAGTGCAACTCAGCAAAGATTACTCCAGGAGCTCTTTATTATGCCACCTTCAAGCCTTGGGGAGGATGGTCTTTTTGTCTTGGGCTCAAGAAATAGTTTGCTCTCTCTATCTCTGAACCAGAAATAATTTCTGGTTCTTGTCTAATCATAATCATAATAAGTTAGAAAATAACTTTACCAGAAACTGTAATTGACTCCAATCCTGTGCTGAATTCAGATTCTATGTAACAGTTACTTTTAAGCTACTAAAGGTGTTCAAATGATTACCTTGTGGGGAGAGTGTTGGAAGAGGGCTGGTGAATTAATGACTTAACATATAAGAAAAACTCACATTTGCAATGCACTTTTCTGTGATGCATGTTAACTCGTTTGCACCCTTGCAACACCCACTAACGTCGGCTGGAAGGTATTGTGAGAGTCAGGACACAGCAGCATTAGGACAGAGTGATAACACCATTGGTTTCTGGACATTGGCTTAAATCTGAGTCTGAGCTCTGCCCTTTTATAGGTGTGATTTGGGGCAAGTCACTCAACTATGTAGCCACCTCTCTAAAACAGGCATGAAAAGGACTATTATCAGGCTTGAATGAGATAGTGCCTGACCTTGGAAAAACACTCAATGAATGTCCTGCATTATTCCTAGGGGTTTGTCCCAGGTCACATAACAGTAGATGATAAGGTGGAATTTGAATCTGGATAATTTAATTTAAAAATGTTTAGCTAACATATGTAATTAGAATTCTCTAATCTCAACTGTCCCTCTCACTTCTTGTTTTTCGAAATCTTTATTTATTCATCAAACATTTATTGACAACATTGACTATACTGGCCAGGTTCTTGTGGGAAAAGAGATGAGGTAAACAAAGATACATTCTTAGAAAGGTTTATATCTGAGAGACAGAGAAACAGTCACCCAAATGCATGGTAACTTCACAGGATCTGTGATGGAGGCCTGCCTAGGGTTTAGGGGACGCTGAGCCTGGAAAATCCCATGGACGGAGAAGCCTGGTGGGCTGCAGTCCATTGGGTCACTATAAGTCAGACACGACTGAGCAACTTCACTTTCACTTTTCACTTTCATGCACTGGAGAAGGAAATGGCAACCCACTCCAGTGTTCTTGCCTGGAGAATCCCAGGGACGGGGGAACCTGGTGGGCTGCCGTCTATGGGGTCGCACAGAGTCAGACACGACTGAAGTGACTTAGCAGCAGCAGCAGAGCCTATGGAGGCCAAATCAATGAACTGTAACTACTGACTCAAGTCAGTGATGGTGGAGCTGGATATGGGTTTAGAAGGCTGAGTTGGAAGTGATGAGGGGTAAAGCTAATGGATGGGGATGGGGGGCTTTTCTGGCAGCACTGTCAACTTGGCATTGATGAATGGTTTGTGTGTGGTACAGGTGTGTCTGGGGCATGGATGGAGGGCCATGGAAGGCATGAGGCCAGAGAAGCAGGGGGAGACCAGTCCATGAAAGGTCTCCCAAGTCCTGCTGGGAGGGCTTGACCTGCTGTGAGGTTTACATTTTACTCTATAAGGAGAGGGAATCACTGAATGGATTTTTAACAGCAATGCCATCGTCCAATGAAGGTTATAGAAAATTTCAGAAGGGAGCAATATGAAAGATGAATCACAGAGTGAGGAGGTGAGGCCAGGGGAATGATCAAGGGACCAGTGTTCAAGCAGGGTATGCTGGACCTCAGGCCATAAGCCTGGGGAGCTTCCTGGGGGGAGTCAAGAGAATGAGGGGGAAAGAGGCTATGAATTCGGGCTGGGAGTTTAGGAGGTCATAAATGGGAAAGTTCTCAGTCATCGCAAAATCCAGGGTGGGGCCACAAAACTGGCTGCAGGAGTGGAGTGTGAAAGAAGTTATGACAAAGAAGAAGGGACTTTGAAGCTGATGCTAGATGTTTCATTAACAGAGACATAGAAATCACCAGAACAATGGTGGACTTGAAATAGAAATACAAAATGGAAGTCAGGTGTTGATATCTTAATGACCTTTGGGTCAGTGGACAGCAGCAAAAGGAAGCGTAGAGTAAGAAGTAACTGAGACCCAGCTGTCCACAAATTTCCATGGTGGAGAGTTGTTGTAAAGTAAGACTAAGTAAGAAATCCATTCCCAAGACTGGCTCTGGACCCCAAGAGGGTTGGTTAGGATGTGGGAGGATGAGCTGCTTCCCTAGAGAAAATGTCTGGGGTGTTGTATTTTTGTATGAAGCTAGAGGTGCATATTTTAGATGAGACGGGGAAGGCATGGACTGACTGTGAAGAGATTGAGGCTATGAGAAAATATGTTTATAATAAGCTGGGGGTTCCAGAGGCCTCCTCAGAGGAGTAGAAGTGAAGCTAGCAGTTAAATCAGAAGGAGAAAGATATGCCCCAACTGGGTTTTTTGCTGTGGCGGCTAGCTGTAAGACTGCCACATTTGACTGACCTCAACTTCCTTTTTTTTAAAAAAAGACTTTTTCTTTTTAATGTAGACCATTTAAAAAATCTTTTTTGAATTGGTTACAATATTGTTTCTGTTTTTCATGTTTTGGATTTTTGGCTGTGAGGCATGTGGGATCTTAACTCCCCAAACTGAAATTGAACCCATGCCTCCTGCATTGAAAGGTGAAGTCTTAACCGTTGGACCATCAGGGAAGTCCCACCCTCCTTTCTGAAACTCTTTTCTTTGTTGTCTTCCCAGCACTATTCCTTTCTGGTTCACTGATGGTCTCTCAGGCTGGTCTCATGTATTTACATTCACTAAATATTTATTGAAAAACTTCTTTGTGCACCTGGCCCTTTCTCCACAAAGGCTCGTTAAGTTTTCCCTTTTGTGACACTGACTCCCTTTTGAGAACTGTAAATGTTCTTGGGGCTTCAGTACTCACCCACACATGGAATTCTACATCCAACTGCATTTCACTCATCCCCGCCAATATCTCCACCAGGACATCAGGTGCCCAGCACCCTCCAGAGTGTGAGGGTCCCTGCTCTGCCCATCAGGGCTCAGGGCTACTTCTCCCTGAAGTGAAGCGTTCCCTCTCTCCATGCACAGCATCCCACCCAGTCCCCCTAAAGCATGGGAAGTATAGAGATAAGATGTAAATGGGAAGGATATAAATTTCAAGAGGTTGGGATTTTATCTCTTGTTTACCACTGCGTCCACAGTACCTGGAACAACAGTGTCTGGCATGTGACAAGTGCTCAGTAAATACTTGCTGCATGAATAAATGAACAGATTCTTGGTGCCCCTCTCCATCACTGTTTACATCCCATGAGACACAAGTTCTCTCAGTTCTATGCTAAGCCCATGTCCTTCTCATGCTCGATTGTCCTTTCATAATTCAGGCTGCATAGTTTTCCTACGGTTTTCCCTTCCTGAACCCCTGCCAGGCAAGTCTGCAGCAGCCTACGCTCTGCACTGCCACCAGACTGATTTTAAAAAATGATAGTAATTTAAAAAATAATAGCTCAAAATTGTGGAGCACCTAGAAGTAAGTACTTTACCCTCCACAGAATACCATGAAATATTGTTCTCCTTAATAAGACCATGAAACATTAGATCCTTTTGGTTGGCATTTCCTACAGAGCATTCACAAATAGAAGTTCCTGAACATACACTGAAAAATAAGTTTCCTTGATCAGATACGCCTAGAAAAATCAAATACCCAATCCCTGTATTGAGGAATCACACTGCATATGAGAGTGATGAGATTAGATAATTCCTAAAGTAAACATAAAATATAAAAAACTTTAACTTTGTTAAATTCAGTAACTGCTCCCTTGTTTTTTTTTTAAAAAACAAAATCTTTTTCTAGGTAATTCCATTAACAACCAATGGAATTGACATTTTGTGAAAAATTATTTAGGAAATACAGAACGAGGCTGTGTTAAAGTGGGTTTGTCTTTACCAAAAATACATAAGACATTTTTAGAAATCCCACTTGGGCAGATAAAAGTTATAAACATAAGCTCATTGATCACATATAATGTTGAGATGAGGCTGGCAGGAGGCATAAAGATTGGAGGACAGCTGGCTACCTTAGCTTCTAGTGACTGGTGGCTGAAAAGAATAGCATGCCTCAAGGTTAAGCAAATGTTATGGGAGAAAAATGTAAACTTAAAGAAACGGCCCCCCTTAACTTAATCTTTGGGAAAAGGAGAAATAAAATGCCATTATTTATCAATGTCGGTGATGAATAAACACTAGGAATCATCGAGTACATAGTGGGAGGGCAAGGGCATGAAGATACACCCTGACCGTGCCCCTGACAGGCCCAGGACGTGCACCATGACCCTGACTTTTGGTTGTTGCCCATTTCTGGAGGACTTGGATGGGTTGTAGTCTGTCACGATGAATCTGTGACTGACTCTTCATGAATTCTGCCCTCAGCTTCTTTGATTCAGCTATATCGTCTCATTTCATGGGACACCACTGTTAGCCCAGTACCGAAAGTCAGTGAAACAAAAGAAACTTTAAGGTATTAATAGTTTCAGGGTTTCAGTTAAGATCTTTCCACATTCCACACAGTCAGCAGGTTAACTGTGTGTTTGATTTACACTAAAATTGATGCATTTTTGCCAGACTACGCTGCAGATATTTAGGCAAGGACCATTCTAAACTCCTCAAATTGTTTACCTTATGCCAGTTGTTATAAATCTGATAGCTTCAGATTCTTGGGTCTAAGTGATGTAAAGTTTCAAGTTTAAGAATTATTCCTAAGTTTCAAAAGGCCAAATGATAAACTGGACATTAGTAGATTAGGAACTATATCTATGTCTTTTGTTAAGATTGTTGCCGAATTCACACTTTGATTGATATCCCCAGTGTTCCAAATTAATAACAATGAAGATGAACTATGACTGGATGAAAAAAAGGCACCAACAGGCTCAAACATAAGATAACCATCTCTGTAGATCTGGAATAAAATACAAATGCAGTGAAAGTTCAAGGCACATGCTTGTTCATCTCTGGGTCTTTCAGAAAGTGCATAAATCAACCATTGCAGCCAGGGGTAAGGTAGTTCCATTACGTATTGGTACCCCATATAAGAGGAGGGGCCAGAAAAAAAAAAGAAAAAGAATGTGATGCTAGGACCTAGGGAAGGATGTCTTAACTCATGAAAAGTTCTGAAGAAAAAAATGCCAAGAATCCTTTGCCCAGACTGGTGGTCTCAGCAGCTTATGAACCTGAGGGTGAGAGTTCAAACCCAGACTTGGCCAGAAAATGACCAAGCCACCAATCATCCTTATGACTAGATCTTCTTTATCCACAACACCATTCTGGTGCAGGGGCACTGAGCTTTCAATATAAGACCAGAGTGTTTGTGTTGGAATTCCCACAATGGGAGTGCTGAATGAAGGCAGCCATAGAACTGCTGCACAGAGTGAATGCTCACAGAGCAAAGGGAGAGAGGCAAAAAAAAAGTTTAACAACCCAAAGTTGTCCTCCTAGAGTGAGTCTAAAATACACAATTCTAAACCACTTGAAGAAATTTAAAGCTAATAAAGATTGCCAAAAATATTTATAAGAACAGATATTTACTCCAGGTTAAATGTCTTTAAGAATCTGAAAAAAGTAATTTGAAAAGTAGGCTTAAAAATCCTAGATAATTAGAAAGATGGTGGAGTAGGAAGATTCTGAGCTCACCTCCTCCCACAGACACATCAAAACTACTACATATAGAACAAGTATATCTGAGAATGACCTGAAAATGAGCAGAACAGTTTTTCTACAATTAAGAATAGAAAAAGCCATATCAAGATAAGTGGGAGGAGCAGAGATAGTCTAGTCAGAACCCATTTCCTTGGTGCAGTGGCTCACAAGAAGGGATTTCAAAACCATGGTGATTCCCTTTGGGGAGTCAAGGGTCCAAGCCCCACCTTGGGTTTTTTAGCCCATGGGCTTGTAATGTGAGATGAGCCCCCACAATATCTGGCTTTGAAACCAGTGAGTCCAGGAGAGGGGGAAGGTTGTGGGAAACTGAGGCTCTGCTCTTGAAGGGTTCACACATAAACTCATTTACTCAGGATTTCAACACAGAGGCAGCACTTTGAAAAGTATCTGGATCAATAGAGGAGATTTTTGACTAATTGTAAGATGTATGTCAAAAGGCAGGGGTTTGGTGTAACTTTCTCTAGGGATAGAAGAGTTGTAGGATATCCTTAAAACAAAACAAAACAAAACACAACTCTCCTTCTACCCAGTTGGCCCAGCACTGGAGAGCAACATTCCTGTGTTTCTCCATCAACCTGCATAAAACTGTGTGCTCTGATCTGGCCTGAGGACCAGCCTTGCTAAACCTGTTCATTCAGGCTGGAACTTCTGAAGCGGCTTCTATCCCACCGTATACCCAGCAGGCAGCCCCAACAAACACTGGTAACCCTCCCAGGTGGCTCCTGCTCTGGGGGACCGTTTTTGCACACCAGCATGCCTGCGGCAATCACAGTAAGACCTCTCAGCCACCTGAGCTGAGGGCTGACCATGCACATCAGGGCATAAGGAGCAGTCACAGCTAATCCACAGAGCCATCCAGCCTGGAGCCAGCCCTTCCCAGCAGCATATCCGCTGCGATCCAAGCCCAATAACAGCAGGCAGGTGCCCACAGCCTGCATAGGGTATATCCCTGGAGTACCTGGCACTGGTGACTAAGAGGGGATGTGTCACTGGGCCTCACATAACACCTTAACGTAAGACTACTCCATCAAGTCTGACAGATGTAACTGATATACCTATTAAGTAGAAACAAACACATAGTTGATCAAAATGAGTAAACAAATGAATACTTTTCAAAAAAAAAGAATAAGACAAACCTCATAAAAATAACTAAACAAAACTGAGATAAGTAATGTATCAGATAAAGAGTTCAAGGTAATAGGCATACATTTGCTCACCAAATTCAGGAATAGAATAGGTGAAGTCAGTGGGAACTTCAACAAAGAGATAGAAAATACAAATAAGAACCAAGTAGAAGTGAAGAATACAATAACTGAAATGAAAAAAATATACCAAAGGGAATCAACAGCAGATTAGAGGGTGCAGAAGAACAGATCAGAAATCTGGAACACAAGGTAGTCAAAATCACCTAGTTGTGAGAGGGTAACAGGCAGGAAGGCCAGGGGTCTCCAAATGGAGGAAATAGCCTGCAAGTGTCAGACATTTTTATCTCTCTTAAGCGGCAGGAGGAAACAAACTAGCAATATTTTTTCCTTCTCTATACAAATTTAAAGGGAGGTTTCTCTTAAAATATTGTGTTGCCATAATGACACCCGGTTTCGCCTGAAGTTAGCTATTCTCGAGTCTAGAGATAACCAATGCCTTTTTCTTATGGAAATGTTTGTCTTAAGCTATGCTAATGTACTATGCCTTTACCCCAAAACTCTGTCTCCAAGTCGGTTCCGCCTCTTGGCCCAGAACCTACTTGACAAACCAGTATGGATATTGTTCCACTAATCTATGTAAATGAAACTATTTGTATGGTGGTCTGCCCTTCTTCAAGATTCAAGTTAATCATTTTATGGCCCAGGATAAACCATTTATCCCAAAATGCATCTTATGGGTGAGGGGCCTGGTGCCATTCTGAATTTTAAGACATTCCTTTCTTTCATTAACAGACTGCTAGTGACTATATAACATCCAGCTAAAGACTAGCAGGGGGGTACTCTTTCTGCCCCCTTCTGATGCCTATGTCAGAAGCTTTCTCTATCTTCTTTATACTTTAATAAAACTTTATTACACAAAAGCTCCGAGAGATCAAGCCTCGTCTCTGGCCCCGGATTGAATTCTTCTCCTCCGGGGGCCAAGAATCCTGGTGTATTCGCGTGATTCAACAACAACCTTTCAGTTGGAACAGCAAAAAGGAAAAAAAAAAATGAGAACAGTTTAAGGGACGTCTGGGATAGCATCAAGTATGCTAACATTTGAGTTATGGGAGTCCCAGAAGGATAAAAGAAAAATTACCAGAAAACCCATTTGAAGAGAGAATGGCTAAAAATTCTTCTAATCTAGCAAAAGAAACAGACTCAAAGTCCAAGAAGCACAGAGCCCCAAATAAGATGAACCTAAAGAGCCTTACACTAAGACACATTACAACTAAAATGTTAAAAGTTAAAGAGATAATCTTAAAAGCATCAAGAGGAAACAACCTAGTTACATACAAGGGAACCACCTTAAGTCTATCAGTTGATTTTTCAGCATAAACTTTACAGGCCAGAAGGTACTGGCATGATATATTCAAAGCACTGAAAGGAAAAAAAAAAAACAAAAAAACTTACAACCAAGAATACTCAAATAAGCAAGATTATAATTCAGAATTGAAGGAGAGATAAAAAGTTTCTCGGGCTTCCCTGGAAGCTCAGCTGGTAAAGAATCCACCTGCAATGCAGGGGAGACCTGGGTTCAATCCCTGGTTTGGGAAGATTCCCTAGAGAGGGGAAAGGCTGTCCACTCCAGTATTCCTGCCTTGAGAATTCCATGGACTGTATAGTCCATGGGGTCGCAAAGAGTAGGACACGACTGAATGTCTCAACTCAGCCAAAAAGTTTCTCAGACAAACAGAAGACAAAGGAGCTATCACCACTAAACTGACCTTACAGAAAATGTTAAAGGAACTTCCTTAAGTGGAAGAGGAAAAAATAATAACAATAAACAAGAAAATCATGAAAGAGAAAAACCTCCCTGGTAAAAATAAACATGAAGACAATGGATCAACCACCTATATAGGTGGTATGAAGGTTATAAGAGAAAAGTAGTAAAATCATCTGTACTTAAAACAATTACTTAAGAGATATATAAAATAAAAAGATGTAAATTATGACATCAAAACATAAAATATGAGTGGAAGAATAAAATGTAGTGATTTTAGAATGAGCTCAAAAAGTTAAAAAAATGAGCTTAAACTTAAGCAACTACCAACTTAAAATAGACTGATATATACATAGGCTGTTGCATATGAATCTCATAGTAATAACAGCTAATATACAACATATAAAGAGACAGGAATATAAACATAACACTAAAGAAAGTCATCAAATCACAAGGGAAGAGAGCAAAATAAGGAACAAAACAGCACTACAAAAACAACCACGAAACAATTAACAAAATGACAATAACTGTCTATCAATAATTACTTAAAATGTAAATAGACTAAATGTTCCAATTAAAGCACATAGGAGGGCTGAATGGATTAAAAAAAATAAGATCAATCTAAGTATTGGAGTTTCAGCTTCAGCATCAGTCCTTCCAATGAATATTCAAGACTGATTTCCTTTAGGATGGACTGGTTGGATCTCCTTGCAGTCCAAGGGACTCTCAAGAGTCTTCTCTTGAGAAGATTGAAGGCAGGAGGAGAAGGGGACGACAGAGGATGAGATGGTTGCATGGCATCACTGACTCGATGGACATGAGTTTGAGCAAGCTCTGGGAGTTGGTGATGGACAGGGAAGCCTGGGGCGCTGCAGTCTGTGGGGTTTAAAGAGTTGGACACGACTGAGAGACTGAACTGAACTGAACTGATACGCTGCTTACAAAAGACTCAATTCAGATCTAAAGACACACACAGATTGAGGGTGAAGGGATGAAAAAAGTATTCCATGCAAATAGAAATTAAAAAATGCTTGAGTAGCAATACTCATATCATACTTGTGTCATGCAAAAGAAGACATTGAAACAGAGACTATAACAAGTGACGTGGAAATGGTGAAGGGATCAACCCAAAAAAAGGATGTAATGCTTGTAAATATTTATTCATCCAATATAGGAGCACCTAAATACATAAAGCAAATATTAATGGACACAATGGGAGAAACTGACATCAATATAATACAATAATAATAGGGGACTTTAATACCCCACTTACCTCAATGGATAGATCACCCAGATAGAAAATTAATAAGGAAGCATTAATCTTAAAATGACACATACCATCACTCAATAGACACTTACAGAACATTCCACCCTAAAAGAGCAGAATACACATTCCTTTCGGGTGCACATGAAATGTCCTCTAGGCTAGAACACATATTAAGCCATTAAAATTCTCATTAAAATTAAGACTGAAATCATGCCAAATATCTTTTCTGACTACAACAGTATGAAACCAGAAATCAATTATAAGAAGAAAACCATAAAAAGCAAAAACATGTGGAGGCATCATGCTACTAAACACCAATGAGTCACTGAAGAAATGAAAGGAGCAATCAAAATAAACCTTGAGACACAGGAAAATGGAAACACGATGATCCAAAATCTATGGGACACAGCAAAAGCTATTCTAAGAAGGAGGTTTATAGAGATACCGGCCCATCTCAGGAAATGAAAAAATCTGAAATAAATAATCTAACCTCACACTTAAAGTAATTGGGCAACAAAGAAAGCCCAAAGCTAATGTAAGAAAGGAAATAATAAATGTCAAAGTAGAAATAAATGAAATGGAGACTAATAAAAACAATAGAAAAGATCAATGAGATTAAGAGGTGGTTCTTTGAAAAGATAAACAAAACTGACAAAACTTTAGCCAGACTAATCAAAAGATTCAGGGAGGTGGGATCTAAATAATTAACTCAGAAATGAAAGAGGAGAAGTTAAAACCAACACCACTCTGAGCAGTTATATACCAATAGTGGACAGCCTAAAAGAAATAGAAAAATTCTTAGAAACATATAACCCTCCAAGACTGAATCAGGAAGAAATAAAAATTCTGAATGGACCAATTGCTGGTAATAAACTGAATCAGTAAGAAAAAAGAAAACAAAACTCTCAACAAACGAAAGTCCAGGACCAGAAATCTTCACAGATGAGTTCCACCAAACATATAAAGAATGATTGCCTGTCCTTCTCAAATTACTACAAAAATCTAAGAGGAAGGAATGCTTCTAAGCTCATTCTGCGATACCAGCATTACTGTGATATCAAAAACAGATAAAGACATTACCAAAAAATAATTATGGGCCAATGTCTGTAATGAAAATAGACACAAAAAATCATCAACAAAATATTAGCGAAGAAATTCAACAATACATTAAAAAGATTAATGACACCATGATTTAAATGGCTATATTCCAAGGATGTAGGAATGGTCTAAAATCCACAAATCAATAAGCAGTTTATATCACATTAAGGAATTGAAGGATAAAAGTCATATAATCATCTCAATATATGCAGTAAAAGCATTTGACAAATTCAACATCCATTAACAACTCTTAGCAAGGTCAGCACAGAGGAAATACACCTCGACATAATAAAGGTGATATATGACAAACCCACAGCTAACATCACACTCGCGGTGAAAAGTTGAAAGATTTGCCTATAGGATCAGGAACAAGACAAGGATTCCCAGGGTTGCCACTTTTATCCAACATAGTTTGAAAGTCCTAGTCACAGCAATCAAATAAAAAATAGAGATCAAAGTCATCTAAATTGGAAAGGAAGAAGTAAGCTGTCCTTATTTGCAGATGATCCTATATATAGAAAACTCTAAGGATTGTGCCAATAAAACTGTTAGCACACTAATAAATGAATCCAGTAAAGTCACAGGATACAAAATAATTGTACAGAAATCTGTTGAGTTTCTATACACTAAAAGTGAACTGTCAGAAAGAGAAATTAAGAAAACAGCCCCATTTAAAATTGCATAAAAAATACCCAGAAAAAATTTAAGCAAGGAGGTGAAAGACCTGTACTCTGAAGACTATAAGGCATTGATGAGAGAAATGAATGGAAATAAATAAATGGAAAGATATATATTGCTAATGAACTGGAGAGTTAATATTATTAAAATGTGCATACTACCCCATGCAATCTACAGATTCAGTGCAATCCCTAATCATAGTAGCAATGGCATGTTTCACAGAAGTAGAAGAAATAATTCTAAAATTTGTACAGAACCACAAAAGATCGCAGATAGTTAAAGCAATCTTAAGAAAGAAAACAAACTGGAGGTATTACACTCCCTTATTTTATTTTGTTTTTATTTTTTAAATTAAAAAATATATTTTTATTTTATATATATATATATATATATATATATATATTTTACTTTACAATATTGTATTGGTTTTGCCATACATCAACATGCATCCACCATGGGTGTACATGTGTTCCCCATCCTGAACCCCCCTCCCACCTCCCTCCCCATACCATCCCTCTAGGTCATCCCAGTGCACCAGCCCCAAGCTTCCTGTATCCTGCATCAAACCTGTATGCTACACACACACACACACACACACACACACACAGAGCAGTGCAACAGAAATGAGAGTCTGGAAATAAATCCACATATATATGGACAATTAATTTATGGCAAAGGAGTTAAGAACATACAATGGTGAGAAGATAGTCTCTTCAATTAACAGTGTTGGCAAAACTGGACAACCACATGCAAAAGAACAAAACCAGCCCCCTCTCATATACAAAAATGATCTCAAAATAGATTAAAGACTTCAATGTAAACTCTGAGGCCATAAAAGTCTTAGAAGAAAATATAGGCAGTAACCTTTTTGACATTGGTCTTAGAGAAGTTTTTGATAATCTGACTACAAAGACAAGAGGAACAATAACAAAGATAGTCTAGTGAAACTACATCAAACTAAAAAAGTTTTTGCATAGTGAAGGTAACTATCAACAAAATGAAAGAGAAACCTACTGTGTTGGAGAAGATATACCCCAATAAGGGGTTAATAGCCCTTAATATTGTATATATATAAATAACACATACAATTTAACATAAGAAACATCAAATCAATTAAAAAAATAGGCAGAGAACCTGAGTAGACTTTTTCCAAGGAAGACGTGCAGATGGCCAACAGACACATGAGAAGGTGCTCCACTATCAGGGAAATATAAACCAAAGCCACAAGATACCACCTTACCCCTGTCAGAATGGCTATCTTTAAAAAGAGACTAAGAAGCAAGTTTTGATGATGAATGTGGAGAAAAGGGAAGCCTCATGCACTGTTGGTGGGACTGTAAGTTGGTGTAGTTACTAGGGAAAACAGTATGGAGGTTCCTCAAAAAATTAAAAATAGAACTGCCTTATGACACAGAAATGCCACTTTTGGGCATTTATTTGAAAAACAAAAAATTAATAATTTAAAAGCCATCATTGTTGTTTAGCCACTAAGTCATGTCCAACTCTTTGCGACCCCATGGACTGCAGCGTGCCAGGCTTCCCTGTCCTTCACTATCTCCCAGAGTTTCTCAAACACATGTCCACTGAGTCGATGATGCCATCCAACAACCTCAACCTCTGTCACCCACTTCTCCTTCTGCCCTCAGTCTTTCTCAGCATCAGGCTCTTTTCTTATGAGTTGGCTCTTTGCATCATATGGCCAGAGTATTGAAGCTCAGCTTCAGCATCAGTCCTTCCAATGAATCTTCAGGGTTGATTCCTCTACGACTGACTTGTTTGTATGCATCCTCAGTTCACGGCAGCAATATTTACAGTATCCTAGATATGGAAGTGTCCATCCATAGATAAATGGGTAAAGAAGATGTGGTGTGTGTATATAACACACACACACACAGAGTGTAATATTACTCTGTCATAAAAAGAAATCTTGCCATTTGTGACAACATGAATGGACTTAAAGGCTATTATGTTAAGCAAAATGAGTTAGACAGAGAAAGACAGAAGCCATATGATTTCACTTGCATGTGGAATCTAAAAATTAAAACAAATGAACAAACAAAACAACACAAAGACAGACTCATAGAGAACAAAGTGGTGGTTGCAAGGGAGGAGGAGGTAGGGGGTTGGGCAAAACAGACAAAGGAGATTAACATAAATTTCTGCTTATAAAATAAAAGTGATGAGTATGTAATGCACAGCATGGGGAATATGGTCAATAATATTGCAATAACATCATATGGTGACAGATGGTTACTAGACTTACTATAGTGATCAATTTGTAATGTACATAAATGTGGAATTACTATACTGTACACCTGAAACTAATATAATGTAGTATATCAACTATACTTAAAAAAAGGAAAAAAGTGAGATAATTAAAACACAATTACATTAGAAATAAGATGTTATGAAACAAAGCCAATAAAGTGAAACAAGAACAGATGTATATGGTAAAAATCAAATGCAAACATTAAAAAAAAAAACTATAGTCAATGAAATAAAACTCAATGGATGAGATAAATTCTAAACTGGATATATTGATATCTGAAGAAAAATAAAATGAATGGAAATGGCACTGAGGAATGTATCCAAATCCAGAACACAGAAAAAAAGTATGCAAAAATAAGAAAAGTATAATAAAAAGACATGGCAGTTTAATATTATTCAATGAACATTTCATAGTGATTTCAGGAGAAAATAGAAGTCAGAGCAGAGAAACAATCATTGAGGAGAAAAGGGCTAAGACATCTTCAGAATCAGAGAAAGATATGAGTCATAAGAGCTAATATACCTTTAAAGTCACTCAATATGTCAACAAATTTGGAAAACTCAGCAGTGGCCACAGGACTGGAAAAGGTCAGTTTTCATTCCAATCCCAAAGAAAGCCAATGCCAAAGAATGTTCAAACTACCACACAATTGCACTCATCTCACACACTAGTAAAGTATGCTCAAAATTCTCCAAGTCAGGCTTCAGCAATACTTGAACTGTGAACTTCCAGATGTTCAAGCTGGATTTAGAAAAGGCAGAGGAACCAGAGATCAAATTGCCAACATCTAGTGGATCATGGAAAAAGCCAGAGAGTTCCAGAAAAACATTTATTTCTGTTTTATTGACTATGCCAAAGCCTTTGACTGTGTGGATCACAATGAACTGTGGAAAATTCTGAAAGAGATGGGAATACCAGACCACCTTACCTGCCTCCTGAGAAATCTGTATGCAAGTCAAGAAGCAACAGTTAGAACTGGACATGGAACAGACTGGTTCCAAGTAGGAAAAGGAGTACATCAAGGCTGTATATTGTCACCCTGTATATTTAAGTTCTATGCAGAGTACATCATGAGAAATGCTGGGCTGGAGGAAGCACAAGCTGGAATCAAGATTGTGGGAGAAATATCAATAACCTCAGATATGCAGATGACACCACCCTTATGGCAGAAAGTGAAGAAGAAATAAAGAGCCTCTTGAAGAAAGTGAAAGAGGAGAGCGAAAAAGCTCAACATTCAGAAAACTAAGATCATGGCATCTGGTCCCACCACTTCATGGGAAATAGATGGGGAAACAGTGGAAACAGTGGCTGACTTTATTTTTGGGGGCTCCAAAATCACTGCAGATGGTGATTGCAGCCATTCATTTGAAAGACGCTTACTCCTTGGAAGGAAAGTTATGACCAACCTAGACAGCATATTCAAAAGCAGAGACATTACTTTGCCAACAAAGGTCCATCTAGTCAAGGCTATGGTTTTTCTGTGGTCATTTATGGATGTGAGAGTTGGACTATAAAGAAAGCTGAGCGCCGAATGATTGATGCTTTTGAACTGAGGTGTTGGAAAAGACTCTTGAGAGTCCCTTGGACAGCAAGGAGATCCAACCAGTCCATCCTAAAGGAGATCAGTCCTGGATGTTCATTGGAAGGACTGATGCTGAAGCTGAAACTCCAGTACTTTGGCCACCTGATGTGAAGAGCTGACTCATTTGAAAAGACCCTGATGCTGGGAAAGATTGAGGGCAGGAGGAGAAGGGGACAACAGAGGATGAGATGGTTGGATGGCATCACTGACTCGGTGGACATAAGTTTGGGTAAACTCTGGCAGTTGGTGATGGACAGGGAGGCTTGGTGTGCTGTGGTTCATGAGGCCACAAAGAGTCGGACACGACTGAGCGACTGAACTGAACTGAATACCTTTAGAGTGTTTCAAAATAGAGTCCACTCTGAGGCATATAACAGGAAACTGGAACACGAGGGTAGCAGAGAATCTCAGAATTTAACAAAGAGAAAACGGAGAGCAAGAGGTAAACAATAATCAGATTGACAGAAGATTTCTTCTCAGCAAATAGAGATGCTGGAATAAAATTATATACTTACAGTACTGAAGTGCCAAACTTTTTTATTGTATACCACAGCCAACTTTCACTTGAGATAAAAGGCAAAATGGAGACGTTTTGAGACATCAAAAATGAAGACAATTCGCCAAACACATTTCACTACTCATAAAAAATAGGCAAATAAACACACAAAAATCTTAACAGGAGCACTTTAAATAGAGAAAGAAAGTCAGCCACAAAAGCAAGCATGGGACAAGAGAAACAATGGAAAACAGAAAATAGTAAGCTATGTACATAAACATAATAAAATGATCACTATAGAAAACAATATAGCAGAGTTAAATAAACTCTAAAATTCTATTTTTTTAAGAAAGGAAGATAGCTAGTAATATTGAATAATTTAGTATTTTATTATAAATTATGAATGTTAAGTAGTTTGTATAGTTCCATATTATTTGTTGACTTTCATTTTCTTCTCTCTTTTTTTCAAAGTGTATGCTTTCACATTTATAATATACATCTTTTACTTATCACAGTCTCTCTTCAAGTAATATTGAAAAAAGTGAAAGTGTTAGTTGCTCAATCATATCCAACTCTGCGACCCCATGGACTGTAGCCTGCCAGGCTTCATTGTCCATGGAATTCTCCAGGCAAGAGTACTGGAGTGGGTTGCCATTCCCTTCTCCAGGGGATTTTCCCCACCCAGGGATTAAACCCACATCTCCTGCATTTTGGACGGATTCTTTACCATCAGCCACCAGGGAAGCTCTCAACTAATACTGTGTGCATGTATGCTGAGTTGCTTCAGTCATGTCTGACTGTGACTTCATGGATTGCAGCCCACCAGGCTCCTCTGTCCATAGGATTCTCCATCAAGAATACTGGAGTGGGTAGCCACACCCTCCTCCAGGGGATCTTCCCAACCCAGGGATCAAACCCACAGCTCATTGTTTCCTGTATTAGCAGGGTGGTTCTTTACCACTAATGCCACCTGGGAAGCTCCAAGTAATATTATATGACTTCAAATATAGTATAATAATTTTTTCCTTACAACAGTAATTCTCTACTCCTCCTCTCTTGTTCTTTGTGTTCATGTTATCCTTCTGCAAATATTATAACCCTACAATTCACTGATATTACTTTTTTCTTGCAATCTCTTGTCTACTAAAGGGAATTCTTAAAATAAGAAAAGAGAATCACATTTACCAAGGTATTCATTTCTTGTTGCTGCCATCACAAATTAAAATAAACTTTGTGGCTTAAAAAATTATTTTCTCAGAGTTCTAAAATCCAGAAGTCTGAAATCAAGGGGTCAGCAGGGCCTGGGTCCCTCTGGGGATCCTGGGGGAGAGTCCACTGCATGCCTCGATTTTAGTTTCTTGTGGCTGCCTGCCGTCCTCAGTGTCCCTTGGCTTGTAACTTCATTCCTCCACTCTCTGCCTCGGCCTTCCTCTGTGTGTCTGTGCCTCTTCTTGTGCCCAACTCCCCTTTGCCTGACTCTTACAAAGGATTTAGGGCTCAAGGAAATGGCAACCCACTCCAGTGTTATTGCCTGGAGAATCCCAGGGATGGGGAAGCCTGGTGGGCTGCCGTCTCTGGGGTCACACAGAGTCGGACACGACTGAAGCGACTTAGCAGCAGCAGCAGCAGCAGATTATCCAAGATGATCTCATCTTGAAATCTGTAGCTTAATGACACACTTCCCAGATAAAGTACAGTTGCAGGTTCCAGGAACTAGGATGTGGATATATCTTTTTGGAGACCACCATCAACCCACCAATATCATGAAGATGTGAAGAAATGAGGACCATTATAAGTTGTTGATGAGAATACTTTAGCAATTGAGAGGTTCCTAGGTGGTCCAATGGTAAAGAATCCACCTGCCAATGCAGTTAACACTGGAGATGAAGGTTCGATAGCTGAATCAGGAAGATCCCCTGGAGGAGGAAATGGCAACCCACTCCAGTATTCTTGCCCGGAGAATCCCATGGATAGAGGAGCCTGGGGGCTTAGAGCCTACAGGGTCGCAAAAGAGTGGAACATGACTGAGCAACTAAGCACACATGCACTCATAGTAAAGATACGTAGTATTAATAATTCCTTTCTTGTACCAGAGAACACACATCCATACTCACACATGCAACAGAGGTGTTTCCCAAATTCAGGAGTCTCAATCCAAGTCATGGGTCAGGTACTTTCTGCAATCCTCCTGCTGCCGACAGGGGACCCAGGGAAATTTTTGCTCTGATGTTCATGCCTCTCCCTACTATTCTATTTTATTCTCACTGATTTTAACAGGAAATGGCCCTAAATTTGGTACTTCTATTTTTCTACTCTTCACTCAGTCCCTGTTGCAGGGCTCTCCAAATGGACTCG
Organism: Bos indicus x Bos taurus; assembly: GCF_003369695.1. NCBI lineage: Eukaryota > Metazoa > Chordata > Mammalia > Artiodactyla > Bovidae > Bos > Bos indicus x Bos taurus. The sequence goes on from NC_040076.1 coordinate 133,370,443, forward strand.
GAGATGCCCCGGGACTGCTGGGGTTAACAGGGAGCCCTGGGCAGATTTTTAGGACAGTCCCTCCTTCCTTGAGCTAGCTAGTTCAAGGGGATTTCTGTAAACAGAGATTCCTTAAAGCAGGGTCCATCTGGCCATTATTACCCAGAGCAGAGCTGTCAGATACAGCATTGTTTGGAAACACTGAACTGGATGAATGAGGTGGTATAATTGGGCCCTGATCCAGTCTTGAATCCCACAGCAGGAAAGGGGGGCCTTTCATCCTCCTGCTGCCCCGCCTCCTCACCCTCACTTGCTGGGAGACACCAGCAGTGCTGTCAAGGGAGCCTGGCCCAGAAAAGAGAGCTTGCAGATGAGATCTGAGGCCCTTTAAAGACCTTGCATCTAACAGAGGAGGATTTCCTATAACTGGCAGGAGACAGATGCACTGGCAGGCTCAGTGAGAGACATCAGAGAAGGGGGCTGTCCCCTGTGATGAGGGCTTTCTGGGATGAAGGAGGGGGAGCAGGCCTGCAGGCGCCGGGGCTCGCTGTGTGTCCCAGGCCCAGGCTGACAGCCGGACCATAGAATCCCAGGGTTCCTTCAAGGTCGAGCTGGGGTGGGGGGCGGGGGGAGCTCTCACAGCATACTTGGCCCCAAGGGAAAGGGATTGGCATGGGTCACACAGAGGGAGAGCAACCAAGCTGGGCATGGCTGCCTAAATAATAAAGACAGGCTGAGTTTCTATGAAGGACATTCCTCTCTCGTTCCTGCCCTCAGATCTTAGTCTCCTGCTGCAGGGAGCTAAGAAATGTGTCCAGCTCTGCACTGCTGATAACCCAATGCCAGGAGAGACCTGACATCCTCCCCCACCGTGAAATCCCTGCTCTGCTCACCTCTCTCCCTCTGGCGGACTTTCTCACTACAGACTCCTTCCTGTCAGTCATCTCTGATCCCAGCATCCCATCGCTCTACCTGCTTGAGGTCCCCTAATGCAACATAGTAGGTGGATGGGGGAATCATTCCTATACTCTGTCCTAGGGGGTCTTGGCAAAGTGCATGAATGAAGATACCACAAGGTCAGCTCTATGTCACAGGGTGGCTCCTGACCTTTGCTCTAGGTTCCCCCCACCTTCTCTGACAGGGATGACTGCCGACAGCATCTGGACAGGCCTTGCTCTCTGGTGCGTCTAGGGATCACTTCTCGCCACACATAGATGACTCGGCCATCCCCACCCCACACACACCTCACATCCTCACAACTGCACTGACTTCTGTTTCCACTCAGAATGAAGCCCAGCCTCCTCAGGGAGGCTCACAAGGCCCTTCACGCTGGCGGCCACTCAGTTCTTCAGCGTTGGTTTGTACACTGTGCACAGCCTCTTGGGTCTGTCAAGGTCAACGTGGAGCTGAGGATGCAGATGCCTCGGAACCTGTAACCTGTGCCTATTGATCCCTCTGCCTGGGCTTCTCTTCCTGGCACCACCCCCTTCGCACATCTGGGTTGAGATCCATTCTTCAGGTACCCTCTCCTGGTTAACACACTCATTCTAAATGAGGAAACCTCGGTTTTGAGAGCAGAGTGGGGACTCCACCCTAGGTTCTTCCAACCTCAACACCAAACTATGGCCCTTGGCACCAAGACACCGCTCTTCATTTGTAAGGACACCACTGTCCTGGCTCAGACTTCTCTCCCAGACCTGCCGCGTCACCCATGAAAGGGGTCTTGAAGCTTCTGAGCTGCCCTGGCATTGTGTTCCCACTGCCCCAGGCACTGGGAAAGGTGGTCCATGCACTTCAGGTTTCTGTTTTTTCCTTTTCAAAAAACCTTTTCTTCTATCAATATTTGATGAGGGTAATCTCAAAGACTTGTTTAGTATGATCTGCACATAAGGAGCCCTTCCAAGTATTTATCACGCTCGGGGTATAATTACATTCAAATCCTGAGACACTGTTGCTAGGTTACTGTTGCTGAGGTTCCTCTGACTTCCATGCTTGAGGTGCTGCGATTCCCCCTTGTGATGTTAGGGGTAGGGGACCGGCAGGGTAGAGCTCCTCGTGGCCCTTAGTGAAGGTCTCTCGTGTGGTTGAGAGAGAGCGTGTGTGCCCATGGGGCATCTCCCCCACCTCCCCAGGTGCGGCGGGAGGTGCAGATCACGTGATTACTGCAGGCAAGATTAAAGAGGTGGGAAGGGATAAAAGAGGGCAGTTGCTGCCTCGAGAGACTCCCATCGAGGAATTATCTCCGAGTCTTCTCTCCCCCCAATTCTTCCTGAAAACTGAGCACACATCTTGCATCCTCCAAGGGCCCCAAGAGCAGTTCCGTTCTGACGGCAGGAGGCTGCCCTTGTCCAAGGACACAGGCAGCTTCTGAGGGGTGAACACCTGCCTTCCGGGCGGAGCAGCAGCAGAGTAGATGGTGGAAAATCAGCATGAGGAGCGGAAGCCCACCCCTCTCCTCGGGAGGCTCCCTCACGAGACCGTCTTGTATGAACCGGTGAGGGGTGACTGGGGTTTTGGACCTGCGCTGTCTGTACTCGTGCCTTTGTGGTGTGGAATTAGGGGCAAGCGGCCTTCAGGTTCACATTTGTACAAGGTCTCAAATGTAGACGTGTGCTGTTACTTCCAAGTGAGGCTAAGTGGACAAGTATGACTCTTGTGTGTGTGTGTGTGTGTTTCTTGTTTTCTTTTTGACACAAAGGAGTCTACTTGTTAAATGTAACCCTTTAAAATAGACCACATATTTACAACTCTGTTTTGGCATTTACAATCAACCAGTACCTTTCAGAAGTGGCCCGTGCCCACCACCCCTGTCTACCTCTGAAAGCCTAGTTTAACTTCTCCCCACACATGCCTGGCACCTTGCAGTAGATTGCTAATCCATAGATGCTGCCACGCATTGATAAATGGCTGGTCAGGTCCAAACCCACACATTTGTGTTTAGTGCACTACTGAGTCAGTACCACTGGCCTTGGGGAAGAAAAAAGGAAATAAAGCCAAGGCAGATGGGTTTAGGATGGAGTTTAGTACTGGATTTGCACTTTCTGACTTGGCTGCCCGATCTATTTCCCACTGGCCTTTAGAAGCGTGCTGGATTGAATTGCATTTCCCATTGCAAATTTTAAATAAGGTGGATGATACAGAAGGCATTACTATCCACAGTCCCCTGAGTATAGCTGCAAATATGCTTTTAAACCTCAGAGCAATTTCCCCAGTCATCACCAAGCAATAATTGCTGTTAAAAAGAATATACACCCACACACACACACACACAATCCTTATAGCTCAGCAATGGGGAATATCGATTGCTGTCAATTTTTAATGCAAAAAATAATTAAAGACTTAGCTGTTCAAAATATTTACAAACAGATTTACTGCAAGTATTTATCTTCAAGCAAGCAAGATCTAGAGATAATTCCTTGGGACAGTAGCTGATTAACACACATTTTGTTTCAACAGTAAAAGTTTCTGAGCCTCATATTAGAAGATGTATGGAGGATAGACTTTCCCCAGTCACTGAAGTTAGCTAAGTTGGAGAAGGGTGATTCTCCGCAAAATGACAGAGGATTCCTGGATTCTTCCAAATGACATCAGAGAGTGAGGCAGCATTGGTTAATCATGGGGATTTTTGTTTTAAAGACTCACACATATGATCCTTCTGTTTGTTGATTGGCTTATTACCAACAAGAAGAGCCACTTCTGGTTTTGCTGACCCCAGAGCCTTGTCTCATTCTTCTCAGGAAGTCATCCCACTCTTCTGAGAGAGGGTAAGGTAACACAGAAATACCATCTTTATCACCCAGGAAAACAGAACCCAGACCAGATAGCTTAACTGACAGAGTTTGCTAAAGGGAAAACAGTTACAGTGGGGTTGAAAAAACTGAAAATGGGATAGTGAGAAAACCTAGAGATTAACAAGAGAAAACCATTGCCATACCCCAGTTGGTGAGGCATAGGGAAGGGATAGAGAGAGTGAGCCCAGGAGCTAGGGCTGCCCAATGGGAGCTGAGACCATCTTGCCAGTGATGCCCTCCCCAAAGCAGAGGGTGAGGGGGAAATTCCCTGGATTCCCCGCTTCTGTCTTCCAAGTTCTTTCCCATGCCTCCCACTAGCAGAGGCCACTGGGCACGTGCACCTAGATGATATATTTTGCAGTGTTGGGTCTCTGAGGCACAAAGCAATGGGACAAGGGGCAAGGATGGATCTGAGGGCCAACTGGGAATTGAATGGCCCACCAACTCAGGCTCAGGGCCAGATGAGGAGGGGGAGACAAAACAGTGAAAGAGCCCAGAGGAGGGAGTGGATGCTTCCAAGGGAAAGCCATGGAAGACTCTCTAGAAGAGACATCACCTGAAATGGGCCTCAAAGGATGGAGAAGATCTCATCAACAAAGCTAGGGGTGGGAGATGGAGAGGCGCTGTTAACACTCAACTGTAGCTGAAGATAACATCCCGTGCGGAAGAGAGATGGTTTTGAGATGGTAGGAGATGGGACCAGACTGATGGGGCAGGTCCCGACCAAGGCTTGAAGGCAGAGCCAAGGAGAGGGCTGGCATGGGTTGGGTTCATCAGGAAGCCAGTGCTCGGAGATGGATGTGTGGGGGCTTTATGAGGATGAGTTCTCAGAATCCGTATAAACAAGGGAGCGGGGAGGGCTCAGGACTGGGCAGAGGGAGGTTCTGGGCTGTGATGCAGTCACAAGAGCCTCAGGCAACTGCAAGGTGGAGGGCAGGGGAATCTGGAACTCAGATGGCCCTTCAGAATGGTCCTGAGTTGGGGCAAGGGAGCTGGGCACTCATACATTTGCATCAGCCTGTACTGGATGCAGGCTGCCCCAGGAAGGGGTGTGACTCCAGGCGAGGTAACTCACTTCAGTCAGGGGAACTCCCGGCAAGGAAGGCCACCCCACAGTGCTTCCCTCATCAGGGAAATGGAGTCCTACAGTTCCAGTTTGGGCAACACACCACAAGTCCTTTATAAGAAGCCAAGGGAAAGGAAGGAAGACAGGGGTGTCTACTAGGTGCCAGGCACTACACCTGTGCTTCACACAGGTATTCCCAGTGCTCAGCAAAGTCAATATCACCAGGCAAGGAAGCTGAGACTCAGAGAATGTAACTTTCCCAGTGCCCCCAGTCAGTAATTAGTGGAGTTAGGATTTGAACCCACATCAGCCTGACCTTACACCCACAGGACCAGAGATTTCATGGTGGAGAGGCTCTTATCTCTGTAGAGAAGGAAGTGAGAACAAGACTGAGAGTGAAGGCTCAGTGGTGAGGAGGCTGGTTCCCTAAAGTTGAAAAATAATCAGAAATAACTACAGAGCTTAATATGATAGGAGAAGCATAAAATGATTGATTACCAAGCAACAGAGAGAATTCAAGTGTTGTTTGATTGCAAGGATATTTTCTAGCAAATGATAGATTTTTTCATTCTTTTTGGCCACTCAGTAAACCAAACCCTCTTTCTTAAATGCTGAAGACTTCCCCATCTCATGAGCCCAGGTGGGAGAAGTTGGAAAGTGGCAAGTTATCACCATCAGCTTCCCCTGCAGCCAAGTGGGGCTCCAGGCTGCCCCGCTCACCCACATCCACCCAGCTGTGATGCTCATAGGTGGCAGGGAAGCAGAGACCTCGAGGGTGTGTGTGGCAGGGTGTGTGTGGTTTGGGGATGCAGTGGGACCGGGGTGGGCCATTTGACATTGCAATTTTGAACATATTGTGAACATTGCTTCTAGCTGAGTGGTCCTAAGTCTGGCTCTTTAGGCCACCTGTCAATTCTGTGAATGAACCAATATCCTTTAAGAAAAATTATCTTGAAACAATTTATGCTGCTGCTGCTAAGTCACTTCAGTTGTGTCCGACTCTATGCAACCCCATAGATGGCAGCCCACCAGGCTCCCCTGTCCCCGGGATTCTCCAGGCAAGAACACTGGAGTGGGTTGCCATTTCCCTCTCCAATGCATGAAAGTGAAAAGTGAAAAGTGAAAGTGAAGTCGCTCAGTTGTGTCCGACTCTTCGAAACCCTATGGACTGCAGCCTACCAGGCTCCTCCATCCACGGGATTTTCCAGGCAAGAGTACTGGAGTGGGGTGCCATTGCCTTCTCCCAAAACAATTTATAAAATATTGCAAAAATGTTGTTGTTGTTCAGTTGCTGAGTCGTATCTAGCTCTTTGTGACCTCCTGAACCTCACTATTTCTCAGAGTTTGCCCAAGTTCATGTCCATTAAATCAATGATGCTGTCCAACCATCTCATCCTCTGTCCCTCTCTTCTCCTCTTGTCTTCAATCTTTCCTAGCATCAAGGTCTTTTCCAATGAGTTGGCTCTTCACATCAGGTGGCCAAAGTATTGGAGCTTCAGCTTCAGCACCAGTCCTTCCAATGAGTATTCAGGCTTGATTTGCTTTAGGATTGATTGATTTACTTTATTATTGTAAAAATAATAAACTCATAAAGCCTTCACCCAGATTCTCCAAATGCTATCGTTTTACCACACTTGTTTTCTATTTATCCTACTACAGTAATAGTTGGATTCATCAATGGATGCAAAATTAATGATGGAAAAAGTGATGAGAAATAAGATTTTATGCTGTCTCAAAATACATCCCTTCAATTATACAGAGGAAAGAGTGAAGAAGCCTGGCAGACACCACTCTAACCTAGTGATCAAACTTAACACCACAAGCAACAGGACAAATCTACCCCATATGTGTCTTTTTAGGACACACCATCACTTCTACGACATTTCTGCAAAAATGCACAACCTGAATTTACTGCTGAGGAAACATCAAAAGAAACCTAGCCAAGGTTAATTCTACTAAGTAACTAGCCCATTTCCCCTAATATCACTTCAGTAATTTTTATTAATTTTAAGGCAATCTCTAACCAACTGTTTTGTAAACTGCATAGCACCAAACTGATTTCAGATCATTCTTATAGATTTTTCTGTGATGAGTCTGTGCTGGTGTGGAAGATGCCTGAATGGGGCACCATTCCAGGGACTATCATATTACAAGGGACCCCTGGGAGTAGCAGGTGGATAGAGAGGGAATGGAGGTAGGCAAGGAATGCATGGGCACACAGGTGTTGGAAAGCGTTCAACATTCAGCTGACACTTTTGACTCTCAGTTTTCCACCCACACGTGTGCTCTGTGGCTGCATAACTGTGACATATTTATTCCTTTCTCTTTGGAGCTGTGAGAGTGATGTATGGCAAAGGCATAGTTAGGGGTTAACACTTCCTGAGCATAACTGAGGGCCCAGTACTTTATTGCTTGGGAGGTTGCATCCTTCCTATTGTGGGCCAGTGTGTTGCAGTGGTTGATCATTCAGGCTGTTGAAAATATTTTCTCATCTGTAAAATGAGGATAATGATAACGTATGGCTCATAGGCATGGGCTGAGGATTAAATGGAACACTGATGTAATAGCACCCCACTTGGCCCACCATGAACACAGAATGTTGTCTATGAGTGTGACTTAGAAGGGGGGCTGGATCAGATGATGTGCTTGAGGTCACTGAGCCTCAAGAAATGAAACAGGGATTGAGCTCAGGCTTGCATATCCACACCAGTATTCTCCATGTGAGCACAGAGACATGAGGACTTGCAAAGGGAACATGGACTGGAGATCAACTGCCCATTTCACAGATGTGGAAGTCGAGGGCTGATGGGGAGCTCTGGTCCTCCCAGGTCATTGCCTGATGCTGCTCTAGCATCCCCTCCTCTTTGCCCGCTTCCTCCATCCCCTTCTCTTGAGCTAACCTTGGTGCCTGGGGAGGTGGGCAAGGAGCTCATAACTCGGTAATTGCCTTGTGGATTTTATGGGGCCATATAACGGTGTGCTGTGCAAACTTTTATGAGTATTTATTTTACAATGTCTACTGAAACCATTAACACTTTCATTAGCTAGATTCAAGGGCCGTGAGAGGCTTGGCTTCCCTACTAAGATCAATTTCGTCTGAAGATTTTTAAATAAAAGTTTATGAAAACATTGCAGGCTCATCCCAAGGCAAGCAGGTGTTCTCAGTGTCTTGCAGACCCAGGTGGGATTAGGAATCCACGATCAACTATTTATCCTTTTCAATTCTGTGCTGGCTGGAAGGGGACATATGGGGATTACCAGACCAGTCAGTCCACAGTGTTTATTACTTCTCCTTGAAACCTGAATTCTGCCAGCAAAGCTGATCCCCAAGTGACTTCATGCCTTCAGAGACTATACTTTCATTTTGAAATCTATAATTCTAGCAGGAAGGAGCTTAAGCATGGGGTACCCAAAATGATAAAAATGTAATTTCTAATTCCTTTGAAATATGTGGCTGTACAGTATAGGTGACTATACCTGATAAAATTAAGATGATGTCTCTAATGTACTTAAATTTTATGGTAGAGGCTCAGAGTTGTTTATCAAAAAATTTTTAAAGTGGTGCTGTAGCTCAAATTGTTAAAAGAATCACTATGGTCCAGTGAAGTGATCATTAGCAGGAAGTGATCAGGAAGAGAAGCCTAGGAGTTTGTTTCCAGGAATGTTCAAACTATTGTACCATTGTGCTGATCCCACGTGCTAGCAAGATAATGCTCAAAATCTTTCAGGCTAGGCTTCAACAGTACATGAACTGAGAAATTCCAGATGTACAAGCTGGATTTATAAAAGGCAGAGGAACCAGAAATGAAATTGCCAACATCCATTGGATCATAGAAAAAGCAAGGGAATTCCAGAAGAACATCTATTTCTGCTTCATTGACTACACTAAAGCTGTTGACTGTGTAGATCACAACAAACTGTGGAAAATTCTTAAAGAGATGGGAATACCAGTCCATCTTACCTGCATCCTGAGAAACCTGTATGCAAGTCAAGAAGCAACAGTAAGAACTGGATATGGAACAATGGACTGATTCAAAATCGGAAAAGAAGTACATCTAAGCTGTATATTGTCACCCTGTTTAACTTCTATGCAAAGTACATCATGCAAAATGCTGAGCTGGATGAAGCACAAGCTGAAATCAAGATTGCTGGGCAAAATATCAATAACCTTAGATATGCGATGTGAAAGTGAAAGTGTTAGTCTCTTAGCCCTCTCCAACTCTTTGCAACCCCATGGACTGTAGCTCACCACGTTCCTTTCTCCATGGGATTTCTCAGGTAAGAATACTGGAGTGGGTTGCCATTTCCTTCTCCAGGGGATCTTCCCAACCCAGGGACCAAAGCTGGGTCTCCTGCATTGCAGACAGATTCTTTATCATCTGAGCCACCAGGGAAGCCCTCAGATATGCAGATGACACCACTGTAATGGCAGAAAGTGAAGAGGAACTAAAGAGCCTCTTGATGAAGGTGAAAGAGTAGTGCAGTGCAGTGCAAGTTGCTCAGTTGTGTCTGACTCTTTGTGACCCCATGGACTATACAGTCCATGGAATTCTCCAGGTCAGAATACTGGAGTGGATAGCCTTTCCCTTCTCGAGGGGATCTTTCCAACCCAGGGTTCGAACCCAGGTCTCCCACTTTGCAGGCAGATTATTTACCAGCTAAGCCACAAGCAAAGCCCAAAGGTGAAAGAGGGGAATGAAAAATCTGGCTTAAACTCAACATTCAAAAAATAAGATCATGGCTTCTAGTTCCAATGCTTCATGGCAAATAGATGGGGAAACAATGGAAACAGTGACAGACTTTATTTTCTTGGGCTCCAAAATCACTGTGGACGATGACTACACCCATGAAATGGAAAAAAAAAAAGTTTGCTCCTTGGGAGAAAAGCTATGACAAACTTAGTGTACTAAAAAGCAGAGACATCAGGTTGCCCACACAAGTCCTTATAATCAAAGCTGTGGTTTTTCCAGTAGTCATGTACACATATGAGAGTTGAACCATACAGAAGGCTGAGCAACGAATTGATGATTTTGAACTATGGTGCTAGAGAGTCCCTCAGTCTGAAAGGAGATCAATCAATCTAAAGGAAATCAACCCTGAATATTCACTGGAAGGACTGATGCTGAAGCTGAAGCTCGAATACTTTAGCCATCTGATGTGAACAGGTGACTCATTGGAAAAGACCCTGATGCTTGGAAAGGTCAAGGGCAGGAGGAGAAGGGGATGACAGAGGATGAGTTGGCTAAATGGCATCACTGACTCAATGCACATGAGCTTGAACAAGCTCTGAGAGATTTTCAAGGACAGGGAAGCCTGGCAGGCTGCAGTCCATAGGATTGCAAACAGTCAGACAAGACTTAGCAACTGAACAACAAGATGAGGATGTGAATGGTTTATTTTCTCAGAACCGAGGCATGCTGTGCTATTTACTTGATTAAAATGAATGTACACTTTGCACATTAATTGATCTTTCCAATAATATGCAAGGAAATGTCCTAGGAACTATGAAGAGAGTTGCAAAAATGAATTGAATCATACTTGTCTGGGATACAAGTTGTTATGTTGTTATTGCCTATGGTCTTGCTCACAGTAGGTAGTTTATCCTCATCCTTAGTTCATGGCAGTTTGTCATTATTAGTACGTGCCAAGCCCTTCTCTTGTTTTCTTCATTTTTTTCCCTTTTATCTTCCCTACTACTTTCCCATCGCTTTCCTCCCCATGTGTAGCTGTCTTTTTGCATTTGATGTTTGTCTTTTTTTGCTTCCCTATGGTTCTATAAAAGGTTTACTGTTTTACTGCATGTATTTTTAATGTATGTAAGTGGTATTGTGTTATAGAATCTCATTCCTTTTCTTACTCTTCTCACTAAACACTATGTTTTTAAGATTCACTCATGCTGCTATGTTTAAATCTAATCTGTTGCCTCTAATTGCTGCATAATGCTCTATTCAGATTTTATTTGTGTGAAAGAGTAAGTTATTTTGAGGAAGAGGTCTACCTGCACTTCAGGAAAATAATCATGCAGATTCTGGGAAGAATAGACTGGAGTCACTGAGGGAGGGGCAGCTGGATAGCAAATTTAACCATCTAAAGGGAGGAAACCTGGACCAAGTACTGGGACTGGAGGAGAGGTGGTGTGTGTTGGACCTATTTAGAGGTGTACTTGATGTATTTTGACTTCATGTTGAGTAGAAGGAGTGAGGCATAGAAAGAGTCAAAGGGAACACTGCGATTTTGAGCCTGAGGGGTGAAGTGTTTTCAAGCACCAATGACTTGGGAGGAAACACATTATAAGAAGAAGATATGGTAGGAAGAGGAGGAGAAAATAAGATAGCATCAAACATAAACATTCATCAGTTTATTCAGTTAACATTTACTGAGACTTGTTATATGCCTGGCGCTGAACTAGCCCTCCAGGAGGACAGGACAGGAGAGGGGTGTATAAGAGATCTCTACCTGTATTGAGTGTGAGACAGACATTAACCAAAGATCACAAAAAATAAAAGCATTATTGCAAGCTATCCTAAGGACCCTGGGAAGATGAAGGGCCCCAGATTCAGGTAGATCAGGAAGGAGTTTTCTGGGACATCACCTTTCAGCTGAAACCTGGATGAGTAGGGGTTGCCTCAGGGACAAAGAAGGAGAAAGGCATTCTGCACTGAGGAACAGCACTGGGAAAGAACCTAGTACAGGTGAGGCATGAAGGTGGGAAAGAATTTGGCCAGTTGGAGGCACTGAAAGAAGTGAGGATACCTAGACTGCAGGCAATGAGGGGAAGACCAAGCTAAGTGGTGACAGAACTTGGGTCACATCAGGGCTTGCAAGCCACACTAGAGAATCTGAACATTACAGGGAAACATTGGGAGGCTTTAGGCGGGAGAGACCCCATCGATGTGTGGGGTTAAAATCTCCTTAAGGCTGCTGAGTGGAGCACAGATTGGAGGGTGAGTAGGAGACTTTGAGGGGTGGTTGTAGCTTTCCAAGTGAGAGGCAGGGGTGGTTTGGGTTGGGGGTGGCAGTGGAGATGGGTAGAAGGAGATTGATTTGAGAGGTTTTGAGGTTGAGTTGACTGGGCTTGATGATGGATGGGAATGGCACGGGCAAGGGGCTCTGTGTCAATGGTGGCAGGTAAGCCTGAGCTGCCTGTCAGATATGCAAATGTAGATGTCCAGGGATCACTTGGAAATGACATGCTGACATGTAGGAGATGACATGAAGAGGCTGTGATATCAATTTCAGAATCACCTGTGCTTTGGCAAAAGGGGAGACCATGAAAATAGGTGTCATTTTCAAGGAAGATAGTATAAGGGCATAAACTAGAAAATGCCTATTTGGAAGATAAATTTTTATTGGAGATTTAAAATTTTGTTATTCATTTTGAGACATTAAAAATGCAATAGCAAGCAAAGAAAAATATAGCATAATCTCATATTCACATCATCAGGAATAAATTTGGTCAAATCTGCTACGTTGGAAAAAAAATATTACAACTCCAACCCCTCAACTCCTGGCAAACACAGTCTTGAGTTTGGTGGCAGGATGCTGTTTTGAGCCACAAATTGATCTTTTCTCTTTGTGTTTTCCCTTACTTGATTGAGATAGGTCACAGACTCTATGCTTCAAGCATCAGGAGGCAGGGCTCTAGTGTTTATGAGGTTAAGGCCATCTGTAGAAGTTGAGGGAGTAGAAACAAGGAAGGTTTCTCAGTCATGGAAAAGGGTTCACTGGGCAGGTTCAGTTGTCCTGGAGCACAGCAGCAGTGAGGTCCCTTTCCTTGGTCCTGGCACTACTCCAAGCACTGGCAGGACCCCAGGGTGGGAAGTCCATGGTGCCTGACTTGCTGGCCCTGCCAAAGCTTCATGGGCTCAAGCTTGGTGAGAAGCAACAGGGCACGCAAGGCCTCAGAGCCTAAGCCAGCAGAATTCTCAGTGGTGGTCAGAGAGAATCAATGTCTATTAGCAAAGAGGTCTCGCTTTTCCTTAGCCCTGTGTTTTGCTTTGGAACCATGGTAAAGACCCCAACCCCACCCCCAGAGAAAGAAGAAGACTGAGATTGAATATTTTACCAACCCAAGCAGATGAGATTTTAGCACTGAAAATCTTAATAGAAAATAAATAAATGCAATAATTCTTGAGAACTTGAGTCCGTGAATAGAAGTCCATCCCCAGTGTGAGTCCATTTAGTTGTAAGAGACCATGATAGAGATGGAGAACAAGAAGGACAAGAACCAGTATCCCCTAGGGAAGAGGCGGCTCAAAAGGAGAGCGTGGTCAGTTGTATGACATGGGCAGAAAGGCCTGACCAGGAGGATGACCCACCTGCAGGGGGAGAAGGCCTTTGAGAGCAGAGAGGGCATGTGATAAGGGCTGAGAAGAGGATGAGAAGCAAAACTTGTGTAGATGCCATTCAAGAAAATTGCTAGTGAAGAGAAGGCAAGAAAAAAAGAATTTTTATTTTTTTAAAATTTTGCTTAGGGCTAGAAAAGACTTGAGAATCTTTCTGATTTGAAACAGAGGGAGAAGTAGGAGAGTCTGAATAAGAAAGATAGAATGGATAACTGGTGGAGGGAGGTGCCTGAGTTTGTGATAGCCAGGATGTCCTGAAGGAGAGGGGCTGCCCTGTGAGGAGACAGGACACACCCTCTGGGCCTGCAGGAGGGAGGATGGCTACATAGAGGGACCTTTAAGGCATAGAAAGGGTGCTGAGGGAGCACATGCGGGAAGACTTGATCTTCATAAGGGAGCATGTCAATGTCTAGAGGTCAATGTCTGCCTGTCAGGGTCTGCCTGTCAGGAACATTTTAGGGGCTATGCAGAAAAGAATGCAGTAAGGAATCATTAAGGCTAAATATAAGTACAGTCATAATAAGATTACCATTATATGGCAGACACTGTTCTAAACCTCAGTTCAGTTCAGTTCAGTCGCTCAGTCATGTCCAACTCTTTGCGACCCCATGAATCGCAGCAGGCCAGGCCTCCCTGTCCATCACCAACTCTGGAGTTCACTCAAACTCACGTCCATCAAGTCGGTGATGCCATCCAGCCATCTCATCCTCTGTCGTCCCCTTTTCCTCCTGCCCCTAATCCCTCCCAGCATCAGAGTCTTTTACAATGAGTCAACTCTTCACATGAGGTGGCCAAAGTACTGGAGTTTCAGCTTTAGCATCATTCCTTCCAAAGAAATCCCAGGGCTGATCTCCTTCATAATGGACTGGTTGGATCTCCTTGCAGTCCAAGGGACTCTCAAGAGTCTTCTCCAACACCACAGTTCAAAAGCATCAATTCTTCAGCACTCAGATTTCTTCACAGTCCAACTCTCACATCCATACATGACCACAGGAAAAACCATAGCCTTGACTAGACGAACCTTTGTTGGCAAAGTAATGTCTCTGCTTTTGAATATGCTATCTAGGTTGGTCATAACTTTCCTTCCATGGAGTAAGCGTCTTTTAATTTCATGGCTGCAGTCACCATCTGTAGTGATTTTGGAGCCCAAAAAAATAAAGTCTGACACTGTTTCCACTGTTTCCCCATCTATTTCCTATGAAGTGATGGGACCAGATGCCATGATCTTCGTTTTCTGAATGTTGAGCTTTAAGCCAACTTTTTCCACTCTCCTCTTTCACTTTCAGCCTACTACATAATAATTCATATAATTAGTAGAAATCTTAGACTTTATTAGTATTATTTTCCTCACATTATGGATGAGGAAACCAAGGCTTAGAGAGGTTAAATAACATAATCCCATTAAATAATACAGCCCTGTGCTCATTCAACAAGCAAACTGCAGAGCTAAGGTTTTAACCAGTCTATGTTGTGCTGTGCTTAGCCACTCTGTCATGTCCAGATCTTTGTGACCCCATGGACCATAGCCTCCCAGGCACCTCTGTCCATGGGGGTTCTCCAGGCAAAAATATTGGAGTGGGTTGCCATGTCCGCTTCCAGGGGATCTTCCCAACTTAGAGATTGAACCCAGGTCTCCTGCATTGCAGGCAGATTCTTTACTGTCTGAGCCACCAGGGAAGCTCATGTATACCGGAGTGGGTTGCCATGCCCTCCTCCAGGGGATCTTCCCAACCCAGAAATTGAACCAGGGTCTCCTGCCTTGCAGGTGGATTCTTTACCAGCTAAGCTTTCAGGGAAGCCCTTTAACTATTCTGCTGGACACCAATGTCAACTGGAGAAATGCAGCAGTACAGGCCCTGAGGTTGAAGTGAAGTTTTGTCATAGGATGTTCACCAGGAGCTTGGGGTCAGGAGGATTGCTGGATGCTGGGTAAACTGGTTTAGGAATTCCCTGACACTCTGGTCTTAAGATGTTTGGACGAAGAAACAAATGCCCAGGTTGCTTCAGGAGAGCCTGGCAGAATAAGGAGTGTGAAGGAGTGAAGGGAATGAAGGCCAAGGTCAAAGGTGGGTTTCAGGGTTCATCTCCAGCTAGGTGGAATCTTATGCCACGAGGCTGGTGAGCTTGTTGTAAGGAGGTGGGGGCCTAGGTCAAGTTCTGGAGGAATTCTAATATGAAGTAGTCAATAAAAGGGGGAGATGTTTGTGACAGAGGCAAAAAAAACTGTTGGCAGGATATCTATGAGTGGGGCATTATTGTGTCACCAGAGCAAAGGGAAGAGAGTATATCAAGAAATAAGAAGCATTTAGCAGGACCAGTGAGAACTGGCAGATGCAATGAATGAGAATGGAAATGCACCCACTGGATTGGGGGCATAGTGGTGGCCCAAAACCCAGCAAGAGCTGTTTCAGTGGAATGAAAGGGACAAAAGCCAGCCAGAGGTATTTTAATGACCAAGAACAGTGAGGAGCTGTAAATAAAGCAACCTTTTCATGGAGGTTTCACTTAAAAGGTACAGAATGATGAGGCAATGGCTAGAAGGGTCTGCAAGTTTTAGAGAAGGCAGTTTTTAAATAGAAAAAACAAACAAACAACAACAACAAAAACTTATGGGTATGTAAATATCCTGGGGAGAAATCCATTAGAGAGGGAGCTGGAGAAAGAAGGGATCATGAAAAATGTGCATTTCCTGACAGAGCAGGAGACATGGATCTTAAGGCATGTGGATGGACCAGCCTTGGGTGGTAGGAGGGAGAAAAGGCCAGGGAACAGGAGGGAGGGGGTGGGCTTGAGCACTTGGTAGTGAGTGGGTGAGAGCTCCATGTAACAGACTCAGTGTTCCCTGAGAAATAAGAGGCAGGGTTGCAAGCCAAGAGTGAGGAAAGCAGTGGAGGAGTCAGAGGTCTGAGGAGGGTAAATGAGACCAGAAGCATGCTGCAGAGTTGATGAGAGGAAAGGGGCATGTTGCTGGGCAGTGTGGAGAGGCATCAGAGAATAGTTATCAAGAATACATGGTGAAATTGATCTGCCCTGATGTGGTACTTTCTTATTAAGACTCATCAGCTTATGTGCTGCCTTACAGCAAAAGGGGAGTTGGGTCCATTCAGAGTTGGCTTTTTGTCAAAGAGAAGTGATAAAAGCACAGAGTGGAAGAGGTAGAGTTCTGATGAGTGATGAGTCATGAGATCTAAGTTGGATAAAGAGGAGAACGGAAGAAGAGAACTGATGGGTTGGCAGAGAGTGAAGGGGGTTCATTGACTGAAGGTTCCAAGGAGGCTTAGAAACCATTGGGGGAGAAGTTGACCAAGCTAGCAGGAGAGGAAGTTGACACCTATGTATAAAATGAATCATGATGTCAAGAATTCGATGGTTTTGGAAGAAAGTGACCAATGTAAAAGAGAGAATAAGGTCAATGGGAATGAGAAGATCAAGAGACTGAAAGGCTAGAGAGTTGTATGGTCATCCACGTGGATTCTGAAGTCACATGACTCAGGGACCGGAGTCATCTACAAATGAAGATAGTGGGAAGATGGCAGCACCAAGGAGGATAAGAAAGGATAGCCAGGAACACTGGACAGGGACTATATGCCAGGAGGAAAGAACTGAGGGTATGCTTCTGCCTGAAATGCCACCATTCCTTTTTTGACTTAAGGCGTTGTCCCCTTTAAGTTGCAAAGGTTCCGAGGAGGAGTAATAAACTAAGCCTCGCGAATCATTTACTCTTTGGAATAAATGAGTTTCTCAGTAGTTTACAGAGAGTACTTTTTGGCCAGGAGATCTAAAAAGGCATATGGAGTGAGAGGAAATGGCTAAGTCTAGAAAATGTCATCACAGTCAGTCCCAGGAACCAACACAGGGCAATTGGCTCAGTGTACCAGGAAAGTTATAATCAGGCAGGTGGAGTTCCACTGGCTCACCACAGCCCTTGCAGGCAAGCAGGGAGCATCATGAGACTCGGTTCAAGGCTTTCCAACTCCGTGCCTGGACTGCTTTGAATGAGATTCTAGCAGAAATCAGGACCCTGGACAACTCACAGGGACTACAGTTTTCCCCAAGTCAAAAAGAGAAGAGGGCAACTGAGGATAAGATGGTTAGACAGCATCACTGACTCAATGAACATGAATTTGAGCAAACTCTGGGAGACAGTGAAGGACAAGGAAGGCTTGTTGCTGTTCCTGGTGTGCTGCAGTCTATGGAATTGCTAAGAATAGGACATGACTTAGAGACTAAATGCTTTCCTGGTGGCTCAAAGTTTAAAGCGTCTGCCTCCAATGCAGGAGACGTGGGTTCGATCCATCTGCCTCCAATGCAGGAGACGTGGGTTCGATCCATGGGTCGGGAAGATCCCCTGGAGAAGGAAATGGCAACCCACTCCAGTATTCTTGCCTGGAGAATCCCATGGACAGAGAAGCCTGGTAGAGTACAGTCCACGAGGTCGCAAAGAGTCCAACACGACTGAGTGACTTCACTCACTCACTCACTCTAGAGACTAAATACATACACAAAGACCATTTCTAGGATGCTGGCTACTGACCACATACCTGTAGACTTTATAAATGAAAAGGGAAGCATATATAAACTTTATTAAATTATACGCCTGCTCTCGCTAATGGAAAGCAGATCACATTCATATATTTTGGGATACAGATTGTATTGTACTTGTATGTCCATTCTCACATTCAAAACCAAACATTTATTAATCAATTTCTATATGTAAACCTTTTGATGAAGAGTATGCAAAGATATGAGCAAGACTTTATCCCATTCTTCAAAGAGATCATCATCTGGGCAAGGGAGAGAAAATTAGGTGAGACAAATAATTAAAATGCTATTTGAAAATTCCATAACAGTGAATTGTACAAACTAGCTGGAGAATGTTAACTGAAGAAATAAACTTCATATACAAGTTTTTGTTCTAAATCAGAATACAGGCAAAGTGAAACATTGGTCACAAGTGTCCTAAAATAGTCAGTGCCTTTTTGGGTGAGGAATAAGTGCCTTCTCAAATGTGCTTTCTCAAAAGTGCTAAAAGTAAAGGTTTCAGAAGGCCCTGGCATCTGAACAAATGTCCGAATGTTGGTCTGAACAGAACAGGGTGTGTTTTGCTGTTCTTTTGAGATAAGAATATTCCAAATTAATAGCAGAAGTATTTTGAGTTTGAGTACCTGTACAAAGAGAAGAACTCCAGCAAAATCATAAAAATGTGATTTCTTTCCCACTTGGGAACACATCAAAGTGTCCTTGAGGCTGGTAGGGCAAGGATTCCAGCATTCTGTGTCTTTGGGACATGGAGCCTGAGACCTCAGTGGGGCCTCTTTCATTTATTGACAACCATGACCTCAGCTTGATGTCACAGCACAATGATGTGTGGTCATGTTTGTAATAATTAAATGGAATTCATGTGCCCCCTATAATAGTTTCCAAATTATTTCTATAACAATGTAACTCTCACCCATTCATATTTAAATTTTTCCCCAGTGGCATGGAAGGGGGTAGGTTTCCAGCTCTGGAAGGAGATTCTGCACGGCCTGTCACCTATCTTATTTCTGCCACATCTCTCCTACCATGAGGACCATTGCTAGTGAGCAGCTAATTATCACTGATCACACAGGGAAGGTTCAGCTGAGGGTGGATGATGCCCTGCAGTTTCTTATCCAGGTGTAAAGAGTTGACATCTCAATGATAGAGCTTAAGATCGAGTCAGTCAGAATTCTTCTATAAAAAGAAAGGTTAAAGAAAAAAAACTGCTATGCATTAATTAACTTTACTCCATAGGAGGTGAAGTAAGTTTGAGGTTTTGATGGGGTGCAGAGAGAAGTATCAATAGAAGAGTGAGGCCCAGATTGGTGCCTTTGAATGGGAGCTGTCATTAATTGCTGCTTGACCTAAGGTTTTCTCTTGTCTTCCAGGAATCCTTTCAACACTCTTTCAGGCTCCTGCCTGTCTGCGAACCTCCGGCCCATGTTCCTTCTGATTTGGCTTTTGCTTGGGGTCTCTGCCTCCTCCTCTCTCTCCAAGTCCTTTTAGGAGACAATTGACTTCTTGTTTCTTTTCCTTTGGTGGTTCAGAGGACAAAGAAAATGAAAACTCCTGTGGTTCACAATCTGGCCTCCTTCTAATCAGTTTGTGGTTCCCTGATGACTGGGTCACTGACTCGGGAAGGCTCTGCCTCCTGCCCCCTGCCAAGGTCCCTCCACCTGCCTGTATTGCCTTTCTGAAGACCAGACACCCTCAGACCCACTGAGGACTCAGCCTCAGAGCCTACAGCATGCAGGATTGTAGAGCCTTCTTCTGACAGCCCTTTTCTTAAAGAAGCCAAACTCTCTTGGCCTTTCCAAAATTTAAAATATATCTTAAATATGCCAGAGCATGTGTTAAACAGAGTGGCATAGTAGTTTTCATATATCCAAGTTACTAATTTTCTGGGGCCTGCCAACATTTCCATTTTAGGCTTCTGAGATTAAAAAGAATACTTTGAAAATATGTCAAAACTTCCCATTTTCCATCCAGATCCTGGGTGTGGATCATCTTGGACACTGTTGTTCCTTGGCCACATGTCTTTTGTCTCATAGGTTACACTCATAATCCACTCACTGGAGGGTGGAGGGCATACAGGATACAGGTAGGGCAGGCTGTGTATTTTTAGGAAAGTGCTAGAATCAGAGACAATTGAGTATGGGAAGAAGATGAAGCCATGGACAGAAATCGGGTATTTATCATCCATGAGAGAAGTGTGATGGCTGCTAAAGGGAACTGGGGAACTGAGAGAGAGAAGTCAGGATTTTCAGGGCCGGGCATTCCTGAAAAGGTGGAGGTGCCCCACCCTGGCTTAGTCTCCCTTTAGAGCCTCATTCATCAATGTTTTCCCCATCACACAGACACTTACCAGCCCTCATTATACAAGACACACCCTCACCTCCTCTTACCCCACTCACAACACAGATGTACACACATACACTTGCACTTTTCTTTATACATGTGTGAATATGATTTATACTGTACATTATGCACACAAACACACACATTCTCTCTCTCTCTCTCTCACACACACACACACACACACACTTATACACATATAAACTTTCTCAAAGTGTGATCCAAAGGGCAAGATACTGTTCTAGAGCAGAATGGAGTGGAGGGGACTCCTGGCTGGGCACATGAAGATCTGGTTCACTGTGTGACCTTGGTAGACTCTTCACCTATCCAGGCCTTGGTTTACCCACCTGGACCACATATTGATTGAGTTTGCTCCCAGCCTCTGGGGAGGCGGGAAGAGACTCACTCTTCCTTAGAAAGTACTCCCATCAGTCCTGTACTGAGGGCTTCTCCGAAACCAAAGGAGATACTGAAGTGATTAATGGGGGAACAGAGATGAACCTGGCTCAGTCTTCCCAGTTAACGATTTTGTAACCTGCTGAGCTGGTCTGGCACCTTCAGACCTATTACTCAGCTCAGTTTTTTGTTGGCCTTTTCCAGGTGTCCAATTAATTCCCCTTGACATGGCGCCCATCCCTCCTGTTTTCACTCTCTGGGAGCTGGGGATGGCGCTAGGGCCAGGCTTACGCTGGGGGCGGTTTGGAGTGGTGGCAAGGCTGCCACGCTGGCTGCAGCCCAGAAAAGCGAGTCATCTTGGGACACTGACCTCAAAGGGAGAGATGATAAACCATTGCTTTTTCAAGATACTCACAGTCTCGCCTCTTCCACATCACTTTGCTACAGGCGATGCACGTTCACACCTACTAATTACTTCATTGGGTTCTTACAAGAGCTCTAAAAAGAAGAGACCTCAAATATTCTTATTGCAATTTTTGGTAAAAGGTTAAGCGACTTGCCTTATGGTCACAGCTAATGAGGAGCAGAGGTGAGGCTGCACAGGGCTTCTTCTGATGTGACAGACCAGGGCCTCTCCTAGAGCTTTTTATCATCTCTTAAGAACATGGTTGTCTGAGACTCACCCCATCCTGGCCCTCACCATGGTGTAGGGGCTCTTGGTGTCAGAATGGAGGATAGGAATCTAGCTTGTCAACTGGGTCCCCAGGGATCCTGACACCCTCTGGGTCTGGGGGCCCCAGATGTGTGTCATCCAGAGGCTGGGACAGGCTTGGTGTGGGGAAGAAGCTGCGAAGTATGGGGAGCACGTTGTAGTTGTAATGATGAGGCCTGGCTTGAAAGTCTGTGTGACATGACATTCACCCTCCAATCACTCTCAGTCTCTTCAGTTGATCATGAGGAAAATGAAGCCTGGGCTAGCTCTTCCCCCTACACACACACACACACACACACACACACACACACACACACACACACAGCTGTCCGAGAATTAGCCAAGAAAGCACTGTTTGAGAAAGCCCTTGTAATGCTCATGGGCGGGGGTGGCGGTCGGGGTGGTGGTGGTGTCATGTTAGTTAGGTTTCATCTTGGTGACAAACAGTCCCCATTTGTCAGGGGCTTACAACCACCCACCACTTTTTTCCTTCCTCATTTTACAACAGGGGCAGCAGTTGGGGGAGCTCTTCTAGCTTCTGCTGGGGTGGACTGAGCTGTTCTCTGGGACAAGCTGTTCTCAGGGCGGAGGTCGGAACAAAAAGGGCAGAGACAGATTCCCCACGTGTATTAAAAATTTCTGCTCAGATGTAGCCTACAGCCCATCTGCACTCTCATTTCATTAGCAAGTCTCTTGGCCAAACCTAAAATCACTGCTGTGGGGAATTACATATAATACTCTGCCTGCAGGGAACCATGGCCTGAGTAGAGAGGGAGTGAGTGGTTGTCAACACAGAATGCAGTTTAGCAGGGAGTGTTATTATACTGCCCATGGATACAGAGCTCACGAGCCTCGACTCTCATGGTTGAATCAAGCTTTCTATTGTCTGGTCAGGTGGTCATCTTTTAGTCTGAGCATCTCTAACGCCACCCCTTCTGACACTTCTGCTGCTGCCTCTGTCACAGGGTTTCTTGCAGACCCTTCTTCTCTTCCATTTTCTGCCCTAGCAGTGCTCAAGTCTCAAGGGAAAAGCTCTGGCTTTCAGGGACCATACTACATAAATGCAAACAGGGAGAGGCAGCAGTGAATTTCAGCAGCCTTTCTGAGTACCTGGCCCGCCCATTACTCAGCATGGCCTGGCAAACACACTCATTCTTTGCTCCTGTAAGAAGGACCCTGCGAGGTAAAAGAGCACAGAGAGAGGAAAGGGGACCAGCATTTAGTACCCCCTGGAGGAACTAGTGTCATTAAGGGAACTTGCAGGATTCTAGAAACTTAATACTTGTAAGTATTTCAGTGAGGAGGAAAAATGTCAGCATGAGTTCTCCTGACCCCTCTTTCAGGAATATGTTCCCCCAGGATGAGGAGGAGTCCCCGTGGCTGGGACCCCCACCACATATAGTTATTGAAAAAGGCCTGAGCTGGCCCACAACCGGAGAGAGCAGAGTGAGAGATCATGAGTTGGAGGCTCAGGAACAAGCCTCATCCTTGGGTGGCCCTCTAATCCCTTCAGTGGATGCCATCATCGCTGGGCATGTTGTCACTGAGCAAGCCCTCTATCCCTTCCCCATTACCATTCCAAGGGTGCATATTGAGTGCTTCCTGGGGACTGGGCTCATCCTTTAGGATATGGTGATGAACAAACCCCAGCTCCTAACCTGAAGAACTCATAGTCTGCAACACAAGGTAGATGTGTGAACCAAACCTTATGTACCAAGAAGGGCCCCTCAGGGATGCATGAGCACCATCCAGGGTGGTGCACACAAGACATTCACATCTTCAGCTGCCTTGTTTTCTTTTCAGTGATGATAATAATTGCTAGTATATTTGGAGCACTTTCATCCCTTTATTTTTTTTTTTCTCTATGAACAACACTAAAGATAATATACTGGGAAGTGGGGCAACCTGAGAGATAAGCTGTCCTGGAATTCTAATCCTGGCTCTGCCACTGTATGAGCCCACATGAGCTATTTCACTTCACTGAGCCTTTGCTGGGACAATCGGGACAATAATACCTTCTTTTGAGGAGTCTTATAAAGATTAGAGCCAAAATATTCTCAATGTCTTGATCATATTTCTTGGTGACAAGCTGGATCAGATGGAGGCTTCCCACCAGACTTTGGGGCATGGCTTCCTCCTCCACTGAAATGTAACTCTATTAGGGAATGGGGTTCTGGAAGCTAGCCTTCTAAGACAACTCCCTGCGCAGCCAAGAACACAGATAGCTTAGAAGCTGGGGTTAGACTGCGGCCGCTGCAGTCACTGGAGCTTCTCAGGTGGCATACTAATGGTAAAGAATCCACCAGCCAATGCAGGAGACATGAGAGATGTGAGTCTGATCTCTGGGTCAGAACGGTCCCCTGGAGGAGGGTATGGCAACCCATTCCGGTATACTTGCTTGGAGAATTCCATGGACAGAGGAGCCTGGTGGGATATAGTCCATAGGGTTGCAAAGAGTTAGACAGGACTGAAGTAACAGCATGCATGTATATCTAGCAGTCGCTGACCTTCAACACATCCCGAAAGGAGTTCAGGGCAGAAGTCTGGGAAAAATTGGCAGGACTGGCCTTCAGATAGTTAGATATTTTCAGGAGAAGATTTTATAAGCATTCTTGCATCTTCTCATATCTAGAAAAGCAGTAAAATCATTAATGAAGACATCTGCTCCTCAAGACTAGCAGCAACCTTCTGCCAAAATATGTGCTTGACTGCACATACTGCCCTTAACAAAATCATGTATATACTGGCCTCCCCCTTTACCTATTTGGAACAGTTCCTCAGAGCTATCTGAGGGGTTGTCTCCAAGCTATAACCCTCAATTGGCTCTGAATAAACATTAACTCACAACTCTCACATTGTACAGTCTTTTTCAGCCCACAGAAGCCTCTGAGATTTTAAGGTTCTGTTTCACAGCTTCACTGTAGCAAAAGCTACTTGATACTAGCCTTCTTGAAATGATATTTGTTGATGTTCACCTGAGCCTTGTGCATTACCTGTGGTATACAGAGTCAGGGCATAAAGAACTGGCATAGGGAAACATATAGACTGAATGTTTTTATCCCTCACAATTCATATGCTAAAACTCTAATTCTCAATGTGAGGATATTTGAAGGTGAAGCCTTTTGGAGGTAATAGATTTAGACGAGATCATGAGGGTGGGACCCCCCATGATAGGATTAGTGCCTTTTTAAAAAGAGGAATAGATTTTGCTACTCTTGCCTGGAAAATCCCATGGATGGAGGAGCCGGGTAGGCTGCAGTCCATGGGGTTGCGAAGAGTTGGACATGACTGAGCAACTTCCCTTTCACTTTTCACTTTCATGAATTGGAGAAGGAAATGGCAACCCACTCCAGTGTTCCTCCCTGAAGAATCCCAGGGACGGGGGAGCCCGGTGGGCTGCCGTCTATGGGGTCGCACAGAGTCAGACATGACTGAAGTGACTTAGCAGCAGATTTTGCTCTCTCAATCTCCAGCACCACTACCCCCATGCATTAAGGAAAATCTATGTGAGCACATAGAGAAAAGGTATCCAGGAAGCAAGTTCTTATCAGAAACCAAATACACTGACAATGAATGTGTGCAAGCTCATTCTGCTTGCTGTACCACAGGATAATAAAATTGGAGACTGGGTGTTGAGGCAAGGAATACAACTTTATTTGGAAAGCAGGCTGACTGAGAACATTGTAGACTAATGTCTCAAAATAACCATCTTGTTGGGGTCTGGATACTAGGTTCTTTTATAGAACAAGAGGAAGAGGAGGTGAGAAGTAAAGTTAAAAGGCCATTATCTTTCAAGTATCTCCTGGAATGGCTAACCTTGGGGGAGAGATGTGTTAATAATCTCTTCTTTCGTGCAGCCGTTCACAGGTAGACAGGGTCAAATTATCTCCCCCTGCGTTGAACAAAGGCACTTTGGCTTAACAGTCAGGCAGAGTGGCAGGAGTCTCCAAGGCAGGCTATTACATATGATTATAACAACAAAAGCAACAGCAAGCAAAAGTTGAAGTCAGAGAAACAGATAAAACAGGGAATCAGAATTGACTCTTCCTTGCAACAGCACCTGCATCTTGGACTTCTCAAACTCCACACTGTGAGAAATAAACACCTACTGTGCTTTTTAAGCCACCTGGTCTATGGTGTTTTGCTATAGCAGCCAGAGCAGAGTGAGACAATATTTGGACAGAATGAGAAGTGGGGTCTGCTGTAACGAATTCCCTACAATATGGAAGCAGCTCTGGAACTGAGTAATGGGTGAAAACTGGAAGAGCTTTGCAGCACATGCTAAAAAACCCCAATATTATCAGAAGTGATTTTGAAGGTAATTCTGATGAGACCTCAGAAAGAAAAGAGAAGAGCTGTAGGGAAACTTTCCATTTCCTTAGAGAATACATAAGCAATCATGTACAGAATGTTGGTAAAAATCTGGACAATAAAGGCCATTCTGACAAGATTTTGAACAGAAATGAGAAACCTGTTATTGAACAATGGGGAAAGGTGATCCTTATAAAGTGGCAAAAAATCTTGGCTGGATTCTGTTTGTAGTCTAGTGTTTTGTGGAAGGTAGAACTTGTGAGTGATGAAATTGGATATTAAGCTGAGATTTCAGAGCAAAGTGAGAGAGTTTGGTTCCTCCTGTCTGCTTATAGTAAAATGCAAGAAGAGAGAAATGAATTGAAAAAGGAATAAGAATTTAAATATTTGGAAAATTCTTACTTTATGCATATTGAAAACAAAACAAAACAAAACACTCCAAGAAATTCTGTTTGGAAGAGAACCCTAAGTGTGTGGCTAGCCAATAAGGAGATTAGTGTGGATATAAACCAATGACCTAATCAGCCATTTCAACAGAAGCCAGAAACAGATGGAAACAGTGAAAACTGTGACTAAAAAAACAAGACCAATAGGACAGAACAAAGGAAGACTGTAAACATGTGCTACTTCTCGAGAAAAAGGGAGAATGATACCTGAGGTGATTCACAGATCACCAGATCTGTCACGTCCACCATGGGCCCCAAAGGGCAGGACTAGCTCCTCTTTAATTTGAAAGGGTGGGGCCAACTCTGTGATTTAGAGGGCCAGTACTTCAGGGACAGAGCCACCCCATAGAACCATGTGTGCAGCAGCCCATGGAACTGAAAGGGCAGGACACCCTTGCCAACCTGTGGGCACAATACTGTCTGTCCTGTGGGTGTGGAGGGCAGAGCATAAGATCAATGAGGATTATTCCTGACCCTTAAGATTTCATGGAATCCATTTGCCTTGCAGAGTTTAGGACTAGTCTGGGACCCAGCATCCCCTTTCTTCTGATTTTTCCCTTTTGGAATCAGAGTGCCTATACTATGCCTGTCTCGCCATTGTGATTTGGAAACACATAACTGATCTGGTATTGTAGATTCACGGCTGGAGAAGAATTTTGCCTCAGGATGAACTGTACCTCAGATCTCTCCCATATCTGATTTAGATAGTATTTAGTGAAGTGAAGTCACTCAGTCATGCCCGACTCTTTGCAACCCCATGGATAGTAACCTGCACCAAGCCCCTCCATCCATGGGATTTTCAAGGCAAGAGGACTGGAGTGGGTTGCCATTTCCTTCTCCAGGGAATCTTCCCAACCCAGGGATCGAACCCAGGTCTCTCACATTGTAGACAGATGCTTTACCGTCTGAGCCATTAGGCGGGACTTAAATCTGGATTAAAACTCAACATTGAAAAAACTAAGATCCTGGTATCCAGTCCCATCAATTCATGGCAAATAGGCTTGAACAGTGTCAGACTTTATTTTGGGGGGCTCCCAAATCACTGCAGATGGTAATTGCAGCCATGAAATTAAAAGACACTTACTCCATGGAAGGAAAGTTATGGACAACCTAGATAGCATATTCAAAAGCAGAGACATTACTTTGCCAACAAAGGTCTGTCTAGTCAAGGCTATGGTTTTTCCAGTAGTCATGTATGGATGTGAGAGTTGGACTGTGAAGAAAGCTGAGTGCTGAAGAATTGATGCTTTTGTTTTTTTTTTTTTTAATTTTATTTTATTTTTAAACTTTACATAATTGTATTAGTTTTGCCAAATATCAAAATGAATCCACCACAGGTATACATGTGTTCCCCATCCTGAACCCTCCTCCCTCCTCCCTCCCCATACCATCCCTCTGGGTCGTCCCAGTGCACTAGCCCCAAGCATCCAGTATCGTGCATCGAACCTGGACTGGCAACTCGTTTCTTACATGATATTTTACATGTTACAATGTCATTCTCCCAAATCTTCCCACCCTCTCCCTCTCCCACAGAGTCCATAAGACTGTTCTATACATCAGTGTCTCTTTTGCTGTCTCGTACACAGGGTTATTGTTACCATCTTTCTAAATTCCATATATATGCGTTAGAATACTGTATTTATGTTTTTCCTTCTGGCTTACTTCACTCTGTATAATAGGCTCCAGTTTCATCCACCTCATTAGAACTGATTCAAATGTATTCTTTTTAATGGCTGAGTAATACTCCATTGTGTATATGTTGCTTTTGAACTGTGGTGTTGGAGAAGACTCTTGAGAGTCCCTTGGACTGCAAGGAGATCCAACCAGTCCATTCTAAAAGAGATCAGTCCTGGGTGTTCTTTGGAAGGAATGATGCTAAAGCTGAAACTCCAGTACTTTGGCCACCTCATGCGAAGAGTTGACTCATTGGAAAAGACTCTGATGCTGGGAGGGACTGGGGGCAGGAGGGAAAGGAGCCGACAGAGGATGAGATGGCTGGATGGCATCACTGACTCGATGGACGTGGGTTTGAGTGAACTCCGGGAGTTGGTGATGGACAGGGAGGCCTGGCGTGCTGCTGTTCATGGGGTTGCAAAGAGTCAGACATGACTGAGCGACTGAACTGAACTGAACTGAGGCTTGGAAACCATGGAAACAGTGATAGACCTTATTTTCCTGGGCTCCAAAATCACCATGGAAGGTGACTGAAGTTCAGTTCAGTCAATCAGTTGTGTCCAACTCTTTGTGACCCCATGGACTGCTGCACTCCAGGATTCCCTGTCAATCACCAATTCCCGGAGTTTACTCAACCTCATGTCCATTGAGTTGGTGATGCCATCCAACCGTCTCATACTCTGTCATCCCCTTGTCCTCCTTTAGTCTTTCCCAGCATCAGGATATTTTCCAATGAATGAGTTCTTCTCATCAGGTGGCCAAAGTATTGGAGCTTCAGCTTCAGCATCAGTCCTTTCAATGAATGTTCAGGACTGATTTCCTTTAGGATGGACTGGTTTGATATCCTTGCAGTCCAAGGGACTCTCAAGAGCCTTCTCTAACACCACAGTTCAAAAGCATCAATTCTTTTGCACTCAGCTTTATTTATGGTCCAATTCTCACACCCATACCTGACTATTGGGAAAACCATAGCCTCGACTAGATGGGCTTCCCTGGTGGCTCAGATGGTAAAGAATCCACCTGCAATGTGGGAGACCTGGGTTCGACCCCTGGGTTGGAAAGATCCCCTGGAGGAGGACACAGCAACCCACTCCAGTATTCTTGTCTGGAAAGGAGCCTGGAGGGCTACAGTCCATGGGGTCACAAAGAGTCAGACATGACTGATTGACTAAGCACACACTTGACTAGATGGACCTTTGTTGGCAAAGTAATATCTCTGCTTTTTAATACACTGTCTAGGTTTGTCATAGCTTTTCTTCCAAGGAACAAGAGTCTTTTAATTTCATGGTAGCAGTCATCATCAGCAGTGATTTTGGAGCTGAAGTAAATAAAAAGTCTCTTACTGTTTTCATTGTTTCCCTGTCTGTTTGCCACAAATGATGGGACAGGATGCCATGATCTTTGTTTTTTGAATATTGAGTTTTAAGCCAACTTTTTCACTCTCCTCTTTCACTTACATCATGAGGCTCTTCAGTTCCTCTTCACAGCTGAACATTGGACTTCAAGGTGAGGGCTCCATGTCCCTCTCTGTGTTTAGAAGGCAGTGAAGGACTGAGAATTCTCTTTTTAAAAAAAAAAAAATTCCAATTTGAGCATCAAATAAGAAATAATACGCACTCTGCTAAAGCAGTGATTTTTAAGGGCTGCTCAACAACAGGTGAGTCTATGTAAATCCCTGCTTAAAACTGCTATATTCAAGTCCAGGAGGAAATGGAAGGTAACGACTCTCTAATTCCTTCATTTGCCCAGACATTCAGCAGGGATGGCAATTTAATTTAAGAGAAAATTTCAGCAGGAATCAATTTTTCTAAATCAAATTCAAGGGTCACTGACTGTTAAGGCAACCGTGGGTATGATAATGATGCTATTTATAGTTTGGTTAATATGTATGCATAATAAGGGAAAATTATTTACGGAGATGATGAATTTAATACTGGGAGTGAAACAGATTTACAGCCTGGAAAATGTAATTGCTTTTTGATATCAATTAAAGGACTGTTTCCAAAATCAATAAGAATTTTAAAGAATAGTGTGAGTCTGAATGAATGATAAGTAACTTGGAAGCAATTTTAAAATCTTACAGTGAACAATTCTCTTGAGCCCCATGAAGGGCTTTATGGACCTTTTAGGAAGAAGATAAGATTTTTTTTAAACTTCTATTGATTCAAAATGAAAGCAAAGCTTGCACACACCACTGAACTGCCACTTATGTGGCTACATAAAGCCATGTTGGACATGGAGCTCGGGGTGTGATGAATCAGAGGGAATGAGAGAGCCTGAGAGTTGGTGCCTTATGGGCTGGAGCCAGACAAAGAAACACCTGCCAAGCCTGGGGAGGGGATCAAGGCCTGCCGTGTCGGGGAGCCCCTCAGCTCCAGGGCTGAGCATTGGAAGAGGGGGAGTCCAAGAGATACCAAAGAATCAAAGTAATCTAATTTTGTCACTCCACAGACATCTATCATGTATCTACTGGTACATGCAAGGTGGAGGCACCTTGATAGGCTCTGGAGAAACAGAGATGAATTAGAAAAGGTTTTGCCTTAGAGGGGTTCATGGGCTAGAAGGGAAATAATAAACAGCAACAGGATTATGTAAAGTTTGTTCCCATTGATGGAGGACTTACTCTATGATGGACAATGCATGAAGCACTTGGAATGTGCTGTCTTATTCAGTCCTCATGAGAAGACTCTGTTTTATAGATTAAGAAAACAAAGACAACAAATGTATATAACCTTCCCAAGGTCACTTAGCTTTAGCTACCAAGTGCAAAAGCTGGAAATCAAACCCAAGAATTCTGCTATCGTAAAGGTGGTAATGCTATTTGCAGTGGGGTTTGAGACCTGGACCTTTGTTGTGTGCTGCTAAAGCCATGACCACACACCAAGGAGAACCCCATGAGGTGAATGCCCAGTGACACTGGGCTTCCCAGGAGGAAGATATTCACTTTGCTTCGGGAAGATGGAGAGATGCTCAGCCAGCTGGGTTTTCCAGAGCCATTGACATTTGACTATTCAAGGATAAAGAAACATAGGTTTGACAAAGAACAAATGGAAGGATATCTGACAATGACAGAATTGTAACTTTTTCAAAGAAGCAAATGTGGGCCATAAAGCAACGTTAGAGAGCAGATGTGGAGCAGGTCATAACTTCTGCTTGGTGCCCCTAAAGGAGAGGGTGCCAGGCTCCATATGAGCAAAAAAAAAAAAAAAAAAAACTATTTGCAAAAACTTCCTCAGGTCATCTCAAACAACAAGTGCTCTCCCTGTTTTTAATGATTTCCCATGACATTTGCCTGTGACACAGTCCATCAGCAAAGTGATCACAGACTACGCATCTGAAGAGTGCCTGATTCTTGGGGGAGAGTTCAAGATGGCAATGTAGGAAGATCCTGAACTCATCTCCTCCCAAAGACACACAAATCTGCTTCTACATATGAAATAATTTCTTTGGAAAGGGAGCTGAAACTGGATGAGCAGAGTCTCCTTAACAAAGGGTAAATAACAGCATCAAGATGGGTAGAAGAGGCAGTGACACAGTCTTATCAAGGGAAAAACCATACAATAGCCACAGTGGTAAACCATCAGGAGGAATCACAAAGGTATGGCTCTTTTCCCTGAGGAACAAGGAATTTGAACCTCACAACAGGTATCCCAATTCTCAGATCCTGCACAGGACAAACTAGTCTCCCACACACTTGGCTTTGAAAACCAGGAGAGAATACACCCAGGAACTACAGGGAATAGAAAACTCAATCTTAAAGGGCCCACACACTAAATGTGAAAACCAGTGCAAAAACTCCAGACTGAAAAACACATGGACCATAGATAAAGGGGACATGCTTACTAAGTTTGAAGTATTTGCTAGAGAGGAAGGAACCAGTTGGGATAATTCACGGAGACTGAAATACTGGTGGAAACCAGTTTTGCAGTCTCAGGCTACCCTGCTAATCCCAGTGCTGGTAAGCACCATTTTGGAATTCTCCCTCTAACTTGTTAGTGCCAGTGGACATGGCCTGCTGAGAGCCCACCCACCCTGTGCCTCAGCTAGGCCTCACAGCTGGTTGGGTGAGAACTCTACCCACCAGGGCACTGAAACAGTCTCAGGTGCATTTAAAGGCCAGGGTTGGGGCCAACAGAGGTGAGGAAGCTGCAGAAGATAACTTTGAAGCAAACAGAGGTTGGTTCATGAGGTTTAAGGAAAGAAGTTGTCTCCATAACACAAAAAGCAAGGCAAAGCAGCAAGTGCTGATGTAGAAGGTGCAGCAAACTATCCAGAAAATCTAGCTAAGATAATGAAATTGGCTTCACTAAACATGAGATTTTTCAATGTAGATGAAACAGCTTTCTATTGGAAGAAGATGCCATCCCAGACTTTCATAGCTAGAGAAGAGAAGTCAATGCCTGGCTGCAAAGCTTCAAAGGATAGGCTAACTCTCTTATTAGAGGCTAATACAGCTAGTGACTTTAAGCTGAAGTTAATGCTTATTTACCCTTCCAGACATCCTAGGGTCCTTAAGAATTGTGCTACATCTACTCTGCCTATGCTCTATAAATGGAATAACAAACCCTGAATGATAGCACATCTGTTTACAATACAGTTTATTGAATAATTTAGGCTCACTATTAAGACCTACTGCTCAGGAAAAAATAAATGATGCCTTTCAAAATATCACTACTTGATGACAATGCACCTGGTCACCCAAGGTATCTGATAGAGACTGATAATTAGATTCAAGTTCTCATGCTTGGTAACATGACATTCATTCTGCAGATCATGGATCAAGTAATAATTTGGACTTTCAAGTCTTATTATTTAAGAAACACATTTCATAAGGCTATAGCTGCCATAGATAGTGATTCATCCCTCTGGTTGACCTGGGAAAGGTCAATTAAAAACCTTCTGGAAAGGATTCACCATTCTAAATGTCATTGAGAACATTGGTGATTTGTGGGAAGAAGTGAAAATATCAACATTAACAGAAATTTGGAAAAAGTTGACTCCAAATCTTGTGGATGACTTTCTATGGCGTAACAAAGAGTCTGACACCACTGAGTGACTGAACACATATGCATCAGATTCTTGGAAGGATTAAACAGGAGAATGAATGTACATTTCCTAGGGCAATGCTTAATCCATAGTAAGTGTCCAAAAATGTCCATTAATATTAATATCAAACATTTTTAAGTTGCAACAGGCATCTTACATCTTCCAATGAGTCATCAACACAATCAGCATGGTCTTCCCAGCACACCCAAAAAGTGTGTGGACAATGGTCTGGAATTTTAAGCAAGGGGGCGTGATCTATATTCTGCTTCCCTTGTGAGTTTGAAGAACTGGACTTTCACTAATCCACAACAAATTTAGATAAATTCGATTGGTTCAGAAATTGATCTTATGTGAGTGCTGGCTTGTCTGCCATTACAGTGTTGCCAGGAAGAAATCAGTGTCATCTTGGGATGGAGGAGGAAAAGAAGCATCAATCCCAGAATAGCTATAAAGAAAACCCAAGAAACAAGCTATGCTGGAAAGAGCCTCACTCATCTTAGAGAGTTGATATAAAAAAGTGATTGGATTCTGGGGGTACCATGGGCAAGACATCTCTTTTTGTTTCGTGTCAGATACCTCATTTGTGAAATGGGAATAATTTTAGTAGCTAATACACAGATTTTTCATAAAGATAAAATACATGTAAAGCATTTAGAAGACAATAAATGCTGAATACTTATCAGATATTATTGATAATACATGGATCAAGTGCAGTAAGCGTCAAAGTAGCTCCACAGCAGGAGGGGTGGGAGAGGAGACGATGGGGATTTTCACTTCTTCATCTCTGATTTCTCTCATCATTTTGATCATACCCCTTTTCATTAGTTCAGTTCCTTGTAGAAAGCATTTACACAGGGCCAGCTGTGTCAATCAGTGTGCAAGATTTTATAGAAGACTAAAAGGAAGAGCAAGGAATATGAGGCATCATTTCCACCTCCAGGGAGCTCTTTACCTGGAAAAAAAAAAAAAAGACACTTTATGCAGTATGTCCTTGTCTGTTATAGACATTTGGTATTGCACTAGCTCAGGCAAGGACAGAACAGGAGCAGGATGTACATTCTGCTCTAAGCAACAACCCAGGATGACATGAGGGCATTTCAGGTAAGAGGATATCAGGAGAAAAGTCAGAGGGGCTTGGCCTAGTGTGATAAGCTGGGGTGTGTGTATGAGGAGACCAATCTAGCTAGAAATGAAGGTTTCAACTCGAGGGGCTGCTGCAGTAATGTGAGTTGGGCAGAGGGTCAAGTGCAGAATGGCCTGCAGAGACCATACTCATCACTGAAGTACTGAAGTCTATCCACGCATTCATCAACCAGGGACAAACCATCTCCACCACAAGAAGTTCCCCAAACACAGAACAAAAGATTAATGCCCAGAACTACAGGGGCCCTCCAGGTCCAGCATGCTCTAGCACTATGACTAGTGACCAATATTGAATGGTCAGTGAAAGATCACCTCAATTGTTAGTGTACAGAGGATCTCTAGGGCCAGGCTGGGGAGACTGTGCTTTATTCTGGAAATCACAGAGACTCATTGGCAGTCTGCTGTCCTTAAAAATTCCCTTTGTCATTCAAAGACGCAGCAGGACAAAGCTTCCTCCTGCAGGGGAATGTGCCTCATCCAGACTCAGCAATAGGCATTTGCTCTTTTCTACTGGTTTCCTATATAAACTCAAAAGCCGTGCCATAGATGCCCACACAGAAGTCCCCTCCCACCAGACAACAGAGATGCTCAGCTACCTTCCCACAATCCCAAGTTCGCCACTGTGCTGGTTGAGCAGACACCTCTCCCATCTTTCAGGAAGGATATTTGTTGTCACTTTGGATCTGCTTCTGCCTTTTGCTCTCCTGTACAAATAGTTGGTTTGCCCTGCTAATTCTTTTTCAACAAATTCTGTTGTGTGTTTTTTGTCTCTACAACCTCAGGGCTGCCCATCTCCCTGACTGGTGTCCTACAAAAATCTTGATCACTTAGTACCTTCCCTGTGGTTGAAAGCCCTCTTAGCATCTGCCACTTTGATCTTGTCTTCTAACCTACCTCTGTAGGCAGAGAGAGTGTGTGTATGTTGGAGGGCAGTGGGCTCACAGGGAGGGAGCAGATGCTGGTTTGTGCTAAGCTGACACATCTGTTGATGTGGATGGCTCCAACGAAGTGCTGGTTCCCTAGAGAATGGCTTGGGCCAATTGGGAAAGCTTTGAGGACAAATTAGAAATTGATTTCTGATACTTTTAAATTCAAAGAAGGAAGTGCTCCTTGTTTTCTTTAAATAAGTCTGGGTAATTTTATCAACAAGGTTGATTATATTGGAATCTTTATTGATTCAGAAACATAATTATTTCAATTCAGAAATATATAAAATTACATTGGTTAAAACAATCTTTTTCCTATATTGCCTATACAGATTATAGGATTCTTTGTTCTCATCTCTGAAGATGGTTATTGAGCAAAATCTGAATCTCCCAGCTGCTTGATTTGCTTCTTTTTCAGACTCAAGACCCACAAATGGTGCTGGTTTTTTTTTTGTTTTGTTTTCTTTTTTCCTTCTCCAGCATTTCAGGACCAGGAAATTTGAAGAAGGCAGAGCTTTCTGGCAAATCCTTTGAAGATCCACTGAAAGGATGATCAGAAACTATCTTCTAGGTAAACAGAATCCAGGAAGATGAGCATGCATTACAAGTTCCTTTTTATTTATCAAGCCTGCAGCTTTCTGACTATACCATTTTCTCCTCACAGCCTCTGACTCTTTCCCAACCCAGTTTCAATCACCTGAATTCTGTTTGAACCTCTTACAAGCATTTTTAGCTATTCTTCCTTTATTGGCTCTCATTTTTTCTATATGCTAATCATATTACTCCAAACCACTTACAAACTCCTTGAGGTTATTCATACAAGTTCTGTCCCATCAAGGTACATAAAGAAGTGGTCCATAGGCCCCTCCACGACATTGGCATTTACACTAATGGGAAAGGGTCCTTGTTGAAGGGACTCAATCCAAGGAGATTGGTTCAATATGTTGAACTAACATGGCCAACGAATGAGATGACTGTTTGCTGCAATTATATTGTTACTGTCTTTGTATAAATGCACGACTAAAGGTGCGACCCCACATGTCTATTTTCTTGGAAAGTCAGCATTGATAATCTGAATAAGATGCCAAGGAGACATAACTGGGTGCCCCAGGGGAGAGACTGCCCAGGGCAGAAGAAGGGAGGCAGGACAGCATCCCGGTTAAGCACTCAAGCCCTCAGGTCAGGCTGCCGGCATTTGAATCTGGATTCTGCCATGGATTTTCTGCATGAAATTGGCAACGTCCTCTCATGCTGTGCTGTGCTAAGTCGGTCATGTTCGACTCTGCGATCTGATGGACTGCAGCCCAACAAGCTCCTCTGTCCATGGGATTCTCCAGGCAAGAATACTGGAGTGGGTTGCCATGTGCTTCTCCAAATGTTCTTATACATACCTTCATTTCATTGTAAGTAATCAAAAAATGATGCTAAGAACAGAGAATCCAAAAGATAGAAATTATTGCTTAAAGATTCCCCCTGCTACCTTGCAGAAAGTAGCTGAGTCCCACACTCACAATTTCTGCTAGCATGCAAACACTGGTCTTCCTGTTACTCTTGTAAAACCACTTCAGATCTCTATGAACAAGCTTCACAAAGATCTGTTTCACTGTGTCGATATATCTTGGGTATTACTATGCATATGATTTTAAAAGAATCCCTCTTTTTAGAGGTGTGGTGATACAGGAAAACGGCTGTAGACTGGGATCGGGAGTAGACTGCCTCTGGAGCTCTGAGTACCCATTCTGGGCAGCTGCAGTTCTCTGAGATCCAATTGCCTTCACCTGTTTAACCATCACCATAATTAAAATAACAAATCTGGTGTCACCCCCTAAAGTTATTTTCTCCCTTCTTGTAATCTATTTCTCCCTCTTCTCTCATCTCCCAGGCAACCACAAATGTTTCATATGACTATTTGTATATTATCTTGCATTTCTAGGATTTTATATAAATGAAATCATACATTTTAGTCTTCTTTTAATCTGGCTTCTTTCATTCGGCATAATTATTTTGAGATTCATCTGTGTTATGTGTACAACAAGTTATTGGTTTTTACTGCTGAATAGTATTTTGTTGTGTGGATGTACTACATTTGTTTAATCAGTTATCTGTGGATAGATATTTGGGTTGCTTTCAGTGTTTTTTGTTGTTGTTATTTCAAATAAAACTTTTATGAACATTTGTATATAAGTCTATGTATGTTTCCATTTCTCTTGGGTAAATACACAGAGGTAGAATGGCTGGGTCATATGGTGGGTGTACATTTAACTTTTTAAGAAACTGACAAACTATTTTATTCCCACACACAGTACGTGACAATTTCAGTTCCTCCACATCCTGTGCAAAACTGGCATGGTCAGCCTTTGAATTGTAGCCCTTCTAATGTGTTTCTCTGATGGCTTAGATGGTAAAGAATCTGACTGCAATGTGGGAGACCTGGGTTTGATCCCTGGGTCAGGAAGATCCCCTGGAGAAGGGAATGGCAACCCACTCCAGTATTCCTGCTTGGAGAATCCCATGGATGGATGAGCCTGAAGCACTACAGTCCACAGGATCTCAAAGAGTTGGACATGACTGAGAGACTAACACTTTCAGTGGGTATCTAGTGGTATTTCATTGTGGTTTTAATTTACATTTCCCAGATGACTAATGATGTTGGGCATCTTTTTCTGTGCGTGTTGGCTATTTTGGTGTCTTCAGTGAAGTGAATGTTCACATTTTTGCCCTTTTTCTTATTGGTTTGTAAAAGTTCTTTATCTAATCTGGATTCAAGTGCTTTGTAACATGTGTTGTGAAGGGGCTTGCCTGGTGGCTCAGTGGTCAAGAATCTGCCTGCCAATGCAGGAGACACCAGTTCGATCCCCTGATCTGGGAAGATCCCCCTTGCCACCAAGCAACTAAGCCCGTGCACTACAACTATTGAGTCTGTGCCCCACAACAGGAGAAGCCACCACAGTGAGAAACCTGTGCACCCCAACTAGAGGGTAGCCCCTGCTTGTCTCAGCTAGAGAAAAGCCCATGCCACAACGAGGACCCAGCATAGCCAAAAAAAAAAAGGTGCTGTGAGCGTTTCTCCCAGTAAGTGGCTTACCTTTTTATTTTCTTAATGATGGCTTTCAAAAAGCAGAGAGTTTTGATTTTGATGTAGTCTGATTTGTCATTTTTTTTATAGGTCATAATTTTTGTCTTCTAAGAATCATTTGTGTAACCCAAGATCACAAATATATGTTACATTTTCTTTTACAAGTTTTGTACTTTGGGGCTTTATACTTAGGTCTGCAATCCATTTTGAATTAATTATTTTGTATGATGTAAAGGAAAGATCAATGCTTATTACTTTATACCACATAGCCATCTGGACTTTCCTTTCCCAGTTGAATTTCCTCAACATCTTTGTCATAAATCAATTGATCAAATATGTGTGGTATATTTCTGGACTACCTGTTCTGTTTGTTTGATCTCTATGTCTATCTTTCTACCAGTATCAGACTGTTTCATTTGATGAAGCTTGATTACTGAAATCAGGCAAGATAAATCCTCCAATGTTGTTTTTTTTTTAAATTATTTTGGTTATTCTAGGTATTTTGCATTTCCATGTAAATTTTGAGTTCATATGAATTTATATAGAATTTCCATATATATTTTAACTTGCGAACTTCTACAAAAATGCCTACAGGAATTTTGATTGAGATTACATTGAATATGGAGAAGAACTGTCATGTAATGATATTGAATCTTCCAATCCACAGAATAAAATAATATACTTTTCCATTCATTTAGGTCTCTATTTCTCTTAGCAGTTTTTCAGGTTCAGTATCAAGGTTTTGGACTTCTTTGTTATGCGTTCTTACATATTCCATATTTGGGGGGTAACACCCTAAATGTGTTTTTTTAAATCTTTCTTTCTGCATAGTTGCCGTGCTTGGGCTTAGTCACTGAGTCATGGCTTTGCACCCCACGGCCTGTAGCCTGCCAGGCTCCTCGTCCAGATAAGAATACTTGAGTGGTTGCCGTTTCCTTCTCCAGGGGATCTTTGCCACTGTGCCACCTGGGAAGCCCCACGTAGTTGCTGTAGGTATATAAGAATAAACTTTCTTTTTGTACATTAACCTTATACCATTGCTAAATTCATTCATTAATTTTAGTACTCATTTTTGTAGCTTCCCTGGTATTTTCTACATGAACAATCATATCATCTGCAAATAAGGAGTTCTACTTCTTTCCAATCTTTCCAGTATTGATTGTATTTTCTTGCCTTAGTATAACTACCTCCAGAAAAATTTGAAAAGAGGTGGTGAAGGTGGGCATTCTTGTCCCGTCCCTAGCTTAGGAGGTAAAACATCCAGTATCTCACCACTAAGTATGATGTTAACTGTTTCTTTGTTTGCTTTTAGATATAGACACTCAGGCTGAAAAATCTCTCTTACAGTCCTACTTTGATGAGAGATTTTTTAAAAAATTATGAATGAGTGTTTAATTTTGTCAAATTCTTTTTCACATCTAATAATTAATATTGTATTTTTCTTCTTTAATTTCATTAACATGATAGATCATGTGGATTGACCACATAGTAAACTAAACTTGCATTCTTGGGATAAGCCCTACTTGGTTATGACACATTTTCTTTTCTATAGATTGTTGGACTCAACCCCATTATTTTGTTAAGGGTTTTTGCATCTATATTCATAAGAGGTACTGGTCTACAATTTTCTTTTCTTTGCTACATCTTTGTTAGAGTTTGAAATTGAAGGTACACTAACTTCAGAAGATGAGTTAAGCATTGATCCTTCTTTCTCTATTTTTTGAAATACTTGTGTAATATTAGTGTTACTTTTTTCTTCATTGTTTTATATAATTCACCAGGGAATCTGTGCACATTAATTTTTTATTGCTGCTGTAGCAAATGACCACAAACTTAGTGGCTTAAAATAATACAAATCTTACCCTTATGCCTTTCTTACTCACATTTAAGGACCCAATGACTACATTGGGCCCATCTGGCTATTCTAGGATACTCTTTCTACCTTAAGGTCAGCTGATTAGAAACGCTAATCTCTTCTGCTATAAAGTAGACAAATTCCAGAGATTAGGATGTAGACATGTTTGGAAAGCCACTGTTCTGCCTAACATACTGTTTCAGGCTGGTGTGTGTGTGTGTGTGTGTGTGTGTGTGTGTGTGTGTGTGTGTGTGTGTGATTGGTTTAATGTGGTTTTCAATTTTTTAAATAGACATAGCATTATTCAGTTTTTCTGTTTCTTTTGTCAATTGTGGAGAGTTGTATTTTTCAAAAAGTTCTCTGTTTCAACTAAATAAATTTATTGATTTAAATTTGTTTATAGTTTTCTTGTTATTCTTTTCATGTATGTAGGATCTATGGTGATCAATCTTTTTCATTACTAAATTGGTGAATGTGTTCTCTCTTTTTTGCTTGATCTACGAATAGTTTGTCCATTGTCTTGAACTTGTCAAAGAACGAGCTTTTTCCCATGTTGATTTTCTTTACTTTCGGCTTGCATTTTATTTCATTAATTTTTGCTCCAACTTTTTTTTTCTTCCTTCTACTAACTTAAGTTTACTTCTTAAGTTGAAACTCTATGGATGATGTTGAGTCTTTCTTTCCAAAAATACTTTACTACATGTGACAAATGTTTATGTGTTTCTGTTGTTTTTCAAAAAGATCATTGTATCCATTGGATGCTATGGGTCTTCTGTCTCCTTAAGTAGTTTGTAGAAACTGGAATCTGAAACAAAGATACTGCTGCACCCCAGAGTGATTTTACAATGGGAGTACTCTAACTAGAAAAAAGAATGCTAGTCCTAGACCAGACATTTTAGAACAGTGGTTATTGTTTCCTTGCCCCCAATTCTATAATTGTTTCAAGTATGTTCCAGTTCTTGAACCTTAGAGTCCAAGTTGGTTGGAAATCGCATCCTGAATACTCTGTTACCCTCTTCTAGCTGGGGAGAACTGTAAGAATCATCTTTTACCAGTGTGTCCTGGAGGCCCAGGTCTCCAGCTCAGCTGGGACTGACTTTGTTTTTAGTGGTACCTATTTAGACTAGTTCCCTGTGCTAAATAAGATGCACATGAGTTCCTAGAGTAGTCTTGTACTAGGGGATAATGATGCAGAGTAGAATCCATAGAGGGTAGAACTTGCTGAGTAGGTAAGGTATAAAGAAGAAGACAAGTTTGGCCAGAAGTTAGCTTCTGGGTTTCACCACAGTCTGCACAGTGAGGAGATAAGAGAACAAGTCCTTTCTTCTCTCTGAGTCTGTCCTGCCAAGAGCATGGGCGGTGTGGCCTGCAGAGCAGAGCATGGATATGAAAGCCTTTTATGGGTTATAACGTGCTGGGGTGACTGCTGTCTTGCATTGCTCTCTGGTTTAAGCACCCCACCTCTTGGTTCCTATTTCTCTAGCAGCTCTTCCTTTTTCCTTACCTTCAGGTCCAGCTTCACAAGTATGTGATCCTTCCAGTTGCACAGGACCCCGCACTCAGTATGGTTTGCATGCAGTTTAACGCTTTGCTGTCGCTGCCTGGAAATTCTTAATCATTTTTATCAATGGGGCCCCATGGTTTCATTTTGTACAGAGCCACCCGAATTCTGTAGCTCATCCTGTTTATCTGGAAAGTCCATTGAAGACAAAGTAGTGGCTTGGTGAGTAAAGGAGGTGTAGCGAGACTCCAGAGGCAAAGCTCCTCAGTGGTCGTAGACACAGCCAGGTGCAATTTGGGGTGGTGTGTCACGTTTCTCTGTCTCACTGAAACAACTCCCAGCAGCTCCTCCCCCGCCCCTGCACCTCCTTGTAAGGAGAAATTTTGGAAGGCTAAGTCATGTTTTCCCAGATATTCCTCACCATACACCTGCCCCAACAGCTCCCCCAGCACTCATTCACATCCGGCAACCCAAGAATCAGCAGCATCCATATGGTGCATCCTCTATAAATGAAAGCTCTTTTAATTAGTGATGGGGCACCTCAAATAATTTCAGCAGATGCTTCTGTTTCATGCAAACAGGCACATGTCTTT
Source organism: Bos indicus x Bos taurus (assembly GCF_003369695.1). Classification (NCBI taxonomy): domain Eukaryota; kingdom Metazoa; phylum Chordata; class Mammalia; order Artiodactyla; family Bovidae; genus Bos; species Bos indicus x Bos taurus. The sequence goes on from NC_040076.1 coordinate 133,412,179, forward strand.
GCAATTGGGCAATATTGTTCTAATTATATCATAGCCTGCAGCCCAACTGGGTATGTCTCTCAGACAGCCTTTCTGAGGGAGAGTACGTGGGTGGGGGGAGATCTATTTTGTTCACTCACCCACACACACACACTATGATATCTCCTTTCAATATTTAATGTTTGTTAATTGTAGTTTTGTTTTGTTTTTCACTATTTTGCTTTCCAAGTGCTTTCTACAGTCAGGAAGGGAGGGACAGAAAGGACATAGTTATTTGGCACTAGAGCAGGTGAGGGGAGGAGGCTTGGGGATTTTCCTTCTTTTTATAATTTTCTTAAAAAGCACAAGTCTGCTTCAAGGAGCTTACAGAGCATACTATGTGATGCAAAGATTCCTTTCACTCTCCCTGACGTCCTGGGATTCTTATGACAGAGATGGGAGGACTGTTTGCTATAATTAAATCCCCCCTTAGAGGGATGGGAGAGCATGTGGTCTCTGAACAGACTGGGTTTGTGTCTGGAGGCATCAGCATGGTCTGTCTAGTTCTTGGCATGCAGTGCAAGAGGGACCTATAGTCTTATTGTGCTTGGGAAGGTGTACTGTCTGGCTCCATGAGATGGTGGTTGCACTTGTTCACTTAAAATTTCCAGCTCACCATCTACCTTCTGAGCATACAGTAGGACCACCATGCTTCTTTGAGGGCTTCTACCTGGGGCTATATATCCTTCAATACATCCTTCTATGTGGGGCTGTGTAACTGGCTTTAGCCAATTCAGTATGAGTGGGTATGAACTGTGTTCCTTACAAGTAGAACACTTCAAGAGCCAGACATCCTCAGTGGTTACAGAAGCGCGTATCAAGATAAAGCCTCTGTTATCCTGGTTCCCCAAGTCTAATCTCAGCAGAACCCTCCTATGGGCCTGGGACACTTGTGTTGTATTACATCACTGAGATTTTGAAATTTTTGTTGGTGGATCAAAACCTGGTTTATCCTAACTAATACAATAGTGACTAAAGATAGCCCAGTTTCACTCTCTGGGGAGTTCCCAAGGGGCCACTCACCTGAGGAAAAGAAGGGCTCCTGGAGGAACGAAATGGAGATTGGCAGTACAAAAACAAGTGAGGGGATTTACTGATGTACACCCATCTTAGAAACACTTCTCTCTTTTGCTGGTACCTAGGAATAGCCAACCATGACGCTCCCAGACTATTCTGGGCGACAAAGAACAGCTAGACTCTGGGGGTACAGATATGATGACTCATTTCATGTTGAGGAGCAGGCTAAATAAAGTGTGGTTAAAGCTTCCCCAGGAAAACCCAGGATCTCCAGGCAGACCTGACAGCCTGTCTTCCCAGGTCCTATCCTTCACGCTTTGACCCAGCCCTCAAGACAGGCTGTGGCACCTCCAAGGACAGCTGGAGAATGCACCAGATGTCCCCTCCTGGTCGAGGTGTCCTGAGGATGGCCTAGCTTGTTTCCCCTCCCTCTTGGTTGTATAAGTACAGGATTTCTTGGAGAAGTGTCTATGATCTGGCAGACTCGCTTTCTTGGTCATCCTCAGATGACCTCATGGGCCCAAGGCTAGTTCAAGGTTAAAACTTCCTACTCCTGCCATACCTCACCTGATGTTGCTCTGGGAACCACCATTAATGAAGCCTTTACTTATAGGAAACGTAATCTGGGCCTCAAAGAACAGATGAACTAGAGACTCTTGTGAACATTTCTCCATCTGTAAGACGGGGAGCCTTGTGAGTATTTGTAATACTACCTGAGTCCAGGTGGTGCTAGTGATAAATAATCTGCCTGCCAATGAAGGAGATGCAAGAGATGTGGGTTCAATCCCTGGGTTGGGAAGATCCTCTGAAGAAGGAAATGGCAACCCACCCCACTATTCTTGCCTGAAAAATTCCATGGACAGAGGAGCCTGGTAGGCTACAGTCTATAGGGCCACAAAGTGTCAAACACAACTGTGCACAGCATATATGAGAGTGCCTCATATTTTTAACCACAGCTGGATACAAACAAAAATGGAAAAAAAAAAGTAAACTTTTTTCAAACTTCTTCAGCCACGCACTTCAATCTTCTTAATTACCAAGACTGTAAAAGTAATGCAGTCAAAGTTAGATAAAAGCAAGGAGACACGTTAACTTTTCCTTTCAGTGGCACACAATGTATTTTAAATGGTGTCTCTGTGTAAATAGGCTGGGTCTCACCCCTCCCAGAGGACTTCATGTTCTGTCCTCATGGCAGAATGTTGAGAGAACAGGTCTTCTGCAGTATGGGCATCACCCATTAGCATCTGATCTTTTATTTCTTCCAGTCTGAATTTGATGTACCGAGAACTGTTGTAAAAAAGGATCCCAGAAACCTCCTTCAGTCTTGCTCAGAGATAGAGGCTGGATGAGATGACTTCTCAAGGGATCTTACAGCCTGAATGAATAACACATGTGTCTGTTCAGTTGCTAAGTCGTGTCTGACTCTTTGTGGCCTCATGGATAGTAGCCTTCCAGGCTCCTCTGTCCATGGAATTTTCCACACAAGAATACTGGATGGGTGGCCATTTCCTTCTCCAGGGAATCTTCCCGACCCAGGGATCAAACCCATGTCTCTTGCATCTCTTACATTGGCAGGCAGATTCTTTACCACTAGTGCCACCTGGGAAGCCCAAATAATGTATAATTAGGATAAAAAATGAGAAACTATTGGAATTTTCACGTTCATGCTTTCCTCTCTCCTACCTGAGGTAGAGCTCAAAGATTTGTTGGACAATAACCCAACTCATCAAAAATTTTTGGTGTCTTAATAGGCTGGATACACAAAAATGCTAGAGGTTTCAGGACAGCATCACCAGGAAGTTTATTTTGCACTCAGTCTCTCACCATCTGTTAGGGGAAGCAGAAGACAAATACATTTCAAAACTGTGATTTGGGCTGAGTTAGACGTGTCCAGCTAATGTGAGAGTGCAGACGGGCAAACAGTTCTGACCCTTTGGATGAATGGACCTCAATCTGAATATTTGAAAGAAGTGGAAATTAAGTGACAAGGCAATGATGGAGCAGCATCCCTGATACTGAAAAAGCTTTTCCCTGCCAGGTGGGGCCCTGGCATGGAAGTGGCAGGAGGGGATGCTGGAGAGGGCCAGCAGTGAAGTACCAATGATGACTATGCCAGCGAGGGCGGGCGATTTCCCCTGAAGCAGTGGGAGGCTGGGGAAAGATTTTAAGCAGGGAGGAGGCACGGTCAGATGAGAGATACCTCTCTCTAGCTCTGGATGGAGAATGGCTGCAGGACAGCGGCACTGGAGGAGGCAGTTCTGTAGGAAGCTCTTGTACTGGACCAGGGGAGAGGGGGCCAGGCCTGAGGGTGGGGAGAGGCAGGGAATCAGGACAGAATCTGAGGATACATGATGAAGGATGGGCACATTCTTTTGCCTTTACCCTTTCTCAGGGAAGAAGCATGCCCGAGTAGTAAGCCTGCCTGTGTTGAGCTGGATGTATTTGCAGTTTAGTTCAGTAACATCTACACTGGTGGACTTTCAAGGCCCTCAGCCCAGTGGGTTACCCTCAGCTGAGAAGTGCCTCCCTCTGCCCAGCCCATGTGGCTCTCCCCAGTGCCTTGCAAAGGTGTCTCCCAGCCACAGTTGCTGCGCTGCTCTTACACGCTGGGCTTCAGCCTTGCATCACAGCTGCCACTCTGCAGTTCAGAGGATCACCCCTCCTAGCTCCAGGATGCCTGGTCAGCTGCCCAGAGGAAGCAGTGAAAGGTGGTGCCAAACAAATCAGTCTAAACTTCCAGATGGAAAATGGGTTCCCATGCTCATGGTCCATAACTCCCCCTTGCCCTGAGGCCTGCTCTTCACTGCAGGGAAATGGAAAGCTCAGCCTCTCTCACAGTGTCATTTGGTACAGTGATTCTAAACTCTTTTTGTTTAGTTGCTAAGTCATGTCCAACTCTTTGGTGATGCCATGGACAGTAGCGCCCCAGGCTCCTCTGTCCACGGGATTATTTCCCAGCAAGAATACTGGAGTGTGTGCCCATTTCCCTCTCCAGGGAATCTTCCTAACCCAGGGATCAAACTCATATCTCCTGCATTGGCAAGTAGATTCTTTACTCCTGAGTACCAGGGAAGCCCACAAAACATCACAAATCATTGGGTGGGATTTGAACCTGGGCCTCCCATGGGCAGGGAAGAATTCTACCACTGAACCAATGGTAGAATCAATGCTGTGGTGCATTGATATCTTCTTGGGTCTGTTAAAACACAGATGGCTGGGTCCCACCTCCAGAGAGAGACTCTGATCCAGTAGGCCTGGGGTGGGGCCTGATAATCTGCATTTCCAACAACTTCCCAAGTCATGCTGATGCTGCTGGTGGGGGACCAGACTTCGAGAACCATATTTTCCACTTCACATCTTCTGAGAGCAGTTTTTAGTCATGCCATCTGGGGTGCTCAGCCCTTTAAAATAGAGAAAGCAGAAGAACTGCCCTATTTCAGCTGGTGAATGTGGGATCCAGGTGGACATTCACCCATGTGCTCCTGGCTGGTGGCTCTGGGCAGGCTCTGAGGAAAGCAGGCCTGGCTGGGAGAGGCTGGGAAATCAGTGCACAGTCAAGGGAGACGTGAGCTCTTGGATCTCTGGGGCTGTCTTGGAGAGCTGCAGAGCCGCTCTGCCTTTTCCTGCTTCTCTATCCCCTATTCAGTCTCCTCTCTCCTGATATGTGGGGAAATCAATGCCTGCAAGGTATTAGAAAAGCCATCGAATTGCCCTTACCTGCCACCAGGTGACACCTGATATTGATTGAGCTTATGAAAGTGATTCACAGGTTTGCTGAAGCCTGGAAAAGATCAAATGTTATGAGCTTCATGATCTCATCTTCCTTCTCTGCTCTCAGCTAACACTAGAGGAGGTAATTGGGAAATAATAGACTGAAGAAGCTTTTTTGGTGTGCTCACAAGGAGAACAAAATACAGGAGAATCGTTTCACTGGGAGAGAAGGGATTCTAGTATCATTTGTTTTTATTTAGGGCAGTTTTCTATTTAAGTGCAACATCGTCTGGATTTGACCATTATGGAAAAATATTGTTAATGGAGCCAGTAAATCAATGAAAAAATTACCATGAATGGAAGCTTTCTATGAATATGCCAACTGTTGTGTACCAGCCAGGTTGCTTAGAGGTGGGAAGGCTGGTGTCTGCCATGGGTCTGTGCTAGGGCTGCCCAGCCACATGGAGGGCATACCCACTTTTTGGTAGAAGTACTGGTAGTAAGACAAATATGTACCAACTTGTAACTTGCAGAAAATTTCTACATCTCTGTGTCCTTATTTATAATAATAAGTTATAAATGTATTTAGTAGCGTTGCTTTGCAAACTGAAATAACACAAAGCAGCCAGCACTTGGCAGCAAAGGTTGGGTGTTGCTGTCATATTTTTAGGGTTTTAAAAGTAGTAGCACCTGACATAGCAGGGTGCCTATTTACTGGATGGCATGGCACCATAGTGATCTGCAGTCTCTGTACTGTTTTTTCTTCTTGGGCACACCGGAAGCTCACAGCCACACCTTCCTCTGCAGTTCGTTTAGAACCACATGGCAGAACTGTGACCAGTGGGATGAGGGTAGAAGCGATGTTATGAGCTGGCTCCTGGCTTGCACTTACAAAAATTTTACAAAAATTTCCCAACCTTTCTTTCCTTGCTGCACTGACCTTGAGATCACATATTCTGTGTGCTTTGGCTACAAGATGGACTAGGGCTACCAGACCTGCATTACAATTTATCTGAGGAATAAATAAACCTTTTCATGTTAAGACCCTGAGACTTTGGAGTTTGTTATTGAAGCATTATGTATGCTATACTGACAAACACAAATGCATACTATGCGTTAAGCAGTAAACTAGACACATGAGTAAGTAATATGGCCTCATTTAATCCTCATGAAAACACTGCAAGGCTGCTATTCCCCCTCACCTCTTGGCTTACTGCCTCAATCCTCCCCAGCAAACATGATTTGTGTTGGTACCTAGTATACTACAGCAAGTTGCTGTAGTTGAGAAAGAAAAAGTTTTAAAACTGTTGTCTTCTCTCAAATTTCTTTCTTTTTTATTAGTAGAGGACATGTCTGCCTTCATTTAACCATTATGAAGTTTCGTGTTCTTAATCATGCAACTTCTGTAACAGAATCTCTGTTGATAGTTCGTGATTGGTGTATCTTATTTCTAGATCGCTCCTTTATCATTTTGTGTAATTATTCTTTGTTTCCTATTATGTTGCCATATATAATGTTTTGAGTGAAATAACTTGCACCATTAGCTTTCTTTTGTTTATAATTTGATTAAATGCTGTTATTGGATATTTCAGTTTGAAAATTTAGTTAAATGCTGTTATTTGTTAGGTGCCACTATTATGCTAACTAACAATAAAATAGTATTCCCAGTTACTTTCTATGGTTTTCTATATGGCTTGCATAATCTGCTTCTGAGTTCCAAATACAATTTATAGCTTCTAAGCACAAACACATTTTCCTTCCTTGCATTTCCTAGTATTACTCCATGGCTGTGCGTGCTTGATGACAGGTGCACTTTGAAAGACGGCTGACAGAAGGGAGTCCTTACATGGTGCTCTTTGGCTTGGAACCTGGGCAAGTGGAAAGGTGACCTCTGAGAAGCGTGCACTGTTGGCTCCCCTTGTCATGACCAGGAAGCCAATGCTATGCTGGTATTTGCATCATAAACTGCCTGGTTCTTGAAAGAGGTACCCTTTACTGTAGAGTTGTACAGTAGAGGAGAAGCACCGTCGCTCTCTGTGCCCAGCAATGATCCTTTGATCTTTAAGCTAATTTTCAGATGATGCCATTATTAATTGTCCTAATACCTTTCAGAGGAAATCTGAGAAAATGCCTTCTTGTAACTAAACAAAAATCTTTGGAACATGATAATAATATATTACTTAATATTTACCTCATGTCTGGTTTAACCCCACTATGTGTGTGCTTAGTCACTCAGTCTTGTACGACTCTTTGTGACCCCATCGACCATAGCCCCCCAGGCTCCTCTGTCCACGGGGATTCTCGAGGTAAGAATACTGGAGTGGGTTGCCACACCCTCCTCCAGGGGATCTTCCCACCCCAGGGATCAAACCCAGGTCTCCTGCATTGCAGTCGGATTCTTTACCATCTGAGTCACCAGGGAAGCCCTTATTTCCACTACATAGATAATATAATCAAAAAAAAAATAGTATACATCATGTACTATGTACATGAATTCCAGCTCCATGGGAATAGAAAATGGCTTGAAATACTTGATTTTGTTCATGCATGAGTGAGTGTGTCCATAGTCCCCCTATCTTGCATTTCCCTATTATATGTGTTTATTTGTTCATTGTTTATCATCTAAACACCCTCATCACAAGAACATATACTTCAATACCCACAACTGAGGTTTTCATAGATTCATACGCAATTTAGGTAATACAAAGAGATCTCTTGTATGCCCAGTTTCCTCTTGCATTTTACAGAACTATAGGCTCGTATCACACTCAAAATACTGACACTGATGCAATCCACCAATTTTATTCAGATTTCCCTGGTTTTACTTGTATGTATGTGTGTGCATATATGTAAAATACATTGAATACAATTTTATCATTTTTGCATTGGCTTGTGTACCTACCACCACAATAGGGATACTAAATGGTTTCAATGCCATAGGGACTCCTATTATAACTACCCGTTTCCCATCTATACTCCTCCCTCTACAACCTGTAATCTATCCTCCATTTTTAAGCTTTTGTTATTTCAAAAATGTTATGTAAATGGAGGCATACAGTATATAACCATAAGTATGAGATGGGCTTTTTCCTTAAAGTGACACTTGCAGAACAGAATTATCCATGTTAAAGTGCATGATCCAGGTGTACTTAGTACTGTCATAGTGTGCAACCATCACTTCTACCAGATTCAAAACACTTCCATTCTTCTAAAAGGCAGCCTAAACTTATTAGTCTTATTAAGCAGTGCTAGGGAAATTAACTGTAAGTAGTCTTGTTCAGGCTTTGGAGACAAGAAAACAGAGCAGGCCTCTGACCCTGCTTCTGATCTGCCTGGACACTGCCCTGACTACGTGCCTGCTCACGAGGGCACAAGTAAGATGAGTGGCGATACAGATGAGATAGGAAACTAGTCTTAGAATTCTTGAGTCCCTGGTCTTGGAATTCTTGAGCTCCCAGAGGAGGTCTGGCTAACCACACCTGGGCTTAACAAAATCCTATGGCTCTCAAGACAAAACAAACAGCATTGTAAAAGAGATTAATGTGAAAGCAGAGCTGCAATGGCAACCCACTCCAGTACTCTTGCCTGGAAAATCCCATGGATGGAGAAGCCTGGTAGGCTGCAGTCCATGGGGTCGCTAAGAGTCGGGCACGACTGAGTGACTTCACTTTCACTTTTCATTTTCATGCATTGGAGAAGGAAATGGCAACCCACTCCAGTGTTCTTGCCTGGAGAATCCCAGGGACAGGGGAGCCTGGTGGGCTGCCGTCTATGGGGTCACACAGAGTCGGACACAACTGAAGCAACTTAGCAGCAGCAGCAGCAGCAGAGCTTCAGTCTGCTTACAGACTGATGATGATATCAGCTAGTGGGCTGGGATTATAAGTGGGAACCCCTGAAACTTCAATTTAGAAGTCTCACTGAAGGGATGGATGCAGTACCTGGGACCTTTTCCCAATTGGGACTTTAGATTGCTGTTACATGAGAATTCTCAGTGGTGTTTGAGTCTGGATGCTGGTTGACCCCAATCAGGTGATACAAGAAGGCTGACCTCCAAAGAATTGATGCTTTCAAATTTTGGTGCTGGAGAAGACTCTTGAGAATCCCTTGAACTACAAAGAAATCAAAGCAGTCAATCCTAAAGGAAATCAACCCTGAACATTCATTGGGATGATGAAGCTGAAGTTCTAATACTTTGGCCACCTGATGCAAACAGTTGATTCACTGGAAAAGACCCTAATTCTGGGAAAGATTAAAGGCAAAAGAAGAAGAGGGAGGCAGAGGATGAGATAGTTGGATGGCATCACCAATTCAATGGACGTGAACTTGGACAAATTCTAGGAGATAGTGAAGTTCAGAGAAGCCTGGCATGCTGCCGTACGTGGGGTCACAAAGAGTTGAACACAACTTTGTGACCGAATAACAACAACAATGACTAATGATGTTGAGCATCCTTTCATGTACTTAAGTAAGTAAGTAATTAAAGTCGCTCACTCGTATCCGACTCTTTGCGACTCCATGGACTATGGCCCGCCAGACTCCTCTGTCCATGGGATTTTCTAGGCAAGAGTACTGGAGTGGGTTGCCATTTCCTTCTCCGGGGATCTTCCCAACCCAGGGACCGAACCCAGGTCTCCAGCATTGCAGGCAGACACTTTACCATCTGAGCCACCAGGGAAGCATGTACTTCATGTACTTGTTGGTCAGCAAAGCGGTTAGTACTGTTTTGGAGTGATAAGATGTCTAATTCAAGTCATTTGTGCATTTCCTAACTGAGTTGTGTCTTTGTTGTTGAGTTCTTTATATCTATTACATACTACATAGTTTTTAGATATATAATTTGAAAATAGGTTCTTCCATTTTTAGTTTGTCTTTTTCACTTTCTTGACATGGTCTTTTGAAGCATAAAATTTTAAATTTTGATGACATATTTATCGTTCTTTTGTTACTTGTTCTTTCGGTATCATATCTAATAAACCATTGCCAAATCCAGGGTTATAAAGGTGTATCCCTAAAGGTGACTACATTCCTTGGCTGACACCTTCCTACACATTCAAAGCCAGCAGTGTAGCAACTTCTCTCCTCTCTGGCCTCTACTTCTACCCTTACATCTTCTGTCTCTGACTGTGATCACCCTCCCTCTTTACAATGAGAATCCTTGTGATTATATTGGGTTTACCTAGATAATACAAGTTAATCTCTCCATCTCAAGAACCTTAACTTAGTCACATTTAGAGAGTCTCTTTAACTATATAAAGTGACAATTCAAGGGTTCTGGGGATTAAGAGCATCAATGGGAGTCATGATTTGGTGTACCACAACTGGTACCCACATTTTACCATTTCCACTGAAATGTGGAAACTTCACTACCATTTAGATCATGTTACCTATCCACTTTTAAATATCATTGTGTTGGGCATGAGATGCTGTTATTAATATAATTATTATTTCAAACATCAATTATAGTTAATAAAACTCATGAGGAAAATATTTATTAGCTGTAACCATGTTTCTTCTCCTTTCATTGTTCTCCTTTCCTGAGACTACAACATTCCTTCTTGTTTACTTTCCCTTTGAAGAGATTTCTTTAGCCAAATCTTTAAGGACGTTTGCTAATGATAAACTTTAAAAATTTTCCTTTGTCTGATAATGATTTTATTTCCCCTTCATTTCTGAATGGATAGTTTCAACAGATGTTGCATTTGCAGTTTGCAATTCTTTTTCTTCAGTACTTCAGAAGTATTGTGCCACTTCTTTCTAACTTCCATGATTTCAAATGAAAAATTTGCTGTCATTCAAATGAGTGTTCTCTAATGGGTAATGTGTTCTTTTCCCTCTGACTGTTTCCAAGGTATTTTTTCTTCATTTTTACTTAAAAAATTTTAATTATGATGTGTCTTGGCATGGATTTATCCTTTTTGAGGTTTACTTAGCATCTTGTTTCTGTAAATTTGTGTCTTTCACCAAATTTGGAAAGTTTTCAGCCATGATTTTGTCAAAGACTTTTTCAGCCCCTCTCTCCTCTTCACCTAGGTGGTGGTCACTCTGTTTAGGTTTAATATGCTGGTTTGGGCTTCCTTTTGTGGGCTGTGGTTCAAAAGGCAGACTTATCAATCAAATGCTTTATAGTGCTATTTTGGTCTGCAGAGAGTATCTAGTGCCGCTGGGGTTATCACTGGTCCTTGCTGTTGATGCCTTTAGGGGGCAGAAGGAGAGTCCCCAGGTGGGATTACCAGGTTGCTGTAAGTGGGGGGCAGGGAGATGGGGATATGATGGGATTCCTTTTATCAGTGCCCACTCACCCTTCACTTCCTCACCCACTTCCCATTCCTGGGTGTCTATGAGTAGGAGAGGAAAGTTTTGGACTCATGGGGACAAAGATTCTTCCTAGATCAATCTGCTGACTCTTATATCTCTTTGTAGAAAAGAGGAATCTCAGGCCTGGGAAGAAAGAGAATGCCTCCCCTGGCCCCTTGCCAGTTGCGTTGGGCTTCACTTATGTTGTCAGAGGGGATCTTGTTGGATCAGGGGGAAGAATGAACCTACCTGGGTTGCCTTCTACAGTGAAGTTAGGGGGCTGGGAAATGCCTGGTCTGGGCAGCCTTCCTATGTTGGGTGTGGGCAAGCAAGATGCCCTGCCTCTGTATTGTTACTCAAGTCTTAAAGTCCCAAAACAATTCATCTTTTTTCTGTTACCACTTTTCAGAGTTCTTCTCTGGTTGTTTCTTGCTCCATTTCCAGGGTTACACTTAGCATGGAGGAGACAGGGAAAACAGACTTACACCATCATGTCTGGGTGGAACTTCACCATTTAAAAAATTTTATTTTTAATAAGTTTTATTGGAGTTTACTGCTACTGCTAAGTCACTTCAGTCGTGTTCGACTCTGTGCGACCCCATAGACGGCAGCCCACCAGGCTGCCCCGTCCCTGGGACTCTCTAGGCAAGAACACTGGAGTGGGTTGCCATTTCCTTCTCCAATGCATGAAAGTGAAAAGTGAAAGGGAAGTCGCTCAGTCATGTCCGACTCTTAGCGATCCCATGGGCTGCAGCCTACCAGGCTCCTCCATCCATGGGATTTTCCAGGCAAGAGTACTGGAGTGGGGTGCCATTGCCTTCTCCGTTATTGGAGTTTAGTTGCTTTTAAATGTTATATCAGTACGGCAAATTAATCAGCTATACATATACATATACATATATCCCCTCTTTTTTGGATTTTCTTCCCATTTAAGTCACCCAGAGCACTGAGTAGAGTTCCCTGTGCTATAATACAGTAGGTTCTCATTAGTCATCTCCTTTATACATAGTATCAATAGGGTATATACGTCAGCCTCAATCTCCCAATTCATCCCATCCCCTTCTTTCCCACTTGGTATCCTTATGTTTATTCTATGTCTCTGTCTCTATTTATGCTCTGTAGATAAGATTGTACCCTTTTTTTTCAGATTCCACATATATGCATTAATATATGGTATTTATTTTCCTCTTTCTGACTTACTTCTTTATGTATGACAGTTACTAGGTCCATCCACATCTCTACAAATGACCCAATTTTGTTCCTTTTTATTCCGTCATTTTTCTTTGATGATTTCCTCATCTTCATTGACTTTGATCTCTCCTATTGGGATTCCCACTGAATGAACTTTGGATTCTTGTTTCTTCCTTCACTTTAAAAAACCTTACTTTTTTATTTTCCATCTATTTCTGCTATGTAGTATTTCTTATCTCTTCACCACTATTTTGGTTTTCATTCATATTAATTCTTTTTTTTCTGCTTGATGTATAATTTTTATTTCAATTTTCAGAATACAAATTTTCAATTGTTCTTTTCCCCTCTGTTTGCTCTTTTTAAATATTTTCTCAGATGACTCTAAGTATTCAGGTAAGATGTACAGTTTTCAAAATTGCTTTCTTTTCCTTGCTTTCTTTAATTAGTTGTTTTGGTTCATTTTGGCTTTCTTTCATGCTGTTGATTTTCCTTTAAGTTCTTAAAAGCCTGGCAGACTTTTCATGTTTATGAGTGAAAGACAAAGCTCTTTGGTACATATGGCACAAAAGAGACCTTTTGCCACTGTGTGCCAGGCCTTGGGGGGAGTTCTGGTGTTGAGCTTGGGCAGACAAGCAGGCTCACGGTTCCTGTCCCTGTGTAAATTCCCACCACTGTGTTAGGCAAGGTGTTTGACCTTTATATTAGGCAAAGTTGTTCTTGACCCTCGTCATAGCACTTTACTGTGTTTTACTCTGTCTCTATTTCTGTTTGTTGGTCTACTGAGGTGGTTGGGGTATGTCCCGTCTCTCTTCTCTACTTCCTCCAGCACCCACATTGTGGCCTCAGGGCCAGCCAGGTACAGATGCTGCAGCCAACATCTTTGTGACTCAGGAAGGCCTAAGGATAACTGGCCTGGATAACACATCAGTGGGTGCTAGTTAGGGGTGGGGAGGCTGGGGGTTGTATAAGTGGATCCATTGAGTGTGCAAAGAGATGCTTAGAACTTTTACTGACATGAATTTTATCTCAAATATGAAAGACAGTAAGACATTAATTTAAACATATGGATTGTCATTCCTGGGTAAGTCTAAGAGTTCCTTAATCCACTTATTTGCTTATTTGATTGTCTTGTGATGAGTTGCAGTTTATATCCTTTTGGTTAAGGAGATTCATGGATAATATATTCCATTAAAAAAATCTAACCCTTTCAAAATAGTCAAGTGATTAAAAATTCTGGCATAGGAAAGAGAATTTTAAAGTGCCAGCACTAGTAAACAACTGGAAAATAGCAAAGATGATACATCTAACTTTTATACATTTATTGATACTATGTGATGAAAATAATTATGATTTTATAAGATGTGTAAAAAAAAATTGTCCCTAGAGTTCAAACTATCATGAAGACTGCTTGGAAGAAGAAGTCTCACTCATGAGAATTAATAATTAATTCACCTAAATATAAATTGTGTTGAGATATTTACTAATGAGTACATATATGTAGTTTATGAATAAAAAATAGGTAAACAACTGTGGATGTATGCTTAATTTTTTCAAGTGTAGAGTATGTGACTCAAAACAATTTGGAAATCACTGCTATAGATAGTCCTCTAACGAATGATTCTGATTATCACTCCACAGCCAAATCAAGCTGGGAGACCCTGTGGGGCTCCCCTGGGAAGTACTGTACTTACCGCTGCTAGAGCTTTCTCCCTCATGGTTTTGAGTTGCAACAATCCAGTCACATCTCTAGCCTATTGTCCATACATTTTTTATCATTTCTGTTACACTGATGACACTCTTCCACATATTCAAGGCTGTGGCAGATTCATACAGTTTTTTTTTTTTTTTTGCCGGAAGTCTTTGACTGGTCTATGGAATCCTGCAGGTGGTGGGGACAATGCATATGCATTGCCCACGACCCCAGATCTAAAGCCAAAATGTTGCTATTGAACTCAGAGAACAAGAAATTCCCCACTGAATGTTTCCTCTGTAAAGAATTCCTCTTATTTTATGTTGGTCTTTATTAAAAACAAAAGTCAACAAAGGAACAAAAGCAACTCGACTCAGGAATCAGGGGACTAAGCATGCAAGGTTAGAATTTGTTATCCCATAGAGGACTCCTGGGGGCCAACGTGGCTTTGGCATGTTATCCACAGGGAAGATGAGAAGGGCAGGGAGAAGGGCAGGGTGTTATTACCATTGGGTGGTGTCATTTAAAGGGAAATAAAAAGGAGAATTTCTTTCCACCTGGGCTTCCCTTGTGGCTCAGCTGGTAAAGAATCTGCCTGCAGTGTGGGAGACCTGGGTTCAACCCCTGTGCTGGGAAGATCCCCTGGAGATGGGAAAGGCTACCCACTCAAGTATTCTGGCCTGGAGAATTGTATAGAACTGTATAGTCCATGAGGTCACAAAGAGTCAGACACGACTGAGTCACTTTCACTTTCACTTTCTTTCTTTCTTTCCCACTAGACACATCTCTCTACCAGCATAGAGAGAACTAATTCTGAGCTAACATCAGAGTCAGAACCAAGTATTTCCCACTCAAATTCCTCCCAGATGGCTCAGTGATAAAGAATCCGCCTGCCAATGAAGAAGACATGGGTTTGATCCCAGAGTTGGGAAGATCCCTTGGAGAAGGAAATGGCGACCCACTCCCGTTTTCTTGCCTGGAGAATCCTATGGACAGAGGAGCCTGGCGGGATACAGCCCCTAAGGTTGCAAAGAATCAGACACGACTTAGTGATTAAGCACACATGTATGCATTCCTTACTCACCCCTACCCCAAATGCAGTGTGCCACCTCCTGGAGCCCTTCCCTGCCTAGGTCCTTGGAGGCTCCTGAGTTTGCATTTAATGTGGGAAGCTGTTTCTTTACAACAAGGCCCTCCTACTGCTTAACTTCATGTTGCACACACTTCCTCCCAAATATGTCATGTTGCACTTTCAACACAAAAATGAATTTAAATTAATTGGGTTTGAGACTCCTTTTTGGAGTATTTCATGAGTCCCTTTGAAATAGCAGAAGTGAGTGTCACAAACACATTTTGGAAAGCAGATATTGGGTACAAAGAGTATCTTCTGGAGGAAGATACAGTTGTCAAAAAGGTATTTTTCCCCCTGCAATGACAGGTGGCTCTGACAGCTCTGGTTTGTCAGCAGGCAGACACATGAAGATGAGGGGATCAGAAATGAAAGATGCCAGGGAAAATAATTCCTTCCATGGCTGTGAAGTGATCATGACATTGCCGCATCATAACACAGAGCTGAAGACAGAGTCAAATTGAAATCTCAACCTACAGAAAAAAAAATGTTCCCTGATAACGTCCTCTGTCCAGCCCTTTCTATATTTTCTGCTGTTCCCTAAGGGTAAACCTAAGGGAAGGGCAGGACTGAGACAACCTGCCCATGTCCGTGGATTTCTGAGGCTGGAGGCAGATGGGGTGTGTATGTCAGGCTTGTGTCCTAGAGAGAATGGTGCTAGGGAGGCTGGGTGCAGGAAGCCTCTGGGAGGATGAGATAGGTTATAGTCTCTGGGGTCTAGCACCAGGGGGAGGCTTGGACACCTTGATATGATGGTCCATTTCCCATCTAAGGCCCTTTCCCATCTTCTAAGGGTTGAAGATCATGGAAAGAGTGTTTGAGGTCTTAGAGAAATACTGTCTTCTCAAGACTTCCGGAAATAGCTGATGACTACTATAGTTACCCAAATGAATAGAGACTGATGGCTGTAGCTGAGAACATAGCCAGCCACAAAGCCCTGAATAAGTTAACCTAGATACTGGAATGCATCTTCCACCAACCAGCTGCAATGATGAAAAAATAACTTCCTGCTGGGTCTGAGTTGAGTTAGCTGCAACCAAGATCCAGAGAGGGATTTGGGAGGAATTAAGCTCAGAATGTGGGTGAACACAGGGGACAAGGGCTCACCTATAGCTAGATGGGCTACCAGATAGGTCCCAAAAGCTTGCTCCCTTAGGAGATCTGCCATGTCTCTGCTTCCCAAGGTTTTTTGAACATTTGAGAAAATAACTGGCTGTAAATCAACAGCCTGTACCATTTCATGTAACAATGAGTTTCTTATACTTTCTATCTATAGTGGATAAACATTGCTCTTAAAAAAAAAAAAAAAAAACTTTCAAATTTAAGGCTTCCTATTCTACTGCTGTGGACCTTAGGGACAATGTTTATATTCATCTTAGCACTGCATATTTTTGGAAAACCTGGCAAGTCTGCATGCTTGCTTCTCATTGGTAACTGTGGGCTACCAGTTCTAGTCTTAGGTATCAAGCCATCATTTTATCTGTCAGTTGAAAAAATACAATCTTCTCCAAATCTCTACTTAAAGGCATACACATTCAAGGACAAAGAGATTGTAAAAGGAGTAATACCAACAGCATTTTTGGAAGCTGGATTGCAGGGGTACAATTCACATTTGACATAGCATAAAGAAAGTGGAATTTAAAGGCCACAATGAGCAGAGCTGTAAAGCACACCAGTTTTCAATTCTCAAAAGGCTCAGGACTTGCTGGTCCTGGTACATCTGGGAGTGGGAATGAAAATGACACAGGATAAAAGTTGTTCTAGATCTTTCTGATTCCAGGAAGGTGGGAAACTGCCCCTTCTCCACCATTCCAAAATACTGAAAGCTTATTTTGCAAAGAGAGGAAAAGAGAAGATTTCTGCTTTCAGGGCATCAGGCCTGAGTGAGGGCAAGGTTGTCATAAGAGAAAGAGACAAGAGGGCTTACATGCAAGCTTGTGTACTGAATGTTGAGACTGCCAGCCCCCTTTCACCCTCTGCCAAGACTCTTGCAGCACAACTTGACCTTCCAAGGACATCAGAAGAATCTTCTCGGAGGACTCCGACCAGCCTAGGAGGACAGACCTAAACCCAGTGGAATTGAAGCTTCCCGAAGAAAAGTTCAACCAGTACATGTGCCCGTATGTGGCATCCATAATAGAAATGACCCAGTCATTTACACAGAGTTCCCAATCAGACTTCCAGTTTCCTAATCATAAACATAGGTGGATAATTAAGGATCACCAGAAAACTGAAGAGGTCCTCTAATTTGAAACATAGAGCTCAAAACAAGTAGCAGAAACAGCAACTTGGATGAAATGCAAGAATCAAAAATGTTTTAAAAATCTATCATTAATACCATCTGACAGCTGGTAAAGATTATCCTCATGAAACAAAAGAGGAGGCTGTAAACATTAATATTCAGGGAGAAAAAAATGTAATCTTGAACATCTAAAATATGGTGACAAAATATAAAAAGCCCAAAAGAAGGATCAGAAGATGAAGTTAAATATATCTCTCAGAAAGTAGATGAAAACAGAAACAAAAATGATGTAGTCGAGGAGAAATAATGGAACGTTTTAGGAACGTTAGACATCCAGAATCTAGGAATAGGAAGTCCCCAAAGAGAGAACAGAGAAAGTGAAAGGGAGGCATTCATCAATGAAGAAATTAAGGAAATTTCCTTGAATTGAAGGGCCTGTGTTTCTAGATTAAAAAGAACAACTGAGTGATCTACAAAAACTAGACCAACATCATCATCACCATTGTCATCTATAAAAATGAACAAATACATATAATTATTTACAACACTGGACAATAGACAGAGTAGAAAGATAATCCCTGACAGAAGGGAAAACTCAGCAAGAGCTGAACTCAAGTTCATCAGCTTTCTGTCTGGGGACACTTCCCCTACGGTAGTGCAGAGAGGTGGAAGGACCTTTATCTATCATTGAACTGAGGCAGATATGGAAGTTTGAAACTGCTGACAAGTCTTGGAGGGATGGCTATCAACACACAGAGTAAGGACTTGAAATGCCCAGCTGGGAGCAGATTGCTCAAGACACAAGCTGTACAGAGGTACCTGAAGCCCCACAATGTTGGGAGACATTCAAATTTGGAACTAGTCAGGATGAAGAGCCCTTATTATACTACTGACATATTCCAGAGACCCCCCCAAAAACCACAAATTAGCTATTATATCACACACATTTAAAAAGAAAAAAATAGACATTAATAAAAACAAAAAAATCCTCAAGAAAATATTAACAAATTAGATCCAGTACTGTATAAAAACAGTCATACACTTTAGCCAAGTGATGTTTATCCCAGGAATGTAAATTGGCTTAGTATTTCAAAAGTAATTTGTCATGTCAACAAAATAAAAGGAAAATGTGATTATTTCAATAGATATAGAAAGAAATATTTGACAAAATTCAACAACTATTCATGATAAAAATTCTCGGAAACTAGGTAAAGAAGAAAATTGTCCCATTCTGATGAAGAGCATCTACAGAAAATATCCTAGAGCTAAAGATTGTATTTGATGATAAAATATTCAGTATTTTCCAGCATTGGTATCAAGATAAATACAGTCTCTCATCACTTCTATTCAACATTCTATTGAAGGTTCTAACCATTGTAACAAGGCAAGATATAGACATAAAGTAGCAAGGATGTGAACAAAGAAGTAAATCTGTCTTTTCCACAGACAATGTTATAGTTCACATAGAAAACCTTAAGGAATTCACACACCAAGAAAACTTATAGAATCTAGTCCATGAAATTGGCAAAGGGGCAAAATATAAAGCCAATACAGAATGCAAGTGAACATCTATATAATAGCAGTGAACAGTAGGAAAGTGAAATCACAGCATAGTATATACACTATAATGCAAACTTTAAGCTAAGATTGATAGATAAACGCCAGATAAATAATAAATAGATACGTAGGTAATAGACAGTAGGTTGCTTACATAGATAAAAGGTATTACAGGATAGGGGAAAATAGATCAGAGGAATAAATATCTTTTCCCTGTGAACAGAACCATATCTGTTCCATCCTGGTTTTTGTCATCATAATAGATAGCATCTCTATCCAGCCAGTTGCTCAAGTCAGATACCTAGAAGTCATTCCTGATCATAGCTCTCTCTCAAGTACCACATCCAAACAGTCACCAAGCTCTGGAAATTCTTCCTTCAAAGACAACTTTAATCTGTCCACTTTTCTCTGTCTGAGTTACAATCACCACAGTCCAAGCCATCATCATTTCTCACGGGGACTTCCTCATAAATCGTTTCCCCAAATTCAACACATTTTCCAAAGGGCCATCATAGTGATCTTTTTAAAAAGTACACTGATGGTGCCCCTCACTCTGCTTAACATGCTCCAAAGTCTTCCAGTGGGCTCCAAAGACCTCCAAACTACCAGAGATATAACCTGAGGCACAGAGAAAGGCACCCTTCTGCTCCAACATTCTGTCAGTGCCTCCCATTGGCTGCCAGAGGCAGGCCAACATTCAAGGTGGAAAACACCTCTTGCAGGTGTCAGCCTCCCTTTGTCCCCACGTCCATGACTCAGAGTATCAGAATGAATTTGCAAGTACCCAGACCCAAGATTGACTTCAGTTAGAGAGGTCAGGGGAGTTCTCCCAGGAGGTGACTTCACACTGAGCCCTGAAGGATGAGAAAGAGCAGCTATGTGAAGAATGGTGGGGGGGCGGGGGCACAGGCTCAGGGAAGTGAGAATGGCAGGGGCAAATACGCAAGAGGCAGGAACAAAGGAACTGTGTTGTGTTTGGAAAACTGAAATAAAGGCAGTGTGTGTGGGATGCGGTGAATAAGAGGTAGAAAACTTGAATGAGGCTAGAGAGAGCAGTATGGGACCCATGAGGCAGAGCCTCACAGACTATGGTCTAGTGTCTGCACTTGACTTTGAGGGGCACACTCAGATGAACACCAGCAGAGCATAAAAAGTTTCTTTCTGGCTGCTGTATGGAAACGTATTGGATTGGGTCACTAAGGAAGTAGGAGAACCAGGGGAAGTTGTCATATCCATGCCAGGAGCTGGCCGTGGGGAAGGAGGGACTCTGCAAAGTTCAAGTACATTTCCTTTCCCCTTGTCCTAGTGAGAATGAGAGGGGCCCAACACTCCTGGGCATCTTCTTAGTCTAAGACAGCTTCTCTCCAGTCCATGCTACTTGATTACTGAGGCTCTTTTCTCCTCTTCCTGAGAGCTCTTAGGCTGGAGTTGGGGTAGCTTGTGGCCCTAAAGCCATTATGATTCCTCCTTCCTTGGAGCTTCCAGATGCCCTCTTCTTTGAGAAACTGGGATAAAATTCACCTGGAGCCAGAGGCCACTCACAGATTGTACACAGTCAGTAGGGTTGGGGGAGGGAAGCAGAGAGACAGCTGTGTCTCCAGTAATTTGGATGACTTTTGAAAGAATGAGAAGACTGGATTTTGATTCATGCCTTTCCTTCAATTCCTCCCTAAACTGCCTGTTTCCCAGCCCATTTCCTCTTCTCTCTGAGGAACTGGTGGAGGTAATGGCGCCTTCCAGCCCTCTTCTGTGTATGTGAACTCACACACCAAGGGCAAAGCCTTGTCTGCCCTTGATGTCCCTTCTGCCTGATCTGTCTGCGGGTGGAGCACTCTCATGATCACCCAGCTCTGTCCAGGAAGCTTGTCATCCGCTCAGCCCTCAGAACTCCCAAGAGAACACAGACAATCCACTCATCAGGCCCAAGGACCCATATCTTGAGCCCAGTCCTACATCTGCTCTGTTTCCAGCTCCAGGCTTTCACTAGGTTTTAAGAGAAGTGACTTCCAAAGTCAAGAGGATGCTCCAAGCGCATCACAGAGGGCTTGGGACAGAGCTGGGCTATTATAGCTGAGGAATCAAGCCAGTCTAGAGCTTACAGAGGGCTTAAGGCCAATAAATCTTCAACTCATTCTCATAATCTGTTTACATACCAAGCATTTACTGGGCTTCTTTTTGTACCCATCTCTGCTCCAAGTACTACAGAGAATAGAACTCAATCTCCCCTTTACACTTATCTGAGCGAATTAAGGACCCCATCCAAGGGCAAACAGCAGGGTCTTTCCTGATTAGAAAGCCGTCTTGTACCCTTTATGCCCCAGTGAAATCTTACCTCCTGGTGGCTCTCTCAGCAGGAAGGATTCTGAGGAGCCCCAAGGGATGGCCAAGGTTGTCTTTGGAGGGTGAATGAAGAGGCAAATCTTAGTCAAAAATTAGGCTTCTATCCTAAACTGATAGAATCTCCCCATAGGAGTCTCCTCACAGCATTCCCAGGAACTGACTGGCTGTGCACCCTGAGCTCTCCCTCCTGCAACATCAGGCTTGCTGTCTGCCAGGGTTGCTCACTCTGTGCTTGGACAGTTCTCTTCTTACATGGAGTGCAGACGTGCCTCCTTGTATGGTGATTGTTCTGTCTTTCCAACTGACTCAGAACACACCATTTTATCTTCTGCAGGTAGTCTTGAAGAAAAGACTGCTCTCAGGTGTCTTCTGGATGTTTCCTGGGCTTACGTACCCATTTCTTCCAATTCTCCATCCTAGGGTTTGGTTTTGCTTTCCCTCAGCATCCCAGGGCTTCCTGTGGCCATGCTCCCTATGATGGAGTCAGAGCCCAGAAGCAACCCCAGCACCCTAGGCTGGGGAAAAGTTCTCAACTGAGTTCACTGGTGTCATCAACCTCTACCTTCCCACCTAAGGCAAACAACTCTACCGCCTGTGTTTTCAACTCTGTATCTAACCTTCCTGATCCACCAAGGGAGAGGTAAAGGGCACTAACCTCATAAGGTCACTTTAGAATTAAAACAGGCAATCCATATTAAAGCACTGAACACACTGACTAAACATGATTAACTTAGTTTGGATTACTTCTGGAACCTGAGACAAAGATTTGCAGGCAGAGAATTTATTTTGGGAAGAAATGGCAGGGAATAGGACTGGGTGGCTGGGAGGTCCACATACAGACCTGGGCAGAAAGAAGCAAGAAGGAGGGAGGGCCAAAATTCATGTCCTTGAGTAGGTCACCACCATTGCCAAGTGGGTCTCAATCCTGCCAGGGTCCTCTGCAAAGCAGTGTCTCTTGGGATTTTCCATCGGAGGGATAGGAGAGAAGAGAATTTTTAAATTTTATATATATATATATATTTTTAATTGAATATGGTTGATTTACAGTGTTATGTTAATTTCTGCTATACAGAAAACTGACTCTTTTACACACATATATACATTTCTTCTTATATACTTTTCCACTTATCCCAGAATATTGAGTATAGTCTCCTATACTATACAGTAGAACCCTGTTGTTTATCCTTTCTACAGGTAATAGCTTGCATCTACTAACCCCAAACTCCCAGTCCATCCCCTCCATTCCCCCTTACCCTTGGGAAACACAAGACTCTTCTCTATGCCTGTGAGTCTATTTCTGTTTCATACCCTGGGTACATTTGTGGCACATTTTAGATTTCACAAACAAGTGATATTATATGGTATTTGTCTTTCTGGAAGAGAGAAGAATTTATTGTTGCCCATCAGCCAAAAACAGCCTTCTTGTTGTTGACTTCCTTGTGCTTTCTCACCGCATATGAAAGTG
This sequence comes from Bos indicus x Bos taurus, assembly GCF_003369695.1. Taxonomy (NCBI): domain Eukaryota; kingdom Metazoa; phylum Chordata; class Mammalia; order Artiodactyla; family Bovidae; genus Bos; species Bos indicus x Bos taurus. Next base: position 133,434,836 of record NC_040076.1, read on the forward strand.
TCAGCAGGTTCCCAAAATGTGCCACACTGAAGAATCCAAGAATCCCTCAAAAGCAACAGGAACAAGGTGCATTGGCAGCAAGGGGCCATCAGGTCACATCTGCATAGACGTGGTTGCAGCAAGTGTCCAATACACAGTGCTCCATAAGCCTTTGTTATTTTATTCTTCTTGTCCTCATCACCATTCCTGCAAGTCCAAAGTCACACGCACCCTTCGTCAGCCACATGCTGGTCCTGGTCATCATCTTGGCACAGAACCAGTTTTCCCAAGAACCTCAGAGCTGTTGTGGTGACCTGCACTGTCTATCAACACCAACTGCAGACAAATTGCACACACAGCAAAGCATCCTGCGCCCCTCTCCTGTAGGCTATCTTCATGACCCCCAGGTATCGGGTGCTTACTCAATCTGAGTTTCCTAATCTACAAAATGGCTGTTGGGGTGTGAGGAGAGTGGCATCACAGAGCCTTTTTCCAGGTTGGAGGAAAGGGCTTTTCCAAGGCACCTGCAGGGAGGAACTATGGAATGGTCTGCCCCAAAAGCAGATGGGGCGATGATCCTCATTTCCCAGCAGCCTCCAGAGGATACAGATATGGCCCCTGATAGTCTTTGTGGAACATAGGGAGGGTGAGGAAGAGGCCTGAGTTCTATTGTTGCAAAGGTGGGCCTCAAGGGAACATGTGCAACTGGGGACACAGACCACCATGGTGCCCCAGAAGCAGGTCATCACACCCTCCACTGGACAGGTAAGAACTCTGAGGTGAGGGAGAGGATGCACTGGGCCCCTTCCTCCCTACTCCAAGTCTTTCCAGGCCTACAGTGAGTAAGGGGAAGTCAAAACTTGCAATCTGGACTGGAGGTGACCAGACAGTCCCAACTTGTCCAAGATATACCTGAAAGAAGAGAAGTAGAGATTGGACACAGTATAACTGGAGGCAGAAATTGGAGGACAATCTCTTCAGGAATGTGCCCTGCAGAGTGCAAATGGATCAATGAGATGGTTACATGTGTAGAGCTGGGTACCAGAGTGAACCACTGTGGGGCCAGTTCACAGCATGCCTGCATCTCTCACTCACTGTCCCAGAGTGGTCCCTGGCATGGGGAGGTTCAGGGCTGCCTTCCTGCCCAAATCAGAACATCATGCTTGATTGTGTTCATTCTTTTCCTGGAAATGATGCTGAATAAGAATCAGACAGAGCCGCTGTCTCCTACTTTTCTGTAATTTCACCCAGGAAGGCGACTGGCCAGAACTGGGTAATTACCCCTGGCCTTCCCATCTGTGCTGGAGATGAAGCCTGGCATTCAGCCATGGGTGTTCCGATCTGTGCTCCAGGCAAAGGAGCTCCTGACAAGCACACTGACACTTGCATTGCTCTCCTGCCAGCACGAAGCACAACTTTAATTAAACAAGGTTGCTTAAAAGTGTGACAGAAGAGCTGGGGCTCAGACAGCCCTTTCTCTCCTATGACATCACCCTGCTTGTGGTCCTTCTTTCTCCTCGCCTCCAAACTAATCTTCCCTTGGCATCTGCCATTCTCTGCCTTTAGACCATTGAGATTTCAACTTCTCCTCTCAAAGCCCTTTGCAGAAATAAACTCTGAAGCCAAATCTGGTAGGGAGTGGAGGCAGAAAAATCTTCCTCTCTGGGCTGCCGTTTTAGGAAGAGGGAAGTCTTTTTGTACCCTCTGCTATTTATCCCTTACCCTGGTCTGGGTGTGCATAGTAAGAGTAAGAAATGTGACCATCCGATTGAGTTTGCATGGTATCTAGGAGGTACATGATTTGCTCAAAATCTACGGACATTGGTACAGCCTATGGGGAAACTCTTCAGGCCTCCCATCAATCATGTCTCCATTATGTCCACAGACCTGAACAGTCCCTCCAGGACAGTTGAGGGGAAACCTTGTTTCTGCAGGACCTCGGGAACCTCAGTCTCAAGCTGATTCCTCAGCACAATACAGGAACAGGAAGGGACAGAGGGCTGGGAAGAGGGCAGGGTCACATTTCCGTAGAAGTCTGGCCAAGTTTCAGTTGGCTGACCTCCCAGGCATCACGGCCGGGCACACCTTCTGCATCGCTATTCACTGCCCACTAGAATTAAGGTCAGGGCTCCTCTGATTTTTGTATTTAGTTGCTTTAAAAAAAAAGGGGGGGGTCTGCTTTTGCTTGGAGGTGGAGATGTCTTTTTTCCCTTTAAGTAGGATACTGTAATTCTGCTCTGAATTCTTGAAGTTGATCTTTGGTAAGCTGCCATATTTAAAGGAAGGAGAAAGAAAAAACAAATAAATAATCTTACCATGCTGGATAACTAGGTGTCAGAGATGGATAGAGGGAGATAAGGGCTTCTTCCTGGTGACTTATTCTTGGTGTGCAACTTATCAGGACAGGGAGGATAGCCTTGGAGTGAATGTTTAATTAGGGGAAGCAGTGAACGATGGGCAGACTCATTACATCTGCCTTCTGCAGTGTGATCCTCAGGAAGGGGGAAAACAGTGCCCTTGTCCACCCCTCTTGTTAACATTTTTTAATTTTTCAATGCATTAACATTCTTTTTAAATAAGTGACAAGTTCTGAAGGGTTTTTTTTTTTTTAATAACTCTGAATTGACTAAAAGTTGGATTGAGAACGTCATTTTTTTTTTTTTCTGGAAATTTTCCCCAGCCTTTGAAGTACTCCCAACTATATTCTCCCTTCAGAGAGAAAATGGTTGTTTTCAAAGTTGCCTTTTAAGCAGCAACGCTGTTTTTTCTCTGCTGAGAGCTGCTCTTGTGCACTTCAAAAGCAGAGCATGTCAGCCTTCTCCACCCTGTCTTTCCCCTTTGAAGTAAGTGTGGGGGCAGCTGCTGTCTCTTAATCATACTCTCTGGCATTTCCATGGCACTTTACAGTTTTCAAAGCTCCTTCACAGTCATTTCCTTATTTGATCCTCACGACAACCCGTGAGGTAGGCAGAGCAGGTGTCTTTATCCCCATTTTACAGATGAGAAACCTAGGGCTCAGAGAGATGATTTGTCCCAAGGTGACATAACTTCCGAACTAGAGGAGACTGGACCAGTGTCAAGCCTTTGATGGCTATATCAGGGCGTTCCCCACCAGACTGCACTGCCTTTCCCTGTTGGCACTTGAGGGACCAGGGATTGAGAAGCTGGGGTAACTAAGATATTTGAGGTCAACTCTGTCCAATGTAGGGGATGTGTGTGCTCCCTGAGGCTTTCTGTGCTCAGTTCTGGAGACCATGTCAGGAATAGAGCCCCAGGAAGACTTTCCTGGCTACAATGGAGCAAAATTAGGTCAGAAATAAAGCTGAACATTGGCAGATTTCATCCCCAGGTCCCATGCTCCATAAATTCCCACAGCTGTGGCTACTTCTTCCCCCACCTCTGGACTCAGCCCAGGCCTGGCCCTGGGAGCAGGAACATCAGATGCTCTGGCTCAGAACCTGCTGGTCCAACTAGTCCATGGTGACATTGTCTTTCAATGACTGAATTTCAGCTCATTTTGAATCCACTCCAGTACATTATTCATTTTTGTCCACAGCTTAACTCCTATGTCTAGGGTAAAATTCAATGCAGAAATCAAGCTTCCATGGAAAGGAGTCATCTCTTTTATCTGTATATCCATGAACTGAAACTTAGGCACCCCACTCTAGTACTCTTGCCTGGAGGATCCCATGGATGGAGGAGCCTGGAAGGCTGCAGTCCATGGGGTCGCTGAGGGTCAGACACGACTGAGCGACTTCACTTTCACTTTTCACTTTCATGCATTGGAGAAGGAAATGGCAACCCACTCCAGTGTTGTTGCCTGGAGAATCCCAGGGATGGGGGAGCCTGGTGGGCTGCCATCTATGGGGTCGCACAGAGTCGGACACGACTGAAGTGACTTAGCATAGCATAGCATATGTCTTTTTAAATTAATTAATTATTGGCTGCATCAGGTCTTAGGGCAGGCGGGATCTTGCTTGAAGCATGCAGGAGCTTCCACTGTGGCACGTGGGCTCTCTAGTTGAGGCATGGAGGCTCAGTAGCTGTGGCACACCAGCTTAGCTGCCGCACAGCATGTGGGATTTTAGATTACCCACCAGTGATTGAACTCACACCTCCTGTTTTGGAAGGCAGGTGCTTACCACTGGACCAGGAGGGAAGTCCAAGAAGTTTCTTTCAATTTAGACGCATTATACTCAAGACTCTTCATTTGGTTATTTCATTGACTGGTTTCTCCAACAAGCACCATATATGCAGTACTTCCCCTGAGATGTGGCAGAGAAATAAGTGAGTTCAATGCAAAAAGAAGCAAGGATGTTTTGGGGTGGGAGTGCCAGGATGGACATGAGCCCGGCTGCTGTGGTCATCTCAGGCCAGAACTAGGAGTCAGAGAAGACTTCTCGGTGAAGGGAAGGCCTGATCTGGCTCCTGACATGTGAACAGATGACATGTGAGCCAGGCAAAGAGGGGCAAAGTGGGGAGACAGTCAGAGAGGACATCCCTGAAGGAAGAAGCAGCACAGAGAAATGCCAGGAGGTGAGGGGAGGGTGCACTGGGGGCTAAAAGTAGCTCAGTGTGATGAGAGCATAGAGTTTGGAGAAAAAGAGAGAGGTGTTACGTGAGTCCAGAGTGTGAGGGCTTAGTCATAAAGGAACACATTAAGAATCTTGGGCTTTATCCCAAAGTCAGTGTGTAGTTTTAATAAGGGTTTTTAAGCATGATAATGTCATGCTCAGATTTGCATTTTAGAAAGATCATTCTCGTTGCAGCTTTGAGAACCCAGCACAGATATACAGAGACCCAACCCTTCCCACAGGCCTGCTCAAGACATAGGCGATTTGAAAGAGACAGTCAGAACAGCATGCTAGTTCCTCATTTTCCTGGATCCCCTAAGCTCTGTACTTTTATCTAACAAGGTCACAAAAAAACAAAAGGCTTGGCCTGGGCCATTTTACTTCCCCCACAGACATGACATTGCAGACCTAGAATTTAATGATGTTTCCTTTATGCAAGAACCATTCATCAGGAAAAATGCTCTGCGTTTTTGTCAAACTGAAGTTAAAGATGTTATCCATCAATGTCTTTGATTTGAGGAGCCTTTTATTTTATATATTTTTAAAATGTTTATGTTTATTGTCATTGTCTAAGATATTCTAGCTGCTTTTTAAAAATTTTTATTGGAGTACGACTGCTTTACAATATTGTGCTAGTTTCTGCTGTACAGCAAAGTGAATCAGCTATACATGCAGCCCTCTTTTTTAGATTTCCTTCCCGTTTAGGTCGCCACGGAGCGTTGAGTAAAGTTGCCTGTGCTATACAGTAGGTTCTTATTTATTATCTGTTTTATGCATAATAAGTATATGTGTCAATCCCAATCTCCTGATTCATTTCACCTCTTTGTTCCCCCTTGGTAACCATCATTTTATGTTTATTAAAAATGTTTTCTCAAATCTTTTTTAAAAAAATAAGTAAAAGATTCTTTAATTCTATAGTGCTTTGTAATTTTCAAAAGTTTCACATACAAAATTTCATATAATCCCATAATAACCCTCCCTTACAGGAGCCTCCCTTTTAGAACTTTGTTTTCTTCAGCACCAATAAAAACATCCAACACGGCTTTCCTATTTGTGATGTGGGTCCTGTATTTACCTTTCTGGGTTGTTGGGAAGGTTGACTGTTCTTTTATCTCTAAGTCTTGAAGACTAACATCCATTCTACCAAGTTAGAGAAGTGAATGAAATAATGCATGGAGAGTGTTTCCCATGTTGTAGGTGCTGAAATAACATTGATACCTTCTTCTTTCTGCAAACAAACCCGTGGGCTTTGTTTCATCTGAGGGTGAGGACCATATAAGTCACTTCTTTCTCTTTCCTTCCCTTTTGCCAGGAAACTCAGAGCTCACTTAGGCTTCAACTGTAGGGTCCTGCCAACATCTGTTCTTCTGTTCCTTTTTTCAGATTTCTATTTGCTTTCACTTTGCATCATTCTATTTTGTATGTGTTCATGTTTTATACCTACCTCCAATGGACTCAAAGTTGGCAAATTTAAGACCATAATAGGTTTGTTGTTGTTTCGTCACTAAGTCATGTTGGACCCTTTGCGACCCCACGGACTGTAGCTTGACAGGCTCCTCTGTCCATGGAATTCTCCAGGCAAGAATACTGCATTGGCATGTGGATTCTTTACCACTGAGCCACCTGAGAAGCCCCCTGTAACAAGATTACTAAGTCAATTTATTTGGTTATCAGCATCATGATAGTAAGGTTGAACACCTTAAGCTTCTTTCTGCCCATGCCCCAGAAGTCTCAAGAAGGTATCCACGCATCTCATTCACTCTGGCTGAATTTTGTCTTTCCGCCTTTTAGTTCCTCCTCATAGTGACCAGTGTGATGTGATGCTCTTACTGGCTTATACCCATCTATGCTTCACCTCTGGAGCTGAGGGTGGATCATTTTCCCCAGTTTGCAAGGATTTACAGTGAGAAAAAATTGAGTTCCAAAAAATTCAATGGTATTGCTTTTTTCCCAGAGAAAGTGAATGGATGTTGTGTGGCAAAAAGGAGAAATGAAACAGTGCTGGGGTCATACCAGGACCAGCTATTTACCTAATATATCTCACCCCCAAGACTACCCTTTCCTACTTTAGTCTATGATGCTGGGGCTGAGACTCTGCAAACTCTGCTTCCCAGGCTCTCTTGTGGGTGGGACTTCCTATGAAATCTTACCAATGGGAGGCACTAGGGAAAACTGGAAAAGAGAAGAGGAAAAGGGAGTATTTCTTTCAGTTTTCATGTTTTCTTCATTTTACCTCCAATAACAACAGAAGGTTGGCTCCAGCGCCAGCTTCTTTTGACCCTTTCAGAACCATTCTGTCCTGAGCCACTGCCTCTAATTCTTTTGCCTTTACTGTTTCTGGACACATATCCAGAGGTGTGTGCTAAGTCACTTCAGTCGTGTCTAACTCTGTGCAACCCTGTGGACTGTAGCCTGCCAGGCTCCTCTGTCCATGGGATTCTCCAGGCAAGAATACTGGAGTAGGTTTCCATTTCCTCCCGCAGGGGGTCTTCATGACCTAGGAATCAAACCTCTTGTGTCTCCTGCTCTGGCAGGTGGGTTCTTTACCAGTAGTGCCACCTAAGAAGCCCATATCCATAGGTGGATCACATGTTCCAGATGACAGGTGCAAAGTCTGTCCCAGAGGCAAATAGCTGAGAGGCTCAAATAACTGCAAGATTTTGCTAACTTACATAAGCAGAGACCTGGAAAATAGTCTGGGAATGATTTATAAGGTGATAGAGCAAGAAGGATTGTCTATAATAGTGGATCAGGCTGAATTTATCTATATGGTTCTTGGTTAGTCGACTGAAACCTGAGTTTAGTGATGCTGAGCTACTCAAACTTCCCTGGCATGATAGAGGGGAAAGTCAAAATGCAGAAGGAAATAAAAGTGTTGAGGTGGATTTATCTCATATAGGCTCCACATTTCCTCAGCTCCAATAAGTCCACCAAAAGGTCCAGGTTCCGTTTTCTTTTTCTTTTTTTTAATATAAATTTATTTATTTTAATTGGAGGTTAATTACTTTACAATATTGTATTGGTTTTGCAATTAAGGTATTGAGAAGAGCATTAGTGAAGGGACACTTGAAATCTTGTATAGCTCTGTTGTGGCCATCTGTAGAAGATTCTGCCTCTGAAGTGGTTTACTGATTTCAGTGATGTTGATAGAATTCTGGAGTAGCAGAAACCAAGTGATAACATCAAACTGTCAGAGACTAGGTGAACAGAATAACTATAATGAGTAGCAAGGATGAAATGGTCATCATATTTGAACAGTTTTAACCCACAGGTATTTGTGGCACTTAGCTAGTTGATCACAGTGTTGTAAGGAATAAATTGTATAGGCAGGCTCTTAGACTGTTGCTTCACTGATATAACAGGAGAAACTAGAGTCTGCTGGTCAGAAACCTGGAGAGAGATGTTAGAATGGAAGATCTTGGTTTATCTCCCAGCTTCAAAGCCTAAATCAGGTCACAGAACCAGAGCCCTTGATGGCAGGAAAGACTGAGTTCTCTTGAGACAAGTCCCTGCAACTCTACTTCCTTATCTGCCTCCACAATTCTTCAAAGGGATAGGAGGCCATTTACTAGGACGACTGTATACAAGCTAATGCATAATATCAATACTCCCGAAATTAGCCAGACACCAGCAGAAGGAAATGGCAACCCACTCCAGTGTTCTTGCCTGGAGAATCCCAGGGATGGGGGAGCCTGGTGGGCTGCCGTCTATGGGGTCTCGAAGAGTCGGACACGACTGAAGCGACTTAGCAGCAGCAGCAGCAGCAGCAGCAGCAGCAGGATCGTTAGTTAGCCCAAGGCAATGGAGAAGGAAGTGGCAACCCACTCCAGTATTCTTGCAGGGAGAATCCCACTGGCAGAGGAGCCTGGCGGGCTACAGTCCACGGGGTCGCAAAGAGTCAGACATGAGTGAAACGACTGGGGCCTAAGGCAACCTCATACCTCAGGGGAAACTGCAAAGATTAGTGTCACTGTTAAAGACTTGACTGACGCACAGTGGCCATTTTTCTCAACTCCTGTTGAGTTTGGTCTGCTTGGTGTGTGCAGGAGGTGAAGGGATCTTGGAGAGGGACTGTGGAGTGTTGTAAATTTAATTATGCACTGGCACAAATTACTGCAGCTGTTCCAGATGTTGAATTTCTCCTGGAACAAATTGACACAATCCCTGGAACCTATTACACAGCTATTTGTACAGCAAGTGCTCTTAGCATTGTATCAGTTAACAAGGGCTACTAGAAGTGGTTCTTTTTCACTGGGCTAGACTTCAGGACACCTTCCTGATTACTTTCGACTAGACTATATCAACTCTCCTACTCTTTGCCATGTAATCCAGAGAATCAGTCATCTTGACCTTCTATAGAATACCACACTGATCACTGCCAGTTCTGAAAATCAGAAACTACAAAGTACCTTAAAATTTTAGAAAGAAACATTGGTGTCAGAGGATTGGAGATAAATCCCATAAAGCGTCAAGGGCCTACAACCTCAGTAATAAGTCTAGAGCTCCTATGAGCTGGGTCACACTGGCTATAACCTTCATTGTACTTCTAAGAAGAGGAAACATTTTTTGGACTTCTTTGGATTTTGTTTTTCTTTCTTTTTTATTTTTTAATTTGTGAAAGTATAACAACACATTGACAGGAGACTTGACAAATACAGAACAAAGTTCCATAGAGTTCTACTATACAATTATTGTTTAAGTAGGTAAATTAAGATTTTTAGTTGGAGTTTCAATATCAAACTCTCAAAAATTAATAGAATGAATATACAGAAAAGTAGAAGGATACAGTAGACCTGAAAAGCACCATGAATCAATTCAACATAATAACATAATTATTAATAAGATTTATATAATTTTCACATGCAGTAGGATACAAATTCTATTCATGTTACAATAGACTATAAACTAAGAGACATTGGAATATATCCAGGGACATAAAACAAGGTGCAAAAATTTTACAGTGAAATCACAGAGTCTTATATTACTGTGGAATTACGTTAGAAATCAATATCAAGAGATATTTGAAAATAATCCATATATTTTCAGGTGCAATGTGACATTTACCAAGAGAGATATTTGACTTAGCCATTGAAAGCCTTAATAAAGTTAAAAGACTTAAAAACACAGAGGGTGATTGCAGAGAAGAAAGCATTTAAGTGAAAAATTAATATCAAAATGAGAAATTAATATCAAAGATCAAAGATACTTTAAAAACTCCATGTATTTTGAAATTAATTGTCCATTTTTAAATCTTTGGAGGAAAAAGAAGTAATTTGTACTTTTCAAAAAATTCCAAGATAATTCTGATATGCATCTAGATTTTTAAAAAATGATTACAGGTTTTCTATTAAATAGTAGTCTTAGTGATGTAGAATTCTATTATTTTCTGTTGGCCAATCATAACACAATAGTATTAAGTGAACAATGGTTACATAATCACAATAGTAAAAGGTGTTTATCAGTTCTCATAATCAATAGCCAGACAAAAAATAAAAGATAATTGCAAGCCATAATCAAAACATGATTAACCTAACAATAAAAAATAATTACATATAATTTGAGGGGTTAAATAGAGTGATCTGGTAAGTGGAAGTGCATACATAAACATGTTTTCATCAGCTCAGTCTGTGTCTTTTGGTTGGTACATTTAACCCATTTTCAGGTAAGATAATTATTGATATGTAAGATTCTATTACCATTTTCTTAATTGCTTGGGGTTTATCTTGTGTAAGTCTTTGCTCTTCTTGTGTTTCCTGCCTAGAGAATTTCCTTTAGCATTTGCTGTAAAGCTGGTTTGGTGGTGCTGAATTCTCTTAACTTTTGCTTGTCTGGAAAGTTTTTGATTTCTCCATCAAATCTGAATGAGTCTTTCTGGGTATTCTTGGTTGTAGGTTCTTCCCTTTTCTTTACTCGTCACTTCAAATATATCATGCGTTTTTTGGACTTCTTTGAATACTGGAGGTGATATATACCACATTTGAGTGTGATGTTCAGTCCTATTTATCAAGCAAACTGAAAGTTTTAAATAGGATTCAGAGAAAGAGAAAGTTCTGCAAGAATCCAGGCTTCAGGGAAAGCTACTCTGATGTTTGGTCCCTATGACCTAGCGATCCAATGTCATGCTAAGTTTCTGATTATGTCCTCTGGCAAGAATCACTGCATTGAGCCTTTAGATTTTGGAGAAAAACTCTTCTTTCTTCTATAGATAAATATGTCTTTGTGAAATAACTTTTTGCTTGCTATTTAGCCCAGGTAATGACTGATGGTGTGATCATGGAACTCTAAGTGTGCTCATCCTAAACTGAGTATTATCAAACCCTTCAAGCCATAAGGTTCAGTTCAGTTCAGTTCAGCTCCTCAGTTGTGTCCAACTTTTTGCGACCCCATGAATCGCAGCACGCCAGGCCTCCCTGTCCATCACCAACTCCCGGAGTTCACTCAGACTCATGTCCATCAGTGATGCCATCCAGCCATCTCATCCTCTGTCGTCCCCTTCTCCTCCTGCCCCCAATACCTCCCAGCATCAGTCTTTTCCAATGAGTCAACTCTTCGCATGAGGTGGCCAAAGTACTGCAGTTTCAGCTTTAGCATCATTCCTTCCAAAGAACACCCAGGGCTGATATCCTTTACAATGGGCTGGTTGGATCTCCTTGCAGGCCAAGGGACTCTCAAGAGTCTTCTCCAACACCACAGTTCAAAAGCATCAATTCTTCAGCGCTCAGCTTTCTTCACAGTCCAACTCTCACATCCATACATGACCACTGGAAAAACCATAGCCTTGACTAGACAGACCTTTGTTAGCAAAGTAATGTCTCTGCTTTTGAATATGCTATCTAGGTTGGTCATAACTTTCCTTCCAAGGAGTAAGCGTCTTTTAATTTCATGGCTGCAGTCACCATCTGCAGTGATTTTGAAGCCCCAGAAAATAAAATCTGACACTGTTTCCACTGTTTCCCCATCTATTTGCCATGAAGTGATGGGACCAGATGCCGTGATCTTCATTTTCTGAATGTTGAGCTTTAAGCCAACTTTTTCACTCTCCTCTTTCACTTTCATCAACAAGCTTTTTAGTTCCTCTTCACTTTCTGCCATAAGGGTGGTGTCATCTGCATATCTGATGTTACTGATATTTCTCCCGCCAATCTTGATTCCAGCTTGTGCTTCTTCTAGCCCAGCATTTCTCATGATGTACTCTGCATATAAGTTAAATAAGCAGGGTGACAGTATACAGCCTTGACGTACTCCTTTTCCTATTTGGAACCAGTCTGTTGTTCCATGTCCAGTTCTAACTGTTGCTTCCTGACTTGCATATAGGTTTCTCAAGAGGCAGGTCAGGTGGTCTGGTATTCCCATCTCTTTCAGAATTTTCCACAGTTTATTGTGATCCACACAGTCAAAGGCTTTGGCATAGTCAATAAAGCAGAAATAGATGTTTTTCTGGAACTCTCTTGCTTTTTCAATGATTAAGGTTAGGCATACATAAAAACAATTTATTATTAAGTGAAAACGTAAATGATAAAGTGATCAAACTCATGCAGGTCCTGCAGGTCTGAGCAAGTCAAATTCACTGATGACCCAGACTCCTTTGTACAGAGCTATATTGCTTCTTTCCCTCCACACACATCTGTAGCATCATGGGAAATTCCCTGTGAACAGCTGGCCCCCTGAACTTAGGTCCTACTTTACAGATAATTCTGCATGATATGCTGGCACTCACAGGAAGTAGATTGCTACAATATTACTATCCAGATAGTTTATATTATGGTTATACCAAAGATTCTGGTTTTTATTTCCACAGTGTTCCTTCTTGTTTGCAGGTAGGCATTCTGTGCTCTTTCTGTTTTTCCTCTTCTCCATCCTTAGCAGGTTGATTTTTATGGTACAGTGGCAAGATGGCTGCTAGCATTTCCAGACATCATTCATAGTCATTGCAGGAACAAATGGTAAAGGAAATGCCAGCTATCTTTCCCATCAATCAACGAAAAAACATTCTAGAAAATTTCTGCTAAGTCTCCTTGGCTGTATCAGTGTAGTATGGCTACCTCTAGCTTTGGCAAATGATGGCAAAGTATTTAACCCTTTATATTCTTGTAGTGGAGGAAGACATGGCAACCCACTCCAGTATTCTTGTCTGGAGAATCCAATGTACAGAGGAGCCTGGCAGGCTACAGTCCATAGGGTCACAAAGAGTCAGTCATGGCTGAAGAGACTTAGCACACAAGCATTCTTGTAGTGACAAGTGCCAAAGGAGAAGGGGAATGGAACTAGCTGCAGGAGTTACAAACCAGCAGTGTCTGGTTGGTAACAGCTAGTCATCAGCTGTTCTTGCTGACAGAACTTGCCTCCTGAGATTCCTCCTGAATATGCAACACCATCTTTAGACAAAAGATGCTGGCCATCTTCTGCTTTAGCAGACAAAAATAAAGTAAAATCATCTACAAACTCTCACAAAACTTTCAAGATGGTGGAAGACTAGGACAGGAAGGTCATTTTCCTCTCCATAATTACATCAAAACTACATCTGCATGTGGAACAACTGCAGAACACCTTCTAAACCCTGACAGAAGACCCCAGACTTCCAAAAAGGCAAGCTAACCTCCACAGAATGAGGTAGGGATAAAAACATAGGAAAATAAAGAGACAAAGGACTTGGGATGGGCACCTCAGGGAGGGAGATGTGAAGGAGGAAAAGTTTCCACACCTTGGCAACCTCCTCATGGACAGGGATGAGGGAAGTTTTGGACCAACAGACAGAACAGAGCAACAAGCACTCAGAAGTCAAAATGGAAAGAATTCAGCACAGAGGTTGTTGTCAACCAACACTTCCCAGCCAAGATGTTCGCATACCACCTCCTACCCACTGTGAGCTCAGAAGGTGTTTTTTGTTTGTTTGTTTGTTTGTTTTAAATTTATTTATGTTTTAATTGAAGAATAATAACAGAATTTTGTTTTCTGTCATACCTCAACATGAATCAACCATGGGCATACATATATCCCCTCCCTTTTGAACTTCCCTCCCATCTCCCTCCCCATCCCACCCTCTAGGTTGATACAGAGCCCCTGTTTGAGTTTCCTGAGCCATACAGCAAATTCCTGTTGGCTATCTATTTTACATAACCTTACATAATGTAAGTTTCCATGTTACTCTCTCCATACACCTCACCCTCTCCTCCCTTCTCCCCATGTCCATAAGTCTATTCTCTATGTCTGTTTCTCTATTGCTGCCCTGCAAATAAATTCTTCAGCACCATTTTTCTGCATTACATATATATACTTTAGAATACAATGTTTATCTTTCTCTTTCTGACTTAGTTCACTCTGTATAATAGGTTCTAATTTCATCCACCTCATTAGAGCTGACTCAAATGTGTTCGTTTTTATGGCTGAGTAATATTCCATTGTATAAATGTACCACAACTTCTTTATCCATTCATCTGTCTGTGGACATCTAGGTTGCTTCCATGTTCTAGCTATTGTAAACAGTGTTGCAATTAACAATGGAATACATGTATCTTTTTCTCCTACTATTATTGTGTTACTGTCCATTTCTCCTTTTATGTCTGTTAGTGTTTGTCTTATGTATTGAGGTGGTCCTGTGTTGGGTGCATCAGTTCAGTTCAGTTCAGTTGCTCAGTTGTGTCTGACTCTTTGCAACCCCATGACCACAGCACAACAGGCCTCCCTGTCCATCACCAGCTCCCAGAGTTTACCCAAACTCATGTGCACTGAGTTGGTGACACCATCCAACCATCTCATCCTCTGTCATCCCCTTCTCCTCCTTCCTTCAATCTTTCTCAGCATCTGGATCTTTTCAAATGAGTCAGCTCGTTGAATCAGGTGGCCAAAGTACTGGAGTTTCAGCTTCAGCATCAATCCTTCAAATGAACACTCAGAACTGATTTCCTTTAGGATGGACTGGTTGGATCTCCTTGCAGTCCAGGGGACTCTCAAGAGTCTTCTCCAACACCACAGTTCAAAAGCATCAATTCTTCAGCACTCAACTTTCTTTATAGTCCAGCTCTCATATCTATACATGACTACTGGAAAAACCATAACCTTGATGAGATGGACCTTTGTTGGCAAAGTAATGTCTCTGCTTTTTAATATGCTGTCTAGGTTGGTCATGACTTTCCTTCCAAGGAGTAAGGGTCTTTTAATTTCATGGCTGCAGTCACCATCTACAGTGATTTTGGAGCCCCCAAAATAAATTCAGCTACTATTTCCACTGTTTCCCCATTTATTTGCCATGAAGTGATGAGACCAGATGCCATGATCTTGGTTTTCTGAATGTTGGGTTTTAAGCCAACTTTTTCACTCTCCTCTTTCACTTTCATCAAGAGGCTCTTTAGTTCTTCTTCACTTTCTGCCATAAGGGTGGTGTCATCTGCATATCTGAGGTTATTCATATTTCTCCTGGCAATCTTGATTCTACCTCGTGCTTCATCCAGCCAAACATTTCGCATGATGTACTCTGCATATAAGTTAAATAAGCAGGGTGACAATATACAGCCTTGATGTACTCCTTTTCCTATTTGGAACCAGTCTGTTGTTCCATGTCCAGTTCTAACTGTAGCTTCTTGACCTGTATACAGATTTCTCAAGAGGTAGGTCAGGTGGTCTGGTATTCCCATCTCTTTCAGAATTTTCCACAGTTTATTGTGATCCACACAGTCAAAGGCTTTGGCATAGTCAATAAAGCAGAAATAGATGTTTTTCTGGAATTTTCTTGCTTTTTCAATGATCCAGTGGATGTTAGCAATTTTATCTTTGGTCCCTCTGCCTTTTCTAAAACCAGCTTGAACATCTGGAAGTTCATGGGTTATGTACAGCTGAAGCCTGGCTTGGAGAATTTTGAGCATGACTTTACTAGCATGTGAGATGAGTGCCATTGTGCAGTAGTTTGAGCATTCTTTGGCATTGCCTTTCTTTGGGATTGGAATGAAAACTGACCTTTTCCAGTCCTGTGGCCACTGCTGAGTTTTCCAAATTTGCTGACATATTGAGTGCAGCACTTTCACAGCATCATCTTTTAGGATTTGGAATAGCTCAATTGGAATTCCATCACCTCCACTAGCTTTGTTCATAGTGATGCTTCCTAAGGCCCACTTGACTTCACATTCCAGGATATCTGGCTCTAGGGAGTGTTCACACCATCGTGATTATCTGGGTCGTGAAGATCTTTTTTGTACAGTTCTTCTGTGTATTCTTGCCACCTCTTCTTAATATCTTCTGCTTCTGTTAGGTCCATACCATTTCTGTTGGGTGCATAGATATTTACAATTGTTACATCTTCCTCTTGGATTGATCCCTTGATCATTATGTAATGTCCTTCCTTATCTCTTGTAATCTTTATTTTAAGGTCTATTTTGTCTGACATGAGGATTACTACTCCAGCTTTCTTTTGCTTCTCATTTGCATGGAATGTATTTTTCCATCCTCTCACTTTCAGTCTATATGTGTCTTTAGGTATGGAGTGAGTTTCCTGTAAACAGCATATATATGGGTCTTGTTTTTGTATCCATTCAGCCAGTTGGTGTCTTTTGGTTGGAGCATTTAATCCACTTACATTTAAAGTAATTACTGATATATATGTTCCTGTTGCCATTTTTTAATTGTTTGGGGCTTGATTTTGCAGATCTTTTTCATCTCTTGTATTTCTTGACTATATAAGTCTGTTTAGCATTTGTTGTAAAGCTGGTTTGGTGGTACTGAATTCTTTTAATTTATGTTCGTCTGAAAAGCTTTTGATTTCTCCATCAATTTGGAATGAAATCCTTGCCACGTACAGTAATCTTGTTTATAGATTTTTCCCTTTCAGTACTTTAAATATATCCTGCCATTCCCTTCTGGCCTGCAGAGTTTCTGCTGAAAGATCAACAGTTAAATGTATGGAGTTTCCCTTGTATGTTACTTGTTGCTACTCACTTGCTGCTTTTAATATTCTTTCTTTGTTTTTAATCTTTGTTAGTTTGATTAGTATGTGTCTTGGCATGTTTCTCCTTGGGTTTATCCTGTATGGGACTCTTTGTGCCTCTTGGATTTGATTGAACATTTCCTTTTCCATGTTGGGAAACTTTTCAACTATAATCTCTTCAAAAATTTTCTTGTACCCTTTCTTCTTCTTTTCTTCTTCTGGGAACCCTATAATTCAAATGTTGGTGCATTTGATATTGTCCTAGACATCTCTTAGACTATCCTCAGTTCTTTTCATTCTTTTTATTTTATTCTTCTCTTCAAAAGTTATTTCCACCATTTTATCTTCCAGCTCACTGATATATTCTTCTGCTTCAGATATTCTGCTATTGATTCCTTGTAGAGTATTTTTAATTTCAGTAATTGTGTTGTTTGCCTCTGTATGTTTATTATTTAATTCTTCTAGGTATTTGTTAATTGATTCTTGCATTTTCTCCATTTTGTTTTCAAGTGTTTTGATCACCTTTACTATCATGATTCTGAATTATTTTTCAGGTAGTTTGCCTATTTCCTCTTCATTTATTTGAACTTCAGTGTTTCTGGTTTGTTCCTTCATTTCTGCAGTATTTCTCTGCCTTTTCATTACTTTTTTTTAAAACTTATTGTGTTTTAGGTCTCCTTTTCTGAGGCTTCAAGGTTGAATTCTTTCTTCCTTTTGGTTTCTCCCCTTCTAAGGTTGGTGAAGTGGTTTGTGTAAGCTTTGTATAGGGTGAGAATTCTGCTGAGTTTTTTGTTTTGTTTTATTGTTTTTTCCTCTGATGGGCAAGGCTGAGTGAGGTGGTAGTCCTATCTGCTTATGATTGGGTTTGCATTTTGGTTTTGTTTGTTGTTTAGATGAGGCATCCTGCACAGAGTGCTACTGGTGGTTGGGTAATGCCAGGTCTTTTATTCAAGTGGTTTTCTTTGTGTGAATTCTCACCATTTGATACTCCCTAGGGTTAGTTCTCTGGTAGTCGAGGGTCTTGGAAATCAGTGCTCCCACTTCAAAGGCTCAGGGCTTGATCTCTGGTCAGAAATGAAGATTCCACAAGTGGTTTGTTATGGCATTAAGTGAGATTAAAGCAAATATCCAAAAACAGGAAACCAAATATGAGCCCAACAAATGCCAGTTACAAAATCAGGCAAATAATAATTAACAATGGAATATACACATATACATATACACCCATAAACAAAATCAAAACAGTCCAACAAAAATAGAGTACAATAGATTGACCCAGCAAATAAAGGAAACCAAAAATTATATCAACCAGTTAAGAACAAAATTAACTAAAGCACAAACTGGAAAAAAAAAACTAAAGCAAGGTGCCAAGTGGGGAATAAAGCAATGAAACAAATATGTCAAGAGGAAAGGAAAGAAAGAAAGAATAGATATACAAATTAAATAGAGGTAGATAAAGTTTTATATACATTAAAGATCAATTGCAAGTGGAAAAGAACAGTAAGAGACGCTAACAAAGAAATAAATGTAGAAAAATAATAATAGGTTTAAAAATTAAAAATTAAAATAAAACAGAAAAAGAAAAAAAAAAGGAATAAGAAAGAAAAAAAGGAAAAATCCGCAGAACTACAAAAGCCCAATGTAGAGGCAGAGGTTTATAACAACAATAAAAGTTGGACCGAATAAAAAAACAAAACTCAAAAGCTTAATTAGATTTCAGAGTGCCAATAAAATCAACAACTACAATAGAAGTTCAGTTCAGTTCAGTTCAGTCGCTCAGTCTTGTCCGACTCTTTACGACCCCATGAATCACAGCACGCTAGGCCTCCCTGTCCATCACCAACTCCCGGAGTTCACTCAGACTCACATCCATCGAGTCAGTGATGCCATCCAGCCATCTCATCCTCTGTTGTCCCCTTCTCCTCCTGCCCCCAATCCCTCCCAGCATCAGAGTCTTTTCCAATGAGTCAACTCTTTGCATGAGGTGGCCAAAGTCCTGGACTTTCAGCTTTAGCATCATTCCTTCCAAAGAAATCCCAGGGCTGATCTCCTTCAGAATGGACTGGTTGGATCTCCTTGCAGTCCAAGGGACTCTCAACAGTCTTCTCCAACACCACAATTCAAAAGCATCAATTCTTCGGCACTCAGCTTTCTTCACAGTCCACTCTCACATCCATATATGATCACAGGAAAAACCATAGCCTTGACTAGACGGACCTTTGTTGGCAAAGTAATGTCTCTGCTTTTGAATATGCTATCTAGGTTGGTCATAACTTTTCTTCCAAGGAGTAAGCGTCTTTTAATTTCATGGCTGCAGTCACCATCTGCAGTGATTTTGGAGCCCCAAAAAATAAAGTCTGACACTGTTTCCACTGTTTCCCCATCTATTTGCCATGAAGTGATGGGACCAGATGCCATGATCTTCGTTTTCTGAATGTTGAGCTTTAAGTCAACTTTTTCACTCTCTCTCTACTTTTAACAATAGAAGGGGTGGGGGAAAAAAGAAAGAAAAAATCCAAAAGAATCCACAGAACAAGTCAAAATATAAGAATAATAAATGTTTTTCTTGAGTCACTGCTGTCAGAGTCCTTTCCATCTCTAGGAGTCACAGTCCACTTCACCTCCCTAGGATGCCCTCTAGGAGGGCATCCTAGGGAGGTGCTTCTCTCTGGACCTGCTTGCGGGGGTGGGGGCAGCTCAGATTCTAATCTGGTCCTACTTCTGTATGTTCTTGCCTCCAATGTCCACAGCTATCAGAACTAGTGCATTTTCTTTTGTGAGAGCTCTCAATATCTTTTTACATATTCCATAGACATAGAGCCTGCCTAGTTGGTTGTGTGGATTTAATCTGTAGCTTGTACAGCTGGTGGGAAGGTTTTGGGTCTTCTTCCTTAGCCACACTGCCCCTGGATTTCCACTGTGGTTTTACTTCCACCTCTGCATATGGCTCATCCACTGTGGTTTGCTCCTGAGGTTGCCCTGGAAGACTTGGTTCTGCCCCAGTGAGGGCCAGTTGTGGAGGTGGTGCAGCTGCTTGAGTCCACAGGGATTCTGGCCACACCAGGTACTCAGGGGAGTTGGTGGCTAGGGCCAGCAGGAAATATAGCGCTCTAGAAGGGTATGACAACCAGTATTGGCCAATACACTCTAGTATTCTTGCCTGGAGAACCCCCCTGACAGAGAAAACTGGCAAGCCACAGTTCACAGGGCCACAAAGAGTTGAACACAACCTAAGCAACCCTGCATGCATAGATGCAATACTTTTTTTTTTTTTGGCCTGTGACAGCTCTGCCCCAGTGAGGGTTGAGTGTGAAGGTGGTGCAGCTGCTTGGGCTGCAGTGACCCTGGTGGCACCAAGTGTGAAGGGACACAGACTGTCTCCAGGCAGGAGCTATGGCCCTATCAGTTTTCTTTTTTCGAGCCACCTGTAGGTGGTGATCAGAAGGCCTCTTTGGCCAGTCTTTCTCCCTAGCCCCACCCATTCAGGCACTGAGACTGCTCCCTTGCCCAGAGTCCTTCTCTGTGGTTTGGCACATCAGGCACATAGAGGGGTGCCCCTCTGACTGGGGTCCTACTCTGTAGATCAGGCATGTCAGGCACTTAAAGGGGCACTCTGGGTGGTGTTCTACTCTGTAGTTTGGTGCATCAGGTGCTTGATGGGCCAGCCTCTCTATTGTTCAGCTTCCAATGCTGGCATGTGTGGAGAGAGAGGCTATGGTGATGGCTCCACCCCCTAGGCATGACTCAGCAGTATTGCCTTGCTTCCATGGCTGCCTGGCTTTCCTCCACAGGCACTTCCCACCACAATCTCCTTCCTCACATCCCCTCAACCTTATTCGTCTCTCCGCAGTCAACAGTAGCCCTCACCCTAGGATTGCTTCATAATCCCTAAACTCCAGCTCCCAGCCACTGCATCTTCTAAGGGACCTGCATCCCTGTCCAGGGTATGTATGGCTGTGCAAGGGCTGTCTGAGTCTCATTCGATTTAGGTTGCCACAGATCAGTTGTTTCACTCTCAGCCTTAACTGTTTCTCCTCTGATTCAGACAACTGCCTTGATGTGGGGATGGGACTCCCTGCTTCAGTTCCCCTACACCGAGGGCAGGTCCATTCCTAGTAACACTCCTGTTTTTCCCCCTACTTCCTCCATCCTACCAAGTTTTGCATGGCTCTATATATTCTTTCCCACTGGTCAAGTACTCCTGTCTGCTCTCAGCTGGTATTCTGCATGCACTTCTCTGTCTGAAGGTGTATTCCCGATGTATCCATGGAGAGAGATACACTCCACATCCACCTACTCCTCCGCCATCTTGTTCTCTCCCCTCCATGTTTTTGATTTTTTTTAAATTTTTGCTAGTCTAGTTTTTAGCATTCATTTTCACATATGGATTTGTTTATTGGTTTGGTTGATCTTTTACTTTTTGGTTCTTGTCTTTATTCTTTGTTTTCTCTTTTTTTCCTCTCCTTTTCTCTTTGTGAGTGTGTGAATTTCTTTGGGTATTCTTATCTGTTGAGTGTTGCTTTCACCATTTGTCTTGGGGTTTTGTCTGTCTGTTCTTTTTTTGTTTGTATTTTTAGTTGACTTCTTTCCCCCCTCTTTCCCTCTATCCCTTTCTTTCTCTTGCATGCTGTGTATATTGGGAAGTCTTGGGGCTACAGTAAGAGGTTGAGCTGAACCTCTGAGGTTGGAGATCTTAGTCTTCCAACACACAAAAGCCTAGGGCCAGATGGCTTCACAGGTGAATTCTACCAAAAGTTTAGAGAAGAGCTATTACCTATCCTGTTTGAACTCTTCCAGAAAATTGCATAGAAAAGAAAACTCCCAAACTCATTTTATGAGGCCATCATAACCCTGATACCAAACAAGACAAAGATACCACCAAAAAATAAAATCACAGGTCAATATCACTGATGAACATAAATGCAAACATCCTTAACAAAATTTTAGCAAACAGAATCCAACAACACATTAAAAGGATCATATACCAAGATCAAGTGGGATTTAGCCTAGGAATGAAAGGATTTTTCAGTATATGCAAATCAATCGATCTAATATGCCATATGAGCAAATTGAAAAATAAAAACCATGTGATCATCTCAATATATGTAGAGAAAGCTTTTGACAAAATTCAATATTCATTTATGGAAAAAAAAAAAAAAAACCTCTCCAAAAAACAGGCATAGAAGGAACCTACCTCAACATAACAAAGGCCATGTATAACAAACCCACAGCAAACATTATTCTCAATGGTGGAAAACTGAAAGTATTTACTCTAAGATCAAGAACAAGACAAGAGTGCCCACTCACATCATTATTATTCAGCATAGTTTTGGAAGTCCTAGCCATGGCAATCAGAGAAGAAAAAGAAACAAAATAAATCTAGATTGGAAAAGAAGTAAAGTTTTCACTGTTTGAGACATGATACCTACATGTATAAAGCCTTAAAGATGCCACCATAAAATTACTAGAGCTAATCAATGAATATAGTGAAGTTGCAGGATATAAAATTAATACACAGAAATCCCTTGCATTCCTATACACTAACAATGAAAAATCAGAAAGAGAAATTAAGTAAACAATTCCATTCACCATTACAACAAAAAGAATAAAATACCTAGGAATAAACCTACCTAAAGAGCCAGATGACCTGTATGCAGTGAAGTATAAAACACTGAGGAAAGAAATCAAAGGTGACACAAACAAATGAGGAGAAATATCATGTTCTTGGATTGGAAATATAAATATTGTGGAAATGACTGTTCTACCCATAGCAATGTATAGATTCAATGCAATCCCTATCAAGCTACCAATGGTATTTTTCACAAAACTAGAACAAAAAAATTTCCTAATTTGTATGGAAAAACAGAAGACCCTGAGTAGCCAAAGCAATCTTGAGAAAGAAAAGCAGAGCTGGAGAAATCTACCTTCCTGGCTTCAGACTATACTACAAAGCTACAGTCATTAAGACATTATGGTACTGGCACAGAAAACAGAAATACAGACAAATGGAACAAGATAGAAAGCCCAGAAATAAACCCACACACCTATGGGTACTTTATCTTTGACAAAGGAGGCAAGAATATACAATGGAGAAAAGACAGCCTCTTCAATAAATGGTGCTGGCAAAACTAGACAGTAACATGCAAAATAATGAAACTAGAATACTTCCTAAATTCACACACAAAAATAAACTCAAAATGGGTTAAAGACTTAAATATAAGGCCAGAAACTAGAAAGCTTTTAGAGGAAAACATAGGCAGTACACTACAGCAAGATCCTCTTTGACCCACCTCCTAGAGTAATGAAAATAAAAACAAAAATAAACAAATGGGACCTAATTAAACTTAAAGCTTTTGCACAGCAAAAGAAACAATAAACAAGATTAAAAGACAACCCTCAGAATGGGAGAAAATAATTGCAAATGATACAACTGACAAAGAATAATCTCCAAAATATATAAGCAGCTCAACGAGCTCAGTATTAGAAAAACAAACAGCCCAATCAAAAAAATAGGCAAAAGACCTAAACAGACATTTCTCCAAGGAAGACATACAGATGACCAATAAACACAGGAAAAGATGCTGAACATCATAATTATTAGAGACATG
The DNA here is from genome assembly GCF_003369695.1 of Bos indicus x Bos taurus. Lineage (NCBI taxonomy): Eukaryota > Metazoa > Chordata > Mammalia > Artiodactyla > Bovidae > Bos > Bos indicus x Bos taurus. The sequence goes on from NC_040076.1 coordinate 133,457,911, forward strand.
CAAATCAAAACTACAATGAGGTATCACCTCATAGCAGTCAGAATGACCATTATCAAAAAAATCTACAAACAATAAATGGTGGAGAGGATGGAGAAAAGGGAACAGTTGATGGGAATATAAGTCAATACAGCCATTATGGAAAACAGTATGGAGATTCCTTAAAATCCTTTAGATTAGGATGGAGATTCCTAAATCTTTTAGGAATCCTTTAGATTCCTAAAACTAGGAATAAATTACCATATGACCCAGCGATCCCACTACTAGGCATATACCCTGAAAAGTCACAATTCTAAAAGACACATGTACCCCAGTGCTCATTGCAACACCATTTACAATAGCCAGGGCATGGAAGCAACCTAGATGTCCAACGAGAGATGAATGGGTAAAGAAGATGTGGTACATATATGTGATGGAATATTACTCAGCCATGAAAAAGAACAAATTTGAGTCAGTTCTAGTGAGGTGGATTAACCAAAGTCTGTTATACAAAGTGAAGTAAGTCAGAAAGAGAAAAACATATATCATATATTAACACATATATACAGGATCTAGAAAAATAGTATTGATGAACCTATTTGCAGGGAAGGAATGGAGATGCAGATGTAGAGAATGGACTTGTGGACACAGTAGAGGAAGGAGAGGGTGGGATGAATGGATAAAGTTGCACAGACATATATACACTCCCATGTGTAAAATAGACAGCTGGTGAGAAGTTGCTATATAACACAGGAAGCCCTGCCTGGCACTCCCTAGGTCATCCAGAGGATGACCTAGAGGGGTGGGATAGGGAGAGCGGAGGGAGGCTCAAGAGGCAGGGGATATACATATAATTATGGTTGATCCTCCTTGTTGTATGGCAGAAACCAACACAACATTGTAAAGCAATTTCCTTCTGATTAAAAAATAAATTTAAAAAATTTTAATGACTTTTGGAAACTAAATATCATCTACATCAAAGATCAGACAATAATTCTTTGTTCCTATTGTACTACAATATCAATACATTCTTAAAATAAATATTAACTTTATCTAAAAAAATAAGAAATTAAAACTCTCAGAATATAGATATAGGGCATAGGGCACAGATAACTTTTATAATATTGGTGAGTTTGTGAGGAATAAGGGCATTTCTTGTAGTCTGATTCTTGTAGTAAAGTCTTTGAAAGAGAATTAAATAGGCTTGGGTCAGTAATGAAGTTGTACAGCTTGGGCCAGGTTTGATTTCTGTCTTTGGTGTAAACAGTTGATGACAAGATCAATACGTGTTTCTAGGTCTCAGGTTATCTTTACCTGTGTTTTCAGTCAGAGGGAACGGACATCACGGAGTATTTCCAGTTGAAGTTCCTAGGCCTCTGGTTTATCTGAGGCAGATCTGGCACCAAAGTGAGGACACATTCAATGGGCTGATGTAGCTAAAATCTGGGTGAGCCAAGGAGGACCTTCTCTAGAGTTATTAAATAGACTTGGGGCCAAACCTGCCTGATTATGTGGAGTAAGGTGTTTCACAAGAACCACAATCCACAACCCAGTGCAGTTGTAAGGGAATCCTTGAATCAGAATTCATCTCAAAAGCCAGGAGGTTAATCAAATGTTGTGTCATCCATTGAGAGAATTTTATATGGAGTGAGTATAAAATTGCCACAGATGGGAACTCCAACTCACCCAGACATGCTATGTGACAACCTCTTCAGAGGCCTTGCCATGGCCCACCTTTTTTGTGTGCATATGTGGCAACATTGTGGGCTGTCCAGTTGGCACAGTGCTAAAGAGTCCACCTGCTAATGCAGGAGACACAAGAGACTTGGGTTCTATCCCTGGGTCAGGGTGATCTCCTGGAGTAGGAAATGGCAACCCATTCCAGTATTCTTGCCTGGAGAATTCCAAGGACAGAGGAGTCTGGTGGGCTACAATCTATGGGGTTGCAAAGAGTTGGACATGACTGTGAGACTAACTATTTCACTTTAAGGTATTTAGAATAGTTCCCTGACCAGACATTGTGCTGAAATTCTAAGCAATGGCTATGATGTCATTTACCCAAATTATTAATCAATTGACTATGCATGTGATCCTTTCCTTGGTAGACCTAGAGGCAAATGTCTGGATGAGGTCACGTAACAGTAAGGGGACTACTGTTGTGAAGAAACAGTCTTTTCTTGCCTGGAAAATTCCATGGATAGAGGACCCTTGCAGGCTACAGTCCATGGGGTCACAGAGTCAGACATGACTGAGCAGAGTCATACATGACTGAGCATGCATGCAGGCCCAGAGACGTGTGACAACATTTTAGCAATTAAAGAAAAAAAATCATAGTACAACATACCTATAGAAGAAAATCACAAATAATAAGCATCCAGTTTAGTGAATTTTCATCATTTTGTCGTATGCACATAACCAGCACCCAGATCAAGAAGCAAAACATTACTAGCTCTCTTTCCTGTCAATACTTCCTCTTCCCAAGGTGACAACTCTCTTGATATTTTTAAATATTTCAATATTTATTGATATGTAATTGACATATAACACTGTATAAGTTTAAAGTGTACAACGTAAAGATCTGATGCATGTATGCATTGCAAAATCATCGGCACAGTAAGTTTAGATAACATCTATCACCTCACACAGTAACAATTTTTCCATATGATGAGAACTTTTTTTTTTTAATACAATATTGTATTAGTTTTGCCATACATCGACATGAATCCACCACGGGTGTACACGTGTTCCCCATCCTGAACTCCCCGTCCCACCTCCCTCCCCATACCATCCCTCTGGGTCATCCCAGTGCACCAGCCCCAAGCATCCTGTATCATGCCTCAAACCTGGACTGGCGATTCTTTTCACATATGATAATATACATGTTTCAATGCCATTCTCCCAAATCATCCCACCCTCGCCCTCTCCCAGAGTCCAAAAGACTGTTCTATACATCTGTGTCTCTTTTGCTGTCTCGCATACAGGGTCATCATTACCATCTTTCTAAATTCCGTATATATGCGTTAGTATACTGTATTGGTGTTTTTCCTTCTGGCTTACTTCACTCTGTATAATAGGCTCCAGTTTCATCCACCTCATTAGATCTGATTCAAATGTATTCTTTTTAATGGCTGAGTAACACTGATGAGAACTTTTAAGGTCTACTCTCTTAGGAACTTTCAAATACATAATACAGTATTGTTAACTATTATCACCATGCACCATTACATCCCCCAAACTTATTTATCTTATAACTGGAAGTTTGTACCTTTTGACCACCCTCATCCTAGTCCTCCACTACCTACTTCATGCCCCGGTAACCACAAATATGATCTCAATGAGTTTCTGTGAGTTTTTTTTTTTTTTTTTCAGATTCCATATATAAATGAAATCACACAGTATTTGTCTTTCTCTGTCTAACATTTCACTTAACATAATGCCCTTAAGGTCCATCTATGTTGTCACAAGTAGCAGGATTTCCTTCTTTTTCATGGTTGAAAAATATTTAATTGTATATATAGATACCCCATTTGCTTTATCCATTCATGGACACCCACTTGACTTTTAATGCATATACATGATTCACTTGCTTTTGAAATTTTTGTAGATAGACTCACAGAGCACATCATCCTCTGTGCCTGACACCTTTCACTCAGCATCGTGAGGTAGGATTCACCCACGTTGACAAGCGGTTATGGTTCATTTATCCTCATTGATGTGTCCACTGATGTGCAGTATTCCTTTGAATGCATGCACCTCTATTGCTATCCATTTTTCTGCTAATGGTCATGTAGTTAGATTCAAATTTTAGGTTGTCATGCACACTGCTGCTATGAATAACAATAATGTATATGATTTTGGTGAATTTATGAATGTGTTTCTATTGGATGAAATTGCTGCATCATGTAGTATGCATACAGTCAGTCTTAGGCTGCTTCTTTCTCAGCATAAATAGGCACTCTCAGCCCTCAGCACCCCAGGCTGGGTCTTCTTCTGGAGTGGTAGGTTCACTGACTTTTGCAAGGGATAAAGAACTTCTGATACAAAGTATAATGAGCTCATGGCATCCTCTTATAAGCTCCTGTTCAGATTTCATGTTGCTGATTTTCCTAGACTTTTTTATATATATTTTAGATGCTTCCTGAAAATTCTCATTTAGCCAGATATTTTATTGCTCAAACTTGGGACGGTCAATGCCTAGCATTAGCTAAGCACTGCTAAATGCTTCACCTATTTTACTCCATCACAGTTCATATCAAGCCTCTGCAGAAGGCTTGCTTGTTTCACATATGGAAAAACCTATGATGAAGGCAAGGGGCTGTGGAACAAGTAGGGAGACCCAGGCCAGTCTACCTGCCTCATTCTGTCAGCTGATACTGCTTCCCAGCTTGTTCTCATATCAGGCTTTAACAAATTTGGAATTCACTAAATGCATAAAGATGCATTTCATAACTTTTCCCCCAACTACTCTTCTTTGTCAGCAGAGACAGTATGAGAAGACTCATGGTGGAGAATTAAACCTTGAAACTATTTGAAGATCTACAAAGTGGCCTCAGGAGAGAGGCTCTAGAAAGCTGAGTGTGGAGCCAGTTAGACCAAAGAAGGGAGGCCGGGATTGTGCAGGTGCCTGCATCACAGTGTTCTCCTAAGCACACAGAGCACAGGCTGCACCCATGTACCCATTCATCCAGGACTTGCTTGGAATGGCTTTCATACCAACTCTACTCTGGGCTCTCAGATAAAGAGACGTAGGTGCCTGCCCTGGAGGAGCTCACAGTGTACAGGAGAAGGCAGGAGGTTGAGCAAATAATTGCACAAAAATGCTAAGGGGATCTAAGAGAAATACAGGAGAGACTGGGGCACAGGGAGATAGTCAGGACTCCCAGAGAGAGAGGTTGAGAATGAAGTGAGGAGGGAGACAAAGAAGGTAAGTTTGGAAAGTAAATATTGGATGGCAACGAAGCCAAGTGTGAAGGGGAGAGTGAGGTTGAGTGTTGACAGGGACCAGGAAGGAAGGCAGGGGGAGCATTATGAGAGGAGAGAAGTCACATTAGCTGAGAGGAAGCTCATGCCAGGAAGTAAATGCCTCATCATGGATTCCTGGAAAAGGGCCTGACTTGTGCCCTGTCAGCCCCACCATGGAAAGTAACAGTAGCCCTTGTAAGAGGGTGGATTGGTATGAGGATCAACCCACCATGTAATAAATTGGACATTTGGTCATATGGGATGTGTCTTCTGGTCAAGCAAACACACCTCTGGAAACTCACAGGCCCATTGCCAAAGCTCTTTCAGGCTGGGATATGAAGTTGTACAGGCATTTGCCTTCCAAAGTATAGTTTTCCCTAGAGCCCAGTCCTGCTATAGTCTAGGCTTGGTGGGGGAGCTTTCACACTTGTAGGGAGGAGATTTCAAACTGTCAGTGAACTCAAGAGAGGTTCATTCCTCCCAAGAGAGGCTGCTGCTGGTAAAGTGTTGAAAGGGTTTCTTCAGTGAAACCCACCCATTTTCCAAGTGGGGCTCACCCAAAGGCATGTTAATTCCACCCAGTGGAAATAGACAAGGGTGCCTTTCCTGACTACCATTTCCTAGCAGGGATGGAAAAGAGAAAAAGAACATGTGCTCCTGCATCTAGGGGAAGAATCCAACCTAGTCTGTGTCCCTTTTCCAGGCTCCTATGATGTTGGGCACACTTGTTCTGTAGTGAAGGTATAAGAATCTGGGAGGCTGATGAAGAGAAGCCCAGAGGAATTCCTTCTGGGCAAGATCAGAACGGTGGTTGATAGGTCCCCATGTCTAGGGTCTCAGAGATGCCAACCTTTCCTCTAGACCAGGGTCTGCTCATTGCCCAGACAGCCTTGCCCTCATCACCCTCATATCACTTGCTCAGTGGGAAGAGCACTCAGGAGAAAGGGCTGCATGGCTTTGGGCTGAGTGAAGGGTCAAGTCACTTCTACAGACACCTGTTTCTCTCCTTTCTGCTGGTAACAGATTCTGACTCTTCCCAGGACTGGACCTGGGATCAAGCTGGACCAATCTCAAATCCTATCATGGAAAATTTAATTCTGGGGCAAAGAAGATAAAGGGCTGCAGATGACATCGTGATACCGACCAGGGTTCTTGGCCTTCCCAACCAATAGAAGTGGACTAGAGGCCAGGCAAGAAATTCAGGCAAGGCCCTTTTGGGGTCCCTGCTGCAGCAGTGGGGAGTGAGAACAAACAACAGTTTCCTTTGCTTGCTCTTTTACTGAGGGGTGGTGAACTTGTTCCTTCTGTGGCATTAGGGTAGGGGTGTTTTAGGTGTTTTGCGCTCTTCTTTGGTGGTGTTAAGTGCAGGGGGCATGTTCAGTATCCTGCTTTTGCTCCCTGCACCCTGATTTTGCTCCTGGCTCTTCAGGTGGCAGTAGCTTATTGGTCTTTTTGTATCTTTTGTCCAGAATTGCCCCAACTGCCCGAGCATGCAGTTATTTTTAGTCCCATGTAGTTTCTGTGTGTGTCATTGCTTGAGCTGTGTCCAGGTGAGGCGCTGCAGCATTGCAGCAAAGGGTTCTGGTTCCCCATCTCAGTCTGAGAAGGACTCTGATTCCTGCTGCTGCCGAGATGCATGGAACAGCCTAGTCCTACATCCAAGTTCTGAAGCTGGCTTTTCCTTCCTTGGTTCTGTGAGCTACCTCAGGATCCTTCCACTCAGTCACACACACAGACTCCCATCTTTCCATTGTGTTGTTTTTTTCTTCTTCTTTTTTTTCCCCCTGCTTAAGTCAGTCAGAATTGTTTTCTGTTGTTGCAGCAAAATCTTGGCTGATACAGAAATTGGTTCCAGAAATTAGTTGTTGGCAGCAGGCCCTCGGGGTATGTGGACTTGGTCATGGGCCCAGATGGAATGCGTAAGTAGACAGAGAAGGAGAATTCACTGGGTTACCTGTTGTGCTCACCTGAGATGCCACAAGCCCAGTGAAGTTGCAGCCCTGCCACAGAGCATGGAAGGAGGTGAGCCGTGGACACGATGGGTCCTTGGTAGAGCATCTGATAGCATAAACAGTGTCCTACCCTAAGCTCAAACAAAAATCTATCTTTAAAGTAATTAATTTCTCATCTGTGACTGAAGCAGCTTTAAAAATTCTGAAGACTGTGTCTCTTGTTTCTGAATGACAGCACTCCATACTTCACAATCTCATGGATCCGGGGCATGAAGGAGGGAGCTTATGATACAGGGATGGAGAAATTTGGGCACCAGAGGATTTGAGGACCATGACGCTGCAATCCCTTCTGAAATATATATTCACTCTGCCTCTGGGTTGCTTGTAGAAGAGGCTGACAGTTTGCACCCATCTCACTGTCTCTGAATAAGCAGGAGTTGGACTTGACATGGCCTGAGGTGAAAAGGATAATCAGGATACAAAAGAAAAGATTGTGCCTGGAAGTATTGTAACTCCACCATTTGGGGTAACTTGGGGGCATACAATTTGAGAGTTAACTAATGAGGGTGAAATATAATTTTAAATGAGGCAGAATATATTGTCATAGGTGAGCCCATCAGATTCTGTACCTGCTGTGTGTCTCCTTGGACAGCTAGCTGGGTTCCAACAACTGGATTCTTTTATTAATGAAAATTTATCCTGAAGACTGGCACATGCTGGGTGGAACCAAAAGGCCAGATAGGTCTGCATCAGTGCAGAAAAAGAAATTCAAAGACTCACCTGGTTACATCCCTTGACAAGACCCCAAAGACTCCTATCTTCCTTGCCTTGAAGAAGAGATAGTAACAGAAATGCAAGAATATTTTAAAAATGCTTTATGGATAGTCCCCTCTGGGCCAAGAATACTGTGCATAGAGCTCACTAAAAATGGGCCCTTGGGCAGGAGTATAGACTGAGACACAGAGAACAGACCCATGGACCCAGCGGGGGAAGGAGAGCGTAGGATGAATTGAGAGAGTCGCACATGTAAAGAGATCTCATGTGTAAAAGAGATAGCGAGTGGAAAGCAGCTGTATAACACAGGGAGCTGTTTGGTGCTCCCATACAAGAGGGAGGGGATGTATGTATACTTATATATAAGTATATAATCAACTATATATACTTATAGTTGATTCACTTTCTTGTACAGCAGAAACTAAGACAACATTGTCAAGCAATTATTCCCCAATTTTAAACAGTAAGCCCTTGGTATCCTTGAGGATAGAAGAATCTTAGAATGGCATAGCCCAGGGCACAATTGGAAGCAAAGCAAGTGTGGTTCTCATAATAGACAGTTTTGTAAGTGTGGTTGGGACTCAATGAAGAGTCTTATGCCCAGTAATAACTAGTTGTGATCAGTCACTCATGCATTCAGAGACTGTGACCACCTCAGCATCTGTATCACTCAAGTCAGGCTAGGTTATGTTGCAGTAACAAACAACTCCTGTAATATCAGTTATTTAAAATAACAAAGATTTAAATCTCTCTCACTCAACACCATTTCCCACTGGAGTTACCCAGAGGAGGGGGCTAGAGAGGATGGCAGTCCTCATAGGTCCATATGGGCCCAAGCAGATGAAGTAGCCACTATCTGAAATCATGCCAGTCACACCCAGGAGGAAGAGATCCAGAGGGTCTCGCACTAAGCCTCAAAGGAGGTGTATATATATATATATATATATATATATATATGATTCCTCACTGGGAAGAAGTAGTCTCACAGTCCCACCCAACCAACAGGAAGTCAGGAAACACAGTCCACTGTGTACTTAAAAGTGGAAAACTGAAAATCATTGGGAGACAAAACTAATTCTGACTACTATCCCACCCACTTGAACATCTCACAACACCTTGACAAGGTGGATGGTTCTAGTAGCATCTGTTAGTCCCTCCAAGAAGTGAGAAGTGCAGAAGTCCCTCTGCACTAAGAGACGGCCTGAAATATCACTGGGAGAGTGATAACCCTCCCCAGAGGCCAGTTCAGCCTAGAAGAATAGATGAGTGTCAAGGTCTGTGTACTGGGCTCAAGAAAAAATGAAAGAAAAAAAAATCTCCTCTGGACACATCTTAGCAAACTCTTTCATGGATAAGGATGATTCCCATGCATGTGGGTCTTCATTTCTTTATCCATCCGTTAGTTTACCTCTCAGCCTGTGGTGTCCCTCCCCAGTGCCAAGCCCCCAATACACTTACGAGTATGAAGGTGCCTCATCTTTCTGAACCACAGTCTCCTTTGGTTGTCGCTGCAGAGCCCTGCCCTTGGGGAAGGAACAGATGGGAATAAGGCTTCATGTCCTGGCCAGGGATCCCAACTCATGGTAGGAAAGGGAATTTCCCTGTCTCTTAAATGGCTACAATGGTATTAGCCCAGAGATAGGCAGCATGGAAGTGGGCAGCCTCAGGACCAATGCTGGGGGTTTGGTCCTCTAGTTTCCTGCCCAGGTGATGGGGAGCCATTAGACATTTCTGAGGAAGGAACAGGGGTTTCTAGATTGGTGGCTTAACTCCTGATGGTCAAAAGCTGGGTTGCTTGCTCTTGGTAGTAATTAAATTTTCCTCTGAGAATGCTAAGGACACTGGCATGACACGGCATGGGGCATGTTTTCTAGCCTAAAGTTCCCCTTTGTAAGGCTTGGACTCTTGTCAGACTGTGCATACACCCTGAAGCCACTGCAGTCCCAGGAAGAACAGCCTGGCACAGTGGACGTGGAGCCCCGGGCAGCCTGCAGGAAGGTCATGACATTGTGGTGTGTGCTGTCAGCCAGCTCCTGAGTGGCACCTACTCAGGGCTGGAAGCAGAAATGGCTGGTCCAGGTCAATTGGAGATTGATTTACTTGACATGTCCATGTTATATGTCTATTGGATTTCCACAGATGGCTGATCTTTAGTTGATATCACAGTGGACAGAAGGAGAGTGATGAGATGGGCTGCTTGCTCAGACCCTGGCTCCCGTAGCCCTCCCCTGTAACTGAATTATTTAACCCTTGCAGGTCCTTGAGACTGGACAGATCTTCCAGTCTCAAGGACCACGTCCAGCTCCAGGCTAGTGCTCTGTAAGGAGCCTGAGGTCTGTGATTTGTTGACTTGGGATTTCATCAGGCTGGTTGTGGTACCATCTCAAGTGTCCTGGATTACAGAACTGAGGCATTCATCCCTTTTCTAGGATCAACCTTTTTATCTTCTTTTGCCTCCATAGTCACCAGGCTTATTCTTTAGAGCAGGGGTCCCCAACCCTTCTGGCACCAGGGACCAGTTTCGTGGAAGGCAATTTTTTCATGGGCTGGGGAAGGGGGATAATTCAAGTGCATTACATTTATTGTGCACTTTATTTCCAATTTTATTATATCAGCTCCACCTCAGATCATCAGACATTAAATCCTGGGGATTTAATGTTGGGGACCCCTGTTCTACAGTGAATCTCTAACTCTGGGTTCCAGCTTCTCCTTATCTATGGAAGACCCTGATTGACCTCAAGTCTCCCAGAGATTTGTCCTCCCCTTAGCCTGTGTCTGGGACACTGACACCTCTCAGATTTTGTCTTGTTCTCAGCCTTTGCCTTCCTTTGACACCCACCTACAAGTTTTAACCCATCCCTGGACCAAGCCTTTAATACCTGTCAGGATATTGCACACCTGTCAGGGCCCCTTATTGCTCTGCACTTGAACATCTGTGCCCCATCTTCGTGTTGAATGTCTGTCCCATTGGAACCCCACAACCCCTGGACATATGCTTATCTCCCTGGCCTCAAGGTACAGGCTCCTAGCTCCTGCTGGGTAGACTCAGTGCTCCCTCCTGGCTTCTTCCCACTGTCCTGCTTCCAGGAAGATATTAGCAATATTGCCTCCCACCCAATGCCACCTGCATTTATTCCATGATCTACTGGGTGCGTGCTGTACCCTGTGTCTGTCGGTTGGGTCTGAAGGATAGGACCATCCCTCTGTACAACTACTCAGGTGCCAGCTTTATATAGGCCAGCTGAGGAGGCATCACCATTTGCCTCTCTGAAGATACCAAGAGGGACCATACTTTATGCTAAGAGAGCTACTGGGGCTTCCCTGGTGTCTTAGATGGTAAAGAATCTGCCTGCAATGCAGGAGACCTGGGTTCAATCCCTGGGTTGGGAAGGTCACCTGGAGAAGAGCACGGCAACCCACTCCAGTACTCTTGCCTGTGAAATCCCATGACCAGAGGAGCCTGGCGGGCTACAGTCCATTGGGTTGCAAAGAATTGGACATGACATAGCAACTAAACCACAACCACAAGAAAGCTCCTAAGCATGTGCTTCCAGGTTGTAAGGGTGCCTTGATGGTATCCACCGGAAGAGTGCAGACCATCCAATAAAAAGGGCTGGAGCAATGGACTCTCAATAATTGACTCTCTTTTGTACTTGATGGCAAATAGATGGGTAAACAGTGGAAACAGTGTCAAACTTTATCTTTTTGGGCTCCAAAATCACTGCAGATGGGACTGCAGCCATGAAATTAAAAGACGCTTACTCCTTGGAAGGAAAGTTATGACCAATCTAGACAGCATATTGAAAAGCAGAGACATTACTTGGCCAACAAAGGTCCGTTTAGTCAAGGCTATGGTTTTTCCAGTGGTCGTGTATGGATGCAAGAGTTGGACTGTGAAGAAAGCTGAGCACCGGAGAATTGATGCTTTTGAACTGTGGTGTTAGAGAAGACTCTTGCGAGTCCCTTGGACTGCAAGGAGATCCAACCAGTCCATTCTGAAGGAGATCAGCCCTGGAATTTCTTTGGAAGGACTGATGCTAAAGCTGAAACTGCAGTACTTTGGCCACCTCATGCAAAGAATTGACTCATTGGAAAAGACTCTGATGCTGGGAGGGATTGGGGGCAGGAGGAAAAGGGGATGACAGAGGATGAGATGGCTGGATGGCATCACCGACTCGATGGACATGAGTTTGAGTGAACTCCGGGAATTGGTGATGGACAGGGAGGCATGGTGTGCTGAGATTCATGGGGTCGCAAAGAGTCGGACACGACTGAGCGACTGAACTGAACTGAACTGAACTGAACTGTACTTGATTATCTAATGCCATGTTACAAATATTTGTAGAGCACGTACTGTACTAGAAACAAAACAAGACCATCCTGACTACAGGAAGGAGTGGGGCGGTATCCTGAGTATCAAGTATCAAACCTTGTTCTAATCTTAAAAGCCTGGTTTTAGCCACATGACGTCGGGTCCAGGGCTCCTGTTTGGGCTGAAATGTGAAATAAACAACCAGATTGCCTGAACCCAGGTGGAGGTCGTATCAGCTACTAGCGAGATCCCAATGAGAAGCAGAACCTTGGCAGTGAGAATCTGAGTAGGCTGGTTCCTCCAGCACTCTCATTGGAGACCCACCATCCTTAGGAGGCTGGCAGTGTGGAGCGCCTTATAAGTATGGATTCTGATTGCAGATGAACCTGGGATACAGACTCACCTCCATCACTCACTAGGTTTACAATTTGGACAGTTTACCTGATCGTTTTGTTCTTTAGTTTCCTCACTTGTAAAGTGAAAACTCAAATACTTGGATTACAGGAACTGAGATAACATATGCCAAACAGCATAGTGCCTGGAAAAGAGTAAACTTTCAATAAATGGTAACTACTAAATTTAATGTTTCCAGCCTTGTGTGATTGGAATTTGATTTAATCAGGAAGGAAGCAACTTCCTTTTACTGTCTTGCCTGCTCAGTCTTCTGTCACCTGATCCTTGGACCTGCACCTTTCCTAAGCCTGAGGAAGGATCCACTCTCTGGGTCCTGGCCAACCCACTGTTTGGTTCTTCCCTTTACCCACTGGGCCCCAGCTCCAGAAGGTGCCAAACCTTGCACACAGAGTGTCAAGACTTTTCTTTTATGCTCCCTAGTCCTTGAAGATGTCTCAATAGTGCATTTGAACTCTACCATCACAGGTTAGTCATCTAACCTAAAGGATTTTGTTGAGTTTCCTATTAAAGAAAATAATAATGTAAAGTGAATGTGTGGGGACTTCCCTGGTGGGCCAGTGGTTAAGAGTCTGTCTTTCAATGTAGAGGACCCGGGTTCCATCCCTGGTCGGGAAACTAAGATCCCACATGCTGTGGAGAAACTAAGCCTTCAGGCCACAACTAGAGAGTCCATACACTGCAAAGAGGGATCCCACATGATGCACTGAAAATTCCATATCCACGACTAAGACCCGATGCAGCCAACTAAATAAACATTTTTGTAAAAAGTGAATGTGTGGGTCGAGAGGAGTGGAAAGATCATAAAGTCACTGACAAACCATGGGAAGATCATGCTGACACCCATCTCCCTCCCCATTTCAACAGAGTTTGGTTTTGCAGCTGTACCTTCATTCCCTTTGTGAATCTAAGTTGGGCCTTACGCAGTCTATCCCACTCAGTGCTAATTAGATGTGCTTGCGAACTATCACTTTCACACCTTCTCTTCTTTTGTTCAACATAAGCATTTAATTGTCTACTAAGGGTGTCTGTAAGATAATCAAAGGGAGAGAAATCACAGCAAGGCCTGGGAGGACGGAGAATCTGACAGTGCTGGGGAACATGGGATGGCAAGCTTGTGCCTCCACCGACCCCCAACTCTGACCCCTACTGGTGTGTGTATACAATGAGGTTCAAGGTTCAAGAATTCCACCTGGTCAGCCACTCAACACACAAACTCAGCTCCAAATCCCTTCACGCTAAATTAGGGATCACTCTTCTGTCTTTCTTATCTTCTCCTCACATCTTTCTCCTTCCCCTCTGAAATACACTGAAGAGAAGCCTTCTGTGTTATGTCCCATTGTTATTGGTGCTTCACATTCATTCATTAAAAAAACGTTCATCAGGAGCCTCCTCTGATCTAAGGATATTGGTTATGTCAAGGTGAGTAGCCTTGAGCTGAAGACTTTATATATTTGACCATATTGAGCACAGGGGAGAATACAAGGTGTGCTCAACAAATACCTTCCACTGATTGACTTAATGTTCCTGTCTTTGACCTTGAGAAAAATGATCATCATTTCTCAGATGATCATGAGAAAGAAGGCCCGTCCCTGTTATGAGGGGAGGGTACACACCATATGCCCTGTGCTGGGGAGTCCACACCACTATTCTCCTATCTCCTGCTCCGCCTTCCTGCCCTCCACTTCCTACCAGAGATGGGGCCACTCAACAAGATTTTACTAAGAACAAGCTCTCAGTGTGGGGCTGGAACCAAAGACCCAAGACAAATGGATGAACAGCAAACATCAGCACTGACTCACCACCAGAAGACAAACGTGTGGAAACATGTGAAAGACAGGCTGCCTCACCCACCCCACCCTGGGCGAGGCAGATAATGGGGCTTTCTGTTTTCCTATTTCTCTATCATTTACAGCAGCGTCTGTGATCTCCTAGTAGTGTGGTCTTTTTGCTCTCTTGACACCATTTTTCTCATGTCAGCATCTTAGGAAGGACAATAGTCTTGAGTTCTAATTCTGCAGTGCACCTCACTTAACCTTGTACCCCATTCGTCTCACAACACCCATGGCTGACAGGAGAGGAAAAGGCTCTGCCTGGCAGGTTTTGTTCTGTGTTGAGATGACGGCAGATGGGTGTGCACTGGAGCGAGAGCTGTCCCTTGGGATGGACGTGGTCTGCTGTACACTGTCACTGAGAGAGTGTCTCTCTGACAACCCCTCCCCAGGCCAGACTCTGTGACTCTAGAACACCTCCTCCCCTGCTGGCTTCCTGTGTCCGGCTCCAATCGGAGCTTGGGCTGCCCTGTTTATCCCCTGCATGCATCTCCCCTGTTTTCCTTTGCCCTTCAGAAGTCGCCTGAGGACCCTAATGATTCTCCGCTTCCAAGTGGAACAGGGACAGGAAATCTGGTGCTCATCCGCTCCCGCTGAGACACAGCTGTTCCTGCTCAGTGGGTAGAGAGCCAGGCCCACCACTTCAGAAGAGCGAACTTAGGTGCCACTGACTTCTGCCAGCGGGACGATGAGATGTCTACATCCCACTGAAGGACATGCCCAGATCCTTCCTGGTTACGTGGTGAGCAAAAATCTGTCACTGAAGTCTGCTGCCTTGGCAGTCTCCAGGCTGCAAGTTCATGGAGAGACCAAGAGCCAGGAAATGAGTTAGCGAGCAGCGTGGCTGCAGGCAGACTCGAAGAGTCTGGCACAGGAAGAACTCAGAGGCAGACTCATCCAGCCACTAGACAGGGCCTCACTACACTGGCTCAGAGCAGAAGGACGGGTGAGACACAGAGGGGCGTAAAGAATGTAGTGGGGATTCCAGGCCTCCTCTGTGACCACATGCAGGGGCTCGTCTCCTGTTGAGGTGCTCTCTTTCTGAAGATTCCTGCTGTCACTGCATCTGGGGTCATTCATGCAGCCACCCCCTTGCTTTGCTGCAGGGTGCCAGCTTTGTCATCGTGGTCACTGGTCGAGACAGTGTTAGGTCACAGACCTCTAGAGCTGCAGATATCAGCGGAGCCTGTAAGAAATTTCTTCCTTATATTGCCGGAAAATTTTCCTCTCTACAATTTCTACCCATTTAGTCTGAATTCTGAAGCTCCAGAAAACAGGCTTCTCCTTTGTGTGCCAGTCTTCCAAGTATTTGAAGGCATTCAAGAGTCACGACATCCATGTGATCCTTGCAAGTTACCCCTTGTTTCTCCAGGGACTGTTTCTAAACCCCTCTTAATCCTCCTATTTTCACTGGATGTTCATAACTTGCTACTGAAACTGTGGTTCACAGACCAATAGCATTCACATCCCCTGGGAGCCTGCTAGACATGCAGAATCTCAGGTCACCTAGATTTCCTGAAGCTGCCTTTTAACAGTTTCTCTGGGTGAATTACATACATGTTAAGCTTTGAGGAATACTGTAAGCACTGGCTTATAGCATCTTCATAGCAACACATGTGTCCATACGTAACCTCTATCCAAACAATAGTAGAAAGATTAATTACATTATGGCATATTTGGGCTATGAGGTTTTATGCATAGGAACAATCTAGAAAATACATAGAAACCTGCTGCTAAGTCGCTTCAGTTGTGTCCGACTCTGTGCGACCTCATAGACGGCAGCCCACCAGGCTCCCCCGACCCTGGGATTCTCCAGGCAAGAACACTGGAGTGGGTTGCCATTTCCTTCTCCAATGCATGAAAGTGAAAAGTGAAAGTGAAGTAGCTCAGTTGTGTCCGAATCTTCGCGACCCCATGGACTGCAGCCTACCAGGCTCCTCCGTCCATGGGATTTTCCAGGCAAAAGTACTGGAGTGGGGTGCCATTGCCTTCTCCGATAGAAACCTGAGGAGATGTTAATAATATTTAAAGAGAGTTTTGACTACACCTCAGACTCTGTTCAAAGCATATTAGTGATTACCGTTATGAATCACCACTATAACCTCCCAAAGAAGATAATACTGTTATCTCCATTGTAAAGCAGTGAAAGAGGCCCAGAGAGGCTGAGTAACTTGCCCACAGTCACACAGCCCAGGCAGTTTAATTCCAGAGTAACTGTGTCTGACCATGGCTAACATCGAATGATGAAGCACAGGTACAGAACTGACCACATCAATGAGGATATACACTGAGTATGCTCTAATGCTGTCATATTGTGTTATTGTAATAAAAATAATAAAAAGCAGCATGCCCCAAATGGAAAACAGCTTTATCCATCCCCAACAGTGTTTCTATCACCTCATTTGCATTTTTTTCCAATTTAAACAATGTTTACAATACAAAAATAATATACGCTCACACTAAAAAAAAAATTCACATGCATAAAAGGATATAAAATAAAAAGTAGAGCTCCCTTCCCACTAGCCTTTCTGCACTTTGAGATCATCACTGTTAGCAGTTTCTTATCTATCTTTCAAAAATGTGTTCTTCATTTAAAATAAAGAACACACACACACATAGGTACATATATAACACACACAATCCACCCTTATCTTGGCTACATCTGTTAAACAGCCTCCCGATTGGCTCCTGTTTTATTTATGATGAATTGGAACACCCATATCTTTCGCACATGAAGTGTTATTAAGTTTTCATCTCTCCATCTTGTACAGTTTTTTTTTCTCACCTAAATGTAGGATATTTTATATCTTCATACTGAGTTTCATGTAGCTGGTTGTGTTCTACCATTCCAGCGAATTAAATCTTTTTTTTACTTCTGAATCCAAAGCCTAGAAGCTTTCTCCTTCATAAGTCTAACATTGTAGATATACCCTGATTTTCCAGGCCTAAGGAAACAACTTCAGGGCTGGAGCAAGGTGGGCATAGGGATGCTTTATGAGGGTTACTATATTAATGATTAAATATAAAACCCAAACTGTGCTAAATGTTAGCAGTAGCTATTTCCAGATGGTGAGTATTTGTATACATTTTCCAAATGTCTAATGGTGAGCATGGGTTAATTTTGTCATTAAAAAAAATGAAATAAAATTTGAAGTTGTACAGATTGGATATTATGTCTGCTTCTTTATTATCCTCCTAAAAGAGATGATACACGCATTTCTTCTGCTGGGATACTTTGCAGTGACCCCCAGTAGAGTAAGCACTGATATGTGCCTGATCTATTGACATTGGGTTTAACTATGTGACCTGCTATGGTCGATGTGCTGTTACCTGGTGTGATGCGAGCAGAGGCATCAACTTGTCTGTGTGGTCTGGTTGGCCCCTTGTGCTTCTGCAGCCTACCATCCACCATGAGAAGTGTGTGCTCCAGATAAATGTTGGTCCCAGAATTGAGAGCCCTTGGAGCAGGTGTCAACCTGGTCCGTAGCCCAAGGCAGAAATCCCCATTCCCCCATCAACCCACAGAACCCTGATTGAGAAAAATAAATGTAATTGGGGGAGTCTTTTAATAATAGCATATTTACAGTAATAATTGAGTAGAAGAGAGAGTCAGCTCCTCCCATGCTGACTGGAATGTCCTGGAAAGAGTCACCTGCCCTTCTCCAGCTGTTGTAGCCACCCTCTCCTTAATTTGTGTCTCCCCACCACCCATTTGAGCCATGCTTACCCACTCCCACCCTTAAGCCACCTGCCTCCCACCATTACCTGCTGGTAAGGAAGCGGGAGCCATATCTCCTGGCTAGTCCTAACAGTCTTTTCTCCAAAAGTTCCTATTACATGGAGTAGAAAGGACTTTGGTCTACAGCTTAATCATGAGTTGTTGTGAGTTGAATTGTGTCCCTTCCAAATTCACTTGCTGAAGTCCTAACCCCCAGCACCCCAGAATATGACCTTATTTGAAAATAAGGTCATTGCAGATGTGATTAGTAAAGATGAGGTCATAGTGGAGCAGGGTAGCTCCTGATCCAATATGACTGGTGTCCTTCAAAGAAGGAGAATTTGGACACAGAAAAAGATACACACACAGGGAGAACGCCTTGTGAACCTGAAGGTGGAGATCAGGGTGATGCCTCTAAAAGCTAAGGAATGTGGAACACCACCAGCTGATCATCAGAAGCTATGAGAGAAGCAAGAAACAGATTCTTCCTCATTGCCTCAGAAGGAAGAAGCAACCCTGCTGACACCCTGATCTCTAGACTCCAGCCTCCAGAAGTGTGACAACACATTTCTATTGTGTAAGTCAGCCAGTCTGAGGTGCTTTCCTATGGCAGTGCCAGGAAAACTAATACATGAGGCCACTTCAGATTCTGCTCCCAATTACAGCCTATGGGTTCTTTCCCCCCAAGCAATTCTCTGACATAGGTTGGACGGTCTACAGTTCAGCTCAACTCTGACACCACCTCTCTAGAGGTACTGTCAGATTCCACAAGTTAGGGGCTCATCTTACAAGACTGCCTCCCCCAACTTCAGATTCTAATCACAAGCCCAGGTTGTCATCTGTGTTTCTAAAGGCAGACCACAGACACAAGGTTTCAACAGCCCCTTCTTGCATTCTCTTAATTTGCTAGAGCCAGTCACAGAACTCAAAGAAACATTTTACTTACCAGATTACCAAATTACTATAAAAGGATACATTTTAGAAACAGCCAGATGAAAGAGATGCCAGAGGCATGGTGGGGGTAAGGCCCAGTAGCTTCCATGCTCTTTATAAGCTCAATACTCTCCCAGCACCTCCATGTGTTCATCAACCCGGAAGCTATCCAAACCCCATTTGGTTTTTAGAGAGGCTGCATTACACAGACGTGATTGATTTAATCATCGGCCATTGGTGATTGATTCAACCTCCAGCTTCTCTCTCCTCCCCAGAGGTCAAGGAGACAGATGGGACTGAGATTTTCAACCTTCTAATTCCATGGTTGGTTTTCCTGGCAATCAGCCGCCATCCTTAGTTGTTTTCTGAAAGTCCCCTCATTAACATAGCAAAAGACATCTTTATTGCTCTCATCACAGGAAATTAGGAGAGTTTAGGAGCTCCGTGCCAGCAAGGGTAATAAAAACCAAATAAATATTTTTTATTATGAATCACAATGTCACACAACAGCCAAGTCTCTCTGTCCTTTCAGTGCCTCTGGAAGTACAACTCTGCGCTGCTGCTCCCTGCCCCCAGTGCTGGGTCCAGCTGACCTTGAGGGTGATGAGCTGGTGAGACATCTTCTCTCCTCTCCTTCAGAACCAGTCCTTTCCCCACACTTGATGCCATGCCGTGCCAAAGCCACCCTCACCACCCACCACAGTCCTACCACCTGTGGACTCAATACTAGAGCCTATCATCTATTGCTGCAAACTTTTTCACTGTGCTTACGGTGACTGTGATTCCGCAAAATGAACCCAAAATACCTCTCGGTAGGTTCTATGTGAATGCATTGATAACCCTGTCAATAAAAGACAGGGCTGAATACCCCACATGCCTTCCCCACTGCCATAAGGCATAAGTGACTTTCTATCAGGAGCTGGCCTGCCTTCCAGCCCTGTGCCCCATCTACCACATGACTTGTCATGAAAGACCGGCCAGATACAGATGCCTGATAGCCTCAGAATTAAAAGGATATGTGAGATGGCCTTCCTAGAGGAAGGCATGGCAACCCACTCCAGTACTCTTGCCTGGAGAATCTCATGGACAGAGGAGCCTGGTGGGCAACAGTTGATGGGGTTGCAAAGAGCAGACACGACTGAAGTGACTTAGCATGCATGCCCTTAATCTGCCAAGCTAGTGAGCTTATCAAATGGGAAATAAATGAAGTTCAAATTAGAATGTTATGTCCATCAGCAGATGAATGGATAAGAAAGCTGTGGTACATATACACAATGGAATATTAGCCATTAAAAATAATACATTTGAATCAGTTCTAATGAGGTGGATGAAACTGGAGCCTATTATACAGAGTGAAGTAAGCCAGATAGAAAAACACCAATGCAGTATACTAACACATATATATGGAATTTAGAAAGATGGTAATGATAACCCTGTATGAGAGACAGCGAAAGAGACACAGTTGTATAGAACAGTCTTTTGGACTCTGTGGGAGAGGGAGGGGGGGATGATTTGGGAGAATGGCATTAAAATATGTATAATATCTTATAAGAAAAAAAATAAAAGAAGCCACTTAAAAAAAAAAAGAATGTTAGAAATTTAGAGGTGAAAAGAGCTTAGATATTTCAAGCTCTAGCCTCTATTTTATGAGAGAGGAACCTGGGGCCCCAGAGAGGAAACAACTTGGAAAAAGTGAGTTCTCAGCAAAGCCAGGACAAGAATACCAGTTTTCCATTTCAGTTTTCCTAAGACCACATTAAAGAGATTAAAAAAAAAAAAAATCTATGAAGGTTCTAATTGATCAAAGTCCTAGTTTCTAATTTTCTCTGATCATTGGTTTAATAATCTATTTCATATATCTCATTACAGAAGCAAACATCCACATTGTTAAACAATTTCAAATTGTACAGTAGAGCCTATTATGGAAAGTGATGACCCTACTTGTCCTCCTTCACCTCAAACACATAAGTTCCTCTCTTATGGGTTAGTCACTCATAACCTCTCCTGTCCTTAGCATGTCTGATGGTTATTTATCATTGTGTCACTAAATAACATGATTATCCTCTTCATCAAACTTCAGACAGTTTTAATGTTAGGTTTTATTTTTTTCCTCAACTTTAGACATTATTTCCCACAATGTATGGGAAAATATTAATATTCATTTCTTCCCTGTACCTTCTACATGGTGAAAGTTTATAATATTTATTTTTATTCTATAAACATAATTTAGTTCTCTTAGTACTTATCAATTAAGTACTTAAAATATTCTGAATACAAGAATATACAGAAGAAATATACATAAAAGGTCTTAATCACCCAGATAACCACAATGGTGTGGTCACTCACCTAGAGCCAGACATTCTGGAGTGTGAAGTCAAGTGGACCTTAAGAAGGACTACTATAATAAAGCTAATGTAAGTGATGGAATTCCAGCTGATCTATTTAAAAATCCTAAAAGTTGATGCTGTTAAAGTGCTACACTCAATGTCAGCAAATTTGGAAAACACAGCAGTGGCCACAGAACTGGAAAAGTTTTCATTCCAATACCAAAGAAAGGCAATGCCAAAGAATGTTCAAACTGCTGTGCAATTGCTCTCATTTTACATGCTAGCAAGGTCATGCTTAAAATCCTTCAAGCTAGGCTTCAGCTCAAAATTCTCCAAGCCAGGCTTCAAAAGTACATGAACCATGAACTTCCAGATGTTCAAGCTGGATTTAGAAAAGGAAGAGGAACCAGAGATCAATTTGCCAACATCCGTCATATCATAGAAAAAGCAAGAGAGTTCCAGAAAAAAAACATCTACTTCTGCTTTATTGACTATCCCAAAGCCTTTGACTGTGTGGATCACAACAAACTGTGGAAAATTCTTCAAGAGATGGGAATACCAGACCACCTTACCTGCCTCCTGAGAAACCTGTATGCAGGTCAAGAAGCAACAGTTAGAACTGGACATGGAACAACAGACTGGTTCCAAGCTGGGAAAGGAGTATGTCAAGGCTGCATATTGTCAACCTGCTTATTTAACTTATATGCAGAGTACATTATGAGAAATGCCAGGCTGGATGAAGCACAAGATGGAATCAAGATTGCCAGGGGAAATATCAATAACCTCAAATATGCAGATGACACCACCCTTACGGCAGAAAGTGAAGAAGAACTAAAGAACCTGTTGATGAAAGTGAAAGATGAGAGTGAAAAAGTTGGCTTAAAGCTCAACATTCAGAAAACTAAGATCATGGCATCTGGTCCCATGGGTTCATGGCAAATAGATGGGAAACAATGGAAACAATGAGAGACTTTATCTTTTTGGACTCCAAAATCACTGCAGATGGTGACTGTAGCCATGAAATTAAAAGACGCTTGCTCCTTGGAAGAAAAGCTATAACCAACCTAGACAGCGTATTAAAAATCAGAGACATTACTTTGCCGACAAAGGTCCGTCTAGTCAAAGCTAAGGTCCATCTAGTCAAAGCTATGGCTTTTCCAGTGGTCATGTATGGATGTGAGAGCTGGACTATAAAGAAAGCTGAGCACTGAAGAATTGATGATTTTGAACTGTGGTGTTGGAGAAGACTCTTGAGAGTCCCTTGGACTGCAAGGAGATCCAACCAGTCCATCCTAAAGGAAATCAGCCCTGAATATTCATTGGAAGGACAGATGCTGAAACTGAAGCTACAGTACTTTGGCCACCTGATGTTAAGAACTGACTCATTGGAAAAGATCCTGATGCTGGAAAAGAGTGAAGGCAGGAGGAGAAGGAGATGACAGAGGATGCAATGGTTGGATGGCATCACTGACTCAATGGACATGAGTCTGAGCAATCTCCGGGAGTTGGTTAGGGACAGGGAAGCCTGGTGTACTGCAGTCTATGGAGTCTCAAAGAGTCGGACACAACTGAGCGACTGAACTGAACTGAACTGAGATTTCAGCAGTACATGAACCAAGAACTTCCAGATGTAAAAGCTGGGTTTTGAAGAGGCAGAGGAAAGAGATAAATTGCCAAAATTTGTTGTGTCATGGAGGAACCAATAGAGATCCAGAAAAATATCTACTTCTGCTTCATTGATTATGCTTAAGCCTTTGACTGTGTGGATCACAATAAATTGTGGAAAATTCTTTAAAGATGGGAGTACTAGACCACCTTACCTGTCTGCTGAGAAATCTGTGTACAAGTGAAGCAGCAACAGTTAAACCTGGGCGTGAAAAATGGTTCAAAATTGGGAAAGGAGTACAATAAGTCTTTATATTGTCAACCTGCTTATTTAACTTCTATGCAGAGTACATCAAGCAAAATGCTGGGCTGGATACATCACAAGCTAGAATCAAGATTGCTGGGAGAAATAACAACCTCAAATATGCAGATGAAAGCGAAAGTGAAAGTCACTCAGTCCTGTCTGACTCTTTGCAACCCCACGGACTAAACAGTTGGTGGAATTCTCCAGGCCAGAATACTGGAGTGGGTAGGCTTCTCCAGGGGATCTTCCCAACCCAGGGGTCAAACTCAGGTGTTCCACATTGCAGGAGGATTCTTTAACAGCTGAACCACCAGGGAAGCCCAAGAATACTGGAGTGGGTAATCTTTCCCTTCTTCAAGGGATCTTCCAGACCCAGGAATTGAACCAGGGTCTCCTGCATTGCAGGCGGATTCTTTACCAGCTGAGTTACTAGCGAAGCCCCTAAACATGCAGATGACTGAGTGTAAGTCACTCAGTCATGTCCAACTCTCTGTGACCCCATGGACTATACAGTCCCTGGAATTCTCCAGGCTGAAATACTAGAGTGGGTAGTCATTCCCTTCTCCAGGGGATCTTCCTGACCCAGGGATGGAGCCTAGGTTTCCCAAGTGAAAGTGAAAGTCGCTCAGTTGTGTCCGACTCTTTGCAACCCCTTGAACTATACAGTCTGTGGAATTCTCCAGGCCAGAACACTGGAGTGGGTAGCCTTTCCCTTCTCCAGGGGATCTTCCCATTTCAGGGATCGAACCCAGGTCTCCCACAGATAATGCCACTCTAATGGCAGAAAGTGAAGAGGAACTAAAGAGTCTCTTAATGAGGGTGAAAGAGGAGAGTGAAAAAGCTGTCTTGAAGCTCAGCATTAAAAAAAAACTAAGATCATGGAATCCAGTTCCATCACTTCATGGAAAATATAAGGGAAAAAAGTGAAAGGAGTGACAGGTTTTATTTCCTTGGACTCCAAAATCACTGTGGACTGTGACTGCAGCCACAAAATTAAAAGACCTAACTACTTGGAAGAAAAGCTAGGACAAATGTAGACAGTGCATTAAAAAGCAGAGACATCACTTTGCCAACAAAGATCTGTCTAGTCAAAACTATAGTTTTTCCAATAGTCATGTATGGAGTTGGACCATAAAGCAGGCTGAGCACCGAAGAAATGATGGTTTTGAATTGTGGTGCCGGAGAAGATTCTTGAGAGTCCCTTGGACTGCAAGGAGTTCAAACCAAAAGGAAATCAGTCATGAATATTCAATGGAAGGACTGATGCTGAAGCTCCAATACTTTGGCCACCTGATGTGAAGAGCCAACTCTTTGGAAAAAATCCTGATGCTGGGAAAGGTTGAGGACAAAAGAGGGTGGAAGAGGTGAGACAGCATCTCAAACTCAATGGATATGAATTAGAGCAAACTCCGGGAGATAGTAGAGGACAGAGGAACCTGGTTGCTGAAGTCCATGGTGTCACAAAAGTAGGACATGAACTTAGCAACTGAGCAGCAGCAAAAATATTATGCATATGTAACTATTGTTTAATGCAAATTCCAATACAGTGCTTTCTTTCCCCTCAAATATATATATTCTCCCTTATTATTATTGAAGACTGGTCGGAAGCTAAAAGCCAAGTGCTTTTTCTTTCCTTTACACCCTGTCAGTGTATAACCATACCTCATCTCTGATTTGCTTTTAAAGACAGAACCATGTTCTTCCTGAGTAGCCTTTCGTTTCTTCTAGCTACATTAATGAGAGTCTCCTCACATTTGAAGATCTTTAAGTTCCTTAATCATGTTACAGTTTGAGTGAAATCCCCCTTTTTCATCAGAACATTTTCCACAGAAGTCCTCTTGCCCCTGTTTTCATGTGGCTTATGTTCTAGGATTGCTATACAGCAGTTAGGCCATTTTGGAAGTCCACATTGTCCTCTTTTATTTGGGTATCTGGGATACATTCTTGATTTTTTGTTTCAGAAAATATATGTGAATGGAATTTAAACTTTATGAATTTTGGAATGCCTGAAATATCTTCATTTCAGCCTCACACTTGACTGATTACTTACTTAGACTGGCATGGACTTTCGGATTTTTGAAAGCATTCCTGTTTTTTCTTCTAGAACCCGCTGTTGCACATAAGTCTGGATCGGTTTGATTTTTCTTACTTTGAAGTCATGCCTTTGTTTCTCTCCAGGAAGTTTTAGGATCTTCTTTTCCTGTTTGGAATTGTCACTAAGCTTTCTCTCAATGGGAGCTTTAAGGCATTAATCTCTGTTGGGATATGGTCACTTCTTTGTAGTGGAAGAATCTCTTCTTTTGTTTCAGGACATTGTCTTCTCATATTTCCTTGATAATTGCTGTTATCATTTTCTTCCCTCAGTTTTCTCTTTTAAGTCTCTTCTGTATGAATATTAGAACTGCTACATCTGTCTTACAATGCCTGAACTTTCAATTATATGTTTCACTTTATTCTGTTTTGAGACATTAACATAACCTTATTTGCCAGAGGATGAACTTTGTCTTCAGCTGTGTATTTATTATCAGAATGTAATTTAATTTTTTATTTTTGCAATCATATTTGCTCACTAAGAACACTTTTGTTTTCTGATTGTACTTTTTAAATTATCCAATTCTTCTTCTAGAGATTTAATTTCTCTTAAATTGCTATCTGTACTAAAATGAATTATTTTTAGGCACACAATATTCTGAACTTTGTTTTCTGAAACTGTTTGCCTGACAGTTTATTTTGGCTATTGTATGTCAGCAACCCATAAGGTTGTTTCTTTTTAATAGCAACCTTATATTTCATTTTATATTTTACATATATGTAACTTTTTAGCAAGTATCTTAGTAAAGGATACTTGGTTTTAAAATAAAACCAATACAATATTGTAAAGTTAAAAAATAAAATAAATAAAATGTACAAAATTGAAAAAAAATAAAAAATAAATTTAAAAGTAAAAATAAATAAATAATTGATATTAGAAACATTATTTTACAACTATTATCTTAATATGAATACTTTGTTCATATAGGTTATTATTTCAGTGAAATAAATTCCTAGTTGTAAAAAATGCTTGTATATATAAGATGTACGCTTTCTAGGTGGCACTAGTGGAAAAGAACCTGCCTCCCAAGGCAGGAAAAATAAGAGAG
The DNA here is from genome assembly GCF_003369695.1 of Bos indicus x Bos taurus. Lineage (NCBI taxonomy): Eukaryota > Metazoa > Chordata > Mammalia > Artiodactyla > Bovidae > Bos > Bos indicus x Bos taurus. The sequence goes on from NC_040076.1 coordinate 133,484,157, forward strand.
GTGGGTGGGATCCCTGGATCAGGAAGATCCCCTGGAGGAGGGCATGGCAACCAACTCCAGTATTCTTGCCTGGAGAATTCTGTGGACAGAGGAGTCTGACCGGCTATAGTCCATAGGGTTGCACAGAGCTGGACATGACTGAAGCAACTTAGCATGAACACAGACCACATATTTATTAAGTTATCACTATTTTAAAAATTTTATAGAAATTCTTATGTATTATGGAAATTAGTATTTTGCTATCTGTGAGTTAAAAGCATTTATTTAGAAACTTTTTATAGAGTTTGTTCATCTTAAATTTCCAATAAACTTCTCAAATTTTGAATATTTCAGGCTTGTTTTTTTTTTTAATTGTGAAGGTCAGTGGGAGAAGTTGCCATAGAGGTAATATTAAAGTTAAAAACAAACAAACAAAATAAAAGTCACCTGAATTTTTTAAATATTGTGAAAATAACATAGAATTTCTATAATCTAGCTTCTCCTATTATTAACATTTTGGATGAGTATGGTTCAATTGTAGCAATTAATAAATCAATACATTATTTTTAACTAAAGTCCATATTTTATTGTTCAGATTTTCCTTAGTTTTCAATTAATGTCCTTTTCCTGCCCCAGGATCCTATCCTATTAGATTTAGTCATCATGTCTCCTTGAAAGTGAAAGTGAAAGTTGCTCGGTGGTGTCCGACTCTTTGTGACCCCATGGACTATACAGTCTGTGAATTCTCCAGGCCAGAATACTGGAGTGGGTAGCCTTTCCCTTCTCCAGGGTATCTTCCCAACCCAGGGATTGAACACAGGTCTCCCTCATTGCAGGTGGATTCTTTACCAGCTGAGCCACAAGGGAAGCCCCTAGACTTAGAAGTCTCCTTAGACACCTCTTAGTTTCTCAGATTTTCCTTGTTTCTGATGACCTTGACAATTTTGAGGAGTTCTGGTCAGGCATTTTGTACAATGGCCTTCAGTGTTTTCTCATGATTAGACTTGGAAGAAAAGTACAAAAAAAAAGTACTATTCCCATAACATCATATAAGCTAAACATACTATGCTGCTGCTGCTGCTGAGTCGCTTCAGTCGTGTCCAACTCTGTGCGACCCCATAGACGGCAGCCCACCAGGCTCCCCCGTCCCTGGGATTCTCCAGGCAAGAACACTGGAGTGGGGTGCCATTTCCTTCTCCAATGCATGAAAGTGAAAAGTGAAAGTGAAGTCACTCAGTCGTGTCCTACCCTCAGCGACCCCATGGGCTGCAGCCTACCAGGCTCCTCCATCCATGAGATTTTCCAGGCAAGAGTACTGGAGTGGGGTGCCATTGCCTTCTCCAAAACGTACTATAAACATGAAAATACTTTTGATGTTAACCTTGATTACCTGGCTGATTTTTCCACTATAAATTTACTCTGCTTTTCCCCCTTTCTAAACTTAACTCTTTGGCAGGAAGATGCTATGTACAGCTCACACCTAAGGAGTGGGGACTTATGCTCCACCTTCTTGAAAGGAAGTATCTTCCTGAATTATTGAGAATTCTACATGACAAGATTTGTCTATTCTCCCACAGTTTATAATGTGTGTGGGCGTGCACACAGATTCACAGTGGGAATTATAAAATTTTGTAAGCCAATAGCATACAGAATAATGTTTCTTAATAAACCAATAAATAACACACTCCAAACAAGTGGTAGCTTAATTATGATACTGTTCCAAGCAAGGAAAATGAAGGGAATAAAGTTCAAATTAAGTGGAAGTTTACATTGCTAGAGTTTCTCTGGAGAGAAGACTTTGGGGAAGTTCAGCTGCCAGCCCAAAAATAGAAGTCTCTTGTTGCTAGAGCATGTCACTAGGGAACAATGGTGTGGGCTGGCTGTCTGATCTTGGTGGGCTGGCTCAAGTTCTGCCACCGCTGCCAGTAAGAGAGTCACCTTTTTTTTAGTGCAGAAGCCAATGTTCCTTCTGTTCTTGAGATTGCTGCATGGTTTAACACCGCTGCCGACCGAAAAAGAGTCACTTGGCCATGGCAGGAACAAGCATCTCAAGATCTTCAAATAGCAGATCAGCAAAGGACAGATTTCCCCTGAAAGAAATTCTAGGATATTCCTCACAAACTCTCAGTATCTATCATCTAAGTGTCCCTTCTCTGTATCTACTTCTCTGTTTTTACTGATAATCCCCCAATGGGGCCTCTCACCAGCCCAGCTATTAAGTGCTTATCAACCACAACAGATGACATAATGATCTTGATGCCACTTATTTCATTTTCATATCAAAACAACTTTATTTCTGAAAACAACTTTTTTGGTCTTTGTCATGAACAAGTAGATTAAAATTACTTTCACTTAAATCATGAACAAGTGCGTTTGAAATCATCAAGCCAGTATACAACATAACACCATACACAATAATTTCACCAACCAAAGAAAAAGTTTTGTTTTGTTTTAAAAAAGGTGTCTGCCAGCACTTCTGTCCTTGGTGAGACTTCCACCATATCCCTCCCCTTTGAGCAAATACCCTAAAATTAGTCAGTGAATCTCCTTCTTATATGACTCAGGTGCTTTTCAACACTCTGCTTCTGTGCTGGGACTTGGAGACAGTATCTGTGTGAACATTTCAGGGGTGGAGTATTGGTTTTCTAACAATCCTTATGTTCTTCCAGATGTAAGCCCCATTGGTTTTCAAAGCCAACTGTCATGGGAACTCTCTTCCTGGTGCAGGTCCCCAGGCTGGAGACCCTTACATGAAGTTTGGACTCTGGCTCCTCAGGAGGAGCTTCTGTGATGGTATAATCCTCCTGCCTGTGGGTCCCCACACCAAGTATGAGGATTCTGATAAGACTGCATCTCTGCCCCACCTACCTGTCTCAAAGTAGCCTTTTCCTTGTATCCTTAGTTACAGACAATCTCTCCTGCTTATCTTCAGGTCATTCTCAAATATTTGTTCTACATGGAGCTACAGTTTTGGTGTGTCTGTGCGAGGAGGTGAGCTCAAGGTCATCTTATTCCAGATTCCTCATATACAAAATTTTTATGTGAACACTGTGTCTATATCTCATTTTCCTTTTCTGTTCTACTCACAGATGTTCCAGTCATAGCAACAGTACACTGTACATTTGTAAAATATTTTAAATTACATTTTATAAAATACTTTAATATTTGTAAGACTGATTTTTCCTCATTTTTTGTATTTTTCAGAATTTTCCTAATGATACATACATGGTTATTTTTCCAGTAACATATTATTCAATTCATTCTACTTCAAAAATAATCTATTGCTTTTATAGATATAAAATTAGGACCAAGTGAATTCTTTATAATATTGATTTTTCTGTCCAGTAATATAATAGACTTTCCATTATTAAAAACTTATTTTGGGTCTCTCAATAGTACTTTAAAAGTTACCCTCATAATAATGCTATACAGTAATCACATTAAGTGCAAACAATGTTACCACTCTAATTGTATAGTGGAGTTATAGATTGGATAAGAAATAAGTCCCATGTACTTGCTTCCTAGAAGAAATGCACTTTATATATAAGACGTAAGTAAATTAAAAATGAAGGGATAGAAAATGATGCAGCATGCTAACATTAATCAGAGTAAGAATATTGTTGTTGCTGTTGTTCAGTCACTAAGTTGAGTTCCCATGGATTGCAGTCCTCTTTGCGATCCCATGGATTGCAGCACTCCAGACTTTCCTGTCCTTCACTGTCTCCTGGAGTTTGCTCAAATTCATGCCCATTGAGTCAGTGATGCTATCTCATCCTCTGCCTCCCTCTTCTCCTTTGGCCTTCAATCTTTTCCAGCACCAGAGTCTTTTCCAATGAGTCAGCTCTTCACATCAGGTGGCCAAAGAATATTATCAGGGATAAAGAAGGGCATTTCATGATACTAAAGATATCAATACATCAAGAAAACATAATAGTCCTAAATGTTTATGATCTAAATAACAGAGATTCAAAGTACACAAAAACTAACAAACTACAAAAAGAAATAGATAAACCAGTCATTGCTGGAAATTTCAACCCTCCTCTCTTAATAATTGATAGAACAAGTAGACAGAAACCTAAATATGAAAGACTTGAAACACTGTCAATTAACCTAACCTACTTGACATCCACAGTATGCTCACCCACAAACAGTGTAAAACAGCTTTTTTCAAATGTACATGAATTATTTACCAGGATAAACTATACTATGGGTCATAAAATAACACAAAAATAAACTCAAAATGGATTAAAGATCTAAACTTAAGACCAGAAACCATAAAACTCTTAGAAGAAAACATAGGCAGAATACTCTTTGACATAAATCACAGCAAGATCTTCTATGACCCCCCTCCCACAGTAATGGAAATAAAAGCAAAAATAAACAAATGGGCCCTAATTAAACTTAAAAGCTTTTGCACAACGAAGGAAACTATAAACAAGGTGAAAAGGCAGCTTTCAGAATGGGAGAAAATAATGGCAAATGAAACAACCGACAAAGAATTAATCTCCAAAATATACAAGCAGCTCATGCAGCTCAATACCAGAAAATTAAATGATCCAATCAAAAAGTGGGCCAAAGAACTAAACAGACATTTCTCCAAAGAAGACATACAGATTGCTAACAAACATGTGAAAAGATGCTCAACATCACTCATTATCAGAGAAATGCAAATCAAAACCACAATGAGGTACCATCTCATGCCAGTCAGAATGACTGCCATCAAAAAGTCTACAAACAATAAATGCTGGAGAGGGTGCGGAAAAAAGGGAAACATCTTACTTACACTGTTGGTGGGAATGCAAACTAGTATAGCTGCTATGGAGACCGGTGTAGAGATTCCTTAAAAAACTGCAAATAGAGCTGCCATAAAACCCAGCAATCCCACTTCTGGGCACACACACTGAGGAACTGAAAGATACACATGTACCCCCAATGTTTATTACAGCACTGTTTACAATAGCTAGGACATGGAAGCAACTTGGATGTCCACTGGCAGACAAATGGATAAAGAAGTTGTACATATACACAATGGAATATTACTCAGCTATAAAAAAGAACACATTTGGGTCAGTTCTAAGGTAGATGAAACTGGAGCCTATTATACAGAGTGAAGTAAGTCAGAAAGAGAAAAACCAATACAGTATATTAATGAATATATATGGAATTTCAAAAGGCAGTAATGATGACCCTATATGTGGGACAGCAAAAGAGACACAGATGTAAAGAACAGACTTTTGGACTCTGTGAGAGAAGGCGAGGCTGGAATGATTTGAGAGAATAGTACTGAAACACGTATATTACCATAGACAAAAACAGATGACCAGTACAAATGCGATGCATGAAGCAGGGCACTCAAAGCCGGTGCTCCAGGACAACCCAGAGGGATGGGTGGGGAAGGAGCTGGGAGGGGGATTCCAGACAGGGGGCACATGTACACCTGTGGCTGATTTATATCGATGTATGGCAAAAACCACTACAATATTGTAAAGTAATTAGCCTCCAGTTAAAATAAATTAATTTTTAAAAGTTGATTAATTTAAAAGAATTGAAATGATTAAAAGTTTACCCTTTGACTAGAGCTAAAATTACACTGGAAATCAGTAAAAGAACAATATCTAGAAAATTCCCAAATATTTGAAAGTAAATAACATGTTTTCAAGGAACTCATGGATCAAAGAAAAAAATCAAGAGAAATTATACAATACTTGGACCTAAAAAAAAAGGAAGAAAAAGAAACACCCCAAGTCAGCATCCATCTCTGGAAGCTAGAAAAAAGAGCAAATTAAGTTCAAATAAGTAAAAGAAAGAAAACACTAAAAATCAAAGTGGATGACAATGAAATAGGAAATAGGAAAACAGAGAAAATCAATAAAAACAAACTTAAAAAAATAAAAAATATTGATAGTCTTTGAGTCAGATGGATTATGAAAAAGAGGGAGAAGACACTAGTTGTCACTGTCGCAGTGAAATATACAGCAAGACGGTTGAATGGATAAAGAAGATGTGGTACATAGACAAATAGAATACCATTCAACCACAAAAAAGAATAAAATAATACCATTTGCAGCAACATGGATACAATCAGAGATCGTCATACTAAGTGATGGAGAAGGCAATGGCACCCCACTCCAGTACTCTTGCCTGGAAAATCCCATGGATGGCGGAGCCTGGTAGGCTGCAGTCCATGGGGTCGCTAAGAGTTGGACACGACTGAGCGACTTCCCTTTCACTTTTCACTTTTCACTTTCATTTATTGGAGAAGGAAATGGCAACCCACTCCAGTACTCCTGCCTGGAGAATCCCAGGGTCGGGGGAGCCTGGTGGGCTTCCATCTATGGGGTTGCATAGAATCGGACACGACTGAAACGACTTAGCATACTAAGTGAAGTAAATCAGGAAGAGAAAGACAAATATCATATGACATCATTTATGTGGGAAATTTAAGATATGACACTAACGAAACTATCTATGAAATAGAAACAAGATCAAGGGCATAGAGAACGCACTGGTGGTTGCCAAGGGGGAGGGGATAAGAGAGAGTTGAACTGGGAGTTTGAGATTAGCAGATGCAAACTGGTATATATAGAACAGATAAATGGCAACCCACTCCAGTATTCTTGCCTGGAGAATCCCATGGACAGAGGAGCCTGGTAGGCTACAGTCCACGGGGTCACAAAGAGTCGGGCACGACTGAGTGACTTCACTTTCACTCTTTAATACTGGGAACTATATTCAATATCTTGTGATAAACCATAATGGAAAAGAATATGAAAAACAATGTGTGTGTGTACACAGAGTCATTTTGCTGTACAGCAGTAATTAACACAACATTGTAATTCAACTATACTTCAATAGTGGAGAAGGAAATGGCAACCAACTTGCCTGGAGAATCCCATGGACAGAGGAGCTTGGCAGGCTATAGTCCATGGGGTCACAAGAGTGGCACACGACTTAGTGACTAAATCACCACCACCACCATACTTCAATAAAAATAAATTAAAAAAGAAATATGCAACAAAATGGATTTTATAACTATAAAAATTTAAAAACACTATGGAGAATTTTTAGCAACAAAATTTTAAAATCTTAGATGAAATGGTGCATTTTCTTTAAATATACAAATTCCTAAAGCTTTTTCAAATGGCAGATAATGTGAATACCCCTATATTATTAAAGAAATTGAATATGTAGCTAAATCCTTTCTCACAAAGAACCCCAGGCCTAGTTCACACCAGTGGGGAGTTCCACTAAACATATCAATACAAGGAAGAAAAATGCCAACTTTGCACAAACTCTTTTTGAAAATGTAAGAGAAAGGAAAGCTTCCTACTGAATTCTGTGTGGCCAGCATTACACTGATAAAACCAGCCAAAGACAAGAATAGTAAAGAACAAATATCCCTCATGAACATCGATGTAAAAATCATAATCCAAAGCAATATATAAAGAGGATAATACATCATGACCAAACTGCGTTTATGTCAGGAATTGAGGTCAGATTAACACTAGCATATTAATAGATTCAATTAGCCATATTATAATCTAAAAAAAAATGATTATCTCAACAGATGCAAAAAAAGCATTTGTCAAAATTCAGTATCTTTTCATGACAAAAATGTTCATCAAAGTAGGAAAAGTGAACTCCCTCAATCTAAAAAGGGGCATCTAGAAAGACCCTACATTTAATACCACATTTAGTGTGAAAGACTGAACACTTTTCCCCTACGAAACAAGGCAGGGATGTTTGGTCTAATTTCATCACTTCTGACTAATGTTTTACTGGAGTTACTAGTCAGGCTGACAAGAAAGAAAGAAAAGAAGAAAGGAATGAAGAAAAAAAATCTAGATTGGAAAGGAAGGGATAAACCATCTTTATTGCAGGTAACATGAGTGTCTATGCAGGAAATTCTAAAAAAATGTACAGTGATGCTCCTAGAATTAATAAATAAATTTAATGAGGTCAATAAAAATTATATTTCTACTAGAGATGACCACTTAGAAATATAATTTAAATAGTTTCATTTATAATGGCATCATAAACACAAAATATTAGCAAAGTATACCCCAATATTTGTATGCTGAAACTATAAAACATTAATGAAAGCAATCAAAGAAGGACTAAACAAATGGAGAGTTATACCTAAAAAATTATAGATTCATTGCAACCCCATTCAAAACACCAGCCAGCTTTTTTGTAGAAATCCGAAAGTGGATTCTAAACCCTACATGGAAAAGTAAAGACATTAGAATAGCTAAAACAACCTTTTATAGACCATGGAGGAATCCATCACATTATTTACTTACTTATCACAAAATACAATTAACACAGTAGTATTTATGAAAGGTTAGGTATATTGATAAATGGAACAGAAAAAAGATAGCAGAAATAGGATCAAACATGTATAATCAATTGTTTTTCACTAAAGTTCCCAATGTAATTTAATAGATAAAAGAAAGCCCTTCAGCAAATATTGATGAAACAGTTCTTTTTATGGGATGTGAGTGAGTGAAAGTTGTTCATTTGTGTCTGACTCTTTGCAACCCCATGGATATCCCATACAAAAAGGGAAAAAAAAAAAAAAAACTCAACAAAAACAACTCAAAATGGATCACAAGCCTAAATATAAAATTTAAAACTGGGAATTCCTTGGCAGTCCAGTGATTAGAACTCCATGCTTCCAATGTAGAGGGCCTGGTTCAGTTCCTGATTGGGGAACTAAGATCTCACAAGCTGTGTTGCATGACCAAAAATATTTTAAAATTAAACCAAAAAAAAAAAAAAAAGGAACAGAAAAACTGTAAAGTATAACAAAGAAAACATCAAAAGATATTTTTTGCTTTCAGATAAACAAAGATTTATCAGAGAAGACAAGAAAGTACAAACCATGATACTAAACTAAAAGTTAAACTGAATGTGATTGTTCTCAGTGCTCTGTGACAACCTAGAGGAGTGGAAAGGGGTGGGAGGTGGGACAGAGGTTCAGGAGGGAGGGGACATGTGTATACCTATGGCTGATTCATGTTGATGTATGGCAGAAACCAACACAACATTGTGAGCAATTATTCTCCAATTAAAAATTAATAAATTAAATTTTAAAAAATGTAAAACTTAGGTTCTTTGAATGTCAAGAAAATAAAAAGATAAGCCATAGACTGGAAGAAAACATTTTTTAGGGAAAAAAGAAAGCCTGGTAAAAGATGTCCATCCAGGATATGCAAAAAATTCTCCAAACTCAGTAAGAAAAAAAAAAGCCTTAAAAAATGGAAAGAAGACTTGAATAGCTACTTCACAAAATAAGACATACAAAATGATAAATAAGCACATTAAAAAGTGTTTGACATCACTGATCATTAAAGAAATGTAAATGAAAATCATAACTGAATACTTATTAGAATGATTGGGATTAAAAACAATTCCATGTCAAGTACAAGGATGTGAAGTAATATTTTCATCCACTGCTGTTGGAAATGAAAAATGGTACAAATTACTTAAAAAAACCATAGTCAGTTTTTTTTTAAGCTAAACATGAACTTACTATATGGCCCAAGAATCTATTTCAAACTAATTACTCAAAGGAAATGAAAACATACGTTCACACAAAAGCCTGTACGTGGATGTTTATAGCATATTTATTCATAATAGTAAAAAACTGGAAACAATCCAAATTGCCATCAACTGGTGAATGGATGAAAAAAAATAATTGTGCATACAGTGGAATACTACTTGGCATTAAAAATATGTGAGTACTGATACATGCAATGCCATGGACAAATCTCAAAAGCATAAGCGCTAAGTGAAAAAAGCTAGACACAAATGGCTATATTTTTTATGATTCCATTCATGTAACACTCTGGAGAAGGCAAAACCGTAGAGCTCAAAGCCTGATCAGTGGTTACCAGGGGGTGTGGGTGGAGGGAAGAAGCTGACAAGAAAGGAGCACAGGGGAACTGTGGGGAATGATAAAATATTCTATATTGATTGTGGGAGTGATCACATGGTTATATATGTTTTTCAAAACTCATAGGATTGTACACCTCAAAATGGTGAAAATTGAACGTTTTAGTCACTCAGTTGTGTCTGACTCTGCGGACCCATGGACTGTAGCCTGTCAAGATCCTCTATCCATGGGATTTCCCAGGCAAGAATACTGAAGTGAGTTGCCATTTCCTTCTCGAGTGAATCTTCCCAAGCCAGGGATTGAACCCATGTCTCCTGCATTGAGGATTCTTTACCACTGAGTCACCAGGGAAGCTCAAAAGGGTGAACGTCATGTAAATTAGACTTGTTAAGAGACATCTCTCTATGGATTTCTTGCATGTCTTATGGGTAAGGCAATGCTTGCCCTTTGTTCTGAACTGTTTTCTCAAGAATGTCTGCATAGTCCGTAGCCTTAAGAGACATGCTCTGGAGCAAAGTACGTGCATACTTAGTCACCAGTACAGTAATGAAAATATCTCTCTGTAACAGAAAGAAGATCTACCACTGAGTAAGTTCAGAGTTCTTCTCTGCAATACAACGCATTGCTGTGCAGGAGTCATCTGGCCCACGTCATGCCATTCTGTGGGGAACGGGACTCAGGGAACCAGTCCAAAAACTATGTTATTCTGATTCCTGCTATTTCTGTAGTAATAAACTGCCCTTCATTTCAGGAGAAATGTTGTATGACATTCCTTATACATGGAATCTAAAAAGAAATGGTACAAATAAACTGTCCTTCATCTCTGACCCAGGAGTCTGATAGAACAGCATTCGTGAACCAATGGCAGGGTCACTTAGTTTGCAAGTAGGGTAAAATCTCTTGACCCTTCACAGGTTTGACAGTGTCAGCAAACATGTGCACCAAAATATATGTTCAACCAGGCAATAAATTGTCCTCCATTTCATTGCCTGTTAATGACAAGGAGTTGGGGAGGAAATGTAGATTGAATACTAGGAAAAAGGTTCCAAGACAGCTGTCTGAACCGGGCCTCGCATGTTGCAACTCTCCTCTAATGGGGACAATTTGTCAGTCCACTGGACAGCTTCAAGTTCACTGTATAACAGATATTAAGATTTTTCTTGAGGGCAGCTGGCCAAAGGTTCTGTCTCCATTGAATAATAACTACAAAAATACCCACACACACCTGAAAGGAAAGGAGGGGAATTTGTGACCACAATGTGCAGAAAGCCAGAGAAATCTGTAAACTTTTGGCCAGTTCAGTTGGAAGATGAAGCAATGGGATGCATGATTCTTGTTAAGGAAAGTTGGAAACAACTGGTTCATCTATCTGTCTGTCATGACAACTACAAATCTATTTGGAAGTGACAATACAGGGTTCAGAGATTTCTTTCTTTCTTTTGCAGTAGGTACTAGCTGCAATAAGGGAGTTTTCCCTAAAACAAACTCCTCTGGGAAACCATAAATAAGGTGTTGACTAGTATCTAGGGCCTTAGTGCCCTGGATTGAGTTTACAATAATGATTAAAGTGACCTACTGCAGAATGAGAAAGTGACCCAATGGAATCTAGACAAATGCTTGCTGTCAACCCTGCCACCCTTGAAAATTCCCCTAGTCCTTATGTAGAGATCGAGTAAGAACATAGGAGGTTTTCTCTTAGTAATGGGAAATGATGCCCCAGATTAATGAGGGCTCCTCAAAGAAGGTTATTGGAGTGGGAGCCAAACCTAAGCCAGCCAGATGGCACACATCCCATGGCCTCAGTGAGAAATCAATGTGGCTGTGACTGCTGAGTCAAGAGATTCCCAATGATGAAATACAGGGTGTCAGCTGTGAGGACGTCACCATTCCATTTAGTATCGGATAGGCTAAAACAATGGAAGTTTGTTTGTAAGAGCTGAGAGAAGCTGCACTGCTTGAAATGAAAAGTAAATGTGCCTTGCTTACTTGTGTGGAGTTACTCTCTCCAGTTCCCTCTATTTCTCTCTTTATCCTCAGTTACTTTGAGGATAAAGATGATTATGCATGGGGCTGAAATTTCCTCCTGTTCCAAGAAGTTCTGAAGTCAATATGCACCTGTCTGTGTGTGCTAGGGAACTTTGAGGAGAGAAAGATTCAAATTGGTGTGGCTCTGTTGGATACAGTCATGAAGTCACCCTCATGCCTGTTGCCCGATTATTTAATACCCATTTTTATGAAGTATAATATAGAAGAAAAATTGTCAAAATTGTAAATTAAAAGCCTGATGAATTTTCATAAAGCAAACTCATCCATGTAACCACTACCCAGATCAGGAAATAGAGAGCAGATGTAGTTAATGGGGTTTGAACAAGTTTCAGAGACAAGGAAGGGAGTTAATGTAATTTTGTGGTTGGGACCCTTCAGGCCAATTAAAGGTACTATGGCTGTGGCTTCCACTGCTGGATGTGCAATTGATATTGATGTTTTACATGCATGTATTGTGAATGCTAATAAAGTCCAGAGGAGAGTCTCCTGATCAGAAGATTAAGTGTTCACTGAATGCTTATTATTTCTCCACAGGTGCCTAAACTGTGCTGTGATTTGCCGGAGGTGAATGAGTCAGATTTTAGCAAGAGTGTCTCTACTTCCTGATGTCCAAATATTTCTTACAAAAATGATGCCCTGTTGATTGGCAAGTCAGAAGCTTGGGTCTCTGTGGTTCTGACTGTAGTATAATCATACCTCTGGGGTGGCTGATAAACCCTGACAAAATTCAATTCTTGGGACTATGTGGATGGATTCACAGTGTTCAGGTATACCTCTTTTGAAAAGCACCTATTAGCTTGCTCTTGTGGAAAGTGAATGTGTGATCATGAAGTCCTTGTAACTCAAGATCATTGATTAACAAATGGGAAATGTCCAATGAGCCTCACTTGTCAAATGGAAATAGTATGTTTAAGTCCCTAGCCAGGCTGGCCCAACAGCACCTTGGTTTTTTCATTTAAAAAAGTGAAAACTATCTCTTGGAAGAAACTTCATGTCCTATTCTATGACTTTGGAAAACTACTTGAAAGTATCTGTACCCAGAAATTTCACTTCTGGATATATACTAACAGAAATGCAAACACGTGTTTATCAAAAGACAGGTACACCAAAAAAAATGTGTTAGAATATTCATAGTACAGTTATAACAATCAAAAACTGGAAATAACTCAAATGTATGACAATGGGATAAATAAGCAAATTGTGGTGTATTCACAAAAGGAATATCATAAGCTATTAAAATGAATGAATTAAATTGTAAGGACATGAATTTCACAAATATGATTTGAGCAAAAATATCAGGTACAGAAAAATACACACTATTAATCCATTTATATAAAGTTAAAAATAACACAAAACATTATGTTTAATGTTTTAGGTAGCAGGAGATGACTACCTGTTTACTTTTGCAAAGCTGCAGGAATAGTGACTGGAAGGGAACTTGATGCTAATGGCTTTCTTATTTCCTGATGTAGGTTGTAGTTTCAGGGGTAAATTTGTTTTATGAAAAGTCATCAGAATATTGACTTATAATCTGGACAGTTTTTCTTCTGTATTATACTTTTATAAAAGTGAAAATTAAATAATCAGGGTCATTGAAAATAAAATGCTAGCACAAATATACAAAGAAGAAAACTACACATTAATCATATTTATGAACACAGAAGCAAGAATCCTAAGTAAAAATATAACATATCAGATCCACCACTAAATTAAAAGCAAAACATACCATGATGAAATATTTTGCTTCAGGAATTCAAGTCTAGATCAATATATTGTCTTCTCTGTAGACGCCAAAATGCATTTGAAAAAAATAAAGTACCTATTTAAAATAATAATTCTTAGCAAAACAAAGATGCTTTCTTACTTGAATATCTATATAATAGTAGTAACCAATACCACACTTCATTATGGAACAATAAAGGCATTTCAGTTTAAATGAGCAGAAAGACAAATATATCTGCCAATATCATTATTGAACATTTTTCTAGATGTTCCAGACAATGCAATAAGGCAGGAAAATAATTAAATTAAAAAATATTGATAACTTGGAATTCATATTCTCTTTTATTGAGACTGCAATATTATGTACCTGAATAAAGAGCAAATGAAATAATAAATTTCATTGAAGAAATGTTAAATAGTAATAATGCTCAACATTATTGGTATTTAGATATTTATAAAATGTACATTAGGGACTTCCCTGGTGGTCCAGTGGTTGAGAATTCACCTGCCAATGCAGGGCATGCAGGTTTGATCCCTGGTCTGAGAAGATTCCACATGCCATGGAGCACCTAAGCCTGTGAGCCTCAACTACTGAGACTGAGAGCTGCAGTTACTGAAGTCTGCATGCTTAGAGCCCATGCTCTGCAATAAGATAAGCCACTGCAATGAGGAGCCTATGCACCACAACAAAGGCTAGCCCTTGCTCACTGCAACTAGAGAAAGCCTGCATGCAGCATTGAAGACCCAGTGCAATCAACAAATAAATTAATTAAAAATACATTCAAAATTAGAAAGTGTAATGAGAAACAAGGTTCTCTTAACTATAGCAAAACTTGAATTACAGCATTTATTAGCAAAAAAAGACACACAGCATCTATAAGAAAAGTACAACACTTTGCTGCAGACTATAAAAGACTACTTAATGAAACGGAGAAAATCCCATATTTATAAATTACATGGTATATGAGGCAAGGATTTCTAGTTTCCCACACTCATATTTAGAGCTGTATCTTCCAGCTGAATGAATCACAAGCTGGAATCAAGATTGCTGGAGAAATATCAATAACCTCACATATGCAGATGACCCCACTCTTAAGGCAGAAAGCAAAAAGGAATTAAAGAACCTCTTGTTGAAGGTAAGAGAAGAGTGGAAAAAGCTGGCTTAAAACTCAGCATTCAAAATACGAAGATTATGGCCTCTGGTCTCATCACTTCATGGCTAATAGATGGGGACACATGGAAACAGCAACACACTTTATTTTCTTGGGCTCCAAAATGACTGTGGATGGTGACTGCAGCTATGAAATTAAAAGGCACTCTTTGAAAGAAAAACCGACAAACCTAGAGAGCATATTAAAAAGCGGAGACGTTATTTTGCCAACAAAGGTCCATCTAGTCAAAGCTATGTTTTTTCCAGTAGTCATGTATGGATGTGAGAGCTGGGCAATAAAAAAGGCTGAGTGATGAAGAATTGATGCCTTCGAACTGTGGTACTGGAGAAGTCCCAAGTCCCCTTGGACAGCAAAGAGATAAAACCAGTCAATCCTAAAGGAAATCAACCCTGAACGTTCATTGGAAAGACTGATGCTGAAGCTGAAGCTCCAAAACTTTGGCCACCTGATGCAAAAAAACGATGCATTAGAAAAGACCCTGATGCTGTGAAAGATTGAAGACAGGAAGAGAAGGGGATGACAAAGGATGAGATGATTGGATGGTATCACCAACTCAAAGGACATGAGTTTGAGGAAACTCTGGGAGATGGTGAAGGACAGGGATGCCTGGCGTGCTGCAGTCCATGGGGTCACAAGCAGTTGGACACAATTGTGTGACTTAACAACAACAGAGCTATATCAATAAAATTGCCAGTATTTTGGAAGTTTACAAAATAATCTCATAATTCAACTGGAAAAATATATAGGGGAAAATAGTAATGAAAATTATGGAAGTGAATAAGGATTGATGACCCATGATACACTACATTAAAATGTGTAATAAGGCTGTGATAATTAAGATAGTGCTGTCCTGGAATAAGAGCTAGCAGACTAATGAATCATCTCACATGTCCAAAAACAGATACGTATATACGTGTATGTATAGACACACACACATGTGTGTGTATTGGTCTAGTTTAAAGGGAACAAGGGAATAAGAGGGGATGGGTAGCTTATCCCCACTATTTCCGATCACAGGCAACCATTTTATTGTGTTCAATGCAGATACTTTAGATATGTATGTATATAATAAAAGAGGTATTACATTGTCCATCCTAATTCTTGATTTGCCTACTGATCTTAAAATTTATGAAAGCTTCTATGTGAGACTCTACAAGTCCATTACCTGAGACACAAGCACTCCATGGTGTGCATCCAACACATTTTGGCTATTGACTTTCTCAGCAATAGGCTCCCAGATTGCCTTGATGTCTTACCATCAGCCAACTTCTGGTAGAGTCCAGTGACATTAGTCAACTAAGCTGGGAGATTTGAAATCAGTTAGAATGGCTGATCTTGACTCTTTTGTTACTGTTGAGGACTTGCATCTTCTCTTGGTCATGAGTTTTCCCTTTTCTAGTGTAAGACCATTCCCCTTGGCAAAGATGCATGTGCCATGTTTGGAAACTGGGCCATACTCGGTGGCAATTGTGTTGTCTTCATGGCTTGGCTCTGTGTGCCGTTTGTGATCAGCATCCACACACCCACTTTTACACACTGGAAAGCAAGGTATGTTTTATAAAACAATGTGTATTTTAGGGTCAGTTCAATCAGGATTGGAATCTCGTCTCTGCAACCCAACACCTTAACCAAAGCATGCAGCCTTCCTATGCCTCATCAGTTTTTACATCTAAGTTTTTACATCAGTGAAATGCTAATAGCAATGCCTTGTTCATTAGGGCATAGTGAGGCATAAATGAGATAGCATATGGCAAGATTACTTACTGTTCTTTGAAGACATCAGGCTGTTTTTTGAACACATCAGATCATAGCTCCAGTGGCATTTGCCTACAAAACTCCTATTCGGGACATTTCTTTACCTCCTTCAAGTATTTGCTCAAATCCCATCTTCTTAATGAGTTCTGCCCTGATCACCATAATTAAAATTGTGAACTACTCTTCTACTCTCCAACTTTTCCTTTTTCCACAGCACTTTTACCTTCAAAGACGTTAGAAAATTTAAGTTTATGTTTATTGTTACTGTCTGGATCTTCCCTGAAGATCCAGATCTGTATTTTGTCTACTAATGGATCCTAAGCACTTGAAACAGTGCCTGTTTCCAGATGCTTGAAGTTCCTGCTAAGTAAACATTTGTTGAATGAATAGTTAACAGTTAGCACTGTTAAAATCAGAGTAGGCCTGAGTCCCATTTTTCACAATGCCAGAATGGATGCTTGAGAAAGTCAGCCTTTGGAGAAGACAAATACCAGACTGAAGTCTGGGTGGGGTTGAGAACTTATTCTCAATTACTGTGTAAGAGACCAGAGGTCCTTGGGGGATTTAGTCAGGCAGAGTCACCCTTGTTTGGAGTAGACACTTCATAAAGGCCTACTGGCTGGATTTTGGAGATGGCATGCATTTCTTAACTTTGAACAAGGAGACATACATTTGTGCCTTAACCGAGAAGAATTTATACCTTAAGTTCCATGACCAAATGAGAAATGTCCTTTCTTGTCCATCAGCCCAACAACTTGGAAAAGAGCTCAACTTTTGTCTAAAAGTCAGCCTGGAAGCTGATCCTTCTGGTAGCTGAAATGAAAATGGAGTGCTCATTAGAAAGGGTTTTCAGGATCCCACGTGAGCAAAAGAGGAAATGACCAGTGAAATGACATTCCTCCTCCCCCAGTATCAGAAGAAGGCTGGTGCAACTGCAGGTCACTGATGACTTGGCAGTCAGCTCCGCTCAGAAAACTACT
This sequence comes from Bos indicus x Bos taurus, assembly GCF_003369695.1. NCBI lineage: Eukaryota > Metazoa > Chordata > Mammalia > Artiodactyla > Bovidae > Bos > Bos indicus x Bos taurus. The sequence goes on from NC_040076.1 coordinate 133,501,709, forward strand.
AGGAAAGAGAGGTCCCAGGTGAGGGCAGATGCTGGTGTCTGTAGGGTCCATGGAATCTGTGGGCTGTTTGAAAACAACAAGGAGTGTATGAGTGTTACAAGGAGTGTTTCTCTTCTCTCTCAGTTGCCTTCTGCTCCTCCTGTGCCACTATCAACTCTCTTCCTTTCTTCCCACCCCCCTTCGCTGCTTTCCTTTCCTTCCTCTGCCACAGTTCCTCTGCTCTAGATCAGTGGAAGCCTGAAAAAAACACAGATGGCAGAGCCTGTCCCTCAGAGCTTCTGATCCGTTGCTGCTGGGCTGAAGCAGAGAGCTTGTAGTTCGAACAAGTGTCCAGCTGGTTGCTGCAGCCACCAGTCTGGGGTCCACAATTTGAGAAGCCCTGCTTTACTGCCTGCTCCCTCTTTACTCAGCTTCTTAGTATGTTTATCTACTTCTGCCTCCATCTCCTCTCTCTCACTGTCTTGGTCTCTCCTCTGTGTGTGTGCTCAGTCACTCAGTCATGTCCTACTTGTAGCAAACCCATGGATTTTAGCCTATCAGACCCCTCTGTCTGTGGAATTTTCCAGGTAGCAATACTGGAGTGGGTGGCCATTTCCTCCTCCAGGGGATTGAACTCATGTCCCATGCATTGGCAAGCAGATTCTTTACCACTGAGCCAACTGGGGATCCCAGTCTCTCCTCTATGTCCTCGTTAATTTCTCTGTGTGCTGCTCTGAGGTCACTGGTTCCTCCTTTGGTAACTTAGAATTGTGAACAGGTAGAGAAGGAAACCCCAGGTCCCATTACCCAGCACCCTGAACCCCAGGCTGGACTTCTGTCTTTCCTTTTCTCCCTGATGCTCTTTATAAGCCCTGTGCCAAAGCCTCTCTGTGAGGGACAGTGACACCCTGCATGCCCAGGTGGGAACTAAAGCTCAGGTCCTTCCATATGGCAGACCTGTACCTTTGTTCCTTTCTCCCACAGAGAATGCCTGGGAATCTTCAAAGAGCTCAGAAGTCGGGGAAGAGATGAGAGAAAGTGAATCCATTAAAAGGCGTAAAAGTTGACAGTTTCAAAAATAATGATCTGGGTTTCCTCTTATTTAAAACTACCCAGATGCCCTGCTGCTTCCATTGCTGTTGCAACTGACACTCAGCTACATTTGGAATTAAAAATACATAAGTGCTTTTTGAAAGAGCTGCTAATTTGAAGGTCATTAGCAGCCAAAAACATATTTCTTTTATTTATTAAAAAAGGCATGTAATAAAGCTATTAATATTTACTCTCCTTCTGAGCTCTGGCATGCTGACTCGTTCCAGCTTAAGCTGCTTGCCTCCTCTTGGCCCCCAGCAACATGTCCTTTGGTGGCCTTTGCGTCCTCACACCTGCCCTGTATCTTACAGCTGCCTGGAGGCCTCCAGGACCCAGAAGAGCCTGTGACTCACAGCTGACTGGGATGGATGTAAATTGCCATTAGAGTTGGTGAAATGGCCCCGTCTTCCAGGACGAGGACATTTGCAGGCAGCTGTTAAGCGCTGATGGGTTCAGAGGCACTTGCCTCGATAATGAGAGTATTTGGGATAATTTCCCCTGTAAGCTGCAGCTTGTGTCCTCACTAGCCCTGGCCTGTGTCACAGCAGCCAGGCAGGCAGTCTCCCCTGGGGCCTGTTGTGATGGCCAACAGTCAGGCGGGCACTTGGCTCATCATCCTTGCACGTCTCCAGGGAGCATTGCACACCTCGCCCAGCCCCCCAGGCTGGGGTGGCCCCGGCTTCAAACCACTGTCACTCACTGCAGCCTGGACTCTTTCTTTGTGTGTGCACATCACTCTCTTGTGTTTCTCTGTCTCCTGTGGCTTCCAAAGAGCTGGTCTCACCCCACAGCCCCGCCTCCCAACTCCCTCTCCTAAGCTGTTTTATGAGGGAAATTACTAGAAGACCAGTCTGTCAGCAGCTTCTCTGCAAATCCTACTTGCAAAAGGAGGAGGGGATGAGGAGAGAAGCGGGGGGTGAGGGATGCAGTGAGGGTGGGGGTTGCGGTTGCCATAGAAATAGAGAAATGCAACTGACAACTGAGAAGCTCTGCGGAGCAAAGGAGAAGGAGGGGAGGGTGACGAGGGTGAGAGGAGCTGTTGATCGATGGGCAGTTGCATAATATGTGTTTGGAGGAAGGAAGATGTGGAGAGAGGTCTCCATCTAAGAGTGCAGATCCTGCCAGAGGGCAGGGATGACTACAGAATGCAGTCACCAGGCCTAGAGCAAGAGAAACAAGTAACACAGGGTCTGCAGAAATGCACCAATGCCATGGGTACCAGCCAGATGCCCTCTACGCCAGTTGTGGGACTAGCCACCAGCGTTCTGGTGTGGGTGAGGTGGAGCCTTATGTCAGCCAGGGGACCTTGGGATTCCAGCTAAAAACCTGATGTGTGACCAAAGGAGACACAGTTGTGCACTCTGCTTTCACTCCTTTTCCCTGAGATTTATTCCTTCATTATATTAAAAAAAAAAAAAAAGCCATTTTGAGCTTACTTAACCAATTTTATCTCATTGCTTTTATTTCTTCTAATTACTATATGTATGAGGCAACCAGTTATGCTGGAAGCTATGTGGAGGCTGGGAAAGGGACACATTCCCCATGGTATATGAAGAGTGTAGGTCTCAGCGAGGCTTTAGGAATGGTCTTGGGGCCTCAGAGGCTGCAGGGGTGGGCCAATGGCTCTGAGAGCCAGGGCCAGGAGCACACAGCATCTGGGTCATCGGAACCATTTCCATCGCCGCCAATGACAGGGGACCTCACCTGGGAGGGTGCGGGCTGCTGGGGGCCAGACTTGCCTAGCTGGCCTGTCTCTGGAGCACGTCTGCTGCTCCCTGTATGTCCAGAAATGGCCAGCTTGTCTCCTGCCAGATCCCTCATCCAGGAGGCCAGACCTTCTGAAGTCAGTCTCCTCTGCCTCCTTCAGGACTCCTGCCCTATGACAGCACCTCTCACATCATTTTTCTCCACTCCTCAACTAGAATGTTAAGTGCCATTGGAGCAAAGAGTGTGCCTGTGTTATAGGGATTCAGTAAAGACATGTGAGTCAATGAATTCATAACTTTGGTTTAACCACTTCGAGACCCTTTTTGAGTCTTAACTGCATCACTCTAGAGTAACCTGCTTGGATGTCTCTGCTTTCCCCTGTCCCTCTATTGTTTGCCTGGAGAAGGCCCCATTCTTTTCCTTAATCCCTAAGGAGAGAGATTCCCTGGGATGACTCTTCCCTTTCCTGATGCCTCAAGACCAGGATCATTTTAACACTGACCATGAGCATCTGCCTTTCACCATTCACAGCAATGTTCTGAGAAATGTGCTTTGTTTCCATCTTTCTATATGACGGGTGCTAATAAGCAGGGTGAGAGTCCAGTAAGAATCTCCTGAAATGGGCTTTCCAGGATGACTGTAAGAGACCACTAATGAGAATCCCAGGATCAGGATGTAGTTGGGGACGCTTTTGTAAGTATTTTGGATTCCTGAACTTTACCATCGCCTCCCTGACTCCAGCCACTGCTTTTCCACCCACCTGAGGCAGGTTGCATCCAGGCTGGCCTGACTCCAGAGCAAGAGTTCTTAACCACTAGCTAGACCAGGCTCAGCAAACTAATACCTGTGTACCTTATGTAGCCCTCCACCTGTTTTTGTAAATAAAGTTTTATTGGAACACAGTCATACCCACTCATCTAATATAATTTATGACGACTTTCATGCTACAATGGCGGAGTTGAATGGTTGTAGCAGATACCATATGGCTCACAAGTCTAAAATATTTTTTTCTCAAGCCTTTTACAGAAAAATGCTACTATCTCCTGGATTACATCTACTGCAGTAGATTCTAGAAGAGATGCTGAATAGTCCTGCTCTCTGGTTATCCATAGGACTCAGAACCACAAACAGTTAACTAAATCTCAGCACCATATGACAGTTTGCAAATAAGACCAAAGGAATGATGTTCACTCAGATGAAATCAGCTGTACAGTTATGCCCCCTGGGCCAGACAAGTTAATGCTTGGCAAACTGCCCTTTCTGTGAAACATCCCAGCAGGAGCTGAGCCCCATGGTGGGAAGAAAACAATAAAAAAATTGTTAATTGTTAAATTGAATGTCAGAGAGAATATCTTTCAAAGTCGCAGTCGGCAGTTTGCATTTGGAAAACATTAGATTGTGAGTAAGGCTGGAGGTCACCAATGAGGCAGAGGGGCCCTTCCCCAACTGGGCAAAGTGGATGCAAGGCTGGATGCCATCTGCTCTGTTCTGCAGGGGGACCCGTCACCAGGTGCCCTGCTCAGCTGCTGCGTTTTCCTTCAGAGAAAGCACAAATAAAAGCATGTGAGCAGGGCAATGTAAACACAGTTCTAAAGAGTTGTAGTAAACGTGGCCCAGCTTTGCACCTGTGGTGAAGTCACTTCAAGAAGAATCAGTGTAATCAATGAGTATTGTTGGTCTTTTGGTTTTCTTGGTTGGAAGCAACTGATGTCAGAGGTGCATGGATTCAATTATTAGTTCACTTATTCAACAGATTTACTGTGTGAGGACTCTGCCCCAGGCCTGCAGGTTCAGCCATGAATAAGACATGCTTCCCAGTTTGGCAAAGCTCCCAGTCTGGGAATGTGGGATACAGATGCATCAACAGACCATTACAATACAGAGAGTGAGCATTATGATGGTGAGAAGCGCAGGGAACTGAGGGGCCCCAGAAGAGAGGCAGCTGACCATGTGGGAAGCCTCTGGGATGCCTTCAAGGGGAGCTGAGACTCAAAGCTTGGCCAGGAAGCAGCCAGGTGATACGAGGTGGGCCAGAGCATTGTTCCAACTTGGAATCCCAGGACAGACAGCAAGGCCATGGGTATCAGGGAAAGGGTCATGCGAGATCAGAGCAGGGGGTTGGAAAATGTGAAAAATATGAGGAAGATGCATAGGTTTCCAAACTTCCATTTCCTAAGTCCCTCCTTTAAGCACTTTGCCACGTGTACATACTTGCTAAGTCACTTCAGTCGTGTCTGATTCTTTGCAACACTATGGTCTGTAGCCCACCAAGCTCCTCTGTCCATGGAATTCTCCAGGCAAGAGCACTGGAGTGGGTTTCCATGACCTCCTCCAAGTGATTTTCCCACCAAGGGTTCGAAAGAACCCTTATCTGTTATGTCTAGTTGCATTGGCAGGCAGGTTCTTTACCACTAGCGCCACCTGGGAAGCCTAAGCACCTTGGCTATATCCACATGTTAATTACACTGTCATTTAGTTACTCTTTCTTCTTAAAACCAAGGCATAGTTTTACTTAAATAAATTTATTTTAAAAGGAAAGTTGATGGTATCTGTGAAATAATATAGTATGTATTTTATGCACTGCATATTTTTTCTCTATGCATTAAAATAAATGTATGACTATTATGAGTTTAAACAATTTAGACACGTAAGTTCTTGCCAATTGATGCATTCATGGAAACCCAGCAAGTTGACCTGCTAGACTGCATTTCAGTCACACGAAAATCTCTGAACAGTTACTAGCTGAAGAAAGCCCCTCATATGGACCAATAGGCCCAGAAACTGGGTTTTGATCCAATGAAGAGATTTGGTTTAGAACCAGGAAGGACGAGAGCAGGCAACATGCCTAGGCAACATATTGAAGGCATTTCCAGAATCCAAGCCTTGGTCCAGGATGACAGGCAGCCTGGGAAACCACTCAGGAGCAAGGCAAAGTTCAGTTTCAACCTCAGCAAACATGCGAGGTGAAGGGCAGAAATGATTAAGATGACAGATACAAGCAACTGTGAAGTTCACACAAACCCCACATCCACAGAGGTTAAGGATTGACCTTATCAGAGGCAAGAAGGCTTTTTACAGCAAACCTCAGGCACTGATTTGATTTCTATTTTTAGATCATGTTCCCAAATCTCTAGACGCAAAACAGATACCAGGCAACATTTATGGAGCCCTCACTAAAAATCGGAAATTAGACTGTGTGAATAATGGGGGCCCTCATTTCCTCCTCACAGAAACCTTGTGAGGTAGAGAATATGATCCCCATTTTATAGACACAAATCCTCCATGTGTCAATAAGTCACCCATGCTGAGTGTCAGGATTGGGACATCCAGTAAGGAGTTCTGGGAGGACTCCTCACAAAGGATGGCAGTGTGCTTGTGAGTCAGAGAACAACCTTCAGACAAACAACCTGTGTTGAAATCCTGGCTCTTCAGTGTCGTCTAGAACAAGTTGCTTGAACTTGAGCCTCACTACTTAATTCATTTTCAAAATACGTATAATAATACCAGTTGAATAAATACTTGGTGTGCATGGTTCATAGCAAGTGCTCAAAAATAAAAATGTAGCAATAGTAGTAATTGCTATTACCAATTATATAATTTAATTTGTGATTATTATTTTTAAGAACTTCTCAAGTGGCCATAATTCCGGCTTCACCCTAGGAATACCTCCTCTAATTAGCTGATAGAAAGACTCACTTTAAATTCTAAATGAAGGATACTCTCTGCTTTTACACAGACTGAAGCATGACGCTGCTGCTAAGTCGCTTCAGTCGTGTCCGACTCTGTACGACCCCATAGACGGCAGCTCACCAGGCCCCACCGTACCTGGGATTCTCCAGGCAAGAACACTGGAGTGGGTTGCTGTTTCCTTCTCCAATGCATGAAAGTGAAAAGTGAAAGTGAAGTCGCTCAGTCGTGTCCGACTCCTAGCGACCCCATGGACTGCAGCCCACCAGGCTCCTCCGTCCATGGGATTTTCCAGGCAAGAGTACTGGAGTGGGGTGCCATTGCCTTCTCCATAGGAGGAGAGCAATCACGTTTAAAATAAAACCTCTTACCCATCGGAGACAGTTGGCGGGCTCAAACAGAACCTTGTGTACACCAGGACCAAGGGAAGGGAGCAGTGACCCCACAAGAGACTGAGCCAAACCTGCCTTTGAGTGCTTGAGGGTCTAGGCCTTGTCTCTAGCGCCATGGGTTCAATCTCGACTCTGGCGGTCACATAAGAGGCTACAGGAACCATGTGACTAGACTGGGAGGAGATGAGAAGGCGAGCTTGAGTTCTGCTAGAACTCCCGTCATTGCTCATTTCATTCACCCTCCAAACTGAATTAGAGCAGCTGCATTTTCAGTCACAACACCCATCCAGCAGCACTCCCTGCTTCTTGGGGCCTGACCCTCTCCATGCATCTTCCTGTCTTCTCTCCTCATGGGTTCCTTTTCATCAGCCCTTAAACATGCTCAAGTTTTTCCCACTAAAACATAACAAGCAAAGGGAGCTTCATCCTGCTACTTCTTTCTTTTTCTTCTTCCCTTCAAAGTCGAGTTTTTTGAAAGATTGTGATGGCCTCTCTGTCTTCAGTTCAGCCAGTGTCTTCTGTCACTGCTTCTGCTGAAACCACCCTACCAAGACCACCCATGGCCTCCTGCAGCTAAACCCACAGCCAGTTTTCAATCCTTGCCTTATATCAGCCCTTCTTGACAGCGCTGGGCCCTGGAGCTGCTGTTCTCTCCCTAAAAGGCTTTCCTTTGGCTCCACAGACATGGCACACTCTGGCTTTTCCTCGTTTCTTGCAGTGGCTTCATCCTGACCCCTCTGTGGGCCTCCATTTTCCAGGGCATCTTTTAAATATGGCTGTTTTCAATGCATCCACTTCTTTCCCCACCTTCACATCTTCATGCAGGAGACTCTTCCATTCCCATGGTTTTCTTGGTCATCTAGAAGAAGGATGGCCACCAAATCTATATAATCTACCCAAATCTCTTTGCTGAATTATGAACCCTGTGTCCAATGGCCCATCAGCAACTCAAATTCAATTGTTACCCCCTCTCTCATATCTTCCTCCTTTCATATCTTTTATTTCTGTGAATGGTATCAAAACCCACTCAGTTGCCCAAGCCACAAGTTTGGGGTGTCCTCCTCAACTCCTCCCACCCTCATCCCTGACAGCCAATCTACCTCTACCTTCTGCTGGTCTTACCTCCTTCATATTCCTCGAATTGGTCCACTTTTCTTCATCCCCAATGGTACTCCATACCCCCATCCAGACCACCATCAGCTCCTGCCTGCATTATTGCACCAGCCTCCTAACCAGGCTCCCAGAATTAAATCTAGTTCCTCCACTACATTTTCCATTTTGTGGCCAGAGTGATTTATAGAACATATTAATTCCCTTGCTTCAGTCCACTTTCCACCATTCGCACTTAGAACAGTACCCAGATTCCTTATGCCACATAAGACCCTTCATGATGTAGCCCCTGCCTACCTGTCCAGGCATCCACATCCAAAATCTTCTTCTCCAGCCTTGTTGAGCAGCCAGTGATCCCACAAACATGCCACCCACCCTATGGCTTTCAAATTTTCATACGTGCTGCTACCTCCTCTTGCAAGGTGAGTTTCATCACGGACATCTCCCGCTTCCCGATTTTATAAGTCCTTTCCATCCTCAGTGAACCGCCTCACCAAGGCCTTTTTAGACCCTCTGGGATAATGGCAGTGCCTTTCTCTGGGCTCCCATAGCCATGTTTGTTTATTTCCCAACTAAAGTTATTTACAAAATTTAGTTCAGCTACCAAAGATGGTAGCTGGAAATTGGCATGGTAATCTGAGTCAGAAAACCATTTCCAAAGCTACATTAATTCATACTGTTGTTGCCAATATGAATTTAAAGATCAGAAAAGGAAACTGAAGTCTCATCGGAATGAAGAAAACCTCTCTCTTTTAGAACAGCATAGCATGGGCTCAGCATCTCGGTAGCGTAGACGTGGCTTATTTGCCCATCATTTTGTTTTTTGATTTCACCTTTTCCTGTTGAATGTGTGGCTACAGGAAATCTTATAGTGGCTTTAGAAATGTAAAACAACTCTTAGAAGAAATTCATAGGGTACAAGGAGTGGCAAAGATGAAATAAAGTTTCCTTGCTCAGGGAAGTCCTGCCCATCCTTTCTGCCAAATTTGACATTGTCCTGAAGGGACAGGGAGCTGGTTCTGCTTTCGGGAGGATGACCATTCAGTGTGTTCCTTTGCCCTTCCAGTTTGTCTTTACTGTCCCACAGACGACGTCGCTTTCATTTCTGCATCTGCGGAACTTCGTACAGTGACTGACACTCGGTGGGAGGCTGCTCTCCCAGATTGGTACTCTGGGGAAGTTCATGACATCGTATCAAAGATGCAGGGTTGAAAGGGGGCGTGTTAAACTTCACACAACTAAAATTAGAATAGCCTACAATTGATTGCAGTTAAGAGCAGGTTAGAAAGATTCCCACTGAATACCTAGCAATTTATTTCTTTAAAAGCATGTTGTTTAAGGTCATGGGCCTCTATAGGTGATGTAGGACATATTAGATTTTCTCAGCTCAAACTGATTGAAGTCACCCAATATGTGTGGAGCACCTTCCTGTGGCAGGCAGTGTGCTGGCTACAGAGATGAATAGGACGTGCTTCTGTGTCCACTCTCACTTTGGGGATCACTGGAAGTTTCTATCTGGGGACATTTGTGTGCCGGCCATGATTCCCAGCAACACAGGGCCCATCAAGGGCTTGTGATAATATGGTCAACCCAAGAGGGATGCAAATGTGGTGGGAAAGGAGAGAAAGCCTCTTCTTTTCTCTCAGGTGAGTGATACAGGTCTATCTGCCGCTGCCCATTGGTTGTCCAGCCCACCCACCCTGAGGTCTGCAGAACGTGTTGCCCCCACCCAGCCCCAACTCCCAGGCCTGATGCTCTCTGAGAAGGACCGAAAGTCTGTTCTTAGACCTCTGTGCTCCTGTTCTATTCTCTGTATGAAACTGCTGATCTCAAGAGACTCTTGGTGGTGATTAATTCAACATTTGATCTCAATCAACTTGAATGACTTCCTTCCTTTGATAACCTTTCTGTGACCTCAGTGACTCCCCTGTACCACCACCAGCCCCTAGCCCTATTGGTATTTTGGACAATATGAAACGTCTGGCTCCTTTTGAAAATGATCCTGTGACTTCTTTATGAACTGCAAGGTGTGGCAATGAACACAGGGCTCACTCTACAGGGATCTTCTTTGAGCCTTCTTGGTGGCAGCGAACCCTGGATGATACCTGTCTACTACTGGTACCCTCATGCTATGCTTCTCCCTTTACTCACTTTCACAGTAGGAATTAATCATGCTTAGTCAGTTGGTGCCCGAGCCATTATTATTTCAGACATGAAGTTCCCAGGCCAGCCCATAAAGGGCTCAGGAATGAAACATAGCATTAGCATCTTTGTTACCTGATGCTTTATAGATTCTCACCCTCCTGCCTGTCTCCCCTTCCTGCCCTGCCCATGCCCCTTGATATTTCTGGAGTCCTAGTCCTCTGTCCTCACTGGTTTCTACTCGCTTCACAAATGGATGATCAAGGGTAAATTCTAATTCTCGTTGGATTTAAATTATCCTAAGGGTCCTTAGTGCACTTCCCTGGTAGCTCAGACAGTAAAGAATCTGCCTGCAATGCAGGAGACCTGGGTTTGATCCTTGAGTTAGGGAGATCCCTGGAGAAGAGAATGGCATGGCGACCCACTCCAGTATTCTTGCCTGGAGAATTCCATGGACAGAGGAGCCTGGCAGGCTACAGTCCACAAGATTACGAAGAGTCAGACACAACTGAGCAGCTACTACCACTACTACTACTAGGGGTCTTTGGTGTGAGCCCAGTGAACTGCTTCTACAGTTAACTTGGTAGGGGGCAGGTACAGGGAGGTAGAAGGAGGTGTATGATCTCAGTAGTATGTGTACCTGTTCAACATCTAAGAACTTCAGTGATTTTTCAGATGATGCAATAAGTACATGTCTGTAGATTTATCTATTCTATCCTTCATTCCTATCTTTGAGTATTGGAGAGGGGCAAGCAGAGGACACAGGGAGGTGAGGCATAATCTTCAAGGCTTTCCCACAAATCACTTCCATTCCAATAACTCCTGATCCAGGAACATGGATTAAGCGTCTCCCACCTGCCTCCCATGTCACCCCCACCCCCGTGACTCTTGGTGATTCAGGTGGCTCCCCTGGGAGCCACACCCTGGGCTGAACAGCACAGCTGTAGATTTCATTTCTTTAAGCTGGTTCTTAGGGCCACAGGCCGGAGAAGGCAATGGCACCCCACTCCAGTACTCTTGCCTGGAAAATCCCATGGACGGAGGAGCCTGGTGGGCTTCAGTCCATGGGGTCGCTAAGAGTCGGACACGACTGAGCTACTTCACTTTCACTTTTCACCTTCATGCATTGGAGAAGGAAATGGCAACCCACTCCAGTGTTCTTGCCTGGAGAATCCCAGGGACGGGGGAGCCTGGTGGGCTTCCGTCTGTGGGGTTGCACAGAGTCGGACACGACTGAAGCGATTTAGCAGCAGCAGCAGCAGGGCCACAGGCCACTGACTACTGTGCAAAGTGTGTTTTAAAGGAAGCATCTGAATTAGAATTAATTATCCTCCATGGGGTGAGGCAGCCTAGCTGAAATTCGTAAGCCTGGGGTCTTGCTGTCACCAGCCTTCTCCCCAGGGACTCTTTTGACAGTGTGAGTAGAGTCACCTAGTGCCAGTGGGCACAGATGCCTCGTGCAGGAGACCAGCCTCTCCCATCCCTCATGCCCAAGAGTGAGAGGTTTCATTCCCCTCTTTCTGAGTAACTCGAGAACCTCGATGTCTATGAAGCCCCGAGTCAAGGGCTTTACATCTACTGTCACGGTTAGGAAGTCAGGTTACTGCAGTGGTTCTCAAAGTGTGGTCCCCAAACCAATGACATCAGCATGACCTGGCAACTTATGAGAAGTGCACATTTTCATGTTCCCCTCCTGGGATCTGCTGAATCAGAAAACTTGGAGGTGGGGCCCAGAGATGTGTGTTTTACTGACTATACCCTCCAGGTGATGCTGGAGCAGGCTCAGGTGTAAGTCCTGCTGGGATGGCAGGTGAGAGTGCGGAGTGGCTCACCACAGCCTGACTCCACCATTCTGTGATCTAGGGAAGGTCTCTGTCCTTCAGTTTGCTCACCTGAAATGGGGTATCTGCTAAAGGTTAATACAGGTAAAGCACTTAGGAACATGCCTGGCATGGACCTGCACCACAGTGTTAGCTAGGCTTCCTCCAAGGTATTAATAGTTACCACCAGCTGACTATTCACTTGAGGAGACTGAGGTCAGAGAGATTAGTGACTGCCATGCTCAGAGGGAGGGCGTGGGGTCTCACTCACCAGAGACACTCTGCATCATTGTAGACAGTTGTGTTCCGGCTTGGCCACGCCCCTCCTACTGGGAACTAGGCAGAGGGTGCCTGAGCCTTGACTCTGTTGACCCCTCGTGTTTTCCCCTTGGGTATGTTGGATTCTTTCTCTCTTTCATGGGATCTTATGGACACACCAAAGGGCTTGTCGTGACCCTCACCTTGACCGTGCTTTGTCCACAGCCAGGAGGTGGAGGTGGACTGGCCTTGGTGGAGTCACAGTGAGGATGTTGGGTTTAGGAGGCTGCTTGAGAAATGTGGTGACAAATTAGAATTCATTCCTATGGAAAACTGAGAATAGATTAGCCAAATTGCCTAGGCTCATGAGACATGGCGTGGATCGAGGTCTTTGGGGATAATTCACAAATTATGCATGGAATTGGTGAGCTATTAACGAGGGAGGTTCTCTCCTCTACCTGCTGTATGGCTGGATGGGGCCCCTTGCAGCCATATGCCAGTCTGCTGAGACAGTTTGGATCGTCTTCTCCCAGCAGCTCGTGAAGCAAAGGATGGAGCTTTCAGATAGGGCCCCCCTGCATCTGAGCCATACCCCCAGGCCCGTGAGCCTGTCTTATGGGACTTCAAGAAGGTAAGTGTCTCTCCAGGTAAAGTTCCCTGAGAATAGGTAAAAAGGCTAGTCTCACCTTAAATATGTTTGAAATTACCTAAGTGGGAAACCTAGCTTCTTTCACTGCCTCACCGCACCTCCCCCCAACACACACACACCAACTGCATGTTCACAGACCCCACAAGGAAGGGCCTGGATTAGTCTTCAGTGGCTTTCACAAAATTCACTTGGATGTGAAATCCTTGAATGCAGTGTGTAAACTGAGCTGAGGGCAGAGTCTGTGTTGCTGGTTATTATTTACGTTAATTTGCCCGTGACTTCTTGTGCTGTATATTGGAGGCTTTGGAGCCTCCTGTTTATTTGGCTCTATTTTGGGGTCACATCAATGAGAATGATTCTCACACATTCTGCTTCTTGGGTGTCGTGGGGTCTGGGATGTTCCCCCCACCCCTTATTAGGGGAAGAAAGGCAGTTATTAAGGATTCTCCCATACCATGGGGAGGGACCCGCTGGCGTCTGGGAATACACACTCTGACACCATTCTATGTAAACCCGGACATGCTTCTGCTCATTTTAATTAGACAGATAAAATTAGCAAGGAGATTAAGGTAAAAGGAGAAATTAAAAATATTTAAATGTTAGGTGGAATTTACAAAAGTGAATTGAACAATGAGGTACAGGAAGGAATGCAGAGAAACACAGACACATCTGAAACGTTCCTCGGATGCCACACAGCTCAAGCCAGTCCCCAGACGAGGGGAAGAAGAACTCTCTTCCTCACCTTCTTGAATTAGGTTCGGGGGATGTGGAAGAACATTCTCCAGAAACACCTTCCTTCTCCTTCTCTTCAGATGTCACCAAGAATAACGAATCAGTCAGTATCATTCTTGAATGGCCCACACTGCATCCAATTCAAACCACTCACCTGTTTCCTGTCTGAATTTGCAAGCTTTCCGGAGATTTTTCCCCTTTTCATTCTATTTTTCTCCCTACTCTCTCTTCCCACTGAGCCAACAGGCCAATGGGACCAATCAGAAAACCAGACCGACAACATGCTCCAGCCCCTGTGGATTTTCCAGGGGCAAAGACTTCCCAGCTCTTTCTTGTTTGCATCTGTTACGAACAAGCAGTTACCTGATAACACAGACATACATAGGCGTGCCTTTGCACACGGAAACAGGTTTTTTTTTTTTTTTTCCAATTTGTGGTTTCTTTTTCCTTTTTGCAGAAAATGCAAACAAAAGAAAAACAAGGTTTTCAATTGAAGGTACATCTCTTCTTCAATATGAAGACATTAATTGAATTGGTTGGATCCCCCATGCAGTGGTCAGCAAGGTCCTTTGGCAACTGACAGAACATCTGGAGTCTCAGGAGCTGGGGTTTGTTTGAAGAAACTTCCCTACACGAGTCATGAGCAAAGGGAGATGGATGTGCGGGGAGGGAGAGGGCTCGTGGGGAGGAGGACAAAAGGAGAAAAGAAAAGAACGTCATTGGTGAGGAAGAAAATGGGAAATTACTTCTGTTTCTTCCCTCGACCTCCTTCCCTTTCTTCTTGCCAGTGGATGACTCCAGCCCACCCAGGGTGCGAGCTGAGTTCACTCTTGGGGTCTTTGACACTTATGGTTTTGTCTTCACTTCCACTGAACATCACCTTTATGTATTTTTATCATTACATATTTGGTTCCCCACGGCACCTTAAACGTGCATCAGTCACTGAGAAATGAAGGTTGCCTATTAGGAATAGGTCCAGCTTATTCTTCATTATGAGAACGCATTTCTCAGGTGAGAAGCCAGTCTCTCCAGAACATTCCACAGTGGTCAACCTCTGGTTCCCCTTGAGCCTAGTCCTTTTCCTTCCTCTCCTCCCCACAGAAAACAAGAGTTGTCATGCCATTGCCGTTGGTGACTGACTCATCTGGACCCTCATAGACAGAATGCTGTTCAGGATCTTCTTCTGATGACCTGCCAGGGTGACCCCTATTCTCAGGAGGTCTCTAGGAGGGAAAAAGCCACAAAGAAGGGACATTAGTGCTTTCCACTGGTCAGAACTCATCACAGAAGGTAAGCTTCTAATAATAGTGGGGTAGGCAAGAAAAGATGTTTAGAATCCAATATGCCCAAGTTTATCTGAGGCTGGCAAACATCTAACTCAATATTCCCTTTCTCAATCTCAATTTCTCCATGCAGTGGCCCCAGCTTCCAATGCCCCCTCCAGCTTAGAAGACCCTGAAAGTGCTGTGCATTCTTCTTCACCTGCAGGTTCTGGAGCAGCCTTTTCATTGTGTCCATGACCCTAGGCAGACTAGAACTTTCCTCTGCTATTTTTTTTTTTTAACACTCCAAGCACAGACTGTATGGGGCTTTGGTTATTCTGTGAGGTTTCTGCCTACATTAGTGATCGCCCATTGTGATTGAAAAGATGTAGGGCTTGCCTAGTTTTCTGATGTTTTCCCCTGAGTTTCCATTTTCTGCTTCTGTTAGAATTTTAATGTCATGAATTTTTAAGAAGGGTGACCTCAAAATAACTTTCAAATATCTGCCCAAGCAGGAATCCAAGGAAGATGTTTAGGATAGGGATTTGGACTGGATTCGTCTATGAGCTGTGAGTCTTAATATGAACAAGTTCATGGCTTATATTTGACTTTGTGGAGACCCATGCATCTCCCTTTAGTTAATAATATTACATTATTTGAGTGCTTCCCTTGTGCCACATACTAAGTCATTTATACCCATGGAAGCATTTCATAAAAACTGCCAAACCACTCAGAGTCGATGATAATAATTTACCAGCAATCATTTCTCACCTGTGTCCTGCGGGTAGACAATAGACAAGTGCCTTATATTTACTATTCCACTTACCTCTCACCACAAACCAATGAGGTGGGTACTATTATTATTTGCACATTTATAGACGAGGCAAGCAGGGCTCAAAGAAGTTAAGTAACATGTTTGAGATTACACAGCAGGTAAGCAGTGGTGGAGCTGGGCTTCAAACTCAGGACGGCCCGGCTCTCAGTTACCCTGCACGGCTGCTCTCAGAATTCTTCTAATGTCCTGACTGTACTCCCTGAAGACCCCCCTGCCCCAGCAGAGCAGATGGCTCTGAGCACTGTATGTGAGACTCATGGGGAGGCCCCTGTGCTGGCTTCCCGTCTACACCTGGGCCTCCCAACCCCTCCTTTCAGCTGGTGGTCAGCCTCCCTTGGGTTGCAGCTGGCCTAGATTGTCAAATTGTCCACATCTTTCAGCAAATACTTTTGAGAGGTATCCTTGAATTCTGAATTCACAAATTGTCCTGCAATCTACTTTATTTAGTTACACATGTTCTTTTTCCGCCTTTTATCACTCAAGAAGCAAAGGAAATTGCTCCAATAGTGTGTGGACATGTTTTACTTTTAACTAAATCCCTTAATTTTCAGTTTCACTTTCCTTTTAATTTTCCCCTAGCTCTTTATCATGTGGCTATTCCCAGACTGAAGGAATGAGTCCACTTGATTCCTTAGGCTTGTGGAGGATCAGGTGATGCGAGTCCCCATACTCATCCCATGACAGTGGGAAATCAGATACAGTCCTGCGTTCATGGACACTCGCTCCACTTCTAAACCCAAGCATCCTTTTTAGCTCTGTACGATGGGGAAGCTGGTTTTCCACTGGGAAGGGCTTATTTTTCATTTTTGGTGTCTGATGATAATTCATGATGGCAAGGGCTTTTTAAGGCATCCTGGAAATTGAACTCAAGTGTGAAAAAATGAATTCTGGTGTTTAGTGGATCCAAGGCTAGAGTGACATCCAAGCCATTTCCCAAGAGAAAGTGGAGGTTCCATCATTTCTGGAGGGAATAAACCTGAGAGATATGAAGCTGGACTCTAGGAAAATTGATTGCAGACTAGGAGGCTACGACAGAAGGCTGAGGGTCAATAAGCTGTCCCCCTGGCACCCAACTGCTAGAGTTGGAAGACCCCCACCTCTCCCCAGGGACTCAGTAACTGGCCCACCCCAGGATGGAATCCCAGCCCAGAGCACTGTGTCAGAAACAGCACAGGTTTCAGTAAGTGTTTGCCCATTACCTGGCAGACTGACCAGGGGAAACATGTGTCACGGGCCACCAACCCCAGCTGCAGCAGGGCAGCTGGTCAGGTCCCTGCTGGGGTGCGTGTGTATGCATGTGTGTTCAGAAGTTGACTCTTACCCACTGTAATCCAGACGCAGATTTGAGTCAATGCACATTAGAATTACCTAGGGAGTTTTAACATCCGGATGCCCAGGTCTCACCATGTCCCAAATCAATCAGAAGATCTGGGTGTAGGAATCAGGCATCAGTAGTTAAAAGGATCTCAGGAGACTCAGTGTATGTGCAGCAAAGTACAGCCCCGTGTGTCCCCAGTCGGATAGGCGGGAGCATACGGAGCCAGCAGTCAGGAAAGCAGGCTTCAGTTCCCGCTTCGTCACTCCTGACAGCCCAGTCTCCAGGTACTAACACCATCGCCTTTCTGAATCTCTGAATGGAAGGGGTAGAACTAGACACAGATTTCCCAAACTGCAGGTCCACAAAACCCTGCCTTCTGAAATACAGTTCCATGGTATTTAATAATTTTCCATGGGCTTCTTTATCTCAGGATTTTTCATGGCCTTTACAGTGCTAATATGTGAAGTGAATCTCCAGGAGAGTGATAAAGTACTCAGTACTTCCTAAATTTATTTGACCATGGGACCTTTTTTCCAAGGAGAACCTATTAACATTTCCCAGAACGGGTGCTGCTCAGAACATTCTTGGGGAAATGATGGACTGCACGGGTCTTTAAGACCCTTTCTGGCTCTCAGCTTATTTGAATAATTTTAGTTTTTGTATTCCTCCACACTCCTGTGGGGGCTGCAGTTGGAAAATAATTTGTGGGGGCTGGAAACGTCTGCTTATTTACAAGCGCTATCTAAGGATGAAGACAGGCTCTGGGCACATAGGCGACTGCTGCTGAATCAGTGCTCTGCCTCTTCCTGCTCTGATGTTTAAAGTGCTGGCTGGCTGTGTTCTTTCCATCTGGTTGCTCTCTTTGATGGGCTGAGTTTAAAAACTTAAACGGAGGAGAGGCTCTCGGTGATTAGGCAAATGACATATGGCAGTGGTTTGGAGGAACTCTCATTTGGGACCTGGAATAAATCTCAGCCTCCCCACCTCACCCCTACATCATTCCCAGGCTCTTCCCTGCCAGGCCTGGTTCTATCCCGAGATGGGGCTCTGAGGATGAGGCCAGACCCACATCACGAGAGACAGCAACGAGGGAGCCTTGACCTTCACCCTCAGGCAGGACAGAGACGATGCCCACCACTTACTCTGATGTCATCTGGGTGACCAGCTGGAGGGACGTGAAGCCGGCAGTGAGGAAGCTGTCCCTGTACTGGACCATCTTGATGGCGCTGAGCCAGTCATCCACGGTGGTGAAGGCTGTGAAGTCTGGGATGGAGCGGTCGAGTAGGGGCTGGGAAGGCCTGCGAGACAGACAGAGGGGAGCAGTGACCCTACAGCTGCAGGGGGTCATGGGCAGACCACACTCTGGGCGGACGGTGGACTTCATGGCGGTTTGGCGCCCCTGGTGGGATAAGGATTATGGAGGAAACCGGGGCTGACCCTTCCTTCTCTACACAGTTCTGAGCTGGCACAGCTCCTCAAGGCCAGGTGGCCCATCCCCCTGTCCCTGGGCTCTGTCCCATGCCAGTCAGCCCAGACCAGCAGACTGACACAGCGTGGAGTCTGAAGGGAAGAGAAGGATCCCACTCCTTTGTAAACTGAAATCTAAGAGCTTCACCAACCAAAGATATGGTTCTTTTACAAATATATGAAGTTCACTGTAGCCTCCACAATGTCAGCAACATTCTTTCCTCCTTGTTCCGTCCTCTACTGACTGAAAGAAATGGAATACAGCAGCCCACCGCTGACCTTCTCTCGCATACTCTCAGAGCAGAACCCCAGGTACCACCCCCAGAAATCAAGGTGCCATCTTCACATCACCCTTACCTTCAGCATCCACACCCAACCCTTCACCAAGTCATAAAGATTTTACTTTCAAAACCTCTCAAGCTCACTTGCTTCTTTCTACACAATTAGCCTGATTCAAGACGCTATCTCTATGGTTATTGCCATGTCTTCCTATCAAGTCTGTCTTCATGTTCCCCTCAACATCAGGTCCACACTAGCCTGCACTCTTTTAAAAAAGGTAGATGTGATCATGACAGGAACCCCCATCCCTTACCCCTGATCCATGTCAAACTTGACCCACTTCAGTGAGTAATCATTGCTACGAAAACTCAGAGGCCTTAGCAGGGCCTAAAGGCTCTAAGCATCTGGCCCTTGCCTGTCTTCCCAGCCTCAGTCCCCACCTGGTCTCCTCACAAACAGCACTCCCAACACGCTGGCCCTGTCCTTCCCATGCTTGGGCCTCTGCACAGGCTGGAACCCTGACCTTCTGCTCCCACCTCACTTTCACTCAGCTACTGCATCCTTGCCCTTCAGCTCTCAACTGAAATAACAGGCATCAGGGTCGCCTCCCTCATGCAAGACCAAGGTGTATGCTCTCCAAGTATCACACACTTCCCTGCCACACTGGCCAGCGAAGTATCAATTGGAGTATCTTTGGGCAACCATCTGATTCATGTGTACTGCTCCTAAATGATTCTGAGCTCCGTGGGTGGGGGGTGGGGGGGACATGTCTATGTTGTTCATTCTATACGGCCAGCAAGGTCACAGCAGTTAGCACATAAGCACCCAATACACTCTGGTCCAAAGGATGAATTAAAAAACAAGTTAACACTGCAAATGTAGATGAGTGATGTATAGCTGACAGTTGCTGACAGTAGCTGACAGCTCTGTGCATTTGCTAGTAACAAATCCAATTGCTCTAAATTTCTGTCCCATAGCTGTCAGGTTGGCCAAGGTTCCAAGTCTGAAGCTCCCCCGGCCTCATACACTGAAAGGTGTCCTCTGGAAACCGAATTGCCCAGAAGTGGGGTCTCATATCAGTTAGATAAGATAAGCCTAATTATTACAGAGCCCGTGCCCAGTCTATCTGAGGCCAACGGACATAGAGAGCCAGACAGGTATTCGATCATCTGTCTACAGCCCATGCTGGGGACAGGGACTATTTCAGAAAGGTAGAGGGAAAAAAGGAAGGGAAGAGTCTTGGAACTTCTTCCATCTGTGGATAAGCTTAGCCGCCTCTCCCTTGCTCTCAGTGGATTGAAGGCTAGCAGCCTTGCTCAGGGCTCTTCCCAACTATGAGACCCCACCCCCACCCCTAGGCACCACCTTGCTCGATTGGACTCACACGGCGGTGATGGTAGCCACAGTCTTGAGACTTGCCGGGTTCCGGATCATCTTGTCCAGGGTGTTGACGATCTCTGCAAAGCGGGGCCGGCTGTTACGGTCCTTCTGCCAACAGTCCAGCATGAGCTGGTGCAGAGCAGCTGGGCAGTCCATGGGAGGGGGCAGCCGGTAGTCCTGCTCGATGGCATTGATGACCTGCAGAGACACACATAAGAACAGGTATGACTGCTGATGAGTCACTAGCCAGTCATTCACAAATTAGCCCCTGAGGGTGGAGCCTCCTTGCCCCAGGTCCTCATTCTGTGCTGCTATACCTCTCACTATAACAGACTTTATGGGCACCTGGCTTCTGCCCCTCGACTATGAGTTCCCAGAAAGCAGGGCCTGCATCCTGTTGTGTCTTTGTGTCCCCAGCTACCGGGATAGGGCCTGACATTTACTAGATGGCTATGAAATGTTTGCTAAAGAACGGTTGGAGCTTCTCCTTTGAGAGGATACCAGGCCCAATCTTGCCTTCCTGGCAGCTGGTGGGACCAGGGCAGATGAAACAATGGCACATGGAAATGCAGTGAACCCACTATTTGCAAACGACACCCACCAGAGCCCACTGTGGGCCTCATCCTTCTACTGCTATGGGAAAAGAAAGGGAGAGAGGGGATCAGAATGTGATGGAGAACCTACTTCATGCCAGGGACCCATTAGATGCTTTAGACTATCTGTCTTAATCTTTATGAGGCAGCGACAGGAATTCGATAGAAGATAATTTAGTTAAACAAACTGGTTCAGTACAATGACAATGGTAAAAATAACAAGGTGATCCAACATAAATATCTTCAATCAAGTTTTGTTAATTTTCATAGATTCCAGGGGATAATTTTGTAGAGATTTTAGGATCTGTAAGCACCCTTTACTTCTCAGTTTCCAATTCATTTAAATTAATTATGCCTGCTCTCTGCTTTTGGAAATGATAAAAATATTACAAGCGACCCAGTGCTAAACATACAAATTTATTATGGCACACTCATAGCACAATGCAAGGAATGGAATACAATGCAGGCCTTAAGATGTTGCAAAAATGTACCTATTGAAATGGAAATATACTCCCATTATTATATTAGGCAAAAGAGCAGGCTGTCTAAGTGCAGGTATGGTATAATCTTACTTTTGTAGAAAAACAAGAATCAAAACAAAACAAAACTAATAATTACACACATACATAGAAAAGCCCTTAGAAGCGTCTATACGATAGAGCTAAGGGTGGTTGCCCCTGGGCGGGTAGAAATGTGAATGCCCTCGTGTTTGTCTTTTTGTTTCTTTATATGTTTATACCCTATAATAATTAGGCATTGATTTTACATTAACACAAACAGTTAAAGACCTTTAACAACATAAGAAATAATTCGGAGCTCAGGAATTTTCAGGTGTTTTTGCTTCTACTTTAAAATATGTCAGATTCATTTCAACTGATTATTCTTTTTTTTTTTTTTTTTTTTTACTTTGTAAATTGGTCAGAAAGTGAATATTCTTGATTATTTTATACTGTTACAAATTCTATGCATGGTATTCAGGGCATGAGGGGGAATGAGATAATATAATAACCTGAAGTCATTAGAGATAATCAAAGTGTATTATTACTTCTATTCAATGTGGAAAAAAAAAAAAAACACCCACAATGTTTCAGAAAAACAAGCACACAAACCATACCAATATGATCACTTTATAAAAAACCAGCTACTGTGGACGTGCACTTTTGAATAATATGATATACCACCAACAAATGTTTATCTCGGCCAGACTGTTGTCAATCAGACTACCTATTACCCTCTCAGGAGTCCATTTTAGCCCTATTTTCCCCACAAGGAAATGAACATGCAATCAGGGGGAGTTATTTACCTGAGGGCACGCAGCTAGTGAGGGACAGGGCTGGGAAAAGAGATATCTAAGTTCAAGTTCTGAACACCTTGAAGCCTACTCTTTCAGACTCCGTGGGATTGCCACAGTGATCTCAGCCTGGAGAACAGTTCTTGGAGCTGTTTGATGTCTTCACGGTAGGAAATGGGGATATACAGCTAAAGCAAGTAACCCAAGAGGGTGAGTAACGAGGCATCCTTTCTAGCTCCTTCCAGACAGCCAGGTGGAGGGGCCCAGTCACAGAGTTCCCACTCAGCATGGGGACAAGTGGGATTACCCACTGAATGGCTCCACAAACTCTGGATTGCCTAAAGACAAGCTGGTGGGGCCAGCAGGAAGGGTTTGTGTCCAGATTCAACTTCTTTGAGGGGGATGGGGCCCCTAAAGTCTTCGAATGCAAGGCAGCTCATGTTCCCCTAAACTGCTGGCCTCATTGCTCAAATTATTTCATGGCCAGATTCTCATACACCAATGTTCCCCTCAACAAGATTCCTCTTCTGCCTGCCCAAAAGAAGAAGGAGCACTAGAGGCAGAGCCCTTCTGTGGGCACAGCTCAGAGGTGTGACCAGCTGACCCAAGCACTCCTGGCACATCATTGAGTGGCCAGAGCACTGGCATGCTCTGACTCTCCTGTCTGGAAGCTTTAGACCAGATGGCATTTAGTCGCTTTGCCCTTGTCTCCTCTACAAACCACCTCTTTAGAAACTTCGAAAGACTGTTCTGGTGTTTGATTATGTATTTCCTCTGTTTGTTTGATATGCTGACTTTCTTTTTAAGAGCACATCAAAGAGTCACTGATTCCTCCTCCCTGCAGGTCCAAAGCCCCATGCACTGTGTCGATGATGGTGTGGCATTGCCATTGAGCACATAGACCTTGGAGATCTAGGTTAAAATACTAACTCTATTTCTTATTAGCTCCAGAAACATGGGAGAGTCACTTGACTTCCTGAAACTGCACAGATGGGAGTGTCAGAAGAGCCAAGCGATACAATGAGGCAGTGTGCATTGAGCACCAAACGTTAGAGTCATGAAAAGGATCCCATCATCACGTGGAGGCTGTCACTGTGGCCATGGCTATTACAGTCTTCTGTAATAGGTCTTCTCTGCAGAAACTGCTGCTGTTCTCTACCAGCCATAGGGAGGTTTAGGAAAATGGTGTCTGGAAAACACCAAGCAGGTAGTGGGGACTTGTTAAATGGGACCTCTCTCCCAGAGTGTCACCTTTTGTGATAGAGGAGACAGGAACCCCCTCCCCTGCTTTTGCTTACAAAATTGGACTTTATTCCATCTGCTATTTCTTCTGGACAACTTTGCTATTATTGCTTGAGTAGATAATACTTTGGGAGCAATGATGCTTCTTAAAGCTTTTCTCTCTGCTCCAAAGAAAAAATACCAAATCATTAGTTGGTATATGGGTAACATTAATCTATGATTTTACCAGTGGCTCAGTGGTAAAGAATCCACCTGCCAATGCAGGAGACCTGGGTTTGGTTCCTGGGTCAGGAAGATCCCCTGGAGAATGAAATGGCAACTCACTCCAGTATTCTTGCCTGGAAATCCCATGGACAGAGAAGCCTGGTGGGTTACAGTTCATGGGGTTGCGAAAGAGTCTGACATGACTGGGCTACTAAACAACATTCATCTACTTGTGTCCATCATGAAGCACTATACATTTGAAGATTTTTATTCTCTTTTTAAGGACTGGTGTTTTCTAAGTACATATATGCTATGCTATGCTATACTAAGTCGCTTCAGTCGCGTCCAACTCTGTGCAACCCCATGGACGGCAGCCCACCAGGCTCCGTCGTCCCTGGGATTCTCCAGGCAAGAATACTGGAGTGGGTTGCCATTTCCTTCTCCAGTGCATGAAAAGAGAAAAGTGAAAGTGAAGTCGCTCAGTCGTGTCCGACTCTTAGCGACCCCATGGACTGCAGCCCACCAGGCTCCTCCGTCCATGGGATTTTCCAGGCAAGAGTACTGGAGTGGGGTGCCATTGCCTTCTCCAAAGTACATATAAGTTATATTCAAATTAAAACACCCTTATTTCAAAAAAGTACTTGTGATCCTCTAATGGGGCTTTGGGATCACTCCCTGTCACACCTGCCTCACTGGCAGCTGTGGAAAAAGCCAAGAGGAGGCAGGAGAATTTGGACTTACAGTCCTAACACCAGTGACTGCATCTGACTGCATCTGACTTGTGAACACAGATGTGACCCAAACCCGGGGTCAGAGGGCATCCTGCTGAGCAGACTTGAAAATCAGAGCAAGTCCTGGGCCCCTTCTGGGCTTCCCTGGTGGCTCAGACTGTAAAAAAATCCACCTGCAATGAGGGAGACCTGAGTTCTATCCTTGGGTTGGGCAGATCCCCTGGTGAAGGGGACAGCTACCCACTCCCATATTCTTGCCTGGAGAATTCCATGGATAGAGGAGCCTGGCAGGCTATAATCCATAGCATTGCAAAGAGTCAAACAGGACTGAGTGACTTTCACTTCACTTCTGCCTGGGCCCCTTTCCTTGATCCATGACAGGATGAGATAAGTGGATGTTGAAAGACTGGTGATTGAAATGAGATCAGATGGTATTTCCAGAGAGAAGCTGATGGTGAGTGTGGCAGTGAGAACACGTCGGGAGCTGTCATGGAGCAGGCCTAACTCACTTTGAATGGCCTGCAGCGACAGGTGCAGTGGGCTGCCTTTGCTCACCTGTACCCTGCCTGGGATGGCAGGTGTGGGGTTGGGTGGGGATGAGGGGCAGGTGGTCTGGACCAGGGGCCCAGGGCTGGTGCTCCTCTTTGAAAGGAGCAGGGCCCCTCCTCTTGCCTCCTGTCCCCAGCGGGGCTCCCAACTGCCCCCAGACATGCACTTTTCATTAGTGAGTTGGGCGGTGGGCGGGCTTCCTTGACCTTCCATGTGGAGAGTGAAGTGGCGGAGCTCAGAGTAGTGGAGGATCCAGGGCAGAGGGGGTTAAGTTGAGCTCTGATGTTTCAATAAAACCGCAGCTCCTCTCCACAGACACTGCCAGTCTCATTATCTCTGTCAATCAGATCCAAGCAGTAGAACTTCCAAGTTCTCTCTCTGGCTGACAAACTCTCTGTACATGTTCAAAGAACTTCCTGGGCTCTGGAAGCCCAATTACCAGCACTCCGACTTGCCTCTGCAATTCTCTTTCTTAAAGCCTTTCAATTGTCATCTGTAAAATCCTTTACTGCCACCACCTCAGTGGTTTCTGATGTCGGGCTACAGCCGGGAGCCCCTCCTGGGTCTCTCCCAGGACGGGTCGGGAGATGCCTTCTGAATGGGCAAAAGTTACTCTATGCCTTCCACAGAGAGTAAACTGGTACTTGGGACAATGGTGAAAGGCTTTATTTTAGGGGAAAAAAAAAAAAAAAACGGAAGGAGAATAAAACTGCTCCTTTGCAGATGTTCTTATTCCCTTTGAGGCCCAGCTCAAGCATTAAATATCTGGAAACCTTCTTTACCTACCCTCAAATGTTCCCATAGCTCTATGTATCTGGTGCTGGGCTGTAAACCCCCAAAGAATAGAGCCAGTAAGCACAATGCTTAGTCACAGTTAGCAAACTCTGAGTGTCTGTTGAGTGAATGATTTGGGATTTCTGAAAGTCTAATATCAGAAACTTCATTTGTTTTCAGCAGAGGTGAATACATTTGCTGAGAATATCCTGAATGTCAAATCTTGCCTGTCAGAGAGTTTTCAAATCCATTCCACATGTGCTGAATTGTTCTTAATCGGATTACAGTCTCTGGGCAGGGCAACATGGGTCTGCTTTTTCTGGCTAACATTTATTACTCATCTAGCTGACAGTGTGGACGGAACCAGAGTGCAGCTGATTTCATGAAAGTAGCCTCGGCATCAATTCCGACACTTACTGATTTGACACGCTACAGGAGCAGAGGCAAAGCATGGAGAATCAGAGATAATAGAGGATCTAGACACCACCCATGGTCGGCAACAGAACCTGGCTGAGGAGACAGCTTTTTCACCTGCTCTGGGCTGAAGGCACTCTACCCTCCAGAGCAGGGGGCATTACTGCTAAGCACCCAGCTCCTTTTCTGTCTCATTAGACAGGTCACCACCTTTCGCAACCTTCTGAGCGACAGCCATGGCTGGAAACCTCCGACTGGACAGAGGACTGGTTGGGGGCCAACTTCTCCAGTTTACCAGTGCCTTGGGAGCCCACACCCACGACAGAAGTGCTTCTGGGGTGGCTGTTTTCCCCATCTGGACTGGGCCAGCCCTGTCTCTTCTTCCTTGGAGGTTGGGGAAGATAATAACTGCTCCCCAGTGATGGGAAGAACAAGTGAGAACACAGGTAATGCAGATATTGCAGACTGCGATCCCCTTAGCCCCAAAGGAACTGTATATATTCAGAACACAAGAAGGAGTGGTCCCAGGGATGGGGTGGGGGGGATCCAGGTAGGCTTTTGATTGTGACCTTATCAAAGCAAATCATCCACAAAAGGTTATCCACTTTTTGGTAATTATGGAGCAAAGGATCCCATCTGGAACACCCCTAAAATGCCTCTGCTAAAAGCATCTCAGATGACGCTTCTCTTTCCTGTCTCCCTGTCCCTTGCGGGTCAGGGAGGGGTGCTGCTGACCACCCAGCTCCGTCCCCTCCCAAGACCCGTCTGGAGCTGACCAACTCTGGGACTCTTGCTCAGCACCCCCTTCACCAACAGGTGCCAAGGATTCAGAATAACGGATTCTCAGGAATAAGGGCCTTTACAATGAACTCCTCCCTTTAGAGCTGAGACACAGAAGTCGCAGACAAAAGCTGCTGCTGGCTCAACACAGCACATCTGTCAGAGTAGAGCAGCTGGAAGCCAGGTCCTGCCAGGCAACCAGCACTGCTCCCTCTCCATCACACACAGTGACAGAGGGCACGCAGGCAAGTGCTTGGCAGCAGGGTACAATTCCCTGGTCAACTTTGGGCCTGATCTATTCATGATTCAGGCCATTCAGAACCAGCCCATCATCTCCCGAATTGGTCAGGGCACATTTTCAGGCTTTGGGGTCATAGGAACCATCACACCTCTGTGCTGGGCTCTTGATTAGTTCAAACATTGGTGCAAAGGAGGTCCCTGCGTCCCCTGCATCAGACACTTCACGTTCAGGACCCAAGGCCCAGTGAGAAACCAGGTGGGCCTGGCATGCCAGAGCCCTGGGACCCCTGGGGTGAGGGTAGTAGCAGCCAGGAGCAGCTGACACTTACATCTTGGTTGGACATGTCCCAGTAGGGTCTCTCTCCAAATGACATGACTTCCCACATGACAATCCCGTAGCTCCAGACGTCGCTGGCAGACGTGAACTTGCGGTAGGCGATGGCCTCTGGAGCCGTCCATCTCACGGGGATCTTGCCTCCCTGGGGGAAGGAGAAGCCTGGTCAGTCCAACCACTGGGTTCCCAGTTGAAAGTTGGTAAGAATAAACTGGGCACACACGTCCATCCTTCCACCCCTACCCCGATGTCTTGCGAACTAGGACAGCGGGGTCCCCAGGCAGAGGAATCTGCAGGGCTGGTCTCTCTCACACCACGTGTGGGCACATCGCATTGCTCCACACCAGAGGTGGTGACTGGGGCTGCGGTTGCATTCACCCCCAGTTCCCTATGTCCTGATCCTACCATCACCATGGGTGAGAGGAACAGTGGAACTAACATAGATGCATAGGACACTGTGTGAGATCAGCTATGTGAGCCGTGACAGGCAGGTGCGGCTCTGCTGGCCTACAGTATTGTACGTACAAGTCACAACACTTGAGTCAGAAGGAAGCTAAGCAAGCAAAACAGGAAGACAGTGAAGGTGACACCTCTGGACACCCCCAACCACGAATCACCCTCTGCCCCTTGCACCCTGTGCTCCAGCCCCGGGGATTGGCTGTCCTCACTGTGCAGTCTGCAGGCAGCCCTGGCTGCACTTGGTTTACCCGGCCCGGCACTGAAAGATGCTGGCTCTCCCCCCTGCCCTTCTGTGCAGGTTGACATCCAGAGCTGCAGACACTTTCCTAAATGGCTACTCTTAGGTTTGTTTCCCCATCTAACCCTCCAGCCCCACCCTGGAAGTTTTCAGCTTGGCTCTCTGCTTGGCCCTCAGGTCATCTGCCAGACCTCAGCCTATTTTGTTTACCAGTGTGCATGCTCAGCCACAAAGTCATGGCCGACTCCTCGGGACCCCATGGACTAGCCCTCCAGGCTCCTCTGTCCATTAGATTTCCCAGGCAAGAATATTGGAATGGGTTGCCATTTCCTCCTGCAAGGAATCTTCCTGACTCAGGGATTGAGCCTGCATCTCCTCCATTGGAAAGCAAGTTTCTTACCACCGAGCCACCTGAGAAGCAAGGGATTGCTATCCATCCATTTGTACATGTACTCCCTCAACAGATAGGCAGTGGGCACTGCTTTGTGCCAGGCCCTTTTGAGGAGCTGGTGTCCCAGAGCTGAGCCAGCTAGGGGCCCTGCCCTCAACCTGCATGGGGCATGGGAAAGCAGACAAGAAACAGAAACTTAATATGTACTGTTAGCAAGATGGAAAGTGATGAGGGTGAGGCCAAGGGGGATACAGGGTGTGTGAGAACTGGAAGAGACTCCTAACACAGGAAGGGGTCAGGGAAGGTGGCCAGGAACAGTCAGAGGGGCAGTTCTCTGGAGCCTTTGGCCAGATGTGGATACCGGTACTGTCCCTTTCTACCTGTGTGACTTACGGAAAGTTACCTAACCTCTCTGTGCCTCTGTTTCTTATTGCCAAAAAGGGGGTGATGATCACACTTACATAGTCAGGTTGTCGTGAGGAAAACGGGGTTACTATCCATCCAGTGCTGGGGCAGGGCCAGGCATAGAGGGTCCATGCTATCCACTTGGTAACCAGTTAATCAGGCAGAGCATGTGGAGGAGGGAAGTCCAGGCAGAGAGGAGCACGGGCAGATGTGGGGGTAGCAGGCAGCAGAGAGGGAGGTAACTGCCCCCAGTGTAGGGTGGTCAGAGCATGGAATTCTGAAGGGGGATGTAAAGAGAGGGCAGCTCTCTCGGGCACTGATGCCACTCATGGGGGCAGAGTTCATCATTCTCCAGGGGAAAAAAGATCCTCGTTTTTAAGTCTTCACGCCAAACACTGGACTTCACTGCCCTGGCCCCATTGAGATGCCTGGGCTCTGCCTCCATAATACATGAGGCCTACATGTCCCTCCATCCCCTTCTCATCTGCCCCCTGCCTTGACTGAAGGAGGCTATTTTTATTCTGACCATCCTCATGATCTGTTCAGATCACCAGAGATACATGTTGGACTTCAGCAAAAAATACCTTTAAAATGCATAAGTGGTTAATCTGAGCGCCAGTGAGAGAAAAAGGAACAAACTGCAAAGTGTATTTTTATCTGGTTTCCTAGCTGGGGTCTGGGAGGAATGAAGGCATTCTGGCCCCAACCTCCCCAGGCACACATCCAGCTTTCCGCAAAGAAGACAGCCCTGATTTCCCCCAGGACTGTGGCAGGCTTTTGTGGTGGGAGAGTCCTCAACTCAAATACCAGCCACGTGACAAATGCCTTGAGGGCAGGCTCGGGCTGCGGAGGCAACAGAATGCTCCGTTCTCACCATCGCCCCAAACATGGATGAATTTATTGGTTTTATCTCCTTGGTACCACGGTTGGGAAGAGAGGTGGAAAATCCAGCCAGTAAACCAGGAGTTGTCGAACACAGTGTCTGACAGCTCAGAGATCCCATGCTGTGTGGCCACACTGGGTGGGGGATATTGCCACACCCGGAGAAGACCTGGGGCTCCCCTGGAGCAGAGGGGTCTCTCAATACAATACACCTGGGTTACGTAAGGTAGGAGAGAGCAGGAATTTAATTAGTGTCAGGCTGTGTGTGTGTGAGAGAGAGGCAATGAGACTCAGAGTGAAAACTTACCAGTGTGTGTGAGAGAGTGAGAAACAGAGAATTTGGTCATGTGGGTCTGTGGATCAGTGTCAGGGCTTATCTTTTGCGCCTGTTTGTATCAGGGAACGGGGAAGGGAGATGAAAGCGTGCTTCTCCTGAATTTTAAAGAGGCGATTTGGGAGTCTGAAGGTGTCCTCTCTGCCAAGTCTGGGGCAGACCCAGGGGCCGCTGTGACAGCTGTGGCACCTCCCTCCTGCATGTCAGCTGGCAGTGCCAGGCCCGCTGGCGAGGTGCCTCCTTGCGTTGTTGGGCCTCACTGAACACAGAGTTCATCCTGTCACCACCCTGCCTCCATCCCAGCAGGTGCCAGAGCCTTTGAGAAGAGTCACCCTGGACAGGCAGGTGACAGTTTTGTCATGAAGGCCCCCCGCCAAGAGACCAGGGGACGCTGATCTCCAGGCCGGCAGGAGGGAAGGGGCTGGGTGGTCTCCTTCCTGGGGGTTTTAGAGTTCCCTCTCAGCTTTGCAAACATCACATCATCAGCATTGCCTTCAGATGCTCAGAGGTAATTATGATGGATTATTTAACTCATCTTCAATTACATGGAAGAAAATCTATTAATGTAGAGATGGTGACCAGCCCCACGCAGGGGATTAGGTGAAAAGGAAATGGAATGGCACCGCAGCTGCCGGCGCTTCTTCTCATGAGGAAGGTCCTTCTTCCAGAAGAGAAGTCTGGACCAGAAAGACCAAGGTCAGGGTGCCCCTGTGACGGCCAAGCGCTCTGAGGGTCCTGGTTCTTGCCAGTGGAGGCATGAGGAAGAGGCATAAGGAAGGAGTGATCTGCTCTGCTGGATGGGAGGAAGCACAAGGGACAAATTCTCAGAGGGGCAGACAACAGATGAAGTCCACGGGAAGGATTCTGCACCCTTGTGGGCCAGAGGGGCTGACACTGGGCTTGAAGAGAGCATTGTCCCCTGCACGGGTTCCTCCAAGCACCAGATGCTTCGATGTCCCCCAGGGATGCTAAAGGCACAGGTGTGCATTCTGCAGGGACCGGGGACCAGGTTCCCTAGAGCTGCTATAGGAGTCACCATTGAGACATGGTGGGAGAGAAGAGAAGAGGATGGGAAGGCAGCTCACCACCATCAGTGTACTTCATACACTGACCTTCCAGGTAAAGCGTGGCATTCTTCACAAGTGTGACACTTCTAAAAGTTTGTTTCAGAATAATCACGCCTTAACTCAGGTATGAGACCAACTACAAAGACTCTGGGTGTGTGTGTGATTTGATACACTAGGAAGTGATGTCTGGCAGCAGATTAATTTTAACCCAGCCATTCAAGGGCACCTGCTAAAAACACACAGCCACACCTACCACTAAGAGTGATGCCAATAGGTAGATGGTTTCAGCCTAGAGGTACTGTAGTTCCTCAGGCTCAGCCAGCCTGCAATAAACATCTATGCAGCACCCACTCGGCAAGCACCCTGCTGGGAACCTGACAGGAAGGACACTCAGCCCCGCTCTCGGGTGACAGATATCCCCAAGGCCCCCCAGACAGCTCGCTGCCTTGCTGCAGTGACATTGGAGAGGTATAGCTCGTATCTCTGGCTCTAGGACCCACACGACTGTGTTTTTCAGGCTACAGTCTGAGCATAGCACTGGTTTGTCTTCCTAGCTATTCAGCGTAGAGATGCCCAGAAGGGTAATGTTTCTAGCTGTCTGGGCACTGCTACAGTACTTTTCTCCATCATCAGGTGTGAGACAAAACCTCAGTGGGGATATTACAGGAATCCAGACACTGATGAATATTGAGTATTGTCAATCATAGAATCATTAGAATCATGTGCGGGAGGAATCCCCTTGAAGTGATAGGTTTATGACTGAGACGTCATGTAGTGGCTCTGAATTTCATAATGCCCACTCTCAAACAGGTTTATAATATATAAAACATATTGTGGTTGTTTTGAAGATCCAACATGATACATATATATATGTAAACCACTCAGAATATTATTGTTACCATTAAACAAGAATTTATGGAGTGTTGTGAGTTGAGTTTGCCCCCGCCAACCCCCAAAACAATACATTCAACTTCTAAATTCCTGTATCAGTACGCGTGATCTTATTTGGAAATCTGGTCTTTGGGGATGGAACTGTAACCACAGAACCAGCTCTAATCTGGCCCTATTCTGTTTCTAACAAGATACTGAGTTGTTTTTCAGAGGCAATAGGAACAAAACTGCAAGTCATACAGCTGAAGTGTATGCAGAGAATTTATTGATCTCAAATAACACCCAGAACCAAAGTTTTTCCACACCACAGAACCAAAGGACCAGGACATGATGGAACCTGAATGCTGAAACCCTTTCAGAAGCTAAAGGTTCACTGTCCATGAAGACCAGTTCTGCAGCTCCTTTACCATACCACAAACAGCCACGCTCCAAAACCCTCTAGTCAAAACCTGCCCCACCAGTGGTCCATGTACCAACCCTCCTCCCCTAATTTGTAAAACTATGACCCAACCCTGGATCGATCAGAGAGAGAGGTCTGAGCCCTGTCTCCTGTCTCTTTGCTGGTCGACCTCATGACAAAGCTTTGCCTGTTCTCAAATGCTGCTGCTGCTGCTGCTGCTGCTGCTAAGTCGCTTCAGTCGTGTCCGACTCTGTGTGACCCCAAAGACGGCAGCCCACCAGGCTTCCCGTTCCTGGGATTCTCCAGGCAAGAACACTGGAGTGGGTTGCCATTTCCTTCTCCAATGCATGAAAGTGAAAAGTGAAAGGGAAGTTGCTCAATCGTGTCCAACTCTAGCGACCCCACGGACTGCAGCCTACCAGGCTCCTCCATCCATGGGATTTTCTAGGCAAAAGTACTGGAGTGGGGTGCCACTGCCTTCTCCTCTCAAATGCTAGTGCCATAGTATTGGCTTCTATGCACGTCAGCCCTTTGCTGGGTAACAGGAAGTAAAAGGTGAGGTCATACTGGATTAGAGTGGGTCCTAAATCCAGTCACTGGTGTCCTTACAGGAAGGCCATGTGAAAATACAGAGATAGAAGAGGGCATGCAAAGTGAAGACAGAGACAGCAAAGGGAGTGATGCATCTACAAGCCAAGGAATGGCAAGGGCTGACAGCAGCCACCAGAAATGAGGAGAGAGGCCTCGGTCACATTCCTCTCTGGAAGTTCTAGAGGGAAAGTGACCCAGCCAACACCTTAATTTTGGACTTTTAGCCTCCAGAACTAGGAGGGAAAAAAAATGCTTGCTGTTTCAGATCAGTACAGTAGCTCAGTGATGTCTCTTTGCAACCCCATGGACTGCAGCATGCCAGGCTTCCCTGTCCAATACCAACTCCCAGAGCTTGCTCAAACTTATGTCCATCGAGTCAGTGATGCCATCCAATCATTTCATCCTTTGTCGTCCCCTTCTCCTCCTGACTTTAATCTTTCCCAGCATCAGGGTATTTTCCAATGAGTCAGTTCTTTGCATCAGGTGGCCAAAGTATGGGAGTTTGAGCTTCAACATCAGTCCTTCTAATGAATATTCAGGACTAATTTCCTTTAGGACTGACTGGTTTGGTCTCTTTGCAGTCCAAGGGACTCTCAAGAGTCTTCCCCAATACCACAGTTCAAAAGCATCAATTCTTCTGCGCTCAGCTTTCTTTGTAGTCCAACTCTTATATCTGTACATGACTACTGGAAAAGCCATAGCTTTGACTAGACGGACCTTTATCAGCAAAGTAATGTCTCTAATTTTTAATACGCTGTCTAGGTTGGTCATAGCTTTTCTTCCAAGGAGCAAACATCTTTTAATTTAATGGCTGCAGTCACCATCTGCAGTGACTTGGGAGCCCCCAAAAATAAAAAGTCTGTCACTGTTTCCATTGTTTCTCCATCTATTTGCCATGGAGTGATGGGACCAGATGCCATGATCTTAGTTTTTTGAATGTTGAGTTTTAAGCCCAATTTTTCACTCTCCTCTTTCACTTTCATCAAAAGGCTCTTTAGTTCTTCTTCACTTTCTGCCATAAGGGTGGTGTCATCTGCATATCTGAGGTTATTGATATTTCTCCCAGAAATCTTGATTCCAGCTTGTGCTTCATCCAGCCCATTGTTTCTCATGATGTATTCTGCATATAAGACAATATACAGCATTGACGTACTCCTTTCCCGATTTGGAACCAGTCTGTTGTTGCATGTCCAGTTTTAACTGCTGCTTGTTGACCTGCATACAGATTTATCAGGAGGCAGGTCAAGTGGTCTGGTATTCCCATCTCTTTCAGAAGTTTCCACAGTTTATTGTGATCCACACACTCAAAGGCTTTGGCGTAGTCAGTAAAGCAGGGTAGAAGTTTTTCTGGAACTCTCTTGCTTTTTTGATGATTCAAAAGATGTTAGCAATTTGATCTCTGGTTCCACTGCCTTTTCTAAATCAGCTTGAAGATCTGGAAGTTCACAGTTGACATACTGTTGAAGCCCAGCTTGGAGAATTTTGAGCATTACTTTGCTGGTGTGTGAGAGGAGTGCAACCATGTGGTAGTTTGAACATTCTTTGGCATTGCCCTTCTTTGGGACTGGAATGAAAACGGACCTTTTCCAGTCCTGTGGCATTGCTGAGCTTTCCAGATTTGCTGGCATATTGAGTGCAGCACTTTCACATCATCATCTTTTAGGATTTGAAATAGCTCAACTGGAATTCCATCACCTTCACTAGCTTTGTTCGTAGCGATGCTTCCTAAGGCCTACTTGACTTCGCATTCCAGAATATATGTCTCTAGATGAGTTATCACACCATCGTGGTTATCTAGGTCATGAAGATCTTTTCTGTATAGTTCTGTGTACTCTTGCCACCTCTTCTTAATAGCAGCCCAAGGAAATGGATACACTGAGTATATGCCATTTTATCAGGCACTAATTAAAAATATTGCAGTTAAATTCCCAGGTCCACCATGGACTACTACTGGGCGGGTGATGGTAGTGGGATTTGGGGATGAGAGAACTTTCTAACATTAAGGTCGAAGCCCAGTAGATAAACCACAGGGCCTTCTGTAATATCTCCTCAGTGCTGTTGATCAGTCTACTTCCTGGAGGACTGCCCTTTGCCTAGCAACATGAGCGCTGTGGGGTGGGGCCTTCAAGGACAGAGCCTTGGTGCTTCCACTGATGTGGTTCTGAGGACCACAGTCAGAAGGCAGCTCTGATGATGATGGTGACGTGCCCCAGGGAGAACCCACCCTCACTCTGCTAGCAGTGTCCACAGACCCAGGCAGTCAGTTCAGGCCTGGGTAGCTGCATCTTAATTACATAGCACTAGCTGAAGGCCATGTCAATATCTTTTCCTGACATACCCAGAAAACCTAGCGTGTGCTTCTGGGATCACTCTGGGGAAGGTCATTACTATTATTATTTTAAAATGCCAATAGGTGATCCAATTTCTTCAGAATCTCTGGGGTGGTTCCCAGAGTTTTAACATGTTTCAGGTGAGTTTTAACATGTTTCAGGTGATTCTAATGAGCAGTCATTGAGCACACGCATTGGTCTGCAGACGTGGTTCTCAAATTTGAATGTGCATCAGAATCAGTCCTATTAAAACACACATCATACAGCCCTAACCTGGACTTTCGAATGTACTAGCTCTAGGGTTGGCCTTGAGAATTTACATTTCTAATAAATTTTCAATGTGGCTCCTACACTTTAAGAATCACTAGCATAGACCAATCAAGCATAAGTCATGGATTGAGTGAAGTCTCATCTCAAATACCAACTCTGGTCATTGTTAACAGCTGGGTTGAGAAGGATCCTAAGGCTTCATCTGGACTCAGCAAGGAAATGTGCCATGACTGCTAAGCAATGCCTGCCACAAGTGAGGGAATGGGAGCCTATATATGGCGAATATTTGCCTCACTGCCGGAACCTCAAAAGATCTTAAAATGGTGGGGGGAAAGGGCAATGAGCTGGCCTCATCAAAGTTTCCATTAAGTATTTTTAAGGCCCGAGGGAAACAGAGGGTTAACTGAGGTGAAGTTTACATCATATAGAGCAAGCAGCCCTCTGGAGTGGCAAGTGGAGCACTGCCA
This sequence comes from Bos indicus x Bos taurus, assembly GCF_003369695.1. NCBI lineage: Eukaryota > Metazoa > Chordata > Mammalia > Artiodactyla > Bovidae > Bos > Bos indicus x Bos taurus. The sequence goes on from NC_040076.1 coordinate 133,537,695, forward strand.
GCAGCAGTGACTGTCCTGAATGCGTCGTTGACCAGCCTTGATGAGGCATCTGTCCAGAAGGGGCTCCTTGCAGCCCTCAGTAGACACTTCCGACACCAGTGTCCCCGCCCTCAGGGTACATCCATGGGACACGCTCTCCTGCTTTCCAGCTCCTGTCCACTGCATTGTGCCCAGAGACCTAACATGATTCTAAGTGTTAAATTAAGAAGGTATTTTAGAATGAATGTCTCTATTTAAAGCACTCTGAAAGTACACTGACCCATTTTTCCCAACCTAATCAGCAAAGTGATTTTTCCTCCAGATAAGACCCATATCAGCCTAGAAGGAAAAGAAGTTTACGCTGAAAAGGTTATCTTTATCTTAGCGTTACCGGCTTCTAACAGCCAGTGGAAATGGCTTCTGGCTGCTGGATTGCAACTGAGTCTATATTATAAAGAGGCCGTTCCTAGTTCCCTAGGATGCCAGGAATTTGCATGAAAACACTCTCTCCATCTCTCCATCTTCTGAGAGAGTTCATCTGGCCCCACTGCTTCTTTCTTTCCAGAAGCCACAATCTTGATGGTGACACTGTAATTTATTACCATGCTAAGGATTATGATGCAACATACAGAGAATTAGAACTTTAGGTGGGAAACCGGCTGCAGGAACAGGTGAGCTTTTGGAGAGGATGGTCTTATTTGTCATGCAAATGGCACACAGAACAGAGAAAAGGGCTGGGAGAAAAGACAACCCAAAGAGACACACTGCGTTGGCTGCAGACAAAATTGTTTCTAAATAGAATGTTTTTCAAAGCTTTTCTTGAAGCATTAGCTGCTCCTCCGAAATGAATGACACAATGTATTTCGTACTAGTAATAAAATATGTGATTTGAATAGCTACAAATGGAGAGATTTACAGTCGGTGGGGTCCTGGCTGCCTCTCCCCTGAGCTTTGTGAGCATTGAAACCCTTCTGTGAGATGCTGCAAAAGGTAATTGCAGCCCAAACATCATTTTCCAGCAGCGAGAGAAAGGCCTATTTGGACATAAATTAACTAAAAATATGCGGATGATAGTGTGTGTTTCATGTGTGAAGAACAGAAAGGCCATTTGGTGACGTTTCCCAGCTGGAAAACACACACACACACACCCTGTTTTCAACCATACAGGCGTTGTTTCTCTGTACTACACTGTCAGGGTAAACAGCTGTCTTTTACTATCCACCCCCAAAATAGCCCCTGATGGCTGAGATGTGGGCATTTAGTTTATATATATATATATATATACACACACACACACACACATACACATATCACAGATTTCTCGAGTTTATAATTTAAAAGAAAGGGTAGAGAGACAAAGGCTAAAAATTCACTGGCAGCCTTCATTCACTGGACAAGCAGGGTGTCTGTACCCTCTCTGGGCAGGGGCGGTAGAGGGCAGGGGCGATAGAGGGGCAGAGAACAATACCACTTCTGCCCTGAGGAGGGCGCTTTGCGCAGAGTCCAGCAGTGGTGATCATCACGGATGGTGGGGCTTGGTCTCTCCTGGTGCAACCCCCAAGCCTGGGCCTCACTCTCAGTGCTCCTGAAAAGTCTGCCCCTAGACAGCATTTGGATTAACTGGTCTAATCTGCTTCAGATTCTCCACACTGTGCCTACCCAGAGGCGGACTGCTGGTCACCCAGGGAGGGACCCACTACCCCTCAAGGACCTGCTGAGCAAGGATGTGTCTGCCCAGCTGTAAAACAAAAATACCACACACCCCCACACCCCGCCCCCCGCAACAAGGGGGTCGGGTGGGAGAGTGAGCTTCTTCGCCCTCCATCCAGGGATGAGCAGGGCTGAGGGGGAGGCTAGCCAGTCACCCTGATCTCTACCCTTCCCCTCGTGGGCTGATCCAGTGCGCAGGGCAGGAACTGAGCTTTTTCCTGGAGCCGCCATCATCACAGCTTCACTGCTGCCCGGCAGCCTCAGCCCCACCCTTAGAGACCACAGTTCTCTCCTTTTCTAGTCAACCTGCTTGCCTTGCCCTGGACCAGGTCTCCGTGACTCCTGTCTCTGCCAACAGGCTGTAGTGGTGCCCCACCTTTGCCCCAAGGGTCTCCCCTGTGACCTTCAGGTAACCACACTTCTCCCCTTCTAGTCCTGCCCCTGTCTGCGAGCTTCCTGCTGCTCCGAGGCGCGGCTGCACCTCGCATGGCAACCTGGCGAGGCCTCAGACAGTGAGCGGTGAGGGGACGGGCCGCAGGTCGGGCAGCTGCCCCGTCTACGCGGCCATCCTGGGACCTCTGTCCCGCTCTGGGAAGCCTGTGAGGTTTATTCCTCGACCTCACTGAGCTGACTAAGGCCTTCCATGTTTTCCTTCCTCTTCTGTAAGCATCGGCGGACGGTGGCAACTCATTTTCACTGGTATACTCGGTCTTTTCCTTATTCACAGGGTAATATGCTGCCTCACCAACGTCCACGAGCCACGCTTCCAGCCTCTCTTCCTGTTCCCACCCTCCAGCAGCTATTTTAAAATAATCAGTCACATTAAATAGCTGAAGTTCCCCTGGCCTTCTGAACTGCCCTCCCTTCTTGGCACGGCTTCTCCCTCAAACAATCCCAGCAGTTATAACCAAGTCACTTAACCACTCTGTCTTACCATCTCCACCTGCCAATAGGGATAATAATGCTTAATTATCTCAGAGGGGCGCAGGAGGCGCTGCTGGCTGATGCTGGCAGCCTGTGAGATGTGTGAGCGAGGCTGCTCTGCCTGCCTCCTGGTGGGAGCCTTGTTCTCCAGGCCGCCTGACCTCTCTGGCAGCAGTGAAGGAGGGCAGGGCCAGCCCCAGAGACCATTCGGGGAGGCCAGCTCCTACAGAGCCCCTTCTTAATCAGGTACATGAACCAGGGGAGGCAAGGATGGGGGCCAGGGGTCCACCCTGATAGAAGGTGGAGGGAGCACTTGAAAGCGGCTTCAATTCCTAATCCTATGCTGCCTTTTCCTCATAGCAGATAATGAGAAAGAAGAAGGAAAGATAAATGGGGATAAATGTCCCTGAATATGGAACATCTTGTCTATCCAGAAAGGGAAAAAAAAAAAATTGATTTCTGTTTCACTTTTACAGAGCATGGAGCTACTAGCTTCATCATCACCTCTAGACTGTACAAGTCCCAGTGAGTTCAGGGCTACAAAAGACCGTGTGAGTCTATCGCATTTTTGATGTTTGGGGAGGCTTTGTTGAGATATAAGAATACTAAAGTGTACCTCAAAGTAAAATGAGAAAAAAAATACGTGTTGCTTTCTTTTTCAAATAAAGCATTAACAAGCACAGTGTACTGAGGAGCATAAACTAAGAAGATTGGTGGTGGTCCCCACATAAGGAGGGGCCTGGGGAGGCGGGAGGAACCTCACAAACTGTGGCAGGAGTACACACTGGCAAAAAAGTTTTAGGAACTGAACTTTTTTCCTACCCAAACTTGAAATATGCAGTTCTTAACATCACCATGTGGGGCAGCTGAACATCATGTGCTCAAATGCGGTACCCCGAGAAGGACACACCATCATTTATGTAACGCATAAAGCATAGCCCAGTTCTAAGCATGAGGAGAGATCAGACAAACCCCAAAAGAGGAAGCTTCTATTCAAAGTAGGGGCAGTATTCTTTAACAATGACAATATCATAAAAAACAAAGAAAGGCTGTAAAAGTGTTCCAGATTAAAAGAGACTTTATCAACATGACAATGAAATGCAATATCTGATCCTGGACTAGGTCTTGTACTAGAAGGAAAAAGTGCTAAAAAGGACACTGAGGGTCAGTTAACAGTATTAGAATACAGACAGTAGATTTAATAAAAGTATTTTATCCATGTTAAATTACTGAAGTTGATAACTGTACTATTACAGTTATTAACCGAATATCCCTATTCTTAGGAAATTCAGAAATATGTACTGAAGTATGTGGGATACTTCATGGGAATAAAAACCATGATATCTGCAGCAGGCCTTCCAAGAGTTTAGAAAAAAACTTTTTGGGTGGGGAGCAGACAAATAATAAAGAAATGGGGTGAAATGATAAGAACAAGTGAAAAATCTGGGCAGAGGTTATATGGATATTATTTGTATTATTTTTGGAACTTTTCTTTAAGCTTGACATTAAAAATTAAAAATGTGCAAATTCTTTGGCTCAGCAATTATTTTTCTTGAAGTTAATTGTACAGAACTAGCTATACAGGTGGCACCCCACTCCAGTACTCTTGCCTGGAAAATCCCAGGGACGGAGGAGCCTGGTAGGCTGCAGTCCATGGGGTCCCTAAGAGTCGGATATGACTGAGCGACTTCACTTTCACTTTTCACTTTCATGCATTGGAGAAGGAAATGGCAACCCACTCCAGTGTTCTTGCCTGGAGAATCCCAGGGACGGGGGAGCCTGGTGGGCTGCCGTCTATGGGGTCACACAGAGTTGGACACGACTGAAGTGACTTAGCAGTAGCAGCTATACAGGTATGCAGAGTCATCTATATAAGAATATTCACTGAAGCACAGTTTGAAATAATACAACATCAGAAGCTGCCTAGATAGCCATCAAAGAGAGTTTGTTTAAAAAAAGGAAAGTTTGTTAGTTTCTACAGCTCATTCATACAAAGGATGCCTGAGAAAAAATCTGAGAAACCTACAGGGGTAGCAGCAACAGGTTTCCAAAAGCAGAAAGTAAGGTACTAAGCAGGGCAAAGCTCATATCTATGATACATTGTCAAGTGACAAAGCAAGGCAATGAATGGATTGGTTTGTATATTGAGACTATTTTTGAGACCATAAAAATTATAAACACACACACACATACAAGCTGGGAAGGAAACACACCAAACTATTCATGACAGACTTCTAGAGATTGGGAAGCGAGAGTCTTCTTTCACTTTTTACTTTAAACACAATTTTAATTTATTTTTTAAGCATTGCTTTTAAAAATAAACCATAATATTTTAAAAACACAGAATTACTAGGGACTTCTTTGGGTCCCTTTGTTCAGATGAGCTGATGTTTCAATTTGGACCCATGAGGTCCTTCTGCCTGCCTGCTCTGGGTGTGGGGGGAAGGAATGGGGTGAGGACAGGCCTAAGTCTGGTAAGTGGGGCCTGTGATAACAGCCGCTAAGAACCACAGGGGGAAGGGTCAAGTCTGGGTTGGAACAGCAGGAACTGAAGAGCCCAGCTGCCTTAGGACAGCCATCGCAGTCCCTGGGTCTATGGGTTTCCACTCCGCTCAACACTGACCAGTCTCCTACTTGGTATTTCAGATCTCTAGGAAGCTTGTGTGTCACTCATTAATTAATTTCTTAATTCAGACATTAATCCACAGTTACTGAGCAGCACACGAAAGCTGAGGTAAATGAGGAAGCCAGGCCAGCTGCTGGAGAGACAAATGCAGGGCTGGCTGAGACCACGAGGCCTGTGGCAGAGGCCTTGAAGGGCCACTGAGCCGCCTGGAGGAGGGCACTGATGGGAAAGCAGGTATAGGCTGTGCCAGCAGTATCGAGAGCACGGTGAGAGCTAGGCTGTAGGCTGAGCTGCCCACGGTTGTTCCCAAGCTCTCATGCTCTTTCTTGGCCTTGGATTCTGCTGTCCCAACGAGGCTTGCATACAGAACTTGCTTGGGGTATGGTGGGACCCCAGCCTGATATAGACTTTAGTCAATGTTGCTTGCATCTTATCTGTTCTTTCTCTTGATTAATCTCTCTATTTTCTGATCTACTTTAGGATTTATAGTTTTCCCATTTCTTAGAAAACCAACTCCTGGAGAGCCTCACACATTCCCAGGCTCAGCTTTCTCCCAACTTGCTGGGTCTAAACCCCTGGTCTGCCTCCCTGCCTATCCTGCTGGAGCCCATAGGAGCCCAGGGCTGGGTGGTTTGGAACCACCTGGGCCTTCGCAGTAGGAAGGAGAAACACATCAGTGTCTGCACCTCTAGCCCTGAACTTGACCTTTTCGCTGTGGCCCTTAGTGGCTGTTGTCACTCGGGGCCTTCCTAATCTCACCAGAGCCTTAAAACTCTGTCTGGGATTGCAAAGCCAATTCCATTCCAAATTTTCTGTAATTGTGAAAGTCATGGGAACATTCCCTGCTGAAGTCCAAGGCTCTTTCTCTTCAGAGAGTTCGGAACCCATTTTATTTGGAGCTGGTAAACTGTGAGCCCCTCCAAAACAATTCCTAGTCCCACCAGATCCATAGTCTCCCGAGGCCTGGGAACCCACTGTTTTGTAGAGCCCAAAAAGTTCAGGAGACAGTCTCCAACCACAAGACAAGAGAAACTCTGGCAACTTCCCAAGACCTGTGGCCTCTGCACATGGTAAGCAGAGCCTGCTCATCTGGGCTTGGTGGACAGTTTCCCAGTGGTTTTACAACCTGTAGGAAACATTTCAGTATCTCTGGAGGCCTCTCAGACCTCCACATTTCTGGGTCCTCCAGTGCTGTGTTTTACTACCTGGGGCAAAGGATGGGTAAGGTCAGAACAGGGCAGGGTGGAGTTGGGGGAGGGAGGGCATCCTAGCTCTGGAACAAAGTAGGCATGAGGCAGAGAAGCAGGAATTAATGAGCCAGCATATTTGTGGGACAGATTGGAGTTTGTCTGCTTCCCTCCTCTTCTATCCTCCCCTCAAGTAAATCAAGTAGATCAAAAGTGTGGGCATCTTTGAAAGGTCATAGCCTAAAACAGGAATTGGTAACCTGGGGACAGATGAGAATGTTAATATTTCTGGCCAAAGATCATTCCAAAAGTTCTCAGGCAAAAATCATAGAGTGTGATCTTTAGAATGTTATTAGGTTGAGTTTCCAAGCATGACAAAAGAACATTTGATTGCTTTATGGAACTAGCATTGAAAATATTCCCTTTGTCAATGACAAGTGCTGGCTTGGTGACAAGAGTTGGAAAAGGTAATTTTGCAGCTGTGGTAGTACAGGCAGGTTCAGATAAAAATCATCAATGAACGCTAAAGCTAAGGAAGAGAGTGGGGATTTTGATGAAGAACGGGGTATTTTCATAGCCTCACTGTCTTCCCACAGACTGCTTATCAGTTACAAGAGAAAAAATATGTAACATATATTGCATGTAAATATACATTGGAGAAGCTGGAGAAAACCTTGACTGGGTGATCAAATCAGTAAGTCCAGTGTGAGGGGGCACATAGACATGGTATGTCTTGAGATATGATACTTTAGGAGGGACACACATCACTTACATAGACTGTGGCCAAGAATGTAGAAACTGAATCTAATTATGATGAATACCAGAAAAACCCAAAGGGATAACGTTCTATTAATGAAAACAAAACTGACTGTACTATTAAAAAAAAAAAGTCAATGTCATCAAAGACAAAGAAAGACAATGGAAATATTCCAGATTGAAGGAGACTGAAGAGATATGAGGACTAAGCCCTGACCCTGGACTGCAGGTCCTGGAAGGCAGTCAATCTTCATAGACACTGATTTGAAGAAAATAAAAAATCTTATCCATAGTGTAGGTGTCTTCATCAAATATGAGGCAGGGGGTGGGTGTATGTGTATGGATTTTAGCCAAATGAAAAGTTCTCTGAAATATCCTTTTCAAATGATCAGGTATCTAAAGAAATTCTCTGACCAAATAATGGCATTTCCTTTTGAAATTGTTCCTACAGAGAAGCCAGTGAGGAGTGCCTCCAAAGATTTTTATCATGACTTCAAATGTAGACAGTGAAGAAAATGTAACATGGACAATAGTTTTGATGGTCCCAAATTAAAACTTCCCTGAATCTTCCTTAAAGACTGATAGTGGGCATGATCTGAAGAGCCTCTTTCAGGCCTGAAAAAATATTGATATGATTGGTGGAATAAAAATATGGAACACATAAAATGACCCATTGTCATCAAATTGGCTGATCTGTTGTCTTCAGGTACTGTACTTGTAGTGGCCAATCCCTTGTCTGAAAGGAAACCCTGGTAAGAGTTCAATCTAAAACAGAGTTGAGTAGGTGTGTGGTTGAAGTTAGGTGGTAGTCTAAACCTGGCTAGGTTTCACCATCTCCTTGGCAGGGTCCCAACCCAGTTCCTTTAAATTCTAGGACATGGAGCTGACATTATTGACCATGTGAGTTGAAAGGCATTCTAGTGACTCACATTTTTTTCTTTCCTTTGATTCACATGTATATTCTAACATAATTGCTTCAATTTTGATCTTATTAAGAATTGTAAAAATATTATTTGTTGCAAATGGTTAGGCCCAGTGATGGTTCAACTATTTATTAAGCCTAAAGGAAGCATATGCCTCCTGTAGGTGACTGAATGGACTCTAATATCTTAATACAGGTTTTTTTTTAATGCCTTATATAGTTTTTGAAAAAACATTACACTCTGCAAAATTGCACAATAAAACAAAAAAGACTATGGGGAAAAAATTGCATTTGGAGAAGACCACTCAAAATATAACAAAAACCCAACAGTCCTAGTAAAAATAGCAAATAGGTAAATTAAAACCTGCATTTGCAATCAAAACCTGGATTTTGTGCTTCTTCTTTGGAGATATAGATCCTGGGAGGCAATCCCATCCCACAGAGATCAGTTTCATTAAAATTAAAAATCTGACACACAGGATAGACTTATTTATCCAAAATATTATAATTTAACATAAAGGACATTCTTCTGTAGTCTCCTCATTTTTTTGTCTCAGCTTTATCAGGTAGCAGAGTAGAAAATAGAGTGGTTCTAAAAACTACTAAACCAGCCACTACTTGCACTACAGAAAGGCTTTTCTGTTATTTCAACTTTTTTCTTAAGGTCTTCTTACGATGCTAATTAAGGTTTTCTGTTTAATTTTAAGAAAACTTGCCCCTCATTGCTTTATGACATGAGTATCCCAGGAAAGGCTCATATGAGAGCCATTATACTGACACTGTTCCTCCATTAACCAACCACATATTGAGTGAGTTTGCATTGAAGAAACAGACGCTGTAAGAGAACAGCTATATCTCCATTCCTGTTTTTTATGAGGAATCTCAGAGGAGGCGAGAACAAATGAACATTTATCAAGGATCCACTGGGTACTCTGCTGGACACTTGGTATATTTAAAACCGTTTGATTTTCACAGTCATACCTTATTAGAAGCAGGTTCTTATCCTTGTTTTATAGATTAGAAAACTAAAGTTCATGAAGTAAAAATCTCACCTGGTTTACATAATATATTAGCAGCAGATTCTGGATTTGTACATCAGTCTCATTCCCATCCAAGATTGTACTCTTTATACTACATCAGTCAGATTTTAATGCAAGGATCCCACCATTTGCATTATTAACTGAATGTAACTTTATTGGAACAGATTTTCTCCCCAAATCAGGTAAAAATATTTCACTAAGATTCAGAATAATTGATTCTATTTCATCAACTTTTATAGTAATTTGTATCTTGTTACATTTTACAGGACTTTAGAAATTAAAGCACTTTCAATACAATATTTTTCCTTTGATCTCTACAATCAACAGTCATGTGATATAGACAGAGTATAATATCCTATTCCCGTCTGACAAATAACAGAGCCTTAGAGAGGTAAAGTGACTTTTACCATAAGTTAATAATTTGGCCAGGACTCACCATGTTTTCTGGCTAAAAACTCAGCCTTGTTCTTATAAGTGCTGAGGGGATCACCCTTCAGAATTATCTACTCTGAAGCTCTATGCTTTGAATTGTTTGTTATTAGAGCTATTGGACCGAGTTATGCTACATGTTTTGAAATGTGATGAAAACATTGAAAAATAAAGCAAGGAAAAATTATTTTAGTGTGTGTGTCACTGAAGATAATGATTACTGGGAGAATAATGCATATCAAAAGCCAGTACAAATAAACAACAACAAAAAAAAACCTGAATAATGGATTTCAAATGATGAGGTATTCTAATTTACTAAAATAATTTTCTAATACTGAGAACTATTGTAGAAAACCAATCATTATTTTAGAATAATAGAACCATAGCATGTGTAATAACAAGTAATTTAGGAGGAACATCAGTTCAGTTCAGTTCAGTCGCTCAGTCATGTCCGACTCTTTGCGACCCCATGAATCGCAGCACGCCAGGCCTCCCTGTCCATCACCAACTCCCGGAGTTCACTCAAACTCATGTCCATCGAGTTGGTGATGCCATCCAGCCATCTCATCCTCTGTCGTCCCCTTCTCCTCCTGCCCCCAATCCCTCCCAGCATCAGAGTCTTTTCCAATGAGTCAACTCGTCTCATGAGGTGGCCAAAGTACTGGAGTTTCAGCTTCAGCATCATTCCCTCCAAAGAAATTCCAGGGCTGATCTCCTTTAGAATGGACTGGTTGGATCTCCTTGTAGTCCAAGGGACTCTCAAGAGTCTTCTCCAACACCACAATTCAAAAGCATCAATAAGCTCCCTTAAAGTGATACTAAGGAACCAGCCCCTCCCCTTGCCCAGGCTTTTGCTCCCACCTTTCACCCCATTCCATTCACTCCTGACCCAGTGTTTCCTGGCCAAATCTCTGCCCTTCTAATTTCTCTACGTAGAATATCTAACTACAAAGCCATTTCCTACTATTTTATCAGTGATGCTGGTTTAAAAGCATATGAACTCACATTGCTGGGAGATGGAGGATGGAGCCTCCCTGGATTTTCTGCCATCCTCTACCATCCTTGTGCATGCTCACTCAGTCATGTCTGACTCTTTGCAACCCCATGAACTGTGGCCTGCCAGGCTTCTCTGTACATGGGATTTCCCAGTCAAGAATACTGGAGTGGGTTGCCATTTCCTTTTCCAAGGGATCTTCCCAACCCAGGGATCAAACCTGCGTCTCCTGCACTGGCAGGAGGATTTTATTTTTTACCACTGAGCCACTGGGAGAGATCCTTTGAGTGTGCAAAATTCTCTTCCAAAGAAGTTTAAAACACACACACAAAAATGATGCTGCCTAAGGTCAAGGCCCCATGGCCACTCCTGGCTAAGTCATGGGCCAGAGCCCTGGGGCATGTTCTCAAAACATACATCTCTAATAGTCAAGAAGTAAAAAGATGTGTGCTGACAAGGCAAGTATCTTGTCCCATCTGGCATGGAGTAGCAAGATGTGAAGCTGCTGGGTCAGGCCCAGGCAGAACTGGGCTGAGGCTTTGCATGTTAATAGAAAACTCTCAGAAGGTTAATGAATGGAAGGTCAGCCTTGCTCTTGTCACTTGGGTCACCTCCTCTCACTTCTCCCCACTGCGCAGTTCCTTGGCCAACAAGAGAAGAAAGGAACAAAGATCTGACAGGTTACTTTGAAAAGCCAGTCACTGCTGACCGAGAAAAAAAAATATCCACCTCCAAGAAAGAAAGAGCTGGCCAGGAGGAGAGGCAAGCAGCTTCTAACTCTCAAGCTGAATCCATGGGCTTTGAACATTTCTTTATGCCTTCCCCCCCCCTTTTTATCAAACACCCAGATGGCATGCGTTCTCTAAGTGAGCAGTATTAGTAGAAGTCTCCACGGATCTTTTTACCCGAGTCTTCTTTTTCCGTTTTGTACTCTCTCACTTTCTCACAGGAAAAGGGTTTCCTTGAATGCTTTTGTGGGAGGATTAAAATAAAATCTTCCCTCTGAAATCCTCCCCACATATTCCCCCGGAGCTACAGTATATGCAGGATGAGGCAGCCAAGTGACCTGTGATCAGCTCTCTGCCTGCTCTTTCCCTTTCTCACTTTGCTCTCTCTTCCTCTCTTGCTTACACTCTGACTCACTCTTTCTTTTACCTCTGGATCTATAAACTACTCTGGAAGAGAGCTCCTTGGCTGCCTTCAGATTTTTAAATTCAGCTTTCCCAGAGGAGGTGTAATACGCTCAGCCTTGATAGGTCTAGTTTTGAGTGACTGGGGTCTTTAGAAAATCACTCTTGTTTCCATGTGCTCTCAGAGGGCTGGATGGAAGGGCCTGGTTTTCCTCTCTTGGATAAACAACTTGCCTTCTAGAGATTTGCTAGGCCCAGAGGCCTCTCTGTGAGGAGACTCTGCCCTGGGCAGGGCTCATGAATCAAGCCCTCTCAGGTCCTAAAGTGAAAGTGAAAGTGAAGTCGCTCAGTCGTGTCCGACTCTTTGCTACCCCATGGACTGTAGCCTACCAGGCTCCTCGGTCCATGGGATTCTCCAGGCAAGAGTACTGGAGTGGGTTGCCATTTCCTTCTCCAGGGGATCTTCCCGACCCAGGGATAAAACCTTCGTCTCCCTCATTCCAGGCAGACGCTTTAACTGCTGAGCCACAAGGGAAGCTAGGTCCTAAATGCCCTACCAAACCGGGAGCAAGCACCTCCCTGTCCCCAGTACCAACTTCCCTAATGACACAGAGGAGGCCTGTGTCATTAGAGGAGGCCTCTAATGAACTAGAGGGAGATTGCAAAGACTCCAGAACCTCATTCTTAAAAGGACACAGGTCATTGGATTTAGGGCCCACCTTAATCCATCCCATCTTAATTTGATTATATCTGCAAAGACCCTCTTTCCAAATAAGGTCACACTCACTGGTACTGAGGTTAGAACTTCAGTGTAACTTCTTTTGGGGAAATACAATGCAACTAATAACAGGGCCCTTCCAGGGTTAACATACCATGATTTTACTGGCCTGCACACCCTCTTCCCAAAGCCAGCCTGTTTATAAGTTGGGAGCACACTAATGCACACACTACTTTCTGACCTCTCCCATTCTGATCTGTTCCCCTTTCTGGAAAATCCTCCACCTCTGAGCCCTTGTAACCTTATTCATTTACCCATCCATTCATCCATCCTTCCATCTACCCATCCTTTCATCCATCCATCCTGTTAACAGTTACTGGGTACCTTTTCTGTGCCCAGTTTTCCTGCTGAGTTTGCCTCTAACTCATCCAGAAACTTACTCCACCCCTTCTCTCATCTCAGCTGAAAGCCATCTCTCTTTTCTCTAAGCCATGGCTCCAACTTGTGTTTACTAAGCATCCAATCAGCAAAGTAAGCTTATATCTTGGTGAATGATTTACAGATACTACTGTCAATCAACATATTAAATATAAATAACATTTATTCTCCTTCCCTAGCAGCGGTCCTTGGCTCTTACAGGGAATCAATGATCCTTGATTGACAGCTTCATTGACTTCTTGACTCACTCTTTGGGACTTCAGCTGAGAAGGTGAAATCTGGCTCTCCACCCTCTGCTGGGTGTGCTTCAATCCAGGCGCCCTCAGGTTTCAAGCCCCATTTCTGCATAGGGGCCCCCAGCCTATTCCCTGAGAGTGTGGGTCAGGGTCTCATGTACAGCTCCTCCTCTCTTCCTACCCCGAGTCCCACCCCTAGAGTGCAAAGGCTGGAGCAAAGCTAAGGGGAGCTCACTTGGGGTGCTCACAGTCCTACCCCATGAAGCTGACTCACCTCTCCTCACCATTCCCGAACCATCCCTTTTGAAAGTTTTTCCTCCTGGACAGCTGATTCTCCCCCATCTGTGCTGTGCACCAGCTTTCCCAGCACTCTCCTCCCCTCCACACCCTGTCCTTGCTGGGATGGTCCTCATGGGGCCCTGGCTTCACTCTTTCCCTAATGAACACCATTCCACCTCTGAGTTTCAGCCCAGAAATTCCTTCCTCAGAGTATGTAACACATGCTTGATATCTGTTTCACCATGGCACCTAACAATTGTAATTATAGCATGCAACAACTGTAATTACATGGTTAATTGCATTTGTTATAATTGCATTTGTTGCATCTTTTTTGCTAGGAAGGAAATTCAAGGAGCTCAGAAAGCATCTTTTTTTTCATTGCTGTATGTTGTACACAATAGGTGCTTAATATGTGTTTACTGAGAATGACTGGTGGAAGCATTGCAGGGGCCTGTGCTTTCCTACAGGTGGCTGGCCCCTCCTGCATGATGACAGGCATGATGACAGGCACACAGGGAGGAGGGCTTTGCCTGGCTGAACCCGCACATCAGGCTCAGAGCAGAGAGAAGTGCTGGCCGAGAAACCTGACCTGGGCCTCACTCTACTCCCCAGGGTACGAGTTGGCTCAGGATCTGAAATCCCATCCTGATTCCACTCATGCTAATAATACGCTGGCCTTACTAATAATAATTATGCTGAGTCTTTTTCAAAAGGGCATTTCAGTCAGGGCCTAATATCCCTAACTGAGCATCTGGTGACAAAGTGATCCTGGGAGAGACAGCAGTGGAGCAGGGGCAGGGTTGCCGCTGGAACAAGAGTGACGTCAGTGGCCGAGCAGGGGCTATGGAGGCGGCATTTGAACGATTCAACCCTCAGCTTAATTAATGCAACTGGGGAAGGTCCAGGGGACTGGGATTCGGTTTCATTCTGGCTGCAATTAAAGGGGTTCCCTTATTTTCTTTCCTTGTCTTTGTTCTTCTGCACTTTGTCATCCACCCCAGAGAGAACCTGTTACCCTAGTTCAATGATTGAAAGAAGAGCAAGAAATCATAATTTGAAAATGGCCTCCTGAGGGAAGCCCGGGATCAGACCAGGAAGAGAAGTATGATTTAAATGCAAACACTGCCAAGAAGGGTGAGGAGAAGTCAAACTGGACCTGAACTCACTGGACAGAGTGCCGGCACACCTTTCTCATTCGGAAGGACTGAGTTCCTAGCCTGAACCCAAAACATTAGGCAGAGGGACAACCTTCTTAGTAGCAACTTCTGAATGAGAAACTGCAGAGTGCAGACAGAGGGGCTCTCTCCTGAAGCCTGGAAGGAGTGATTCTCTCTGAGGTAATTTTCTGCTTTCTAGCATCTTTTAAGTATTAAGTATACTATATAACAAACAAAACAACACCACCAAAACAAACAAAATAACCCCCAAACAAAATAGAATACTTTAGCAGTATCACTCACTTCTCAGTGGTAAGGAAAGGAACAGCCTAGCCCTGACCTCACGGCAGCTGGGAGGGCTTGTGTCTGCATGTGTCTGTCTCGAGGTAGCCTGGGTGCCTGTGTGTTCCTCTGTGTCTTTGGTTGTGATAGGGTATCTATGCGTGTATATTGCACTCTATCTGTGTATGTGCCTGTCCACGTGATGTGTGTGATGCTGATGGAAGTCACTCACCACAGACTTTAAAAAAAATTCATATATATATATATATATATATATATATATATATATATTCACACACACTATTGAGAAAAGAGAAAGCAAGGGAATTCCAGAAAAAAAAAAAAAAAAAACACATCTACTTCTGTTTCATTGACTGCCCTAAGCCTTTGACTATGTGGATCATAACAAACTATGGAAACTCTTAAAGAGATGGGAATATCAGATCATCTTACCTGTTTCCTGAGAAACCTGTATACAGGTCAAGAAGCAATAATTAGAACTTTATATGGAACAATGGACTGGCTCAAAAGTGAGAAAGGAGTATGACAAGGCTGTATATTGTCACCCTGTTTATCTAACTTATATGCAGCGTACATCATGTGAAATGCTGGGCTGGATGAGTTACAAGCTGGAATCAAGATTGCCGGGAGAAATTTCAACAACTTCAGATATGCAGATGATATCACTCTAGTAACAGAAAGTGAAGAGGAACTAAAGAGCCTCTAGATGAGGGTGAAAGACGAGAGTGAAAAAGCCGGATTAAAACTCAATATTAAAAAACTAAGATCATGGCATTGGGATTCCCATCACTTCATGGCAAATAGAAGGGGAAAAGGTGGAAGCAGTGACAGATTTCCTCTTCTTGGGCTCTAAAACCGCTGTGAATGATGACTGCTGCCAAGAAATTAGAAAACGATTGCTTCTTGGAAGGAAAGCTATGACAAACCTAGACAGTGTGTTAAAAAGCAGACATGACTTTGCCAGCAAAAGTCCATATAGTCAGAGCTATGGTCTTTCCTGTAGTCATGCACGGATGTGACAGCTGGACCCTAAAGAAGGCAAAGCACCAAAGAATTGATGCTTTCAAACTGGGGTACTGGAGAAGATGCTTGAGAGTCCCTTGGACATCAAGGAGAGCAAGCCAGTCAATCCTAAAGGAAATCAACCCTGAATACTCATTGGAAGGACTGATGCTGAAGCTGAAGCTCCAATACTTTGGCCACCTGATATGAAAAGCCAACTCAAAGGAAAAGACCCTGATCCTGGGAAAGACTGAAGGCAGAAGGAGAAGAGGGTGATATAAGATGAGATGTTTGGATAGCATCACCGACTCAATGGATGTGAACTTGGGCAAGCTCCAGGAGATGGTGAGTGACAGGGAAGCCTGGCATGCTACTGTCCATGGGGTCGCTAGGAGTCAGGCACAACTTGGTGACTGAACAACAACAACACTATTGATACTACGGGGATCCCAGGTGGTGCTGAGTGATAAAGAACCTGCCTGCCAGTGCAGAAGACATAAGAGATGTGGGTTCAATTCCTGGGTCAGGAAGATCCCCTGGAGGAGGGTATGGCAACCCACTCCAGCATTCTTCCTTGGAGAATCCCATGGACAAAGAAGTCTGACAGGGTATGCTCCATAGGGTCATAAAGAGTCAGACACGACTGAAGTGACTTAGCATGCACATTGATACTATATATAAAATATAAACTACTAAGAACCTACTGTATAGCACAGGCAACTTTGCTCAGTGCTCTGTGGTGATCTAAACAGGAAGTAAACCCAAAAGAGAAGGGATATACGCATATGTATAGCTGATTTACTTACTGTACAATGGAAATTGACACAACACTGTAAAGCAACTATACTCCAACAAAAATTAATTTTAAAAAAAGTTCACAGAGGCTTCCTATCTTCACCTAGAATCCCCCTAACTGTTTGTCACCCATGAGGGCTGGAGATGGCACCACTGGCTCCTGGTGAACAGAAAGTCTGGGCAGCCTGGACGGGAGACAGCTGGCTGTGCACCCAGCTTTGCTCTCAGTCCCCCGCTGGTTCAAGGACAGTGATACAGGTCTTCCACTCCTCTGGAGTGTGCCCAAGCAAAGGTGGTCTCAGATTGTTTGTGGTACCTGCTTCCCCTGTGCAGGATGGGCTCAGGACCTGGCATGGGGAAGGGGGAGGGCCTCTAAGGCTGAGGCTCTGACCCCTCCATTGATTTTCTCTGTCGATTCCCTCTTTGAAAGTCTCCCAAGTAGGTTCCTAGAGAGAAAAAGACTCTCCATGTCAGATATGCCCCTCAGGCACCCTGGACAACTTCCCTTCCTTAAGCACTTATTGACTTAAAGAAGATGGAGGCTAAACAAGTGCAGTGTACAAAACCTCTGTGTGCTGAACTTCAGTGGCTGGCCAGTAACCATGTCAATGAAAATTATGGAGGTGTTAATTCGTGTAAGTTTGGTGCTATGGTATAGAAGAATCTTGAAGCTGAGGGTGATCATCAGTCTGTCTCCAACTCCTAAAAACCAACCTCAGGATATTCAGGACTGATTTAATCAGTTACGCTTCCCACCCCCACCCCCGCCTAAAGGAGAGCTGATGAATGGGGCAGGGGTGAGGTGTTCAGATCTGGGAAATGGGTTATTAGGTGGAGCAAAGTAGCAGGGTCAGATAGGGGTGCTGAGACCTGGAGACATATGCTGGTGTGGGGCTCTGTGGTGGGGACACTCACAGGTGTGGAGCCCTCTCTGCCTTCTCAGACACAGGCGATGCTGGACTAAGGCAGAGGGGCTCCGGTTCCTACAAAGACACGGTGCCCAAGGGTGGCCCCAGGACCTGCATACTCCCCAGGGCTTGCAGAGAGAGGAAGAGGTCTAGGATGACTGAAAACACATTTTCTTTTCTAGTTTAACTGGACAGGGACTCAGTATCAGATTTACTCTGATTTTTGAAAAATAACTGACGTGTCTTGCAATGTAGGTTTGTGGGGAAATTTATGCTTCCTCAAACAGCTTCAATGCAGATATTCTAGAAGTGCGGGCCAGCACTAGTGCTATCAGCGTTATCTGGTTCTTGTATGAAATGCATATTCCTGTCTCAGGCCCACTGATCAGAAATTCTGAGTGCGGGACCCAGAAATCTATGCTTTCCTAGCCCTCCAGGGCATTCTGGGGCACAGGGAAGTGTGAGAACCATGGGGGCATTTTTTTTTTTAAGATTTTTTTTTTTAATGTGGACTATTTTTAAAGTTTTTTATTGAATTTGTTACAATATTGCTCCTATTTTATGTTTTGGTTCTTTTGGCCATGAGGCTGCACCCCCGACTTTGGAAGGTGAAATCTTTCAAAATTCTTCCATGCCGATCCTGTCATGAGGGCCCTCAGTTTTCCTTTTGAATATCAGCTTTTCCGGGGTTCCTGGAAGCTCTCTGTTCTACTGTTTTCTGTTTTGCAATGACTCAGAAGAGGGAACGGAGAATGCAATGGCAACCCACTCCAGTACTCTTGCCTGGAAAATCCCATGGACAGAGGAGCCTGGTGGGCTGCAGTCCATGGGGTCGCTAAGAGTCGGACACGACTGAGCGACTTCACTTTCACTTTTCTCTTTTCATTCACTGGAGAAGGAACTGGCAACCCACTCCAGTGTTCTTGCCTGGAGAATCCCAGGGACAACAGAGCCTGGTGGGCTGCAGTCTATGGGGTCGCCAAGAGTCGGACACAACTTATGCCCCAAATGCAAAGTTATGAAGTGACTTAGCAGCAGCAGCAGCAGCAGTGTTAGTCGCTCAGTCAAGTCCTACTCTTTATGACCCCATGGACTGTAGCTTGCCAGGCTCCTCTATCCATGGGATTCTCCAGGCAAGAATAGTGGACTTGGTTGCCATTCCCTTCTCCAGGGGATCTTTCCAACCCAGGGATTGAACCTGAGTCTCCTGCCTTGCTGGCAGATTCTTTACTGTCTGAGCCACCAGGGAAGCCAAAGCATCGTTTGAATCCAAATCTTGCAAATTCCTACCATGTTCAAAGAATCATTTTGCCACCTCAGAGTGGGAGAGAGTTCTAGAGAGATCTTTTTGCCACCTTCCCAGCCCACATTCCTGAAGACATGGGCAGCATATCATGGAATAAAGGCCAAATTTTTTGTGAAAGGAGAGGCCCTAGAGACTTCAGCAGGAATCGATAGTGGCTAGAATGGATGCTGTCTCCCAGAAACACAGTGAGGATACAGGCTATGGCTGAGACGATAAGTCACGGGAGTAATGGGAGAGGACAAGAAAAGGGTCCTGCCTCCATGGTGATAGGTGACTGAAATTCATCACAGGGGAACAAGGGCCTCTGCAGAGCACACGTGGAGCAGATTCAGGAAGAGCCCTGGGGCCAGGTGCTCCAGAGATGGCTTCAGGGGACAGACTGACCCTAGTCCCGCAGGGAGGGTTACTTCCATGTCCAGTGCCCCTGGGGGGGGCACTGTGTCTGACACAGGTGGAGCAGATTCTTGAGGAAGGGGCCCAGCGGAGCCATCCCAGAGTCCGTCTTCATGGAAAGCAGGGGTGGCAGTAGGGAGTGCAGCATGTGAGGGAGAGCTGGGCAGCCTAGAAGTCGTCTGGCTGATCACCTGAGAAGATGGATTCTGCTTCCTGCCAGGAAGGGCAGATGCCCAAGAAGCAGCTCTGTTTGAGGTTCACAGATGGGGACAGAGTAGGCAAGGAACGTCAGCTGACATTTGAACAGAGAAAGCCGGAAGGAGGGAGGCACAGGCAGGCTAGGATAGAAGGGAGCCTCAGAAAAGCAGAAACACCAGAAACACACTGGGAGCCGGGGCTGAGACAAGAGGGTTGAGAGGCAGGCAGAGCAAAGGGGAAGGGGCTCGGGAAGATCAGAGGCACCTTGAAGACAGAGTGCACTTCACATAAAACAGGGAGGCCTGCAGGGAGCAGCATAGAGGGAAGGCTCGGGCGGGGCTGAGACTTCCTAGAGAGATAGCCTGGGGCTCTGAAGGATGGGAAAGTTGACACTGCTTTAGCAGAAGGAACCTGGCTGAATACTAAGAAGGGAAGATTCTGCTCACAAAGGGACCCGATGGAGGCTCTTCCTACTGATCAGAAAAGAAAGCCAGGCATGATGGAGCAGAGCTTTTGACTTACCCAGCAGAAAGCTGATACACATAGAGGGTCCGTGGAACCCTGTGAGGGCTCTGTCTACCAGTGTGGGCTGAGAAAGGGTAAAAGTCAGGTTTGTGAATTGTGTTTGTGAGCCCCAAATGCAAAGAGTTAACCAAAGATGTGGCACTTTCCCTGATATGAGTGCCTTTTTGTGCTATTAGTATGTGACCTGTGAAGTCAAACACTGAGTCTGGATCTGTAACTCAAGCATGGTGTCATGGATCAAATGTACATGTCCTCCCCAAATTCATATGAATTCATGTTTATCACATATTTATCACATAACCTCCAATGTGATGGTATTTGGAGATGGGGCCTTTGGGAGGTAATTGGGTCTAGAGGAGGTCATAAGGGTGGAGACCCCATGATGGGATTAGTGTCCTTATAGGAAGAGGAAGAGAGACCAGAGCTGCTTGCTTTCTCTGTCTCTTTCTCTGCCTCTGCCTCTGTCTGCCATGTGACCATAGAGCAAGAAGGCTGCCAACTGCAAGCCAGTAAGAGGGCTCTTGTTGTCAGGAACTCAATTTGCCAGCATCTTGATCTTGGACTTCCCAGTCTCCAGTTTCTCCAAAACTGTGGGAAATAAATGTTTAATGTGTAAGCCACCTAGTCTATGATATTTTGTTATAGCTGCTTGAGCAGACTAAGACACATGGAAATGTTATTTTGAATACCCATAACGGCATTCAGACATATACCTGCCAAAAGCAAAGTGGTGTAAATTGTACAGGTGTTAGAGCCCAGCTAAGCTCATTGTTCTGTCTCTCCGGAATGTTAGGAGCAATTCAGAACTCCTCCCCGTTTTAGTGGGCTTATTTCAATCATAAGAGCACAAAGCAGCAATTCTATCTGTTCATTATACCAGGAGCCTGATGGGAAGGAAATGCTCCTGGGGCTAGAAATAGCAATTTAAAACAGAGAAGGAAGACCTGGGGGGAAGCATGGCAGAGAATTAAGACAGAATAAGAGATGAAGGCTGAGGGCCTGATAGGAAAAACTAGAAAACTTTAATAGCTATGACTGAGGTCTTCACTTATAAAGTAAAACAAGATGTATTAGAAGCTGACGATGTTTAAAAGATCTTGAAAGAATTGCATAAATAGGGAACGTAAGATGGAGCAGAGCTGGCTGAAGGGCTATTTCATGGATCTACTGATTAAGGGTTATTAATAAGCCGAAGGTTCCACTTTTAGTGTGGAGGAGTATGCCTCTGACAAACAGATTCTCTGCAAATTAAAACAAAATACAAGAGAAGAGAAAGGAAAGAAGAAAAAAAGAAAGAAAGGAAAAACTACCTGAAGGTTCCAGAAACTGAGCAGCACAAGGTGAGTCTTATTTTTGCAGTTTTGCCCTGGGCCAGCTGTCCACCCAGTGGCTAAAACACTAATGGAAAAAAAACCTACCATCTTTCTGGCTGAAGAAACCAAGGAAGGAGTCCTGGATAATTGGGGATGCTGGAGAGCTGGGGAAGAATCCCTCAACACAAGAGAACCAGGGAAATGGAATTCCAAATTCTGGATGTAAACTTTCCTCAATTCTATGGCTGACTCCTGAACCATGCAAGCATAAGATAGACTGAAAGCCACAGGAACTGAGCTGCTGCCCACTGCAGGCATAATAGAGTCTGCAGGTTGAGTGTAACATGTCAACTTCCTGCTATATCAAAAACATCAATAATCTTTGGGTCAATGTTACAGAATTCAGAGTCTCTACAACACGTAATAACATTCACAACTCATGTAATCCAAAACTACTAGACATACAAAGAGCCAGAGAAATGTGATCCATCTTCATGGGGAAAAAGACACCAACCCATGATGACCTAGGTTTATGACAGTTGTTACTATGGCTGTGCTCAACGGGGTAAAGAAAAATATAGTTGTGATGAATAAAAAAAAACTCAGTGAACAATTAGAAAGTATAAAAGAAAGATTCGTAAGAAAGTACAAAGCTTAAAAAAATACAATATCAGAAAAAAAATTTCGAGGGAAATTTTCAGAAGAATGGAGATGGTAAATGAAAGAATCAATGAATTTAAAGATAGAGATGAGGAATGGAGAAGAAAACAATGGGGAAAATAATGAACAGAGCCTTAGGAACCTGTGGGACAATCTACACATTGGTAATTATAGTCCTAGGAGGAGGGAAAAGGGGAAAGGAAATAATATATGAAGGACTGTGGTTGAAAAATTCCCAAATAATAGTGAAAGACATAAATTTACAATTTAAGAAGCTTAGAGAATCTCAAAAAGATAAATTGCGGGGAAAAAAGACATGACTGGGAACATCATAGTCAAGTTAAAAACTGAAAATAATGGGAAAAATCTTAAAAGCAACCAGAGAAAAAGTGTATCTCTCTCTCTCTCTCTCTCTCTCTCTCTCCCCTAGGGTAACCATGAAAACTGTGAAGAAGTAGAGCTGAAAAAATGCATAGACAAATGAAAGTTAATAGCCTGCCCACCTCTGCTTAAAGATGGGGTGGTAGCAGTGATGCAACATGGCCTGACCTCCACATCGCCCAAAGGCCCGCGGAGCCACTTGGCAAACATAACAATTCTTTTCTGGATCTTTGGGAAGAAAGGGGAAAGAAAGAAGGAGAAATAGGCTTTCTGGGACATCACAAATGACCTAATCTGAGTAGGGAGTCTGGCACAGTGTGGGGCCAGGGAAAGAGCCCAGGTGCCCCAAGCACTGGGTGCACAGTCTGGAGACTGGACTGAAGGACCAAAGCTACCCCAACAGGCTCTGAACTGAGCAGCTCATTTGATCACTTTGGGCCTCAGATCCCTCCTCTGCAAAGCGAGGGGGAAGGATTTACAGTAAATTCTTAGTAATTGCCTCTCTAGAGGAAAGGGACAGTTGAGCATTCATGCTCTTACTTTAGTTTTGTGCATTTGTGTTGGTCACTGTTGGGCTTCTTCATGATCAGAATGAATCCCTTTGCCCTCTTTGTCCTCTCCTGAGTCAAACACATTTACACCCCCCGTTTTGATTCTTGTCTTTATGCTGATGACTCCTTAATGCACATCTTTTTTGGACTTCTCCCTCATGATCCAAATCCATAACCAGTGGCCTATTCAGCAGCTCTACTTAGCCTATGAGCACCTAAAAGTCAAATTTTTCTAAACAAGAGTCTTTCAAAATTTTGTATCGGAATCATCCAGGAATCTATGCTTCTGTACTCCTTATTAACTCCAGGTAAACCTGATACCCACCAAAATTTGAGCAATGCTTATTTAAACGAAACCCACAATTCATTCAAAACCTGCTATTTCTCTAACTGGTTCCTTTCCAGCATCCCCATTCAATCAGAGAATGGCACCACCATCTACCCAGAGGCACAGTCCAAGATGCCAAGTGTCATCCTTGGACCTCTGTCACCCTCTCACCCAAGTATCACCCACTACCAAGTCTTTCCCATGTTTCTCTCCTGATTCCTCTGGGTTTCATTCACCCCCACTGCCCTTGGCCTCCTAATATACATTGCTTCCACTTTTGCCGTCTGTCCTCCACATTTGAGTCATGGTATGCAGGTTAGGAAGCAACAGTCAGAACTGGACATGGAACAACAGACTGGTTCCAAATAGGAAAAGGAGTACGTCAAGGCTGTATATTGTCACCCTGCTTATTTAACTTATATGCAGAGTACATCATGAGAAACACTGGGCTGGAGGAAGCACAAGCTGGAATCAAGATTGCCGGGAGAAATGTCAATAACCTCAGAAATGCAGATGACACCACCCTTATGGCAGAAAGTGAAGAGGAACTAAAAAGCCTCTTGATGAAAGTGAAAGTGGAGAGTGAAAAAGTTGGCTTAAAGCTCAACATTCAGAAAACGAAGATCACGGCATCCGGTCCCATCACTTCATGGGAAATAGATGGGGAAACAGTGGAAACTGTGTCAGACTTTATTTTTTTGGGCTCCAAAATCACTGCAGATGGTGACTGCAGCCATGAAATTAAAAGACGCTTACTCCTTGGAAGGAAAGTTATGTCCAACCTAGATAGCATATTCAAAAGCAGAGACATTACTTTGCCAACAAAGGTCCATCTAGGCAAAGCTATGGTTTTTCCTGTGGTCATGTATGGATGTGAGAGTTGGACTGTGAAGAAAGCTGAGCGCCCAAGAATTCATGCTTTTGAACTGTGGTGTTGGAGAAGACTCTTGAGAGTCCCTTGGACTGCAAGGAGAGCCAACCAGTCCATTCTGAAGGAGATCAGCCCTGGGATTTCTTTGGAAGGAATGATGCTAAAGCTGAAACTCCAGTACTTTGGCCACCTCATGTGAAGAGTTGACTCATTGGAAAAGACTCTGATGCTGGGAGGGATTGGGGTCAGGAAGAGAAGGGGACGACAGAGGATGAGATGGCTGGATGGCATCACTGACTCAATGGATGTGAGCCTGAGTGAACTCCAGGAGTTGGTGATGGACAGGGAGGCCTGGCATGCTGTGACTCATGGGGTCACAAAGAGTCGGACACGACTGAGCGACTGAACTGAACTGAAATGTTTTTAAAAAATATTTTATTTTTAAACAAGTTTCAATATCTAGAAACGTTTCAAGATTACTACCAAAAATGCCTATACATTCTTTATCAAGATACTCCATTTAAATTCTTAAAAATTGTCACAGAAATGCTCTATAGGGATCATATATATTACCCAGTTGTCATGCCTCTTTAATGCCCTTCAATCTGGAACAGTTGTTGGTCTACTTAACTTTCATGACTTTGAAATTTCAAGATCATAGGTTAGGCATTTAATAAAGCATATCTCAATTTTAATTTTTCTGATGTTTCCTCATGATAAGACCCAAGTTATACATTTTGAACAGAGTATCTGAAATGCTATGTTTTTTCACTGCATCTTCTTAAGTGTCTGTTATTGGTGGTGTGAACTCTAAACATTTGATTCAGATGGTGTTTCCAGATTTCTCTGTAAAGTTACTTTCTCCTCTTTTTGTAATACATATTTTGGAGGAAATACTTTGAGGCTATGTAAGATCCCCATTTCTCTCTCCAGTTTCACCCCAAGTACAAGCATCCATTATGTTTCTTAACTATTAATCTGATGGTCACCAAATAGTGATTTTTCACATCCGTGTAAACTCCACAGTTCCTATCTTATTCAATAGATTATAATCTGTTACCATCAGTATATATTAAGTTCTAAATTATCCTATATTTGGACACTGGGAAGTCCTTCAAGCTGAGTATTGTGTCCTTTTGGTATATTACCATTATTCTTTGAGTACTTTCTGGCACAAAACAATGTACATACTTCCTCTGTCTAGGCTCTGGAAGGGGCCATTTAGCTAGTGAGTCCTGGTTGCTTTTAGTATAGAAGAGAATATAGAATCCAAGATCTGAGTGCCAGGTGTATTTTTTGCTACATGGGTGCCATTGCTTTGAGGCACTCTCAGCTCATATTTATTTATCTCTTTTTATATTGAAAACCACAAGTTTCACACTGATACCTCCAATTCTGGTTCAATTTTTTTAAACATGGAGAGGCTATTTATTCAACAGCAACTTTGAAGACAAAGCCTCAGAAGTCTGAGGGGATACATTTTCCTTATTTCTACTTCAGTTGACATAATTCATTCTAGCTTTCATGCTTTCCATATTTGTACCTCCTTTTCCAAAAGCTTCCATTATCTCCAATATAATTTTCAATATCTCTATGTATATAGCTAATATCCCAATCATATTGGGTTTCCAGCTCCTTCACCTGTGAGTCTCAATTCCTGCTAGGGTTTACTTCTCTAGGTCAGGATATCTACCTAAACTAGGCCTGCCAAATGGCCTTTTGGAGAAAGAAAGAAGTAAGGAAGCCAAGAGAGGTTTTTTGTTTGTTTATACAGAAGGGAGGGAAGATATTGGAAAGAAAAAGCAAGAGGAAAAACCAGGTTATTTTCCTAAAATGGAAATTAATCACCTTTGGGTCATGTGTGTGCATCTGTGTACACCCTTCTCTCCCCCCACCCCTACCCCCATACACAGAATGACTGCTTATTGCTCTAAGGCAGTCAATTCCATCACAAATGTCTGGGAGGCCCATCTAATGTAACTACTGCTGACCTCATTGGTCAGTTTCCCTTCTTTATCAAATGCTCTTCTAAAATTCCACCTGCCCTATTGACACGAGCCCTTTGTATGTACTACTTATGTTTCTCGGTGCTCTAACCTACCTTATGCATTTGGTTGACTTATTCTTCAAATCTCTGCTGGAGCCCATCTCCTCTGAAAGCTCTCCTTAATTCCCCTAGATCTAAAAAGGCTGTTTTTCTCATGTATTATTTTCTTCATGCTGTCACAGAACACAGTGACTCTCAGCTGTCAATTATGCACTTATTTGTGTGTGCATCTGAGCTTCCCTTTCCTCATTCAGTTGTGAGTAATGTGAGAACAGTAATGCTGTCTCTTTTCAATCCTAATTGTGCCTCCAGATTGTAGCCCAGGATTGGCACATAGTAGATGATCAATAAATATTTTTCATGTGAATAAGCTGCATTTTTATAAACATAAATAGTTTAGTCATCAAACATGATAATTTTCTCTATTTGGAATAAAAGGCAAAACATGGAAGAATAATATGGTAAAATATATCCTGAAAACTGTTAGGTTTAGGAGTTTATACAGTTCATCATTTAGAAGAAACACATACAGAGTCACAACAGATGATCTAAATAATGTGTGCAGGACAATAACATAGGAAGCTTTACATCTAAGAAACTTTCAATGTAAAGCATATACAGATTGGATGTTTGGTTCACATTATTATTTATGTGACTCAAGGTCATTAAAACGTCAGTCTTTCCAAATGTAGAATAGAGTTCCATTCAAAACTCATATGTGAGTGTATATGTATTACTAGGTAGTTTTAGGTAGATCACTGAACAAAGTGATCTTAAGTTGAAATAAAAGACATTTGAAAAGAGCCAAGATTTTTTAAAGACAAATGAAGATATCTTAATTTATCCAAACAGTAAAACTCTTGCTAAAATTAATATAATCAGAATAATACTGAAAGTAAAACTTTTAATAAAGTTACTATAATTAGAATAATATGGTTGGGCATAAGAATAAATAAATTGACCAATGGAGGAGATTTTAGAATCAAAACATTGTGTATGTAAGGAACTTAACATATGACAAGAATGACATATGAGCCAATAAAATATGGAAAATATCTTCAATAAATGGTGTTGATATAATTTTCTATATTTACCTGCATAAAAACACAATAAAAATATATGTCCTAACATATTCAAAATCATATTTGAGAATAGCCCTGGTGTCTACCAACAAGAGAATGGATAAATAAACATAGACTGTTACAGTAATTAAGAAAAAACTACCGCTTCACTCAGCAACAGGAAAGGATCTCATACTCAGAATGCTAAAAGAAAGCAGTCAGGCATGAAGAGCATCCTGATACCATTTATGAGGAGTTCTAGAAGAGACAAAAGAAACCTATATTTGAAAAAAAGTCAGAACAGTGGGCACCTCTGCATTTGGGACAGAGGAAGGACATGAGGGAACTTCCTGGTATGACGACCAAGTTTTCTATTTTGATAGAATTTTGGGTCACATAGTTGTACACATTTGTTAAAACTCTATAAATGTACACTTAAAATCTGTGTACTTCTTTATGCAAATTTTGCCTTAATCAAGTAAAGAAGTATAAACAAATATATATACCCTCATTAAAAGACATATGCTAAAGTGTTTACGGGTGACGTGTGCACATGTCTACAACTTTTCTGGAAATATATCAACAAAATAGGGTGGAGTGATGAATCGATAGAGGAATGGATTAAATAAATAGTTACATGATAAATCAAACTTATCAAGATAATAAAATAGTATAGGAAATTTTAAAAAGCATTTTATAACCTTGGGATGGAGAAAACTTTTAGAATAAGCCAAAAAATCCAACAAGTAGAGAAAAAGATAGATATTTTTGACCAAATGAATATGAACCACTTTTGCAAGCCAAAGGGTATCATAAATAATATCAAAAAGACAAGTGTATTTTTTTTTTAATACAAAAAAGAATCGTACTGGGACTTCCTTGGTGATTCAGTGGTTAAGAATTTGCCTTCCAATGCAGGGGACATAGTTCGATCCTTGGTCTGGTAACTGCTGCTGCTAAGTCACTTAAGTCAAGTCCGACTCTGTGCAACCCCATAGACGGCAGCCCACCAGGCTCCGGCGTCCCTGGGATTCTCCAGGCAAGAACACTGGAGTGGGTTGCCATTTCCTTCTCCAATGCATGAAAGTGAAAAGTGAAAGGGAGGTCGCTCAGTTGTGTCCAACTCTTAGCGACCCCATGGACTGCAGCCTACCATGCTCCTCAGTCCATGGGATTTTCCAGGCAAGAGTACTGGAATGGGGCGCCATACTGTGGGGCAACTAAGCCTGAGTGCTGCAATGAAGATGCAGAGCCGACAAAAAGAAAAAAATAATCTTTGTAAAAAAGAATTGTACTTTTTTGTGCAGGAAAACATGAAGGAACTAATTGTATCATATATGGCAGAAAAGGGTCAATATCTCTACTATAAAAAGAATTCCTATACATTTCTAAGAAACCA
Source organism: Bos indicus x Bos taurus (assembly GCF_003369695.1). Classification (NCBI taxonomy): domain Eukaryota; kingdom Metazoa; phylum Chordata; class Mammalia; order Artiodactyla; family Bovidae; genus Bos; species Bos indicus x Bos taurus. Next base: position 133,566,261 of record NC_040076.1, read on the forward strand.
GAAAGTAACCGAATAGAAAAATAGGTAAATACATGTATAGATAATTAGTGAAAGAAGAAACATGAATCCCAATAACTCTGCAAAAAGATCTCTAGGAGTCAGTTGAAAATTCAATGAAAAGAAAACGAGTTATCATTTTTCATCTTTGGATTAGCAAATTTTAAAACATTGCTTACATCCAATGCTGGTGAAGATATTAGAAGATGGGCACCATATATCCCTAGTGGAGTGTGAAGGTTTACAAGCTTTCAAAGTAGCAACCTGGAGTAAGAATCCCCAAGAGAATCACAAGACACAGAAAAACAGGCACAGTGTGATCCCATTTTTATAAAATAAAAAATTCCTTTTTGAACAAAGATAAAAGTGTGAAAGCAGACACATCTAACTGTTGAAACTGATGCTTCAGAACAGGAGTTGGTAAACCATTGCCTAAGTACCAAATCTGGCAGGTCACCTGCTTTTTTACAGCCCAGGGGCTAGGAATGGCATTCATACATTTTTAAAGGGTTACATTTTAAATGGTTATATAATCATGTACATAATATCCTCATTTGGCCTCTTAGCCAGCAAAGTCTAAAATATTTTCTATATGGCACTTTAGGAAAAGTTCACCAAACCCTTCTTTAAGGGAATTGTAGGTTCTTATTTATCCTTTTTTCTTCTCTGTATTGTTCTGACTTTTATAATAATCAGGTATTGTTTTTGCAAGTTTAAGGGATATAACTGGTGGGTAGATTAGGAAGATCAGTCACTTTTGATGCTGTTATGAATAGATGTATGAAGACAAAAGGAAACCAGGGAGACTCATTAGGAAGCTACTATAACAGTCCAGGTGAGAGAGAATGGTGCTTTGGAATAGGGTGGGGTCACAGTAGAGATGTGAGAGTTGGATCATAAAGAAGGCTGAGCGCCAAAGAATTGATGCTTTCAAACTGTGGTGTTGGACAAGACTCTTGAGAGTCCCTTGGACAGCAAGGAGATCCAACCAGTCAATCCTAAGCAAAATCAACCCTGAATGCTGATTGGGAGAACTGATGTTGAACCTGAAGCTCCAATACTTTGGTCACCTGATGCAAAGAGCTGACTTATTGGAAAAGATCCTGATGCTGGGAAAGATTTAAGGCAGGAGGAGAAGGGGACGACAGAGGATGAGATGGTTGGATGACATCACCAACTCAATGGACATGAATTTAAGCAAACTCCAGGAGATGATGAAGGACAGGGAAGCCTGGTGTGTTGCAGTCCATGTGGTAGCAAAGTCAGACATGTGACTGAACAACAGCAGAGATGAGAAGAAAGGGGCAGACTTTGTAGAAACCTATAGGAATAGGGCAGGGCTTCTCTGGTGGCTCAATGGTAAAGAATCTGCCTGCCAATACAAGCGATACAGGTTTGATCCTTGGGTCGGCAAGATCCCCTGGAGAAGGAAACAGCAGCCTGCTCCAATATTCTTGCCTGAGAAATCTCATGGACAGAGGAGCCTGGTGGGCTACAGTCCATGAGGTCACAAAAGAGTTGGACACAACTTAACGACTAAACAACAATAACATAGGATTAGTGGAAGGATTGAACTTGGATGGGGAGGCACAGAGAGAACTCAAGACTGATTCCTAGGCTTCACCATTAGGAATGGTGCAACCACTGAGTTGAAGAGATGGGGGAGAGGAGATTGGAGAGTAAATCAAGAGCTCTATTTAGGACCTATTAAGTTCTAAAGGGAATTGTGTGAACTAGGCAGTTGAACACAGATGATTATAGCTGTTCAGGCTGTGGAGGAGGAGGCTGAGATAGAAATACAAATTTGACGGTACTCATCATGTTGTTCAATTACCAAGTCATGATACTTATAGCTTTCTGGAAGTAATGGAGACAGAGAAGAGGACTGAGGCAGGACATAGATGGGCTCCAGGTTAGGCATTTACAACTGGCCTCCCGTTTACAATTCATGGGCAAGAATAAAAGTGGGCTGCAGGCTGGACACTTACAACTAGTCTCCTGTTTGCACTGCCTGAGACAGAAGATAGGTGGGCCCCAGGTAGGCATTTTCGATCAGTCTCCTATTTGCTCTCCAAAATGGAAGTAACAACAGAAACAGAAATAGCCAGGCTTTGTCTCTTGTGGGCACCTTAAAATAACCATCATGGCAGGAACAGAGAAGGGCCAAATTTTGTTTCAGTATAAGATCAAGAGATAACATGTTTCCCTCCTTGGGGCAAGGGAGACACTACACATGCACAGAGAGATTCTTTGGGGGTCAAAAGTCAGGGGATACCAGGTCATAATCAGTTTTACTTCTATCCTCCCAGACACTTTTTTGTTGAAATCCAACTTGGCTGAGGAGCACATGCGCGCCTAGGGGAGGGTCACAGAGTTCGGCCACGTGTCTTACTGTATGTACTCTGCTTTTGCAAAAAAATGTTTTATTTTTCTCTTTACCTTCCACCTCTTCATCAGAATTGTTTCTTGTCAAGTGAAGTAAGGACTGAGGATTTAGGCTCTAGTCACACTCTGTGGTCAAGTGGTTAGGACACCTGGTCAGGGAACTAAAGTCTGACTTCCAATTACCACTTACTGCTGCTGCTTACTGCAAGCTTCCACTAGCTGCTGCATGTGCCCCAAATCAGGACCAGGAATCTACCTGATGACACAGTGCTCAACCCAACTGGAGCCCGCTCCCTGTAGATGATGTCTTTCATGCCACTGACCAAATGTTTGGACTCCCCCAAATCATCCTTTTTCAAAACATCCTCTTTCATTGGCCAGGAAGAGCATGGCTTCATAGGAGACACCAACACTTCCTCACAGCCTGTGCCCTAACATTTGTCTGAACAACCAGTAGCTGTCATTTCTCCTGGACGAATGGTCCACCCAGCATTTGGCTTCCCCAGAGGACAAATGAGCTCTGGTCCCAGTCCCTCCCTGCATGCCCCACCATGGGTCCTCATTATGTGCAGCCACTTTTTACTCCTGCCACACTTTGACCTGAAAAGACCTAGAAGGACTCACCAAGGAGCTGGTGTAGGTGGGATCTGAGGTGTCATCCTGGAGGTAGCGGGAAAGGCCAAAGTCGGACACCTTGCATACCAAGTTACTGTTGACCAGAATGTTCCTTGCAGCTAGGTCCCGGTGCACGTAGTTCATCTCCGCCAGGTACTTCATGCCCGCGGCAATGCCTCTCAGCATCCCCACCAGCTGGATCACCGTGAACTGTCCGTCATTTTGCTGTAATAAGACACCAAAGGCATCCAGATCAAGACTGGCTTCAGTGGTTACAAGGAAGCCAAGCTGCCACGGTCCCACTGCTAGTCACATTTGTCAGTGCTGGACTAAGCTGCTTCCACCCCCTCCCGGCCCCACTCCCATTCTCTTACCTCTCCTCCAATACTCTGCCTTCTTCTGGCCAAGCCTTGTGGATTTCATCTTCAAGTTACATCTCAAAGCCATTCACTCCTCTCTGCCTTCACTGCCACCATTTTAACCAAGTCATCTTCATCCATCACCTGTAACAGCCTCCCTCCACCTGCTCCCCTCTGAAATCCCTTCTCTAAGGGAAGTTAGAGCCATCCTTGTAAGACATAAATCCAGTCATGTCACTGGCTGGCTTAAAGCACTCTACTGGCCTCCTATTGCATTAAGGGAAAGTGCCAATCTCCTCAGCTTGGCCCACAGGGCCCCAGGGGATCACCTTATGCTACTTCGTCTTGTACTCCATGCTGAAGGCACAGTGCCTGATGACCTTTCAATTCCCTCCCTGGCCAAGCCTTTCCTGCCTCAGGGCCCTGATACAGGCTCTTCTCTGCTTCTCCCCCACAGTCAACACCCACTTGCCTCAAATCTCCACTTAAATGTCACCTCCTCATAGAGGAGTGTCCCTATAAGCAGTTCCCTCCCCAATCCATAATTAGCACGTTCATATTACTATCTTCCAGTGCATGCTCTTACTTTCCTTCTCAGCTCATATCACAAGGTGTAGCTGTATGTGTGGATGGCTGTGTGTCTGCCTGTCTCTGCTGCTCTGAGATAAGAACTCTGTCTCTTGTGGTTGCCATAGCATTCCCAGTGCTGACGACGTTTGAGTAGACAGATGCAGCTCAACAAACATTTGCTGGATGAATGACTGGTACGTTACTTCCCGGCCCCAGAATTAAATGTTAAGATGTTTTCCTGGACACTGGGATAACACATGTGCCTCAGAGGGCTGGTTGGTCAGAAGAAGTGCATGCACCACGTCTGGCTTGTGGACCTTCCCAGTAAACGAGAGCTGTTGCTGTCCCACCTCCTGCCAACCTGAAGCGTGTCTTCTTTCCCATAAGTTTCTTACCTGGCTGCCCTCCCTCCTCCATGGTTACAGACAGCTTGTCAGTGAATGAATGTGTGCCTTGCTCCACCTCGCCAAAGCCACTGTGTTTGGACATTGCTCACCCACACTGGTTACATCAGTGGACCCTGGACCGTGCTGCCAAGAACACATTTTCCCAATCAGTCCAGCCCCAGCTGCTCCCTAAAGTGCTGTGGGTTATGTAAGTAGAGCATGGTCCAGGCACTGAGATGCTCTGACTGAGGGAGAAGTGGGAGGAGCCAAGATACCCTGGGTTAGTCTAGTTATTTCGGAACACAAACCTTGGACAAAGCAGCCTCTCCCTCTGCCCCAGGGTCCTCCTGTGAAATACAGGAAGCATAAACAGTGTGAGGAGCTCCCATTTATTGAGCATCTACTGTCTGTGAGATGGCATACAATGCACTCACATGCATTATCTCACTAATATGTATGGGACACATCATTAGGCATGTGGTTCTGCAAAAGTAATTTTCTACACAAAAATAAGTAAGGAAAAATAAAACAGCTGTTATCAAAATGTTACACATTTTTTTATTCAGGAAAAAATCCAACAATTGAAAAGTTTAACAATGGTGGCACTAATTGTTGAAGACTCTGTTCCTCATGCAAGATTGGTTATGCCCCTCAGTCAACTGAAGGAGGGGAGCAAACTGGCACTCCCTCTACTCCTTCCTGAGTGCACCTCCTCCACCGGAAGGAGGTCCCCGCAAACACACTGAGTCTGACACACTCCAAGTTTCAATTTCTCACTCAAACCTTAACCACCTCCCAATCTGCCCAGAATGCTTTCCCCGCAATATTTGCTTCTAACCAACTCCAAAAGAAAATGCAGGGCTGCTTTTTGGAAACTGGTTTTCAGCACATGGTGCCCATCTGCCAGAGCTGGATGTGCTGTGAGTGATGCAAATCTTCTTTACTAATGAACTTCACTCCACACCTCCTTAAGAAGCTTTCCCCAGCACCATCATTTCTCTAAGTGGGTCTCTGGGGATCTGCCTCCCCAGAAAGTTGTCATGCAACTTTCGTATATTAGAAAATGTATTTCAGCCACAAGCCACAAGGGTCGATTTTTTTCAATTCAGTTTGTTACTTCTCCTTTGTAAGTGGAGACAACAATGTGGTTAAAAATAAATGTCTCTCTACAGAAGCCCACTTGCAGACAGATGTTGGGGAGGGCACTGATGGCAGCTGGAAGCAGTTCTGCCAAGAGCAGCATTGAAAGCATTTGCAGATTTGTGTCTGTGTTTCCACTTTAAGTCATTAAAGACTTCACTGAGCTGCTTTGTTTTCTGATTGGAATATTTAGATCAGTCATCTTACACATTCTGGTGTCAACAAATGACAAGAAATGGTTAAAAGTCCAGGCTTTGGAGCCAGACAGATCATGGTGGGTCTGAGCTCCATCTCTCACTGGCTGCATGCCTTTGGGTAGGTTATTTAACCACCAGAGCAGTGATTACCACATCTGTAAAGTAAGAGTACAGTGAATCTCTTTTCTTTAGATTTGAGATTCAAGGTTAAATGAGATAATACATATGGAGGGATTGGCTCAGTACCTCATGAATACTAAGATATAGTGTATAGTGAAGTCGCTCAGTCGTGTCCGACTCTTTGCGACCCTGTGGACTGTAGCCTACCAGGTTTCTCCGTCCATGGGATTCTCCAGGCAAGAATACTGGAGTGGCTTACCATTTCCTTCTCCAGGGGATCTTCCCAACCCAGGGATCGAACCCGGGTCTCCCGCATTGGAGGCAGACGCTTTAACCTCTGAGCCACCAGGGAAGTGATAGCAGCCACTATTGCTGACATTATCAGTAAGGCCATAATGTCTTACTAACCAGGTCTCCCATGAACCCCAGGTGCCTGGCGAGAGACACGGAAGACACCTCAGGCCAAGACTGTAGGTTCCTCCTGGCCTCTTTGGTGTGTGGGGCAGATATCTTAGAATCACTGTCCTCAGAGATCCTAGTTCGCTGAGAATTCAGAGTTCAGCAGGTTGCCACACCCACCCAAACTGTCAGTCAGTCAGTCAGTTCAGTCGCTCAGTCGTGTCTGACTCTTTGCAAGCCCATGGACTGCAGCACGCCAGGCTTCCTTGTCTATCACCAACTCCTGGAGCTTGCTCAAACTCATGTCCATCAAGTTGGTGATGCCATCCAACCATTGCATCCTCTGTCGTCCCCTTCTCTTCCCACCTTCCATCATCCCCAGCATCAGGGTCTTTTCCAATGAGTCAGTTTTTCACATCAGGTGGCCAAAATATTGAAGTTTCAGCTTCAGCATCAGCCTTTCCAATGAATATTCAGGACTGATTTCCTTTAGGATGAACTGATTGGATCTCCTTGCAGTCCAAGGGACTCTTAAGGGTCTTCTCCAACACCACAGTTCAAAAGCATCAATTCTTCAGCACTTAGCTTTCTTTATAGTTCAACTCTCACATCCATACACAACTACTGGAAAAACCATGGCTTTGACTAGATGGACCTTTGTTGACAAAGTAATGTCTCTGCTTTTTAATATGCTGTCTAGGTTGATCATAACTTTTCTTCAAAGGAGCAAGCATCTTTTAATTTCATGGCTGCAGACACCATCTGCAGGGATTTTGGAACCCAAGAAAATAAAGTCTTTCACTGTTTCCATTGTTTCCCCATCTATTTCCCATGAAGTGATGGGACCAGATGCCATGATCTTCATTTTCTGAATGTTGAGTTTTAAGCCAACTTTTTCACCCTCCTCTTTCATTTTCATCAAGAGGCTCTTTAGTTCTTCTTCGCTTTCTGCCATAAGGGTGGTGTCACCTGCATATCTAAGGTTATTGATATTTTTCCCAGCGATCTTGATTCCAGCTTGTGCTTCATCCAGCCCAGCGTTTCTCATGATGTACTCTGCATATAAGTTAAATAAGCAGGGTGACAACATACAGCCTTGACCTACTCCTTTCCCAATTTGGAATCAGTCTGATGTTCCATGTCCAGTTCTACCTGTTGCTTGCTGACCTGTATACAGATTTCTCAGGAGGCAGGTCAGGTGGTCTGGTATTCCCATCTCTTTCAGAATTTTCCACAGTTTGTTGTGATCCACAGAGTCAAAGGCTTTGGCATAGTCAATAAAGCAGATGTTTTTCTGGAACTCTCTCGCTTTTTCTATGATCCAACAGATGTTGGCAATTTAATGTCTGGTTCCTCTGCCTTTTCTAAATCCAGCATCTTGAACATCTGGAAGTTCATGGTTCATGTACTGTTGAAGCCTGGCTTGGAGAATTTTGAGCATTACTTTGCTAGTGTGTGAGATGACTGCAATTGTGTGGTAATTTGAACATTCCTTGGCATTGCCTGTCTTTAGGATCGGAATGAAAACTGACCTTTTCCAGTCCTGTGGCCACTGCTGAGTTTTCCAAATTTGCTGGCATATTGGGCACAACACTTTCATAGCATCATCTTTTAGGATTTGAAACAGCTCAAATTTCCATCACCCCCACTAGCTTTGTTCGTAGTGATGCTTCCTACGGCCCACTTGACTTCACATTCCGGGATGTCTGGCTCTAGGTCAGTGATCACACCATCGTGATTATCTGGGTCATGAAGATCTTTTTTGTATAGTTTGTCTGTGTATTCTTGCCACCTCTTAATATCTTCTGCTTCTGTTAGGTCCATACCATTTCTGTCCTTTATTGAGCCCATCTTTGCATGAAATGTTCCCTTGATATCTCTATTTTTCTTGAAGAGATCTCTAGTCTTTTACATTCTATTGTTTTCCTTTATTTCTTTGCATTGATCGCTAAGAAAGGCTTTCGTATCTCTCCTTGCTATTCTTTGGAACTCTGCATTCAAATAGATATATCTTTCCTTTTCTCCTTTGCCTTTAGCTTGTCTTCTTTTCTCAGCTATTTGTAAGGCCTCCTCAGACAACCATTTTGCCTTCCTGCATTTCTTTTTCTTGTGGATGATCTTGATCACTGCCTCTTGTACAATGTCATGAACCTCCATCCATAGTTCTCCAAGCACTCTATCAGAATCCCTTGAATCTATTTGGCACTTCCACTGTATAATTGTTAGGGATATGATTTAGGTTATACCTGAGTCATCTAGTGGTTTTCCTTACTTTCTTCAATGTAAGTCTGAATTTGGCAATAAGGAGTTCATGATCTGAGCCACAGTCAGCTCATAGTCTTGTTTTTGCTGGCTATATAGAGCTTCTCCATCTTTGGCTGCAAAGAATATAATCAATCTGATTTTCGTATTGACCATCTGGTGATGTCCATGTGTAGTCTTCTCTTGTGTTGCTGGAAGAGGGTGTTTGCTATGACGAGTGCATTCTCTTGGCAAAACTCTATTAGCCTTTGACCTACTTCATTTTGTACTCCAAAGGCAAATTTGCCTGTTACTCCAAGTATCTCTTGACTTCCTACTTTTGTATTCAAGTCCTCTATAATGAAAAGAACCTTTTCTTTGGGTGTTAGTTCTAGAAGGTCTTGTAAGTCTTCAACCGTTCAATTTCAACTTCTTCAGCATTCCTGGTTGGGGCATAGACTTGGATTAGTGTGATATTGAATGGTTTGCCTTGGAAACAAACAGAGATCATTCTGTTGTTTTTGAGATTGCATCCAAGTACTGTATTTTGGACTCTTTTGTTGACTATGATGGCTACTGTTTCTTCTAAGGGATTTTTGCCCACAGTAGTAGATATAATGGTCATATTAGTTAAATTTCACCCAATCCAGTCTATTTTAGTTCACTGATTCCTAAAATGTCAATATTCACTCTTGCCATCCTGTTTGAGCACTTCCAATTTGCCTTGATTCATGGACCTAACATTCCAGGTTCCTATGAAATAGTGTTCTTTAATGCATTGGACTTTACTTCCATCACCAGTCACATCCACAACTGGGTGTTGTTTTCAATCTGGCTCCGTCTCTTCCTTCTTTCTGGAGTTATTTCTCCACTGATCTCTCATAGCATATTGGGCACCTACCGACCTGGGGAGTTCATCTTTCAGTGTCCTATCAGCCTTTTCATGCTGTTCATGGGGTTCTCAAGGCAAGAATACTGAAGTGGTTTGCCATTCCCTTTTCCAGTGGATCACGTTTTGTCAGAATTCTCCACCATGACCCATCCATCTTGGGTGGCCCCACACAGCATGGGTCATAGCTTCACTGAGTTAGACAAGGCTGTGGTCCATGTGATCAGTTTGGTTAGTTTTCTGTGATTGTGGTTTTCATTCTGTCTGCCCTCTGATGGATAATGACAAGAGGCTTATGGAAGCTTCCTGATGGGAGAGACTTACTGATGGGGAAACTGGGTCTTATTCTGATGGGCAGGGCTGTGTTCAGTAAATCTTTAATACAATTTTCTGTTGATGGGGGGCGGGGGGCTGTGTTCCCTCCATGTTGTTTGACCTGAGGCCAAACTACGGTGGAGGTAATGAAGTTAATGGTGACCTCCTTCAAAAGGTCCCATGTATGCACTCAGTGCCCCCGACCCTGCAGCAGGCCACTGTCGACCCTCACATCCTACTACCCAAACTGCAGTAGGACCTAATAACAGAGGCCTGAAGTTAGGATCATTAATCTATAAACTCTGACTTCTTCCCTTCCTTGGTTTTTGTATGGAAAGTCATACTTCATAGAATATGTTTTCATCCTTAACACTGGTCCTGTGGAGTAGGCAAGGCAGGCAATTTTACTTTGTTTTTATAAAGAAGATGAAAGAAGTCCAGAAAGTTTAAGTGATCAGCCTTACTGTGTGATATTCATTTATTAAAAAAATCTAAGTCCAAACAACAAATTGCTTCTCCACTGACATTCCATCTTTGATCGATTGGGAATGACTGCCTATGTGGAAAAGTCTGTGTATAAGCTTTGTAGGAAGAAGAGCTATGATTGATGAATGATGTCTGTGATGGCCATAGAAATAGAAAGGAGAGCCATGAACCACAAATATGCTACATTAATCTGAATCTTTTCTAATTCCTGTTCAGTGCCTTTTCCCACCTAAAGGGAATCAGTCCTGAATATTCATTGGAAGGGCTGATGCTGAAGCTGAAACTCCAATACTTTGGCCACCTGATGCAAAGAATTGACTCATTGGAAAAGACCCTGATGCTGGGAAAGATTGAAAGGAGGAGGAGGAGGGGACAACAGAGGATGAGATGGTTGAATGGCATCACCAAGTCAATGGACATGAGTTTGAGCAAGCTCCGGGAGCTGGGGATGGACAGGAAAGCCTGGCGTGCTGTAGTACATGAGGTCACAAAGAATCAGACATGACTGAGCAACTGAACTGAACTGATGCTAACTCTGCAATACTTTTTCTTTAAGATCTGCAGGGAAATCACATACTATGATAAGACAGTCACACCAGTTGAGTTCATAATCTTGGTGAAACTTATAGATATGAACATTAAGTTTTTCTTACATGTCCAGCTGTTTTATATTCAGTTCATTGATATAAACTTCCACAAAAGAACTTCCAGAGATAATGAACATCAAATACATAGATAAACAAGACAGAAAAAAAAAAAAAAAAAAAAGCCCAGATTTCTTAGAACTCTGGGAAAGGATCTGGTTCCATGCTGAGAACATGGTAAAAACAGTTTATAGAAAAAATACAGGCTGGGTGAAGTGATTTAAACTTTCTTCCCTTCACAAAATGCTTTCTGCTGAAATTGCTTTTCTACAAATTCACTGAAGCCACTTGCTGGCCCTTTTATTAGACAGGAAGGATTTAGGTATTTCAACTTTCATTGACAAACCCACTTCAGGAAATGAAACCCTTATTTGATTTGTTTGAAGAGAATGAATCATAGATTTTTTTTACCTGAAAGAGCCCTTTCAAGACCATCCAGCTCAATGCCTTTAGTTTATAGATTGGGAAATTGAGTTAACAGACTTGCTCAAGGCCACGTGGTGACTCATAGCAGAGCCTAAAGCAGGGCCTTGGTCTCAGAACTTGCAATCTGGGATTCTCTCCATGACAACTGGCTTGCTGTCATCTAGCTCCAGCCTATGAATGAGCATCCCATAAATGATAAATGCCCCCAACTGACATTGCTCAGTGACTTTTAAGAGTTTCCCAGTTTCGGCCATCTGTGAATGCACCAGCAATAACCACAAAGCCTTGATTTAGCCATGAAGGCCTTACAGAGCAGGCCAACCTTCTTGGCTAGGGCATAAGGCATTGAGGAGGGCTTCAGCTCTTGTGCCTAAGATGATGGAAGAGCTACCAGATTGAATCCCCTGAGTCTGAGAGCCAAGAAGGAAATATTTAATTATAGATTTGCATGCTACCTAATCCATAGCACATTTTTTAAAAATATGGATAATTGTGACCCCACTGAATGTATGGCTAAACAATAACAGTGTTTCCAATCCCTCCATAATGTGAAGGGTTCTAAGTCCTGCAATGAGAGAGGAGCGCTGAGTGGACTGTGAGAAGCGGTGTCTGATGTCGTCACTGGACCCTTGATGCTCAAAGGCTCTGAGACCCTGAGTTAGAGCTGCAGGCACGGCCACAATCCAAAGCTACTATGTCTGGTGTGAAGGGGCTCCTTTGTGGGGTTGGAGGAGGAGAGAACAGGTGCACAAATTGAAGTCGGACCCTTTTCCTTTCTTCTCTGAATGGCGATCCTAAAATTATACTACCTCCCAGAAGATGGACCCTGCAGAACTGAACTGATGACCCACTTTTCAATTTTATCAAGCAGCAGATACATCAATTAATGCTGCTATGCTCCAGGGTCTGATAGTAAGGCTGAAATTAGATTTATAGATTACCTGCCTCTACACTGCGCGGGGAGTCAGACACGCTTCATTTCCCTCCCCTCCTGGCACTGCCTGCTCTGGCCGCTCCCTTTCTGCCATCTTTCCCCTCCATTTCCCTGTGCTCCTCTCTCATCTTGAGCTTTTCTCTCACTGCCTAGGCTGCATCATCATGAAAAATAACTGGCATCCAACTTGCCCCCATGTCCTGTGCCCCGCAAATGGAAACAGGCGTGTGCAGAGCAGCACAGAGTTCTGATTTTTTGCAGGCTCCTGAGAATGAATCACTTTGCTCCCCTGCATGTTCCCGGGAGAGAATCTGATCTCAGTTCCCAGGTTGTGTTGAGAGTCTCTGAGAAGCACCGACAGGTGACTTGTAGGAAATAAATGACTCCTGAATGGGTCTGGAGGCTGGTTCCAGAAAGATACTTCTTCTTCTAACATTACCACCTATTCATGTTTATTTGACTGTCTGCATGAGCAATCTGATCATGAAGGAATGCCCCCAGGGGAGCATGGTCCATGCCCCACTGTGACACAAGAGGTCTGGTGACAAGGGCAAGAGATCCGTGTACACTCAGGATGCTCCATCAATCATGCCACACCCAGCTGCTTTTGCTCTAGAAATGGTCTTTCATTCCACTACCCTCTACTCGGTGCTCATGGTGCTAGGTGCTGGGGTCATACAAAGTATATCCCCCACCCTCAAGGAGACTGTACCATGCAAAGTACATAGGCCCCATCACCCCCACCCTGCCAAACAAAAGCCACTACTGCCTATCAACCCAGATGAGCATAAAGCGTGTGCTCCCCCTGCAAAGGAAGCTTCAGTATGTACAAGTGCAGCTTCTAGACAAGTCCTCAGCTTCCTGTCCACAGGAAAGCCCCTAAACTCTACTTCCGGGCTTCAGAGCCACCATGCAACTGCTGACAGATTACCGAACAGGCCACCCTGACTTCAGCCTCTGAATACGCAGCTCTACTGTTCTGTCAGCCTATCTGCTGTCTGGCAAATTCCTCCTTCTTCAACATTAGAGAAGTTCTATCTCCTCTTTGAAGGCATCCCTGGCTTTCTCAAAAAGGTTTCAGTTCTACTATATGTGATACCTCTGTCCTTCATGCGTGGAAACAAAAAGTCACCCGAGGGATTGGAGCCTGCCAGGCTCCCCCGTCCATGGGATTCTCCAGGCAAGAATACTGGAGTGGGTTGCCATTTCCTTCTCCAGGGGATCTTCCCAGCCCAGGAATGGAACCCAGGTCTCCTGCATTGCAGGCAGATTCTTTACCATCTGAGCCACCAGAGAAGCCCATCATCACATATGTGACACCTCTGTGCTTCATGCATAGAAACAAAAAGTACAATCCAGACAGATGATTACTGGAAGCTTCCAGCATGAAGGTTCTGGGGGGCAGGGGCATCTCTTCAGGTTGTATTCTCTATGATGGACATGGCAGGACTTCTCATCCCTTATGTGTAAGAAGACATCAGGTTAAATGTGGGGAGTGCTTCCTCTCCATGAATCTGGGTGGGCTCATCACCATGGTTGAAGGGTGCTATGTGACTGTTCAGGCTAGGTTACAGAACTGATACAGCTTCTACCTTCTGTGCTCAGGATGCTTGTTCTGAGGATCCAGCTAGCTGTGAGGAAGCCAGAGATGGCCAGGTAGAGAGATGCCAGCTGATACCCAGCATCAACTATGAGACAGATGAGTAAATGAGTCTTTGGGCGATTCCAGATCTTAGCCCTTGAGCTGCCCCTGCTGACAACACATGGAATAGAGAGCTGCCTACCCAAATTACAGACTTATGAGCAAACTAAATTGCTATTGTGCTAAGTCACTGAAGTTTGGGGTGATTTGTTCCATGGCATTAAAGTAATCTCTCTCTCATCGGTATAGGCCCAGTTCCCAGCACAGGGCACGGTCAGAGCAGTCACCTGGTGAATGCTTCAATGACTGACTCCTGGTGAATGTTCCAATGAATAGTCCTTTGATCTGCAGCCATGGCTACTGTTTGGTAGCTTTGGTGACATGCATAGCCAGCTACTTGGCATTACCCTGAAGCCCTTGCTCAGAGGCCTCGCCCCTGTACCCTCTTGCTCCCAGGCTCCCCAGCTAAGCCTTTGGTCTGAGGCAGGCCTTGCTCCATGGCCTGTGGTTAGACAGCTTCTATCCCCCAGACATAAGCACTATGGCCACACTCATACACGCCCTCTCTGAGTAGCTCTTAGATGCCCCATAGAAATGAAAGTGCCTCTATTGTGGCTGCATTTGGGCATTCTGACAATGGTCCTTTATAGATCTCTCGGCCATAGGCCTTTGGGGCCCCCATCCCTGCTCCAGGCTGGGTGGGAGCCACAGCTCTCCATCAACCCCAGAAAAGACTTGTGGACACTTGTGATGCACTGTTCCCGTGTCCTGCCCAGAGGCACCTCCTCAGAGGCCAGGTGGCCCAGGCATCAGATAAGGGCAAGGTGTTTTATTTCTGAACTGCAAATGAAGAGAGCTGAATGGAAGGGCGGCTGTGCTGGGGAAAAGGCAGAGATGGCCACCGATGTCTGCATGAATCACGCAGGACGGCATAGCAGCTGGGAGTCTCTTCAATCTCCATGATTCATACGGATGCCGATGGCCATCCTCTGTCCTCTGTTCATTCTTACTCATCGAGGCCTGGCTCTGTGCCATCCCTCTATGGAGGGGTCCACATGCTCTGCTTTGTTCTTTCTTTTTAGAAACAAATCTGTTAGCCTTGCTAACACCTCCAATGCCTATTTATATTTCATCAGGGATTCCTAAGTGGCAGGTGGTCCTCACATGGACGCTTCTTCCCAGCCCACCACGGTCCCCCAGCTCCCACCAGCACCAGCATCATCTGTGTTTTTACTCTGAAGGGTAAAGGTAAGCTGAGCAGTTCTTACCCTGAGAAAAGAATCCAAAGCGCCATTCTCCATGAACTCCGTGATGATCATGACCGGCCGGCTCTTGGTGACCACACCCTCCAGGCGAATGATGTTGGGATGGTCAAACTGCCCCATGATGCTCGCCTCACTCAGAAAGTCCCGTCGCTGCTTCTCTGAGTACCCAGCCTTCAGCGTCTTAATGGCCACATAGATTTCCCTCTTGCCTGGAAGTTTCAAACGCCCCTTGTACACCTCTCCAAACTCTCCTGAAAAAAGAATGCAATTATAACCCGCTTTCTCCTCATCCTGTGCTGCCATGAGGGGAGGCAGCTTACCAGGAACAATGGCGCTCCAAATGGAACAGTGATTAAAGTGGCAAAAAGAAAAGAGTGACCTCTCATTATAACTGTGACAGCTTGGCTCTTAGCAGTTCATGGCAAACACAGAAGAAATACCCAAAAACATTCTTTACCTTGGATTTTAGACAGCTTGGGTAACTGAAGTGAAATTACAGACTCTATATGGGTTTATTTTTCCTCACGTTTAGATTTTCATTTGTATCCCAGCTGAACAATTGAGATGAAATGGCCAGTTTCACTGTGGCAGAAACATAATTCATTTTTAGCAGAGCCTCGTATAAGAATGTCCAGGGGCTAGGGACATGTTCAGGTCCTCCAGTCCTCTGAATGAGATGTGTAGTGTTTATGTTCCTACATTGCCCTGAAAGTGTTTATGTCTATTGGGTCCCTAAGAAGCAGACACTGAGGAGTTAGGAAGGGAAGTTAACAGACTCTGTGCAGGATAAAGGGGAGAGGAAGCAGGATTGCTCAAGCCCCAGATTACAATGCAGGAGAGGCCCAAACTGCAATGCAGACCTGACAGTCTCATCCAACCCAATGAAGAGCTCCAGAATAAAGAGTGCCCATCCCAAAGAGACCCTACCCTAGCATCCCACTGGCTCTGTCACTGGCTGGGGTTTTGCCAGAAAGAGTTGGGCCCTGCGGGAAAGTTAAGGTAGATCCTGAAGGCACTGCGGTGGGAAGCTGGCAGCTACCTGCACTCCTGGCAGCTGAACAGAAAGTGGCTTTTTCAAGTAGACACGAGCAGCACACCTCCATGGGTTATGCAGCATTTAAACATTTGTGTAGTAAAATCACCAGAAGTAAAAACAATTCTGGTGATGCTATTTCACAGCTGCTTAAAAAATCTGTTGAATCTTGTTCACGTGCTTTTGAAAGTTATGATTTAACTTGGTTTTGTAACTTCGGTGCTGTCATGTGAAGCAGTTTAGAATCTACTTGTAAGTGCATCACAAAGATGGGTGTCAAAGGCCTGATAGGAGAAACATGTCTTTCTGCCAGGAGAAATTTCCTTGTCACTTTCAGCTTCTGGAAGACGATGATGGAGCAAACTGTGAGCAATCAGATAAATTACTGGCCGAATTACGAAAGCATGTTAACATCTGTGATTTAGATGGGACTTTTTTTGTATTTTCTGCTGCACGGATTGGAAGGAAGCTGCACGAAAGGGCTTTGGATGTAAAGCTTCTCCAGAGTCAATGGGACTTTTTGAGACTCTAAGGCTGGAGTAGAGGTTGTCTGAAGCACCATTAGGAAGATTCCAATGAACTTAAGATAGATAGCATGTGTAATGCTGGTTTTGATACATGATCATACTGCTTGAGGTCAGACCAAGTCCCATTCATGTCCGCACCCTGAGCCCACTGCATTGCCTGGTATGTGGTAGGCGTGCAATAGAAGTTGGGGTATCACATTTATTATTGTTTGTTTGGCTTTGCTCATCCTTGGGTTATAAACTGCTGGAGGCTCTATCTCTGTCCTATCCAAAATAAGTAGAAGTGCCAGTATTAACATTTTTATAAAACACTGTTTACTGCAGCATCTCCTTTAATGTCAAACACCATATGACCATAACCAGGGGAATGGTTAGAAAGAGAACCGCCACACTGCAGAATGCTAGGAGCTACTGAAGACTAATAGATGAATGAGATATACTGACTTCAAAAGATGTCTGCATTATATTGCTAAGTGAGACAGAAAAGAAGAGAAAGTTAAGAACGTGGCCTGTAGAATAAGCCCAGGTTGATATCTCTGTGTGTATGCCAAAAAACATTATGGAAAAAATTCATAGCAAATTTATTTTCAATTTCAAATTGTTTAAAATTTGGTTACACTGGAATGGTGGGAATAGGAATGGGGGAGTATGGATTAGTAAACTTGAATTAGTTGCTTTTCTGCTGTTTAAATTGTTACAATAAGCATTGATTTTTCAGTTTGAGTAAAATTTAAAGAAAAGTATTGAATAATAACTACCTGTCATATATGTGTGTGCTTGATCAAAGTGGAAAGTGTAAAAAAATTAGAATAAGCATGAGGAGGAGGAGAAGAAAGAGAAAGTACAACTAAATAAAACCCGGTGAACAGGAGGGGAGTTCGCTTGCCCTTGGACAATCTCTGAATCCAACAAGAAAAAGCTTACCTCTTCTTTTCTGGTAAAAACTCAGCTAAAGAAAAACCACAGAGTTTTCATTCCAGGAGCCCTCACACCTCACTGTTGACCTTGATACAAAAGACAGTCTCTCCGCTTCTACACACACATATGTGTGTGCTTGCATATGTGCCTATTTGTGTGTGTATATGTGTGTATGCATATGTATGTATACATACATGTGTCTATGTGTGCATATACATGTGTGTCTCTATGCATGTTTGCATATATTGTATATATGGCTGTGTCTCTATATATGTGAATGTGAAAGTTGCTCAGTCGTGTCCAACTCTTTGCAACCCCATGGACTATACAGTCCATGGAATTCTCCAGGCTAGAATACTGGAGAGGGTAGCCTTTCCCTTCTGCAGGGGATCTTCCCGAGCCAGGGATTGAACCCAGGTCTCCTGCATTGCATGCACAGATTCTTTACTAGCTGAGCCGTAAGTGAAGTCATGTGCAATTCCCCAGTAGAAGCGGAGAGACTGTCTTTTGTATCAAGGTCAACAGTGAGGTGTGAGGGCTCTTGGAATTAAAACTCTGTGGTTTTTCTTTAGCTGAGTTTTTACCAGAAAAGAAAAGGTAACCTTTTTCTTGTTGGATTCAGAGATTGTCTAAGGGCATGAGAACTCCCTTCCTGTTCACCGGGTTTTATTTAGTTGTACTTTCTCTTTCTTCTCCTCCTCCTCATGCTTATTCTAATTTTTTTACACTTTCCACTTTGATCAAGGGCTTCCGAGGTAGCACTAGTGGTAAAGCCTGCTAGTGGTAAAGTCTCCTGACTTAGGAGACAAGGTTTGTATGTATATACATGGGTGCCTGTGCACAGATATATATGCAATCAATTCTCTGACACCTTGACCTAGTAGGTATTCAATAGCTATGAACTGAATGAATATATATGCATATTTAATAAGTATACTAACTGAAGAATATCAGTATTTCTTTCCTATTATTGTACTAATGACTTCTATTTTCTTTTAGTAAAAAGACACAGTTCAGAGTGTGGGGAAAACGTGCTAATATTTCTTCTTGAGGGAGATAGCACACTGATATATTTTGACCGCCTATATGCCAGGCACAGTGCTGGGCTTTTTGCGTGTCTTATCTCATTAATTCTCAAAACCCGTTTATGAGTTGGGTATTATTATGCCCATTTTTCTAATAAAGAAACTGAGGCACAAGGAAAACTCGCCTCAGACCCCACAGCTGTGAGGCAGTTAGGGATGCTGTGCATAGTTCATACCTTTTCCTGTCACATCACCTCTCAGAAGGTGTATTCAGTTAGCAGTGCCACCGGGAAGAGAGCTGGGGGAAGTCCCATGCAGGGACCACTGTGCCCCAACCATGCAGGTCCTAAGCATTCAAATGCAGTTACTGCCACAATGACACAGTAACAAGGGAACAGCAAACACGGTGGGACTATCTTGCAGACAAACGGCGTACTTACGGAAAGCGCTTGCCTGGCTTGTTAGGCAAGATTAGAATATTTAGGAATCAGAATATTTATCCATTTCTACACATCAGTCTGGGAGTTTGTATAAGCACCCTGGGTGAATTTATTGTTCCCCACAACATACACAGAAACCCCATAGTTGAGGACTTCTGTTTTATACAAGCCGTTCTCAAGGATGGCTTCCCACAGCAACTCCCCCAGAGAGCTTACAAAGCACAGGGGCCTGGATCCCACCTGCAGGAATTCTGACTAGTTGGTCTGGGTGCAGCCTGGGCATGCACATACTTAAAAGCAGCCCACAGAATCAGCTACATAATTTGCGGGGCTTGGTGCAAAATGAAAATGCGGGACTCACTGTTCAAAATTTATTAAGAATTTTAAGACTGTGGTGGCAGAGCATTAAACTGAGCATGAGCCCTGTTGAGCATGGGGGCCCGTGCACAGGTCACAGGTCCACGAAGTCAGGCCTGGCTGCCCAGGTGGGTCTAAGGAGCAGCCAAAGTTGAGAGCCATGGGTCAAAACCACCAAGCATATTCAAACAGATCAGGGAATTGTCAAAGGCCCTGGAGCACCTGGAATTCATTCCTACACCTTTGAATTCTTTTGAAAGCAGTGCTTGCATATAAGCTGCCTCTCACTGCACAGGGCCTGACACACAGAGTGGGCTTTGTAGCTGTGACCGGGGAGAAAGAAGAAGAGAAAGAAGGAAGCCGTGGATGAAAGTGTGACATCGCAAAGTCCCATCTACATAGAACAGTGTGGGCCACGCACATTCCTTTCCTAATCGACAAATGTCATGTCGTTGTTTAACCTTTGTGGCTGACTGGTCTTCAGGTGTAGTGCTCCTAACACTTTAGCTCTAAATTATATCCTCTATAGGGGGTCTCTTCATATAGTTTTTTGAAATTATAAAGTAAAAATGTGAGAGGATTTTTCAGGCAGTGAAGTTCCTCTGTAAGAAATTAAATGGGTGGTGGTGGCTATCATTATAAATCTGTCTAAACCCATAGCATCCAGAGTGAACCTGCACTAAGGACCTTGGTGATAATGATGGATCAGTGTGGGTTTCTCACCTGTGACAAGTGGAGCACTCTGCCTGGGGGTGTTGACAATGGGAGAGACTGTGTATGTGTGGGGGCAGGAGTTATATGAGACATCGCTGTACCTTCCACTCTATTTTTCTGTGAACCTAAAACTGCTCTTAAAAAAAAAAAGTGTTTTTAAAAAAGTGCTCTCCTGGATAGGGAGAGATGGGTTCTGTATGGTTACCACATAGCAGTGTTGTACGCTCTTGGAAAATCTGCTCCATAATCACTGGAAAGCAGTGACTTAAAGGATTGTGATTCTGTAAAAATAGCTCCTTTCTGGTGTCTGACAAAGGAATGACTTCATATTCTCCAAGCCCAGAGGTTTTCAAACCACCAACTGAAAAGGAAGTCACTTCATCCACAGTTCTCACTCAGACGCTGTCCTCCACCATGTAATTAAGTGGCCCCCAGAGCAGCTGGGGCAAACTCTGGCCAAAAGGAGAAACTCTGGAGAAAAAAACCTGAGTCTACACCACCTCCCCACCCCCTCATCCTGGCACCACCCCCAGACTTCAGGCAGGGTGCTTCCCTTGTTCAGCCTCAGATTTCTCAGCTCTGTTGGACAAAAAGAACTGATTAACTGTGGGGCCTTCCCAGGTGTGGGGTCTATGAGAAAGTGTATTGCAAACTCCAGACTATTGAAGATACAGCTGGGTGGTGATTTTAAAAAGACAAACCAGGGGTGGGGAGTGGAGAATGGAAGAGAGAAGGGTTTCTGCAGCCAAGACAAGTAGGGCATCTTGCCAAGGGTGGTGAGAAGTCCCCCTGCCAGGTATCTGGGCACAGACAGTGTCTCCAGGTAAGCCCTGAGCACTAAAGTCTGTGGGTTCTGGCCCTTCTAGCACCCCCACAGGCTCGTGGGGAACTGGAGTTGATGCACCATTCTTAGGAATAAACAGAAAATAAAGGCCATCCGTCACTTACAATCTGACTGCTCTCACCTGTGGTCTTTGACCTCAGGTTCATGTACTATGTTCAGGGAACTATTCTTGGACACCTTTCCTGCCATTAGGGCCAGAACTTGAGGCTTGTGGTGCTTTGATTTGCCATGATCTGAATTCTAAACACGACTGAGCACACAGACACATCACAAGAACTCTAAAAAGCTTCCTTTCACACGAGCTCCAAATCATAGCCATCCGTCTTCCATATTTTTAGGAAAAATTATTAACCCCTAAAATCTATTTTCAACAAATTCAGTATTAGCATTATACATACATACATACATATATATATATATACACACACACACATACTATACATAAACACACACACACACACATTATTGTTTAGCCGCTAAGTCATGTCAGACTCTTTGTGGCCCCATGGACTGTAGCCCACCAGGCTCCTCCGTCCATGGGATTTCCCAGGCAAGAACACTGGAGTGGGTTGCCATTTCCTTCTCCAGGGGGTCTTCTGGACTCAGAGATAGAAACCACGTCTCCTGCGTTGGCAAGTGGATTCTTTACCACTGAGCCACCAGGGAAGCCTATGCATATTCACACACATAGATATACATATAATTTTAATTTTGGCCATTCTGGGTGGCTTGAGGGATCTTAGTTCCCCAATCAGGGATTGAACCTGGGTCATGGCAATAAAAGTGCTGAGTCCTAGTCACTGTATTGCCAGGGAAGGTCACAGAATTATATTTAAAATAGATACTTATAGGAAATGACTGAGTAGTGGTTATGGTTAGTTCTTTCTATGCAGCTCCTTGACTGACAGTAATGGCAGCCAACCGAATTTTGGTCTGGCTGAACTGTGATGGGCACAGGCCTTTGCAGCTGACCTTGGATCCTCTTCTAGAACCAAATCTCCTCTTGGCTAGGACCCAACTTCAGCTTCAGGCCAGTTTAGTGCCAGTGGCTCTTAGCAGTGGTTCTCAAAATGTGGTTCCTGCCCACCAGCATCACCTGGAAACCTATTAGAAAAAGCAGCTTTGGAGCCCAACCTCTACCCACCTAGATCAGAAGCTCAGTAGGCAGGGCCCAGTGACTTGGGTGTTAACTTGCCTCCAGCTGATTCTGACGCCTGGCTCTAGTTTGAGAACTGCAGCCCTCAAAGCTGTCTGCTGAGGGTCATTTTGCTAGTTCCTGTCACTGCCCTCCAAGACAGCTGCTGAAATGATTCCCTACAAATTTCAGCTCCTTGCCAGGTTCTCTTCCCTATCTTCCTTGACAAAATGAGGAAGAGAGAAAAAAAATGGTTTAGCAGCATTAACTGCCTCAACTATTATATATAAAATCAGAAGGAAAGAATTTTCAATTTTTGGAAATGAAACATCCAACCTGCCAGCAGGTATTTCAAGCACTAGCTGTTGGCTATGTGCTGCTAGGATCCACACACAATTGCACTCTTTTCTTTAGCATTTTGAAGTTACAAACTGCCTCAGGGAGGGAAAAAGGGAAGCAGGGCTTCATGTAACTAATTCAAGCTTCCACCAGAAAAGAAAGTTTTAAAGAATTCATTTAAACTAGGTTTAAAAATATGATTTATAGCAAGTTTTATGACACTAGCCTGTGTAAGATAGGTTACGGCTAAACTAGGGATAGTAAAATCATGGCAGGCATTCCACCACCTCCTGATGCTATACTCAGGACAGACATTACTAATTGATCACAATCCCACTTCTCCTTCTCAGCAGAGTTCCCCAGGTACCCATTACTAGGCTACTGGAGTTGGCAAATTAGATGACTCTAATTAGTAGCCATGATGCCCACAATACTTAATACCTAAATGGTGAGAGTAAATCTAGTTTTCTCTTTTCTCATAGCTTCTTATAGTCATTTAGACAACCATATACCTAGATATCATTCATTTTAGATTGAACCCAGGTCTCCTGCATTGCAGGCAGACCATTTATCACCTGAACCACCAGGGAAGTACTTAACATAAGCAAGCACATACAACTAAAAGTGCTAAATATTGTGGCGCTCATTGTTAGCCTTCTTAAGTCAATAACTGATTATATTAAAATAGGAGGACCAGAGAACAGGACGAAGGTATTCTAGGAAGAACATGCTCTTCCCAGGGAATGAGGGGCATCTTTGTGGCGTCACCGTGTGGGCACACTGAATTCTAGGACAGTACTGCCATTCCCAGTCAAGTGGCTTGGGTATTCCAAACTGCTAGATAAGAGTTTGACATCAGAAGCAATGTCTCTGTATACTTAGCTGCTGTTTTCCAGGACAGTGACAGAAGTGGAAGGTAGTGTGAGAGTTACATTCACTGGATTAAGGTCAATCGTATCTGGGTTTCAATTTTTGCCCTACTATTAACTCAACCAGTAACATGGCCTTTGACAAATTGTTCACTGAATATTGATATCCTTGAAAATAGAAGTGAAAGTGTTAGTTGCTCAAGTCGTGTCCGACTCGGCAATCCCATGGACTGTAGCCCGCCAGGATCCTCTGTCCATGGAATTCTTCAGGCAATAATATTGGTATGGGTAGCCATTCCCTTCTCCAGGGGATCTTCCCAACCCAAGGATCAAACCTGGGTCTCCTGCATTGTAGGCAGATTCTTTAACGAATGAGCCACCATCCTCACCAGTTTACAAATGCATATGCAAACGCATGAGTGTTTGTGTGCATGTGCGCATGCACGCACGCACACACACACACACACACACTAACTCACAGGGCTAACAGGGTCATCATGAGGGCTGAATGAAACATGCACATGGTGAGTATTCAGTGCATGCCAGCTACATTAATTATAATTACTGACAACATCTATTTATTTTGCTCCTCTAGAAACCCTATAGTCAAAGCTATGGTTTTTCCAGTAGTCATGTATGGATGTGAGAGTTGGAGTATAAAGAAAGCTGAGCACTGAAGATTGAACTGTAGTGTTGGAGAAGACTCTTAAGAGTCCCTTGGACTGCAAGGGAATCCAACCCGTCAATCCTATAGGAAATCAGTTCTGAATATTCATTAGAAGGATTGATGCTGAAGCTGAAGCTTTGGCCACCTGATTGGAAGGACTGACTCATTGGAAAAGGCCCTGATGCTGGGAAAGACTGAAGGCAGGAGGAGAAGGGGATGACAGAAGATGAGATGGTTGGATGGCATCACTGATTCAATGGATATGAGTTTGAGTAAGCTCTGGGAGTTGTTGATGGACAGGGAAGCCTGGCGTCCTGCAGTCCATGGGGTCACAAAGAGTCAGACAGGACTGAGCGACTGAACTGTAATCTGGAAACCCTTCCTGCTGTGACTCCTATCCAGTATTGGTATTTTCTACCTAATCATCACCAAGAAACCATTCTATTCCTCAAAGAGAAGAGATGGGTCTTCTTTGCTGGCCCCATCCTATCCGTATACACCACAGACTCCCTCTCCCCAACTCTCCTTATCCAGCCCTCTCACCTAAGCCATCTGTGGAAATGCTGGGTCAGCATCTGCTGGAGTAAGTGGGGGGGGGGCAGTTATTAATTAAAATACAATGGGCATGTCTCCCCTTCGATGATCCCTTCTGGTGACACCTTTACCTGTATTTTCATTGTTATGCTCAGGGCTGCTACATACAGTTATGCAGGCTGCACACTGTACAACCCAGGAACACCACTCATGCTTTAGGGCCCAAGTATACATGGAAGCCTTAGTTTATGTTCTGGGCATGTCTACAGCTCAAACTGATCAGAATCAAGCAGTGGATCAGAACTCCACAGGTCAATTGAAGCTGACCTGTGAGTGATTCCTATGAGTCAGATTCATGGTTTCAAAGAGTTGACACTCTCCAAAGATAGCAGATGCCCTCTCTAAAAGGACTTCAAAAATTCCCATCACTGCAAGGAAAAGAGGAAGGATCAGTCTTCCTCATTCCACTAGGCTCCTTTCAGAGCACCAAATGACTCACAATCTCATGTGACCTCTTTCTGGTTTCTCTGCATACTCCCAAACTATACCCAGTTCTTCAAAGTTTATCCCTATTATGATTTTCCTCCAAGGACATTTTTAACTGAGCACCTTAGTGCCACAGCAGGCCAGGAACGGGACTAACAGAGGCGCTCAAGTTTCATCACTCCCATGGAACTTTGAGCATGGTGATAAAAGAGGGGCAGTAAACAAATATTGGGACTTCCCTGGTGGTTCAATGGTAAAGAATCCTCCTGCCAATGCAGGAGACACAGGTTGGACCCCTGAGTTGGGAAGATCTCCTGGAGAACGAAATGGCAACCCACTCTAGTATTCTTGCCTGGGAAATCCCATGGACAGAGGAACCTGGGAGACTATAATCCACAGGGTCACAAAAGAGCTGGAGACAAATGAATGGCTAAACAACAACAAAGCAAACATTACATAATGATAAATGAGCTAATTATATAGTTGACTTTTGATAAACATCAAGAGTTTGAATTGCACAGGTTCGCTGGCACAGAGACTTCTTTCAATAAGTAGGTACTATAGTACTACACAATCCATGGTTGGTTGAGTCCAGGGATGTGGACTCATGGATACAGAGGGCTGGCTGTCAAGTTATACACATCAATTTTCAACCATAAAGAAAGGTCTGTGCCCCTAACCCCTGTGTTGTTCCAGGGTCAAGTGTAATTCAGTCCTCTTGGTTGGTGTCATATCTGGCTCACAGTTATTTTGATTCCTTTGTTCATTATCCTCAACTATGGTAGAAGAATCTTTGGAGGTTGGTGCAATTCTTCAACCCCAAAGTTTATAGATTGTATTCCATTGGCCTTTACTGGCAAGCACAACCACCAGTCCCCACACCCTGGTGGCCAGGCAGCCCCCTTTTCCCTTTAAGGTGTTTAACCTGATGGCCATCACTTCTGGCCACAACCTCCATGCCATGTCTCCCCGTCAGCTCCAGCCATCAAGGCCACTGGCCCCTCCATTCACCATGTCAGGGTACTTTCTGGTTTAGGTTGGTTTACTTGCTGCAAGGCAGCCTTCCTTACCACACTTGATTCCAGCATTGACCACCTCAAACCTCCTCCATGTTTCCCAGCCCTATAACTGGTCTACGTGCCTCTGAATTCTTACAAACCTTTCCCATCACCCTTTCAAGTTCAATCAACACAGGTTCATCAGGTTCTTCTCCCACTTCATTTCTACTGCCTACCCTGCTCCGAGACTACTCACTCACGGTTTATATAGGATAAAATCCATACCCAACCTCCTGATCGCTAGATTCCAGACTTAATGCTTGATTAAGTCACCTACCCTCAGGGATCCCCTCTGTAGGAGCCTTCTCTCAGCCTTGTTCTCAGAATGTGCCACACAGAGCATCAGCCCATCCAGCAACCCAAAGTTCTTAGGGGGCCCCCAGGTGCCTCTTTCCTGCATTCTTCCTTTGGCCATCAAGCCTCTCCTCCTCCTGCCTCCAGGGCTGCGTGTTCTCTGACCCCCATCTTACCTCTCAGTCCCATCCCCTCCTCCTGCAGAGCAGGACTTTGTGTTAACACATCAGCCGGGATTATGAGGCACTGAGTGTGCTTTTCAGCATCCACCACAGTTTCAGGCATGGAATCAATGTTTAATGAATGCGGATCTTTTTGAATTCTCTATCTAATCCCTCCTGCAACAAACACAGCCCTCTTCTCTGGATCTATATGCAGCAGAAATGGGCCAGTTCCTCTGCAACCTCTTTGAAATTATCTTGCACATTCTGGAAGGCCTGGGGTGTGCTAAACTATCAGCTCTCCAGGAAGTGAAGAAACAAAACCTTTGATTTGTAGCATTTGCCAATTATCATGGTGTAAATACTCCTCCCATGGCTGATGTCAGACTACCAAGATGTCACCAAACACAGGGCTGCAAAATGATGCACACAACTGGCTCCTGCGAAGTAGCACAAACTGGCTCAGCACACTACTGCTGCCAGGCCATGGTCATTTCCCTCCTTAAGTTATTTAATTTTCCTCTTCTGTCTCATTCCCTCATGCGTTTCCTCCAAACTTACTTTTCCTACTGGTTTTCAACCTTAAAAGCTCAGGCCAAAGGTGACCTTCTTTGCAAAGTCCTCCTGATCCCCCCACTCACTCCCAGAACAAGGAGCTGGACACTGCTCTCTGTTGGCCCCAAACTTCACATTTGCCTGTGTTGTGGGATGTGTGAAACAGTGAACATGTTACTGGCCTGTTTCTCAACAAGACTGTCAGCCTTCTGGGCAGGAGAGTGTCTGTTCATCTCTGGGACTCAACATCCACAAGCAAAAAGTATCTAATAAGAGCATGTTGAGGGAAGGAGAAAGGAACAGAATGAAGGAAGGGGAAAGGACTTCTGATTCTTCTCATGTTGTATTATCATTTTGGAACCCGGATTTGGTCCCCTGAGCTGAATCTGCCAGGTGGCTAAGGGAAATATTGCCAACTACACTACAAATGTTACCTTACAAAATTCTTTTTTAAAAAAACTCAACTCACACCAGCTCTTTTAGCATAAAGTGAAGTCAAGCTCAGTGAAGCAAGGAGTGGGAAAAGCAGGAGTGGTGACAGAGAGGAAGAATCGGAGGACAGAGAGAGACTGACTCCAGCCAGGAGTGTCTCCTGATGAAACTGCATCAAGTTCCACATAGTGAATTCACATCCACAGGGATGAGCTGTGCAATTACTGAATTGCAAGCAGATGGCTATCAGGTAGAAGGCAGTCAGCAGCAACTGGACAGAAGACTTTATCCCAAGCTACTGGGCATCTTCTATACTGCTCCATGTATCCATCCCTCCCCAGGACCAGGTAAGCCATGGCAGGGACTATGTCTTCTCTGAGCAGAATGCACAAACATGACAGCATAAGCAAAGGCTACCCAGAGATAGAAGGTGAAGGTGGGCCATGGATTGTCCCTTTATAGGCATCCAGCAGTTGGTGAGCTCACTCCAAGCTGCACCTCCCCGGCAGGGTCATAAAGTGAGAAGGCTCTTTGCTTCTCCCCTGAAAAAGATGGGAGGGGGGCTGACACGGGCTCTCTGGGATGAAATGCAGTCCAGAATGCATTGCGCTAAGCACTCGACATAAATAACAACATTAAAATCACTAGCTCCATTTTCACATGACATAACAGTAATGAACAACACAGAGGAGCAGGTACGAGATCAAAGCTTTCACTTTCAAGTTTACTGGAGAAATCTGAGTCCCTTCAAGTCATCCAGCTTATCTGGGATACAGCCTTCTAAGGCATGATCCTTAGGTCTGTCGGTATCTAAGGGGGAAGAGAAAATTATCTGCACAGAAGTGAAAGTCGTGGTTCAGTAACATATTTAATGAAAATCAATGGGAAATACATATAGACTCATGTGGATCAGATTATGGTCAGCTGGCTGGAACACGTGAGAGTTTGGTAGAAAGAGGGTCATGTGTCCTACAGGGAGGGTCCAGCACCCACCACAGGGATGCCATGAGATTGGAGCTCTTTTAGAGGGAAATCAGAGCAGGAGAATGTGACTTAATGGGGCAAGCTTTCAAATGCGACTTCCAATTTCACAGATGGCTTTTTGACCCCTCAGCAAATTAAGAGAGGCAGTGAATGGGAGGAGGGTGACTTTCCTCCTAAAGATAATATATGGAGTGGTCGTCTGGAAGACTTTGACTAAACATATTTTATGGAGCTTAAAATATTGGAAGAGGCAACCCCATAGCTCTCCAAATATTGACATGAAAAAAAGCACTTCCAGACATAGGAGCTTTGGGAGTACACAGCATACGAGTGAAGAGAGCCCGAACAATGTCTAATCCAATTTAAAGAAGAAGAGAAGACAAAGAATGTTGTATAAGGAACCAAAAGTAGGAAAGAGGACACAAAGCAAACACATCTTTTAAGAAGATTCAGAAAAGACCACAGAGGGGGCACTAAAGAGATTATTTCCAAAGGAATGATATTTGGGGATATTTTCCTCATTTATATCAATAAGGCTGGATCCATTATCCAACTGACTCAACTATTGATCTATTAAAGGAAGATGAAAATGCTAGACCAGCCTTTAGGTAGAGTGTCCCGATAGCATCTCAGACAGTTATTCTTTGCTGGGCTGGGTTTGTATTCCAATGTAGATGAGAACACGCATTTCTTGGGAGGGAAGTCTGTCTTATATTACCATCCCTATCATGGATCTTTTGTAGAAAATATGGATATGGGTGAGTTTTCTTCTAGAAATAGTGGTCCTTCTTTAGTTCATCATAGTCTGTCTCCAAATCCATGTATATCAGAAAAGGAAAACTGGAAGTGTGGGAATAAACTTTGGCCCGAGGCCATGGAGATATTGGAGTCAGTGCTTGGGATACTAAGTTCAGCTTCTGAAAAGAGAAGTGCATTTCCCAACTTATCACCCTATTTCTCTCTCTTTATTTGCATTTGGTGTTCCACTTCCAGAGCTATTTCTGAATCTTTTAAAACCAGAGTTGACTTCTCTGCAACACCAAATAAGCTTGGACACCATGAACAAGGTCCCAGAAGATCCTTAGACACATATTGTAGATGGCTTAGATGCACCTTTGGGGGAGAAAGATGATAGACATCACCCAGAGTGGTGAAAGAGGATGTCTAGACACCAAGAGGGCAGAAAGGAGGGGAGGGAAGAAGAGCCATACCTGCTCCGATGACCTCTTCGATTTTCACAAAAGAGACATCAATCTCCTTCGCAAACTCCCGGACAGCTTCGTTGGGGTCCTCGTAAGTGAAGGGGTCAATGTAGATCTTCATCCCTGGGGAGCCTTTTTGGAGGAGATAAGCAGGGTTAACATCCCAAAGAGGACACAGCAGTCATTAAGCACTGGCTGCTGTCCCCAGCAGTAATGGTCTGGCTGGGTTGGGGGCGCCTCTCCTACACGTCCAGCTGCCTCACTTTTCCTTGTTGGATCTCCCTGTCTCCCTTCCCTCTGGGCCATGCTAGCCTGGTTCTCTGTCCTCTACCTCTCCTCCATATTTTCTGTGTTTGAGCTCTTGATGAAATGTGGAGCAGATTACTTATAAGTGACAGATCGGGACCAGTTCCCACACCAGGCGCTCATAGAAGGCAAAGAAGCTGATTGATGCCAACCAAATGCATTAGCAGAAAAGTGGTGGTAAAATGGCAGGGCAGATATCAATATTTATCAACTTGACAACTTTCCTGAGTGGAGGCCACCGTTAAGGTTATAACTGACAGCAGTGTCCAGGGCTGGAAGAGGTATGAGGATGGATTAAAAACAAAAAAAGGAATGGATATTAGAAAAACCTCAAGATAGGAGTGCCAAGCCAGTAACCAGAACAGAAAACGTGAAGAGAAGAGCATAGAAAATACTGAGAGAGAAAATTGTAAAGTCTACACAGAATAAATGAGGTGGAATGAAAGAAGAAATGGTAATTGAACCCCCATGCCTTCAGACACAGTGAAGTATGAAAAGTGAATAAAATGGTGAATGAGAAATACATAAAGGAATATGGACTTTGTCACTGATGTTTACAGCGGCAAGATAAATAGGTGCGCACGGGGACAAAATAGAGAATTGTCATTGCAGAAAAAATACATTCAAAAAGTAGAAGAGAGGGGAAAAAAACAGGAAATGGAACCCAAGAAACAAATGGATTCATCACAACGTCATTTTTCACCATGTTGGACGTGTCATTAGGCAAGCATGGAAAGGGATTTCCTGGGGGTGGTGAGATGGGAGGTGGGCTTCAAAGGCTGAACAGAACAGTCTGGCATGGCAGCCTTGGGAAGAGCAGTCGTTTTCCCTTTCCGCTGCTATTGTCTGGTTCCTAAAAGAGGCAGGTCATCAGGGCAGGCAGGTGGGGAAAAGCCCCCGTGCCGTGGCTGTGGCTAAGGTAACCTTAGGTTCCCTGAGCTTTGTCCTCTCAGCACACACTCCCCACTGCAGCTCCTTCTCAGCAACTCCCAGCCTTGAAAACACAATTTATATGTGTATAAATATATATACATATATTATGATAATTTATATATTATAAATTATCACACAATGACATTTCCCATCCAAAAAGTTCTGGTGGCTCTACGGTGACCCCAAATGAATGTTGCCCTAGTCACCAGGTCAGGCCAGAGTCTAATCCAGATGGAGAAGGAAGATGCAGCCAAGAACTCAAAGCGGAAATGTTTTTAAAGCCAGGTACCCCACCCAGAGGAATTACTTTTTCTGAAATTTGGATTATTCCCAGTCATGAAATAAAAGCACTCCAAGTGTGCTAGACATCAATCAAAATGCTCTTTGAAAACTTGGGGATGACAATGTTGACTCTGGAATCTATTGATTGAACTTTGAACAAAGAAAATCCTCATCTTTATGATAGAATGTCTTAATCCCTGGGGCAGCGGTGGAGAGAGAATGGAAATTTTACTTTAATAGCAGTGGACAAAGGGAAAAATAGAACTAGAGGCTCATCTCTTTCTCCTTTGGTCTGGAGAACAAGTAAAGAGCAAGAACGAGCAAACCGCATGGATGCCTAACAACCCTGACCAGCATGTTCAGGCAGTCTCACTTGAGGTTTCTTCAGAAGCAACAACTTAAGACAAGACATGAAAGCAAGTAGGTGGTGATCCCTACTGGGATTATCTGGGAGGTGATCCCAAGAAGTGCCTGCAGGTCAGTGGGCAGTAAGGTAGGACGGAAAGGCAGCCTAAGAAAAGCGTGCCCTCAAGGCACTTACCGCCATGGGCTGTGGGTAACTGACACAGGCTTAACTCCCCACCCCAAGGAACCTCTGAGATCACAAGCTTCAGAGTCAGCTAGGGTGGCGTGAGCTGGAGTGGCGCCACACGACTCCCGTCAGTCATTGGCTGGGGCCTGCTCTGCCTGCTGCGCAGCTGGGCTGGAAGGGTCCAGGGCCAGGGAGGCGCTTAGGTGAAGAAACACAGATGCTTTAGGCAGAAGTTGGCCCCTGTGTGCTGGAAGGCTGAGCACTGGAGACAAGGCCACAGCAAAAGACCCACTCAAAATGCTACACGGGTGGCAGGCCAGTGTCGACAGCCTGTGACTTCTCCCCAGTTCCGGACTGAGATGAGAGAAGGCTGAGAGGCCAGAAGCGGGGATCCCAAGGTGAGGTCAGAATTCTGAAGCCTATCTCTAGCTGGGCATTTTGCAGCAAGACCACATACATCTCTTCTATTATTTTTTTCTTCTACCGAAGGAGGAGAAACACCTTCCTCCAGGGGCAGCTGTAATATTAAAGACCACATTGTAAGTGACATATCTAGCATGGTGCCGGGTGTACAGGGAGGGCTCACAAGCTGAAACACTCATGATTACTATCAGTAAATTGTTCTAGGAAGTGTATGGGGAGGTAGGAAGCTGGGGTGGTGGGGGTGGGCAGTGTTAAGGTTATATTACTTTAAAAATACCACCTTGTTATTTTGGATTAAGGGCTTTTAAACGATGTGTGCTAAGCTGTCCTACAGGAACTCTTCCACAGAAACTAATTAAACAATCTAGAATGCGCTGTAATGAATGGTTTGCAAGTAAAGACATATGTAAGGATGAATGAGAGAGGATTCTGAGTTAATGAGCTCCACAGATATTGGTCCTGATCAGTTCTGGGAAGGAACTATTCCCAGAAGGGAGAGTTTCATCTCTTAATGGTGCCAGGATTCATTCAGGCCAATGATGTCCGGGCAAATGTATCTTCATGGGAGAAAGTTCACCTTCTAATCACTGTCTGGTTTATTCATGAGCAGGTGTGCTACCTCACTGGCATGTGGAATTAAGGGGTGTGTGTGTGTGTGAGTGTGTGTATGCATGTATATGAGTGCGTGTATATATGGTGTGTGTGTGTGAGCAAACAAATGTATATCCATGTATGAATGTGTGTATATGCGTGCATGCACACAATGTCTCAACTGCTGCTCTGGGCCAGGCATGGGCTTTGGTCATCACCAAAGTCTTTCACAAGAAACCGAGGAGAGCACGCAGCCTAGGAGAGCTGATGTAATGTCAGTTTAGAACATCCCGCACCTATGCAGGGTAGGAATCGGTCTTTGTTTTCCCGAAACTGAGGGTACGTTATTAGACTGAGGCAGGAAAACTGAAATCAGAAGTCTAAAATCGATTCAAACCCAGTTCTTTTGCAATGACAAGGGTCTGATACAGTCAGCCTAGGAATGGCCCTGGCTGGACTCCTCTGCTGAGGTGGTCTCTATTCCTAAGTCTGGAGAACCATTTGGCTGAACATGTGCTCTAAAGGCTCTCCCTGCATCCATCTTATCCCTGGATGACACATCTTGCCAGACCGCTCTCCCGCATCACAACTACCCTTTTTCTAGTCCCAGAAGGAGACGTGGGGAAAAAAATGCCTTCAGCTACGCAGAACAGGTCATTTGTCTTTTGGCTCATTTTGTGTTTCTGCATAAATCCTGCATCAGCCTGTTCCTGCTCCCACTTGCCAGTGAGCAGTTTTTAATTATCAGGGAAATGGTATTTAGTGCAATGAATCACCAGACAGTGAACAAGGAATTCACGTCAGCTGCGGAGTCGGGCACAGCCAAACATTTGGAGACAGGGCTCAGAAAATGTTCTCAGATTGTGAGTGTTGGGGAAATATTATTAACGGCAGTTACAATAATATCAGATGTAATATAGCTCTATAATGTAAGACATTTTATAATGCTCCGTTCAATGCTTCTCATTATTATTAGTGTTAATATTGCAATATTTATAGTATTTTATAGTTTCTGGTTATTTTCATTATTTTTAACATAGGTTATACACCTTTGGCACAAAAATGGTATGCACAGATCTAAACTGATTGATGGTGCCAAGAGAGAGAAAACTCTTCAATTTTATCATTTTCTAGCTTTCTAATTTCTATTGAAGGTATGATTTGCAGATATGTTTGTTCTTTGCTCTCAAAATTCATTTAAGCTATGATTAGGGTCACAGCCTGGATGGCTAAAGCTTTAAAGGACCATAGTCCCAAGAGATCTGCAAAATCTTAAACATGAACCAAGGCTTTAAAGATACTAAGTTTGGGGAAAAAATGACTCAGCCACTATCCAGAGCCTTCCTACGTGGTACAGAGCAGTCCGTGAAGCATAGGAAACTGCTGGCTATGGCTGGAGACTCTGGATCAGGAGATCAGGATGCTCTCAAAAGGGAAGAGGCTGGGACAAGTTTGGGGGATGATGTCAGATTGTGGGGTGTATCTAAAATGTCATCTTGACATGTTTGCAAGTGCCAGGGTCCCAGGACAGGCGAGCATAGGCTGGGAAAGGGCCAGTTCTAAATAGGTGGTAACATTTGGGTATTAACAGTGGAAGGAGAATCTAAAATGTCATCTTGACATGTTTGCAAGTGCCAGGGTCCCAGGACAGGAGAGCATAGGCTGGGAAAGGGCCAGTTCTAAACAGGCGGTAACATTTGGGTATTAACAGTGGAAGGAGAAGATGGAATGCTGCCATCCAGTCCTCTTGCACATTCAGAAAGTACAAAAATGGTACCATGAACATTTTGTGGGTCCCATGACAGAGGCTTCAGGGGTGCCAGGAAGAGCCCAGTGCCTTCCTGCTGGTGGAAGATTCCTGGAATCTCACAGCAGGGTCCAGAAAGCTAGTGTATTAATTAGGCTGTTTTCAGTCTTTGATACCTTGTGTCCCAGCAGATCTGATGCAGCCATGGAGAAGGTGGAAAGCTGCCCCTCCTTTCCCACTCTGGAGCCAAGGCAGACTTTGCCATACTCGTAATTCACCTAAATTTAGTCCAGATATCTAAGCACAAGAGGGAAGCTGTTTAGGGGTTCCTGGGAGGGACCTCAGCCAGTCCTCTGCCTCGGGATGTTGATCACTCCTCATTTTCTCAGTGGCAACCCGTCACCCAACTGTGCCAGGGACCGTAGGAGCCACAGGGAAAACAAAGCTCGTAGAGCTCTCAGGTCACTGAGACATGAACTGGGGAGCAGTGCTGGAGAGTCTAGAGTCAGGAGCCCACAACTGGAAATGAGCTGTAAGCGTAGCAGAAACCAGAAAAGGCAGAAGACTGTGGATGCCAGTCTCAAAGTCAGAGACCAAAAATGACAGGTCACATGGTCCTTCACTGATGAGGGACAAGCTTGGAGTGTCACAAGGCATAGCTCAGAGTGATACCTGCCATTGCATGAGTGAGGAGAGTGTGGCCAGCTTGAGTGTGGAAGGAAGTGGGGTCCAAGGTGGAACACTGCTGATACACTAGTGGGAGGGCTTTGACTACCATCAAAGGCATCCGATTGCTGCCACTGGACACACAGAGCTGACAAATGTGCCAGCAGCAGGGGAGGGATGTGCTGAGAACAAGACATCGGGGAGTTCATTTGGCTGGCAGCCCTCACCACTCCCATGCATTGTTATGAGGACGGGGCTGGAGGCTGAGAAAAGAGTTCTGAGGTTGTTGCAGTAATTAAGGTGCAAGATAACAGTTTTTAGCCAGACACTCACAGTGACAACAGCAGAAAAAGCAAGAGAAATTTCAAAGGAAAAACTGACAGCACTTGGTGAGCAATTAAAGATGAGGAATGAAGGAAGGACCAGAGGAATCTGAATTAATGTCAAGACTTCCAGAATCAAGTGGTACTATTAACTACATGATGCACTTTGGGAAGGAAACCTGATTGTCCAGGAAGTTTGCACACGTGGTTTTAGACTTTGAATGCATGGACGAGACATACGGGTGCCTAGAAGTGAGTCTGAAAACTCAGAATAGAAACAGAGCTGCAAGACTGGATGTGGAGTGCTGGATGTGGGGGACACGTGAGTGACAGCCGAAGCTATTGGTATGAAAGGCTAAGGAATGGGCAGTTTCCTAGACCAAATTTACCAGGAAAGGTGGACGGGCACTAGAAACACTTCGCTCCACCTGCTTCTTGGGACCAAGGCCAGGAAAATGGGTGGATGTCTTTTTCCATGAATGAATGGAGGTCATGGGTACCCAGCCAAGGTTAGAGGAAGAATCCAAGAGGGGGAGCCCTAGGGTGGGCAACAAGCCTGGGGGAAAAAGCACCGAGTCTGAGGAAGCTCTTCATTCAACCTTCTGTTTGAGGGTTTTACCACATTTCAAGATTTGTTCTTAAAAACACAGTCACAGCCTAATATGTGTCTCTAGGAGAACAAAAGTGGATCACAGGCTACTTACTCCTTGATAGAGAAAGGTATTTCTGGAAAAACAGTTTAACATCTCTCTACTTCTTGGGTATCAATGACTAAGACAGGAATGTCCTTCCAGACAAGGCCCCCTGTCTCTGGGCCACTGAAGTCCTGTCAGGAAGCTGAGGGCAACAGCCTAGGAGCTGGGGACTCAAAGAATTAACCAGGTTTCTAGAACTCTGGCTTAGAGCCAACAGCAGCCACAAGGGTGAAGCCAGCTCATTAAATTTATTTGGCATTTAATAAGCACCCACTGAATACTCAGCCACCTTTTGCACCTGGGGGCCTTTCCTCCTCTTCCCATAGGCCCTCATTTACTCCTGTTCAGGTACCTCCAGGAGAGGCAGCCAAATGCCCAGTCTGTCTCCCTCCTCCAGGTATACCTGACCTTCACCCTGGTGTCCAAGGTGATTCCGAGCACACTGGATGCTGTGTTCTGTATGGTTGGGAAATCCCTCCCACCCAGAGCCAAGCAAGCTGGAGCTACAGGAAATCTTGGAGCTAGATGTGCTTCTGGGATGAATCAAGTCCAGTGTCTTACCTAAAGCAAAACTCCATTCTACAGCATCTTTTACTGAGATCTGTGTCTGTGAGAGCAGAGAGCTCACCCCTCTCTCCACAAAGCAGCCTGTCTCTGCATGGACAGTTCCAGTTTGGGGGGCTGTTCTTACACTGAATCAAATTTGGCCTACTTGGATCTCTCAGTGATGGTTCCGTTTATCCTCACAAAGCACAACAGCGTCACCTTTCCTTTGCCATGATGGTGTCATGCTTGGTGATGACCCCTAGGTCCCTCCCTGCATGTGACAGTTGGACCATAAAGAAGACTGAACATCAAAGAATTGATGCTTTTGAACTGTGGTGCTGGAGAAGACTCTTGAGAGTCCCCTGGACAGTGAGGAGATCAAACCAGTCAATCTTAAAGGATATTAACCCTGAATATTCATTGGAAGGACTGATGCTGATGCTGAAGCCCCAGTACTTTGGCTACCGATGTGGAGAGCCGACTTATTGGAAAAGATCCTGACACTAGGAAAGATTGAGGGCAAGAGAAGGGGCCGACACAGGATGAGATGGTTGGATGGCATCACTGTCTCAATGGACATGAGTTTGAGCAAACTCCAGGAGACAGTGAAGGACAGGGAAGCCTGGTGTGCTACAGTCCATAGGGTCACAAAGAGTCAGACATGACTGAGCAGCAGAAAAAACAAAAACAAAAAAACAAAACAAAACAAAAAAAACAGGTCCCTGCCTGCATTCCCCCAGCACCAAATCAGTTGGTGTCTCTGAGGTCATGACTTGGTACCCTCCATGGGCCGGCTGCTTTGTTGACAATATCCTTCTTGACATGGGGTCCCCAGAACCAAGAATGTTCCTTTAGATCTTTCTCACCAGTGCAGAGGACAGCATGTCCATGTATTACCTCCTCTGATCCAAACTTTAATCTTGACCACAGAGTCAGACAGACCTGAGTTTAAAACTTTATGTTGCAAATCACTAACTCCAAGACTCTGGACAGGCTACTGGATTTTTATGAGGCTGTTTCCTCACATGTGAAATCTACCTCTTGGGATGGTTATGAGGATTCAATTAGTTACTGTGCTTAATACAGTCAATGCTCAAGGTGAAGGCTCTGGGCAGTATTTTCCTGCTTTAGTGGCAGTGCTTAGCTTTTTTACTAGTTTTTTTTTTTTTTATCACTCCTATTAAGCATGTGATCAAGCAAATACATAAACTTTCTCATACAAACAAATAGCAAGTCAGGTCTCCTCCTTTTCTTACTGTTTTATTTTTGTTTTAACCAACACTAGCTTCTAGATTTATCCCTCTAACATTTTGTCTTGCAGATTTCAAATTAGCATTCAGAGCTGTTGGATAGTTCTGAATTTTGATTCTATCTTCTGTGGTGTTACTTATACCTCCCAACTGTTACCTACAAACTTGATAAGCATCCCTAGGTTTGCACCTGGCTATGATTTTAAAAAACAATCAAACAAACAAGAGATTGAATTGGACAAGGACTAAGATAAAATTGAGGACTCCCTCCCTGACTGACAGACTCACTAACCTACTTTCTCTCTGTATGAAGACCAGCTCTGTGCCCACTTTACTGTGCTTCTTCCCCTTAGGAGATCATCAAATATTTTGCCAAAATATGCAATGTCTTGCAAATGCACAGCCCTAGTAAATAAGATGAGGGCCCCATGGTGGTGGTTTAGTCATAAATCGTATCCAACTCTTGTGACTTCATGGACTGTAACCTGCCAGGGATTCTCTGTCCATGGTAGTTTCTAGGCAAGAATAGGAGAAGTTGGAGTGAGTTGCCATTTCCTTCTCCAGGGATCTTCCCGACCCAGGAATCAAACCTGGGTTTCCTGCATTGCAGGCAGATTTTTTATCCACTGAGGTATAAGGGAAGCCTGTATAACTTTTCTTAATAATAACTTTTAAAATAACCCTGTATTTAATCCTTAATAATCCCCAATGATCACTGAACTTAGTTTTAAATGCCCTGTACGTATCTGCTTCCCAGCTTCTTGGGTGTTTGGCAGGGACTGAGCTCACACTTGAGGTCCCTGTGTTCAGTCCTCTTGTCCTGTGTGGACATTAACGTGTGCTAATCTCTTATTTTGGATACATATCTCATTTGTTTTCAAAATTTCTCAAAGCTTAATAAAAATAGCTCTGTGATTATAACTGCAGTTGCCTGTAACATGGAGATGATTCTGTTAGGGCTGCTTTCTGAAAACCCTTGACCCCTTCCCAAGCCCTCACCTTCTCTCCCCACTTCTGCTCACTCCATCCATCTTAGAATTCAGTGCAGTGTTAACTATCATCCAGTGTGTAGTTACCCAAGCCTTATAAGTACCTGGTAGCACTTCCCAAATGTAGCATCAACTGGAACTTTTCTAAAGATAGATTCGCAAGCCCACCTGGATCATCCCATCCAGA
The DNA here is from genome assembly GCF_003369695.1 of Bos indicus x Bos taurus. Taxonomy (NCBI): domain Eukaryota; kingdom Metazoa; phylum Chordata; class Mammalia; order Artiodactyla; family Bovidae; genus Bos; species Bos indicus x Bos taurus. The sequence goes on from NC_040076.1 coordinate 133,605,315, forward strand.
CAGATTTTAGTCAGCCAGCATCTTCTGAGGACTGTCCCATGGAAACCATAAGAACTTGCCATCTGTCTGCCTCTTTCTAGACATGGGAAACCCACACTTACCCACTCATCCTTGAACATGAATCACAGGCTCCCGGGCTCTTCAGCTTAGCATCTGGCACCATATCCACGCACTTCCTCTTCCCTACCTGCCTTCCCTCTAGTCACTCTCACCCCAATCAAATCCTCCTTTATAAGTCCATTCTCTGTGCTGCGGGCTCAGAGCCTGCCCTGGAAAGCACTTGATATTCTCAAATTGACAAGATCTGTTGCATCTCCACATGCTAGAGAAGGCATTACATTTGCCAATATTTCTATTATGTTCCATTCAGCCTTTGCATCAGCTTAAAAAGCTTAAAAATCTGGGAGGACAGATGCCAGCAGACTCTGTATGAAACCCTGTGACCTGCCTGCAGGGAAGGCAGGCAGGGGCCTTCTTGGGTACTGATGAGTGAGGCTGGGGAGCTGCTGCAGGCTTCTTGTCCCTTCCAGGGCAGGAAGCACTGAGATGTCCAGGTTAGCATCCACGTCCCCCCATGAGGTGCATGCATATAGGTAGCCCAGGAATGGTTGTGTGCACACTTTCAGATCAAGTGCATCCGCCTTTCTGCCTCCTGCAGTACGACCAGAGGAGGAGCCAACAAACCACCATCTAGGACTCCTGAGATTGGTCCTCATGTTCTGCCTTGCTCCTGGCCTCCAGGCACCTTGAGCTTCTGCAATACGGAGAGATGATGGGCTCTGCAGCCAGGTTTAGAGAACGTGAGGTCCATCTCTGCCACCCGTGAGCTGCAAGACCTGGCAAAGTCACGGAACCTCCCTAGATTAATGCCTGCCACCTAGAGTGGTTGCCAGGGTTGGAGGAGTTGAAACGAGCTACCAGAATAAAGTTCCCCATGCATGGCACCGGGTAAGCGTTCTATAACTAATTATTCCTACCCTCCCCCATCTCGGGCCAGGTCTGTCCTCCATCAGAGCCTTGAGTTTCCTATTCTGCTACGTGTGTGCTGTGTCTTCCCCAGCTCCACATCCCTTTGGCTGGTTCTCCAACAGTAATAGCACTAGTCAGAGTGACGGATGTCCATGGGAGAAAATGCACTGATGCAATTCAGTGCGTGAGGCTATGAGTTCAGAGAACCAGAGTGCGGGAGAGGAGCCAGGTTTCAGGGACTGGGTAAAAAGAGGAGGGTTATTAATAGAAAGAAAGAGCATTTATAAAAGGAGGACAGATTTAAAAAGAAGACAGACTTCTAAGGCAGCAGAGGGACTGAACTCTGGTGCAGGAAGAACTCTGTGTGCCCAAGTTCTGGGGATGAAGACTGCACAGCTTGTCAACACTGTGTCCTCAGCCATCCTCAATGGTTTCTGCTACTGAGGACGGGGTGTTGGGTCTTCGGCAGACCCTGAGAACCAGGGATGCTTGATTCTCTTGGCCTTAGAGGTGAGAATTCCCCAGAAGGAGTCTGTGAGCACTTTGGAAGCCTATCTGTGCATGTGGGTGACACGTGGCAGCCCAAGAAAGCCAGCCCTCCAGAGAAGAAAGTCAGGTCTGAGGCTGAAGAGGCCAAAAAGGCAGCAAGATGCACCCCATCTTGATGCTTGGGAACTCTCTGTACCCCCAGTGAAGGGTATAAGGTTTAACTTGCATGCCTTTAAAAGGAGGGGCTCCCTCCGAGGGTATCCCATTCTCACTATGGGTGTCTTTAGTTTTCAAAATGGCATTCCTCCTTTCGAACCCAATTTTGTGTCCTCTGCTTTGAGGTGGACATGGCCATCTTTAAATGTTTCTTTCATCCAAAGAGTTCAAAGGATGCCAAATCTGAAATTGACTGCATAGTGGCTCTCAAGGTGGCCAGGCATCAGCCCAGAGCAGGGAGGCGGGGTGATGTCAGAACCCCAGGAGGCAGAGGCAGGGAGGCGGGGTGGTGGAAATAGCCCACCAGGTAATCCTGATGCACCCTGGATGGGGCACCTCCATGTGAGAATCACAGACAAATCAAAGTCTGTGTCCTTAGGAAGCTAAAGACCTGCCTGGAAGGGAAATGCGTCAGTTTATATTAAGTGAAAGTATCTGAAGATTTTGCTTTGAGGTGCAAAATCAGAATGTGAGGACAGGAGAGAGAACACATTAGGATTTCCCTCTAAAACCAGTGACGTCTGGTTAAAATGGAGGCCCAGGTGGCCTGCTGGGGGAGAGAAAGAGGGACAGATGGACCTGGAGTGTTGCAGGAGCTGTGTCTGTAGCCTTAGAAGGGGGCTGCTCTCCCAATCTCCCTCCCCCGACCCCAGTTTGTGTTGTTGAACATGGGTGTCAGCTGGACCACCCTGAGAGAGCCTCAGGGTCTCAGCCGGTGCCCAGTCCACAGCCCCATCCCCATCATGACTTAAAACAGCAACCCAGGTGCCAGGGGCTTAGTCCTTTACAGACCCTTGGTAGGTTCTTGGTCTTGGATTGAAAACCCTGGGGAAAAAAGCCATATCTACAGAGCAACCTTTGCAGAGCCCCAGCCTTGCCCTCACTCTAATACAAACTCCTCCATGGCGAAACTGCTATGTGGCCACCCCTGCATCACTCTCTTGCCTGGGGTCACCTCGGGTGAGAACTTTTACCTCGGACCCCATGTCCACTCCCAGAACCACCCAGAGAAGGCCTGCCTATGGTGTGTGTAGACAGAGCCTGTTTTCCATGCTCACCACCCAGGGAGCAGGGAGAGGGCGCTGGTACAGCCACAGCAGCACTGAGGTGAGATGCAGCTCACGAAGGAAGCTGGAGACAGAGAGGGCAGAGCACACAGCGCCGGGGCAGGTTTCTGAGTGTGTCCATGGAATTTGAAAGGAGTTATTTAGAAACAGCATGTCTGCTATGAGGATTTAAGCATTCTGCTTCCTGGAGGCAGGAAATAACCCAGCTGACCAGTGGGGACCTCTGCAGACCCTGCAGTGCTGTCATGACACACTTCAAAGAAGAATTCTGACACAGGACTTAACATCACAAGTCGATAAAGGGAAATTTTAGTTATAAAAATATTATATATAGGTTTTGAAAAAAAGAGAGTAGATAATGAGTGAAAAACTTTTAAAGACATTGCTTAAAAGAAAACACTTGGGAGATATCCCAACACTTTGGCCTCTTGGGCTCTGTTATCTTTTTAATTCCCTCCGTTCAAGTTCTCTGGCTTATCTGTGAATTTGGTTAACACATTCCCCAGCCGCCCCATTGGATAAGATAAGGCAGAAGATGTTAATAGAGAACCCTCCATCTTTTTCCACTGAGTCTGATTTCAGGATTCATTGACTTGCTAAAACCAATCTCCCTGCATTCCGTGTCCTCTATGGGCTTATCAGTGAGGAAGATAATCTACCTGCCAGGCATCCAATAAGTGCCCATGATGGGTGGACACAGATGGGGTGGACAGCCTTGGTCCCTGGGGACCCAGCCTCTGGGCACTGGTGGCTGGGAGGGGGCTCGCAGTGGGGACGGGCCAGTCTGCCTATAAGGAGCCCTCAAGCACTTGCCTTTTGACTCCGGAGCTCAGGTGGTGAGTGGCTCAGGATTTCTACTCACCTCGGCCCGTGCTGTAATGCTGGAGCTTATCACTGTACACAGCTTCTTTGCTGTAAGCACGTTTCCTGTGGACACAAGGGAGAGGAGCTCTCTCAGCCAGGGTATATCCACACCACTCTGTTCCCAGGACCTCCACCCAGGCCCCCTGTTCTGATGGTGGCTCACCCGGGCTTCTCCTGGGGTTGGGAGCTGCAACTGTCACTTAAGCGGAACTGCTGTCATGGCCAGCATTCTAGCTTGACCATCTCTGTGGGCAGGGGGCTCTGCTTTCAAGTCAAGGTCTTTCAGAGGTCAGGCAGGCTCAGGGTCTCTACAGAGCTTGGTGAGAGGCCCTGGAGGATGCCTGCTAGAACTCTGGCTGCACTGTGGAACTTTTCAGGAGGGGCCAGCTGAATCTAGGCTAACCACCCAAGGCAGTAGCAGCAGTATTAAAAATTCACGAGAACTTCCAGACCCACCCTCCTGCAGGACCCGCTCTTGCAGAGCTCCTCTTTCCCTCCTTAGCTCCCTGCTGCCCACCTGCACCCTGTGCCCAGGCCCCAGCTCTGTAGCCAGAGGATGGGTTGAGGCACAGGGCGGGATGTTCCAGAGGGTCAAATGCAATTTTGTAACTGTCACTCCAGGAAGATCATCGTGTGTAGGGGGGTTAAATGAGTGGGCAAAAATGAGGTTGGGGGACAAATGCTCAGAGCCTTGCCCAGCCCCTCCAGAGGATTTATCTCCAGCACAGAGAAAATAAATGATCTGGAAAGTTCTAGGCTGCCCGTGGACAGAGAAAGGGTGATGACTGGTGAGCCTGACAGTATGTCCCTGAACGGTCAGGTCCTGTTCAGTTCACATGACCAGGGAGGGTCCATGAGCCAGCCTTCCTGGGTCTGAGGAGAGCAGGCAGGAGCGGGGCCAGGGGGCCTACCTGCTGCAGACGATGGAGATGGCCACCAGGGACACCACAAACACCACCCCAGCTGCCGCTGAGCCAGCGATCAGGGGCAGCTGCTCCCGCAGCTCGGACTTGTAATCATCTAGCAGAGAGAGAGGTATTAGAAGCTTCCTGTCTGCCCTCTGCATGGGGCTGCTACTCAGCGATGCCACCAAGGACATCAGAGTGATAGACAGATAGAGTTTCTATACTTCAGAGCTGTAAGCCTGACCCAAACCAAGAGTAATCTTTAAGTCACACACACTCACAAAAGTAACCCCAAACAAATAATGTCAACAATAAAAGCAAGATAACAGTGACAGAGAACCTCACAACTAAGAGCTGATGACATTGGCCCCAGAGCAGAGGTAACTCTTTCTCCATGCACTCATGAGGAAGGCCTCTCAAAGGTCTGCCAGCCATGCTAAGGATACGTCTAACAGGGGGCATGGAAACCACTGCTGAAGTACCTTCTAAGGCACAAAGTTGCTGAGATGTAGCCAGTCAACAGATTCACTGAGCAGAGGCTTAAGAGCATCTGCAGCCACCCAGTACCACATCCAGTGCTGCGGAGAATGAAGACACGTCGAGAAACAGCCCAGAACTCTAAAGCTCACACTCAGGAAGAATAGGGTCCCGGCTTCCGCCAGTGTTAGAAACACATGGGGGAGTGGCTGCCTGCGGATCACAGAGGTGGACAGAGCTCTCTCAAACGTGGCTTTACCACGGGGAAGCTTAGTGATCTTAGACAAAGCATCTAGTCTTTGACTCTCAGATTCCTTATCTGTTAATTTTTTAAATTAAATCATGTGACACATATTTCAGTGTCTGATGTATCACAGATGCCCCAAATACAAATTCTCTTCTCCTTAATCCATACAAACCACTCGGCCCAGGGGCCTATTGTTACTATTGTGGTTCTTCTCTCACTTGGTGTCAAGGAGCCATCACAGAATTTCAGGACGGAGGCAGATGGGGGTCAAGCTATGTATGTCCTATTACAACTGGGGCTGCCAGATACAGCGAGTGAAAATATGGGATGATCAGTTACATATGAATTTCATGTAAACAACAAATAAGGTTTTAATCTAACTGTGACCCAAATATTGCATGGGAAATACTTAGACAAACATTATTTGTTATTTACCTGAAATTCACATGTAACTGACCTATATTTTATCTGCCCCCCACCCCATCATTCTGAGGTTCCCTGCTCTGCAGGTTTCTGCTCTGCAGAATCACTCAAGCCCAACTGTTAGACCCTTTTCCAGGTCCCTCCTCAGATCTACTGAATGGAAACCTCTGAGTGAACGGCAGGGTATCTGTGTGTTTACCAAGGACTCTGTGTGGTTCTCATGCGCCCAGATGTTTGGGAACCATGGTTCAACTTTATGGCTAGCGGATGAGACTTGCCAAGACAAGGATATTGTTCTAGAAGCCCCCCACTCTCTAGAAATCAATTTTAAAGAGTGAAGGTAGAGTTTCAGTTTCCCTCTGCTGAGAACTTTTTGTAACATGTAACTTATTTAAAAGTTAACTTGGCAAAAGTAAAATAAATAAAAGGAATCACAGGGAGGAGTCCATGTAAATTAAAAAATGCCTAAGCCATGTGACCTTCAGCCCTTGAAATTGATTTCTAGATGCTTCCAGAACCAATATCCTTGGGTTTAGAAGTCTCCTTTACCCACGGTGTAGAAGGATGGTTCTCAAACACTGGGGCAGAAGAACCACCCAGAATGCTTGGCAAACATGTAGATACTTGGCAAACATGTAGATACAGAGTACATACTATATCTACATATACTGTATATACTGATTTATACTGCTGTATAAATCAGTTTTTAAAACATTAGGCAGCCAAGTCAAAGGTTAGCAGGTTGTAGCTAAGTGCAGCCCAGAACCACAGCAGCTCTGTCCCTTGTGGAGGTCACCAGTCCAAAGCATGGCCACTGACCCTGGGTGGGATCCCGCAGGTCCTCCTCGACCCAATGACCCTATTACTGACAACCTTCAGACTCACCTTTGTGCTACAGGGAGGCCTGAAGCCTCAGTGAACATAATTATTACTGATGTGTGAACCTCAGTCATTAAGACAAATACTCTCCAATTTGGCCACTTACCAGAACTCTCTTACATCCAGCCCCTCTTGGGTTTACAAAACTTAACTGCCAAATGTAAAAGGAATAGCCTTCTTGGGAGAAATTTGTTACTTCTTGATTTGTCTAGCAGAATTGCCAAGAGACCAGTGCTCACAGCTTTTTGAATTTTGGGCTTTTAATCCTGTGTACCTCTTGATGCCAAAGTGCCCATAAATCTAGATGTGAAGTAAGGTACAAAGAGGAGAGCAGAGTCCTTAAGGAACTGAAGATGGACTGCGTTCTTTTCACACCAGCAGCATCATTAATCTGGATAAACTGGCTCACCTTTCTATCCTAACTCACCATCCTCCAAATATGAGTCCAAACTCACCTAAAATAAACTCAGAACTGACTACAAACTCTAATCCTACAGAGGCCAGACAGCTCACATTGAAGCATCCAGGTACAGACCACTGGGAAGTGATGAGCCCTGCATGGGGCGGCAAGCCTCCGTCTCAAGACAAAGCCCTCACACTAGGATGCTCACCAGCATTGCCTTCTCTTACAATTTTTCAAAAGAAAACGGATATTATAATTTTTATGTGAAATCACTTGATTTTTAAATCTTTCTGATGACTTTACAGAGACTGTTGGCCTAAAATAAAATGTTTTTCAAGGGCAGAGTGTTTTCTATATAATTTAAGTAATAAAGGAAAAAATTAAAGCCTTTCTATTTGAGAGGCTGGGAATAGATTGACACTTGGGAGCTACCAGGAAACAGCTCATCAATGAATAAATATAGATACATTGTTAGTAGATAAATGAGTACATACACTATGGAAAGTAGCTAATGAAATAGACACCCATACACAAGTCTGAGGTTACAGGGAAACAGAATTTTCATAACAACTAAAAGAGGTGATCTCAGAGGAGTAGCAGAGATTGTGACAACAGGGAACCAATAAAGCCCAAAGGTGGAAGTATTTTCAGGGACAAGATTGTCTAGCCTTGGAGACAGCTTGGAAAACAGTGGCTCTTCTCTCTGGAGACACCTCAGCTGGACCTACTGGGGGTCACATGTGAAGCTGTTTTAAATATTCTGAGGCGTGTGGGACAGCCTCAGTGTGTCCCTCTGTTTTCTTCCCGGAGCCCTTAACTCATGCAGTGAGGCTGTGCACTCAGCTCCCAGCCCCGAGAGCAGAGGAGTGAAGTGGGAGTGACGGTGAAACAACTCAGAACCCAAGAAGAGCATGTCCTTTGATTTTGTGTTGGGCTCCCTGCTCTGCAGACGCAGGCGTGCATGTGGGAGCCTCTGCGCGTGCGCGGTACAGAGACCTGCGAAGGAAAACCCACCAGATGTCGAAAACCCGGCCGGGCTTCAGACAGATGCTCTGCCTAGTGAATGCAGGTCCTCCTAGGGGCAAACCCTTCCGAGGCAATTCCACTGGAATCCAGTTAGCAGCTGGCATTTCGGCTGTGACCACTGCCTCCTGGGGGCTTCTTCTCCCCCGACTGCCGGCCCTGATCCAGGTCACCTGCCTGCCCCTTACCGTCCGTCAAGGTCTGGAAGCACATCTTGCCACTGAACTTTCCGTAGCCGGCCACGGTGCGGGCGCGCACCTGGACCACGTACACCATGCCGGGCCGCAGGCCGTCAATCCGCGCGGTGTTGGTCTGGCTCCTGGCCATGGAGGAGTTGAACTCATTGTGTTCCTGCAGGAGAGCAAGGGAAAGGGGTTGGCAGTCTGCTCCTGAGCACGGGGGCCCCTCGGTTCTGGGTCCTGCATATCTGCTGGAAGTTGTCCCGAGCCCCAGGCCATCCCTTGAAACCCCACAGACTGGGCTGGATCTAAAGAATAAGAAACAGACTCTGGACTGTGGGGTGGTGATGGTCTGAAGAGAGGTCTGAGTAAATGGCTGAGCTCTCAGGGCCTGGCAAGGGGACAGTCATTTTCTACTCCTTCCCCTCCAGGGATCAGAGACAGAATAAAAAAGCACATGCAGCTTTGCAAACCCCCTCTCATCCCTGACCTCAGCAGAAGCAAATGGCCACATTTGCACCTACCTGCCTCTCTTTGCATTGCTTCTGCTGAGCCCTGGTCTTTTCTCTCCTGGTCACTCCTCACAATGGCTGTTCTAGATCACTCCTTAAAACACCTCAAGTCCTTAGACAAACGACTTTGTGTTCGCTCTGCTAAAAAGCTTGAGGCCATGCTGGACTACCTCCCACACCTGTTTCTGCTTTCATCTTGGCATGTGTCTGTCTGGGTGCCCACTGTCCGAGTTTCTCTCCATCAGCATCTAGGGAGGGCATGCCCCTTCTCCCTGGAGAACATGGCCTCTGTCCTCACCCCTCTCACTATTTAGGGGGTCAGTCCCACTCTTCTGCATCATTCTCTTCCGCACCCTCTGCCTGGCCCTCTACAGTCCCTGTCACCTGCACATAGGTATCCTCTGGTGCTCACAGACCTGCTGTGTCTTTCTTCCTTCTGACTCTCCCACCCATCATGAGTGCCTTACCATGTCCTTGCTTGTGCTCTCTTTGCTGCCGATCTTGTGTAACATATGGTTTAGCCTGAACTTTTGTAGCTTCCGATCTTTTCTGCTCCTCTCTTCCTACCCAATCCAAAGTTCTTTTGTAAAAAAGATCTGACTCCCTAAAGCTATTATCCAGTAGACAAAACTCCTAACTCTCAGTCCAGGGGCCTTTCATAACGAAATCAACTCCAATCTCTCACATCCCCCTGAGCTGCCACCTTGCTGCCTCTCTGGATACCATAGCCCTGGCCTCCAGACCTTTGCTTAGGTTGCTTTCCCAGTCTGAAATGCCTCTCTCCAGGGGCTCCTCTGCATTCTCTGGTTTCCTTAAGCCTACATCCCTCAAGATCTCCTCTTCCAGGAAAGTGCCCCTCACTGTTCCAGCCCAAGGACTCTCTTCACTGCTGCCCATCATCTTTCTGCTTCGCCCACATGCACCAGCTCATCTATAATCATTTCCATGTGACCACTGTGGAGATGGCAGCTGTTCAGAGTCTAGGTCTGCCCCTGTTTTGCACTGTGAATCTTAGAATAAAATGAAGATCTTAGGTACCAGGAAGGAGGCCCCAAGTCCCACATGCAGATCTAGGGCCCTGTGACGCGTTCTAGGCATAGCAGTTCAAGAGGCAGGGTGATAAATGAGGGGAAAGTTGTTGCCCAGTGTGGTCTGTGAGCCACATCTTTAGTCAAAGGACAGAAGAAATGTTGGGAGTTGAACCGGGACAAAAGAATACAGTACAGTGAGAAGAAATTGCCATCATCTTAAAATATGTAGAAATCTACTGTGCAGAGATGACCTGACATGCAATCATTCATTCATTTGGCCAGATGGTCACCATGACAACACACTACCATGTGGTGCCTGCTACTAAGGGCTGTGGGTATCAAGCCATGGTCCCTGCCTTTGGGTACACAACATCTTGGCGGGGGGGGGCTGAAAACTGCAGTGCTGATGAGTGATGGGGCAGAGGGCAGCTCAAGGGGTTATGAGGGTGCAGTAGAGGGCACCCCCAGCCCAGACTGATAAGGTGGTTGGGAGGGACTCAGAGAAAGGGTGGCATGAGTGAGTCTTGAAAGATGAAAGAAATTAGCCCCATGGATGAGTGAGGAGAGTAAGAACTGAATAGAATATCCTTTGAGAACAGAGTAAAACATGCAAAGGTGAGGCTGAAAGGAGATTAGGCACCTGCAAGTAACTGGGAGTCTCTGGAGGATAAGTGGCATGGGGGTGGTGATGGGTGACTTGGAAGCAGTTGTAAAGGACCCCAGGTGAGAGGCCAGAGCAAATAGACAGCTGAAATTTACAAAGAGGCCCATGCTCACCCTAAGCGAAGCGATATCCACTGGCCTCTGGGCAAGATGGCCTGGGAAGAGATCACCCATACATTATTTGATCTATTTAAGAAGCAGGTGGATTCCTAACCCCACTCCACCCCCAATAAAGAATTCAGCAAAAAGAAGGCTGTGCACTCTAGAAGGGGTGCCATCTAAAACTTTCATCATTACTATCTTGACACACTGAAAACATAGTCTGAAACTACGAAAACATGATCCTTGCAAATTAGGACAAAATCCCATTGCTCCAAAATCTAGGCAGCTGCCTGACTTCTCTGGTTTTACTGTATTGGATGCAAGTGTGCACTTCTTGAAATATGTGAAACATCTCCTGGGCAGCTCTTTTCCTGAAAAATGTGTGCTGGTGTATTGGCATTTGGATGGTGAGAACCCATAATCACTTCATTGTCCACACATCCTTCAAGAAGTCCAGTGATTAAAATGAGTATCAGTCCTTGTTCTCTCAAAACCATTCGTCAACCTCAGGCAGATAAGAGTGAAGAGCAGAGTTGCTTTTCCTTTTCTTCTTCTTCTTTTTCTGGTTGCTTATGATTTTGTAAGTGTGAGGGGGACAGATGCTGCAGCTGTTGAGGGCAGAGACCATATCTTCTTTCTCCATCCCTAACATGTAGCATGGGGCTCGCCTTGCCTGGGTGCCCAACACCTCAGTGCTATTGAATAAATAAACAGTCGACTTTGGACCAGTAATTTGAACCCATGGATGGAGCACAAGATATTGCCAAGGTCTGAGTGAGTTCCTGTCAGAAAATGAAGGGTAGAAATAAATTTGAAGGGTAGAAATACCCAAGGCCTAAAGCAGTCTGTCCTCACCTAGTTAATACGAAGAGCGAGTCGACGTCTAAATGCTTAATCATTAAGACAGCCAAGAGCAGCTGTAGACGTTCTCCCTTGGTTTGCCTATAAGCACTGACGTCAGGAATGAAAAGTGCTACAAGACAGTAAACAGGAGAGAATGATGAATGGAAGCATATTAAAATGGGGAAGAAGATGAGCATGGGAGAGCTTGCTGGCATCAGCTTGATGGCATCTGAGCTCTCTATTAATGAGCTATTGGAGGAGATGAAAGCCTCATTGATTCCACTCACAGTACTGAAGTTGACAGGTGTCCCAAGCACAAACCAAGAGAGTGATGTGGAGTGGGAGACCCAGACTTGGAAAACTACAGCCTATGATCAACTACCTGTTTTTGCAAATAAAGTTTTATTGGATCCCAGCCATGCCCATATTCTATCGTCATCTATCTATTGCCCATGGCTGCTTCCTGCTATAAAGGTACAGTTGAGTAGTTGCAACAGAGACTATGGCCTGTAAGCCTAAAATATTTACTAGCTGGTCCTCACAGAAAAATGATGTTGAGTCCTAGTTTAGAAGAAGTGGCACAGGAAGAAGGAATGATGAGTTCTATTTCTTTGCGTTGAATCCAGGACATCTACTGGGCTGAGTTCTGTTTGTATCTTCTAAAGACCAGGATTCCACACCCCTGTGGAACAGGCAGGCAAATGATTCTGGCCATAAGTATTTGGGTTGAAAATTAAGATACACTGTCTTATTTCCGAGGCCAACAACATTGCATCAACATTGCATCCAGTCTTTCATTGAACTCAGAAATATACTGAAATATAATAAAAATATCTACAGTTCCAATTCTGTGGTTCCCTAGCTGTGGCCCATGAGGTTAAGGGTAGATCATCTGACCTTTCTGTGACTTAGTTCTATCATCCATAAATTGGTTATACTCAACTTTCAAATATCTTTCATTTCTTTTGAGAATCAGAACTAATATATCTGTGAATATCTGGCATATAACTGGCACTCAATATGTGATGAATTATTGTCATTGTGATTATTATTTCAAAATACCCTCACAAGATAATGTCCTTTCTTTAGAAATTAGAAATGGTCAAGGCAATGTAATGAATTTTATATTTGAGCAATTTATAAGCAAGTGAGAATTCTATCATAATATGTTGAATGGTAACCAATGCTTGGACAAAGAATCTTCTCTTTCAGGAAAACATTCTATCCTCTGGGACAATGATCTGCCTCACTGAGGTAGAGAAGCCCCCTCTGGCATTGAACTGCTGTGCATGTGTTCTGTTAATAATTAGCATAAATTATTGAGAAGTAGGGACAGGATCTATAAGGGAGAATAAGCCTCCTTCATAGCATCAGAAGTCGAAGTTAATTGCAGTTTGTTTAGTGGGGAGGCTTGCATGGACAGGGAAAGGCTGTGAAGGAGTTGGGCGTGGGTGGGGGAATGAGGAGCTGGGGGACAGAGGCCTGAGCCTCATGGTTTCAGTTCTGAGGCTTTCACCCCCTCCTTTGGTGACTGCCCTTGGCACACTGGGAGAGGAAAAGGGCAGGTGGTCTCCCATACATCCCATCCCTTCCCAGCACCAGCATAGGCTACAGGGCAAAGAACCCAGGCTAGAGACTCCCTTTCTAGCTGTGTGATCTGAGTAAGTTGGCCTTGTTTTTTTAAACTTCTTTGTGTATTTGTTTCTTTACCCAAAACAGTGTTATTAATATTTACCATACTGGGCTGTGAGGGGGAGAGATTGTTTAGAAAGTCTCTGGCACCCAACAGGGGCACACAAATAAGACATTATTATTTATTTGAGATGAGCTACAAGGCTCAAGTTCATGTGTGTATGGGAAGGGGACTGGGTGTGACCTTACTGGTGACTCTGACATCACACCATATATGGCCAAGCATGATATTCTATTGAAGAAGGTCAACAAAACTAAGTCTAGGTCAACTTGAATTTGGTCCAGGTCAACTTTGGTGATGAAATGAGGTCATGAAATCGATAGGTTCAGATTAGTCAAAAAATTTTTTGCATTTGTCCAGCATTGACTTCATTAAATGATAAAAAAAAAAAATATCTAGCAAATAAAGACCCTCAGTTCAAAGCTGAATGAAAATAATGGTGGCTTATGAATCCAGATCATGTGAATTACCCCCAGTTCCCTGAATTATCAGAATCAACTGTGAAACTCAGAATCCTCTAAATGAGTAAATAGCTGCCTAACCCTCACCTTGCTTGCAAATTTGGCTATAACAGCTGAAGGGCACACCTCCTTGCAGGCTAGATCAGTGATCCATCTGGCCTTCTGCTTTCAGGGAGGTAAACTGGTGACTTTTACAAATGTGAAAACTGACCTAGAGTAAGTGGTTCAGTAATGGGACCACAGCTGTGTGGTTGTCAGTTACCGATGGCTCTGGAAATGAAGACTCCCTTCCCAATGCAGTCATGCTCCATTTCAACACTGCCTCCATGTTGGAGTCTGCAGGTCTTCATCCTAGAACCTCTTCTCATCTCCACTGACCCACTGGACAGTCTCACCAGGGCTCAGGGCTGACAACTTCCAAATGGTCATCTCCAGCCCAGTCCACTCCTCTGAACTCCAAATGTGCATAGCTACCTGTTGCACATCTCCACTTGGCTATCTCAGAGGCATTTTAGACACGAAGCTGAATGGTCCCTTCCCTCAGCCCAGACATGCTCCAGTCACGAGTGATCCTATTCTCAGTCATCCTAGTGACTCAGGCCCAAACACTCCCAATTGAAAATCCAACCTGTTGGAAATCCTGTTGGCTTTGGCTTTGTCCCCCATTTTTGTCTTAGATTATTATAATCTAGCAGGTCTATTTTCAGTGGAAAAGCTTGAATGATCCTTTTAAAATGTAAGTCAGGTTCTGTTTCCCTTCTGCTCCAAACCTGCTATGGATCCCAATCTCATCTGTGGAAATGCTCAGGTTCTTACAGCCCAACACGAGCACCTGCTCGGATTACCTCTCCCCTAACTATTGTTTTCCTGTTGCTCATATGACTCCAGTCATGCTGGTCTCCTTCCTTCTCCTTGAACCAGCATTCATTATCTGGCTGCAGGGCCTTTATATAGGCTCTCTATCTCCCACATGCCTGCTATACAACACCCTTTCTTCCTTCGGGTCTTTACTTAGAACTTACCTTCCCCAAAAGCTTCACTTTTACCATTCTATTTATTTTTGCAACTACTCCTCCCCCAAACCTGACCATTCTGATCCCATTTACCCTGATCTATTTCCCCCACTTTACAATCCTCTTTTTCTAACATACTGTATGATACCCTTATTCATTATGTTCATTATTCATTTTCTGTCCACTTGAATTAGAAAGTAAGCTTCTTGAGGGCAGGAATCCTTGTTTTATCTCTAGTATATCCTAGAACATTACTTGCCAAATAGCAGGCACTCAAAAAAAAAAAAAATACTTGCCAAACAAATATAAATGAATAAATGGTGTTTGCACAAATACTGTATTGGGTCAGTATATAAGAAATACTGTATTTTCCTGGGATGTTGCAAGTGTTACAGTTCACCATGGTGGGAGGAAAGCCCTGCTTCCCCCACAGATAGGCCAGGGGTAAATACCACAGGGCACCATTTCCCTTTTCTTGGCAGAACATGCCCTGTTGTAGTCCCCAGCAACAGCTACAAGAGAACAGTCAAAGAAGATAATGTACAAACTTCTATTTCTATTAATTTCTAGCTCTCGTTTCTTCATTTCCACTTAGATATTTTAAACATTCATACATACGTCAGTACATACATGCATATGATTTATAAATAAAAGATCTTGTATTGGAGGTACATGATCAAAAACTTTGAAAAACACTAATTTCCAAAATCACAAAATCTTCAGAAAATTCAGGGAACACTGGTGGGTTTGTAGCCCAGCAAACACATGTATCAAGTTGGTGACTGGGAGAATGGAATTGGTTCTGTCCATCCACAACAGCCCAGTGAGTGGTCCAGAGAGCAGGGTAGGGTGTTGGAAGGTTCTCTCTTGAGTTGGTGCAGAAAGCGCCTGGGCACTGGAGATCTTTGCTGGCGCAGAGCTGGGGAGTGCTCTCAGGGAGCCTCTGGCCTCTGTCACCAGATTCCTCCCCCCATCAGGACTCCCTCCAGCCTGTATCTCCTCAGCTGGCTACCACCCATACAACAGTGGCTGGCCCTGGATCTTGTAAGCCTGCAGGCAGGGCTGGCTTACCTTCTCATAGTACCGGATCTCATAGTCCAGGATGATGCCGTTGGGTTGCTCCGGCTGTGGCCATGACAATGTGATGCTCCTCATGGTGGCACTAACCTGGTGCATGATGGGAACAGTGGAAGGGGCTGCAGAGAGAGGAAGAGATAAGGCAGATGAAGAGACACTTGATGATATGAGAAAGGTTGTCTTTCAGAGATAAATAGGCAGAGAAATGCTATTGGGTTGGAACGCCACCTTTTCTTTCTCATCAGCTCAGATGGAGCTACAGAACTTCCTGTAGGTTTTGCAGAATGAATGGAGTTTGGGCACCAAAGGAGAGAAAAGGTGACAATTTAGGACAGGAAGACATGTATGAGGGCAGGGACTGGAGTGAACAAGAAGAAGAAAGGTTTGACCAAAACAAGAGATGGCTGGAAAAACCACAGGAGAACAGTATGAACTGACAAAGCCAGAGTCAGGCATGAAGGGCGTGACCAGCAGGACAAATCTATGCTTCAGGTAGTGGATCACGAAGAGAGATGGACTGCTTTTGAGCAAATGGTGTTGAAGGAACCTCAGTCTTGCAATAATGGGGTGAGCCATCACAGAGAAGAGAATGTGGAGGCAAAGCCTGTCAGCGAAAGAGTCAAGCTGGTCAGTGCTGAATTGCTGTGCAGTGGAAAAGAGCATTCTAGCAAACATTTTCTGAGACTGCATGGAAGATTTTGCTGTGTTTCAAAAGGAAGAGAGGCAGCATCTCTCCAAAAAATATGCATACAGGCCAGCAACAGAGTTCTTTTCGACTTCTGTCAGAGTTTTCCAAATGAGGACATTTGCTATTGAGCACTCACAAATATAAATGAAGAAATGATACACAAACCAAACATTTGGAAACAGAATAATAATTTCAAAATCTGTGAAGTGCTTCCGAAATCTCTGTTTAAAAAGAATATTATTTATTTCCCAATTCAACATTTTTCACACAGTGTAAGTAAAATGAAAACAGTCTGGAAATAATAAATGGGGGCTGTCTGTCTAGGGAAGAAGCAGGTAATGGATGAGGCTGCAGTCTGTGCTCTGTTCAGGGGCTGTTCCGTTTAGTCCTGGCACTTCTGCAGTGATGAAGGTCGCTTCTTCACACGAGCTCAACTTTACAAGGCTTTCTCTGGGGACCATGGCTGAGTGACATTTACTGTCCCGGATTTAAGTTAACAGATTCCCCTCCAGGACCTGAAATTACAAAGCAGAGCTGCCGGGTCACAGGGCTCCCTCCTTCTCTATTTCTCCATGATCCTAGGACTCTTAGCAGACACCTACTGCATGAGGCACCTGGGCGAGGTGGAGATGCAGGGACGATTCAGGGAAGATATTAGGAAGATGCTCATAGTCTGGGGGAGCCATAAAAAGAGCACAGAGTGAGAGGTGCTGTGATGAGCCCTTAGAATCACAGTGTTCATCTGGGACTTTGCCCACTTCCCATTAGAGACCTTGTGATGTCTATGAAAATGCGCCCCTCAGAGCTCCTACTCCTGGGAGCATAACTGACTAATGGCCCCAGCTGCAGCATTCTGAGATATATCACTGCATCCATGTGGAGCGGTTTCCCACTTGCTGCTCCCACCCAATGACTGAAAGTGGTGGGGATGCGATGGCAGGTCCATTCTTAACTCTTCCGATGGGTGACTTATGCTCAAACACGCCCCATTGGACTTCCCGACACTTCCCTGCAACTCATGTCTGTCTAAAGCTCTTCCCACTCAATTCTTCTTCCTTCCCTCTCTTCTTTAGAGGGATCAGATCTTCACTGTGGTCTGATAGCTCTCCCAGCCTCCTCTGGCCTCCACCCCACTTCCCCAGTAAATCTTTGGTATATCTGGTTTCATCGTGGCATCTGTGAATGGAGGACCTGAATTGATGCAGTTCTGAATCCCCTTATCAATTATTCTCTGCCAGCCCTGCTGCATCCCTGGGGGTGGGAGGCTCACTGACTCCAGGAGTTGCTGCTCCATGCCTGCATATCTCTCACCAATGTGCACGTCTTCCTTATCCTTATCTGAAATATGTCTTGGAACTTCCCACTGGTCTCAGTTCTGCCAACTGAAGTAATACAGAATGTTCCCTCTTTCACAGAATGGCTTGTCAAATAGCTAAAGAAACTAGTTAGGTCTCCCCTGAGTTTTTCCTGCTGAAAAGAATGACCAGATCCTATGGAAATTTCTCCCATGATATGCTGCCACCTGAGGTGGCTGTCTTCCAAATGGGGTTTGTTATCTACATCTCTTTAGGCATAAGGCCCTGAGGTGAATCCAATTCTCTCACTGCTGTTTGAACAGCAAAGATTAGAGTAAAACTAATATCTACCATGATCTGTGTACTATGCATCTATTCATAGGACCAGAAGCCTTTGCTTCAAAAACACATACCTGTGATTGGATTTTGAAACCACAGTCAATATAACCTTTAGGTTTTCCCATGGTATGCTCCTCATCTTTTGTCTATAGAGTTGGCTTTTTGCTTGGACTACAGGGATTTACATGTACCTTCATGGTGTCGAATTTGGCCTATTTGTCAATTAAGTGGAAATAATTTTTGATCCTGACTCAACTATCACATGCATCTTCACTTCCTCCCAACTTAGGATCATGGCCCAGATCCACGTAATTAACTATTTAAACAAGTATTTACTGGGCATCTGTCATATGCCAGTAATCATTCTAGGTTCTAGAGAGTACAGATTAACATTTTCTGTCTTCACAGAGCTTATTTTCTAGTGGCGGGATTCAGAGACTTAGACATAGTAAATATATAAATTATAAGGTATGTTAAAAATGTCAAGTACAGTGGGGAAAAAAATGGATCAGAGGAGAAGGGATACAGAATGCTATAATGTAGGAGGCCAGCTGGGGAGAGGCTGCAATTCTGAATCAGGTGGTCAGCCAGGCCCTGCCTGAGGAGCAGGTGTAGGAGAAAGGGATGAAGGAGGGAAGAGAGGGAGGCAGGTGGATACTTGGGAGGAGAGCCCATGAGATGGAAATGTCAGGGCAAAGCTTCTTATCTGGGAGCAGCCAGGCAACAGTAAAGAGCCGGTGGGACTGGTGCAAAGACGAGGACACAGATGGTAGGGCCGCAGGGACACTAAAAGAGGACCGTAGCTTCCACTGAGAGAGACGGGGACTCATGAGAAGGTCTTCGAACAGGAGAGTGACATCATGTGAGTTTCATGTATCACCCTCTGTTGTGTTACAAATGGAGTGCAGAAGCTGTGGGAAAGCTGAAAGAACTATCCTAACACAATTGCAATAGGCCAGCTAGAAGACCATGGTGACTTGGACCAGGCTCAGAGTGGTGGAGGCAGTGAGAATGGGGATGGTCAGATTCTGAATATACTTAGACTATCTCAATGGATGTGGGATGTGGAAGAAATAGAAGAGTCATCATGACTCCAGGGTTTCTGGTTTGAGCAGCTGGGAAGTTTCTGGGTAGGGGCATAAGTGAGATCAGGGAAGATACTGGTACAGGCAGTCTGGAAGGAAAGACCAGGTGCTTTACTTGGGACCTGCTTGCTTTGAGACATCTAGGATGTACCAGACTAGTAGATAGCTGAGATGCACATAGAAGAGGTCCAGACTGAAGATATAAATTTGAAGTCACCAGTGTATCATATTAAAAGCACCAGAAATGACCAAGAGCAGGAGCAGAATAGGTTATACAGTCTAAGATTCAGGAGATGAGGGAAAGCTGCCAAGGGGCCTGAAAAGAAAGACCAGGGCTCTGGAAGGAGAACCAGAGAGTGTGATCGCCTAGAGACCAAGCAGCAGTGTTCCCAGGAGGACAGGATGTGTGAGGTGCTGCTGCTGAGTCACTAAAGTAAAACTAGGCACCAGGTATGGATTGGTACAGGCTGGATTGTTAATGGTGGGGGGCGGGGTGGGAGTGGGGTTGACTTTGCTTCTCCGACACCTGTGTTCACTGTGTGTGGAACATCCAAGAGAGGATGAAGCTGCTTCAGGGAAAGTGAGGCTGTGTTCTGGAGTTTGTAGAGTTGGTCTGGGATCCTGCTGTGTCCACCAGGATGGGTGGGAATGGCCTCTTTGAATCCTCTCCCCAGCATCCCAACCCCTGTCCCCACCTATCACACTGAAGGGGCTGCCCTTTCAGTCCTCTGTGGAAACAGGCTCCTTTGACATGATGTTACTCATGTCAGGGCCACATAGATTTTCAGGATCCTTCTGCCTAAAAAGCTGAAGCATTATGTATTAAAAATTGGAAAGATTAATCCCAACGACCTGAGGATTTTGATGGGCTTGTTTCTTTCCTTTGCCTCTAATCCCTGGAAAGCCATCATTCAAAACTCAGCATATTTGCCACCCATGGCACCAGGCCCCTGCTCTAACCACGCAGGACAGAAGGACAAGTAAAGTCACAGTCCTGCTTAGAGGTCCCGGTTGGGGTCAAATGGCAGAGACTTCATAGGGCGGGTTGATCCAGACTCAAAGGAGTCAAATCCATGGACAGGAATGCCCCTGTTACACAGGTGGCAAGGACCTCCTGGTAGCCCCTCAGCAGCACAAAGACCCAGGAGAAACTGCCAGCGGGTGACGGCCACCGCGGCCAGCATTTCTCAGATTTATGGTGATGACGCTGTGGTCACAGACCCCAAGGCGGGCTGTTTATCCTCATACAGGTCATTCTAAATGTCTTACCTTTTAATTGAGATGGGATTTTGCACAAGGGAGAAAGTGGGAAAGTATTACTGCACCTCCCTGAAGATCAGGGGCAGCGTACATTTGGTACCCTGCCATCAGTCATCACCTATGGTGACAACTTCTTTTTCCTTCAAGTGCAAATGCCACCTCTAAATCTAATGTTTTATATGCAAGAAAATCTTCAGACCAAACAAAACTAAAAAGTGCTCAGGTATTCATTCAAAAACCAACTGCTTTTAGTAAAAGCAGAGGTAAGATAGGAGGGAAAATTAATTCAAAGCAGCAGCCCCTGGAACCCCAAATATAATGATTTGAACAGTACACCCTGGCCAGCTGTCTTTTCTCATAAACCTGCATCCTCAGATGAAGGGATAGTTTCACTGGATCCTTGAAAGAATTTCTTCTTCACAAGCACACAGATCACTTTTGACTAAACTAAACATTCTACAGAGAGAAAGAAATGAAAATTATTAAAATTTAGCAAGTAAGCAAATACAGACCTTTCTTTAGAAAAAGAAAGGGCAAAGAATCAATTTAGGGACTATTTGGAAAGAAGGTACTGATCAAGAAAGATGTGTTTGCAGACACAGAAACCAGATTGGTGGTTGGCAAGGGGGAAGGGTGCTGAGCAGGGATAGACCGGGAGTTTGGGATTAGTAGCTGTGAATGATTATATATAGGCTGGATAAACAACAAGGTCCTACTGTATAACACAAGGAATTATATTCAGTATTTTGTGATAAATCATTATAAAAAAGGATATATATATATATATATATATGCATGAAAGTGAATGTTGCTCAGTCGTGTCCAACTCTTTGCAACCCCATGGACTATACAGTCTATGTAATTCTCTAGGCCAGAATACTGGAGTGGATAGGCTTTCTCTTTTCCAGGGCATCTTCCAAACCCATGAATCAAACCCAGGTCTTCCGCATTGCAGGCAGATTCTTTACTAGTTGAGCCACAAGGGAAGCCCAAGAATACTAGAGTGGGTAGCCTATCCCTTCTCCAGTGGATCTTCCTGACCCAGGAATTGAACCGGGGTCTCCTGCATTGCAGGCAGATTCTTTACCAACTGAGCTATCAGGGAAGCCATACTGAGTCATTTTGCTGTACAGCAGAAATTCACACAACACCGTAGATCAACTATACTTCAATACAATTAAAATTACAAAAAAGAAAGATATGTTTGGCCTAAAGAGACAGTGATCAAAAAATCCAAACATACTCAAAATTGCCCTGAACTTCTTCTCAGTAAAGTAAAGAGGCCAACCCAACAGGAAGCCAGGATCCAAAGAGGAGAGTGGGGAAGCAATGCCAAGTGTTCCATCAGGCACTGAGGAAAATCTGTGTGAGGGTCCAAACAGAATCAGAACCAGGAGTGTCTGAATGCCTGTCTAGAGCCAATAATAAAAGGCCCTTTAACTGTGTCAGAAGCAGAAAGAGACTTGAACATCATTGGTCCAGGGGCTCAGGGATGGAGAAAATGCAAAGGCAGGTGGGCTGAGCCCTTTGTCTCTGTTGTTGTGAAGGAAGACCTTGGGGAGCCCTTCCTCCCAAACTGCTTTTGAAGCAGACAGATCTAAGCTGGTATATCACATTCAGCAGCGAGAGTGCACAGAATGTTCCTGCCTGAACTGACAAATGAGGTGTGGATAAATTGCAGGGATGGGATGGTCCCAGTTGGAAGTTATGAAAGAACTTGCAGGTGACCTGGGGCAAGTGTCAGCCCAAACTCGTCATAGGTCACTGCCAGAGGCATCGTGGATGGGCCCAGGCAGACCACCTACCAGCCCTCCATTTGTAAAGAAGGTCGCCAACGGAGATTGGAGGGCCTGCACCCCTCTGAGACTCTGGCTGGGTCTTGGGAGGGTGGCGTGATTCTGTCTGGAATTTAATAACCCCAAATCTGGACCATGGAGTCTTACTGTGGAGCCTGATTTCCTATCTTGGGTTCTCCTGGACCAAACATTTTATGTTTAAAATATTCTTTGCTTGACCTTTTAATCAAGTTAGAGACTCCAGTCATGTTCAAAGTTTTCTCAGAGAAAATAAGGCAAGTTTTCTCCCAATGATTAAGCATCTCAGATTCCAAATGTGAGAATAGATTGATAATTTTTTTCCCCTAGGACAATTACTAAGTTCTAAAGCATTATCTTTCCTTATTAAAAATTACTTCCTAATGTCTTCATTGACTTTTATGTCCAAAGAATTCTTTCAACAGTTATCACCATAATCCATTTGGGTATATAATAAATGATGTTAAAATATTTTATTTAAGATAACCAAAGTATTTATCAGTAGTTTTGAAGAAAAATAATAGCAAAACACACATGCATTTAAAATTAAGCTGATCTATTATATCAACCCTGAATGTTCATTGGAAGGACTGATGCTGAAACTGAAGCTCTATTACTTTGGCCACCAGATGCAAAGAGCCACCTCATTGGAAAGGACCCTGTTGCTGGGAAAGATAGAGGGCAGGAGGAGAAGGGTGACAGAGGATGAGATGGTTGGATGGCATCATCAACTCAATGGGCATGGGTTTGAGCAAACTCTAGGACAGTGAAGGACAGGGAAGACTGGCATGCTGCTGTCCATGGGGTCGCAGAGTCAGACATGACTTAGCAACTGAACAACAATAATAATTGGAGTGAGATATTTGAAGAGGTTATGAAAATATGGAACTTGAATTTTCAGAGTTCAGCAAATCTCATCTAAAGGGGAAAACAGTGTTTCTCCTGCAGGTAGAAAATGCCAGGGGAAGCCTTGCTGTGAGGCCCAAGAGGGTCACTGCTGAGTCCCCTCTGCTTGGCCTCAGGTAACAAGCTTAGCAAATGTCCTGGAAGACACATGGCCTTCAGTTAGGGGTTATCCTATCTGAACTCCTCAAAGAGGCCCATGGATAGGAGAGTCCATTGCCTCTGTCACAATAACTCATGCTGGACTGGCTGGTGAGCTTTCCTCAGTCCTTCCATGAAGAAATGTTTGCAAGGTGGGTGGCGATCCTCAGAGTGACCCCTCAGAGTGATACAGCTGCCCCAGCCTGAACAGTGTCCATCTGAGGTTTATCACCACTTCTACCATCCTGGGCATTGTTGTTTCTAGGACAAATATCCATCATTTGATGAACATTTGGGTTGTTTCCACATTTTGACTATTGTGAATAATGTTGCTAAGAACAGTCATTGTAAATTTCTGTGTGGACCTATATTTGCATTTCTCTTGAATACACACCAAGGAGTGGAACTGCTGGATCACATGGTAATGCTAACCCCTCACTCTTTCTAGAGTAGCATTTCCCAGCTAAATCATCCCTAGACTAATCACCTGCAATATACACCATAGACCCCAGCTGTGAGGAAGACAAGGAGGGTGGTGAGGAATGGTAAGGAGCCAAAGTCCCAGCCCAGAGCACTAGGAGTTAGCAAAAATGCAGACGGGCCATGCTTGGGGCCCTAGAGATGCTACACAGAGAGGGGGGCTCCTATTCTGGCTTTGCCATCTGCTTACTGTGTGGTCATGGGTTAAGGTTACTTAACTTCTTTGGACCTTAAATTCTTCAACTATAAAATAGGAATATTAACCCTGATGTTATGAGGTTTTCAAATGTTCCAAGGATGTGCCCTGTGTGGTCCATTGCTTCTTCCAACTTGATCCAGTCTGCCAACACAGGGGACTTGGCAACCAGCCCAAAGTCTCCTTCTGGGTCCACCACTGTTCACAGATGCAAATCAATCCCTGGGCATAGGTCCTCAAGGTAAATGTGAAAAGCACAACTCCGTGACAGGCCTTGGGTATTTGTATGATAAATATCTTTAAGGGGATAAATAAACATGTCAACCCAGTCAGAGTGGAGCGATGAATAAGAATGGGCTTAGAGAACAGAAAGGCTAACAGCAGGGTTCCCCAGAGGTTGGTGTGACAAATGCTCCAGAAGAAAGATGGTTTCCTGTAACATCTCAGGATGACCTGCAGTTTTGCTGGGAAGTAATCTAGGAAATAAACGATGGGGTGCCTTGTCCTTGAGGACAAGGAGAGCTTGTGACTGTGGGGAGGGGATGAGGCAGGACCCAACCATCCGGTGGTGTGAGTCAGGCCCAGGAGTCATGGACGGTCCCTTGGCTCTGTGCCCACATTTCTTCTGGTCTGGTCGCCCACATTGACTGACACGTTAACATCCTGTCCCTGATCCTTGTCTCCCTCTGGGCCTCTTCATATTATAGTACAGGCAGATTAACCATCCCAAAGCTCATTTTACCTACTTCCTCTGATGCTCCAAAACATTCATCAGATCCCCATTGGAAAGAGATCTCTAACATTTCACAATGTGGCAGCCTCTGGCCAGTCCAGGCTGCATCCCACTCTTCCATCCAAGGAACCCGCCGCTCTCATCTCACTGCTCTACTCACTGATCCCAGCAGCACTCAGCTTTGGGGATCTCTGCTTGCAGAACCACCCCCTCTGCCCACCTCTCTTCATAACCCCACCAAGGCCCAGATCATGCCACTCACTGCCTTGGCTTAGCTGTGTCAGACCACGCCCACCAGAGTGTCTCTTCCTTCCTCCCAACTCAAAGTCCTTATTTTTAATAATGCTCATTGGGCTGTAATTACCACCTTAGGACACAGTGCACTGGGACCTAACTTTCCAGGTGATCAGCTCTGCTTTCCATCACTGGCGTAAATTCTTTAGGGCAGAGGTCTTGTTTTTGCCCTCCTCCCACTGTGTTAGCACGGAACAGATGCTCAGTAAAAGTTTGCCTTCACTGGAATGAACAGGGGCTCTTCTCCAAAGGCACTACAAGTAAAAGGGGTCAAAATCACAAGTTTAAAGGCCAAACTGGGACAATAACCTTTAAAGGAGAAAGATGTGGGGTGGGGAGGCAGAATTGTGATTCTGCAGCCTGTACCTGGGAAGGAATATGGAGTGGGGCTGAGTATAGAGGTCCCAGGGGAGTGGGGACAGGAGTGCTTCTAGACCACAGAGGCAGAAACTGGGGAGGCTGGGGCCATTCCCATCTCACTGGAATGTTTCAGCTGAAATGTTACCCTAACATGCATGGTTTTCTAACTTATTTTCTTTTTAAACCGTGGAATTCTTTCTCCCAAGAAAAGATTCCCTGAAGCATAAAGTGTGAAACAGAACCACGCAGTGCTGCTCTGGGCGATTCAAAAACAGGGGTCCCAGAACCTTGAGGCCAGTCCATTTTCTATGTCCTTAGCTCAGACTCTAAAGTGTTTGTGGAGGGAACCAAAACTGCTGGCAGCCTCCATCAGTCCCCTTGAGACCTCAGATTAACTTTTGTGAGTTCCTCAAAGGCATTAGCGATGAGGTTGGACCTGAGGAGTTGGGGGTGGTGGGTTATCTTTTTCTTTACATGAAACACACCCTTAGAAAAAAACCCAAATCTATAAATGTCAGCTAAAGACCCAATAGTACTGATGACAAAGAAGAATAATTTTCACGCAGAAGAATTGTGCAAGTGATGAACTGTGTGTAGAGGAATCGTGTTTCTTCTGACATCCCTATTCTAGGAGAGAATTTTGTTGAGAAGGTAATGCTTAGATAACAGGTTCCTCTTCTGTTGATGAAAACTCATTTCATTGCACAAATATGCTTGAATTTTACATTAGGAAGCCTGACTCATTAAATATTTTTGGTGCAGTAACATTTCTGGTCAAACTAGATTAAACAAATAAGCAATTAGTTTGGAGACTGGGTATGAATACAAAAGCAGAATTCATTATTTTTCTAATTGTTTTTCCCTAATGTGGACATTGGCGTCTTTGCTTTCACTCTGGGCTCTGCCTTGAGATGACCCAGACAATCCGTTCCAATCTCCCTCTGTACCTTGAGTCCCCTGGGGATAGAGGACTGCTCTGGGTGGGTGGCATCACTTCTATGCTGTTGTAGAGTATTACCTGAGTCTCAT
This sequence comes from Bos indicus x Bos taurus, assembly GCF_003369695.1. NCBI lineage: Eukaryota > Metazoa > Chordata > Mammalia > Artiodactyla > Bovidae > Bos > Bos indicus x Bos taurus. Next base: position 133,631,468 of record NC_040076.1, read on the forward strand.
CAAGGGCTCAACCAAGTGTGAGTGGGGGAGAAAGTGATGGCTTGCAGCCTGGGTGTCTGAGTCAGCCCCACACCCACAGGGAGGCACCTCCTTCACCGGTCCCTCCACTGAGGGTTTGGTTCTAAGCCAAGGGAGCATGTGACAGAGGGGCCTGGGGCCTGGGGCCTGCTCTAGGGGTGTGGGTTTACAGCAGAGGCCTTCGTTTCTAATAATTACCTCTGAGGTAATTATCTGAAATTACCAGATAATTCTCTGGTTCTCTCCTGGAATCATCTACCTGCTAGTTCTCAAATGTCTTCCCAGATCAGCATCACCTGAGCACTGGGAAGGAACGTGGCATCTTGAGCCCCACCCCAGACCTACCGAATCAGAAACCCTGCAGGTGGAGCCCAACAACCTGTGTTTTAACAAGCCCTCCAGGGGATTCTGGTGCAAGCTCAACTTTGAAAACTGTTTATCTAGAAATCAGAATGTTACATCTTAAAAGGACATCTGGGGTTATTCAGTTTTCTGTCAGTTCTTACAATTTATGGATTATAGCACAGAGGGAGAGAGAGAAAGCTGACTTCCTTGTCCCTAGCAAGCTAGAGCAGAGTCTGAAACAGCATGGTTCCTACCCCTGAGATGGCCTCTCTCTCCCCTCCCCATATACTCAAGCTCCTAGCATCTTCAGAACCCCTGGAGGATGCACAGCATGGGGAGGGTCACATAATCCATGGTTGCAGAGATCAGGGGTTCCACAGAGGTGAACGTGCGCAGCTCCCTATGCTAGGAGGGTAAGACATCCCAGTGAGTGTGTCCTGGGGCCTCTCTGCCTGCTGGGTCACCCCTCCTGGCAATTTCTCTCTCCTGGGGCAACCAGAAGGTGTGCCGGTAAAAGGAAGCGACCCTGAATGCTGTGCCCCATGGCAGCAGGAGGCTGTGAAGGGAAGTGTGAGTGATGGGGGTCCTTGTCAGGTGATGTCCATCCTAGGCAGGGGCCCCAGGGTGGCCTGTAGGGCGGCTGGGGTAGGCCGCTCAGCTCCACCTCCCACAGGCCTGTCAGCCTTTGTCCTGTGGGACCAGAGCGATGGTAGCCCTGGTTTGCTGAATGCTTGATCACAGGAGGCACCAAAGGGGCCACAGGGGAGAGCAGATGACACCCCATGTATCCCCTTACTCCCTGATTCTCACCCACACACCTGCAGCAGGGCACCTACTGACCACCCAAAGCCTGTCATCACCACACTGACATCAGAGAGGGGAGCCATGCCTGCAGCTGCTGTGACTCTCCTCCCTGGGCTTGGAGGTCAAAGTCTTCTGGCCTCAGGGCCAAGAGGTTCCCTGCAGGCAGGATTCCATGGGCACTGCCCAGCGGTGAGCTGTCCCTATACTCCATCCCCACCATGTTCGGGGCCTCCATCCCCTTGACCTTGACTTCCTCCTTTACCACCCTGCACACCTCTGCCCCAGGCCCTCCAAAATGACTGTTCAAGAACCAGAAAACTCCCCATGGCCTCCACCAGGCTCTTTCCAGAACATTCCCTCCATGTCTTCCTTAGGGAACAGTAGCTCCCCTGCAGACCCCTCCATCCTGTGGCTTTCCCCAGCATGGTGGTTATGACTTCATGCCCAGCACACCTCAGGGTCAGGAGGTGGGCCGTGTCCTCCTTGTTCCCCATCCACCTGCACCCTCTGCACAAATGCCCTTGGGCTGAACCGCTGCTCCCCGAGTGCTGCTCCCACATCACACCCTGACTCACTGAAGCCTTGGGCTTCCCTATCGGTCATCTTCTCAGTCTGTGCCTTGCCCTCCTGTAGGTAACTCCAAGGTCCACTGAATAGCACACAGTCACTCCCCAACCCCCACAACTCATCCAAATCTGCCCCTTCCTGACATTCACTTGGACCTGGCCCAGCCTGAAGTTGCTCCAATTTCAAAGCCACACATCAAGTACACTTTTAGAATGCAAGCATCCTGCCCACCTGGGGCAACCTCTGATAACTCCCCCCGCACCCCCAGCCCCACCCCACCCCCGCACAGCCTTAACTGGTTCTGCATAGCCCTATCCTGCTTCATCCAGCTTGGGTTCCATTTTGCAATAGCGTAATTGACAATACTCCCCTAAGCAGCAGGCGTGAGTTGCCTTCATCTTTCCATAGCATACAACCGGTAAAACTCAGCCTGAGAGAGACCCACCATCCTCTTCCTATAGGGCCTGCTCAGAGCAGCCAGGTACTGCTGAGAAAGCCACACAACAGGGCAAATGGGCAGCTTTGTAAATGGAAGATCACAAACTTCAAATGGGCCTTCAAAATACTTTCTAGAAATGCTGAATTTCTCTGGTCAATTCCATCTCCCCTTCTCTGTAGTGTACTGCCTAACATTTTCATTCTCTTCAACCCCAAAGCCTCCTCTCTCATTCTCAGCAACCGAGCTTATCTCCCACCTACAGAGAAAATAGAAGACTGAATGTCCAACTGCATAAATAATACCTCTGCTTGGGCACTCAGAGTCTCAGCAAGTGACACACGCACAGAACCCAGCCCACCATCCCTGCGCGCTTCTGGGAGCCCCCTTGCGTCTCCCACATATTTGCAAATCAGCCCTCATTCTCCTGCTTTGGTTTCTTTGTTTTAAATGCAGGCTGCCTGAGGAACCCATAGAAAAGCTGCTCACTGAGCCAGACTTCCAGGGCCCTCCCTGGGGAGCCGTGGGCTTATAAGAACTCAGTTCCCCTGTGTTCCCCCAGGCGGCACCCATTCAGCCTCCCGCAGCCTGTCTCCCTGCTGAGCTGCAGCACCTCCTCGGAGCCTTGGGGCTACCTATTTGAGCCTTGAACCTCAGTGACCCTTCAAGGCCTCCTTCTTTGCCCTCCTTATCTTCTTCCCCTTTTAGGGCATCCGATGAGCCATCAGACACCAGAAGTCCCTGTCTCCACCCAGCACCCCCAATACCCAGCTCCTCCCAAGCTTCCCTTTCCACACGCAAACCCATTCCTGCAAACAAATGGCAGCACACTGGGTCAGGAGACGCCACCAAACTGTGAACATTATGTCAGGCCCAGGAGGACTTCCTGGGACACGGGACACTGCTTAGAGTTACAGGGATTACTGGAGCCGTGACACCTGGTCTTTTCCCTTACGAGCCCTGGTCTGTCAGGAGAAATACAGTCCATGTGCACAAACAACTCGTGCACATCTAAGAACGCATGCGTTGTCCTTATAACTAGAACAGCTCAGATGACAACGCATGCATGGGCTCACAGGGTCATGAATGGGTGCTTGTTCCCCTGAGCTTTTCTGGATACAGAAAGCATTTGTTCTGTCCAAAAAAAAGACAGAAAGGAAGAAACATAAGCACATATTTAAATCTCCAGGGCTCAATGCTACAGCTGATGTTGCCCTGCAGCTCAGCTCTCCGAAGAAACAGCCCCAGGCCTGGGATGCTGGCAAAAAGTGCCCCTTGCACAAGAAAAAATCTGGGGTCCAGCAATGCCTTTATTTACCCAGAATACTTAATGTGTCTTTTTTCCCCATCTTTCATATCCGCTCAGAGAAGATGTTAATTTTCTGAAATTAAACACTTAGCTTGATTACTGTTTTGTTAATTGCTGCATTCAAAAACCCCTGGTGCTTCTGCCTGTTTAACATGGATAGTGCTGTGAAAATGATAGGCGCGGAGCTGGCGTGCAGGTGGACAGACAGCAGCCCTGGAACGCCACCCTGACATCCCCGCTGGTGCCTGCTGGAGCAGCTGGGGCCCTGACTGTCAGGGAGGGGGCAGTCCAACCGCCCAGCGTGGCTGAGTGTCTCCCACACAGGGCTGTGTTTTGGAAGAACATTGCACCCAGGAAGTCCAGGTCTCAGCAACATTGGGGAGAATGTGGGGTCTCAACTCTAAACACAGTGCCTGCCCAGAGATGCCGGAGGAAGGAAAGACCACAGAGAGCACGCAAGCTACACCATTTGTTGATGTCTGAGATGAATTTAAGAATGACTGAGGCATCCATTCATACATTCATTTGATAATTTATTAATTCATTCAATGAACATTTCTCAAATGCTATTATTTCAGGCACCTAGCTAGGCACGGGGGGGAATCATAGCCACACAGATGGATATAAGACCCAACTCTCCTGGAGATGACAGTCTGTTCATGGAACTGACATTTGCCAGAGGAGCAAGGAGCAGGCTCATTTGCCTGGGCCACCCCCTTTGCCTGGGCTACAAAGCAGACAGAAATTATCTTCTGATCCAGCTGGAGGCTCCCTCTGTAAAGAGGGTGAAAACAATTTCATTTGGACTTTGAATAGGGCAGGAACTTACTACAGTTCTACTGCCAGCAATCTCCTTTTCACCTAACAAACTCTGTACCTAGAGAGCTTGGCCCAAGAGCTAGTAAAATGAGCAAACAGGTCCCCAGGGCCCAGTCATCCTCAGAGCAACGCAGCTGTTCTCAAGCTGTTAGCAGCATCCCTAGGCATTGCTCAGGACTGGAACAGGGAGCATACCTATGGGCCACACCGAGTGGCCCAGCACGTGAAATCTGTCCACAAGAAGTTCCAACTGGTCAGATAATGAATAATATAATATCCCACCCAGTATTGTCTCTGTGTGGGCTTCCCAGATGGTGCTAGTGGTAAAGAATCTACCTACCGATGCTGGAGATGCAAGACATCCGGGTTTGATTCCTGGGTCAGGAAGAGCCCCTGAAGAAGGAAATGGCACCCCACCCCAGTATTCTTGCCTGGAAAATACCATGCACAGAGGAGCCTGGGGGGATACAGTCCCTGGGGCTGCAGAGTCGGACACGATTGAGCAACTGGCAACAACCTCCTCAGATTGAAAGCTCTCGAGCAGCAGCCTGTGATCACATCCTAACTTTCGCCAAGTGTGAGTTGGTACTTCAGCAGGCTGTGGAACCCAGAGCCCAGCTGAGATCTCCCTTGGTGCCCTTCTGGGCCTCTGAGACCAGTTTCAATGAATGCTGGGGACCAGAACATGAGCTCCCCAAGACACAGACTCTTGTCTGTGCTGTTTGTTCCTGTGTTCTTTGTGCCTGGAACCATGTATGACACACAGAAGACCTCAATAAATATTTGTCGAGTCAGTGAATGAAAGCCCCTAGAAGCAGAAGACAAGCAATCGGCAAGTGGAAGGCAATTGCAAAGACTGTGGTGAGTACATTTCCAAAGTTAACATGCTTAAGCAAACAAACGAATCCCCCTCTGAATGTGGTTGAATCTCACTATGTTCCTTTGAGACCATTGGGGCTCCTGGTAATACCCTACGATCAGTCCCTTACATTTTCCCTCTAGGATCTATAGGGGAGGAAGACACCTGGTTCCCTGCTGACCTGGAAGAATCACTTGCCCACCTGTGGATCACCAGGACATATTACGATCACTACACATCAACCAAACATATGTCATATGCAGGGACTAAAGAAGCGTGGAAAATATTTATCAAGACTTTATGCCTAGTGCTGTGTGGTCCTTCTCTCATGAAGCTGGGGTAGGGTGGGAAGTCTGATTCTCTGCAGAGGTCACCATCTAGTGCAGAACCTAAGGCTGCCAGTAGTGGAAGCCCATGACTTTGGTCAAGGGCAATGCTACATGCTGACCTGCTCAGCTCAAAAGACAAGAAACTCTATTTGCTAATGGCAGGACCTCTCTGAGGCTGCTTGGAAGTTTCTTCTCAATACCAGGGCTTCAGAAACAATAAAAACAACCTTTTTATGATAAGAAAGCAATGAAATGAACTATGAAATTGAATTGAAAACAGTGAAATTTTCATTGACTTTAGGTTTTTAAAAAACTTTTCCTTATTAACCTCAATGAAAGTTCTCCTTAAAGTCATTCCCATCTTTTTGAAGTTTCAACTCAATCTTCTCTCCGCTCTGGAGCAAATTTCACCTGCTAATTTCCAATGAGACCAGCCCTTAAAAACAGACTAGCTTCACCATATGGATTGTAACACTCTAAATTTTCACAGGCAGCAGTGTAATATTGTTTTAATATTTAATTTTGAGATTTACATAATATCTTTCCTCCAAAGAGCTCAATATATTGCAATATCATAAAATTCCTTTTCATATTCAAAGATTATTCTTTATGCATGCAAATACTATATTTAACCAAGGAATAATGCAAATTAGGTGATATGTTCAGAGGAATTGGTGGGCTGGGTAATTCACGTATGGGAAAAGTAGCATCTCTGAGTGTCTTTAATTGTTTGGGAACTTCAAAAATGCCTTAAAATGGACAAACTAGAGGCTTGTGGCGATTGACAGAGTGGTATAGGATTTTTTAAATAAAATTAAGTAACAGCTTGTGTCTGTGTTGCAGGCTCAGGCGATACGTTAGTATTTTACATGCAGTCAGCACAGCAGGCCATATATGAACTGTGTGTAAAATAAATGTCAGATAGAAATGCTGCTGATGCGTGCTGCTGCTACTGCTGCTAAGTCGCTTCAGTTGTGCCCGACTCTGTGCGACCCCAGAGACGGCAGCCCACCAGGCTTCCCCGTCCCCGGAATTCTCCAGGCAAGAACACTGGAGTGGGCCGCCACCTCCTTCTCCAATGCATGAAAGTGAAAAGTGAAAGTGAAGTCGCCCAGTCGCGTCCGACTCCAGCGACCCCATGGACTGCAGCCCACCAGGCTCCCCCGTCCATGGGATCCTCCAGGGCTGATGCGTAGTACAAGGGGAAAGTGCTGCTTCTCCAAACACAGTGAGGAGAGACAGTCGGGCTCCTCGGAGCCACAGAAGGAGCCTGTTCTGGGCACACACATCCCATTCTATCCTCACCCTCTCCATTAACCCCCGGGGACACAGATTTCCCTGCTCTCCTTTCTGGTACCTACTCCTTTCGTGAAGAATGGCCACACTGACATCTGTCATTTATCTTATCTAGATGACATCAGTCCCAAACAAAGGGACTCAGGGCTTTGGAAAGAGAAAAACTGGGGGGAAAAGGCCCAGCAAATTGCTGTCTGGCTCAGGGTACATTATCAGAAATGATGCTCATCTCCCAGTCCATCACACGGTTTGCAAAGTGAGTTTCTATCCCCTGTGTCATTTGCTCATCACACAGCACTAGGAAGCAGGTGTCATTACTCCCATCTTACTGGGGAGAAAGAAGGGACTGTAGCAATTCAATGGATTTGCGTGAGTCACGTGAGGAGCAGAGAGAGGGACCAAGCCCAGGACTCCCCGCCCACTGCACAGCCACCACCATGAGCCCAGGAATCAGGGAAGGTGACTGCCCCATGGTGGGATGAGATGGTACATCATAGCACACTCACCATTTAGGCCTGGGTAGATCAGATTGACTCCTTGAGTCTATGGGCAAGTCACAGCCAAAAAGTCAAATCCAGAATTGGATTTGATTGCCTCTCATGTGTTCTAGGATTTTCTAGTTATTTGTCAACATTTTTAATATGGATTTTCAGTTTCTAGAATCTGGCAGCACTGGGTATGGCACCACTTGCTGGAGCTGAGTAGGGGCTGCTCCTTTCTCTCCGTCAGTTCCCTGTGGTCTCTACTCCTCCTCTCTGTCTGGCCCTGGGTGGCTCCTCTCCATTACCTTCCTGGCCTCGTGGGTCTTTGAGTGTGCTCTCTCTGGCTTAGATGCTCCCAAATTTACTGACTTTATTTTACCACACTACAAGTTGATTTTATGGATGTGCTGGTCTGGTTTGTGTCATTTTTCCCAACATTTCCTCCAAGGTCCTCGTCCCCAGTTCTGACACTCTGAGTCTAGTTGGCAGAAAAGATAAGTAAAGTTTGTCATTCACTTTAATTCTGTCTGACAGCTGGATGATCCAGCCATCACTCTGAACCTGGGGCCAGGTGCCAGAGAGTGACTGCAAGAGTTAGTGGTGATAACAACCTCTCTGCAGATCGCTGGGCCACTGCAAGAGAGAGAGCTCCACCTGATCTGGTCTATTTTAAACTCAAGGCAGCTGTATTCAGTGCAAGGCTGCATCCCTAAAGACCTCACGTAAATCTAAGCTTGCATAATTCATGGCCAACCCTGACCAAAGATGATGGACATTTTTTTGACAGCTAAAGTGGCCCAGCTATGTGGCAATAGCTTAGAGGGAGCTTACAACTTACATGGCTCACCATAATGCGATTTTTGATTTGTCCAAGGATAAAATGGCTACAAACCTAAGTATGAAACCCAGAAACATCATTTGCTGGCTGTGAGAGGCTGAGCAAATTTCAAAAGCTCTCTGAACCCAGTTTCTTCATCTGACCCACCTCATTTTTATAAAGAACTTGATAGGGACTTGGCACATTGGAGTTGCTCAAAAATGGTAGTTCTCTGCCACTCTTTATGAGCTGGCTGAGGATCTTACCCTGATCCTTTCCAAGTTATTCAAGATCCTCGAGTAGTCTGACTGTATACCTGACTGGGGTCATCACAGGAGGAGATGGAGGCTCTCTGGATCTCAGGATTCAATAGACCCTTTAGTGTCCCCAGCCATTCTTGTTTCTGATGGAAGAACTATTAATATATCCAATGTGTACCCAGTGGACCAAAATATAACTATAAAATCTCCTTAGATCACAACCTTAGGATCAAGAGAAGTGTATTGGTGACTTTCTCAGATAGAATGATGCCAACCATAACCGTTTTTGTCAGATACAAAAAAATCAACTAACATGAGCTGTCTGCCTCCATTGGGTAGGGCTTATGAGAGTGATGCAATGCAGCATCAATGCAGCATACTTGGGAAGCCCCAAGGAAGAACAGCGTGACAAACCCTGACTCTGTTGGAGAGTAAGAATGGCTCACCCAGCCACCTGTGGTCCATAGCTCCTAAACAAAGGAGGAACCACCCCACAGGAGTGCACCGTACCCAAAAACAGACAATGATGTTCAGAATACTTGCAGCCAACTCGTCCAAACTCTTCCCTCATGTGACCCAAACATCCATTGTCAGGATCCAACTCACCTTGGGAACAATTTGCACCCCTTAACAGTTGCACACCTAGCTCACCTCTCCATCCAGAGGCAGTGGAAGCCTTTAATGGTTCACTGTCACAGAAAAAATTGTGGAAGGTTGCTCACTGAGGTCCCCTCCCCTCAGCAGGATGGCATTGTCTGGCTCTGGATAACCCCTCTGTGTGTGTAAGCTGTGACATGGGGAGCCCAGAGGCACCATCCACCTTTCAGGGCAGGAAACGGAAGGCAGAGGCAGAATGGATGGCCTACGGACCCTTCTTCTAATCCTAGACTCCTCAAGCCATTTGAAGTCTCTGTCTCCTTATTGGAAAAATTGGGAACAATAACACACAAGCCACAGAGTAATTATGAAGATCAAATGAGTCCATGTATTCCAAAACTATCTACTCAAAAGAGACACAAACATGAATAATAACTATTCCTCACCTACTCCTTAATCAGGACCCACTTAGGGGTCCTCCGTCATTTCAGTTCGGGCTGTTCCAGGAAGGGAACAGATGGTCAACGAACACTTAGCAGTTGACTTAGTGATTGACTCCAGGACTACTCCTGGTCAGATTCTTCACCTGCCAATCTATCTGAAAGTGCAAGTGTTAGTCGCTCAGTTGTGTCTGACTCTTTGCAACCCCATGGACTGTAGCCCACGAGGCTCTTCTGTTCATGGAATTCTCCAGGCAAGAACACTAGCATGGGTAGCCCTTCTCCCAACCTTCTTCCCAACCCAGGGATCAAACCCAGCTTTCCTGTAGATTCTTTACCATCTGAGCCATCACTCATGACCCAAATAGTAGGAGAGATGTGGCCACAGGTACTGACAAGGGGTCACAACACACCCAGAGATGAGGATAGGGAGGATGAACCGGATCTTGCCAGACTGGAAGAGCTCTGGGGTGCCTTGGAAAGGGGACAGAAATGTCATGACTTCTTGGTGATACAGCGGTTCATCTACCTCATCCCTTAACAGATCTGAGTGAGTCACTAGGAATCTTTTGATGGTATTAGTCTCTCTTTCATGTTTTATAAAATCTGGAGCTCCCATTCATGTTCTTAAAGTCCTCTTGCAGAGAGGTACAGGCTCAAGTGTTTATTTTTAAAATTCTTGTCTTTTTAGACAAATTATCTTTTGGTTGAAAATAATTTGCATTCATGTGTGGATTTACCAAAGCAGCATATTGTTTCTTATCCTATGGATAAGAAATTACTGGTTAACCTGATCTTTATTTTATAATAACCATATGCCATGAAGAAGCAGTTGCAGCTTTACCTCATCGATCATAAACTTTCTGACACCCTAATTCCAGGATTCCCAAAGAGAAGTCATTGATTGGATGGTGACAGTGGGACTATGACTACAAAGTCAGGAAAAATTAAGAATAAAGGGCCCATCAGAGGGGGAACAAAGGACATGAGAAATGCTTCTGGAAGGGCCAATGGGTGAGGATAAAGATAAATATTTTGAACACTGGTAATGCAGGGTCCCTTGTAGGAGCCCTGGTCTCTCGGCCCCACAAGCCTGGGAAGGTGCAGATGGCAAGACAAGCAGATGGGCAGGTTCGGGAATAGCAGGGTAAGGGAAGGGAGGGGCAGAAATCAAAGCAAACCAATATAAGTGGCAGGTTTGTTCACACATGCTTAGAGAGAGAAAAGACAGCCAAGCCCAGCGTAACATGACAGCCTGGCAGGATTATTATTCCCAGAAGCTGGGACACTAAAATATTTCAGCCAGTTTTCTGCCTTAAACTCTCCAAGGGAAATACTGCTAACAAAGGCTGCCCATGTTACGTGCTCATCATGATGCAGAAATTACCATTTCCTTCTCTTTGGCTAAGACAGGCTGTCACAACCTTTGTCTCCATGGCACTGGGGCTGTGGTCACCAGCTGGAGGCTTCCACACTTCCACTCTTATTTTCTCACTACACACGTATGCATGTAAACACGTGACCACACGCATACATACAAACACGCACACACGAACACACACATGCTCTCAGCAACAACGCAGCCATCTGGACAGCCATGCTCTCTGATGACACCTTTTTTTCTTCTCCATTCTGACAGCTTAAACCCAAGAATCATCTGCCATCAAAGATGCCTGGTATTAAAAGAGGCAGAACAAGTCTCAGGACTGGGGGGAGGGGGTGATGAGGAGTAGGAAAGGATGGAGAAGGATAGAAGAGGTCAAGAACTGGGAGCTATGTGGAAGGACAGAGAGCCCAGCTCCTGCTATTCCACTAACAAGCTACCCTTTTACAATTTGCTGATTGAGAAAAATCCATAATTCCAAGTAAGATCATGGTCCACTGCTTGATTCTCATCATTGTCTATAAGAGATGATCTTAACGTCCCCTTTGCAGCCTTGAACCTTCCCCCCAGGGGGGACATTGCTCATTTCTCTCTATTTCCTTTGGTCTTTACTGCATGAGTACAGCATATGATGCTTGGGATACACCACCTTGCAGCTCTGCACTTTGTGTCTACGCCCTGGAAATTTTTCAGTTAATGAGTTTCATGGGAGGAACAATGGTGCCCAAGTGTCATTGTATCCCTCACAGTGTCTAATCCACAGCTTGGCACACAGTAGATGCTGAATAACTGCCTCAATAAAGAGGGAATAAATAAATAAATGAGTGAGAAGGCAATGGCACACCACTCCAGTACTCTTGCCTGGAAAATCCCATGGACGGAGGAGCCTGGTAGGCTGCAGTCCATGGGGTCGCTAGGAATAGGACACGACTGAGTGACTCCACTTTCACTTTTCACTTTCATGCATTGGAGAAGGAAGTGGCAACCCACTCCAGCGTTCTTGCCTGGAGAATCCCAGGGACGGGGGAGCCTGGTGGGCTGCCGTCTATGGGGTCTCACAGAGTCGGACACGACTGAAGTGACTTAGCAGTAGCAGAGTGAGTACATGAATGGACTGATTAAATGGATTTTAAAAAATGGATTGTTGCAAGAGGTGTGAAATGTAATAAAAAGAAAAGGTCAGAAGAGCAAAAGACTTGGAAATAGAGAAGAGAAGAAAATGTGTTCTGAGCTATGCAGTACAGGGATGTACTGGCCATCAGGATCGATCTATTATAAACTGTCTGAAGTCTCTATAACAGTGTAGCATTCATCTGAGCACGCTGTAAAGGAGAGTGCACTCTTGAATTACATGGGTTTAATTGAAAAATAATCTATGAAGGCAATACTGACAAGATTTCCGGGAAGTTGCTTTCACTGGGTTTTCTAAGAAAGCAACACTGGTGTTCTCAAGATCGTACAGTGCTTCTGCCCATTCACCCACCTACCCATCCATCCATCTGTCCATCCATCCTTCCAAGGATGGTCCTTGAGCCCTAGCTGAATGTGCAGAGCGCTGGGTCCATGCTAGCCTGAGTATACATCTTTGCTTTTGTACCAGGCACAGGAAAAGCCCTCAGAATCCAGCTCGCTCTCACAGGTGAAACCCTACCTCTCCATGGTCTCAAATGCCCATCACCTGATACCTTCACTCCTGGGAGGAGGCCTGGGTGCAGACTAACGGGTTGGATGTGGCTGCAGCTTTGCTCCTGCACGAAAGTGGCCCAAGTGTCAGCCCCACAGACAGACAAAAGGGGCATAGACGCCTCCAGACTTACCAGCTTGGTTTGTGGTGATGTTGACAGAGACGTGCTGTGGGGGAAAGGGACTCTTGCTGGAGACCCCATTGACAGCCTGGATGTCAAAGGTATACGGGGTATGGGCCCACAGGCTGCTGATGGAGACGCGGCACTCAGTCAGGCCCAGCTGCCTGGGCACGAACTCCACGTTGTCGTCACAGCGGGAGCAGCTCCGGCGGTCTGCCCGGCACTTCTTACAGATGATGTTGTAGGTCACGTCATCCCGCCCACCCGTCTCCCGAGGAGGGTGCCACTCCAGAATGATGGATGTCTCATTGACGATGGAGATGACATTGCGGGGACCTGATGGGACACCTGCAGGGAGACAAAGAAAGGCCCAGTGAGGCTGGGTGGAAGCTTGGCCAGCTTCTCTCCATCCCTCTTTGGTGTGATCCCACCCTCCTCACATACACATATCTCCTCTCTTCCCTCAACTCCAAACAACCATGTCCCAATCCTTTCTGAGAAAAACTGACAGATGGAGATGACAACCTGTTGCCAGCTCCCCTTTTAGTCATCCCAGTGAGGCTTTTCTTCTCTGAATCATGTCTGCCAAGGGAGAGGAGGATGGAGGTCTTGGATACAAGCCCTTTTGTTCTCAGGACTCAGCTGCATCCTCCAGGCAGCTTTAGCATCAGTGACATGTATGTATATTGGACTCTTATTGGATTCCATGTCTCTTCTTAACTTGTGGAGAACTCAAGTGTTGGAGGACAGGACTCAACATATTCAGGCATCTTGCATACAGTCTCACACAACCTGGGATCTATGTGGTATGTGCATGGCAGTGGGAGTGTTTCTCTGCAGGATGGGCTTCCAGAACACCTGGAGAAATGAATATTCACATTGTACAAGCTGTGGTTCAAGAAGCCATGTTGGGTAGGAGATTCACACAGCCACTATTTCTTACCCCATAATACAAGAAGAGCATAGCGGTTTGTCCCAGACACTCTGCTAGCTACCAGAGCTGGTCTTAAGCTGATATGGCACTCCAAACATTGGTGGTCAGATCTTTTCATGGAAAACAAGAGATCTGAACAGACCGTCTCTCCTACAAACCAGTCAGGCTCACTGGGACTCAAGGAGGGCAGCCTCTTTCCTCCGGACAGTTCCATCCATGGCTGCTGTTCACACACCTGCAAAGGCTGAGATGCCTTGTTGCAAAACTCTAGAAAGCTTGGTCCCTAGTAGGAGAGCAGAATGCTGCTAAATTCATGGCTGCAGTCCTGAGCATTTTGAGATCCAGTTGGAGAATCTCCTGCCCAAGAACAGAATGGACCATAGCCTCTGGTTCCCAGGATGGGTTCTGCTTACCCTCAGTATCCATCTGATGGAAACAGACTCTGCCTGGAAGCCCCTTTTCTGAATGGCAGGCCTGTGGGAGCCACTGCTCTGGATAGTAATGCATTCAGAATTCACGCACGTGACTGTCGCCAGCTGAACGGAGACATGTGTAAAGAGGTTCATGCTGGAGACAAGAATCAAATGCCAACACACAGAATGAGGGAATAACAACAAGGTCGGGGGGCACCAGGGAAGGATTCTGTGTTGAATCAGTCAACAGCAAGCAGAGAGAGCAGAAAGCAAATATTAAATCGGATTCTATTAAAACATGAAAGAAAATCAGTACTGTACTATATAAAGCCCATTAGACCTGAGCTAAAGCATAGTTTTCATGCATGCTTGTGACAGGGCAGGATTCATGAAGCATTTTTACTGAGGTCTTGCAAATAGCATTCAAGAATTCCCCACCCATCTGACCAGGGATAAACATCCATCTCTTTTGAAATCAGTGCACAGCTAGCATTGGGCAGGCATTGGGGATCGCCCTAGGTGGACTTCTATTGGTCATGGCCAGCCTTGTCTCACACCACATTCATCATTAACGCCCATATTGGCCAGTGCCTGTCTTAGACATATCTGTTTGCTCGGACGGATGAGACTCAGACCACAAGCTCCCTGTGGTGAATGCCATCGCTGTCTGACTCATTGTCACAGCAGATAGCCTAGCCTCAGCCACAGGCCACTGTTTCTCATAGTCAGAAAAATTACATTTACCAAGCACTTGTTCCATGCCAGGCGTGGGGTAAATCCTTTAACCATATTATCTTGCTGCATCCTGTGGCATCCTCTGGTTATCACTCAAAAAGCAGCCTTGGGCGGAGGGGCAGAGACAGTACTGTTAGGGAGAGTGACCATTCACCCCTCCCATCCTTTGGAGATGGCCCCCCACACACACCCTGATTCCAGTTACCTCCTCTTGTCCTTGAACTTCAACTTCATCCTCTCCCCTGACTCTACTTTCTCTTCCTAAATTTGCATAAGTCATAGCCACTTAAAACCCAAACATGGTCACCTGGCATATCTTTCTCTATGTTGAATGTCCCCTCTTCACTCTCCAGCCAAGCTTCCCCAAAGTGGAGTCACACATCATACAGGCTCTCCTCTCTCCGTGTTCAACCACCTGCAGTCTGGTTTCTCCCCCACTCCTCTTTCATGCCTGCCCCCCTTTTTTTTTGGACAGGGGTAGGGTGGTGTGGGGGGTTCCCTACTTGACAAATCCAGAGAATTTGGTCCTTACTTCCTAACATACTTTGTGGTCACTGGCCAGAACATGGGGACCCAACACAGAGTTCGTCAGCGGCATCTCCTTTCCTCAGATCTTTTCCTTCCTCTGTATCTCTATCACCTCACAAAAATGGGTTCCACCAATTTTCCTTCCCTAAAGCAAAGCCTCTAATCAATCCTTCAATCGCTTTCCATATCTCCCATCTATTCTCATCCACCAGGGTGTGCCTTTCAAAATGTACATGGGATCATATCATTCTCTGCTCAAATACCAGTTATTTAAAAGTTTACCCTCCTTTCCATGTCCTTCAAGCCCCCATATGGACTTGCTGCTCTTGATTTCATCTCTGGGTCATACTGTGACCAACAGGAAGTTCCTGCCATGTCCTGTGCACACTGAACTCACTTCACATCCCTAAGCCTCTGCACTGCATTCTCTCCTTTGTCCGGAATTCTTCTCCTTCTATCTACTCGAGGAACTCTTGCTCACCCTTCCAGATCCAGCACATTTCACTAGGAGACTTCCCTGATGCTCACAGTCACACACCTCCCCTCTGGGCTTCTATAAGCTCATTTCTGGCTGTGTAACTCAGAATCGTATGGAGGTGAGAGTTGGACCATGAAGAAGGCTGAATGCCGAAGAATTGATGCTTTTGAACTGTGGTGCTGGAGAAGACTCTTGAGAGTCCCTTGGACAGCAAGGAAATCAAACCAGTGAATCCTAATGGAAATCAAACCTGAATACTCACTGGAAGAACTGATGCTGAAACTGAAGCTCCAATACTTTGGCCACCTGATGTGAACAGCCAGTTCACCCTAAAAGACCCTGATTCTGGGAAAGATTGAAGGCAAAAGGAGAAGAGGGAGGCAGAGGATGAGATGGTTGGATGGCATCACCAATTCAATGGACGTGAACTTGGACAAATTCCAGGAGATGGTGAGGTACAGGGAAGCCTGGCATGCTGCAGTCCATGGGGATGCAAAGAGTCACACACGACTTAACAACTGAACAACAACACAGAATCCACCATCACACTGCGATGGGCTCTTCCTAGGCATCCTCACCACACTATGGCCTCCTGGTGAGCAGGGCCTGGTAGCTGGTTTGTCTCCATGATTCCCATGTCCAGCACTCGGCCTGGGGGAGGCCCCATTCTACCAGTTTTCGACCTCTGCTCAGTGTGCAAGGCTGTAGGTCACACGTGTGCATCCCTCTCCAGCATGAGACAGATGCCCTGCGGTGGGGCTGAGGGAACATGCAGGAGCAGTGAGGACCCTGTTGTGCCCCTGAGTGGTAGAGTGAAGTGAAAGTCGCTTAGTAGTGTCTGACCCATTGCGACCCCATGGACTATACAGTCCTTGAATTCTCTAGGCCAGAATACTGGAGTGGGTAGGCTTTCCCTTCTCCAGGAGATCTTCCTGACTCAGGAGTTGAATCCAGGTCTTCTGCATTGCAGGCAGATTCCTTACAGACTGAGCCACCAGAGAAGCCCAAGTGGTAGAGGTTTTGGTGAAACGCAAGTGGCAGAAGAGAAACTGAACCATCCCTGATCCATCTGTGTCCCTGGAAGCTGAGAAGACCCACCCTGGTCGATACTTTTTCCATGTCTGTTCATTTGCTTCCCGTTCAAGAAGAAAAGCAGTGGGTTTCTGCGAATGATGAATTTTTCATGTTTATTTAAAATAGCCTCCATATGAAGCAAGCACGTCTCATCCATGGCTGCGCTCCAGGGCACATGCATCTGTGGGCCATGAACGGGGGTCTCTGGGAGCCATGGTTATTGAGTCCAGGGCTACACAAATCTGAATCCTTTCCTTCCAAGATCAGGAGCAGACTCTAATGGCCCTCCCTGGAGAGCAGACTCAGACAGCCAGGAGAACCTGAACACTATCTTGTGGTCTCAGAAGCCAGCATGGTGCCTGGGTTCACAGCATACCCTTATGGAGGTGGGCCAGATCTGGGCCACCAACAACTACTAGAACCCCATTCATTATTTATTTGTTTACTCACTCACTCTTTAAATAAATACTCCTGCCTATTGTGGGCACTTGGGAGATAGGATAAAGCAAAGCAGATGAGCTTCTGCTCCCATGGAGTTTACACTGGTGGGGGTGGGGGAGTGACAGAAAAGAATAGAGAAATAAAGAGATAAAGGACACAGAGATAAAGGAGATGAAGGAAATAAAGCTGCCCCTAGGCTCAGATTGCCTCCCTGCAATGCTTCATACCTGACCCTTTTCCTATGAGGAACCCTTCCAGGACAAGCAAGCCAAGCCCAGTGTCTGGGCAGCTAAAACAATGATGGTTCCCAAGTCCTGCATTGTCCTGATGACAAGGACGCATTTCTGCAAGTATGTAGCTTGGATCCTCCTGTGTCTGGACAAAGAGTCTGACCACAGCAGAGCTGGCCTCCAGATAAATCTTCCTAAAGGAAATGTCAGGGCCACTTCCTACTCATCTAGGCTGTAGCCCCTTGTTTGGGGTCCTCCCCTGTAGAGAGAATTTGTCTAGCACCAGGTCCCCAGCAACATCCTTAGGAAGGAGGCCAACTGAGACCAGCAAAAAAAAAAAAAAAAACTTTAAAAGGGGGAGTGGAGAGGGAACCAGAGAGAGAAGAAAATTTGCTTTATCCGTCCTCAGAAGCCCTCAGGAAGTGCGCTGGCAGGGCTCAGAGCCAGGGTCTCCTTGTCTAAGCTCTCTGCTCTCTCGTCCGCGTCCTCGTTTTTCTTAATTACATACAGACAGGCTTTTTGAAGCCTCTCTGATCTGTTGCCACGGTTACTACTGATGAAAGCTTCCTGCTAAAAGGGCTAGGAAAACTCAGTCCTTTTAAAGGATGGGAAAACTGCTGAGCTGTGATTCTCTGGGTGGGAGGAACACAGTGGATTCTGGACTGTGGGGATGGGTCTCCAGGGTCTTCCAGGATGGGCCTGAGAGCTTAGCTCTGCCCACATGAAGCACGGATGAAACTGGGAATTCAGAAAGTTAGGCAGAATTTATCCTTCTAGAGCCATAAGCTACCCCAAGTGTTGTCACACTGAGATGGAATCTCCTGCTTCTTAATGTGTTTTGGGCCAGATGAATTTTTTTTAAAGATTTGAGAGACAGAGTGGGTGGGAAAGAGTAGGTGAGTTTATTTGTATAAAGCTGGAAATAAGAGCACTCTTGAGTAATCAGAGATGAAATATGCTTAAGATAGGTAAGCCTCAAAAGCCAGTTTTATCAGGAATCTTAAAAAAGCCAACATCTAGTTTCAGAATTTAGATGTGAATTTCTGGCTGGTCCAAAGTACAGAACAGGCAATGTCCAGCTCACTGTGCATTGCTGTTGCCAGGGTTTGTGTCCTCATTTCCCTCACCATGGAGAGCAGGTGAAGATGACAATCACAGGAAGGTGATGTACTCCTGGGAGCCCCCTTGTGCAGGCTGGAATTGGACTCCTCTGCCTAAGGCCAGAGATGAGGTCCTCCCTTGCTTGTGAATGACCCCTTGAAGAATCTGATGAAAGCAACAAAGCTTTTCCTGATAAAAATGAACATGTATTTGAACATATATGCATGTTTTCAGAGACTCTGAGGGATCTCTGAAACCAACCAACAAACCTCTTAAATGTTTTCAGCAACAAAATTAAAAAAATATATATTCTCTTGTTGGCAAAGCTTAGGAACGTGAACTTCTAAGCATTAATTATCTCATCTGAAAAATGGTAGTTTTGAAGATTTAATGAGATAATAAGTCCAAGGGTTTAGCTGTGTGGCTGGTACACAGAAAAACTCAGTTAATGTCAGCTCCTATTAGTATTAGTATTGTCATTATTGGATGACCTGGAATCCTGACCCTCTCATCAAACTAAGGCTACTCTAGTTCAGTCACTTATTCCTTGAGCAGAGATCCTGATGCCCAGACCTGTGCAAGCAGCCATAAAGATATAGAGGTTATAGCCCATAATGTTGGGGAATCCATATGTTTATTACTGAGACAAGATCCCTTACCTATGGAGTACTGGGAATTGTGGACACATTTAGCTAAGGATCAGAGCAAGTGATCCAGACACAAAGAGTTACAGACAGATGCTTGAGGAATGGTAAGATCAATGCATGACAAATTTTTTGAGATGGTGTCTGGGCATCTTGCCCACAAGATTGGAGCTGTACTTGGGTAGAGGCATCTTGAAACCTATTTGCTCTAATCTATGCCCTCTGGACCACCTAACCCTTATAAGCACCCCCTAGGCAGAGGCCTAGTCTTGGGCATGGGGCTACGTCTCCAGCACGGTTCTACACTTTTTGTCTTTGGGGCTTAAACTCTCTGTGTGCACTTATACATCTGCTTCCTGGCCTCCCAAAAGGCAGTCTGACTTTGGCACAGTATCTGGTCTTGCTTGTTCTCCTTCTTCCTGTGGACAGGGAAATCCCTCTTTTATACTTCTAGAGTAAACTGTGTCCTCTACTCAATATTATTTTAGGAGAAAGGATTGAAATAGGGTCTATGAATGAGCCAGAAAGGACATGGGATACTCAAAGCTCTGAGATGCAGAGGTAGTGTTCCCATGGCTAAGAAGAGTCAAGATTATGGTTTGGAAAACTAACTGCATATTTTAATGTGAGTTGAGGGTTAAGAAGGGATAGAAAGGGAGATCAGAAAATAACATCATAGACAGGGGTGGCAAAAAAAAGTGTGTTGTGAGGGGCCAGGAAGACATGTGAGGAGCAGGACCAGATGGGTTATCAAAAATGATAGTACTATCAGGACATCTCTACTCATGGCCCACTGTGACATACCTACTTTAAGAAATTGTGTCTGAGTGATTAGAAGGCTTCCTAGAGAAGAATAAAGGTCTTTGAGATTTTATGGAGAAACAGGAGTCAAGGAGAAGAAGCAGACATGGAATTGGGGGCTGTGGAGATCTTAAGAGGTCTTCTATCAAAGCAAAATATGCAGGAAACTAAGTTAGGCCGTTGGTTATGCCTTTGTCCTCAGTACAGAAGATAGGGCTGAAAGCAGAATGGGCTGGAGTGTGACATAAGCCAAAAAGGGGAGTTTGCAACTGTCAGAAAGCTAGTAGAGTTACCAAGTAAACATGAGGTCAGCTTCATGTTCAACTGTGGTTTCTTCTTTGGGTAACTTGTTATTTGAAAACAATGTCAAAACAAAAAGCCCTCTGTATTCTCTCTGGCTGCCATGTGTAGCTTTGACACTCTTCAGCCTAAGTTCAGCTCTCAGTCTTTCTCTCTGCACTTTTCTTTTCCTCCTAAGGCACCAATTCCTCTTCTATCATTCCTTCACTAGGTGTAGATTTCCTGGGGAAGACTGGACAAGAATGACCACTATGCTAGAGGAAAGTGTTGTGATGCAGGGGACCATGCTGGTTCAGCACCTTGGAGAGGGGCATGAGTAGATTTGCTCTCACTCCTTTCACTGGGATTCCCTGGATGGCAGTAGGCAGTTTCTAAAGATCTCTCTCAGGTGCCAATAACACCATAATAATAGGAACCTGTGATAGCAGGGGTTAGAAGGTCTTGTCTTTGGAGGTGGGGTGGGTATATGACTATTTGAGGCCATATCAGGGGACCAAGAGGAAGCTATCAAGAATCTGAAGAAAAGCAGTGGCATCAAGTGGACAGACTGCTGAGGCACACTCCATTCAATAAAGAAACCAAGAGGGGCTTAGGATCTTTGGAAAAAGCAGACCAAGTGTTGGCTATAACTCACGAGTGACAAAGACTAGACAATTGGAACACTGTTTTGCTCAAGGTGAAGAT
Source organism: Bos indicus x Bos taurus (assembly GCF_003369695.1). Classification (NCBI taxonomy): domain Eukaryota; kingdom Metazoa; phylum Chordata; class Mammalia; order Artiodactyla; family Bovidae; genus Bos; species Bos indicus x Bos taurus. The sequence goes on from NC_040076.1 coordinate 133,652,398, forward strand.
AGTAATATCTCAAGTCCTAAAGTGGCTTTTCCTAAAAGGGAGTCAGTCGTGCTGGGGGCTTGAGGCACAGAACTGGAAAGCTGAGTCCGGTTTGTCTCTTTGCAAGCTCAGGTACACTGGTTACTCCCCTAAGAATGTAGGCTGTCTCTCCTGAGGCAAGGAGGAGAGGACATTGAAACCTGGAGCTATCGTGTTGCTTTACTTTTCCTAATTGCCCCAGGGGCAATTTTATATTGCTTTGAATGAATTTAAACTAGACCCCAGGGACATGCCTTCCTGTGAACAGACACCTGTGCCATCTGCATGGACATCTGAAGGACAAGGCTTTGATTTGGTTACATGTGTTTGTTTCATACCACTGAGTGACTGATTAATTTTGGTAGTTCGTCTAGAAGATTTCTACAAGGATCATCTGAAAGATCAGAGAGATGGCCGTTGTTTCCATTTTAATAGAGTTCTGCATGGAGTTGTGAATTTCATTTCAACAACAAACCCTACATGCAAAGTACTATCATAGGCATTTTGGTACATAAGTTAATGAAGCCTCATTTTCCCAACATCCCATGAGATAGGAACTATTATCCCCATTTTACGTATAAAGAAACTGTAGCTCAGAGACATTAAATAATTTGCCTAAATTATGTGGTGGGTGAGTGCTGGAATCAAGACTTGAGTACAAGCCTGGATGTTCCCATAGCTCCTCCTTAACGACTCCTCCCCTCAGGGTGGAGGCACCTAAGAGTGCAAAGTGCAGGTGTGATGCAAATACAGCCAGGTGCTGGGGGCAGGGGCCAGTCTCTCATGAAGGCAGGAAGCTCTTGTTTCTGAACCATTTTAGTAGCTTCCCTGTAGAAACAGAGCAACCGCAGTTCCAGGGCTGGGCTGAGCATGTCTGCATGTGTTGCTCATTAGGGTCTTGGAAGCACTGGGCCTGTACTCAGGCAATTCCCCTAATCATAACAGTTAGTAATAAGAAGAAACGACTAGTCAAAACAAGGAGGGACCCTGCTGAGAGGGATTTCAGGAGCATTAAAAAACCCAGTGTTACACATTTCTCCAAACACCAATGTTTGCAGAAAGTATTTCTTGTTTCACTTGCCTCAATGGAGCTAATTGTTTGGGAGAGAGGGGGTGGATTCACTTTCTGGGAAAAGAGCCCCTTCTCCCTGACCTAAATTGAAGCCTGAGCATCTAGGTTTCTCCAGGGCTGCAGAAGCCCTTGGAGGATGGCTGAGGCCCCTGCCTTCGTAAGGAAGTGCATCCCAGCAGGAAGGGCTTATGACCATCTGTGTCACTGCCTGTGGGGGCAGGAGGCTGAATCTTCTATTTGTGGCCCCAAGTGAGGCCAGAGAGAGGGAAGTTTGGATAGAATGTCCCCTGCAGATTTCCTGGGGACACTTCAATCAAGGAGAGACAAAAGTCATGTCATCTTAAAGACCTGGTCTTCAAGACCTCCTCTCTGGCCCTGAAATGAGGCCTCAGGGCTTTCTGAAATGGTGAAAGATGTGCTGGAAAATTGGGCTGAGTGCCAGCTTTGTGACTTTAGGCAGGTTACTTGCATACTCTGAGTCTAATCTTTCACTCCTGCCAGAAATCCCTGTCCATCCATCCACCTTCCAGCAGAGAAACAATTACATGTACACACCTGTGCAGTGAATAGAAGACACTGTCTGGGACATTTGACGTGAAGGCCCTCTGAAGACATCTTCCTGCTTACGACTTCTGAGGCCCTAGACAGACTTCCTTTATGGGATTTACCAGGTTTAAAACTAAACATGCAAAAAACTAAGATCATGGCATCTAGTCCCATCACTTCATGGCAAATTGAGGGGGAAGAATGGAAACGGTGACAAACTTCATTTTCTTGGATTCCAAAATCAGTGCATGGTGACTGCAGCCACAAAAGTAAAAGATGCTTGCTCCTTGGAAGAAGAGCTATGACAAGTTTAGATAACGTATAAAAAGCAGAGATATCACTCTGCCGACAAAGGTCCATATAGTCAAGGCTATGGTTATTCCAGTAGTGAAAGTTATTCCAGATGTGAGTGTTGAACCATTAAGAAGGCTGAGCACTGAAGAACTGATGCTTTCAAATTGTGCTGGAGAACACTCTTGAGAGTCCTTTGGATAGCAAGGAGATCAAATCAGTCAATCCTAAAGGAAATCAACCCTAAATATTCACTGGAAGGACTGATGCTGAAGCTGAAGCTCCAATACTTTGGCCACCTGATGCATAGAGCTGGCTCACTGGAAAAGACCCTGATGCTGGGAAAGATTGAGGGCAAGAGGAGAACGGGACACGACAGACAATGAGATGGTTGGATGTCATCACTGACTCAATGGACATGAGTGTGAGCAAACTCCAGGAGATAGTGAAGGACAGGGAAGCCTGGCATGCTGCAGTTACTGCAGTGGCATGATTTAGTGACTGAACCACAAAGCTTGTCTACAGGGCTCCTACCCAGGTTAGGGAAGGCTGGACCCCCCTAGACCCTGCTCATGGCATCTCTGAATCAAGTATCCCCATATGGTCCCCCAGATCTTCCTCCTGAAAGATCCATACACTAGGCCAGATCCTGCCAGGCACACTCCAAGGTGTTTGCTGTCACCAGAGGCGACAGTCTAAGCCAGAGTTTTCTTGAAGTCAAAAGACTTTAGGACATACACCAGTCTTTGGCACAACAGAAAGATAGACCCTACTTTGGCAAATCCTCCCACAGAGCAACATGTTTTGGAACATCATTTCTAATTGGTACCAACTCAGACCCTGAACCACCCCAGTTTAGCATGTCCTGACTCAGCCCAGAGCTTGGTAATTCCCCCCATGCTGGTGCAAGTGTGGAGGCTGAGATCAGGAAAGAAATCTAGAGCAAGGAAATGGATGCTATGGGTCTTGAGATATGGTTGGTAGCCACTGGGCCAAGGCCTGTCAAGGATGAGGGTCACATACATGATGGAAGCCTTACAGGTAAAGCACCTCAGCTCCCTCAAACTCTCTGTAGCACACAGCCTACTGTGAGCTCTCAAATACTAGATACTAAGGGAGAAGGAGTTGGACACGACTGAACGACTTCCCTTTCACTTGTCACTTTCATGCATTGGAGAAGGAAATGGCAACCCACTCCAGTGTTCTTGCCTGGAGAATCCCAGGGACGGGGGAGCCTGATGGGCTGCCATCTATGGGGTCGCACAGAGTCGGATACGACTGAAGCAACTTAGCAGCAGCAGAAGCAGCAGCAGCAAAGGGAGAAGGGCATGGATTTTCCAAGGTAGTTTTTAAAATACTATATCCATCTGGGCCAGACTGGACAAGCCCCTGCTGCATGTGCGGAGCTGGAGAGGGAGGCAGTAGCTGGGATGAGGTCTCAAGGCTACTGCATGATTAGCAGTCATCTCTCCTCACCATCCCCAGAGAGAGGGTGGTACCCACGAAGGAGTCTTGCATCTCCACAATTCTTCACAAATAACTAAAATCCCTTTCACTGTGTGACAGAATTTTTCCAGTTGTCATAATTCTCCATCATTTTTAGACACTGTATAACAGGAAGGCATCAAAACAATAGCTGGGAAGAGACTATGGGTTACATAGTAAATGGGTTATTCATTTAGTTTTCTCTAGGAAAACACAGAAGATAAAGAAGAGTTTTCAAAACAAATTTCAGATTTGCTATTATTCCCCTGGGGCTTCCCAGATGGCACGGTGGTAAAGAATCCACCTGCCAATGCAGGAGACACAGGAGACGCATGTTCAACCCCTGGATCAGGAAGATCCCCTGTGTGAGGAAATGGCAACCCACTCCAGTACTCTTCCCTGGAGAACCCCATGGGCAGAGGAGCTTGATGGGCTGCAGCCCATGGGGTCACGAAGAATCTGACATGACTGAGTGAGCATACACACAGAAGAATCTCCCAGCACCGCCCTATGTGGTTCTAAAAGAGACTCGTGTTGCCTCTTTCTGGGTGTACAAAAAGGCCCAGGATCCTAAGACAACAATTCAAGGTCAAGGGAACAAAAAGAAAAGTTGAAAAAGGCAGGTATACCTCCCAGAAAGGTATGGGTCATCCAAAATCAAGTCCTGATTCTGACATGTCTGATTTTTGGCATGGGAAGGAATCCTGGAGGTTAGAGTGTATCCCTAGTGGTGAATGCCCTCTACTGTCCCTACCTGGTTGGCCAACTTCTGTTTGATTCCTCCGGTGATGGGAAGCTCACTATTCCCACCACCAGGAAGTCCTTTGCTAACAGTAATCATAACCTCTTTGAAAAATATAATGAAAAAAACTACCTATTCACAATAGCCACAAATCCCATAAAATTCATATGATTAAATCTCACAAGGCTTGTGTAATGCTTGTATGAAGACAACTATAAAACTCTACTTAAGTATATAAAAGAAGACTTGAACACACGCTCCTGGATGAAGAGATGCAGATCATAAAGATGACAGTCATTTCCAAAGTAACCCATTTATTCAATGCTTTCCCAGTCCCAATGTAATAGGATTGATTAATGAGTTGTGCCAAGCTGATTTCAAAGGTCATCTTGCAGATAAAAATTTTTAAGAGTTGGCAAGACATTTTGATAATGAATAATATGTACAGACTTCTTTTACCAGTTGTTGAAATATATGACAAAGCTACTACCTTTAGAACAGCTTAGAACTGGTGCCAGAAAAGACTAAACAATCAATGCTAAGAAATAAAGATGAGTACAGACAGGCACTTAGTCTGTAACCAAAGAGGCATTTCACTAACATTTTGGATGGAGCTGATGGGATGCTATTTTTAATAAGAGAAATAAGAATACCGATATCATGTCTTACACAAAGCAAGTTTTAGATGAAGGAAGGAGCTAAAAATAAACACCATGTAAAGAACTAAAATCAAATGAGAGTGTTTTTATATCTTAAAGTGGGGAAGACATACACAAAACCCAGGAAAAAAGTCAAGACTCAAATCCCCCAAACCAGAAATTTAAAAAAAGGTCAAGTTTAAGCTCAAAAATTAAAAATCTCAAAAATGCCAAAAAGGTATTCATAAATAGAGTTAAAAATAAGTAGAGGGCTGCACAATCCCATGTGGCACAAGAGGTAAAGAACCCACCTGCAGTGAAGGAAATGCAGGAGATGTGGGTTCAATCCTGGGGTCAGGAAGATCTAATGGAGGAGGAAATGGCAACCCACTCCAGTTGCTTAGAAAGTCCCATGGACAGAGGGTCCTGGAAGGCTATGGTCCATAGAGTCACAAAGCGCTGGACATGACTGAGCACATACACATAAGAGGGCTGGGGGCAAGATGTCACATTTAATTAACAGGCATCTAGAAGTCAATTTTTAAAAACAGAAAAAGGGCAAAAACAGTCAATTTCCAGGAGACAAAATAAATTGGTCAATAAATGTATGAAAAAGACATAGTAATTTATACTAAGGAAAATATGGTCAAAATTTTTAGGAGGTCAGTCAAACTGGCAAAAGCCAGAGTCTGGATAACATCCAGCTGAGCCCATGGGTGGAGAAGGAAGATGTACCCCACTGGTGCGGGTGTCACTTGATCAAGCCTAGTCTTCTGGGATAGCACTTTGATTGGCTTTCGGAGTACATGTGCCCAGCAACCCAGCAATTCTATTTCTAGGTTAATTTCCTCCACAAATATAGGCTTGTGTGCCCTCAAGGTATGTCTGAGCATTTTCATTTTTATCTATATTAGTGAAATGCTGGGTTGACCACCTATGGGGGACTATATAACACAGCAGAGGTGGCTGTGCCTCCACCCTCTCCCCTCTCCCCCACTGTCCCCTCTTCCATCATCTTCCGCTTCCCTGACCTGCCAATTCTCCTCTCTTCCCCAGTCTTGCTGAAGGTCATTTCCAAGCCATTTCCATAGAGCTCACAAAATGACCCTTGACCAATGACACGCAATCCTTCACTGTCTCAAGTGGGTAGCAGCATTAGTTTGATGTCAGGCCATCTCAGAGGCAATGGAACTCCTTCCTAAGGATTGAAGTCTAGCACTGAGGCCAAGGAGCCCTACCTGGTCAGGTCTGGGCAGAAATCGGGCCCTGCCACTCACGAACAAATGTATGATCTAGGGCACTGGCCATGCTGGACCTCAGTTCTCTCATCTATACATTAGGAATAACAGTAGTACCACTTTATATTCTGTGAGGGTAACTGAGAAAATCCACATCAGGGGCTTAATCAGCACCAGCTATCATGTTAGACTTACTGTTACTTGCTTATGCTCTTGATCCAGTTGGCTGTGGCCATGGGTACCAGGTACATGGTACTTGGGGTCCACTCAGACAGGGCCTTAGCCGTAGGCCATGGTGCTGCACAGTCTTCACCATGCTTGGGATGCAGGCATGGGTGTGGCTGACCTCAACAGAGCTGCCTGCAGCCCTTTCACTGGCATGACCACAAAGCCTACCCTTTGCTCACAGTAAGAGTGACTTTTCACCTCATGTGCAAGTTCCTCTGTGCTGGCCAGCAAATAGCACCCTTTTGGGGGGAATAGAGTGGCTTTCTAACTTTCCTCACTGAGCACTGGCAGGGCTTCCCACTGCCCCCCTCCCCCAACCACCCACCTTCTAGGCATGTCTGATGCAGCAGAGCCAGCCTGTACCAAGCTGCATCTCAATCTAACTACACAGGTGTCATGCTGGCTTCTTTCCACTCAACAACGTTGAGCATCCTTTACTGCTACTTGCAAAGTGAGCAGAGCTTAGTGATAACCCAGAGGATCTGCTCAAAAACCACCTTGGACATCTTCTTGCAAGTCTAAGCCCATAGCCATGAGGAGCTAGGAGGAAGCAACATACCATGACCACCATTGTCCCAACCTTCTCTCTACAGAATGGAAAGGGAGGACAGAGGGACCTTTGTGTCCAAGTGGCATTTGGCCCCCTACCCATCAACCCCTGAGACCAGTCACTCTTCTTAATGTGGTCTCAGAGTCATAGCACCTTGGTTATGCTGGGGAGAGGTGGTCGCACAGTTGACTTAAGACTGGAGCCTGCTCTCTCTGTGCAAAGTCATCCATGACCATTTACCCACGGGGGAGTCCAGACTTTAAGCCCACAGCCAACCCCCTATCATAAGAGTTCTCAACGCTCTGGCTCCAAATGTGTACTTTACAGCCAATTGCATGAAAATTTTCTCAGAAGACCAACACAGAGTTTTAAAATAAATCACTACAAATGCTAGTGTCCTGGTCCTATGCCACACATAATTCCAAGAGCATGGACAAGCCCACACTGAAAACGAGACTTATTTCTTTTTACTTCACCCAATTTCCCATACAATTCAGAAACGTTCCTGGCAGGAATACCTCTTTATACAATTCCAGTCAGTGTACTTCACTAATTACACAGGTAGCTTTGCTCACTTGGACAGTGTTCAGAATATACCCTCACACTAATTGAGACTGGCTTCCTTCTAGGATAGTCAAAGACACCTGGAGCCCCTGGTCTTTGTCACACCCAAGCAAAGCCATCAGTGACATCTGTGGGTCTCTAACTGCTTTGGGGTTTTCACATGTATTCACCAGCCAGGGGATGTAGAAGATCACTGTCATGATGTGAGAAAGGGTCGGCTAGTGCCAGGTTTCTGATATGGCAGCTAGAAGGGCAGAGAATGACCTTCTCTGGAGCCAGGAACCCCACCCAGTGTAATGGGGTTGAGGGTGGGTTCTGAGTCCAGCCCCCAGGGAAGCCTAATGATCAGTAACAGAGGTGCAGCAGGCTCATATGGGTACCAGAACTGACTGGCAGTGGTGAAACTGAAAGCTGATTGAAAGAGGCAACTGGCTGAAGGTCCAGGACTGAGTCCCAGACCTAACCCCCTAGGGGACTTGGGCTTGGCCTCTGGTGTCAGAATTGGATTGGGATCTGATTCTGGGTTACAAGGATGGAAGAAGGGGGCGGGGGGGGGTGGTGGTGCTAGGGGAACCAGGACCCTAGTCACAGCTGGGGATCACCTGTGAGGAGCTGGGGACCAAGGTGGTCTGCACCAGCAATACCTGGATTTGTGATCACATCATGATGGGGTCGAGATGGGGATGATGGTATAAGATTCCAGCCAACCTAGGATGACTCTCCAGAAGCAACTGCTCTAAAATGCCCATTCCCCACCCCCACCCCCACCCCCGCCCCATATTTTCTGTTCTGATTTTGGAATGTGCAATTCAGATATGACTCAAACCTTATTCATAACAACCAAAACAAAGACAAGTTTTTGAGACCTTACCATACGTCTGATGCTGAGTTAGGTATATACATCATCACAACTCGGAACAATGATAAACAATATCCTCATTTTATGGAAAAGAAATGGAGTTTCAGAGAGGTTAAGTAACCACAGCAACAGAGGGGTAGAGTCGAGAGTGAAGTCTGGTCTGCCTGATCCCAACAGCAGGGCTCTTACCACTTGGCTATGTTGGGTACCTACCATGTAAGCCCACAGAGGAAATTTAAAAAATCAGATCAGTATGTCAACAGCTTCCAGTCCAGTGGACAGAGAAATCCCTACACCTGAACAGATCTGAATAGAATATTCAGAGCATGCACCCTCTTTCCTGGGGATGAAGTAAGATGCTGGCAGAAGAGAGATGATGTACAGACACGTGCCTCTGACTGTCTCCTCTTTTGAGGAGGAGAATTAGAGCAGGGAAGATTTAAGAACCCTAAGCCATAGCTGCCATCCAATTCCAGCATCCATCCCAGACCAGCCCTGCCTGGGACCAAAGCCTGCAAATTAGACATCAAAGCCATTGCCTGAAGGCCAGCAAGGAGCATTCAGGACCACAGTGACTCCTACGGCCATTCATTAGACAACTTTGTTCTGATTTTCAAAATAGAGAAGAGAGTAGATTAAATGAATAAATTTTACCTCAATCCCCTCCTACTTCTGAAACTTCATAGTTAAATCAATGCTTTGTGAGCCTCAAGGAAACAGTGACAAAAACCAGCATGGGCCTCTAAGTATAAGTCAGGCCAAATGACATCGTTTCTTTGTCCAAAAGTTTATGAGCCTTTAGAGAAAAAGAATATAGACAATGTATCTAGATTTCGAGGACAGTAACTGAAAAAAGTACACAGATACTTGTGTACCAAAGGAAGAAGTGTTAGCTAAATGATAATTCCAGTGCTTGGATTCAAGCTGCTTTGAAAATAGCACAAAAGTAGAGTGCACAACTCCAATAATAGTAGTAAAACAAAATAGCTTACTTTCATTGACTGCATCCTGTATGCCAAACACTGTTCTAAATAGTGTTCTAAATATTACTCCATTTATACCCTTGACAACACAGTGAGGCAGATGCTAACACTACACTCAGTTTATGAATGAGAAAATGGAGACAGAGAGCTGTGTCACTTGCCTCACATCACACAGCTGGAAAGTGTCAGAGCAGTGCTTGAGCTCAGCCCTAGAGCACAGACCGCAAAGCCCACACTCTCAACCAGTTACGCTAATACTTGTCAGTTGAAATCAGTTTTCAAAGTGGTGTACACTTAAAAGAGCACGGTGCCCAAACCCATGAGGCCAAGAGGTCTGAAGTTACAAGGATAAGTGCAGGAAAGAAAAGACCCAGATGGGCAGTATCTCCCGAAGAGACAAAAACTTTGAATGTTTAGAAGTAAAGAAGTCTGATTGGAGCCCATGGTGTGAGAGGCTGCACCAAAGTGAACAATCAACGGGATCCCAGTCTCAGAAGAGCCACCAAATTTCTTTGGACCCTGCTCGGGGGTGAGGGTCGTATGTTTCATTCTTGCTGCCATATTTTAAGAGTTGGATTGATAAATGTGAGAGATTCAGAATAGGCAGCCGACACTGAGGCTCAGGAAATCATGCACATTCGGGAGCAGATGATGTTTAGCCTACAGTAGGTGATTGAGGAAGGATGAGAAAGTTGTTCATAAGCAATGGAACCAAAGGTTCCACCCGCAGGACACTGCTCCTCAGTGATGGACCAGTGGTGAGGAGGGAAGGAAGGCAGAGCCTGACCCAAGGTGCAGAAGCTCTCTCTTACAGTGATAGGTGATGGCTGCCTAGCAATGGAGTACAGCCACCCTGCAGAAAAAAAAAAAAAAAATCAGCTGTTTGTCATCACAAATATTCAGAAAGCTAAAAATGAAATGACCACTTCTCAGGGTTGTTGGAGAGACGAGGCTGACACTGGGGAGGAGTTTGAGAGGCAGGACCTAGAAGGCCACTCCAGGTGTTAATAATCTGTGACTCCAAATGCCCATAAGATGAAATGTTCTTAAGATGAAAAGCTGAAACAGAAATGTCAGCGCTTATGCCCAGCTATTAGCTTAAACCTTAGAGCTACATGATGCCTCCTAAGGGTTATATTCACTTGGGTCCAACAACTGTGAAAAGAAATTGTAGACTATAGAAGTGTGAAAGCCCAAGTACACAGGCAACGCTGACCCTTCTTGAAACAGCAGTGACAGCTATAAATAGCTTTCAGCTCCCCGTCACATGACCTCAATTCTCCATCCAGGTGTATATACTATCCGAATCCAGGTGCTCAGAGAGACAGCTTGCCCCATGACACTTGTTCCTCCATGACCCTTGTTGGAATTTCACCTCAAGGAAAACACACATTACCTCCACTTCAAAAGCACAAATGATGTTTTTATGCGCAAGTGTGGATCACATACCAGGGTAAAGTCAAGTACCTCCTTTACCTATAAAAATGGGTACATGGTGGAACTTTTCCTAAAGCCCTGATCAGTAATGAATGAGTAAAACTAACCTTGAGTAAAGTAGCCCTCTTTCAATAGGTTGCAACTCCTAGATGAAGAGGAAGGTGGCTTTGAAAAGGTTGGCTTTGGGGAAGTATTTAAAATTATCCCCAATGTGTAGGCATGTGAGCAAGCAGTCCCCAGTTTATAACACCGGATTCCTGTGCCCTGTGGAGTGTGTCGCCCTGGGGGAAGCTTCCTGCTCTATTGGACTAAAGGGCTCCTCCCTGAAATGATGGCCCTCGGAGGCTACCTCTGGACCTTCTCGCTAGGTGGTGAGAAGGACCATCTGAGGGGTGAGACCCATCACTCCATCACTCTGCTCACCTGATCCTCCATCTGAGCTCAGGGGACCGGGCCCCACCAGTCACCAGTCACTTTCCTTCTGCTTCAGTTTCCCCCTCCACCCTCCCTGAGCCTGCTCCAGCCAGGCAGTGCTCACTCATCTCTACTCTCTCTCCTCCATCACTGCTCCCGCCACCCAAGACAGAGAATGTCATGGAAACTGCGCCAGAGCAGGTGGGAGTGGTTCTGAGAACTAGTGACATACTCCCCTGAAACACTCAACACTGACACACACTCACATCACACCCCCTCCTCTTCTCTTCTTCTGCGGGTATGTATTCATACCCTCCCAACCCCCCGTCTCTCCAGTCTGCTACACAAGACATTGATGGGGAGGAGCAGGCAGGCGCTTTGATTCCACTCGGCAGGAATTCACTCAATGGCCTTTTTCCCCAGGAGTCATAAAGCAGAGGACAGAGAAACATGACTAATTCTAAAGCAATGTTCTCAAACTTTAGTGAGCTTCAGAATCACCTGGAGGGCTTGTTAAAACTCAGATCTCTGCCTCTTCTTCTCCCCACTCCCCCTCCCCAGAGTACTTCATTCAGGAGGTCTAGAGAGGGGCTGAGAATTTGTATTTCTAACAAGTTCCCTGGTGACACTGAGGCTGCTTGTCCAAACACTGCATCTAAAAACCACTGCTATAAAGGAAACCATTACTGGCCATCTTGTCAAGCATAAGCCAGCAGGACCCAGGATTGGTGGAAGAAGGTTATGATCTGATGTCCTTACAGACTTTTCACAGTGGCATGAAGACTATCAGACCTGTCTGCAGAGGAGTTCCCTCTTTCTCTGTCATCTCAAGGCCCCTTCCATCCCCTGAGTCCTGCTCCCCTCTTCTTTATCCTGCCTGGAAAGACCAAGTTTGGGCGATGCCACATTCCTGGGCAGTCCATCCAAGGACTATGTTCCCTCTATCATAGGGACCACTCTGCTGCCCTGGGACAGTTGGGATGAAAGAGGTTAACAGCTGCCAACAAAGGATGAAACATGAGCTTAATAGAGAGAAATGGGAGTAGGCAGAGATGAGAGAAGGAAGAGTGGATTCTTTTTTTGCTGTGGGAGGCAGATTCAAGAGCAAGAGGAACAGCAAATCTCCATCACCACATGGCCATCTCCAACATCCTCCTCAGAGCTACCAAAGGGTAGTTCTCAGTGTGTGTGAGGTCGTGGTACTGGAGGCAGACAGTCATGAGCTTTCATCCTGGGGGCTTCCAAGACATCCTGTCATTAATTCCCACAACCTCCTAATCTGAGTTCCATCATGCCCAATTCAGCCAATAAGAAGCCCCAGTTCACAGAAGATGTCACATGTCCTAGGCCACACACCTTAGGATCCACACCCAACGTGCCTGCCTTGCTGCTCAGCCTCTCTGAGTCAGGAGGAAAGTCAGAGGTGGTCACTGGGGGACCACAGGGACTGGCCGCCAATGTGTCTCCCATGAGAGGGGACAGCGGTATAGGACAATAATTTCTGGAGCCCTTTCTAACACTCCACCTTTTTGATCGAAACGGCAGAGGGAACCGAGTGCATTTGAAGAAGAAATAAAGAAACAAGACAAGTACTAGCTTGTCTCTGTGATCCATCAAAGTTTTTCCTATGTGGGTGATGGAGAAAAAGGGTTTTTGTGGTCAGAAATGTAACAAGGCAATTATTTTTACACCAATCCTTTCACATAGTTTTTCACAGACAGCAATTTTATAAGACATAATTATCTATTTTCACCTGCTTCATAAATTCCTCCTTTCCATTTCTTCCCCCATAAATAGAAATTACTTAAAACTGAAGACATGCATTTCGGTACTCACAGTGCTGCACAATTCCTCATGCATTCCTGGCTCCCAACTCTCTCCTGCTGGCCCACCCATCACACTCCCAGGGCCATGGGACCCTCCTGTGAAAGAAGTGAGTCTGGCCCTGAGGAGTCATGGAGTCCCTGCTCCCTGAGAACTGAGAGCCCAGCTCCTTGGCCACGGCTCCCACCCCGTTTCTCAGCGTCTCTCAGCTCTGGAGGCCAGCTGCACCTGGAGTCCTCAGACACTCTGTCTGCAGCCCCCTCCTCCCACGGCCTGTCTGCTCCCAGTGGCCATCGCCTTCTCATTTGTTTTCATCAAGAGCTCCAGGCCAAGGTGAATGGTGACTGTGATCTGAGCTGTACGATAGATTCTGCTGTGACACTCGGGGCTGGCATCAAACCTGTTCTCCCCCTGAGGACATCACTTATTTTTAGATCTCCAATCACACTGGAAGCTTGCATATCTGCTGCAATCTTCACACTTTCCAGGGATGTAACCAAAGCAAGTTCTAACACTGATTGAGAGTTTACTATGAACCAGGCACTGAGCCAAAGACTCCATAATATGATTTTGTTTAATCCGCATAACAACCCAGAGAAGCATGCATTATTATGAGGTCATGAGAAGAAAACAACAGAATGTAAGAAAGGTAAGAAATTAGTTCAATTCACAGAAACAGTAAGAAACAGAGACAAGATTCAAACTTCTGTCTGTGAAGTGCCAAGCCCACCTTCCCAATGCTACATGCAAATCGATGATTCAATCAGCATTCCCAGGACCTATTCAAGGAGATTGGGGGCAGTTTGGGGTGCCAAGACTCCCCAGGGGGCCTCAGGAGGAGGAAGCAGGAGGAGAAAGGTGAGAAACTTCCTCAGCTGAAGTCAGTAACCTTGATGTTCAGAATCTCAGCTCCCCAGCCTAGAGCCTTTGCAACCCTTCCTGGCTGGTGGGGCTGGACATTCCCTTTGATCTCTCCTCCTGCCCACTTCTCTAAGTAGCCTACTGATAATTCCTCCTCGTTAAAGGTGGTCCCCACTGAGCACCCCATATAGCCTAGCTTCTTTCAAGGGGTTCTGTTAGCAGGGGTTGGGGTGGGGGTGATGTCACCTGTGATCTGTGACCTGCCTGTAGCCATCCCTCAGCTCTCACCTGATCCCATCCATGGCTTAGGTTGTCCTGTCTCTGAGAGCAGCCCTGACATGCTGCAGCGTTGCACCCTAAACTCCTACATCAGTCTTCTCAGTCCTCCCTTCCTTCCCTCCAAACCCTGCTGAGAACAAGTCTTCTTCCTGAAAATGAGCACATAGGGCCATGACAGGACAAGGGGGCAGTTGGCCAGATATGATGCAGCAGATCCAGAATGCCAGGACTGGCAGAGACTCAAGCAGGATGGAGAAGAAGGAAGAAGGGAGCTGGGTGTCCAAGATCAGCAGCAGCAACATCATCACAGACTCATTCACACAGCTCCCTATGCCCCTCTTCTCTGACTTCACTAAGAGCCCACCCCAGCCCTCTGACACAGCCTTGGGGTGCATCCAAGTCCCTGCTGAATCCATGAACTTTGTCAAGCGTAGGGCTGGACGCTGTGCTTGGGCTTAGGGCTCCCAGGGCATCTCATAGGTCAAGGAGATCCTAGGTTCTCCCCGGAGAATAAAAAGAAAATAAAGAAATGCCCACATAGGGCTATGAAAGTTGTCATGCATTTTAAATGTTTAGATTAATTTAGAATAAATTAACACTTTGAAGACTATAAAAAATACAATGAATATATATGTGGTGCTTGTTTCATGAGACTAGCAAGAGTCACAAAAACATCATTTTTTTAGCAAACTCCAGATATTTTTAGCCTTGTAAAAGAGTACATTTTAAATCATAAACTTTTTTTGTAAAATGTTCAGTATTGTCAGTGAATGACTACTGATACAACCTCATTAAAAGACAGTGGCAACAGGCATGCCTGAGGCCTAGGCTCTTGGAGGCTCCCACACTGTGTCCCTTTCCCCCATCACATCCTGGACCTGAACACTGTAGGCACCCACCGTCCTATATATTTTAGAAGGACAGAGCTCCCCTTTGCCCGGGTCCTCCCAGCACCTCATTGGGCCATCACCATCCTTTGTTTGCCTGGACAGAGGTATGCACTTGCGAAATGAACAAGCACCTGGGCCCTGCCCACCAATACCCCCCACCAACCCTCTATCAGCTGGCCAGGCCCATGCTGGCTGCCTTGCTCCACCTGCAGAACCAGCTGAGACCCAAGGCCATGGGGCAGGGCTGTGCCCGGCCTCCACAGCTCCAGATATGCTCCTTGTATCTGAAAAATTATTTACACTGGTGATGTGCGATGCCTTTTTAAGAGAACAGATGGCACCTCCAATTAGAATGCTTTAAAAGGAAACCCTAATGAGAGTATAAAAGCCAACAAATTGACTTTTTCATACAGTACTTCCCTGGCACACAATAAATCAAATATATAATGAGGCTCAATAAAATAATAGGTTTATTTACACTTGTTTTGCCTAGCATTGTGCTGCCAGCCAGCCCGGCCTCTGGGTCCTCTTACCCACTGCTGGCCCCTGCCAACCAGAGCCTGGAGCTGGACAATGTGTCCTTGAGCTGCTCTTGGCCAGATCTCTACAGGCAACTGGGACTCTGATTTGGCAATTTCTGGCCAGACCCTAGAGTTCTGCTTCTGGAGGTTGAAAGAGCTCAGGGCTGTGTACAGGGTGTGGTGACATTCCTCCACACCCTGACATCCTGAAAAGTCCTGCATTCACCTCCCCACTCTGGGTAACATGTGGAGATTGTGGTGGGACATAGGGGCTAGAAAGGTGTGCCTAACTTAGAGCTAGCTGCCAGTGCAAGAGAGAAAAGCTTGGGAGGTCTGAGTTTAATGAGCTGGACTCAGGACATGGGTGAGCAGTGGGCAGTGAAGGTCTACAGTGTGCAGAGTGAAGGCTCTGGGAAGCTCCTGTTTATACCAGGAATCAGCCCTGTTGGCTCAAGCACATCAGGTCAGGTGACAGGAGATAAAAGGGAGATGTCATGTGAGAGGTAAAAGGAGAGGTGCTACAAGGCAATGAGCTCCACATCTGTCACTGCCCTACCTTCTCTCTAGGCGGCCTTCTTCAGGCTCTGGATGGATTTATAGGGTGTGTATGCTGGAGTTGGAAGCTGGGGTCCCAGACTTTTATTTTCACAAGTTTATCTGCAGAGGGAGGCTGGCCAGTAAGACAGGGTCTGTGAGAGTGGAGGGGAATGTTTTCAGGATGCAGGCTGTGAGAACCTGGATTTTGGCAATCATGGAGACTGGTCCTTAGTCTGGATATCCAGGAAGCAGAGACTGAGCCTAAGTGGCTTCTAAAGACGTGCGTGAAACAATGCTTGTCGGGTTCACAGGGACACACAGAAGAACCTCAGAAATCAGTACAGAGGTACCACAAAAGGAAGACTGGGACTCCAGTCAGCAGAAATGGAATCATTTCTGTTCATATCAACCCAGAGAGATCTGGGGAAAAATCAATTTACAAAAGGATGAGCTTTTTCTCAGTTCCAATCTATAAGCATTGATTGACCTCAGAAGTTTGATCTAGAAGACACTTTCATTCTTCTGCTTTATCCAGCAAAGGTTATATATACTGCAAGGCCAGAATTAAGAAATTCTACCTGGAGTTCAGTCATTTTTTTCTGCCCATCAGAACTGCAAATATGTATGAAATGTTTCCTCCGTGGCTTTCTATACTGGGGTGGGCAGAAGGAGTTTGGTCAGAGGAGGTGAAGGAAAGGTCCTCACTCGGAGCAATCTGGGCAACATTACCCAATACAGAAGAATTTCTAGCATAATTAGAGGTTAATCTGGAGCACTGACTTCTGAATGCAACAAGAATACTGAAAGGGAAAAGTATCCCTATTTTAGGGCTGCCACACTTAGGAGAGGAGGAGCAAGTTCTTGAAAGTGCTGTGCAGGGATAAAGGTGCTTCTGATCTCTGCATGATGCTGAATTATGAGGGAGAACATGGTGGAGAAATTCTCCTCTCCTCCAGCCCTCCCCCCAAGGGAGCAGAGTTTCCCCCTTCCATTTTGGCAGGATGACTGCCCTTCCGTCTATAGCAGGGAGTTGGAGAGTGCTGGGGCTGATGCACAAGCCCCAGCCCCTAGAATTTCTGCCCCAGGGATTCACGCTAGACTCTGGTCCTGTCGTTTGGCAGAGGCATGGATGTACCATATAGGCACACAAGGGCCTTCACTGGGTAACCAAAAAGACAAGTGAAGGATGACTGGACACTCTGCTGTACAGTAGAAACTCACACAACATTGTAAAGCAACCATGCATGCGTGTGCTTGCTTGCTAAGTCAAGTCCAACTCTTTGTAGCCCACCAGGCTCCTCTGACCATGGGATTTCCCAGGCAAGAATACTGGAGTGAATCGCCATTTCCTTCTCCAGGGGATCTTTCCAACCCAGGGATCAAACCCGCATCTCCTGCACTGCCAGGTGGGTTCTTTACCACTGAGCCAAAGCTCCAGTATAAAGTTTAAAAAAGGGAAATACTGAGAGGCAAAGGAAGGCTTCTTGAGCCTGGCTGGGTGGGGAACAGTTTAGAGGCCTTATGAGAAAAAAGCTGAAACAGGGGGAAATCAGCAGCTGGCTGACAAAGTGGGAAGCAATGGTTGGGATCAATGGCTACTGCCAAATAGGAATTTTTGTTTAAAAGTGTTCAATTCTGTTTTCTACTTCTCCATTGAATGTTCAGTAGAATCTACATCATTGCCACAATAAGTTATCAGTGGTTATCTCTGGATATAGATAATATGGTTGCATTTGTTTTCATATCTACTCATTTCTGCTCAAATTCTCTCCAGTCAACATGCATTAACTTTATAATCAGAAACTATAAAAAATGTTGTTTTATAAAAATCTACATTAGAAAAAAAGAAAAATTTTACTAGACAATTAGTAAAATCATGAGAGTTCTGAGGGGAGCCTGGTCACAGAGATACAGGAAGCCTAGTGAAAAGAGAGGATAGTTTCAGCTGTGAAGACCAAGTGATCTTCTTGGAGGAGGTGACTGGAAAAGTTACCAGGAATTGTTCCAGCATCTTGGTGCACCTTGATTTTGCACTCAAAGAACTCTCCATTTGACATTTTTAACCATCTGGTGGACAGAAATTGTCTTGCTTGAGTAGGAGGAAGGCCCTCTCATCTGGGAGGAGAGGACCAAGAAAGAACCTATCTTAACTAATACTGATAGAGGGACCCTGTTTGCCCAGCAAGGAGCTGTTCATTTCAGCACCACAGCCAGCATTTCTGCTTTGTACCTTGCAATTGGAGAATGGTGTCTTAAGTCTTCCCTGCCCCAGGCCCACCACTTGCACTATCAGACAATCAAACTCCCCAGCCCAGAGCCCCTACTATACACTTACTAGTGCATGCCACTTCTGGGGGGTCAAAATCCGCTCGGTAGTAGCCGGTCCTGCAGGTGCAGATGGGAGATGCCTCTGAAGGGGATCGGCTGTTGGAAGGGCAGTGAGAGCAGACCTCAGCTTCCTGGCTGGCCTTGAACATCCCTGCAGGGCAAGCTGGAAAATAAAGATGCTGTCTTAGAATTAATGGAAGAGGGGCCACAGAGGCCTTTCCCCGGAACTGGAAAATGAACCATTCTGTCCCCTTAAAAAGGACAGTGAGATACCCCATTGCTCAAAGTGAGCATTTCAGATAGAGGAAACCCCTACTTAAAACTTCCGAGTCTTCAAACATCCTTAGTGAAATATATTTTCCCAATACCAATGGCCTCTCTCACTTGAACAATATGAATAATGATTCTTCCCTTTCAGGTGTGTCGAGAGATTTAATTGAGAAAATGAATCTAATGTATAGCTCAGTGTCTGAGGCATAAGTGCTTTATAAATGGTTATTCCCTCCCTCTTCCACCTGGTTAACAGTTAGGGGCCTTACCCTGATCCACTCAGTGAAGGATTTTCACCGGTACTCAGATGGAACGATGCCCTGGTTGACAATGGGCTGGACCTATGGTTCTTAAATGTCACATTGCAACACACATGAGGGACACTGTGAGCTGTGTTAACACTTATTATGAATGATGGTAAAGGGCTGAAATTCATGACTGATTCTTTAAGAAGAAATTAAAGTGATTTCAAGGTTACTGGCTTAACAATATCATTCTCCCTTAATTGCATTTTGAAATGCTTGGAGGTGGGGGTGGGGCAAAGAAGGATGGCTTTACAGGCAGTGCACCAGGGAATGTGTCATGCACTTGGTATCATCTATCATGTACATGTCAGTGGGGAAGTTTGGGAATGCCTCGTACAACCCAGTGCCCACTAGAGCTGTCCACAGATATAAGGCACTTATTCTTTTTTCTCCATAGGTCAGCCTGTGAAGAGCCATGCCCCTAAAACCTGGCTCTAGGCCATTCCTCAAGCTTTTACCATGCCTCATCTCCAGAGACCTTTGACTCCAGACATCTGGTTCCTGCCTTGCTGATTCCTCAGAAAATTGGCCCTGCCTGTCTTCCTCCCTCAGGCCCTTTCTCACTATCCCAGCTCCTGACTCTTCTGGTCCCCAAGAAACCTGCTCTGGCTTATCCTTCCTTTGAGACCAGGCAAAACTAATTTCATAGTCAACTGGCTTTCTTACATACTTCACCAGCTCATTCAACAGACATTTAATATGATCCTGCTAAGAACTTGACCCAGGGAATTTTGAGAACAGAACCTGCCCTCAAGGAGTTCTTGATCCAATGCAGTCATACAACCACAATACTGTGTGATCATTTCCAGGGACTTCCCAGGTGGCACTAACGCTAAAGAACTTGCTTGCCAATGCGGGAGACATAAAAGATGTGTGTTCAATCCCTGGGTCAGGAAGATCCCCTGAAGAAGGAAATGGCAACCCACTTCAGTATTCTTGTCTGGAGAATCCCATGGATGGAGGAGCCTGGCAGGCTACAGTCCATAGCCTTGCAGAGTCAGACACAACTGAAGCGACTTAGCGTGCACACATGTGAACACTGCCACAGTAGAAGTGCCACTACTAAGGTTTCTGCTTATACAAAGCTCATCTTCCCAAATAGACTGTCCTCCTGGAAAGTGCAGAGTATTTTTTAACAGTAGCAGTAGCCACCATCTGTTAACATTCTTGTTAAGTGCTTACATGCATTCCTCTACGGGATAGCTATTATTAGCTCCATTTTGTTAATAAGGAAATTGGAACACTGAAAGGTTAAAAAAAGTTGCCTAGAATCACACAGTGGGAGAAGTAATAGCGATGATATACATATAAACTATTCGGAAAATATCCATATCTCTTCTACCAAGACAAGAAAGAACTGTTTCCTTTGCTGGGTAAGTTTTCTCACCCTCTCATTTGAAGTGAGCTAAAGGGTTTTGGTCACTCTGGAAGTGCCTGGGGCAGGAGCTCATCTTGAATGGGAGGACATTTTTGTCATGGAATGTTCTGAAATGGCATAACTCAAGCATGTTCCAAGGAGTCCATGTCCTTTGGGTTGTTAACACCAGCTACTCACAAAAGGGGTCTGCGGTCAGACATTTTGCATCTGTGGATTTAAAAAGGTCATTTCATTTTTTAATAAGAATTTTTCAGAACTTCCAAAAATGGGATATAGAATGCTGTATTTCTCACCAAGAACCCCTATTTTGAAGTACATCTCCTGGGATTCAAGTTCCATGGAACACACTGGGGTAACACTCTCTAGATGCTTCAGTAACCTTATCTTAAAGATTTCTGTTGTAACTCATGTAAAAATGGGCCACTCACTACACGTCTCAGCACATTCAAAAGAAACTTCTGGGTAGAAAGCAAAAAGCAAAAAAACTTAAATCTCTACTAAAGGCTTAATAAATAAAACACCAAAGGAAAACTGAACAGTACACCCAAAGTGTCCTAGAATTTGACTTGCAGATTTATCCTTTCAGACCCACACAGTAAAGTCTCTCCTTCTCTTTCCTCCCCCTCCCTTTCTTCTTTCCATTTCTCGTCCTTCTCACCCGTGAGAAGCACTTGGCCTTTTCTACCGCGGATCACCCAGCATTGCTGCCTCCTTCAGTTCTGGAGGGGGAGAACATGTAAATCCCAGGCCTGTGCTGCCCAAACACAGCAGAAGCTCTTTGCCTGGAAAGTGGGGGAGGGGAACATGGTGACTCATGCATTCACTGGAGCCCTGCCACATGTAATTTTCTTAATGTATCAGTCCAAGAGAAACAAGGTGTTTTCACTTTCTTTCGAGCATTTAAAAGCCTCCTTTCTTTACATTTAATACATTAACAGCATAAACAGTCATCCTGATGTCCATGAGTAGCAAGGGAGTTAGAAAGTGTCTGCCTCTGAGATCTCTGCTGAAGGAAGGCAGAACCAGAATGAGGTGACTCCAGAACGAGGTGATTCCACAGTGTGGGGCAATGACAGAGAAGGGGCCAAGCTGAACTTCAAAAGAGAGAAGTTCAGAGAAGGGCTGGGGTGAAAGGCCTTGGGAGGGGGCAAGACTCCATCCCCAATTAGCAACAGTCCTGGGTCTGATTCCTGGCTCAGCTGGATACTACCCGGGTGACCACTAGCAAGTTATGTCATCCTCATCTTGCTTATCTGTACAAAGAATTTATAAAAAAAGAATTTAACACTTCTCACAAAAACTCCCACAGGTCATTAGAATTTATTAAACTCAAATATGAAAATTTACCTAGGCTCAGTAAGAGGTAACAGTGCTAATTCTTTACCCTCATTTTTCCAGTTCCTTTTAAAAATAAGTTTTCTTTTAAGATTCATAAGCTTAGAGTCCCAAAGTGGGCAAATCAATCCTGGGACCAAAAGGAAAAATGTGTTTCTGCACAAATTATTTCTGCTTTGTATAATGGGGGAATCATTATATCTGTAACATATTTCTTATTGGTAATCACAAAATAGATGAATCTCATTAACATTCAGATTTCATAAGTTAATATTGTTTTAAAATCTATGTCTAGGCATTCCCTAATTTATAAAGAAGCCATATTCCTAGGTTCACTTATTGAACATTTAGACTAACTTGTCAGCATAATTGGGCTATATTTTCTCATAGAATTAATGCTTTAAATAATGCTTAGCATGCCAGACTAGTCCACAGAGCCTTTTTTAACTCATCTTGTATCAGACATCACTGAAAAGAAATGGAAGTTAATAAGACTGTTACGTTACTAGAAATTTAACATAGAAAAATAAATAAGAAATTTGTGCTACCCCTTGAGGAAAAGCAGCTTTAATTAGAGGTGATACATGGAGCTGCTTTTAGAGACTAACAAAAAAAATTTAGACCAAGAGAAGCAAAAGCAATGGCCTCAGCCCAGAGAAGTCACCTGAGTATATAAAGCAGTTTGGAGTAACACAGTAGAGAATGGTAAGGGCTCTGGCAGCCACACACACCTGCCTGAAGGCTCAAAAAAATAATAATTAAATGCTGTGATCACCTAATCAAGCACATATCCAAAATTGTCAAGCAATTTTGAAGTTGATAACACAGTTACTTGCTTTAATATCATTTCAAAACTCAGGGGTTGCCTTTCTCTTGATTAAAATTGAGGTCAGCACTATTACTATAGTCAAGAACTTCTCATTCAACTAATTTTTTTTAATTTAAATTTTCTTTTTTCTTTTTTTATTTTTTATTATACATAAAGCCCTTTTAAAAATTTGGAGAAAAAATAAATAAATAAATCATTCAACTAATTTTATAGACGATCTAGGCAAGCAGAGCCCAGAGGGTAGGGGACAGGCTCTGGGAAGTGCCCTTCCTTGTGGGGTGAGAGAGGAGGCAGACAATGGAACGCTGGTGTGTGTGTTCTTAGCTTAGGGGTGGGGGGACCGGTCAGACAGGAAGTGCCTGACTTGGAGGATCCCCCACTATGACATGAGGACCAGAAGAAGCATTTTCCAGTGGCGACTAAGGGGTGAAATTCAAGAGAGGCTAAGACAAAACTCGAAGGGAAGGGGTGGAAGAACAGGAGAGGTAGGAAGGAAAATTAGGTCAGAGTACCCAGGCCCATCTCCACCGGGAGCATTTCATCACTATTCTGGGAGGTGCGTGGGAAAGGAAGAGCCGCAGGGCCTTGCTGTGTATTCCCACAAGACCTCTGTCCGAGGGACACCTGTGACTTGGAGGGCTGTACATTTTGATACTAGCACAGCCCAGATTGCTTTGTTTCCTTAAGAAAAGGGTGGGGGTGACTTCCATTGACTCCATTGCAGAGGATCACGGTTCAGACAGGTAAATGCAGCTTTTAGGTGGCACCCCCTCCCCTGCCACGCACACACATCTTTCCCCGCCCCTGACTCTGGCAGAGAGCAACAGACAAGACATGAGTACCAGGTCCCTAAGCATGTGTGTATTTTCTATCCCCCAAGCAAAATACGCAGCATTTCCCTCCCACTTCAAGCAACAAGGGACTGGTACATGTGACCTCTAGCTGGTATCCAGAAGGGCACCTTGAAACACCCACCCAACTTCTCAGAGCCTCAGATGTAAGGAATCATCTAGAGCTTACAATGCTCTTGAGAACCCCCTCCCCCCCCTCCCTGCACGCAGCCTCCCCATGACACTAAATCCATCACCAACAGTACTATTACTTTATAAAGAAACAGATTAAGTGTCTCATAAACAGTGCAGTGATTGAGATAATGGAAAGCGCCTCTCGTCCCCATCTGCAGCATCAGGTTATGAAGCATTTCCAAGCAGCCAGGAAGAGGAAATTAATAGAAGCAAGAGGGAATAACCACTTTTATGCAATTTCCTCAGGAGATAGTGGACCATCTAATCTTTATTGGAGCCCTTTAACCTGTCACTCAGCACTCACCAGAGCCTCTTTAGCTCTCACAATTTTTCTTGATATCCAAGAGAGATAAAATGAAAACCTCATAACATTATTTTATAATTTTTGTACTTGGAGGGTGCACATTGCCTCTGCCCCTCCCCCTCTACTGAGGCCTCATGAAACATTTTTATGCAGCAGGAATGTGGGAGAGCTTAACTATTCCCGGTGCATGGTCCAGGGGGTCACAGCTTCTCTGCAGAAAGGAAATCTCTCCGTGCATTTTAAATGCGATGCTTCCCTCCACCGCCGCCTTCTGTCCTTGGTTTTTCTTTTTAATAATCTGATTACTTCTCCTGATCTAATTTTTTTCCCCCAAATGAGTTTGCAAAGGTTCATGCCAATGAATATTCATCCCCTGTTTAAGAACCGGGTGCCTTTTTCTCAAGGCAGGTGCAGCTCAGCAGCTGGCTGGGGAGGTGTGCCTGCCTCTCGGGTGACAGTGAGAGGGGCGAGGCTCGTGCTCCTGGTGAGGAAGAAAGAGGTTCACAGCCCTGAGCTCACTGCCTCTCAACCTCCTCTTTTGTCTCCAAACTCTGCCGGTGCTCTTGAGGAGCCTGCTGGGGTGGGCAGTGGCTGAGACACACCTCCGCAGCCTCCAGGATGAGCGTGGTGGGCGGGACAGGGGGCGGCTGCGGCTGCTGCTGCTGCTTCTCCTGCTGCTGCTGCTAAGTCGTTTCAGTCGTGTCCGACACTGTGCGACCCCATAGACGGCAGCCCACCAGGCTCCCCCATCCCTGGGATTCTCCCGGTAAGAACACCAGAGTGGGTTGCCATGTCCTTCTCCAATGCATGAAAGTGAAAAGTGAAAGTGAAGTCGCTCAGTCGTGCCCGACTCTTAGCGATCCCATGAGTTGCAGCCCACCAGGCTCCTCTGTCCATGGGATTTTCCAGGCAAGAGTACTAGAGTGGGTTGCCATTGCCTTCTCCGACAAGGGGCGGCGTCAAGCCCTTTATGCAGGGCATGTGCACAGCTCTGCAAGGCTCCCCTCTGAGGTTTTGTGGCCTCAGGTGAGCCCTGTTTGTACATTCATGCCGGCGACCCAATGCCTCCCTCGTCTTCACTTTACAGAGGCTGACCCCAGGGGTTCTTGACTCTTGACTTCAGGCCTCCAGGCATGAAGCTCCGTTGAAGGAGGTGTGCTGGGGTTCCCTGTCTATGTCATCAGCAGTCTGTGTGTTTCCCAGACATGGGTCTCCCTGAACAATCTCAGGACATCCCAGTGGGACCCAGGCCTTGTGAAACCCCCACTTTCCCTTATAGTGAGGGCAATGTATTGAGAAAACCAATAGCAGAGAAGTGGTCTCCAGGCATCCACCCAGTGGATTATCCAACTACTGTACTAGATGGAAAGGTCTCTGAAGGTTGATGCTAGGTGTTGCCCTCTCTGCATTTTCTTCTCCCTGGTACTGAGCACAGGCCTTCCACATAGACACATGCATTGGCTGCCTGGAGGTGGTGGCACACGCGCAGGCCTTGAAGGATAGGCAAAAGCTGACGCAGAAATGGGAGGGTGAGGCAAAGGGAAAAGAGTGCCCCAAGCCTCGGAGAGAACAAGAACAGCACTTGTCTGGGGAACTTGGAAGGAGAGGCGACCTGGCAGTAGAGGCTGCCCGGCACACACAGCATTCATGGGGCCACAGCAGGAAGTGGGCTGGAGTACTCAGGTGTGTCTGACTGTATACATGGGGCCAAATGGATCTCCAGTCCCTGCCTTCATGGGCCCAGTGCCAGCAGTAACAGCCTGTGCAGAGGGAACACTTAGCTGTGTCATACAGTCGCATCACTCTTAGTGACACTTGCTGAAATTGATGAACGCTGCAGGCACCATGACATAGACGAGACTGTAACTTCCAGTGCTATTAAGCTGCTCAGGCAGTAGCAGCAGCAAGCCTAGAACACATCAATCAGCAGGGAAGTTGTTAAAGATGCAGGGTCAGGGTCAGGGGCACTTAGCCTTGGTGAAATGGGGAGATCACTGGTCAGAACTGAAGGATGACAAACAGAAGAGCAGTGTCCCAAGGGGGAGGGGCAGGCACTTAGATCCTTGTCCCTGATGGCGCCTATCCCTAGGGAACAGCCGGGCACAGCACAGCCAAGACCAGGTTTGGGGAGGGAGACTGCACTGGGGATCAGAGCCTCTCAGCAGGGAATTCAGGGCTGCATTCTGCAGTCCTGGCCCAAGTCAGTGTTTAGGTGGTGGGATAGTGTGAAGCAAACCTAGGGGTTTTCTATGATCTAGGCCAGTGATTCTCAACCTGTGGTCTCTAGACCAGAACCACCAGCAGCAGGACCTGGGAACTTGTGGAAATTCAGAATCCAAGACCCCACTCCAAATCTACTGAACCAGAAATGCTGGGGTGGGGCCCAGTGATCTGAGTGTTCCAAAGCCCTCCAGGGGATTCTGACACAGCTCTAGTTTGAGAACTGCTGCTTTAGGATCTCCAGGTAAAGTAGAAACATTCTGACCTTGGGATCTGTGAAAACGGCCACTCCCTGGTTATGTGATCTTATGCAAGTTACTTAACCCTCGACCTCAGCCCCCAACCCTGTATACAGGGACACTAGAGTAACTTCCTTCTTACAGTTTTGTGATGATCAGTATAGTATATGCAAACATACTGGAATGTAGCATCGCCTCAATAAATAGCGGCTAGGTGTTTTCTACAAGGAGCCAGACTGAATGTTTTCAACTGTCATTCATTTTAAAGTATTTAAATTGGCCACTTAATATAATCTTGGAGCCATGCCAGGCACTGAGATCTACCAGTGGATGAAACACACAAAGAGCCCTCTGCCATGAAGCTGACTTCCTAGTGGAGGAAATGAAGTGAAGTTGCTCAGTTGTGTCCGACTCTTTGCAACCCCATGGCCTGTAGCCCACCAGGCTCCTCCGTCCATGGGATTCTCCAGGGAAGAATACTGGAGTGGGTTGCCATTTCCTTCTGCAGGGGGTCTTCCTGACCCAGGGATCGAACCCAGGTCTCCCGCATTGCAGGCAGACGCTTTAACCTCTGAGACTCTAAACTGGAAATTCCAACAGAGAGAATCAGTTTTGGAAGCCAGATCAGGCACTAACTGAGGCTTGGAGGGTCTCAGACAACTGACACCTAAGTAAAGACATAAAGAATTAATAGAAGCTGAATAGGTTGCAGAGGTAAAGTGGGTTAGTGAGGGGAGACAGAACACCCTCCATGTGGAGAAAGCAGCATGTGCAAAGGCCCTGGAGGAAAAAAACATGAGTCAGTCTGTAAATTGTGAGCAGTGTTTCTATGACCAATTGTTGTATGTGGAGCGGGCAGGGGTCAGTTGATAAGGAGGCTGAGTTTCATGTCAGCTCCTAGATTTGATCCTTAGGTCATGGGCCACTGCTGAGTTTAACACTGGGGAAAAAACACAATCAGATTTTTTGTGTCTGAAAGATCACACCGGCTGCTGGGAAGAGAATGGGTCAGAGGAGTGGGGACAGCTAAAGAGAGTCTCAAAAGCCCAGAAAGAATGATAATCACTGGGGTAGTGGGAACAGAGTCAAAAGTCATTAGAAGAGGAGGAGCTGGCGATTAACTGGGCCTCCCTCATTCATCAACAGTATGCACGGAGTCCCCACTGGATGTCAGGCACTGGGCTAAGTGACCTGTTGATGGCTTGTACCCCTACTTTCCTACCAGTGCCAGAAAGCCTGCCCTCCATACTTCATCTACTTGGGCCAGGCATTTTCCTCTTCCTGGAGTTCTCTTTTAAAAACCCTATACCCTGGCATTGAGTTCACTTTGCCTATGACTTTGAGGGGGTTGAGAGTGACATTAGGAAAGGGAAGAATGGGGAAGTGGGGTGGGGACTCCTCCTGGAGCTGGCTGGGTCTGCTCCCCACCACCAGCCAGCAAACAGGGCCCTCACCCTGAGGAGGATCCTTCACTCAGGAATCTTTCAGGACCTTGGACAGGGAGGGAGGGAGGCCTCTAGCTGGAGACCCAGCCCCCAGCTACTCCATGTCACTGGACCCTGAAGGTTGCGGCGCTACCTGAGTGCCTTCCCAACAGGCCACCTGACAGCCAGTAGCTACTGGGGGCCCCATGGAACTGCTGCTTAAGCTTTAGCCTGACAGAGCCCTTTCCCTTTTATAAGTTTGACTCATTTGAGGGGTACTTCCTGTGTGCCCTGAGTTAGATCTAAGACAGTCACTTTCTTTACACTGGGAGAGGAGAGGGCTGTTGTTGAGGAGTTAGGGCAGACATGCAGGGAATCAGATGTAGAAGGGGGCCTGGAGGAGTCCTCGATCCATAGGTAGCAGATGGCCAGTGAAGATGGAATACTTCAGATGTGGGGCTCCAGGGACAGAGCAAGGCCTCCTGGAGAAAAGCTAATGTCACAGCCAGGTGGTGAAGGAGGTAGGTGAGCACATGCTGGGGGTACATCAGGGGAAGGAGGGGTCTGTCCTTGAGCAGAGAGCAGAAGCATGCTGCCAGCAGCAGGACAGATTCCTTTAAGGGAATATGGCCTCCCCATTTCCCACCCCACCACCCAAGATGCTCCTCAGGGTCCCTGGAACTCGACAAAGCAGAAATGAGGGTCAGATCACTTCAGACCTTCCAATGGGCCTCTCCTGATCGGACACTCTGGGCCACAGGACTGCCAGGCCTCGGCTCCCACTGCTGTGTCAGGGGATGGGGTGGGCAGGGAATCCCCAGATGCCCCGTCTCTAGGCCCTGTTCCCACCCACGTCAGAGCCTGCCTGCCAATGCTCTGAAAGCACTGTCAATCTGGTTTCTCTGGGCAGCAGGCAAC
Source organism: Bos indicus x Bos taurus (assembly GCF_003369695.1). Taxonomy (NCBI): domain Eukaryota; kingdom Metazoa; phylum Chordata; class Mammalia; order Artiodactyla; family Bovidae; genus Bos; species Bos indicus x Bos taurus. The sequence continues at coordinate 133,680,950 of NC_040076.1, forward strand.
GGGGACATATGCTTGCAGTCAGGTGGCTTCCCACATTTTCTAACTGAAGTGTTTATTTTACCCTTTGAGAAAAGCCTTATTTTTAAGTATTCACCAACACAGAACTTGATGGATTCCCTTAAAAAAATAATTTATGATCAAGTGTTTAAGATAAATGAAGGTGACTTCTTACTGCATTTCTCAAGGCTGGACAATGACGAGAAGCCACCCTCCTCTTCCTGTGGCTGGGGCAGGGCTGGCTACCTGCACGCACACAGCCAGCCAGGCCTGGTGAGTCATCACACCCAGAAACAACACTGCTGTCCCCTGCTCTCTCTGTTTCTCGGTGACAATGTAGGAAAAGAAAAAAAAAAAAAAAAAACATGTTTGGATGCATCACACAAATTGCATTTCCTCTCCAAAATCTGACAAGGTAAATAGCACTCGTCTCTTAGGGAAGGTTATTGTTTCTCCTTTTCCAAGCTTCCTCGTTCCGGGGTTTTGTTGAGTCCACAAATCACATGCAGTCAGGGTGGAAAAAGACCTTAGAAACACCCTAGAAGAGGGTCAGCCAGTATAGCTATCATCACCACCTCCCATATTGTCCATGGCAGACATCACTAATCAATCATGGCACTCATTCCCAGTCAACCCAGATCAGAGCTCAGAATCTTTAACACAATGCCCCCCACCCCACCCCTGCCCCGGGCAGCTGGTACCCACGGATCAGAGTTGGCCCATCCTAGATCTATGATGGAGAAACTAAGGCCAGGAGAAGGCAAGGGATAACTTGGTCAGAGATGCACCAGAACAAGCCTCAGGGAACCAGAACAAGCCTGAGTCTGCTCCACCAGCCTCATCAGGATAAGCCCGCTGCAGCCCTGGGGGAGCTTACCCCATCCCTGTCTCCGCCTGCCTCGACTCCTTCTCCCTTTTGTCTTTGAGGTCAGCCCCACTGCACAGCCTCCTCTCCAGCTGGGATGCCAGGGAACCTAATTATTCTCTCTGTGTGCATCCAGGGAAGAGTTGCATTATGTTTAAGTAAGTGTAGCTAAGAGGTGCCGCATCTCACGAGAAGGTCAAGTGCTGCATATGTATAATATAAGATTAAGATTTTCTCCTTCTGCAGTGTACTTGATAAAATAATTTTGCTGTGACCTTTACAGAAATGCAGGAGTAGAAATGGGCACAGTGGAACTTCCAGCTTCTCCCCTGGTCACAAAGTCATAAACACCATCAATCTATAACACTATTACACACCATTTAAGTGGGACAAGTGAGCAAAAGAAATGATTTTTATTTTTATTTTTTGGTAATGACAGAACAAAAGCATTGGAGGCTGAAATTCTCAAGCTGGATTACCGGAGCCGTGTTGACAGATAAAGGACATGAATGAATCCTTTTCGCACGCTGCCCTGGCCTAGCCTGGTGGCATAAAGACTGGGGCAGGGGCCTCCTGCAGATTGTCAGAGGAAAGGGGCCTGTCCAAGGTCACAGAGGAATCAGTAGGGTCTGATCGGCTCTGCCCTGCCCTTGTCAAGAGGGTGTGGGGGACTGGTCTCAGCTCCTAACTGCGGTGACAGTGGGTGCACCACTCTGCAAGTCTGGGAGTCAACTCTAACAAAAAGGGAAAGAGCTGTGAGTAATAATCAGTATTGAAATAATAAGGTTATATGCATCCCAAAAGATTCTCCAAGTAGGATTGAACATGACATTTATCCAAAAGGCTGAAGGCAGACAAAGTTGGCAGAATATTTTGGTCTGACCCATGACTTTCGCTTGAGAACCTCACCAAATATGAACAGGGAAACAGGGCTCGCAGATTCTGGAACAGGGAGGACACCCTCCTTCTGTGCAGCTGAGCACAGCCATCAGAGGCGCTGGACCCCTGGAGGCTGTGTGAATGGCCCAGCAGCTGCTGTAACTCAGAGCAGCTGAAACAGGGCTCCTGCTGAGGAAGGGCAGAAAAGGGGTGAAGAGCTGTATGCTCTCTGGTGACCATTTATTCCCAGGTGTTGAGAAGTCATTTCCAGCATGCTCTGCATCCTCCCTATCTGCATGCAGTTCCTGGATGTAATGATACAGGAGCATCACCAGTTACCTTCAGGTCTGTTAATTAAACATGACTAAGGGGGAAGCTTGCAGTAAAGCTCAGAGGTGTGTGGGTGGCACTTAGCACTTATCTCTCAATGCCCACCTAGGGCAGACCAAAAGAGCCGTCCTTCTGAAGGCACCATGTGAGGGAGGGCTTGGGAAGGAGCAACAGGTGCAGATGCCCAGGGAGGACCGTGAGGTAGCAGTGGGGAGAGATGGGCAAGTCCTCCTGAACAGCCTGTGAGAGGATATTCCCAAAGGAAACAAGTCCTGGGCTGACGGGTTCATAGGAGCCTAGCGGGACAGGAGACCACCACCTGAACCCTCCACTGCAGAGGAGGGCACCTGCTCTTCCTTGCTACCCTCTCCCTGCAGCAGAGGTCTCATATTGAACGAGAGACCAGCCTTTCCTGCAGAGCACAGTCGGGGGCTGATGCTGAGTGCTCTCCTCCCACCCTATGCAACCTTCTAAGGCAAGGTTTGTGGGTGTCAAACTGACCTCCATTGGCTAAAACTGGTTACAAAGTTGTGTCAATAAAAATAACATAACTAATAATAACAACAATCAGCATTTAAACAGCACATTTATCAAGGGCCAGGTACTCAGGTGCTCAGCATGACTTCATTTCATACTCATAACATTCCTAAAAGACATAAGCTACAATTATTCCCATTTTTCCCATCAGGAAACTGAGGGTCAACACAGTCAGCAGCTTGTCCAACGCCCAAAGTCAGTGATGGAGACAGGCACTGAACATAGGCTATCTGACTCCAGAGACTTGAGAGCTCATTTGGAATGTTTTAAAATCAGGTAAATTTCCTTGCAACCAATAAAAACCAGTGTGCATCGTGTTAAATATAATTTATGGCAATGTGACTTCCTGGGGAAGGGGTACCAGCTTCTAAGTTATAGACGCTACTACTCCAAAGTCATAGGAAACAAGTTCTATCATTTTTTTTTTTGAGCCTTGGTTTCTTCATCTGTAAAAATGGAATTAATTGGCCCTATCTCATAGATTTGTTTTGATCATTAAATGAGATAATGAATATAAAATGTTTGGTGCTGTACCTAGCATATGATAACTACTCAGCTAAAAGTAGCTGTTTCAATGCTATTCTCTCAAATCATCCTACCCTCACCTTCTCCCACAGAGTCCAAAAGACTAAAAAAAAAAATAAAATAAAAGTAGCTGTTAATATATTCTTTAATAAAATTATTGTTGTTCAGTATAAGTACTATGAGCTTCCCAGATGGCTCAGTGGTGACATCGGAGATGCATGGGTTCAATTCCTGGCTCGGGAAGATCCCCTGAAGGAGGAAATGGGCACCCATTCCACTATTCTTGCCTGGAAAATCCCGTGGAGAGAGGAGCCTGGCAGGCTACAGTCCATGAGGACATGACTGAGCACCTAGTACTATAAGTAGTGTGCTGATGTTACACTTTTAAAAATTCAACATTTGTCCCACTCCATGGAACATTCCCATCAAGGTTTAATAACCCATAGGCCTTGGCTTGAATTGCTAAGATTTGGGAATATAAACTGAAGCATATGTAACCTCTGGGCAGTGACTGTCAAGAGAGAAAGTTAGCTGGAAAGTAGACATTATGGCTGAACTCAGGCTATGAGGATGTCAGAGCAACAAGTTTAATATACCTGGGTCTCTAACACCAGGATACAGAGTACCCTACCAGCCTGGATATATTTTACATGACAGAAAACAAATCTCTCTCTTTTAAAAAAATTATCTTACATATTTTTTCTTTCTCATCGACAGCTGGAATCCTAACACATCATTTCCTTTCAATTAAATTTTATAAGGAGGATGGTACCATTCCCATTTCACTGGTAATGACATTTGGGATCAGAGAGGTAGAACAACTTGCCTGGTATTTCACAGCTAGTCTGTGGAAGAGGCAGAATTCAAAACCAGATACGTTTGATACCCATATCTTCAAAGCTGATACCCTTCCCAGTTATTGGGTTGGCCAAAAAGTTTATTTGGGTTTTTCAATAAGACTTGAGAATGACATGTTCAGATGCACTTAAGTTCTGATGAGAGGCTTGGGAAATGGATAAGATGTATTGCTTGTCTGCTCAATGAAGGCATCTTGCCCTACTTTCCCTGCTTCAAAAGGGAGGAGGGAAAACCATCTATGGTCCATGTCATATGCTGGCTCCGATCCCTCTGAGTCCCCGCCTGCCTTCATTCCTGACCAGATGTAAAAATGTGATGTATGGATGTGGTTGCTGGGCATTCTGCAGAAGCCTGCTCTAAAAGGCAAATTCATCCTTCCTGTGGCTTCTGATAGGCAGAAGGAAGTGAAGGCAATGTCAATGGTAAGACTGGCTGATTTTCCAGAGGACAGTAGATGAGCAGCCCAGCAGCAGGTACGGGGTGGTAATTATTCACTGGTACTACCTACTCCCACCTCTAGTAGGCACCAGCTCCCTAAAACATAAGATGTTTGCTATGGACATGACATATGGGTACCTAGAATTATTATTGTTTATTATACCCCAGTCCAAATATGCCAAAGGAGGCTATCACATTTATGCCCACAGCCTGAATAACTTCAGGATGGGACAGTGGTACAGAAGTAGCCAGCCTGCTGTCCACCAGCACTGGGGGCATAGAGCAGTGAGTGCCAAGGAAACGGCATGCATTGAAATCTGGATTTCACCATCATCAGACTAATAGTCATTATAATCCTATGAAACTTCATTACTGAATTCCCCCTTTACCATTTCTACACGTAACACTCATTTGTTAATAACCAAGATAAAGGTCCATAAAACAATATTGCTCCCATGTAACACGTCTCTTTCTCCTTGCTCTCAATAAGACTCCAGAATTTCATCAGAGGAATGCAAGTGCTTCTATAAGATGTGTCAATTATTTCAAGATGATAGGTATTCGATTCCCAAATTCATCAGTAGGGGCCAAGAATGTATTGGTTCATCAAGCAGAGCACATTTCTGGAAGCGCTCTCACCATTTGGGAATCAAATAATAATTGCAATACCAACACCTTGACTTTCTAATGCATTTTTTCAAGCTAAAGGGTTTCAACACATTCCCCCACCAAACCCGTTCTTAGATTCATCTTTCTTTGTAGGCTTCTGAAATAGTGAAGGCGCTAGTTTTATTTCTTCCATTTTGCAGAGGAAGAAATTCAGATTCTCAACTCAGAAGCTGAGTGACTTACATAAACAAAGCATACTGGAGGCAAAGGAGAGATAGCAGACCTTTCACTCTGGGGCTCCAATCACTTGAGTACACAGCTTCAGAAACATCACTTCTTGGATCCAGGCCCTGAGCCGGATGCTAGATATACAGCACGGAGTAAGTCAGAGTCCCCATTCTCAAGGAACATCAGCGTAACGAAAGATGCTGACAGTAACGACAAAATAACATGATTAACGGGAAAAGAGAGACATGTATAGCAGTGGGGAGAAAAGAGACAGTCCCCTCTCATATTGGTTGGGAGAGAGGACAGGTCTTTTGGAGATGACAGTTTTGAAGCATGAATAGGAGTTTACTAGGTAGATAAAATGAAAGAAGGCATTCAAACAAAGAAAACGGCGTGTGCAAAGGCATGGTGATTGGGAAAGGGTCAAGGACGTTTAGTCCCTTGGTGGTGCCCTTTGAGAAGACTTCGTCTTCAACGGAAGAGATATCAGCTATTCCAAATGGGCTGAAATTAGTTTTGGAGCAGGTCAGAATGTTGTACTAGTCTTGAAATAAGCTGGAATCATGGATGTTTCAGGAACACTCATCTCCATCCCCCACTGCTGACACTCTCCTGATGAGTGTCTGCCTCACTCTCTCATACAGTCCTTCTTGCCCGCCTCCTTCTGACCTCCCAGAGCTAATCAAAGAACCTTGTTCTGGTTAGTAGGGTATGGGTGTTGCAGCTCTGGATGGGGCTGCCCAGACTTCTGAACCCTGAAATAAGAACCTTTCTAATGTCCTGAACACATCTGAATGCATTCTCTGGGATACATTCGTCTTTTGCCCAGAGCAGAATGGCACAAGTGCAAAAGGGCCCTTCTGTAGAAAGAGAGTGAGAAGGTGCCACGGGCTGAATGTTTGTCCCCCACCCTCCCCGACAAGGGTTTCCCTGGTGGCTCAGATGGTAAAGAATATGCTTGCAATGCGGGAGACCCAGGTTCGATCCCTGCATCCGGAAGATTCCCTGGAGGAGGGAATGGCTACCCACTCCAGTGTTCTTGCCTGGAGAATCCCATGGACAGAGGAGCCTGGTGGTCTTCAGTCAATGGGGTCACAAAGAGTCAGACACGACTGAGCAACTCTGTCTGTTTCCCCGACAAATCCATACACTGAAGGCCCCACCTCCAGTGTGATAGGTATTTGGAAGCAGTGCCTTTGGGAAGTAATGGGGCTTAGACTAGGTCATGAGAGTGGGGCCCCCATGATGTCTCTCTCTCTCTGTTTCTCTCTCTCTACCCCAAATCGCCCCCCTTCCAGGTAACAAAGAAAGAGCATGTGAGGACTTAATCAGAAAACAACACACTGTCCAGGAAACGGAACTTCTCCAGACACCGAATCTTCTAGTACCTTGATCTTTGACTTCCCAACCTCCAGACTTGGGAGAAATACATGTGTGTTACTTAGACCCCTCAGTCTGTGGAATTTTGTTAGAGCAGTGCCCGCTCAGACGTAAGATGAGTTTCCCTTTTCACCAAGCTGGCCTTCCCTCCAGGCACAGGCTGATTCCTGTCTCCTGCAGAGGTCTCCTCTCTGCTCCAAATCAGGCTATACTTCCGTCCTACCCAGGCAAGGCCCAGTGTGGATTTATGATTTAATTTGTGTGTATGGCACTAAGAAATGATTTCTGGGCTGGTCACTTAAGAAATGATTAAAGACCATCATTTCAAAGCCGCAGCACTCCCTGGGGGAAGGGAAGCGGAGCCTGAGTCAGAAGGAGGTGTCAGCAGAGCACAGGATAGATGGACGCGTGACAGGGGAGGCCAGTCGCCTGGGGGAGAGGAGGCGGGAGGGCAGGGCCTGGATGCCTCCTTTCTGCGGTTGGGAGGGGTGTGCATGCTGGAGCCCTGGCCACGCCCCAAGACAGGGTGAGCAGTGTCTCCCATCTCACATTCATGATGCTATCTTTGTCCAGATTAGCAGGTACCATCTGAGGCAATTGCAGGCAAAGCCTGGCCCAGGCTCCCTTCCTCGGCATCTTTACAACCTCAGAGCAGTAAACCTGGGCTTAAGGTGGTGGAGTGTGAAAGCAGAAAACAACTCATAAAGGCCTCCACCCTTCAAAAGCTCTCCGTGCACTGACATAGACCGGAAACCTGCATGCGGCAGCTCTAAATCACCCCGCCTTATCTTCCCCGCGGACAGCCAAATGCCACACTGTGCCAATTTATGAGGTGTGGCTGTAAAGTTCTGAGACCAGCTAATAAGCTTGGGAAGACGCACTCGGCTCCCCTCGAGGGATTCCTCAAAGTCAGGGCTGTTCTCAGCACCTCCTGTGTTAATCAACCCACTTGGGCACAGGAAAACCCAGCTGAGTCCTGGCTCCGCCTGCTCAGGGCTACACATTCAACACGTGGCCCAGGTGTCCCCAGAGGTGGCCATGGGCCAGCAAAATTCACCCTAAGAGTTGACCCCAAACACCAGGGTTCCAGAACCAGTTCCTAAATCCTTGCTGCCTGTGAGGTCGTGGGTGAGACCTGCTGCCGCCTCTTTGGGCCACAGTGGGCTCATCTGTGAAATGGGATGGGTGGGGAGTAAGACCAGCTCTGTACCTTCACTGTTGGCTGGGGCGGTGAACACCTAAGACTTGATTTTCACATGAATTACACCTCCCACAGCTGCTAACCTGAGCCTCTGAAACATTCGTCATGGTAAATGACACTCTGATTTTTGTAAACTCCTTTTATTCTGAATAGCAAAATCAGCTGCGGGAGCACATTCTAGTTTGTTTTACAACCTTCGTCAGCATAGTGACAGAGAGGTTCCTGGGAAGAAAGGGGCTGAGCCCCAGGCCAGCTCTGCTGCTGAGAAGTGTGAGTCCCTCTCCGGACTACACTCACCCTTTTGGTGAAATGAATGGCTAAAATGGAGTCAATGGCCCATCTATTCCTCTAACACATACTCGCCCTTACAGTCATCCACCTATCTTCTCCCTACTTGGCACGCTCCTTTACTAAGCAGGGGCCCAGCAACACACACAGGCAAGCAAGAAGCAGTCCCAACTACCAGGCCTCACACCCTGACCTGAAGGACCGATCCCACTTCGGTGCAGACAGTCCAGCCAACACCACTATTCTTTCTGGCTGTACCCGTGGGTCAGCTGGGGGTACCCAGAAATTAAAGGCCGTGCTCACCGAGCAGGTCTAAGGCAAGGTGGAGACTCGGTGCATCTGGATTCAGGCCTCCTAGAGAGATTTTCCCATTAGTTTGTACAGCTTCTCCATCCATAATGATACCAACCGTAATGAAGATAAATATTTTGCAATGAACTGTCGCTTTTTCACATGGGAAACAGCTATTCAAATTAAAGGCACTTTGCTCTCTCTCTCTCTTCCCCTTTATTCTATTTCATTTTCTTGGCATATTTCTGAGCTTAAAAAAAAAAAAGGAAAGAAAAAATCTGTCCTGAAAAGGGAGAGGGAGGCCATGGACTATCCAGCAAAGAGTTTACTCACTGCCTAGATTCACTAATTTTACAGTTCTGCTGCCACAAACATGTGCCTGTGTGGGTACTCACTGAACTGCCATCATCACCTGCTCCTTAGAGGTGGTTGGGGGTGCAGGATGGGACTGGGGACCATGGGGATCCAGGCTGCAAGGACTGTTCTGGGCTTCCAAGGAAGCTAGGGATGGGGCCAGGGGATAGATGTGATGGACACACTTGGCCTTTATTATCATTATTATTGTGCAGGCATTAATTAACTTGACCCATGTAGCACTACTTTGTCTACTACACACAATTAAAAGCTTCAGTTATAGAGATGGGAGAACAGTAGGAGGGAACCTCACCACCTCCCCTTACCCCTCCCCAGGCTCTAGAGAAGATGCCCCTTATGGTGCAGATGAAGCAATCCACCCCCCACTCACTTTCAGCCCATTTCATGCCATTGCTGATGGGATCAGAGCCTTGCTCTGACGGTCTCACACTCTTTCTGTGTTTCAGCCTCTGTCTCCAGGACGCATCCTATGAACTGTCCACCAGCAGATGTCCCACCACCTGTAACTCCTCTAACCTCCTTCCCCTCCCTGCATCCACTTGTCACCACATCCTGTCATCTCTACATTCTGCTATTGTCAAATTCCCCAATTTCTGTCCCTACCTTGGTTCAGGCCCTTGTCTTGTCACCAGCTCCCTTATCTCTGTGACTGTGGCTTGCCTCCCCTACACACCTGCCAGAGAAATCTGCCAGTAAGCCTCCAAGGGCACCTCCAACTTGGCAATGACGTCCTGTGCCTAGTTGCGGCTGATCCCAAGCCCCTCAGGATCAATGGCCCTGCTCACCGTTCTAGTCTCTCTGTCAGCCTCTCCCTGTCCCTAAACACCCAAGCCCGCCCAGCTGCCTGAGGTGCTCAGGGCCCTCCTCCTGGAAGTGTTGGGTCCTCTGCACCTGTTCTAGACTTCTGTGTGCCCAAACCAGGGGTGTCTGTTTACCTGCCTGTCCCCCACCTCCACCAAGCTGCTCCCAGTACCTGATGCATATTTGCCCGCCAGCACCTAAATAGCACTCATATGCCCATGTTGACTGTGTGAGAAAGTGGGTACAGGCAAGAAAAACTTTGAAGAGCTCAGACCTCGTTTTAACTTTTCCTACCATGTGACTAACCTCCTCCCCAGAGCTCACTAACACGAATCCTACTCTCTGCAGGCTCTTTTCACTCATCTGTGCACCTGAAATGGACCACTGCCTCCCGTTTAGCTTACAGGCCACCTACCCATGTCAGTGCCCCTCATTTCTGGTTGGCATGAATATCTCCTCCCAGAACTGTGCCCTCCTGCCCCGCCCTGGCCCTGCTTAGCCCTGTCTGTGCATTTGTGTCCTGTCTGTGTTACAGTGCAGGATATGGAGCCAGGGGCCCAGGGAGGGAGCCTGGCCCCACCTCCTGCCAGCTGTGTGACCACAACCAGACACTAACTTCTCTAAGCCTCAGGCTCCCCGCCTGTAAATTAGGAATAAAAGTAGTTCCTATCTGCTCGAAATGAAAGTGTTAGTGGCTCAGCTGTATCCGACTCTTTGCGACCCCATGGACTGTAGCCTGCCAGGCTCCTCTATCCTTGGAATGTTCCAGGCAAGAATACCAGAGTGGGTTGCTATTCCCCTCTCCAGGGGATCTTTCTGACCCAGGGATTGAACCCATGTCTCTTATGTCTCCGGCGCTGCAGACAGATTCTTTACTGTGTAAGTCACCAGGGCTCAATAATAGTATATAATGGCAGCGCCTGTTGGAGAGTAAAAGTGATAATCTATGTAAAATGATTTGTAAATTAAGCAGTCAAAAGGGTTCATCACCATCATCCTCCTCTTCCTCCTCAACACCACCACCACCACCATCGGTCTCTCTCACTAATTAGTATACTTTGAGGGCACAGCCTGTATCCAGGTGCCATTTGCATGGTTCTACATCAAGATCCTGTGCAGCCCAGGTGGTGTCTTCAGGCATTTGTTGAACTGAACTCACTATAAGACTGTGCTCTTATCCCATTGGCTCTTGGGCTCTTACACCTGTCCATGGTGGTCCTGCCGTCTTCCCACGAAATCCCTGGCTTTCTTCCAAGCTCTTCTCTTGGCCCTGAACCAGTTTTAGGGGATCCTCTGAGTGATCCAGGATGCCCTGTAGCTCTGAGTTTACCCCACCTACCCATGCTGGGGAGAGCCTGCATTTAGCGCCCCTGAGACTGGGCCTCCTGCTCAGATCTCCCCACTCCTGCTGCTGCTCCATCTGCCTCACAGGGAGGCGCTCAGGCCTAACCTCTCCTTCCCCTCCCTCCCCCAGAAGTTGTGCAGCTCTGAACTCTCTGCCCACAGTGAATCCTTGGTGCCTTTTGTACCCTCCTGCCTCCCTGATGCTGGCCCCACCTCCGCACATGTGACTACTGCCTTTCGGATCTTAAAGTGATCAAATCCCCACCTCAACGTATTGTCTGTTAGACAATCAGTCCCCCATACACCTCCAGCCTTTTCAGATCCCCTTAGGCTCCCAGGCGCTGGAAGCAGGGGAACTACATTTCCCAGAATGCTGTGCTGTGGGGTTTGGATTAGAGCCCACCAATGAGTGGCCTTCCACCAGAGGGGTGGAGGCAGAGGTGGGAACAGCCCACGGGTTTGGTAGAAGTGAAGTTTCACAGTGACCTCCGCCTGTTGTCCCTGCACTTGCTTCTGTGCTAGAGGCAGCAGTGACCTCTGCCAATGCCACCTTCTGGCTACTGACTCCCTGAATGTTAGTGGCCAACCTGAAAGTGCTCAGGGGTCTGCCCGACCTCTGTCTCCTGTCTCTTTCAAGAGTTTTGTAGGCATCTGTGTGCATGTGTGCATGCTCAGTCGTGTCCGACTCTTTGCGACCCCATGGACAGTAGCCCACCAGGCTCCTCTGTCCATGGGATTTTTCAGGCAAGAATACCAGAGATTAGGTTGCCATTTCCTCCTCCAGGGATCTTCCAGACCCAGGAATTGAACCCACGTCTCTTATATCTCCTGCATTGGTAGGCGGGCTCTGTACCCCTTGAGCCACTGGAGAAGCCTTCCCCTATGTCAGACTGATTCTACTTGAAATACCTGGAGTATTTCTATATCAACTCCCTTTATCCTCCCCATACACAGCTTTTTATAAAATACTTAATAGGTTGAAATAACTCTTCCCAAAGCCCCCCTTTTATGCCATACACTCTGAGAAGGTGTGAGGAGTATATTCAAAGGTACCAGGAACACAAAATTCCTCAGACTTCAAGTGCTTTGCTGATGATGGAGGGGGTGGGGTGGAAACCTGGGCATTCCTCCCCCTACCCCTTCACCCCTCTTATCCACCTGATTTTTCCCCTCACTACACTGGAGAGAGAGAGGATGGAGATTTTGCAGTGGAAGATGTCTGACTGAACTAGAAACAGTTGGATGTAAAGGCAACACTCAACACTGAATACACTGTGCTGTACAGAAATTATGTAATTATGCCAGTTAATCCTCAAAACAGCACAACAGCCATGCACAATAACAACAGGAAATGGCCAGTGTGGGCGAGGACTTGCTCTGGGTGGGTGATGCACTCAGGCTCAGCTACCTTGTCATCTTCGATTCTCCCCCCAGCCCACGAAGGAGGTGCTGCCATTACATCTTTTAACAGATGTGGACACACCAAGATACAAGAGATTAAACAGTTTAACCCAGGTCCTACAGCTGCTCGTGACCGAGTCAAAATTCAGCCCAGGTCTGTGTCACTCATGCACCTGTTCCAAGTTAAGGGAAGGTGGAGTTTGAAGCCTCAGACCACAACCTGCAGCTATTTTCACTGGCTCTCAAATCCTAAAGACACCGAGTTGTCCTTCCAGTGCCCCCTCTGAATCCTTCTCACACCTGTTCCCCCCTCCCCTTCCCCAAAACCATCTCCTCAGATGGTCCAAACAGTGCCCTCTGGGAGTTTCCTGGCGATCCACTGGTTAAAATTTGGCACTTTGACTGCCATGGGGCCAGGTTCAATCCCTGGCTGAGGATCCCTAGGATCACACAAGAAAAACACACAAAAGAGCCCACAGCCCTTGGAAGACTCTGCCTTTGCCCCACCCCAGGTGTCCCCAGGGTAATTTAATTAAAGAAATTCACCCTGTCTTGCAAAGAAAGTTTGAGTTTCCCCAGAAACAATTTCTTTTAGAAAGAATCTGATTAACCTTGTAAGACAAGCAATAGAAATTTGGGGTTGGGGGCAGGTTGTTCCTGCTCATCTCTCTCCTGCCCTCTCTGCTTTCTTCCCTGGCCCCAGCCTAACCTTCTGAAATCCTCTTCCTCCAGGAAGTCCTCCCCTGAGCCCGAGATCTCATCCTATTAAGGCAGTAATCACCTTTTCTGCGTGACCTTCCTCTTGCCCTTTCCAACCTTGCAAGTCACTCCCCAACCTGCAAGGATTGTGCAGACCAAGAGGCAGGGCTGCTACAGTGCCAGCTCCAGGGGACAGGGTTTCTCTTTAGCTCCACCAGCCCCCCCAGAGCCACCCACAAGCAACAGGACATCTGTTAAAACAGTGCCAGGTACCTCTATGCCCTTTTGTACCCTGGGTCCCCTCTAGACATATGTAGGTGGGCCTGGGGTGGCCATTTCTACTCAGACACTCCTGTGGCCCCTACATGTTGCATAAGGGAGGTAGCTGGGGTGCTGGTTGACAGTAGAGGCAGGCAAAGCTGCAGTGAAGAGTGATTCCTGTCAGATGCCATTGCAGTGCCTCCGAGAGTATACACGGGGGATGGCAATTAGCGTACACATAGCCACACACAGGCACAAATTGCAGAACCATTATTTTGTAATTTCCATAACGAGGCCTTTGGAATAACAATCAAACTGAAAGGAAATGGAAGAAGAACTGCCTAGAGGGAGCTCAGGACTGTCTGCCAAGGGCCTCCCCCGCCCGGCTCTCCACCATCACCATCTAAACGAATGGCTGGTCTCCAGGAGGCGGGAAGCAGATTGAGGCCTCCTCTCTCGTGGGGTTTGTAGGCAGAGTCTTTCAGAGTACTTGCTCTAATGGAGTTAGGGAATTCGTGGCAGCAGCAGCAGGTGGAGGTCTCACACAGCACTAATTAATTGGAGGCATGGACCCATTGCAATGGAGGCGTGGGTGCCCTATGGAGAGAGCTATGGGCCTCTGGATGGAAGTTTGGGTCCCAACTGGATGGAGACATGGGTCTGAACTGGATAGAGGTCTGGTTCCCAACTGGTTGGAAGAATGGGTCCCAAATGAACGGAGGCCTGGCTCCCAATTGGATGGAGGGGTATATGAGTTTTATTTGGATGGAGGTCTGGTTCCCAACTGGTTGGAAGAATGGGTCCCAATTGAACGGAGGCCTGGCTCCCAATTGGATGGAGGGGTATATGAGTTTTATTTGGATGGAGGCATATGTACCATCTAGATGGATATACAGGTCACAGTTGGATGGACGCATAGGCCCATAAGCAGATTATCATCTGTTTGCAGGCTGAGAGCTCTATGATCAACTCATTCTAGCCTTCTGGGCCATCACTGCCCAAGTCCAAGACAGGTATTAATTCTTTAAGCAGAACTTATGGAGGGTAACTCTTTAGTGGTTGGCTGGTTGATTTTTAAATTTATGTCTGCTCCCCACATACTTCCTAACACAGGCACTGTTTTGGGCTCAGAATTGTGGTATTGGATGCTGGATGCTGGAGATCTGTGGCACCTGCTCACAAGGTCCACAAGGACCTTCTCTGTGGGTGGAGAAATCAGAGGAAAGGAAAAGGGACCCAGAGAAGGGAATGCTCAGATCTATGAGAAGGCCTCTGTTCTAGAAGCCGAACACATGGTAAGTGCTGAGAAACTACAGGCTGAATCTGAAGCCACACTAGAAGTTCTCTTGAATTTCAAGACTCTTCTGCTACTGGATTCTTCAAGGGTTCTGCCCTTGTTGCTGTGAGCCCTTACCCTCCCTAAGAAAGATAAGATTAGGTTTCTCTGGGTACAGCACGTTCCAACTCTCAAACTCCCTCTGCTTCCCTCTACCTTCCTCTTATAGATGGTGTCTATAGGCTGCTCCTTTGGAAGACCTCAGCTGGCTGTGGCTGAAGAAGGTGATGGCTTTGCAATACGCAGGCCATGGGGTGAAGAGCTGCTGGCCCAGGCTTCTTCTACCTGCCTGCACATTGCAGATGTAGGAGATCGCCTTGTGAATGGCTGGTCTTTCCTACCACCTGGGGCCAGGGAGCTGGGGTCAGGGTGCATTGCCCAACCAGTCCCTCTCCCTCTAAGAGACAGACAGCCTCAGGCCCCATGGGCCTCCAGGACATCTCCCTGGCAGGACCCATGCTCTCCTCTGTTCTAGAGTGCGTCAGCTGCTTCTCCCACTCTTTTCTTTCTCCCTTGCTGGGCTCAGGAGATGAGCTGGTCTTGAAGTCCTCCAGCCTTTTCACACAGGACCTTTAAGAGTCTGGCTTCTGACGCCATCAAACCCACTCTTAGCAAGGACCCTAGGTGGGGGATGCAAGAAGTAGACACCCATTGTTCAAGCTCCAATCCAGGCTCTGCTGCCAGTTGCTCTCCAAAGCTTGGGTAACTTGCTTTACCCTCTGGACCTTAGTTCCATTCATCTGCAAAACGGAGTGATAACAACAGCACCTACTTCAAAGATTTTTGTGAGGATTAAATGAATGGTTACTGATTGCATACTTTCAACAGAGTCTACCAGGTATTAAGGGCTCCAGAACTGGGCTCAAAGTTCTGACAGGCTAGTTCATACTGAATGTCCAAACCAATAGCAAGGTTGACCCTCCAGGGGGTCTCAACTCCTGAAATTCAACAAAGTCAAGCCCAGAAGGCCCTAGCTGCTCCTGAGCATCCTACTGCCAGTTTCCTGGTTATACCCCCAAGATGGGCCTCCCGGGCTGTCCAGTCCTTCCCGTGTATGAATATCCGATGGTCTTTATGTTTGCACACATACCATGCAATGTTCCTTCAGCACCCTCTCAATCCACCAGCTCCTTCTACTATGTCTTCCCCTTCCCTAGGTTTGGGGCCATTTCCCAACAAGCTTACACCCAGCCCTCTTATCGCCACTCACTGACACAGGCTAGAAAGCAACTATGCCCATCAGAGGAAAGGCCTTCCAAGGCAATAGAGAAGGCAGGAGGGACAGCCAACACTGCGACTGGGAGAGGGGAGAGCTGTGACGGCTGAGGAGGTGCAGGGAGCAGGAAGGCACCCATTTTGTCTGCGGGAGGGAGAACAAGCTTAGGAGAAGGGATAGTGAACAGATGCCTCAGGGTTGAGCTGCCGAGCTACCGGGGGCTGCCTCTCCTGCAGGGGACAGAAGGTTGGCAGGACTCAGCTCAGTGGGCTGGACCAGGTGAGGTCTGCACCCTCCTTCTAGGCTGCACCCACTCTCCCCTTCTCTCCCTCAAATGAAGTGATCCTTTTGCCAAAGCATATTTTGGAGTCTAACTCTTTCCTTTCTTCCAGTAGCACAACTGGTAAAGAATCCGCCTGCAATGCAGGAGACTCCAGTTCAATTCTTGGGTAGGGAAGACCCCCTGGGGAAGGGACAGGCTACCCACTCCTATATTCTTGGGCTCCCTGGTGGCTCAGATGGTACAGAATCCACCTGCAATGCAGGAGACCCAGGTTCAATCCCTGGGTGGGGAAGATCCTCTGGAGAAGGGCATGGCAATCCATTAGAGTATTCTTGCCTGGAGAATCCCTACATACAGAGGAGCCTGGTAGGCTACAGTCCATGGGGTTGCAAAGAGCTGGACATGACCGAGTGACTAAGCAGAGCAGAACATACAACTTTATGGAGATATAATTAACAAACCATAACATTCATTGCAATTATACAGTTCAATGATTTTTAATAAATTTATAGAACTGTGCAACTATCACAATTCATTTTAGAACACTTCCATCATCCCTGAAAGTTCCCTCGTGCCCTCATGTTAATAAGTTCCCTCATGTCAATAACTTCTCCTACCTCAACTGTGGGCAACCACTGACCTATTTTTCATCTACAGATTCCCTTTTCTAGATATTTCAAGGACTTGTTTTATATGTTCTTTGCATCTGGCTTCTTTCACCTGGCATAATATTTTTGAAGTTCATCCATAATGTAGCATATATGAGTACTTCATTCCCTTTTACTGATGAATAATGCTCCATTGTATGGATGTATCACATTGTGCTTACCCATTCACCAGTAATAGACATTTGTATAATTTCCACTTCTGGCTGTTATAAATAATGCTGCTGTGAACATGTATAGCCAAGTCATTGTGTGGACATATGTTTCCATTTTCTTCCATAAAAAAACCTAGGAATGGAATTTTTGGGTCATATGGTAAATTTATGTTTAAGAAATGGCCAAATTGTTTTCCAAAGGGGCTGTGTAATTTACATTCCCACCACCAGTAATGTACAAGGGACCCGTTCCTTAAATTTAAAATTTAGAATTACAGCCATGCTAGTGGGCGTGTGAAATGGTTGCTCGTTGTGTTTTTGATTCGCATTTCCCTACTGACTGATGATGTTGAGCATCTTTTCATGTACATATTAGTCATTTTTATATCTTCTTTGCTGAAATGCTTATTCAAATCTTTTGCTCATTTTTAAATGAGTTGTTTGGATTCTTACTATTGAATTTTTAAATATTTTTATTTATTTAGTTAGCTGTGTTGGCTCTTAGTTGCGGCACATGGGATCTTCCATCTTCGTTGTGGCAGGCAGGATCTTTCAGTTGTGACATGTGGGATCTATATTCTGAATTTAAGTCCCTTATCAGGCAGATGATACACACATATTTTCGCCCAGTATGTGCCATGTCTTCTAATTTTCTTAATGGTATCTTCTGAAGAGCAAAAGTTTTAATTTTTATGACATCCAACTTACCAATTTTCTCTTCTGTGGCTTGTGTTTTTAGAGTCATATGAAAGAAATGACCTTTGCCCTAAGGTCACAAAATACTTTCCAAAAAGTTTTATAGTTTTGATTTTACCATTTAGGTCTCTGACCCATTTTGAGTTGATATGTGTGTATGATGTGAGATAAAGTTCTAAGAGTTTGTGTTGAGTATGGATACCCAACTGTCCCACCACTGTGCCTTCTTTCTAAATGGATACCCAGCCCACCTCATGGGATGCTTTCCAATCACCAATGTGACTCTGACTATCCATTCATCCCCAGATGCCTCAAATGGGAGGAAAGTAACACTGCATATCTGGTGCTGAGGAGAAAGGCCCAGGGATCCTCCTTGCAGGGTGCAGAGCATACCTCTTCCCTCTTAGACTGACCTGCTCACTGTTTACACTCAGGCTGAAGCAATGATGGAGGAGAACCATGAGGTGATGGAGGCAGCGGCTGGACAGCAGCCTTCCTACCACAGAGAGAAAGAAGACACCAAGTCCCCTTATCAGCCAAACCCTTGTCCTTGGCTACTAAAAAGCCCCACCAGCCCCTAGCTATTGTGGCTAGTATTGGGAAGCAGGAGAGACAGACATCACTAGACACTTCATCAGATCCATGTGAGCATCACATACACCGATCTCTCTGGGGACCGGCATTGCATGCTGCTGACCAAGATGGGGAAATGTGGACCCTGTGACTGGAGGGTGGGGACACAGACGACAACTCAGCAGGAGGCTTCCTCCTCAGAAAGTTCCCAGAAGACAGGCTCTGGAGGCCCATGCAAAGGAACCCTGTGACAGACAAAAGGAAAATGCGAGCAGACCCTCTGGTACTCCAAGTGTCTGAATTTCCAGATGGGCAGAGCTGCCAGGGTGGCAGGGACGGGGAGATGGGCTGAGGGTGTGGCTCAGCTCCAGCAGAAATGCAGGGAGTGCAGAGGTGGGGTGGGGTGGAGGTCGTGGCTCAGGCATCAGATTCCCCTGCTTCCAGGGACCACACTTTGAAAGCAGCCTCCTGCATCCAGCACCTACCTTCTCTTCCTCCAGACACCACTGGATGTTCTCAGAAATCTACCCTAATCTGGTGGATAATCACTGCTCCCAACACATGCCAGAGAGCTTTCAAAGAAGACAGCACACGAAATGGCACATGTATTCCAGCCATGGAGCTTTCTGAGCCATGAGTAGGGGACTCTTCCTCCTGGTCTCTGAGTCCCACCTCTCCCTTCCCACCCTGACTCCACTGCTGCCTCGCTCACCCCCTCTGATGCCATCCACAGGGCCTTTACCAAGAGGTCACATGCTCTGAGGAGGAGGGAGAGCTCCCCGCAATGTAAGAACTGGAAACAGCCTTGGTAATGACTTGGTACCAACCCTACATGTTCAGATGCAGAAACTGAAACCCAGAGGGGAGGTGACTGGCTCAAGCCCACAGTACAGGAGCCTGGACCAAGCTTGATCAGTGCCATTGCCTCTGGGCCAGGGGACCAGGACTTTCCCAGGTGAGAAACACATCAGTGGGTTTTGATAATGAAGTGACTTAAGACCTAACTGAAGGCATTTTGTTCAGAAGCAGATGGATAAGCATATTTCTAAAAGCAGGGACTATGTCGGACTTATTTAGTTAAACCCTAGAGGACTACATAAATCATTAAGAAACAGAATTAACCCTAAAGGAAAATCTTCCAGTGGTTTTGCATATAAAATCTGGGACTATAAAGTCTGGAAAGAGAGGCCTGAGAGCCTATAGGACATTCTAAACTTGCATTCACTCAGTTATTCTTGTATTAATTCAACAAATATCTGTTGACAGAAATGAATCACTTCTTTTTAAATCTAAGAGCTCATGATGATACTGAAAATGAAAATCCTCTGTGACAAATTTTGGAGGATGTAGGGACTAACTCATTATTTTAGAAACTGACAAAGAATCAAGCATGTATCTGCCTTTCCTATATAAATTATACCCCAAGGTAACCAAATCATAATGAGGGTAAGTTTCTCCTTATAAAAGTATTTCAGCTAATATGTGCAGAAGGATAGGCAGAAGAATATTAATACTTTGTCAAGTCTAATGAGATACTGGATCTGGGCAATGATAATGCCCACCTTTAACATCATGGGGAGACAAGCAGACACCATATGCCTCCTGATGGAAGAATGAGACAAGAGCAGTCTTTCCAAAGAAACACATCCAAATCTTATCAAGTCTCTTAAGTCCAATTTACAGAAAAATGCAGGGGACAGAGGAACATGTTAAACAACATTCAGTTCAGTTCAGTTCAGTCACTCAGTCATGTCCGACTCTTCGCGACCCCATGAATAGCAGCACGCCAGGCCTCCCTGTCCATCACCAACTCCCAGAGTTCACTCAAACTCACGTCCATCGAGTCGGTGATGCCATCCAGCCATCTCAGCCTCTGTCGTCCCCTTCTCCTCCTGCCCCCAATCCCTCCCAGCATTAGAGTCTTTTCCAATGAGTCAACTCTTCGCATGAGGTGGCCAAAGTACTGGAGTTTCAGCTTTAGCATCATTTCTTCCAAAGAAATCCCAGGGCTGATCTCCTTCAGAATGGACTGGTTGGATCTCCTTGCAGTCCAAGGGACTCTCAAGAGTCTTTTCCAACACCACAGTTCAAAAGCATCAATTCTTCGGCACTCAGCCTTCCTCACAGTCCAACTCTCACATCCATACATGACCACTGGAAAAACCATAGCCTTGACTAGACGGACCTTTGTTGGCCAAGTAATGTCTCTGCTTTTTAATATGCTATCTAGATTGGTCATAACTTTCCTTCCAAGGAGTAACCGTCTTTTAATTTCATGGCTGCAGTCACCATTTGCAGTGATTTGGGAGCCCCAAAAATAAGGTCTGACACTGTTCCCACTGTTTCCCCATCTATTTCCCATGAAGTGATGGGACCAGATGCCATGATCTTCGTTTTCTGAATGTTGAGCTTTAAGCCAACTTTTTCACTCTCCTCTTTCACTTTCATCAAGAGGCTTTTTAGTTCCTCTTCACTTTCTGCCATAAGGGTGGTGTCATCTGCGTATCTGAGGTTATTGATATTTCTCCCAGCAATCTTGATTCCAGCTTGTGCTTCTTCTAGCCCAGCTTTTCTCATGATGTACTCTGCATATAAGTTAAATAAGCAGGGTGACAATATACAGCCTTGACATACTCCTTTTCCTATTTGGAACCAGTCTGTTGTTCCATGTCCAGTTCTAACTGTTGCTTCCTGACCTGCATATAGGTTTCTCAAGAGGCAGGTCGGGTGGTCTGGTATTCCCATCTGTTTCAGAATTTTCCACAGTTTGTTGTGATCCACACAGTCAAAGGCTTTGGCATAGTCAATAAAGCAGAAATAGATGTTTTTATGGAACTCTCTTGCTTTTTCCATGATCCAGAGGATGTTGGCAATTTGATCTCTGGTTCCTCTGCCTTTTCTAAAACCAGCTTGAACATCAGGAAGTTCATGGTTCACATATTGCTGAAGCCTGGCTTGGAGAACTTTGAGCATTACTTTACTAGCATGTGAGACGAGTGCAATTGTGCAGTCGTTTGAGCATTCTTTGGTATTGCCTTTCTTTGTGATTGGAATGAAAACTGACCTTTTCCAGTCCTGTGGCCACTGCTGAGTTTTCCAAATTTGCTGGCATATTGAGTGCAGTACTTTCACAGCATCATCTTTCAGGATTTGAAATAGCTCAACTGGAATTCCATCACCTCCACTAGCTTTGTTTGTAGTGATACTTTCTAAGCCCCACTTGACTTCAGATTCCAGGATGTCTGGCTCTAGGTGAGTGATCACACCATCGTGATTATCTTGAATGCAATTAACAAACCTAGATTATGTGACATTCTCCTGAACAAACTACCTGGTTTTTCAACAAACAGATCATAAGAACAAAGCAAGAGAGTTGGAGGGACTAAACAGACTAAAAGACATTATACCAATTGCAATTTAAAGACTTCCTTCAGATCCTAATATAAACAACAACCTGTTTAAAAAAAAAAAAATGAGACACACAAAGAACTTTGAAAACTCACAGGATTTTTGATGATATTAAGGGATTCTTGTAAATTTGTTTAGATATGATGATAGTATTGTGGTTATTTTTTTCTGAAGAACCCTTATCTTTAAGAGATATACATTGAAATATTTATAGATAAACTTACATGATTTCTCGGATTTGCTTCAACATAGATCAACAGTTGGAAACAGACTGACCTTGCGTTGATAACAGTTAAAGTGAGAGATGAGCAGAAGTGGGTTCATTACTTTATTTTCTCTACTTTTGTGCATGTTAAAACCTTCCATTTTAAATACGTTAAAAACCTATCTTTGAGTTCTTACTAGGTGATGCTGCAGAGGATGCAACAGTGAAACCAGATGGGAAATATAACTATTCTCATGAGTCTCATGGGGCTTCCATTCTAGCGAGGGGAGAGAGAGGGGAAGGGAGACACACAATAATTAAACAAATGCATAAGATAACATCATGCAATGGTAAGTGCCTTGAAGACAATAGAAGAGGGAAAACGAGAGTGACAGGCTTCTGTGGTGGCTCAGATGATAAAGAATCTGCCTGCAATGTGGGGGACCCAGGTTTGATTCCTGTGTTGGGAAGATCCCCTGGATAAGGAACTCACAACCCACTCCAGTATTCTTGCCTGGGAAATTCCATGGACAGAGGAGCTTGGAAGGCTATAGCCCGTGGGGTCACAAAGAGTCGGACATAACCAAGTGACTAAGAAACAGGGACGGAGCATGAAAAATGCTTTAGACTTCAAGGTCAGAATCAGCCATACAAAAGATCTGGGAAGTACCTTTCTAGGCAGGAGTGGCAAGTATAAAAGGCCCTGGAATTACCATGGGTTGTCTGAGAGGTAAGACGGCTTACATGGCTGCAGCTCAGTGGGCCTAGATGAATTGTAAGGAGACGTGTCAGAGAGGAGAGAGAGGTCAGGTCACAGTGGGCTGGTAAGGAATTTAGTTTTCTTAACAAAGAACAATGATGGTTCTATTAAGAGAAAGAAGATGGCAGTCTCGTCTGGGCTCTGTGCCTGAGATGGAGCAAAGACTGGAACATATTTTCAGGATGAAGTTGATAGAACCTAGTGGTGGATGGAAAGCTGATTTGGGGAAGATACTGAGGAGTGGAATCAAGAATGACCGAACTTATTCAATTCAACAGCTGGATCTGTGCTGATGCTATTTATTGAGATGTTGAAAAGTGGGGAGCAATTAATGTGAAGGAGAAATGCAAGAGTTCTGCATGGGTGGTATTGAGCTTAAAATGCCCATTAGCCATCCAGAGGGAGATGTCAAGTCAGCAGGTGAATATATGACTCTGGAGCTCAGGTCTGGCTGGAGATGTAAATTTTGGTCACTAGCATATAGATGGTATTCACAGCTAGGAGCTTTTGCACTCACTACCAAAACAAAGAACTAAGGGGAACCCCCACTTCCTTTCCAAAGACATCTCTGGAACTTCAAATAAAATGGCATTGGAACAGAAAGAGGTGTCAAATTGCTTTAAATTGTCAACCTCTGTGTGTGTGTTAGTCACTCAGTCTATGAAATACCATGGACTGTAGCCCTCCAGGATCCTCTGTCAATGGAATTCTCTAGGCAAGAATACTGGAGTGGGTAGCCATTCCCTTCTCCAGGGGATCTTCCTGACTAAAGGACTGAACCCAAGTCTCCCACATTGCAGGCATATTCTTTACCATCTGAGCCACCAGGAAAGCCCATCAAACCCCAGAGCCTAGTATGTAAGACTCCATAGATTCTTGTCCAGCACATTCTGTCTTCGTATCCTGCAGTTCCTCTTCATGGACTCCTCAAGAGTCACACAAACCCTTCCTCTGACTCAGCATATGCAACTCCTACTCTCTTTGAGGACTCTTAAAAAGTCATGTTATTCTCATGAAGGCTTCCTGTCCCTCACACTGGGTGGAAATGACCTTTCTTTCTCTGACTCATGCTGACCTGCATCTGCCTTCCTCTGAGATTTCCCTGCTCTCAACCCAGTGTGGTGCCTGTGAGGGCAGTCAGCCTCAGACAGACTGTGATGTCCACAGGAACAGAGACTGTGTTAGTTTCACTTTTGTGTCCTGACACAAAGGGGATGGTTGTTTACAACCAGCATCTCCTTAGTGGTTGTTCCAGTGAAGGGTCCTCCAATGTTGAAGGTTTACAAACCTTGTACCAAGGCAGAGCCAGACCAGGTCAACAGAGGAAATCAGGCAGGAAGCAAGTCTCCTTGGCTTTTGAGGAGGATCCTATGTAAGGAAGTGGTCTTGCTCACTCCCCAAAGCCTCCAGCTGTGTGGGAAGAAAGAAGACATGACCAGGCAGACCCCCTCTGACCCTACGGGCCACACTTCCGCAGTGGTACAATAAACACTTGTCCTCAGGCATCATTTTTGATTATATGTAGAATCAGAGCTTACCACCTGGTGTCCTTGTCTATCTACCTGTCTCAGGTGTAGAACTCCCTCTCTCATGCCCCAAACCTATGTCACACCCAGCCATCCATGCCACAACTCTCAAGGTATATTTTAAGGGCACAGAATAATGCAAACATTTGTCTAAAACTGCAAAACCAGGGAGTTAAATAGAATGCAGAAAGTATCAGACATACAATTATTGAATAAATTAATTACTTGGCTGTACATCCAGAGTAGGCAATGGCACCCCACTCCAGTACTCTTGTCTGGAAAATCCCATGGACGGAGGAGCCTGGTAGGCTGCAGTCCATGGGGTTGCTAAGAATTGGACAGGACTGAGTGACTTCACTTTCACTTTTCACTTTCATGCATTGGAGAAGGAAATGGCAACCCACTCCAGTGTTCTTGCCTGGAGAATCCCAGGGACGGGGGAGCCTGGTGGGCTGCCATCCATGGGGTTGCACAGAGTCGGACATGACTGAAGCGACTTAGCAGCAGGAACACATCATTTTTACTTTATTGCTATCTCTACCCACTCCATCCCAAACTCCTCACAGTAATAAGCAAGTGACCTGGGCTGATGAAAAGAGGAAGGTCGCCTGAAACAGTGGCCTTGCCAGTCCATTCCTTACCTCCCTGGGCCCAGGACTCTTCCCCAAACTCTAAGGCTCAGCCTCCTGTTAGCCTGGTCAGTTCTACTGACAGTAATGCTGGTCAATGAGCCCAGAGACACCTGGCTTTCCACCCTGGAAAGGTCATGATCAAAGGTCAAGCCCCACTGATCCAGAACAGCTCAGGTGAGTTGTGGTTCCTTGGCTACCCAATGCCAAGAGGAATGTAGGAAGCCCTGAACATCAGACCAGCCAAGAGTGAAGACCTGAACACTTTACAGGCTGTCCAGAGTCCCTTTCTATAACCAAGCCAGCTTGATAGACTGTTTCAGGCGCACAGAGGGTGAAGCATACTCTGGGAGGCAAAGCACTCTGTGCTAGATTGGACAGAGTGGCACCTGACCCAACAGTATCACATACAGACAGAGGTCCAGCTCTATGACTGTCATTTCATTTACATGATGTGAAACTGGCATTCAGTTTTTTCAATAGCTCTTTCATAGTTAAACTAATTTGGGAAATCCTGCACAGCACATCTCCCTCCTACAGATTCAGGCTAGATGTTCCCAGAAAGACTTCAGAAAGTGTCGTAGTAAAGAGACCTATTTGTGTTTAATTTAGTGGTTCTCAGTCATTCACGCACATGACCATCGTCTCTCACATTGCTACAATATGCATTTGAGGAAATGCTACTCAACAGCTCCACAATCAAACCATTCTAACTTTTTCTCTTTTTTTCAAACATAACATGTCAGTGGGACTCAAGTTATCAGTGTCTTTAGTACAAGGTCACCAATGTCACGTTTCAGAGCAAACACTGGAGGCTCGGAGTGGTTCAGTGAGTGGCCTAGGATCACACAGCAGGTTATGGGAGAATTAGCAAGGGGACCTCGGGCTCCAGAAACCAGACCAGTGCTTGAGCTCTGGGAGGATGCATGTGAGCAAGCACACCAGGCCTTAGCTCACAGAACCTGGGTCAGCCTCAATCCAACCTGGCAAAGCCTTACCCAGCTCTAAGGCCTGCTCACTGGCACACCTTTATCCATCTGACCTTCCTCATCAGAAGACCGAACAAACTTCCCTGCCCCAGGACAGCCCCACTGGCCTCTACTGCTGCTGGAAGTCCTGCTCTAAACCGTCTTCCGTGGGGTTTGAGGTTCTCCTCTATTAACTCATAAAAGGCAGGCAGCCTGACAAAGAAGCAGCAGAGATCCCTTAGAAAACCCTTGCTGAGAACTTGCAAAACTGATGACCCACAAGAAGGCTTGGCTTGATCCAATAGAACACAAGAAGGTTTTGTTTTCAATTGAACTGATTTTCCTAAAAAGAGTGAGCTACAAAAATTTGCTCAAAAGGATGAAAGGCCGAAATTAAGACCTAAAACTACTTATAAAATTCTCAGAAGAAAACAGATATAAATCATGTTCTTGGATTTAGGTAATGACTTCTTAACTGTGACACCAAACAAACAAGCAGCAAAAAGAAACAATAGGTCAATTGAATTTCATCAAAATTAAACTTGTGCTTCCAAGGATACTATTTAAAAAAAGTGAAAGGACAACCCACAGAATGGGAGGAAATACTTGCAAATCATATATCTGAACAGGGACTAGTATCCACAATATGTGAAAACTCTTACAAATCAACAATAAAAAGGCAAATAACCTAGTTTAAAGATGGGCAAATTGGTGGCACAGACATTTGTCTGAAAATGTACAAATGACCACAATAAGCATATTGAAAAGACACGCGATAACGTTAGTCATTAGGGAAATGCAGATTAAAACTACAGGGAGGTACTACTTCATATCCACCAGGATGGCGGTAATCAAAAAATGGACAATAACAAATACTGGTGAGGATGTGGGGAAACGGGAACCCTTATATATTGTTAGTGGGGGTGTAAAATGGTGTACCTGCTCTGTAACAGTTCTGCAGTTCTTCAAAAAGTTAAACATAGAGTTAGCATATGATCCAGAATGCCCAATCTCAAACCCAGGAGAACTGAAAACTTATGTCCATGGAATAGCTTGTGCACAAATGTTTATCATTATTCATAATAGCTAACCCAATGCCCATCGACTGATGAACAGATTAACAAAGTGTGGGATATCTACAATGGAATATTGTTCATTTATAAAAAGAAAAATGACAACATGGAGAACCTTGAAAACATTATGCTGAGTGAAATAAGCCAGTTATAAAAGACCATATACTGCATGGTTCCATTTACATGAAATGTTCAGAATATGCAAATCCACAGAGACAGAAAGTAGGTGAGTAGGCAGAGGGGACAGAGGAGAGAGGAATGGGGAGTGACTGTAACAGGTATGGACTTATTTTGGGGGTGATGAAAATGTTATGGAGTAAGATCATGGTGATGGTTGGACAACTTTGTGAATACACTAAAAACCACTCTAAAGGGTGCATTTTATGACACATGAACTATCTCAACATTAAAGAGAGAGAGAGCACAAGCACACAGGTGTTCCCGTCTTTCCCCATGGCCTTCCCCCTGGCTTGGCTCTTCTTGGTACTGCCTCTGGGAATTGCGGCCCAAACTGGTTTTCATCCTATGCACTAGCTCCCTGAGGCCCAAAGGCTGTATGGACTCATCCGAGGTCACATGTTAGCAGCGGTGGGGCTGGAACCAGAGCCCATGTCCCCATACCTGAGAGCCCCTGAGGGCCTATTCAGCTGCCCTAGGAATTTGAGGCTGTGGGATGCTACTTGGAGTAAAACAGATGCTTTGCTCTTCCATGTCTACATTATCACCACCTCCATCCAGTCCTATCAGGAAGCAAATATCTATGACTCTTCAAACAGGTAAAAATCCCATGCCCCCGTCATGCAACAAACGCTGATAGTGAACCTAAGAGGCTTGGCAACTTTTGTTCCCCTAGGGTGCGAGGCACTTCCTGGGCCTCACCTCCTTCTCCACTGAAAACTCCCTCTTTTCCTCTTTTCTCCATCCCCCTCCTCTCTCTTTGCTCCACTTTTTGAGTTGTTTCAAGTAGGTGAGAGTTCACTTCTCAAGTAATGGCAAATTGGGAGACCTCCCTGTAATGGGGTGAGATGCCAGGGATCAGCCCATAGCACAAAAGTGACCTATGTCATCGTATTCAGAGAACCCGCTACTTCAGATGCTCTCAGGTGACACCTAAATTCTAAATGTCAGCTTAGGAACCATGAAGCAGTAAATGATTGTGTTCACTGCGAGAGAGCTGCTTCTGTCATAAAACTCTTCCTGCTTCCGAAGTAAACCTTGTGGAGAAGTTGAGCCCATGTCCCCGGGTTTTATCACAGAACAGAATTTGGACAGAAGAATCTGCTGCCATAGGGACCAACCTGATACACTGCACATGGAAGAGGCTGGAGAAATCTTTGTTGAAATGAACTGTTGGATAATATCCATAAGGATCGCTTCAGGAATTTGAACAAGGAGTTGATTTTAAAAATAAATTGCTTTCCCTTTTGTTCAAAGAAAGGGTAGATGGTATCTCTTTAGGCTACTGAAAATAAAGGGAAAACATGCTCTCAGACCCCATCATGCAATCTGATTTAATGGAAATGAAAGCCAAATGGAACAACATCTGACATACATTATATTACAATAAGGATCTATGCAAATAAACATTTACAATGTATTATTAAACAAAAACAAAGCTTTTCTGCAGTGTGTGTATATAATATTCTAAAATAAATACATATTAACTAAAAAATAAATAAATAAATAAATAAATTTCTTCTTCCCAACTGGATTCTGGGACGTGTCATTACATGATCTGAGGAGAAAAGCTTCCTGGGCTCAAATAAGTTTAGTAGAAGGTTCATATTACAACCCCCTACTGGAATCTTTTCTAAAGAAGATCAGTCCTAGGTATTCATTGGAAGGACTGATGCTAAAGCTGAAACTCCAGTACTTTGGCCACCTCATGTGAAGAGTTGACTCATTGGAAAAGGCTCTGATGCTGGGAGGGATTGGGGGCAGGAGGAGAAGGGGACGACAGAGGATGAGATGGCTGGATGGCATCACCGACTCGATGGACATGAGTTTGAGTGAACTCCGGGAGTTGGTGATGGACAGGGAGGCCTGGCGTGCTGCAGTTCATGGGGTCGCAAAGAGTCGGACACGACTGAGCGACTGAACTGAACTGAACTGAACTGAAATCTTAGGAAGCACTCCAGAATATGAAAGAGAATGAAAATTCTCGAGCCTGCAAAGAACATTCTCCCACATTCTCTGCATCATCTGACCACAGACCCTTTTCTACAGAACCCCCTTGTCTGCTGAAGAAACAGGAGCTCTATGATGTAAGTAGGAGAAGCCATGGCTGAGCCAAGAGTGCTGCAGGACAGCCAGTGCTGAAGGAGCAGGTTTTGCTCCCGATGCTGGGGATGGGTGAGCAGCAGCAACAGGTAAGGTGGAGTTTGGGCTGAGACACACAGATGGGATGAGGGGGTTGGTGAGAGGACCCCCAGGGCTACAGACTGATGCATACCCTCAGGAGTTTTGTGGCGGCAGATGTCCAGAGATGCTGCTCGGACTATGTTTATACATCAGCAGGAGAGCTGTGTCCAGGAGATCTGGACAACAGTGAAGACAAGCTGGCAAGGAATCCCCTGTTGTGGCTGGGCCCTCCTCCTCTCCAGGTCATGGAGCAGCCACAGTCAACGGGATACGGGTCAAGAGGGGAGGAGAGCTAAGCCCACTCTCCAGCCAGGTGGGCCACCCCACCATTCCCGTTCCCAGCACCCCCAGCAGCAGAGGAGTAGTCGTCAGTGCTGCCATGAGAGCACTTCATTCACCTTCTGCCATGTTCATCAAGCGAGACTGAAGCAGAGGGATGGTGGAGATAGCAAGGCAGACAGAACACACCAGCCCAAACCCATAAGCTCAGCTCCAGCACTCAGCACATAGTAGCTTTTTGGTGACCTTATTTCTCTCTTTTCCAGCCTGTGCCCCTCCACCAGTTGCCTGAATCTCTGCTCCCGGGGCTTGGGTGCATTTCCTTGAGTCCTGTCTCGCCCCAGAGAATGCGTACCAGCTTCGGAGGGGCCGCCTCCTGGGCAAAATCCCAATGTTTCAGTATCTGATTGCTCTCTGCAGCTGATCAAATGTGATTTTCCAGTTGAGAGAGAAAAATAAACTCACTAAAGGAAGGGAGCTTAAAGTGAAGCATCCTAAAAGACAAAAGCCCAAGCACAATGCCCGAGCAGCCCCACGGCCAAGGTCATCCCTGGCTTTCAGGAAAGGCAGCAAAGGAAAAAACTGGGGGCATCCCTGCCAACACATGTGTATGGCACACACAGTATATGTGTGCGTACAAGCACATATACATCCACCCAACATGGTGCACATATGTCAAGGGACCTGATTTTGAGATTGGAAAATCTGGTCACTACACTCAGAAAACCTGCAAAGAAGAAAGTGTGACCAAAACGCTGTGGACTTGGGGCAGAACTCCTCTGAAGAGCTAGACAAGGAAGCCATCCTGTCCTAAGGACAGAAGGCAGGATGTGGGTTGCCGGGAAGAATCACAGGTGGAATGATCCAGGAATGACCTCTGTCCTCTGTGAGTCTAGGAGGGTGGTTTAAGGAATGCATGAGGCTGGGTAGTGGGGGATTCCAGCTCTGGTGGACTTGCTAACCCCATTGGTAGGTCACACCAGAACCTCCCCAAAGAGGAAGAGAATAATAGAGTAGGAAGAGAGGAAGGAAGAAGATTTGGGGAGAGAAAAGCAGTCCTGTCCCTGGGGCAGGACGGGAATGAATTGGGTGGCCTCAGCTCTGGAGACTAGGGGCTCAGAGGCTATCCCTGAATTTCATGCTCTCCATACCTTTCATCTGCCTCCAAATCCCTCCAGCTCTGACCTCTTGCTCTTTGGCCCCCTCTCCTCTAAGCCTTCCTCATTCAGGAACTCCTGCTGGGAAGGACTCTCCCAAGGAATCCTGGGCTGCACGTGGCCCTGGAGCCCCTCTGTGTTGGCAGAACACTTCTGAGCATGTGCCAGCTCCTGCCCCAACTCCCACCTCACCTGCTCCTAGGACAAAAGGCAACAGGAGGGATGTGTCTTTGACATGTGTGGGGGTCTCCTTTCCTGAGGGTCACTGAGCTGGTGCAGAGGGGACTCCCAATTTCACCTCTCTGCACATGGATGTCCTTCTCTCAGTCCACATATGAGGGGCAGGTCCCCCTGAGTCTGACACTTTGGCCGGAATCTTCTCCCAGCATGGCGGTGGCCCATGTTGCTCACAACCTCTATCCCGCCCACCCATACTCCTCAGATCCCCTGCTTGCCAACAGCTCTGCTCCCAGGGTCCAGCCTCTTCCCTCCCCGTCTGCCTGTCTGCAAGGCCTCTGAGAAACCTCAGATATCTCTGTGTGGCAAATGCATTTAGAAGCATGAAATCTGTTGGAAATCTAATGAGACCAGGAGAAGAGAAAGACAGAATTTAACTTCTTTTTCCCAGTCCTGGATTTGATGT
Organism: Bos indicus x Bos taurus; assembly: GCF_003369695.1. NCBI lineage: Eukaryota > Metazoa > Chordata > Mammalia > Artiodactyla > Bovidae > Bos > Bos indicus x Bos taurus. Next base: position 133,712,190 of record NC_040076.1, read on the forward strand.
TGCCATCTCCCGTCTGCCCAGATGTGGCCCTGTTTTTGCTCAGACATGCCAAGGGTGCCATCAGCACACCTGAGCTCATCCCCATGCTCTCTGCAGCCTCAGGGAAGAGAACACAGAGCATCTCATTGGCTTTGCTTATGACAGATCCTACCAGAGGCTCCAGGAAGTCCACAGGCCTGCAGAGGGGTGCATTCTGGGAAGAGCCTAGCAGGACTGCTCCATTTGAAGAGGACAAGGAGTGTGAAGTGTCTGTGGAGCCTCTACAGCCTGAGGGTGAGCATCAGTTCTGCAGGATGGAGCCTCACCCTTACTGTGTGCAGAGTGCCCTGTGCAAACTTGGGAGGCAGAAGGCTCCAGCCCAGTGTTCCAGGGTGATGTGCAACTTTATGGTACCATGGTCACCAGTCCTGGTCTTGGAAGTGAGCGGCACCCTTTCTCCAGGGAGTAAACAGCCGACGGGTGGGCGATCAGTGCCAGGACAGAGGATACAGGGCAGAGTGCTGTCCCAGGAAACCCTGGGCAGAAAGGCCCTAGGGAAACGCTGTGTTTCCTGCTTCCTGTCCTCTAGGCCACAGGCCTAGGTGCATGGATGGAGAGAGCAGGAGCCTCCCCACAGATGGAGAAGGGACCACCTAGATCTGTGCTGTGGGGGCCGCTCCATAGAGACGAGGAAGCCATCCCTGTGGGCACCAACCGAGTAATACAGGATGGTGCCAACCTTGACTGCATGACCCCCTTCACTCTCAAAGAGGGTTCTGCCACTTGCAAACTAACCAAAAATCATGCACAGGTCCCAGTCACCTCATCTCCTTGTACCTCAGTGTTCTCATCTTTAAAAAATGAGAGTCATGGCAGCCATTCCATAAGGCTGCGTCACAAGCAACCAGGCGGCACTGAGCACAGGACGGGCCCATGGGAGTGCGCGGGACATGTGAACCAGCAGTAGGATGGAATCTCCCCTAAATATGGACCCCAAAAGACAGACAGAGAGCTAGGTACAATATGTTCTCTGAAGTGTTATGCATCATCATTTTATGAAAAGCAGATACAAACCAAATGTCCAACATTATGGAAATTCATTTTCTATATGATATTATACCCAAAGGTAGATAGCCAAATGGACAGTCATTAAAAAGAAGGTTCGTGATGTTTTATATCAAATGTTTAGACTAGATTGTTAGGTACCAAATGCTAATAAACCAGATAATGAGGCTACAAGTTAAAGTAAACATACCAAAATATTAACAGAATTATGGATACCTTGTTTCCTACTTCTTTATTATGTTAACTTTTCAAATTTTTGACAGTAGGCATCTGTTAATTGCATAGTTATCCTTCAGTATCCGCAGGGGTTGGTTCCAGGACCCCTGCAGCTATTAAACTCTGCAGACTTTCAAGTCCCTTATATAAAACAATGCTACTGCTGCTGCTCCTAAGTCGCTTCAGTCGTGTCCGACTCTGTGCGACCCCATAGATGGCAGCCCATCAGGCTCCGCCGTCCCTGGGATTCTCCAGGCAAGAACACTGGAGTGGGTTGCCATTTCCTTCTCCAATGCATGAAAGTGAAAATTGTAAGTGAAGTCTCTCAGTTGTGTCTGAATCTTAGCAACACCATGGACTGCAGCCTACCAGGCTCCTCCATCCATGGGATTTTTCAGTCAAGAGTACTGGAATGGGGTGCCATTGCCTTCTCCATAAAACAATGCAGTATTTGCAAATAACCAGTGCTTATCCTTCCCCATATTTTAACTCACCTCTAGATTACATACAACACCTAGTACAATGTAAATGCTATGTAAATAGCTGTAAATACAATGTAAATGCTATGTAAATATTTGCCAGTGCATGGCAAATTCAAATTTTGCTTTTTGGAACTTTCTGGAATTTTTTTCTTGGATATTTTTGATCAATGGTTGATTGAATCCATGGAGGTGGAACCTGCAGATACAAAGGGCCAACTGTACATTAAAAATATTTATTTACTTGGCCAAAAACCAAAAGTGAGGCCAGAGGAATATTCTCTAGGCATCAGGACACTCAAGGGAATGAGGTGCAACAGGACAAATGGACGCTTTTGGAAGAAGCAGCTCTAAAATCAGGAAACACCCAGAAAGGAAGGGATGAAACCCATGGGGAGAAAAAGAAAATTGAGCTTATAATAAATTTGAGTTTATAAGGAATAAATATGCAGTGTTTGTGGAAATTGTGTTGCATCTGACAAAAAGAAAATAAATATGTATACAATATAAGTCTTTTATGATAAATCTGGGAAGATCCAATGAGCTAATATCAAAGCCAGCAAGCACTGCAAGGAGTTTCAAGCCCCCCATGGACAATCAAGGTCCTTAGTACAACAACGGTGGGTTTAGGTGGCCATGCTCTGAGGCCATTGCCCTCTTCTCCTGTGTGGGAGGACATCTGATGCCCCCCAGGGTAGGGGGACGCAAGATGAGCAGCATGCCCATCCGGACCCTTCCCAGCTTCTACTCAGAGCTCTGTGGATTTCCCTCTTTGCACCTGGCTTCCCAGGGCTCTGAAGACTCTGCATTCCATCTTTCGATCCACTTTCGTTCTGCTCCAGTTTCAAGCCAACCTCCACTCCTCTGGAACGAACCCAAAATTTAAGGGCTCAAAAAGAAAAAGAATGATCATTTAAGAGGAACATAATGCGTGCTAGGTGTCATGAAGGGGACTGGGGGCCTAGCAGCAGATGAGACAGTTGTCATCTCCCAGAGGTTAAATTCATGTCAAGGTACCTTGTGCCAGGTCAGACATAGAGTAGAACCTTCGAGCCTTGAATGAATGAGTGGGATAACTTAAAAATTATTTTATCTGCTCCATTAGTCAGAATTGTCTATAGAAACAGAACCAACGAGGGGTGTGTATATGTTTGGAGAGAGAGAAAGAGAGATAGAGGCAGAGGCAGAGACAGAGATTTTAAGGAGTTGGCTGACACAATTGTGGATCTAAATATGCAGGAGAGGTCAGCGTTCTAAAACCCAGGAAGAGTTACAATTCAAGTCCAAAGGCTACTGACAAAATTCACTCTTTCTTGGGGGATGTCAGTCTTTTTTTTTTTCCAACTGTAGGCTTTCAATTGATTAGATGAGGGCCATTCTTTTCCAACAACACAAGAGATAACTCTACACGTGGACATCACCAGATAGTCAATACTGAAATCAGATTGATTATATTCTTTGCAGTCAAACATGGAGAAGCTCTATCCAGTCAGCAAAAACAAGACCTGCTGCTGACTGTGGCTCAGCTCATGCACTCCTAAATTGCAAAATTCAGGCTTAAATTGAAGAAAGTAAGAAAACCATTAGGCCATTCAAGTATGACCTAAATCAAATCCCTTATGATTATACAGTGGAGGTGATGAATAGATTCAAAGGATTAGATTTGGTAGACAGAGTGCCTGAAAAACTACAAAGGTTTGTAAAATTGTACAGGAAGCAGTGACCAAAACCATGCTCAAGAAAAATAAATGCAAGAAGGCAAAGTTGTTGTCTGTGGAGACTTTACAAATAGCTGAAAAAAGAAGAGAAGCAAAAGGCAAAGGAGAAGGGGAAAGATATTCCCCAGTAAATGCAGAGTTCCTAAGAATAGCAACAAGAGACACACACACACAAAAAAAAAGGTCTCCTTATATTAACAATGCAAAGAAATAGAGGAAAACAATAGAATGGGAAAGACTAGCAATCTCCTCAAGAAAATTGGAGATATCAAGGGAACATTTCATGAAAGGATGGGCACGATAAAGGTCAGAAACAGTAAGAACCTAACAGAAGCATAAACAATTAAGAAGAGGTGGCAAGAATACACAGAAGAACTATACAAAAAAAGTTTTAATAACCTGGATAACCATGATGGTGTGGTCACTCACTTACAGCCAGACATCCTGGAGTGTGAAGTCAAGTGGGCCTTAGGAAGAATTACTACAAACAACACTAGTGAAGGTGACGGAATTTCAGCTGAGCTATTTCAAATCCTAAAAGATGATGCTGTTAAAGTGCTGCACACAATATGTCAGCAAATTTGGAAAATGCAGCAGTGGCCACAGAACTAGAAAAGGTCAGTTTTTATTCTAATCCTGAAGAAGGGCAATGTCAAAGAATGTTCAAACTACTGTACAATTGTGCTCATTTCACATACTAGTAAGTTTATGCTCAAAATCCTTCAGGCTAGGCTTCAGCAATACATGAACCAAGAACTTCCAGATGTACAGTCTGGGTTTAGAAAAGGCAGAGGAACCAGAGATTAAATTGCCAACATTTGTTGGATCATAGAGTAAGTTTCATTGAGTACTCTAAAGCCTTTTACTGTGCAGATCACAACAAACTGTGGGAAATTCTTAAAGAGATGGGAATACCAGACCACCTTACCTGTCTCCTGAGAAACCTGTATGCAGGTCAAGAAGCAACAGTTAGAAGCAGGCATGGAACAATGGACTGGTTCCAAATTGGGAAAGGAGTACAGTAAGGGTGTATATTGTCACTCTGCTTATTTAACTTACATGCAGAGTACATCATGTGAAATGCCAGGATGGATGAATCACAAGCTGGAATCAAGATTGCTAGGAGAAATATCAATAACCTTGGATATGCAGATGATACTACTCTAATGGCAGAAAGTAAAGAGGAACTAAAGAGCCTCTTGATGAAGGTGAAAGAGGAGAGTGAAAAAGTTGGCTTAATACTAAACATTCAGAAAACTAAGATGGCATCTGGTCCCATCACTTCATGGAAAATAGAAGGGAAAAAAAGTGGAAGCAGCAACAGATTTTATTTTCTTGAGCTCCAAAATCACCATAGATGGTGACTGCAGCTATGAAATTATGAGAATATGCTCCTTGGAAGGAAAGTTATGACAAAGCTAGACAGCATATTAAAAAGCAGAGCCATCACTTTGCCCACAAATGTCTGTCTAGTCAAAGCTATGGTTTTTCCAGTATTCATTTATGAATGTGAACAACTGGACTGTAAAGAAGGCTGAGTGCCAAACAATTGATGCTTTCTAATTGTGGTGCTGAAGAAGACTCTTGAGAATCCTGTGGTCTACAACGAGATCAAACCAGTCAATCCCAAAGGAAATCAACTCTGAATACTTATTGGAAGGACTGATGCTGAAGCTGAAGCTCCAGTACTTTGGCCACCCGATGTAAAGAGTCAACTCATTGGAAAAGACCCTGATACTGATAAAGTAGAAGGCAAAAGGAGAAGGGGTGGCAGAGGATGAGACAGTTAGATAGCATCACTGACTCAACAGACACGAATTTGAGCAAACTCCAAGAGATAGTGAAGGACAGGAGAGTCTGGTGTGATACAATCCAATGAGATCACCAAGAGTTGGACATGACTTAGTGACTGAACAACAACCCACATTATGGAGGGGTAATATGTTTTATTCAAAGTCTACTGATTTAAATGTTAATATCATCTTAAAAAGTCTTCACAGAGACATCTGAGAAACATTTGACCAAATATTTGGATACCATGGCGTAGTTAAGCTGACAGAGTAAATTAACTATCACACTAATCTTATAGATTAAAATCTTATAGAAAAAAGCCAATCCTTGGAGACACCATGACTTGGTTATTGAGCTGCTGCTGCTGCTGCTAAGTTGCTTCAGTCGTGTCCAACTCTGTGTGACCCCAAAGACGACAGCCCATCAGGCTCCACCTTCCCTGGGATTTTCCAGGCAAGAACACTGGAGTGGGTTGCCATTTCCTTCTCCAATGTATGAAAGTGAAAAGTGAAAGTGAAGTCGCTCAGTCTTCGACTTAGCGACCCCATGGACTGCAGCCTACCAGGCTCCTCTGTCCATGGGGTTTTCCAGGCAAGAGTACTGGAGTGGGGTGCCATTGAGCTGACAGACCCTAAATTCATAGTCCACCTAGTGTCTAAGCTACTTTCTTCCTTCACTCTGCATCTCCTAAATCAAAAGTTTTCATCTTTTCTTTTTCTACCCAGCCTTTCCCTCAAATCCAGAAGCTAATTCAAACTTCAAATTTCAACATTTATTCAAACTCAGAGACCATATTGAAGGTACTATCTATCCTTCTGGTCAATTTTCCAGAACTTCCAAAATATTCAGTCAATACATACCAGAGATTCATACACTTTTCCATCAAGCCCATCCATGGGTTCTGTTCTACCTCTGACCAGCCATCTTTTTACATAAACCCAGTTTGATGTCTGCTGTGACCAGGGCTGAATACTGCCTCTGCAAGGACTGGAAATCTTTTCCTAAATGCTCACATACAACCTGTTCCTCTCTTCCCAGTACAGATTAACTCTGTACTGGCAAAGACATGTGTTAAACTGTTAGGTTGATCTGTATGAAATTGCTGGTATCTGACCTATGAAACAGCATTTTCATAGAGTTCAAGGAAAAATGAGCTCATCTTTCCCTGGTCGGACCTCACCTTCCTAGCATCCTGTTCTCTGCAGAGAGAGACTCTCCTCTCTCGCTGTGGACAGGAATGAAAGATGCTGTTATTAAAAACAATCTAAAGTGATTTGCGAAGTGACAGCATCTCTTAGAGCAATGAGGTAATGCATCCAGTTTGCCTTCTCCACCATTTAACTTCCTAACAGGAGGCACGGAATGGGAACAAATTGATTGTCCTGTACAAAGTCAAGTAAATAAATAGCAATGCTTAATGCAATCATTTTCCATATTGCCTCATCAAAACCCATGCAGTCAAAGCCATTTATGAATTACGTAGGTCCCTACCGTGGTCGTCTTTTCAGTGTGTTTCTCTCAAAGATGCCTGTAGGTAGGGAGAAATAGGAGAGCGGGTGCTAATCAATCTTGAAGCTATGATCAGAAACGATTTAGCAAGATGACAGCTTTTGCTTGAGCCATTCCTAAATTTCCAAGAGGAAACCTCCAAGGGACTAAGTCATTAATGGAATGATAGGAAGGAGACTGGTGGGGGAAGGGGGAGTTATTATTAGAGAATAAACACCTTGCTGCCTTTGTGTACCTTATTTTTCAAAGAAAAAATGAAAAAAACTTTGGGAAGAAGAGACAGTGGTTGAGATCCAAGCCCAGAGTGAGTGCGGGCTAGAATGAAATGGCCGCCCCCACATACACTCTAGCTTGCTGGATTTCTTATTTCCCTTTCTTTTGGCCATTCTCAAAGTTACCAGAGCCCAGAAAATCAAGGATAAAAAGATCTATATATGGCTGGCAGTTGGATATTGGAGTTATTCCATCAGCAGCTAAAAGTGGATCAGAGGTTCTGAAGCAGATACTCATGAATGAGATGAGGCCCAAACTGCAGGAAGCAGAAACCATGGCCTAAAAATCAAAGGCCACTCACTTTCCCATGCAGAAAGGATGGCCCCAGGAAGACAGTGCCCACAACATGGATTAATAATCTGCAGTATGATGAGAAAAATATGAAAAATTCAATATGCTCTAATAAAGATACATTCATTTTCATTAAAAGGACTGCCCTTTATTATTATGTCCTTGCCACTTTGGGAGGTTGGGGTTAAGATGTCTTCTCTCTTACAGAATTAGCAATGGCTGTAGATGGTCATTCCATTTTCGGTGGTTTCCCAGGAGAATCACATCTAACTCAAAGGTTGGGCTATAAAGTAAGCATGTAAGATAAAAGTCTTAAAGTTTAATCCTCAAAAGTGTCCTCATTAGCCTTCCATGGCAGTCATACATTCATCCTCTTATCATGCCCTCCAATCCATTCGTAGTCAACACTCTGTATCAGTTTGAATGCTAGTAACAGAATACCTGGGCTTCCCAGGTGGCTCAGTGGTAAAAGAATCTGCCTGCCAAGCAGGAGCCTGGAGTTCCATCCCTGAATCGGGAGGATCCCCTGGAGGAGGAAATGGCAAGCCACCCCAGCATTCTTGCCTGGATAACCCCATGGACAGAGGAACTCGTGGCAGGCTACACCCCATAGGGTCACACAGAGTCGGACACACCTTGGCAACAGAGCATGCACAAGAGAACACCCACTGCACATGAGCTTAAATTCCAAAGGGAACACACTGGCTGTGAAGACTAAAATGGAAGAAAACAGCAGCCTTCACTCCCTGGGGGGAGTCTCCTTGGGGAAGCCTGTCCTGGGGTTACCAGTGGAAGTTCACAGAAGGATGCTGTGAACTCAGGGACCAGCCAGCTTTTGTTCCAACTCAGGTTTCAAGCGCAAAGAACAATCAAAGCACAGAGTTCAAAGGTCCAGAAGTTAGCCCAAGAGTGCTGAATTATTCACAGGCAGGAAGCATGGCTTTGCCTCTGTCCTCACAGAGAACTTGACACAGGACTATATGATCAATGAATGAATGGATGAAGAGCCTGTTTGCTCTTCTCTAATCACATGCTTGGTGTGAAGGATTTTTAAAAATTAATTTATTTTAATTGGAGGCTAATTACTTTACAATATTGTAGTGATTTTTGCCGTACGTTGACATGAATCAGCCACGGGTGTACATGTTTCCCCCATCCTGAACCCACCTCCCACCTCTCATGCCATCCCATCCCTCAGGGTTGTCCCAGTGCAGTGGCTTTGAGTGCCCTGTTTCATGCATTGAACTTGGACTGGTGATCTATTTCACATATGGTAATATACATGTTTCAATGCTATTCTCTCAAATCACCCCACCCTTGCCTTCTCCCACAGAGTCCAAAAGTCTGTTCTTTATATCTGTTTCTCTTTTGCTGTCTCACATACAGGGTCATCATTACCATCTTTCTAAATTCTATATATATTCATTAATATACTGTATTGGTGTTTTTCTTTCTGACTGACTTCACTCTGTATGATAGGCTCCAGTTTCATCCACTTCATTAGAACTGATTCAAATGTGTTCTTTTTAATAGCTGAGTAATATTCCATTGTGTATATGTACCACAGCTTTCTTATCCATTTGTCTACCAATGGACATCTAGGTTGCATCCATGTCCATGGTCCCCAAAGTACCAGATTTTCTACCCATTCACAGGTGGGATTTATGTCTCCACCCCTATCTGAGCTCTGAGCTCCTGTCACTGTTTGAGGTGTTGACAATGATGGAAGCTCTGCTATGTCAATTTCCAAACAGTAGCATTAGGAAACTTTTGGCAGCTTTCAATTCCTGTCTGCTTGGACACTCCCTCTTGGAACCCAGTCATCATACTGTGAAGAAGCCCAAGGCACATGGAGATGAAAGGTGTTTTCTGGATGACGGTCCCAGCTGAGTTCTCAGTTGACAGCTACCATTGACCACCAGACCTGCAAATGCAGAAGCCTTGTCAATGATCCCAGCCCAGTGCCATCCAATCATAAAGGCACCAAAGAGAGAAAGATGTGCCCAGCTAAGTCCAGCAAATCTTAGAATTGTGAGAAATATTAATGAAATCACTGTTGTTGTTGTTGTTAGCCAAAGTATTTGTTACACAACAGGCAAAGCACATTAAGCAGCTTAAAGATGTAGTCTCAAAGACTTAAGTAAGGAGATGCTTTTCAATGAGGAGGCTCCTCTCTTGCTCAGCTGCTGAAAGCTGAGTGCAGTCCTATGATGGCATAGGAGTAATAAGAAGGCAGGGCTTTTAGACCAGGCTGCTCCATTTAGCTCCCCAAACAGCCAGTGGAGCATGACAGCCAGAGGCACCTTCTTCAGAGGAATAGAAGACAGCCCACTTCTAAGCCTATAAGGAAGCAGCCACAGGGATAAAAACTCTAGCTCGACCAGTACCCACACCTTCTAGAAACATGTGCTTAGCAACCAAGCCCACAGAGGAAGGAAGCAGGAGTGAAATGGCTATTGATTGGGCATTCGAGCTACTTCATCATCTCCTGAGACAGACATTCATGCGAGGAGGCACAAAGTTGGAAGGAGCAGAAGTCAGAGTGGCCTCATGATCAGGGGCCCTGGTATAGATGCCATGGTGCGAGGAACAGAGCTTACTGCCCAGCAAGTGTGACTAGATCCCTCCATGTGCATGGAGTGGCGGATGCAGTGACAACATAGCTACTCAGCTCCCCTATAGTTCACGACACCAGTTTCAAACCTAAGGTTGTGGGCCCCTAGCAAGAGGAGAGACTTGCCAAGACTCAAAGGAAGACTCAGGAATGACTAAAGGAGGCTTTTTTTTCCTCTCTCCCTGAGACCTCAATCTGTGGTCATGCCACCCTCCCTAGCACCCCTGCCCTTGCTGTCCACTCACCCCTAGAGAGAATGGCTTCCCCAGGCTCCTTCTTCAAGTCATCACTCCATTGTATAGGTCTTTACCTTGACATCATAGGTTGCTATCTACTGTTTCCACTGTCTATTCACTCTCTGGGTAACTGCTGCATATTCATCTTCCATCTAGCTCAGGGCTCTTGATCTCAGTGTCATTGACTTTGCTGTTGTTATTTAGTCACTAAGACACATCTGACTCTTTGTGACCCCATGGACTGTAATCTGCCAGGCTCCTGTGTCCATGGAATTTCCCAAGCAAAAATACTGGAGTGGGTTGCCATTTCCTCCTCCAGGGGATCTTTCCAACTCAGGAATCAAACTCACACTTCCTGCTTGGCAGGTGGATTCTTAACAATGAGCCACCTGGGAAGCCAGTACTATTGACATTCAATTCAGTTCAGTCAGTTCAGTCGCTCAGTTGTGTCCGACTCTTTGCGACCCCATGAGTCACAGCACGCCAGGCCTCCCTGTCCATCACCAACTCCCAGAGTTCACTCAAACTCACGTCCATCGAGTGGGTGACGCCATCCAGCCATCTCATCCTCTGTCATCCCCTTCTCCTCCTGCCCCCAACCCCTCCCAGCATCTGAGTCTTTTCCAATGAGTCAACTCTTCGCATGAGGTGGCCAAAGTACTGGAGTTTCAGCTTTAGCATTATTCCTTCCAAAGAAATCCCACGGCTGATCTCCTTCAGAATGGACTGGTTGGATCTCCTTGCAGTCCAAGGGACTCTCAAAAGTCTTCTCCAACACCACAGTTCAAAAGCATCAATTCTTCAGCACTCAGCTGTCTTCACAGTCCAACTCTCACATCTATACATGACCACTGGAAAAACCATAGCCTTGACTAGATGGACCTTTGTTGGCAAGTAATGTCTCTGCTTTTCAATATGCTATCTAGGTTGGTCATAACTTTTCTTCCAAGGAGTAAGCGTCTTTTAATTTCATGGCTGCAGTCACCATCTGCAGTGATTTTAGAGCCCCCCAAAATAAAGTCTGCCACTGTTTCCACTGTTTCCCCATCTATTTCCCATGAAGTGATGGGACCAGATGCCATGATCTTCGTTTTCTGAATGTTGAGCTTTAAGTAGGGGCCAAATAATTCTTGGTCTTAGTAAGGTGTCTTATGCATTATGGGCTTCCCAGGTGGTGCTAGTGGTAAAGAACCCACCTGCCAATGCAGGAGACTTAAGAGACATGGGTTAGATCTCTGGGTCAGGAGATCCCCTGGAGAAGGAAATGGCAACCCACTCCAGAATTTCTGCCTAGAGTATCCCATGGGCAGAGATGCTTGGTGGGCTACAGTCCATAGGGTCACAAAGAGTCAGACATGACTGAAGTGACTTAGCGTGAACACATGCCTGTGCATTACAGCATCCTCTTACCCACTATTTGCCCATACACCCTCCAACTTTGACAATCAAAAGCCAAATAAGAGGGAAAACAATGCCTCTTCTGTTTAAGAACCCCTGAGGCTACCACACGGGTGTGAATAAATGTTTTTTAAGGGAAGGAACAAAGAAAATGAATGAATGAATGAGTCAGTGTATTGGAGAGAAAGCATTCTGCCCCTGGAAACCCTTGCATACAGAAAGCTGAGAGCTGCAGGCAGAGAAGAGTTAATGGGTCTGTCAGTCCTACTGATGCCCTGCATCCTCAATGGACTTTTGCTGGCTGTGCAGTTCAATGTGTTTCCAATTAACGAGAAGACATGCAGATGCCAATGGACCTTTAATAGGGCCACAGGAATGGGGCCTCTGATAAGCCAGGCTGAATTCAGCGTGTGACATGAGAAGCTCAGGAACCTGTCTGCCAAGGTGCTGATTCACTTCCTTTGTCAAGTCGTACTTTGGAATGACAGCTTCTCAACTTCTGCTTCCCCAGCTGCCATCTGCAAAGGTTACCTGCTCTAATTTGCCAAGTATTTCTCCTCTCTCAGCCTCTCCCAGCTGTCACTTCTCTCCCCCTCCTTCAGGGACTCTTTTGGAGTTCACTGGACTGCTGTGTGCTGTCCCTCACTGAGGTAGGACCAGGGAGCCTGTGGGGTTACAGGCTATCAGGCGTTCATCAAGGAGAGAGGAGACAGAAGGCTCAGGGGCTTGGTTGCACCCCACTCTTCCTTGACCTCCTGGACCTCTCTGCTCCCTTTCCAACTCAGTCACCCTCCTTACCCTGAGCTCAGGGCCCCCAAATATGAGCAACGGCAGGGTTATGGGCAAGGAAACAGTCTAATAAGATGTAAGATGTAAAACAGTCTAGGCATTCTTATTCTTTAAAATGAGAATAGGTACTGATTCTCAAAGGTTTAGGTACCGCTACTAAGCATCTTATGAGTGTCATCTCACGAAATGTGTCGGCAACCTCAGGAGGGAGACTTCTAACTTCCATTTTACAGGAGAAAAAAAAGTGTTTAGAAGATCTCTAATTTTAAGTTACATCAGAACTACCTGGAAGACCCGTTAAAACCCAGAGGATGGCTGGCCCCAATTCAGAGTTTCTGAGTCAGTAGGTCTGGATGGGGGCTGAGGAATTCCTGTTTCCTATTTCTCAATTGGAGGATGAATGCCTCAGACTAGAAAGCAATTAACACACTCAAGTTACTACACAGATGCCAAGGGAGCACTTCAGGTTACTCTGTGGACCGACAGATCCCATTTTTATAGATGGACAAATAATCCAACAACCATCGCTCCACTCATTAAATATTTGCCAGATATCTACCATGTGCCCTGCTGTGTGCTAATTGCTGGGGATGCAAACAAAAATAAGTTGTTCTCCAAGCTTATATGCCCAGCAAGGGAGAGAGGCACATGCAACAATGAGTGTGTACTTAGTCACTCAGTCGTGTCCAACTCTCTGAGACCCCATGGACTGTAGCCCCTCAGGCTCCTCTGTCCATGGGATTCTCTAGGCAAGAGTACTGGAGTGGATTGCCATGCCCTCCTCCAGAGGATCTTCCCAACCCAGGGATGGAACCTAGGTCTCCCGCATTGCAGGTGGATTCTTTACTGTCAGAGCCACCAGGGAAGCCACAATAATTACAATAAAATGCAGGAAGAGTATGGCTCAGAAAGAACAAAGCATTTGCTGGAGCAGCATTTCTCAAACTTTTTTGGTCTCAGTGTCCCTTGATAATCTTAAAAATTATTGAGAACCCCAATAATAAACTCATTATATGCGAACACAAAAAACATATTTTATGAAAAATAACTATATTCTCAAAAAAACTATATTTTCTATAAAAGCAAGAAGACTAACATTGTTTTACAGTTTTTCAAATCTCTTTACTTTCGGCTCAACACTCAGCATTTGATTCATCATTTAACATCAACGGCCACAGTCATGTTATATGTTATTTTGGTTGAAGTATCAAAGAAAATCAGTCTCACTCAGCTATGTAGTTGGAAAAAAGAAAGGCATTGTAGTAACCTTTTCAGATAACTGAGGCTATTCTTTAATATTATACCAAAAATCACTAAGTTTGGTTACAATGTGGAATTTACACCTAAACAACAATTTTGCGTTGTTTCATTAAAAATGTATTCTTCTATTTTGAATTTTTCATGGAAGTTTTACGTATGCTTGATTTAGTCACATCATATATTGGCCATTTGGCAAATATCAATACAATGAGTTATGCGGGTTTTTCAAATGTTGACATATCATATGGTATAAAGAAAGACTACAGTCATTAAAATAAAATCTCTGAAATAACAGGAAACTGTCAAGGTTCCCCAAACACTAATTTTCACTTGAAATCTCATATTTTATTGTTATCATTAGCAAACAGTATTTTCGGTGGTTTTCCCTGGAATGAGGAGAAGGAAACGGCAACCCACTCTAGTATCCTGGCCTGGAGACTCTCCATAGACAGAGGAGCCTGGTGGGCTACAGTCCATGAGGTCAAAGAGTCAGACATGACTAAGAGACTTTCACTTCACTTCATTTCACTTCCCTGGAATGAAAAGCTCACTCCTTTTATTTTCAAGTAGATATGTGCCAAATGTCCAAGTCTGAATAGCCATAATTTGTATGTCTATTGTTCTTTCAAGTAAAAAGTGATGTTCCATTTAAAAAATGGCTAGTTCAGCTTGCAACTCAAATAAATATGTACTTTTTCCTTGAGATAACCATGATACTTCAGTGTACAGCAGAAGTTTTTTATTTGAACTCAATATTCCATCATCCAGAATCTTAAAAGGACATGTACTCAAGGACCAAAACTTTTTAAAAAATGTTAACTTGTTCTGCTTCATCAAGGGTATTCTTAAGTGAAACTGACCTTTTCTGTTTGTTTCTTTGAGAGATTGCTAGTTAAGGACGGAACAATCACTTGGACACTTTGGTGCTACTGCTTTAAGTCTTACGAAGGCAAGAAGTAGGAATACTAGCTTCATAGGCAGGTAGATCCAAGCTTTACCCTCTATCTGTGCAAACATCAATGCAGTGAAATAGGCAAATGGCATATAAGTTTTATTAAGAAAACAGTTCTGACCGTGAAGACCCTTTAAAAGGGTCCCCTGGGTCCGTGGAGCACACGTTAAGGTCCTACGTACCACAGTAGCACTAAATTCCATTTCTGAGGTGTCTTCTGAACAACTACTTATCCAGTTCATACTCAGCTTCACTTCTGAGATGCCTCAAGAGATATCAAGAAAAGAAAACACAAAGGTGAAAATGTAGGGGAAAACATTTCAGGAAAGATAATAATCTCTACTGAGAAGCTAAGAATAAAGCTGAATTAAGCAGGCAGCTTAAAAGGCATGACTTTAAAAACAACCAAATGTGTTAAGACACTACAGACCTAATTAATATGTTTTCTATTAATAATAATGAGTACCATTTATTAAACATTCACTAAGGGACAGACAACTTTTGCCAAGAGAATGCACTGATCATAGCAAACACCCTCTTCCAACAACACAAAAGAAGACTCTACACATGGACATAACCAGATGGTCAACACCGAAATCAGATTGATTATATTCTTTGCAGCCAAAGATGGAGAAGCTCTATACAGTCAGCAAAAATAAGACTGGTAGCTGACTTTGGCTCAGATCATGACCACCTTATTGCCAAATTCAGACTTAAATTGAAGAAAGTAGGGAAAACCACTAGACCATTCAGGTATGACCTAAATCAAATCCCTTATGATTATACAGTGGAAGTGAGAAATAGATTTAAGAGACTAGATCTGATAGACAGAGTGCCTGATGAACTATGGACAGAGGTTCATGACATTGTACAGGAGTCAGGGATCAAGATCATCCCCATGGAAAGAAATGCAAAAAAGCAAAATGACTGTCTGAGGAGGCCTTACAAATAGCTGTGAAAAGAAGAGAAGTGAAAAGCAAAGGAGAAAAGGAAAGATATAAGCATCTGAATGCAGAGTTCCAAAGAATAGCAAGGAGAGATAAGAAAGCCTTCCTCAGAGATCAATGCAAAGAAATAGAGGAAAACAACCGAATGGGAAAGACTAGAGATCTCAAGAAAATTAGAGATACAAAGGGAACATTTCATGCAAAGATGGGCTCGATAAAGGACAGAAATGGTATGGACCTAACAGAAGCAGAAGATATTAAGAAGAGGTGGCAAGAATACACAGAAGAACTGTACAAAAAAGATCTTCAAGATCAAGATAATCACGATGATGTGATCACTCACCTAGAGCCAGACATCCTGGAATCTGAAGTCAAGTGGACATTAGAAAGCATCACTACAAACAAAGCTAGTGGAGGTGATAGGATTCCAGTTGAGCTATTTCAAATCCTGAAAGATGATGCTGTGAAAGTGCTGCACTCAGTATGCCAGCAAATTTGGAAAACTCGGCAGTGGCCACAGGACTGGAAAAGGTCAGTTTTCATTCCAATCCCAAAGAAAGGCAATGCCAAAGGATGCTCAAACTACCACACAATTGCACTCATCTCACACGCTAGTAAAGTAATGCTCAAAGTTCTCCAAGCCAGGCTTCAGAAATATGTGAACCGTGAACTTCCTGATGTTCAAGCTGGTTTTAGAAAAGGCAGAGGAACCAGAGATCAAATTGCCAACATCCTCTGGATCATGGAAAAAGCAAGAGAGTTCCAGAAAAACATCTATTTCTGCTTTATTGACTATGCCAAAGCCTTTGACTGTGTGGATCACAACAAACTGTGGAAAATTCTGAAAGAGATGGGAATACCAGACCACCCGACCTGCCTCTTGAGAAACCTATATGCAGGTCAGGAAGCAAAATTAGAACTGGACATGGAACAACAGAGTGGTTCCAAATAAGAAAGGGAGTATGTCAAGGCTGTATATTGTCACCCTGCTTATTTAACTTATATGCAGAGTACATCATGAGAAGTGCTGGGCTGGAAGAAGCACAAGCTGGAATCAAGATTGCCGGGAGAAATATCAATAACTTCAGATATGCAGATGACACCACCCTTATGGCAGAAAGTGAAGAGGAACTAAAAAGCCTCTTAATGAAAGTGAAAGAGGAGAGTGAAAAAGTTGGCTTAAAGCTCAACATTCATAAAACTAAGATCATGGCATCTGGTCCCATCACTTCATGGGAAATAGATGGGGAAACAGTGGCAGACTTTATTTTGGAGACTCCAAAATCACTGCAGATGGTGATTGCAGCCATGAAATTAAAAGACGGTTACTCCTTGGAAGGAAAGTTATGACCAACCTAAACAGCATCTTAAAAAGCAGAGACATTACTTTGCCAACAAAGGTCTGTCTAGTCAAGGCTATGGTTTTTCCAGTGGTCATGTATGGATATAAGAGTTGGACTGTGAAGAAAGCTGAGCACTGAAGAATTGATGCTTTTGAACTGTGGTGTTGGAGAAGACTCTTGAGAGTCCCTTGGACTGCAAGGAGATCCAAGGAGT
Organism: Bos indicus x Bos taurus; assembly: GCF_003369695.1. Taxonomy (NCBI): domain Eukaryota; kingdom Metazoa; phylum Chordata; class Mammalia; order Artiodactyla; family Bovidae; genus Bos; species Bos indicus x Bos taurus. The sequence goes on from NC_040076.1 coordinate 133,729,264, forward strand.
CCATCCAAAAGGAGATCAGTCCTGGGTGTTCATTGGAAGGACTGATGCTGAAGCTGAAACTCCAATACTTTGGCCACCTCATGTGAAGAGTTTACTCATTGGTTAAGATCCTGATGCTGGGAGGGATTGGGGGCAGGAGGAAAAGGGGACCACAGAAGATGAGATGGCTGGATGGCATCACTGATTCAATGGACATGAGTCTGAGTGAACTCCGGGAGTTGGGGATGGACAGGGAGGCCTGGAGCGCTGCGATTCATGAGGTTGCAAAGAGTCGGAAACGACTGAGTGACTGAACTGAACTGAAGGGACTGACATTGTGCTGAGATGTTTGTCTATGTAATCTTATTTGCTCTTTCCAACAACCCTATGTAACAAATGTAAGTACCTCCATTTACAGGCAAGGAAACTAATATTCGGAGAGGTGAAGTAACCCGCCCCACACAGTGAAGTAAGTCAGAAAGATAAAGGCAAATATTGTAGGTATATTAAAGCACATATATGGAATCTGGAAAAATAGTACTGATGTACCTATTTTCAGGGCAGGAATAGAGATGAAGACTTAGGAAGGAGAGGGTGGGATGAATTGAGAGAGTAGCCCTGACACATACACACCAACATGTGTAAAACAGACAGCTAGTGGGAAGCTGCTATAACATAGGGAGTGCAGCCTGGTCCTCTGTGATGACCCAGAGGGTTGGAATGGGGCAGGAGGATGGGAGGGAGGCTCACAAGGAAGGAGATACACACACACACACACATAGTTATGGCACATCAGAAACCAACACAACATTGTAAAGCAATTATCCTCGAGTTAAAAAATTAAAAAATAAGAAACAAGAAGAACTATGATGATGACTGAATAGGAAGCTGGTGGTGTCAGCCTCTCTGCTCTGCAGCATCTTGGGCATGACTGCCCGCAGACTAGGAGGGTGTCACTCCAGTGCTTGCCGAGGGTCAGGTGTTGGCCTGAGTCCACAGGGACCACCAGTCCCTCAGGGCAGGTGTGGACACAACTGCTGTCCTCCAGAAAAGCACAGCTCTGCCGCATTTGCAACCCCCCAGGAGGTGCTCTTGCCACCCCATCATTTCTATTGTCTTTATTACAGTGGCCATGGCAGTGCCAAGCTCCCCGTACATACTTGTGATGCATACAGAAACATCTGCCCCTCCACTCCAACATCCTGGGGAGCTGCCACAACTATAGCCAGAAACCCCCTTTTTATCAAAAAAAAAAAATTAGTGGTTTGAAGATGAGACACATTCCATTTTAATTAGAATCCACTTCCTGAAAAATTCACTTCTCAGGACATGTTATAATCTACCTGCTAGTCTGTGACTGTCCTACTTGCTCTTGGACAAGCCCCGACCTGACAGCCTTGGAAAAGTGTAGTGCTGGGAGAGTGCAGGGCAGGGCTGACGCGGGGTCAGCCAACATGCCATGTCCTCAGTGTTCCGTCTTCACTGTCCCCCCACCATCTCCCCCCTTGGGGGAACACTCAGGTCAGCCTCCCCTGCTTCTCCCTCCCCTGGCACAATCTCAGGAAAGGGCCTATGGAGCACAGTCCAAGGTACTAGGGACCAATCAGCCTCAAGGCATCATTGGTGCCGGAAGCAACTGCATCTCTATGGATGTTTCCACTGAAGGAATGCATCTTGGGAATTCCCGGTATGGAGATGGAACAGGACCTTACATGGGGGAGGGGGGGTCAGGGGGGAGACAAGGGACTTCGGAACGAGGCCTCCCCAGACCAGGAGGTCAGCAAGACCTTCTCCTAGTCAGGGGAACTGGTGTGGAGTGGCAGGGGAGGAAGACTGGAGAACTGGCGCTGGGGAGAGTCTGTACTCCCAGCTTTGGCCTCATGGAGGGGCTTATGCTCTGGGATGGATCTCTGGGCACAAGAGAGCCCCATTCTAGGCTTGATTAAGCTTGAGTCTGGTTTACTAACAGTTAAAAGGTTAGAGACAGTTTAACGGCTCAAATGGTCTGTTGATATGAGAACAGGATGTAAACAAGAAAATAAAATCCTAGGAGTTAACCTCTTTAACTCAGATTCAATGGTCAAGCACTTGCTGTTTGGTATGGGGAGCTGTTCGGTATGGGGAGCTGTTCATATGCTTAAAGAAGAGGCATGAGGGGATGAATCATGAGGTTTCTCTAGATCAGCTGAAGAATGCATTTGCTGTTTGGACAAACCAGATAACAAGGCAGCACCTTGCCTACCTGGGGCCACTGACCTTGGAGCAAGTGAATTCCTCAAGAGGAAACAATCAGCTGAAGCTGACTTGCAAATTCAGCCAGTTCAGCAAAATTCAGCTCGGTTCGCAGGACCCAGCCACCACTGACGCTGGGGGCTGCGTCCTCAGGCTGGCCAGCCACCACTGCTTCAGGAGGGGGCTGCGTCCTCAGGCTGGCCTGCAGGATTTATCAAATAAAACACTAGGTGCCCACCCAACTGGCTCTGAATTTCAGACAGACAAGTAATTGTTTTTAGCATAAGTAGGTCCCAAATATTGCATGGGATATACTTATTCTGAAAATTCAGTTTTTGTGAGAAGTTCTTTGAGGACATACTTATGCTAAAAAGTTATTTACTGTTTATCTGAAATATGAATTTAACTGGGCATTCTGTATCTTACCTGGCCACCTCATCCTCATGGTCTCAAATCTTGGGCTTCAAATATTCACCTCCTGCCCATGGAGTCTGGAGCTGTCTTTTTCTTTGCAGAGGGTGGGCCTGTTCAGGCTGTGAGGTGGAGATAAGACCCTGGCATTCCAGATGAAAGACTAGTTGGAATGCTTTTGAGAAACCCCACTTGAGGAAGTAGCTCTACAGGAAAGCAAAGAACCCCAGCATCACAGCTAGTACTTCTGCACCCACAGAAGGCTCCCTGGGCATTTCTTGCTTCTCAACAAGCCAGCAGCTCTGGGCCACACAAGTAAACTCCAGGGGACCACATTATGGTGTGTGGGATGTGGGGATAGTGAAAGTCGTTCAGTCATGTCCGACTCTTTGAGACCCTATGGACTATACAGTCCATGGAATTCTCCAGGCCAGAATACTGGAGTGGGTAGCCTTTTCTTTCTCCAGGGGATCTTCCCAACTTAGGGATTAAACCCAGGTCTCCCACACTGCAGGCAGATTCTTTACCAACTGAGCCACAAGGGCAGCCCTGGGAGCTATTCTCTCCATGGTAGAGACAAGGAGGGAGGACATCACAATTGTGTCTACAGAGTTCTAAGTACTCAACCGACATACTCACTAATACATCCTGGAGAGTGAGCACATCCCTGCCCTACTGGTTCACAGATACCCTGGGAAGGGGCCCCAAGCAATGGAGTACATCCCTTACCAGCAGGGAACCCTTATCAGCAGGGAACCCTTACCAGCAGGGAATGTATCCACACAACAGAAAATACTCTCTGAGGGGATTCATTAGATAAAGTCCTGGTTGAGCCTTTCCTGAGGGGCTCTGGGCCTTCTGCAGCTGGACGCTCTCTAATCCTCATAACAGTCCAATGCGGTAAGAAGGCGAAGGAATTACAGATGTACAACTGCTATCAGGAGGATTCAGGCGGATTTCTCCTTGCCCGCTTTCTCTATCTCCTCCTCTTTGTCATACTATTAAGAATAATGCCTTGCACATAGAGAGCACTTTACAGTTTAGGAAGAGCTTTCCTGGCATTATCTCCAGTGACCCTCCTGGGCTGCCACATGATGCCCTGAGCCTTCACAGCTCCTGCTTCAGTGCTCCTCACATCACACTCGCTGGACTAAACAACTTTAGCCTCAGTCCCTTCTCCCCTTTGGCCCCCCTGCCCCCCACACACACACATGAGCATGGGCACATGGGCACACCTTGCAGATACAGGTGTGTCTCATCCATTAACCCAATGCCTGCACTCCTGGCAGGTCAGGACATGGGCCTACAGCTCACCAAATGCCCCCCAGACCCAGGGCATCTTTGGGTGGCCCTTCCCTACCAATACCACAGGTC